>NC_072796.1:25317832-28100332 GCF_028583425.1 Eublepharis macularius | reverse complement strand
AAACTCCATTCATCACCTCTTTTAGGAATGGTGCCAGTTCATTGGCCATTATCTTATAAAATTTAGCCGTAAGTCCATCTGGCCCTGGCGCCTTTCCTAGATTTGCGGATTGTATTGCCTTACTTATTTCCTCATCAGTTACTTCACTGTTCAACTTATTTCTCCAAGCTTCCGAGATTTCTGGAAGTTTGGTTTTCTCCAGATATGATGCTATTGATTCTTTGTTTACTTCTTTTTTATTATACAGCTTAGCATAAAATTTATAAAAGGCTCTACTGATGGTAGTCTGCTCCAAGTACGTTTTATTTTCTTCACAGATTTTATTTATTGTTTTCTTTTCCCTTTTCTTCTTCAATTGCCATGCCAAATATTTCCCAGGTTTATTGGCACCCTCAAACGCTTTTTGATTCAATCTTTTAAGGTTCCACTCCAATTCTTTATTACTCATTGCTGTTAGCTGTTCTTGAAGAATTTTGATTTCCTGGTATATTTTCTTTTTTCCTGGTCTCTTTTTTAACTGTGCTTCTTTGGCTTTTATTTTCTCCTCAATCTCTTGTCTTTTCTCCTCTTTCTTTTTCCTTGCTCTACCATTTAAGTCCATTAGTATGCCCCTTACAACCGCCTTGTATGCATCCCAAACTTTGTTGGTTGGTACTTCTTTGTTCACGTTGTATTGTATGAAAAACTTTGTCTCTCTTCTCAATATTTCCATATTCTCTCTTTCCTGTAACAAGTCCTCATTTATTCTCCAGGCTTTCCTTTTTCTCCTTTTTCCAAATTTCCATATAATTGGGTTGTGATCTGAGCCTACCATCGGCATTATTTCTACCTCCTTAGTCCATAACGCTAAGTCTTTTGAGGCCCAGATCATGTCAATTCTTGATAATGTAAGATGCCTTGCAGAATAAAAAGTAAACTGTCTGGTTTTAGGATATTCTCTCCTCCATACATCTTCGAGAGTCTCTTGTTGAATCAACTCAAAAAAAAGCTTTGGCAATAGTCCTCTTTTCTTTTGTGCTGTTGTAGTCTTTTTGTCTAATTCCAAATCTGTCACTCCATTGAAGTCTCCAGCAAGAATTATCTGGTCATATGCAAGATCGTCTAAATGCTTCCTTAAATCCTCAAAGAAGCTTTCCTTTGCACCATTAGGTGCATAAAGTCCGACTACCAACACTCTCTTTAAATTCCAATTACATTCCACTGCTACAAATCTAGCTTCCACATCTCTCATAACAAATTTTGGCTGCAGCTCCTCCTTTATGTACAACACCACTCCTCTTTTTTTCTTGTTGGAGGCCGCTACAAATTCTTTGCCCAATTTTCCAGATTTTAAATATTTTACATCCTGTTTTCTAATATGGGTCTCCTGCAAACAAACAATATCACATTTTTGTTTTAGTAGCCAATGAAAAATATTTTTCCTCTTATTCGGTGAGTTTAGTCCATTTACATTCCAAGATAATACTTTACACTCCATATTCATAGTTTTGTTGGTAAGTCTTTTTCATTGTCCTTAATAAATCGCTCCATCTCCCGCTCAGATCTGATGCGTTTTTTTGCCCCTCCAAACTCAAAGGACACTCCTTCCGGTAGCTCCCATCTGTACCTAATATTCATGTCCTTCAAAGTCTGAATTAGCACTTTATATTTTTTCCGGTCCAATAACACTGATCTGGGCAGTTCCTTCATTATAATAATCGTCTTGCCATCAATCTCCAATGGATCTTGAAACTGTTTTGTCACAATCCTCTCTTTCATGTTTCTAGTTGTAAACTGCACAATCACATCCCTTGGTAATTTCCTCTGGGTTGCAATTCTCGAGTTCACACGGTACGCCACATCTAGGATAGCCACAACTTCCTCCTCCTCCTTCCCCAGGTATTCAGCCAACACCTCAGTCATCTGTTCTTGCGCTGACTTTCCTTCCACTTCTGGCAAGCCACGAAAACGTAGCTGCTTCTCCATATGTTTAGTTTCTGCAACTGACATTCTCCCCTTCACCAATCTCATCTCTGTTTGTTGCGTGTCTGCTAAATTCTCCATCGCGTCTTCTACTGTTTTAACTCTCTGCTGCGTTCCTTGTAGTTCACTTCGTATTGTTTCCATACCTTTTTTCACTTCTGACAGCTCCGATTTTACTGTCTGTGTAACCTCTTTAACCTCTTTTATCAACTCCAATTTCGTGTCCTTAAGTTCTTTAATCATATCTAAAAGTTTTTTGTCCAGGTTTTTATCCAGGTTTTCTATTGCCGATTGCCACTCTTTTTTTGACATCGTGGGGCTTGCTTTAGCTCGCTCCCACGAATCCGCTCTCTTCCTTAACTCCGTGGCGTAAAATTTAACGTTTTTCTATTTTAAATGTCCCGGTCTTCTTATAGAAATTAAGTTTTAAAGAGTCCAAAATGTCGGGCGTCTTTTCTCTATGGTTTCTCTATGATTTTGTAATCCAAGATGGCCTACTTCCTCTTCCGCTGAAGCCGCGACCCTTCCCCTTTCAAAAATGGCGATTCCCTACTTCCTGCCCTCCAGCAAGGGCCGCTTCTCTCCAGCCACTCTATTGTTATTACGCACTTCCTGTCTCCCGTCTTCCCACAGCAGATCTCGCGATGGTGTCTTTTTCTCACAGCTCCAAAGCCACAGGTATTCAAAACAATAGTCCCATTTCTTTAATAACTTCTTTAAACTTAGTCTCTTTTTAAATTCGATTCCTGCCGAGTCTTCCCCTCCTTTTCACTAGTCTGTTGCAGTTTAAAAATCTACTTTTTTTCCTCTCTGTTTTTATCAATCTGTCCCGTCTCAGAAGATAATGATCTTTACCTTCTCTTCACTTTTCTCGGGTTGTAATCGCTGTTTCGATTTTAAGTTCTCCTCTCAGCTTCTTCCCCCAATCGATGCTTGGGTATGTAGGTCTTATGCCAGCCGAATTGGCCCCAAAACTGCCGCAGAGATTATAGCCGACCCGTCGCAAGGTGGGACCTCAAGGATCGGGGGGAGACTCGCTGTGTAGAGCCCCCCCTCGTCCGAGATCTAGCTCACCCTAGGGTCTTGAGCGTTCTTTGCCTGCTCCCCGCCTGAGAGCAGTCGGCCGCGGGCTATTTTCACCCCGCCGGCCGGTTAAAACGGCAGTCCGGTCAGCTCCGCAAGTGGAGCTGCGTTAGACCTCCATGGATCCCAAACAGGAAGTCCCCACCAGCCAATCCTGACAGACTCCAATCCCCATAGTGGGGATATGCCAAGGGTGCTCGCCGGCCCGCTCCCTTTTTCCAACTCTGTCCTGCCAAATGATTACCTATTTATGGCTCCACCTATACCACTGCCCCAACCCAGTACACAGTGCAAGGTAGGTGAAAAACTCCTCTCCCCATCAGCCAATAAGGGGAAAAGAGAAAAAATTCCTACCTGGCCCTGGCAACCAGCGACCGGCTCTCCTGCACTGGTAAAGGGAGGGTGGGTGGGCCGAGTGTACAGAACACAACTGTGGGGCTGAGGGGGCAGAGCTGCCTTGCCAAGGCTTGGCTCCACCCCCTCAAAAAGCCCGCGAACAGGAAGGAGCAGGAAAAGCCGCTTTCTCCTTCCGGGGCTGCAAATGCAGCCCCCATCCTAAGCAGCCTCAGACTGCCGGTAGGGAGGGCAGAATTAACAAATTATCCAGTAGTAGTTGATGTGATGTGCTTCTGCCTGAGACTATAGAGGGCCTCTGCCCATCAGAGCAGACAATAGATAGACTAAAGTGTTTGTGTACCAGGTAGTAACAATGTATCTGTCTTGGGGACCCAGAGGAAGCTGTGCTTTGGATCCTCTACTAGGGTTGGGAAATTCCTGAAGTTTTTTTTTGGGGGGGGGGGAGAAGCTGGGGACAATGGGGCTTGGGGAGGGGTGGAACCTCAGCAGGGTATAATGCCACACAATCCACCTTTCAAATCCACCATTTTCTCCAGGGAAACTGATCTTTATTAACAGGAGATCACTTGATATTCTGGGAGATCTCCTGCCACTACCTGGAGAAAGGGAAGCCTATATTCTGCCCATATGAGCTGAGATCCGAGCAGATGAGGAACTGGTCATTCTCCATTGAGGTACCAATTTTACGGTATTCCTGCCCAGGAAGGCTTGTTTAGCCAGCTTGCTCAGTATTTCCAGAAATTTGTTAAGTCTTTCATTTAGAAAAGAGTTTTAAACAGGTTTTGTTTAAAATATTTATATCCCACTTTATGACCAGTGATCACTAAAGCAGTAAAAAAACAGAAGCTTCCGAAACAAACAAACAAAAATAATGTTAAGCTAAATCATACAGAGCTCTGTTATCAGGAAAGAAGAATCATCTTAAACTGAGCTCAAAGGCCTTGTTAAAAAGCTGTGTTTTTATAGCTCATCAGATGTCAAACATTGAAAGGAATAAGAGAATTTCTCCTGGGGATGTCTGTCTTGTTCCATAATTGGTGCTACAACTGAAAAATGCATGTACCACTTCATTGATGCTTAGATGTTAAAGGAACATATAGAAGAACGGTTAGGGGTTATGCAGATACGCGGGGAGAAGATTGTCTTTAAGTGAAAGGGTCTGCAAACCGTTTAGGGTTTTAAAGGTCAAAACTTGTACTGCAAATTTAACCTGGGAACAAACAGGCAACCCATGGGGGTGGGGTGGGGATACAGTATTGGGACACTGTGTCCCATTTCATGAGATCTTGTAAGTTCTGTCTGGGCACATTTTGAATCACTGGTATTTCAAAATACTCCTTAAACACAGTTCTACATAGAATATATAAGGTTCAGTTTGGTTGTTATTGAGGCAAGAATTAATACAACTAAGCTAGTCTTTTACAGGAAAGACTGCAGCTGGACTACCAGCCTGAGCTGGGAAAAGACCATCTTGGCACCACTGCCACTTGACCATCCGGATACAGTGATGAAACCAGACTGCAAATGATATTTTTAGGGGGGAGGGCGACTCTATCCAAAACAAGTGGTAGCCCGATTACCAAAATCAGCTGAGCATCAATCAACAGCTCCTCTTTCTTGTCTGGATGGCCATTCTGATTATTCACCCACCTCCATTCCATTAACAAAATTAAAAACGGATTCCAACTTCCACAGGCTCAGCGGACAAAGTAAAGATGTTTCCCTAGTGATTCTAGGACTGTTGGCAACTAGATGGAACCCCTAAGCAGATACTCTACTATTATTTGGCTAGCCTGATGGTGATAGAGAAACCCACCAATTCAAGGGTGTGATCTGCTTGTACGTCCAAATCACCAGCATGGGGCAAAGAATGCACAGAGCAGATGATCAGGGGACAGTCTAAGCATTCTAATGCCAAGACATAATAGGAAAAAAAGGCTCCTGGGGATGTTCCAGAGGCCCAGTTCATCAGCAAAAAAAATTACAAGCCCTGTGGCACCTCATCAACTGCATAACATAGGATGGAGCAACCATCTTCCACCTTTACCTTCTGGACCTTACTCTTGGGTTGTATCACAGATAGCATGGTATCACTCACTCCCCCCCTCCACAAGACATTCTGCAAGAAAACCATGGCCTTTGCGGGGGGGGGGGGGGGTGTCATTTTAAGGAGTTTGTTAACTGAAAAATTAGGGCCAAGCTACACATGACGAATGACACTTGAACGGCAAGTGGATTGAGTGGAGGGCAAGTGAACAGGGAGAAATACACTTGCTGTTCAAGTGTCATTTGTCATGTGTAGCTTGGCCCTTAGTGACTTGTTATGCTTTTATTCTGGATAATATTATTGTTATTAGATGCTAGAAGTAGAGGATATGTGAGGAATTGTTGGAGGAGGCAACCATATGGAAATCCCCTCTCCCCAAATATCTTTTTTTTCAGGATTCTTTAAACTCTCAAGAGATCAAAAGGCTGATTTCTCCTCCTTTCTTTCTTTCAACGGATGCATTCCTGTTCTTCATATTCTGTCCCTTCTAGAGTACAGTCAGTCCCTATTTAGGACAGTTTTTAACACACCCACCCATCCCGTTCTTGAATTACAAATATTTTTCTACATATCTGGGCATTCTTGTGAGTATGCAAATGCCCTGCCTTGTCTGTGGGCAGCTCTGTTGTGTAGATTTTGTTCTCCACAGGGGTCCAGCCAGTGTACTATTAAATGCAATGACTGTTGTTAGCTGCTGTGAGAACCTGCTGATAGGCTAATTTGGTAGGATAACATTTTTTTTTCAAATCAATGAAATAAACAACACCTACACATATAATAATCTGGGGAGATGGATGTTTGTAGCACCTACCTGTAAGGTGAGGATTTTGAAGTGTGTGTGTAAAGTGCTATCAAGTCATAGCTGATTTATGGCAACCCCTGCTGGGATTTTCAAAGCAAGGGATGAACAGAAGTGGTTTTCTATTGCCTGCCTTGGCACAGGGATCTGAACCTTCCTTGGTGGTTTTCCATCCAAGTACTAGCTAGGGCCAACCTTGCTTATTGTTTGAGATCTGATGAGATTGGACCAGCCTGGGTCATCCAAGTCAGGGTGAAGATTTCCGTAGGCATCAGGAAGTGATCCAAAATCTAGGGAATAGAGATGGGCACGGACCAGGAGTCAGCCACAGACCGCCGGTTTGTGGTCCGTGGACTTTCATGGACCATGGACCATGAACTTTTAAATGGACTGGCCCGGTTCAAGAACTGGTTCGAGAACCGGTTCAAGAACCAGTTCGATTCAGTAGGCCTTGTTTTCCCCATAGATTTTCACTTTAGTAGACTTTCCCCCCCAAAAGTTTTCATGTAACACTCTTCAATTATCACTTTTCCAAAGACTTAGACAAACCACAACTTCCCCTCCCCTATTCTGACTGACCCTTACCCACCTTTGGTGGAAGGAGGGAGACTTGTGCTCCTGTCCAGGAGAGGTGGCTGCCCACAAAACCCACCTACATGGGGCTGCATCAGCAACAGATGCCCTCCCTGGGGGCAGGGAGACCAACTCCCCATGATGGGAAATGAATGAATGTACTTGAGTGAAAGCCAACTCCGCAACAGGAGATCGTGTAGCAATTCAAAGGCTCCTTACTGGAATGGAAGGCATGGGAGGGATGGAAAGGATGTCTTCCACACCTTGGGGGAAGGAGACTTATGCTACCTTAATCAGAGGGATCCTCTTTGGGCAGTGGACAACGAGTCCCACCTCAGTGACATGGTGTGTCTGCTTACTTGGGTTAGGGGCAGGGATCTGACCTGGGCCGCTATCCTACTTGTCACTGGACCTTGGGGACTGACCCTCAGAGGGGTCCTTGTGCTCACAGGAGCAAGATGGTCGCCGATGACGCCCACTTCCGCGAACGTGGTGGCATTGGCGAAGGAAGGGCATGTGGTTGCAGTGGCCGCCTTCCCCACACTTGGGGGAAGGCTATTCTAAGTCCCCACAGCTGGGGGAAGGGAGCGGAAGCGGCCTCCCCACTCGGAGGGGCTCTTGTGCTCACAGGAATAGGATGGTCACTGACGATATCCACTTCTCTGAATGTGATGCCATCAACAAAAGCAACTCATGTGCTTGCCGTGGCCCCTCCCCCATGCCTGGGGGAAGGGAGCGGAAGCGGCCTCCCCACTTGGAGGGGCTCTTGCACTCACAGGAGCAGGGTGGTCACCGACGATACCCACTTCCCTGAATGTGATGCAGTCAACAAAAGCAACTCATGTGCTTGAAGTGACCCCTCCCCCACATCTGGGGGAAGGGAGCAGAAGTGGCCTCCCCACGCAGAGGGGCCTTTGCACTCGCAGGAGCAGGACGGTCGCTGATGATACCCACATCACCGAACGTGATGCCATCAACAAAGGAAGCTCATGTGCTTGCCATGCCCCCCTTCCCCATGGCTGGATGGAACCGACGGAACCCCTTCCCCCCATTGGGGGGTGACATACCAAGTTTCATGGATATGGAACTTTAAGTGAGCAGATGGGACAGAAACATAACTCCCCTTTGCATGGGAGCTCTATGCCACCACATACAGAGAACTGGCCCTAGCTGGCAGGATAGCTTCATTAAAAAAAAGATCGTAAGCAGGTGAAAAATAACGAGGTGAGCCTTCGGCAGAGGTACCCAGAGAGATTGGGCCCATAGCCAGTGGGTGACTCTGAAAGCAGGGGCATGTGGGCAGAGTCCTACTCTGCCACATGCAGACACTGGCCATGAACTTGCAGGAAAGGTGACCAAAAGAAGGTGAAGCCCACTAATTTGGAGACTGGGAAATCCTGAGGTGCAGTTGCCAGCCCAGACCCACATGAGGAACCCACCTCACCGACTTGGTGGCCATGACCAAAGCATTCCCCAACCTCCATTGCCACAAAGCAATAGAGGGAGGGCCGGAGACAATGAGGGACTGCCTAGCACAGGGCAACTAGTATGCATCTTCCTGAAAAACATGATTGTGAGGGGCAGCGCACCCATTGAATAGAGCTTGCCTGGAACCCACCTCTCCAACGTGGTGTACCAGTTGGGAAGGTGCCTGCCTGGTTGGTGCAGGACTATGCCCTTCATAAAGGTCAACCTCCCCAGAATGCTGTGTCAGGTGCTGATAAGGAACAACTACCCTTCTCACCTCCAGTGAACCGAAACCCACCTCACCGACGAGGTGAGTGAGAGAAAAGAGGAGATTGGATGGAGTCATGATGAGACAGAGATGGCATGAAAAGAAGAGAAGGAATAAGAAGCAGCAAAAGAGGCTCACTTACAAACTGCTACTGAAGAGAAAACATTTCCTTTGTGCACGGCGGCCATCACAGAGAGGTACAGGTGATATGGTGCCCAGAAAAGAGAAGCCCATGCGCAACCAGGACAGTGTTTCATCGATTGTCCAAACCACTCACCTGTATGACAGAGCAGAAAGGAATAGAGGGATGGATGCCTTCCCCACCCCTGGCATTGGGAGACTTCAGTAACGTGCCCCTGTTGTTGGGGGGGGGGACTGGAAACATGGACAGAATGTTATTCAGAAGGAAGTGACAGCCAAAACACACCTCTCAGACAGGAATCTGCAAGGGAGGCCTTCCCCCATTAAACTCCAGTTTCACTTGAAAAAGCCAAACTGAATGACAGGGGGTGCCACAGCCATCAGGAATCCCACCTCTACGACTTGGTGCCCACCAAATGAGTATTCCCCCCCCCTAGGTTCTATGGCAGCACAAGCCTTCGGACCCCAGACAAGTGCGTATTCTTCCGGCCACAAGGAAGACCTTCTGCCAACAAGACCTGCCCCTGCAATGTGGGGACAGAGAACCCATAATACCACCACAGGTCTGAGAGTGACCTGAACAGAGCATTGCACCACAAGCAAATAAAGATTTGATAGGGGGAAATGGGAGAGGAACTCCATAGTTCCAACTTGCTTGTCTGAAACAGGCAGCCCCCCTTGCACCTCAACAGACAGGGAAGGAAAGCACCCCAAGAGGCACTCAGTATTTGGAGAGAGAAAGGCTTTTAAAGAACTCAAGCAGAGAGCCCTGAAAGCGTGCTCCTGGTCCTCAGAGTGGGTGTTCCACAGAGCCCAGTAGCAGCCCCCCTTGCACCTCAAAAGCCAGGCAAGAAAGCTCCCCCAAAGTCACCCACTATTTAGGGAGAGAAAGGCTTTGAAAGAACTCAAGCAGAGAGCCCCCAAAGCATGCTGCCTGTCACCAGAGAGTGGGTGTTTCACAGAGCCCAATAGCAGCCCCCTGGGCACTTCAAAAGCCAAGAAAGAAAATGGGAAGAAAGTGGAAAGAAGGAAAGAACTCAAGGAGACAGCACCAAAAGCTGCCTTGCACCCACAGCTGGTCTGCGAGTGGGTGGGGTTAGAGCACCATAGAACCCACTGGGAACCCAGAAGCAAGTAAGAGTTTGGGGGGGGGAATCGAGCCCCAGGACCCTAGGATTTGAAAGGGGAAAGAGACCAGAGTAACCCAATAGTACGGTAAAATGATTTAACAAAAAAAAAAAAAAGTGCTCTCATGCAAGCAAGAATTGAAACGCGAAAAAAATTAAACAGGAATGGAGGATAGAGTAAGCTCTCTTGCAACCGAAGCCCCAAAGCCCTTGCTAAGGCACAAGCCATTCTCGCAAAAAGAAAAATTCCAGCAGCAAGCAGTTGCTAACTTGCGCGCCCGCCAGCAAAGTGAAGTGGGGCTTTGCGTGCTTTATCTTTTATACAGAAACACTAGGTGCTCTCTGTTTGGCTGACAGAGCTGCCAATCAAGGTTTCCTGGGCTGAGATTGGTGTGTTCCAAATGGGGAAGGTGGCTCCACACCGTTGCCTAGGAAATTGTTTGAGCGGGAACGGCCGGAATCCTGGCATAATGGGCCAATGGACAGACGGACAGAACACCCCAAAGTTCGGCGCTTTCATGAAAAGAACATGCGCTCGTGGCCCGTGTGTTTGCGAACGACGAACTAGGTAAATTCGTGGGGAAATTAGGTCCGTTATGCAGTTCGTGCCTACCTCTACTAGGAAATAAGGAAAATGGAAAAAAATCTCATTATTTGGGTAGATGTAGCGGATGACTGGCTCTCCATATGGGTGAACGACCGCCATGTTAAAACCATATAGTAAATGGTTGTCAGAAATTATCTATCAGTGTGCTGCTGAGAGAATGATCTTAGACATTAATGAGTTAAACGGAGTTACATAAGATTGTCTATTTCTACTTCTCGAATACACTCAAGGGAAGAAATTTGCTACACAAATTAGGAGCTGAAGCAATAGTTGCCATGGCTACAGGTGCTTCATCACAGTCCTTCAAGTTTACTCCAAACTCGGCTTTAGGGGGTGGGGGTTGGTGTCAGTTGTGTGATATGCATATTGCTTTCCCCCTCTCTGCCTGGCCAAAGTATTGTGCTAATGATATCAAGACTCTTTTCAAGACTCTTTTTGTTTTCCCATGAAATTCCTTTTGCTTGGCTAGGACTGTCCACACCTCCAGTTAGGCAAAATTCAGGGACAACATGGAAATTTGTGCAACACCCTGCTCTTCCTCCAGTCAAGAAATCTGTATCCATGTAACCTTCCTTCAAAATCCATGCAGGTTTTAATTTGGCAAGATCTTCCCGATTCACTTTGAGTTGATCCAACTAGCTGTTTCCACTCAAGCTCACCCTGTGCCCCTTCTTCCTGGATCCCTCATTCTATATTCCTTTTTCCATTGCAGGTCCTACAATCCCCATCACAGATACTTACGGCCTTTTGAATTTCATTTTAAAGTTTTTTTTTTATACTTGGCTTGGATGTGATCAACAGAGTCCCAATCTCCATTTGAACTAGCAGTTTCTTGGTTACCCTTGGAGATACCACTGCATATCTGCTGTGTCTATTAGGAGACATTTCCAACATAGATGTTAGTTCTCCTAAAACAATACCCAGATGGCTTTTACAGTCCTTTAAATGCTTCTACATCAATATAAGTAAAAATTACATCTCCGTTAGTTTTTCCAGCCTGTTATGGTTCCTGATGCGAGATCAATGCAAAAAGCATAACATGACTAAGTAATGTCGATAATTGAATTATCTTTGACATATATTTTGCGTGTCTGGAACATTTACCCAGCCTCCCTTGGAATGGGGTTTCATCATTAAGCTGCACTCAAGGATTTCTTTGCCATCTCTTCCATCATCACATGGGGCCTGTTTCTCCAAAGAGCGGTTTCTTTCTTATAAATTAATAAGGATATCTTCGTTCTCATTGTTACATGAGCTCCCCAGTGAAATGCCTTGACAGGCAAAGTAAATGAAAAATAATAAAAGTTAAATTACTTATTTGTCATGCAAACTAACGAACGCAAATGCTGCTAAAAAAATTTCATACGTACTTCCTCAATCACCTCCTCTACCCAAAGATTCATTACATAAAGTGCCTATTCATTTATTTACATTTTTATTTGACTTGTTAACTGGCCCTATCAAAAAATCAACAAATTATTTCTTGGTGTCATCTACTATATCTGGCCCCAGTTGATGTATTATGAGATTCACTTACAGTGGACATAGAGAGGACCATTTGAAAAGAGGGCCTTAAAAGGGGATTGGACCAATTCATGGAGGGTAGCTTCATCAATGGCAATTAAAGGTGATTAAAGGAAACTTCCACATTCACAGTCAGTTAACCTATAAATACCAGAACTAGGAGGCCACATCAGGGGAAGGCCTTGGCCTCTATGCCCTTTTTGTTGGCCTTTTGGCACAACTGGTTGGCCATTGTGTGAAACAAAATGTTGGACTAGATGGACCACTGGTCTGATCCACCAGGGCTCTTCTTCTGTTCTTCTGCAATGGCCCAGGTTCTGCCATAGGAATGAGGAAAAAATGTCATCTTGGCTCTTTGATGTAAAGTACATCAGTTTTTGATGGCAGCAATGCTGAATAGCAGGCTACTTGTTGGGGAATCTGCTTGTTGAAATTGGGTGGGGAATTGTCTTTCAAGATATGTTAGGTGTCCTGTAGTTAGATAGTTATGGCCATGTTACGCTGCCTTCTGCAAGAGAAAACATAAAGATATATGATGTTGTCTTATGCTGAGTAAGACCTCTGGGGTAACTAGACTAGTACCGTTAGCTTTGACAGACAGTGGCTTTCCCTGTGCAGATGAGATCTTTACCAGCCATGGTATATGAGACCCTTTTAATAGAAGTCATCCACAATGAAATCCAGAATCTTCTGTACTCAGAACATGTGCTCCATTATTGAGTGGTAGTTCCTCTCTTCGTTAGACGTTGCACAAGGAGTGCAACTCCTATCAAAAGAGTTTTGGAAGGCCAATATTTATTGATTTATTTGTTATTTATGGTTGACTTCATTTATACCCCACCTGTTTCCCCAGTGGAGACCCAAAGTGCCTTACATCACTCTCCTGTCCTCCATTTTACCACCACTACTCTCCTGAGATGCTGAGAATGTGTGATTGACTCACAGGTCGCTCAGCCAGCTTCCATGACATACCAAGGATTTAAACCTGTGACTCCCAGATCCTAATCCTACACCCTAACTACTATACCAACACTGGCTCCCAATTAGTCTTAATAGCATGCAAAATAGTCGGTGTAATGACTATGGTAGGCAGGGATGCTCGAAAATCTGCTGATTCAGCTAATATCCTGTCCACCAGTTGCGAACAAGGAGCCAATTTTCCAACTGTTCATAGATGCTTGTTAGGTTGGTTAATTACATTTTCCTCCAGCAGGGCACAAAAGAACAACCGTCTTTTCATGCATGCGTTATACTGCCCCCCATACTTGCTGCACTGCTGTTCTTCACAGCAGGCAACTGTTTAAACACACAATCAAATCAGTAACAAATCATAGAGATCAGTCACAAATAAATGCTGTGTTTTAAAGATCTTACTGTTCAGCACTCATTTAAGCAGTCCTTAGCCCCATTCATGGCTGCTGATCTGCTCAGAAGCATTTTTGTGCAAGTACCTTTTGAAAAGAAAATTGATGCAAAACTGTTTGACAAATGTTCAAATTGTTCTATGCCAAACTACACAGATCCAGTGATCGCCTCTCTAGATCCCTTCTGGTCAGTCCATTGTATAAGGTGAGAGCTCCCAAAATGCATTTAAGTCAGGGCCAAGCTACACATGACAAATGACACTTGAACGGCAAGTGGATTGAGTGGAGGGCAAGTGAACAGGGAGAAATACACTTGCTGTTTAAGTGTCATTCGTCATGTGTAGCTTGGCCCTCAGATGAGGGAGGCACTGCATTGCTTTTTCAGAGGACTGATGTTATTTAGAACAGGATGTCCCGTCCTCAGAAAGTGTCTTCTACTTGCTTGCACAGGGCAGGGGCAGGTATTGAATATTGACATACTGACATTTCTTAAGGAGACAGGGTTATTGGGGGTGCTGAAAGTGAATATTAGACATCTGTGCACTTTATTTCCATAGTGTGTGGAAACAATACATGGCAACCTTGCTATATACAAATAACATACAAGTCTTCCTGAGTCTGTCCTTTAAAAATATTGGTCTCGTAACATCTGAATAATGCAATTAAGAGCTGTCGCCTTCTTATCAGCATGGTTTCTCCTGTAGCTACTTAAAGCCATTAAAATTGATTAAGATTAAGAGATGGGGAGAGTGAGTTGTGTTACCTTTGGTACAAATTATTTAGTTCCTTAGATCTGATCAAATTAAATGGAGATCAAGTTAAGCGCCAGTGGAGGAAATGAGATAGAACCTGCCGGGTTTGAAATTTCTCTCCTCATTATTTGTTCTATTTGTTTAGAATGAGATGTTTCCCAGCATATTAGCCTGAAACATGTACTTAAAGGGCAAGATTCAGACACCACTGAATATGAACCAAGTCCTAACAAATGACCATTGTCAGTTAGTTGTCCAAATAATTGTGTAGAAATCTATGTACCCTCTGATAAAGATCACATGGAAAGGAAAATATCACTTCACAGATCTATAATGATTACCGTAGTGAAATGGCACCTTGCCGCAAAGTAACTTCCATAGGATGTACAACTTTGGAAGATACACTTTGGAAGATCATTTACTCTCTACAGATGTTCAGAAGCCAGTTTGGCAGCCTTTTCAGGTAAGGGTCACTCTAGACATTACTTCTTTTACAAATCCACTATGGAGCTGACCTATGCTCTCCACAGTCACACAACAGCTCCAAGGAATAGCTTCTATAAAAAAAAGAAAAGTGCAAATGAGCTCAGAAAGCTACCGCTGGGGAAGGGAGAGCTCCTGCCTCCCCCCCCCTACAATTTTTTCTTCATGCAAAAACCATGCAGAGGGCAGACATTTCCCCATTTCTGCTGCTCCATGTAGAGGTATTATGTGCATGTGTGACGGCAGAAATGTGAAAATCCACCCCCCCACACACCACCTGCAATATTTTTGCATAGAGAAAAAAACCTTGGGAGAAAGGCAGGAGCTCTCCCTATCCAGTGGCAGCTTTAAGAGCCCATTTACACTTTCCTTTTTAACTAGAAACAATTCCCTGGAGCTGCTGTGTGATTGTGCAGAGCACCGGTCGGCTCCATAGTGAACTCATAAAAGTAATGTCTAGAGTGACCGTAAGAGGATATAAATTACATGTTTACATCTAACTTTCAGTCTGCTGGCTAGGAGGCCACCTTTTCATATAGTGGGGAATGGACCACAAGACAATAGAGGTCTTACAAAATATAGCCAAAATGCCAGCAACTGAAGACATTAGCTCAGACCAGTAATTTTCTACAAGTAGAAAGGATGGTGCTTAAAGGATAGAAATCCATCCTTTATCGGGGACTTGACTGGAACAAAATGTGAGTAATGGCTGGAATAGGGGGAGGCCATTTGGTCTAACTAAAGAGGAAATGGCTTCACGAGAAGGTCCAGAGAGAACTAGCACAAAAAGAAGAAAATAGATTCAGTAAACATTGATTTATTCTGCTTATTTCTTGATTCACTATCATGGAAAGGAACATTTTAGACCTAGAAAGCGATTTTATTTTGCTGTGGGCTGTTAGACATTGCTTGTTGCCCAAAATGTAATTTTTTGGAAGCCATGACTATAATTGCCAGTAGTTACATCTTTCTTTTTTCTGACTTTGGTGTTTTGTTCTTAAGTAAAATTCTAGTTTGGCCCACACATACCAAAGCACAAAGAAATGGTCGTGGCACATACAAGATCTCAAAGGCATGCTGTAATTGTTTATTTGATATTAGTTTTTTTATAGTTTAACATATAATATCTATTTTAGTAGTATATTAGAATGAATAAGAAAAGAAAAAGAGATATAAGTAGTAGATTTAGATAGCGGGTTGGAAAACTGTTGGAAGTCTGAGGTAAAGGGGGGAGGGGAAAGGCTGGGGGAATATGGAAATGAGGGTATTAATCAAAAAAATTGTAATATTAAATTTTACTCACCCAATAAAAATCTTTTAAAAAAAAAGATCTCAAAGGCATCTGTTATATCCAGGATAATTTGAAATAAATAGCCAGGGGAAAGCTTTGTTTTTTTTTAATTTGAGGAACAGTCTTCTGACAGAGATGGTTTAATCTGTATAAGGGGATGTAGGTCAGTGGTAGAGCTTTTACTTCCCATGTGGAAGGTCCCAGATTCAATCCCTAGCATCTCTGGTTAAAAGATCAGCTGGTAGATGGTGTGGAAGACCTCTGGCCGAGATCCTGGAGAGCCGCTGCCAGTCTGAGTAGACAATACTGACTTTGATGGACCAAGGGTCTCATTCAATACAAAGCAGCTTCATGTGTTGTGTCAGGTAGAGAAGGGATTTTATGTCTGTTGGGGATGGTGAGACAAAGCTGGGGGGGTTTCAGTTTATTGTTACAATCATTGATCAGTGGTAAGAGCCCCATGGTGCAGAGTGGTAAGCTGTAGTACTGCCACCCAAGCTCTGCTCACAACCTGAGTTCAATCCTGGCAGCAGCCAGGTTCAGGTAGCCGGCTCAAGGTTGACTCAGTCTTCCATCCTTCCAAGGTCAGTGAAATGAGTGCCCACTTTCCTGGGGGTAAAGTATAGATGACTGTAACAAACCACCCTGTAACAAAAGTCTGCTAAGAAAATGTCGTGATGTGACGTCCCCCCATGGGTCAGTAATGACTCTGCGCTTGCACAGGGGACTACCTTTATCTTTACCATCGATCAGTACATATCAAAGAAGTCAAGAATGCATAAAAGAAGAAAATGCTTGCTGCAAGGAGTCAAGTTAAAGTTTTTAAATACCTAGGAGGCTGAGGAGGTTAATTTGGAACTGGGCCAATTGGGTGAATTCCACATCCCCAGACATAGAACAAAAATGCCTGCGGCAATTGTTCTGCCCAAATTAACAGACTATTCCTTTCTCTCGTCCCATCTAAGAGATGAGGAAAAGTACCAAGTATCGGGCCATGGATTTGGAGTCCTGTTCAAGGAAAACAAATCATCCATTGTTTATCCCATCTGGGAAGGATTCTGGATTTTCTGCCTCAGGCACCAAAATATCTTGGACCATCTCTCCATCCATCTGTCTTCCTGGACCCAATTCGCAATATGTATTAGCTTGCTTGAGATAAACAGATTTCAATGTATTAAATATATATGGTAATGAAATGCTTCAAAGCTCTACCTAAACAGAGAGTGTTAACAGCATTTCAAAACTGGTGCCTTAGTGAAATGGGAGAGAAAAAGAGAATGTCACAAGTATTGTTGGCCAGAAACAAGCTCCAAGCTTGTCTGTTAGCACAGATGTTCACTTGGGAAAGAGGTTTGCTGCCTACTCTAATGGCTCTAAAAATATTAGCCAATGATAAATTATTCACAAAAGATTATATATAATGTGCAATCACTCATCAAACCAGCATTTTCACGCCATTGTCATAACTCATTCTCATGAAATCCACCCAATGTTGTTTGCCTACATTAATGCACAAGTTAGGTCATTATGCACTTTTTGGACAACAGGTAATAAAAGACACATTTCTCCCATACTCAAAGGATTCCCTATGAGAAGAAAAATTACCAACCCCCTTACAAAATACAGCCCTACTTATTCTTTTTTTCTCCCTTCTAAATAATAAATCAGACTCGAAGCATAGATAAATGAAAGGGGGGGAGTTTTTCTCAGAGACAGGCCTAGAAATCTTGTGGTGCTAGAGATGGGCATGAACAGCAATACAAAGCCACGAACAGCCCAATCTTCTGTTCATGAACAAGCTGTTCATGAGGCCCCATTCTAAACAAACAGGTGGTTTTTGCAAGCCTTGTCCGTTGCTGTTCATCAAGCCAGACACTCTGGCACCTGCAATCAATTCCCTTGGCAACTCAGGCAGGGATTGTCTGAACTCTGTCTGAACTCCTGCTGTTGCCCTAGAAACCCCAATCTAAGCCCAATTTAGCTTGATAGGCAGGTCTTCCTTTCAAGTGTGGAGCTCCAAATTTGTTATAACAAGGGAGCAAAAGGGAAGAGGGAGCTCCACCCCCAGCTCTGGCTTAGTTTGCAGACAATGGAGAGGGAAAGAGTTGCTGTTGTCATTTTGATAGAGTGCATTGGAGCTTGAATTTTCTTTGTGTGGTGGGATAGGGATCTACCCCTTCAAGTTCCAGGGCTGCTGCCAGGCTCTGGGCCAAGCTATTATTTATTATTGGCACCTTTCCTGCTGCCTGCTCAGGTAAGGGTTCTGGGAGTGGTGCAATAGGGATCTACCCCTTCATGTTCCAGGGCTGCTGCCAGGCTCTGGGGCCAAGCTATTATTTATTATTGGTATCTTTCCTGATGCCTGCTCAGGTCAGGTTTCTGGGAGTGGTGCAGTGGGGATCTTGACTTGGATGATGGCTGGAGGAGAGCTTGCTGGCCCCCACAAACAGCCAACCCCAAACATGTTCATGAACAAGGTCATGTTCATGGTTGTTTGTGAGTCCCTGTTCATGGCTGGCAGCGAATAACGAACATCATGTTCATGGGGTTTTTTTTTCTTCTGTTCATGCCCATCTCTAGTGGTGGCACTGCTGTTGTTCATAATGAGAAGGTTAAGAGGCATTCCTGTTCACAGCCAAACCCCTAGCTTATTTTCACCTCAAGTCACACCAAAGAGGAACAACATTATGGACTCCAATCACAAGATTCTGTTAAGGGGATGTGCTCCTGATTCCGCTATTTCCATAATCCTGGCAAACACCAGGCAAACCCTTCGACCCGAAATCAAAAGGCCTGCTGCCCACCAAACAACCACTGATGCTATAAGCTTCCACCATTGAATTGCTTGACTATGAGCTGTTGTGTGAACACTCCAGTCAGCTGCATCTGCATTGATGGTTTCCATATAACAGCTGTATTCTGAACCCGCATGAGGTTGCCATAAATTTTCTACTCATGTGTCAGGACAGAGAGGAATCCTGCCAGTGCGGTGGTGAATTATTTATTCATCATTTGCGCCCTGTGATAAGAAGACAAACTTCCACTTAGGGGAAGCAATTAATGTTATTTTATTATCACACACATTCTGAAAGCTTTTGTGGTACCATCTTTTCATAGCAATACCAAGAACAATGATCATCCAAGGCTGAAAGCTGGTAACATAGAGAACATGCCAGTTCAGCAAAGTGCCTCTTTGCTACAGATGGCTTTCTGGGAGAGGTAGTCCATGGGATTCAGACATAGGCCAGAAAAGTTTTGCTTGTGATTCTGCATTCTACCTCTTTATTGGGGACACAGTAGCCAGTAGTTAAGCCTCGGGGAGAAGAGTTGATATGAATGTTAACACTGGATGGCAAGGAGCCCTCTCCTCAAAAACTGATGTTTATAAAAGAACTAGCAAATCTCAGTAGTGTACCATGTTTTCCAGAGTTTGAATTCATTTCTAGGTCAGCATATACTTTCTTGAGCCCAAAAGACATGTTTGGGTAACAACTCTAGCCATGGGGAAGGAGCATTTTTCCATATTGCTCTTCAGCCTGAAGCAAATACTGACCTGATCTAAGGTCTGGATAAGGCCCATAACTGACAGTGCATTCAATCAGCCAATTTGGCCTGTCCAAATTCAAGCTGTACAGCTCAAAACATCAGAGGATTCATAAATCTATTACCGCTGTACGCCAATGATGCCAAAAATTCCTGTTTTCAAGCAGCCTGCAGGCCACACTACAAGGCCAATGGCTGCTTTTGGCTTGGTAGGTTATCAGTTGTCCAAGGGCAAGAATAATGAACAGCATATATGCTTTTGTACGTGGTATCTACTTACTAACCAGCAGGACTCCTTGTAAGCAAATTGAGTCAACTACATTTTACACTCAGTTTTGCTTCCATTGGATAAAGCTGTTCAAAGCAAAAACTAGGGAGGATGACTGAAGCAAGAGAAACTGCAATGCAAAGTGCACACCATACTGTAGAACATTCAGTGCTCAGAGATATATGAGGAAGTACATTATTTGGAAGAATGAAACACCATTACCACTTGCCATCCTCAAGGCCTTTTCAGGGCATATCTTTTTCACTGTTTGGAATCTTCTTGACCATCAGGATTTAATATGTAAGTTAACAACTGAATTCTATGGCCAGATGTGTGGGTCACTGGCATACTTACATCCCTGATATATCTGGAGCATCAAGCCAAGCTAAGCATTACACTTGTGGATTCATGAATGGATCTTCCTAACATTTTTTAAAAGGGAAACAGAAGCCATGAAGGGTGCTAATTCAGATCACAGCTGTGGTGAGAGGAAGAAGCTTTTCAACTCTTTCCCTTTCCTGTTTCAGGTACTTTATAAAGCTTGGAAGTAGCCAGAAATGTAGGCCAATGGTCAAAGTGCACTTGGCTCTTAGCTTGTGGCTCACACAGGCGGTGTCACCAGACAAACCAGCCATTGAGTCCAGGACTAGTCCAAGATATAATTGTATTTTGTTTGTATGCTGTTTATTTTTCTGTACAGCAGGGAACAAGTCTTTAAATAAATACCTAAATAAATATAAAATGAAGAAATGAACAACCAAATGAACCAACCGAAACTGTTTATATTGAAAACCGAGAGGAAACAAAAAAGAATGCATTTGCCCAACCCTATTAATGGTCACGGCTCACATATGTGTTTCCAAATGTCTGTTTGCTGTATTTACATTTTTACATGCGTATGCCTAAAAACGTAATGTGAAAAGTGACTGCAAGATCCAGTAAACAATTAGACCCAGAGCCTATAAGACCTCACCCATCAAATCCCCCACCTCTTACAATCTACACGGGGGAAATGATTTTGTGAAGATCAGTTTATAGTATTGTGTTTCTTTGCTTTTTTTTTACAGCATTCCTGCACTGCAGCAATGCGCTCTTCGTAAAAATTAATGCCTAGTAAGGCCTTCCTATAATAAGACTTCAGAAGCAATAGCTAGAAAAAAGTGAACAATTTATTTCCCAAACAGCTGGGAGAGAGAAGGCTTATCACTAATGTCTGTAGACAGATACGGATTCGTGCACTGTTCATTTTTATTATTGCAGGGCCCAAATGTTGCCAACAGTATATTTATTGTGGCTGAAGGGGGGGAGTCTAATACATAACTGACTGATTTAGTTGTCAGATTTTTGTCATTAAGCATATTTATAGCTTCCTTGGGGAACGGATCACTGGCTGTGTTCAATGCCTTCTAGTAAGAGATGCCTTTTCGGGAGGAGTCCTCAGGGCCTTAGGGGATATCGGAAGATGGTTTTGATGTCAGCTTCGCTGTGCCTGTAATATCAAAGGTAGGCAAAAATAAATAAGTAAAAGTGGTGTGTGGGGGATTCAAATCTCAGATTTTTAAAAAGTGATGGCCTCTGTGAGAATTGATACTACTTAAAGAACAGCACACAACATAACCTTTTCTGGCTACTCTGCTGCTAATTAGGAACCCGCTTTGAACCAACGAATAGCTAATAGGGAATAGTCACCATTCGTGATGTATAGCTCAGTTTGATAGAATGCTCTAAGGGGGAAAGCTTCCTTGAGCAGAGCTTAGAGAACTAACCCCATCTTTAATGGTAGATGAGGCTTTTTCTATTTACTTTCAGGATGTGAGGAAACCCTCCTGAGAAATTACTCTAGTCTTATCAGAAGTCTTTTTTTTGCATCTCTGAAAAAAAACAAAACTTCCTCAGATGTTTCACCCAGGCAGGAACTCCCAAATTTTCCTTTGAAATGTTACTGGAGGTGAAACTTAAGTAGCAATTTAGGGACATGCAAATGCACGCTGGGAAATTTTGCTATTCCTATCAACATACTTTTGCTTCCCTCAAAGTTTGATGCTTTAACCTAGCAGGAGCTTCCATATTCTTAAAGTTTCCTTTGTGAAATCCATTGGAAACTCTTATGTTTCTTTTCATGTCTCTAAACTGGAACTCAGAACTCTGCAGTCCCAGCTAGGGTTGATCTTCCCTAGTTTTGTGACACATTAACAGTGAAATCCTAAGAAGAGTTATGCCAGTTTAAGCCTGTTGAAAGCAATGGGCTTAGACTAGAGTAACTCTGCTGAAGGTTTCTCTTTAAGTTTTTCCAACAGGGTGGATCTACAGATCCTTGGACATTGTTCTACACTCATCATTTATTCCTGGATTTTCCTGTGTGAACTAGACAATCCAAGAGATTAATGATTAACAATTGATAGCACAACATTCAACAACAACAAAATGACTTCTTATCTCGACATGACCAACCTGGCCACCTGGATCCATGCTATGGTAACATCAAAACTTGACTATTGTAATGCATTATACATTGGTCTCCCATCATAGGGCCAAGCTACACATGACGAATGACACTTGAACGGCAAGTGTATTTCTCCCTGTTCACTTGCCCTCCACTCAATCCACTTGTCGTTCAAGTGTCATTCGGCATGTGTAGCTTGGCCCTAAGTTAACTAGGAGGATCCAATTGGTGCAAAATGCTGTGGCTCGACTATTATCAGGAGCAAGCAGGAGCTTGAACATCACTCGCATCCTACAGTCGCTACATTGGCTGCCTATCAGTTACCGTGCTCAGTTCAAGGTAATGGTTATTACATACAAAGCCCTTCACAGCCTTGGTCCAGCATACCTATGGGACCACCTCTCTCCCTATGTCCCTCCACAGCAGCTTCGCTCATCTGAACAGGGTCTTTTGCAAGTGCTGGCCTGTACAGGTGTGAAATCAACAGCAGCCCGTACATGGGCTTTCTCTGTGGTGGCCCCTGCCCTATGGAATGGTCTGCCTGAGGAGGTGAGGAGAGCCCCCACCCCCCGGCTTTCTGCAAACAATGCAAAACTGAATTATTCAAAAAGGACTTTTTTCTCAGCTAAGAGGGTGGTATCGTAGGAAAGGGATCCCAGATGTTTCACTAATAACCATAGATTTCTCCATTATGTTGCCTTACATATTATCTGTTGCTTTAAATATGTACTCCTATGCTGTATGTTGTTCAACGTAAGTCCTAGAATTATGTTCTGTTTCAGCAATCCTCAACCCCATACTGGATCCTTGCTAATGCTATATCTTTGTAAACTTATGTTCTTTTACCCCATGACATTGTTTATGGAAATGTTATTGACACTGAATGGAAATGCCTGCCCTTGTAATTGCCACTAATTGTACTAATCTCACACTATGTAATCTGCCTTGAGTCTCAGTGAGAAAGGCGGAAGATAAATAAATAAATAAATAAATAAATAAATAAATAAAAATAACCTCATCACGACAGAATCTGACTGGCTATGTAGCAGCACAATTCTATCATAGCCCATTTTAGCTAGGATCATATTCTCTGGAAGGCATTTTTAAATGGTTTTACCTAAACAATACTATATTGTGGAAACAAGCAGATAAAGAATAACAACAATGGGAAGGATGTTGTATGTACAGGAAATACCTTCAAGCCCTTTTCTAACTCTTGAATGAAATGGGTATATGTTTGGTGGAATTCTAAGTGTTTGTACTTCCTTCCAACAGGAAATGCATTTCCTGCACCAATTTCTCTGCTGTGACTCCCTTGTAGAATTATCACAGAACCACAGTATCTTGGAGACATATTCTGGGATGTATTTTATGGCCCACTCTTAGTCCACACAGGACACTGGTCAGGCCTGTCTGCCTCACCATCATGCTACCTGAATTCAGAGAATGACCTAGAATATCACCCTTAGTTCTTTGCAATTGAACACTGCAAGAAGCTTAGTAATTTTAAGACTTTTAGGGAAGGTAAAGGTGCAAGCACCGAGTCATTGCTGACTCATGGGGGGGGGGGGGACGTCACATCACAATGTTTTCTTGGCAGACTTTTGTTACAGGGTGTTTTGCGATTGCATTCCCTATTCATCTACACTTCACCCCCAGGAAACTGAGTACTCATTTTACCAACCTTGGAAGGATGGAAGGCTGAGTCAACCTTGAGCTGGCTACTGAACCCAGCTTCCACCAGGATCGAACTCAGGTCATGAGCAGAGCTTGGGCTGCAGTACTGCAGCTTACCACTCTGCACCATGGAGGTTTTCTTGGTCCCTTTAGGGAAGCTCATCCACTATTGATCTTGGAAGGCCAAGTTTCCCACTGGGTGTCCTCACACTGCTCAAGTGGGTGGTAGGGTGAGGAATTCAGGGGGAAATGATGGGGGAGATCAGCATTGGCAGTGACACCATGATGTCAGGCCATACTCTAGCACTGCCCCAAACTGCATACTTAGAGCATTGCCTCCTACACAATGGGATGTCACAAGACTGCCAGCCAGCCACCCCTCAACTGAAGTCACTCACTGGTTGCCAGCTCTGAGTTGGTTACGTCACTAGTGACTGAGGAACCCCGTGAAACAACTTCCAAGGATTCCTGCAGTTCCTTGGCCCATAGACTGGAAGTCAATGGTTCCATCTTACCATTCTCCAGAGGCTTCCTGATGTCTTAAAATCCTAACAAGGCAGCCCGTTTATTTTTCTCACCATCAAATCAGTGTCACCCAAGGAAGCAGGAGTTTGTGCCAGCTGTGAATATGCATTGCTGAAATGTAGCTTTTGGCCTTTGCTCAATTTTGAGTCCCCTCATTCTGCTTATGGAACAGATTCCAACAGAAAACATTCTACGTTCCAACTTTCCTCATTTGCTGCATATTAGGAGAGGCAGTATCCCTTGGCCAAAGCTCTTCATAAAAAAAGGAGACGGCTGCAATCTGTGCTCTTCTCCCTTCTTTTTATAATCAACTAAAGCCTACAGGGTCCTGGCATACCCTCCGTGTGGCCTAGAGACAGAGAGAGCTTGAGTACATCTGTCAACCCGAGCTGAAATCTTTAACATATTTTTCGCCATCACTTCCTGGTTTGCTTCCAGTAGAAACTATTAGCAAAGATTCATTCTAGTTGCTAATTCTTCAGTGTCACCCGCCCTCTAATTCTTTGACTTTCAAAATATTGGGGATAATGTCATTTTTTTTCTTAATGCAAATAACTTTGGTTATTTTGCTTGTCTTTCTTTGGATAAAGATAAAGGACTCATCAAACGTCTTAGTATTGTGGTGGCATGTATGGCATTTATCTGGCTTGATGATAAATGGGGACAGAGCTCTCTCTGCAAGGTTTTGATGTGATCCCGAAAAGTGAAATTTAAAGAGGGGATAAAAGGAAGCTAGTGGCACGGCTTTTGACACACAGTAAACAAAATCTGAAGAAAGACCAAAAGATTGGCTTTGAAAGCCTTCGAAGTGAAGCACTATTGTTACTTCTAAAAGTTTAGAGAAAGAGGCAGCAGCTCATATAATTATACATGTATGAAAAGATACTGGGTTGAGAAATGCAGATAACCTTTTAGAATAATAGAATAACACTAAAGGATGGGAAATGACTTGCAGATCAGCTATTCCCCCCTCCGTCCATCTGAATCCTATATATTTAAGGAGTTTAACATGTATGACATTGATACCTGTATCTATCTATATCAGCCATGCATGCCAATTACCTAGGTCCTATCACAGGTTCAGGGATCCCCATGCAATGTGCTCTGACTCCATCTTGGCTAAATTGATTTAGGCAGCCATTTTGGGAGCTATCTGTGCCATACTTTGGAGAAGGCGAAGCCAAGGGTCTCATCAAGCTATGATAACATGTGACCGAAACATTGGTAGGAGACTGATTCACTGATGGGACATCTGTTTGCCTACCCATTGCTATAGGGGCTTGCACCCATCTAGATCTATCAATGTAATTTCATCAGCAAGTACAAATCTTCCTGAGCACAATATCTAATGCTACCAAGCAGCCAGGTGGGCTTGATTACTTTTACTAACCTTGTCTGAATGTCTCCTACCAACCTGCCATACGCATGGGTGAAGCCTCCACCCTGCCATCCTTTTTTGTCTACTCTGCCTAGATGCCATCATCTTTTGTTCCCTTTCTGGGAAGCCCCCCTTCCTAACTCATTCAAGGTCAGAAAATCCACAGATTCTCACCCTGGACTCACCTTGAATTCCTGGATGTCACAGTAATTTCTTTGATATTCTTTTGTGTGAGCTCCTATAACTATCACTGTTCTGCCTGCCAAAAGAAGCAGTATAATCCTCTCTGCTAGCTCAGAGGCTGCCCACTGCAATCTTTTCTTTTGGAACCAGCTACTTTTCTCCTTTGGACCTTCCGAAGCTCAGACTGAGGGCCAAGCTACACATGACGAATGACACTTGAACGGCAAGTGGATTGAGTGGAGGGCAAGTGAACAGGGAGAAATACACTTGCCATTCAAGTGTCATTCGTCATGTGTAGCTTGGCCCTCAGATCCTCTATTCTCAACCTCTAAACCATCAAAGCAAGCAACATACTCTACCCAGCTCAGCACACTAAGGATAGGTAACCTCTTTCTCTGTTCTCTCCTTTCCTCCAAAAACTCTCCTTTCTCCAAACTCTCCTTTCCCCATCTTTAACTCCCACCCCCACTTCCATTCCCAGGTGCAGAATTCCCACTCAGCCAGAGGCTTAGTTTTCTTTACTTTCTCTTTCTCTCCTCCCATGCAACTTTCCATATGTATATCCCTGTGAACACAGCAATGGCACTGTTCTTGAGCTTGAGCAGCTTTTCAATCCCTGTTTCACTATATTTCCTTCAATACATTCTAAGTTCTTACTTTGGAAAAGATCTGTTTGTTTTGTGCTTACTGGTAGCCTATTAGAAGCTCTTTGAACTTGCTTGCCCACTATCCAGGTGAAAGTCCTCTAAATCACATATTCTGCTTCCCCTTATTGGAAAAGCTGTCAGTTTTCCAAACTAGCCAGGCTGTGGAAGCGGGAAGAAGTTTTCCTGTGTCACTGAGCTTAATTCCTGATATTTGGTTGCAGTTCTGGGTAACCCATGTTAGAGAGGGGAGCACATGTGACACACACTTGAGAGTGACAAAAAAAGAAAAGAAAAGAAGGTGGGGTGAGGAAGATAGGAACAGATGAGATTCTAATGTTTTATAGAACAAAATGGACAGCAATCAACAAGATAGTTAGAGAAGGGCAAATATTATTTGCCCAAGAAACTGGAGTTACCAGCAATGTAATGAATGAGCCTTGATACACCCCAAAGCCATCCCTAAATATAATATTTTATTTTCTTACATATTAAGGAAGGATGGCTTTTCATCCCTTTAATATGGAATGAAATATTTTGACGCAACAGCACAATGGGAACAAATTCTTTCCACCCCCGCATTGGGTAGGATGCCACTCTGATGTAGCCCTTCCTGAGGTATACGTCATACTTGTCTCTACATCATAACATTGAGAACGTCATCAGTTTATGAAACGAATTCATATCCACTCATATTAAAACATGCTAGAAGCAGATTAATATGAGCAACAATAGAAGCTCATAATACACCGTAAGAGTTAGTCCAAGATAGGGTTTCCAGGTCCCCTTAACCTCCTGGCAGGAGGGAGGGGGGCCCAACACTTACCTTGGAAATCTTCTCTATCATGCACAATGTGTGTGTGCTCTCCTGGCAGGTGTGATGATGTCACTTCCAGAAATGACGTTACTGCACCTGTGCAGTGTGCAATCTCCCACCCTCCACAGGGGCCCATTTCTTGGCTCCCAGGCCCATTCCATGGGGCCTTTCCCCCCTGCCAGTCAGGTGAGTGGCAGTGAGGGAAAGAGGTTGGGAGTGGGGGATCCTTCACTCCCACCTGGCAAATGGTCTCCCTAATTCAAGATGATAAGGAATAACAGAATGAGGCCTGGTGATCAGAGAAAGAGCTTTATGATGTACATTGGAAAGCAATTCTCCTTCCCCTCAAACAATCCATTGAATAATCCAATTCAGATGAATCTCAAAATGGACAAAAGTGTGGTGGATACTTCGGGACATTACAGGAATTACACGGGTCTTTCCCCTCCATTCATAGTACAGCCAACCTCAGTTTTCCAGACAGACTAACATTTTTCAGTTCCCTTTCATATCCTAGAATTGGGGGGGGGGGCTGTCTAAGAACACAGTGGAACCTACAGTCATCTCATATTGGGGTAAAATTTTCCAGGGAACTCCCCAGTCCATCAAAAGTAGAGGTAGGCACAAACTGAAATATGAACCAAAATTTGTGACGAATTGGGCTGGTTTGTAGTTCATGAATTGGCAATTCATGGGAGCACATTTCTGATGAACCGTGATAAATTTTAGAGTGGTTTGTTTGGTTTGTGGTTTGTCACTTCTGGGGGCTGTAGAATGGCCCCCTTGACAGTCAGAGATGCCAAACTCACAGAGATTCTTCAACAGGTGCTCCTCCAGTCACCCTCCTAGATTGGCAAAGATTGGATATCAGATGTCTGAGTTATACACCCCCCAAAGCGGCTGCCCCCAGGAAAGATCCATTGCCAATTGACTTGCATTTGCTCCACTGAAATACATTTCAGCACCAAAAAGTTGACATGAAAACATGGGATGGAATTACAGAATCTTACTCTGAGGACAGTCCCTGGGAGGAGAAAAAACTGCTCTGGGGCTGGAAAGATGGCTGCGCAGAGTAGAATGACTTGCATTGGCTCCATTGAAATACATTACAGCACCCAAAAGTTGTAATGAAAACATGGGATGGAGTTACAGAATCTTCCTCTTCAGAGGAAGTTACCAAATCTTCCTCTCCATCCCACATTTAACCAAAGAAAAAAAACAAAGGCCACCACTGACTGTTTTTCATGAGGCACAAAGGCATTTTATTTTCTAGGGCTTTTAACAATGTTTAAATGCAGCACTGAATGGTTAATTTTTTATTATTATTAGTCTGATTTAGTAGATTTCTTTCTGAGCAGAAGCAAAATATCAACGTTTATGGTACTGCAGTTGGGATTTTATTATTGATTTCATTTTTCTGAGGATATTCTTCTTCTAACCGGCCCAAGTAATTTTAGCAGAAAGGCAAAATACACATACTTTAAATAAATGAATAAATAAATTTTGAAACTGAGCTAAGTTTCTGAAACAGATTGTTATGTAACAGTTGTCAGTGCCCTATACAAAGAAAGAAAAAAGTCAGAAGAGTTCTGTGGACTGTTAAACTCCTGATTTAGACCCTAAAGCCTGTGTATGAAGTGCACAGAAATACTGTGTGGAACAGCCACAAGGTTTTGCTCAAATTTAAAAATAATTGAATGTTCAACATTTTAGACTGTGCACGCGTCAAGAATACAAATCTGAAATTCAATATTTGCCTGGTATCTTTTATGTTTCTCATTCACCTTTTCTCCTTGGCAAATCTGTTCTCCTTTTCTTTAACAGATGGGCTCAGAAAATTGAACTGGGAACATTTTAAGCAGAAGATGGGTTAATACACGGGCACTGAGAGCTTCAGAGTAGTGTGCAGAAAGTCAGATGAGATGACCCTTGAGGTAATTTTCACATCAGAGACTCAGTCCTGTTGACAGCATTTATGTAATGAAACATCCCACAGGTGTCACCAGACATCTTATGGTCTGCTTTTGATCTTTGGTTGTATATTTTGTAGTTAATATACCAAGGGAAGACAACTCCTCCTAACAAATTTCAGGCAAACCTGCAAAAGAAATACAGAAGACTGGAAGATAAGAGGGGATTTAGAGATCAGATAGTATATGTTGGTTATGCTTTTAGATGTAATTGAATGGACATTCTGTTATAATTGGTAGCTTCAGGCAACAGATAGATGTGGAAGCTTAAATGAGCTTTGTTTCTGAACTCTTGAAGAAGTAGTGGAAAGGTTATGTTATTGTGAAGGGGGGAAAATAAGCATTTGGGGTATTTGCTAGGAAGGGATCATTCATGGTTTTCAAATAATGCTCCAGAAAACTCTGGGGTTCCTTAGAATCTATCAGGGGGTATTTAATGATAAGATCAGCAACTCCAGACAGACTTGATTGAAAGACAACTTGAACATGACTATCCTGCACTCTGCAGTCAGGCCTGGTCTGGACTCCTCTGGAGTAGGGCCACTGGCTTGACTGGCTAGCTCAGGAGCACAGAGAGGCCATGAGGCTAAGCTGGGACCTGGATGTTTGGAGCCTGGAGCACAGGTCTTGTACCTAGTGGACCAATTGATCCAACAATGCAGCTTTCTCAAGTCTCAGCCTAAAAGGGCTGAGTGGTGATCTAGCTCAACTGCATCTGCTGGCAGGTGTTGAGCCTCTTGAGGCTGTGCTGGTTCTGGCCTGGATCCTGTGAGGAATTACAACTCATGACCAGAAGTGACATCATCATGTCATGTGAGGTGATGCTCCACCCTCCCAAAGATCTGAGGGGTTGTTGGATGAGGACTGGCAATTCTCATCTGAAGGCTTATCTCAATTTAGGCTCACAATATCCCTATTAGGCTGGTAAGGCTCGGCACTGAAGACTGATGCAGGGTCACCCCTAAAACATTTTTTGGTTAACCAAGTATTTGAACAGAAATCACCACGAGCCAACATCCCATCAAATGTAATGCACTAGTTGTCATTGCCAGTGGTGATAGTTATGTATGTGTGAACAAATCCCACTCATGCTGCAAGATAAACAAAGCAAAGATTTAAGAATGGTACATTCCAAAGGCTGTATGTATCCACTCGCATCACTGAACAACTTCAGAAATAATTTCAAGAAACCCTAGATAGATAGATAGATAGATAGATAGATAGATAGATAGATAGATAGATAGATAGATAGATAGATAGATAGATAGATAGATAGATAGATAGATAGATAGATAGATAGATAGATAGATAGATAGATAGATAGATAGATAGATAGATAGATATAGAGAGAGAGATGCATGTGTATGAAGCAAGTACTCATGGTGTTTTCAAACTCTAATGGACAGCCTTCTCTCAGATTTCCTTCATGAGACAGGTGTTTCTCTGTGAGCCGAAGCAAAGTGGATAGACACAAGGAAGATGTTTTTTTCTATGGTGGCAATGCCACTATGACACTCTGATTATGGAACTCCCCAGAGAAGGTTTGCTTCCTAGGCAACACACCTCACTCATTTTAGACACCAGGCTAAGGGTCATTCTATACATTACTTCTTTTACGAGTACTCCACAGAGCCAACCCATATTCCATGCAGTCACACAGCAGATCTGGGGAATGGTTTAAATTAAAAAAAGGAGAGTGCAAATGGGCTCGGAAAGCTGCCGCAGGAAAAGAGAGAGCTCCTGCCTTTCCTCCAAGCTTTTTTTCCTTACGCAAAAACAGTGTGGTGAGGAGACATTTCCCCATTTCTGCTGCTCCACATTGTATCTATATGTGGCAGCAGAAATGGGAAACCTCCCCCCCCACACACACACACGCTATTTTTGCATGGGGAAAGGCAAAAGCTCTCCCTCCCCAGCAGCAGCTTTTTGAGCCCATTTGCGCTCTTTTTTTTAAATAGAAGCCATTCCCTGGAGCTGCTGTGTGACTGCAAGGAGCACAGATTGGTTTCATGGCAAACACGTAAAAGAAGTAACATGTAGAATGACCCTAAAATGTTCGTTTTCATTCAGGCTTTTAACTGAGGGTTTTCATCGAGAGGTGTTTTGATGTGTCTGTTTAGGGTCCCAGTCTGGAGTTTTAAATTTTTAACTCAGTTTTATATAGTTTGGGCTGTTAATATATTCTAATGTTAGGCTTTCCATTGTACTGCATTTTTATGTTTCATGAATGTAGATGATTCAGAAATGTTAACTCCCTGTGCCTTGTTCTGTTATGAATTGGGCTCAGGAACTTTGAAGACTTGGGATCATTTATCTATTACAATCTCCATTTCTTTATGGTGGTGGCAACAGAAGTGGGGAGGTCTCCATTAGGCCTTCCAGTTTTCTCATGGTTCCAAGAACGTCAATAATCCTGTAAAGTATAATTCTATGGCTTGGAAATATGGGGACGTATAGCCTGATAAAGAAACCACTGTGTTCCTTCCTCAAAGCTGCTTAATGTCAGCAACAGCTGACAACCCACTGGGAGAAATTGGGGGGGGGGCAGGGACAAACTGGTAGACTTTGCTCATCACTTCCAGAGCAAAACTGGAAGTGACATCGTTGTGTCAGAACAACACTCTAAGAGTCACCCCAATATTTATGATTCAACCTATAAAACACCATAGTGGGAGACCTGCCCCCCTCTCCGAGCTGCTCCTTTGGAGTAAGTTTTAGAAAGGGAACAGAGCGATATTTGGGGGAGTGTCATGGCAAGGGGAGAGATTACCAAGGCCCTTTCAAACTCGCAATGAGAGTATCAGAAGCCTGACAGGACCTGAACTTCAGAAAGGGCTTGGGGGAAGGGGGAAAATAAATATATTTTCAAATGTATTTGGAAAGTAAATGACAGCTCTTTATCCTAGCCCTTTCTGAACTGAGGCAGAGGGAGCTCGCCGATTGCAACACAGCAGCAGAATGTGTGCATCAGTAGACAGCCTGGCTGAAATTATTAACATCATTTAGCACTTTCATTGCTCTTTTCATCCAAGCATTCCCCAGCACTTTGCAAACGTGATTAAATGTTGTTATGTACTTTATCTATTGCCGCCCACAGGAGCATCAGGACTATAGGCAGGGCTAATTTACTGTTATGCAGCTCGAGTCTGAGGTGCATATACTGTGAAGGGGGGGGGACCATTACTCTCAACTGCGTGATATCAGAGAAAACAGAGAAAGAGAGGGAGAGAGAGGGGGGGAGAGCTACTCCTGCTTACTAAACAAGATATCTCAGGAAAGTCTACTTCAGTCAGCCCAGTTTAGTGCTTTACTGTGACTACAGTATATTGGAATTAACACTTCTCTACTCTGTCACTATCTGTCTGTACATTTTTGATGGCATAGCGGATTTTAAATCTTATTTTTATATGTTACATATTTTAAATGCTCATTCAGCATTTTATTGTACCCCACCCTGAGCTTGTTAGCAGGGAGGGCAGGCTAAAAGTAGAATGAATGAATGAATGAATGAATGAATGAATGAATGAATGAATGAATGAATGAATGAATATTGTTAGCACGGCTTCATGGGCACTGATGCATAACATGAGGATATAACACAAGGAGATTTTCTTTGGGCAGGGATAGAATGGGGGCAAGGGGGGAGGCATTTTAGATACAATCTAAAGCTCTTCAAAACAAGTCTCTGGTAAAAAGTGCAAATTTCCCACAGTCTACTCTGTGATGCTATATGCTGCATTTTACTTCTCCTTAATTCCAGTTTATTTAGGTGAATTTCTAAAATTAATTCCAGAATTGGAACCTGCAGCTTGCTGCACTCTCAGCACCTTCATTTTCTTTCCTTTTCCATGCATGTGCTGCAAAAGTGCAAACTTGAAGTGTGGTGTTTTACTGAGATTGGGCATTTGAACCAGCAGCCCTGGGATTCAAAGCTCTGCTGCTCCGTGGGGTAAGCCATGGAGACTGCAAGGTGAGTTGGTTCCAGGGAAGGTCTTGAGCTTCAGGGAAGGCCCCACCCATGAACACGGACCAAGTATAAAGCCCCAGGGTATCCTGGGAGCCTTTGTCGGGTCTCCTCCTGCTGCTCCCTTTCATTCTAACCCTTGCTTCTCTTGTGACCTCAGCTCTTGGCATAAGTTTCAGCCATATCTCCAGTTCTGACCTCTGGCTTCTTCAGTTTTGTACAGTTTTTGTACATTCCTGTATCATGCTCTGCCTATCTATAACCAATGATTTTGGCCTTGATAATACTTTAGTAAAGTACCACATTCAAATTATCTTGAAAAAATGTGTATATAATCACATTAAGATGGATCTTTTTCAGTGTTTTATCCACATGCAATATCTAAAGAATCTCCAGTTTCTAGTGCCAGAGCACCTGCACGCTAGTACTTTGAGGTGTAAAGGGGGTTATCGTGAAAGAAAGTTTGACAGGGGTCCTGAAGAACTGCTATGGTGTACTAATCATGTGATCTGTGATCGAGGAAATTCCAGGAACATCCAGGAAGGAAGGAATCTTGCCCCATGCGCTCCCTCTGTCACTGGCTTTCAAGCTTTGTAGACACAGGGTTCACCTTTAGCTGTAAACATGTGACATAAAATCACAGCCACATAACAATATCATGTGATATTGTGACCATATTACCTCAGAGTAATGTGACAGAAAGAGAAGGAACCAGATATATGATCACAACAAGGTTTAGGCCAGGATCACAAGCAGCAGACCAAGACTGCTGAGGATAGAAAATATAAGCCAAAACTCAAAAGATGCACTGAGGAACTAGCTAGTAAAGCAGGGTTTACAAACACCCCTTCCACTCTCACTCTTCCCCTATCTGGGAGTGGTGGTTCTGTGCCTCAGGCACATGGGAAGAGAACCGGAAGACTGGCTGGTGGGTGTGGAATGGCTGAGCCCTGCCTGGTGAGTGAAAGGAAGAGAAGACAAGACAGAACATTTTGTGAGGAGAAGGTACTCTGAACCTGCCTGTGCTCGAAAAGAAGCTTTTTAGCCACTAAATGACCTCATCAACCTGCTGTTCCTCTCAGGATGCACATGAAGAGAACTGTGAAGCATGTTGTGCTTGCTTACTATTCATGTGCACTATTAGCAAGTCTTTCCTTTAAGCAGCAAAACAACAGCAACTGTATATGGGCTCACAACTCAGCAGGCAGGGCTCCATGTCCTACCTAATGAAGTGACCTTCAGCAAGCTGCTATCACAATTGATTCATATATTTACCTAGACAGCTTAAGTTCCTATTATTAATGCTAGGATAACAAAGGCTTCTTTTCATTTCACATGTGCACCAAATATATGTGAATACATTTAACACTGAAGCTTCTGGAAAAATGCTTTTCCTCACCATAAGCAAAAAAGTTAAGACAAATAAAAACAGGGGGGAAATTAAGAAAAAATTCCAAGCCTCAGACTTTTTAGATAAAGAAGGTCCCGGATCCTGGTTAGACAGGTTCCTGGAATTCACAACTTCTTTTCCCAGAATCTTCAGAACATTCCTGAGATGTTTTGTGGAGCCTTAGGATCTGGTTATATATAATAAACATGAGCTGGGTTGGGGAGAACCTCAACCAGACTCAAATTTAACATGTGACTTGAAGACCAGAGACATGTGTGACCCAGCCTAGATGATGTGTGGAACCAGCAGTGAGACAATCAGTCCCACGTGGCCCTTTTCTGCTAGCAAAAACATGCATAGTGGAAGGGACGGAATTATGAACCCCCTCCTGCCACCCTGCCACACTCGAGAGACAATTTGCCTCCCCCCACACGCTATTTTGAGGTGAGTCCCAGGTCACACATTAACATATTTCTGAATCAAACCCTTAAATATAGACAGTGTATCAGATTTTTGTTTACCTCTATTAGAGCTATGTTTTTGGCATTCAAGGTTATGGAATAAAAATAGATTTCAACTTGCATTTTATGCAGATGGAGAAGCTCTTTTTACAATCTGAACTACAGAAGAACTTCTTGAGTTGACAATTTAACTGCATAAAATTACATAATTGAAACTTACCAAACCATGTAAGTGCTACAAACAAAATGTCATGATCTAAAGCAAAAAGAAGCAGAAATATTGACAAAGGCACCAATGAATAAAGAAATGGAACAATATGGCTTTGTGCATTTCTACTCATAGCCATCCCACTAGGGTCTTTATGTGAAGGACTAGTAAACATTATCTGTCTTCTAACTGTATGTAATGCAATGATTAAACAGAGAATCCACAGAAAAAGCCCAATTTGGGTAAAATCAAGCTGAAAATACCCTAAGGACTCACACAGTCTTAAAAGTTTTGTTCTCAAAACTCATAAACCTAAACAAGACGTAAGAATAATAATGACATTCTGTAAAAAATTCATGTGTGTTACTGTTCGACTCTGTGGGTATAATGATGGATATATTTCTTTCTCATGTAAATGTTACTTGGATCTCAAGGAAGGTATTCGATCCGGAGGAGTTAGCCATGTTAGCCTGTAGTTGCAAAATAGTAAAGAATCCAGTAGCACCTTTAAGACTAACTAACTTATTTGTAACATGAGCTTTCAAGAACCACAGCTTTCTCTTTCAGATGCAGGGAGGGTAAAAAGAAACTGGCCAGAGATATATAGGTGGTGAAGGGAGGGGGGAGAAGGTGCAGGGACTGAGGGTCACATAAATATAAATCAGTTACAAAAAGTAATGAAAGAGGTGGAATGAACAATCCAGGCTGGGTGTGACCCCTACCCTCCATAGCTGAATCTGAATGGAATACCTGAAGGCAGTTACTTTTGGTAATGAGATAATCATTCATAGTCTCTATTCAATCCAAGTCTGACTGAGTCAAATTTACATATGAATTCCAGTTCAGCAGCTTTCCATTGGATTCTATTTTTTAAATGTTTTGTTGAACTATGGTGACCTTCAAGTCCTTCATGGAATGTCCTGATAGATTGGTTGGTGAATTGTGACGGCCTATGCCTATAGACAATACACTCTTTTGATTGATTGATTGAAGTGTTCTCCTACTGGTTTCTGGATATTGCTATTTTTAATGTCAGATTTGTGTCCATTTATTCTTTTGCACTGAGGTTGGCTGGTTTGTCCTATGCACAGAGCAGGTGGGCATTGTTGGCACATGAGGACATATATCACGTTGGAGGATGAGTGGCTGTATTGTGTAGTTGATGCCATTGGGTCCTGTAATCCTATTTTCTGGGTAAATATGTGGGCAGAGTTGGCATCTGGGGGCCAAGCTACAAGTGACGAATGACACTTGAACAGCAAGTGTATTTCTCCCTGTTCACTTGCCCTCCACTCAATCCACTTGCCGTTCAAGTGTCATTCGCCATGTGTAGCTTGGCCCTGGGTCTGTTGCAGGGTCTGGTACCTGTGTTGGTGACTTTGTTAGCCAGTTCATGGTTGTTAGTGAGAAGTCGTTTAAGGTTGGCGGGGGGGGGCTGTCTGTAGGCAAGGAGAGGTCTTCCACCCAGGGCTTGTGAGAGAGAAGTATAATTTTCCAGGATGGGCTGTAGATCACTGATGACACGTGGGATAGGTTTGATCTGGGTATTGTATTTCAGGTTATCTTGTTGGAGGAAAACATGCCATCCATCTTTTGGTATAGAAAGCAACAATGATAATGGTATAATGTAGTTCTCCCCCAATAGTATACCAGACTATAATGGTACTGAGCCACAGAAAAGCAAGTCCCACACCTCAAAGATAAGATCTGAGCTGAGCTGGAATACTTTCTGGGAGGGATTCCATCTGAAAATTTCTTCAGAGGCTTGGCAATCAAAAATGGTGCAAAGCTCCTCCATGACACTTCCCTCTCAGAAATCATAAGGAAAACAGAATACTCTGAATAAATGAGACACAAGAACAAATATTCAACTTATGATTTAAACTTTGTCATGTTAATCAAATGTGGCAGAAGCATATTATTCTGCTAGATGAAGTTGCAGCCTTTTATTAGATAGCTTGATTTTCCTTGAGATCTGGACAGATAAAACAGAGATAATGACGGCCAGTGTTTTTTTCCCACTTTCTGAGACAGATCAAAGACAGCAGACCCACATTTTATTGTACTTGCCATCTTAATAAAAATGCCGAATACCTACATGATTGAATCACTCTCTCGGTTCCATTAGTTATGTATCTATTAAAATTAGCAATTCATATCTCCAGCCAGACAAAATATCGAGAAAACTTGATGGGAGAATATAAACGTGACAATGAGAAATTAAGAGGAAGAATATATTAAAGAACAAGGTCTGTTGCATCACTAAAGGTGGACAGTTTCAGGTAAAGTTGAACATTTTGTCAAAAAGTACCAGTCTGTCATTGGCTGAGCATTTTCCAGGGGCAGCAACGTACCAAGAAAGTTGTACAAGTCATCTGGTGCTCACCTTTAAGGCTCATAATGCCTGGGGAAACACTTACTTGAAGGACTGTCTCTCCTTGCATGTTCTTTTGTGATAGCTTAGTTTTCCAGCAAAGTCAATGCCAGTGCCCTCTCTTCCTAAGGCATATTCTGCCATGCCCCAGGATCAAGCTTTTCCAGTGACGGACCCATGCTTGTGGAACAGTCTTCTAGAAGAGTTCAGGGGACTTCTGATGAGGCACAGCACAGAATTATCCCAAGAGTTTTGTGGGAAGCCAGAGCTTGGGAAAAAGGAAAATATCCTACTAGTGGAGCATAAGGGGTTCTTAGCCTGGTGTTTTAATGTATTTTATATTTTTGTTCCTTTAATGTTTACCAGTTTTATATTTTTTATATTGTTGTTTCCTGCCTTGGGTCCTGAGTTGCATGGGACAAAAACAGGTATATAAATGAATGAATAAATGAATAAATGAATAATCTCCTTGGATCTTTAGGAACGCAGTATTGGCATGAGAGAAAACAACATCATCTGCTGGTATGGGAAGGTAACATGTGGGTCATGTAGTTTGTTCACAATAGTTCAGCAGAATGGCATGGGACTCAGCCATGGTGAAGTAGCTGCCATATTGTTATGATAAGGTCTGAGTAAGTGGTGGTTTCTGTCTAGGGCAAGACCGCTCTAGACAGGAACTTCACTGCAAACAAGCTCAGTAGGCAAACATGATTACATGAGAAGTGAGATTAATTTACCTCAATGGTTTCTGGTGAATCTTGTCCCAAGCACTGTACTGGATCAAGCAACTCAGAGGTAACTCAGTAACTACCTTGTGCTTATATACTGCTCTTCTGGGCAGATTAGTGCTACTTTTAGGGCCAAGCTACAAGTGACGAATGACACTTGAATGGCAAGTGAACAGACTCACGTGTATTCCTCCCTGTTCACTTGACATTCACTTGCGCTCCACTTGATCAAGTGGAGAGCAAGTGAATGACAAGTAAACAGGGAGGAATACACATGAGTCTGTTCACTTGCCAGGCAAGTGTCATCCATCACTTGTAGCTTGGCCCTCAGAGTGGTTAACATGTCAATGTCATTATTATTCCCACAACAGACACCCTGTAAGATGGGTGGGGCTGAGAGAGCCCTGAGAGAGCTGTGATTTATCCATGGTCACCAAGCTGGCTTCAAGGAGAGGAGTGAGGAATCAAATCCACAACTCCAGATTCGAGTCCTGCTGCTCTTAACCACTTCACCAAACTGGTTCTCTTATTAGAGAATAAGTAGTATCCACTGGGATCGTGGTCATTCAGCCAATTAAACTGACCATCTTGTATAAATCATGGAATCACTTGCTCTCATTTGCTGAGTTTTTAACCACTCTGTAATGATTTGCTGTTTGTTTTAACCTTAATCTTTTGTTAAACATTTGGCTTTGGACCTTGAATTCAACATCTCCTTACATTACTTTAAATTTATACCTCAGGAGTAGAGATGGGCATGAACCGGGGGGGGGGAACCTTTGTGGTTTGTAGTTTATCATGTTTCATGAACCACAAACCCTGAACTTTCACAAACCTGTCCCAAGTCACGAATCGGTTTGTTTTGGTTCATGAAAATGTCACTTCCGGGCCACCAAATCACCACTTCTGGGTCAGCAGAAGGCCACTTCCAGGTCAGTAGAAGGTCACTTCCGGGTCAGCAGAAGGTCTGCAGGAAGTTCATCCCCTGTTGCCTAGGAAACTGATTGATTGGCGCCAGGCTGTCTGTAGTGATGAACTGAAAAATAAACCAAACGAACCAACCTAAATTTCATGGCGGTTCGTCAAAAATAGGATCTGAAGAACTGCTGGTTCACAAACCACAAACCGGCCTGATTCGTCACGAATTTTGGTTCATATTTCGGTTCATGCCCATCTCTATTCAGGAGAGTTCTGGCCGCAGCCAACAGATTTTATATTTCCAGTTACACAGAGTTTCAGGTGTTCTCTACTTTACCTGGGTTTATACCTTGAGAATACTTTTCCTGTTTTGCTTGTGTGGTCTATATAATGCATCCTTTAAATGAGCAATCAGATTGTATTGCCTGACTAATCACAGGTATCTATTTGAGAAGTGACTGCAACATTAACTGGGTTCATAAACAGGCATCAGAGACACAGAGACAACAAAGAGAAGGTCTCATCTCCAAAATCTCAAACTGATTTTTTCCCCATTTCAGTTTCTGAAGATTACTGGTACATTAACGAGACATTTGGGAATGGTATGGAAACAGGATGCTGGTTGTATGGAATGATGATACAGGTGCACATTAGAGATGGACATAAACTAGGAAAATTCTGAACCATGCGGTTCATGGTTTGTAGCATTTCACAAACCCTGAACCATGAACTTTCATGAACTTGCCCCAGTTCATGAACCGTTTCATTTGGTTTGTGAAAACATCACTTCCGGGTCAGCAGAAGGTCTGCAGAGAGCCCATATCCCCCTGTTGCCTAGAAAACTGACTGATCGTGCCATGCAATGACAAACCGAAATACGAATCAAATGAACTAGGCTAAAATTCATCACAGTTCATGAGACATGAGCTCCCACGAACAGGTGGTTCAAGAACCATGAACTGGCCTGGTTTGTGACAAACTTTGGTTTGTATTTTGGTTCATGCCCACCTCTAGTGCACATGCAATAACCCACATGGGTGGAGAACCCGATATGCTTTAACTGGAGATGCCAGCAACTGACTCAGGAAACTTCTGCTGTAAAAAAAGCATATGCTCCAATGAGGTTTCCATCTCCATCCCAAAATCAAGAAGCGCTGAGTTGTTTATGGACATGGGATGGAAAAGCTTAGAACACACCATCTCACAGGCCTGGTCATCATATGAAAGATGAGTGACCTTCTTCTCTCCAGTGTCATGCTTTTATACATACAACGTTCTGTCAGGATACCAGAGATTGAACTTGAATCCAATGAATGACTGTAAATCACATTGCACATTTCAAATGCTGTGATACCACTTTCATTGAAACATAATAGTAATCATCTCCTTGCATGAATCAGACAGGTGTTAAAATGTTTAAAAATACAGTTTGCACAGTTAAAATCTGTATCTTCTGTATCAATGAATGCATTCTAATTTGTTTGTAGCTACTGTTGCAGCTGAAACTCAAATCAATGAGCATCAATGTTGCTAGCATGTAAAAATGGGCATGTTCTTCTGACAGTTTCAGCCATACTTACAGTCCACAGGGTGAAGCAAAAAAAAAAACCCCACCCAGATTCATTCGTTTGTTTGTTCGTTCGTTCATTCATTTGTTTGTTCGTTCATTCATTCATCCATTCATTCATTCCCGCACTTGTATGCTTTGGATGGGGGAATGATACTGGTGCCGGAAAGCAGTTACTTTTCTATCATGAATTTCAGGTCCCGTTCAGACATTTGGAAATTATGTCCATGGAGCAGCAAGATATGCTCTAGGAAACATTCACATGGAGGAAGCAATGCCTGAGCAGGTAGGTCTGTAAAAAGGCTCTTGCTTTGCAATAGCGATTTGCATGCTGAGAACATGATCGTCCGGTGAACCTCACTGTGTAAGTTTTCTCTCTTACACATAAGACAGATCAGATCACCTCGATATTTGTCTTAAGCACTGTATTGTGCAAACTTGCACCGACACATTAGATGCTTGTACCACACAGCCAGGGTGTGTTTTAATATGAGGAAAATTGGTTGATCCTTTTGGGGTTGCACACCCCGAGACCTGAATCTTCTCAATTACCAGAAAAGAGGCACATCTTGCCCCCCAACCCCAAGTGAGCTGCTGTAGCATAGTGGTTAAGTGGTTCCGTTGTGAATCAGCACTCTGCTGGTTTGAATCCCACTACTGCTGTGAGTTCTGCAGGTGGCATTGAGTAATCCCTTTCTCTCCACCTCAGCTCCCCAGGTGTATTGTGAGGGTGATAATACACTGACTTTGAGCCAAGCTACAAGTGACGAATGACACTTGAACGACAAATGGATTGAGTGGAGAGCAAGTGGAGGGCAAGTGAACAGGGAGGAATACACTTGCCGTTCAAGTGTCATTTGTCACTTGTAGCTTGGCCCTTTGTTCACCACTCTGAGCAGGGCACTCCTCTGTCTAGAAAAGTGGTATTTAAGTGCTATCATCACCATCATCATCATTATTGACTTGTACCATGCACAGAAGTGCTCACACTTTGCCACTGTTGGCATTTCCACAGTCAGATATCCTATTTTAAATGGCCAACACTGGATACATAGCCTGCATTTTACACCTACACTGTCAACAACATTTTTGTAAAGGGGTCAGAAGAAATTATCACAAGATTAGCTAGGTTAATGGGTAGACATTGAAGGCACACAGAGACAATTAAGTAGTAACTGGACACTCAAAAGTTTCTATAGCAGGGACCAGCAGATGGATACTGAGGAAGGGCTGACAGATGTAGGAAATCAAGGTAATCATTTAAACAGGCACAAATGAATTTGTTCTGAAGCATCTGAACAAATGGCTCCCTGGCCGCAACCAAGACATAAGCCAAACCAGTGGGTGATCGAGCATTCCGGCATGCATGAATGCCTGGGAATTTTTCAGCAGCAGCTGTCTTCTGAATGCTGCCAGGAAATGGAGAAATTTCTCAAGGGCTTTCCTTTCCACCTATCTCCACTGATTGCCTGAGGGGATATTTGAGGAAAATTTTTGTAAAAATCCAAGTAAAATTTTGAGGGCACTGATGGTTTCAGTGCGAACAAGACACTTGTGTCCTTGTACAGCCCCATCTTGCAGCTTTTCATGCACACTAAGGTTTTAAGGCACATATTCATGACAAACAAAGGTATAATCACTTCTGTTGAGTTCTTACTATGTGGATTGGACAGGAATAATTTATATGTTACAATTTATTTTTAACTAGTATGTAGAGAAAAAGTAGGTTCACCAGCCTGCAGTTTCCATGACGAGACTACGTAAATCAAGCTCAAAAACAAAAAATATGCATCAAACTTATAGCTTTAAAACGACACACTTATTTAAGTGTAAATCTCATTTAAACCAATGGGATTTACTTCTGAATGTACAAGATTGAGCTGGACAACCTGTTTCATTGTTGCTTCTTCCAGGCACTCCCCAAAGAACCTTGAGGAGTATGGTTGTTGTGGGTTTTCCGGGCTGTATAGCCGTGGACTTGGCATTGTAGTTCCTGACGTTTCGCCAGCAGCTGTGGCTGGCATCTTCAGAGGTGTAGCACCAAAAGACAGAGATCTCTCAGTGTCACAGTGTGGAAAAGATGTTGGCAGGTCATTTGTATCTACTCAGGAGGGGTGGGGTTGAGCTGAGTCATCCTGTAAGAGTTTCCCAGGGTGTGGAATGCTAATGGCGGGAGGCTTCACTGTATCCTGAGGAGGTTCTTTTGCATATGGATTGGGGCTTGATGTGCTAATCTTCTCTGCAGGGCTATTGTCGAGTATTGAGTGTTTTGTTAGCCTGGTGTTTTTCAGAACTGGAAACCATGCTCTGTTCATTCTTAAGGTTTCTTCTTTCCTGTTGAAGTTTTGCTTATGCTTGTGAATTTCAATGGCTTCCCTGTGCAGTCTGACAAAGTAGTTGGAAGTGTTGTCCAGTCTTTTGGTGTCCTGGAATAAGATACTGTGCCCTGTTTGAGTTAGGCTATGTTCAGCCACTACTGATTTTTCAGGTTGTCCAAGTCTGCAGTGTCTTTCATGTTCTTTTATTCTTGTCTGGATGCTACGCTTTGTGATCCCGATGTAAACTTGTCCACAGCTGCAGGGTATATGGTATACTCCTGCAGAGGTGAGGGGGTCTCTACTGTCTTTTGCTGATCGTAGCATCTGTTGTATTTTTGGGTGGTCTGAATACTGCTTGAAGGTTATGCTTTTTCATAAGCTTTCCCATCTGATCAGTAATTCCTTTGATATATGGCAAAAACACTTTTCCTGTAGGAGACTGTTTTTCCTTGGTTGTTTGATTCATCCTGTGTTTGATCGCTCTTCGGATTTCATTTCTGGAGTAGCCATTTGCCTGAAGTGCGTGGTTTAGATGATTAATTTCCTCATTGAGAAAGTGCGGCTCACATATCCGTCTTGCGCGATCCACTAATGTTTTCATTATGCCTCTTTTCTGTCGGGGGGTGGTGATTGGAGTTTTTGTGTAAGTACCGATCAGTGTGAGTTGGTTTCCTGTAGACCTTGTGACCTAACTGAAAGTTTGCTTTGCGGATGACCAAGGTATCCAGAAATGGGAGTTTTCCCTCGATTTCTTTCTCCATTGTGAATTGTATGTTCCGGTGGATGTTGTTGAGATGATTCAAAAACCCCATCAATTCTTCCTACCCATGGCTCCAAATGATAAATGTATCATCCACAAACCGGAACCATACACTAGGTTTGTGGGGTGCTGATTCTAGAGCTGTTTTTTCAAAATGTTCCATGTAGAAGTTTGCTATAACTGGGCTGAGAGGGCTCCCCATGGCCACCCCATCCATCTGTTCATAGAATTCGTTATCCCATTGGAAGTAACTGGTTGTCAGACAATGATGGAATAAGGCTGTTACATCCTCTGGGAAAATCTTGATGTTGTATCCCTGTTTACCAAGGTTCCAGTAAAAGACACTATTGCACTTATTAATCAGAGGCATAATGAAAACATGCCTCTGCTGGATCAATATATGCATTGATTCTGTGTACAATTGATGCTGAGTGTGCATGGGGTATAATCCTATTTTCACTCTCCAGTATATTATTTATACATGTAACGTGTACAGTGCTTGACTTTAACCACAGGAGTAGTCAAATCCAAGGGATGGATCCAAAACAGCATTTCCACAGGTCCTGGGGCAGGTGCAGCATTGGTGTGTGTGTGTGTGTGTGTGTGTGTGTGTGTTAATTTTGGACAGCAGCAAAGAGGGAAGATGAGAAAGTTATTCTCTACTGGTTTTGCTGCACTGTTACCCTGCTCCCATCTGTATTTTAATCTCATTTTGTATGGAGTCTCTGTATTTAAAATTTTATATTTTATATATGCCAATAAAGGCTTGCTTGACTGACTGACTGAGAAAGTCAAATGTTGCAGGCAGAAGTCAGTTTGTCCATGATAAAGTTGCCAAATTTCAGTTGGGAAATTCCTGGAAATTTGGGAATGGAGTCTGGGGAGGATGGGTTTAGGGAGGGGAAAGACCTTTGCAGATTATAATGCCATACAGTCCCATCCTGCAAAGCAGCCATTTTCTCCTGGAGAACTGATATCTGTAGTAGAGATGGGCACGATCCCAAAAAAATTAACGATCCAGCTGATCATGGATCGGTGCCGGCGACAATCACAAATTAACGATCCACACCGAGCATCTCCCGTTCCCGATCCGTGGATTGTGGAGGCCAAAGCGGGGCGCGCTGCTATTCCCAGCTATGTGGGAAGGTGGGTGGTGGCGGCGGCTGCTGGGCCTGGTGGGCCCAGGTCCCATTCAGCAACACAGGAGGTCTGTGTTTGGCCCTCAGAGCTGCCTATCAGAGTTTGCAGGGATGAGATTGGAGTGCCCATGGCTACAGAACACCCCCTTCCCCTTCCCTCCCCTGGGTGTCTTCTCCCAACTTGTGACTGCTTTGCTGCTCCGTGGTTGGAAGGAAGCCCTGATGATCAAGGAAAGCTGGGCTTCCATTCAGGTTTCCAGGGTGACAGAAGGAGGGCAAACAGAACTCAGGCTTTCCCCTGGCTCCATTGCCAGGGGAATAGATTGCTGGTGCCTGAGTGTCTGGATCCCCGATCCGAGCCCGAAGGCAACGATCCAGGCCTCTCCCGATTGTTGGATCATTGGCCGTGGAGGATCACAATCCGCCAGGTCATGATCGCGCGATCGCCATTATCATGGGTTTTTTTCTATCGTAATGCGGATCGTGCCCATCTCTATTCTTTAGTCTGGAGAAAAGTTGCAATTCTGGGAGATCTCCAGGCCCTTTCTGGAGGTTGGCAACCCTTGTTCATGGATCGAAGCCCAAGTCTCCAAGTTTTCCTCAGAAATAATCTTCTACATGATAATGCTTACATTTGCTACAATTTTGTACAGAACTGAAATGTTTTCTGCAGTGGTGATTTTGTTAGCCGTCTTGAGTAGGCAAGATCTAAATCTAGCAAAATGATGAGTGGATTAATAAATAATCCACTGGCTCCTCTTGAACAGCTCTCAGTTCTGTGAGTGTACAAATATTTCATTTATTATGTATCCTCTTTTTTATAAAAAAAGCCTGAAAAATAGTACATATTAAAAAGAGACTGAAATATTCATGGATGGGAGGCAAAATTGAATTTACAGTCAAAATAAATCCTTGCATTACCTGTTCCTAAAGTGCTTAATTATGTACTTAATTATTTAAGTAGTATTAACTCACTGTAAGTATGTTTGAAGTAAGGAATTATGACTGTGGGATGAAAGAGGTTCTTGCTCATTTTTATTCTACTTTGTCATAGCTTTTAAGATTTATATGTGGCACGACTGGCATGGAGGGACCAGAAATCCATATGATTTGTTTCTTTTTTTTTTTTTTGAAAAATTTTTATTGGGTTAGAATCCATTATTTTCACATTTACATTCAATTTTCCCCAATTTTTTCATCTCTAACCCCCTCCCTTTCCCCCCCCTTTTTGTTGACTTCCAACAGCTTTCCAACCCTTTGTCCCCTTTCCCTTACTTTTATTAGCTTCCTCTATCTAAAACAAATATATATTCTCCATTATTCTAAGCAGTACATCCTTAACTATTTTTAACATTATATGCCCAAACTGTAAGCCTTTGTTTCCATCTTAGATAAACAATTTATCCCAATTTTTCAATTTCAGGTATTTCTATATATCATAAACCATATAGATCATACATTCGTTTATATCAAACAATTTGACTTATTCTCTATATATATTACTCATTCTATCTTTTTATAATAGTTCTATATATCTCTCCTCACGTAGTCAATCAATTTGACCCATCTATATCTTCAGACATTCAGTTTGGTACAAAACTTGTCAGAAAAAAAAGAAAATATTGTTAGTTAATCGCTCCTTGTATTTAGTCCTTATAATTAATTATTTTCTCTATGTTCTGTTTGTTAACCTATATATATCTATATATATGTCAATCTATTAATCTGACTGCTTATTAATTCACATTTATCTCTTCTCCCCCCGGTAAAGTCTCCCCCCTCTACTTCAATACTTCAGTAGTTCTCAAACTGCCACAGTTTTCCTCCCACCTCCCATTTCTTCTCCAGGTATTGTTTCAGCTTCTCCCAGTCTGTGTTGAACTGCCCTGAGTCCAGATCTCTCAATTTTCTTGTCATCTTGTCCATTTCAGCCATATACAGCAATTTGTAAGTCCAATCTTCAATAGTTGGCACTTCTTGTACTTTCCATTTTTGCGCATACAAAAGTCTAGCTGCTGCTGTCATATAAAATATCAACGTCCTGTGTTGGGCTGGAATTCCCTCCATTCCCAAGTTCAGTAGCAGGAGTTCTGGGTTCTTATTAATTTGAAATTGTAAAATTTCACTCATTTCTCTTATTATTTCACCCCAGTACTGCCTGGCTACCTCACACGACCACCACATATGATAGAGGGAGCCCTCATGCTTCTTACATTTCCAGCATTTATTAGAAGTATTCAAATTCCCTAGCGCAATCTTCTTTGGTGTCATGTACCAACGATAGATCATTTTATAAATGTTCTCTTTGATATTAATACATGTCGTTGTCTTCATTGTAGTTTTCCACAAGTATTCCCATGCCTCCATTGTTATTTCTTTATTAAAGTTTATAGCCCATTTCACCATTTGTGTTTTAACTATCTCATCCTCGGTATACCACTTCAACAGTACTTGGTATACCTTGGATATTCTTTTCTTATCTTCTTTAAGAAGGGTCTGCTCTAGTTCCGAATTCTCTATTCGTATACCTCCCTTTACAGAGTCCGAATTATATAAGTCTCTGATCTGTCTATACTGGAACCAATCGTAGTTAGGTGATAGTTCCTCTTGTGTCTTTATTCTAAGTTTGGATGCTTCAGTTTTAGTTATTTCTTTATACGTTAAACATTGTTGTTCATTATCAACAGCTCTCGGGTCTATCACCTCATATGGAACCACCCACAAAGGGGTTCCTTCTTGTAGATAAATTCTGTACTTCTTCCAGATTATGTATAAACTTCTCCGAACAAAGTGATGCAGGAACATCGAGTTGACCTTTACTTTGTCATGCCATAAATATGCGTGCCATCCAAATATTTTTTTATATCCCTCTAGGGCTAATAGTTTCTTGTTCTTTAATGTCATCCATTCTTTCAACCAAAGTAGGCAGATTGCATCATGATAAAGTCTCAGATTGGGCAGTTGCATTCCGCCTCTTTCCTTTGCATCTTGTAAAACTTTCACTTTCACTCGAGGCTTCTTGCCTGCCCAAACAAAATCTGATATTTTCCTCTGCCATTTTTCAAATTGTTTGGAGTCCCTGATGATTGGTATTGTCTGTAGCAAAAACATTACTCTTGGTAACACATTCATCTTAACTGCTGCAATCCTGCCCAACCATGACAAATTCAATCTATTCCATTTAATCAAGTCTCTCTCTATCTGAGTCCATAGTTTTTCATAATTGTTTTTGAATAGATCTATGTTCTTTGCAGTTAATTCGACTCCCAAATATTTCACTTTACTTGTTACTTCACAATCCGTTGTTTCCATTAACAATTGTTGTTTCTGCTTAGTCATATTTTTGCATAATATCTTTGACTTCTTTTTGTTAATGAAGAAACCTGCCAAGTCTCCAAACTCCTTGATCTTATCTATCACTCTTGGCATGTTCTCCAATGGGTCCTCTACAATTAACATTATGTCATCCGCAAATGCTCTGACCTTGTATGAATAGTCCTTTATTTTTATTCCACGAATTTCATCATCTTGACGTATTTGTATCATCAGAATCTCCAATACTAAAATGAACAACAATGGAGATAACGGGCAACCTTGTCTTGTTCCTTTACTTATCGTCAATTTCTTGGTCAATTCATCATTCACCACGATTGCTGCAGTCTGGTCTCTATAAATTTCCTTAATTGCTCTGATGAATCTTTCTCCCAATTGTAGCTTTTCCATAGTGGCAAACATAAAGTCCCAGTTTAAATTGTCAAACGCTTTTTCAGCGTCTACAAAGAAGAAACCAACCTCTTTGTCACAACGCTTGTCATAATATTCAATAGCATTGATCACTGTCCTTAAGTTGTCTCTTATTTGTCTGTCTGGCAAAAAGCCTGCTTGTTCCTCCTCTATGACTTCCGAGAGCCACCCCTTCAATCTCTCCGCCAATATCTTCGCAAAAATTTTATAGTCATTGTTGAGTAGCGATATAGGTCTATAATTTTTCACATTAGTCAGGTCTTGGCCCTCTTTTGGGATCAATGATATATTCGCTTCACTCCAAGTTTCTGGAATCCTTTGATCCCTTAAAACCCCATTCATCACCTCTTTTAGGAATGGTGCCAGTTCATTAGCCATTGTCTTATAGAATTTAGCCGTAAGTCCATCTGGCCCTGGCGCCTTTCCTAGATTTGCAGATTGTATTGCCTTACTTATTTCCTCGTCAGTTACTTCACTATTCAACTTATTTCTCCAAGCTTCCGAGATTTCTGGAAGTTTGGTTTTCTCCAAATATGACGCTATTGATTCTTTGTTTACTTCTTTTTTATTATACAGCTTAGCGTAAAATTTATAAAAGGCTCTACTAATGGTAGCCTGCTCCAAATACGTTTTGTTATCTTCGCAAATTTTATTTATTATCTTCTTTTCCCTTTTCTTCTTCAATTGCCATGCCAGGTACTTCCCAGGTTTATTAGCACCCTCAAACGCTTTTTGATTCAGTCTTTTGAGATTCCACTCCAATTCTTTATTGCTCATTGCTGTTAGCTGTTCTTGAAGTATTTTAATTTCCTGGTATACCTTCTTTTTCCCTGGTCTCTTTTTTAGCTGTATTTCTTTGGCTTTTATTTTCTCCTCAATCTCTTGTCTTTTCTCCTCTTTCTTCTTTCTTGCTCTACCATTTAAGTCCATTAGTATGCCCCTTACAACTGCCTTGTAAGCATCCCAAACTTTATTGGTTGGTACTTCTTTATTCACGTTATATTGTATAAAAAACTTTGTCTCTCTTCTCAGTATTTCCATATTCTCTCTTTCCTGTAACAAGTCCTCATTTATTCTCCATGCTTTCCTTTTTCTCTTTTTTCCAAATTTCCACATAATTGGGTTGTGATCTGAGCCTACCATAGGCATTATTTCTACCTCCTTAGTCCATAATGCTAAGTCTTTTGAGGCCCAGATCATATCAATTCTTGATAATGTAGAATGCCTTGCAGAATAAAAAGTAAACTGTCTGCTTTTAGGATATTCTCTCCTCCATACATCTTCAAGAGTCTCTTGTTGAATCAACTCAAAAAAAAGCTTTGGTAATAGTCCTCTTTTCTTTTGTGCCGTTGTAGTCTTTTTGTCTAGTTCCAAGTCTGTCACTCCATTGAAGTCTCCAGCAAGAATTATCTGGTCGTATGCAAGATCGTCTAAATGCTTCCTTAAATCCTCAAAGAAGCTTTCTTTTGCACCGTTAGGTGCATAAAGTCCGACTACCAACACTCTCTTTAAATTCCAAATACATTCCACTGCTACAAATCTAGCTTCCACATCTCTCATAACAAATTTTGGCTGTAGCTCCTCTTTTATGTACAACACCACTCCTCTTTTTTTCTTGTTGGAGGCCGCTACATATTCTTTGCCCAATTTTCCAGATTTTAAATATTTTACATCCTGCTTTCTGATATGGGTCTCTTGCAAACAAACAATGTCACATTTTTGTTTTAGTAGCCAGTGAAAAGTATTTTTCCTCTTATTCGGTGAGTTTAGTCCATTTACATTCCAAGATAATACTTTACACTCCATACTCATGATCTTGTTGGTAAGTCTTTTTCATTGTCCTTAATAAATCGCTCCATCTCTCGCTCAGATCTGATGCGTTTTTTGGCCCCTCCAAACTCAAAGGACACTCCTTCCGGTAACTCCCATCTGTACCTGATTTTCATGTCCTTCAAAATCTGAATTAGCACTTTATATTTTTTCCGGTCCAGTAACACTGATCTGGGCAGTTCCTTCATTATAATAATCGTCTTGCCATCAATCTCCAATGGATCTTGAAACTGTTTTGTCACAATCCTCTCTTTCATATTTCGTGTTGTAAACTGCACAATCACATCTCTTGGTAGTTTCCTCTGGGTTGCTATTCTCGAATTCACACGGTATGCCACATCTAGGATAGCCACAACTTCCTCCTCCTCCTTCCCCAGGTACTCAGCCAACACCTCAGTCATCTGTTCTTGCGCTGACTTTCCTTCCACTTCTGGCAAGCCACGAAAACGTAGCTGCTTCTCCATATGTTTAGTTTCTGCAACTGACATTCTCCCCTTCACCAATCTCATCTCTGTTTGTTGCGTGTCTGCTAAATTCTCCATCGCGTCTTCTACTGTTTTAACTCTCTGCTGCGTTCCTTGTAATTCACTTCGTATTGTTTCCATACCTTTTTTCACTTCTGACAGCTCCGATTTTACTGTCTGTGTAACCTCTTTAACCTCTTTTATCAGCTCCAATTTCGTGTCCTTAAGTTCTTTAATCATATCTAAAAGTTTTTTGTCCAGGTTTTTATCCAGGTTTTCTATTGCCGATTGCCACTCTTTTTTTGACATCGTGGGGCTTGCTTTAGCTCGCTCCCACGAATCCGCTCTCTTCCTTAACTCCGTGGCGTAAAATTTAACGTTTTTCTATTTTAAATGTCCCGGTCTTCTTATAGAAATTAAATTTTAAAGAGTCCAAAATGTCGGGCTTCTTTTCTCTATGGTTTCTCTATGATTTTGTAATCCAAGATGGCCTACTTCCTCTTCCGCTGAAGCCGCGACCCTTCCCCTTTCAAAAATGGCGATTCCCTACTTCCTGCCCTCCAGCAAGGGCCGCTTCTCTCCAGCCACTCTATTGTTATTACGCACTTCCTGTCTCCCGTCTTCCCACAGCAGATCTCGCGATGGTGTCTTTTTCTCACAGCTCCAAAGCCACAGGTATTCAAAACAATAGTCCCATTTCTTTAATAACTTCTTTAAACTTAGTCTCTTTTTAAATTCGATTCCTGCCGAGTCTTCCCCTCCTTTTCACTAGTCTGTTGCAGTTTAAAAATCTACTTTTTTTCCTCTCTGTTTTTATCAATCTGTCCCGTCTCAGAAGATAATGATCTTTACCTTCTCTTCACTTTTCTCGGGTTGTAATCGCTGTTTCGATTTTAAGTTCTCCTCTCAGCTTCTTCCCCCAATCGATGCTTGGGTATGTAGGTCTTATGCCAGCCGAATTGGCCCCAAAACTGCCGCAGAGATTATAGCCGACCCGTCGCAAGGTGGGACCTCAAGGATCGGGGGGAGACTCGTTGTGTAGAGCCCCCCCTCGTCCGAGATCTAGCTCACCCTAGGGTCTTGAGCGTTCTTTGCCTGCTCCCCGCCTGAGAGCAGTCGGCCGCGGGCTATTTTCACCCCGCCGGCCGGTTAAAACGGCAGTCCGGTCAGCTCCGCAAGTGGAGCTGCGTTAGACCTCCATGGATCCCAAACAGGAAGTCCCCATATGATTTGTTTCAAAAACATTTGTTTCAAATCTAAACAACAAAGATATGATCAACCCACCTTTATATAGAATACCTCTTCCGCTTGTTTCAGGGATTTTATTTCTTCCTGAAAATGAATTCTTAAAAAAAAAAAACATATATTGTCCCAGTGGACTACAACACTCTTGGAACTCCCAGTGTTTGATTTCCAGCTCTTTTATCTCTGATTGTAGATATAATTCCAACCTTAGCCAAGTCTGTTTTTAATTGAAGCTTCATAAGAAATCGTATTTCCCTTTGATAAAAAATTTCAAAGTTACCAAGAAAGGTTTGGGGGTATAATTGAAGGGTCATGAAAGGAGAGGACCCCAAAGTATTCCCTTGCTCCTGGCCACGATTATCAAAGGGATTCTTTGTTGCTCTCAGTCACTGGAGGAAAAAAAAACTAGTTTGAAGTTCCATTAATACAGGGGTCTGGTATCAAGGAAACCAACAACTAGAACTTGCATTGCTTTTTGCGGCCACAGTTTGAGACCCTAGATAGCATGCATTTTCCTTGCAGAGAGTGAAATCTTTGATCTTCTGACCAAGAAGATTGATTCTGCATAGATTTTGATAAATAAGCATACCTTATTGTGTCTGCTTCTTCACATGAAAGTAACTGCATCTTAAATCACATTCTATTTTAGCCATATTTCCCAGAACGCCACCTACTGTGAAGTAGACTGTACAGACTTCCGGCCCAAGAATCCAATACTCTAAGGGCCAAGCTACACATGACGAATGACACTTGAACAGCAAGTGTATTTCTCCCTGTTCACTTGCCCTCCACTCAATCCACTTGCCGTTCAAGTGTCATTCGTCATGTGTAGCTTGGCCCTGAGTCCCATTCTAATTTCAGATCTTATCAATACACATCAATACAGAAAAGTGAAGAACAGTTTCTAAAATCCAAACCGTGACAATTCATTTTATTGCTGGTGATGTGGCCATGCCTGCTCCGCCGGGCCGGTTTCTCTGTCCAAGCATCCCAAATGACCACTTTGGGTGGCAAAATTAAGACTGCCCACTAGGGATCAATTTGTGTCAATCTGCCAGTGACACAGGTGGAAGTGATAGGCATGGTTTACACCTATTGTTATCACCCAGAACTGTTTGAGTTCCAGGAAAGCCCTTAGGTGCTAGTAATGCTGTTGGGGCTGAGCTTTTGCCCAGACATTGGCAGTACAGGAAGAGGTATGTTGCTTCCCTGACCCATGCCACTGCCATCTAGGTAAGGCCCAGAGGGGCTGGTGGCACTTCTAGGGCTTGGCTGTCTCCTGGCTGGCAGCAACACGGCAGGAGGCAATGACCGTGGCTTATGCTCATCAGCACTCATCTCCCAGACCCATCCTACTGTTGACTGGGAACAAAGAGAGCCCCTGCAGTGCTACGCTTTGAACCATTCCTGCTGCTTATGCCCCAACATGTTTCACTCTCCCTTAACAGCCTACCTAGAAGACACGCTGCAGTCACAGAATACCCATCGTCTTCTCTATAAAACATTAACAATTCACCCTCGTCCCACCAAAACTCTGATGTGACCACATGCACTTTTACTCAAACACAATTTTTATCAACAGGAACGGAAGAATCCACGATAAATCAATTGCCTTACAAGAGTTGGAAGGTAGCACATAGGAAAAACGATGAAATCACCATCAATATGTTGCCCACAAAAATAACTTTAGAGCTGTTTTCTGCACATATTTGTTGTGGAAAAGGGCATTTCACCAGCCTTTTTGAAATTAAACAGTTTTTGTCTTCAAGAAAGAGCTCCGCCATGTAATCCATAAAGTCAATACCAAATAATCAGTTTTCTGTTTTCCTGTACCCAACAATACCCCACACACAGAACACCCACAAGTTTTTTTTGAAAATTCTACCTTCGTTATAAGGCTTCACATAATCAAATTTTATTTTTACATCTATTTACTCATTCCTGCTGGACTCACTAGTTCCTATATAGTGTTCATGCTAACCAATTTATAGGCAATCCTTCAAGATGAAGCACTGGCGCAGCTCCAAATAGCCAAAAAAATAGCAAGGTTTCTACAAGAAGCCAGAACAAAGAATGCTCACTTAAAATTGTAGCAGACCCCTGGGAAAAAAATCTAGGGGAGAAGATGACACGGTATACCTCGATCTCATCAGACCTCAGAATGTAAGCAGGGTTGGCACTTGACTGGTGGATGACCCTGGAAGAGGAAGGCAATGGCAAACCACTTCTGCTTCTCATTTGCCTTGAAAGCCCCTTGCTGGTGGTTGCCATAAGTAAGTTATGACTTGACGGCACACACGTAAAGGAGGAACCACCATAAGAGAGATTTTGGGGGGGACTCTACACTGCCAACCAACTCAGCTAAGTCTGAGGAAACTTAACATGTGTGGTTATTCTCTAAGTTATCATCCTTACAACAAATTAAGACAGCAAGGACAGGGAAGAATTCTTGGTTCTTACCTCCCTAGTTGTGGAATTTAAGACTTACCTTTGGCTTGACTCTGGGGGACTACAATCAAGTCTGTGGATGATATGAGATTTATTAGGGTTGACCCTGACAAACCAATGGTCATTTTTTTATTATTGTTGTTGTTATTCCACCTTTCCTACTGAGATCCAACGTGGATTACACAACACAAGTGAAAATACAATCAGCAACTGGAACATTCATGGAGCAAAGTACAATAAGGTACAACAATTAGGGCATTCAGTGAAAGAGATTCAATAGGGGATAGTAGCAGAGAATTAGAAAAACAAACATAAAGCTGAGCACTGAGGTAAAATCTTTCTGAAACAAAGTATAACTGGTTTACACGAAACGTTTAGCAATATGGAGAGCTCCCTAGCAGGCACATACCTACATCAGCAGGACCCATCAGACTGTCCCTATCAATGCATCTCTCTGAGCTACTTCTGATGCCACAGTCTTATAATCTGGATAGAAAGTCCTCCTGAATAATTCAGTTTTGCATCACTTTCAGTAAGTCAAAAGAGTGGGGGCTTTCCTGACCACCTCAGGCAGGCCATTCCATAAGGTGGGGGCTACCACAGAGAAGACACATATGTGGGCAGCTGTTGATTTTGCTCAACTGCAGAGCAGTATCTGCCCTGACTAGATGAGCAAAGCTGCTGTGGCGGAACAAAGGGGGAGAGGCAGTCACAGAGGTATGAGGAACCGAGGCCACAAGACACATTGAATGTGATAGTCATGAACTCAAACTGAGCCCAGTAGCTGACATAAAGCAAATAGAGGGAGTGCAAAATGGGATAAGGCAGCTTCATGTATATACTTAGTACACATAGCCATTGGAGGAGGAGGGATCAAATCCTAAACAGGATGGAGCTAGCAGAATCCAATCACCCCCATTTTACATATTACTTTGTCATTGTGGCAGGACCAAACTCTCTGTGCATTGCAAAGGAAGCACATGCTAGATCTGAGGGCTAGACATGCAAGCCATGGGCACAACCAAGATCTCATGGTTATTTTCCATGCTAGATCTGCACCTCCGTTTGGGAACACTGGTGATGCTGGGGGAAGGAAACATGCCAACTGGCTGAACCACATGATGGCAACTTACGTATATTTCTATGATGATGTAGAAGTGATTTGGGGGACTGGAGAAGGCAGTCATATTCTCAAGATTGACATTAACAGAGGTAAGACACCCCTTTGAAAACCACAGTGTATTGGCCCTCACAGCTTGCCTTACCAGAAAATGACGAAATTCAGCCCCTTCAGAAAAGCAGTTTCACTTTCCAGTTCCAGTACAGTTTGTCTCTAGCTACCAGTCAGTTCAATGCAAGGGTCCCTCCTCATATAAGTTGTTGATGTTACCTGTTGGAAGACCCCTTCTTCATGCTACTCAACAACAACAACAACAACAACAACAACAACAACTCTGATGGGATTCTGGTGGAAATGTACAGTTGCATCACAGCAGAAACTGCCCACACTTTGTGTGTTTGCATAGACAATAGAGTGAACGGCAGCCCTGCCCGAGGAGCCCCACTGTGCAAATGAGAGTAGGTGAGTTGGGGCTGATCTCGTTAAGACGTCTTCTGCTTTTCATGCAGGTTCTATAGCAATGATTTACTCAGTCATCTACTTAAAATAGCAGATCATTGATCTCTTTGCTTAATGGTGCTCCGAAGTCTGCTTAGTAAAGAGGAGACTCGTATGTGGAATTACTCGGCCTCTGCTCTCCTGAAAGAGCTATCTTGTTAGATTCATTGACATTAGATGTTACTATGCCTGGAAGTCCTGTTTTCTACAGAGCTCTGATACTTTTAGACCATCCATTTTTGTTGTTGTTGTTGTTGGTTTCTTCAATAATTGATTATATCTATATTATACAATGACAAATGCAGCGCCTTGAACCAAAGTGCAGTGTATGCTGCTGACAGGATGCGAAAACCAAATTCTAGACACTGCTGAATAATACGTCTTCTGCTGGCTCCATTTATCATGCCAGCGTTTAAGTTACAGAATGGATTAAAACATTATTTTAAAAGCAAAAGGCACAGTGCAGAGAGTATGACTGCTCTATCCAGGCCCAATCATCAGTCACATCTGGAAGTATATTCATTTTACAGTGACAGATCCATCTCAGAGAGCAGACCTAGCATAGACAATCCTTCCATATGACATACAGGGAGTAAATTCCTTCCAGATGTTCTCTCTGCGTTCCGCGCCATTGTTGCGAGATTCATCCTCATAAATCCCAAAATGTAATCCGCATCCCCTATCTCTCTGCATCCTTATAGAAGTTACAGAACTGGCAAATTTCTAACAACTGAAACTTATGCACTGTCAATTTGTTTGCCGCAAAGCAACAGATGTCTCACTTCTGCATAAGCTTCTACGTATTCAAAAGCCGTAAGGATCTGGTTTTAAAATGGATTTACAAAATGTAATTAACATTGTATTTACATTTATCACATGGTATTCTGGGTAACTTGTAATCATCATATGATTACTATCTAATATCTTTTTTTCCCGTTATGGGTGAGCAGCAGCTATTGTGTTAGCAGTCAGACCCTAATCTCATGCTAGAAGGGCAGTTTATGGATATGAAAGATCGTAAATCCCTTCCTCAATGTGCCATAAGCACAAAAACACTGCCCAGTCAGGCAGAACAGATGCCAGCTTCCTGCCTGGAGACTGGAATGTTGCCAGAATGTGAGTCACAAATGGGCTGATTGACCAGCTGCCCCCATGCCCCAAAGAGCAGCAGAGATACTGAAGGCTTCCTGAGATACCGCCCTGCCTGATCCCATCAACACCTTCCTCCACCTTCCTCAAGGCCTATTCAGCAAATCTGATAGCCTCCCTATCTGAGAATTACCAGGTTATCAAGCAATATTTTTAACCTGTAGTACAGCCCCAATAGTCATATTATACCTTTCCCAACTTATTGTCGCACTTCTGGACACAGCTATTGTTTTGGGGGCAAAAGATCTTGTCCCAGGGTACATTTTACACTATAACTGGGCTGCCCTGAGCCATAGTCGTGTGCGTGTGTGTTCTGAATCCATGCATGCACCCTCAGATACTTTGAGCCCTTCCCTCTTCTCTCCGTGAAGCACTGGTTGTCTTTGCTGTCACCTCCAAGGAACTTTCCTCCTCAAGACTGGTAACTATAGCTTTCCCTGAAACTGCTTTCCATTCCCTTCCTGTTTTATACTTAGCTCTTTATGTGTGCTGTGTGTTTGCTTTTTTTCCCTCACTGTTAATAAAGAAAACTTTCCTGTTGAACACCCGCCTGGTTACTTGAGAGTTCTTTAAGGGAATGATCCTGGTATATATTGGCGGAGATTCTGTAGTTACCTCTCACTGTGTCTCCTTGAATGCTAACTCCCCCAACTCACAAGGAGACCCCTCCACCTTCACTGGCTGAAAAATGGTTAAAAATGGAGAAGAATAAAATCTGAACCCCTCTCTACTAAGGTTGTCCACCACCTTATCTGTGAGCTTGTTTGCTTGGTTTGCACCACCTTATAATTTCAAGTTGTGTCTGCTGCTATTGATTGCCACCATCTGAATATATATTATATTATATTATATTATATTATATTATATTATATTATATTATATTATATTATATTATATTATATTATATTATATTATATTATATTATATTATATTATATTATATTATATTATATTATATTATATTATATTATATTATATTATATTATATTATATTATATTATATTATATTATTGAGTAAGCGTGTTTCAGACAACTCACTTTATATCCTGGTGTGCCACCAGAGGGCACTGCCACAGAGGAAAGCCCAGGTAACTCAACATATCACTCCAGGTTTCTGGGATAAGGCAGTGAAATTACGACAGGGGAGTTTTATGAGCTCCTTGCCATGACCTTCCTGGTTCCTCAGGAGCTGAGAGTTCGGACCCCCAGGACCTCCCCCCGGAAAGGGGAGACAGGCTGGAACAAGGTGAAAGAGCTTAGGGGGACTGGTGAACCCCCAGAAGCCCAGATACTAGTTCTGAAAGTGAGGACCAAAGAAGGAGCCATTATGGCTACATAGCTGCGAAACCAGGAGCCCAACAGGCGGAAAGAAACCACAGCGAATCAACCAGATTCTTAACAAGACAGATAAAAAATAATTTAAAGAGAGCTCGAGTGACCCCACAGCCTTCCATTAAGTAAGTGGACAGTTTTATGATTCTATGAGGGCAATCCAGCTTAATTGTGTTGCGGCCGCTCAAGCGAGCTGGGAGGGGCAGAGACAGGAGAGATATTCTAAAGAGACTCTCTCAGCAACTGCTGGAAAGCTATAAATCTTTGAACATAATTAACCAAAACAAAGCTTTTTACCACTTTTTGAAATGGCTTCATGGGAAGAAGAGGTACTCACTAATTTGCAAGAAATATCTAAAATAAAGACTGGATTACTAATTAAAGCAGATGGGATATTTGGAGTGGAAAAAGACAAATGAGTCACAAGAAATTACAATCCAGAAAACATTTCTAAAGGGACAGATTTAATTGAAAGAAAAATAGAGCCAAATGAGGGGAAAAACAGTCTGCGACACAGTTTGCAAAATGGACGATCTTACCAGGACGTCCCCTTCAAAGCACAGAATTTTAGCAAAGAAAAGGTGGGGCCACAAAGTAGACCTGCACGGAGAGAATTAAGCATCCCAACACAGAAAGGGGGGGAAAGAATGCAGCAGATCTTAAAGCAGAAAAACAAGCAGAGAAATAACTACATTCATATTGACCCCCTTCAGAAATGGCTGGAAGACAAGGGAATCTACCTTTGGTGGCCCAGATGGATTAAGGATTGGATGTATTACTTTTCATGAAGAAAGAAGAAGAAAAAAGCAGACCTGCATGGAGAGAATCAAGCATGCCAATACTGAAAGGGGAAAAAAGAGTGCAGTGGATCTTAAAGCAGAAAAACAACTAGAGAAGTAACAACACTCAGATCGACCCCCTTCAGAAATGGCTGAAATACAAGGAAATCAACCTTTGGTGGTCCAGCTCGATTAAGGATTGGATGTATTACTTTTCATGAAGAAAGAAGAAAAAACAACGATCAGGATCTTAGGACACATTAGAACTCATTAATGCAGACCTAACCTCTTACTAAAATAGCTTTTCCCTTCTTTCCTTCTTTTCTCTTTTCTATATAACACTATATAGTATATATTAATGGGCCTTTGGAGTTTATTAACTGTTCTCAGATTGTACTCCTTCTCAAAATATAAAATACTGGTTAAGTTAAATGACCACCTACTCTTCTCAACCTTATGAGTATGAGAACCCAAGTAAATAAGTGCAGATGGTCAAAATAAAATAGATGAAGGAGTTACTATTTTTAGAAGGCAAAGTTGTGTTTCAACTATATAATTATGTGCTCATTCTAGTCTTTTCAATATGAAAACCTAAGTAAATAAGTTTGGCTAGAACAAAATAGATGAATTATATATATATATATATATATATATATATATATATATATATATATATATATATATATATATATATTATAGAATATAAAATTCTCTTTAAACTAAATATTGATTTGGCCTCTCACCCTTACTATTATGAAAATCCAAGCAGACAAGTTTGGAAGGTATGGTGAGAACAGATATAAGAAAGAAAGGAAATTAACATAAAAATTGCTCTTTTCTTTATGTTGAGGTATATTACTGTCCCACTGATATTGTATGTTTTGCTATATCCACCTTCTGCTCCTGGAACAATCATGGATCTAAGATCCCTGATTAAAAGGTAAAAGAGGTGAAATGTGATCTATCTATAATATGCACAAAAGAAAAAAAATAGAAATATAAGGTACAGAGTAAGTGGATTAAAAAGTATAGAAATTAAATAAAAACTATAGAAAATAAAAGGGAATTTTGAAGGTATATGGGGCGCCAATTACATATATAGTGGCTTTTTATATCTAGAGGGATGGTTATGTGTCTTAAATATGAATCTCATAAATGCTTATGGCCTGTTGTAACCCCTCCCTGTATATTATAAAAACCCAATAAAATTGGGGGGGAAAACCCCATATCGCTCCAGAAAACATGCCATGGTTGAGAAGCCCAGGCAGGGAACAGGAGTGGAGCAGGTGGCAATGCCCTCCTCACATCTTAATTCGGCTGGTATTTGGTACGGAGCAGGTGGCATTGCCCACCCTCACCTTAACCCAGCTGGTATTGTACTGGAGCACGTAGCAATCCCCACCTCCTTCAAGCAGGAGCTAGGAACGGAGCAGGGAGCAATCCCCAACCCCCCTTCATCCAGCTGGTATTAGGAGTGGAACAGGTGGTAATGCCTACCCCCACCTTAACCCAGCTGGTATTGTACTGGAGCAGGTAGCAATCCCTACCTCCTTCAAGTAGCTGGTATTAGGAGTGGAGCAGGTGGCAATGCCCACCCCCACCGTAAAACAGCTGGTATTAGGAGCGGAGCAGGTAGCAATCCCCAACCTCCATGTTGAAACAGCTGATATTAGGAGCAGAGCAGGTGGCAATACCCATCCACCTTCAGCCAGCTGGGAGCATGAGCAGAGCAGGTGGCAGTGCTGGCCCCCCACCTTAACCCAGCTTATATTAGCAGCGGAGCAGGTGGCAATGCCCACCTCCACCTTAACCCAGCTGGTATTCGGAGCAGAGCAGGTGGCAATGCCTTCCCCCTTCAGCCAGCTGGGATCAGGAGTGGAGCAGGTAGATATGCCCACTCTCTGCCTTAACCCAGCCTGTATTAGGAGAGGAGCAGGTGACAATGCTCGCTCCCTTAAGCCAACTGGAATCAGGAGTGGAACAGGCGGCACTGCCACGCCCGCCTTAACCCAGCTGGTATTAGGAGTGGAGCAAGTGGCACCTCCCCCACCTTCACCCAGCTGGGATCAGAACAGGTGGCAATGCCCACTCTCTCCTTATCACAACTAGCATTAGGAGCGGAGCAGGTGGCAATGCCCACCCTCATCACCCAGCTGGGATCATGAGCAGAGCAGGTGTCTATGCCCACTCTCTCCCTTAACCTAGCTGGTATTAAGAGTGGAGAAGGGGGCAATGCCCACCCCCCTTCACTCATGTGGGATCAAGAGCAGAGCAGATGGCAATGCCTGCCTCCTTCATCCAGTTGGGATCAGGAGTGGAGCAGCTGCCAATGCCCACCCAGTGCCTTCACCTGGGTGGGATCAGCACAGAGCAGGAGGCAATTACCTTCTTCCATTCACCCAGCCAGAAATAGAATTGGAGAAGGTGTCAATGCCCACCCCCATCAACCTACTGGAATAAGGCACTGAGCAGGCGACAATGCCCACCCTATCTTCACCCTGTTGGAATCAGGAGACAAGCAGGCAGCAATCTCTGCCCCCTTTCAATCTGCTGGAATCAGGAGCAGAGAAGGTGGGAATGCCTGCACTCCCTTCACCCAGTTGGGATCAGGAGCAGAGCACATAACAAAGGCCACGTCCCACCTTCACCTATCAGGATCAGGCAAGGAGCAGAAGGCAGTGCTTGCTCCTCCCTTCACCCACAAGGAACAGGTGGCAATGCCCACCCCCATTCACCCAGCTGGGATCAGGTTTGAAGCAGGCAGCAATGCCTACCCCCTTTCACCTAGCCATAATCAGATACCGAGCAGAAGGCAATGCCCATTTTCCCTTCACCCAGCTGGGATCAGGACTGGAGCAGGTGGCAATGCCTGACCACCCTTACCTGGCCTGTATCAGATGTGCAACAGGCAGCAAAGCCCACCACCCCTTCATGTTGCTTAGATCAAGTGTGGAGCAGGTGGCAATGCCCACCCCACTCCTTCACCATCTGGAGTCAGTGACTTCCAGTGTACTGGAAGTTTTAATGAAGGGTCAGCTAAATCAAAACAACTTATTAAAAAGGGAGGCATATTGGATTGTGACTCTACAGTCAATTAGACCTTATGGCCTTAACACTGAGTTATTGTTAAACTGTTTTCTCTAATGAGATACTCTACTTTAAAGTAAGTTAAACACACAGTGGATGTTATTTAAACTCAGTATGGCCAATTAGATGACGCGCAGGAGAAGATACAACTGCTGCCATCCAGGTGCTGGGGGAAAAACAAACGTCTTTGCCAATTGAAATTGAATAATAGTGAATGGAACAGGTCTGTCTTTTACAATGTAGTGTAAATTTATTTGGTTGTGATGCCTTGTCATGGGTTTATGGATTTAAAAAAAGGACTTTTGGCATTCTGTAACACTGTATAAAAGACTTACATTGCTGTTTTGTAATACATTTTCTTATGGATACTGTATAAATCACTGAAGTGGGGATACCATTGAATGTAACACAAAATTAATTTTTCATTACAGTTATGAACCACGCCCCTGAAGAAGGGGACGAAATCTGAGTTTAGCCGGCCCCAGATTGGGCGTGGCTAATTTCTAATTTGCTTTGGAACCTGTTCCACCTGGTAATTTTTCGTTTAAGAAGACTTTGTGAAGATTCTGCTGTTCCTCGTGGCCAAAGAACACACATATATACACGATGGAAACCCTGGACTAACTTTATTGAATAGCTCATATATGCTTTATAATATTGAGTAGTAAATGCATTAATATTTTTGACTGTGATCAATAACATTGAATAGTAAATGCATTAATATATTTGATTGTGATTATATATTCAAATGGGTTTTGAATAGTGGCTCTTGTGAGTCTTTTCTCTCTTTATATACAGTTTTGAACAGGAGCAGCCTCTTTCTTTTCTTTGCGGGATCAGGTTTGAAGCAGGCAGCAATGCCTACCCCCTTTCACCTAGCCATAATCAGATACCGAGCAGAAGGCAATGCCCATTTTCCCTTCACCCAGCTGGGATCAGGACTGGAGCAGGTGGCAATGCCTGCCCACCTTTACCTGGCCTGTATCAGATGTGCAACAGGCAGCAAAGCCCACCACCCCTTCATGTTGCTTAGATCAAGTGTGGAGCAGGTGGCAATGCCCACCCCACTCCTTCACCATCTGGAGTCAGTGACAGAGGCGGAAGGAATTCCAGCCTACCCACTCTCCCCTTTCTAGAGCCTGTTGTATTTTTTCCCACAACGGGCTTTGTTTCTAGTTATATTTTTTTAATCAGTCTATTATGGTTTTATCTATATAAATTAACTTTTATGTGTTTTAATATGCTGTAATCTGCCCTGAGCCCTTCGTGGGGAGGTTGGGAGAGAAATCTAAATAAATAAAATAAAATAAAATTTAAGGTAACAATTGGTACAATAAAAAGGTATATTTGATGGTAGTGTCATCCAATTGGAAACGGGAATCAGTCCAGACACTATTGTCTAATGCTAGTTATTATAATGCTTAAGACTCACCAACTTAAATGTTTTTTGGTTCTACATACTATAACTCTTTTCTGGTGGCCACCACCACTATTCAGTTAGCAGAGATAGATAACTATCCCTCATCCCCAAGATACTTAAAGTTTAGCATATTTAAAAGAACCATTCTATTACTCACATTATTTAGCACACAGAAGTTATAGTCATTGATGAGATTCCATATCACAGACAGCAGATGATATTAAACCATATATTTCACACATTATGAATTTGGAATGATGAAGCAATTGTAGAACATTGGAGTAACAAGTTTCATGCCATTTCTATGTCACTGCAACTGTAAAAGCTATACGTGAGGCTGGTGTACCAGGCAATGAACACTCAACACACAGAATCCTGGATGAAAATAGGCCACAGCTTTATTCATTACCGCCATTGGAACATTGGCCAACCAAGGGCACGGATCCATGACCTCAAACATGCTACTTGCTGTTTGAGGGCACACCATCCTCTGCCTGCCTGCTGGGCACCATGGGATAGCAGGAGTTGTAGCACCCATCCAGGGTGACCTTGGTGGTCCCTGCCATCCAAGGTGATGCCTGCAATGGCCAGACTTGGCACACATCCTTCAGCTTCCCCCAGATCCTTTAAGGGGACCCAGAAAAGGGGGTGAGCTGCCAGCCAGCAAGACTTACTCCAGTGGATCCAGCCCAATGCCCCAAAACCTTTACTAGAGGTGGACATGCTGCTTGGCTCCCATCAACACTCCAACAGCTGTAGCCCCTGTTGGAGACAACTCTCCCCTCAATCTGGGCATTCCATACCAGAGGGAGGTGGAAAAACCTGGGCCCACAGCCAATCTAGCCTCATGGGGAAAAATTCCCTCCAGGCCCAAAAAAGGAGGACCAGTAACACCATGGGCAGCCGGGCATAGACCAACCGAGCAAGTAGCACACAGAGAGGCCCGCAATTCAGGTTTGTGGATGACAATCTCAGTCTTTATCTGGCTTCACCAGGAGCTACTGTGGCAGCTAACAGAGAAGTGCTAGAGCCCTTCTTTCCCTAGATGGACCCATTGTCAGTCCCGGGAGCCCAGTGCCCAATGGATTGCATGCAGGCTGGGATCAACTCAGCCTCCAATATGGCAGTGGCAGCCATGATCCTGAAGGAATGAGACTCAAAATCCACTGGGAGAATCCCAGCAGCAGCCAGCCCGACCAGCATGACAGTGATGGACCTGGTGAGAAAAGATCCATCAGTGGGTACAAGTTGGAGAACAGGGGTATGTAGCCTGATGGACAGAAAGTCCACCACTGCTCAGATCATTGTAAGCCCCCCCCCTGGGCCACACCTCACAAGTATATTATCATCCCTATCATTTTGCTCTGTCTTGGACTGACAGACTTGAGAGCAGAGCATCTGCCCCTTGATGGACACATTGGCCCATTCCAGTGTCCTCCCAGAGCAGTGCCTAGACAGGCATATGTTGGGGAGCTGGCACAAGAGTCTTTGAAGGATAGGTAGAGTGATGGGCTACCTTGTATCCATGCACTCCAGAGCCATGAAGGACCAGCCGGTGATAGCCCACCTCGCCATGAAGGTGATGGCTGGGCCAGAATCCTGCAGTAGAAATAAATGACCGCAAGTTGGAGAGACATAGTCTTAGGGGTGCAGCCCCTTTCACGCCTCAAGGCCAGGACCTATAATATTGCTACCTCCAACACCTGTGAACTGCCTTGCTTCTCTGACCTATGAATATGGTGGTGTAGCCCATCAACCAATTGTCAAAGTTGCATTCAACTGCTCCCTTCTTGTTGCTCTTCTTCCCCTTGGCTGAGCATCCACAGTAACCTTTGATCCTCTCAGAACACATCAGTGTGAAGATGTTAATGTAATAGCCATCCAAAATGCACTCGAGAAGAAGCTTCCCCAGCATTGAAGAGAGGCACCTTAGGTGGACACTTAGGAAGCTGATGATCCCTCTAAATGGATTCTAACCCAGTCCCAGGCCTGCTAACCTTGTACCATCACCTGAGAGCCCAAATTGCAAGGCCAGAGACACAGGTGATCATCATCCAGCAGTTACTAACCCATGAGCCCTTTCTTCCTCTGAGGAAGACTCACCAGAAGATAGGGATCCCAGACCCCTGGTGGGGGCAGGGAATCCCCCACCCCCGCTTTCCACACCCCCTCTGCACTTACCTGAGCAGTGGGAGGCGTGCACCTTCCTTGTGTGCTCCCCTGCAGTGCGGCGTGCTCCCGTGCATCACAGTTACCAGGATCTGGCCTGTTTTGGCCCAGATCGGAGCCGCTGTGGAGCACGGGAGCGCTTCTGCACTCGGCAGTGTTCAAAACAGGCCTGATCCACGGCAAACCGGGCCATTTTCAGTAACTGCAGAGCACAGGAGTGCTCCTGCGCTCCGCAGCGTCTCAAAAATGGGCCCGATCCATGGCAGAATGGCTCATTTCCAGCGCTGTGGAGCACAGGAGCACTCCACAGTGCCCAAAAACCAGCCTGCCAAGGGGCCGCTCGATTACATCACTTCTGAAGTGAAGTCATTGCACCTGTGGGGGCAGGTGCACACCCCCTCTCCCCAAAAGTAAGTGCCAGGCCCCTGTCCCCCACCGGGAGGTTGAGGGGCCTGGCAACCCTACCAGAAGAGCTGTTGGAATCTGATGAGTCACAGCTGCACTCCTGTCTTTTCCCCTGTGCTTTGTTACCTTACTCATTTTCCAGGCGGGTGTCCTTCTGCATATGGGCAGGCCATTGGAGCTGCTGGAACTGCGGGAGGTGCTCTGAAGCTGGCTTATCCTTGTCAGACTTGTGGCTAGATAACGTTCTTACTCCAGACTACCTTCTGCAATTAGACAACAGTCCATTGTTTCCAAAAGGCTTTTACTGAAGAATTAGTTCATTATAGTCCACGAGCCGGAATACAAAATCCAGGATGGTACAGATGCATTGTTACCAATGAAAGGCAAAGCATGAGGAACAGAGTAACAGATCACAGCAGGCCCAACCTCCCCCCACAGTTCTCAAAACAACCCCTTTGAAGCCAAAAGCGCGGAAACTTCCCAAGGCCGGTTCTTGGTGGAACGTCGGTAGCCAAAACAATCCTTTTCTGAGAGATAGTTGCCTGGGAACCTTGGCACCTGGAAGAGAACACTTAAACACTGAAAGGATTAAAAATGGAGTCGGTTAAGCAAAAGCACACAAGAAAGCAGTCTGGTCCTGACATTCTGCCCCCCCTAAGATGCTCCCCCCCCAGGTTTCTGTGGGTAGCGGGAGTGGAATGCCTTAACTAATCTAGGGGCATGAACATGTACAGAGTTCACCCATTCATCAAACCCAGAGTCAAAGTCCTTCCACCTAATGAGATAAAACAACTGATTTCTTTGTATTTTAGAGTCCAGTATTTGTTGAACTTCATAGTGGGTTTGATCATCGATCAGAGTGGGGATTGGAGGTGCACGGGTGTGCCATTGATCAGCAGGAGGGGCTTTTTTCAACAAACTTACATGGAAGGTATCATGTACATGACGAAGATTCTTTGGCAGATTTAGAGCAACAGTCACTTTGTTGATTACTTTGCGAACAGGAAACGGTCCTAAAAATTTCAACGCTAGCTTGCGGCTGGTTTGGGTTGTTTTCAAATTCTTGGTGGAAAGGTAGACCAGATCACCCGGCTGTAATTCCCATCCTGCCGCGCGGTGGCGGTCAGCGTATTTTTTGTAATCCTGTTTGGCTTTGATGAGATGTTTCTTAATCTGCATCCACTGTTGGGCTGCTTCCCCCCACCAGTCGGTGACGTCTTTGGAGGCTGTAGTAGGAGGAGGAAGCGCCTCGAACGGGAAGGGCTTGAAATGGAAGCCATAGACGATTTTGAAGGGAGTTTCTCCCGTAGAAGCATGCACGCTGTTATTATATGAGAATTCTGCCAAGGGGAGCAAATCAAACCAATTATCCTGTTGGAAATTAATATAACAGCGCAGAAATTGTTCTAATATCTGATTTGTTTTTTCCGACTGTCCGTCTGTTTCTGGGTGATGACTTGAACTCAGACCTTGCTCAATACCCAGTAGTTGTAAAAGCTCCCGCCAGAAGTTGGCAACGAACTGTCCGCCGCGATCCGAGATCACCTTGGATGGAAAAGAATGTATTTTTACAATGTTCTTTATAAAGATGTCGGCCAGCTTTCTAGCCGAAGGAATTGTAGTACAGGGTATAAAATGGGCTTGCTTGGAGAATAAATCGACTACGACCAAGATACAATTGTGTCCCTTGGAGGGGGGCAAGTCTGTGATAAAGTCCATGGAAATTATTTCCCACGGTCGGTTTGGCGTTTCTAGGGGTTGTAGGAGTCCCGGAGGTTTTCCTTTTCGGGATTTGGCGCTGAGACAGATGGGGCAAGACGCTACATATTGTGAAATGTCCTTGCGCATGCCTGGCCACCAAAATTGGCGTTGTACCAAATGAAGTGTTTTTAATTACCCATAATGCCCCGCTGTGGGAGCATCGTGACAGCGTTGTAACACTTCTTTCTTTAAGCTTTTGGGTACATAGAAGCGATCTCCCCAGAGCCATTCCCCCTGATCGGATTGTTGCAGTTTGTCTTTGGGCACATCTTCCCCCTCCTTTTCCACTTCAGCTTTTAACTTTTCTCTCCATCCCTGGTCGGGTTGGGGAAAGCGGGTTGTGCGGCTGCGTGTTGTCACCACGCCCCCTAATTGCGTAGGTGAGAAGACTGTGTCTATTGTCTCTTCCCTTTTGCTTTTGTGCTGGGGCATGCGTGATAGAGCGTCCGCCAAGAAGTTGGTTTTCCCAGGGAGGAAGTTCAATGTGAAATCAAATTTAGAGAAAAACTCCGCCCATCTCAGTTGTTTGGCGTTTAGCCTGCGAGGGCTGCGCAGGGCTTCTAAATTTTTATGATCCGTCCAGACTTCGAACGGATGGCGGGCTCCTTCTAACCAATGTCTCCAGGTAGTGAGAGCCGCTTTTACAGCAAAGGCTTCTTTCTCCCATACATTCCAATTCCTTTCCGATTCTGAAAACTTTCTGGAAAGGAAGGCGCAGGGTTTGAGTTTTTCATCCGCCCCCCGCTGTAGCAGTACACCCCCAATTGCCGTGTCGCTGGCATCGACCTGTACTATGAACGGGCGGCTTTCGTCGGGGTGTTGTAGAACGGGCTCTGATACAAACTGCGTTTTAAGGTGATCGAACGCCGTTTGGCATTCCGCCGTCCAAGCCAGTTTTGCACTTGGTTTTTTGGCTTGGTCCCCCTTATCTTTGGTTTTCAACAGTTCAGTTAGGGGGAGTGTGATTTGGGCGAAATTTGCAATGAACTCTCTATAGAAGTTGGCAAAGCCCAAGAAGGATTGTAATTCTTTGCGGGTTGTGGGGGTTTGCCAATTTAGTACTGCTTGTATTTTACTTGGGTCCATTTTCAGACCCTCCTGGGAAATACAATAGCCCAAGTAAGTGAGTTCCGTTTTGTGAAATTCACATTTGGAGAGTTTAATAGGTAACTGGTTATTCATGAGGGTGGTTAAGACTCTTTTTACCAGTTCTACGTGTTCCTCTTCAGTTTCTGAATAAATTAACACATCATCCAGATACACCACTACACCTTTATAGAGGAATTCATGCAGTACCTCATTAATCATGGACATGAAAACTGAGGGGGCTCCGGCCAGGCCGAAAGGCATAACTAAGTATTCATATTGGCCGAGTGATGTGTTGAAGGCTGTTTTCCATTCATCCCCCTCTCGAATACGAACGTGAAAGTAAGCATCTTTCAAATCTAATTTCGTAAAGATCTTACCTTGAGCCACGACGTTGAGTAGATCTCTTATGAGCGGAATAGGGTAGGCATTGCTGGCAGAGACCGCATTAAGACCTCGAAAGTCCGTGCATAATCTCAAGCCCCCATCCTTCTTTTTTACAAAAAGTACTGGCGCTGCATGGGGACTGTTAGCTGGCCGAATAAATCCTCTTTGAAGGTTGAGGTCGATGAATTTGCGGAGCTCCTCTCTTTCGTTAGGACTCATAGGGTATAGGCGGCCTTTGGGCAGCGAGGCGCCAGGTAAAATTTCCACAGCACAGTCTGTCCTCCGGTGAGGAGGTAACGAGTTGGCTTCTTCTTCTGTGAAGGCTTGGGTGTACGCCCTGTATTGTTCGGGTATTAGTTTGATTTCTTCCTGGGAGAGGAGAGCCGGTTCGGTTGTGGTCGGATCTTTTCCCCAATTTTGATCCCACCGATGACTTTTGCATGACTCATGGGTGAATGTGATGCTTCCCTCTGCCCAGTTGATGTAGGGTTTATGATCGCATAACCACCGGCTCCCCAGGATCAAAGGGTACTTTGCGGTGGCACTAATAACGAAAGATCTTTTTTCCCAATGTTGCCCCATGCCTGTGATGATTGGCATGGTTTCTGTAGTCACTGGATTCATGTTAGTGCCATCCATTTGTTCGAAAATGACCGGTATGTCTAATTCTTTGACAGGGAGCACTAGTCCGTTTACCAAGGCTGGTGCAATAATGTCTCTAGAGCAGCCCGAATCAATGAGGGCTTGTACCCGGATGTGCATCTTTCTGTCAGAATTCACTAAAGTCACTGGTATGAAGAGTATGGACCCATACGGTCGGTTCGGAACCGGAACTGACTGAGGTTTGATCTGCCGTTTGGGTCCTTTCACGACAGATCCATTTCGTTTCCCGAGGAGGGGCTTTCTGGATTCTCCCCTCCCGCCATCGCCGTTGGATCATATTCCATAACTTCTTCCAGTTCTAGCCCCCTCTCAGGGGGATTTCTTCTCGGCGCTCCCCTACCTCTTGCCATTCTGGGGGCTGGGGTAGGGTGCGGTGGCGCCGGGTAGGCAGCGGGGGCTGGGCGTCTGAGTTGGAGCAGAGGTCTTTGCACAGGCCGATAAGGACATTATGCAAAATGTCCACTTTGTCCACACTGCAAACACAATCCTTGTTGCCATCTAGCATCTCTCGCTCCACGGATAGCGTAGCCAGCCCCCCGGCTCCCTCGAGCAGGAGTGGAGGAGCGTCTTTGGCCCGGAGGTTGTTGGTGTTGCCCCACCAAACGAACTTCCATCAGACGGTTTTCTACTTCACAGGTCAATTGTATCCACCCTAACAGTGTAGGAGGATTATCTTGCATTAAAGCTCTGTCCAGCAATCTAGGGTTTAAACCCTGTTTAAACATAATAATCTTGGTGGATTCCTCACACCTTGGGCATTTGGCAGCGAGTTGTCGGAATTTTGCGGCATAGTCTCTAGCCGACATGCTGCCTTGCCTGATAGCCTGCAATTCTGTTCGGGCTCTGGTTTCTTCTAGGGGATCCTCATATTGAGCTCAGATTGCGTCTACCAGCCCTTGGAGTGTGTCTAACTCAGGGGCCCCCACGTTATACAGTCCTACATACCAGTCAGCTGCTTTGCCTTGAAGACGTGACCCCAGATGTTCGATTTGACTAGCTTCACTTCCGAAAAGATGCCCCCAACGATTAAAAAATTGCACTACTTGTACTAGAAAAAATTCCAATTTGGAAGGGTCCCCATCGAACGTAGCATCCAACTTGACCCAACCCATCGGAAGGTCTTGTCGAGGGGCCGGTGCCGGCATTGGATAGACATCGAGTGGGCCGAGTTGTAAAGGGGGTTGTCGTGGAGCTGGCGGCAGCTGTGGTAGAGGTTGCTGCGGGTGCGGTTGCGGCTGGTACGGTTGCGGCTGGCACGGTGGAGGCACTCCCGGAAGCGGCTGGGGGAGTCCTCTCGGAATAGGTCGCGTTGGCCGAACGGGTGCTGGTTCCCCTCTAGGCAGCGGCTGATGAGGGGCCGGCCGTAATGGTAGCGGATGAGGAGAAATGGGTTGGAGAGGTACCGTATCCCCTCGAGGCCCTGGCGTTGGTCCCGTCCCTGGAACTACTCGAGGTGTGGTCCCTTCTGGTATGCTTGGCGGCTGGTTCGCTTGCGTTGTAGGTGGAGGGGCTACCGGCTGGTCCGCTTGCGTCGTGGTTGGAGGGAGAAGCGGGACCGTCGGCAGTAGCGGTTCTCCTCCGCCGTTGGTAGGAGTGGTGGGACGGGGATCTCCCGGCTGCGGCCCGTCACCTCCTCCACTGGTCCCATCGTCACCTGGTCTGACCGGTTGGTCAGGATGGGAATCATCTGGACACGGGTTATCTGGACCGGGTCCTTCTCCGGTAACCGAGTCATCATCTCCCGTCTCTGGTGGCTGCTGCGGCCAGGGTTGAATAGGACCCCCCGGCCGAGGTAGGAGCATTTGAAGGTTGGCCAAACTCTGACTGATGTCTGGTAATCCAGCGGGCCGATCACGACCGCTTTCCCCCGCAACTAGCACTGACAGCAGGTGGACGGCACTAGCCAAACTTTCTTCCATATTTATGAGTCTGTTTTCCAAAAGCTGCACTCTATCCATAGTTTCTTCCCCCTCAGCAGCTCCGGCAGTCTGCGAGGTTTGCCTAGTTTCAGTCCGCGATCCCGTGGTGAGCGTTTGCTGCCAAGGCAAGGGTGTCTCGTCTCTGCGCTCCTCCTGGGACCTCGCGGCTAAAACTCCTTTTGTCAGGCCGGTGATTGCCGAAATCCCTGAGTCAATGGCTATCGTTCTGCTCTGCAGTTGCACCCACTGGTGCTCACTTACTTCTTGTTGCCCCGACCACGGGGCGACTTCCGCATAATCCCAACTCAGGGTGCCACGGCGGGACGTGTCCCACTCCGATTGTTCGGTCGACCTATTCCAATATAGCCAAGGTTGATCACCGGTTTGCTCGGGGATGGATTCCAGGCTACGCCGACTATCCAGCTGTAAATGCGTGAACATCGCGCTGGCCCTCCTATCCCTCGTTTCCCTTGGTCTCGCACCCCACTGTGTCGGGGTAGGCAGCGACAGCAGTGGGAGAGCTGTGGCCCGAGGCTGAGTATCAGCCCTGCTTGGAGCAAGGGTATAGATCGTTGTAACCGAGGAGTTATTCTCCCTCGGTGCAGGTATTTGAGAGTCCGAGCCTTGAGAGCCGGGGGAGGCATACGGGTCAAACAAAGGATCCCTGACAGGGACAGCTTTGGATTCCGTCTGATCCGGCTTAGGCATTGGAAAATTTGATTGGTAACAAAATGTCAGACTTGTGGCTAGATAACGTTCTTACTCCAGACTACCTTCTGCAATTAGACAACAGTCCATTGTTTCCAAAAGGCTTTTACTGAAGAATTAGTTCATTATAGTCCACGAGCCTGAATACAAAATCCAGGATGGTACAGATGCATTGTTACCAATGAAAGGCAAAGCATGAGGAACAGAGTAACAGATCACAGCAGGCCCAACCTCCCCCCACAGTTCTCAAAACAACCCCTTTGAAGCCAAAAGCGCGGAAACTTCCCAAGGCCGGTTCTTGGTGGAACGTCGGTAGCCAAAACAATCCTTTTCTGAGAGATAGCTGCCTGGGAACCTTGGCACCTGGAAGAGAACACTTAAACACTGAAAGGATTAAAAATGGAGTCGGTTAAGCAAAAGCACACAAGAAAGCAGTCTGGTCCTGACAATCCTAACACCCTGGTTGCCGGGCTGTTGGAGAAACAAGAGCCTGCTAAGAGACTAGTTACTGTAAATACTGCTGAAAAAGTACTTTAGTCCACTTGTTCTCTAGGGGGAGCTGTGGAGCATTCTCTAGGTTTAGGGTTTGTTGAATGTTTTCTCTTGCAGTTCAACCTACCTCTTGTTTTTTTTCCCCTCTCAGCTGTGTGTTAATGCTTGCACTCTGTAGGCTTCTCTGTTGCATTAATGACCTACAGTCAGTTATTGTCCTTTGCAAACATCCTGTTGCAGTAAATTCATTGAAAGCAAATGGATTGGATTATTTCCTGAACTCTGCCAACACAGCTGCACACTGGCTATGTGGCATTGTCCCAGCTGCCACCTCCAAATGAGCAGCTGAGCCATCCTCCCAAGGATGGGAGACGAGCTGAGCTTCAATGCCTTCAAGCAGCAGCAGCAACAGCCTGTCCTCCCAGGAGCTGCTGGGGTTGGCTCTGCGGAGGAGGTTTAGCTGCTTTGAGCTGCTTCCTGCCCAACCCTGGGGGCCAGTGCTGCCCAAGACTGAAGTTGTCCAACTTGCTCCCTCATATGAGGGCTGCCCGTAGCTGCAGCCTGGCCCTCTGCACCCGACTTCTTCCTTTGCACCACCAGCTCCATCAAGTCACAAGCTGCTGCAGACTCAAAGCTCAGACATGTATTTGCTCCCTTTGCCACCAGGGAATGGCAGCAAGGACCACACAGGCTGCTGGAGAGGAGCCAAGTCCCTCCTTTGCTCCTTCCCAGTCTGGCCCTGGCAGTGCCCATCATTTCCACAGAAGACGAGCAGCCAGTCCTTCAGCCTAGCCTCGCCTCCCAGCCACAATATAACCCCCGCAGGTAAGTCAATGAGCCGATTTTCGTATCTGGTGTTCCTTTATTAATCTGCAACTGAGTCATCATGGCTAGGATTTTTCTGTATGATTGCTGGTCCTTTAAAATTTGGGCTGGTAAGTACATGCATAAATGGCACTAATGCAATTCTTTTTTCTTCTTGGCCTCTTTGCTACTTCAGAAATTGTGGAACTTTGTGGATTCTCACTGTGAGTTGCTTACCTTTGGGTGTTACAGTTTTCTCTTTCTTTTTCTCATATCTTACAATTAATAAGTGTATGTTTTATTTGTTGCAGATTTTTATTTCATAGATTTTGATTCCCTTCACGATTGGCTGACACGATTAGGAAGTGTAATTTCCTGTTGTGATTTCTATTTTTCACAAGCCTACTGCTTCATTATCACAAGGCCAGACTGCAAAGGCAAACAATTTTGAAAAAGTTTACAAAATGATGTAATTAGCCAGCAGACTGTCAACTGTTTGCTTTTTGGACTCCATAGTTGAATGTTTGCTCATTGAACAACACAGCTATTTTTCTGATTACAAGTTCTTCATTTAATGCATGTCACTGCTCTGCATATCTTACTATATAATTGAGTAAATATATTTCAGACAACTCACTTTATACCCTGGTGCACCACCAGAGGGTGCTGCTGCAGAGGAAAGCCCAGGTAACTCACCATATCGCTTCAGAAAACATGCCATGGTGGGAAGCCCAGGCAGGGAACAGGAGCGGAGAAGGTGGCAATGCCCTCCCTGCGCCTTAACCCAGCTGGTATTAGGTGCAGAGCAGGTGGCAATGCCCACTGCCCACCTTAACCCTGCTAAAATTAGGAGCAAAGCAGGGGGCAATGCCTGTCTGTCATTCAGCCAGGAGTGGAACAGGTGGTAATATCCACCACCACCTTAACCCAGCTGGTATTAGTACCAGAGCAGGTGGTAATGCCCGCCCCCACCATAACCCAGCCAGTATTAGGAGCAGAACAGGTAGCAATACGTACCCCTGCATTAACCCAGCTGATATTAGGAGAAGAGAAGGTGGCAATACCCACCCGCCTTCAACCAGCTGGTATTAGGAGTGGAGCAGGAGACAACTTTTGGCCCAAAATTAACCCAGCTGGTATTAGGAGCAGAGGAGGGGGCAATGCTTGCCCTCTTCTTAACCCAGCTGGTATTAGGAGTGGAGCAGGTGGCAATGCCTATCCCCCACCTTAACACAGCAGATATTAGGAGCGTAACAGATGGCAATACCCACCCCCACCTTAACCCAGCTGGTATTAGGAGCAGAGAAAGTGGCAATGCCCATCCCCCACCTTAACCCAGCTGGTATTAGGAGTGGAACAGGTAGCAATGCCCTCCCCTACCTTAACCCAGCTGGTAGTAGTGGCAGAACAGGTGGCAATGCCCACCCCCACCATCACCCATTTGTGATCAGGAGTGGAGCAGGTGGAAATGCCCACCTCGTGCCTTCACCTGGCTGGGATAAGGCGCAGATCAGCATGTAAAGCCCTTCTTCCCTTCACCCAGCTTCAATAAGGAGCAGAGAAGTTAGCAATGCCCACCCTCTTCAACCTACCAGAATAAGCCACTGAGCAGTTGGCAATGCCCACCCTGTCTTTATCCTGCTGTTGTCAAGAGCCAAACATGCAGCAATGCCCCCCCCCCTTCAACCTGCCAGAATCAGGAACAGAGCAGGTGGCAATGCCTGCATCCCTTTCAGCCAGCAGGGATCAGAAGCCCAGCAGGTAGTAAAGCCCATCACCCACCTTCACCTGTCAGGATCAGGCACAAAGCAGGATGCAATGCCTCTTCCTCCCTTTGCCCAGAGGGGATCAGGTGGCAATGCCCACCCATCCTCACCCAGCTGGGATCAGGCTCAGAGCAGGTGGCAATGCCTGCATCCCTTCACCCAGCCATAGCCCCCCTTTACCCGGCATGTATCAGGCCTGGAGCAGGTAGCAAAGCCCACCACCCCTTCACATGGCCAAGATCAGGTGTGGAGCAGATGACAATGCCCACCCACCTCCTTCACCAGCTGGAATCAGTGACGGAGAAGAAGTGAATGACTGCCTGCCCACCCTCCCCTTTCTTGAGCCCATTGGATTTTTTCCTACCACGGTCTTTTTTGCTAGTGCATTAATATTTAAGTGGTTTTAGCTGTTGCACTCTAAGGTCTTTTTTGGGTGGACGGAAGGATTTGAATGCATTGACCAAAACGATTTCCAGAATGTATGCTTTTAAAAGTCAGAGCTCTCTTCTTCAGATTTGAGTGGTCTGTGAGTCTCTTTTGTATGTGTCTCAGAGTTTTTTGGGGGAAGTGGCAGGGATTCTTGGATTTATATCTGTCTGTATGCCACTTTTTTCTGATATGAATGCTTAAGTGCACGGACAGTGCATAGAATAGTCTCATGACACCAAGCTGTTGGACTTCCCTTTTGATCCATACAAAAAACTCAGAGCAATTGCCTGTGATAAACTTAGAAGAAATGATGGATCACATCAATCAGTTCTAAATAGTACTCATCAATAGAGATGGGCAGAAACCTGAATACAAACCCAAAAACCCCACGAACCATCCCGGTTCAGGGCTCCCGAACCAGTGGTTCGTGGGAAGCTCATTTCCCCAAACTTCCACGAACTGGTCTACTGGTTTGTGAGGTTTGGGCTGTTTAAAGGGCCCCGCTAAGCAGCTGGAAAGGGGCATTTAAAACCCCATGAACCACGATCCATGAAATGGTTGGGAACTTGCCCCAGTTCGTGGGAGTTCGTGGTTCCTGGTTCGTGGAAACCCACAAACCACAAACCATGTGGTTCGGGTTTGTTATGGTTCATGCCCATGTCTACTCATCAACTCCAACAGAATCTAGCAGTTTGGGGCCTCGTGGTATGTTTTAGGGAAACAGTTAAAAACTATTCTTCAGGAATCATTCAGCTGTAGTAATTTGCAAGTTGGCACCATCCACTGAAAACATATTGCTGGCCACAGGGGTGCAGTTGACTTTACTTATCTCCCACATAATGCTCGCTGTTCTTACTTCAAAAATCTCATTTCATTATTTTACTTCTGATTTCAGCAAATATACTTTAGCCATAGGTGTCTCCCAATCTATGTGAATCATGATATGAATTTGTCAACAGTTATCAAAGACAGTGACCCTCAGTGCACCGCCCTCCCCAAACACATGCCAGTTCATCTGCCCCTTGGTTCATGATTATGACCTACATTTTCACAACTAGTGATAAAAGACCACACTGTTCTTTATTCTTTATACATTCTAGGCTGCTTTGCATGTTCTAAGGTGAGAAAAGGATCTCATCAAACAGCAACGCTGATCACTTGTCTCAAAGGAGATCACATTTGACTCCGATCCAAGCCAAATGCACCACAGGGAAAAGAAACCACCAGTCACTCAAAGGTTCCTTCTAACCACTTATTCTGCTTTACCTAGAGCCAGCTCAATCCAATGAAGCTTAAGGGACACTACCAAGGGGTGTTATTATTGTATTAACGTTCTAACAGAGGAATAATTTTCCTCCTCACTCTACAAGAGAGGCTGAGACAAGGAGCACTTGTGTGTCTGCACTTTCCATTTTTTCCCAGTTGTATCCTCTTCCTTCTTTTCTGTTCTTTCAGCTATACAGAACTGCCTTGTGAGGGAAAGCCAATTGCATTCCCATTTCTGTGTGTGTGTGTGTGGGGGGGGTATCTTTGACAAAGACCAAAAATAGCTTAAGAAAGATCTAGTTTAACTATCACTTCCCCTGTGTTCCTGGTGCATCTGATGTAGTGCTAGGCTTACCATTTGCTTACCCTGGGAGGGCAAACTCCTGTCCCAGCACACCATTGCTAGAACTTTATCAAATGAGCACTAGGAGGAAAAATGGGAGGGGCGAACTGACATTGCAGATGTTGTGATGTCACTTCTGGGTGTTCACCTGGAAGTGATGTCACAACATCTGCAAAACTCCTCCTTTCCCCCAGCCCTGCCTCCCCAAAACTCTACCCTAAATCTTTGGATGACTTTTTTGAGCAGTTTCATACACGTACTAAAAAGCATGGGCGGGGGGGGGGGAGACTAACCCCAGCGGAATTCCACAGGATAAATATAATGGACTTGAAAACATTCTTCCAGCACCACCTTCTAAAAATGATGGGGGAGAGAGAGAGAGAGAGAGAGAGGAGCATGATGCCCCCACCTAACTGGGGAGGCATTACTAACCTTACCAGTCCCAGAAGGTACATTACAAAAAAAATGTATCTGCACAGTAGCTTTGAGAGATGTCAAATGTACATCTATTAAACATCCAGTTCCCATCATCTGCACATTCCTTGGGATTTTAAACTACTGCAAATTTCAGGATAGGGTTAACACTTTGGGAGCAGATAAATGTGCCTGTTTTCTTCACCTCTTCATTCCAGCAAGATCCTTTAATTGGCAGTGCTGGAAACTGAACCTGGGACCTTCTATACGCAAAGTATATGTGTTAGCATTGAGCGATGGTTGTCTGGAAAAAAAAGCCTTTTATGGATGTTTTTCCCCCCAATAAAAGGTGTAAGAACCAGCTATTTAGGAACCTTCAAGGGCAGGCCATCTTGTTTTATGACAATTAATTAGATTGTATAACTTCTTTGGGGCCTGTTTCTCACTGACGCAACGATCATCTATAATGCTTGTAAATGGCAACACTTGTAAAGATTGAGGTAATTGTTATATTAAAAGATATCAGTGTGTGATAATTTTATAATCAAGTCCTTTATGCAATCTCATTACAGTGTTATTATTTCATTCTGGTTCTAAAGTGATGCTTTGAGAAAATAAACCATTTCTTAATTTAAGTCTGAAATGTTAGCTTGGCCAGTAATTTATTTATTTGTAAGCTATTTTTGCATTCCAAACCCGTGGCAGCACAACTTTCTGTTAGACTAAACTTTCCCTATCTCACGGCCTCTCTGTCATTTCGTCATGTCACTTGTTATATGGAAAAGAAGACTGACAGGCAGCATCTCGTAAATCAGCCAACTTTGTGTACCTGCTCTCCATGCGCTCTGCACCACAGGCAGAGATAGCTCAAGTTCCACTGAAAATGTGAAATGATTTTGACTTATTTTCAGCTAGGGAAAAGCACAGCTAATTTATACTGTGGTGACATGTGTTCTTGAGAAATTACATGACTGCATTCTAGTGGATAGACATAACTTGTCACTTCAGCAGCCGTGCAGTCCTAAACTAGAGTGACATGCCAGCTTGACATAAATACTCTATTGTGTTTGACTGATACGTACCTGTACATCCTTTGCCTAATGAAAAATGGCAAACAGCCACTGCCAAAGGTTGTCCAGGACTTAGGATGTTTCTAGTAGCAGGTGAGTTGGGTGAACTCTGCATTTAACTTTTGGAGCAAACCATAGTTAGATATTCAGCCTGCTTATAATCTCTCTGTCAAAACACTACAGTGGACCTTAGGACACAGGGATGAGTCAGGTCTTGCTTAACATTATACATCTATGCCCTCAGGCCTTCCCTATACAGTTGAGTGTTGGCAGGAGATAAAGAAACAGCAGCTTAAATACAATGATGTACGTACACAATTGAGAACCAGTGTGGTATAGTGGTTAGGGTATCAGACTAGGATCTGGGAGACCCAGGATTGAATCCCCACTCTGCCATGGAAGTTCACTGAGTGACCTTGAGCCAATCACTCTCTACCTCTGCCTAACCTACTTCAAAGAGTTGTTATTGGGAAGATGAAGAGAAAGAGTGCAGAACAATGTTGTAATGCTTTGGGTTCCCATTGGGGAAGAAAATGGGGTATAAATATCTAAATGTGAATATTTTTTTTAAAAATATCCTTTTTAACTGGAAAATATAAAGGAGCTGAAACAACCCTTTTTTAAAAACATAACATACCATTTCTAGAATGTGATTACTCAAATTTCAAAGATGATCATTTTGAAAGTCAGAAGTTGCAGTTAAAACACTTAAATCTCATCTTTTGGTGATATTTTAGGCATTGTTTCAACATTTGCTAATTTTTATTTGGCAGTTTACAGTTTTATTCTCTGATATGTATGTCATAATTCTGATCTGCTGAAGACATGCCATCACCAATTCAGCTGAAATACGATGCAGATACAGAAAGGTAAAATAATCTGAAGTAGCTATGAGAATGGCAACATGCAGACAGCCAAGCATTTCAAAGGGCTTTGAGAAGGTCCTTATGCACATGCCCTAAGCTATATTGAAAAAGAGCCAGACAAAAATGAGACATTTTCTGAATGACAAATTCATACTAAGGGAAGAAGACCGCTGTGAGGATTTGAAGATGAAGGAGAAGAGTAAGAATTGGTCTGGAGTTGTGCAGAAACATAGATCTAAATAGATGCTGCTTAGGATGCTGGTAGAAATAGACAGGTTTACAGAAAGATATCAAACCTTATCTAGATGTTTTTACACTGGTAGGAAAAAACTCTTGCATAGGGGAAGAGTCCGCATGCTTGAGAAAACTACCACCACTAGGATCCAAACCCACTTTTTAAATGAGGATCCTGTGTGGAGCTTTGGGTCAGGACTAGAGATGGGCACGAACAGCAATACGAACTAAAAAAAACCCCATGAACAGCCCAATCTGCTGTTCGTGAACAAGCTGTTCATGAGGCCCCATTCTAAACGAACAGGTGGCCATTGCAAGCCTCATTCGTTGCTGTTCGTCAAGCCAGATAATCTGGTACCTGCAATCAATTCCTTTGGCAATTTAGGCAGGGATTGTCTGAACTCTATCTGAACTCCTGCTGTTGCCCTGGAAACCCCAATCTAAGCCCAATTTAGCTTGATAGGCAGGTCTTCCTTCCAAGTGTGGACTGGAGCTCCAAATTTGTTACAAGAGGAAAAGAGCAGGGGGGAGGGGGGCTCCCAGCTCTGGCTTTCAGGAAGAGACAGCTGCTGTTAGAGAGACAGGGTGAGTGCATTGGAGCTTGAATTTTCTTAGTGTGTGGTGGGATAGGGATCTACTCCTTCAGGTTCCAGGGCTGCTGCCAGGTGCTGGGGCCAAGCTATTATTTATTATTGGTAACTTTCCTGCTGCCTGCTCAGGTAGTGTTTCTGGGAGTGGTGCGGTAGGGGTCTTGATGGCTGGAGGAGAGCCTGCTGTCCCCCACGAACAACGAACAACAAACATGTTTGTGACAGGATCATGTTCATCAGTGTTTGTTGTTCATGGATGGCAATGAACACCAAACACCATGTTCATTTTTTTTTCTGTTTGTACCCAAGTCTAGTCAGGACAGCCTAAATTCCAACCACTGCTCAGATCAAGAAGCTGATAGGGTGATCTTGGGCCAGTTCCATCATCTCAGCTCAGCCTATCTCTCATGATGTTGTGAGAAACAATATTGGAAAAAACTCTCTCTCTCTCTCGGTCTGTATCTCTTTGAGCTGAAATGTAAATACGCTATATAAATAAGCTTAATAACATACATATAAAATGGCAAGCTCTAATCTCATGGCCCTTCTGTGGGCAGAAAGGTAGAATATAAATTTTATTAAATAAAATAAATAATATGTTAACAGAACAAACCTCTGCAAGTTGCTCAAGGTTACTCCCAAACTGTGTACTCTGAGGAAGGCTTAAAAAATTAAGCCACCATGTTAGATGAATCTGCATAGGGAAGCCCCATGCAGTACTAACATAAGAACATAAGCAAAGCCATGTTGGATCAGGCCAGTGGCCCATCCAGTCCAACATTCTGTCACACACAGTGGCTAGAAATCCAGTGCCATCTAAAGGACTGTCAGTGAGGCCAGGACACCAGAAGCCCTCCCACTGCCTTCCTTCCAGCACCAAGACAACAGAGCACCACCTCCCCACAAAGAGAATACCATCTATCTCCTGTGGCTAATAGCCACTGATGGACCTCTGCTCCATATATTTGTCCAGTCCCCTCTTGAAGCTGGCAATGTTTGTAGCTGCCACCACCTCCTGTGGCAACGAATTCCATGTGTTTATCACCCTTTGTGTAAAGTAGTATTTTCTTCTATCTGTTCTAACCCGACTGCTCAATAATTTCATAGAGTGCCCACGAGTTCTTGTATTGTGAGAAAGGGAGAAAAACACATCTTTCTCTACCTTCTCTAACCCGTGCATTATCTTGTAAACCTCTATCATGTCTCCCCTCAGTCGTCTTTTCTCCAGGCTAAAGAGCCCCAAGCGCCTCAATCTTTCCTCATAGGGAAAGTGTTCCAACCCTTTAATCATTTTAGTTGCCCTTCTCTGTACTTTTTCCAGTGCTATGATATCTTTTTTAAGGTGTGGCGACCAGAACTGTACACAGTACTCCAAATGAGGCCTCACCATCGATTTATACAGAGGCATTATGATACCGGCTGATTTGTTTTCAATCCCTTTCCTAATAACCCCTAGCATAGCATTAGCTTTTTTTATGGCAGTCGCACACTGTGCTGACGTTTTTAGTGAGTTATCTATCATGACTCCAAGATCTCTCTCTTGGTCAGTCTCCGCCAGTTCAGACCCCATCAACTTGTATTTATATTTTGGATTTTTGGTTCCAATGTGCATTACTTTGCACTTGGCTACATTGAACCTCATTTGCCACATGGATGCTCTTCTAGCCTCGACAGATCCCTTTGGAGTGCCTCACAATCCTCTCTGGCTTTCACCACCCTGAACAATTTCGTGTCATCTGCAAATTTAGCCACTTCACTGCTTAATCCCAATTCCAAATCATTAATAAACAAGTTAAAAAGCTTTGGACCCAATACCGACCCCTGTGGCACCCCACTGCTCGCCACCCTCCACTGTGAGAAGTGCCCGTTTATACTCACTCTCTGTTTCCTATTAATTAGCCAGTTTTCGATCCACAAGAGGACTTGGCCCTTTATCCCATAGCTACTGAGCTTACTTAGGAGCCTTTGATGAGGAACTTTGTCAAAAGCTTTCTGGAAGTCAAGATAAACAATATCTATCGGGTCTCCCTTGTCCACTTGTTTGTTCACTCCCTCAAAGAACTCTAACAGATTGGTGAGACAAGATCTTCCCTTACAGAACCCATGCTGAGTTTTCCTCATCAGCTTTTGGTCATCAATGTGCCCACTAATTTTATTTTTGATAATAGTTTCCACCAACTTACCCGGTATTGACGTCAGGCTGACTGGCCTGTAATTTCCCGGATCTCCCCTGGAACCTTTTTTAAAGATGGGGACAACATTAGCTACCTTCCAGTCCTCAGGAACAGATGCAGAGTTTAATGACAGATTACATATTTTTGTGAGGAGATCTACACGTTCACACTTGAGTTCTTTCAGAACTCTTGGATGTATGCCATCTGGGCCCGGTGATTTATCAGTTTTTAAATTATCTAGCAGTCGCATAACCTCCTCTCTCGTCACCTCAATGTGACTCAGGTCTTTCAAAACCCCTCCCAAAGTCAGTGCTTCCGGAGTGGGCATGCACTTCTTATCTTCCACAGTGAAGACAGAAGCAAAGAACGCATTCAGCTTCTCGGCCATTTCCCTATCACCCTTTAGTAATCCTTTTACGCCTTGGTCATCCAAGGGCCCCACTGCCTCCCTAGCTGGTTTCCTACTTCTAATATATTTAAAGAATTGTTTATTGTTTTTCTTTATGTTCTTTGCAATATGCTCCTCATATTCCCTTTTTGCCTGTCTGATCACAGACTTGCACTTTTTTTGCCACAGCTTATGCTCCTTTTTATCAACCTCACTCCGACTAGTTTTCCACTGCCTAAAAGAATCCTTTTTACCTTTTACAGCTTCTATTACATTGCTTGTTAACCATGCTGGCCTTTTCCTAAACCTATTTGTGCCTTTCCTAACCAGCGGTATATATTTAATTTGAGCTTCCAGGATTGTAGTTTTAAATAGTCTCCAAGATTCCCCAAGTGTTTTGACCTTTTTTACTTTCCCTTTCAGTTTCTTCTTCACGTACCCCCTCATCTCAGAAAAGTTACCCCTTTTGAAGTTAAACATGGCTGTGTTGGTCTTATTAGGCAATTTCCTATTTATACATATGTTGTACTCAATAACATTATGGTCACTGTTCCCAAGTGGTGCAATCACATTTACATCTCTCACCAGGTCTTCAGCATTACTGAGGACCAAATCCAGGATCACCTCTCCCCTAGTAGGTTCTGTAACCATCTGTTCCATAGCACAGTCATTGAGACAGTCTAGAAACTCACTTTCTCTCCCCCGATTCGAACACCCATTGGCCCAGTCAATGTGTGGGTAGTTAAAATCACCCATTACAACACAGTTTTTTTGTTTAGCAGCCATCTTTAATCCTGTCATCATTTTATAATCCTCCTCTATTTTCTGATCTGGAGGGCGATAACAAACTCCCACAGTTAAGTTTCCATTTGGGCCCGTAATTTCAACCCACAGCATTTCCAGAAGCGAATCTAATTCAGTTACCTTCTCAATCTTACTGGAATGTATACCTTCTCTGACATATAGAGCCACCCCACCACCAACCCTTCCCTCCCTATCCTTCCGATATAATTTATATCCAGGAATCACCGTGTCCCACTGATTTTCCTCATCCCACCAAGTTTCTGATATGCCCACAATGTCTATGGATTCGCCCAACACTAAACATTCCAGCTCCCCAATTTTACCTCGGACACTTCTAGCATTTGTATATAAACACCTGTAACTTCCCTGGCACACTTTGCCTCGAGACGTAGTTAGGTCATCTGCACTGTTTGTCTCCATCTCAGTTGACAACTCTAATCTATCTCCCTGTAGAAGTGTTATACCTAGCCCTTCATCTCTCTGAGATGAACCATCCTGAACCAGAGACACTTTATCTCTTGTCGGCTTTCCCCTAGCATTTAGTTTAAAAACTGCTCTGCCACCTTTTTGATTTTAAGTGCCAGCTTACTGATCAGTATAGTTGCACTTTCAAAAGAGGAAGGTGAGAGTAATTTCACCCTTGTCCCTTCATCAGTTTACAACCTGTGTGGCAATTGGTCCACATCGCCTTGCTTAGACAGTGGAAGTTTTGCTTTGTTGGTAGAAGGCTTCCCTTGCTTAGTAGAAAGGAGTCATAGTATCTAACTCTACACATCTCAGGTATCAAATTTTTTGAAACACAGTTGTAGATTTAATTTTGATGACCAATGGTTGCAAATTCAACCATGATTGCTAATACATCATTGAAAAATGAAATCCTGCCCCCAAGTAACAGTTGACTTATGGAGACCTCTGGTAGAGTTTTCATGGCAAAAGACCAATAGAGGTGGTTTGCCATTGCCTGCCTCTGCAACACTGGTCTTCATTGGAGGTCTCCCATCCAATTACTAACCGAGGCTGATCCTGCTTAGCTTCTGAGATCTGATGAGATCAGGCTATAGAAAAACTGTATAGCACAACTGCCATTATCCATCCACTACATAATAAAATTTAATTGACCATTCACCAAATGGTTAGAAATTAGTTAAAACCATAAATGCTACAATGCTGCAATTGTCAGCCAACCTTGTAGTTAAGTACTGAAGGCAACATAGTTTTTGGTCCAAAATTAACACTAGAAGCAACTGAAATTTCTTGATGGCTTTCAGCATTTACACTCCAATACAAGCAGAAATATTTTATTGCATTCCATTGTAAAACTAATATTCTAGAGAAGTGTTGTCTTTGAATGTGATTGGGTGTTGTTGTTTTTTACTTGTTTCTAATTAGCAGTACTATTGTAACTGTTACATTAGCAGGAGAGGAAAAATTAAAAATGATACTGGGTTTTGACAGATCTTAGAGATGTAAGTAAGCAAGAAGTAATGCATATTGGAATGAAAAAAAATTGCATATTCAATATTATATGCTAATTCCTGGAACACCCAGAAAAGATGTTGGGATTAAGGTTGCCAGCTGACCTGTGTCTTCAATACCAATACATGCCCTCTTCTTTAAGTAAAATCATCAGGATATGTATTTTAAAATAAATATTATCCACAAAAAAGTAGGTTGGGAGATCAACAGCAGATTACCTTCAGCCATTAAGTTAAACACCACAGCAAGGTGTAGTGGCCATAGTGTCAGTCTAGGATCTGGGAGAACCAGGTTTGAATTCCCACTCTGCCATGGAAGCTTGCTGGTTGACCTCTCTCAGCCTAATGTAACTCACAGGGTTGTTTGGGGGCTAAAATTGAGGAGAGGAGAAATTAGGTAAACCATCTTGGCTTATCCCATTGGGAAGAAAGGTAGTGCATAAATAAAGTAAGTAATAAATAAATAAAGCACTGGAATAGGAGCCTGTACAAATCTGGTAGCCATCTTGGGATTATGATGGAAAGCACACCAAGAATACCAGCTCTGTGTGCCAGACAGTGGAAGTAGAAAATAAAACAGCAAGTATATCATATACGCAGGGCTCATTTTGAGGGGGAACGTGCAGGAACACAGTTCTGGCAGTTCCCCAAAGAGCTCACATGTCAGGTGGCCCTGCCCACCTGACTCTCGGCCATTTTGGGCCTTTTTTGTCCTGGATTGGGGCCAAAACGGCCCAGATTGGGCCTCTGATGGGTGGTGGATCACACTCCTGTTCAGCAGTGGCCCGATCTTGACCATTTTGGGCACCTTTTCGGCCATTTTCAGCCCCTTTTGCCATTTTCGGCTCAATTTCGGTCCCAAATGGCCAGGATTGGGTCCAAAACAGCCAGGATAGGTGATGTCAGGGGGTGTGACATATGCATATCAGTTATGCTAATGACACATTTCTGGTGATGTCAAGGAGCTTGCCATATGCTAATGAGTTATGCTAATGAGTTATGTTAATGAGTTCCTCCAGCTCTTTTTCTACGAAATGACCCCTGCATATATGTATATCTGTGGTCTGGCTACATCTGGATTACTGTACACTGTTCTGGTTGCTTTACTTCAAAAAAGGGTATCAGAGAACTGGAAAAGGAAACAGAACATCTAAAAAGATCAAGGGGCTGGAGTATCTCCCTTGAGAGGAAAGGCTAAGAGTACCCCTGATGCGTCTGGCAAACCACTGAGTATGTTTATGTGTGTGTTATGTGCTGTTAAGTTGCTGCCGACTTATGGCAACCCTATGAATGAAAGACTTCCAAAACATACCAGAAAGAATATTTTGCATCTGATGGAACTTTTTATCTCCTTGTACCTCTTCTTATATCTTTAACCTCTCCCTCAAAAATGTAAAGATTTTTTTTTTTTTGCTTTTGTTCAAAGGATTTGTAGTCTTGCTGGTTGAAGAACAGCTGAGATGGAAGGAATGGGTATGCTAAAAAAAGCAAGTCTCCATCTAGTTATTTTCTTTATTGACAAGTTTAGAATTACTTTACAGATTATGAGAAAAGGAATGGTTACTTAAATCTAAATCTATAACTAATCAGCTTTTCCTTAAGAGCGGTTGCTATTAGAAACCATCTTCTCAGCTCTAGGTGATTCTAAAGCTATCAAGACAGAACGGGAGAGAAAGTGAACTAAAATTGGTATCACATTTACTCAAAAAGAAGACTTTTAAACCTTTTGGGTTTCTAAAAAAGGGAGGGGCATTTTCCACTCCAGTTTAGTGTAGTGGTTAAGAGCGCGGGACTCTAATCTGGAGAGCTGGGTTTGATTCCCCACTCCTCCACTTGAAGCCAGCTGGGTGACCTTGGGCTAGTCACAGTTCTCTGGAGCTCTCTCAGCCCCACCCACCTCACAGGGTGTTTTGTTGTGGGGATAATAATGACATACTTTGTAAAACTGCTTTGAGTGGGCATTAAGTTGTCCTGAAGGGTGGTATATAAATCGAATGTTGTTGTTGTTGTTATTATACTGATTTGATGTGTGGTGCTATGCACTGAGATGGTAGGAGGTTGGTGTGAAAGTTGATTCTCTGTGCTTACAGGGAGAACAGGAGAGTTTGGAGGGAGAACACCAACACATCAATCAGCAGAGAAGAGTGGCAGTTTGGAAAAGTGGAGGAGTCAGGTGAACTCTCTGGCTAACTTCACAAACTGCAGCGCCTTGTCTGGCAAATGGTAAGAAGCGGTAGGAACAGTAGAGGTGGATTGGCTTTTTTACTGACCCATATTTCTGGCTCCAAATAGTACTGAACACCAGCTTTTGTTTCTTCCCCATAGAAATTATCTAGTAGTTTGGCTCCCCCCCCCCCCCAGCCACAGGAGATAAAGACTCAAAATGTCCCTGGTTTTTACAGCTGTTTAGTGCAATATTAGCTATAGCTGCTATGAGTTTCTGGACATTTTACGTAGGGAAGGATAAGGCAAATAGTCAATTTTAAAAGGCCCTGCTGGGAGATGTAACACTTTCTGTTAAAAGTGGGGCTCCCTAGCCTATGGAAACCACTCTGAATTGGGAAGGTGGATTTAACAGTATATTCGTAAGGAGAATTACACCCCTCTAAGCACACTGATTTCAATAAATTTGGAAGGATTTAGAATTGCAATGCCAGTTGGTAAATTTATCTGAGCCTTTGCCTATTAGTTTGACTTGGGCAGGGGATGGGGGGCAGCTAGTCTCTTGCCTTTATAAACAAGAGCTAAACTACAAAAGTATTATACAAGGACACTCACATGAAGGGAGTCACAATGTTAGCCAGAAAGCCGAGTTTTAGAAGACCGATCGGAAGACTTTGTCAATGTCTCCTCTCTACAGAGCTGCAAAGATCGCTACTCAGAGGGTTTGTTTATTTCCTCTTCACCTCCTAGAAGGGGAGGTGAAACTGACAGAGCCTTCCCAAGGAGAAGAGGAAATTAAGAAACCCCCTGAGGAGCAATCTCTGCTGACTCTGTAGAAAGGGGAAATTGAGAAAGCCTTCCGATCTGTTTTTTTAAAACTCAGCTTCCTGGCTAACTTTGGGACTCCCTTCACGTGCACATCCTCATGTAATTTGGCTCTAATACTGCTTGTAAACGGTTACAATGCAAAGAGGTACCAAAAATGAAAGTAATTAATTTCTTCTGTAGTCTATATTATTTATTGTATATTGACTACTATGCAATAAAAAAAACTTTATCCATACTGTTACCTTTTTTGGAGGGGTTGTTTTAAATTCAGGGTCATCTGCTTTTATGTATAACCTTTTCTTTTGGGAGGAAGAGGCTGTCTTACATTCAAAGTCGTCTTCCTTCATCAGATAAATTCAGTAATTGCTATGCCCTGGGCACAAAACAAGCAGAAAAGCGTTTAAATGTCTAAGGCTGAGAATCATTGTAATGTAAGAGCCAAACCAGACCCAGAGAATCCCATCTTCTAAAAGGCAAACTACATGATATGATCGGCACACGACCGAGCGAGTGTCGAAAAACCCACCTTCACGTCTCTTGCAGTCCTGGTATGGTCACGCATCTTTGACTGGGCACGCGTCCACAGACACCCTGTTCAATGTGTGGCTGCTGCGGCAAGTGCGCGGTTGGGGGGAACGGTTCAAGCATGTGCGAACTGGTGGGGCATGATGGGATTCAATTCATGACTCCTGGCATAGTGTGGAGGAAACCCGTGCAAGTGCGGACACGGGGTCTGGCACAGTCTGGCAGCATGGGCAAGTGTGCGAAAGAAACACGCGGCGACACATGGAAGTCCATTCGCATGCCGTTCACGTGCCGTTTTTCTCGTGTAGTTTGCCTCTAATATTCCCCCTCCTATGAAGCTAGTACTGTCTTTGGCAAGAACAAGTTTCTTCCATGCTTCCAGCATGCAGCCCTGAAGTTGAAATCAAAGCCTTGGCCTAATTTGGAATTCTGAGAAACAGTCGTAGGCACCACTACAAAATAGCTGCCATGAAGGTCAATCTCAAAATTTCGAGTGGTTCCAATCCAAATGTTCTCCAAGAGGCAGATAAATGTTTCTGAATGGATGCTCTCTGCAGACACAACAAGGGTGCCTCTTGGAGCCTTCTAAAGCACCTCTTGCTCCAGTGACAAAAGGGAAGGTCAGGTTGACTCTTTGCTTTGCAGAAGAAGCATTTCAGGAATAAACAATTCAGCACCAGGAAAACGCTGATAGGCACGGTGATAAGCATCATGGCGCTCATTGGTAATCATTAGTCTAGTATAAATGCTAATATGCATTGGCTTGGAATTGTCCTGGATCTTATAGAATGTGGTGGTGAAAAGTGACATCAAATCACAGCTGACTTACAGCAACCCCTGCTGGGGTTGTTAAAGAAGAGAGACTAACAGAGGTGATTTGCTTCTGCAATCCTGATCTTCTTTGCAAGTCTCCCATCCAATTACTAACCAAGGTCAACCCTGCTTCACTTCCAAAATCTGTGGCTATCTAGGTCATGACGGTTATGGAGTACTCATGTACATTAAGGAATGGTTCCATTCCAAACAGTCATTTTGCTCAGTAAAGGACTGCAGGAATGTACATGCAGATCTGGTGAAGAAGAGCTCCTCTATGATTTTAGATGTCACAGTTAGAGATGGGCACGATCCGCATTACGGATGTAAAAAACCCACGAAAATGGCGATCGCACGATTGTGACCAGGCGGATCGTGATCGTCCACAGCCAACGATCCAGCGGTCGGAAGAGACCTGGATCGTGGCGTTCGGGCTTGATTCGGGGATCCAGACACTCAGGCGCCAGCAATCTATTCCCCTGGCAATGGAGCCAGGGGAATGCCTGAGCTGTGTTTGCCCTCCTTCTGTCACCCTGGAAACCCAAATGGAAGCCCAGCTTTCCTTGATCAGCAGGGCTTCCTTCCAACCATGGAGCAGCAAAGGAGTCACAAGTTGGGAGAAGACAGCCAGGGGAGGGAGGGGGAAGGGGGTGTTCTGTAGCCATGGACACTCCAATCTCATCCCTGCAAACCCTGATAGGCAGCTCTGATGGCCAAACACAGACCTCCTGTGTTGCAGAATGGGACCCATGCTTATAAATAGCCATGGGCTCCCAGGCTGGGTTTCATGATCCACGATCCACGATCCAGGTTCGGGAACGGGACATGTTTGTTGCTGTTTGAGAATTTGGGATCGTGGTCTGCACTGAACCACGACCCTCTGGTTCTGTAATTTTTTTTGGTTCGTGCCCATGTCTAGTCACAGTCCTAGAAAAGAAAAGGAATGCACACTAGATTCCCTAGAATGTTAATATTGTCACAGTTTGTTTCCTGGGTGTTTGTCATCTTTCTGTAATGTGTCAAATCAACAGGCCCTTGATAGTGAAGCGATCCTATGCCAGATGTTGCGGGTAGGCTTATAAAATACAAAATTTGCCATCAAAAATCTTTGAAAGGGATGTTAGCGTGACAGTATGTTAGTGTGCAGAAATTTAGTAGATACAAACAGATTTCGTACTAAAGATGGCCACTATTTCCTTGTTTATCTTCCTTTTTTAAACTTCTGTTTAAACATCTCTGTATATCTTGTGACAACCCCCTGGTCTGCAGTCTGTGGCAGGCAGGAAGAAAAGAGAAGGTTTATTGAATTAAGTGGCCATACACTGCTGGAGGGCTTCAGCTTGGTGGGTGACTGAATTTGTTTTAAAGCTTTTGTCATCCTAGTCCAGCACTTTGTTGTTGGCACAGGGAGCCAAGCTACAAGTGACGAATGACACTTGAACGGCAAGTGCACAGACTCACGTGCATTCCTCCCTGTTCACTTGTGCTCCACTTGCGCTCCACTTCAAGTGGACTTCTGCAAGGGACTTCTGAGTTCCTGAGTTCCTTCAGCCACACAGGTTTCCCCATCCAGTTGACGGAAGCAAAGAATTCAGGGTATACACACAGCTGTTCCCTCTTCTGACCTGACAAAGGTTCTGTGGGAGTAGAAGAATTAACTTGAGGTTTCCATTGTCCTTACCTTCAGGCAAGCCAACACCCACCAATAGAGGAGACTCTAAAAGCCAGAGAATTTCTCCACTCTTTTGCCATATTCAAACACTTGCAGCTGACCTTGTTTTGAGTATTCAGGCTTCGCATTGAAGTGCCACCTGGAACGCTATTCAGATTTTCTTGCCTGTCTTATCGGTAATATCTATTTTTTTCCCCAGTTGTTTGCCTTGTCTCTGGTTTGAAGGTCTTGCATTGACTCCCAACCTTCTTGAGCATGTAGTCAGTTTTGAAATATTGAACAAGGTTAGTGAATGCTGTTTTGGATGAGTTTGCCTATCGTCCTGAAGAAAGGAGAATGAGACATCTGCCTTCTTCTCACACAAGCACATAGCCTCTCATTCAAGGTGTGAAATACACTCTGACATGAGGAATTACTCCAGGTGGAGGCAGAAGAAAACTCCCAAGAGTGTATCTCTTGGTCCAAATGAGCAGGGTGTTCATGGAATGCACAGCTGGAATTAGAGAAACAGAGACCTGTAAACTAGATTCATATTACAGGTGCCCACCACAAATTGGTTGTCAAGGGGCAGGACCAGTAACAAAGTGTCTGCCATTGGGAATGGCAATAGCTCTTTGCTTTGCTCTGTGATTTCAGTTTTTGAAGAAGAGAGAGTGTGTGCAGCCAACCTCAGAGACCTAATGCCAAGCTGAAATGCATGGCTGTGATGTGCTTGGGATAACCCTAGCACTTTACTAGTCCATCACCTGTGGTGATGCATGGCTGTGATGTGCTTGGGATAACCCTAGCACTTTACTAGTCCAAAACTGTGATTTCAACCTCAGAGACCTAATGCCAAGCTGAAATGCATGGCTGTGATGTGCTTGGGATAACCCTAGCACTTTACTAGTCCATCACCTAGTAGAGGGATACCTGAAGCTCTGTTTTTCCCCCCTAGCTCTGTTCAGTTCCCTTGGGGACACTGAGAAAGTCATCAGTAGGTGCCATGACACCATTGGATCACCACACTGGGGACTTCCTGTACTGTACCTTCTTCTGCTTTACAAGTTTTGGGACTCATTGCAGATAGCACATAGTGGTGACATCAATGGTTCCTCTCTCTTTAGTGAAGCATCTCTTCGAGACCCCCCCCCTCCCTACAATACAGCCCTCCTTTGCATCTTTTGGGGAAAGCCAGGAGAGTGGGGGCTCTTCTGATCTCCTCAAGCAGGTCGTTCCATACGGTGGGGCCACCACAGAGAATGCATATATATGGGCACCTGTTGGCATATGATTTCCCTGCAGTGAACTGCCTCTGCTCAGGCTACTGAGTTCTGGCACAATTGTTGCAAATAAATAGCCTGATGCTTCCTTTAACTTTCAAGATCTTTCTTCCTAGTGTGTTGTGACTGTGCTGGGGTGGAGCTGAGTGACACTGTCATAGTCCTCTCTCTCTCTCTCTCTCTCTCTCTCTCTCTCTCTCTCTCTCTCTCTCTCTCTGTTTTATTCTTTTCTTGTGGGTTAACACTTCACATATTTTTTCATGATAAACAAGCAGGGTATAATTTTCATAAAATAAATAGTAGTGTGAAGGTACAGGAACCTCAGCAGGCTTGCAGATTTGGAGGTTCCATTTCCCCATGTTCTGGCATATACAGAAGCACCTGAGCAAGCCTAGAGTAGCACTCTTGATTGTTTCTGGTGAGCACATCACAGCGCTTATGAGGCTTATGGACTGGGAAATGCATCTATTTACATCGCTGCTTCTTCAAGCAGGGAAAATTGTAACCTTGAATTTGTACCTGCCTCTATTAAAGGCACTAAGCCCATTTCAGAAAATATATCACTGTCTGCGTTAGATCCCACAGCACGTTGCTATTTGAGCAAGAACCCTTATGTGAGCAGAAACACAAGGGAGACATATAAGTATGCCTTGCAAGAAGTCAGCTTGACTTTATCCCATCTTGCATTTCTGCTCGCACACAAAACACTCCCTCTTCCATAATGACCTTCTTCAATCAAATCATATCACACCTACATGTTGGCCTATAATGACTTCATTAAACAGCTTTTTGATTTTTGTACACAGCAACAGCAATGCAAAACAGCTCTTGATCTTGTAAGTTACAGTAGTTCGTATGCAAATAGAACCATGGTAAGAAACACTCCCCTTCTGCTATTATAGGACAGGATCCAACCCAGAGATACTAACTTTCAACAAAGGTCTTAAAAAGTAGAGAGAAAACTCTGAGATTTATTGCTTCCATTGATCAATGCCCAGCTTTTTCACATCCAAATGAGTCCTCATTTAATTGCATTAATTGGCTTCTAATCAGGATTTAGGAGGAAAATATTGTGCTAAATTGGAAATGCTTTCATCTTTCCAAAGAGAGTTTTTCAAATATACTTATTGTGCCAAAGGCAACGCGTTCCTCTCATTTCACAGTTTGTGACTGACAACAATCAAAGACTTTGGGGGATATTTATTTTTCTTCAGTGTTAATTATCAACAGTATCATTTCATAGCTGTGCTGTTTAAACCGTATTCATTTTGCCTCTTTTCGAAAGGATGAGAGAAGATGAAATTTCTGAAGTGCCATTATGTGGCTTGGGCTGAAACAATGGTGATGCCAGCCATGGGTAAATGGTTTGTGCACACATTTTACATGCCCCCTGTCATGTTTCAATGCACATTCCCCTAGAAAACTTGTTGATGTGTATGTACTGCTGCCATATCAGTGTGGTTGTGGAATGGTAAGGACTATTATTTGCATGATAAGGCATAAGTCCTGGCAGAGAAGGTAAATGCATTTGGATTTGATGGGATGCAGGTGGAATATTTATAGGGGTCAGGGCCAGGAACAAGACAGAGTATGTAGCCCCTGCAATATTGCAAGGCAATGCTGCATGGGACACAAGCTCAGGCTTGGTATACATGGCAACCAGGCGAGTTGCCCATCGTTTCTCAGGAGGAGACCATGTATGAGCAGACACCTCTCTTCAGCACCGCTGGCCAAGCATGATCTTAAATAGTCCTTCATAACTGGTCAAGCTACTGCGACCACTGGCCCTCCGGGGTAGTGTCCCACCGTGCATTTTCCCTGTAATGGAAGTGGCCAATCCACCCCTGGATGGGATAAGAACTTTACATACAGCCACAGTCACATCAGTTTTCATACTTGACAGAATGCGGCACCATCCCAGCAGCCGAGCATCTGCTTATGCTGGGGGCCGGGATTGCCTCCTCGGATGGAGGAGGGGAGAGGCACTCTTCCCGGGCATCCGGGCCTTCAGCAGGGGGTGGAGACAGCAGCCGTAGTCGGCGTCTCCGCCCTCTTGCTCTCAGTTGCTCTGAGAGATCGGCCCACCTTCCTCGCCCTGTTTCAGTGCAGGATTAGCCGGCTGCTGTTTAGAGCCAGGTAGGAATTTTTTCTCAGCTCCCTATTTGGCACTTTGGGGGCTGGGTTTTTCGCCTACCTTGTACTGCAGCAGGGGTTGAGGTTTTTTTATATTGGGTGGTGCCTAGTAGGTTTCCCCGGCAGGAGAAAGTTGGGAAATAGGGAGCGGACCGGTGAGCACCCCTTTGGATGGATGGTATGCTTCATGGCTACCACCACCTGTGTAGACTGCCTCCAGGGAACCCCAGGTGCAAGTCCTCCCCTCATGCTGTATGGCTGAGGCTTTAGGAGCTTGATGGTGGGGAACCCTTTGCCTGGCCGGCCAGGTCTAGGCCATTCCATGAATGGCTTACACCTGGGGCAGTGGGGCTCACCCAGACAGGTCAAGGCAGAGGTCCTGTAGTGACCCCGTGGTCTTGGCCTGTACCGCTAGTTTGCCTTTGCTGCAGTTTAGTGTTGTTGTTGTATTTAATAAAGCGGCCCTTAGTTCCAAAACCTTGTGTCTGTCTCTTTCTTCCGACTGGGCGGGCAATGTGTATGAATGATGTGAGTGAGGGTCTCACCACACGAGACAAAATACACTCAAATTACACGGGTAATTCAAGTGTATTTTGTAATTCAAGTGTATTTGTGTGTAATTCTAATGTAATTCAAGTGTATTTGTGTGTAATTCTAATTAATTCAAGTGTATTTTGTCTCGTGTGGTTTGACCCTGAGTGACAGCTCACATGAAGCAGAACTGGACAAATGCCACTCATTCCATTCTATTTTTGTTCCACAGCTTTTTTGAGTCAAGTAAATAATAATACTAACATTCAATTTATATACCGCCCTTCAGGATAACTTAACACCCACTCAGAGCGGTTTACAAAGTATGTCATTATTATCCCCACAATAATCACCCTGTGAGGTGGGCAGGGCTGAGAGAGCTCTGGAAGAGCTGGGACTGACCTAAGGTCAGCTGACTTCAAGCTGAGGAGTGGGGAATCAAACCCAGCTCTCCTGATTAGAGTCCCAGCACTCTTAACCGCTACACCAAACAATATTATGTTCTGCATCTTTCTGATTATCATCTATGGATTTCTGTAATCCCTATTTGTGTGGAAGGTCCCCCACCTCAAAAATCCAGGACACACAAACAAAAAGTGTGTGAGTGTTAAATATGTATGCAGTTCTATTCCATAATATGGACAATTCTCATCAGAATGGTGTATTCTGCACAGTTTTCCTACAGGAGAGAAATCTGAAAGCATCCCTAATATAAAATTGGGGTCACTCGATACCTGTTTTGCTTTAGTTTATATATATATTATGCAAGCTAGTGAAAATATTGTTGGTTGGTCTGAGAGACATCCATGTTTTAAGCTTTAAAAGGAAGTATGGGGCAGTTCAAGTGGGTTCTAGCTGCTAGAAAGTCTGCCCAATTATTCAGTGAATGCAATAGTGTTTTCACACATCCACCATATGTCCCTTTTGTATCTCTGTTGCCTTGATCTCTGTTTTGACTCTTTTAACACTTTTATAGCAGGAGCTTGTTCATTTGGTTAGACTGTTGTACTAGGATCTGAGAAACCCGGGTTTAAATTTCCACTGTGGAGAAAAGCAACCCTTTGAGGAAGATTCAAGATCTATAAGTGCTTACCCTCCTCAGGAAAACCAAGAACTAACATCACGCAAGGGGTACAAACCCTATGAATCCAGACCAAATTACAAGAGAAAGCCTTTGAGAACTCATAGGTAGTTAACCTCTCCAGAGGATAGCTGTCACTTTTGATCTTGAGAAAAGGGTCGTTTCCACACGGCTTACCTTCCCTCGGAACAGCCCGGAAACATCGCGCAAAAAACACGGAAGGTCGCGTTTTCTCGCGCGAGATTTGTGGAACATCACGCAAATCTCACACGAGAAAACGTGATCTTCCGCATTTGTTGTGCGATGTTCCTGGTTGTTCCGAGGGAAGGTAAGCCGTGTAGAAATGGCCAAGGTTTATCGTTTATTCCTACACCTCCATGCAACGCTTTCCTTAAATCTCTGTTATGCCATGGAAACTTGCTGGGTGACCTTGGGCCAGTCATATATTCTCAGTCTAAACCATCTCACAGGGTTGTTGTGAGGATAAAATGGTGGAGAGGAGAGCAATCTAAGCCACCTTGGAGTCCCACTGGGGAGAAATGTGAGATGTAAATGAAGTGCCTAAATAAATAATCCAGAGAAATGCAACTTCGTGTTACATTTCTGAAAACTTACCCCTTGCTGTAACGAGTGCCAAAGCCAGTTTTCAATCCAGAAACAACCATAATTTCTTATTTGTAGCTGCACTGATAATCCTGTCCTCTTCTCAATGCATGTACAGAAATGGTGGGAGGGGGAGAGGTATCACATTTTCTAAAAAAAAAAAAAAACTTCATACATCTCTCAGCATGACCCCATGCTGGAATCAAATCATGAGAATTATCCCTGAGAAGGCTGTCTTTCTCAATAATATAGATATAGCATGAGCTTATAAAACAGTTTGATTGTTCATGAGCATAGGCAATTTACTCTTACAGAGAAAATATTACAAGGGCCTTTCCTTACAATCTGCCATTGCCAGGAGCTGGGGCACAGGAGGGATGCAAACATTTCTCACTGCAGCAAGGAATCTCAGCTGTGTAAGTTGCTGAAAACTCAATTACGGCAACATTTGCTCCCCTCTTCTTTGGCACCAGCTCAGAGAATGCCTCTTGGATTGGATTTATCTTTGTCTGTAGAGATGGTTTTTGAAAGCCAGTACCATTCTCTTTAACACTTGCACTCCCTATTGACTCCTGTTTTGATGCTGAGAGGGAGGGAAAAGCCTTTCCCAGCACTCTGATTCAATCCTTGGATATCTAGCTGCCTGAAATAATTTTGGGATATCACCTGTTGAGCAAAATCAAATGGCCATACGCCTCCCTGAAAGCCTTTCAGAGTGGAATGGGATCTATTTTGGGGTGGAAATATCAGGAGAATTTAAAATATCAGGAGAATTTAAATGGGTACAGGGCCCCAGAATTATTGGGGGGGGGGCTGGTACAATATTGTAATACACCCCCTATCCACAAAGAAACCACAATCCCTCATCCCACACATACAATCTCATGAGCCACAAACAAAAATTAATTCTGTAATTACTATTATATATTCTACATTTCTGGAAAATGTCAGCCTTTGCTTACCCAGTCTGAGGATGCAATCCTATGCAGAGTTACTCCATTCTATGACCACTGAAATAAATGGGCTTAGACTGGAGTAACTCCACTTAGGATTGCTCTGTGAGAGTCCTACAAGTTTGCGGACTCTTTTAAAACTTTTTTATTCACTATCCTGTCAATATCTTGATTTTTTTTTTATTCTAATGGACCAAAGTAGCTGCAAACATTAGGCCAGTTAACTTGAAATCTTTATTTTTTAGGACTTTTTCATTGCAAAATCATGAATTATCTCCCCAAAGTCAATTTCTCTTGCAAGTTCACACTCAATATACAAGATGGCTAGGTGGCTTGCCCCATTGTAGAACGGCTACAGTGTTTGATGAGTGCTAGCAAGCTGAAACTTCTTTCAGCTTCTACCAGCCACCAGCAGTTTGCTGCAGGGCTAAGCACACTTCACTGATAATTAGTTCCAGTTACTTCTTGTAAATTTAATAATATAAACAGGGCTAGTTCATATTCTTTTCCAAAAGCAGACTTGAAGATTATTTACAGACTAGAAACAAAGCCCGTTGTGGGGGGAAATACAATGGGGTCCAGAAAGGGGAGAGTGGGCAGGCAGGCATTCCCTCCTCCTCCATCACTGATCCTGGCCAGTGAAGGAGGGGGTGGGCATTGCCACCTGATCCAGACCTAATCTCAGCAACAAGAAGGGGTGGTGGGCTTTGCTACCTGCTGCACATCTGATACAGGCTGGGTAAAGGGGGGAAGTCATTGCCACCTGCTCCATTCCTGATCCCAGCTGGGAGAAGGGAAAATGGGTATTGCCTTCTGCTCTGCACCTGATTATGGCTGGGTGAAGGGGGGCAGGCATTGCTGCCTGCTCCAAGCCTGATCCCAGCTGGGTGAAGGGGGGTGGGCATTGCCACCTGTTCCCTGCTGGGTGAAGGGAGGAGTGAACACTACCTCCTGATCCTCACCTGATTCAGACAGGCAAAGGTGGGAGGTGGGTTTTGCTACATGCTCTGCTCCTGATCCCAACTGGGTGAAGGGGGGATGGGCATTGCCACCTCCTGTTTCTGGCAGGTTGAAGGGGGGGGTGGAGATTGCTGCCTGCTTGTCACCTGAATTCAACAGGGTGAAGATGGGATGGGCATTGCCACCTGCTCCGTGCCTTATTCCAGTAGATTGAAGGAAGCGGATATTGCAACCTGCTCCAGTTCTTGTCTTGGAAGGGTGAAGAGAAGAAGGGAATTACATCCTGCTCTGTGCCTGATCCAACCCAGGTGAAGGTACTGGGCAGGTGTTGGCACCTGTTCCACTCCTGATCCCAGGGGGTGAAGGCAGGGGGTGGGCATTGCCACCTGTTCTACTCCTACTGCCAGTTATGATAAGTGGGGGGGGGGCATTGCCACCTGCTTTGCTCCTAATACCAGCTGGGTTAAGGCAGGAGTGGGCATTACCAACTGCTCCACTCCTGATCCCTGCTGCCTGAAAGGGGGCGGACATTGCCAGCTGCTTCACTCATAGTACCAGCTGGGTTAAGATGGGGATAAGCATTGCCACCTCCTCCGCTCCTAATACCAGCTGGGTTAGGGTGGGGGTAGGTATTACCATCTGTTATGCTCCTAATATCTGCTGTGTTAAGGTGGGGGATGGGCATCGCCAAGTGCTCCACTAATAATACCAGCTGGGTTAAGGCAGGGGATGAGCACTGCCACCTGCACCATTCCTAATACCAGCTGGCTGAAGGAGGGGTGGGTGGGCATTACCACCTCCTCCTAATACCAACTGGGTTAGGGTGGGGGTGGGCATTGCCAACTGTTACACTCCTAATATCCGCTGAGTTAAGGTGGGGGATGGGCATTGCCCCCTGCTCCACTCATAACACCAGCTGAGTTAAGACAGGGTGTGGGCATTGCCACCCGCTCTCTTCCTAATACCAACTGGCTTAAGGGGAGTGGGCATTGTCACCTGCTCCTCTCCTAATACCACCTGGATTAAAGTGGAGAGTGGGCATATCTACGTGTTCGGCTCCTGATCCCAGATGGGTGAACAGGGTGAGGGCATTGCCACCTGCTCTCCTGATCCCAGCTGGCTGAACAGGGATGGGTATTTCCACCTGCTCCACTCCTAACATCAGTTGGGTTAATGCAGATGGCAGGCATCACTACCTGCTCCGCACCTACTACCAGCTGGGTTAAGGCAGGGGGTGGGCGTTGCCACCTTCTCCATTCCTAGTACCAGCTGCCTGAAGGGGGCTGCCATTGCTACCTGCTCTGGCACTAATACCAGCTGCGTTAAGGTGTTGCTGTCCATTGCCATCTGTTCTCCTCCTAATACCAGCTGGCTGAAGGGGGTGGGCATTGCCCCCTGCTCCACTCCTAATATTAGCTGGATTAAGGTGGGGGGTGGGCATTGCCACCTGCTCCGTACCTAATACCAGCTGGGTTAAGGCATGGGGAGGGCATTGCCACCTTCTCCGCTCCTGTTCCCTGCCTTGGCTTCCCACCACAACATGTTTTCTGGAGCGATGTGGTGAGTTACCTGGGCTTTCCTCTGCAGCAGCACCCTCTGGTGGTGCACCAGGGTATAAAGTGAGTTGTCTGAAACACGCTTACTTAGTTATATAGTAAGATACATTTTAAAACAATTAATATTAAACCCAAGGTTAGAACTGATTCAGATGTACAGCTTCGTGGGTCTCTCTCTTTAAATTCTGAGACTCGTTCTGTAGTGCATGGATTTAGGATTCCATCCTTAGTGCTATAATTTTTGCTGCATGTGATAGCACACCCTTCCGTACATACAAGGACACACAAAAGGTAATAAATAGTATGCATGCCAAATCAAAGCAAGTTATGCATTGATTCCAATAAATGGCTGAGGGCTCAAACTCATTGCAGAAACTGCAACACCGCAAGGAAATGGAAATCCATTCTTAGAAATGTTTGAAACCTAACTTGGCAATTTGAAAAGTTGGATTTCAGATTCCTTCAAAACCCATCCATCTTCAGGATTATTTCTGCTGCTATCTTTCACAATGGCTGGACAGCTGCTGATGTGCTATCATGCTGAGGAGAACATCATAGAACACTGGAATATGTTGTTTTTCTTCCAAAAAATCCTTTTACTTCCCACTGTGCATTACAATGTGCTGATGGTGTTTCAACTAAAAGGTGCATCCTCAGACAGATGTGGGAAGATAGGTGCTTTAATACCTTTTTGGTTGTCCTGCCCTGCGATGTTGCTGTCCTCAAAAAAAAATATATATTACCTACTGTTCAGAGTAAGTATAAGTGGGAGGTGGAAGCTTCCAACTGTGAGGAAATGCTATTTCTGTAAGATTTCTCTCTCTGTCTGTCTTTTCTCCATTAATCTAACACTAAAGGCTGAGAGATATGGTACTCCCTGGCCTTTAGTGAACAAACAAAATCAAATTACTTTGTTCAGAAAAAAATAGATGTTAGGCAGCACTTCTGAATACATAATGAACTAAAACAATATGAATTCATTTTCAGAACGAACTTGGTGTAGATTTGGGGTCAATTCCAGCAAAAATTAATTGTATGACTTGCACTGAAGGAGAGGGGGGAAAGTCTTGGTTTTAACTGATGTCAGTACTATTGATTTCAAAGGGGAATGAAGCTCAGTCCGAAACTTGGTTCTTTGCAACTCCAGTTCCAAAGATTTCAAAGGGCCCAATTTATCCATACCTTGACCTTGATAGTTCAGGCAAGCTCAATCTCATATCTCAAAAGGTAAGCAGAATCTGGCTTGGTTAGTAATTGGATGGGAGACCTCCAAAGAATAATAATAATAACAACAAGAACATTGGACTTATATACCACCCTTCAAGTTGACTTAACACCTACTCAGAGCAGTGTACCCAGTATACCATTATTATCCCCACAACAATCACCCTGTGAGGTGAGTGGGGCTGAGAGAGCTCCAGTGAGCTGTGACTCGCCCAAGGTCACCCAACTTTCTTCAAGGGGAAGAGTGGGGAATCAAACCCGGTTCTCCAGATTAGAGTCCTGCCTCTCTTAACCCCTACACCAAACTGGCTGAAGACCAAGGTTGAAGACCTCGAAGGTCAGGGTTGCAGATGCAGTCAATGGCAAACCACCTCTGTTAGTCTCTTGCATTGAAAACTCCAGCGGGGTGTGTGTCACCATAAGTCAGTTATGACTTGACAGCACTTTCCACAATTCTATCTATGTTTACTTAAAAGTTAAAGGTAGTCCCCTGTGCAAGCACCGAGTCATTACTGACCCATGGGGGGACATCACATCATGACGTTTTCTTGGCAGACTTTTTACAGGGTGGTTTGCCATTGCCTTCCCCAGTCATCTTCACCCCCAAGAAACTGGGTACTCATTTTACCGACCTCAGAAGGATGAAAGGCTGAGTTAACATTGAGCTGGCTACCTGAACCCAGATTCTGCCAGGATTGAACTCAGGTCATGAGCAGAGCTTGGACTGCAGTACTGCAGCTTCCCACACATGGAGATAAGCCCCAATTATTTTAATGGCACTCCTATGTTGGTGGGCGCTTGATGGGGTTGCAAGTTGGAACCTAACTTCTGGATGGACTGTACGCAATGGATTGGATCAAGACAAAACTGGCAATTTCCACCAGTTCTACTTTTCCACTGCAGACCCCTCCCGCTATGTTATTTCTTTGGGTCCCCTGCCCCCCAAGTGAGCTGTAGTGGCAGGGGAAAGGCAAGGAAGCTGTATTCTTCCATTTAAATATTTATTCTGGATCTAACATAATGTATACCTGATGTTTATAATATTAAGAATTATAAAAATCCTTGTAGAATGGTGATTTTTGATAACATTTCTTAAACTCTTCTAATACAATATTGTGGTAAGGGAAAGATGATCGTATGGAATAAGTAGGTTCCAGATATAATGGGCATCTTCTGTACTGATCAAGTGTACTTGCAATTGGTTTTAATAGGCCCTATGTATTGGGCTGATACACAGTGATTAAAAGAGCAAGCAGATATAAGGATCTTCAGGCACCTCTCTGGGCCCCTGCTGCCTTCATCAACTAAACCTTTTCTGCGTTATTCCAATGCTGCCATTAATGTGTACTTGTTAAAGAAAAAAATCTCTTAATATCTCTGTACCCAATTTCTCCCTAAAATCCAACAATCCTTTTCTATTCCTTTTTTTAGGAATTTGGATTCGGTTTCTAATTAATTCTGTTTTGATCAAAGAGGAATTTGAAAAAAGGAAGGGCAGGAACAAGATTCTGTAAAAATTCAGAATCTATAGATGCTCAGAGGTAGGCAGTGCCTTTCCTATCCTCCCTTCAGTGCACCACTCTCTGGTGAGTAATATAGCCTAACTATTGAAGGGCTGACATTATATTGATTGATGTCTCTTCAAAGAGAAATAAAAAAAAGAAGTGAATGAGAAATCATCCTGAGAATAAAAAGATAGTAAAGGAAATCGGAGGCTTTATCTAAAAAAGAGAATTGGGGGGAAAGACATTCCCCTCCCCATAATGATGCTAATTTGTACATAATTCACAAAGAGTTTGGGCATCCTACCAGTCTGCTCAGCCAAGTTTGACATCATCATCCACCTGAAGGAGCTTTCCGACAACGAAAATGACTCTTGCTCTTGTGGAAGAGCCTCTTCCATTGGAGGAAATCTCCTTTAGGCCAGAGGAAGGCTTCAGACTTGGCAGAGTGGAATAGAAAGATACAAGCTGCTATGTGCGAATGGTTGCTACGTTTGTCCATATTCCCAAACGCATTGACAAGTTGTCCACTGTACTTTTTGTGCTCTGTTCCAAAGTTATGCTATGTGTGAAAAGGGGTGAGCCAGAGGCAGGTCATGTGGTGTGGCCCTACCCCCCCTCCAAAACACACACAATCTCCCCTAGTATCATTTCAGCATAGTCCTATGTTGTGCTCAGAAGGGAATAATACTCTGGATTAACAAACCAAAGGCATGACTAAACTCGCGCCCATCATTGTTACATTGAGGCCCAAAGTGTATTTAGAAAAATAAGTAGCAAATCCAAAACCTCTGTCAAATCTCAAAGAATAATACTTCAGATAGCTAAATATGTGTCTAGGGAAAAAAAATATCAGAACTATTTTGAAGTAACGAGGTAAAGAAACTGTTGACATAACCATCTGATTTCAGCTAACAAATCTGCCATTAGGAGTCCCTGAAAGCCTGTGGTTTCTGCTCCTTTTTTCTTATTTGCAGGCATCGCCACAAATCCATTTCCCACAACCACCTTCCATTTTGTGACTCTGTGCAGGAGGAAAAGCTCTCTCTTTGGAAGTGATTTTCGATCCTGAAAAACTTTCCCTAATCCATCAATGTCACAATCCATCAAGCTTAATATTGAATCCTCTTTCACAGTATCTGGCCCGGCAAAGATTATATAAACTAAGTATCTTTTTAAAAAACTTCACATACCATGTATTTTTCCAAGCTCAACATGCCAATTGTAAATATCTATTAAAGATTCAAAAATTAGTGCTAATTCTTCATTTTTTAAAGAATAAACTGTTTTGATGGCTATCTAGCTGTGCAGTCCTGAACAGACTTTGTCCATGGACTTCAATGGACCTAGAAGGGTGCCACTTTGTTTAGGACTGAAATATGAATAACTGTTTAGCGCTCGGGAATATAATCAGCGGGCTTGTGTCATATGCATCTTACTGTACGGTCCCATTCACACTGAAGAATTTTGTGTCTGAAAGTTCCCTGCTATGGAGAATTGGCAAGGACAAAGAAAAGGGGGGCTAAGACAAGTGGTACAGCAGCCCTTCCTCCTTGAAAATGTTACAAGCTAATAATAACATAATAATAACATTCAATTTATATACCGCCCTTCAGAATGATTTAACACCCACTCAGAGAGGTTTACAAAGTATTTTATTATTATCCCCACAACAAAACACCCTATGAAGTGAGTGGGGCTGAGAGAGGTCCAGAGAGCCATGACTAGTCCAAGGTCACCCAGCTGGCTTCAAGTGGAGGAGTGGGGAATCAAACCCAGTTCTCCAGATTAGAGCCCTGCCATTCTTAACCACTACACCAAATTGGCTAAGCCTTTGCCTATGTCAGAAAGTGCCTCATGTAGAAAGACTCTGACTGGCCCAAAGTCACTCAGCAAACATCATGACCAAGCAAAAATTGGAACCTGGTTCTCCCAGATCCAATACTCTAACCCCTGGTTTTGCATTTACTCCTCCATGTGCAACCAAACCATTTGCCCACTTCTCAAATCAAGCTAACATTTGGTAGTGGAAATGGCTCAGGCTAAGAGCAACATCCTCAAACTTGGAGAAAGTACTCTGCAGAAAAACAGTAGACCTATCCAGAAGACCACCCCCATGTGTTCACTCACCATGTGGGGAAGTAGAGCTGCCAAGAGTGTACTGGCCCCACTCATCCCCACCTCCGTACAATTGCGAAGAGGTCTGCAAGGGGCAACCGTGCAGAGAAGATGCCATTGCACGCATTCTCTCACTGGCCGTTTCCACACTTCTTACCTGCCTGCGGAACATCGTGTGAAAGACCCGGAAGACAGCATCTTCTTGTGTGAAATTGCGGCTGGAAGACGCTGTTATACGGGAGTTTGGCGTGAAATCACGTCTTCCTGGCATGATTTCGCATGAGAAGACACTGTCTTCCGCAGGCAGGTAAGACATGTGGAAACGGCCACTGTGATCAGCAAAGTTAGAAAAGAAGCATTGCTGATCAAGGGGAGGGGACAGACATGCAGGCACTTCCTCTACATATTTGTCTCACCACTCCATGATTGCATGGAGGCAGGGGGTGGGTCCAGTGTGCCTAGTCTCCCTCTCCGTTCTGTGAGTGAACATGCTGTGGACAAGTTGTTTGCATAGGGCTGCCTTGTGCTGTAAATAGGGGCTCAGTGTTCTGTCTGAACAGTATGTTATGGAAGGCAGCTGAGCTATATATAGTGCTCTGGGAAAACCTCAGTAAACTCAATTACTCTTTTTCTTTGTATGCAGCGATCATGATTTAATAGCTAAGTATACTGGGAAAAATTACTGAATTTCAGAGTGAACTTTCCCTGACAGCAACAGAAAGAACTTCTCAGTTTCAATATATATCTTTTCCTCCAAACAGGGATGAGAGAATTCCCCTGGCTCCAATCAGTCATAATCCCCCCACCCCTGATTCTCTCTGTGTAGGTGTTCAGTTCCTCAGACCTTCTGCTCTTTTTCTTTAAAAAAAATCTTTTCTAGTTGTTGGCATTTTGCTCTAAAATATGCATCTGAATGCATATCGTACTTCATTATTTGACATAATATTTCATATGTGAATACTACTGTCACATTCTGTTCCTAAATATGTATTTGGATACGTGTTTTACTTCATCACGCCTTAAGGGGAGGCAGAAGGGGAGCAAGCAAGCAAGCAAGCAAGCAAGCAAGCAAGCAAGCAAACTAACTAACTAACTAACTAACTAACTAACTAACTAACTAACTAACTAACTAACTAACTAACTAACTAACTAACTAACTAACTAACTGACAGTGCAATTTTAAACAGAGTTTTACCCGTTAAAGCCCATTGACTTCAATAGACTTAAAAGAGTATAACTGTGTTTAAGTCTGCAGTGTGAGTGGACACAACAAATTTGGCAGAGACCTTTTGTGATCTCTTAGGACCTTTCGCCATGCTGTTTGATAAATATAACTTAGATCCTTCTGGTATCAAATCTTCTAAAGTTCCATTACACCTATATTGGTAACTCTTAGCCTTTAAAAACAGACCTCATGGCATATGTAAACATACACTATAACAATTTTCTGTTGTGACCAGTGGAAATCTAGTAATGAAGTTAAGATAGTAGTATCCTTTATTGAACCAACATGTGTTGGTGTCATAGAATGGAAGCTCTTGAGCTGCACATAAATTTTCTATTGGGGAAACTGAAAAGAGAATGATTCTTCAGCTATACATAAAGCCAACTTGGTCACAAGTAAGAAGTCATATTAGGGGTGTGCATAATGGGGAAAAAATAAGCAAAAATTGCTGGTTCAGCTCATTTATAGTGGCTTCCAGAATGTTGGAACAAAACTGGGAACCCAAATTGTATCAAGTACCACCCACTGATCACTTTGTATGTTTCACACAAAAAACAGACTGACAGTGCAATCCTAAACAGTGCTGCTTGTGACGGCTGCCATGCTGCATGGGCAGACTACCTTGGGGAACCCTGTGTGCAAGTCCTACCTCACTGCTGTATGGCTGAGGTGTGGGAGCTTGGTTGGGGGAACCAACTTTGCCTGGCTGTCCAGGTAGCTGCCATCCAGTGGATGTCTTAAGCCTGGGGCTTCGGGGCTCACCCAAACAGGTCGAGGCGGAGGTCCAAGGTGCGACCATGTGGCTCGACTTGTACCGCTAATTGGCCCTTGCCGCAGTTGATAGTTAAGGTTGTTAAAATTATCTTAATAAAAGTGGCCCTTAGTTCCAAACACTGGCGTCTGTCTCTTCATTCTGACTGGGGTGGCAAAACTTGGAGGGCTGAAGGAGGGCAGCCAAGGACTGTATTTTGTGCAATTTTGGTGCCATTCTGAGCAAAGACAGCCACTCCAGAGTTTCTCCTTCCAGGGAGGCAAAGGACGGCACCCGGCCATAGCAGCCGATGGCTGTGGCCGGGGTTGTCGCATTGCATTGGTCAGCTTGTGTTTTAAGCACAGAATCATTTTTACTACTGGTGTTTGACCAATCAGATGCTTCCTTTACATGCCTGATATAATATAGGTTGCCTTATGGGCTTTTGGCACCTTCATAGCCAGAAACATCTATCCAAGAAGTGATTAAAAGAACTGATTGTAAGAGTCATTGGATTCATTGAGGGCACTAAGTAGTGAATCTCAACTCAAACATCTCAAGCATTTTTTTACTAACAGAAGTGGACAGCAGTGCGGATAACTAAGAATGTAGTCTGATCATGTAAGAAATCAGTAAAATTGAGCAAATTAGATGAATCTGAGTTTGCCAGCACATCTCAACAGCTTGTCAAACAATCTATTCATGACCTACAAAGCAGTATGTGAGCTGAACCAATGACAGAGCTTGATAAGTGGATATTTTGCAAGATGTCTCTTTGTGGGGTTTTCTTATACTTTGGATTATCTAATTCAGCATAAATTATATTCTTCTTTGTTTCCCTCCTAACTGGTCTCATTCTGATGTGCACAGCAGATAAAGGCAATATCAAGGCCAACATGCATTGTGCTGCTCGTAAAATCCTCGGTGTCTACTTGATTCTCCCATCTCTTTATGCCACATCTCTCCATCCGATGTTAAATGAATGTTCTGGAAGCAGCAAGATTCCTGTGTTGAGCTACACACAGTGGAACTCATTTAACTGCGCACCAGAGTGCAGCTAAACTTTCTTAGTTCAGCTTTCTGTAATACATTGAGCAGCGGGGAAATTAACTCGGCTGAAGATCTTTCTTTAAGGAAGAATTTATTTTCTCTGTAGGAAAATCAGAAGAAGTATCTGATTTATAATTCTAGGTCTTGATTTCTCCTCGCTGTCCTCTGCAGAAAGCTCCTTTAGGACATAGTCAGATGAATAATTTCTCTCAACCATTCTGACCCCGGAACCTCCATACCAATAAGTGCCATTGCTAGAATTATAGGGGGGAAAGGCAATGCAACTAGGTCAGCGGCTCAGGGAGGCAGTTAAAGGGAGGCATAGCAATGAACTGCCTTCATGTGTACTATTTTTAATTTGTAGTAGGTATTTTAAGATCTTCATTGCATGTGGCATAAATATTAGCAGGCATATACTGATCTTTTATATAGCATTCACATTTCATATAGATTTTGAGCATCTGATATTATCCTCTGTTTAATACAATTAGCAATGATGGTAAATTATTGGAAGTCTTGGAGAAAATTCAGTTTTCTTGCTGAATTTCGCTTTAGACTTCGTTTCTACTAAGCAAAAATCTCAAATGTGTTCTGTATTGCAAGCAGTGCTTGCTTCCTTCACAAGGCTCCCTCTTTCCTCCCCTGTTGAAATATCAGAGAAGGAAATGTTTTGGGGAGGGATCTGAATTTCCAGACACCAAACAGGAAACCAGAAGAGCTGATCGCCATGCCTGCTTTGCCTCCCTCTTCTAAATCCATCTGAGAGTCTCTCTACACGTGACACCTTGCCACATGTTCGTCAAGTGTAGGGAGAAGTATTATTAGCCCAGAAGCATAGTCTTAAAAGACAGAGCGGGTGGAGATCACTCCTCTGAGGGTTTGTCAATTTCATCTTTGCCTCTCTGGAAGTCTCTGTCAATTTTACTTCTTCAGTCTAAAACTGTGTGGGATCACAATCAGAGGGCACCAAGGAATGGGAATGGACTGGAGCTCCCTTCCAGAGCCGGGCTTGGACCTGAAGAGGTTATAATGGGCTAAAGTTTTCCTTTTGCCATTTCACTGCCTGTACACATAGCTCCAGTATATAGCAAAACCTTCACCCTGCTGCCAGCTCTGTCTTTTTAAACTACCCTTCCCAGCTAACATTTCATCTCCCAACACGAATTCTTTACTTGCGAGATATCTTGTGTAGAGATATTCTGACATGAGAGTGGAAAATGACTTCTGCCACATTCTTGGGGAGGGAGGGCAGAGTCTCTTGACATCTTGTAAATTACTACTCAGTGACTCACACTGAGTAGACAGGTACCCTGTCTTTGTTTTAAAGTATCACATCTGAGGTAGTTTGAAAGCTCTGATTGCTTTTTGGCTTCTGTCACACATGCAATTATCACAATGTAGCAATGATAATAAATGTTGCTGTTTCATATCAGAAATGGCCTGTTTGAAGATACCCACAGTGACACTTGACTTGGGGATCTTCCAAGGCAAGAAAGTCTGCAAGAAATGGATTCTAGTTTGGCAACATTCTCAGACAGGGGGAGGCTAGAAAGGATATAGTACCTACTTCAGTAAGTCTAACAGTCTTCTATTACTACAGCTTTACTTAGGGTTGCACACAAGTAACCCAGGACCTTGCTGTAATGTTCCTATACTACTACTACCAAATCTTGTTGGTATAGAACTTTGCATATTGGAACTTTGCTCTGTTGGAACTTTGCATATTGGAACTTTGCACTTGGAATATTGATATAAATGTATTATTATAATTTAGTAGGCTATGAAGCAAGTGGTGAAAATTATATCAATAGAATTAGAAGAACAAATTCCCCATAAACCAGAGACACTGTTGCTGAATTATTTACCTGATTTATCTAGAGATCAGTAATTGGTTGCCTTACATATGATTACAGCTGACAGGCTGTTTTTTGCCCGGCAATGGAATAAGACAAATTCTCCTAAGCTACAAGATTGGTTATTGAAAATAAAGGAGATCTATACTTTAGTGAAATTAACCACTTATCAGAAAAACAGAGAAACTTATTGTATAGATCTTTTATTGTTAAGAGCAATACAAAGACTGGAACTTGCAATCATAATTGGAAATAGTACTGGAATTGTCACTTGATGGTGAAGAAGAGTTTTTATATGTCAGTGGAGACAAGATGAGTGAACTTAGTTTGATATTGTATTTTATCAATTTTGGAATCTTTTGTGTATATCTGTAGTCTGGTTATTTTAATAAGGTAAATAAATTAAATAAATTAAATACATAATAAATAAAATAAATAAATAATAAAGAAAACAGAGGGATATACAGGATGACCCATTATCAAAGCCTGAAATTAGCTGCCCCTTTTGATCAATAGAAATGAGCCTACACTGTGTTCAAGAACAGGCTGGGTCATGCCCTATTAAGAACTGTAGACTCGTTTCATGTGCTTTATCCTAGCAAGACAATAATACATGTGAATGAAGAGCAACAAAAGATAGAAACTGAAAATGTGGTCATCAGGGCTTGGGTTATGTTGCTGTTTCCCAGAGAGAGCATTTTGCAGTGATTTGTGCACAACAAGAGATTACAGATTATAAGTGGGGCATTTTTTTGGTGGCAGTACTCAATGATTGTGAGTACTGACACTTTTTGAGGGGGCTGCCCCATATCCTGAGGGGGGAATTGGTGGAAGGTGGTGCAAATACATGTATGAGTGGTGGTGGAACCCTCAAGTCATAGCTTGGCATGAGACTAATAGAGGAGGTTCCCCATTGCCAGCCTCTGCAACTGTGGTCTCTGTTGGACGTCTCCCATCCAATTACTAACCAAGGCCAACCCTGCTTAGCTTCCAAGAACTGATGAGATCAGGCTCACCTGGGCTATCCAGGTCAGGGTACCTGTATGCGTCCTGGTACTTTTAAAAAAATAGCTATAGGAAAGAACCAGTCTCACATAAAATGGCTTGATTTTATACTATTTTATACTGGCAGTGTGACCACTGTAGCATGAAGTAAATTTCAACCTCTCCTTGAGGGGACCAATACTTGTAAAAGACAGAAGTATATTCTGATGCCTATTGTCTTTCACAATGCTATGTCCATTTTGAGCCACCTTGTGACATGGTTTTTATTCCTATTGTATATTCCCGTGTTTGTATTTTTCCCTCACAAAGATGGTGGTGGGACGATTGCCTCTCTTCCAAAATAAAGGGAATCTTTGAAATAAAAAATTATTTAGTAGGTTATACTTAATTATAAAATTAATTAACGACCATTAAGATCAATGCACTAGAGATAAGCAAATAGTCCTCCTATCCAACTGCATAAATTTACTATCCCAAAAGTCAAAGGTGGAATGGTACAATCTGGCTTGTTCACTCACTTTAGACAATACAAATCAATACATGGGGAGCCCTCAGCTTTGTGAGGCTTCAGGGAACTTTGTCCCATTTGCCTACCCTTCTCCGAAGGAAAAAAATTGCTATGAAAATCACTGCAATTTGTAATCCTTGCTGCTCAGAAAAGGGCTATTATGATTGTACTAATCTTGGTGGCCATGTATCCATCCCACACATTTAAACACTGGCTCATCCAAAGAGAACGTTTCCCAAAATGCAGCATTGTCACAAGTTCAGTGGAGGCCCTGTGCATGCACCCCAGTATTTGCACAGGAGTGTCATTCAATGCAAACTCGCTTAGAAATGATACTACATTTGAAATAAGGCCAGTCATTATGATGGGCCTGAGACTTTTGAGAATATTCCATTCAGCTTCAATTTCCATTTGTTTTATGAGCTGACTAACACCTCTAGGGATGCCTTACAAGTGTGAATATTAATAGTGTAACCCATAACATCTCAGATTATCACTTTCAATGGCAGAGTGTGAGTGTGGGTGGTGTGAAGCTGGTGGAGGGAGAGAACAAACAGCTCTGGTCCTCCTGGCTTCTGCTTTAAATTACTCAATTGTAATTTCACTTACAGAAGACAAGAGTAATGGGCCTCCCATTGACACCCCCAACTGCTTGTAGCAGAACAGGTAAAAATTGTTACCAGCTGTCTTGTCTGAAATTGACAGTCTTTGATGCTCTGTCCTGGTGGACTGTCATCACCAAAGCAGCAGGCAGTATGCCGTAGCTGGCAGTGGTGATGCTGAGCCTTAATATGTTGAATTATTTTTCTTTCAAGGTTTTCCACTCTGGGAAGCTTTTCACTTCTAAATCGCTATTCTGGTGAGAGTGGAACTTGTGTAATCATCCTTGCATTTTTAGAGACCTTCCAAATATATCGATGATGGAACATAACTGAGAATTTGTGCTCTTTCTTAGCACAAATAATTACATGTTTCAATGACTGAATGTGTGTCTGCCAATAATTGGAGCCTTGAAGTCTTCAAGGTTCCATGTTGCTTGTAAATTACAGAACAGGCAAGTGCTAGAGATGAGTTTGGAGATTCCTGCTCAGGCAAAGCATCCAAGGAAATTCAAGGTAAGCAAAATAGCAATATTTGGCAAGAGGAAGGGGAAGGCAACACAATCCTAACTTTCCTCCAAACTCTGCCTAATGTAAACTTCCATTTTGGAAAATCACATGTTCATCATTTGTACAAAGCTCTTTTCCAATTTCTGTCTTATCATAGTCAAAGCCCCATAATTTTTTATCTGATTTAAACCTTTCTAGCAATTGTGCATAGAAGAACTATTGACATTTATAATCTTTAGCCATTAGATGGTCCCTTGTCTTCAATTTACAGTCTGCTTGTGAGAACTCTAATAATTCTCCATATGTCAACCATCTCTGTTTAGTTGTCATTTCACCTCTATAAAAAGCTTCCAGTGTTGAAATCCAAAGTGGTGATAGTCTCTGTGATAGTCTCAGTTTATATTTAGTCCAAATTCTCAAGATGGCTCTCCTAATATATTGATCTTTAAAGTCTACGTTGACCTTTATTTCATCATACCACAAATAAGCATGCCATCCAAATCTCAGGTTGTGAGCTTCCAAAGTCAAGAGCCTATAATTTCTCAGAAGCATCCATTCCTTCATTCACATCAGACATGAGGCAAAGAAATACAACTTCAAGTCCAGTAGACTTTGCCATATAAAAGTTAAGATATCCTTTTGCCACTGTTTAAATGGTACTTCTGAAGTTAAAACAGGTATTGTCTGGAATAAAAATAGCATCCTAGATAAAACATTCATCTTAATAACTGATATTCTCCCCAAGAAGGACAGCTGTACTTTATCCCACTTTAACATATCCTTTTTATTTATTTCATGTCTTAACACAATTATTTTGAAATAGCATACAATCCATCCCTGTCAGCGTGATGCCTAAATATTTTACCTTTTTTTCAATCTTGAAACCTGTTATTCTCATAAGTTCTTCCTGGGTTTTAGTATTCATATTTTTTGTTAACATTTTTGTTTTCTGTTCATTTATTTTGAAACCTGCCAGAGTACCAAATTCTGTCAACTTCTCCATCAATGTTTCAATTCTCTCTAGTAGATCTTCCAAATTAAAAGTAAATCATCTGCAAAGGCTCTTAGTTTATATGACTCTTTTTAAATTTTGGATTTTAATTTTTAGGCCTCTAATCCTTTTCTCCTGTCTAATGTCTCTAATAAAAACATCCAGCACCAAAACAAACTCCCAAGGGATTTTTTTTTATTTTTTATTGTGGTTCTAGCAACTGGACAGCACTACCTTGCTGACTCTGAAAAAAAAAGTTTCAATTTCAAATCCAGGGTTTCCAAAAGAACTTTGTCCTGTTATTGGTTTGTCCTGGGTGGACCATTGCCAGTTTTTTTCTTCTTTATCATGTGTTTTGGCCTGTTGTGCACATGCAATGAAACAAGGCTCTGGGGCAGCTGTATTTGCAATTAATGGCACCAAAATTGCACAGAACACAATCCTCTCTCTATGCTTTTCCTCACGTACACTCTACACACACAACAACAACAACAACAACAACAACAGACCCCTGAAGAAGATGAGCACACACTATGTAGGAAACTGGCTGATAAAGTGGAAGCAGTAGTGCAGCTTAAGTCCAACTTGTGCAGCAGAGCAACAGCATTAAATTAAAAAATCCTGCTTTGTATTCCTTTTTTTTCCTTTTCAAACTGAGGATAGTGCCAATAAATTATTCTACCCTTTGTGTTATTGGGTGTTGCTTGCTGCCATGATTCCTGGTGCTTCTTTGCAGCTTCATTCCCAGTACCATGATGACGGGCAGCTGACAGTGAATTCTTCCATTTCAGCTCTCTGGTGGAAAACAGGGTGTCTTGCCTTAATTACTGCATCTCCTCCATCACCCAAGTGCAGGAAGGCAGCATCAACCCCTCCCTTGGCCACATAAAGAGACCACTATTTTCCCATAACTTTTCTCTTCACTGTGCAGGAAGGCAGGGGCAAGTATGTTAATGGCTTGCAGTAGCATACTATGTGGAGAACTGTTTTTTTTTTAAAAAAAGAAGTTGTGTTTTGGCAGTTGGTTGCTGGTGGGTGGAGGCATTGCAGAGGTTTGAAAACTACATTTGTTGATGCATAGGAGAGAACTGTAAACTCACTGGGGTTTGATTAAGGTACCAGTTTTCCATTTACACAGAAAGAGAACAGCGGACCCCAAAAGACTTTCAGTCACCTGATTGGAAAGGAGTCGATGCCATTGCCTGGGAAGGATTGAACAAAAATGCACTCAGGCTTACCATATACATTTCTCTTGCCTCCAACAGAGTTATTTGGTATAACACTAAGGATTCAGTCTCTTCCCTTGGGGTTCGACTGGTTGATAGACTTGCCATTAAGGAAAACAAGATGCTGCTGACCCACTGCCCACCTGCCTGCTCTGCCCCAGAGCAGTAAGAAAAGAAATGAAACATACAAACTTTTCAGTGGGGAGGACTCATCACAGCTTTGTTTCTCGAATTGGGATCACCATTAGAGGTGGGCACAATCCCCCCCCCAAATTAACCGATCAAGCTGATCGTGGATCCACGCCAGCGACGAACCCAAATAACCGATCCACACCGATCAACTCCTGTTTCCGATCCATGGATCGGGGAGGCCAAAGTGGAGGGGCGTCCCGCTGTTCCCAGCTATGTGGGAAGGTGGGTGGTGGTGGCGATGGCCGGGCCCGGCGAGGATGGGGAGGGGATGTTCACACACACACACACACACACACACACACACACACACACACACACACACACACACACACACACACACACACACACACACACTTAGAGCAGAGGGGGGGAGTTTTTAACCCGTCCCTGCCTCTCCAAATAGAAAGAGAGAGACACCCCATCAACATGTTTCAGCCAGCTTTTTAAAAAAAGCAGGGACAGAATTCTCCATTCCTCCCCACCCAATTTTAAAACCAAGCAGCTAGTCTTCCAAAAGCATATTTTAAACACACACACAGAGCCGTGAATGAGGTTTTCCCACAAAATACAGTGTTTTAAAAGCAGGTTAAAAACAGAGAGTGACAGACAGAAAAACAGCCGTTCCTCCTACAAAGCCCCATTTTTTTAAAAAAGCAAAAAAACGTTGGAGTGCCCATGGCTACAGAACACCCCTCCCCCCTCCCTCCCCTGGGTCTCTTCTCCCAACTGGTGAGTGCGTTGCTGCTCCGTGGTTGGAAGGAAGCCCTGCTGATCAAGGAAAGCCGAGCTTCCATTCGGGTTTCCAGGGTGACAGAAGAAGGGTAAACACAGCTAAGGCATTCCCCTGGTTCCGTTGCCAGGGCAATAGATTGCTGGCGCCAGAGTGTCTGGATCACAATCAGATACTGACGACCCAATCAAGCCCCGAACAAGCTCCCCCCCCCGACCGTGGACAGCACTGATCAGCTGGGTCCCGATGGCGCGAACACCATTATTGGGGGTATTTTCCTATCGTAATGCCAATCGTGCCCATCTCTAATCACCATTATGGAAGCCACTCTGACAAAACAAAACTGTGAGTTCTGGTTGTATTTCTGGCTTATTTGTTTTGTTTTGCATACCCTTAGTAAACATACTCATACGTAAGAGAAATAGTATAAAACAGAACAGTGTGTTCATTAATTAGGGCTATCATGTAGAAACCACTTAAAATAGCCTTTACTGTGGTTACTTTGCACAATAGCAGGGGGGATTTCCCCATTACATGATGAATTTTCACAAGGTTATCAGATGACACCAGGAATGTCTGAGAAACAGCATGGCAGCTTTCTCTTACAAGAAGGATATCCACACTGTGAAGCCTTCTACATGGATGCTAGCCAATAGGTGCCCCTTACCTTTCTGTAGTGCAGTTGATGTGGCATTCAAGAATGAGCTAACTGAGGAAAACATGTTTGATTCCCTTGCAGCATATAATACTCTGCATTCACAGCGAAGGAAGCTTGAACAAAGATTAGTAAGTTTTCCTGGGATACAATCAATAGTCAATTGGTCTGCTGGACAAGAAGAAAGCTGAGCTAAATTTTTGTATAAAAACCCTTAATCACAACACATGCACAAAGATTTATAAATTTGGTGCTCACTTTTTGAAGAATGTGAATGGACTTCAACCGTGCATCACACTCATCATTTTTGACAAGATTTAAGACACATATTTATTGAAACTGTTTATGTTCTGACTTTCCACAATGCTCAAGGCAGCTTATAAAATATAAACACACACAATTTAAAACACAGTTAAACACATGCATTGATATACATCAAGGTAATACTGTAAATTTGTCACTTTTAGCTGTCAGAGAAATTCATTAGTTATTTGCGCTAAAGACACATTAAGAAAGTTCTGCTTTGCAGTTTTTATTGAAGGAAGAAAGTCTAGGAGATTTCAGTACCATATCAATACAAGGTCTGAAGCTGGATAGAAAGGGATGTGTCCTTGTTATATTCCTGATGTCACATTGCTACCATTTTTCCTACAAATTGGCTAAGTATGAAAGTTTGGAAAGAGGTCAATAACTATGCATCATCCACAAGCAACGACAATATCTTCAATAACAGTTTTATTACTGCCTGTTTTTAATACTGAAGGGAAAACTCTCTCCAATTATGAAGTGATAACATTTTTCCCAATTAAGAATTAGCTAATGTAGGGCAGAATTTAATTAGCCGTGAAGGGCACAGATCCATGTACAAGTGGCAGGTTTCACACTCCCCAAGATTCTGTCTACAGCAGAAAGTGAGATTAATCTGAAAGTATCCATCAAACATGGATAAGGTGATACCACTTACACCCTAGGCTTGCTACTGAGAGTGGGCAAACCCTACCCTCAGTAGCAAATGGTCTGACCATGATGAAGTTCTAATCTGTAGCTCCCCTGTCAGACCACTAACTAGCAATAGTCCTATGTAGACGTGTGCACCTGAAAAAAATACGGGTGTTTAAACTGCTTTGATATATTCCATAAAGATTCAGGAATCTTTATAGAGCACAACAAAGCTCAAAGCAGCACTTTTCTTGCCATTTGCAAATGGAGGTGGAGGTGGAGGAGGGGAATGCCTTCTCCCCCTCCCATCGGGTAAAAAAAGCAGCAGGGTGAGAAGCCAGTTGCAAGCGGCAAGAAAAGTGTTGCATTCTGGCTTCCCGCTCTGCTGTTTTTTTCACCCGATGGGAGGGGGGAGGTGTAGTGAGTCACTACAAAAACCCCTTTCCACCCTCCCATTGGGTAAAAGAAAGAGGTGGAAGCTTGAAAGCAAGCAGCACTTTTATTGCTGTTTGCAAATTCAAATGTGAAAGATTCGCAGATGATCACACCATCTTCCTGACTGAGGATGATGAAGGACAATACCCCCAACTGATGCCATTTGAATATAAATAGAGCCAGTGTGCTGTAGTGGTTAGCATGTTGGACTAGGATCTGAGAGGGCCAGGTGTGAATTCCCACTGTGCTTGCTCAGTGACCTTGGGCTAGTCACATGCACTTAGCTTAATCTACCACACATGGTTGTTGTGAGGGGAAAATGGAAGAGAGGACAATGATGCAAGCTGCTCCCATTCCCCAAGGGGGAAAAAAGTTGGGAATAAATGAAGTAAATAAGTACATACATAAGTCAGTCTGTATATAAACTAGCTCACTATGCAAGGCAGTTCCCAACACTGTACTACACTTCAGCATAACCACACCGGGGAAAAAAATCCAAAATGGGCTATGAAGAATGAAGAATAAGGCTCGGCAGGCCAGTGAAGTTTGCTACTCAGTGGTGTTGTTACTAGGGACTTGCACATGGGTGTAAAAAAAAGCACTGAATTTGAAGGCACAGATGTAGTGAAAACAACGTTTGTGCTCTGTCCCAACAATATGCCCATGGTTAAGGATTCTATGGAGGGAAGATTATACATATAGCATTTTGTCAAAACAAGTGGCTAGCTAGTTATTCATTGGCAAAATGTCATCTAAAGACTACACATAAAACATTTTATTTATGATTCTAAAAGTCTTTTTATGAGATTTTATTTAGCCTCTAAACGGCAGGATTTGACATTGGCTTATTTATCCCTTTCAAAACAGTGTGACCTAATCACAAAAACCACTCTAGTTCAATAAAGTGGAGGAAGCTTTCTAGACTTCAGTGAGTTACTCTGCCGGCAGTAAACTTGAACGTGCCTTGGAGCATAGGCTTAATGAAATATGATGACAGTTTAACGTCATAATAAAGTTCTGTTACGTGTATATCTTTTATTGCTTGCTTTCTGCTGTGTAACAAAATGTTCTCTCCTTGTTTATAAAGTGAACTGTGTCATTGTGTTAAAGAATTAAGCTCTCGGCTTTTGCCAGCTGGGATTTGGTACCAAGAAGTGATCAAATTCTATGGGAAAAAAACTTTGAATAACTAGATACATTTTTTTTAAAAAAATATATTGAATGACTATGATAACCATCCAGTACTTCTACAGGAATAATCAAATTCAGGATACATACAAAGATTTCATTGCTTCATTGTTCCAGGGTAAAATCTGATTTGCATAATGGTAAATAGAGACCCAAACAACAATATTCTTGAATGATTTCTACATTGACAGATTGATTCTCCAAGTCTGTCTCCGAAATATATGCTCATAGGATCTGAGATCCAGTCTGATATAGTGGTTAAGAGTGGCAGGACTCTAATCTGGAGAACTGGGTTTGATTCCCCACTCCCCACTTGAAGCCAGCTGGGTGACCTTGGGTTAGTCACAGCTCTCTCAGAGCTCTCTCAGCCCCACCCATCTCACAGGGTGATTGTTGTGGGGATAATAACAACATACTTTGTAAACCACTCTGAGTGCATGTTAAGTTGTCTTGGAGGGCAGTATATAAAATGAACATTATTGTTGAAGGCTTGGGACTACATAAAGCTTTCACAACTGCAGTCAGCCAGCTGATGGGAGTGGGTTGGAGGAGAAAGTATTTCTGCCCCAGATATTCTCATCATCCAGGTGGTGGTGGTAAGAAGCTTGTGTAACCCTAATAGGTGGTCTCCTTTAGAGCTGGAGGAATTAGCATGCAAGGAGAGGCAGCAAGAGGAGGTTAAGTGCAAGGCCAATTCCAGACGGCCCTCCCCATCCCGAAATGTCACGCCTCATCGCGCGGAAAACGCGAAATATCGTGTTTTCTCGTGCGAGTTTTGCGCGATGTCACGCAAAACTTGTGCGAGAAAATGCGATATTTTGGTTTTACGCGCGACGACGCGTGACATTTCGGGATGGGGAGGGCCATCTGGAATCGGCCCTTGATTTTGCATCTGTGTATACTACTGTGTCCCTCTAAATCAGCCCGTTCAGCTGCCGGTGCAACTCATGCAAGCTGCGGGCTGCTCTTTGCCTCCTCGGATGGAAGTGAAGACAACTCAATTCACGGGCATCCGGGTTTTGCCTGGAGGGGGCAGAGCCACAGCCTGTTGAGGAGGCTCTGCTTCCCCTGGGGGCAGTCTTCACAAGATCTCGGCCCACCCTCCTCACCCTGTTTTGGTGCAGGATTAGCCAGCTGCTGAATTCAGAGCCAGGTAGGAATTTTTTTCCCTCTGTCACCCAGATTGGCCCGGGGTGTGGGGGGTTTTTTTGCCTACCTTGCATCTTTGCATGGGTTGAGTTAATTGGCTTGGCGGTGTCAGTTAGTGACATCACTGGCAGGAAAGAGTTGGGGAACAGGAAGTGGGCCAGTGAGCATCCTAGGCGCTTCTCCATTCATGGGGAAGAGAAGTCTGCCAGGAGCGGATGGTACTGCTTAAGACAGCTGCCATGCTGTGTGGGCAGACTGCCTTGGGGAACCCCGTGTGCAAGTCCTTCCCTCACTGCTGTATGGCTGAGGTTTAGGAGCTTGAAGGGGGGATCCAGTTTGTTGGCTGTCTGGGTATAGGCCATCCACCTGGATGGCTCACACCTGGGGCTTTGGGGCTCACCCAGGCAGATCAAGGCGGAGGTCCAGTGAGTGACCATGTGGCTTGACCTGTACTGCTAGTTGCCCTTGCCACAGTTATTAGTTGCTGTTCCAGGTTAATGTTTATTAATAAAAGTGGCCCTTAGATCCAAGCTATGTGTCTGTCTCTTCATTCCGACTGGGGTGGCAAAGAACTCTTTCAATAAACAGCCAGGTGTTCAACCAAAAAAGCTTTTATTTATTAAAAAAATAATAAAAATCAATTGCATGCAAAACACACAGTATACACACAGAGCTGACTAGAAAAGTAGGGAGGAAAATTGAGTGAGAGAATTGTAGGATCGGGTGATAGTTACCAATCTCAGATAGGTGGATACTGGATCTTAGGGCAGGCACGCAACAATGGCAGAAGGGTGGTTCAGTTATACTTTGGAGTGTACCCTGGGGCAGAATTGTGTCTTATGCCCCCAAACAATAAATTGCTGTCTCCAAGGTGAGACAAAGAATGGGGAAGTTGTCTCTAGGGCAAGACAATCAAACTGGGAAGGTTTGAATAAACCCTCCTTGACAAATTACCAGTGATAATTGATGACCACAATGGCTGGATAGGAGCAGCTATCAGATTCCTGAATAACTCATAATGGGAGAATGGATAAGGGAGAAATTAGCAGAGTATGTTAAGGTGATTAATTCAGGAACTCCTAGAAGAGCCTATTATCTTAAGATCTTTGCGCATCTCCAGGGTGTGGGGCCAAAAGCTAGTCTGGCCTGGTGACTGACATGCTAGCAATTTTCCAGCTCCTGGCTGGGAGCTGACAGCCTTTTCCTGCCTTGCTAGGCAGTGTTTCTGTGTTTAAAACACATGAGGAGAAAGGCTTATGTTATAGCTATATTCATAAGCCTTATATTAATGTAAGACCAGGTCTGTTGACACTAGGAGCAACTGAGGAGGTGAGAAAGAGAATGCGGTGTTGGGAGAAAGAAGAGAAAAAGCAGTAATGGGAAGGTGAAGGAGCAAGAAGGGAGGAAGTAGGAGCTGGCATTACCCCCCCCCCCATCTTCACAGGGCCCAATCTTCTGTATGTATAAATATTTCTTATACATTATTTGTTAAATCAGCATCCTTTGGGGCATTCTCAAAACACATTTAAGAGACAAAGCATAGTGTTTTCTCCAAAGAGTAGCACTCCCCAGGGCCTAATCCATTTCCCTCAGATTCGTAAGTTACATACGCAACCCAAATATCATGCACAGAAAACATGAACAGCCAACGTATGGTAGTAACACCTTGCTCATGTGCTGATGGGGCACAGACTGCTAGATTTCCTGTGTCCATTCTTGTTTCCTACTGTCACTCAGATAGATGGTGGAAAAAAAATAAAAAATGGCTCTCGGGTTGACCTCTCTAGCAATCTCTCTATGGTTTCACCATAGAGTTGTGTTACTTTTCTCAGAAGTGATATTGCACCATCACCAATAGCTGACCTCCATGTCCTTGCCTCTGGTCCTCTGCTGGTTGCCCCTGCATCTAGCTGACCTTGTTCTCCTTCTCCATTGGTATTTTAGGCATGGGCATCCACAGCAGCACAAGCTGAAGGAGAGAGCCAAAGTGGTCTTGTCCTTTGGCTCTTAGCTTGCAGATCGCAGTCTCAGGGTTGCCGGAAAATCAATGACTGCAGAAACAGGAAGACCTGCTCTGAACTCAAATTAGCTAATGAAAGGTATTATATGTATCATGTTCATGCCTTCTGGGATTTTCCTTTCGGAGCAACATGGTGGTTAACAACTTGTCTACTTGTATGATACCTGAATTCAGTCAATCAAGCAAAGGACATAATGTCTAGAATTAAAGGAATTAGCAAGAGAGTGTGAATATGATAATAATATAGGAAGTAATGACAACCTAACACAGATTCGTCTCACAAAACTGTAAATTTATCACCTGAGGATACAATGGTTTTCTACTGTTTCTTTTGAAAAGGTACTCAGAGTTTCATTGGTTAAAGACATGGGGGGAATTGTTGCTGTGGAGTTTGTTTTAGCACCTCTTGATTTTAGGATCCCTAGCTTGAAGCAATCTTCTTTGCCTGTTAGAATATCTCCATACACAGGCAGGAAAAGGCCTTAAAAGCATGGCCTGGATAATCTGTTTCCCCCTCTTCTTTATTTAGTAACATCTGGCTGATGAAGAATTCTGGAGAACTCAAATCTTGCACATTGGTACATGTCTTAAAACCTTTTACATGGATTGTGTTCTGTATTCGGAAGTCTTCCCACTCCTTTCTCCTGCTTATTTCAATTATATTTTCTTTTTCTATATTGTAAGTCACTCTGGGTCCCAACTGGGGAGAAAAGTGGGTTGCAAATAATGAAAAGTAGTCACAACTAGACATGGGCACAAACAGCATTACGAACAGAAAAAACCCACGAACAGATTGCTCATCTGTTCGTGAACAAGCCGTTCGTGAGGCTCCATTCTAAACGAACAAGTGGTCATTGAAAGCCTCGTTCGTTGCCTTTGTCAGCCGTTCGTCAAGCCAGACAGTCTGGGGCCTTTCAATCAATTCCCCTGGCAATGGCAGGGATGGAACTCTGTCTGAACTCCTTCTGGCTTTCCTTCTGGCTTTAACCCTTCAAAGTACTTCCAGCAGAGAGTCTCGTTTTTGCCACTGTGAAGAGAAAATGACAACAAAGGGGGGGACCCATGGATCATGCCTTTCCCGGGGTGCAATCTCTCTGAAACTTTGGGGGTCTTCAAAGGACAGTGAAGACTATGTCCCCTGCACATTTTGTGGGTATTGGACATTGGGAAGGTCAGTTTGTGGGGTGTTTAAAGGGCCCTGACCCTTGCACGTGGCAGGAAAGGGCCATTCAAACTATCAGCTGGCAGGCGGCAGGGAGGAATTTCCCCTGCCATCTGCCAGCTGATAGTTTAAAGGGATCTTTAAGGGGCCACGAACAATGAACATGTTTGTGAACAGGGTCATGTTTGTTACTGTTCATTGTTCGTTGTTCGTGGATGGCAACGAACAACGAACAGCTTGTTCAGGGTTTTTTTTGTTCGTGCCCTTGTCTAGTCACAACATGGGAAAATCAGATTAAAATTCCCCTTCAGTCAAAATGTTTATTGGAGTGGCCCTGGATAAGCTGGTGCCATTCACTGGCCTATGTCACAGAGTAGAGAAAATGAACCTGATGTGTTTTGCTGTGAGATCTTTGGGGAGGGGGGAAGAAAAACATTCAACCAAATACCCTTGTCTTCACAGTGGAGTCTTTAAAAATCTGGGTCAATAAAGCTAGTGTAGTTTCTCTGATTGCAGGATGTGATTGGGTGTGGATTTTTAGATTTTTCCAGCTGTACACATTGTGATTTGTTCTGGGTCTGTCTTTGTTTTTTCATCACAGCCTAAAGAGAACCCCAGAGATGGCTTTCCAGATTTTACCTGAGCCATATACACATTTCTTCACATTATAATATTTGTGTTTAACACAAGTGCATCCACTCCAAGCCTGCTTGCAGGGCGAGCAGAATATAAATTTAATAAATAAGAATAAGAATAAATAAATGGCCATGTTGCAGCTGAATGCATCATTTTTGCAGCTTCCATAAACTGGTCTGTAGAACTTGCAGCTTAGAAACCCACATGGATCCAATCAGTCATGTATTGTAGCTAGGGTTACCAGCTCTGGGGTGGGAAATTTCTGGAGATTTGGAAGCAGAACCTAGGAAGGGCAGAGTTTTGGGAGGGATGGGAGCTCAGCATGGATATGATACCATAGAGCTCACCCTCTAGAGCTGCCATATTCTACAGATGACCTTCTCTTGGTAGTCTGGAGATCAGTTGGAATTCTGGGAGATCTTCAGGCCTCACCTTGAGGATGGCAACCCAAAGTGCCATTAATAACTCCTTTTGAGCTACAGATTGCCAACCAGCTATGACCACATCTAGCCCACATTCAACCAGTTTTCTAACCAAAGTATCATGGGGGACCTTGTCAAATGGCTTGCTGCTATTTTCTCCAGGGGACCTGATCTCCGTAGTCTGGAGATCAGTTGTAATTCTGGGAGAATTCCAGTGCCTACCTGGAAATTGGCAACTCTTATTGCAGCCTCTCCCAAGGGTTTGTCAACCACAATTCCTTCAGGACTAAGCCACAAGGGAAGCCAGGGGTTTATTGTACCTCTCCCACTTTTCTTCCAAGGATCTCAGGGAGATTTCTAGGGGTTTTGCTCCAGCACTGTGTGCGCACAACACATCTGCAAGTTAGGGTAGGCTGAGACAGTGTGACTGGCACAAGATCACCTAGCAAGCTTCCGTGGCAGGATGGGGCTCTGAATGCAGATCTCCCACATCCTAGTCCAACATTTGTACCACTGTACAACACTGGCAGGTCACCATCACATAGGTCTGGCGGGCTACATTCAGCAGACTAGACAAGTCCTACAGTCTTGTTCTACAAGGGCAATTCTAAGAGTTTGAGCCAAGATTCCTTTAGTCCGAACTTGCAATTCTCTTCTCCCCCACCCCAAGTGTTGCTAGACTTTACTATAATTAATTCAGTTTCCCTCACAATTCCTTAAATGTTTACATTTAATAGGATCCTCCAGATTCTCTCCACCCTTTGCTTTAAGCAACATTCTCTGGCATTTCTACACATATTCCAGCACAACAATTCCGTGGGTAAATATTCTAGGGGAATATTTTTAAAAATCATTCCACAAATGCAAAGACTTACATTGAGAGTGACCTCTCCATGACATTTTAAACAATGACATGCTTTCAAATGCATTTTAGTTTTAAAAGCTATTGCTCTCTCCTGTACGAAAACCCATCCCCCCCCCCAATAGTTTCCAATTTTTCTATCATGAACAGGCCAGGACCCCTCCAGATAAAAGCAAACAAAGTTATGAACCAAACTCATAACGTGTATTACACCTGACATATGTTGTGCAAGACCACCCATATGACTCTTCAATACCCTTTACTTTAGGTTTTCTGTTTTCCTCGTAAAGTAAACTTAATCATCTGGACAGAGGGAACACCAGTGTTTGCAGTTATAGGTGGGGACATAAGTGGATAATGGAAAATGAACCACAGTGGACTTGGGTTGCCTCTATTAAGTGAAAGTCATGAGGAAGTCACTGCCCTATGAAACAGAGGATGGTGCAACACTTTTATGGAGGAATAAAAGGAGGCTGATACCCAAAGAATAGTTGTTCTGATACACATACAGTGGACTGTGCTTTAAGGATGTACAAAAAAACCCATGCCATGGGATGTTTTGCTGATATTATCAAAACTTTGAGTGATTCTGCACACCTTGGATAATGCACTTCCAATCCTCTTTATAGATAATTTTGAATGGATTTTTTCGTATGCAGAACAAAAAATCCACCTCAAACAATTGATAAAGTGCATTGAAAGTGCATTATCCAACGTGTGCGGAATCACTCTTTTTTGACTTCCCTTGAAATTTGTGCAATAGTTTCATGAAGGAGGAACTCTCAACATTCCTATCAAATTTCACAAGCAAATTTTGCTAATTCTTTCCCCTAATAGTCCAGTTTCAAGAAGGGGTTTCCAAATAATTATTTTCCAGAAAATAATTTCTTGAGAAAAAATATTTAGTAAATTTACCATCTTCTGAGGGTTTGAATTGACCACCTCCTGCATCAAACCTCTTAGAAATGGGGTGAAGAATAGAAAAGAGGAGGCAAATGGAGAAGGGCAGCAGGAAGCAGTCTCCTCACAAGTAACAGTCTGGTCATGAAGAATGGCTTAATATGAGCAAAATAGAGGAAACAAGAGGCTATCATGACTCAACTGATAAAATGAGTTGAGGGAAGCTTAGGAGAAAGAAGCTATGTGATGCTCTTTTTTAAAAAAAGTTTTAGATTTAAATAAATATATTCTAACTACACCAGCGTATGTCATTTAGTAGGCTTCGTTATTCATATCCATTGCCTTGAATAGAAAACATATTTCTAGATACCATTTTCTCATCAAGTCGGAATGAAATTTCCGGGGACTGTACCTCTAACCAAAGGAAGGTAATTTGCTAAATTTTAGACAGGGGAAAGGTTTCCTCCATGATAGAAAAAGACATTTTTTGCTTGCAAGGTGACATTTGGCAACCTATGAAAAACAGGGGTATAAATACTACCCAGTAATAGAAAACACTAATTCTATATAATAAGAGGAGGAGATGCTCGTGCAAAAATTCACTGGCTCATATCTTTTTTAAAAACAGTAAGAAACCGACAGGTAAGGGGAGATAAACTCGGAATGAAGAGACAGACAGAAGGCTTGGTTGAAAACAGGGCCATTTATTGACCAACAATAACTTAAGAACTGCAAGGGCTATAACTACCGGTACAGGTCTAGCCAAGGGCTCTACTGGGCCTTCTCCTCGACCTGCCTTGGTGAGCACCCCCTGCCCCAGGTGCGAGCCATCCAAGCAAATGGCTGTAACCTGGCCAGCCAGGCAAGTGGTTCCCCCCTTAAAGCTCCATACACCTCGGCCGTGAAGCCCGAGGGAAGGACTTGTACAGGGGGTCCCACGGGCAGCCTGCCCTCTCAGCTGGCAGCCATACAGCCCGCCAGCCGATCCCAGGCAGATCCCCATTCCCCACCAATGGGGATGCGCCACCGGGTGCTCACCGGCCTGCTCTACCTACCCAAACTAACCTGCCAGAAACCTAAACTCTTACCAAGTGGAACCCAACAAAACTCAGGGCCAAGCTACACATGACGAATGACACTTGAACAGCAAGTGTATTTCTCCCTGTTCACTTGCCCTCCACTAAATCCACTTGCCGTTCAAGTGTCATTCATCATGTGTAGCTTGGCCCTCACTCGCTATCAGTACAAGGTAGGTGAAAAACATCCCTCCCTTCAAGCCAATCCAGAAAGGAGTGAAAAAATTCCTACCTGGCCCCATCAAGCAGTGACCAGCTAACCCTATAATGCAATAACCAAAAAAGAAGAGGGCTGAGGCGGGTGGGCCGAGCTTTCTGCATCAACTGCAAGGAGGGGAAGTCGGGCCTGGCATATATAGGCCCAGGCCCCGCCCTCCCAAATGCCCGGATGCCCGGGAATGCAGCGTCTTTCTCTACCTCCGTGCAGGAGGGCAAATGGAGGCACCCGGATAAGCGTGCGACGCGCGCCCTGGGAGTGCCTTTTTCTCCCTTCCCCTTACTGCACTGTGTTTGGTTCTTAAAGTTTTTTCTTCCAGCTCAGTACTGGTGCTACATGGCTGGATGAAAAATGTTTCAGGCACTAGGACACCAAAGAAAAACTCCATGTTTGTAAAAAAAAATAAAAATAGTCTCCATTCATTTTTTTTCAGGTTTTAAATATTTGTTTAAAATATCTGCCTCATGGCAGGAGCCACCTATATAAATTTCAGCCTCTCAGGGCCAAGCTACACATGATGAATGACACTTGAATGGCAAGTGTATTTCTCCCTGTTCACTTGCCCTCCACTCAATCCACTTGCCGTTCAAGTGTCATTCGTCATGTGTAGCTTGGCCCTATGTCTTCATTAACAAGACAGCCTAGTTCCAAAGCTCTATCCACATCCAAACACGTCCAAATATTAGTCAATTGTGTTAATTCCCCCCTCCCAATTAATATCACGTGTAATGATTATATTAGAGATGGGGGTGTTTGCAGGTTGGATTTTTAATGGTTAATGTCTGCATGACCTCCCTTATTCCCAAGACAGGTAAAAAGAGGAAGGAAGTGACCACTTTTTCCTCTGGGAGTGGCCAGAGAGTTTCTGCAACATGCCAAACACTCCATTTCCTCACAGACAGCAATATGGGACATAGTACGTTCTGGATTTATTTATTTATTTCACCTTTTTCTATGTTGTCTTTTTAGAGTCCTTTCCAAGGTAGCTTATAATTAAAACCACATAATAATATACAACAAGCCACTAAAAACAAGCCGTTGGACATGAACAGCACAAAAACTACCTATAAAACAAAAGTAGACCAAAAACTGCTAAGATAACTCCCGTAATTAAATATCTGGGTTAAAAGATGTGCTTTGGCCTGGCATCTAAAATAGAGTAAAATAGATGCCAGGCAAATCTCAAAGGGGAGGGCTTTCCAGAGGTGAGATGCTGTCACAGAAAATTCCCAGTATCTAGTCACCACCTGTCTCACCTCTGAGTGAGTGATATGGGTGAAGATGGGGTACAGAGAGGAAAGTTTGAGAGGCAGATCTTAACTGGTCTTTTAGCAGTCAGACCCCCTCTTGACACTGAGAAGGCAGTTTATAAATGGAATATCATAAACCCCTTCCTCATATGCCATAAGTCCAAGGCAATGCCTGGCCCAAGGCAGTGTGAATGCCAACTACGAAGGAGCTTGGAAAATTACCAGAACATGAGTCAGATGTGGTTGACTGACTGACTTCCCCTCCATGTCCAGGAAAGACGTAGAGATAATGAGGCTTCCTGAGAAAACCCCTGTAGCTCATCAACACCCTGCTGTACTCCCCACTCACAACCTATCCTAAAGAAAGCGATTCAGCAAACCTGGTAGCTTTCACATCCGGTACTTACCAGGTCATCAAACAATATTTTTACCTATATTCTACCTCAGATAGGAACCATCAAACTTTTCCCAACAACTTTGCCCACCTCTGGAGACAGCCATAAAGCCATTGTTTGGGGGCAAAGACATCAGTTTTGCACCAAGGGAACATTTTGCCCTATAACTGGGCTACCCGGCTACACGCTGCGTGTGTGTTTTGGGACCTGCCATATAACCCCAAATTTGTTTGGGCTTCATCATGGACCTCTGTCTTCAAGACTGGTAATTTTCACCCTTCCTAAACCCATTTTCTTCCCTGATTTTCTTAGTTAGCCTTTTATGTGTGCTGTATGTATTTGTGTTAATTGCCTTTTTTATTTCTCTTTAATAAAAAACCTTACCAGTTGAACATCTGCCTGACTTATTAGAGCATCCTCTAAAGGAATAATCCCCATCAATATTGGTGGAGATTCCTAGTTACCCTCTCTCACTTACCTCATTAATGCTAATTCCCCCAACTAATTAAGGAGACCTCCCATTTAGGTAGCTGGTTGTCTGGATAGTCTGGGAGGAAAGAGTCCTTCAGGTACTCTTGCTCCAAGCTGTTTACTACTTTAAAGGAAAGAACCAGCACTATGAATTGTGCCCAGCAACTGATCATATTTGTCAGGCTCTGAGCCGGGGTCATCAGAGCCTGGGGTGTGCACTCTTCAGGTTTGCCTCACTTCAGCAGATGTCATATTTGCAGTTCTAAGAAATGAGGGAGGGAGGAGGGGGTTTACAGAACCCTAATTCCTCTCTTCCTCCATCAGGTTGACAAAACGCTCCTTGCTCTCTCTCTCTCTCTCTCTCTCTCTCTCTCTCTCTCTCTCTCTCTCTCTCTCTCTCTCTCTCTCTCTCTCTCTCTGGCTTGCCACGCTTCTCTCTCTCACACCCAATATATCTCACAACATTCCTCTCCAGCTTCCCTTTTCTGCCTGCTTTTATGGGGCCACCCCCGGTTCTGGTTCCTGCTTCCCCCAGGTTTCACCCATTTGGGGTGATTTCCTCTCCCTCCCATGTAAGGATGCCAGCTGGGCTAGCCTATGGGGAATACCCTTGTCTGCCTTTAATTTTGGGCTCCTCTCCATCTCTCCCCTCCCTCACCCTGGGTGGGGTTATTCAGCCTTTGCCTGATTGGTTGTTCCAGCTCTGCCAGTTGTGGGGCCACCCAGATCAGGGCCTACATCTATCTGGGCATCATTGATGAGTCTCGTTGTTCCACTGCCTGCCCTTGCGGCTCAGGGATGAGCCATTGCCAGGGCCCCTGCGGCACTCATCAGCCCCTCTGTCCTGCCAGCAGTCATCTCTGGCTCCTCCATTCCCCTAGCAGGCTTGGTGGCCGGCAGGGCCCAGGCCACCTTCTCAGGGGCTTCTGTCACTGACACGGGTGCTCCTGCATTAATCTCGGGCTGGATAGAGGCATTGGCACTTTCCTGGAGTCTTGCTGCTGCAAGATGGGGTTCCCTCCCATTGGTAGGGGTCACTGCAGTCCGAGCAGGTGAGTCTGGGGGATGGGGTGGGATTCCATCCCCAGAAAATAGTGTGATGAATTTTGCTAGTCTATTGAAAGGCATTTGGGTGTTCTTTTCTCCTGATGTTTCACCTCTGAAGGATCCTCAAAATTGTGTGGAATTTTGAAGACAACTTTAGCAGGCAGTTTTCTCTATCATTCCCAGGGAAGAATCTCTAATTTTAACTGTTTTGTTTTGTTTTTTTATACAGACTGTAGTGTTAGCTGGTGAAGTAAGGCTAACACCAGAGATAATCCTTGAAGGGATTTTCTGTTTGATTCAGCAGATACAATGTAATTATTTGTTCTTCTTGTAGAGGCTTAAATGACCCTTTCGGAAACAAACCCACCAAAGAAATGTGTTGATGAGGTTTCTTGGAAATTGAAGCCTCTGTTATTTTCCTGAATGTGAGTTCAGGGTTTATGCCAGCTTTTTTTAAAAAAATCCAAAACATTACAAACAAAAGTGTGAAGACAGAATTTTTTGTGTGTCAGTGCAGAGAAAAATCTTATCATCGCCTTCATGGCATACCCAGAACTGCTCAATGTGTCATGCTGCACCGTGCCTGATGGCTAGCTTCAAATTAGATTCTCCATTTCCAGGGAATCTCCTGTCATAATTATGCCAACAGACCACCACAGGATCTCTTGAGACGTCACAGTTTTAACACATAACAAGCCCACGCACAATAAGGTCAATTCAGTGTTGGAGAAAAGATGGGGAAGAGCTCAGATAAGGCACAAAAAGAGTCTGAAAATGCAGTGCAGTGAAAATGAATGGAAAGATAGAGGAGAAAGAAAACTTTATAGCTCCTTTGGGCTAGTCTGTACTACTAACTTATTATACCATGGGTTATGCTACAATTCCAAAAGGAAGTAAGAGGTCTGTGACCATCTGCACAGAAAGCATCTCAGAAGTATCAAATTTGACAGATCATTTGGAAAGATTTTTTTTTGTTTTATTTATAGATTTAGATTCCTCATCCTTGACACTTACCATAAATTCCTAAACAGAGTTACTCCAGTCTAAGCTCATTAAACTCAATGGGCTTAAACTGGAGTAACTCTGCTTAGGATTTCACTGTTAAATTATGTTCCAACAAAGAATGTTCAATGTATCTGCAATCAAATTCAGAACACTCAGGTAATGCTAGTCTTAGGGAGTCATGAAGGCATGAAGGGCAATTCTGGAATGCTAGAAACTCAAGCCATGCAACTACCAGCGTCCCCCACTAAGCTTCAGCCAACCAACAATATTATTTCTTTTGTAAGTTGATATTACTATTTCGGTTGGCACATGGGGGAGGAGAAATAGGAGCAGCTAAGGGAAAGGAATTGAAGACTAAGCATTCCAAAAAATATTTATGATGTAATTTTGAGCATTAAAAACGAGGGTCAGAGGGTGATGCTTGCAATCTGTGATAAATTTGTTTTTCCAACAGAGATGTATTTGTGTCACTACTAATTAAAAACTACTGCGCAGTTACATGAAACAAGCCATCAAATCCCCCTGCCCAAAGCTGTTAATAATGTTCAAAATCCAAAATCAGACAAGCTATCGCTGTAACAAATGGCAATGCCTGTAAGCTATAAAAAATTAGAAGAGGGCGAAGTAGGTGTCCAGCCATTAGACATTCTGATGACTGATGCAGTGTTAGGAATCTTTGCAGAATATTCACCTGAATATTCACCTCCAAGCATTGTTCTCTATAAGCAAACATTTAAGGAGCTGCGGACATATACAGGAGCTCAGACATCTTATCATGCCTCTTACCATACTATGAGAGCCAGTGTATTGTAGTGGTTAGAGAGATAGACTCGGATCTGGGAGACATGAGCTCAGTTCTCCGCTCTGCATGGAAGCTTGATGGGTGACCAGGTGCTAGCCACAAACTCTCAGCTTAACCTATCTTACAGCATATGTTGTGAGGTAAAAATGGAGGCAAAGGGCCAAGCTACAAGTGACAAATGACACTTGAACGGCAAGTGTATTTCTCCCTGTTCACTTGCCCTCCACTCAGTCCACTTGCCGTTCAAGTGTCATTCGTCATGTGTAACTTGGCCCAAAGAGAATTAAGAAAAGTGCTTTGGGCCCCCACTGGGTAGAAAGGTGAGTAAACTTTTTTAAAATGCCCAAAATGTACTTCCTACTCTTTCCAGGGGACAACCATTATTACACACTGAGAACATACAACCAGAGACATTCTGGCCATCTTGGGCTCATGTCACCCAGAACCACAAAGTCAATTTTGTTTCCTAAACAAGGGGGTGCTTCTTTGTGACAGCACATCAAAATCTAAAGAATAGAGACAGTAGATAAGCCTGTCTGTCTTCTATATGTGGCGGACATGCAAATGTGCCTCCAGTTTTTGGAAGCAAGTAGTGAGGATTATATTTCCTAAGATGGGAAACAGATTCCCTACAAACCAGAAACATTCTGCTAAATTATGCACCTGACATTCCTCGAGGTATTCAAATGGTAGCCTGACATTATTGTTGCCAGATTGGTCTTTCCCAGAAAATGGAAGGGGGAAAAGACTCAAGTAAAAGAGATTCATATCTGGGTGAAATTAATGGCTTACCAAATATACATGCAAGCATACACACACACATATACAGAGAGAGAGAGGGGGGGGTATCCAGACTGCATTTAGTATGATAAGGAGTTATACAGGGGATAGACTTGTCAACAGAATCGTTAAAAGCAGAATTAGATTGTTCAATGTGATATTTTTGTTTTTATGCTTAAGTGGACAGAACATATGTGGAAAATCTTTTGAGAATCTACTTATGTGGTATGCTTCTGCGTCTGCCTTTTGGTGTTGCTGTACATTAATACATTTTGTTTAAAAATAGAATAGAAAGAGACATATGTGAACCCATGTTAAGTAACTAATTTATACTGCATTTTGAGGTTATGTGAAGTACATTTGCAAGAGTTCCAGCGGATTTTAGCGTGCTCTATAAAGTACATATTCCTACAGCTCATCAGAGCCCCTTACTTGCTGTCAGATGACTTCCCACAGTGACAATTGTCTCCCACGTTCACAGGCTATGTCAACTAGTAAAAATCCCGTTGAGACTCCAAGAAAGAATACATATTTTTCTCTCTCTTTATATCTTGGTCTTGACAGTTTTTTCCAAGTTGCCTTTCTATCAAGCATGAAAATCAAAGTCTTGGATTTTTTTAAAAAAAGTTGTCCAGTACATAATATTGTTTTAAATTAGAATGGCATAGCAATGGTTTGTTCCGTTACTTTAAAAAATGAAGACCATTTTCCCTCTGGAAAGCTCATATCAGTACATGAAACTACCTTGTATTGAGTCTGATCATTGGTATATCAAGGCTGTTGTGATTAGATATGGTTCTTCTCACCCACACAGTTCGCAAAAGGCCCATCTTCTTTCCATACTGTCCAGCCAACCAGTCAAAATCTGTCTCTTCTGCCTACAGAGGTGCGGGAGTAGCAATTAGACACAGGACATTTTTCATGGCTTCATCTCACCTTTGAAATATCTAATCTGTGAAGGGGTGCCTGTTCCCTGTCGAAGGTTGCCAACTTCCAGGTGAGGCCAGGTGTTCTCTCCGATTTACAACTGATCTCGAAACTACAGAGATTACTTCTCTTAGAGGAAATGGCAGCTGCAGAGGTTGGCCCCACAGCATCACACCCCTGCTCAGTCTTTAAACTCCATACGTCCTAGGCTCTGCCTCCAAATCTCCAGGAATTTCTCCTACCCCTACCATACTGTCTTTTTAGGCAGAAAGCCAAAACACTTCCTTAAAAAAATAATCAGGCTTTTAAATAGGGGGTTGGATCTTTTTCAGATGTTTTATGCTCTGATTTTAGCCTGAGGCCTGCGTAAATGGTTTGTTTATAATGCTGACAGCTTTTTTATGGTATTATTTTTTACTTTAAGCCACCTTGAGTAAGACCCAAGAGTCACTGACAATAAATTTTGCCAAAACAAAGGTCTTGAGATTCTCTAAGACACTTGAAGGAACATTCCTAGCAAATTTTTGGAGAAACCATTGAAGAAGTTAGACAGTTCAAATATCTCGGTTTGATGTATAATTATGATTTGACCTGGAACTCCCACATAAAATCTGTCATAGAGAAGAGCCAAATGACGTTAATTATTCTTAAGAATTTTTTTTTTGCACCAAAAGAGGTCAACTTATCCCGCTCTTGTTAATGCTATATAAAGCCATCATTCTTCCCAAATTGCTCTATGCTGCCCCAGTTTGGGTCAATGGACCACTGGACCCACTCGATAAGCTCCAGCAAACCTTTTTTTGTAAGATTCTTTCTGTCCCTCCTAGTGTACTTTAAGTTGTGGTGTGGCTCAAACTCGGACTTCCTCAGATTTCAACATTAGCATGGCACCATGCCATTAAGTTCAATTGTCATTCCGTGAATCTAACACTTTACCATCTCTACTGCAACAGGTAATAGCCGATTTTTGGTTCAAAACTTGGGTTAGCCCAATCGACTCAAAGCTTGCAATATTAAACATAAGCCTGATTCCACTAAAAAAAAAATCCTTGCATGATGTAAGAAACCAACTACTTAAAAAGGACTGGGCTACATTAAAATCCAGAGCTGATCGGAAATGCTCCCCAATTTATTTTCACGTATCTTATCAGAAAATGTTTGAACCCGCTAAATATTTTTTCTACTTAACAGTTCCAAAATATCAGTGTTCTTTTATGTCACTCAGACGCAATGTGTTACGTTCCTCTGAGATGAAGGGCCATTTTATTAAAATCTCCCCTGAGAAGAGCTATTGTATCCTTTGTACAGATCAAGTTGATTCAACCGCCCATATCCTTTTAAACTGCCCTGGTTACAATTTACTTCGCAACCAATATTTCACTACCTGGACTGACCGTCTACAGAATATTTCTAAACAACAGAAATTAAAGATCTTGCTGTCAGGCAAGATAAGAAAATGCTCATGTGACCTAGCCATATTTATTCATGGAGTCATATATTATTTATAAAATATGACGTATGGCTTGTGGACTGTTAAGTTACAGGGAAAGGAATCAGACCCTGGAGAGGAGACATATAAATTCCTTAAATAAATAAATGGAAATAATATGAGGTTCCCCCATCCCGGCACTTGACAAGAACAGACCTGTTTCATTTCAGTAGCCCAAAGGCATCATGTGACTTCAGGATGTCCAGTTTTCACTAGCTTTTCCCGTTAGATTCTTCAGAAAGAATCAGAGCAATGATTGCAGAAATATGAATTTAACCTTGAGTGTGGAACTTAGCAATTGGAAAGCCTATATAAATGGGCATTTTATCGCACATGTTACCTAACACCTGCACCTGGTACCTCAAATCACCACCCCTCTTGATGGTACAGATGACCAAACTGACTCAAGGTGAAAGAGTTCATCCAGGAGTGACTTGTTGATTTGCAAAGTCTCAAATATTTATATCCCATAGTCTCAGATTCCTGACTCTGAGAAGGCTAACAATGAAGAAAAGCTTCTGTAAGATACAATAAGATAAAAAAGTTAAAAACAATAAACACTTACTGGATCGGGGGAACTGTTGACGTGATTTATCTGGATTTCAGTAAAGCTTTTGATAAGGTCCCCCATGACATTCTGATGGGCAAACTGGAAGACTGTGGACTGGACTATAGGACAGTTCAGTGGATAGGGAACTGGTTAGAGGACCAAACTCAAAGAGTGGTGGTCAACGGCATTTCATCAGATTGGAGGGAGGTGTCCAATGGGGTGCCGCAGGGCTCAGTTTTGGGCCTGGTACATTTCAATATTTTTATCAATGATCTAGATGAAGGAGTGGAAGGGCTGCTCATTAAATTTGCTGATGATATCAAATTGGGAGGAGTAGCAAACACCCAAGAAGATAGAATTAAAATTCAACAAGACCTGAATACCCTGGAGAAGTGGGCAGCTGTGAATAGGATGCAATTCAACAAAGACAAGTGCACAGTACTACATCTGGACCACAAAAATGGGAAGCACAAATGCTGGATGGAGGATACACTTCTGGGCAGTAGTATATGTGAAAGAGATCTTGGGTGAGAGTGGACTGTAAACTAAATATGAACAGTCATTGTGATGCGGTGGCAAAAAAGGCTAATTCAATCTTGGGTTGTATCAAAGGGGCCATAGTGTCGAAATAGCAGGAGGACATAGCCCCTCTCTGTACTGCCTTGGTCAGGCCACACCTGGAGTATTGTGAGCAGTTCTGGAGGCCTCACTTCAAAAAGGATGTGGACAAAATCGAGAGGGTGCAGAGGAGAGCAACAAGGATGATCAGGGGTCTGGAGACTAAGCCCTATGAGGAAAGGCTGAGGGCCTTGGGAATATTTAGTTTGGAGAAGAGGAGGTTGAGGGGGGACATGATTGCTCTCTTTAAATATTTGAAAGGCTGTCATTTGGAGGAGGGCAAGGAGCTGTTCCAGTTGGCAGCAGAGGGTAGGACCCGAAGCAATGGGCTTAAATTACATGCACAAAGGTACAAGCTGGATATTAGGAAAAAAAATTTCATGGTCAGAGTAGTTCAAAGTTGGAATCAGCTGCCTAGGGAGGTGGTGAGCTCCCCCTCACTGGCAGTTTTCAAGAGGAGGCTGGATGAATACTTGTCAGAGATGCTTTAGGCTGATTCTGCACTGGGCAGGGAGTTGGACTAGATGGTCTGTATGGCCCCTTCCAACTCTATGATTCTATGAATAAGATATAGATAACATGGTGGCAATAAATTAAAACTGATCACAACAACTCCCTTCAAAACACAGTTTAGTAATATGTTGTTTAAAAATGCCAATAAAAATCCAATAGTAACATACAGCAAGAAAGAGGAAAAAAAGAACAGAAAAAGAAAAGAATTGAAAGGCCAGCAAAGTCAATAAAAATCACTATAAAAGGTCAATATACCAGACCAGCAGAGAGTGCAAAATAAAACAATATAAAACTCACAGAAAGGCCAATTAAAATGGTACATTTTTCACTAATGTTGGAAACATATTGTTTTGCATCAGGCATTTATCTGTGAGGAGGCAGTTCCAAAACAGCCATTCAGCTCTCTTCAGAAGGTGGAATTACTCAGAGTAAGATCCTCAAGTATGACCTGGAGTGAGAGGACCTGTTCTTGAGTTCTCTTTTCACAGGAGTCAATTCTTTTCTGCCTTTGTCCCATCTTCCTAGAAATAAATGATGAAAATTTTCTGGCCTATCCATTTTCCAGCTGGCCTGTTTTTGGCTTGTTTCTTACAAATAATTATTACATATTACTTTCTGGTATTTAAGAATTTCATATACAGTGTCATGCTATAGTCCTAACCAAAAAAAGGGGGGGGAACGGTAGGCTAGGTCAATACTATTTATTACCTTTCCATGGTGAGGCAGAGGCGATGGGGAACTGAGGCTGAGAGTTTTGAGCTTCCCTAAAGTCTCCTGATGACATCACATCAGAACTGAGATCAGAATCTGGGATTTCCCAATTCATAGTTCAGTTTCTTATCCATCATGTTATTCCGTTTCTTAAATATGCCACCAATCATACTAACTCGAAACAATAGAATCGATAGTATCATAAGGGAGGACCCATACAAATGGAAGGGACACGATGCAGGAAAACCAAAATTACAGCAACCCCAATGGATGGATGCCCAATCACTGCTTGAAAACCTCCAGCGAAGGAAAGCACAAAGGCACTTCACCCCAGGTAACTGGTTCCATTGTTAAACAGCTCTTATCATTACAAAATTTCTCTTAATGTTCAGCTAAAATTTACCCTCTTGTAACCTAAGCCTGTTAGATTTAGCCTTGCCCTCTGGAGCTGCAAAGAACAAGACTTTGTCCTTTTCAGTGAGGCAGCCCTGCAGGCATTTAAAAAGTGTGAATTCATGCCCCCTCTGTATTTTCTTCTCCAAGCTAAGCATACCTAGTTCCTTCAACGTTTCCTTGTGGGACTGCTTTTGTTGCTCTTTCCTGAACCCGTTAACATCTCTCTACATCTTTTGTAAAGTACAGCACCCGGAGCTACACACAATATTTCATATGAAATCTGATCTAGTATAGATTAGAGTGGAACTACTAGTCATAACTTAGATACTATGCTTCTATTAATGCAGCCTAACGTGACATTAGCTTTTTGCAGCTGCTGCTGACTCACATTCAATTTGTGATTGATTTCAAGATCCTTTTCGTATGTACTACTGTCAGACAAGGTTCCTCCTCCACCTATACAAGTACATTTGATTTTTTTAAAAAAAAATTGAACACAAAAGTGTGTTTTTGTCTACTTTCATCCCACTTTCCAGACTATCCAAGTCATTCTGAAGTTTATGTCTATGTTCTACAAGGTTTGTTGACTTTCCTAGCTTTGTGTTAACTGCAGCATTGAGAAGGATTCCTTCCACCATTCAAATCATTGATAAAATGTTACAGTCAGGGCAAGCATAAGAGCCCTGAAGCACCCAAGATGCCCTTCTTGATTGATGATGTGCCATTCGGATTGCCAGTTTGAGTTTAGGAAACTCAAGAGCCAGTTTGGTGTAGTGGTTAAGAGTGCAGGACTCTGATCTGGAGAACCAGGTTTGATTCCCCACTCCTCCACTTGAAACCAACTGCGTGATCTTGGGTGAGTCACTTCTAGGAGCTCTCTCAGCCCCACCCACCTCACAGGGTGTTTGTTGTGGGGGTAATAATGGCATACCTTGTAAACTACTCTGAGTGGGCATTAAGTTGTCCTGAAGGGCACTATATAAATGGAATTTGACCTTACCTCCAGGCAGCATCAGCGGCTCAAGGAGGGGGTTGCAGAACTTGTTCCCAGGCATCCAGGTCTGTGCTGGGGGGTGGAGCCAGCAGCCTTGTTGGGCGGCTCTGCTTACCCAGCCTCAGCCGCCATTTAACACTCGGCCCACCCTCCTCACCCTGTTCTTGGTGCAGGATTAGCCGGTTGCTGTATTCAGGGCCAGGTAGGAATTTTTTCCTCTTTTCCCAATTGGAGCTGGGATGAGAGGTTTTTCGCCTACCTTGCACCAGTTCATGGGTTGAGGGAATTGGTTCAGGGTGGTGCCTGTTAGTGGTGTCACGGGGGGATAGAGTTTGTGAGAGGCAGTGGGCTGGTGAGCACTCTTGGTGCTTCCCTATTGATAGGGAAGAGGGGTCTGCTAGGAGCGGCAGGTACTGATTGTGACGGCTGCCAGTGCACATGGGCAGACTGCCTGGGGAACCCCATGTGCAAGTCCTTCCCTCACTGCTGTACGGCTGAGGCTTAGGAGCTTGATAAGGGGGAACCAAGTTGCCTGGCCGGCCGGGTTGCCTAGCCATCCCTAGGGATGGCTCGCACCAGGGGCTTTGGGGCTCGCCCAAACAGGTCAAGGCGGAGGTCCAGGGGTGACCCCGTGGCTTGACCTGTACCACTTTTCCCTTGCCATAGTTATTGCCTGATGTTTAATGTTGAAGTTAATTTAATAAAAGTGGCCCTTAGATCCAACACCTGTGTCTGTCTCTTCATTCCGACTGGGGGGGGGCAATGTTGTTGTTGTTGTTGTTGTTGTTGTTGTTGTTGTTGTTGTTGTTGTTGTTGTTGTTTGTAGATGAACTGTAGTCAAGATCAGTTGAAATTCTGGGAAATCTCCAGGCCCCACCTTGAGGATAGCAACCCAAAGTGCCATTAATAACCACTCTTGGACTACTGATTGCCAACCAGTTATGACTATAGTCATCTAGTCCACATTCAACCCAGTTTGCTAACCAAAATATAATGGGGGACTTTGCCAATCAGTGTGTATTATGTTCACACGATTTACCAATTAAAATTACTGTAATTTAAGTCTGCCAAATTTACTTCTGAAAAATCTACATCGTCTCAAATTCCATTAGTGTGGAACACAGAAATCACAAAGAACTCCTTTTCAGGAAGTCTCCCAGTCTAAGACTCCTTCTTTGGATAGATTAACTAGCCATGGAATCCTACACACTATTTCTGTTCATTAAAAATAGCTTCCTTTCAATTGTTTATCATTTCATAAAATGAAGAATTCCAGCTTATGTGGCCATTTCTCCTCAGCGTTGTCACTACCTGCACGTCATCAGCCAAATTCTCCTGTTGGATAAGATCAAGGATAGCTGGTTCCCTCATTTTTTCCCTCCACCTTCTGAAAGAGAAAATTATCAGCAAGGCATGTCAAGAATTTATGACATTGCATATTTACAGATACCAAAGGCTTTGAAGTTCCCCTTTATTACTAACAATTTATTACTACAATTGCTAGCTTTTGGTAGTCAGGCTGTGCAATTCGCAAGGATTTTTCACAGAGATCTGGAATCTCAGTCATCGAGCTATTCTTCCTTTTTTATTTTTTATTTTGAGATTATATAAAATGGACACTATTCATAATACCTGTTTTAAAGGGAAAGCAAGACAGAAGAAATGCTTCCTTGTTGCCATTGCACTTCCATTAAGTCTAACGGCTAGCTTATTCTAACATGAAAAAGGAAGTAAACCATTTAATTTCAATGTGTCTAATTTAGCACTCCTATCACTCTGGATTTGCAGGTGAAGCAGAATGAGGGGGTAGGATGCACTATGGCTGATTCTGCACACGTTGGATAATGCACTTTCAATGCACTTTAGCTATCATTTGGAAGTGGATTTTTTGTTTCACACTCGAAAAAATCAGTTCCAAATTATCTCCAAAGAGGATTGGAAGTGTATTATCCAACGTGTGCAGAATCAGCCTATTCTATCATGCAGTCTACAGAATTCAGTTTTGAATGCTCTTGACACAGAAAAAAAACCCTACAATGATGTTATCCAGTTTTGTAGTGAGTGTGGTGTACTGGTTAGAGTGTCAGACTAGGATCTGGGAGGCCCAGGTTTGAATCCCTACTCTGCCATGAAGCTTGCTGGGTGACCTTGGACCAATCAATCACACACTCTTAGCTTGGCCTACCTTACTGGATTGTTGAGAGGATAAAATGGAGGTGAGGAGAACAATCTAAGCCAATTTGATTCCCACAGGGGACAAAGGCAGGCAAAATGAAGTAGAATATTAAAAACTAAAAACTAGCACATCAGGGGGAAAGGATAGTAGTTCAGTCTTTTGCTTGTTGTATTGGTTGTCTATTGCAGACAGTATTTAATGTACAGGAGCCATCAGAAGGGATGCAGCCCCTTCAGCCACCTCCCAACGCTCCCTCTCTATTCTGTTCATGTGCAGAGCAGGCCATGGTGGCACCTATGAAAGTGACAAGAAATAAAGAGCACGATCCATTGAAAGTTAAGCACTTTTAGGGTCCATTGTTTATTTGTTTTTAATGTGAGACATTTATTCATACGCTCAGTTCTACAACTGATATCAATGTGGTTTGGGATTTAACTAGAATTCCCATTCAGGAAAACATCAAATGAGGGATAGTGGAAAAAATGATGGGCAGAAGAATGGTAAAGTGCAGGCATGTACACACACCCACACACATTCTTCACTGACAATTTCCTCCTGAAGCTGCTTTTCCCCAACATGAAGATGTTATGGTACCATTCTGCACAAATGGGTGCAATCCCTAAATAATGCACATCTTTGGCAGGATCATGCCCACGGTTAGAGGGATGATACCTGTCAACACCAGTAGGCCTTTTAAAAAGTGTATCTTCTACCATAGTCTAACCATGGCCGTTTCCACAATGCTTCTCTTTCTCACCCTTGTCTTGCTTATCGTGTGCATTTTGCTGAGTCATTTTGAAAACTCAGCATTCACACACACTCCTCAAAAGCACTTACTTTGCACTTTGTGGTCACAGGTAGCCTCAGCAGTTCTTAGAAAAAGCAGGTTTGGAGGGGAGGTCGGGCACTTTCGTGACTGTCCCTCACCTCCCCTTCAAAATTTTTTTTTGCTCTGAGCATGCGTGATCACATCCTGAGAGTTTGGGGGGAGGAACCAAGCAGGGATCAGAGGTTTTCTCGGAGCGCTTTTACCATCCACACACCCAGGAATGAAGAAAAAGTTCTCCAACAAACCACAGAGGCTGGAGAAAGACTGGAGAAAGTACATTTGCTGAAGAAATGCCTAAAAAACAGTAGGTAAACTCCCTGCACCCAATTTGCCAATGGAGATGTGTGGACAGGACGGGGAAAGCCACCAGTGTTCTGTGAGTGGGCCATCCCTTTAAGGAAGTGTGGAAGAGGCCCGTATGATTATTATGAAACCTATCGTAAAAATATGCATTTTACATTTTATGTCTAACTTTTTTTTCGCAGCGGTGTACAAACCTCTCTACAGGAAAATAATATGTTTGGAATTTCCCCCCCCTTTTCATTGTTTGGTTTCAAGGACTACACAGTGATCTCCACAGAGAAAGACTCCTTTATTTGAATAACAGAAACACGACTCTTTTCTAGTTGGTTGCAATTTGAGATACAATGCTATCAATCATATCAGTGGACTCAACTCTGCCATTGAATAACACAATTGTTCCTGTTGCCTGGGTACGTAACTTCTTCCCAAATTTGTAGTGAAAGCAATGGCCTTTTGGCATATTTAAGACAAAGCACTCTACACTTGAAAAGGGAAGTCTGAAAATTCTTTTATGGCTCCTACCATTCTCCGATTCACGAAGGATGCTGCAACAACCTCTAACTCTGCAGGGAGGTGAAAAGAGGACTCCGTTCTAAATTTCTGAGGCAGCAATCAGCATCGTTACACCAATGCTCCTCCTAAATTGCACTATGACACAAACGTGCTGCGGGAAGATTTTTTTTTCTCCCACAGGAGCTCTCGAATGCGCCCCCAAGCTACTGAATTTACACTGTCATCATAAGCAGAATTACATCCTTCCATTAAAGTCAGTGGGCTTACAAGGGTATAATTCCACTTCAGATGGCACGCTGCTAGACGTTAGACAACCATATTTACCTGTGGATGCAGACGTGGGAATAATTCCAATGTTTGATAAACGCTAGCAGTTTAAAGGACCGTTCCCTCCTTTGGGGGCAGATTTCTAATCTGATAACATGGCAAGACAGTAAAAGCCTTTCCTAACCTTGACAATTTTGCAGAATCCTCAACTGATCAAGAATATGGTGGTCAGGTTACCAACTGGCGTGTGCTATAGCAATTACATCAGTCCAATAGTTAAAGATTATCATGGCCTGCCAATTTCCTTCTGGCTGTAATTTAAAGTACTGGTCTATGAACAAAAAACTGTCTAATATCAGAGTATATAAAAAACCCACCTATTTTCATCCAAACCTGCTCATGAACAAAGGTCTTCTCCTGTAGGCACATGGTAAACAGGCACATTGCAAACAGGACCATGGTATGCTATTTTAAGAGCAAGAAGTTCATCCTCAAAATGATAAAGGTGTCCCTGTGGAAGACTCAGTGATGCCATCACGTCTAGTTTGACTTTCAGTCCAGCTTTCAGTCAGCTGCAAGTGCCATGGAAAAGACAGAGGGAACACGTTATTCTAATCACATCAACACATTACCTATGTCACTATCAAAGTGAGCCCAGAAATGTAAATGCCCCATCAGCAAGTAAGCTGAGAGCCCCCTGTGGTTCTGTGAGCTAGAACCAGAGGGGGTCTCTTAGCTCAGACATGGTCAACACAGAGCACTGATGACTGGCAATAGCCTACCCTTTCCTCCAGGGGTGGCTCAGGATGAGGTAACTGATGAGTGAAGACCAATAATTATTACTACTGAAGGTCATGAGTCAAGAAGAGATCCCTGCAGCACTGGTGGACTTTCGGGGCTTGGCTCGGTTTGTTCCTGCTTCCATAACCCTGCAGGGCATTGGCCAACTGAGAACTTTCTGTTAAGTTAAATGGCCAGTCCATTCCAAATAGCAGTATACCAGCTTTGAACCCCTCCCTGGGGTAATTTGTCTAGTGCCATCATTACTATCAATTAGGTACCATGCTAAGTACATTGTATTTACACAAGCTTTTAAAAGTAGTTAAGTGTAATGGCTGCTGATATATTTTTATTGTTGGCCACTTTTTGATGTTTTTATTGGTGTGTTTTTAAATTGTTGTAAGCCACCGCAAGGATTTTATCATAGAACAGCAGGACAGATTCTTTTTCAGAAGTTCATTTTGTATCTACATATCTTTACATCCTCTTGTTTGCATACAACTCATGAGTATCTACCATTTTCTAACTCTGCCTGATTTTCTCTAGTCTAGTGCTTGTTCAGGTATTTATACTGTTGCCGTGGTACAGCAGCTAAAAGACAGCCAGAAAGTGCTTGATTAGCAACTAGTTTGTGACAAAGGCAAAATATGAATTCATCAGCCTTACATCTGCAACGAGGGGATAATAATCACAGCCAATGTTTGTAGCTAGCGTGGTATAGTGATAGAGTGATCAACTAGGACCCACAAGACCCAGGCTTGAATCTTCTGCTCTGTCATGCTAGTTCGCAGGATGATCTTGGGCCAGTTACATCCTCTCAGCTAAATCCTACCACAGGGTGGTCACCATCATTTTTATTACAGTACCAAGACCAATATACAAAAATGATGTTACCAAACCACTTATCAATAAAAACAAAAACCATCAGTTTTTTTAAAAACTTTTAAAATACATTTCACGCCATTTAAAAATTAATGTACAGAATCTGGCAACTTGCCATGTGATCATGTGGTTTTTATCGGCTAAGAGCCAGCAGAGCTTTGCTTTATTTGTAGTTATATGACTAGGAATCCTATCTAATAATGAGGTAATAATTTTTGAACGAACCTCTCCATCAAACGGGCAACTGAAGAACATGTGCTCTGCAGACTCTACTTCTCCCAAAGGGAATAGACATAACCTTTCTGCGTAAGAGATTTTGTTGTACCTACCCTCAACAGCCGCTGATGGAAAAGCAGAACACCTGGCCAAAGAAAATGCCCTTCTGAAATTATTTCCTTCCACAGAGGCCAGATACTTGGCTGGCTCAACAGTACCTTTATCATTTATCAACACCCCCATTTTAGATGTGCTAGAGATGTCAGATTGGTGACAGATTGGGAGCAAACCTTGAAGATAGAAAAAAGCTTTCAGCCACATATGAATGGATTAGATACTCACCCTAGCTTCAAACCTCAGGTTTGCAGACTCCAGCTGAATCCAGGCATTAGATACACCCTTGGGAACTTGTAGCACAGCTCTCAAAACTTTGGACTGTGCTCTTCCTTGCGGATTGAAACAAGAGGAGGGAGGACCTAAAAATGTTCCATATAGCATCTGCACAAAAGATTTGGCCTACCACAGGGTGGTTGTTGTGGAGATAAAATGGAAGAAAGGGAGAATGATGTAAACCACCTTGAGTCTCACTGGGGAGAAAAGCAAAGTATACATATCTAGATCATATCTAATTTTCAGCATGGCTCCATCTGTGGATATTTAAATCCAGAGACTGGAGACATGAGCAGACAAGATATTTCTTTCTACAAAGCTTAAAAAAAACCTAAAATCTTAAAAAAAAATGCTAGGGGATTTAAAAATCCAAAATAATAGAACCAGCACCAGTAAATTTAAGAAATACATTTTCTCTGAGATCTCAGAAGCCATTGTAAAGGTTGCTAGGCAACCAAAACAATATTGTCAGTCTTCAAACCTTGGTTTCTGTCAGTAAAAGTAAGGGAGGAAGAGCTATTGCCAGGGCTATTTTGGTCTCCCAGTCCACCTCTACTCTTTTCCTTTCTGCTCTAGAGGGAAGATTTATTGAGGCCAAGCCCAGCAGCAATCACTGGACAATTTGTTACCTTGAAATTTACATGACTCACCCAGCTACAATGGTGGCTACTAGAAAATGTAATACCACAAAACTAGCCTGAGTCCAGTAGCTTAGCTGGGCCTTGCGATGACCACCACACAACTTACTGGAGTGACGTTCTACCACACAACTTTTGCAACTTGGCCAGGCTTTTAGTAGGGAGAGGCTGTCAGGGGGGCAGAAAGGAGATCTGACAGTCAGTATGGTGTAGTAGTTAGAGTGGTATTTACTCTGTCACTCATGGGGAGCCACTTTTGCAATTATCATCAACCAAAAGAGCCATGTGACTATTTTATGACCTGAACACTCCCCACCAAGCACACGATATAATAATATAACTATTAATATTAAATCTATAACTATAACCAGAGGCTGCAAAGAAGTGCAGTGGGTTGTTGGAGAGGACAGGCTCTTTACTTTCATCCCTGGCATAAAGCCTACAACTCAGAGAAACTAGCAGTTTACCCACTCTCCAGTCCTTCTGGTGGTGTTTGTTTCAAAGTGAGAACCACCTGCCTACCTCATCACTCTACATTGAATCACGTTTTTGTTGGGTAATGTTTCTTGCAATGGTGCTTGGGAATTGTAGTGCAGAGGCAAATCAGGCAGAAGTGTATTGGATAAACAACTTTGTAATCCTTCTGTGATAATGACTGGATTGCTGCACTGGAGATGCATCCTACCATTCTTATATAGATCATAGCACCATAAAAATACCTTTTTAAAATTTAAATTTATTTAAACAATAAACACAAAAGAAAGATCAAAAAGAGTCCAGTAGCACCTTTAAGACTAACCAACTTTACTGTAGCGTAAACTTTCGAGAATCACAGTTCTCTTTGTCAGATGCGTGCAACAGTAAAGTTTATGCTACAGTAAAGCTTATGCTACAGTAAAGTTGGTTAGTCTTAAAGGTGCTACTGGACTCTTTTCGATTTTGCTACTACAGACTAACATGGCTAACTCCTCTGGATCTATGATAAAAGAAAGAAAAACTCAATCATCTAAGAACCAAATCAAACTAACAATACATATAAACATAAAAGAGAAAACAGGAAAGGCAACTAATAATGAGATATAAAGAAGAAAAATAAAAGAAAAACTATGTAAACTACAAGCTGAGTTCCAATTTTGTCCTTGACAAATATATATCATTTTCAAATTCTCACTTATTCTATGTTTAAGATAAAAGCTCTCTTTTTTCTATAGTTCATATTCCTTAATCCATAAATGGATTATGGAAAAAATACCTTGTTAGTTTCAGCTATCAGAAATGAGGACAGCTTCTTATGGAGACCAAAGAAGGATTTAAAGTGAACGCATTCTCAGTATGTATCAGAAGAGGCTGTCTCAGCAACCTGGGACATTTTCACACATCTTTAAAATAGTGTGATACTTACAGAAGGCTGCGGGCTTCCTTGTGAAATTTTTGACACCATTCGTTTACAAATCAGAGGTAGGCAGCCATGAAAGTGCCATCATCACAGGTGCATAACCAAACTTGCATTACTTGCATTTCATTATCAATTGTAGAGTTATGTTTTCAGGTGAGAATGCCCAGCTCCTCATAAAAACATGATTATCCACAAAAATTCACATTGTGAGCCGATTATTTGCCATTTCCTCAGCTTCACTAATTTGAATGGGCATCTGTGATTATTTATCTAGGATATTTCAAACCCACCATTCTCAAATGAAATGAAACCCGGAAAGTATAATTGGTCTAGAATTTGGCAGATTGACTATTGTCAGGGACTAGCTGCTGGGAATGCGGCCCTCCTGACCAGCTGGCAAGATGAAAGGGCAGCCCGCCCTTCCCGGGCATCCGGGCATTGGCAGTGGGGGCAGAGCCGAGGGCTTATTAGCCAGCTCCACCTCTCCAGACCTGTCGGCATTTTGAGCTTGACCCACCCACCTCTCGCTGGTTATCAGGGACAGGTAGTAATTTTTTCTTCTTCCCTTATTGGCTCACTGGGGAGTTGTTTTTTGCCCACCTTGCATGCGGTATCTTTAATTGGTGTGGTGTGGCAGTAATGTAAGTAGGCTGGCCACTGGCAGGATAGGATAAAATGAACGGGCCGGTGACCCCCGTGGCACATTCCCATTAGGGGAACAGGGGTCTGTCAGGAGCGGCCGGTGAGGCTGTATGGCTGCTGGCTGTGAGGGCAGACCACGTTGTGGGACCCCAGGACAAGGCCGCCCCCATACTCCATGGCTGGTGGGGACTGGTGCCTTAAAGGGGAACCACTTGCCTGGCCGCCAGGTCCCAGCCATCCTTTGGATGGAACACCCTCGGGGCAGAGGGGACTTGTCCAGACAGATCAAGGCAGTGGTCCAGGGAGACCCCAAGTCATGACCTGTAACACAGTTAGATCCCTTGCTGCAATGACAGGATATGTTATGCTGTAGTTAATAAAATGTCCCTTGTTTATATCCCAATCTTGGTCTCTGCCTTTTATTTCGACTGGGGGAACAAGGTATATTACTCATTTTGAAATAGCTACATTGGCTGCCAGTTTGTTTCAGAGTGCAATTCAAGGTGGTCATAACCTTTAAAGCCATTCAGAACCTGAGACCCACATACATGAAGGACTGTTTCCCTTCATATGTCCCAGTGTACCATCCTCAGGGAGCGATGTGTTGGCTGTCCCACCACTTCGTTGTCTGCCCCACTACATTGACCAGAGCCTGAACCTTTTCTATTGTGGCCTTTGCTTGTGGACCAGGTGCCTAAGGAGGTGAGGGGAGTCCCCTCCTTGGAGATATCCAGATGGCACTGCAAGGTTTGCTCATTTGCTAGGGCTTTGGAGGAGGTGTGAAGGGCAGGCATCTTTCAAGTGGGAGAGTGAAACATTTTATTTATTTTATTTATTTATTTAATCACATTTCTAGACCGCCCTCCCCATCAGCCGGGCTCAGGGTAGTTTAACAACAGTGTAAAACAGTAAAAACATTATAAAAATATTAAAACATTATATCAAAACAATTAAAATTGGTGGGTATAAAATATTAAAATGCAGCATTTTTCTGCATGGGTGGTGGAAGGTCTTCAGTGATATGGGCGGTGAGAGGGCCGCCTAGCCCCCAACAAATGCCTGGCAGAACATCTCCATCTTGCAGGCCCGGTGGAAAGATAACAAATCCTTCCGGGCCCTAGTTTCCTCAGACAGAGAGTTCCACCAGGTTGGAGCCAGGACCGAAAAGGCTCTGGCTTTGGTAGAGGCCAGGCGGACCTCCCTGGAGCCAGGGACCATCAGCAAGTGCTTAGTGGCTGATTGAAGCGACCTCCAGGGAACATATGGGGAGAGGCAGTCCCAAAGGTATGCTGGGCCCAGTCTGCATAGGGCTTTATAGGTCAACACCAAAACCTTGAACCGGACATGGTACTCAACCGGTAACCAGTGCAGCTGATGGAGTTATATGAGCCATGATTGGTGCTCTGGCAACCACCCGTGCAGCTGCATTCTGAACCAGCTGCAGTTTCCGGATCAAGCCCAAGGTTTTTAATTTTTTTTTTAATTTTTGAGTTTTTTCAGCAGTTAACAAACATAACAAATATAACACGTACAACGACTGTAACAATTACAGGAAGTTTAAGTGAAAACCTGGAGTTTGAGACATATACTGTGTGAATTGTAAAAAAGCTAAAACAATTTCTACAATTGTACTATAATAAATGGTTGCTAATAAATTGCTATGACTTTAAGGTTATCAGGCAGTGACTGTAGTATTTTATCATTTCGTTGCATAAATTCTAAGAAGGGCTGCCATTTTTGAAAAAAATCTGAACTGAAATCAGTATTTTCTGTCAGAGAAATGTGTTCTGTTATCTTATCCATAGTTAGATAGTCCCATAATTTATTAAACCAGGATTGGATAGATGGTAAGGTTTTTGACTTCCATGATTTTGAAAGGATTGCTTTAGCTGCAATGAGCATGACTGTGATGAGTTCTTTATGAATCTTCGGGATACTGGGATCTTGCCATAAGTTGAAGAGGACAATTTTGGGGAATTGAGGAACATTATAGTTCGTGATTTTGAATATAGACCAAAATTGGGGTATTATAGAGCATGTCCACCAACAGTGGAAGTAGGAACCTATCTGATTACAGCCTTGCCAACAATGGGGATCATACGATGAGTTAATATGATGTAGTTTAAGGGGAGTGAAATACCATCCGTATAGAATTTTGTGAAATGAGGTTTGAATATTAATTGCTTTGGTTGTGCAGATTTTGGAGGACCAGATCTTGGCCCATTGTGAATCAGAAATTGTAGAAGCACATTCTAGTTGTCATGTAGTCTGGTATCTAGATTTCTTTGTCCAAAAACAGGAACATAACGATTGATAAAGAAAAGAGATAAGCCCTTTTTCTGTATTAGTTTGCAAGACTAAAAGTCTCTCGAAATCAGTATGTTTTCTTTTTATATGGGCTTTGATTTGGAAATGTTTTACTCATTTTGTAAGCTGCTTTGAACTATATGGAAAGATGGGGTACATATGTTCAAATAAATAAATAAATAATGTCTCAAGGTAGTTAATACTAAGGTTGGTAGTTAGATACAGATGTAGAGGCAGTGATTTGTAACACATGACAGCAATAAACAGAATTTGATGAAAGGCTTGGGTCACTCTAATATGTTTGTCTGATTGTAACATTCATGTATCAATGCAGCAGGAGCAAACCAGATGCAATTCTTTTACCCATTCCCTGCTTCATCCTACCATTCCATCCCATGCACCCGCCCATTGCCCCAGCACACTTTGAAGAGCAGGTTGCCTTCCAACAGGAAGTGAAAAGGAGGAGATGATGGGACTAGGAAAGAAATTCGCAGTAAAACCTGCATGGTCTCCTACTGCACTAGGGGCTTTAGGTATGTGAACAATTCCTATAAATCTAGCAACTTCAAAGCCTAACATTGTTTGAAGTATGGTCCCTGGGCCTTCAATGGAGTACGTGGCATTTGGGGGCACCTTCTGAAATGAAGGTCAGTGCCATCAAAGGATGGAACCCAAGCTGGTTCCCAGAGAAGGGGTACCAGGGAGGGCCACTAATGGCTCTCCTGCACCTTGGCACCAGGCACTAGGCATTTTGCAAAACTGCCAGTGAAGGAGGTTTAATAAGCAGCGTAGTTTGACTGATGTTTAATGACTTGTGCCAATTTAAAAGTCGCATTTTTGGGTGTGAAAAGCAATCACAAGAAGATGGTTTTACTCACATAAAAATTAAGAGCTTGATAACTCTTAATTAAGGTGCCTGGGTCCAGTCTTTCATCATAGCCTGCCAGTTCAGTGACGCTACCTTGCAAGCATTCTGTCTAGTACTATCAAGGAAACAGTGATGCAACCTCTTTGTAAGTCACGTTAACATTCAGAATACAGTAAGATATTTCTTTTGAGAGTCTTGGTTTTCTCTACCAAGTATTGCATTTAACTAGGACTGAATGCCTTGAAAAACTTATGGGGGGTTGCCATAAGCCGGCTGTGACTTTTCTACCACATATACCTGTAAAGTTCAACAGAAATGGCCACTCCGTGCCCTTACAGTCACAAAAAGGTGACTAATTTGACAGCACTGGAAAGACAAAAGCCCATTTCCCGTAGCTCATTGGACTGAGGACCTTATAAACTCATCAACATTAGAAAGTAGTAAAAATAGATGGCAATTGTATGGGAACTTATTTTTAGATGTTTGGAAACCTTTTATAGAAGCTTATGCATAGATTTGCCAGCATTGTTTTTCTTTTCTTTTTGTTTCTTTTTTTTGTATTGCACACACACAGAGATAGATATATGGTGGAGAGTGCTGTCAAGTCATAGCTGATGTACGGCAACCCCTGGTGGGGTTTTCATGGTAAGATACTAACAGAGGTGGTTTGCCATTGCCTGCCGTTACAACCCTGGTCTTTGTTGGAGATCTCCCATCCAATTACTAACCAAGGCCATATATTATTTAAAGATATACCTGTGAAGTGCAAACAGGAACAGAATTGTTGCTAGCTTACAGCAGTCTACTTTTCAACCATCATTCAATATATATTCTTCAGAGTTATCACACAGAGGTAGACTAGCCATTGTACACACCAGAGAACTTTGTCCAGGAGTACTGATCGCAAGTAGAGCTCTGCTCAGCATCACAGGCACGACTCAGCTCCAACCAGGCAGTCACGTGCATGATGGTACTGCTTTGTCCATCATCTCTGATTCAAGGTCCGCTCAGCATGGACACTGGGAGTGGTTCTGCAGAAGGAGGCATCTGATGCTGCCTCTGGGGTGCTCTGTCCAGGACTGAATCAATTAAGTCTTCTCTGTAGCCAAGACAATGGATGGTTCATCTACCAGCACTCCCAGAGATGGCACAGTTTGGACCAACTAGCAGTCACATGGGAAGTGGTGATAGAAAAATTAGAACTCATAGAAACATATTGCTTGAAGGTTCCCCAAGGGCCATCTAGTTCGACCCCCTGTACAATGCAGGAAATTCACAATTGCCTCTCCCCCTCACGCCCCCAGTGACTACTGCTTGTTACATTACTGGCGTCTTGGTGCCTGGTGAGAGGCATTCAACTCAGCTTGATCCCATGCCATCTCCACAGTTCAACCTGCTCCACTGTCTCATCAGTAGAGGAATTCTCCCCCCTCCCCCATCACCACCCTTGTTGGCCAGGTATCTGCCTAGGTATTTATAACTTACGCATCATTGCATCGGTATGCGTTTAACTCTTTTAAAAAGGAAAATGTTAAGAGAGACGTAGGAGGGAGCTGCATGTAAAATACATCAGGGAAACAAGGTTATGCTTTAGAGGGGTCGCAAACTGAAATACCTAGGAAGATGAAAACTCATGATTTATTTATTTGAGTTTTATATTGAGTTCATTTCTAATCCTGAGATTGGATCCACGGATGCCCTTCTATTCATGTAATGACTCCTTCCAAGTATACACACACTTCTATTTTGACCTTTCCCATATGCCCCATTTTATTTCTCTTTGAAAATTATATTTTGAATCCTTGGGAATGATCTCTGATAATGTTACTTGCCCAAAAACATCTGTACTAAAGAAGGCTGGAAATCTAATGCCATGGCACTTACCCAGAATAAAAAAGCAAAGGCAACAGGAAAAGGCAAAGGAACTTGAAGTTTAAATTTCACTTGGGGGAAGGGGACTTATGAGACACAGTAGAATTCAGCGACAACAGGATGAGTGCCACAAATAAAAAGGAAGTATTAACAGATAACAGTATTAATACAAGCAAGTGAAGACACATGTAGTTTGGCTTAGTTTTGGCTGGGCTAAGTGCTAAAATGTTGGGACAATGGTTTTGAGGAAAGGTGAATTCTGAGGTAAATTTTGAAGGAAGGAAGAGAGGAAAGAAAGTCCACAAAGATGATCAGGTGTTGCAGAAGTGAAGCTCATGTGAAAGTGGAGAAATAAAGATTGCAAGACAGACAAGTAAAGAGTATTTGCTGGATACCAAAAGGGACATGAAGGCAGTGTAGAGAAGTGCCCAATGGCCTAAATATGATACGTTAATTATTTTGGTGCCCAAGTACTGGAACATTCAGGGCCAAGCTACAAGTGACGAATGACACTTGAACGGCAAGTGGCTTGGGTGGAGGGCTAGTGAACAGGGAGAAATACACTTGCCGTTCAAGTGTCATTCGTCACTTGTAGCTTGGCCCTCAGAGGGGCTTGAAGAATGAGGGGACAAATCATTAAGAAATTTCCTCTTCTTCATCCCAAATCTCCCCCATCAGGATTAGCACAAACTTTTAGGAGCAGGTTTCCCTATCCTCCTGATTGCCCACCCTATCTAATGGTGCAATCCTAAGCAGAGTTACACTTTTTAAAGCCCATTGAAGTCAATGGGCTTAGAAGTACGTAACTTTGCTTAGGATGGCATTATAATTCTGTCAGCATTTTGATGGCAAATCAGCTTGCCCAGCTGCTGCATAGCAGCTTTAGCTGGGAGCCATTCTTTGCATCCCCACCTGGAGGAAAGGAGGCAGGCTCCCTTCCTCGGCATCCGGGGCTTTGGCTGGTGGTGGGGGGTGGGCAGAGCCAGGAGCCTTATGCAGGCGGCTCTATTTCCCCCGGCCACAGTTGCCTTAAGTGCTCGGCCCACCCACCTCACCTTGTTCTAGAGCAGGACTAGCTGGCTGCTGTGTCCAGAGCCAGGTAGGAATTTTTTACCCTTTTCCCTGATTGCCTTTTGGGAAAGTGTTTTTTCTGCCTACCTTGCACTAATGGCAGTGTTTTGAGGCATTGGTTGGGTGTGCTGTTTGGTTTTGTCACTAACAGGAGATTTTTGGGAATAGGGTGCGGGCTGGTGAGCACCTAGTGGTGCTTCCCCAAGGGTGGGGAACAGGGTCTGTTATCAGTGTGGTATGCTTGTGGCAGCTACCATGGGCCAAGCTACACATGACGAATGACACTTGAACGGCAAGTGGATTGAGTAGAGGGCAAGTGAACAGGGAGAAATACACTTGCCATTCAAGTGTCATTCGTCATGTGTAGCTTGGCTCCATAGCACAGGCAGATGCCTGTGGGGATCCCCAAGGACAAGGCCTTCCCACATGCTGTACGGCTGGGGTGTTAGGTGCTTGATGGAGGGATCCATTGCCTGGCTGGCCGGGTTGCAGCCATTCTAGAGATGGCCTACACCCAGGGCTTTGGGGCTCGCCCAGGCAGGTTAAAGCAGAGGTCCGGGGCTGACCCCGTGGCTTGCCCTGTACCGCTTAGTTGGCCCTTGCCGTGGTTGATGTTTAATGGTCATTTCAATAAACGACCCTTTAGTTCCAAGTCTGTATCTGTCTCTTCACTCCAGCTGGGGTTGCAATGAGCATGCTCAGTCCTCAGTGGGCTATTTTTGGAGGGTGGGTGTTCTTTTCCTTCTGATTAGTTTATAAAGTAATATTATGTAAAAACCCTATTTTAACTATAGGTGGCCTGATTTTGCTGCTTTCATGATAGGCATTACCATCCACTTTAACTATTAGTTTCAAGTGGGTAGCCGCATTGGTCTATAGTAGAAGAGCAAGGTTTGGATTGAGTAGCACTTTAGAGACCAACTAGATTTCTAAGATATGAGCTTTCAAGGGTCAAAGCTCCCTTCATCAGATACATGGATTAGAAAAAGGCATAGATTACAGAGGCTCTTATCCTTTTCCATTCTATGTTTTTGATGAAGGGAGCTTTGACTCTCAAAAACTCATACCCTGGAAATCTAGTTGGTCGCTAAGGGGTCACTGGACCCGAATTTTATTCTTTAACTATAACAACAAAAAAATATTTACATAGTGTTCTATCTGTCCCATCCTAACTCCTCAGAAAATAAAGCTAGGAGTCACAAAATTGATCACCATTGTTAAAATGATTGTGGGAGTTGCAGTGCCAAAAATGAAAGGAATGGAAACATTCTGGCTAAGGTTATCTTCAGACCCCTCCGACCTCATGCTATTTGCAAAGGAAGTTAAGGTACTCTGATTGTGGCAAGCATAACTCAACAAAAGAGAGAGCTAGGCATTTGAAAATTGGCCAGTAGCTTCAAGATGCTGATGGGAGTTGCAGTACTAAAGGCAAAAGGAATTGGAAAATCTTGGTCCAGATTATCTTGAGAACAACTAATCCTTCCCCCCCACCCCTGCCATGCAATTTGCTAAGGTACTCTGGGGCAGGCATAACTCATCAGAACATGATGCTAGGTGTTTAAAAATGAGCCACCAACTTCAGGATGATGAAGTTTCTGGCACAGATAGCTCTTGATGGGTGACGTTGGACCAGTCACACACTCTCAGCCACTTTGGGTCCCCATTGAGAATAAAGGCAGTCCAGAATGGAAGGATCATAGAATCATAGAATCATAGAATCATAGAGTTGGAAGGGGCCAAACGGACCATCTGGTCCAACCCCCTGCCCAGTGCTGGATCAGCCTAAAGCATTTCTGACAAATATTCATCCAGCCTCTTCTCGAAAACTGTCAGTGAGTGATTCTGCACATGTTGGATAATGCACTTCCAATCCTCTTCATAGATCATTTGGAATGGATTTTTTTGTGCGCGGAACAAAAAATCCACCTCAAACGATTGATAAAGTGCATTGAAAGTGCATTATCCAACATGTGTGGAATCAGCCAGTGAAGGGGAGCTCACCACCTCCCTAAGCAGCTGATTCCACTTCTAAACTACTCTGACCGTGAAAAAGTTCTTCCTAATATCCAGCCGGTACCTTTGTGCATGTAATTTAAGCCCATTGTTTCGGGTCCTACCTCTGCTGCCAACTGGAACATCTCCCTGCCCTCCTCCAAATGACAGCCTTTCAAATATTTAAAGAGAGCAATCATGTCCCCCCTCAACCTCCTCTTCTCCAAACTAAACATTCCCAAGGCCCTCAGCCTTTCCTCATAGGGCTCAGTCTCCAGACCACTGATCATTCTTGTCGCTCTCCTCTGCACCCTCTCAATTTTGTCCACATCCTTTTTGAAGTGAGGCCTCCAGAACTGCACACAATACTCCAGGTGTGGCCTGACCAAGGCAGTATAGAGAGGGGCTATGACCTCCTGCGATTTCAACACTATGGCCCCTTTGATACAACCCAGGATTGAATTGGCCTTTTTTGCCACCGCATCACACTGACTGCTCATATTCAGTTTATGGAACGTAACACTCCTTTAAGACTCTCCCTCAACTATCAGAGCCAGTGTTGTGTAGAGTTTATAGTGTTTGGATAGAATCTGGGAGATCCAGGTTCAAATCCTGCCTCTGCCTCACACGTTTCTGTGACACGCTTTCAGTCACACACTTTCAGTCTAACCTACCTCACAGGGGATAAAATGGAGGAGGAAAGAACAACGTAAGCTGTTTTGGGTCCCCGCTGGGGAGAAAGATGGAGTATGGCATTTGTTATAAATCTAGTTTTGGCAAAAAAATAAAATAAAAGCATGATTGTTCTTGCTGTTACTTCATCTGCTTTTCTGCAATTCTTTTGGCAAGAGTTAATTCAGTATTCAAACTAATGTTAAATATCGCACGAGCAGCAAGCTATGGGGTTGGTGAGCAGCAATAGCAATAAAATGTTGAAATGTATTTAAGGGAAAGTCAATCCAAAGAAGATTAAAGCTGTTTAAAGTCAAAATCTGTTTTCTCATGTTCATTTCTTTATGTGAAACCGTTTAGAAGCAATAAAGATCGGGGTGTGTAGAACTGAACATGCTGAAGGAATGCAATTCTCAAGCAAGGAAAATGCATAGAGCAATCACCCAGGAACTGACACTCCAAGTTGGAGAGCAATCCAACCTGGTTTTTTGTCTGGTTTGTTTTGTATAATAGCAACATGAAAAGAACGGTTTGTACACAGGCAAATCAATGACTATTAGTCATAAATGTAGGAGACTCTAAATGGCCTATTAGATCAGCCAGTCCAATACTTCTGCCAGCACAATCTTATTCGCTGCTGAGCATCCTCAAAACACATTGTGAAGCAAATTACTCTACTGACAGAGACTCCATCACTGCTGTTGTAAAGCTGTTCCATAAACTAATTGGCACTATTGTTCAGAAGTCTTTTTTTTTTATGTGCAGAAATTTGTCCTTGTTTCCTCTTCTCTCTTTTAGCAACTGCAACTGACCTGTAATTAGCTAGATATAGGGTCAGCATAAAGCTGGCTGTAGAAACAATTTCCATTGTGCTTTCGCAATTGTTAGCCTTTCACTCGGGAAGCTAATTTGGAAAGCTGGGTTCATTATGGTCAGCTTCTAATGTTGATTTAAGGAATCGTGATTCTGATTTGTTCCTACTTAAAACTATAGCTCCTGAACCTTTTAGTAAGGAATTAATACTGTTGTTCCATTGTTTGAGATGGATGCGAAAGCTCCATTAAAATATATTAAGACACTGTTGCCATTTATCCCAGTCATTCCCAAACGGTGTGCTAATGTTCAATGGTACACCAAAGAAGCTCCCCGGCACCAGAAATCACTGGGGGCCAGAGTTTGCAGGCCGCATGGCGACGGGGTGCAGGCATGGTCACCATCTTCTGACTCAACTGGCCCTTCGTGCATGGCTCCCACAGCTAGCAAGCCACAGATTCAAATGCCAGCTGGCCAGTGACTGGCCAGCTGGGACCTTGGGGGGGGGTGACTTGGACCTTGGAGATGCAGTCTCCATCCAGAGACTGCATCTCCATCCAGTTGGCTATTTAGGGTAAGATTGGCCAAGCCAGGCAGCAGTTGAGCTCTGACCCGCATCCTTCCTGACCTCCGCTCTTCTGGAAGGAGGGCAGGATGGACTTTTGGGAAACAAAGTTTTTGCGGGACTTGGCATGGAATCTGTTTGAGGAATGAGTTTAAATTTTGGATTTTATGATTTCTTTTCTGCTGTCACAATTTTGGGGTAGCAGTCTTGGCATTGGGCACAGATCCTTTGCAGGGGGAAACAGGGCCCGTGTGCACGATTTCCCCCCATAGCTGGGGATCCCCATAATGGTCTTGGACCAGGCATGGCAGACACAAGCCCAACTCGGGGTCTGTCAGGGCATGTCTGTTTCCAGGTGACAGGGGAACAATCAGAGGCCTCTGCCCATGTGGATCTCACAAACGGTCACCCCACAGTTCCTCCCTTCAGAAGGCGGACTCAAGGGGCAAAGCGGTCATCAGCTGGCAGGAGGGCCAGCTGATGCTCAGAACTGCACCCTTGCTGAGGCAATGTTCTTATTTCTATAATCAGCACAAGTTGTGGCCCTTTCTTGCTCCAACTGCCACCTCATTTCTGTTGTATTGCCTTGTCTCTGCACTCCTGGCCTGCATGAACTCACATGAGAATGGCATATTCTTTTGGAAGTTAGTTCCATGAATAAGTCTCATTTCTGAGCAAACCTGCTTAAGATTTCTGTAGGTTTTTGTCCTTTGCAGTATGCTTTTAACAAGGGATAACCAAATCTGTACACAGTATTCTAAATATGGCTGCACCATTGATTTATACAATGGTGTTTATTCTTGCTGTTTGTTATTATTCTGCGACAGACCAAAAAGAAAAAGAAATAGTTGACATGAGAGGAATTATTGCAGCACTAGTTGATGTAGAGGGGGACCTGAATCAAGAGAAAAGGTGGGATATAAATAATTCAATTAATAAATAGTCAATTATGACTGATAGCATTATGGAGAACAAGACACAAATGCATGCAAACTGCATGTTTAAAAATATTTCCCCTCAATTAAATATGTATCATGCATTCTTGTTATATATGTTAAACCTAAATCAGCTCTAAAGAGATACAAAGTTGCTGAATTTGTGAGCTCTGGTCCATAAAAGTTTATGAACTAATTAAGTGTTAGTCTTTACAGTGCCAGGAGACTCTTCATTGGTTTTTCCTGCAGCAGACAAACATGACTACCCCCCTGGAAAATACACTAATGCTGCAGTTTTATGACTAGTGACTCAGAACCAGAACTTTACACAGATTTTTCAGTGATTAGATTTCAGAGTAATGAGCATAACATTTGTGTCTGGGCAACATGCATACAGTGGGGAATGGGATCTTACCTGCTAGCCCCATCCCAGAGTATGCATGCCAGTGTATTCATAAATAAAAAAATTACCTCCACATTTTTGGAGGAAGGGAAATGACTCAGATACAGAGAATGTGCTTTGCATGTAGAAAGTCTTAGGTACAATCCTGGGTATCTCCAGGTAAACAATTTCAAGCAGAAAGTCTTGGGAATGACATGTCTTTGCCTGAGACTCTAGAGAGTCATGGCCGATCAGAGTCGAAACACAGAACTACATGGATCAATGCTCTGACTCAGTACAAGGCAGCTTCACATGTACTAAGCATACAGAATGTACAATGTAAGTAGGGTCGCCAGCCCTTAGTTGACAATTCTCAAAAGCATCGGAGAAGGCAGAGACTCTTGGAATGTCACTTCCTGTTATGGAACAGGAAATGACATCATAATGCTCTAGGAATTTCAAAATCTCTATGATAAAATAGCATAAATTCATGCCACTATCCCCCCACTGCTCCACTGAGCAAGGATGGGGGATGAGGAGCATCCCCAGAAGACCCCCCCCCACAACAGCTGTTTAAGTGACAACACTAAATGTAGCCCTTGTAGTAGCCTCTTGACTTACTTATCTAATATACTAATAGCCAAGTAGCCTTAATGTACAGATATTTAAATCTTCTGATCTGCATCACTTGGCAACAAAACAAATGTATCTGAAAACTTGGAGCAACCCCCAGGTTTGCAGAAAAATCTAAAACCTGAAAAATTTACATTGGGGGGATTTAATCCTCCCCCCAAAAACAAAAGAACATTTCTGTGCATGAGCTTACCTCTGTTGTTTCCAGGTGTTGTGTAGGGCCCACAAGCGGCTGCACTTGAGACTAGGAGCAGCACAGGGTCAGTTGGATAATGAAGGGAGCCTTACCGGGCCTTCTGGAGACAGCAGAGGTGAAGAGAGATGACGGTCTCACAGTGTAATGAGGCGGGGAGCCAGTCAAGCTGTCACCACAATGACATTAGGGAGACAGCTAGGGGAGGTAAAAACACTTGGTAGATATCAGGAAAAGTTTCAGTGGGTGTCATGTCACCTATAGGTGCCACATTGTAGATTCCTGCTCCAAGAACTTCCCAAATCCCTGTCATAAAAACTATAGAAAATTGAGGGTGAGGGACAGAACAAGTGTGGAAGGTTGCCCAGTGAGGCAAGCAATTTGGTATCTATACCAGGGCAAAGGGGTGGAGTGTTTGTGTGTGAGAATGTGTGTGCATGTGAGAAAGAACACCATGTAGGAAAAATGAAGCAATGGAAGTTTATGTTCTATTTGTTGTTGTCATCATCTGAGGAACTTTGGCTGACAGGAAGTATAGAAATGTATTTATTTTTCTTAAATAAGATGAGAATAAAATGAAATGATACCAACCCTTGGAAATCTACATGAGCTCATGCCCCCTCAAAAAAACCCTGAAGCAGACACACATCATATTTACTGGCATCTTCTACAAATGTGTCAGATCCTTTGAGGAAGAACAGAGTTAAGATTAAGAGGCAAAAAAGAAAAGTACAGGGAAAGGAGATGTATTTTGTTTATGAAAATCTTAGAGTGAGTGTGCAACGTCTGTTACAGAGCAAATCAGAGGTTATTCCTTTCTATTTCTTTATAACTGTGTTATTTTTTCCTTTTCCTTTTCTTTTTTAGTTTTGTTGTTGTTGTTCAAATATTTTAATAAAATTGTTGGAGGGGGGAAGAGGAAGAACAGGGTTAATCAGTTCAAAAAGTAGTTTAGAAATCTCTCTATGTGCATTTGTCGCCAGTATTAAATTTGACATTTCTCTCATTGACACCTCTCCCAAATTCTGTTCCTTGTCTTGCATAACACATAGCAACATAGTGGGGAGACTGAACAACAACAACAAGAACAACAACAAAAACAAGAACAACGTCAGACTATGGAATCCCAGTTATCTAGAGTTCGTCTCCCCCCTTCTGCAAGAAGCACAAGGTCTCTTGGTTTCAAAAGGTTTATTGGAAGATTATGCTCAGGATACAGGGGTCCATGATCTAAGGACTTGAGGCCCTTAGCTGAACCAAAGCTTTGTTGAGAATGACACATAAAATGAAAGTAACAACACTTCAAACACCCCTTCCCAGCCTCCCCCCTTAGTCCCGTCTAGAAGGCCTGGGAAGGCGAGGACATCAAGGTTGGCCAGGCTGATAAGAATTCTTCATTCACATGGATATAGGCGGCCTGGGCAGCACCTGGGCCTGGAGGGAGAGAACTAAATAACTACAGATTATAACAGGAGAACATGGCGTAGCTGTGGCTTGAGAACTGACATTCTGACATTCTGCCTCTCTTAAGACCCCTCCCCTCACCCTTCTGCTCCTGCTTTTTCTGGGTACTTTTTATGGAACTTAGCAATCAGTTTAGGAGCATTTATATGAGAAGCTTCCACCCACTCATGATACCCCTCCTCAAAGTCTTTCCACCTAATTAGGTAAAAGAGCTTATTGTATCTGCGTTTGTAATCCAAGATTTCCTCAACTTCATTGTGAACTTGGTTGTCTATCATGGTTGGGTGTGGCACCAATTTGCTGGGATGCCATTCATCAGGAGGTGGTGCTTTCTTGAGTAGGCTGATGTGGAAAGTTGGGTGGACCTGGCGTAGATTTTTTGGTAAATCTAGTTCTACAGTCACATCATTGATCACTTTCTTTATTGGGAAGGGTCCCAAGTATTCCAGGCCCAACTTTTTACTAGGTTGTTCTGTTCTGAAGTTTTTTGTGGAGACATACACCTTATTTCTTTGGTGTAATTTCCATTGTGCCACACGATGGCGATCTGCATACTTTTTGTAGTCAGCTTTGGCTTTATTCAAAGTGTTTTGGATTTCCACCCATTGTTTTGCCAGGGTGGTCCACCATTTGCTCAAGTCTCCTGAGCGGTTGCTGGGAGGTTGCTCTTCGAAGGGGAACGCTACTCCGTCATAGCCATGGATGATTTTAAAGGGAGTTTCTCCTGTTGAGCTGTGTACCGTGTTGTTATACACGTATTCGGCAAGATGCAAGAGCTGGGTCCAATTATCTTGTTGAAAATTAATATAGCATCGAAGGGACTGCTCTAGTACTTGATTAGTTCTTTCGGACTGCCCATCGCTCTGGGGATGGTGGACGGAGCTTATTCCTTGTTCAATGCCCGCCACTTGTAAAAGCTCCTGCCAGAAGTTGGCAACAAATTGAACTCCACGATCCGATATTACCTTGGAAGGAAAAGAATGCAGTCTTACAATATGTTTCATGAATAGACTGGCCAACTTTTTTGCTGACGGAATACTGGAGCATGGGATGAAGTGGGCTTGTTTGGAGAACAGATCCACCATGACTAGAATACAGGTGCAACCCTTGGATGGGGGAAGATGAGTAACAAAGTCCATAGAAATTACTTCCCAGGGTCTGTTGGGGGTCTCTAAGAGTTGTAGTAGTCCCGGGGGCTTCCCCCTTCTGGGTTTCGCCATGACACACGTAGGGCAGGAAGCTACATATTGAGACACATCCCTTCGGATACTGGGCCACCAAAACTGTCTTTGTAGTAAATGTAAGGTTTTTAGGTATCCGAAGTGGCTGGCGGTCCGAGCATCATGACATTGTTGTAGCACCAGCCTTCTCAAACTAGCAGGGATATACAGCCGATTTCCCTTAAACCATTCTCCAGCTGCCATTTGTGTCATTTTTCCTGTGGGCGCTTGTTCCCCCTCCTTTTCCACTTCGCTTTTCACTTTAGCTCTCCACCCCTTTTGGTCATCGGACTGTTTGGTTGCCTGGCTACGAGTAGTAACCATTCCCCCTAATTGAGTGGGGGAAAATACTGTGTCAACAGTCTCCTCCTTCTTGCTCTGGTGTTGGGGCATGTGTGAAAGGGCATCCGCCAGGAAGTTAGATTTGCCCGGTAAGAAATTCAGAGTGAAATCAAACTTAGAAAAGAATTCCGCCCAGCTGAGTTGCTTAGCATTAAGGCGTCAGGGCGTTCTGAGCACTTCTAAGTTTTTGTGATCAGTCCAGACCTGAAAGGGATGTTGTGCCCCCTTCCAACCAATGGTGCCAAGAATCAAGGGCAATTTTAACCGCAAATGCTTCTTTTCCCCACACACTCCAATTCCTTTCTGCTTCTGTAAATTTTCTGGACAAATATGCACAGGGCCGTACCTGACCACTTTCCCCTTTTTGCATGAGGACGGCTCCAACGGCAGAGTCACTGGCATCCACTTGTACTATGAATGCTTTATTCTCATCGGGGTGTTGTAGAACCAGCTCAGTAGTAAACTGATCCTTCAGCATTTCGAACGCTAGCTGACAGCTTGGGGTCCAAAGGAGTCGGGCCGTGGGTTTGGCTGTTTGCTCCCCCCTCCCTTTTGTCTTAAGTAATTCCGTAAGGGGGAGAGCTATCTGGGCAAAGCCTTCAATGAATTGTCTGTAAAAATTAGCAAAGCCCAGGAATGATTGTTGCATGTGGTGGGCGCTTGCCACTCTTACACTGCTTTGACCTTTGTTGGGTCCATTTTTAGTCCTTGTCCTGATATGCGGTAGCCTAAATAGTCCAATTCTTTTTTGTGACATTCACATTTGGACAGCTTGATTGGGAGCTTGTGGTGCATCAGGGTGGCAAGGACTTTCCGAACTAATTTTACATGTGCTTCTTTATTTTCTGAATAAATAAGCACGTCATCAAGGTAAACAACAACTCCTTTGTACAAAAATTCATGTAGAACCTCATTTATCATTGACATGTAAATTGAAGGGGCCCCAGATAAGCCAAATGGCATGACCAAATATTCATATTGGCCTAAGGGGGTATTGAACGTGGTTTTCCATTCATCCCCCTCCCTTATTCTAACATGAAAATATGCATCTTTGAGATCCAATTTTGAGAAGATCTTACCCTGCGCCACTTCACTTAGCAGGTCACGGATTAACAGGATCGGATAGGCGTTGGTCATAGACACAGCATTGATACCTCGAAAGTCTGTACACAATCAGAGCTCCCCCCCGCCCATCCTTTTTCTTCACGAACAACACAGGAGCTGCATGTAGGGAGCTAGCTGGGCGAATGAATCCTCTCTCCAGATTCTTGTCTATGAATTTTCTGAGTTCTTGCCTTTCTGCCAGACTCATGGAATATAACTTTCCTTTGGGGAGCTTTTCTCCTGGGATTAATTCAATAGCACAGTCCGTGTTCCGGTGCGGCAGCAGGCTATGCGCCTCCTCCTCACTAAAGGCTTGAGCCAGGTCTTGATACTCTGGAGGGATTAAACATAGCTCTTCAGCGGTTAACAGAGCGACCTCTGAATTTGTGGGGGCTAATGCACCCCATTCTGCTTTCCAACGGTGTTTTTGGCAATATTCCGGATCAAATACTATCATTCCTTTTGCCCAGTTGATGTAAGGATTGTGATCCCACAACCACCTACTACCTAAGATGAGTGGGTATTTGGCTGCTTGGCTTACAATAAATGGACGCACTTCCCAATGTTTTCCCATGCCTGTGGGCACTTGTTCTGTTTCTAGAACCGCTGCGTTCATGTTAGATCCGTCCATTTGTTCAAAGACAATTGGGACTTTCAGTTCATGCGTTTCTAGACCCAGTCCGTTTACTAGCGCTGGTGCTATAATATCCTGGGAGCATCCTGAGTCAATTAAGGCTTGGACTCGAATGTGGGTCCCCCTCTTAGGATTTACTAGCATAACAGGAACGAATAATATGGCCCCTCTTTCTCTCACCTTCTCCGGGGTGGTCCTCTCCTCCATCTGCCGTTGAGGCCTCTTCATGACAGATCCATCTCGTTTCCCAATGGCAGGCTGAGCTCCTTGGCCTCCGAGATCTGTGCTTCAAACTCCATGCACACTTCTTCCACCTCCAAGCTGGTTTCTGAGCATCCCTTTTTAGGTAAACCCCGGCCTCTGCTGGATTGTGGGGCTGGGGTGGGACGTGCCGAGGGCGCTGGTGCTTGCCTCCGAAGAGGGCATTGGGCTGCATAATGCCCGCTGTTTCCACATTGTAGGCATAGTTCTTGTCTCCACCTCATCTCACGGGCTCCTCTCGCACCAGGAGCACCCCGTCCTCCCCGCTGACTTGGCGGGGCTCTTTGGGTACCCGTGGCCTGTTGTTGCTCCACTATTCAAACAACTTGGGTGCGATTCTCCACTTCGCAAGCCAGTTGTATCCACCCCAGAAGCGTTGGTGGATCATCTTGCATTAGCACCCTGTCCAGTAACCTAGGGTTCATCCTGTTCCAAAAGAGTACAATTTTGGTTCCTTCCTCTTGATGTGGGCACTTGGCTGCCAGATGACGGAACTTGGCTGCATAATCTCTCACTGACTGGGACCCTTGCCGCAAGGTTTGCAGTTCTGTGCGGGCCCGTTCCCCTTCTAGAGGGTCTTCATATTGGGCTCTGAGCGCGGCAATAAAGGCTTGCAGACTTCCCAGCTCTGGGGCACCTGTATAGTAGAGGGTTACATACCACTCAGCTGCTATGCCTTCCAGGTGGGCTGTGAGGTGCATCACTCAGCTTTCTTCATTGGGGAATAGGTAACCCCATTGACTGAAGAATTGTAGGGCTTGTATGACAAAGAACCCCAATTTGTGAGGGTCACCATTGAAGGTAGCTTCCAGCTTAATCCATCCCATCGGTAGTTCGCCCTCACCAGCTCCTCCCAAGTCAACCGGTTGGGCAGGTGGTTGTCGCGGCACAGGAGGTATACCTTGGGGATGCAGCTGAACCATCGCAGGTCTTGATAGTGCTCCTGGAGCACCCGGACGGAGGTGGAACAGGGAGTCTCCCTGGTGGCCCTACTCCCCCTGGTCCCAGTTGCGGCGGTGGTGCCGGCCCTCGAGGTTGAGGTACTGCTGCCACAGGAATGGCAGGCCCTGGTCCCGTAGGGGCTGCTCCTCCAGCGGTAGGAGCCAGGGGGGGCGCTGGAGGGACTTCTGCTGCTGGTCCCTGGGGCGCTACCCCTCCTTGCTCACCATTTGCGATGGGTGCGACTCCTCCTGGTGGCGGTGGCAATGGGAGTGGTGGGCCTTGCGTGGGCGGGGCAGCCGGTCTTGCGTTGGCCCTGGCCACCATTAGTTCAAGCAACTGGTGTAGTCCCGCTGGGGCATGGGCACCGGTGCGTCCCACACCTTCCTCCCCTTGGACTAGCACCGCAATCAAATAGGTGGCTCGTGCTAAATCTGCTCGCATTGCCTCCACTTGTGCTTCTAAGGCTTGGCAGTGGTTCTCCTCCTCTACATTGAGGTCTGGCTGCTTCTCTTCCTCTCCGGGCTGCTGGAGCAAGCTCTCCTCCCAAGCTCTCTGCTGGCGGTCGGCTCTCTCCACTGCTTCCTCCGTGGCTTGAACTCCTTGCAACTGGGCTTGGGGACCAGATGTTGCAGTTGCCCCCGAAGGGACTTGGTCCGACATCTCAGTCGTGCTAGCCACCCAACCCTTTGCAATTCCAGTCACTGCTAGTACTCCGTACTGTACCACTTGGCCCTGCCCCTGCAGAGTGGCCAAACGTCCCTGTCTTTCAGGAACTTCCACATCACTCTCCCACATTCTGACCAAATCAACATCTGCGTAGTCCCAGCTCAAGGGCTCCGTGCACGGCGTAGTCCAATCTGGGAGGCTGGTTGTCTCTTCTGGTGGGTTCACTTCCACCAGGCATTGTGCCACCTCATCCCAGCGATACCATGGCTGAGTGCTGGTATGAACTTCCCTGGCAGAGAGTGTGGACCTCCTGCCAGTTTCCCACACCAGGCCTCCCGTTGCCCCCATGTCTTCCGACACTGGCGTGAGGTTCATCATAGAGTGGGAGAACAGAGTACCGGCATGTCTTTCTCTGGTTTCCCGGGGCCCCACTGCCGGGGTGTAGGCACGGACATCAGGGGGGTAACTCCTCTTCCCATGCTGGTCCAGGGTCTGGCGCCTTCCCTGATTGCTTGCGCCTGATTGGTACCACCATCAGGCTGTAGAAACTGCCCTTCGCCCTCCTTGCCTGGGTCAGACGGGTCGGTTGGACATGGTCCGGTATCCATCTCTTCCAGTTGAGGGGTCAGGGAGTTAAAAGGGGATTCTCAACAAAATGTCAGACTATGGAATCCCAGTTATCTAGAGTTCATCTCCCCCTTCTGCAAGAAGCACAAGGTCTCTTGGTTTCAAAAGGTTTATTGGAAGATTATGCTCAGGATACAGGGGTCCATGATCTAAGGACTTGAGGCCCTTAGCTGAACCAAAGCTTAATTGAGAATGACACATAAAATGAAAGTAACAACGCTTCAAACACCCCTTCCCAGCCTCCCCCCTTAGTCCCGTCTAGAAGGCCTGGGAAGGTGAGGACATCAAGGTCGGCCGGGCTGATAAGAATTCTTCATTCCCATGGATATAGGCGGCCTGGGAAGCACCTGGGCCTGGAGGGAGAGAACTAAATAACTACAGATTATAACAGGAGAACACGGCATAGCTGTGGCTTGAGAACTGACATTCTGACAAACAACAACAACATTTGATTAATATACCACCCTTCAGGATGACTTAACACCTACTCAGAGCAGTTTATAAAGTATGTCATTATTATCTCCACACCCTGTGAAGTGGGTGGGGCTGAGAGAGCTAGAAGCTGTGACTGACCTAAGGTCACCCAGCTGGCTTCAAGTGGAGGAGTGGCAAATCAAACCTGGTTCTCCAGATTAGAGTCCCACGCTCTTAACCATTATACCAGACTGGCTCTTCATCTTTCTTGCTGATCTTCAAAATGCATTACAAAATAAGAGGAAACAACAGACTAAAGAAAGCAGTATAAGATATATCATAAACAATGCAACAATTAGACTACAAAAATTCAAAATTTATGTAGTACAAACAATTGTAATTCATACAGCAAGTGGTGCAATAAACAACCACCCTATTCCCTATATGAAAGTGCCCTCTTGAACAGATCCATTTACTACAAACCCATTCCCTTTATAAAGATATACAATGGAATAATAGTAAATACTTTACTATTTATACAGGGGAGGGGGGAGTCCCAGTGGTTAACCCCAAGAATGGTAATACCTGAGAAATGAGATACGTTCAAGAAAGATTTTATTATGCGAATGCACAAGAGGGCAAAATTAATGTTCCTCAATCAACCTTCATTTACATTTCTTAACTTTAAATTCACAAACTTAATATTCATGTAAATTTTAATTAGTTTCAAGTCAGATAAAAGTGAGAAAGACAATCCCCTCACACTTCTAATGAACCAGCGTGTTGTTCAAATAACGCGGCAAGATTAGCTAACTCTGCCAGAATTTAGAATAATTCATGCATTGCTGGTAGATTTTCCAGACTATTCAGACTATTTCCACAAATACTAGTGCCCTAATTACCTAATTAAATAGGATAGGCACTCCAATTATAAATTTTACATTCACCCTAAGAGCATATATCCCTTCTAAAGAAGAAACTTTAGCCTGATTCTATACCTTTGACACTTGCATTCGAGGGTCCCAAACTGATTAGTTTTACTTGGTAATTAAGCCTTACAGGGTGAATCTGGCCTTCATTAAGGGCTTTAACTGATATTTAGCATAGCCACAGACTGACAGAGGCTAAATCCGTCTGCATTGGATTCATCAAAGCACACTTCTCTGCCTAACATTGACTAATTTCTCTTGAGCAAGTTAATGGAGCATAAAAATAACCTCAAGCCAAAGGACTGGCAAGCCTTGTGACCTTTTGGTCAAAAGAGAGAGAAGAAAGTAAAGAAATCAATATCTGAAGTTGCTTCCCTATGCAATATTCCATACAGGAACATTCCAAAGAACCATAGAACCCTTGCTTTTCTCGGGAGGTCTTCTTTCAAGGAACCTAGCATAGGTCTCATATGTTAAAGGCAGGTATCCAACTCTACACCCTAACTTTATAATTTAAAAAGTTTGGTGATTAAATGTAAGACAGCCATTTAAAGCCTTAAACAGACTGGGACCAGCATACCTAAGGGACCGCCTCTCCCCATATGTGCCCCGGAGAATTCTCTGATCAGCTGGAAAACATCTGCTGGTGGTCCCTGGCCCCAGGGAGGCTCAACCAGGGCCAGGGTCTTTTCGGTCCTGGCCTCAACCTGGTAAAACTCTCTGTCTGAGGACACCTGGGCCCGTCAGGATCTTCTATCATTTCAGCGGGCCTGTAAGACAGAGATGTTCCACCAGGCGTATGGTTGAGGCCAGCATGAGATCTTCACTGAGCCTCCCACCAGCCTCCCACTAAGTGTGGGGTTACACAGTGTCCACCGGCCGGCTGCCCAACAAATGGATACAGCACGGGGCTATGTAGTACCCATTTGTTTGCTGATCCAGGTATGGGTTGCACTACATTATCTGTCCACATCCCTCACCCTGTATGTTGATGGGCAGGAATCGGGAACTGACCCCATCTTGGGACAGTTATTATCTGATGTTGATTTTATGAGGAACTGTTGTTTTAGGAATTGTTTTAATATTTATATTATATTTTTCTAACTGCTGTACCTTACCCTGAGCAGCAGCAACAACAACAACAACAACAACAACAACAACAACAACAACAACAACAACAACAACAAAAATAAAGCAAAATGTAGGGTTGCCAACTCCAGGTTGGGAAATCCCTGGAAATTTTGGGACTGGAGCCTAGAGAAGGCAAGGTTTGGAGAGGGAAGGCATCTAAATATGGTATGATACCATGGAGGCCACCTTCCAAAGCAGCTATTTTCTTATGGAAAGTTTTCTCCAGGAGAACTGATCCTCAGAAGTGGTCTGGGGGTCAGTTGTAATTCTGGTAGATCTCCAGCCACCACCTGTATTTTGGGAACCCTAACAAAATGTGATGTGGGGCAGGGGACCAAAATCATCCTGGCCCTGTATGATTTTTGCTGCCTTCTGTAAATCTGTGAAGCATGCAAGCATCTGGCTTTTCATCCATCACTTTGAAAACCTGTGCTATGTAACAGTGCAAAATCACTGTCCGACACATATCATGCCAGCCCCATGCTCATACACCACAGCAAGTGTTCCTCCGTCACCAGCCATGCTGGACGGTCATTGCCTCCTGATCCGTTGGGGTGAGCTGCCCAAAAGCCCCACTCACCCTATTGGGATCTGGCCCAATGCCTCAAACCCGCCAAACCCATAAAGTTGTGACAGCCCTCCCTTCAGCCCAGAGAGCGGAGGGCGGGCGGGAAATGTGCTGCTCCTGCCAGGGCTCCAGAAGGAATGGCGCCGACCATGTGGCTGCACCGAAGAAGGGATGGACGCTCCTTCTCTTCCTGACTGACCATGCCTCCACTGCATCCTGCTCTTGGTGCCAATACAGCCCGTTGGTGAGTCAAGGAGCTTCTCTTATACATTAACACAATTTATGGAATGTGGAGCCCCATAACTCAGATGGTTTTTAAAAGGGATGAGAAACTATATGAAGGACAGGTTCATTAATGATTTTTAGTCTGACAGCTACATGAAACCTCCATGTTCTGAGGCAGTTTATCAGTAAATACAAATTACTGAATGGGCAGAACTACTGGCCGTGCTTTGGGGTTCTGAAGGGGCATCTGTCTGACTCAGATAGGAAACAGGTACTGGACAAAATAGACCTTTGGTTTGATCCAGCAGGAGTCTTAAAATTATTTTAATAATTGTCAAAATATTTCTTGACCCCTTGATGATGATTTTGGGACATTATCCAAGGCAAGTATCTTTACTGACCATATCACTCACACTATTGCATATAGCACAACAATACATAATTACCACAGCTATCACCCAATTAAAGACGTCACGGTACCATCCTAAACAGTCACACTTTTCCATATTGATTGATTTCACTGGATTTGGAAGGGTGTAACTGCTCAGGATTGCACTGTTAGTCTGTTCCTCATATGGGGTTTTATGGGTGCTAGAAAATGATCAAGTCAAGATCTTATGAGATTTTAGAATACAAACTGCTCAACACCTTGAACATAATACACCAGATATAACAGTTGTGGAAAAAGTCAAAAAGTTTGGATAATTGACATTGAAATTCCAGGGAATGCCAGAATCAAAGACAAAGAACAAGAAAAAACTATTAAATATAAAGATCTGGTAATAGATACCACCCCATTGTCATTGGGGCACTGGGAACTATTTCGAAAAACTTTGCAACTTATATGGAAAAACTGCAGCTTTCTGATATAACACCTACAGAATTGCAAAAGACAGCATTACTTGGAACAATGTACATATTACACTGATACCTGGCTAATACTTAGGTCTCTGGTGGAAACTTTTATCAGCTCAGCAAGGCAAATCAATGGTAAAATGGGATCTTTATTTATTATTGATTATGTGGTATAAAGTTTGAATAACAACAACTACTACTACAATAATAAACATTTTATTTATATACCACTGTTTAAGACAACTTAATGCCCACTCAGAGTGGTCTACAAAGTGTGTTATTATTATTGTGACAATCACCCTGTGAGGTGGGTTGGGGCTGAGAGATCTCTAAACACCAAGGTCACCCAACTGGCTTCAAGCAGAGGAGTGGGGAATCAAATCCGGTTTTCCAGATTAGAGTCTTTCTCTTAACCACTACACCAAACTGGTTCTCTTAATCTGATAAACAGTACAATCCTAAGAAGAGTTACTCCAGTCTAAGTCCATTGAAATCAAGGGGCTTAGACTGGAGTAACTCTGCTTAGAATTGCGCTGTAAATGTGCATAAATCACTGAAGAGAAGAAGTCGGAAATATGCAAATAGTAGCACAGAATGGTTGATGCAGAAGGCCCCCTGGAATTGTGGGTGGGGAATTTCCATTCATTGGCAAGTGCTAAATTCAGCAGGTTTCAATCAGCTGGATATTTAAGAGGGGGGACACAAGCCTAACTTCCAGGTGCAAACCTGCCTCTCCAGTAGCACACCGAGCAGCATTTTAAGATATTGGACTCTTAGACTGACTAGATAGCACTGACTGTTTTACTCCTTTTTTGCACTTTATAGTTTTATCCTAAACCAAGACTTTTGTACTTGCAAAGAGGCGTTATTGCAATAATGCACTTTCCATACTTGAAATGTCTTTATTTGTACTGATAAAGTTATTACTTTAAACAAAATGCAACTTTGGGTAGGGAGGATTTGTTTATAATTGCACAAGTCACTCTTGAGATAAGGGTACATGTGTTGTTTTTAAATGTTCTTATCACAAAAACAATATCTTTAAAGAAAAAAAATCTTTGTTTTTGAATGATGGGTAAATACACCACAGCAGGCATTCCTTGACTCATCTATGCATAAACTTTTTTTTAAGATGGTGAGATTTTTAAGTATTTGTATTTTTTAAAAAAATTAAAAGTATTTGAATTAAAAATTAAAATCTGCTTGCCAATTAAGGAGAATGTTTAAGTCAATTAAAATGTTACTTGATTAACCAATTTGACTAAGTTCTGCACCCTATTAATTTGCTCATGCTTATCTCTGATCCAACTCTCATGTAACAGTAGCTTTCATCCTTCGCTTTTGACAATATTTCCAAAAAACTGGCATTTTTTTTTTTTAAATTTCTATTTCAAAGTCAATGAAATGGCCTTTTTGTCCAGTTGTAAGTGCTGGCTGGTAAGTATTGGGGCTGGTAGGACAGGGGGATCAATGGTATGAGAACCAACTAATTCTAATTTTTGGCCTCATCTTCCTTATCGAAGAAATGCATTTGAAAGACATTCTTGAAATATTTTCCAACTATACGAAAGTAGAACACAGAGTCCCATTCATTTGCCAATCTAATACAACTTCTCTTTTTTGCTTTGAACAACAGACACAAAGCAGGAGGGAAGTCTGGCAACATGTCGCCACTCTTTCTAAAATCCAGTATTCAGCACACTCAAAAGAGTAAAGATTATAAGACAACCAAGTTTCTGAACAAGTTGCCTTCCATAAACCTTCTTTTTAAACTTGTTAGAGTTGGAAAAGCTGGAAGGACAATTTTTCTCTCTCTCATGCTAAAAGAAAAGCTTCCTTTTTTGTTCTGCCACAATAAGATCTCACTGTGAGGCACATTCCTTCAAATCCATTCTTCTACCTTTCCTTCTTATAGAAAATGATTAGCTGTTTCTGAGTCTGAAGGGGCAGGGCTGAATGTCCTGAGCAGAGGTGGGCACGGACCAGGAAAAACCCACGGGATGTGGGTACATGGTCCATGGCATTTCATGCACCATGGACCACGAACCTTTCACCATGCAGCGCCAGTTCGCAAACCAACCAGTTTGTCAGTCTGGGCCGGTGCAGGGAGCACTTTAACCCCCCCTTGCTTCAGCTGACTCATGGGCCCACCAGTCAGCTGGAGCAAGGGGTGATTTAAATATTAAAGTGCTCGCAGTGCTGCTTGTGAGCGGTGATGGGAGTGATCTAACCCCCGGTCCCTCCCAGGCCCGCCAGTCAGTTGAAGCAAGGGGGTATTTAAATGTTAAAGTGCTCCTGGCACCGCTTGCCAGTGGGGCAGGGAAGCTTTAATGGACCATGGACCAATGGACTGGTGAAAAGTCTGTGGGATCTGTGGAAAACGGGTGTTCCACGACATGCCGGTTTGCGAACACCAAACCAGCCCAGTCCATGGAGGACTGGATTGATACCCTTCAAGTGCACAAAGAAGGAGAGTATTTCATCAACAAAAGTCGCCAGGCCTTGCAAAGGGATGGGGAGTGTGATGGAAGGGACAATGAAACAGAATATTTTCCTAACGAACTTCCTCAGAGATTGACAGTATAAACCAGAAGGTGCAGAGCTAGATGGCATTCAATGCCACTGGAGCTGACCAATAAGAAGGAAGAACTTGATCTACTAATGCAGAGGGAAATATAATACTTAGTAGGCATTTCAGAGACTTGGTAGGATGGTTCTTACAACTGGAATACAATAGTGGGTGGATATGAGTTATTCAAAAAGACATGAAGTGTTGTAGGGAAGGTGGAGTGGCACTGTATGTGAGGAAAGTGCTTGATTGTCAGGAAGTACTGGAAGAGAAGAATGACAACCCAGTGGAAAGCATCTGGGTGAAGATAAAGGAGGAAAGGACAAGCAGTATTGTGGATGGAGTCTGTTATAGACTGCCTGACCAAGGAGATAAGGTGGATTCTATCCTCTGTGAGCAGCTTAATAGGGTGTTCAAGAAACACAAGCTTGTATTTATGGGAGACTTCAACTTCCCTGATGTATGCTGGGAGACCAAATCTGCTGTGTGTTCAGGGTCACACAATTTCCTGACCTGCTTGGCCAGCAACTTACTTTCTCAAGAGAGGGAGGAAGCATGAGTGGCTCGGCCATAGTGGACTTGGTATTAACCAAAAAGAAAGAGTTGGTCAACAGGGTAAAGGTAATGGCAACCTTGGAATTCCTTTTGCTGTGAGGTACCAAGGGAGTTTGTAGCCAAACACTCTGGTTAGATTTAGTAGGGCAAACTACTAAATGTAGAGATATGATAAGAGTTATTCCATGGACAATAGTGCTGTAGGGAAAAGGAGCGACTGAAGAACGGGCTAAAAGAAGAGCTCTAAAAGTGGAGCTGTTGCAGGCTCAAGATATCACCATTCCAGCAGGATGGAAATGCAGTAGATGATCTAAGAGTCCAATGTGAATAAACAGAGCTCTGTGATAAGCTAAGGAGGAAAAGGAGATATTAAAGAAATGGAGGGAAGGAAATACATCCAAAGAAGAATATCTAGGTATAGCTAAACACTGTACAGCAGGCTTCAGAGAGGCCCAAGCTCAGAATTAACTGAGACTAGCCAGGGGACTCACCACAACAAAAAGATGTTCTTCAGATACATGAGAAGCAAACAGAAGTTGAAGGGGGCAATACCCAATTTCAGGATGAAAATGGAGAAACTCTGACAGAGGACAGAGAAAAAGCAGAAAGGCTCAATGCTTCCTTTGTCTCGGTTTTCTCCCTGAAGGAGAGAACAGGCCCACCTGGAGATGCTAGTAGGCAAAACATGAGTTTAGGGCAGCTGGTTGACAATGACAGAGAAATTGTGGAGAAGCACCTTGCTGCACTGTATGTGTACAAATTCCCTGGGCCAGATGGGGTGCACCTAAGAGTGCTTAAAGAACTTTGGAAAGAGCTTGCAGACCCTTTGTCGATCATCTTCCAGGCTTCTTGGAGGACAGGTATTATGCCAGAAGACTGGAAGAGGGCAAATGTCATCCCAATCTTCAAGAAAAGGAAAAAGAACGGTCCTGGGAACTACAGGCCAGTTAGCCTGACCCAGGGAAGATACTGGAACAAATATTAAAGGAGTCAATCTGCAAGCATCTGATGGACAACATAGTGATATGGGGAAGTAAGCATAGATTTGTCCCTAATAAGTCCTGCCAGACCAACCTCATCTAATTCTATAATCTAGTGACATGCTTACTGGATCACAGAAATGCTGTCAATTAGAGATGGGCACAAACCGGAAAAAAAACAAACCGTGTGGTTTGTGGTTCATCAAATTTCATGAACCACGAACTTTCACAAACCTGCCCCCACCTCGGTTCGCAAACCGGTACGTTTGATTCGTAAAAACGTCACATCCAGGTCAGAAAACCATCACTTCCGGGCCAGCAGAAAGTCACTTCTGGGTCAGCAGAAGGTCTGCAAGAAGTCCATCCCATTGCCTAGGAAACTGATTGATCGGCACCAGGCTGTCTGCAGTGACTAACCAAAACATGAACCAAATGAACGAGCCTAAAGTTCATGGTGGTGCATCAGAAATGGGATCTGATGAACCACTGGTTCATCATGAATTTGGGTTTGTATTTTGGTTCGTGCCCATCTTTACTGTCAATGTAGTTTATCTGGATTTTAGTAAAACTGTTGACAAGGTTTATCATGATGTTCTGGTAGGTAAACTGACAGACTGTGGACTGGACTCAAAAAGGTCCGAAAAACTGGCCGGATAACCGCACCCAAAGTGTAGTTGTCAATGACATCAGATCTAATTGGAGGGAAGTGTCTAGTGGAGGGTCATAGGGCTCAGTTCTGGGCCCATTGCTTTTCAATGTTTTTATAAATGTTCTGGATGAGAGTTTGAGGGGATTACTTATTAAATTTGCAGATGATATCAAACTGGGAGGAGTAGCAAACACCCTTGAAGACAGGGATAGAATTCAACGAGATCTAAACACACTGGAACAGTGGGCAGATTTGAAAAAGATATGCTTTGACATGAATAAGTGCTAGGTTCTCCACCTGGGTAACAAAAATGCAAAGCATACATACTGAATGAGGGATACCCTTCAGGGTAGCAGTGCGTGTGAACATTATCTTGGGATAGGATGGATAGGATGCTAACTATGAGCAGTCAGTGTGATGCAGCAGCAAAAAAGGTGAATGCAATCTTGGGGTGTATTAACAAAGGCATAACACCCTTATCATAGGACATAATTTCCCCATTATATACCGTATTGGTCAGGCCCTACAAAGAGTATTGTGTGCAGTTCTGTAGACCTCACTTCAAAAAGAATGTGGACAAATTGGAACGGGCACAGAGGAGAGCAACCAGGAAGATCAAGCCCTACAAGGAAAGACTGACGGAGCTGAGAATATTAGATTTAGAGAAGAAAAGGTTGAGAGGAGACATGATTACTCTCTTTAAGTATTTAAAAGGCTGTCACTGTTCATGTTGACAGCAGAGGACAGGACTCGAAACAATGGGTTTAAACTACAGGAGGGAATGTATCAACTGAACATTAGGAAAACCTTCACATTAAGAGTAGCTGAGCAGTGGAATCGGCTACCTAGGGATGTGGTGGGTTCTCCCTCCCTGCCAGTTTTCAAGAAGCAGCTGGACGAATACTTGTCAGGGATACTTTAGGCTGTTCCTGCATTGGGCAGGGGGTTGGACTAGATGATTTGTAAAACTACTTCTAATTCTGTAATTCTATTATTCTATCCTTATGGCTCCCTGTCCAATTAACTAGCATCCTGGTGTTGATAGGCCTGTTTTAAATGAGAAGAAAGCCCTCTGCCTCTCTAAGGAGGGACATGATTGTCTGCAGTACTGAACAAAGCAAAAACAGGACAGAGCCAGCCTTAACTGGTAGCCTGCCAGCTACAGTTGCCAACTTCCAGGTGGAGCCTGGAGTTCACCTGGAATTACAACTGATCTCCAGATTACAGAGTTCAGGTCACCTGGAAAAAATGACAGCTTTGGATGATGGACTCTATGGCATAACATCCCCTCCCTAAGTTCTACCCACTCCAGGCTCTGCCTTCCTGAAGCTGGCTAAACCTACTGCCCCTCCTGGACTGACTGGTGAGGATAGTGAGGAGGTAAGCAGTAAGGGGCTGCCGTCTTCATCTCCTGGACCAAAAGGATCATGCTGTAAATTTTCACAGCAGCCTACCTGCCGGTGACATTTACCAACAATAAAGGAGCAAATGCAACATCATGTTTTCCAGCATTGTAGTGGTGCATTTATTCGCATAGTCCATCCAAAATATCGGGGCACCAGAACAACACATTGGGCTGGCCAAGATGGTCCAACCTTAACCTACATTAATATTATGTTGCTCAGTTTTTATCTGCTATAATTCCCACCCTGTTCTTTTTGCTGCTGCACACAGTACTTTTTTTTAATGCAATGCATTTAATGCCAAAGCTTTTATATGACCATAAAGGCCTGATTATTTCTGTTCGAGCAATTATGCTCTAGAAAACCACCATAATCAAAATATATCTGCTCTGCCCGATCTGCAGAAGATAGACTTTTCAAAACATATTGCAGAGGGATAAAATGATTTTCTTTACCTGATTTTATACACTTTAATTCCCAATGGCACTAACACTCTCATTTATATTTATAATGTTACAAAATGTACCATCTGTCACGCTAGCTGTGGGAGGCCAGATTACAGTACAGAATAATATGATTCATTTTTAATAGAAATCACTACTGGTTAATTATAATGCAAAGTGTCTCTTGGAAATGGAGCAATTATTTCACTGGCACTTTTGAGGCTGGTAAGTCAGACAGACCCACACTTTCCTTTGACATCTTCAGTTTTGCGAGAAATGGCACAATATGATACAAAATTAAGTCCCCCACCCCCATTCTTCAAAAATACAGTTTTCAATGTCTAAAAGTCAGGGGTAATTTCCATGTAAACCAGTCTCGCTTCATTGGCACCCAGAGTATCTGGTCCTCTGTTGATAGATATCAGCTCTACCAGTCATCCGTGACCACTTTCCTTTTCACCAGTTTTTACTTCCTTTATTGTTTCACGGATATCTTCCCAATAAGGGAACTGCTCATCTCCTTTAACAACATATTACAACAGAAGAGTCTTCTCATGCTTGGCTCTACACCTTGGTGCTCCGTCATCCTACTAACTTTCCCAGTGTTATAACTGTAAACCCTGAAAAGTGATTACTCTGGCAGCACAGGCAGAGATGTGGGCAGAAGCACTTCAAAGCAAAGGGTGAGAATATTTTACCTTGGTGCAGACTCCATTCATCACCGTTGTTTGCATGAAAAGTCTTCAGAGCAGAGCGTGGGGAGCAACATTCCTAAGATCATTTACATCACAACCAGGGTTTTTTTTTTCTGGGAAAAGAGCTGGAGGAACTCAGGACCACACAATGATGTCACTTTGGGTCAACTGGAACAAGGGGGAAATTTTTTAAAGTTTAAATTGCCCTCGGTGAAAATGGTCACATGGCCGGGGGCCCTACCCCCTGATCTCCAGACAGAGGGGAGTTTAGATTGCCCTCCACGCCAGTGGTGCAGAGGGCAATCTAAACTCCCCTCTGTCTGGAGATCAGGGGGCAGGGCCCCTGGCCATGTGACCATTTTCAAGAGGCGCCGGAATTCTGTTCCACTGTGTTCCCACTGAAAAAAAGCCCTGATCACAACAAAAGGTTTCCTTGTGACTCCTGTCTTAAAAAAAAACCAAACCTGTCAGACCAATCAAATAGGCCCCTAACTTTTGTTTTAAAAGCCCTTTATGTCTTTGACATATTTTCAGCGAATATTTCTTTTCACATTTTTCCCCATTTAGTGTATGCGTCTGATCTCCCTTCATACTTCTCTCTGTGAAGCTGGAGGCAACACAAAAGATTACTTACGGATCTACGAATCAGTCCCTTTCCTCTCGCTTTTTTGTTTTTTGTTTACAGCAATTCATTTTTAATGGCCTTTCGGGCATGTGGATGAGCAATCTGGAAGAGGAGCTTGAAATCTCTGCCATCATTTACGAGAAGGCAATTTACAATGGTGATTTTTTTTTCTTTGCCTGGGAGAACAGCTGATCCCTTGAGGCAAACGCCAAACTCCAACATCCACCAGCAGACGGTGCTTCAGAAAGAACCTGTCCGTTTCATTAACTGTCACTCCTTTGTCACAGATCACTTCCTCATTTTACCCAGACAAACCCCATTTGACAAATGAAAACAAATCAAAACAAAAAGCCTTTACTGCTATATAGAAGTTAGGGACTGATGGGCTTGACAATGCATTTGGTACTATATGCCTGAGGTTGCCAACATGCAAAATCTTCACAGAGTCATATGCTACAAGTACTGCTGGATATTTACTTCTTGGCAATGGTAGGCTACAAGTTGTACAGAATGTTAAAGTGGCAGTGTTGCACGTATTCACCTTGGAGTAACCCACAAAATAAAAGGGTGCTTACATCTGTGTAAACATGTGCAGGAGTAAATTGCACAGGGTAAGGGATAAGGCCCCTCTACCTAGATTATAAATACTCCCACAATTTCCCACTCTTTGTATCTGATGCAGGGAACATGGCTATCAAAAGCTCATGTCTTGGAAATCTAGTTGGTCTTTAAGGTACTACTGGACTTTGATCTTGTTCATCCCAACCGTTTATTATAGGAAATAGCAAGGTTGTCTTATGTGCTTTAAAAAAAGAGTTAATTTCTGTTGCTGAGTTAGCTCATAACACAGTGGAACCAACACAGGAAAATTATGTCTCCTGTAGGACAACTATTTTTGAAGGAGTGTATGTCTCCCCTCCTTCTCTGACTTGCCAGACCCCCTCTATCTAGTACTCCTAAATGGTCAGATTCCAACCTAAACTGTTCCTCAAACCCCAATAGATTCTGTCTTGTGTTTTCCTTCTGGCTCCATTTCAACTTCATACAGAAGTTCCAGCATGTTTAAACCCAAAAGCTAGGAATTCTCATTACTACACTACATGTAGTTTGCCCTGATGTGAATAACCGAGGTGAGCCAGATATTGTCAGATCTCAAAAGCTAAGCAGGGTCGGCCTTGGTTAGTAATTGGATGGGAGACCTCCAACAAAGACCAGGGTTGCAGAGGAAGGCAATGGCAAACCACCTGGGTTACTCTCTTGTCATGAAAACCCCACCAGGGTTGCCATCAGTCAACTATGACTTGAGGGCACTCTCCACTCCACATGCACTTTGGGAATGAACCACACATAGTCTTTTCAATTAATTTCTGACATCATCAACCAGGACCCCCATATTTATGCCCCAGAGTTCTTGATGAATATTCTCTGTTCATTACTGGAGGAAAAATGGAAATGAACCTATGAGGACGCACTTCTGTAGATAACAGGTTATCCACAGGAAAGTCATCATCTGTCCCTCATTCTCATTGCACATCTTTTCAGCAATGGGACTCATGGGAGGATAACTTGACAGCACAGGGATGTGGAAGAAGGGAAATATAAAAACTCTATTGAAAGCATGAATTCTACTCTTTTCTAAAACAGTCCCCCCATTAATCCATAGAATCATAGGGTTGGAAGATACCTCCAGGGTCATCTAGTTTAACCCCCTACACAGTGCAGGAAATTTACAATTACCTGTCACACACATACACACCCAGAGACGCCTGCTCCATGTCCAGAAAATGGCAAAACACCATCAGGATCCCTAGCCAAACTGGCCTGGGGGAAATTGCTTCCTATCCCCAAAGTGGCAATCGGCATTACCCTGGGTGTATAAGAAGGGGCAACAAGAACTAAGCACTGATGTAACCCTTCTTGCCCTCCTTCTCATGATCTGCCCAGGTTCACAGAATCAGCATTACTGTCAGATGGCCATCCAGACTCTGCTTAAAAACCTCCAAAGGAGAGTCCACCACCTCCCAAGGAAGGCTGTTCCACTGAGGGACCACTCTAAATGTCAGGAAGTTCTTCCTAATATTTAGCAAAAAAACCTCTTTTGATTTAATTTCAACACATCGGTTCTGGTCCAACCTTTTGGGGCAACGGAAAACAACTCTGTGCCATCCTCTACATGACAGCCCTTCAAGTACTTAAATATGGTTATCATATCACTTCTCAGTAGTCTCCTCTAGAGATGGGCACGAACAGAAAAAAAACCCCAAACATGATGTTCGTCATTCATTGCCATCCATGAACAGGGACTCATGAACAACCACGGACATGGCCTTGTTCACGAACATGTTCGTGGTTGGCTGTTCGTGGGGGCCAGCAGACTCTCCTCCAGCCACCATCCAAGTCAAGGTCCCTACTGCACCACTCACAGAAACCTGACCTGAGCAGGCACCAGGAAAGGTACCAATAATAAATAATAGCTTGGCCCAGAGCCTGGCAGCAGCTCTTGAAGGGGTAGATCCCTATCGCACCACACACAAAGAAAATTCAAGCTCCAATGCACTCTCTCTATCAAAATGCCAACAGCCACTGTCTCTCCACTGTCTGCAAAGTCAGAGCTGGGAGCCCCTCTCCACCCTGGTCTTGGCTCCCTTGTTGTAACAAATTTGGAGCTCCACACTTGAAAGGAAGACCTGTCTATCAAGCTAAATTGGTTTTAGATTGGGGTTTCCAGGGCAACAGCAGGAGTTCAGACAGAGTTCAGACAATCTCTGCCTAAGTTGCCAAGGGAATTGATTGCCAGTGCGAGACTGTCCAGTTTGACGAACAACAACGAAGGAGGCTTGCAACGAACACTTGTTCGTTTAGAATGAGGCCTCATGAACAGCTTGTTCACGAACAGCAGATTGGGCTGTTCGTGCCTTTTTTTTTGTTCATATTGCTGTTCGTGCCCATGTCTAGTCTTCTTTCGAGGCTAAACGTACCAAGCTCTTTCAACCTTTCCTCATAGGACTCGGTCTCCAGAGAGTACTGTCTATTATTGATCTTATGCAAATAATACCACTTCCATAAAATATTTTAAAAAGTGGCCGATGGGATCGGACATGGTTTAATGTTATGTTGCAGTTAAACAGTATTATGAGTGCTCTCCTGGGAGCTCCTCTATATGCCAATAAGAAAAAAAAATCACAAAGAGATTATGGCAGGGAGAGACTGTCTGTCTGAATGTCACATATTTGATACATTTACTGCTGGATATAATTCCCTTTATTAATCCCTTTAACTTGTACAGTGAAAGGAATACCACTCAGACTTTGATTTGACATCAAAGGGAAAGGGCGATGTAAAAGTGTTGTAAATATTTTTTCTATCACTGGCTGTTTATAAGAGTTCTAAACGACTCATTTATGCAAAGATTGATTTTCAGGTGAATGACAATGATTATATCATTCTTTGTTGTTATTAGAAAGTAAACTGAAAGCCTGCCAGCCCGTTGGCAGCATTAACACAAATGTAAAGCAATCATTGAGGGAAGGGAAAAAATTCAACTTTCCATTAACATGCTTTGTTCTCCCTGTTAGTTAAAGATCATAAAGGGTCAGTCATGTTTCCAAGGATGACATTGACTGTTGTGTTGCCTTATCACATCTTGTTCAAAGACTCTTTTATTTCCCAACTAAAATTTCTGTTATCAGTTGAGAGTCATACTGTTTAGACAACATAATTTTCAGACTTTAAACATTTTTAATTAATATTTTTTAATTTTTTTTTAATTAAACGTAACACAAAATATAGATGAATACAAGACAACAACAGTGGTCTACACATAAGTATCTATAAAAAATTTCCAAAAAATTTAAAAACAAGTCTATATGCAATTGTTGTCTATATGCCAAATGTTCAAATATTGATAAAGTTGTATGGTCTGCAATCCATTGAATTACAGTAGGTGGGGCATTTCTCTCTTCAAAGTTGTAATATGTTTTTTTTTTAATTAAAGAATAAAATTCCCATAATTTTCAGATACAGAAGAACTTTCTGTGCAAGTCGCATAGTATATATGTGCACGTGCACACATTTATAACATATGCAAGCACAAGAGAGAAAGGAGCTGCAGGTGGAGCAATGTATTAGTTAGGAAACTAACTAACTAAGGGTATAACTTCATGTGCAGTTATGAAATCATCCCCAGTGAACATAGTGGATGTTACTTTAGAGAAGGCATGCACTGTTGTGCTGCCTGTGAATCCATTATCCTTTCATTCACTGTTCCTGGGTTTGCCAGTACAAGGACCAGAGGGCACAACTATCTCCTGGAGTACTCAAGAATGATGGAAGATAGATGCCTTCAGTGTAGAGATAGGCACGAACGGGAAAAACCGAACCGTGCAGTTCGTGGTTCATTGTATTTCCTGAACCATGAACTTTCATGAATCTGCCCTGGTTTGCGAACTGGCTCGTTTGGTTTGTCAAAACATCACATCCAGGTCAGAAAATTGTCACTTCTGGGTCAGCAGAAGGTCATTTCCAGGCAAGCAGAAAGCCACTTCCAGGTCAGCAGAAGGTCTGCAGAAAGTCCATCCCCTGTCGCCTAGGAAACTGATTGATTGGCGCCAGGCTGTCTGCAGTGATGAACCAAAAAACGAACCAAACAAACCAGCCTAAAGTTCATGACAGTTCATCAGAAATGGGCTCTGACAAACTGCCGGTTCGCAAACCACGAACCAGCCTGGTTCGTGCTGAATTTTGGTTCATATTTTGGTTCGTGCCCATCTCTACTTCAGTGGGAACAAAGGCAAGATGAGTGCCTCAACCTTGCTCTGTCGTCTGTGGGACTAAAGAGGAAAGCTGGTGATAAAGAATGGGGGAAGAGGAAAGCTCAAGGGGGTGGTTGCATGCATAGCACAGCAGATGCTTATGGCTGCTTTGATTGGCAGAGAATGTGGTCATTTGAGGTAAAGATCAAGAAATAAAAATAAGAGGAGCAGGCTTTCTCATCCTGCCAACTACCAGGACTGCCATTTAAAACCCTGGAAAGTCAGAGGCCAGCAGCAGGAGGACTTGTTGATCTGAGCTCAGATCAGGTTGCAAAAAAAGCTAGTTACAGTACTTATGTTACAGTGCCTTAAGAAAGATGGAATAAAAACCAGCAAAGTGACAATGTTACACATGCCTGCTGTCTGCTGGAAAGCAAGAACAATAAGAAAACCCTGCATACTTATCTGATCTTTGAGTTACTGTCTTTGTAGGGCTGCCCCTCAACCAGCTTTTCACAAAAAAATTGAGAGCCCTGCACTTTAACTGCTTGATCTCTTCCTTTTAAATGGGCAAGCAAAGAAATTACACAAAGAAGAAGTTACACATTGCCACAAAAGTGGTCTTTCAGTTGTCGATTGCAATTTTATTCTTCATCTTGCCGGTCATTTTATTCTGGGGAAAATGATTGCGATCTGAGGATTGGAAGAATTGATGACAGTTTCTTTGTCATGAACATATCATTATTTGCTTTGGGATAAAGGAATACCAAAACACTGCAGGAGTGGGGGAATCTATCAAAATGATCTACCCCCAAAGCCAGATGGACCTGAATGGCTTTCTGGTAGCTCTTGGGGATTTTCCTGTTGTTATGGTTGTTGCTCCTGTCAATGCCCTGGTTGACCTCTGAAATGAGGAAATGACCTGGGCAGTTGATACGATGGCTCCCAGGTGCCCTGTTTCTCGTGTTAGAGGTCACATAGGCCCTTGGTTTTGGGAGGAGTGCAAGTGATGAAAAGACAAGGGAGATGGCTAGAGCAACAATGGAGGAAGACTCAGGTCAAATTAAGTAAGACACAGGGGAAAGCTCATTTTAAAGCATACTCCATGGTTGTGATGGCAGCAAAGAAACAATACTTTCCCACCACAATTGCATCTAAACAATGTAGGCCAGCAGAACTCATCTGGGTAGTCAGAGTCTTGTTTAGTTTTGGACTTGGTCTGAAATGGGACTGAAAACTGCCTTGGTCACCCTGTTAGATGACTTGCATTTGGAGATTGACAGAGGAAGTGTGACTCTGTTGATTATCCTGGACCTTTTCAGCAGCTTTTGATACCATGAATTATAGTATCCTTCTCAACCACCTTTCTGGGTTGGGATTGGGAGGCACCATTTTGTGGTTGTTCTAGTTCTACGTGGGGGATAGGTTTAGAAGGTAATGCAGGGGGACTGCTCTCAGCCACTTAGCCTTTGGCCTGTGGGGTCATGCATACGTCCCCTATGCTCTTAAATAACTACATAAAACCACTAGGTGAAGTCACTGAGATTTGGGCTTGGTGCTCACCAATATGCAGATGTCACTCAGCTTAATCATGTACTTCTTGCTGACCCCAAGGAGGCTGAAATTCAGTACTATATATACATAATCCAACACGGTTATAACAACTGTAGCAACAATATACATTCATATGCATCCAACGATCTGTTTCTTTCCCTCCTTTTAGGAATTTGGAGCCAGTGTCTAATTGGTTCTGTCATGATCAAAGAGAAATTCACAAAGAGGAGGGGCAGGAATGGAAGATCTGCCAAGTTTCAGAATTCTCTGTTGATGCTCAGAGGCAGGTTATGTCTTCCCAAACCTTCCTCCCCTATTATTGCAACATCCTGTGACGTAACATGAAACAACTGCAAAGGCTGAGATTACAAAAGAGTTCAGTGATTTCTCTTCAAAAAGAAATCAAAGAGAATTGAAAAGGAAATCCCTCTTTTAAAAGAGAAGAAAGAGAATAAGAGGAATGAATTACTATATTCTAAAAAAAAGAATTTCAGAAAATGAAATCCCCCCAACCTATAACACCACTAAATGCTTACTTTGATCACTGGAGTAGCAGGATCTGTACAAGAAGTAAGGCCATGCCAAAATAGCAGCAACTGTTAACATCTAGAATAGAAAGTATGTCCTTAAAAGTACTTTACTAGAAATCTATCACCCAGTTACAATTACAATTGGCCCTTCTAGGGGGCAAAGAGAACAGGTATACTTTTATTGCAATCCTAAGCAGAGTTACACCCATCTAAGCCCATTGTGGTCCCCACCTTACAAATGACCAGCCTGATAGGGTCAGAAAAGGTCCCACTTTCCTGGCATTTCATTAACTATTAGAGGTGTGCATGAACTGAAACATGAACCAAAATTCATCACAAACCATTTGGTTCGTCACTGCAGACAGCCTGGCACCAATCAATCAGTTTCCTAGGCAATGGGGGGGATGGGCTTTCTGCAGCCCTGGAAGTGACGTTTTCATGAACCAAACGAACCGGTTCGCAAATTGGGGCAAGTTCGTGAAAGTTCGTGGTTCATGAAATGCGACGAACCATGAACCACACTGTTCAGTATTTTCCCAGTTCGTGGCCACTTCTATTAACTATGCAAAAGTTACCAGGGCTATATTATGATAGAAGGGTACAGAAAGATGATTTAATAAAGGGAAAGAGACTCTGGGCTATCCTATTTTGTACTATATGTTCCGGTATGTATTATCCTGCTATGTAATTTCTGCATTAAAATGTCATATTAATATTTATGCTTTGTTTCAACGTAGTTTCAGATTTCCGCAATGCTAGTCATAATACATTGCTTATTGAATGTCTGTGTTGAATGCATTGATTTGCACAGTGTAATCTGCCTTGAGTCTCAGTAAGAAAAGAATTGGTAGGGAAATAGCATAAGAGCTGATACCCCCTTCAATGCTGTCAGGAACTAACAAGGTTGAGCAGCCAAGAATATATAAAATTAAAATGAAATATAACTATTGCACAATCCACAAGCAATTAAGAACCCTGGAACAAGGTTAAAAACCTAGAGACCTAGTAACTTCAGTTACATGAAGTCACAAAATTGTTGGCACAGATAAAAGAACTAAGTCACAGAATTGATTGCACATATACAGAGACCAAAGAGTTTTTGGCTCTCTGGGCCTTCCTCAGTGGTCTAATTTATTATTACACACACATAAAAATTATGAATGATAAATATAAAATATTGTGGGTTCAGGCCAGGTAGTATAAATATGGAACATTTATAGCCCCCCAATATAAGTCACTTTTTGTTACTATCGACTTTAGTGGCCTCACTCTACAGAAGTGGTGCTCAACTAGCATTCTGTGCCAGAATTGTATTCCAAGTGTGTGTTCCTGTGTATGTCCCTTGGAATGATACAAATGTACACAAATACACAAGCATATATAAAAAATGAAATATACAAAAAGAACAAACAACACCATCACTGCATTCTAAGTATAAACAAAAATTACAGTTAATATCACACTGACGAACTATCTTAAATATAAAGTAGAATCTCTTGTGGGACATTATGAGATCTGTATTTCTGGTTCTAATAATCAATGAACAGATATTCTGCAAAAAAATCTTGCCTGAAATATTTCTTTTCTCTTAAAAACCGGACTGCTGTTATTTTATTCATTAACATCAGATACCATAATTTAAAAAGCCATTCATTCATATCTGGTAAAGTGCTCATTTTCCCCTGAATGAGCAATTAAATTTCTCACTGCTGCAAGCATATTTAACAACAATGTTATGAGACTGCAAGGAAGTGGTACAGAAAGACTTATAGTAAAGCCATCCTTGGATTTTTAAAAATCAGCCTACCCAGAATTTTATCTATATGCTCAAATATCTCCATAATATTTTCATATATTATGCTTTTTGTTAAAGTAAATGTTGGGAAATCCAATCACTAATCTGCCATATAATGTGTAATTTCACTCTCAACAATTGCAATAGAACCTGCAGTTCTATATAAAGAAGAAAGCTCTATATCCTGAAGAAAGTCTACCTCCATGTTTTCTAAAGAGAAGGAAACTGATTGCTTTGGAGCAGTTATACATCAAGACAGAAAGAAGAAAATATCTTCAAAAAGGACCTCAAAAGTCAGCAAAGCTCATTCCTGCCCCCCCCCAATATCATTTACTCTAAAACCAGTATTTATAGGGCCACCAAACTCGTAGCTTTCCATTAATCTTCTAAGTTTTTAAAAATATTTTAGAATGTAGAAAACCCCAGCTATCAGACAGATATGGACAACAGTTAGATCATTGAAATAAGACAGATAACTTCAAATTGTAAGATGTAAATTTACATGGAACAATTTTGATATTCGTGTGTTCATAGCCTTTTAAATGATTGTTGCAATTTGAGGACACTCATTTGACTTCTTGCTCCCATTTAAAATTTATTAGATCCAGTTGTGATGAATAAAGGTAAAAGTCATTAACTTTAAGTGGAAGACCAGACCCGATAATCAGGAGGTTAATTGTGTTGGTTTTATTTGTCTTCCATCCTTCAAGTATTCTTCACTATTGACATTTTCAAATTTAAGTTAAAAGTTTGAACATTGTCAGCAGTACCTCGTTAAAGCTCTGAGAAAACTACCCTTTACCTAATAACCCTAAACTATTAAAGCCTATTTTAAGAGTAAAGAGTGTTTGAAAAGCTCTTCAAAGAAAAAGGATGTAAAAATAGCAGAGCATGTTCATATTAAGTACTTCCAGAATGATACAAAATCACATCGTTTTTTAGATTTGGAGTGAAATGAACACATCTGTCAGTAGGGGGGCGGTCACCAAGAAAGTTTCCATTTCAGTTTCAGTTCTGGGAGCTCTGGAATACTTTCATTTCATTATTAGTTTGTTCTGTGTCTGCCAGTGTGGGCTCGGAACTGATCCATTTTTGTTTTCATGAGTTTTGGTCCTACAGCACTAGGAGGAGTGCTTCGATTTTACTTCAATTCCAACATGATTATTATACAGAATGCTAAAGCAAACACCTCCTCTTTTTATTATCCATTTGGACATAACTATAAGCCATCAACTTTGGTTAAATTTATGTAGTCCACTTTCCCATAGCTTATTAGGCCCAATTAAACTAAAACAACCACACATTTTAAAATGAAAATATATATTTAAAAAAAATTCTTTATGGCTTTTCACATCATCATTATTTTGACTAATCTGGTCTGATCTTAAAGTTACCGACTCCAGCTTTGGAAATTACTAAAGATTTGGAGGCAGCGCATTGGAAAGCAGAGCATTGGGAAGAAGAGCTCAACTGGGATACATTCTGTGATGTCATACATTTGAAAGCATTATACATTTGCATTCAAGTTCAGATTTCATGTAAAACCAGTTATTTTAAACCGAGAAACTTATTATTTGACGAGAAACAAAGCCCGTTGTGGGAAAAAATACAACGGGCTCTATAAAGGGGAGAGCGGGTGGGCAGGCATTCCTTCCTCCCCCATCACTGATCCCAGCCGGTGAAGGAGTGGAGTGGGCATTGCCACCTGCTCCACACCTGATCACAGCAACATGAAGGGGTGGTGGGCTTTGCTACCTGCTGCATGTCTGATACAAGCCGGATTAAGGGGGGCAGGCATTGCCACCTGCTCCACGATCCCAGCCAAGTGAAGCGAAAATGGGCATTGCCTTCTGCTCTGTGCCTGATTATGGTTAGGTGAAGGGAGCAGGCATTGCTGCCTGCTCCAAGCCTGATCCCAGCTAGGTGAAGAGTGGGTGGGCATTACCTGTTCATTGCTGGGTGAAGGGAAGAGCAAGCACTACCTTCTGTTCCTTGCCTGATCCCAACAGGTGAAGGCAGGCAGTGGGCTTTTCTACATGCTCTGCTCCTGATCCCAACTGGGTGAAGGGGGTGTGGGCATTGCCACCTCCTCTGCTCCTGATTCTGGCAGGTTGAAGAGGGGCAGAAATTGCTGCCTGCTTGGCTCCTGATTCTGACAGGGTGAAGGTGTTTTTACACCTGATATATAAATAGTGGTCAAAACATTTATTTTTTAATACAGGGACTTTTGTCTTTTCTGCTCCTAATAACAACTGGGTTACAGTGGGGGTGGTGGGGTGGGCATTGCCACTTGCTCCACTCCTAATGCTACTTGTTATAAAGAGAGGGTGGGCATTGCCACCTGCTCTTCTTCTGATCCCAGCTGGCTTAAGGGGGCAGGCATTGCCACCTGCTCCACTCCTAATACCAGCTGGGTTAAGGTGGGGTGGGCATTACCACCTCCTCCGCTCCTAATAACAGCTGAATTAAGGCAGGCAGTGGGCATTGCTACCTTCTCCGCTCCTAATGCCATTTGTGATAAGGTGGGGGTGGGTATTGCCACCTTCTGTGCTCCTAATAACAGCTGGGTTAAGGACGGGGGCAGGTATTGCCACCTGCTCCTCTCCTAATACCAGCTGGGTTAAGGTGGTTGTGGACATTGCCTGCTCCGCTCCTTTTACCGGCTGTGTTAAGGCATGAGGTGGGCATTGTCACCTGCTCCACTCCTAATACCAGCTGGGTTAAGGTGGAGAGTGGGCATATTTGCCTGCTCTGCTCCTGATCTGAGCTGTGTGAAGGGGGGGCATTGCCACCTACTCCACTCCTAATATCAGCTGGGTTATGGTGGGGGGCTGGCACTGTCACCTGCTCCACTCCTAATAACAGCTGGTTTAAGGCAGAGAGTGGGCATTGCCACCTGGTCTGCTCCTGATCCCACTTGTCTGAAGGGGGGCCGGCGTTGCTACCTGCTCCACTCCTAATACCAGCTGCTTGAAGGGGGTGGTCATTGCCACCTTCTCCTGTACTAATACCAGCTGGTTTAATGTGTTTTTGGACATTACCACCTGTTCCATTCCTAATACCAGCTGGCTGAAGGGGGGGGGGTATTGCCACCTGCTCTGCTCCTAATATCAGCTGAGTTATGGTGCTGGGTGGGCATTGCCATCTGCTCCACACCTAATACCAGCCAGGTTAAGGCATGTGGAGGCATTGTCACCTGCTCTGTTCCTGTTCCGTGCCTGTGCTTCCCACCATGGCATGTTTTCTGGAGCGATATGGTGAGTTACCTGGGCTTTCCTCTGCAGCAGTGCCCTCTGGTGGTGCACCAGGGTATAAAGTGAGTTGTCTGAAATATGTTTACTCAATTATATAGTAAGATGAAACTTTAAAGACTCCAGTTCTAATCAAAAGATGTGGTGAGTCATCAAATCATAGCTAAATTATTGTGACCCCCTAGAGTGCTTTTCATGGCAAGAGACTAACAAAGGTGGTTTGCCATTACCTGCCTCTGCAACCCTTATCTTTGCTGGAGGCCTTTCATCCAATTACTAACCAAGCCCGCCCCTGCTTAGCTTTTACGATCTGATGAGATCACAGTCACCTGGGCTATCCAGGTCAGGGCCTTATCAAAAGTACAAAATGTTTTTCTTATTCTCTTTTTGCCATGCTACAAACATTTTATATCACCCCCCCCCCCCCCATTTCCCACTTGTTCTTTTCAAGCCTAGCTCCTCCTGTGTCCTTTATATGAAAACAGTAAGCTGGCTAATATTGAGAACAGGCTGTCGTCTGCTGACTAAAGACATTAAAAAAGTGCTATAAAACAGCCGTAAAACACATACCGGAAAATGTAGCAAATCAGATTAGCCCCTCCCCTTCACATACACATTTTGTTTTCTCTTTTGCTGTATCAGGCAGGTAACCCCTCCCCCCCCAGCATGTTTATTGCACGTGTTGGATGACCAACCATGATTGATGAGCTTTTTTGGATGGGGGGGAGGGTGGTCACACATTTTGCACGCCTTCCACTGGTAATTAATAATTAGGTAACTGGCAAACATTAACTGCCAATAGCATATCTTCAGTGACTTGTTCTTTAAGTACTGCATGATAGATATAAAGCAATGACTTTCGTTTTTTTCTGGAGCACTCTGGCAACAAATAGCTCCCAGGTTGCTGATTATGCGCCCCGGCCCTATGAGTCTCTGAACTCAATTGGTGACATGGGAGCATTTATTCCTCCCACCAAATGTTATAGATTAATTAAGCTGATATACAGCATGGAAGTTGTGTCATTCTACCCTCAGAATGCAACACCACAAAAATATGAAGTCATGCACATGGCTTTTGACAGTGTAATATTAAACAAGCCTATGAAAGAATTATAAATATACTATTTTATATGTACATAAATTCCACGAGGCTTCTCAAGCATTTTTCAACAGTCCATCAACTTTCCACCCACCAGGTAACAGTTGTTTACATCACCAGAATCATGACAGGAAGAAATGTGATACATATGTAAATATGTACCTTTAATTGAGCCCTCAAGAGCTAATTTCTCTTTCTCCCCTCAGGGCCAGTATGGGAGGGACTTCACTTAGGTCACGTTCTGTGTGTGTGTTGGTTGCAGTCTTTCAGCGCTCGTCTTAGTATTCTCCATTGATAAGAGACCTGCTATTGAAGCTATTGGACCCTCCTGTGTGCTACTACTGAGCAAGACTGAAAGGTGATCTGATAGGTAAGCTTAGCCCTATCCACATCTCAAAGGATACTACAAGAACCAAGACTGACAAAAGGAACTCCCTTCTCCTTCTGGCTAGGCAAGGCTTCTTTATTTGTTTTTTGCACTTGTAGCTAGCTGTACCTGGAGACTGCACCTTGTACAATGTGCAAGGTCTCCCTTTACTGTAAAGTCCAGAGTATTTCTGTGGAAAAACTCAACTGCTTTTTTAAATCCATGCTCTCAACATATCTAGGCCTAGTTTCCAAGGCTGCACAATGAGTTGGTAGAAGTCTGAGTGAAGGGGTAAAAACCGGAACACCATGGAACAGGCCAGAAGAGGCATTAAACAATTAGTGATACCACAAAAAACAGTGGAATGTGTTAAAGACACGAGAGAACAATATTTTATAAATGAAAACATGGCAGTATCATGCTTTTATTAACCCCTTCCTTGACAAAATGCCCCTTGGCCACAACTTCTCTCCTCATGTGCAGTGGTTCTCTGATTGGCTTATCAGATGCCAGAAGAGCTGTTTGAAAATGGGAGTCCTCTGTGGCACTCCCACAATAGACACACAGAGGCTACACTTCATGTCCCAACCTGCTGCCTGCCATGAACCTGAGGGAGAGAGGAGGGAGAGGCCATGGCTGAAGCATCCAAGGTGCCACTGGACACCTGCACCTTTGGGCACCACAGTTACACAAAGGCATGGAGCCATTTGGAGTCTGCTTGAAATCATCCCACCCTTCCCAGTCCAGAGTCAGAGCCTATTCACAAGTAGCCGCGCCCCATGGCCTCCGGCCCATGAACAGCATCCAAGGTGCTGCTCGACGCCTGCTTCTTTGGGCACCACTATTACACAAAGGCATAGAACCATCTGGAGTCTGCTGGAAATCACCCCTCCTGTCCCAGCCAAGAGTCAGAGCCTATTCGTGGGAAGCTGCAACCCAGGGCCACCGGTTCTCAAACAGCAGGCAGGGCCCTGGGGAGCAGCTGCCCGTCTTTGTCTGGGGATGGCATGGGGATATTTCCATGTTTTCCTTTATAGAATACTGTTCTCTTGTGTCTTTAATGCTTCCCACTTTTTTTGTTGAACTATCATTTCTTTGTATTGTCGAAGGCTTTCACGGCTGGAGAACGATGGTTGTTGTGGGTTTTCCGGGCTGTATTGCCGTGGTCTTGGCATTTCTTTAGTGCCTGTTCCGGCCATTTCTGTGGTGTTCCTGGAGCATTTTGGAAGGGAAATGGCCAATGGAATCCTGATATTTCCATGTTTTCATTTATAGAATACTGTTCTCTTGTGTCTTTAATCCTTCCCACTGTTTCTTGTGGCACTATGATTTTTTTTTACTGCCCATTCCAGCCTGTTCTGTGGTGTTTCAGGAGCATTTTGGCATGGAAAGGGTTAATAAAAGCATGATATTGCCATGTTTTCTTTTCTAAAATATTGTTTTCTGGTGTCTTTATTACTTGCCACTGTTTTTTGTGGTATTAGCATTTATTTAGTACCCATTCCGTGGTGTTCCAGGAGCATTTTTTCAGGGAAAGGGTTAATAAAAGCCTGCTATTTCCAAGTTTTCTTTTATAAACTACTGTTCTCTTGTGTCTTTATTCCTTCCCACTGCTTTTAGTGGCATTAGTTTTTCTTTAGTGCCCGTTCTGGCCTGTTCCGTGGTGTTCTGGGAGCATCTTGACAGGGAAACGGTTAATAAAAGTATGATATTGCCATGTTTTCAGTTTTAAAATAGTCTTTAACACATCCCACTGTTTTTTGTGGTACCACTATTTGTTTAATGGCTGTTCCGGCCCGTTCTGGCCTGTTCCAGCTTTTATCCCTTCCCAAAGTCTGAGATGGTAGAACAAGTAGCACTGCTGCAGACTTTTGTGTGTGAAAAATGCCATCAAGTCACTTCTGACTTATGATGACTTTATGAATGGACAACCTCCAAAACATCCTATCACACTTGCTCAGATCATGCAAACTGAAGGTCATGGCTTCCTTTATTGAGTCCATCCAGCTCATGTTGGGTCTTCATCTTTTCCTATTACTTTTCCTTGCATGATTGTCTTTTCCAGTGAGTGTTGTCTTCTCATGATGTGACCAAGTTACAGTAGCCTCAGTTTAGTCATTTTAGCATCTAGGGAGAATTAAGGGTTCATTGCTCCTCCCTATGCAAAAACTGCATGAATATTTTGTTGTTGTTGTTTAAAAATAATGAACACATCAGGGAGAACTGTCCTAAGCTTTTCACATGCAAGGAATAATTAAGGTGGGAAAATTTAGAAATGCAGAATCCCTCACCTGCAGTATGAAATGGTACAGTGAGCATTGTACTAAATGTGAGCATTGTCTATCACGTGAGCATTGCACTACATTCATCACCGTCTCCATGTGTAGACTACGCCTTGAATATTCATTACAGCATGAGGAGAGGAGGCATCCTCTAATAGTTTGGCATTCTAAAAGGTCCTATCCACCATCATTCTAAGCAGCTAGCTGGCACAGCAGGGGAGGCTAGCCAGCTTCACCTTACCTGAGTCTCAGCAGCCCCAACTCCTTGTTACAGTGAACTCGCTCCAATTGCCCCCCTAGTCGGAATGAAGAGACAGACACAGGTATTGGATCTAAAGGGCCACTTTATTTAATTAACCTCAACACAACCTTAATATAACTGTGGCAGGGGAAAGCGGTACAGGCCAAGCCACGGGGCCAAACCTTGACCACCGCCTTGACCTGTCTGGGCAAGCCCCAAAGCCCCGGGTACGAGCCATCCACCTGGATGGCTAGGAGACCCGGCTGGCCTGGCAAATTGGTTCCCCCCTTTCAAGCTCCTAAGCCTCAGCCGTACAGCAGTGAGGGAAGGACTTGCACGTGGGGTTCCCCAGGCAGTCTGCCCACGCGCGCTGGCAGCCGTCACAAGCAGTACCAGCCGCTCCTAGCAGACTCCTCCTCCCTACCAATAGGGAAACGCCAAGGGTGCTCACCGGCCCGCTGCTTTTACCAAACTCTATTCTGCCCATGACACCACTAGACAGCACCACCTTAGCCAATTTCCAACACCCAAAACCTGGTACAAGGCAGGCGAAAAACCCCTCACCCAAGACTCCAATTAAGGGTGAGAGGAAAAAATTCCTACCTGGCTCCGAATACGGCAACCGGCTAGTCCTGTACCAAATAGGGTGAGGAGGGTGGGCCGAGCGACAAACGCGACTGGCTTTGGATGGGCGGAGCAGCCAGCAACGGCTGCTGACTCCGCCCACCTGAGAAAGCCCCGGATGCCCGGGAACGCTGCTCTGCTCTCCTCCTTCCAGGAGAGCAATGTACGGCCCCCTCCTTGAGCAGCGAAGCTGCCTGGAGGCGTGGCCGAATTGACATGTGAACATAATACATCCTGCATGTACATCCATTTCTAAGAGCCAACATGCTTTCATTTTATAAATGAAACTACAGACTGGGATCAGAATAAATGTGGGGTTTCAATCAATGTTCAGTTTTACTTGTATCCAGGGCTTTTTTTCTGGGAAAAGAGGTGGTGGAACTCAGTGGGTTGCCCTCGGGGAAAATGGTCACATGGCTGGTGGCCCCACCCCCTGATCTCCAGACAGAGGGGAGTTTAGATTGCCCTCTGTGCCGCTCAGTGGCACAGATGGCAATCTAAACTCCCCTCTGTCTGGAGATCAGGGGGTGGGGCCACCAGCCATGTGACCATTTTCAAGAGGTTCCAGAACTCCGTTCCACCACATTCCGACTGAAAAAATCCCTGCTTGTATCAAATGTAGCATGAGACTTATTCAACACATGTTTAAAGAAAAACAAATCAAGAGTATACTACATGCATTGTTCAGGCGTTCACAGTTACTTATGAAGAGGACTACATTCAGTAGGCGTACAGTTTACATTTGATTTTTCTTTTTATGTATGTTGAGCAATGATTAGTCCTCTTCAGTTATTACACTTGGGGTTATCCAACCAAGCACTACTCATAATCTTCCCAATATTCATAGTTACCATGATGCATGAGGATGACCAAGGGAGGATTGCATCACTTCATAAAATAAAGATTGTTTTTTAAAAAAAACTTACCAGGACTTTGGGTAAAGTACTTTTTATTTGTTTAATAATCACTTCTATGCTTTACTGATCAGGAGGGAAGGTGGCATGGTACAGCCCGATCTCATCAGATCTCGGAAGCTAAGCAGGGTCAGAATTTGGAAGGGAGGCCACCAAGGAAATCTCTGCAGAGGAAGGTACTGGCTAACCACCTTTACTTCTCACTTGCTTTGAAAGCCCCTTGCAGGGGTCACCATAAGTCAGTTGTGACTTGATGGCAACTTGCACACATGCACTTACACACTTTACTAATAAATTAAAGTGTGCATAAAAAGTTGAGAAAGTTGTTTTTTTTACCTAAACTCATCCTTGAGCTCTATTCCTGGAAATGTCCTTTGCAGCCCTTCACTGTCTTCCTTAATCCGAGTAGACTAGAGAATGAAGTAGCTAAGCATATGCACATCTGATTTGCATTAAATACTGAAGCTTTTGGGAGAAAGGTTCCTTTGGAATGGGGGAAAAGTCACCAACATATAAAATAATATTTTGTGACAGTTTCTGAGCTTTCATCAGTAACTTCCATATTTATGTGATTATAGATTTGGAGGCGTTACCATAACATTCTTGGTATCAAATTTCAGAGATATAAGAAGGCCTTGGGGGGGAAAAGTTTATTTGTGATAACTTCTGTATGCTTCACTTTTAGCTGTCAAAGGTATTTTAACAGTCTCCCCACCACCACTCAATGGGGAGTTGTAGTTTTTGGACCATTTATACTATTGCAGGTCTCCGTAAAACAGGACTAGCTGGCTAAAACAAAGTAAGTCCCTCCGCAATTTTACTTACATAATACCCCATTAAAACCAATCCTATGTCATCTGGGATTGCCAAATTCCAGTTTGCCAAGATCCTGGAGTTCTCCAAGAAATACTGTTTATCTCCAAACTACACAGATTAGTTCCCCTGGAGGAAATGGCAATTTCAGATGGTCAACTCTATGGTATACAATTGAATCTAAGGGCCAAGCTACACATGACGAATGACACTTGAACAGCAAGTGTATTTCTCCCTGTTCACTTGCCCTCCACTCAATCCACTTGCCGTTCAAGTGTCATTCGTCATGTGTAGCTTGGCCCTCAGAGAAACAAAAATCCTACGGTGACATCACTCCTCTATTGAGCTCTTTCCCTTCCCCAAACTCTGCCCTCCCCAGTCTCTACCCCCAAATCTTCATGAATTTCCAAAAGAAAGTTGGCAAATTTAATGTTATCTTTCAGCTTTATTAGGATCCCTGAACTGGTATTAATTAAGAATGTCTGTATTTATTTTCCCTATGCTGTCCTGAATTCTATTGCCTTGCTGTCATATTAATGCTAGTAATTATTTAAACCAAAGGTTTATCCTTGCCCAAATCAGAGAAATGTGGCTTATTGCATTACTAGAAGTAGAGACATGCTGGTAGGAGTAAACCTTGGGAGTTTGCTTACCTATAAACAAACACCGGCACTTGGGCATGATTTTTATTATTATTCATAATCTTCCAGTCCCCAAGACAATGTGTGATCGGTCTTCTCCTGAATTTTTATTCCTCTTTCCCCGAGGTTTTATATCTACTAATTTGTTTCTTTTATGACAGCTAGAATTGGGATTGAGCAGAGGAGCTCTCAAACTATAATATAGCTGGCAGTTATTTAATGTTCTTACTGGATATGCATAACTTTCAAGTCACACTTCTGTGGGATGTTGACAGTAACCATTTTCTCCCCATGTGATGGAACACATCAATAAATAAAGATGACCTTTCCTAGTCTGTTGAAGGTATGATGAAAGCAAAATATTCAGGCTACAGACACTCATACAAAATCCTATGAACCACAGTTGCTGTATTTTTTTCAGGCACCCAAATTGATTTGTTAGGAGTTATTTATGTGTAAACAGGAAAATTGTCTTTCAACCCCCTCCCCCCCCCCAAACACATCTTCCTTCAAATCATTTTATACAAATAAAAGCCAACCCTCCATGGAAATCAGACAGACAACTGATGTCACGGTTTTTTTCAGGAGAAAATGGCAATCTTTACAGTTTGTTGAAAATTAATAGCAAAATAAGTTATATTTGGAAGCAAGAATAAGTTCAATATGTTAATGATAACATGAAGAGGGGTTGTATGTGAAAAAAGGAAAGGAAAGCAAGCTTAAGAACAAGAGCTGACATTTTTGCAAGAGGTCCTGTGATGTTTTGCCCTTAAAATTCGTCAAGGCATAAAGTGTTCTCACAAGATGGGTAGAAAACATCCCCATACCTTCCACATTTCACACCACTTAATTCTTTTGGTTTTAGGACTTTTAAACTACTTTAAAAAAAAAAAACTGGGGCATCTTCTTTCCACTTTACTACATGAACCCAGCCAGTCATGGGCCATTTAACTGAATTAACATGATGGCTTTCAAGAGTCACACAGCCAATCTGATTTGATGATATGAGTTATCAGGTGAATCCAGTCTTGGTCCTTGTCCATTCACAGAAAAACGTGTTAAAATTTTAGGTCGGGATTATCATGAAGTCCTATTAAGGAAGATTTCACAACTGAATCTCGGTCCTCCCACTGGACTGCTTTGTGGATTAACAACCATTCTATGGGAGATCCAAGGAGCTGCCTATGAGAGGCTCACGTTTTTGGCATTCTTAATTTTTTATCACTGTCCACTCCACGTAGATGGAGACGCTGGGGATTTTTTTTCTTTAATGTCCTATAGGACATTAATCCTGAATCACACCAGTGATTCAGGGACCCGAGAAAAGCACACCGGTGTATAGTAAAAGAAAAAAACAAAAAAGCAAAGAAATAAATCCCTTCAGGGATTGCTGAGGGATGCTGATGGAAAGAATCCAAATGATACTTATTTTTTTGTGAATTATCCATGTACATTCCCAACATGAAATAAGTAAGAGCTGCAAATCTGTGCGGGGGATATTTATACTATAGGTGATACTGGATGGACACTGATGATGATTCTACCATGCATCTGCACCCAATATGGTAAAGTCCTTGATACCCTTTATACAGCTTCCAAATTGTTCCTCAACAAGAATCTCCTATGAAGTACACTGTTCCTGCCTGTATTATCCATGCTGAGGAACAGAACTGCATATATGTTCTTTTCACCCATCATCCATTTGTGTAATTTCCAAGGGGGTATGATGCACATTGGTTATGTAATATAATTAAGAAAACTTCAAAGAAGCATGTATCAGCTAACGTAAAACACACAAAATCTGTTATTTTCTGAAATATGTGTAGCTATTAAAACATAGCTCACAGAAAGTACACATAATGGAATAACTGGTACTTGCCATACCCAGATTCATGGAGGGGGCAGACCATTAAGAGGGATTTAAGAAATGAGGAAAATGTCAATTAAGGTGTGCAGGGGAGAAAAAGAGGTTTTATGAACACTCTTTTTATAGTCTCTGGCAGGGATGTGAGAAGGATAGAGTCATATCTTGGCGAACTTCACTTTCAGTTACTCCAACTATCCAAGGGAAATCAAAATGAACAAACTAAGACATTATGCCTACAGCATTAACTATGACATCAGCCTACAAGAAACACATATTCAATTTGGATAATCAGGAGTTTGGGGGGAATTACAAGTTCACTCATAGGAGAAAAGGTATCAATTTTCCTATAGTATAAGAGAGGCAGAATTGCAGAATAATGATGCTTGTTTTCATATGTAAAAGGATGAATAAATAAATGTGAAAGTTTTTGTTGTGCTTGCCATTATTCACACTTAGTTTGGCAGCTTCCAATGCATTTTGTTTGAGGGGTTGCTTTTTTGCTCCGTTTTCGTAGATTAACTGAGTCTGCTGAGTTGCCAAAGAGATATAAGAGATGTACAGAAGCTTCATAAGAGGGAATAATTCATAACCAATTGAACCAATGGAGTCCCTGACTTAATGCTGGTATGCAGTTCTCCAAAGAGAGATAAAGAAGATCTGTTACATTGCCAAAAGCTTTTAATCAAGTTGTTTGTGATAATTTCAGCAACATAAAACAGCAGGCTGTCAAAATTTTAAAAAATATTTTAACTGACCCTTTGGAAAACAGTTTTTAGTTACCCAGTGTGATTATCATTCTATTATATTTTCCAGTATTTCAACCACAGAAATATAATTTGAAACTGTAGTACAACCATAGTTTATACTCACAGACACATACAATTCACAATTATGGCTGTGACTCCATATATTTATATTGGAGGGAGGAAGGGAGGAAGGGAGGGAAGGAGGGAGAGAGAGATTCATGTGCACACATTGTATAAAATGTACATGCACATACACACACAAAATATACATATTGATAATATAGCTCGATATTACAAAATAATAAGGCTCAAATTATATCTGAAAACCACACCAAGAGGAACAAAAGTGTAGACTCCCTTCTCAATTTTTTTTGAAGTGGAACCATGATAAACCTACATATATCCTCCAATACCTGACCTGCAGCGATATATGTACCAAGATATGCTACCATGGCTGACAATCTGGGGGCAAATAGGGACCACCTCAGGCAGATAATTGAGCTTGAAAACAGGCAAATGCCAACTAATAATGATCAGATGGTACCCTGTTGGTTCCTTGTGCTTATACCCAGCCAAGTTAGTAGCTGAAATACCACTCTCAAGTTATATACAGTGGTAGTGTTGTAGAGGGCTAGACAATAGCTTATGTAGTAGCACTAGAACTAAAGTGCCATACTTCTGGTCTCCCCCCCCCCCCCCGCACACACACACAATTGCAGGGAACTTCCTAAGAACTGGTTCTTGGGACTGTAAATGACTATTTTCCATTAAAGGTGTCACAGCAGTAACTGTGAACATTACAGAACCATAATATGCTAAGTAAGTCCCCAATTCTCTGATTGCTACAGGGTAGCAAGAGACACCACTGCAAAAAAGAGATCCCCATTCCTTACCTCTTTTCCTAATCCGTATCTTGTTTGCCATTGATTTTTGAATTAAGCTGATTAGCATATGTGCAAGATGTCCTTCTGCATATAGCACATGTTATTGGTGAATGAGCAGGGGTAATGATGTGCCAGTAGTAATAGGCATTATTTATTTCTTCCATCTCCTGAGGACACTGTATTATTAAAACATGAGCACACAAAAGGCTGTGCATGGCACAAAGATAACAAACAATTAAAACAGAATCTTGGCTAGAACAAATAGTACTTGTGTTAAAGATTTTCTTTTTAAGCTGCCTAATAGGCAGCCAAGAAGGAGTAAGCAGAATTTGGCAAAAAAAAAAAAGTAATGATAACCTCAGGTAAAACAGAATTACAGACACATTCTTTACAAAAACTAACACTGCAGCCCTCTGACTTCAGTACACTGGGCAAGGATAAACTGATTCATTCTAATACCTCTGTGTCAATGCAGAATTAAGTGGAGCTAAACTTCAAAATTTTACTTGCAGAAGATACGATGTTATAAGTAGAGATGGGCACAAACAGAAAAAAATAAACATGATGTTAGTTGTTCGTTGCCATCTACGAACAGGGACTCACGAACAACCACGGACATGGTCTGTTCAGGAACATGTTCATGGTTGACTGTTCGTGGGGGCCAGCAGGCTCTCCTCCAGCCATCATCCAAGTCAAGATCCCTACTGCACCACTCCCAGAAACCTGACCTGAGCAGGCACCAAGAAAGGTACCAATAATAAATAATAGCTTGGCCCAGAGCCTAGCAGCAGCCCTGGAAATTGAAGGGGTAGATCCCTATCCCACCACACACAAAGAAAATTCAAGCTCCAATGCACTCTCTCTCTCAAGATGCCAACAGCAACTGTCTCTCCCTCACTGTCTGCAAAACCAGAGCTGGGAGCCCCCCTCCCCCCTGCTCTTCGCTCCCTTGTTGTAACAAATTTGGAGCTTCACACTTGAAAGGAAGACCTGCCTATCAAGCTAAATTGGGCTTAGATTGGGGTTTCCAGGGCAACAGCAGGAGTTCAGACAGAGTTCAGACAATCCCTACCTAAGTTGCCAAGGGAATTGATTGCAGGTGCCAGACAGTCTGGCCTGATGAACAGGCTTGCAATGACCACCTGTTCATTTAGAATGGGCCCTCATGAACAGCTTGTTTATGAACAGCAGATTGGGCTGTTCATGGCTTTTTTTTTGTTCGTATTGCGTTCGTGCCCATCTCTAAGTTATAAGTAAGATATGGATATATAATGTAGATTCTATAACAAAACTGAACTGTTAGCTCTGGCAAAAATTTTAAAAAGGGATTAGAAAGGTGTTCTTGGTAAGAACCGCATCCAAATTTCTCTAAAGATGCTGCAGTCGTTAATTACAGTCTGCCCTTTCTAAAGTGAGAATTCTCCACTTTTTTATTTTTGAATTTTGTACAGAGCACTCTGCACTTGTAGTTCAACACAATTTTCCATTCTTTAATTTGCATCTTGTTCACCCTAAAGTTACTAATATGCTTGTGTGCATTGATAAAACACTGCAAGAAAAATTATGCTGTGATGTTTCAAGATTACTTTTGTGTGAAGTTTTAGCAGTGCTCAGGAGTGTGTGTGCATCATTACAACGTCGCACACACACAAAAAAAAAACTCAGTGGGATCAAATGTAAGATCACATCCAGGTTGCTTTTTTGGAGTGCTGTTGATGATGTGAACACAGTCCATTCAATAATCTGCATCAACAGCGGGGTATGTTCAGAAGTGATACATGGAAGGGTAGAGATGTAGCCTAACTATTCATGCCACCTATATGTATTGTGGGCAAAGCCAAACTTCCCTCAGATTGTGCTGCAGCAAATGAATGATAAACGTGTCACAAAGTACACATTAGTGCTGTAGAACTATAATAGCATTGTGAGCACTAATTAAATCAGGTCCATGCATAAAAAGCTAGCTGGTTTCCATTTTGTCTAACAAACAATCATGAAGGCTAATTAGGCTAGACAATTGCACACAGCCTAGACAAAACCTTCTGCAAACACAATCTGGATAGGCTTCAAAGTTTGTTTAATCTACATGCTTTTCTAGCCACAGGAGACAATGGTCTTCATCATGCCATATATGTCATAGAATCATTAGCTAGTTCTCTTCTCATAGCAGAGACTGGGTAGCTTTGCGCAGAGTTCCGGTCTAGCAAGTGCCCGTTGGAATGACACATTTTGTTCAGGCTGTTTCTCAGAGTTCTTTAATTTTTTTTTCTCCTAGCAGATCTGATATATTGACTGAAAACCCGCTGCGTGTTTGGAACATTTATGTGCAACAGCAAAAAGAGACAAATAAGAGTAACACTGCATGATGATAATCAAGATCAGCTGGATCTGCTTCTGAATTTATGTATTTAAAAACGAATTGCATTGTGTGATATTTATTTAGTACATTTCAATGGGCTTAGACTGGAAAAACTCTGCTGAGGATTTTACTGTAAACGTTTTAAGACTCCTGGCTATGACTTGGTTCAAATAGCCCACTGAATTTTCTCCTCCTGGGACCTTCCTGATAAACCCGACCTGATCTGCAAAGCTGTACCTTCTTCTCTCTGTTTCACACATGCTACATTCCTCCAGTGCCTACAGTACATGTGAGGATCCAGAATGCCTGGAATTCTCTTAGGGCCAAGCTACAAGTGACGAATGACACTTGAACAGCAAGTGTATTTCTCCCTGTTCACTTGCCCTCCACTCAATCCACTTGCCGTTCAAGTGTCATTCGTCATGTGTAGCTTGGCCCTTAGTAGATTGTAGAACTCGTTACCAACACTGTTAGCATGAGAATACTGCCAGTCACGTGCTCTCTCTGCTTTTCTGTTTCCTGCTCAAACTAATAGATGTAAACCCACAAGTGTTAATGTAATTTTAACAAATGTTTATGCATTTATACCACAAATTTCCTATATGCTGTCACATTATATATTCCAGGGAGTTATTTTTTAATAAAATGTCTGTCTTCATTAAAAGTGCATTAAAATGAATGAGGGTAAAAATCATGTTCAGTGAGCAATTAGGCTGATTTAAGTATGCTTGACAAGACTGTAGGAAAAAAAAATATGAAGCAGCAAGTCACTGTGCTATGGCATAGACGTATCATAGCAGATTTGAATAGACACTAATGTGCAGACTGAAAAATACACACACTTAAAGGAACAGTTCCATATTACTAATTGCACAGCATATTGCTAATATATTTGAGTGATACTCACACTCGTACCAAGTGGCTGCTGAAAAGGGAGGAAAAAAATAAGTTGTTTTAAGTGGCAGCTTTACATTAAGTATCCTTGAGATACGGCATTACTACATACCCTTGGTAATGTACCTGATTTTTAATGAACTGATTAGGTTTGTAAAAGCAATTATTATACAGCATAATGAAACAGTATGCACTTATAAAATGTTATTACCACAAGATAGTTATAAATGGAGCTTCTGCTACCATTGCACTGTTAATTACATGGATGCATTAATGCTTATTTTGCCAGCGTAACTACCAGCCCTTCACAAACACTGATCGGTTGCCCTATTAATTACGTGAATCAAAATATATTAAAATAAACTACAAAAATTATGTTCTGTTTAGAGTGGAATTGCTTCACTTATGGAATGCAGCTGAGTGCGTTCATAAGTGCTCATTATTGCAGTATATGTAGAACAATCTTTGCGCCTGGCCCTATACATATGCTTTGTAGGCTTTAGATATGAATGGTTCGGGGAGCAAGCCTTGAGCATGCATGCATATTCTGATACACACCCAAATCCAGCACATACAATGTGTTGTGTGATTCAGTGTCTACACATGTATATGTAAGTGCACCTCACCCATACAATCCATCTGCTGCTCCAAAATAGGAAGTTTGAACAAATTGCTGGGGTGTGGAAGTGACACAAGATAAAACACATGAGCAGGGTTTAGTTCTCTTGAAAATGCTACATTTTTGTTTGAGAGATCTCAGATTCACATCACTAATCTCTTGTAAGTTATCTGATATGGCTCCAAGCCATATCATTTCTCTCTTCATTTAGCTGCTGCAGCATAGAGGTTAAGTGGCTGGACTGCAAATCAGCATTCTGCTAGCTTGACTCTCATCACTGCCATGAACTCTGCAGGTGGCTTTGGGTAAGCCTTCTCAGCCTCAGCTTCCCAGCTGTATTGTAGGGACAATAACAACACTCTGAGTGGGGCACTAATCTTTCCAGAAGAGTTATATATAAGCATGCTGGTGCTAATCATCCTCATCCTCATCTGTTAGACTGCAGCTCTCACACATTAAACCAGCATGGCAAATTCTGTCTGGTAGCTGGATAGCAGATTTATGATTTGCTTCCATCTTCCCCCATGCCCAGTTTGTAGTATTGACTACTGCCAGCATCTATTTGTAAAAAGCTTAAGAGGCACAATATGAGACAGAACAGAATCCTATTATATAAAAGGCTAACCAGGTTCCAGAAAACTCACTTCCTACCCTGGTGCACCTCCAGAGGGTGCTGCCATGGAGGGAAGCCCAGAAGAGGCAGCCCGTCCCTCTGAGAGTGCAGCGTGGCAGGAAGCTCAGGCATAGATCAGGCGTAGATCAGGCAGCAATATCCACCCCATGCCTTCACCCAGTTGGCATCAGGAGGGGAGAGGTGGCAATGCCCACCCCCACCTTCACCCAGCGAGAATCAGCAGTAGAGCATGTGGCAATGCCCACCCCCTGCCTTCACCCAACTGGTAGCAGGAGCGGAGCGGGTAGCAATGCCCACCCTGCCTTCTCTCAGCTGGGATCAGGATCAGAGCAAGTGGCAATATCCACCCCCTGCCTTCACCCAGCTGGGATCAGGAGAGGAGCAGGTGGCAAAGCCCACCCTCTTCTCCCAGCTGGGATCAGCAGTGGAACAGGTAGCAATGTCTGCCACCCTGCCTTCACCCAGTTGGGATCAGCAGTGGAACAGGTGGCAATGCCCACCCCTGCCTTCACCCAGCTGGATTAGATGTGGAGCAGGTGACATTGGCAGCTCCCCCTTCACTCATCTGGGATCAGGAGCAGATAGGTGGCAATGCCCACCTGCTGTCTTCACCCAGCTGTGATTAGAAGTGGAGCAGGTAGCAATGCCTGTCCTCTTCACCCAGCCAGGATCAGGAGCAGAGCAGGCAGCAATTCCCCTTCTTCCTTCACCCGCCCAGGATCAGGAGCAGAGCAGGTGGCAATGCCTGACCCCCTTCACCTTGCCAGAATCAGGTGTGCAGTAGGAGGCAATTCCCGCCCCCCTTCACCCGGCTGGAATCAGGCATGGAGCAGGAGGCAATACCAATCCCCCTTCACCTGGCTGGGATCAGGAGCAGAGCAGGTGGCAATGCCAGTCCCCCACTTCACCCGGCCAGGATCAGGAGAGAAAGAGGAGGCAGTGCCTGCCTGCCCACCCTCCCCTTTCTGTTGCTCATTGTATTTCCCCACAACTGGCTTTGTTACTAGTATCAACAAACAAGAGCAAAGCAAAGCCCTCTCCCCAAGCCACTGATTACTGTAAATATAATAATAAAGACAGATTAGTTAGTGCAATGCAATCAGTTACAAGACAGCTGTAGCATAGTGGTTATGTGACTGGGCTGCGAATCAGCACTCTACTGGTCTGAATCCTGCTACTGCTGTGAGCTCAATAAGCGGCCTTGGGTAAACCACTCCTTTTATCCCAAGTTCTATTGAGGGTATAATAACAACACTGACTTTGTTCACCGCTCTGAGTAGGTCACTAATATATCTAAGAGAGCAGTATATAGCACAGTTGTTGTTGTTATCATCATTATTAAGACCTGTACATAACGCTGTTGATTGGTCTATTCCGTAGTAATTCACATATCATTTGAGGCTTTCTTTAATTGTCCTCTCTCTCTCTAAACCAGGCAGCCAGGCACCAGTCTAATTGTAACTGTGAAAATTTCCAAATATTATTGACTGTCTTTAATTTTTCATTTAAGTTTAGTTATAGTAACTATATTAACCAATGGGGCATTTTGATTGCAAGTTCTGATTAGTTAATACATGAATGCACTTCCTTACATGGAAGACATACATTCAGTGAATCAGTGAAAATCCACGTACATACATATTTCCATGGTAGAAGTGACTTACAATAGTGGAAAACAGCTTTTGGATTCAGTCCAGGGTTTTCAAATAAAGAGAGCATATTGTGTGCATAATTAAGAATCACAATGAACTCAAAACATAATTACAAAAAAAAAATGTTCACAAATAAGTACAGGTTCAGGTAGCAATGAATGGTGGCACAGAAATTAAGTCCACAGATGTTCAATAAATGGGAAATGTCTGCTGGGTAATCAGCTGCCTAAACCACTTCAAAAGGCCTTCAATGTGACATGCATCAAATTCCATAGAAACTGTTATCAGCAATCCACTTTATTTTGGTATACATTTCCACAAGTATAGCAGCCACCCTGAATCTTCTCCCTGTGGACTTAAAAGGCGGTTGTGGGGATCACTCCACGAAAAAACAGTTTTACAGTCAAGTAGTTTAAAAGAATATGCCATGTGGATTTTTTGTCCAGAACTTTGAGTGCTACATTGCATGATTTCCTTAAGGAAGAAACACTCTTACTGACAGTCAGAGGCAGCAAGTGACTGAGGACACATTTATAATGACAAACTATGCTTCCTCAAAAGATTTTTAACCAATATATATATAAAAGCTCCTTCTTAGAGTTGTAATAAAAAGGTGATATGCATCAAGGTCCCTCAATACGCTCCATGATGACAAGAAATCATCACGTTCTACTAAACATTAGAATGTATTACGATGCAGTCACTGAAATGAGCATGCACATATATAGTAGAGGAATGAGATGTTTAGAGACCAAATCCACCAAGCACACACACCAGCTGCCAGTTAAGGTATGTGTAAGAGTGTGCAGGCTGGAGAAATATAAAAGATTGACAGTCCGCTTTGGACGATCTCTCTCTCACTTTCTGTTCCTTCCTCAGTGGCCTTTCTTTGAAGCTGCTGATCATAGATAGTTATCTCAGACAAAAATGCTCATACTCGCCAGAACTGGGACATCACTACATTATCTGGTCAACATCAGTATGTTAAGATAGTCTAATCTAGTTGTATTTGCTTGGTTGAATTTCAGTTTTCAGGAGCTAAGGATGTGGACAAGTTGTTTGGAGAATTTGGCACTCCCGGCTGCAGCAACGCTGCTTAGCCGGGGGCCATGTTTTGCAGGCTTGCCCGGGAAAGAGACAGACTCCCTTCCCGGGCATACGGGTACTTGGCCGGGGGCGGAGCCTGAGCCTTAGAAGGCGGCTCCGCTTTCCCGGCCTCCCAGTTGCTGGTTTCGCTCGGAGAGGGAAGGAACCTTCCAGCTCTCCGAGCGTTTGCGGAGGGGGCCTACCTGCTCCAGCGTTGCCAGCAGCAGGCCCTGAGGAGCGGCGAGGGAGACTGCGGCGGCTGCGGGCGCGGCGGAGCGGCGTTTCGGCGGCGGGTGGACGCGACGAGTTGGGAGGCGTCCGGAGGCCTTTGGCTGCGCCTGCCTGCGGCGGCGCGGCGGCGCGGCTCGGCTGCAGAGCCCGCCGCAGCTGCTTTATATTTCTGCCCCCCTTTGCTGCCGGGCGGCTGCGTGTGGCGGGGGGTACGGCCTCCCCGGCGGCTGTAGGCTTCCGGAGCTTTTGCCCGCGCCTGAGTTCGGCGCGGCTGGGCTTGGCCGGTTGCGCGCCCTCCGCGGCTTCTCTCCAGCACGCTCTGTGCTTCCCCTTTCCCTTGGGCCTTTTTTCTGCCTGCTTTAGCAGCTTTACTCTGCCGGCCCCATCATTTCCACGGCCCTTGGTGGCCTTTGGGAAGTGCGGCTGTGTTTGGGGATTTCCCCCAGTTTTGCCCCGTCCTTGTAGTTGGGCGATTGTGGGGGACTTTTCATTCCTCCCCTGAGGTCCTCAAGGGGGGGGGTTCCTCTTGGTTTGCTCCTTTCCCATATAAAGGGGTGGGGAGTATAATTGAGTGGGGGTGCTTTGGTGGCTGTTTGAGGGTCACCTGGGCTATTGCTCTTGTACCCCCCCCGGGTTGTAGGGCTGGGGGTGTGGGGTGCGATTGCCTGGTCTGTGGCAAGTGAATTGGCTCCTTTTGCTGCTGGGCATTACTCAGGGCAAGGGGTGTTTGGCGGCCATTTTGTGGCTGGGCTTAGTGGCGGCCATTTTGTCAGCCAGTGCCTGTTTCTTCCTCCGCCCCCCCTCTCCCCTTCTTTTCAGGAGGATAGTTTGCCCTCGGTATCCAAACTTTATTGGGTTTAGGATGCCTCCTAAAAAAGGGAGTGGCCCATCTAAGGGCAAACAGCCTGCAAAAAAGGTAGCTGCAAAGAGGCCTCATCCCCCTGCTCAGTCCTCTTCCGATGAGGATGACGGTGAATCTGGGATGCAAGAGATACTCAGCCGTCTGGTGGCTTTGGAGCAGGCTCGGGGGGGAACTCAGCAAGGAACCACAGTGAGTAGGGTTCGTCGGCCTACTAAAAAAGTTGCTCCTTCTGTTTTGCAGAAGGACATCCTGAAGCGTATTTCGGCGTTGGAGGCAGCTTCGGGATGTGAGCGTGGTGAATCCAGCGGCAGTCAGGGTCCGGCTCAAGCGGTGGAAGAAGAGCCTGCGCCTGAGGCTGAACAGGAGGCGGCGGCGGATGGTGGCCAAGTGGCCATAGCAGTGGAGCCAGTGCTGCAGGAGGGTAAGTTGGCTGTGCCTCAGCAGCCATGCACCTGGCCGTGGGGGCCCTGGGGTCAGCCTGCTGCCTCCGGGCCTCCCGGGTACACTGCTCCCACCATGCAACACACCTCTTCTGCTTGGAATCCGGCCCTCCCTGGGACTTCGACGCAGTCAGCTCCGGTTTGGCCCCCTGTTGCCCCTCCTGGCTGGCAGGGAGGTGCTAGTGCTACTCTTGGCCCGGCTCAGCTCCAGGTCCAGTCCACGCCCTCTGGCCTGCCGCCGGTTAGTTGGCCTTTCGGCTACGGGGGACAAGGGGGTTGCCCTGCCTATGGGCCCTCTCCTTACGGTTTGGTGCCTTACAGGGCCCTGCCATTTGGTGATACTGCCTTGCCGCTTGGTGACCATTTAACTCAGGCCACCCGGGATAAAATCATCCGTGGGGAGTATGTAGATGTCTTTGCCCTTCTCTTCAGGGAGCTGGAGAAGAAGGACAAAGACGATCTGGATGAGAAAGATAAGGAAAAAATCAGGCGGCGTAAAGTGGACCGTAATTGGTCAAATTGGTTGCCCGGGTTCCTGATTTATGCGGGCGTATTGTCACGTGCGCAGCCTTGGCGCGCCGTTGCGCTTTTTCAATACCTGGATATAATCTATAAAGGTTATACGGTTTTTGTTGGTTCAGCCTGGCTCCAATATGAGGAGGAGTTCAGGATGCGCGCGGCCATGAACCCGAACCTGCCATGGGATCAGATTCACCAGCAGCTATGGCTGCAGGTTATGACCCCAGCCAAACCGAATGTGGGGGATAGGTCAGATAGTGGCCACTTGATTTTCCGCCCCCACAACGCACCTGGACCCCGCGCCTCTGCGGGGCAGCCGGTTCAACCCCGGCTGCTCTGTTGGGATTTCACTTCTAAGGGGCACTGCAGTCGTAAGGCCTGCAAGTATCGTCACGAATGCCCTGCCTGTGCAGGGTCTCACTCTTATGCAGCCTGCCCTAAGGCCAAGCCTGGCGGCGGAGGCAAACGGTTCGGGGGTGGGGGCGGTCAGCAGGGGCCTGGAAAAGGGTCCCTCCCCAATAAATCTGAGGGTAATTGAGGGCTTGTTGGCCCTTTACCCCCGGCGAGGTGATGCCGAGTATTTGGTCTCTGGGTTTAAGTTTGGGTTCCGTATTCCGTTTCAGGGCGAGCGCAAGCCTTTCATGGCAGCCAACCTTCGGTCTGTGGCTGGTATGGAAGAGGTAGTGCGTGCCAAGATCGCTAAGGAGTGTGCAGAGGGTCGCGTTCTTGGCCCATTTGATGCCCCTCCTGTTCCTTGTTTGCGGGTTTCCCCGCTTGGTGTGGTGCCTAAGAAGGCGGCCGGGGAGTTCCGCCTTATTCACCACCTGTCGTTTCCCAGAGGCAGTTCTGTGAATGATGCCATTCCAGAGGAACTGTGTACGGTGCGTTACACGTCCTTTGACCAGGCGGTCAAGGTCGTGCGCCGTTGTGGAGTGGGTGCCGAGATGTCAAAGTGTGACATTAAGTCAGCTTTTCGTCTTCTCCCGGTTCACCCGGGTGACTTCGAGCTTCTCGGCTTTTCTTTCGAGGGCAAGTTCTATATGGATCGTGCCCTTCCCATGGGGTGCTCCATTTCTTGTGCGGCCTTCGAGCGCTTCAGTTCCTTTTTGGAATGGGAGTTGCGTCGCCGCACGGCCTGCCAGGACACCTGTCATTATTTGGATGATTTTTTGTTCGTTGGGCCTGTGGGCACGGAGCAGTGCGCCAGGTTGTTGGCCGCCTTTGTTTCTCTGGCTAAGGAGCTGGGTGTTCCTTTGGCTCATGAGAAGACCGAGGGCCCGACCACGGTCTTGACTTTTTTGGGAATTGAGTTGGACACCGTGCAGCAGTCCTTGAGACTCCCTGCTGACAAGGTTGAGGACTTGCGAGGGCGGTTAGAGGACTTTAAGGGGCGGAATAAGGTTTCCCTCCTTGAATTGCAGCAGCTTGCAGGGCATTTGAATTTCGCGTGCAAGGCGATCGCCCCAGGTAGGGCCTTTCTGCGGCAATTGTGTGACGCCATGGGGTCCCTGCGGTTGCCCCATCATCGTGTGCGTCTCAGTAGGGGCATGCGCGAGGACCTGCAGGTTTGGAGGGAATTCTTGAGCTCCTTTAATGGGGTCACGTTCTGGAGGGAGGATTTGTTGCTTGAAGCTGAGCTGCAGGTTACTTCCGATGCATCAGGTGCCCTGGGTTTTGGAGTGTATTTTAGGGGGCACTGGTGTGCGGCCCGTTGGCCGCCTGACTGGGCAGAGCAGGGTTTGTCTAGAGACTTAACGTTTCTGGAATTTTTTCCCTTGCTGGTCGCTGTTTGGCTGTGGGGCGAGGAGTTGGTGAACCACACGGTACATTTCTGGTGCGATAACCAGGCGGTGGTTCATGTGGTTAACTCCTTGACTTCAAAGTCGCCTAGAGTTATGCGGTTAGTGAGGGCCTTTACCCTCAAGTGTCTTCAGCTGAATATATTGTTTAGGGCCCGGCATGTTCCAGGGATTAGTAATGGTGTGGTGGACGCTTTGTCTCGCCAACAGATGGATCGGTTTCGGCTCCTTGCCCCGCAGGCCGATCGTTTACCGGCGCGGATGCCCTGCGAGCTGTGGCGGCTTGGAAGGTGGAAGCGAACCAGGCGATCCAGTCAGCGTTAGCCCCTAGTACCCGGAGGGCATATGACCGTGCGGTAGGGCAGTTTGCGGAGTTTAGGAGGGCTGTGGGTCTCCCGGACGTTTGGCCCATTTCGCCGGAGCACCTTATGCATTTTTGTGTGGTGCAGCATAGACGTGGTCTTTCAGTTAAGTCTATTAGGGGCCATTTGGCTGCGCTGGCTTTTGTCAGCAAGGCTCGCGGCCTTGCTGATGCCACTGGCGACTTTAGGGTAAGGAAGATGCTTGAGGGCTGGTCTAGGGAGGCTGGTGCTCCTAAGGATCAGCGGCAGCCGATTTCCCCTACTGTCTTGAAGGGTTTGGGAGCCACTTGGCCTGACATTTGTTCCTCCCCCTATGAGCAGAGGTTATTTCATGCAGCGTCTTTAGTGGCCTTTTTTGGTGCGTTGCGTGTTAGTGAGTTGGTGGTGCAGGCTCGTACGGATACATCCGGTAGGGCCCTGCTGGCTAAGGACATCAAGTTTGTGGGGGACAAGGTGTCCGTTACGATCCGTCGATCTAAGACGGACCAGAGGCAGCATGGCACCACTTTGGTTTTGGGCCCCTGTTCAGAGCGGGAGCTCTGTCCGGTTCGTGCCCTTAGGGACTATATTGAGCTGCGAGGTGACGACCAAGGGGCATTGTTTCGGCACATTGACGGGGCTCCTCTGACCCGTTATCAGTTTTGGGCGGTTACGGAGAAGGCCCTTGGTAGGCTGGGGCTATCAGGGGTCAAATTCGGCACCCATTCCTTTCGGATTGGGGCAGCCTCAACTGCTGCAGCCATGGGTTATACTCAACAAGCGATACAACGGGTGGGCAGGTGGAGGTCAGGTGCGTTTCGATCTTACATATGCCCTTTGTCCCATTGTTGACAGCCCTTGCTAACTGCTCTTTCTTAGGTGCGGCGCCTGGCCCTTTGAAACGCAGGATCGTGATTTGTGGACACAGCATGGTGTTCTGGGCCGCTCACCAAGCCAGACGGACTCCGATTGGATCCCAGCTGGGGCTCAGTGCTGTGGCCACGGTCGAGTGGCTGGGACGGCGTGGCCTTCGGTGGCCTGCCTTGTTGCCACTCCTTTTTAGGGGGCGGAAGGGTCCGCCCCCGCATATCTTGGTCTTACACCTGGGCGGTAATGACCTTGGTTTGGTGCAGGGTAAGGCCCTGTCACTGCAGGCAACTGTGGACCTCCGTGAAATAAGTCGTCGGTGGCCGGGCGTGCTTATCACCCCCAAAGGGTGATAAACACATGGAATTCGTTGCCACAGGAGGTGGTGGCAGCTACAAGCATTGCCAGCTTCAAGAGGGGACTGGACAAATATATGGAGCAGAGGTCCATCAGTGGCTATTAGCCACAGGAGATAGATGGTATTCTCTTTGTGGGGAGGTGGTGCTCTGTTGTCTTGGTGCTGGAAGGAAGGCAGTGGGAGGGCTTCTGGTGTCCTGGCCTCACTGACAGTCCTTTAGATGGCACTGGATTTCTAGCCACTGTGTGTGACAGAATGTTGGACTGGATGGGCCACTGGCCTGATCCAACATGGCTTTGCTTATGTTCTTATGTTCTTATTTTCTGGTCCGAAATGTTGCAGCGCCGGGTGTGGCGTGAGGCTTCTGACCCGCGGGCTATTGAAGGTGCTCGGCGTAAAGCCAACCGGGCCATGAAAAAACCTTTGGGGGAAGGCCTGGGGATCTATTTACCGCACCCTAGGATTAAGGCCGAATTTGCCCATCTCTACCGGGATGATGGCGTGCATTTATCGCCGGAGGGCAATGAGATTTTTCTGGACGACCTACGGCAAGGGCTTAGGTTGGCCTTGAGCCACCTGTGGGGCGTCAGGGCCTAAGCAGAGGCTTGGCCCTGTCGGTGGCAGGAGATTCTCGGGGAATAGGGAGCGGGCCGGTGAGCACCCAGTGGCATTTCCCCCATACGTGGGGGAACAGGGTCTGCCATCAGTGCGGTATGCTTGTGACGGCTACCAGTGCACAGGCAGACGCCTGCGGGGATCCCCAGGAACAAGTCCTTCCCTCATGCTGTACGGCTGGAGCGATTGGAGCTTGATGGGGGGATCCATTAGCCTGGCTGGCCAGGTTGCAGCCATTCTATGAATGGCCTACACTCGGGGCTTTGGGGCTCGCCCAGACAGGCCAAGGCGGTGGTCAGGTGTGACCCCGTGGCTTGACCTGTACCGCATAGTTGGCCCTTGCCGTAGTTACAGTTATTATATGTTGTAGTTATATTAATAAACGGCCATTTATCTCCAAGCCTGTGTCTGTCTCTTTTTACGGCTAAGCTTGCAATTTTGCACTCCCGGCTGCAGCAACGCTGCTTAGCCGGGGGCCATGTTTTGCAGGCTTGCCCGGGAAAGAGACAGACTCCCTTCCCGGGCATACGGGTACTTGGCCGGGGGCGGAGCCTGAGCCTTAGAAGGCAGCTCCGCTTTCCCGGCCTCCCAGTTGCTGGTTTCGCTCGGCCCACCCACCTCACCCTGTTGTAGTGCAGGATTAGCCGGCTGCTGTTACCAGAGCCAGGTAGGAATTTTTTGCCCCTGTTTCCGTATTGGCTGTTGGTGCGGGGGTTTTTTCGCCTACCTTGCACTGCTGGCAGAGGTGATGGTTTTTGGCCGGGGTGGTGCCGTTTAGGTTTCCCTGGCAGGAGATTCTCGGGGAATAGGGAGCGGGCCGGTGAGCACCCAGTGGCATTTCCCCCATACGTGGGGGAACAGGGTCTGCCATCAGTGCGGTATGCTTGTGACGGCTACCAGTGCACAGGCAGACGCCTGCGGGGATCCCCAGGAACAAGTCCTTCCCTCATGCTGTATGGCTGGGGCGATTGGAGCTTGATGGGGGGATCCATTAGCCTGGCTGGCCGGGTTGCAGCCATTCTATGAATGGCCTACACTCGGGGCTTTGGGGCTCGCCCAGACAGGCCAAGGCGGTGGTCAGGTGTGACCCCGTGGCTTGACCTGTACCGCATAGTTGGCCCTTGCCGTAGTTACAGTTATTATATGTTGTAGTTATATTAATAAACGGCCATTTATCTCCAAGCCTGTGTCTGTCTCTTTTTACGGCTAAGCTTGCAAACATGTCCTATCTCACCAGTGCCTTTTATGGGTAACTATAGTTAGCCAGAGGGGATTACCTGGCTGCATCCAAGACATAATGAATGAATGCTTCTGCTGTCCAGAGCTTTGTGTGTCTGTTGTGGAGCTTTGAGTGAAAGAATGAGTTGTGTGGCATTTGGTCCTCGGTAAATTAGCAAACAATGCCATATAAGGAGATGAATCAGGCAAAGCAACAATATTATGGTCACTCCACTCTCCATATTTGGAGATAAGCTGTGTTGTAAGTTTCTTATTAGACCACCTTTGTTCGCTAGTGGTTCTCTGTTCCCGCTCTTGTTGCCTATATACATAAAAGGCTGTGTTGCAGTTTGCTCCTTGCTTCTGTGATTGGAGACTCCCAGAGTCCATACATGTAAAAACAATAAAAGCTTTTCTGGTTATAAAGATCAATGCAGCTGTTTCCAGGTTCAGACTAGACATGGGCACGAACGGAAAAAAAACCCCGAACACCCTGTTTGTCGTTCGGTGCCATCCACGAACAACGAACAACAAACATGGATGGACATGGACTGTTCCTGGACATGTTTGTTGTTTGTTGTTTGTGGGGGCCAGAACCACCCTACCCCCCCCCACTTAGCCCCCACTCCCCTCAAACCCACTTACCTGGCCCTTTTAAAGATCCCTTTAAACTGTCAGCTGCCAGGTGGTGAGGGAATTCCCCCCCTGCCTGCCAGCTGATAGTTTAAAGGGCCCTTTCCTGCCACATGCAAGGAGCAGGGCCCTTTAAACATCCCACAAACTGACCTTTCCAATGTCCAATACCCACCAATTTTGGGTCCTCCGAAGACCCCTCAAGTTTCAGAGAGATTGCACTCCAGGAAAGGCATGATCCACGGATCTCCCCATTGGCTGTCATTTTCTCTTCACAGTGGCAAAAACAGGACTCTCTGCTGGAAGTACTTTGAAGGGTTAAAGCCAGAAGGAAAGCCAGAAGGAGTTCAGACAGAGTTCAGTCCCTCCCACCCTCCGGTTGCCAAGGGGATTGGTTGCAGCAGGTGCCAGACTGTCTGGCTTGCCAAACAGCTGCCGAAGGCAATGAGCGAGGCTTTTAACAACCACCTCTTCGGTTAGGATGGGGCCTCATGGTTTGCTCGCGAACAGCAGATTGGGCTGTTCATGGGTTTTTTCTGTTCGTAATGCTATTCGTGCCCATGTCTAGTTCAGACACCAAAAGATAGCCCAGCTTGCCTAAACAAACAGATTCTGATTCTCAGAACACTGTAAAGGAGTGAGTGTACCAATCGCCTCGAAGAAGCTTAACCAGGACTTGAAGAAATATTGGCCAATGACAAATACCCCTTATAGCAAAAGATACTTGGATGGCCTAGGCTAGCTTGATCTCAGCAGATCTCAGCAGGGTCAGCGTTGATTAGTACTTGGATGGAGGACTACCAAGGAATTCCATGATTGTTATACAGAGGCAATGGCAAATCACCTCAAAAGTCTTTTGTCTTGAAAATCCTAAGAGGCCACCTGCAACTTGATTGTACTCCCCACCACCACAAGGATGTGGTGAATATACAACCACAGGTTTTCTTTGATGAGACAGACAATATAAACCCCTTAACTTTTTAGCTTTTGACCAGGGCCGATTCCAGATGACTAACCTTAAGGCGCTTCATGCCGCCCTCTTCCGGATCGCGACGGGGAAAATGCGAAATATCGCGTTTCCTCGCGCGAATTTTGCGCGTCATCGCGCAAAACTCGCGCGAGGAAACGCGATATTTCGCATTTTCCCCGTCGCGATCCGGAAGAGGGCGGCATGAAGCGCCTTAAGGTTAGTCATCTGGAATCGGCCCAGGTTTTCAAAACAAAACTGACGTGGTTTCCCTGGCTTACAACCTGGGCCAGGAAACAGTAGGGCTAGTGTGACCTTGCTCATTATCCTGGTTACTTTTAATATCAACTATGCTATCCTATCCTACTAAATGCATGCTTCCAAATGGAGGCCATTATCTCAACTGTGGCTTGCAGTGTCTCGGTCCAATATCTTTTGGTGTTCCAACTGCAACCATCTGTGCAAGAACAGAATTTGGCCACAGTCCTCTATATTCTGATCACATAAAGACTGGGCTGTCACAAGGTCTGCCTTTGAAAAGGATAATTTGTTCCATTATATCCTTCCAGGCCCTACTCCATCTACTCCCAAATTTATACACCTTTTCCATAATGGCGCCTTGATACGGAACCTTCTGACCAGAAGATTTTGCCAGAAACCTAAGGCTGAAAAGGTGAAAAATGAGCAGTGTAAAACTGGAAGCTACAGGGTCTCAGCCAGGCCAAATAAACACCAAATATAGCAAAAACACTATGTTTGGGGATGATTTGGCCTCAAAGAGATCACTGCAAGTGATATCACCGGATGTTCTCTGGAGCACACACATGAAAAGCACATGTACAAGAAGCACAGATAGGGCCCCCAGCCCACCCGCCACCCCCACATTCCCCATTGTCAAGGTAAGAAGGGATGGCAACTCTACAAGAGATACAATTGTAATTCAAATAAATATATGCAGGGTGCATTTAAACAACTGTGTATCCATGTAGCTGGAGCTACTTCAAGTACTTGGTTAGAAGTTGCAAGATTCTACCTAAAGTGTTGTCATATCTGCACACATAGAAAGCCTAGTTTCCATATCAACAAACCCATAAATTCTCCAGGATTCAGCAGTTACCAGTTTGTTTGGCAGAGACATTTATGTATCTGACAATCTGCATACTTCACTAACATACTGAGTGCTGGTACCTGGATTTTATTTTTATTTATTTTATTTGGATTTCTGTTCCTCCCTCCCCATGAAGGGCTCAGGGTGGATTACAGCATTTAAAAACACATTTAAAATTAATTTATACAATTAAAACCATAAATAGGTTTTCAAAAACTTCACACACAAAAATATACATTCAGATGGCGGCAATCGATAGCAGCAGACACAGCTCGTCAAGATAAGGTGGTAGACAACCCTAGTAGGAAGGGATTCAGATTTTATTCTTTTCCATTTTTTCAGCTGGTGGACAAAAGCCCAACCTCAACCATATGCCTGGCGGAACATCTCTGTCTTACATCCTGTTGGGCCCTGGTCTCAGTGGACAGAGAGATCCACCAGGCTGGAGCTAGGACCGAGAATGCCCTGGCTCTGGTTCACCTTTTCAGCCTTAGGTTTCTGGCACCAATAGAAGTTTCCCTCCTGATCCGAGCATCCTTTGGGGCATGTATGGGGAGAGGCGGTCTCGCAGATGCACTGGTCCCAGTCCACATAGGGCTTTGTAGGTTGATACAAAAACCTTGAACCTGATCCGGTGCTCCACTGGCAGCCAATGCAGCTGGGCCAATATAGGTGTTATTTGTGCTCCAGTCAGCACTCCTACAATGACACGCACTGTTGCATTCTGAACCAGCTGCAGTTTCCGGGTCAAGCTCAAGGGAAGCCCCACATAGAGTGAATTACAGTAGTCCAGCCTAGAGATGACCGTTGTCTGGATCACTGTAAAGTCACTGATTGAGCGGTACGGGACAATCTGCCTGGTCCGTTGTAGATAAAAAAAAAAAAGAGGACCTGGCAACCGCTGCAACCTGAGCCTCCATTTTCAAGGAGGCATCCAGAATCACCCCCAAACTAATAACCAACGACACTGAAATGCGTGTTAAGATTTTGATTTTTTGTAACAAGTTATTTTTGAAGGAGCAATTCTGATATTTCAAGATGTCAAAGGAAGCTATTTTTTAGAAAGTGAGCAATCCCTGCTTTCTTATTTTCAAAACTCCTTTAAGCTATTCTGCTTTAAGCTAAGAACACTGACAGAATTATAATCACCAATCATCTGAAAATTCTCAACTACAAAAAAGTACAGATGCTCAATTACAATTAAACCTTTAAAATGCTTGTAACTCACTTGGAATTACTCCAGACTCCTTGTTGTGGATCACAAATTGAATTCCTCTATTATCATATGTAGGGTTCCGGTGTCTATATTTACTCTCTCTTTCTTGAAATCAAGGGTTTAATCATATGACCCACTGGGTACATTTATATTTAATTGTTTTTAACCATCTGGAAAATAAAACAGCAAAAATCATAATGTTATTGTATAAATTTATGGTGCACCAATATTTAGAATCCAGCTTTGATCTCTCTGGTTCTGATCATTGCATCCAAAAAGATAAATTGCTACATTACAAGCACAAGTACTGCTTTGTAGGAAGAGAAATTATTTTGGGGGGAGGGGAGTCCAGTTACCCCCTCCCCTGCAAATGCAGCCAGCCCAAATATTCACCAATACCCCTGTTCCACTTTGTTGTCATTATACTTGTGAGAGACAGGATTCTGTAAAAAGAAATGTCCACCCCTTCCAATAGGGATTCCCTCCAAAAAGGAATATCAGCTGAGAGTGGAAATACACATTGCAAGTACCTGGAGATGCTCAAGTGCAGGATTTTATGTGTGGTTCTTAATTCATGCACAGGCTGTTTCTTGCTGGGCACGCATGCATGCTGCTTTCACAGGAGCTTCCTTTGTGGGATTGCATCTGCAAGTGAGTGGGAAGGGCAGAGTGCCAATTCAGCTGTTTTCGCAGCAAGAACTCTCAGGGATTGACACTGTAGAGCAAGTATTGGAGGCTCCTGACAAAGTGTCAAAGTGTCAAGATCTGCATTTCAACGAATGGATGTGGAAGTTGAGGAAAACTGGAAATGTAGCAGTTGTAAACGGAGAATTTCCTTGTCAAAGATTAACTACAGGGGTAGCAAAGAAAGGCATAGCCAGAGCTATTTCTTTAAAGAAATATAAGGCAACAGATTGCATCAATTTCAAACCACATTGTTATTGGAAGAGAAAAATGGAAAACACTGGCATTTCACAATTTTTTTTTTTTTAAGCAGCAGGAGAGCCTGGGATACTTTTAGTAGTTGAGGAGGAACTGATATGAACATATGAATGTACTCACGCAGAACAAATTGAAGTGTGACTGTGCAAGTGAGTGTGAGCACGAGCAAACAGTGGAGAGGAGATGGAGGAGAGAAGACAAAAAGGAGGAGGAGGAGGAGGAGGAGTAAGGCTGACAGCTGGATGGGGCAGCTGTTATGGAAGGCAGCTGGGACAAGGTCAGGTTGAGGGGAACTGCGAGTGGACTGAGAGGGTGTGAGGGAGAGGTATTCCCCCCTCCTTCCACAGTGTGGGATCCCACATATTCCCAGAAGGTCCTTTAAGGCAGAGGGCAGGCCAGCGTCTCACAGGTCAGCACCCTGGACAGAACTTGACATCCCTGAAGGTCCTTTAAGGCAGAAGTCAGGCAGGCCGGCGTCTCACCGGGCGGCACCCTTGGCAGAACCTGACACTTTGTAACATGTATTTTCACCCTGAGATATAGGGTATTTGGCAGCAATGCACTGTACTATTTTCCTTTCACTAATCAAAATCCCTTTGGCCAGTGAAATCTTTGTCAATTTGTTTACAGACTGTGGGAAAACTATTTCCAAAAGGTGCCTCATCTTATCCTCTTGCTGTCACTCCTTGGATGGCGGAAAGGAATTTTCATGAAGTAGTAGCAGTTGTTGCTTTTGTTTTAATTTACCATTCTGGATATTAAAAGTGAAGAGATCACCTGGATGTAGAAGGGAAGTTCTAAATAGGGTTATCAGTTCCAGGATGGAATATACCTGGAGATTTGTGGGAATGGAGCCTGAAGAGGATGGGGTTTGGAGAGGGACCACAGCGGGATATAGTGCCATAGACTCAACCATCCAAAGCAGTCGTTTTCTCCAAGGGAACTGATCTCGGTAGTATAGACATCATCTCTAATTCCAGAAGATTTCCAGGTCCCACAGGGAGGCTGACAGAAGGGAAGGTGAAATTGATAGAGCCTTCAGGGAGGTGAAGATGAAATTAACAAACTCTCTGAGGAGCAATCCCTGCCAGCTCTGTCTTTTTAAACTACCCTGGTGTAGAGAGATGAAATTGACAGAGCCTTTGGCTGTCTTTTAAAACTATGCTTCTTGCCTAACATTGCGTCTCCCTGCACTTGAGCGTCCCCATGTAAGATGTCTCATAGTTACAAAGAGAGATGGTGCAGATATCCAGGAAGAAGAGCAGTGGTTGGCATTTGAATAGATGTATGAAGGGTAAATCTGTAGTTCTATAACAGTAGCTAAGGGGAACACTACAACAGGCTGGAGGCTGGATTCCCCCCCCCCCCCTTATACCCTGATCACTGAGCATACTTCTCTGGATCACCACAGACAGTATAGCACTGGATCCACAGAAGATCCCCCCCCCCCCCGATCTAGTGTCATGTGTGCAAGCTGATAAGCCCACGTGCCTTGCACAAGCATGCTTTCCAATTCACTGCCTCTGAGGAAGCGAGACCTGGCTTGCAAAAGATTATGCTGGGATAAATTTTTGTAAGTCTTTAAAGTGCCCGTAGACTCCTGTTTTATTTTACTGAAGAAAACGATCTGGCAGGTGCTTATACACACAACGCTGTTCTCACCATTCACTTGAATGTGGAAATCTAACCAGTGCAGAAGCTATGTCGGCACACCAACCCCTCCATTCTTAGGATACCTACCTATACATATTCAGTGGGCCAGCTTAGACATTCATCAAGGAGATCTCAATACACAGAGTGTGGGTAGGGAGTGGGTGTTCCTGTCTCCCCTCACTACACATAGAATATGAAAGAGATGGTTGTTCTATTCATCTTTATGAATGTGTACCCAATTAGTGTGACCTTTGCCTTCCATTTTCAAGGACTGAGCGAGCCAGATGTAGGTGTGTGTACATGTACACCCTCATACTTAAATCATCAAGTACTACATCGTACTGTGGTGGAGGGGGGAAGCACAGGTGTTTCAAACAGCAAGTTAATAGGATTCTTTGGTTACTGTATGAGTGGACCAGTGCTATATCTCCCATTGTGTGGATGCAGAAAGGTAGCGAGACCCTGAGTTATACAATACCTGCCTTTTAAAAGTCATTTAGATAAGCAATAGGCCTATTTCCCTGTGCTTTGCATAAACAAAATATAACATACACACACCAAACTCACCAGAGCAATGAAATGAGTTGGGCATTCATATTATTCTTCAAAGACAGTTCTCAGTAAAGTCCCATTATACTTGGGATATGGAGAATTCCACCCCCCCCCCGCCCCAGATAAATGACAACTGGATGAATGCTTATTTTGGTATCTCCATTATGATTTATAAATTTCCCCCCGTTCTCTTTCAACTCTGTCCATATTTATTCAATTTGGGAAATGATCCTGGGTCTGTAATTGCCAGAGCTAAAAATCCTTCATGGGTCAAAGGACATTTACAACCAATATGCTGAATTTGGAAAACAGATAATACACCTGTGATGAGATTTATTCCAATATTGCGCTGGGTAAAGTGAACTGTGTGCGAAACCCTTTGTGATAAACAGGAAACATTTCAGGTATTTCCCTGAGGAAATAAATATACTTTTTCACTCTGAGGGGGCAAAAAAGGCTATAGAACTTGACACCAAGATGCATGAGATTAGGTTAATATGGTAAAGGAAAATGGATTCTTTTCACAAAACATTTAGATACTAATGTTTTAGGAAGACACCATTTAAGAATTTAATGCAAAATATTCTTTCTGAAAAATCATTTGTCTGCTTTATCAAAATGTCATTGCAAAATCTCTTATGCAGGGTCTTCATACTTTACTATATACTACCCCAATTCATCTGGCAACTTCATCAAGCCCAGTTCTGTCAGTTTTCATAACTTAATGCTTCTGGGAAAAGTCTGCAATATGGTGGGCCCGACTTAATGAAGGCCCCAAGAGCTTTCCAGTGAAGCTTCAAGATCTCCCCTATACATATCAGTATCAGCCATTTTCTTCTGTTACATAGGGTTCCCAGATGGGGTCTAGATTAGGGGATGGCACTTACCTTAAAAAAAAAATGCTCACATGTGCAGCACATGCACACTCCCAGCCAGCACAATGACGTCACTAACAGAAGTGACGTCATCATGCCAGCCTCACTTCCTGGTGCCCAAGCTGTTTGGCTGTTCCTGTTATGGCCATGCAGCGGCAGAAGCCCTGCTGGAGGGCCTCAGTGGCCTCCCTGAATCCAGGGTGGTTGGCCACTCCAGCAGGTGTGCACAGCCTCAGGAGGCCTGCCCAGGCTAGTACCGCACAGCTACAGGAGGTCCAGTCTGGCTGGTCAATCCTGCTAGAGCTGTGCAGGAGGCTGAGCACCTGGACAATGAAGCGGAGAGGAGGTTTCCAGTGTTTGAGGAACCTTTTTCCTGGACAGTCCCCCAAAACACCAGACTGAACACCGGACAGCTGGCAACCCTATCTGTACAGACTAATATACTGGGGTCCCTTTCAAAATATGGCCCCTACAAAAAGTTTACATTTGAAAGCATCTCCGGGACACCTTTTCCCCCCAAAGAGACCCAAAGTTCCAAATTGACAAACAGTTTAAACAAATAAAACAAACAAAGGAAATGCAAATATTTTCGGTCTGGACTTTGTGTAAGGTTGCCACGTCCAGGTTGGAGAAATTCCTGGAGATTTTGTGAGTAGTTCCTGAAGAAGGCAGGGTTTGGGGAGAGGAGGGACCTCAGTAGCATATACTACCATAGAGTTCACCCCTCCCTCCCAAAGAAGCCTTTTTCGCCAGAGGAATTAATCTTTGTTGTCTGGAGATCAGTTGTAATTCCAGGAGATCTCCAGTCCCCACCTGGAATTTGGTAACCCTGACATGGTCCACCAAGCTGCATATTGCAGATCCCAAGTGGAAAGCCACATGGCTTACACCGCTAACCCCATACAGGCTACATACCTGCTAGGAGAGGAGAACCAATGCAGGCCAGCTGGAACTCAGCTGCTATTAGCCTGCTGCCAGCAACTTCCATAATTCTTCCTCTCCAGTTGGAATTCCTCATACAAATGCAACTTCTATCAATTTAGACAAAAAATACTGTGGAGGACAGAAAACTTGATGAATTTATATTTGCAATCCTAAACACACTTACCAAGAAGAAAGTCCCACTTATTTTGTCATTCATCTCTTCCTCGGAGTTCATGGTGGCGTATATGGATTCCCCCCCCCCCCATTTTTTTAAAACAAGAATTTTCAGGTAAGATAAAAATAAACAAAACAGAACCATACATAAATTTTAGAATTAAGACAGGTGCTCACAAAAGAAGTCATGCAAACCAACTGATAAACAAGACCGTTAAGTAAATCATACAAAATAAAACATAAAGCATACAGCCGTAATCTAATTTTAAAACAATAAATTCAACTATAATGTACTTGACATTTCCAATTAACTCTCTACAATTAACCTCACAACCACCCTGTGAGGTACGTTGGCTGAGTAACTGGCCCCAGGTGATCCACTAAAGGTTATGGCAGAACAGGGTCTCAACAGGGGTCTCCTGGGTCTTAGCAAAACGTTATAACCATAACACTGGTCTTGTGACTAAATGAACAACATATAGTGCCTTTTTTTCTATTATAATTTTTTAAATTCTACTTCACCAACAAGCATTTTTTCCTTTCTTACTATTCTATCCATTGAAAGGATTTTCTCTGCATTCTGAAGTATCCCGGATTCCTGTCTTTTTGTTTTCTCATTTTGCCACTTAATGGACCCCATTTTTTATTTCAACTCTCCTCCCCCAACTCAAGACTATTTGTTTTTACCTTGTTTAATGATTTAATCTGAATTATGTTTTAGATCTGATTGCTGAAATTATTAAATAACCAACATTGTTGTTTCTACATTTTCCTGTTACTCATATTCTTGCTAAGAGACTGTTTTTATGTTGTGACAGGGTAAGGAAGGTTTTCTTTTTCCAGGATAAGGCTCTTAAGGGAGTGTGTGTGTGTGTGTGTGTGGGGGGGGGGGTTATATAGTTCAAATAAAATAGTGTTTAAGAAATGTCACCCAACTAATCTGTTCCATCTGAGATCAACATAAGACTGAAGACTGTTTTGACATTAGAGCAGGCTGAGAATTGGATAAAGACTTGTCTAATGGAAAAGAAAATTGGATACTGGCCAGAGAAATTCAAGCACTCTTAAATCTGTGCACCTACTGCATTTAACCTTATTTGGATTTTCCTCCAGTTTGTATAGGCAATGTTAATCATATGGATGCTTTAAAAATATGGTAGGGTTCTGCTTTAGAAAAGTGTACCTCTCTGTGGAAATGTGAATGTACAGGCGGGGGCAAGCTTATTCCACACAACAACCTACGTGAGAGTTACTTTGAACAGTAAACAAGGATTGTTCACTTCTCTAACACTTTCAGCATTTTATAGTCGCCAGAGAAATAAGTATTGACTATTACTGGCAAAAAAATAGCAAGCCATAGTGTTGGCTTCTATTTCTCCTCTAACATTTCCATGCCTTCTACCATTTCTTAACATACCAACAGTGCTTGAAAAAATCTGAAGCATTTTTCTGTAGATCTCCAGAATTGTCATGCGGACAAAACATACATACAGATCTGGTCCTACTAATGCTAATAATCCTGGAATCAGTGCAGGAATTTGAGCCATGTGATACAAATGCTCAACTCTTCAGCTATGAATCTATCATATTAGTTATGGAACCATTTTCTCTCCTTTTTGTCAAGGCTGAGAAAGTACCTGAAAGAAGTCCAGGGCAACCTTTCTAAAACTTTGCTGCTAACAGGGCTTCCGTACATTAGCATAATGGTTCAGATCCTAAGTCTTCCTTCCTCTGGTGTTGTGCCCTTTTCAGCTGTTGTGGTAGACCTCCACTGTGGAGCATGTTCTTCCAGTGCTACAAGCTTTTATGCAAGACCAGCATTTTTCAGGCCATAAAACATCTAAGGGCCAAGCTACACATGACGAATGACACTTGAACAGCAAGTGTATTTCTCCCTGTTCACTTGCCCTCCACTCAATCCACTTGCTGTTCAAGTGTCATTCGTCATGTGTAGCTTGGCCCTAAGACTAGAGGTGGGCATGAACTGAAATACGAACCGAAGTACATCACAAACTGGGCGGGTTTGTGATTCACAAACCAGCAGTTCATGGGATTTCATTTCTCACAAACCGTGATGAATTTTAGCCCGGTTTGTTTGGTTCGTATTTTAGTTCATCACTGCAGACAGCCTGGCGCTGATTAATCAGTTTCCTAGGCAACAGGGGGATGGGCTCTCTGCAGACCTTCTGCAGACATTTTCATGAACCGAATGAACCGGTTCAAGAACTGGGGCAAGTTCGTGAAAGTTCGTGGTTCGTGAAACCTGATGAACCACGAACCACAAGGTTCGAAATTTTCCCAGTTCATGCCCATCTCTATCTAAGACCAGAGGAAAACACTGCAATCCCACAATGAACAGAGTGAGATACAAGCAAGGCTCACGATACAAGCCAACCCTTCCAGCAATAATTTTGGTTCTGGTGGCTTAATACCTTTGTGCCAAACTCAGAGCTGAAGACTCTTTCAATAGCTAGATTATTGGCCTTGTAGCCCCTTTCTTAAACTCTCAGTGCTCAGTGCTATGATCTGGAGGCAAGTAGGTACCAAGCCAGGAAACAACTATGTGGATTAGCTAGAAAAAGCAGACCAAAGGCAGCTCACTGTATGAGACCAGAAGCAAAAGCTTTATAGGATCAGACAGAACACAGTGGGTCTCTTGAGTCAGCCAACTCATGTAGAGCTGATAGCTGCAATCTTGTCCTCTAGCTAATGGTACTAAAATGTAGCAGAGAATAGACCAGCATCTTCCTGTCTGGCAAGTTATTACAAGCATGCAGAAAGAAAGGCACCTGAACCATGCTGCCAGAATCCATCCTTAGCTCAAGACAGTCACGGCTTTACAAAATACCGAGGTTGAAAGTGAGGCTATACCAGCAGGAGGATTATGAAGATCAGTGGACCATATCACAGTAGCTGACAAATTGCTTCCCATCTTTGGGTTGCCAGATGGCAGCAACTGACAAATAGTCTCTTGTCTGTGGGTTGCCATTTGCAGCCCACTGTCATATTTTCTCAGCCGCTGCCTAAAATATGCATCTTGAATGAGAAATTCAGAAAAATGGCACAGTTACTAGTGTCTGAAGTAGCTTTTTGATTTTGTACTCTCTTTTGCCCTAAGTGTGTACTGCAGTGCCCAAAGTCTCTTCAACCAAAATAAAAGATCAGCAGTTGCAATACACGTTACTCCTCATTTTACAAAACTGAACTAAGATTATCCTCAAAGACGATAAAAGGCTAAAAATAAAATTTAAAAAAATCTGCTGTGCATGGAGAAGATAGCCAGAATTCAGAGTTTAATGTGAAAAGGCCTCCACTTGAGGACCCTTACTAGAATTATAAAGGGCACTACACAGCCTATAGGGCTACTGCCTGCAATATCAGTTATGTGTCGTGTAATTTGTAATGAAAACTCATGGATAAATAAGGGATGTGCTACAACCTGGCCATAGAAACTCAATTAACAAAATAAGCAAGACATACAAAAAGAAGAAAGCTGAAGAACATTCAAAACATTTCTATTTTTATCAACTACCAAAAAAGCCAAACAAGCTGTCAATAGATATCACAGCAAAACTACCTGCTGATCAATACTAAATACATTTCTTGCAACTTCAGCTACTATATAAATTAATAATAAATGAATAATAACAAACTACACAATAATAATAACTTTGCTTATATACTGCTCTTCTAGACAGATTAATGGCAAAGTCAGAGTAGTGAACAAAGTCAATGTTGTTATTATCCCCATAATACAGCTGGGGAGCTGGGGCTGAGAGGAGTGGCTTACCAAAGGCCGTCTGCTGAGCTCTTAGTAGTAGATAATGTGCTATGAGTTACTGCAGCAATTTCCAGAATGTGTTCCAGGAAACCTCAGATATTGTTAGAAGCTTTTCAGAAGATCTTGAATGAGTCAATTATGGTGGACATCCTGAAACTTAGAAACATATTGAATTTCTCCTCCCTCCTAGTTCAACTCAAAAGCCCCCATTTTGATATGATTTAAATCATTTGTATGCTGTCTTTCTGCCAAATTAGGGCCCTAAAGGTAGCAAACAACAATTTAAAAAAAAACATTAAATTGTGTAGACACACAGACAGAGCTTTCAATCGAAGCACACCCCTACATAAGGAACATTAATTGGTGTGACCTACACTTAAAGCCTATATGCCTGAACTAGGTTTGATTGATCCTTAGCATATGTTACATCCAAAGGACTGAGACTATACCTTTTTCTTCTTTATATTATAACTATTTTCTACTATATTATTTTCTTGTTTTTGCTGTTGATGTCTCAGGTTAAAGCATGTGATATAGATGCAATTGTTATTTCTGATTATGCCTCTGTTCTATTAGTTCTCCAGTTTATACACACACACACACACACACACACACACACAGAGAGAGAGAGAGAGAGAGAGAGAGAGAGAGAGAGAGAGAGAGAGAGAGAGAGAGAGAGAGAGAGCAATTAAAAATAAGCACAAGAGGAGAGTCCGATTGGGTATGACAAATTAAAAAAGTCTTCATTGACTCAAGAGGGACAGATAAATGTCTTTCGGTGGGGAATTCCATAATTTTGGTGCAAGACTGAGAAGACCCTTTCTCAGGTTGCCACCTGTCTACCCTCAGATGAAAATGATACCTGAAGTAGGGCCTCTGCAGGTGATCATAATGGTTGGGTGGATTCATAAGAGAAGATGGCAATTACAGCCTCGGCAATAGCCGCTAAGGCTGGGTGCTGCATTTTGCTGCTCTGGAAGGAGAAGGGGCATCCCCCTCCTCCTAAGGTATCTAGAGGTGGCGGAGCTACACACACCTGAACACGCTCCACCAGTATTATTATTATTAGATTAGATTAGATTAGATTAGATTAGATTAGATTAGATTAGATTAGATTTTAAGTCCACTCTCCCCGCTGAGCGGGCTCAGGGTTGAGCACATTTTAATTTACATAAAAACACGTTTATTTATTTGTTTGTTTATGTATTCAGCATTTTAAATGCTGAAAAGCATTACAATAAAATTTAAAACACTACATACAATAAAAACTTCTCCTCAGATGGCAATGGAAGAGTTACTTCATTTCAGACATGGCCACATATCCATATCTATAGATATATATAGGGTGATAGACAGATCTTTTCAAGTCAAGTCAAGTATGGCCGGTGGAGGACCAGCCTAGCCTCCACCATATGTCTGGCAGAACATCTCTGTCTTATAGGCCCGGTGGAAGGATAATAAATCCTGCCGGGCCCTGGTTTCATCAGACAGAGAGTTCCACCAGGCCTGTGCCAGGACCAAAAAGGCCCTGGCTCTGGTCGAGGCCAGGTGAGCCTCCCAGGCGGCGGCGGTGGTTGTGGAAGCAGGATTGGCAGCTTGGCTTTGGGGAGCATCTCCTTGCTTTAGTTTACTGGCCCTCATACATTCCAAAACTGCATCCAGGCATGTTGCTTCTCCCTTTTGCAAACTGAACCTGCAATTCCTTCATTTTCCACTATTTCTGTTTTCTCAGGATAAGTTTTTCCCATAAAATTTATTAATTTTTCATGATTTCTTGTGCTTGATGGTGTATTAATGGAGTAGAGGCCACATATGAATTGGGAACATCATCAATAGAATAAGCAAACATGAAGGCTCAAAATGCCAATATATGAAAACAAAGCAAATATCCCTACATTCCAACTTACTTACTACTCCTGATGTCCATCTGTAATGCACAGCTGCAGGAGGATTTGGGGGTGTTTCAATGTTCCCGCTCTTTTCAAGTAGAGCTATCTTTAAAGACATAGCCCTCTAAAAGGGCTGTTCCATTAGGGCTGCCAACTCCGAGTTGGGAAACTCTTGGAGATTCAGAAATGCAGCCTAAGGATGGCAGGGAATAATGCCAGAGTCCACCCTCCAAAGCAGCCTCTCTCCCTATTTTTCTCCATGGTAACTTCGCTCATCTGAACAGCATCTCCTGTGGTGAAATCAACAGCTGCCCGTACATATGCATTCTCTGTGGTGGCCCCTTCCTGAGGAACAGCCTGCCTGAGAAGGTCAGGAAAGTCCCCACTCGCCTAGCTTTCTGCAACCAATGCAAAACTGAATTATTAAAAAAAAAAGGGGGGGTGTCTCAGTTGGTCCGCTAATGAGTTAGGGACGATAGGCTGAAGTTGCTTTACATAGTATCTGTTGTTTTAAATATATGTTCCTATGTCAGCCCTAGAATTGCTTATTTTCTGTTTCAGCATTTCTTTAACTCTGTATTGCGAGAATTACTTATGATCTGTTTCAGCATTTCTTCAATTCTGTATTGCTAGAAGTGTTTATGTTCTGTTTCAGCATTTCTTCAACTCTGTATTAGATTCATGCTAAGGGTATGTCTTTCGTAAACTTGTGTTTATTTACCCTAAGCATGGTTTATGAACTTGTCCTTGATACTGACCGTACTAATCTCACAAGATTCAAAAGGTAAAATGTTCAAAATATGTTTGTAATTCTCTCTCTCTCTCTCTGGCTGTTTCCACACTCGTTGAATAATGCACTTTCAATGCACTTTAGTTAACCTTTAGAAGTGGATTTTGTGTTTCACACACGAAAACCCAGTTCCAAACGATCACTAAAAAGCACTGAAAGTGCATTATCCAACGTGTGTGGAAGTAGCCTCTGTGTAATCTCAGAGCAGGACCACAAGTGACGCCTGACACAAGTTGGACACTTGCCAGCTTCCCTCAAGTTTTGATGGGAAATGTAGGCAGCTTGGCGGAATGTTGGACAAGTGACAGTTGAAAAGTCCATTGGACAGCAGTCAGAGAGCCAAGCTGCAAGACCAGGATGCCTACATTTCCCATCAAAACTTGAGGGAAGCTGACTAGTGTCCAACCTGTGTCAGGCGTCACTTGTGGTCCCGCTCTCAGTGAGAAAGGCGGACTATAAATGACATAAATATTTTTTTAAAAAAAACCCCTAATCTCTTTAGTCTGGAGATCAATTTAATTCTAGGAGCTCTCCAGGCCCCACTAGAGCTGGCAACCCAATATTTACACTATCCAGGAGTCCACCAATTGCAAGTGCTCATGTAAACTGAGCAATGCATGGATTTTCAGTATGAGTACAGCTTTAATTAACATAAACCATAACCTCAATTTCCTTGTGCCCTGATTTGCATAAACAGAAGCTCTATTCAAATAGAAAATCCACATGTTGCTCAATTCACAGAAGATGGCAACCATGCAGATTGAGTGCATTGCAGGGGCATGCATGGTTCTGATGCATGCAACTGGCAGGATGCCAGTTTATGTGACGGGAACAGAATGTCAGTAGAGAGACAGCATAATGTGCCCTAGTGTCCTGTGCAATACACAGAGCCATCACACAGGGTTAGTCAGCATATGATGATGGGGAAAGTGTTTTTCTGAGATAAGAAGGGTTAATCTCTTACTCTGCAAAAGATACAATAGCTTGTCGAGTGCAGAAATCATATCATTTAAGTTGAGTTCTACTTGAAGGCTGGGCTTGGCCTGAGCTTTGATCCTTGCTCATAAAGTAAGCCTAGCTTTCAATTTTCCTCTAGGCAAAAAGTCTGAAAAGCACAAGGAATGCATTGACAAAAATGTACGTATCAGAAAGAAAGCAGAAATAAGGTGTATTAATATGTATTGTTCTATTTCTTTTTTTATTATTCAGTTGTTGCTTGGTCAACATATCTGTTCTCTTCATATTTGCTTTAGAACATTTTTTGTTGTTATGCTTTGTGTGTGCAATTTCCCCACATTTTATCATGTTGGACTACTGGGTCTTGACACCCAATGCAATGAAATCTAATTTTCCTCTTTTTTAGGAATTTAGAGTCAGTTTCTAATCAATTCCTACTTGACCAAATTGAAATTTGAAGAGAGGAGGAGTTGGAATGGAAGTTCTACAAAATTTCACAATTTCACTATGTAGATGCTCAAGGCAAGCAATGCCTTCCCAAGCTTTCCCATCTTCCTGGTAGAGCACCATACTGGAGTGTATAACATAAAACCACTGCAAGGGCTGAAGTTACAAAAGGGCTCCTTAATTTCTCTTTGAAGACAAACTGGCACTCCTGGAGTGCGCCTGCACGCTTACCCGGGTGCCACCATTTGCCCTCATGCACGGAGGGAGAGTGGACGGCGTTCCCGAGCATCTGGGTGCCTTGTGGGGGCAGGGTTTGGATCCGTTATATGCTAACCCCGCCTTCCCCCTCCGTGCAGTCACAGGGCAAGTTCGTGAGGTGGAGGACGCTCGGCCGCGACTTGCTCCTGGGGCGTAGGCGGCGTCGGGCCTGCAAGTTTCGGCGGTCCCGGCTGCCCGCTTGCTGTTCAGGCGGCAGCTTCTTTTCCTCATTGCGGGCTTGCTCCAGCCTCCTCCCTGCTTGCGGCGAGGGAGGTGGCGGGGCCAATCAGTGCTTGCAGCGCAGCTCTGCCTGGGCGCTGAGATTCAGCTCTTTAGCAGCAGGAGCCTGCTTCAGCGGTGGTGCGGCTTTTCGTCGTGCTGCCTTTGCTGTCAACGGGCTTCTCGCCGCCGCGCCGTGCTTTTCGACGTTGAAGAGCACTTCGCTGGGAGCCTTTCTCTTCACCCACTCGGGGCAGGATAAGTCGAGCCCTTGGGGGGAGCAGGCATCTGCGAGCCATTTGGACGCCAGAGCAGTTTGTGCTCAGCTTTGCTGGGCTTGGAAGGGCCTTTGGGCCTGTAGGGTTCCCCTTAATTGTTGGGTGGTCATTTGCCTTGAGCAGGGGCTACCTCCCCCCTTCCAATTCCTTGCATTGGTCCTCTAGGGCTGCACTCGAGGTTGGGGGTGGTTCCCTTCTGGATGGTGGCAGTGTGGTCCCAGTTTCATGTGGCTGTGACTTTACAGCAGGACATTCGCTTGGCCTGCAGAAGGTCCAAGTCCCACCTGGCCTCCTGAGTATAGAGAGCTAGGGGCTGTTTATTCCTGTGCTGTGCTTATTAGGGCCCCTGGTTCAGTTATGCCTCCCAAGAAGGGAGCAGGAACGAGTAAGGGCAAGCAGCCTGCTAAGCGCCCTCTTGCCAAGTGACCATTGCCTGCATCTTCCTCAGATGATGAAGAAGTGGAGTCAGCCAGGCAGGAAATTTTGGCCAAGTTGGTGGCTTTAGAAAAGGCCAAGGGTGGCTTATCCAAGCAACCAGTGGGGAGCAGGGCTGGCAGGGCCTCTAAGAGAGTCTTGCAGGCTACCTTTCAATGGGAGGTCCTTACGCATCTGTCTGCTTTGGAAGGTTCGACAGGTGCTGATGCAGAAGGTGAGAGGGTCCACCCTGAAGAGCCTGAGGCTGCAGGGACTGCTATGCAAGTGGAGGGTGATGGTGCTGAGGAGGCCAAGATGCCTCCTGTCGCGGTGGCGGTGGATCAGCCCAAGCAGGAGGGTAAGTCGCCTGCATCACATGACTCACAATCCTGGCCCTGGGGGCCTGTTGGCGTGGCCGGCAATCAGGTTGGTTGGGGGTCCCAGTTGATGCACGGTGGGCTTTTGGGCACCCCACCTGTGGGATCGTCGGTTTGGCCTGGACACCCCTACCAGCCGCAGCTAGCTGGCATTGGTCAGTGGAAGCCTTGGGGCCAGCAGAATGTTCCATTTCAGCAGGGTTTTGCAGCCCCTGGTATGTCTGTGGCTTCAGCGGGTGCCAGTAGCACCCTTCGGCACATTCCTTAGCTTCCACTGACCAATCGGGGCAACCCCAAACTTTCTGGCCTCCTTACTAAGTTGGCCCTTACTATCAGCCTTCTGTCCTAGGGGTTCTGCCCTACAGGGCCATGCCGTTTGGGGACGCAGCATTCCCCTTGGGGGATCATCTAACCCCAGCTACCAGGGACAAAATTCTTCGTGGCGAGTTTGTCGATGTCTTTACCCTCCTTTTCCAAGAGTTGGAAAAGAAGGATAAAGAGGAGATGGATGAGCGTGACAAGGAGAGGCTTAAAAGGCACAAGGTTGACCGCACTTAGGCCAATTGGTTGCCCGGCATGTTGATTTATGCTGGGGTCATTGCCCGTGCTCAGCCACAGCGGGCGGCCCCCTTGTTTCAATATATTGACATTGCATATAGGGGCTATACGGACTTTGTCGGTGCTGCTTGGACACAGTATGACAAAGAGTTCCAAATGCGGGCTGCTGTTGACCCCACACTACCTTGGGATCGGATCCATCAGCAGTTCTGGCTGCAGCTGATGGCCCCAGCCAAGCGAAACTTGGGTGACAGGGCGGATAGCAGGCATTTGTTGCAGTGACTTGGCACCCCTCCTGGTACCCATGCCTCCGCGGGGCAGTCAGTTCAGCCCCGGCTGCTCTGTTAGGAATTTGCCTACCAAGGGGTGTGTTCCAGGAAGGGGTGTGGGTTTAAGCACGAGTGCCTGCGATGCAGGGGTTCCCATTCGTTCTCCACCTGCCCTCGCCCCAAGCCGTGATGGGGAGGCAGGCACCCTGGGGGCGGGTCAAGGCAGCCTGCTGCTGACAAGGGGTCCTACCCCCATAAATCTGAGAGCGCTGGCTGAATCCTTGTGGGGGTACCCCGATCGCGCCTCTGCGCAGGTTTTGTTAGATGGGTTTACGTTTGGTTTCCGTATTCCATTTCAGGGCCCCCGGGCCTCCTTCATGTCATCAGACCTGCGTTCGGTGAACAGCATGGTGGAGGTTGTTAGACTTAAAATAGCTAAGGAATGTGCCGAAGGGTGAGTTTTAGGCCCCTTTTCTGTTCCTCCGGTGCCCAATTTGAGGGTGTCCCCCCTGGGAGTTGTGCCTAAGAAGGCGGCGGGTGAGTACTGACTGATCCATCATCTGTCCTTTCCCAGGGGCGACTCCATAAATGATGCTATTTCGGAGCATTTGTGTACCGTTCAGTACACGTCATTTGATGAAGCAATTAGGGTGGTGAAGCACAATGGTTTTGGCGCAGAGATGGCAAAATGCGACATTAATTCTGCATCTCGCCTCTTGTCTGTTCATCCGGGGGATTTTAAGTTGTTAGGTTTCTCGTTTGACGGCCAATTCTACATGGATAGAGCACTCCCTATGGGGTGCTCTGTTTCCTGCTTGGCCTTCGAGAAATTTAGTTCTTTCTTGGAGTGGGCCTTACATCAGAGGCAGCAATGCCGTGACTCTGCCCACTACCTGGATGATTTTATTTTTTGTGGTCCTTGTGGGATGGGCCAATGTGCCCGGCTATTAGCAGGCTTCATGGCCTTGGCTGACAAGTTGGGGGTCCCCCTGGCCCATGACAAAACTGAGGGTCCCGCTCAGGTACTTATGTACCTAGGGATTGAGATCGACACTGTTGGTCACACCTTTCATCTGCCGTTTGCTAAGGTGGCTGATTTGCGTCTGCACCTGGCAGCGCTTCAGGGTAAGTGGAAGTCTTCATTACGTGAGCTGCAGCAGCTTGTAGGCCACCTTAACTTTGCGTGTAAGGCCGTGGCACCAGGACGTGCCTTTTTGAGGCGCCTGTGTGATGCCATGACTGGGCTACGTTTGCCCCACCATATGGTCAGGCTGTCACAAGGGGTCAGGGAGGATCTTAAAGTTTGGGAGGAGTTTGTCTCGTCATTCAATGGAGTTACACTATGGCAGGAGGAGCTGCTATTAGAGGCTGAGTTGCGGGTGGCATCAGATGCTTCCGGGTCCACAGGCTTCGGAGTCTTTTTCCGAGGTCACTGGTGTGCTGAATCCTGGCCGGCAGCTTGGCATGATGATGGTATTACTAGGGATTTGACATTTTTGGAATTTTTTCCAATCCTAGTAGTGCTCTGGCTGTGGGGAGATGAGCTGGCCAACCATGCAGTCCACTTCTGGTGCGACAACATGTCAGTGGTGCATGTGATCAACTCCCTCTCAGCCAGGTTGCCCAGGGTCATGAAACTGGTCAGGCCATTCACGCTCCAGTGCCTTCGGCTGAACATTCTGTTTAGGGCAAAACATGTTCCTGGTATTGACAATGGTGTGGCGGATGCTCTGTCTCGCCAGCAGATGGAACGGTTTCGTCAGCTCACCCCCGAGGCTGATGCCTTGCCATTCCCGATGCTCCTGGAGTTGTGGAAACTTGGAGGGACGAAGCACATACAGCCATCTGCCTAGCCATCGCCCCTAGCATAAGAAGGTAGTATGATCGCGCTGTGCAGCAGTTTGCTAGCTTCCGGCTGGAAGCTGGCTTAGAACAGAGCTGGCCCATTCTGGCAGAGCACCTCATGCTGGCAGAGCACCTCATTCCGGCAGAGTACCTCATGCTGGCCCATTCCGGCGGAGCACCTCTGCATTGAGCAGAGGTGGGGTGGCCTGTCTGTGAAGTCTATTAAGGGGCTTCTGGCTGCCCTGGCCTTTGCCAGCAAGGCTCAGGGATTCCAGGAGATGACTGGCGACTTTAGAGTACACAAGATGCTGGAAGGGTGGTCTAGGGAGGCTGGTTCCCGACCAGATGCCAGACAACCTATCTCCTCATCCATCCTTAAGGGTTTGGGCAGAACCTGGCCATCAGTATTGTCATGGCCCAGTCTGAGAGTGAGGTCTCCTCTGGAGGAGAGGAGCCTCGTGTAGCCAGCCAGGACTCCTCAGGAGAAGAGGAGCCCTGTGTAGCCAGCCCTAGCCCTGATTCAGCAGAAGCCAGCAATCAGGAGCAACAGCTGCTGGCTGATCAGAGCTTGCAGCCAGCAGCTGAGACACCAGCACCCTCTAGCCCCTACACCACAGGGGAAGCTCAGCCAGGGACTTCTACAGGTGCAGCGCAGCCAAGAGCCTCCACCCCCCCAGGCTCACCCACGCCCAAGGAACGCCGCAGGCAGCGCCAGAGACTGGAACTGCAGGAGAGACGGCGCAGTGCTCGCCTCTTGAGCCAACGCCAGCTGCTGGAGAGTGATGATGAGTAGTGTCAGGATGGAGCCCCAGCAGCTGGCTGAAAACCACGCCTGGCTATAAGAGCCAGTCTGGAGGAACTGCCGGGCGTGGAAGCAACGTGTCTATTGCCTGCAACCACTCCGTGTTCTGTGAACCTTGCCCGTGCCTGTGCCTGCTTTTGGACCTGACACTACCGGTAAATGACCTTGGATTGCACCTGACCTTGATCTTGGACTCTGGACTCACTCCTGGCGTTATCTTGTGCTCTGACCACCGGTTTGACCTGGCTTTTGCTCTTGGAACTCCCCTCAGACTCTGCCATTAAGGTTTGGACTTGAACCACCCTGCTGGGGCTGGCCCAGCCCGTGACAGATTGCTTCCACCCAAACTTCCCGGCATGGATGCGGCAACGCCCACCCCGGGGAGCCTGGCACTGCTGCAGGACCAGGTACTGCAACTAACTCAAGCACTGGTGACTCTGCAGCAGCAGATTGCTGCACCTGCTGCACCTCTGCCTGTAAAGTGCCCAGTGAAGCCTCCTGACAGCTTCGATGGTGATGTGGAGGAATTCCCAGCATTTCTTGCCCAATGCCAGCTATATATTGAACTCCGGGCCAGAGACTTCCCCACGGATAAAGTCAAAGTCTGCTTCATCCTCAGTCTGTTAAAGGGGCAGGCAGCAAGATGGGCCACACCCTTGTTACTGGCCAAATCCCCTCTGCTAGGGGATTTTCCAAGCTTTGTGGCTCACATTACTGCTGCCTTTGCTAACCCCCTGAAAGCCATCAAAGCTAACCAGAGGATCCGTGCCCTCACCCAGGGGGATGGGACTGTAGCCCAATATACCACCGAATTTCAGTTACTGGCACAGGACTTGGACTGGAATGAAGCGGCCCTGGTTGACCAGTACCTGGAAGGGCTGTCTGATGAGGTGTTGGATGAAGTGGCCCGATCCGAACGGCCAGGAGGACTGCAAGCGCTCATTCTTCTATGTCTCCGCATAGATGGACGGCTGGAGAGCCGGAGACAAGCGCGTGCGCTAAGACATCCACCCCCACCCTGGTCCTTGCCTGAAAAGCCGGCTGAGCCCACGCCAGTGGGGGTACCTTGTAACTGCTTGCCCCCAGAGGAAAAGGAGAGGCGCCGAAACCACAACCTCTGCTGGTATTGTGGTGGGGTGGGCCATTATGCTGATGGCTGCCCTGCCAAAAGAAGGACCCTAGCCATAAGCCTGGAGTCGGCGCACCCTAAACCACTTGTGGGAACAGCCAGTGCCTCCGGTGACCCCCCAGAACCATTCCTCGTGCCAGTCAAGTTGTGCCTGCCTGATGGACGTTGGCTATTCGTGTATGCCATGATAGACTCGGGGGCCTCCCGCTGCTTCATGGACGCCAAGTTCGCTGCACAACACCAGATTCCCTTGCGGGCAAAGAAGAATCCCACTGTTGTTGAGGCCATCGATGGGCGGCCCCTGCGTTCTGGGCCAGTGGTTGAGGAAACCCAGGACCTCCTGTTGCAGATCCAGCGGCACCAGGAGCGGCTCTGTTTTGATGTGGTGGGCATTCCCCAGTTTCCGCTGGTCTTGGGACTTTCCTGGCTCTGCCGCCATGATCCGATTGTTCGGTGGGGCCAGTTAGACCTTCGTTTCCGGGAACCATGCCCACATGAAAATCCGTGCCCAAGGCCTATGGTGGCCGCTGCACCGAAGGTTTCGGCACTGCCAGAGGAATACGTGGATCTGAGAGATGTGTTCGAGGAAAAAGGAGCAGACCAACTCCCCCCTCATCGGCCATATGACTGCACCATTGACTTGATTCCCGGCGCCCCTCTGCCGGTGGGACGCCTGTACTCGTTGTCTGAGCCAGAGTTGGCAGCACTCCGGGACTTTCTCACCACCAACCTGCGGCGAGGGTTCATCCGCCCCTCTACCTCACCTACCTCTGCCCCAGTCCTCTTCGTTAAAAAGAAAAACGGGGAACTCCGGCTGTGTAATGATTACCGGGCCCTGAACAAAATCTCCATCCGAGACCGGTATCCGCTGCCTCTGATCCCTGACCTTTTGGAGCAAGTCAAAGGAGCCCAGATCTACACCAAGCTGGATCTCAGGGGAGCCTACAACCTAGTGCGCATCCGGGAAGGTGATGAATGGAAAACCGCCTTCAGTACCAGATATGGGCAATACGAGTATCTGGTAATGCCCTTTGGCCAGACTAATGCACCAGCTGTGTTCCAGAGACTGATGAACGACATCTTTCAAGATATCCTGGATCAGTTCGTCATCGTTTATCTGGATGACATATTAATTTATTCACGTGACGCGTCGCAACATACTCGGCATGTGCGCACGGTGCTGCAAAGACTCCGGCAGCATGGCCTGTTCGCCAAATTGGAAAAGTGTGCATTCCACCGGCCTACTGTGGAATTCCTTGGCCATGTATTATCACCCCATGGAATCCGAATGGACCCAGCTAAAGTCGAGGCTGTACAGACTTGGCAAGCCCCCCGTTCTCGGAAGGATGTACAGCGGTTTCTGGGGTTTGCCAATTACTACCGGCAATTCATCCCCCAGTTTGCATCCATAGCCGTCCCTCTCACTCGACTTCTCCGGCCTCGAGAACCTTTCCGTTGGACACCGGAAGCCAGCGAGGCATTCCTGACCCTAAAGACTCGCTTCACCACGCAACCAGTCCTGCGATACCCGGATCCCCAGCTACCCTTTCTAGTCGAAGCAGATGCCTCCAGCACTGCCATCGGAGCAGTGCTCTCCCAACGGGCAACCCCCTCCAGCACGCCACAGCCTTGCGCTTACTACTCTCGCCAGCTGACCCCCGCCGAAAGGAACTACACCATCTGGGAGCGGGAGCTGCTGGCAATAAAGGCAGCCTTCGAGGTTTGGCGGCATCATCTGGAGGGGGCTCGGTACCCAGTCCAAGTGCTCACTGACCACCGGAACCTTGAACACCTCCAAACTGCCCGCCGCCTCAACCAGAGACAGATTCGCTGGTCGTTGTTCTTCTCCCGTTTTGATTTCAGGATCACCTACGTTCCCAGCTCCCAGAATAAGAAGGCCGATGCTCTGTCCCGGAAGCCGGAGTACAACACATCCCCCGACCTGGAACCACCTCCGATGGCCATCCTGGCTCCAGAAACTTTCGCCGCCACGCAACCCCCTCCGGGGCTGGTGGAGGAGATACAGACTCAACAGTTACTGGACCCAGTTGCCCAGAAATATCTCCAGAACGTCCGGGGGTCTCCCCAGCCCCAGGCAGATGAATTTGCAGAGGAAGAGGGGCTACTGACCCACCGAGGCCGGATTTATGTACCCCCAGGCTCATTACGAACAAAGGTACTGCAGCTGGTCCACGATTCTAGACCTGCCGGGCACTTCGGCCGCCACAAGACAACCCACCTCTTGACCCGTGACTTCTGGTGGCCCCGGGTGCAATCGGATGTGGCCCGGTATGTGGCAGCCTGTGAAACATGTAGACGGGCCAAAGACGTCCCCGGCAAACCTTCTGGTCTCTTGCATCCACTCCCCACACCCACTGGCCCATGGAGGACTATTTCCATGGATTTCATTACAGACCTGCCCTGCTCCAAAGGCCACACCTGCATCCTAGTGGTGGTGGACTTGTTCACAAAGATGGCTCATTTCATTCCCTGTTCTGGACCCCCCACTGCTCAGGAAACAGCACACCTGTACCTTCAGCATGTCTTTCGACTCCATGGACGTCCAGATCATATAATTTCTGATCGGGGAGTTCAATTCACCTCTCGGTTCTGGCGGGCCCTGCACTCCCTCCTTGGCACCCAAGTTCACCTATCCTCAGCACATCACCCCCAATCTGACGGGCAGACAGAGCGCACCAATGCGACCCTGGAGCAGTATCTGAGATGCTACACAAACCATCAACAGGATGACTGGCTAGCTCTACTGCCTTTGGCCGAGTTTGCATATAATAATGCAGTGCATTCCTCCACCCAGCAGACCCCCTTCATGGCAAACTATGGTCACCACCCTCGTTTCTTCCCTACCGCAGCAACCTTGTCGGGAATCCCAGCCGCTGATGATCACCTCCAAGAACTCCAATCCATGCATGAGCTGTTACGGGAGCAACTCCAGCTTGCCAAGGAAAGCTACAAGGAGGCTGCAGATCGGAAACGGCAACCTGGTGTTCCCCTGTCCGTGGGCGATCAGGTCTGGTTATCCACCCGCCATATCCGCAGCCAACGGCCCTCCAAAAAGCTGGATGCCCGGTTCCTCGGACCCTTCGTAATCACAGACCAGGTGAATCCTGTGGCCTATCGCCTGCAACTACCACCAACCCTCCCAATCCATCCTGTGTTTCACCGGTCCCTTCTAGTCCCAGCTTCACCGCCAGACCCGCACCATCCCGGGCCACCGCCCCCTCCGCCTCCAATTACCATCGAGGGGCACGAAGAATATGAGGTTGCCCAGATTCTAGACTCCCGTCGCCGGCGGGGGCAAGTACAGTACTTGGTGGACTGGAAGGGGTATGGGCCGGAGGACCGCTCTTGGGAGCCTGCTGTGAACATCCATGCCCCCCGCCTAGTCCGACAATTCCATCAGGCCTATCCGCAGAAACCGGGGCTGCCTGGACCACAGAGGAGGGGGGGCCTTGGGAGGGGGGATGGTGTCATGGCCCAGTCTGAGAGTGAGGTCTCCTCTGGAGGAGAGGAGCCTCGTGTAGCCAGCCAGGACTCCTCAGGAGAAGAGGAGCCCTGTGTAGCCAGCCCTAGCCCTGATTCAGCAGAAGCCAGCAATCAGGAGCAACAGCTGCTGGCTGATCAGAGCTTGCAGCCAGCAGCTGAGACACCAGCACCCTCTAGCCCCTACACCACAGGGGAAGCTCAGCCAGGGACTTCTACAGGTGCAGCGCAGCCAAGAGCCTCCACCCCCCCAGGCTCACCCACGCCCAAGGAACGCCGCAGGCAGCGCCAGAGACTGGAACTGCAGGAGAGACGGCGCAGTGCTCGCCTCTTGAGCCAACGCCAGCTGCTGGAGAGTGATGATGAGTAGTGTCAGGATGGAGCCCCAGCAGCTGGCTGAAAACCACGCCTGGCTATAAGAGCCAGTCTGGAGGAACTGCCGGGCGTGGAAGCAACGTGTCTATTGCCTGCAACCACTCCGTGTTCTGTGAACCTTGCCCGTGCCTGTGCCTGCTTTTGGACCTGACACTACCGGTAAATGACCTTGGATTGCACCTGACCTTGATCTTGGACTCTGGACTCACTCCTGGCGTTATCTTGTGCTCTGACCACCGGTTTGACCTGGCTTTTGCTCTTGGAACTCCCCTCAGACTCTGCCATTAAGGTTTGGACTTGAACCACCCTGCTGGGGCTGGCCCAGCCCGTGACAAGTATGCTCTTCAGACTATGAGGACGCACTTTTCCATGCAGCTTCGCTCACGGCCTTGTTTGGGGCCCTCAGAATTGGGGACTTGGTGGCTCAGTTCCGCACGGATCAGTCACATCATGCACTGCTTGTGCAAGATGTGCAGTTTGCGGGGGATGGGGGTTCTCTCCGCATCAACGGGGCCAAAACCGACCAGCGTCGGAAAGGTGCAGTGGTTCAGCTGGGCTCCTGTGCCAATGCTGAGCTATGTCTGGTGCGCGGGTTGTGCCTGTATCTTAAGAAGATGGGCTATGGTGAAGGTGTCCTATTTTGCCATTGTGATGAGTCTCCTCTTACTTGGTACCAGTTCTGGTCGGTTACCAAGAGAGCCTTGGCTAAGCTGGGCCTTGTGGGGTTCAAGTTCTGCACCCATTCTTTTAGAATAGGGGTGGCATCCACAGCAGCTGCAATGGGCTACCCCGAAGCAGCCATTTGCAGCGTGGGGAGGTGGCGATCGGTGGCTTACCGGAGGTATGTCCGTCCTCTGCCGGCCCCGTTATGAGCTTTGGTTGATTGTTATTTTCTTCTTCAGTTGCTGTTGTTCGCCGTGGAAGGTGTCGGCTCCTCATCTGTGGGCACAGCATGGTCTTCTGGGCCACCCATCAGGCCAAGAGTACCCATCTGGGGTCCCAGCTTGGCCTCAGTCGCTGGGCTCAAGTTGAGTGGCAGGGTCGTCGGGGCCTGCGATGGCCGGGCCTGTTGCCTCTCCTGTTTGAGGGAAGGTGTGCCCCTCCCCCTCATTTTTTAGTATTACATTTAGGTGGGAATGATTTAGGTTGGGTCAAGGGCAAGGCCCTTACGCTACAGGCACAGGCTGATTTGAAGTTCATCACTGAGTGGTGGCCTGGGGTCCTGATAATGTGGTCCACCATCCTCCCATGTCGTGTGTGGAAGGAGCCCCTGGATCATGTTAGGGTGGGAGCGGGCCAAGTGTAAGGCCAATAAGGCCATGTTTAAGGCTTTGGGTGCTGGGCTGGGGATTTACTTACCCCATCCCCAGATTAGGGATACGTATGCCGACCTCTACAGAGGAGATGGTGTGCACCTGTCCGTTAAGGGCAATGAGATCTTCTTGACTGATTTGCGGTAAGGGTTGTGGTTAGCCCTGGGCGTTAGGGCCTAAGCAGAGGCTTGGCCCTGTTGGTGGCAGGTTAGCTGGGGTAGGCAGAGCGGGCTGGTGAGCACCTGGTGGCATCTCCCCTTTGGTGGGGAATGGGGGTCTGTCTCGGATCAGCTGGTGGGCTTTACGGCTGCCAGCTGAAAGGGCAGACTTGGGGCCCCCTGGAAAAGGCCCTCCCTTGGGCTTTACGGCTGGGGTGTATGGCACTTTAAAGGGGGGAACCATTCACCTGGCTAGCTGGGTTACAGCCATGCAATGGGTGGCTCGCGCCTAGGGCAGGGGGTGCTCGCCCATGCAGTACGAGGAGCTGGTCAAGGTGACCCCCTTGCTCGAACTGTACCGCTAGTTACACCCTTGCCGTTATTAAGTTCTTATTTCAGTCTTAGGTGTTGTTTGGTCAATAAATGGCCCTGTTTTCACCCAAGCCTTGTGTCCGTCTCTTCTTTCCGAATATGGGGGCAAATGAAAGGGAATTTAAAGAGAAATCCTGCTGTTAAAAGAGGGAAAAGAGATTAAGAACAATCAATGGCTATATCTAAAAAAAATGAACTTTGGGAAAAGAAATCTCCAACCCCATAATAGAATGAACCTCGTGGCACAGAGTGGTAAGCTGCAGTACTACAGTCCAAGCTTTGCTCACAACCTGAGTTTGATTCTACTGGAAGCTTGGTTCAGATAGCCAGCCCAAGTTTGACTCAGCCTTCCATCCTTCTGAGGTCAGTAAAATGAGTACCTAGTTTCCTGGGGGTAAAGTGTAGATGACTGGGAAAGGAAGTGGCAAACCACCCCGTAACAAAAGTCTGCCAAGAAAACGTCATGATGCAACATCCCCCCCACCCCAGGTCAGTAATGACTTGGTGCTTGCACAGGGGACTACCTTTACTTTTTACCACATAACAACCCTAGTTATGCTTCTCTACTCTTATAGACTCAGGGCCAAGCTACAAGTGACAAATGGCCCTTGAACGGCAAGTGTATTTCTCCCTGTTCACTTGCCCTCCACTCAATCCACTTGCCAGGCAAGTGTCTTTCGTCATGTGTAGCTTGGCCCTCATTTTGATAACCTGCTGACATGGAGGTTAAAAAAATAAGAGGTGAAAAAGCCCATCAGGCTGTTCATCCTAAGTCTCATGGATCACATTGAATCCAATAAATTCCCCAACAGTGGTGAGGGGAGAAACCATATCAGATCATGAGCTAATAAGATTTAATAATCTTCTCTAGCTAACCCATGTATACAAAAACTTTTGAAACATACTGTGACGGACTCAGCTTCAGATGCTGAGATTTCCAGAAGTGAAAGTATGATTGACATGTTTCCTCCCCCCACTCCAAAGTGGCTAGCCTGAAATGGCAGTTGGGGATGGAATGTTGGGGAAACTGTCAGTGGGAGTTGGAGAGTAAACAAGAGAGTGAAAGGGGAGTTCGAGCCTGGCTTTTGACCAGAGAGGGTCAGCCAGAGAATCCTCTGTGAGAGGAAATAATGTTTGTGAAGCACTGTTAGTCCTTGGACTAAAGTAGGGAAAACCAGCACTAACTCCTACTTAGACTCAAGAGATCTGGGAATTATAGAGGGCCAAGGAAGTGGGTAGGAGTCTCCCCTTCAGTGCCAGGAACAGGGATATAGCTCATAACTATAATGCCTGCTCAGTATCTAGGAAGGGTTTGTCTCAGTGGAGCACCCTTAAGGTCTGGAGAGGAGGGAAAGTCGTGCTGTGTTTGTGTTTGAGTATCTGTGAAGCAATGCCAGCAACCTAGTGTTGTTCCAAGCGTTTTGTGCCTCACACCAGTGAAGTTGCTGTATAAAAACCTTTCTGTTACTTAAGTTCAAACACCTGCCAACCTGCCTTCTGACTTTACCTTCTGTAAATAAACCTTCAGTTGCGTTTTGAACCTCCCCAAGCCTTATGTGCCAGTTTCTGCTAAAGGGAAGCACAAACCCCTGATCTGTCCCCTACTAAGACTTGGCTGGGTAACCATTTTTAATATTTATTAAGAGTGAGACAAGACAGAAAGTTGAAGCTTAACATCAACCACACGTCCAGAGGCTTCCCAGCCCAGTATACAGCTTCATAGGCTTAAAGAGGAGAAGTTTTACCTCAGGGTAAGGGAAGGTCAGCGTAAGCCTGAGTTGGACGTGGGTTTGTGGCACATACATACAAAGATATGCTTAGATTTAAGTCTTTGCAGATGGAGAAGATCTAAAACATCATCTTGTAACAATTCAATGTATCTCTTTTACTTAGCGTGCAGCTGATACAAAAAGAGATATCCATTATTTAATCAGTAATAATTGTCCATTGAAAGTGGCTCTACATGTAGTATTGAACAAAGCCTGTTCACACTAGCTAAAATGCTGGTCTTGACCTTTTAATATGGTAAGATAGAGGAAATGGAGTAAAAGCTTTTATAGATTGTCTAACAAACTTCATTAAGAGAATATCACATTTACAGGTCAACAAATGATTAAATGGAACTGTTACCTTCAGAAATCATTCAGACTGAAATTTCTTCAGTATTCCCCTTATACAATATCAATTGCATTTAATCTATTCAAATTAAGTATAATTGCCTTAACTATCACATTTCTGTGGTTGCAGGTACGCATCTTCTCTAAATATTTTAAAGATCTCAAATTAATATCAGGTACGTAATGAAAAAATAAAGTTTAGCTCTGAATCTTTTATTTATTCCTATCTAGGATGTAAAAAAATTGCAGTGTTATTTCCACAGATGTCTCTCTGGACCTTGATATCACTTATTCAGGATACTTATCACAAGACTGAATATGCTACTGAATCACTTCTGTGTACCGCATGTGTATCAAACAAGACAGCTCCATTTGGTATCACATTCTCATTTCAAAAGCACAGATTTAAATTCTAAGCAATGAAGGACTAAATAGTTTGTGCATCACATACCCAATTGATCTAGTTGCTCATCATATCCAATCAGCAGAGCCAAAGGAAAAAATGCAGAGCCAGCTCAAGGGATGGTGGGCAAAGGCAAGATAACAGAAAATACGGAGACATAAGGTGGTGTTTAAAAGGCTACAACTGTATCAAATATAGTTTAAAGAGCATGGGCTCAGAATCAAGCATCAGTTGACCACCTGTCAGCTGATGACCTCACATCCCCTCAGCCCGCCAGCTGAGGAGGAAACCATGGGAAGGCAGTCAGTGGAAAACCATATGGGCACAAGCCTCTCCACGTTTCCCCTGCCATCTGGGAGCGAGCATGCCCTGGCAGCCCCCAAGTTGGCCTTGCCCCTTCTGTGCCTCACTCCCAAGATCCCTTAAGGGGATCCCCATCTATGGGGAAACAGTGCTGACCCTCCAAAAAGAATCTATGCCCCATGCCAAATCATACCTACCAAAAGTTGTGACAGAAGTGTAAACCACAACCAACCTCATGTGAAAAGCCGACCTCTGGAGCAAAGGAGGGAGAGGCCAAACTCCAACTGAGTCAAAACTTGATGAAGCCAAGGAGAGAGTGGGAGGGATACCAATTGCAGGCAACTATACTAGCAGGCCCAGCCAGCTTCCTATTTAAGCCCCATGTGTGGACCTGTACAAAGCTCACCTTCACCTGGTCCGCTAGCCAGGGGTCCGCCCACCACCCAACCGGGCCATTGCTGATTGGCAAGCTAAGTGGCTCACACCCATTGGCTTCCAAGTTGGCCACAGAGGCCTCTTGGAGCTGCCCAGGCCAACACAGTGGTGTGGTCACTTTACTCCAGGCCCTGCACCCAGAGGCCCATAAACAGAGCTTTTCAGTAAGTCAAGAGGCTTGAGCTTCTGAAATTTGCTTCCTGTTCAACATACTTATCTACAACAACAAAAATTACAGTTTTTCACATCAGTAGAAGATCACAGAAATTCACTGTATCCCTACCTTAACTTAATATTTGTTTGGTGGCTACAGTTACTTAGAAGTGAAGTTTGTATCACCTTAATAATAATAACATAATACCAAGCTAACACTTGACCATGAAGTGTAGGCATTGGGGATTTTTTATTAGGGACACAAACAGGTATTCGAATGGCGTTCTGCTGTGAGCTTGTGATTATTTTCCAGACAAATTATATTCAAGCGTTAGACCAGCTCATAGCTCTGTCTATCACAGACGAAGGATGAGATTAGGAGCAAAGAGTCAAAGGACCAGCCTGTACGTGTTTTGATTGAGGGAAGAGAAGGGGAAAAAATAAAGCAATAATAAACCTCCTAGTTCACTTCCTTTCCTCTGCATGTTATTTTTGGTGGAACAGGACAAGAAACTAATTAAATGTTATTTATCAGATTTTTATTCTACCCTTCTTTTTAGGATACTGGAGATAACTCAATTTCATCTAACTCACTATTTGAAAATACGGAGGTGCCTTACATAGAGATGAACTACTGGTCCATGTAACTTAGATTTTTCTGAATTATCTGAAATCCTGGGGAGCTGCTACCAGTCAGAGAATGGCATTTCCCAAGAATGACTTCCTAAGATCCTATAACTACAAGGACTGAACCTGGGACCTTATCTGAACAAAATACTGAACCACAGTCCCCTCGTCTCAAGAGTTCCTTTCCACTATAGGAACATCCCCACCCACAATAGAACATGAATCCTTGTAAAAGAAGTGACCATAGATCTTTCCTGTTTGCTTCATCTCCTCATTCAACTGTTGGGTAGCCTTGTAAGGGGAAAGTAAGGTAAGAGTTTTTATGTGTTTATTTTATTAAAATGTTTTAATGCTGCTATGGCAGACCCCTCCTTCACTCCCCCACATCTGAGGCAGATTTTCCCACCAAAATTCCAGTGTGTGTGTTTTGGCTGAGCAGCCCCAATTAGCATGTCTCTGTTTGTGGTTTGAAAGTATTTTTATCCCACCCTGATAAGCAGTTATCATTTTGGCTATTTTTGGATAGTCCAAGTGAGCCTGATCCTAAGCAGGGTTAGCCTTGGTTAGTAATTGGATGGGAGACCTCCAGTTGTAGAGGCAGGCAATGGCAAACCACCTCTATTAGTCACTTACCTTGAAAACCCCACTAGTGGCTGTATTAAGTCAGCTATGACTTAATGACACTCTCCACCACTAGCCCAGCCCAGTTCTTGATGGGGGGAACCCTCTCCATTTGTATTGGAAATGGTACTGGAGACATTATAACATTCAAAAAGAAACAGCAACTGTATTGAACAGGCAGGGATGGAATAAATATAGTCAGAGAATGAAAGTGCTGAGGTAAAATTTGTTGGTAGAACAGAATATACTTTGAGTAACAGGCAAAATAGTTTCCTTGAAACTTAGTTTCCTATATTCTTAGTTACTATCAGTGAGTGGTGTTTTACTTAATTCTTTAGTTACAGCAATAATGTTTTTTTTCACAGAGTTCCCTTTGACCACTCAGATTCCCAGGAGTTAGTTTAAAACTGTTCCCCCTTCACAACAGACCTGGGGTCCTCCTCAGAGCCAACCCCCCTTTGGGCACTGGGCAGGAATTAATCTTCTCCTTAGAAGATAAAACCCTTCTTCACTTGACTTGACAGGGAGTCTCCAATTACTACCCTATCCTTCTTGTCAAAAACACTTCCCTGTATTCTATGGTGTCTATATCAAATGTGTTTCAGCTTATGCTGACACTTCATATAAAACATTTAAAAGCATTGTACAAAAATATTAAAAATAGCAGCACTCTTTTTCTTGATGGCGGCAATACTATTAATTACAAATAGTGCAACAGTGCAGTTGAACATAGCAGCAGCTTAAGAGCTGTGGTGGGCAGCTCTTAAAGGGAGGGGAGTAGATGTTGTATCCTCCAGCCAGTGGAATCCCACTGGCAACAGTGTTTTTGTAGCCAGCACTGTTTTCTTTTTTTTCTTTTTCTGTTTGCTTATTTCTTTTGTTTATGTTTTATGCATTAATAAATAAGACTTTTAAAAATAAATTAATAAATGAAAATTACTGCTTATCTAATATGTCAATTTCTGTGCTACATGTATTTCAGTTTTTCCATGGATGCAATTTAGGTCCTTTTTAATACTGTATGACGGTTGTTCATATTTTGTGAATAAGTGTTCATTATCTATTAATAAGTGTTTATTATTCACTTATTATTGTGAATAAGTGTTTATTATCTTTTAACTGGAGGGCTGACAGTTAGACTTGATGTTGGCCATGCCAAAACAAAGAGGTAGAAGAAAAGCTGGACCTCCCCCCATCAGATGTTGCATAAATACTAACATAAATCTCTAAACCTTAACCAATTTTGTTAGTGTTAAGCAATCCTGTCAAAATTACAGTCTTTATACTTAATACAGTATTTTAGAACTAATCTGTTCAGGATGTAGTGATCTCAGCATGATAATCAAAATTCTTCCAGCACAAGGCTTAGGATATCTGACTAATAAGGGCCACAAAATGTGCCTTAACTTTTAACAGTGTTCTGCATAGGGTTTTTTTTTTTCCAATTTGCTAAGGACGTGAAAATCAAATTTTGGCAGTCAGCCAAATGAGTATATATCACCCCCACACATACATACACACACACACTGTACATTTCCATAGTCATTACCTGAATAATTTTGATAACATTAAAAAAATTAAAATGTATAAATAGTCCTGTGAGAACAAATTAGCTTCCTGATGGTTCTTATCATGAAGGGAAATATGATGGTGATTTGCATACCCACAACTAATCAGAAAATGCTCATAATCGTAGATGGGGAAAGATTGGCTAGTGGTTCAATAGCACTGTATTAGATAATTTAAATAGGTAGTTATTTAAAGTAAAATTCACACACAAGCACAGCATTCTTCATATTACAAAATCTTGAGACCAAAGCATTTGACTCTTTGCAAACTGAAAGTCAAGAGATTTCAAACACAAGTGGTGACGGAATGGGCATTAAATGAAAGGATTACCAACTGCTGCATCCAGAAAGAGAGGCAGGAAAAGGGTTCAAACAATGACATGAAGGGAGGATGATTGGCAGGCTGCTCCCCCCTCTCTGTGATTGGCGAGTGAAAAGGTAACAAATTGGAGCTGAAAGGATTATCAGAGAGAGTGTGACAGCCAAACCACACGATACGAATTACACGAGACTGAGCGAGTGTCAGGAGTCCTGTCTTACCCCAAATACCTATGTCCAGCATTCTCTCGATGAGCACATGTTCTGGTCCAGGCATGGATATGCTCCAGTGTGGCCGCAACGGCACGTGTTCACGGTTGCAACCAGTAAGTTGACAATCTAAAGTGTCCTTTTTTCCTGGATCTTCCACTTCCTATCTGCAGCTCACTCCACGGTGCTCTCAGAACTTCGGGTAGATGGTGCTCATGTCTATGCACAGAGTGCAGATGCATGATGGGATATCTTTCCTGCATCTTGGAGGAACACAGACAAAACCCATGCCACCACGAACATGGGGTTGATGGAGGTCCTGCATTCCTGGTGCGTGTAGTTGAAAACAACATTGGAACACGTGTAAGTGCGTTTTTGTGTCATTCATGTGTAATTAGTATCATGTGGTTCAGCTCTAAGCTTGGAATCTGATCAGGGAAGGTCAGACTGAGATTCCTTTGTGTGAAGAAAATGAGGGAAAAGTTTGTCCTTACTGTGACAGCTTATGGTTGATAAAAAGGTTTCAGTTGAAGAACTAAAGTGGCAAAGTCAGCACTAATATTCCTCAGACAAGCTAGAATTGAGAGTGTGTGGTTGGCAAAGGAAGTGGGTAGTAAAAGGAGACTCCCCTTCAGCCAAAATAACAAGAGTTATGTTTTTAGTGGAAAAATAATTTTTGCTCAGTATCTGGGAAGGGTTTTTTGTGTTGGGGAAATTGTTAAATCCCTCAGCGTCCCAATTTGAGCCCCCTCCCCTTTTCTTAGCCTGAGTAATTAACCAAGGCTTCAAAATTGATGATCTCAGAAATTTATTTTCCAATAAACCTCATGCACATAACAGACAGCAAAAGTGCATACCAGAATTTGGTAACATTCACTTTTAAACTTTTCAAAAGGAGAAGACACAAGTAAACAATTCTGTTTACAGAACAAGAAATTATTACATGAATATGTAAACAGTCAAGTGAATATATAAACAATCAAATGGAAATGATATTGGATTTGACAATATACCTGTCAAATATTGGATTGACAGGTTAAGTTCATATTTGCTTTGAGTCAAATACTGTAAACAAAATCCTAATACTCCAGTGATATCTAGACATGTCTGAAGAGGATATGCCTAAGGCTGAGAGAGAAGGGCAATAAGAGAAAATATCTGAGCCCTTCTTTACTCAAGGACTGATATGATTGCCAAGTTCAATTTGGCCTTTATCTTGTACTGATTAACCACAGGAATAACAGAATAAAATGAAATAATAAACATAAAATCTGTGTGAGTGCATGTTAATCTGAGACACCTAAGCTACTCCAGAGCATAGCAAAGGTAGGTGACATAAAAAAGAGTAGTGTACCCCAAAATTCTCTAACATTTTAACTCTGTAGAGTACCCTGGGTCTGCAGTAAAAGGAAAGAGTGCTGTTGTTTTGAAAGACCAGCATAGTAATTGTCAAACTTTGTGCTGAGTACACTACTGGGTTGGGACTATAACAGAACTGCTAATCTGCTCTGAGAAATGCAGAAAACCAGCATAGTGTAGTGGTTAGTATTGAGCTAGGAGCTGGAAGACCCAGGTTCAAATCCCTATTCAGCCATAAAAGCTTGCTAGGTGACTGTGGGTTAGTCACATGCTCTCATCCTAACCCACTTCACAGAGGTGTTGTGAGAATAACTTGGAGGAGAGGAGAATGATATAAATCAATTTGGTTCCCAGCCAGGGAGAAAGGCAGGTATAAATGTAGTCAAGTATCTATCCATTCATTCATCCATCTAAATTTATACCCCACCTTTCTGGTCTAATAAAGGCCACCAAGGCAGCTAATAAACCATACATTTTAAAAGATCACATCTTAAAAACTATTAAACTGAACAAAAACACATCATTAAAACCAGAGCTAAAACACATATAAAAACCAAAAACAATTAAAATATTGGGCAGGGAGAAAGGATCATTTAAGGAATGCCAAATGAAACCAAGATGGCTCTATCCCAGGTCGCTTCCTGTCTAATCTCAAGACAGTGGAGGCACCCAAAACAGGGTCTCAGAAGATTAACATAGTGGTTGAGTGAGATCATAAAGGAGCAGGTATGTTGGTCCCAAACCATATAGAGCTTTAATTCTTTACATAATTTAAGACTCCCATGTATACAAAATATTATATTTATTTTAGATATTTATACCCTGTTTTTCTCCCAACAGGCACCTGAAGTGTCTACAACATTAAAACCATTTTATCCTCCCAACAATAACCCTGTGAGGTAGATTAGGAATAACTGGTCTACGATCACTCAGTGAACTTCCATGACAGAGAGAGGATTGGAACTTGGATCCTCCAGATTCTAGTGTGAAACTCAAACTATTACATCACACTGGTTCTCAGGCATAAAGCAGGCTATCCACTGAACTGTGCATCAATGGGTTGGATTAACTTTGATCGTCGAAGAGAAAACATGTTTTTTAAACTTCAAATGAACTTTTAAGATGACTCAGAGGTTTTGACAGTAAGATTATAAAAATCCAGCGGCACCTGGATTTTGTGAGTCACAGCTCCCTTCCTCAGAAGGGAAAATTATATTGGAAACACTTCTTATTGGAAAGATTATTGGGAGGAGGAAGAATTGAGGTAGAGAGGAATTGTATGAATTCTGTCATGAATCTTTCAAACATAAATTCTAGTTGTAAGGGGAAAAGAGAGGGCTTGAAGCAAAAAGATTAGGTGTGGATTTCAAAATATATCAACAGAATTAGGTGTTACACATAATGGATGATGACAGATGTCAGAGGTTTGAATAGATATGTGAAAAGCGAAAATTAACTGATACTGGTACAAAGTTACATTCTGAGGAAGCATGTTAAGAAACAATCAACTAAGATTTACAGAAAGTGGATCCTATAGAGGTATTAGAGACTGTAGTGAGTAAAGAAATCTAACTTTCTATTTAAACCAGGATGACATGCAATGTTCAATTTGTTGACAGTTCTATTCTGGCATTTTCATATTGTATATTCTCTTTAAAAACTTTTGGAGAACAGTTACTTTCAGGTTTATAATAGGATGTCCAGGGAGATTAAAATATTCTGCCACTGGTTTCTGGATGTTGTGATTTCTTACGTCCTATTTGTCTTAATTGATTCTTTCAGACAGAGATGAAGTTTGTCCAATATAGACAGTAGAGTAGCTGAATAAGAACAGCAGACAACTGGCAAATCACATCACATTCATCAGTGAAGCATCATAAATCTGATGTCACACCAGCACGAAAGAGACATAAAAGAAACAAATGAACTCAGAACATGTTTAAAAAGAAATTAGAAAGGGAAAATGCGGACTCTATGAGCTTAAAACAACTCAGAATTGACAGGTTGGTTCATCCTTATTCAGGCACTAGAAAACAAAGCATCTCGAGCTATTAAAGAAATCAGGTTAAACAAATGTTCCCTATTTCATTTTTAAATTTTTGTTTACAATTTTGTCAACAATTTTGGCTCTCCACTTTTCACTGTTGATTTGATAAGATTCATTTGAACTGGGTATGCATGTCTTAGAAACAGTATATGTGTTTGCAACCCCAGCCAGAATGAAGAGACAGAAACAGGCTTGGAACTACAGGGCTGTTTATTAACATGACCATTAAACATAAACCACAACAAGGGCCAACTAAACGGTACAGGTCAAGCCACGGGGTCATCCCTGAACCTCCGCCTTGACCTGTCTTGGCAAGCCCCAAAGCCCCAGGTGTAGGCCATCACTGGAATGGCTGCAACCCAGCCAGCCAGGCAAATGGATCCCCCCATCAAGCATCTAACGCTCCAGCCATACAGCATGAGGGAAGGATTGGTCCCTGGGGATCCCTGCAGGTGTCTGCCCATGTTATGGTAGTCGTCACAATCATACCGCACTGATGGCAGACACTGTTCCCCACCCATAGGGAAGCGCCACTGGGTGCTCACTGGCCTGCACCCTATTCCCAAAGCTCTCCTGCCAGTGACCTAACAAAAACAGCACCACTCAGGCCAATACCTCAAACCTCTGCTAGCAGTGCAAGGTAGGCAACCCCCCTTCCCAACAGCCAATCAGGGAAAAGGGTAAAAAAATTCTCTGGAAACAGCAGCTGGCTATTCCTGCACTATAACAGGGTGAGGTAGGTGGGCCAAGCGTGCAAAGCAACTGCGGCCGGGGAAAGTGGATCCACCTGCAAAAGGCTCTTGGCTCTGCCCCCGGCCAAAGTCCCATATGCCTGGGAGCCTGTCTCTCCCTCCAGACAGAGCTGCAAATGCTGGCTCCTGGCGTAAGCAGCTACACTGCTGCTGGGCGAGCTGAATTATACATAAAATGGCTTAGTTCCGACATCACACAAAAGTTTTAATTTGTGAAACCAAGATTCAGTACTCAGACAATTAGTCAAATCCTGGTTTGCCTCAACAAAGTCAATTTCATTGCTTTCTCCCTGTAGCCTTTGACATGAGAGTGTTGCCTGGCTGAGCTTTCCCATCTTCTCAGGCACTCCATGGCTGCTGAAGTTCTTAAAATGAGGTGCTGCCTTTTGGTTGGGGTGACTTTGCCCATCGGTAGTTGCTTATTTGACAAAACAAATCATATTTGTATTATTTGTACAGGGTTTTATGTTTCTCTTGTGATAGGCTTTCACACGTCTTAGCTGCTTTGGGTGTTCTTTTGAACAGGAAGTTGGAATATAAATAATTAAATCATTTAATCAATCAATAATCAATAGCCTGGCAAGACATAACAGGGAACAATCCAGAATTAAACCAGGATATGTATGTTCATACACACACAAAAACATAGAGGAGGCTAGAGGTGGGCAGAAACCAAAATATGAACCAAAGTTCATCATAAACTGGGCTGTTTTTTGGTTCATGACAAACCAGAGGTTCATTGGAGCTCATTTCTGACAAACTGCAACTAACTGCTATGATTTTTAGAGCAGTTTGTATGGTTCATTTTTTGGTTTGTCACTGCAGACAGCTTGGCAATGTAGGTGGATAGACTTTCTGCAGACCTTCTGCAACCCCTGAAGCGATGAACCAATGAACCAAATTAACTGGTTCACAAACAGGGCAAGTTTATGACAGTTCATAGTTCGTAAAATGCAACAAACCACGAACTGCAACAAACCGCTATTTTCCCAGTTTGTGCTCACCTCTAGAGGAGACCCTTCATATAATAAACTAACTTCAGATCCTGAAGCAATGGACATGATTTAATCATAGAGCCCTGCATTCAGACAATCACACTAACTGTAGTTTAATTGGACTGTCAAACCTTTGCACAGTGCCAACTAAACCAATATATGTCATTTACACTATAATATATAATGCTGAAAAATGTATATATTTAGTGGAGAAAATCTGTTATAAGGAAACAGAAAAGTGCAAAAATAGTTTCAGGTGGATAGCTGTGTTGGTCTGTAGTAGAAGAACAAGATTTGGGTCCAGCAGCATCTTAAAGACCAATTAGATTCCCAAGGTATGAGCTTTCAAGAGTCAGAGCTCCCTTCAGTTATAGGTTCAACCTGCACAAGGATGAAGTGAAAATGAAATAAGCATTTTTGAGCCAAAGAAGCAGGGATGAGAAATTCAAAATCTTCTCCTGAACAATGGCCTAGAGTTCCTTTATGTGTAGAAAATGATCTAAAAGTCCACATTTACAATGGCCTATTTGAAAAATACCTCTTTTCATCTTTTTTTAAAAAGTAGCGTTAATTGATGCTTTTGAGCATGGTTCTCCAAGGAGCACTTTTAGCATCATCTCAAGAGTTACCAAATTATGATTTGGGCACAGCATGGCATTGGGAGGTATTGTTATTAGAGATGGGCATGATCCGCATTACAAACGTCAGAAACCCACAAAAATGGCGATCGCGCGATCGTTACCCGGTGGATCGTGATCGTCAATGGCCAACGATCCAGCAGTCGGAAGAGTCCTGGATCATGGCATTCGGGCTTGGTTCAGGAATCCAGACACTCAGGTGCCAGCAATCTATACCCCTGCCAATGGAGCCAGGGGAAGGCCTGAGCTGTTTGCCCTCCTTCTGTTGCCCTGGAAACCCAAATGGAAGCCCAGATTTCCTTAATCAGCAGGGCTTCCTTCCAACCATGGAGCAGCCAAGCAGTTATAAGTTGGGAGAAGACACACATGGGAGGGAGGGGCAAGGGGGTGTTCTGTAGCCATGGGCACTCCAATCTCATCCCTGCAAACCCTGATAGGCAGCTCCGATGGCCAAACACAGACCTCCTGTGTTGTTGAATGGGACCCATGCTTATAAATAGCCATTGACTCCCAGGCTGGGTTTCACTTTCTGCTAGCAGTGGAGTGGGACGGAGCTCTTGCTTGCCACTTGCTAGCCTTTGGAGAGAGAGACTGAGAGAGTACAATTGTGCTTGGCTTTGGGGGATAGGGATCTATGTGGCCTCCACGATCCACGATCTGGTTCGGGAATGGGAGATGTTCGTTGCTGTTCGGGAATTCGGGATCGTGGTCTGCACCAAACCACGATCCTCTGGATCGGTAATTTTTTTTGGTTTGTGCCCATGTCTAATTGTTACTACATGTATTGATCATGTATCGATGGTATATGACTCCTAAGAAATTGGCTATAAGGTATAAGGGTATGTCAAATGTACGTTGGAATTGTACTCAACATGAAGGATTGTTCTTCCATATGTGGTGGCCTTGTACCTTAGCAAAAACCTAATAAAATAGCAAAAAAAAAAACAATTAAAAAAGGTAGAATTGTCACTACAGGCTATCAGTTTTAAGTTCATGTTAGAGGGAAATTTACAAATAGTAAATATACTTGGAATACCAGCATGAAGTAGTGGTTAGAGGTTCTGATTAGGATCTGGGAGATCCAGGTTCGAATCCTTACTCTGCCATAAAAGTTTGCTGGGTGAACTTGGGCCATTCTTAGCATAACCTTCCTCATAGGATTGTTGTTAGGGTAAAATGTGGAGGAAAAAGATGTAAGCTGCTTTAGGGCCCCACTGGGGAGAAAAGCAGGGTAGAAATGAAGTAAATGAGTGCATAAATGAATAAATCTGTAGATAATCTCTCTCTCTTTTTACAAGGTAGTTCCCAACATTGTATTGCACTTTGGCATGACTATAAACCAGAACCCAGAATGGGCTACGAGGAGGGAAGAGTAAGGCTTGTCAGGCTGGTGAGGTTTTGTGCATAATGGTTATATTATTGGAGGCATACATATGGGAGAATATAAAAGCACTGCGTTTGAAAGTACAGGTACAGTGAAAACAACATTTGTGCTCCGTTCCAACAATGCCCCCATAGCTAGGGATTTCATGGAGGTAAGATTACACACAGAGAGACATATATCATTTTGGATAACAACAAGGTGTGGGAAGGAAGTTAAAATGGAGGAGAGGAGAATGACAATGTAAGCTGAATGATTGTTCTTGGCTTTTAGAGTATCTTTTGCTTGTTTAACAGTCACATTTAAGCAGATTTTTTTTCCCCATTCAGGTATAAAAAGGAGTTTAAGATATCTCAGTGAGGGCAATAGGCAATTCTTTAGCCAGAGCCCTAGAGTAAGCCTACAAAACTCTTTCCCAGCATTAAGTAAGCAAGAGAGAGAAAGAGAGAAATCAGATGTTTCGTTTAATATACTTTCTAATATTATGTTCCATCTTAATCTACGCTATTACTGGTTCTTCCAAGGCCGGTAAAGAATATTAGGAAATAGCTTGACATTTATGTATTTCCCTTTTGACATTATCAGGGTTAATTAAGTGATAACCTCCCCTAGCAATGGAAATTGTATGAGGTAATAATGTCACCTAGGATCATAACTGTAGAAGTTATGTGGGTAACTGTTTACTGTGGTGTGAAATACATGGGGTGTCTATTATGCAGCATTTTTTTATGGAAAGGAAAACAGAAAGCTGAAGTTTTGACTAACTTTAGGTTGGTAAACTGCCAAGTGAGAGAGTCAAGTAATACATTCTTATAGGCATTTTCATCAAGAACTGTGTGAATGCTGATAATTATATTTCTGCACCCTGGGTTAATTGTTGACAATGATTCATAATATGGGAATCTTGCTTAGGTTGAATAATTAAGCCATGAGAGAGTGGTCTGACCATACTACCACTTTCTTGGCCCAGTAGCTGAGGGCGAAGCTACAAGTGACGAATGACACTTGAACGGCAAGTGTATTTCTCCCTGTTCACTTGCCCTCCACTCAATCCACTTGCCGTTCAAGTGGCATTCGTCATGTGTAGCTTGGCCCTACCAAATCCTATCTCACATCCCCAAAGGAGCAGAGTGCCTCCTCAATGGCCACCATCTCCATGGACATCTTGGGACAGGCCATGGGGAAACCCTTCCAAGATGGGAAGATACTGGGACAAGCAGAGCTTGTCTCCTCCTCCTCCCCCTATCCTGGCAGGATTTCTTCATGGAGGTTCTTGACAAGTTGCACCCCTTTGTCCATGGGAAGCTCATGTTCTTGCAGAAGCTTGCCTCAGATATGGATGGAATGCAATATCTTGGAATTACCATCATCTGAAAGATGATCTTAAAGCCTTGCTTCAGTTCAGTGCATCCTAAAATGTCAGCCTGGACTTCAGCATTTTTCTTGTTCTTCCTCTCTTTCAAAGAGAGAATCCTGCACCCCTTTTTCTTTTTCCCAAGAGTCAGAATGTGACAACTCTCAAACTCTGTCTTGTTATCAAAACAGAGTGGAGAGAGAAAAAAGAATTCTCCATCTTGCAGGACTACATGTAAAGACAAGACACCATACAGCTTCTGGTACTTTTCAAAAATATATTTTCTGTTCACTACGGCACGGGTATCACATAGGTTTACAGACTGTGCTCTGCAAGATGAAAATAACGCCTGAAGATTTTCATCCTATATCCTAATTTTTCACACCCTAGTTTTTTCCTTGACATATTTGAAGGACTGTCATACTTTTGGCTCCTGTAGTTCTGTAACTCTAATTTAAATTCCTGCACTACTCTCCAATGGCTACTTCTTTCTTTTTATCACAGTCCACCATTTACAGAAATGGCTACATCCTATTTTCCATATTTTTCACATACCTGTCTTGTGATAGATCTCAATTGCAACACATCAGGTGTCCCACCTATGATGATTCCACAACAGTGACCATTTCTCACCTCCACATGAATTGCAATTTAGTATTTTCTTGGCACTTATCTCCAAGTATTTATTCTGACTGCACCAGGACATGAAAGGTACTTGCGTTTTGTCTCCACTCAGCCAACGCTCCATAATAGTTTCAAGGCAACAGATCAGATCTTTATAGTAGAATGGAAAAGCCCACAATCATCTTGCTGTAAGGTAGAAAGTGATCCCTGCAAATTTTGCTGTGCCAGAAATAGGGTAACATCAAGCAGTCCTTATAACACTTTATCTCATTTTTCCTTCTCTGAAGGAGTGGCTCCCTTTTTCACTAAAAAGCATTTGCCATATCTTGCTACTGTAAATAATGTTGAAGATGATCCCAACTGGCCTCACGATGATCGCTTTGTAACACTGTCCCCTCCCCATTTCACACCCAGGTGGCACAATCTGGAATAGCGTAAGGCTTGATTTTTGTTCTGCTCTCTGAAGAGACAGCTTGGAAAGCCGAAGAGGCCAAATGAGCTGACGCCTTTTCGCACTCTAGCTATTGGGCAGAATTTTGCTGAAAACAGGTGTAAAGTGTGAACGTTGAGAGGAACCATATGGGAAACTTGCAGATTTGGGCAGTGCTGTGCATTTGGACACAATTAGGTCATCTGCTACCTACTGAGATGCCCCAGACAGCTGGCTTATTATAGAACATTTCCTGGAGAAGGTCAGGAAAAGATCTAGAAAGCAAATCACTTGTTATTTTTCTCATCTGGTACTGTCTCCTTCAGCTTGTGCCATTCAATCTGATGTATTTGCACATTCTTCAGCTACGTCACTGCTTATTTCTTTATGACTTTTTTAATAAGCCCTGCAAGAGACGTGGTACCTGCACCACCTATTCCACTTTCAACTTGCTTCACATTTTCAACCTGATCCAATAGCTGCCTTTCCTTTTTGCCCTCACTTTGTTCTCTCTTTTGTGTCTTAGTTTTGGTGCTCTGGATTGACAGATATCATTTTTGGGGTCTGTAGCACAGGATTTATTCAAGAGGAAGACAGTGGTGTTTCTCCTGAGTATCCTATCTCAATTCCAACCCCCTTCTGACAGAGATTTTCTCTCCTACCAGCTTCTCCTCACAAGTCTTCTGGTTGTGGCCTGCTGCCCTCCTACACTACTCAATCAAGGAGGACTCATCGTGGCCTCACATCACTCCTCAGCTTTTCCTTGTGGTAGCTGCCCCCAAAACACCTTCCAATAGCATTTTGCCTGAAAATCTTAGCTGGTATCAGTCACATATTAAAATGTTTCCTGGAGTTCTTCTAAAAACAAGACTCTGTGCTCTGCCACAGAATCCCTCTCAAAGCCATCCTTGTTCCTTCTTACAAAATATTCTCTGTAACCAGGGCTACATGGCCTGGGGCAATCCTAAACCTGCCTAATCAATCATTTCTATTGCTGCCCAAAACGAACCTGGAGGACCCATCTCTGTTAAGAACTATTATCTGATCCCAGCATTTATTTAAAGACACAAACAGTCCAGAAAGAGCAGTAGAGGAAACAGGGCTATACATTTCTTAAATCGTTTCAGAGAAACTTGATTCAATCAATCCAGATCAATTGACAATCTCTTAGTTATTAGAGCCCCAAGGGCATTCACCAAGCCCAAGTGATTTTCTTTTCCCTAACTAAGTTCATCTTACTGAAGTTTTCCCTTCTTCTGTCCATGGTAAGATCACAGAAATAAACGGGTTTTTTTTTTAAAGCTGACATCTGCCTCCACAAAAAGGCCTCTGGGTCTTTTAATAGCAACAGAACTCTAAGAGGACAGTGAGGATCTATAGGATGTTGATTAGAGATGGGCACAAAATGGAAAACTAACCAAAAAGAACCACGAACCGGCTCACTTCATGGTTCTCGATCCAGCAGTTTGTGGAAGCTCCTTTCCATGAACTTCTGAATTGGTATGCTGGTTTGTTTGGTTGGTTCATTTAAAAAAGCAATGCCCCTTTCCATGCCACTGCAAAGTGGCATGGAAAGGGGCATTTAAACCCGCCGATCAGCTGCTTGTTGGGGACAAGCAGTTGATCATTTAAACTGCAGGTGGGTGGGGCTTGGCTGGCTGGCTGGGAGCTCCCGGCTGGCCAGCCAAGCCCCACCCACAGTTTAAATTGCCATTTCCCCACCGCTCGGAGCAGCGGGGAAATGGCCATTTAAACAGCGGGGCTTGGCTGGCCGGCCAGGAGTTCCCGGCCAGCCAAGCCCCACCCACAGTTTAAATGGCCATTTAAAATGCAGGTGAGGCTTAGCTGGCCGGCCAGGAACTCCTTGCCAGCCAGCCAAGCCCTGCTGTTTAAATGATCAGCTGCTTGTTGGAGATCTCCTTGACAAGCAGCTGATCTGTGGGTTTAAATGCCCAGTGGCATGGAAAGGGGCATTTAAACCCCATGTACGAACCACGAACTGGTTTGCGACCTTGCCCCAGTTCAGGGAAGTTTGTGGTTCATGAAAATGCACGAACCAGGAACCACATGGTTCATTTTTTTCACAGTTCATGCCCACCTCTAATGTTGATCATTGATCACCTTGCTTTCCCTTGACACAACTTCTCAAATCTTTAACTAGAACCTTCTCAATCCACTAGGACAGGTTTAACACAAGTTAGTACTACCCATAAAGTTGCATACAGTATGCCAGCCCTATAATATATCCTGCCAAGTGCTTGACAACTACTCTAATGTTCTTTTGCAGACACACTACAAAAAGGCAACCTTGTGGATTGTAAGTAATGTAAGCCTGCACCAGGCACGTTTGATCCAGAGTAGAGATGGGCACGAACCAAAATACAAACCAAAGTTTGTCATGAACTGGGCCGGTTCATGGTTCATGAACCAGGAGTTTGTCAGAGCCCATTTCTGAGAACTGCCACAAACTTTAGGTTGGTTTATTTGGTTCATTTTCGGTTGGTCATTGCAGACAGCCAGGCACTGATCAATCAGTTTCCTAGGCCACAGGGGATAGGCTTTCTGCAGCTCAAGAAGTGACCTTCTGCTGCCCAAGAAGTGACGTTTTCATAAAGCAAGCAAACTGGTTCACGAACCATGACAAGTTCGTGGTTCATGAAACGATGATCAGAGCTTTTTTTCAGCGGGAACGCGGTGGAACGGAGTTCCGGAACCTCTTGAAAATGGTCACATGGCTGGTGGCCCCGCCCCTGATCTCCAGACAGAGGGGAGTTAAGCGGCATGGAGGACAATCTAAATTCCCCTCTGTCTGGAGATCAGGGGGCAGGGTCACCACTGCTATGTGATCATTTTCTCCGAGGTCAACCCACAGAGTTCCACCACCTATTTTCCCAGAAAAAAAGCCCTGGTGATTATCCATGAACCACACGGTTCGGCATTTTCCCGGTTCGTGCCCACCTCTAATCCAGAGCTTCTCTCAGCAACCATCTGAAGTCATTGCTCTTTAAAAGTAATATTTCCCATACTTATGGGGAAAATGCTAAAACTGTAAGTCAATTTCAAGCACAGATGTACTCTTCTAGAAAGTTAGAATTAGCTGCTTTCAAAAGAGCCCTGAAAATTTGTTTCTGGAAAAGTCACTATTCTGGATGAACTCTTCTGATAGGAATCCTAGAACAGTGATGCCATTGGCAGACTTCTCTAATGGTGATAGCTATTTATTGTTAATTATTGATCATTTAATAATCACAAATATATTTAATCTAGATAGTTAGATTAGTAACCATGTTAGTCTGCAGTAGAATAGCAGGATAAGGTGCCATTGGACTAAAATCCTTCTGTTCATCTGGATATAGAAGTTACATATGATGGCTAATAGCCTTCACAAGTTATGCTACTATTTACTTAGAACACCTATGTTCTGTTTTGCCAGATACCTGACTGAAGAAAAATAAATCACTTATAAATTTATTAAAATAAGCAGTTAAAAATCAGTTAAGATGATCTTCCAGCAATAAAACTACCACAACTGGTATGTTTAAAATCAGAAGTTGATAGATGCAACAGCATAAAAGTGTTAGAACATAACAGCTACACAGGAGCACTGAAGAGGCAGGAAAAAAGATCGACCAGAAGGAATAAACAATTAAAAGATGGAATATTTTTTTTTAAAAAACTAGAGGAAGAAAATATGTTTCAGCAGGGAAGTTAAATGCTCACTAGGTAGGATTCAGGCAAACTTCAAGGAGGACGTGAAAATGTTTGCCAAATTCTTGAACGGTAAGTCTATCAATATATCTGATACTGAATATAGCCAAATCTATGGGTATCCAAAGACTGGAGCTATTAACAAACAGGACAGACCTTTCTACAAACCTGAGGAAAAAACCCAGTTTGCAGAAAACAATCTGATTTTTTTTTTTAAAAAAAGGAGCCTAAAGAAAGTAAAAAATAGAAACAGCATCTGTACCTTTAAGAAACAAATGACCTCTGCAGAGAAGTTGCTTGTTATCTTCCCAAGGACAGTACTGCCAGTCTTCAGGCCTTGATTTCGGTCAGTAAAGGTAGAGGAGATGACCATTTTCTAGGTTATTTTGAGTAGGGAAACTCACTGGGGCCAGGCTGGGTAACAACCAGTGGGGCACCTGATACCACACAAATTGGGTGGCTCATCCAGAACTGGCTAATTGCTACTGTTCTACAGCACTCCCCTCACATGAAAGCCAGTTTGAGATTCTGCTATTTTAGCCAGGTTTCCCCTGGACAGTCTACTAAAAAGACTGGACTATCTGGGGGGAAACCAGACATCTGGCAACCCTATCCCCACTATGCAACTGAACCCAGCCCAGCAGATTTTCTCGAGTAGAGGCTCCCAGGGGAAGGATGGGAGGAAAAGGGTGCCAGAGGAAGACAGAGTGGTAGATAAATGTAGGTTAGTGGATGGGAAGGAAGGCAGCAAGCTTGAAAATGGTAGAGGTTATGGGGGCTTTCAGGAAAGGCAAAGAGGAAATAGTGCGTGTCTCATGCTTGTAATTATTATTATTACCAACAGCTGCCTTATTAGGTACGTGTGTGAAGTGTAATAGTTTTTGTTGCTTCCGGAATGGGAAGCCAACAAGTATATGACACTGCATGCATTTGACAGGAAGTCAAGTGACATCAGAGTCACATGACTGGAAGAGGTTGAGCCAGAATTATTACTTCATTGGTTTCAAAACCAGGACTGTTGGCAGCAGGACAGGAGAGCCCAGGACAGAAGACACCAAGTGGTGTACTGTAGAGAGGAAGAAGGCAAGGTTGCACTTTGCAGTGCTTTCCTGCTGCTCTGCTCAGTGCGTAAAGATAGGCCAGAGGGTTTGGTATTCTCTATGTACATGCTAGCAGCAGGTTTTTCAAAAAAAGTGGCAAAAATATGGCAGCTATAGAGGGGCTTACAACCCACCTGAGTTTCCCACCAGAGCTTCAAGGTCAGAGGCTGAAAGGGAGTTTTTGATCTACAGTTCATCATCAGTACAAGTGATCTGTAGAGGAACATGCAACACCTCTGACTGGTCAATTAGGTCAGACTATTGCTGCCAGTTTAGAATAAAATTAATGTCTTCATTCTAGTTCCCTACTTTGTGTGACTGCTGGTGGAATACCTGTTGCCACATGCCTTACTGTGCTCTGGATTTGACTACCTGAGTGGGCATTGGTCCGGGACTTCTAAGTTTAAATTTCAGACTTTGGAATTCTACCTGGATTTTGTGATTTCCGACTGATAAGGTAATATCTGTGTCAGAAGACCAAAGCTTGTCCAGTACTTTAGGATAGTTATTTAGCTTTGTTGCTTTCTTTTCAAGTTTGCCCAGGTCTGTTTGTGTAATCTTTGTAATAAACACTGAGTATACTTCTGTGGTGTTATTTAGGTTTCATTGATCCAATGAGCAAGTTTGGTGTAGTGATTAAGAACACAAGACTCAAATCTGGAGAGCTGGGTTTGATTCCCCACTCCTCCACTTGAAGCCAGCTGGCTGACCTTTGTTCAGTCACAGCTTCTAGGAGCTCTCTCAGCCCCACCCATCTCACAGGGTGTTTGTTGTTCTGGGGATAATGCCATACTTTGTAAACCACTCTGAGTCGGTGTTAAGTCATCCTGAAGACTGGTATATAAATCGAATGGGTCTGAATCAGCACCTTGTCCTATTTGCCACAGCTACCCGAGTAATTGTTTTGGTGAACTCAGTCTGCAAGCTGATATAACTTGCAGGGCTGATTTCTTAACAGCTGGCAGGGCTTGAGATTTCTCTCTTGTTCTCGAGCTGAGGCTTAGCCAGAGAGACTGGTGGGGGCTACAATTACCCTGGGAAGTGAGAAATCACTCCCCAAGTTTGAGTGTTTGGCTCTTGCCTTTTCATTTGAAGGATACAAGAGGCTTGACACTTATCTATTCACACCATTTGTAATATTACAACTTCCTCCCCAACCCATCTTCTAAACTGAAAAAGCTTCAGTAATTTTAATTTCATTGGAAGGTGCCACTACCATTCCATTTATTTTAATTATCTTTTACTTTTTCCAGTTGTGTGACACCATTTTTGAGCAGAAACAACTGGAACTGTACACAGAATTCTAAACATGGGCAGACCTCAGAACTGGCATACACAAGCTTGTTTATCATTTGATGATTGCATCCTCAAGCAATGACTTTTTATCCCATCATAGATATAACATCCAAACACCTCTAACAGTATTATACCAAAGGACTATCAAATCAAGCTTTCTACTTCCAACAACAAAAATCCATATGCTTCTGAAAAATGCATAGAGGCAGTAAAAGGAGCTCAATACAACTTACATGTATTCTTACAATACCTCTAACATAAAGCTTCTTGTTGTAGTTGTTCACATGTGCTGCTGCTTATCACATGTATATGCATGTGATGTACATGAATATGTGCACTAGGCACAGTTTTTTTAAAAAATGGCAGCATGATATTGTATTGGTATTTGCTTTCTCTCACTGCTGCAGTTGACATTTTCAGTGCACTCTTTGCAGTGATGAACTACTGTCACTGCATGCTTATATTCATGCCGTCTCTACTGGAAGACTTCAGAATGTTCCCGAAGGCCTCTAATCTTCTATCACTTTAACTCAAAAGCACATTTCAGTATTGACTGCCATGCAATTGTTGCTTAAGTGAGCTAATTATTATTCACCTGTGAGGGGTCTTGATCGATATATTGAGTTCTTATCATAGCATGATGGCTGGTTTGTAAATTTTTAAAATATATCCATTTTTTTAAAGCATCAGATGCCTGTTGATAAAATCTGCTATGTATTTTAATCCACCAGGCACGTGTGTCAATACAGCTAAGCAACTGTGGTTGATAAAGCAATTCCACCATGACGTACCCAACTAATAATTCTCACTTTCAACTAGAGTGCATGCAGTTTTGTATTTCTTGCCTCAAAAAAGGCCCCCCAATTTTCATTGCATTCATGTAAGGATTTAGGCAATCTATTCCCAGTGGGTTTGATTTAAAGATCCCCCCCCCATTTTCCTCCAATGGCACTATCTTCCAATGAAAGGAGCCTTCTGCTTTCACAAGAAGCTGGCAGAAGGTCCCATATCAGAAAAAGTTCATTAGGATCCAGGTCATAAAATATTAACTGAAAACACAGTCAAAGCCTACTTTATCTGCTGAACTCACTTTATCTGTTGAATAAATCACTTTGTTGAGGAGTGGCCATGGTGCTCAGTGGTAGAACATCTGTGTTGCATGCAAAAGGTCCCAGTTCAATCCCCCTCCACATCTCGAGTGGAAACGAGATCAAGTAGTAAGTAGGTGATATGAAATATCAGAGACCACAGAGAGCTCCTCCAATCAGAGAAGACAATAGTGACCTTGATAGACAAAGGTTCTTACTCAGTTTAAGGAAGGTTCATCTGTATGCACATGTCCAAACTGGATGAAAGCGCAAAGCATTTTGTTTTTTCCTGCAAACCAAAATGCTTTGGATTGGAATCCTAGATTGGAAGCACAATAACAAATGGCAGTTCACTGTATCATCTAGTTTGGTGTAGTGGTTAAGAGCAGCAGGACTCTAATCCGGAAAATCGGGTTTGATTTCCCACTCCTCCACTTGACACCAGCCGGGTGACCTTAGGTCAGTCACAGGTCTCTCAGAGCTCTCTCAGCCACACCCACCTCACAGGGTGAGGATAATAATGACACACTTTGTAAACCTCTCTGAGTGGATGTTAAGTTGTCCTGAAGAGAGGCATATACATCGAATGTTATTAACTGTGGTTTCTAGGAACCTGGGAACCTTCCATATCCCACAGTGGGAGGGAATATTTGTGACCCCAAGGAGGATCAGTTTTGTAACAGGCAAACCAAGGCTTGTTTGTTATGTAGACGCACAGCCCTTAATTAGAGCTGTGTATTTCTTACCAAGGAAGAAAAATGTTCTGCTGAGATTGCTGAAGAAGGGTAAAGAATGCAGAGAAGACAGTGGCTGGGATCCAGCCAGCTCTTTTGTTCCATCTCACCCAATTCCCCTCCTTACCACAGCTCCTGTGTCACATGGCTTTTATCCATGCTGGCCCCTTGATCCCCTGTGCAGGCTTTCTGATATTAAAGGGAACCCCTTCCTCCCTTTTTCACCACTGGAAAAGCTGGTTGGATCTAACCTATTGTATCTCACACGCCCTACTTACCTCAGATTACCCATCTCAGCACAGTTAAGTATGTCAAGAATCCTTTCCCATATGAAAGATTGAATTTGTACCACCTTCTTTTCCTCCAGAGTAATCAGAGTAATACAACCCTGTTCCTTATTATTACTACTGGTCAGAATGAGGAACTCTTGAACGAGCTGACCTCGTTTGAGGGTCTTCTTATATCTCCCTTACAGCTTCCTTTCTTTTGCTAAGTTGAAGAAATCTGCTTACGCATTTGTATTCTGCCCATATCTACAGTTTTTCTAAAGGCCAGCTTTCCTATAAAAAGGGGGATTATAAATACTGCAGAAAATGATGATCCAAGCTAGCACTTCGGAAAAAACAACAACAACAAAAGCGTAAAAGTAAAGGTCATTTTCACAGTTTTTATCTTGAAGGACTCCCAAAAATTATAGTGAGATTTCAAGTCAGTTCTGTTTATTAGGACAAGCTTTGTTAGCCAAGTGGTTCATTTCTCTCTCTCTCTCTCTCTCTCTCTCTCTCTCTCTCTCTCTCTCTCTCTCTCTCTGTACTCAAAGCACAATTTTGGACACATTGAAAAAAGATGACCTTTTGCACTTCTGAAGAAATGTCAAAAGTCCCTCTCCTCAGGCTGGTTCTACACATGCAGCAGAATGACGTAACAGAATGCTGAACTGACAGAACTGACCTCCTCAGACTGAAAGGGCAGGGGGAGCCCCTCTATTCAGTTTGTTCCACCATTTACAAACAAAAACACACACTTCCCTGAAAACTAACACATCAGGAAGAAAAATTCTTGCACAGCCTTTCATCTGCTATGCTGCTTTTCTAGGGAGTTTATAAAGTAGGTAACCGTAACCTCCCTACTCCTCATTTATCATCTTAAATGACCATTCAATGCAACTACCTCCTTCCATTGTGTGTATAGATCTGGCCTTGTGACATGTTTGGCTGGGGGTGGGAGGGGGAGAATTGCGGAGATATTTACCAGCTGATACCAAAGAGATCAAAATAGCTGCTGCAGAGAAGTTGCAACCTCTCTGCATTGACCCAGTAATATTTTAATTGTCCTGTGAAAGAGCCAGTCAGGACTTGAGATGATGACTGGTCTTGAACCGGTAATCTGAAGGAGGTAAGATATAAGGTTAAACCTGTAAATTTTCTGTGTGGGGAGCTTTAATGCTTGAGAAGTCCTACTTCACCATTCCTGAGGTCTTTCCCCAAAAATCCAAATTCAAATGACCAGCTATGCTAGAATTGTGTTCGTTTTACACTTACTAGTTTTGTTAAAGCCATCTATCTTAACTTTTCTTTTATGTGAATTTTTAAAACAACCCTTTCTAGTCCCTAGAGTTTTAAATGTGTTGGCATTATCTTGCCTTATTTTCTTTCCATCCCTTTGGCACACTAGGAGGACGATATGTTAGCCTCTCATTTGGAAATTGAAGGAACTTAAAGGGCTATTTCCTCTCCTCTATATTATTGTAAATTGAGTCCCAGTTCCTGTGATGACCTGGGGAGGAACGGTATTCGTTCACTCATTCATTCATTCATTAGCCAATTTATGGCACTCCAGGCGACTTATAACAGACATAAAAACCCATTAAAAACCTCACTTTAAAATCACAATCTAAAATTATCAATAAATGACAAACTAATCAAATTACTTACTCTCAGGTCATGGTGAAGTATGAAAGAGGAGCAGGGGACACCCAACATCCAAGAGAGGAGTAAAAAGGGGGGTGGGGTTGCTACATCATTTTTAATCAATCTAGGTGCTCCCAAACTGCAGCTATTGACTGCTGCAGCACCTTGGACAGCAACAGCATATTTGTGGCATTCCTACTTTCAAAGTACCCAAGGTTATATACTAGCCCGATCTTATCTGATCTTGGAAATTAAGCAGGGTTGGCCTTGTTTAGTAATTGGATGGGAGACTTTCAAAGAAGACCAGGGTTGCTATGCAGAGGCAGGGAATGGCAAACCACCTCTGTTAGTCTGTTGCCCCAAACCCCCCTGCAGGGGTCACCATGAGTCGCCTACAACTTGATGGCACTTTTCACCACCAAGGTGATATACAAACAAGTTTTAAAATAACTCCCAAGTAAAATAACAAAGAAACCAGGAATTCCCAGGGGCATGTTTGAAGTCACATCAAAGGGGTGTAGTGCACAGGCGCACAGCTTGAGGACTTTGGGAGCAATTGCAGAAGTCAACTAGCACTCCTGGTGGAGAGTTACTATTTATTGCTTAAAGACAATTTATGCACTCATCCTCCATTGCAAGTCCTGCAGTCGTTGCATTTTTAAGGAGCAATTATATGCCAGGATTTTAAAAACACACAGGCAGCTAGACTTGGTCTAGGATTTGCCTTCCTAAGCCATCCATTTTACATCAGAAAAAGTGAAACTGGCACTTTTCACCTTTAAAAAAAAGATCTTGAAAGAAGCCTACAAATCGTCCTTGAACAATACAAATTCAAAAAAAGGCTCATTTATTTATTTTCTCTCATCTATTCTCTCTCTTGAAACTGTCCCACTCCCTAGATCTTTCCCTTTCTCTCCTTCCATGTACCAAAATCTAAACTTTTTAAAAGAGATGCTACAATGTTTTTATAATACCGAGAGAAAATACCCATGTTTTTCTTTTTAAAAATTTAGTGGTGATGTAATGGTCTTGGAGACTCGTGAAGCGAACTTTGAGGTAAAAACATGGACTGAGATGTGGAAGGCCTTTCAAAAGCACTGTGTATATGTGTAAATAGTACTTATATCTTACATAGTTTTTAAAAAGGCATATTCGAGAATAGGTATAACCACTACTCCTACCCATATTGGCTAAATGGAACCTCCATGTTCAGAGGCCGCTTACCTGTGAATACCATTTGCTGGTGGAGGGGAAAACAGCAGAGGAAAATGGTTTCCATTATTCTCTGTTTTTCCTGGAGCTATCTGATTGGCCACTCGGGGAAACAGAATGCTGGACTAGCTGGACCTTTAAGTTTGGTCCAGTGGAGTCTTCACATACATAATCTCACCAAAATCCTTATAATTGTAAAGCAGGTCAGCATTATTCTCCCTATGGTGCAAGAGATAAGGCCATCCCACAAGCAGATGAATGGTTCAAGCAGCATTTTTTTAATCAGTTTAGTAGCCAAAATACTGGAGCCAGACATGGTTTGTTTCCTGAACTAAATAAATGTGAATAGTACTTAGGTTTCAATTCAGTGTTTAACTTCTGAAGCTAGAGCTATTGGGCTTCCTAGAGAAGCTTCCCAGCTAGGTCTCCATCTGGAATACACCTTAATCCTCCTCTAATCCCAAGGAACTCTCTTTGAGGGAAGATATATAAAGTTCATTTTTGTTGCATGGTCTTCCTGGTGGTATGGCTTTGGGGGATGAGACTACAGGGTGTGGATATGGAGTTTCACAAAGAGCACCACAATTCCACGAAACAGGGATCTTGTCAAAGCTAAGCAGTTCTGTGCCTGGCCAATGCCCAGATGGGAGATCCACTGGGAATTCCATGTATATCACCTGCCTTGAGTTCAATGCCCATCCATGAGAGCTGTTGCATGATTAAACACATTCACCCCTTCCTCTCTCTATTGGCTTGAGTACATAGGACTCTTGGCTACATCCACAGGTGCCTGGAAGGTGGGGTAGGAAAAATTGTTCCCATGCCATGTGAGCAAGTGAACCAAGCCTGAGGGCCAAGCTACACATGATGAATGACACTTGAACGGCAAGTGGATTGAGTGGAGGGCAAGTGAACAGGGAGAAATACACTTGCCGTTCAAGTGTCATTCGTCATGTGTAGCTTGGCCCTCAGACCACAAGGGTTTTGGCAGTCTGCACAGTCAAACCAAAAACAGCTGTATTATATACCTTATGGAAACTTTTTCATCAAAAAGCACTGCAAAGCCAAAGAGTCCATGCTGAGTGCAGAACAAGAATCTAGACAGGGAGAAAGCTTACGTGACCTGGGACCTGCATACTTGAAAGACCATTTTCTCCCTGCATGTTTCAATGCAGCAGCTCCATTCTTCCCAGGAAAATGTTTTAACACCACTGTAAGTGGTCACACTTGCCCTCACGGTATTAAGAAGGCTTATGAATATGGCAATATCATAGGTCCCTCTCTTCGTGTATTTAAAATACAGATAAGCTGCCTGGCTTGGCAGGAGATGGAAAAGTACTGGAATGTGAGAGGTAGACTAACTCAGGCCCACCCTGGATGTGTGCAAAACCATAGAACAATGGAGGTCTCCAGAAGTACTTGAATGAATCCATTCACACACCTTTCCAATTCTATCCTTACACACTTTCCTATTATAACCTCGCCCATCCAGCCATCATGGGTCATCAAATAATCGTTTTACACATATAGTTCCTCTCAGGAAGACCTATTCAAATCTTCCAAGTTCATTGTCCCACCTTGGAGACAGTTTGCCAGCCTTATCGTCTCATCTCGGAGACAGTTTTCCAATAGTTTGTCCCAGCCGGGGAAGAACCATTAAGGCATTATTTTAGAGCAGAGACTCTCAGTCCTGCCTCAGGGCATGTTTCACAGTGTATCTGACTGTCCTGCCATGTGCTCAGTGTGTGTGTGTGCTCTGGACTTTCCACGTTCCCTCAGATGGCATGTCTGAGCCTTTTCCCTCTTCTTGCCATGCAGAGCTGGTCACTCTCCCTTGGACACCCTCAATCTTCTGGACCTGGTAACTATAAGCCCAACTCTGCAACTCTCTCCAGCTTTCCTCCCTGTTTTGTCTAGTTAGCTCTCTGTGTATGCTATGTGTTTTGTGTGTGATTGATCTGTAGTATTTTAAATAAAAAATCCTTTTTGAGTGAACATCTGCCTGCTTACTGAAAGGGTTCTCTAGAGAAGGGGATCCTTGTATACAAAGGTACAAAAGATCCCAGTTACCCCCCCACCTCTTGCAAACTTCTCCTTGTTGCTAATTCCCCTCCCTACTCACAAGGTGACCGGCTCTATGGGTAACACCACCCCCACTGTCTAACACACACTCTGCCATGTTCCGAGCTCAAGCTTTTCAGTGGAGACCCCATGCCTCTGTAACAGCGTCCCAGAAGAGGTTTGGGAGTGGGGTTTCTACACACTTAGTTTTCTGGCACAGCTGCAAAACAGAGATGTTCCAGAGAGGTTACAGGATACCCTGAGCCTGGACAAAATTGGGGCTCATGTTGTTTTTAATTTTGCTTTTAATGCATTACTTTCATTTGTATTTTATCAAATTGTTTTATATCGTTGTTACCCGTCGTGGGTTCTGGCATGCCCAGGAGAAAGGCAGGTCAATATATATATTTAAAAAGTTACCAAAGCATGGATAACAGAGACAAGATCTTTGTTTCAGAGAAAGGGCTTGAACCAGCTCATAAAGAAAAGTTGATAGAGAACTGCCCTCACCATGCAAGATTCAAGCAGCAAAGCAGAATTGAAAAAAAAAAAGACTGCATGCTTCTCCTTCAAGGAACGAGTGATCCACATCCAGAGCCATTGGTAGAAATAACAGTAATACAATCTATTGAAATGAACACAGGCGGCTGTATAGCAGAACAGCAGAACTCGACAGAAGAAGAGGTGAACAGAAAGAATCAAGTGTTACAAAGGATGGCTGAATGCATAGCATTTTCCAGCTCTGAGTCTTTCAGTCTTTAGTTAGCAGATTAAAGAGTTCCATGTAAGCTTTAAAAGTGTGGGACAGGATGCAAGCACATGATGCACACATCTGGATCTCTGTGAAGTACACATCTGGCTTTCACTTGCTGTTTTTCCTACCTACTGAAGAGAGGTACTTTCTAACAAATGAGCTACTGTAAGGGAAAGCAGTAAAGCCTATATGCTCTTGTGCTGTTCTTAACCTTGCAATCCAGTTTCATTTCATTGCACAGTTTGTATAATATTGTCCATTATTTGCAGTGTTTTTTCATTATAATGTCCTCACTGTATTTTTTTAATTGCATGATCTCCCTTTTAATTGTATTTTTCTGGTTTGATTGCATTGGCTTTAATTGTGAAATCTGCTTTGAGTCTCAGTGAGAAAGGCAGACTGTAAATTAAGTAGGCAAATAACAAAACAAATTGCTTTGAATCCTTGTCCAGAAATATAGATAATAGTAATTACCAATATCCAGTAAAATTCGATGAGATACCTTGTGTACACCCTGAACTGGACAGCCCAGGAGAGCTTGATATTGTCAGATCTCAGAAGTTAAGCAGGGTTGGCCTTGGTTAGTAATTGGATGGGAGACCTCCAACAAAGACTAGGGTTGCAGAGGCAGGCAATGGCAAACCACTTCTATAAGTCTTTTGCCATGAAAACCCTGCAAGTCATCACCATTAGTGACTTGAGGGTGTTCTCTACCACCACTCACCTTTGTACAAATCCCCAACAATGAGAGATGTAGCACTTTTGTTGAGAAGCGCACACACGGGAGCATGCTAAACTAGGACATTTCTCTCTGAGGTGCTAGTTTTCTAAATTTGGGGAGGGGGCATTCAAGCAATCCACAGAGTCATCAAGCAGTACACAAGTCTGTATGCAATTTGCTAGAAATCTCCATCTTTCAAAAAGCATCAGCACAAATCCATTTCTAATGGAAGTGAAATTATTAAAACTCTCACAATTCAGCGGCAAAGCAGCTGGGTCCAGTAATCTATGTACACCCTCGTACTATTTGTTCACCCTGAAAAGCTATGAATGAAAGTTTTTTTTCCCTTCCCCCTGTGCACTGACAAAGTTAAAAGAATATCTTTAGCAATGGGAAATTGAGGGAGACAGTTCATGTATAAAAATTCCAGTTAGTGCTGCAGGTCTATAATTTACATAGGAAAGTATTTTTTGCTAGGTAATCATAGCAGGCTAATCAAAGTTAGCAACATTACTTGCTGCATGGTCAATATCATAATGCTCTCCTATTGCTATATCTCAGTGGCTTCGAAGAAGTGCCAGCGCAGCAAAAGCTGGAGAGACGGTGGTTAAAAAAGAAAACATTTCAGCTATTTTATCTCATTGTGAAATTGTACATTCCAGTATAAGGAAGCTTTTCTTTTAAAGTTTTTAAACTATACACCATGTCTGCTATCCTTAACATCTGGAGAGGTGGGGGGGTGACACCTGAAGGTTAATTGTGTCCAAGATCTCATATATCTACCTGCCAACTCTAACCCTTTTTCAGTAAATTGTTGGAATGACCTATAGGTGGTAGAAGACATGTTTGGCAAATTCCACTGCAGTGCTGGGTGAAGTTCACCCGGCCTGGAACAGAGACTGAATCAAAGAGATTTACCAAACACGTCTTCTGCTTCCCATAGGCAACTCCTGGAGATTACTGGGAAAACAGTAGAGTCAGAAGTTATGCCTTAACATATTACATGAATCCAAAATAGAATTTTGGGATAGAACCATGAACACTATTCTTGGAGTGTTGTACAATGCCAGCTGTACAAATGTCTGCGCTCTCATTCCTGTACTACTCTTGTATTAACATGAGCACTCTAGATAGCCAAACACACACCTTCACTAGCCAGCCTTTTACTTGGATTGCCACTTAAGTGGCAAACTACAGGCATGAGCCATGAAATTTAAACATATGTAAATCCATGGATTTCAGCTGGAGCATTAAGCTCATACCTCTCTCCATCGCCACTACTAAAATCAATTGGACTTCAATGTGCTTGACTTTCCCTGGATCATGCCATAGAAATAATGTGCACCTTAAATCTGATTATCTATCTGATGAATAGGTTATTACTTATGAAAACTTAGATATGAGTAGGTTGTTTATTCCTCAAGGTATCCCCATAAAAATATTCATAACAATATTGTCCAAGTCAGAAACTAGAAGCTTATATTTATATTCTTCAACTTAAATTCTACAATAAGAAAACCTGAAAGAGAAATCAGACATTGCAATACAAGAAAACAGGTTGATCCTATCTATTATGTACTTGGAGGGGCTTACTCCCGAGGAGAGAGCTGAAGGATTAAAATTGTGGGCTAAATGCCAATTCAGCAATATTTTTTCATCATTCTAGTTCAGCACCCAACTTTAAAGATTGGTTTGGTAACTAGTTCGGACACTCTGAACCAGTTTTGAACATGTTTAAGTACATTTCATGAAGAATAATATCACACAGTTTGCCTGCAATATGATTATCTAAAATGGACAGGAAAAGGAGCTCAATTGGAAAAGAGAGGAGGAGGATAGATCATGTTTACTGCAAAAAACTGATCATTTTATTACTTTTTTTTACTTCTGCACCATAAACCTGCAACCCCTCCCCCTCAAAAAACGACCAAACAACCAATATCCAATTACCTTATTTTAGGATAAAAGTTCCTTAGATGGTGGTCAAAGTTGAAAACTGAGCTTTAGACTTAGCTACTCCATGAAAGTTTGGGGCAATATAATAAAATGATTACTTTGTTAATCTTAAACACCATTTGACCCCACTTGTGAAACTGAACTCCCTTCCCTTCCCTTTATTCTCCTTCCTTTTTTAAAAACATAATTCCCCCTCCTGCCATCTCCTTAGGGCTATATCTTCTTTCAAGAAGCCGGGTTTCAGGTGGGCAAACCTCTACCAGCAGGAACACCACTCCTAGGCCCAACCTACAGAACTTTCTTGCCCCTCCTTCCTCTTCATCTCAGATGGCTCATTGGAAAATACAGTTCCTTCAAATATAGATGGAGCAGAGGAGAACCATCACCACCCCTCAAAAGAATGTCCTGAGTTTCTGAATATCAAACCTCTTGTTATGCCAGTTACCATTTAATGTTGGATCCAACTAAGATTTCCACTCTCGGAAGTACAACCTCTCCTTTCCGCTATAGCCCCCAATCCACCCTGAATAAGGACTCCCAGGACCAGCATGAAGAAAGACTTGGTGGGCTTCTGTTGGAGGAGAGAATCAACAAAATCCCACCCCACCCCCACCCCAGTGGTTGCAACAACCTTTTTTGACAGGATCCAACCCATTGTATTTAAGGATTGGTTCCTGTTCAGGTTCAAAGCAACCAAGAGATTTGGGGTATGGGTTCATTTTCAGTTCTCTGAAAGAAAAAAAAATCCCAAGTTCAGGATCAGTTCGACTCTCTAATCCCAATTAAGTTTGATCAGGACTGCAGCCTTATCCCACATCAAGGGTTCCCAACCTTTTTGATTCTGTTGGCACCTTTGGAATTCTGACATAGGGCAGTGGGACAACTACAATATGGTGGCCATAGGAGGTGAATCCATCCACAAAATGGCAGTCGTATCAGGTGCAGCCAACCACAAAATGTTAGCGAGTGAGGTCAAGCATAACTCTAATAGTAAATCGGTGAAATTTCAGGCAGAAGCGCTGTTTACCCGGATATTGTTTAAACATATTTTGATGCTTACATGTACTTTACCTTCAATGAAGATCTTTGTGCTTGGTGACAGCTGCTGCTGATGCAACTTATTAAAAGTCGGTACAGCCAATCAGATCTTCAACGGCCATTCAGGCATCCTGCTAGGCAAAAGCCCAACCTGGCCTCACCTAGTTTTTGAAAACATTTGGTGGGCCTCAGGAAAGGTGTGGGCAGGCAGCAGGACAACCATGGGGGCAATGTTGTCCTATGCAATATGCACTTGAGAATGTGTGGTTAGGATTGCCAGCCTAAATTGATTAAAAGATTATCATACATTGGGGGAGGGGGGGAATTATGGTGACCTCTTTCAGGCTCTTGGTTCTATTGTTTAAATCCTGTGATTCAAAGAAACCTGCTTCACACAAAAACTAAGACCAGCCTTGAATAAGTTACTGAACATTTGACATTCCTGCCTATTATATAGAACATAAGTTCATCGTTCAACATTGCAAAGTTCCTCAGTGCTTAATTCTGGCTTTTCAAGTCATCCGAAAAAGGAGACGCCCTTTGGTTAAAATTCTGATTGGGTTTGGGAACGGAAAATTGAATCTTGATGAAGCATCTGGTGTAACTTTTAAGGATCAATACAGATAACGGATCACCTTGGCAATTTTCGAGGAGATGGAATTGCCAAGTGAAGTCCAAATACATTTGAGTGTGAGATGATCATCTAGAAGTGTGAAAACATCCATATAAGTCCAGAAGAAACCAACATATTCTGAAGGGTAATGGCTATTCTCCCATTCAATTGTTGCAGAGTTGCTTCTTCTTTTGCTCAGTCTCCTTGAAGCAAAGGTAATTGGTTTTTTCCTCTACTGTGAGCATAATGTGGGATGTGACTGCTCTCACCCCACATGGGATTCACAAGGCATCACACATTAATTGTATTGGCAAATCAGGATCAAAATGTGTTAAGATCTGCAAGGGTAACAGCAAGTCTTTAGTCTCTGAAAATGCTTTGTCATATTTATCTGTCCAAGTCAGTGCTTCTCCTAAAAGGAAATCCATACGATATATTTTAACAAGCCTGGTATTGTTAGAGGTGCCTGGTTTTTAGCTATCAAATTGGTTTTATTTTTCTATGTTGTTTTAATTGTATACTTTTTGTTGTAAGTCGCCCTGAGCCCCTTCATGGGGAGGGTGGGGTATAAGTTGAATAAAATAAATAAATAAATATGACAAAGGATGAAATTTATACCCTTGAAGAATATAAAACACTACGACCACAATCTAATGTGGAGGCAAGTACATTATGTACATTTCATTCTGTCATGTTGTGATTAATGGATTCAGCAATTGTTTTGAATCATGATGGTCATCTGAAAATCATGGGTCCAGAGGTGTTAGCCGTGTTAGTCTGTAGTTGCAAAATAGTAGAGAGTCCCATAGCACCTTTAAGACTAACCAACTTATTTGTAGCATAAGCTTTCAAGAATTACAGCTCTCTTCATCAGATGCATGGAGGGTATGAAGAAACTGGCCAGAGATATATAGGTGGTGAGGAGATGGGGGAGAGGGTGCAGGGAGTGAGGGTCATGTAAATGTAAATCAGTTACAAAAAGTCTTAGGACAAACCAGCCAACCTCAGTGCAAAAGATTTAATGGAAACAAACCTGACATTAAAAATGGCAATATCCAGAAACCAGTAGGAGAATACTTCAATCTACCAGGACATTCTATCAAGGACTTAAAGGTCACCATAGTGCAACAAAAACATTTCAAAAACAGAATCCAACGAGAAGCTGCTGAAGTGGAATTCATATGTAAATTTGACTCAAGGCCAAGCTACAAGTGACGAATGACACTTGAACAGCAAGTGTATTTCTCCCTGTTCACTTGCCCTCCACTCAATCCACTTGCCGTTCAAGTGTCATTCATCATGTGTAGCTTGGCCCTCAGTCAGACTTGGATTGAATAGAGACTATGAATGGTTATCTCATTACCAAAAGTAACTGCCTTCAGGCATTCCATTCAATTCAGCTATGGAGGGAAGGGGTCACACCCAGCCTGGATTATGCACTCCACCTCTTTCATGACTTTCTGTAACTGATTTACATTTGCATGACCCTCACTCCCTGCACTCTCCCCCCCCCTCCCCTCACCCTCTATATATCGCTGGCCATTTTCTTCATACCCTCCATGCATCTGATGAAGAGAGCTGTGGTTCTCAAAAGTTTATGCTACAAATAAGTGGCTTAGTCTTAAAGGTGCTACTGGACTCTCTAGTATTCTGAAAATCATGGTAGATCATTGTATTGAAGGAGTTCCACTGCATGCAGAAAGTTCAAAACTTTAGGTCCTGGTATTTCCAGTTAAACAGATCTCCAGTCTCAGGGCTAGGAATCATGTATTCATTATTTATTTATTTAGAAAAATTCTGTATTGTTTCTCCAGGAAAATTGCTTTATGTGACTTCATACATAATAAAAACACCAAACACATCACAGTGAGTTAAAAATTAGCAAATTTTAACGCAGCTTTTTAAAAAAGCAACAGCCAGAGTTTAAGCAGTTTCCAGACAGTTTCCAAAGGCATCCCCTGTAGAGAGCAGTACAGTAATCAAACTTGAATGTGGTCAGAGGATAGGATACCATGGCAGGATCATGCTTGAAGGAAGTGTGGCAGACTTCTGCCATCCCACTCAGGTCAGGAGGTGGTGGGTGCGTGCCAAGCAGAGCTGGAGCAAGAGCAACCATCAACGTGAGACAGGAGGGATTATCGGGAGAGTGTGGCCTTGCTCCAGCAGGCTAAGGAGGGGATGTTTACAGCCTGAACAGTCCCCCCAGATGATGCAGCTAACAGCTTAGGGTCTTAGCACAGAACCGCTAGAGACATCTCAAGCCTTATGATGCCCTAGGACATAAGGAAATGACCATGTACAGTACAGCCATCCCAAAACTGTATTAAGACCCAGTGCAGAGATACCAAAAGGCCAGGGAAAGAGGCAGCTTTGATCCATCGCAGAGCCTGACAAGGAAATAATATGCCAGCTAAAAATGATAGAATGTAAAGTGAGGTTTTCAGGTACTTTTTGCAAGAAACATTATCCAAAAGACGAACTTGCTGACTAGCTCAGATCATCTCAGATTCCAACCACATGAAGAAGAGTCAGTGTTTGTTACAGGAGAAAAGGCAAACATTACAGAAGATTTAGTAGTTTTTTTTTTAAAAAAAAAGGACAATGACTAGCACATCAAAGACTAGTCTAGTCTCCTTCCGGAGTTAATCATAATGGTAAAATTCATCTCCTGTATCAGAGTCCTAAAACAACTGTAAGCAAAGACTAACCTAGCTGCTGCCACACATTAACTTTACCTTCAAAGAGATACAGTAGAGGAAGCAACGTTTGAAAGTAGAAGATAATAAAAGATAATTTAATGTGACTCCAAAAACTGTCACAGTTCACCCACCCCGGAGGTACAAAATGAGAAATATAATGTCTAGGATTAATGATACAGGTTGGGTCAGGTTTTTTTCCATTTAAACCTACCTCCGCCACTGAGGAGACAACATGTGCTCTTCATGACTGGTAGCTATAATCTAACTTCTTAATCTCTCCCCTTTTCTCTCATTATGGCTCATGTTCCCAATACACATCCTCCCCATTTTATTATATGGATCCTATTCCTTTCCATGGAGCCTCCCAAAGCCACGTTCTAAACCCCCTGGTTCAGAGAAATCCGGCTCCTGCTAACCCTTTCCCCCCAACCAGTTGTTCATATCTCCAGCATAACTTTCCCTCTCAGATCCCCAAGTCTCCTCCTTATGTTAGCTTTCATTAGCTTTCTCTCTTCTAGTTTTCCTTCCCTGTGTTCTTCAGAGACATACACACATCCACATAACTCTTCTTGGACAAGTCATGAGTGAGACGTAGTTGGGCATCGTAATTATCAAATATTTTAGAAATTGTTTGATTGGGATGGCTGTTGTGGGTTTTCCGGGCTGTATTGCCGTGGTCTTGGCATTGTAGTTCCTGACGTTTCGCCAGCAGCTGTGGCTGGCATCTTCAGAGGTGTAGCACCAAAAGACAGAGATCTCTCAGTGTCACAGTGTGGAAAAGATGTAGGTCATTTGTATCTACTCAGGAGGGGTGGGGTTGAGCTGAGTCATCCTGTAAGAGTTTCCCAGGGTGTGGAATGCTAATGGCGGGAGGCTTCACTGTATCCTGAGGAGGTTCTTTTGAATATGGATTGGTACTTGATGTGTTAATCTTCTCTGCAGGGCTATTGTCTTACGTGAGAGAATCCACACTACCCACAGAGAACTTGCTGCCACAGACAAGGAGCTATTTTGCTTGCATATCAACACCAGCCATAAAATGAGAAGTCAGGATTGGGACAAGGTCGATAATCTCACCTACAGGAAGATGGAACAAGTTTTTACCCACCACACATCCAGACAGAAGCAGAAGTTTAACAAACTACAGGAAAAAGGACAGACAAGCCCAATGCTCGACAATGCACGCATTGTCATCAATCTGACAGACCGTCAACTCTCACCAGAAGAAACCTCCATCTTGGCGAAGGGAGGAAACTTTGCAGTCACCCCCACCAGAATTCCTGTGGAATACATCATTGCAAATGTAGAAGCTGCCATCCGTCATCTACCTGAAGAGGAAGCTGAGGAAATAAGAGGAGAGACAGCCAGGATTCTACGAAAGGCAAAGCTTCCCACCAGCAATATAACACGCAAGGAGAGAAATGCAATCAAGACCCTCAATGCAGATCCAGACATCATCATTCTACCAGCTGATAAAGGCAATGCTACAGTGATCATGAAAACAGAGGAATACAAAAAGAAGATTAAGGAACTCCTGGACCCCTCCACCTACAAAAAACTAAAACGAGATCCCACTTGCAAAATCACCAGGCTAACAAATGTGCTGATCAAGAATTCCTCACTACATCCCGACACGCACAGAAAACTATGCAAGACTGAAGCACAGCCACCTAGACTATATGGACTCCCCAAAATACATAAGGATTCAATCCCACTCCGACCCATTGTGAGTGCCATTGGTTCACCGACATATGAATTAGCTAGACATCTGGCCGATCTCCTGCAGGACCACATCGGGAAAACCTCGTCTTACATCAAAGATTCAGCAGATTTCATCAACAAAATCAGTTCTCTGAAACTCAATCCACAAGACATACTTGTCAGTTTTGATGTTGTATCCCTGTTTACCAAGGTTCCAGTAAAAGACACTATTGCACTTATTAATCAGATTTTCCCAGAGGATGTAACAGCCTTATTCCACCATTGTCTGACAACCAGTTACTTCCAATGGGACAACGAATTCTATGAACAGATGGATGGGGTGGCCATGGGGAGCCCACTCAGCCCAGTTATAGCAAACTTCTACATGGAACATTTTGAAAAAAACAGCTCTAGAATCAGCACCCCACAAACCTAGTGTATGGTTCCGGTTTGTGGATGATACATTTATCATTTGGAGCCATGGGGAGGAAGAATTGATGGGGTTTTTGAATCATCTCAACAACATCCACCTGAACATACAATTCACAATGGAGAAAGAAATCGAGGGAAAACTCCCATTCCTGGATACCTTGGTCATCCGCAAAGCAAACTTTCAGTTAGGTCACAAGGTCTACAGGAAACCAACTCACACTGATCGGTACTTACACAAAAACTCCAATCACCACCCCCGACAGAAAAGAGGCATAATGAAAACATTAGTGGATCGTGCAAGACGGATATGTGAGCCGCACTTTCTCAATGAGGAAATTAATCATCTAAACCACGCACTTCAGGCAAATGGCTACTCCAGAAATGAAATCCGAAGAGCAATCAAACCCAGGATGAATCAAACAACCAAGGAAAAACAGTCTCCTACAGGAAAAGTGTTTTTGCCATATATCAAAGGAATTACTGATCAGATGGGAAAGCTTATGAAAAAGCATAACCTTCAAGCAGTATTCAGACCCACCCGAAAAATACAACAGATGCTACGATCAGCAAAAGACAGTAGAGACCCCCTCACCTCTGCAGGAGTATACCGTATACCCTGCAGCTGTGGACAAGTTTACATCGGGACCACAAAGCGTAGCATCCAGACAAGAATAAAAGAACATGAAAGACACTTCCGACTTGGACAACCTGAAAAATCAGCAGTGGCTGAACATAGCCTAACTCAAACAGGGCACAGTATCTTATTCCAGGACACCAAAAGACTGGACAACACTTCCAACTACTTTGTCAGACTGCACAGGGAAGCCATTGAAATTCACAAGCATAAGCAAAACTTCAACAGGAAAGAAGAAACCTTAAGAATGAACAGAGCATGGTTTCCAGTTCTGAAAAACACCAGGCTAACAAAACATTCTATCCCCGACAATAGCCCTGCAGAGAAGATTAGCACATCAAGTACCAATCCATATGCAAAAGAACCTCCTCAGGATACAGTGAAGCCTCCCACCACTAGCATTCCACACCCTGGGAAACTCTTACAGGATGACTCAGCTCAACCCCACCCCTCCTGAGTAGATACAAATGACCTATATCTTTTCCACACTGTGACACTGAGAGATCTCTGTCTTTTGGTGCTACACCTCTGAAGATGCCAGCCACAGCTGCTGGCAAAACGTCAGGAACTACAATGCCAAGACCACGGCAATACAGCCCGGAAAACCCACAACAACCATCGTTCTCCGGCCGTGAAAGCCTTCGACAATACATGTTTGATTGGGACTTACCAAAGTTCGTATTTAAAGTCTTTTATGATGACTTGCCAAGTATTTAATTGCCAACAGGTTTTGGAATTTACTTTCTGTCTTGCCTTCAATCTAACTACGTGTAGTTAGCGGATGTTAAAATGTTTAGAACAATGGTTTCGTTCTCTTATGAGAAAAATGCTGTATCAATCTTCCCTCTGTGTATACAAAAATTCAGGTCCCAAAAGGCTCAGAGTTGGAGTTGCATGAGTGAATGACCAAACACATGTACCTACCTCTCTCACAGTTCCCCTGGTTAACAGAGGATAAAGACACTGCTTAGAAATGTGAGCCCATTACAAGAGGCTCAATGGAGCATACAGGAGCAAAATACAACAAGGGGCATGCAGAGAGTGGAAGAAGAGTGAAGCAGCTAGTTCTTGGCAGTCACACAAGTCATTTTGTTGCTACAAAAAAGTGGAAATTAAAACCTAATTGAGAAGTTGCTGCATGGTGTACCTGGCTGGTCTGTTTGTTACCTTGTCTCCCTACCCACAAATAGACAACAAGTCCCCATGAATAACAATCAGTTCTTCAATATATCTTATCAGTTTTATCATTCTTAAAGTGCAAGGTGCATAATCATCTGTAAACAGTCATTATAATTAGAGATAGGCACCGCATGAACAGCAATACATACTAAAAAAACCCCACAAACAGCCCAATCTGCTGTTCGTGAACAAGCTGTTCATGAGGCCCCATTCTAAATGAACAGGTGGTCATTGCAAGCCTCATTCGTTGCTGTTTGTCAAGCCAGACAGTCTGGCACCTGCAATCAATTCCCTTGGCAACTCAGGCAGGGATTGTCTGAACTCTGTCTGAATTCCTGCTGTTGCCCTGGAAACCCCAATCTAAGACCAATTTAGCTTGATAGGCAGGTCTTCCTTCCAAGTGTGGACTGGAGCTCCAAATTTGTTACAAGAGGAAAAGACCAGGGAGGAGGGGGGCTCCCAGCTCTGGCTTTCAGGGAGAGACAGCTGCTGTTAGAGAGACAGGGTGAATGCGTTGGAGCTTGAATTTTCTTTGTGTGTGGTGAGATAGAGATCTACCCCTTCAGGTTCCACCCTGCTGCCAGGCTCTGGGCCAAACTATTATTTATTATTGGTACCTTTCCTACTGCCTGCTCAGGTAGGGTTTCTGGAAATGGTGCAGTAGGGATCTACCCCTTCAAGTTCCAGGGCTGCTGCCAGGCTCTGGGGCCAAGCTATTATTTATTATTGGTACCTTTCCTGCTGCCTGCTCAGGTAGAGTTTCTGGGAGTGGTGCAGTAGGGATCTTGATGGCTGGAGGAGAGCCTGCTGGCCCCCACAAACAACGAACATGTTTGTGACAGGATCATGTTCGTCAGTGTTAGTTGTTCATTGTTCGTGGATGACAACAAACAACGAACACCATGTTTGCTTGTTTGTTTTTTCTGTTCATGCCCATGTCTAATTATAATCAATAAACATCCACTCTATTACATCTTTATTCCACTGACACCCATCAATCAATTACATATCACCAAAGTACCAATACAATATACTCATGAATATACACAGATTAAACTGATACAGACTTCATTAACAATATTCAATAAATAGTCAATAAATAAGTCAAAATAAATATATCCCAGTGGCATACAGGTGTAACAGTGGATGTTTATTGATTATAATTACTGTTTACAAATGATTTTGCACCTTGCACTTTAAGAATGATAAAACTGATAGATATATTGAGAACAATAAAACTGATATGATATATTGAAGTATTGATTGTTATTCACAGGGACTTGTTGTCTATTTGTTGGTAGTACTTACCCGTGAGAGCCTTACATTTGTTTTTGTCTCCCTACCCCAACATAGAGCGGCAACGCTTTCCCAGCCTACTTCGACTGGTCACATTGATAAGAAGAGGTCCCATTGTGTGTGTACTTGTTGCCCCAGCCTCAATATTGGCCACAGAAAAGCCATAGCTGGGCCGTTTCCAGACGGCTTACCTGGCTCCGGAACATTGCGCCATCTTGTGGGTTAAAACGCAAAATATCACGTTTTCTCGCGCGAGTTTTGCGCGACGTCATGCGACATCGCGCAAAACTCGCATGAGAAAACGCGATATTTCGCATTATCCCCACAAGATGGCACAACGTTCCGGAGCCAGGTAAGCCGTCTGGAAACGGCCCTGGAGTATCAGCTGATGTTGACAGAAGGTACTAGGTAACATGGAAGAGATCTATCGGTACCTCTGACCATAGTTCAGGATCCAGTCGCTCCCTCAAGGTATGAACCTGTTCATTCAGGGGGAGTGACTTCCTGGTTCCTTAAGCAGCTTCTCATTGGCCAATGTTACCTGGATTGACACCTTGAAATAGACTGCAAAGCTGGGCTACATGAATTGACTCTGTAAAAAAGCCATTTTAAAAATTGCTTTCCATGATGCAATACCACTTTCAATTTTGGTGTGTGTGCATGTGTGGTTTTTTTCTCCAAAAAGTGTCCCAGGAAGAGAATTGCTAGTTTTACAGTTCGGCATTTAGAAGCCCTTATCACGTATCTGTGCTAATATTAACATTTTGCTTATTTAATAAAGTTATTCGCAGCTTTCCCGCTACTAAATCAAGTTGTCAAAATCATTGAGAAGTTTTAAAAACACTCCCAACACACCATAAAATACACATAAGCCCATTAAAATACGAGTAAAACTGCAACATTAATTAAGTAATAGCCAGAATAAGGCCTTATATAAAATACATTAAAATACCTTTTACTGTGCAGTCAAACTGCAGATCTTTCTGAGCAGAGCACCGGTTGGATGGAAAACACCTTTCTCTGTGCCCCAGACAGCTGAGAATGATGGCACATGACACAAATCTGATCTGACGGGGGCAAGGAAGTAGACAGGAATATTCAGGAAAGAGGTGTACCTAAGCTAATGTTCAGGCAGTTAGGGCTTAAAAATAATAACTAGCACATTGGATTCAGAAGCTACTTGGTACATATGAAAAGAGCAAGAGTCCAGCAGCACCTATAAAACTAACAAAATTTGTGGTAGGGCATGAGCTTTTGGGAGTCACAGCTCACTTCTTCAGCTGTGTCTCCCAAAAGCTCATATTCTACCATTTCTTCAGAAGAAGTGAGCTGTGACTCCCCAAAACTCACACCCTACCACTTCTTCAGAAGAAGTGAGCTGTGACTCCCAAAAGCTCATACCCTACCACTAATTTTGGGCCAAGCTACACATGACGAATGACACTTGAACGGCAAGTGGATTGAGTGGAGGGCAAGTGAACAGGGAGAAATACACTTGCCGTTCAAGTGTCATTAGTCACTTGTAGCTTGGCCCTTAGTCTTAGCCTGGAACCAAGTGCCTTATAAAGCAGCTCTGCCCCTCGGGCTTTCAGTTGGCTCCTTGTGCTTGGCCTACCCACCTGCTCTGTAACAGTGCAGGAATAGCCAGTTGCTGGTTATCAAGACCAGGTAGGAATTTTTCTCCTTTCCTCAACTGGCCGACAGGGAGAGGTATTTATATTGACAAAAGAGTGATTCTCTATAATACTAGAAAAGCTATCTACCACAATCTGCATTCAGTAAGAAATTACTATTATCTGAACTCATCCAGAAAACAATATAAGCCAGTACATCTATTTGCCACAATAGATTCTGTGCCGGACAGCATCTTATCCCCTTTCCAACTATATGCATGTGCATACATACACACACACACACACACAAAAGTTCCAAACTCTTTCATCTGGTCAATGAATCTTAAAAGGTACATGAGAGAAAAAAACAAACAGAAAGGGCTGCCAGAGGGGGTTTCATTCTCTACATGGAGACAAGAACATATAAAAGGAAAACAAAAGTTAACATTCCAGCCATGACCAGTGGGTAGCAAGAATATGGCTTCCAGGTTAACATCTTACTACTCACAGTATAATCCCTGCTAGCCAGGGTGTCCAAACAATGAATTCTCTTTGAGTCTTTCCGGGTTTTTTTCCCTGTCTAAAACATAGCCGCTTACAGGCTTTTGGACCAAAAATCCCCTCCCTAAATTGCTCCACTAATTCATCAGGATCGATGATTTCTTCAGCCACTGTTCCTCTAATTAAATGCTTGCCCAAGGCAAAAACAAATGTAAAACTGGGGGGTAGAGAGAGTAATAACAGAGTATGAACTTAGGCAGAGCTAGCGATGTTGAAGAAATGTACAGTCAGGCTTTTGATACCAGGTATAATTATTTATTTATACCCCACATATCTCCACTGGGGACCCAAAGCAGCTTAAAAAACATTTTATTCTCATTTAAAAAAAATATTCTGAGATAAATTAAGATGAGAGAGATTGATTGATTTAAGGTCACCAGCAAGCTTCCACAGCAAAATGGGGATTCCAACCAGCCCACCCACCACCCCATCCTTGTCTGACACTTTAATCACTATACCACACCAGCTTTCTACACTTTCAGCACTTAGTGGGATCATAAATTCATGTTTGGTCCATATAAGCAGAAAAACGAGGAGGTGTATTGACAAAATGGGCTGTGCCATATCAGGCAGCAGGTAGGAAAAGTCACATGTTGTATGTTCCCCAGATGTGCTTGAGCAAAAGCTAGTTCTACTTGAGTCATAATTGTATGTTGTGATCATGGGAGCTGGTGGTTTCTCAGGCTGCTTGGGTCTAGTGTGAATAGCCTGAAGTTGTCCAGTGGGAAATTGCTGTATCTGAGTCTATGTAGAAATGTATTAATTCCCCCCACACAGACACAAACCACTGCCAATTGTTTAAATAAAGTATTTAAAAATTTATAGGGGGGATATTTACACTTGCTTCAACATTATTCTGTACGTTTCTTTCACAGGCCTCAGATGTATGCACTATCTTTTATACCTAGCCAAGTGGGAAAGGGTGCTGAGGGATTGTGCAATAGGAATGCCGCTATGTTTTATTAACTGAAATTGTTTTTAATTACTTTGATACCCTGTTTTACTTAAAGGTAGGGGACTATATTTACCTTGAAGAGCCCCATGGTGCAGAGTGGTAAGCTGCAATACTGCAGCCCGAGCTCTGCTCACGACCTGAGTTCGATCCTGGTGGAGCCAGGTTCAAGTAGCTGGCTCAAGGTTGACTTAGCCTTCCATCCTTCTGAGGTTGGTAAAACGAGTACCCAGTTTCCTGGGAGTAAAGTGTAGATGACTGGGGAAGACAATGGCAAACCACCCCATAACAAAAAGTCTGCCAAGAAAATGTCATGATGTGTTATCTCCCTATGGGTTGGTAATGACTCGGTGCTTGCACAGGGGACTACCTTTACCTTTACCTAACCTATTTTATTTTTTGATGTGATCTGCTCTGAGAAGGAAAACATCTATAGAAGTTTTTGATGCAAGGGAAGAGAGAAAGTATGAAGCTAGAATTCTTTTCCTAGCAAATCTTCTCTAGCAGTAGTATAGATACACACACACTGTTACTTGACCACTCGTTGAGTACCAAACAACAACAAGGACCATAGGTTGAAAAATGAAATAAAAAGAATCCAAAGCAGTTTAACATGGTTTAATGGGTTTTTTTCCCACTCACTGAGCATGTCTGTCATCCAGCTTTCTTAATGAATAGTTGGCACCCAAATGAGCTCTCTCCTGGGCAACCCTGAAGTCTCATTCTTCTGCATATGAGACTGTCTTAGGTCTTATTGTTTTGCACTGACTTTTTAAGCACAATGAGGTTTCTCACATGTCTCATGTGTAGAGATGGACATGAACTGAGAAAATGCCACAAACCACAGTTCGTGGTTCGCTGCATTTCACAAACCACAAACTTTCATGAACTTGCCCCTGTTCACGAACCGGTTCATTTGGTTCGTGGTTTGTCATTTCCGGGGGCCATAGAAAGCCCCCCTTGATAGACAGAAATATCAAACTCACAAAGGCAGTCACAGGGAGTCTTCAGCAGGCTTTCTTGCAGCCACCCACCCAGTTTGGTGAAGACTGGATTTCAAATCTCCGAGTCATACACCCCCAAAGGGGCTGTTCCCAGGAAAGTTCCATTGCCAATTGATTTGCATTGGTTCCAATGAAATACATTGCAGCACCAATAAGTTGCAATGAAAACATGGGATGGAGTTACAGAATCTTCCTCTGAGAAGAGCCTGACGATGCATCTGACGAAGAGAGCTGTGGTTCTCGAAAGCTTATACTACAATAAAGTTGGTTAATCTTAAAGGTGCTACTGGACTCTACTATTTGCAACTACAGACTAACAGGGCTAACTCCTCTGGTTCTCACAGGAAGATTCTGTAATTCCATCCCTCATTTTCATTGCAACTTTTTGGTACTGCAATGTATTTCAATGGAACCAATGGAAGTCAATTGGCAAAGGAACTTTCCTGGAGGCAGCCGCTTTGAAGACTCCCTGTGAGTTTGGCATCTATGACTGTCAAGGGGACCGTTCTATGGCCCCTGGAAGTGACAAACCATGAACCAAATGAACTGCTCTAAAGTTCATCACGGTTCGTCAGAAATGCACTCCAAAGAACCACTGGGTCGTGAACCACGAACCGGCCTGGTTTGTCACGAACTTTGGTTCGTGCCCACCTCTACTCATATGTTCTGCTGGTACATAATCACGAATAAAATTGGGGCAGATTGGCCATTTACTTTACAGGGAAGGGGGGCTCTGCCCTGAGCGCCCCCCCCCATAATGGGGCTAGCAAAGAAGAGCATGGTAGAGCCCAGTTTTGCCCCATCAACCCAGACATGGTACACCTAGCAAAAAGGAGCACAGCGGCATCTCCTTTCTCTCCAGCTGACTCTCTGCCTCTCCATCAGTCAAGGGTTGGGGTGGGGTGGTGGAAGGGGGCATGACCTTTTTCCTGGCCTCCCAGTCTACTACTGAATAAAATTTGGTTTGAATCTGCTCCAGATTTTGGCATAATTTTTTTTTTTTAAGTGTACTCCTATGTGACCCAAAGTATTCCCATTCGAATCTTTCTCAAAGCCATCTCTGTTGCCCAAGTGAGCAGCCAGCTATTGATGGAGTTTTTAAAAGAATCTCTCTGCCATTACTGCTGAGCTGTTTACCCTAAAACTGCTTTGGGAAATATTAGGTAACTTCAGGTAATGTTTCTAGCTGCCAGTAAAACCTCAACACTTTATACAACAGCAGACAGCTTATGAGCTCAGCTGTCTAATTATTGTTCTTAATATTCTATATAATTTAATAACTGGCTGGTGAATGCAGTGCACTTGCCAGGAGGTGGGTGTTCTAAAATTGTCCCCCTCTGCCTTGCTTGGAGACATTTCATTTTCCCCTGAAGAACACAGTATTTATTTTATTGGCGGCTTGGTTTGTCACCCCTCCCCCTTCAGAATTCATTCCAAACACTCCAATTTACCTACAGAATAAAATAAGTCTTTTAAGGTCTATCCCTAAAATAGTGAGTTTGCTGGAAAACTGCAATGATTCAAAGACTGCACTCCAATCCTTTTGTATTCCCTACGTCCATTTATAACATGACACATCAATGGAGTTATACAAATTTTACCGAAGATTTGTCATTTGGATGGACACAAGATGGGGTTATTAACCTATTGTCAGGCGTGAAAATTATATTCCCAGGCAAAGAAATTCAGTGGGAGAAATTAGGCTTGAAATTATGGGATGGTTCTAACATTTGCAGATGCATACCTCTAAAACGGCTTATATCTCATAAAGAGTCTCTAGCAAGCACATCAATTTCCCCCACATTCTTCTCTGCACTACAGTCCTCTTTAATCCCTATTAAAATTGTTTCTGAGTTGAGGGACTCATGTGGAGTAATAGCTGTGTAGGTCAGGCACCAATGAGCAGAGACGCAGGCAGGGTTCCAGAATTTATCCACGTAAATCCTGGAACCCTAAGAATATTCCCTGCCCCCCAAAACAATTCTTTTGGAATTATTGGATGCCTAGAACTGCAATCCTAAAAACACTTTCCTAGGAGTAAGCCTCATTGACTAACAGTGCAATCCTAAACAAAGTTACTCCAGTCTAAAACCACTGACTTTTTAGGATTACACTTTAAATTTAATCTAACCTGCCTTCGATTGTTCCTTAAGTTTGTTAACACACAAACAAAAAATCCTATGTAAATTATTGTAGCATGTATATAAACTCCATAAATATATACTCTTTTAAATTAATGTGTGCACCTTCCCCCTCTAAACTTTCTCCCCAATTTGTAGCAGAGTTATCTTATCTAATGACAAGAAACTGGCAGCCAAGGGAGGAGGAGAAGAAAAAGGGAAAACCAAGCCTGCACATAGAGTGGCTGAATGGCAGGTGGGTGTGTGGACAGGCGGCAGGAGGGCAGATGAGCATGTAGGCTGAGAGGGTGGAAGAATGACAATGGTTAAGTTGACAACAGGCAGAGGCACCTAGGTGACTTTAATTATATTCAAAGCTAGTTTAAAGTAATCTAGTAAACAAAACTACACACACCAAAATTTTGAAGCAGTGCCGTGTAGTCTGAGGGCCAAGCTACACATGATGAATGACACTTGAACAGCAAGTATATTTCTCCCTGTTCACTTGCCCTCCACTCAATCCACTTGCCGTTCAAGTGTCATTCGTCATGTGTAGCTTGGCCCTCAGACTCAGGGCCAAGCTACACATGACGAAAGACACTTGAACAGCAAGTGGATTGAGTGGAGGGCAAGTGAACAGGGAGAAATACACTTGCTGTTCAAGTGTCATTCGTCATGTGTAGCTTGGCCCTCAGCTCTAAAAGACCCAGGTATGAATCCCCACTCTGCCATAGAAGCTTCCTGGGTGACTTTGAGCCAGTCACACACACACTCAGCCTACACCTACCTCACAGGGTTGTTTGTGAGGATAGAAGGGATGAGAGGAGAGCAATGTCAGCTGCTTTGAGTCCCCACTGGAGAGAACGGTGGACTATAAATGAAGTAAAAAACTAAATAAATTAAAACCTGGTGTAGACTCCTTCAAGGACTTGCAAATTATTTCACATAAATGATTTCCTGTATGCACTACTACTACAAAAATTCTTTGTAGACCCCCCCAACCATCAATGCATTTTCTGAAACGACATGTCTGCCAGTCGTTATATGTGAAGGAATGCACATGGGCCCACACTGTGTATGAAGTAGCTCTTGTTGGTAAATGGACATTACTCAGTTATGGCATCACTGAAAACAAACCATAGATATGCAATGCAGCAGCAGCCACAAGAGAACAAAGCCCAAATATATGCCATAAATGGATCCCCTGAATGGGCTAGTTAGCTAGCAAACCCTTCAAAAGAGAAAAAAAAGTCCCAAATTTTAAATTGGCACAAGAAAGTTAGATAATACTACTAATATTAATTTGGCAGCTTTTAATAAGAAGGAAAAATACAGTTTTATGGTTGAATTATTTTTTCTTTGGATGAATGAGTTTTCATTAGAGTTGGCCTTTAGGAATTTGGAAGATGGGCAAACACTTCTGAAAAATTAAATTAGTGGGTGCCCACTAGAGTTTACACTCACTGTGAATGATAGCTGATTATTACAGGGAGCTGACGCTACTTAACTCTAAAGTTTACCTATGCAAAGAGGAGGTGAATGAAAAGGTGGCCACCATTTCCCAAATCGCAAACACAGAAGATTGAAAACAAAGAATACATTTCTAAGATGACTGTTTTTAAAAGCGAGTAACAGGAGAAATCTAGGAGTAATACCAGGCAGGAGGAGGACATGCCCTTGGTTTCAGTTACAGATAATGGAAAGCCTGTACTGAGCTAGCAAAACAACCCCCCCCTTTCAGTTCCTGAAAGTACTTCAAAGTTACTTAAGTGAAATGATAGTTGGCTAATCATCTGTAATACATGCCAGCAATAGTGTTTCTATCAGAGATAATCAGCTGATGTTTTCCTCTATAATTTTGAAGCCAAACTATATCTCACACGGTACAGCTCCTTGGCAGTCTGAGTAACTGACGGGTAGTTAATGATCGCGATCTCTAGTTACCACCATCACCACAATGATTTCTCTTTCTAATCTAAGGCACCACATTCATCACCATCATTACTGATAGCATCTGAAGGATGCTTTTATAGATGGAAATAGGATGAATGTAATGAATTACAGAGAATGATGCAGTGTTCTCCCTCTCAGCCCACACCAGGCGCCATCACTGACTACCCTTCTTTTCTTTCAGCTCTCTTTTAGTTGACTGGTTATGTGATTATTCTCCTTATTGGTTACTTTTCAGTCTTGGTATGATTTAATCATGATGTCATGCTGATGTTTAAGCTGATTCTTATGGCTCTCTATTTTAGATTGCATGGTTTTGTCTGCTATTTGATTGTGGGGTAGTTTCATTGTTACAAAGTGTTGTGTTGTATTGTGAACTGCCTCGGGTCTATAGAGAAAGTCTACAGATACTTTCAATAAAATAAATTAAAAAAGCAAGTTGTGCAGACACTTACAGTACTGTCCTGCCTAACATCTGTTTCTTTGAGCCAAGCTACAAGAGATGAATTACATGAGGAGGAGCACATGAAGAGAGTTGCAATGTTAGCTGGGAAGCTATGTTTGAAAAGAGATTGGAAGGCTTTGTTAATTTCCCCTCTCTACTGAGCCAGGGAGATTGCTGCTCAGAGGGGTTGTTAATTTCCTCTTTGCCTCCCAAAGGCTCTATCAGTTTCACCTCCCCTTCTAAGAGCAAAAGAGGAAACAAATCCTCTGAGCTGTGATCTCCCTGGCTCTGTAGAGAAGGGAAATTGCCTCAGGTGCATTCATGTGTAGAGATAGCATACAGATATTTTCAATAAAATAAATAAAAAAGCAAGTTGTGTAGACACTTACAATACTGCCCTGCCCTCTGTTTCTTTGAGCCAAGTTTCCGATCTCTTTTAAAACTCAGCTTCCCGGCTAACATTGTGACTTCTTTCACATGCTCCTCCTCGTGTAATTCGTCTCTTGTAGCTTAGGTCTTTGTCACCTCAAAATGGCTGCCAGCAAACTTTTGCAGCAAATGGTGGTGTATTCTTTGTACAACTTTCAGTACTTTTGCAGCTGGCCCCAAGCTGCCATTTTCACCAAATGTTTGGCTTCAAACCAGATGGGCTTAAGGAACATTGTTGTCTGTTTCTTTCCCCTTTACAGGATAAAAGCTTGCTGTGTTTGCATTTTAGCAACAGCAAAGAGAGAGAGGGATTTTGAGAAAAGGGGAATAAAATGACACTTGAGTGCAGGTCGTCCATATAAACCCAGCTGTTGTCCGATACCTAGATACCCAGTCCAGCCGTGGACCTATGAGAAATTTAAATGACATTCTGACAAAGCTTTTTGCAAAGACAGCTATGAGACTTCTTATATGTCCATCCTGGGCTTTGCAGTGAAGTCCTAGTTCAGGAAGAAAAATAGTTTGGAGTCTGGCTCTCTGACAGCAAATGTCCAAAGTGACTCAGAAGCCTAATTTTATATCTTTGGTTTATAGGAGTTTTAACTGCTGTTAAATGCCCACACACCTAATAAAAAGAGATTAAGGGGCTTCCCTCAAAGCTTACTTGAGTACTCTTTTAACCTTATTCTCCTCTCTTCTTCACTTTTTATGCCATTACTAAAATACCTGATAAATTAATCCAATCATATACGTTTACAAAGCTTATCTGCACAGATCATAATCTTGATCATAATCATAGATGATGGTGGCAAGAAATGAAATTGTCATCTCATCAAAAAATGGAATTTTACATTTTAGTTTTGCTATCTTTAATTGACAATTAGGATTTCTAAAAGTGTTTGTGCATCAAGAAAACAAATCTTCTAATCCTCCTTCACTGCATTTAAGTTTACACCACGATGTAGAGAGATACATGGCCTGAGTGAATTCCTACTAGAAGCAAAAAACTGCATTCTGCATGCAGACATTTGATTTCAATGGGCGTAGACTGGAGTAACTCTGCTTAGGATTTCACTGTTTATCATTGACAGATAAACTGCGGACTGAGTCTACTAAAAATATCAACCTGTATTCAACTTCACTTAAACTTGTGTCTTTAAGTTCTCTTTAGAAAAAGAGAGGTGATTTCCACCCATTCTTCCCTCCCACTGCATCCCACTGAGCTTCTTCAAATTTAGAGTGCGTAAGATGGGGAGTTTGGCGGAAATGATCACCTCTCTTAACAAAACCTAAAGGCGATGGTTGTTGTTGGTTTTCCGGGCTGTATTGCTGTGGTCTTGGCATTGTAGTTCCTGACGTTTCGCCAGCAGCTGTGGCTGGCATCTTCAGAGGTGTAGCACCAAAAGACAGAGATCTCTCAGTGTCACAGTGTGGAAAAGATGTAGGTCATTTGTATCTACTCAGGAGGGGTGGGGTTGAGCTGAGTCGTCCTGTAAGAGTTTCCCAGGGTGTGAAATGCTAATGGCGGGAGGCTTCACTGTATCCTGAGGAGGTTCTTTTGCATATGGATTGGTACTTGATGTGCTAATCTTCTCTGCAGGGCTATTGTCGGGGATAGAATGTTTTGTTAGCCTGGTGTTTTTCAGAACTGGAAACCATGCTCTGTTCATTCTTAAGGTTTCTTCTTTCCTGTTGAAGTTTTGCTTATGCTTGTGAATTTCAATGGCTTCCCTGTGCAGTCTGACAAAGTAGTTGAAAGTGTTGTCCAGTATTTTGGTGTCCTGGAATAAGATACTGTGCCCTGTTTGAGTTAGGCTATGTTCAGCCACTGCTGATTTTTCAGGTTGTCCAAGTCTGCAGTGTCTTTCATGTTCTTTTATTCTTGTCTGGATGCTACGCTTTGTGGTCCCGATGTAAACTTGTCCACAGCTGCAGGGTATACGGTATACTCCTGCAGAGGTGAGGGGGTCTCTACTGTCTTTTGCTGATCGTAGCATCTGTTGTATTTTTCGGGTGGGTCTGAATACTGCTTGAAGGTTATGCTTTTTCATAAGCTTTCCCATCTGATCAGTAATTCCTTTGATATATGGCAAAAACACTTTTCCTGTAGGAGACTGTTTTTCCTTGGTTGTTTGATTCATCCTGGGTTTGGTTGCTCTTCAGATTTCATTTCTGGAGTAGCCATTTGCCTGAAGTGCGTGGTTTAGATGATTAATTTCCTCATTGAGAAAGTGTGGCTCACATATCCGTCTTGCACGATCCACTAATGTTTTCATTATGCCTCTTTTCTGTCGGGGGTGGTGATTGGAGTTTTTGTGTAAGTACCGATCAGTGTGAGTTGGTTTCCTGTAGACCTTGTGACCTAACTGAAAGTTTGCTTTGCGGATGACCAAGGTATCCAGGAATGGGAGTTTTCCCTCGATTTCTTTCTCCATTGTGAATTGTATGTTCAGGTGGATGTTGTTGAGATGATTCAAAAACCCCATCAATTCTTCCTCCCCATGGCTCCAAATGATAAATGTATCATCCACAAACAGGAACCATACACTAGGTTTGTGGGGTGCTGATTCTAAAGCTGTTTTTTCAAAATGTTCCATGTAGAAGTTTGCTATAACTCGGCTGAGTGGGCTCCCCATGGCCACCCCATCCATCTGTTCATAGAATTCGTTGTCCCATTGGAAGTAACTGGTTGTCAGACAATGGTGGAATAAGGCTGTTACATCCTCTGGGAAAATCTGATTAATAAGTGCAATAGTGTCTTTTACTGGAACCTTGGTACTAATGATCATCAGTGATTCTCAAAAGCTTATGCTACAATAAAATTGGTTCGTCTTAAAGGTGCTACTGGACTCTTTTTAATGATCATCAGTATCTGTAGATGCAACCTCTTAATGCACCTAATTTTCCAGACTTCCCTCCCCGCCCTTTCCCCCATCAATGCCTTTTAACTATCCAGTTGCAATACTCTCTTGCCATACATGAATAGGCTAATCTGCCGGGAGCACAATGTAGCAACATTTGCATAAGTGTGATTTTTCCCCCACCCAAGTTATATAAACAATCTATACAGGAAACGGTTTCATGTTTACATAGACTTCCCCCCCTCCTGACAATAGACTCATTTGTAATTCAAACAGCTGAAACCACACCAGAGGCAGTGCTGTGTATAGCCTTTCTGCATTCATTAGGGGAGCTGCTTACCTAGCAATGAGATTTCAAGTTACCAGCAGTCACTTCATCTAAATCCCAAGGAAGCCCCTCTGAGACATGCAGTTCAGCTAATAAGCTGCAGTGGGACGCTGGGCACTTCCTGCTATCTCTGCTGCTCTGTGTTCTCTCTCTCAGTGATAGTTAAGGTCTTTGGCCTGGAAATGACGAAGCTGAAGTTGGTTCCTAGTTCCCAGTTCCTTATTCGCAGTTCCTAGTTCCTTATTTGCAAAGCCAAAGAAAAATATTGTGGGGAAACTGAAAAGCTCTGAACCTCAAAATGAAGTTTGCAGGGGCACATATTATACACCTCCATATTCAGCAGACTCAGCCCTCTGAGGGCCAAGCTACACATGACGAATGACACTTGAACAGCAAGTGTATTTCTCCCTGTTCACTTGCCCTCCACTCAATCCACTTGCCATTCAAGTGTCATTTGTCATGTGTAGCTTGGCCCTGAGTGGACCGATACTGGGTCATCCTACAAAACCCAGATCTTGAGTTAACAGCTTCAAAATAGGGTGCCCCCAGAACAATTCAATAAGAAGAAAGGGGCGGCAGCTGAAGCAGAAAAAAAACTTTGGATCACCCCAAATCACACAGATCTGAACTCCAGAGGCTGTCCCCCACAAGAGGACGTGCTGGTGCTGATCCAGTCTCCACTTCTGGAGCTGAGACTTACTACTTCACCTTTCTCCCAGAACCTTGCATTAGGCATTGCTGTGAATAAGGGACTGGGAAACATAAGAGGCTTCTGCACCCCCAAATAATCTTTGGATCACCCCAAATCACACAGCCCTGAACTCCAGAGACTGTCCCCTACCAGAGGACATGTGCTGGTGCTGATCCAGTCTCTGATTCTAGACCTAAGGCCTCGAATTTGGCCTTCCTCCAAGAACCTTGTATTAGACATGGTAGCCGCGACCCCCGGGGGCCCCTGGCCCACCGCATGGCGGGCCGGGGGGCGGGCGGGGGGAGCGGCACAGCCGCGACCCCCGGGGGCCCCCAGGGGCCCCCGGCCCGCCACGCGGCAGGCCGGGTCTCTTTGTCTCTCTGTCTCTGTCGGGGGATGGGGTATGGGGGATGGGGGAATTTATTTTTGGCAACCTCTTCTACATGCAAAACTTAAAACTTTTGTGGTACAAAATTGTAATGTTATAAAATGGTAAAAATTTCATAAAATTGTAATTTTACTAACAATCCAACTCAAATAAGTATATAGATAATTCAAACAGTATAGCTCCTATAATCATATTAGGCATAAATATTAAACATAACTTATAAACATTAAGTAAAAAGTATTAGATATTCGGTAGAGATGGGTTGAAGGTTTTATCTTAAATCCTGAGCAGCTTGAAAGCTTCAAGTGAGAACTGAAAACACATTTCTCTGTTTTAGAGAAACCATATGTCAGTACAAAATAAACGGGATGGATGTTTTTGTTGCACCCTCCCAACCAGGAGACAGACTCCTCCTAAGAGTTTAATGGCATCTTTCATTAACAAATGCTAGTCTTTTTCATTAAGTGAGGTATCAAAATATAAATGTTTATTTAAATAAAACATAGGAAAATAGAACAGATGAACACAACAAGAATTAAGTTTCCTAACATTTCTTAATGAAATCTAACTCAGTCAGATTAACGATGAAATGCATTCAAGTTACCGTGGCACATATTACAAGGGTAACTTTCCTGCCTAGATCTTCATGAGATTTCTTTTGGCTAAAACCTTGATCTGCTATTTGGATTACCATTTTTATATATTATCTTATGCAGAAATCTAAGATCTTTTCATATGATAACGTAGATAAATATCAAACCAATCATAATTTAATTCTTTTTTACTATTTCCAATCATGTGACATTCTACCTAGCCAAAAGTACCACTATGCTCAGCTGCAAGATAAGAGATATGGATAGTAAAAATGACAGGAAAAGTTACATGACCAGATCATCCTTGGTCTCTGCTAACAATTACAGAACATTTATCTGATACTGTTCACTATTTTTAATTGGCTGTCAAAGATAAAGAAGCACCAGTTATACACCATACTAGAAAAAGAACTACAGTGAAGTTCATACAGCGTTATTTAGGATGCATATGTTTCACTAAGTATGTGTTCTAAACCATAATCAGCAGTCTACTGGTTTAAATCCCACTACTGACATGAGCTCAGTAGGTGGCCTTGGGTCAGCCACTCCTCTCAGCCCCAGCTCCATTGTGGGGATAAGAATAACACTAACTTGTTCACTGCTCTGGGTGAGGCACTAATATGTGTAGAAGAGTGGTATAAAAGCACAGTTATTATTATTTATATTTCCATGACACCATCCCTTGACCTGTGAAATTAAGTATTTTGATAAATATGAAAGTGATACAAAATATAAATGCATTGCATAATGTGTGAGTGTGCATATACAAACTTTAGAAATTGTATTGGATAATACCGCAAAGCATGATTACTGAGAAAGCTGCTTTCACTGCTTTCAGTGTGGAGAGCTGCTTGTAGATCAAAACAACCTGGCGAGCTGTCTTCATGTAGAGTGCACTTGATTCTCTTGTCTTTCAATTCTGCTTTCATTCAGCATGGGTAAATCAATGTGCCAGCAGTAAACATTTGTATCACTCCTCTCTGAATGACCTTTTAAATTTTACTGCCTATCGTGTCAAAGCAATTAAAATTAACAATACAGTTACTAAGCTGCTAAGATCAATTAATGGCTCTTAGGCTTTATCTATTGGTCTAGTGACATCTTCAAAAGCCACTGGTAACAGACTATACATCCTTCTCTTCTACCCACAATATATACACAAGGATTGATTACATATTATCTTCTAAATTACATATTTAAATGACATATTCTTATCTCCTAAATTAATTAGTCAAACTCTTTACATCAAGGATTGGTGACAAGTTGTGGACAGACTATGCTTTGACAGAATGTACACTGAGAATAAATGACATCAAACAAATTGGAAACTAAATAAATCACTTTTATTTAACAAATAAATTTCTTCTGAAGTCTCTTTAGAAATTAAACAATAGAAACAAATAAACTATGTGGCATTCCTCAAATCCACGTGTAGGATGCTATGGAAGTGGTACTTAGAAGGAAATTAATCTCCATGGCCTCCTGTCATGAAGACCAAAGAGAAAACATTAGAAATGAAATGATATCTAGAATAAGAAAACTAGAAGATGAACACAAAAAAGGCCACCCAATCTATAAACTTACTTGCTTGAAAATTAAAGGAAAAAACCTCCTCACATTCTATACAAGCTATTAAAGGCACCCAGGAAAAACTCAAACTAATTCTGTAAAATCAGCCGATGTATTTGCTGAATACTACCAAACCATTTGTACATCAGACAATCCTGACACTAATCATATTTTAAATTATTTATCATCACAGGAAATTATTTGGAAAAAAACTCACAAGAACATAAACAATATCTGGACCAACCAATCACAACAGAAGATTTTACAGTCACTATCAAATCCTTGAAAAAAATAATAAAGCTTCAGACAGGGATGGATTCCCTGCCAAATTTTTACAAAAAAATACATTCACCTACTTTCAACTCCACTAACTGCCACATGCAACTCTGTTATGATAGGAGGTAGCATCCCTCTATCTTGGTCAGAGGCTGAAATAGTAGTTACTCCAAAAAAGGACAACGATATTACAAATACTAAATCTTCTCAACCAATACCCTTACTGAATCAAGACCAAAAGATCTTTACAAGCATATTTGCCAAAAGATTTTCTAAATTTAAATAACCAACTACATTCACCTTGACCAGACTGGCTTTATGCCAGTAAGGAATCTTTTTGACAATACACGTAACACTTTAACTATAATTAATTTCTGTGAAGCATACAAAACCCCTGCATTACTTCTGACCTTTGATATAGAGAAGGCATTTGATTAAGTGGAAATACCATATCTAAAACTTTTACTTCAAAAAATGGGTTTTGGTGACCAATTCTAAAATGCCATTAATGTTCTTTATCTTTCTCCAAAAGCTACAGTTAGGACTAACAATGTACATTCGATAGATATCCATATAGAAAGGGGAACTAGACAAGGCTGTCCCCTTTCCCCATTTCTGTTTCCCATAACTATAGACAGGGCCGGTGCTACCATTAGACCAACTAGGCAGCCGCCTTAGGCACAGACCTCAAGAGGGGCACAGTTTTATACAAATTATTTTCTTGAAAGAAATGCAACTAAGAAAACCTATTGAGCACCCCCTAAATGGTCCTGTCCACAGACATCAAGCAGCTCAAAAGCTCACCGTAACATACATTTATTTATTTATTTATTTGATTTATACCCTGCCCTCCCCACAGATGGGCTAAGGGTGGCTAACAACATTAAAAAATACATTAAAATCACAGAAACATACAATCAATAATATTTTTTTAAAAAATGATTAAAATGGTCCAGGAGCAGGCTATTTAAACAAATATTGGGAATCCATATACAGGCATGGCAGATGGCTGAGGGCAGCTCCGGAAGAAATGGTGGTCTTAGATGGAAGAAGAAGGACACTCGCTGGCACTCAGCCAAAGGCCCAGCAGAACATCTTCGTTTTACAAGCCCTGCAAAACTGTAACAGGTCCCACAGGGCCCAGATCTCCAGCGAGAAAGCATTCCACCAGGCCAGGGCCAGGGCAGAAAAAGCCCTCACCCTGGTTGAGGCCAGATGGATGTCCTTTGGGCCAGGGACCACCAGGAGTTGCTTGTCTGCAGAGCACAACACCCTGTAGGGGACATAATGGAAGAGGCGGCCCCACAGGTATAGAGGGCCCAGTCCATGAAGGGCTTTAAATATCAAGGTTAACACCTTGAACCGGATCTGGAACTCCACTGGAAGCCAGTGCAGCTGGCACAGCACATGATGAATGCGCGCTTGGATGGGCGTTCCGGTAAGGATGTGTGCCGCTGCATTCTGGATCAGCTGTAACTTCCGGATCAGGCCCAAGGGCAGTCCAGGATAGAGTGAGTTGCAGTGGTCTAGCCTGGAAGTGACCGTTGCATGGATTACTGTGGCCAGGTCCTGGGGTGAAAGATAGGGTGCCAGTTGCCTGCCCTGTCGAAGATGAAAAAAGGCAGACCTGGCAACAGTCATGACCTGGGCCTCCATTGAAAATGTGGCATCCAAGGTCACACCCAGACTCCTCACCATCAGTGAAGGTTTCAATTGTACCCCATCGACGGCTGGGAGACGGTTCCCAGCTCGATTGCCCCATGATCCAGACACAGAACCTCTGTCTTCAGGGGATTCAATTTCAGGCGACTCTGATGTAACCATACCGTCACAGCCTCAAGACCCTTGACCAAGGAATCCAAAGCAAGATCGGACTGGCCATCTGTAATGATTCCAAGTAAATGTGTGCATGTATCTTTAAATGCTTGATGAGATAGGTGAAGAGTGGGGGGTGAAGGAGATGGATGAGTGAGTGATATGATTGGTTGAGGACTGAGAGGGTGGGCGGAGTGAATGCAGTTTGAGACTGAGAGTAGAGAGAAAATTTTTAGTCAGAAGAAAGCAGGCTAGCTGTGTGCTGCCTGAATATGTTGAAGTGTTTATGAGAGAAATATAACCTGTGTGGAACCTGAACTGAGCATGTTTGTGAAAGGACACTTAGTCAGGGAAAGAGAGGCCAGCTGTGTGAATGAGAGTAAATGAAGTAACTTTAAGAACCGAGAACTACGTTTATGAAACCGATACACTTCTTGACTAAATAAGAGTTTATTTTTGTTTTGTTATATCCCAGTGTAGCTGTCATTGCTATATCCCATTCCTATCTTCAGGGCCACATAGAACCACGAAGGAGCCTGACGCTTAGGAACGTTACCAAAGGGAAAATTTAAATAAAATATCTTTGAATAAAATATTCCTGGTAGCAGCAGACTACCCAGAGGGTTAAGGGATAGATTAAAAGAAAAATCTACCCTAGAGAAAGTAAAGGTCATAACACCATCCATAAGTAGATAGAGCTGAGTGTCATCCACATACTGGTGACAACCTAGCCCAAAGCTGCGGGCTAACCGGGCAAGGGGGCACATATAGATGTTAAATAGCATCGGGGAAAGAATCGCCCCCTGAGGGATGCCACATACCAAAGAATGGTAAGCAGACATCTGTTCCCCAAGTGCCATCCTCTGTCCTAGATTGTGAAGGAAGGAGCTCCGCCATTGCAGGGCTGTTCCACGAATCCCCACATCGGCAAGGCAGTGGGTCAAAAGATTATGATTGACCATGTCAAATGCTGCTGTAAGATCTAAAAGTATCAGCAGTGCCGACCCACTCTGGTCCAGGTGTCGCCGCAGATCATCTGTGAGGGCAACCAGAGCCGTCTCTGTACCATGGCCAGGCCTGAAGCTGGACTGGAATGGATCCAGGATAGAGGCATCACCCAGGTATACCTGCAGCTGTTCCGCTACCGCCCTCTCAATTACCTTACCCAGGAACAGAATATTCGAAACTGGGCAATAATTGGCTGGATCAGCAGGATCCAGTGATGGTTTCTTTAATAAGGACCACACCACTGCCTCTTTCAGTGAGTCTGGAAAAAAACCAGAATTCAGAGAAAGATTAATGATGTCAGCTAATGGTGCCCAAATCCCATCACCACCACTTTTCACCAGCCATGATAGGCATGGGTCCAGTGGGCATGTGGTAGGTTTCACAGCATGCAGGACCCTGCCCACCTCCTCCTGGGAGAGTGGCCTGAATTGAACTAATATCAACCTTGAGGACAACCAAGGGGCCTCCAGTACACATACTGCATCAACTGTGGTGGACAGATCCCGGCGGAGTGACAAGATCTGATCCGCAAAATAGTCTCCAAAAGCCTTACAACTTATTACCGAATTTACATTTTTATTTGTCCCATGTGTGAGGGACATTAAAGACCAAATCACTCTGGATAGTTGTGCTGGGCGAGAACTAGTGGACGCAGTGGAAGCTGCATAGTAGTCTCTCTTTGCAGCTTTCAGTGCCATCTCATAGGCCTTCATAAAAGTCCTATAAGATGTTCTTGTCACTTCATCATGGAGTCGCCGCCACACCCGCTCTAGCCGTCTCAGCTCCCATTTGATTTGTCAAAACTCATCAGTATACCAAGGAGCGACTCTAGTTCGGGGGCGGAGAGAGTGTCGGGGAGTGATCTCATCAATAGCTTCAGAGAAACGGGCATTCCAGTCCTCTATCAGCTCATCCAATGAGCCACCAGGGGGCATCGGATCCTGCAGAGCGTTCTGCAATTCAATTGGATCCATTTGACTCCACAGGCGAGCATAAATCAGCTTGTCGCCCAAGCAGGAGGGGGGTCATGGTGCCCAAACAAGCCCTCAGGATGAGGTGGTCTGACCATGGCACATCTATAGCTTCATCCAGATCCACCTGTATCCCGAACCCAAAGATCAAATCCAGTGTGTGTCCTGCTCGATGTGTGGGCATTGATACAAACTGGGAGAGTCCTAATGCTGCCATGGAGGCTATCATGTCCATGGCCTGTGAGGAGGTAGCATCATCGGCATGGACATTGATGTCCTCTAAGACCAAAAGCCTGGGGTACTCCAAGGCCCAGCCAGCCACCGCCTCTAACAGGCCAGGCACAGCATCTGCTGGTGCGCTGGGCGATCGGTACACCAGACAGATGGCTATACTCTCCTCGGCATCCCACACCAGGCCCACACAATCAATGCCAGCAATCTTTGGCAAGGGGAGCAGCCTGATGGAGAAAGACTCTCAAATGAGCACCACTACCCCAACAAGACATTTACCAATATGTAAAACAAGTATGAGAAACCTGTACCATAAATGCGTTGGAATATATGTGTGTTGCAAGGTCTGAGATTCAGTCATTATGGGGTTAATGTGTTTACCTACCATGCTATTGGTTAGATTGACCTGGAAGGGGAACCTGGCTCAAAGCCAATAATCTGCAAGCCCGGGATACTTGAGTGTTTGTAAACTGTTATTGGTCAACAGGTCAGGTGATTTTCTTTCAGGGTCAAGAAGACAGAGGAAGAAGAAGATTCTCCATCCAGTTATCCCAGCTCTTTGTTTGAGAATATAGCTCCAGGCATTTGTTATTTTGTAGGCAATCCTGTCAACCTTTTTCCTTTAGAAGTAAATGATTTTAAAAGCTAAACTCGTGTGCTGACTCTCTATTGATTCAAGATCCATTGCACCTCTGAAGAAAAGCTATTTTTTAACCTTTTTCCCCAACAAAGTGGACCAGTTGAAGTAATTATTAAGGTGAAAAAGATGCTAGTGATTCGTGTATATTGTTCTTTGAATAACAGCAGTATGGTATGGCTTTGGATAGGCAATATGAGATCATTAACTCTCGAAAAAGGCAAACCTTATGAGTTATATCATCCTGCTTTCAGATAATACTGCCAGTCATTGCTGCATCTCAAAATAGTCTAGGAGACTCAAAGTTATCTCAGAAGTCTCAGTCAACTTGAGAGGAACAATCCTTACTGAAACTACTCCTTTTTAGCTCTCCAGAGAGCCAGCTAAAAAGAAGAAAGCAAAGAAACAAAGTAACTGCAGACAAAAGTATCTCCTTTTCAAGTACAACATAATTCTCTCTCTCATTGTCTCACAACAAACATGAGAAGGGGGTGGGGGTAGAAGACACTCTGTTGTGCCAGCCAGGAAAAAGGTGGGGAAATAGCTTCCAATGCTACAAAAAGAAACTTTTCAGCAACTTGAGGAAGCCAAGCAAGAAGTGAGAAGGAAAACAAAAGGGAAAATGTGGGAAACTGCCTCCAGAGCTAAGAAAAAAACCCACTTCATAGAGCAAACTGTATCCCAGCAACACCAAGAGAAGAGGCAGAGTGGAAAACACTAAAATCTTCACAGCTGTTCTGCTGTGTCTGGAAAGAAATGGGCAGAAAGTCAGCTTCATAGCTGCAATAAAAGGGAGGAAAGTAGGGAAATTCTGCTGTAGCAATGCGCAGAACATACTTGCTGCAGAGGAACAAGTGCAGGGAAAAATACCTCTGCACTGGAACCTACAACTATATAGTCAAGCTTTTAAGGTTTCCTCAAAATCTGAAAATCCTTTAAAGAGTTATGATGACCTCGTCCAATCTTTAAGGCCACATTTGGTAGGTGCTCAAGAGGGAAAACTGGTCAAGACCAATTTGTCATCTAAACCTTAGTTTGATCAAAGCTGTATTTGTGCTAAAAATGCTTTAATCCATGCCTATAAGCTAGCACTGAGAGCTGATGAAAAGACCAGACAGGATGCATATCATTCTCTTTCATTTTTAAAAAAGAAAGATAAATCACTGGTTGCCCGCTGTAAGAAAGAACATACCAGAAAACTGTGGGCCAATATAATTGAAGCAGCTACGAGCAAAAACTCAGTGGTGTTCTGGAAACTAGTGTCAAACCGCGCCTCCACAGCCGCCTCCCCCTTGGCTTCCTGTATCCCCCCAGATAAATGGACTTCTTTTTTCCAAAAATTGTATGATGATCCTATTCAACCGCCTCCTGCCCTAACAATAGAAAATCTGGCCAAATGCCCCCCAGTTCATGCCGAAGAGGTAAAAGCTTATATTAGCCAGTTAAAGAATGCAAAAGCCCCTGGGCTTGATGGAATATCTCCAGAATTACTAAAAACAAATAAGGACTGGTGGACAACTTTCCTAGCCTCCCTATTTACTTATATTGATGAAACTGGCTACATCCCCAATGATTGGGGAATGGCTATAGTAGTCCCCTTCCATAAGAAGGGAAAGAAGGAGTATCCATCCAATTATAGGCCCATCAGCTTACTAAGCATTGTAAGCAAGTTGTCTACAAAACATCTGCTGGAGAAATTTTTAGACTGGCTAGAACAGGAGGATATAATTGCTGATGAGCAAGCTGGGTTTAGAGCTGGAAGGTCAACAATAGATCACTGCCTAGTAATGCAACACCTTTTAGAGAAATACGCTACAGGAGACCAAGCATCACTTTACTGGGCATTTGTTGATTTAAAAGCAGCTTTTGACACAGTCTCTAGAAATAGACTTTGGAGGAAACTGCAGGCCTCCTCTATTGAGGACTGCTGTTCCTTTTTGGGGCTATGCACAACCAAACTGCCCTGAGTAAGGCGCAGCCGAATTGTGCATTTGACTGAACCCATTCAAACTTACAGCCAGGTGTGCCTTCTAGCCCCCTTTCTGTTTATCTTCTGCATCAACAATTTGGTAAACCTTTTGAATGCCCCTGGATTGCACCCTCCCAAATTAGCAAATAGGCACATTCACATACTGCTCTATGCAGATGATGCTGTATTACTTTCTAGGACCCCCACAGGGCTGAAACGAGCCCTAAAAAAATTCTCCCAATTCTGTGATACTGAACACCTTCTAACTAATTACCAAAAAACGAAGATCCTGGCTTTTGGTAAAAATCCAAAGATCAGACGATGGGAGCTTCAGGGGCATCAGTTAGAACAAGTTACCAGCTTCAAATATTTGGGTGTAGTTTTGCAAGCCTCAGGTACCAAAACAACACATAGCAGCTTCATTGCTGATGTGGGAGAAAAAACAGCACACGGTATACTGAAATTCTATCGATCACAAGGGGGGCAGCATTTACTTTAGCTAGGAGTTCAACTCCACCCTCTGCCATTCTGGAAGGAAAGTTTAAAGCTGTCCCTTACTCTCTTAGGCTTTGCTCCTATCCCCTAAGAGAAACTGACTCAATGGAGCACATCTTCTTTAACTGCCCAAGTCACAGTAAAATTAGAGCGGAAACCATCAGTCCATTAGTAGAAAGATTCACTGGAAGTTCAAATAAAATCAAACTTGATTATCTTTTGTCTGATCGGAATCACCAGACAACACATCAAGTAGCAAGATTCTGTGGCCAGGTCTACAAGCAACGTAAATCGCATAAGGCAGACTGAATGTATTTTAACCTTTTAAACAACTAATTTATGATGATCTTATTTTTTTACTCTTATATTTATTCATCATTCTTCCCCTGTATCCAATCTTGACTGTTTTTAAACTGATTTGCAAATGGTTTTATATGTACTGGTCGCAGACTATAATAATAAACGTCACTTGACTACCTCTGCACTAAGAATAGCAGAAATACCTGAACCTACTTCATGGGATGAATTATCCTAGCTACCACCAGAAGAAGCTGAGAAATGGAGAAAAGCGGAGGGTGTGGTGTCGGTGTTGAAGAGAATGATAGCACATTGAAAGAGCTCCATCTCTCCCATGCCTGAAATTTAAAATTTATGTTGGAAGGGTAAAGTAAAAATATTTACCCTTTCAACATAAAGATACACTAAGAGATCCAAAAGGCAGATTCATGTTTATTAAAGGCACTATAGAAAACCAAACTTACACATTTGGCTCAATTTATGCCCCAAACCAAGACAGCCTAATGAAATTCTAAAACAAAGTTCATTAGAATACACATGTATCACTTAGTATAATGTGCTCTAAACAATATTTTCATGATAAACCCACAGAAACAGCAGCAACATAATCTAAGAGTATAATGGAGAGCAACAAATAGAAACAGAAGGATTAAAAGTATCCTGCTCACTAGGTTGGAGGCAAGTTCTGACGACAACAGGGCCAACAACAAAGATTCTCAGGTCAAACTCCATGGTCAAGTAACAGATTCCAAAATCAAAGACTGTGACCCACCAAGGCTCAGGCAGCCAGAACCTAAGCGCTCACCAACAGCCAAGTCCAGAATACCGCAATTGTGACTAGCTAATCCCATGCTAGCTGCGGCCTTATAAAGGGAGTTTCTCCTACAGGTGAGGCTGGGTTCATTAAGCTTCTTTCTCCAAGCTGGCTCAACTCTGCTACTCAGGAGGAGTAGATCAGATCCTGTACTGGCTTTCCTGACATTTCCTCAGCAGGGGGAAGGCCGTGGGCTGCCAGGCATACGCTCCTGTGCTTGGTCCATGCCTCTGCCCTTACCCTCAGCCTTCGCTGCTCCTGGAGTTCTTTGGGAGACGGTGGCAGGTCTGGCAGCAGGCAGGTCCATGCTAAGGCAGCCTGGCTTGATGACACTGTGGTTGCCAACCCTCCTGGAGATCCCCACAAATTACAACTGATCTCCAAATGACAGATTTTAACATTCTCTGAGACATGGAGGCTTCTTAGGCTGGCCTATGTGGAATTATACCCCACATAGCTACTACCTGACAATTGACGCCAACCCACCTAGAGAACTCCGAGAGTTACAAATGACTTTCAAATGACAATTTTTAATTATCTCAAACAGAATGGTGGCTTTGAAGTGTGGCTTCTGTGGAATTATACCCCACTGAGGACCCTCCATATTATGATTGCCGTACCTGGAGATCTCCTTCCATTTCAGCTGGACTCCATATGTCCTATTTTACCTAAATTGGAGACAATGGTGGTATTGGGTATTGGCAACTGGGGTGTCTGAAGCACCTCCTTACAGTAGTTGCCAACCCGCCTGGAGATCTGTTTCCGTTACAACAGAACTCCATATGGTGATGTTATCTCTCTTGGAGACAATGGTGTCATTGGAGGTCAGTGCCTGTGGCATTATACCCCTCCGAAGCCCATCTTACTGTGCTTCCTAATATCCAGCTGGTATCATCTGGCCCATAATTTAAACCCTATCCTCTGCTGCCAACAGGAACAGCTCCCTGCCCTCCTCTAAGTGACAGCCCTTCAAATACTTAGAGAGAGCAATCATGTCCCCCTATGACATCATGCAATTTGGATGTTATGCCTCTGTTGATAGAGCCCAAGATTGCACTCACCTTTTTTGTCACTTCATCACACTGGCTGCTCATATTTAACTTACGTTCCATCTGAACCCTAAGATCTTGTTCACACACACTGCTAACCAGAAGTGTATCCCCCATCCAGTATGTGTGTTCCTCATTTTTGCTACCCAGATGTAGAACTTGGCACTTATCCTTGTTAAATTGCATCTTGTTCACATCCACCCATTTTTCCAATGTGTTCCGATCTCGTTGAATTCTATCCCTATCTACTGATTTTGTTTGCTGCTTCTCCCAATTCGATGTCATCTGCAAATTTAATGCATAGCCCCTCCACACCCTCATCCAGATCATTTATAAAAATATTGAAAAGTACCAGGCCCAGGACCGAGCCCTGTGGCACACCACTGGGCTCCTTCCTCCGTTCAGATGAAATGCATTGATATCTACTCTTTGAGTGCGGTTCTCCAACCAGTTCCCTATTCACCTAACTATCCTAGAGTCCAGTCCACAGCCCTCTAGTTTACCCATCAGAACATCATGAGGAACCTTGCCAAAAGCTTTACTGAAATCCCGATAAACTACATCAATTCTCACGATCCAGTAAGCCTGTCACTTGATCATAGAAGGAGATGAGGTTGGTCTAGCAGGACCCATTGAGGACAAATCCATGCTGACTTCCGCATATCACTATGTTGTCCATCAGATGCTTGCATACAGACGTGTTTAATATCTGTTCCAATATAATTTTTTTTGTCACTGCATCACACTGGCTGCTCATATTTAACTTACGTTCCACCTGAACCCCAAGATCAGCTGTAATTCAAGGAGAACTCTAGGCCCCATCTGGAGGTTGGCAATCTTATCCAGTCTCCCGCTCTTCAAATCAGCTCTGCTGTTCTCCTCTATATGCTTGAATCATCTCTCCATGCACTTACTGACGCTTTAGTCAAATCCCTCTCCAAATACCCACACTTTGTGCAGCTTTCTGACTGACATGTCACCAAGTTTTGTTCACATTCATCTACTGTTCAATGTTCACACACAGGCCCTTTCCATTATTGTTGCATTCACCTTCATTTTGACCCACTGACTGAATTGATCTATGGGGAAGCAGTTTCCTTTGTTTGGTTGATTATATCTATTAACTAGCTTGATGCCCGTGCTTCGCTATGGTATTTAACTACTTAAAATCCAGTTATAATATTTATGGGTAAGTAACGTTTTTGGTTTGGGGGGCGGGTTGAGTTGGTTTTGTAGTATAATAGCATAGTACCCGAGCTTCACAAAAGTGTTTGAATAAAGCGAAGGGTGTTGATGCCTAAAACTGATGAAGTGAATTTCGAAATGTAACATTTATTGAAGAGATTTTTAAAAGGAAAAGATTGTAGTGCAAGAAATAAAGTGAAAAATACGTACAACCTTATTTTTCTACTGAAGGACCTCTTTATAAACCTCATGGGTGGTTTTCTCCCACTTTGAAGCCCCCACTTTGAGGAGAAGCTTGTGGGCTTGGAAGTCAGGAGGGTTGAGCATGTTGAGGAACTCCACAGGGAGTCATTGAATGTGTCCTGAGTACTGTTTAGAATGTTGGGATGATGACCAATCAGGGCCACATATGCAAATGACCTCAGGGCACAGTGGCTGAGTTAGCAGTTGGCAGGGGGAGTGGGATGAGCAGCCTCCCAGCCACACAGGGAAGCTGTATCCCTATGGGAAAACACATTTTACCCCTTTTTACCTCCTTAGGGGCCAAATTTCTTAAAATCCCTTCTTAGTGAGCCTCTACACCACAAAAGGAATGTTCTCCCCAAATTTCATGCTTTTAGGTTCAGGGGTTTGGGCTGGGCATTGATGAGTCAGTCAGGACACTTGTCTTTAGATAGATAGATAGATAGATAGATAGATAGATAGATAGATAGATAGATAGATAGATAGATAGATAGATAGATAGATAGATAGATAGATAGATAGATAGATAGATAGATAGAAAGGACATCTCTTTTTTATTGTTAGTTGGAGCCTCCAGCCAGGCAACCGGTATTGGCTTGAAGCCATATTTTAAGCTCCAGGCTAACTCCAGACAATGGGGAGGGGGTTTGAAAACCTGATCTGGGTGCACATAAAGCCCCGAGCCACTGCAGAAAAACCTGCTGTCTGCTGTTCTTTTTTTTTTTTTTTGAACTTTTTATTTTCTGATTTTCTGGAATACATAACAATTTAAACAAAAATTTTACACATAACGTGCAAAAAACATAAACAGTGAACCTTGGAACAGTCAATAAGAGATAAGCTATCACTGAAAAGTACATTATTGTTAGAGAAGGTACAATACTAGAGAAGACTCATAAGATTGCCAAAAAGCTGAAAGTGTTCATATCTGCATTCGGCAATTTATTGATAGCATGAAGATGGTTCAAAAAAGGTATCCATTGTGTAAAGAACGTTGAATGATGCTGTGGATTATCAGTAGAGCGAAGATAATCCGCTATTTTCTCCATGGTGAAGATAATCCCACACTTTCTGGTACCACTGCTGCAATTTTGGAAGTCTGTCTTGTTTCCAGTATAACACAAGAAGCATTTTCACTGCAGCTAATAACAAGAGTATTCAGTTTCTCCTGATCGTTGGTACTGTTGGGTCATCCCAGAGACCCAGCAGGATTGTCTCAGGATTTTTAGGTACATCATAGCCTGTGATTTCTGTAACAGACCTCAAGATTAAGTCCCAGAATGACTGGATTTTAGGGCACGTCCACCAGAGATGAATATAATCTCCAATTTGGCCACATTGCTTCCAACAAAGCGGGGCTATAGTAGGATTAAGGTGATGGAGGGAACTAGGTGTCACGTACCATCTTGACTATTTTAAAAGATGACATTTTAATATTGATTGCTTTAGTTTTTAGGTGTCTGCCTGACCAAATCAGGGCCCATTGGTTGTCCGTTAGTATGTTCTTGCAATCCCTATTCCATTTCATTTGGTATTTTAAGGGTGGATGTTCATTTTTTTAGGTTTAAAATGGAATAAATTCTTGCTATAAGTCCCTTATGTTGAGATGATATTTGTTTTAGCAGGAACTCAAAGTCTGTTAGCTCACTTTTCAAAGCATTTACAATTGGTTGGCTGTGTATAAGGTGTGACAGTTGTAAGTATTGGTACCATGGCAAGGTATCAGCTGCATCTTTTTCAATTTGCCCTTTACTTAGGACGGCCCCTTGTTTGGTTATATCCATAATTCTACTTTTCTTAAGTATCTTCCATTTCTGGAATGAGATTAAATCCTTTCCAGGTGGAAACCAAGATTGGTCCAGGAAGGATGATAACGGAGAAGGAGTGGGGGCTAGATACTGCCTTACTCTGTCCCAAGTTATTAGAGTAGATTTCAGAAAAGGATTGGTAAATGTTTGAACTGGTCTGCTTTTATGATCTGTCCAGATTATATCTTTTATGTCATGTGGGGAAATGTGTGTCGTTTCAGCATAGCTCCAGTCTAAATTTTCTGTAGGATTTAACAAAAGCACTATATTAGCTAATTGAGCAGCCATGTAATAATGTTTTAAATCAGGTATAGCCAATCCACCTCTATTGGAGGCATGTTTCATGGTTGAGAAGTTGATTCTAGGGCGTTTGTTAGCCCAGATAAATTTATTTATGAGACTTTGCCATGACTGGATATCTTGATCCGTGAGATGAATAGGCAGCATACGAAAGTTAAATAAGAAAAGAGGTAAAATCATGGATTTGACTAGCAGTATTTTTTCAGCCCAGGACAAATTTAACTTGTCCCAATCCTTAAACTTATCATTAACCTAGAAGCTGAAGACTCAGCACTCTAAGTGGACCTATACTGGGTCATCCTACAAAACCCAGATCTTGAGTAAACAGCTTCAAAATAGGATGCCCCCAGAACAATTCAATAAGAAGAAAGGGGTGGCAGCTGAAGCAGAAACAAACTTTGGATCACCCCAAATCACACAGATCTGAACTCCAGAGATTGTCCCCTACAAGAGGACATGTGCTGGTGCTGATCCAGTCTCTGGATCTGGACCTAAGGCCTCCTATGTGGCCTGCATGGAAAAAACTTGTATTAGGCATTGCTGTGAATAAGGAAGTGGGGAACTATAAGCCCTCTGAAACCCAAAACAATCTTTGGATCACTCCAAATCACACAGATCTGAATTCCAGAGACTGTCCCCTACAAGAGGACATGTGCTGGTGCTGATCCATTCTCTGGTTCTGGACCTAAGGCCTCGAATGTGGCCTGTCTCCAAGCACCCAGTACTAGACATGGCTTTGAATAAGGAAGCGGTGAAGATATAAGCCCCCTGCAACCCCAAATAATTTTTGGATCACCCCAAATCACACAACCCTGAACTCCAGTCTCCAGAGACTGGATCAGCACCAGCACATGTCCTCTTGTAGGGGACAATCTCTGGAGTTCAGATCTGTGTGATTTGGGGTGGTCCAAAGTTTTTTTCTGCTTCAGCTGCCACCCCTTTCTTCTTATTGAAATGTTCTGGGTGCATCCTATTTTGAAGCTGTTTACTCAAGATCTGGGTTTTGTAGGATGACCCAGTATAGGTCCACTTAGAGTGCTGAGTCTTCTGAATATGGAGGTGTATAATATGTGCCCCTGCAAACTTCTTTTTGGAGTTTCAGCTTTTCAGTTTTCCCACAATATTTTTCTTTGGCTTTGCGAATAACGAATAAGGAACTGCGAATAAGGAACTGGGAACTGGGAACCAACTTCAGCTTCGTCTGGAAATGAGCAGTCAGCAGACAATGTTTTGTGTACATGCCAGGGGGGAGAGGGAGTATATTTCCCTGAGTATTTTGATGCCCTCCATCTTAGCAAGAGAACCATAGTTTCTCTCGCCTGACTTTCCCTGTTAAGATCATTTGGTCAAAATATTACTGCACCCAACCTGCAAGATGAAGCTGCAAGAGTTCTTTAAGGTTTGGACTGTACAGACTGGCTAAAAAAATTGAAATCATGGAAGCAATCACAGATAATGCCTATCAGGCTGGATAAATCCAGTGATAGTAAGCCTCATTGTGTCTGTGCAAACTGGGAGCCAACCAACCACATGTATCAGGAGCAGGTGGTCTCCATGATGCACCCACTAGGCAGGGTTACCATATGCATGTATGGAGGGTATATATGCAGGGAAAATCCATATATTGCTCAATTCACATAAAACAGTATCTCAGAGGGACCACATGCTCCCAATATGCCTGGCTGGCAGGCGCTCAGTTTGCAGTTTGTTGCTGTGGGACTGAAATTCTTTCTCAAAAAGTGGATAATATAAGAGAAGATAAATGACAGATAAATAAATGATGTCATACCTGCTGACACTGAATATCCCTAGGAAAAGCTCCTCTAGGTCATATTTCTTCTCAGAGTATCTCAAACAAACCAGAATCTCTACATACGCAGCTGCTGCGTCTCAGCAATAAATTATATGAGTGCAGTGACATTTTTCTAAATCACGATAATCGTACAACTCACCCATGGACCTAGCGGCCCAATTCAAAAGAGCATCAACAATTTTGACTGATGGGCTGGTTTTCATACTGTGTGGTGATTTTTCTCCAACCACTTGGGTTCCCAAGCAACTTGGAGTAAGGTGATCATTGAGTCTATCATGCAATAAACCATCTAGGACAGTCTAGATCCATCAGCCTGCAAGATGACTATAAAAGGCATCACACTTTTTTAAAAAGTAGAATCATACTGAACAGAGTAGACAATCTGTTCAGCGCTGAAAATATCCTACATATTTTCGTCATCACTTGTCAATATTTCTTTCTGAAATGAGGGTTAAAATGACTTCTAAAAAAATAAAGCTACGATTCTTGTAATTCTAGTAAGTGATCAAAGATTACAACAAAAAAGCTACAGAACAGCGGGCAAACTTTTACAAAGTAACTGTTATTAGTATAGTTTCTCACTGTAGTAGACATCTTAGCTTCAAATTGATCTTTTGTGTTCTTTTGTGCCAAATGGCTACTGTGCTTTTGTTGATTCAGCTATTAAGGGATTTATCTTCATATTGTAGAAGTCAAAAAACAGCTGAATGGGATACAGAGTACAACATTCCTGTGCTATTTGAATCAGGACAGATCCACAATAGAGACTTAAATTGGTGGAAGGATCATTCTCTTTTCCAGGGGAAGAGCTGCAACTCAGTGGTAGAGCATGTGTTTTGCATGCAGAAAATCTCAAGATCAATCCTTGGCATCCTCAATTAACAGGATCAAGTAGCAGGTGAAATATATCTACCTGAAACCCTGGAGAGTCACTTCCAGTCACAGGAGTCAATGCTGATCTCAATAGGCCAACAATCTTGCTCAGTATTCACCAGGTTCATGTGTTCAGTGAAGCCTGGTAAACCATATTCCACAAACTGGGGAGTGGGGGGTGGGTTAGAAATCTTCCATGAAGAACTCTCAGCACATTTATTTCATGTATAAGATTTAGGATGGAAGCAATGACAATCAGAGTGACATATATGTGATACAAGTATGCACCCCAGATATGCCCTGACCTGGATAATCCAGGCAAGCTTGATTTTGTCAGATCTTGAAAGCTAAGCAGGGTTTGCCTTGGTTAGTCATTGCATGGGAGACCTCCAAGGAAGACCAGGGTTGCCATGTGGAGGCAAGCCATGGCAAACCATGTCTGTTAGTCTCTTGCCTTGAAAACCCCAGCCTTGATTAACTGTGCATTCCAGAAGGATTTTACTCTAGGTGCTATGTCATAGGGGTGTGTCAAAGGTAAAGGTAAAGGTAAAGGTAAAGGTGCAAGCACCGAGTCATTACTGACCCATGGGGGGGGGGGGGTCGCATCACAAAATTTTCTTGGCAGTCTTTTTACAGGGTAGTTTACCATTGCCTTCCCCAGTCATCTACACTTTACCCCCAGGAAACTGGATACTCATTTTACCCACCTCAGAAGGATGGAAGGCTGAGTCAACCTTGAGCTGGCTACCTGAACTCGGCTTCCACTGGGATCGAACTCAGGTTGTGAGCAGAGCTTGGGCTGCAGTACTGTAGCTTACCACTCTGCACCACAGGGCTCTTCTTAGGGGTGTGTCATGGGTGCTAATTCACTAGAATATTGTTGTGACACTGATGTCTGCTAAAGGTGAAAGGGTTTAGATGAAGGGCATGGACTGATGATTAGAATTAGAACCCCAACACACACACACACACACACACACAGAGAGAGAGAGAGAGAGAGAGAGAGAGAGAGAGAGAGAGAGACTGCTTCCACACATGTTGGATAATGCACTTTCAATGCTCTTTAGTGATCATTTGGAACTGGGTTTTTGTGTGTGAAACACAAAATCCACTTCTAAAGGATAACTAAAGTGCATTGAAAGTGCATTATTCAACGTGTCTGGAAACGGCCAGAAAAAGAGAGAGAGAGAGAGAGAGAGAGAGAGAGCATTATAAACATATTTTTAACATTTTACCTTTTGAATCTTGTTTCTCTTTTTTTAATATGAATTTTATTAAAGATTTTTATAAAAAATACAACAATTTTTAAAAAGGAAAAAAAAGCAACGAAAAAACCCCAGTTATAACATGTGTTATTACTGAATCTTCCTTTCTCACCGACAGAAATTCATCTTGTCCAGTTTTTTTTTCAAGGGGATCTATATCAATTTCTTGAAGGGGATAAAACAGTGAGCTCAACAAAGAAAAATCATCTTTGCCACCTTCATTTGTCTAACCAAGTAATTGAGTGACATATTAACTGCAGTTTTAGTGTGTGTTTTCCTTTCTTACCTTTAAAGGTCATTCCTCAACTAGCTTGAGGTTCAATCTTTACGCTCATCAAAGAATACAGAGTAATAATGGTACTAACACAAATTGCTGTAATCTCATGTATTAGAAGTGATGTCGGTGAATGACTCTCTGATGATGATTAACGATCTGCTTGATCTTTATATAGATGAGAAGCACAAGAAAGCCATGGCTGTTGACAAATGCCCCATGGGCAACTTCATGTTATCACTGGGAAAGAAGCTATGTCACTTTCTCTAACTTCAGGCAACAACAAAAAGCACATAATAAATATTTCTAAGAATCTGTGCTGGACTTGCTCACAACTATGCACATGTATATTAACAAGCCCTCGTGCGCCTTTCAAGTGATGCCTCCCAATGAAGGAATCACAGAAATACAGGACCACAAATAGAGGCTTTCTTCTCACCTCTCAAAAATGGTTTCCACTGCAGTCAGTTCTGACATTCAGTTGCACATCCTAATGCACAGAACTTGAAGATTATCTAGTAATTTTATGCAAGAATCATACTCAGAGAGACTGTATAATTCCACCAGGGCTGGCGCCAGGGTTTCTGGTGCCTGAGGCCGGGGGCAATTTCAGGTCTGTTGCAGCTCCTGTGTGCGTGCTTAGTGCTTACGCATCCCCGCCCCTGGACTGCGTGATGACATCACTGCTTGAGACATGATCACGCAGCATGCCGCTGGAGCTGGCCCCTTTGGCACGGCAGGCAGCTGGGACACCACGCAGGTGGCCTCCTAGCCCTCCTGCTCAGTTGCCATGCACTGCTCCAGCCACCTGCCACACCTGGCCCACAGCTGTGTACTGATGGAAGTGTGGGGTGGCTGGGCAGGAGGGCTGGGAGGCTGCCCACTCAGACTGCCCTGCACTGCCGCCACTGGCTCGTGCTCCCGGCCATGTGCAGAGGGTGGCTGGGGAGGCTCTCATGCATCCTCCCAGCTCTCCCGCTCCGTTGCTCTGCGTGCCACCCTGGACACCTGCCGTGCCTGTCCTGCAGCTGCTATGCCCAATAAGGGGCACGTGCTGGTGGCAGTGGTCAACCTTTTGCCACAAGCATCATTCATTTAATACCTGCAGATAGGAAGGGAAGCAACTGTTCAACTCACACTTCCAGTCAAAACTACCGGATCATTGAATGCAGAGTGTTAATGCAAGTAACCACAAATTACTGAAACATTTACTGGCTCCTGAAATATATATATATATTGCACATTGCAGCTCAAAGAAGCACCACCTATCTTCACAACCAAGCCCCTATCCATTTTTCCATCATTGATTTAACAGGTTGGCATTATCAGCTTTGATAATTTATTGCATCATACGGCTTAGTATTTATAAGAACCATATTTTGCAGACTGGAAATGGGGATGAGGCTGAGAGAATAATGACCTGTGGCTGAGCTGAGATTCGAACCAAGGACTTCTACCAGTTTCCAAACTGTACTAATGACACCTCTGACACACACACACACAAACACACACGTTCTAAAAATGCCAGCCCTAAATACTCAGACATTAAGAAATGAATCCCAAAATGTTGAGATTAAAAAAAATACCAGGCATGTGTTTACTTCCTTTTAGAGGTCACTGAAGACATACTCTTGGAAGTATTTCCCCCCTTTTTTACATTTCCCCCCTTTCTTTAAAGAGATAGTGGAGATAGTCAATGTTATATTCAGTCATATAGTTCTACTTAGCCTGCATGAAAGCACTGTCAGTCGCAAAACTGTCTCTGTGATAAATGAATAGCCGAGTACTATTTACTGTGTACAGCTGCACAGGCCCGACAAAGCCAAGTCTCACTTCAGCACTCCCTGCCAGCTCTGATGCCTGTCGCTGCATATAAGCAGTGCCAGCTCTCCAGAAAGCAGCTATCACACACTTCTAGCGCTCTGCCTATTTCCCTCCCCAGTTCTGCTGGGACCAAAGCATTCCATTTAGCCAACTGTGATCAGGGACAAAGGAGCAGGGAAACCTCTTCCCTCTTTAGTAAATGGCAGGATTTTCCTTTACGTGTAGATGTTTCTGGAATTCTTTTCATCCCTGAATTACGCGGTTTTGTTTCCAAAATGGGACGGACACATTAGGACTTGGCCATTGTTCCATCTTTCATTTCTAGTGCATGCATGGATAGCCACAGCACATGCATATTTTTCTTCCTTTCTAAGAGTCTTTCTACACGAGATGCCTCGGCACATGTTTGTCAAGTGTAGGGAGACGCAATGTTAGCCTGGAAGCGTAGTTTTAAAATATGGAGCCAGCAGAGATCACTTCTCAGAGAGTTTGTTAATTTCACCTTCGCCTCCCAGAAGGCTCTGTCAATTTCACCTCTCCAGTCTGAAACTATGTGGGATTGCAACCAGAGCGCAGCAAGGATTGGCAATGAGCTGGATCTGCCTTCCAGAGCCGGGCTTGGACCTGGAGAGGCTATAATGGGCTGAAGTTTCCCTTCTGGCTCTTCACAGCCCCATCACACTGTTCCAGTATACAGTAAAGCCTCTGCTGTGGCACTGGCTCTTTCTTTTTAAACTACCCTTCCCAGCTAACATTTCATCTCCCAACACGTGTTCTTCATGTGTCAGATGTCTCATGTAGAGAGATTCTAAGTTAGGGATGTGAACATGTGGCAATGACCTTTTAAAAAGCAGATTTGGTGAAAATGTACATCTATCAGTATCAAGATTCTTTACCAATGCACAGGAGTCCATTTTTATGAGTTAAAACACACACACACAAACAAACATACATTCACTTACATCAAGATTGCTTTTTAAAATGCAATGTTATCAATGTGTATGAGTTTATAGTAACAGAAAAAAAATTACAAGTGAATTGAAGGAACTAAAAGCCCCTGGAAACTTGATGTCTTCTAATTCTAGAATGAATTTTATAGATTCTCCTAGTTAAATTAGAAATGAGTGAACCCATGTAAATAATCAAGGAATAAAACATGGGAAACTCACTCATCTCTACCTTATTTTTCTTCTTCCCAGAAAGATCCTTTCTGAAAAGGAAGTTGGTTTCTCAGTGAAGCTAGCTTCTTTGGCATATCATACAACAATTTCTTTTTCCTTGGGTAGGGTATTAATCAATATGGCCACCAACATTTCACCAGAATTTCAATTTGAGAAGAACAACCCCCTCCCCAAGAAACCAAAAGAATACCAATATCTGTCCATATTTTTCAGGGAGGTTCTGCACTTCTTTTATGTTGTTACCCAATTTCATGATTAGCAAAACTCAAAGTGAATTTGGGTTTTTTCCCATCAAACAAAACAGAAGAACATTGAGGAAAACAAAAATTACCATAAGCTTAATGAAATTTTTTAACAACAACAACAACATTTGATTTATATACTGCCCTTCAGGGCAACTTAACATCCACTCATACTTATTTACAAAGAATGTTATTATCCCCACAACAATCACCCTGTTAGGTTAGTGGGGCTGAGAAAGCTCTGGAGAGCTGTGACTGATCCAAGGTCACCCAGCTGGCTTCAAGTATCAGAATGGAGAAGCAAACCTGGTTTTCTGGATTCGAGTCCTGCCGCTCTTAACCACTACACCAAACTGGCTCTAAGGATTTTTAAAACATTTTGGTGTTAGTATTCCTGTGCTGTTTCAGGAAAGGGATTCTGGGTGGATATAGTTAGCTCATGTAAAGTGGAAAGCCATCAGATTTTTAAGGCAAAATTCTTCATTGGACAGATGACACACAATTTTGTGTCATATTGCCCAGAAGAAAGCCCCTTCCAGACTTCTTTATATTTAACATGTATGTAATATGGGATGCACAATCTATTTTTTTATTTATGTGTGTGGTTAAGAAATGGCAATGTATCCATATTACTTTTTACAGAAATATTACAGAATAAAGTGGATATAAACCTAATAAATGACATAGTATTGAAAAACATAGATAAAAGTTTATCTCTTATATACATATATTCAGGGCTTTTTTCTGGGAAAAGAGGTGGTGGAACTCAGTAGTGGAACTCAGGACTGCACAATGACATCATTTTGGGTCAGCTGGAACAAGGGGGGAGTTTTTAAAAGTTTAAATCGCCCTCGGTGAAAATGGTCACACGGCCGGTGGCCCCCGCCCCTGATCTCCAGACAAAGGTGAGCTTAGATTGCCCTCCACGCCACTCGGTGGTGCGGAGGGCAATCTAAACTCCCCTCTGTCTGGAGATTAGGGGGTGGGGCCACCGGCCATGTGATCATTTTCAAGAGGTGCCGGAACTCCGTTCCACCACATTCCTGCTGAAAAAAAGCCCTGCATATATTTGTTTTTCCTGCCTTTCTGTGCTGTTGCCTTGACAATAAGGTCTTCTCCTGATCTCCTTGCTTTCCTCTTGCACACATTTTTCACTGCATCTCATTTCTTGCCCTTAGTTTAATATAAGAAAAATAAGTGTACTGTAACTCCACTAAACTCCACAGCCAGACTGTTCATGAATAGGCATCTTATTTCAGTGTTGAATTTCACAAATGCAATGATGTAAGATGCCAGAGCTAAATATTTAGTATTCATGATGTGAAAGCAGCAACAATCCTACAATTTTTGAAAATCATTTGAGTGTGCAAGTTGGAGTAATTAATCTTCCCTGCCTGATTGCATTTTTCTTCCACACCTTCCATTTTTAGTTCTTACACAGCAGAGCAGAGAACTTCTACTTACACTCCAAATACAATCAGAACACAGTTAATAATGAGAAGAAGATACAGTCTCAAAACTCAAAGATAATATTGTGAAATACCCTTTCCAGCGTGCACATATATACAACATATGGAAAAAAAAACCCAAGCAGGAGGCAACTCACTTCCTCAACTGTCACTCCTCAAGTGTGACTGTTTTTTATTTGATCCGCTGTGACAAATGAAAAGTACAGAATTGCTATAGTAGAAACAAATGAAAAATATTTCAAGAATTAAAAAAAACCAGGTTTATGATATAGGCGTTTTGCCAATGTTCCGAGATTTTAGGATGAATTTGTTCAGGGGCTGCCATGATATTATTTATTTACTTCATTTCTCCTCAGTGAGGAACCAAAATGGCTTACATCATTCTTCTTTCCTCCAGTTTATCTTCGCAACAACCCTGTGAGGTAGTTTAGGCTGAAAGAGTATGGCCGTTTCCATACAGCTTACCTTGTTGTGGAAAATAGCGAAATCTCACGAGAAGACACTGTTATCACGTCTTCTTGTGCGATAACAACTTCTTCTTGCAAGATAACAGTGTCTTCTCACGAGATTTCGCGCGAGATTTCATTATTTTCCACAACAAGGTAAGCTGTGTGGAGACGGCCTATGAGCGGCCTAGGGTCACCAACTGAGCTTCCATGGCAGGGTAGGGATTTGAACCTGGGTCTCCCAGTGTAATCGATATAAGACACTGGATGTCTGAACTGATATTATTATTGTTAATATTGTTTGTTTATAGTCTGCCTTTCTCACTGAGAACAAGGTGGATTACATACTGCAAAATAGAGCCAATTCACACATTATGTAGTACATGCTGGATCTGGGGTCCCCACCCTTGGGTTCTCCTTCAGTTCCCACATGTGCAGTCTCCCCCCAGCTCATGTGGAGAATAAGCATTAGCCTCCCACCCCCTTCCATTTTCCAGACCCCAAATGATACTGGGAGGTCCTATTCGGCCCATTGGAGAATCCACACATTCCCTGATAGACACAATGAATTCCCCAGTGGGCCAAATAGCACCCTCCAGGGGCATTTTAGGTGAGAAAAAAATGGCATGGGAAGGAAGGCTAATGCTGTTCCTTCATCTGTGCTACAGTGCTGATTAGAATTAGGCACCATGCATGCCGGAACTCACCCTGACCTGGGAGCAGAGCGCCTATGCTCTGCTGCGCTCTGCTGACCAGGGAGGCCACTCCATCGAGGGCTGAGCTTTTCCACCTGCTCAGCCCTGCCCCCTGAGTGCTCTGGTCTTAAAGGAGCTGCTGCCAGGGACTGCTGCTGCTGAAGAACTGGTGCTGTTTATTGTTGCTTAGGATGTTTGTAGGCTGTGATAAGGGGATGGATATGAGGAAGGCATCTGAGATAGGCCCAGGGATACCAGTCCTCTGGGGACAGGGGAGGTATGGCGGTGGGGCCTGGTTTAAAGGGAGAAGGTCACGGAGATGTGGAAAGGCTCGGTGCCCTTCTAACCTACACCCCATCCCGAGGCACGCTGGTGTTGGAGCTAGGAAAAATCCTCCTTCGACACTGATGTTGTGCAATGCCAGATCCGTAAATAATAAGACCAGTATGCTGCATGATACTTTTATGGCAGCTAATATGGACCTGGTATGCGTGACCGAGACTTGGGTGAGGGAAGGAGAAACAGTTGCTCTTGGTGAGCTGACCCCCCCCCCCTGGGTTATGTGGTCCTTCATCAGTCACGAACTGAGGGTCGGGGAGGAGGGGTGGCAATCCTTGTCCAGGAGGGTTTCTCCTTCAAGCCACTTCCCGCCCCGAAGATCTCTGGCATTGATTGTGTGGGCCTGGTGTGGAATGCTGAGTAGAGTTTGGCCGTCTGCTTGGTGTACCGACCGCCCAGCGCACCAGCAGACGCCTTACCGCGCCTGCTAGAGGTGGTTGCTGGGTGGGCCTTGGAGTACCCCAGGTTGATGGTGCTGGGGGATTTCAATGCCCATGTAGATGATGCCACCTCAATACAGGCTACGGACCTGTTGTCAGCCATGGCAACACTGGGACTCTCCCAGTTTGTATCGGCACCCACACATGAAGCAGGCCACACACTAGATCTGATCTTCGGGATGGGATTGGATGTGGATCTGGATAAAGTAGAGTTGGTGCCATGGTCAGACCATGTGGTTGTGAAGGCCCAACTGGGCGTGCCACCCCCCCCCCCCCCTGCAAGACCAGGGTTGCAAAGGCAAGCAATGGCAAACCACCTCTGTCAGTCTCTTGACACGAAAACCCCACCAGGGGTCGCCATAAGTCAGCCCTGACTTGAGGGCACTCTCCACCATCATGCTGGAACTCAAGATTGCAGGAAATTTATACCTCACTGTAACATAAGATGGGTTCTAGAATAATTCTGTGTACTCCATAATATTTGGATTGGCCTAGTCTAGTCCAGCCATTCACTCTATCACTGTTAGAAAATACAAATGATGATGATCAAGTTGGTCTCTGGAACTGTGAGTCAAAACTAAGCACTGGGGATTAATACAAAGTCTCATTGCATCTGATTTGTTAAATGGTAACTGTAGCTTCCTGGTATTCTGCATAACAATTTCTGGATTAAAAATGGGGACAAGCAAAAAAAACACCATTAATAATGTCCATTCTGTTTTACTAAACAACATATCATTATGCCGCGTTTGGAACCTGGCTCCAGTGCAGATAAAAAAAACCCAGAGAATGAGCCCAGGTCCAGACAGGAGACAGGAAACTTCGTTCTAAAGACCTGGGTCATCCTCCAAGTTTGCAAAAAAATCCCAAATATTTAAAAACGTGGAGAGATTTCATCTCTCCCTTAATAGACAAGCATTGTCTATCCTTTAACAGGCAATGGAAAGGAAAAGAGACCTCACCAAGTAGCACCTTGAAATCTTTGCCATCAGTGTTAGGGATAGTGGCTATGGGTGAAAGAGCAATAGGAAAAGCTAGGGAGGAGAAAGGTGAGCAGCAAGAGAGGGAGGACAAATGGTGGCAGTTTGGGGCAAGTGGATAATAGCACTGCTGCCATGGGGGAAAGTAGAGGGATGAAGCTGGGTGGGCAAGGGCCAAGACGGCACCACCTCCTTTCCTTTCCTTTCCTTTCCTAGCTGCACCTTCACACTTGGGAGAGAAGGTCGCGAGGTGGAGTCAGCAGATAGGATGGCAGCTCTGCTGCTGTTTTCTTTCCTCCTTCCTGCTCTTCTCCACTCCTGATCAAGAGAGAGATTGATGAAGCCTCAGAGACAGTGACCAGAAAGAGGAAGAGATAGAAAAGCCTGGGGCAATTCCCCCTCCTCTCCTTCAAATTACTTAGGGATCCCTACCTTACCTGCCTGATGGTTTTCAAGGCATTATTTTCGTTGCCTTTAATTGTTACAAAAGTGCTGGTTGAAGAAGATTTGAAAACCCACCTTTACCTTCACAAAATTATAGGTCACTAGGTTTGTCCTCAGTCTCTCAACATTGATACTGGGGATTTTCAGCAAGGGAGGGTCCAATTTTATACCGTTTGGATGAACAAAACCAAACACAGTTAAAACAATAAAAACAAATCATACCAATAAAACGTATCAATTAAAAATCCTCTTCGTTTAGTTGTAACATCTACCCTCACCGTTCTTGAATTTAAGAAAAGGGACATAATATACTTATTCTACAGCATGAAAGATTGGACATTACAAAGAAAAGGGTTGAGCATACAAGCATAAATGTAGTATATACGGGGGGGGGGGAACAGTAAAATGAATCCCTTAAACCATAGTTGACATTTTATCCATTCAAGTTACCCAGTTCCATTTTTCTGAGGCAACTGCAGGAGCCCCATGGTCTGTGGATTTCTGGAGAATAACAAGAAAACTGTTTATATCCATCAATGAAGACAATGCAAAAACAAAATTTCTTTTTATTTTAGCCAAAATTGACTTATGGTGTTAACATGCTTTCATTTCAAATCTGTGTCGAACACGTTTTCGTTTCAAATCTGTTTTGTCCAGATCCTGAAATGCAAATCATAGCTTTGGAAAGAACTAAAAGACCCAAAATCTGACTTTGGAACTATAGACTAAGGCAGGGGTGGCCAAACTAGCTTAATGTAAGAGCCTCATAGAATAAACGTCGGATGTTTGAGAGCTGCAAGACATGATGTGTTGAAGTGACTTCAGATGAGGAGGTGGGTTTGGGGGAGAGTCCTGAAAGTGACATCACAGGAAAGGGTGGGGTTTGGGTACAGTATGCTGGGAGTGACATCATCAGAAGGGGTGGAGCTTGGGAAGAGCCATCACCTGACCTTTGACTTGGAAGTGACATCACAAAAGTGACATCATATCCTTGCTAGGCTTCACCCTCAAAGTCCCCAGATATTTTTTGAGTCAGACCTGGCAACCCCAACATTTTTATTGAAAACATGAAAGACATGGAAAGGAAGAAGGAAGGAAAAAAAGAAAAGGGAGGGAAAGACATGGAAAGAAAGGAGGAAAGGGAGGGAGGGAAATAAACTAGACTAAAATAAAATGTATGGCCACAGCGATACTCAGAGACCTCCGGGAGCCACACAATATGTCTAGAAGAGCCACATGTGGCTCCCGAGCCACAGTTTGGCCACCCCTGGACTAAGGATAGCTTTGGGGGAAAGAAACTTAGTGAGCCTGATTAAGCTTGGAAACTTCTCAGAATGCGAAGTTGAACCTTAACTGAATACACACCATTACTTAATATTATTATAATTAATTTGAATTGTAAATTGAACAACAGTCTTACACACCAGAGATCTTTCATATACATCCATTATTCTGCTACATATATTCATTATTTATTTACTAAATGTATACCCTGCCCGTTTTGTCCTCATCAGGGCCTCCAAAGCAGCTAATATATGACTGGCTCAAAGTTTTAAAAGGTCAGAGCAGACAGAGTGGCTCAGCAGATTTGTTAGAGACAGGGATGTCTACCAGTTGAGAGAGTTACACACAGATCGTGCCACCAAAGATGATCGCGCCAATAGTTCTGTCAGTACATTTGCTTCACCCCAGTGATAGGTATAGCTATGCATGCTTCTGAAGCCCCAGTCCCAACTTGCGTGAATGAGGATATCACACAAATTATTGCCCCCATCAAGTGTGATAGTGTCTTGGATGAGTTGCATAGGAGATAAAGCTGAATTTTATGAACTAAACCTTCCCAACGAAGCACTCATGATTTCCTTATAATTTTCACATACCTTCCCACATCACTCAAAATTGGTATTTCCAAACACAAGCTAAAATATTTAAAAACCCTATTGGCTTACCTGTTTAGGCTGCAGAAATAGTACCATCAGAAAGAACTAGATACTAGGTGGTTAAAGTTTGGGCACCAAGCAAGAGAACAAGGACTTGCACGTGGGAAGAACTGGGTGCTCAGTGCCACGGATGTTAGTACCGACATTTTTTTTTTAGTGAACAGTAATTGACTGTTTATTTCATAGCTGTTTGTGTGCTGAATTTAATCCTACACAGCTGATCACATAACTCACTTAGAAGTGAGGTTGTGATGCATGTGTGGAATGAATACTAAACAGTCCTCTGATTGCTTCTTGATTGTTAATGGTTGTGGTGTGTTAAGTTTTATCTCCTCCAGAAGCTTAGACAACATGCAGGATTAATTCTGAAAAAGAAAAAGTCCAAAGGGATAGCCGTGTTAGTCAGCGGCTGCCAAAATAGCAGAGAGTGTTGTAGCAGATGGATGTCATGCATGGGATAAAGTGGGCTCTGGCTCTCTAAAGCTTATGCTGTAATAGATTTGTTAGTCTTTAAGGTGGTGCAAGACTGTTATTTTGATCAAAAAAGACATCTCTGAAGTCACCATTTGAGTACAGGACACATAACAGCCGGAAATCATACTCAGTTTTTATTCTCATAAAGCCTAGTAATTTTATATGTACACACATCTTGTTGATTTCCCTTTGGAAGAATCTTGAATTGCTCACATGTTGCTATTTGAGAGCTCATAGTATTTATTGCAGTTTTCTGTATTGCAGTTTTACATATATTGCTAAGGAGCCTCTGAATTAGGAATCCAAACTTTGCCCTTTGTTGCTAAGCAGGTAGTGGAGTGGGTGAAGGCTTACAAAACAGTATGTAACTTCAAAGCACCTGAACCAATGGCAAGCATCCAATACACTATATTCAGGAGCAACAATGCCTGTGAAGATAATAGTATCAAAAGCATGAAAGAACAAGAAGGCTGGATAAAGGAATAGAGGGAATGCTTGTTTATTACATTTGCAGATGATATTAAATTGGGAGGAGTAGCAAATATGGTAGAAGACAGAGTCAGGATATAGGATGATCTTGAGAGGCTGGAAAACTGGGCTAAAACAAATAAAATGAATTTTAACAGAGATGTGAAGTTCTGCATTTAGGTATGAAAAATCAAATGCATACTTATAGGATTGGGGAGACTTATCTTGGCAGTAATATGTCCCAAAAGGGTCTAGGAGTCTTAGTAGACTATAAATTGAACATGAGTCAAGCAGTGTAATGTGGTAGCGAAAAAGACAAATGCAATTTTGGGCAGTATCAACAGAAGTATATTGTTCAGATCATGCAAAGTGATGGTATTGCTATATTCTGCTCTGGTTAGACCTTACATAGAGTGTTGTGTTCAGTTTTGGGCACCACAGTTTAAGATATAGACAAGCTGGAATGTGTCCAGAGGAGAGCAATGGAGATGGTGAGGGATCTGGAGTAGACTTGGGCACAGAACGGGGGAAAAAATGAACCACATGGTTTGTGGCCCATTCATTTTCATGGAACATGAACCATAAATTAGCCAAACTTGAGCAGGTTCCAAACAGGTTTGAGGTTCAAGGGAGCCCAGAACGGGCACCTTCACGCTCTCAGCCAAACTAAACAAGACCTTGCCCATGTCCAATACCCACCAAATTAGCAGGTTACCTAGTCCTCACTGTCCTCTAAAACCCACCAAGTTTCAGAGAGATTGAACCCCGGGAAAGGCATGATCCACGAGTCCCTCCCTTCCTGTCATTTTTCTCCTCACAGTAGTAAAAGCTGGAGTATCTGCTGAAAGCTTCTTTGAGGGGCTATGAACTGACCTTCCCAATGTCCGATACCCACCAATTTTGCAGGGGCCTAGTACTCACTGTCCTCTAAAGACCCTCCAAGTTTCAGAATGATTGAACCCTGGGAAAAGCATGATCCATGGGTTCCCCCTTTCCTGTCATTTTCTCTTCTCAGTGGCAAAACTGGAGTGTCTGCTGGCAGCTACTTTGAGGGGCTGGCCCTTTTCCTGGCTGGATGGGCCAGAGTGGGAGCTCTCTTATTTGCAGGGACAGCTGCCAATCAAGTGTGGAGGCCTCAGATTGGGGGCAACCAAAAGACTGCCACCATTGCCTGGGTGATAGACTGAATGGCGAAAAGTGTCTGGCTTCCTGAACCAGCAATGGAACAGAATGGAATGATAGGAAAAGTCGTTTGTTCTGTAAAAATGCAGACCCGCGGAACACATTTATTTGAAAACAAACAAGCCGTTCCGTTTGGAATTTTGTTCCGTGGTTTGTTTTGTGCCCATCTCCAGTCTGGAGACAAAGTCCTGTAAGGAAAGATTGAAGGAGCTTAGTATGTTTAGCCTGGAGAGGAGATGACTGAGGGCCAAGCTACAAGTGACAAATGACACTTGAACGGCAAGTGTATTTCTCCCTGTTCACTTGCCCTCCACTCAATCCACTTGCCATTCAAGTGTCATTCATCACTTGTAGCTTGGCCCTGAGAGGTGATATAACCATCTTCAACTACTTGAAGAGCTGTCATATAGAGGATGCTACAGAGTTGTTTTCCACTGCACCAGAAAGTCAGACCAGAAGCAATAGATTGAAATTAAATTGAATTAAAAGAGTTTTCTGCTAAACTTTAGGAAGAATGTTTAGCCAAAATTTAGAGCAATCTCTCAGTGGAACAGGCTTCCTTGGGAGGTGATGGGATCTCCTTCTTTGGAGGTTTTAAAGCAGAGGTTAGAAGACCATCTGACAGCAAAGCCGATTCTGTGAACCTAGGCAGATCATGAGAGGGAGGGCAGGAAGGATCATATCAGTGCTTAGTTCTTGTGGCCCCTTCTTACATGCCCAGAGAAATGCTGATTGCCATTTTGGGGTCAGGAAGCAATTTTCCCCAGGCAAGTTAGGCTAGGGATTCTGACGGTGTTCTGCCATCTTCTGGGCACGGAGCAGAGGTCACTGGGGGTGTGATGGGGGGAGGTAATTGTGAATTTCCTGCACTGTGCAGGGGGTTGGACTAGATGACCCTGAAGGTTCCTTCCTACCTTATGATTCTATGATTCTAAGAATGAGAAATGAATGAGAAAAATAATAAGGGGCTGCTGTTGCACGCTAGCAATGGAAGGGAAGGAAGGGCAAGGGGCACGATGACAAAACACTACCGACACAATTGCTGCAGTTAAAGGAGTCCACAACTTTATTGATGTTACATGGAGCATTGGCACTACATGGGATACAATTCCCAGCATCGGCTGTCTTACCTGACAGCTGATGACCCCCACACCCTCCTTAGACCCTTGCTGGGGGGGAACATTGGGATGACAGTTAAAGGGAGATAATGTGGGTGGACACCTCTGTATGGATCCCCTACCATCTGGGAGTGAGGCACACTCGATGGCCCCCAAGCTAGGCATGTACCTGCCAAACCTCACTCCCCAAGTCCATTAAGGGTTTTTCATAATAGGGAAACAAAGCACCAAGGCTGCTGAGGTGTGGGGCCAGCCTCCCTTAAGGCCCCTGACCATGGACCTGAGTGGGAATCCTGCCTCTCAGATCTGCAGGGCTTTCCCACCCCTGACTGCCCAAGCCAGCCAGCACTGATTGGCTGGCCAGCCATTTGAACTGTGGCCAAGTGGACTCCCCAGAAATGTTCTCTGGGATCCCTGCAGCCTGAACAAACATGCTGGCCACCATGTATCTCTGCCTCCTCTTTCCCTGCTGCCTGCAACCAGCTCTCCCAGGTAAGTCTGGATGCCAGTGTTTTTTGATGGTCAATTCTCCCCTTCCCCTCAGTAATTTGGGGCCAAGCTACAAGTGACAAATGACACTTGAACAGCAAGTGTATTTCTCCCTGTTCACTTGCCCTCCACTCAATCCACTTGCCGTTCAAGTGTCATTTGTCACTTGTAGCTTGGCCCTGAGTTAAAGAACATCCCCTGTCCTTCTGTCAATATAATACACATTTTTTCCTACCCCTGCTCCATACTGTTATCCTAGATACACTCTTGTGTCAAAGACAGCATTGGTAAAATAGCTTTGCGTCAAGAGTTTAACGAATGCCACAGATTCCCTGAGCAGAAATAAAGGAGTTAATAAGTCCTTTGCTAAAAGGTGTGACTTATTCATATCAACCCGTAAACCATAAACTAGGATGCCCAGTGCCTGCGGATGATCAAAACTCATTCTCAAACACTTGAGAAAATTCCAGAGCCATCAGATAAACCAAGAAATGGCGGAGCCTTCTTTCATCATGATCTTCAGCAATGTATACCTTCCCCCTCCTCTCAGACCTCTTGAGCAAGAACCCCGTGAAATCTGGCTTAAAAAGAAGGCTCTCAAGCCTCAATGTTTAGGGCAATTTGTCCCAAGAAAACTGACACCATCACCAAGCTATGAACCTGCACAACTAAACCACACTGATGCCCCAAAGTCAGACAACATTTGACTCTTTTCTAAACCCCACTTGCCCTCCACACTCTTATTCTCTCTGCTTTCCTCTGAGAACTTCATTCCCAGGCAGTCAATGTCCTTCTTCTTTATATATGGCTGACTTGCAAAAACTATCCGACATTTTCTCTGTCTCCCTCCTATTATAAAACCTCTCAGGCTCTATCCTCTGTAACTTCTTGTTTTCCTTTCATCTTTTATCAATTGCTCCCCAGAATCTAAGTTCCTGGTCTTGGTTTCTTCTCCTTCCCTCCTTGTAGAGTGAGTTTCCCTCACCACCCTTAAAATTAGCTAGCTAAAAATTCCAGCTTGGCAGCTTCCCTTCTAGCAGTCCTTCACCCACTGACTTAATCCTTTCTGGAAGCCTTTTGATGTGAGCCTTGGCTGAGGCTGCCTCCTTTCTCTTCCTTTTGATCTTTTCCGTCCTGTATCAAAAGCTCTCCAATTAGAGACCCAGAGAACTATTTACTCCTCCAACTGCCTATTTCCCCTCCTTTCCCTCAAAGAGACCCAGTAAGGCTCCTAACTTAAGCTTTTCCCTCTCCCTGCACCTTCTTTAAGTTGAGTACAATTCACATTCAACCACACAGGGAAGACTCTATTAAGTTCTCCTCTATAACATTAGATGTCTGTTGGGCTATTTCCAATTAAGTCTTCTGAAGCTCAGACACTGCATTGTTTTAGTACTTAACATTGCTTTTGAATTCTCTCTCTTCTGTCTTTCATGTATGTCTTGTGGCCGATAAAATTGAGTGTTTCCATTTAGAACTGCTTTGTCTTTTCCAAAATATCACTTCCAAACATGCTTGTGTATGCATAGGCCGAGGTGGCAAAGATGTGCAAAGGTGGCAAAGAAAGTGTATGCTCATGTACACTTTTCTCTACGTTGATGTGAGGATACATGATTTTTTTTAAGTAAAGGTTTTATTTAAAAGGAAAAGATATGAATGACAGTAGAAAATGCATAGAAACTCATACAAAGCACTACATTTGTATTAGATATAAACAACAGAAAAAAATATTCAAAGTATATAACAACACTACTAGATTATTTAATAGCTCTCTTCTCCTCTCCTTAATTGCTTATACCCAAACTTTAATGGCAATGATTTTTAGTGAGTCACCTCTTCTATATTTTGTCTCTATAATATAATTACTTTAATTTACCTTCATTTTATCCTAAATAATCGAAGAAATCTTTCATTTTTTTCCAGAATTCCAACATTCGTCTATTGTGCACAGGATATGTAAATAATAATAGTGACATTAGAATTAGAGATGGGCACGAAACAAAATATGAACCAAAATTCATGATGAACCAGGCCGGTTCATGGTTCGCGAACCAGCGGTTTGTCAGATCTCATGTCTGACAAACCGTCACAAACTTTAGGCTGTTTCATTTGGTTCATTTTTTTGTTTGTCACTGCAGACAGCCTGGTGTCAATCAATCAGTTTCCTAGGCAACAGGGGATGGACTTCCTGCAGACCTTCTGCTGACCCAGAAGTGACCTTCTGCTGGCCTGGAATTGACCTTCTGCTGACCCAGAAGTGACGATTTTCTGACCTGGATATGACGTTTTCACAAACCAAATGAACCAGTTCACAAACCGGGGGCAGGTTCGTGAAAGATCGTGGTTCATGAAATTTGACGAACCATGAACCACATGGTTCTTTTTTTTTTCCAGTTCATGCCCATCTCTAATTAGGATAGGGGCTAAGTTGAACTACAAATTACTGCAAAGTGGGAGAAGTTGATATCAGGTTGCCATGTTTTGGTGGGAGCCCCTTGTTCTTCAGAGAGAGCTGTTCTCTCCTCAACGTTGCCTTTTCCTTCTTGCTCTCTTTATCCTCTGCTAAACCCACATCTCTCTTGATTCTAGTGGTAGAATTGCTTTGATCTGCTCTGAACTGTTCTGATGTTGCCAGGGGAATTCATGCTCCTGGATATGCATCCTCCAGTCATTAATTCAGTTGCTCTGATTTCACAGAGGGCCCGAAAACTCATGGAAGGGGAAGGAGAACTTCATTCAACATAGTGCAGCATTTTCTGTAGCAGCCATCTATTATTTGCAATTCTGTCACCTTTTTATCCCACAACTTCTTCAAAGAACTCATGAAAGCATATGTAACTCCCATCCTCCATTTTTCCCTTTTAACAATCATGTGATGTAGGATAGTGAGAGAGTGACTGACCCAGTGAGCAACATGGCTATGGGCTATGTAGGGATTTGAACCCAAGTTTTCTGAGCTCTACACTAAATCTTTAAGTATTGCACTGTATTTTCTCAATTTCTGCCCAGAGAAAATAATTCAAATATACAGGACTGTGAGGAAAGGTCCATTTACAGAATCTTATTCATAGGAGAATTTTTCCGAAGATGAAACTGACAATAAAGCAATCAGACATTCTATTTTAATAAATAGCCCATCAAATAGTAAGATAAATCCCATTAATTATAACAGATACCTTCATTGTGATCTTTCATATTTTCAGATATTGTATTCTTTCTGCATGATTTGCCTCAGTTCAGAAAACAAATATTCAAATATTATGTTTACTATTTGGAAGAAACCGTGAGAGAATGGAAATAAGCATATTGATTAGGAGAGGGGAAATCCTAGCATAATGGAATGTGTGTATGCAGTTCCCCACCACATACACCCTCTAATATCTGAAATTGAGTGTTTTTTTTTTTTTATTTCAATGTATTATTCTTGGCATCATATCAGCCAAGGAACTAAAGGAAGGGCTTCACAGCCAAAATAGCCATGATTTCAAGAGTTCCGTGAATGGATTTCCTGTAAGCTTTTTAAAAAAGGTTCAAAGAGAGCTGAGAGGGGCTTCCAGACTGAGCCATGAAAGGAGGGGTCCATTAATCCATTAAGTTCTTGAATGCCCTGACCTGGATAGACCAGGTGAGCCTGACCTCATCAGATCTCAGAAGCTAAGCAGGATCAGCCTTGGTTAATAATTGGATGGGAGACCTCCAATAAAGACTGTGGTTGCAGAGGCAGGCAATGGCAAACCACTTCGGTTAGTCTCTTGCCATGAAAAACCCACAAGGGGTTGCCATAAGTCAGCTATGACTTGAGGCTACTCTTCACCATCACATGTCTATGAGGCAAGTAATAGCACCAGTAGGTAATCTGCATTGTAAAAAATACACCGGGGGTGGGGAGGAGTTATCCCCTCTCCTCATCTCAGTTGCTATCCACACCCATGACTACCTTTAAGTAGAAAATAACCACCACTCCCATGACACAAGAGATCTCTTCACAGTTCTCCCAGTGCCATGTCAAGATTGGACCTGAGATAAGACAGATGCTATTCAGTTTTTACAACAAGCCAACATTATGCAGCTTGCTAGTGTGCCTGTGTGTGTTCCATTCATGTGTACCACTCTTTCCTTCTCATATGGAGCATGATGAAGAAATCCTAACTAGAAACTAACTCCAGTCTCTCCTCTCCAGGGAGGAAAGATGCTTCCATGACACAACAACCAAATGAGTTTGTGTGCATCTCAGGGCCAAACTACAAGTGATGAATGACACTTGAATGACAAGTGTATTCCTCCCTGTTCACTTGCCCTCCACTCAATTCACTTGTTGTTCAAGTATCATTCGTCACTTGTAGCTTGGTCCTCAGTTTAATATTGACTTAGGATGTCTAAATCCAGCCAAACCACCATCCCTATTAATGGAAAGCACAATGGACTTTCTTCATGAAGATATTCTTCGTGGCTCAGATAATACCACTACATGTTCTTTCTTCTTACTGAGGGGGGGGCGTCCAGGACATTTTGCTGCCTGCAGCAGAAAAGAAACTGGTGCCCTCCACAGTAGTAACAGCATAAAATAAATTAATTGATATTTTACTATTCATTTGGTCCATCCCCAAAAAACTTTTGCCTCACCATGCCTAGTTGATAGGCTAGTTCGGCCATGGTCCAAACCACAGAATATCTTGGGTTTCTAAACAGTCCCAGTTTCCATGATAGAGAGGAAAGATGACTGAAACAAAAATTATTTCTTCCCTGGGGTCATTCATTGCTTGTCCCTAATCTAGGTGGCATTAGTGTATATACAACTGGTAGGCATAAGAGCTCAGCATAATCATGGCTCAAGTGATCCAACAGCCTAAGACAAACACACTTCAGACACATTAATTTCTGTGGAAGAGAAATAAGTATGTGCCTGACTTTCCCAGGGAAGCAAACATGACTTAAATATAGCTGACGTTTGGCTAGACTGCACACATTATGAATAACGTATACCTTGTACAAAGCTATATTAAATCTCCCCTGAAGGCAAAGCAACCAGTTAGAGCCATGAAATCTTAGATTGAATAAGTTTATCTGTATATGGATTATTTCTATATAACTTGGCAACAAAAACAGGGATGGAATCCTCAAATAATGCTTGAGAAAGAGAGAGCTGATATGTAACACATAGCGGTTAAGAGAATGAGGAATTATTTGAGAAGTCCTTGATTCACAAGCCACCTAGTTAGTACATCAGAGGTCCCTGAAATGAGATTGCACAGTCTTATGAATGCCCACTCGGAACTCACCTACGTAAGTATGAATTGAATTACCACCTAAGACACAAACGCAAAATCTACCTTTAAAAGACTTTGTTATTATCACTAATTATTATACTCAGTGTTTGAAATGCAACATAAAAAAGTGTAAACGATGATGTTCATGGAGGCTGCTCACCATATTTGGAACTTCTTGCCTAGGAATCTGAACTTCTTCTGAGGGTGAAGCTACAAGTGACGAATGACACTTGAACGGCAAGTGTATTTCTCCCTGTTCACTTGTGCTCCACTCAATCCACTTGCCGTTCAAGTGTCATTTGTCACTTGTAGCTTGGCCCTATATCTACATTAAGGTGCTCGGAACAAAATCTGTTGGCATTTAATGGCTGATGATGATATACTTTGTGCTTGTTAAGATACTTGTATAAATGTTGTAGTCTGCTTTAAGACATCATGGTGATTGTAAGGAGAGTGTTAGAAAGGCTAAAGCTAGTACAATCTTAGGCTTGTGAGAGATGCTAAACACAACAAAAAAGAATTATTTGTTTGGAGCAAGAAAAAGAACAAGGAAGTGGTAGGCCCAGTGCAGGGAGAAGAAAGTGAAATTTTAATAGGTGATAAAGAGAAGGTAGAACTGCTTAATTTCTATTTTGTCTCAGTCTTCTCTTGCAGGAGGAGCTGTGTTCAAGTGGGCAAAAAGAGATCACATGACGAAGGAAGGGATTTGCAGCCTAAGATAGGCATATGGGCAGTACATAAACACCCATCTTCTTTAAACAAAATCAAGTTCTCATGGCCAGATGAATTACATCCTAGGGTACTAAAGGAACTTGCTGATATAATTTCAGCCTCTGTCTATCATCTTTGAGAAGTCTTGAAGAACAAATGAGGTGCCAGAAGATTGGAGGTGGGCAAATGTCCCCATCTTCAAGAAGAGGATAAAGGAAGGTCCAGTCAACTACCAGCCCACCAGCTTGATGCCCATACTTGGAAAGGTTTTGAGACAAATAATCAAACAGTCAGTCCTTGAACATTTAGAAAAGATGGCTTTGATTACAAAGAATCAGAACGGGTTCATCAAGAACAAGTCATGTCAGGCTAACCTTAATACCTTTTTTGAGAGAGAGTTACTACTTTGAGGGATCAGGGGAATGCTGTGGACAAACTTTATCTTGATTTCAGTAAAGCTTATTGCCAAGTTAGTAAAATGTGATTTGGATCCTACTACTGTTAGATAGATTTGTAATTGGTTGACAGATCACATTCAAAGAGTGCTTGCAAATGGTTCCTTATCCTCTTGGAGAGGATGAAAAGCAGAGTGTCTCAGGAATCTGTCCCAGGCACTGTGATGTTCAACATTTTTATAAATGGATGACGGAATAGAGGGATGCTCATTCAATCTGCAGATAATACTGAATTTGGAGGGGTAGCAAATGCAGTATTAGACAGAATCAAGATTCAGGACAAGCTGAGAAACTGTGCTAAAACTAACAAAATGAATTTCAACAGAAATTGATATAAAGTTCTGCATTTAGGTAGGAAAAATCAAAGGCATACTTACAGGATGGGGATAATTGTCTTTATTCTTTAATTAGACCTCACTTGGAGTATTGTATTCAATTTTAGGCACTACAGTTTAAGAAGGATGTTGACAAGCTGAAATGTGTCCAAAGGAGGGCAACATAGATGGTGAGGGGCCTGGAGACCAAGTCCTATGAGGAAACATTGAAGGAATTGGGTATGTTTAGCCTGAAGAGGAGGTAACTGAGAGGTGATATGTTAGCCCTCTTCAAGTATTTGAAGGGCTGCCACACAGATATGGAGCAGAGTTGTTTTTCTGTTGCCCCAAATGGTTGGACCAGAGCCAAATGGGTAAAATTAAATCAGAAGAGGTTTTTTTGTGAAACATTGTGAAGAACTTCTAGACAGAGAGGTTCCTCAGTGGAACAGGCTTCCTTGGGAGGTGGTGGGCTTTCCTTCTTTGGAGGTTTTAAAGTAGAGACTAGATAGCTATCTGACAGCAATGCTGATTCTGTGACTCAGTATAAATTTAGGCAGATTGTGAGAAAGAGGGCAGGAAGGAATGAGCCAGTCCAAGGCAGTCATTGCCCTTATATTCAAGCTGCTAACTCAGGGCAGCTTTCCCCGACAGCTCAAAGAGGTGGTTATCCACCCACTACTTAAAAAACGATCCTTAGACAAAAACTATGTGGCCAATTATTGCCCAGTCTCTAATCTGCCTTTTCTGGGCAAAGTGATTGAGAGAGCAGTAGCTGACCAACTCCAGATCTTCTCGGATAACTCTAATGCTCTGGACCCTTTTCAATCAGGCTTCAGATCAGGGCATGGGACAGAGACAGCACTAGTAGCATTAGTGAATGATGTCCGTCTGAATATGGACAAGGGTCATGCCTCCGTACTGCTTCTATTGGATCTGTCTGCAGCCTTTGATACAGTAGACCATGCCATCCTGTTCAGGCATTTAGAAACAGAAGTGGGCATCAAAGGATGTGCCCTGGACTGGTTTAAATTGTTTCTCATGGAACGGACTCAAAGGGTTGCTGTCAGGGATCAGCTATCTCCAGAATGGGAACTATCTTGTGGCATTCCACAGGGCACAATCTTATCTCCCATGTTATTCAACCGCTACATAAAGCCTTTAGGAGAACTCATTCGCAGCTATGGAGTTGGATGTCATCAATATGCAGATGACACCGAACTCTATATCTCACTACCCAGGTCCCCACAGTATGCAGTGGAAATCTTAGATTGCTGCCTGACAGCCATGGTGAAATGGTTGAAAAACAACAAATTGAAATTGAACCCAGACAAGACTGAAACAATGCTTGTTGGGAAGGCAGAGATCTTGAAGGACAGTGTACTCACCACTTTCGATGGAGTTCGTCTAGCCCTTGCAGACTCAGTTAAGAGCCTAGGGGTTATACTGGATCCAGCGTTATTACTAGAAAAACAAGTTAAGGCAGCAGCAAAAAATGCTTTCTACAATCTTACTCTAGCCTGGAAGATGACTTCTTATCGTGTCATGGCCAACCTGGCCACTTGGATCCATGCTATGGTAACATCAAGGCTTGACTATTGTAATGCTTTATACATTGGCCTTCCATCTAAGTTAACTAGGAGGCTCCAATTAGTGCAAAATGCTGCAGCTCAATTGTTATCATGAGTGAGCAGTAGCATGAACATCACTCCCATCCTACAGTCGCTCCACTGGCTACCCATCATTTACCATGCTCAGTTCAAGGTATTAGTTATTACATACAAAGTTCTTCATGGCTTTGGTCTGGCATACCTATGGGACCACCTCCCTCCCTATGTCCACGGCAGCTTCGCTTATATGAACAGGGTCTCCTGCAGGTGCCAGGCTGCACACAGGTGAAGTCAGCAGCAGCCCGTACATGGGCTTTCTCTGTGGTGGCCCTTATCCTGTGGAACGACCTGCCTGAGGAAGTCAGAAGAGCCCCCACTCTCCTGGCTTTCCGTAAATGATGCAAAACTGAACTATTCAAAAAGGCTTTTTACTCAAATAGGAGAGCTGTATTGTAGGGATGGGGTTTCAGATGCTTCACTAATGAGTTGGGGATCATAGACTTCATCACCATTTTTGCCTTATATATGATCTGCTGCTTTAAATATGTACTCCTATGTACAACCAGCACTCCATGTTGTCTAATGTTAGTCCTAGAATTGATTATGTTTTGCTTCAGTATTTTCTACTATGTCTTGGATCCTTGCTAAACTTGTATCTGTTAACCTTATGGCATTGTATTGAAATGTACTCACTTGATACTGATTGTATTAACCTCATACTGTGTAATCCACCTTGAGTCTCCGTGAGAAAGGCGGACTATAAATGGCAAAAATAAATAAGTAAGTAAGTAAGTAAATAAACAAATAAGTAAATAAAGAAATAAAGAAATATGCCCAGTGTAATGCCAATCACCACTTTGGGGTGGGGAAGAATTTTTCCTCCTGGCCACATTGGCCATGAATCTTGGATTTTATTTTATTTTTGCCTTCCTTTGGACGTAGAGCAGGGGGGAGTGGGAGAGAGGTAGCTGTGAATTTCCTGCATTATGCAGGGGGTTGGACTACATGCCCCTTGGGATCCATTCCAACTCTATGTTCCTATGTAGAGATGATGTTTTTTTTTTTTTTTTAAATCTCCTATTTCAGGCAGGTGACTCCAGGTCACTGGTGGGAATAGATAGACACTCTGATCACTTTACTATCTTTAAAAGGGAATATTACAAAGAAGCAAATGAAAATAGCTAGATTATCATGGGTTGAAAAGAAAAAACCTCTTTAAAAATAATCAGAAAACACAAAATGGCAAGTAGAATCCAGGATTCTGAGTACTTCATTAACAATAAATGTTTGGAAGTATGCAGACGAATAACAGCATACAATGTAATATAAATATGTCCATTATGCAGCAAACATTCAAACAAAAGGATAATTAAAATAGCAGACATATGCTTGCTGAAAATGAAGAACAGACGAAGCAAAACAATTAAACAAAAGTGTATGACTACTTGTGGCCTCTTTTGAGCACACAGTGTTTACATAACTTGAGATTCCTACTTAGTCACAAATCACAATGTAACTTTGGGCTGATCGTCATCTCTCATTCTAACATACCTCACAGAACTGTTGTGAGGATAAAATGGGAAAGTGGAGAATTCTTACATTATCCTGAGGAAGAAAAAAAAATGGTTGGTTGGTTGGTAGATAGACACATAGACAGACTGCAGTAGAGCTTCCCAAAGGCTTTTGAGATTCTTCCCTCTGGAAATCGATTCCAGAACCTGAACTTCAGACACTTTGGTTGTCCTGATAAAGGCAAGGAAGCTCTAGTGAGAACGTTTATCTTCAGCCAAAGGGGATGGGAACAGGTGAGCAGTTGTAGCATAGTGGTTAAGTGGCTGGGCTATGAATCAGTACTCTGCTAATTCAATTCCCACTCCTGCCATGAGCTCTGCAAATGGCCTTGGGTAAGCTACTCCTCCCAGCACCAGCTCTCCAGCTATATTGTGAGGATAATAATAACACTTTGTTCACTACTCTGAGTATGGCACTAATCTGCCTAGGAGGGTTGTATATGCACGCTGTTGTCGTTGTCGTTGTCGTTGTCGTTGTCGTTGTCGTTGTCGTTGTCGTTGTCGTTGTCGTTGTCGTTGTCGTTGTCGTTGTCGTTGTCGTTGTCGTTGTCGTTGTCGGGAAGGTGTTTCTAATGCAAATAGAAAACCTTCTTCTGGCAACTATCCTTCAGTAAGGATTTCTGACTTGGTTAATAAATTACAGGTGACCACTCTGTGTACTAATTGTGTAAGCTGTTGCCTTTTCTTATTTTATTTTTATTTATATATTAGATTTATATCCCACCATCCTGACAAGCAGGCTCAGGGTGGGTAACAAAAGCATGAATAATGATAAATACAGCAACATATAAAACAGCAATAAAATGATGATGATAAAATGATGATGATAAAATGATGATGATAAAATGAAAAGTGTAAAATGAAAAAGTGTAAAATGTGTAAAAGTGAAAAGTGTAAAATGAAAAGTGTAATGCCCTTGGGGGAATGTACAGGGAGAGATGTTCCTGTAGATGTGCAGGTCCCAGTCTGCTAAGGGCCTTAAATGTTAATACCAACATCTTGCACTTGACTCAGAATTCAACCAGAAGCCAGTGCAGCTAACACTGCACAGGTTGAATATGTACCTGGAACGGAGTCCCTGTAAGGCCCCGCATTGGTGCATTTTGGACCAGTTACAGTTTCTGGATCAGTTTCAAGGGTAGTCCTGTGTACAGTGAGTTACAGTATTCCAATCTGGAGGTGACCATAGCATGGATTACTGTAGCTAGGTCATGGGCAGAGAGGGAGGGAGCAAGCGGCCTGACCTGCCGAAGATAGAAAAACGCAGATCCAGAAACCAATGAGATCTGGACCTACATTGATAAGGAGGCATACAGAGGTTTCCCTTTGCCTGGAAAGCATTGGAAATGTTTTCCCCATAGAAAACAATGGGAAAAGGCAGCCTGTTCAGGGGCCCACCGATTTGGACCCTGGGGACTAATCTTCCTAAAATTTGGAGGTCTTTAGGGGACAGGAAGGAGTTGGTTCCCTGGCAATTTGGTGGTGTTGGCTTGAAAAATGAGCCCCCCAGCCCTTCTAATAGTTTTTCCCATATGGAATAATGTCCAGATAAATTCAAAACTCTCCAACTGGATATTTTTGGTATCCCTGAAACCTGGATCCAGATCATCCCATTTTTGTTTGTTTGTTTACTCTTCTTTCTCAATGCAAGCTGAACTAACAAAGCCCAACAGAACCAAACTGAAGCAGGGGAATCCTACCAGAACCAAACTGAAGCAAGGAGACAACCTCACACCAGAGAATACCACCAGGACTAATGTTAAACCAGAGAATCCCACCAGAATCAAAGTGAGGAGAACCAGTATCTATGCTTCATTTGTGCCAACGAAGTATTTGAGTATGCAGTGTAGCCTTTTGGGCTGGCTTCTGCACCTCAGAGAAGTTTTAGTAGCTGAGAATCTCAGCAGAACAAAACTGAAGATAAGAAGGACACTGTTGCAAGCCCAACATGACCAGTGTCATAAAAAGAACCCAGAACAGGTAGAAGGGCTAATACAAGCACAACAAAACCAAGCTCAAACCACAGAATCCCAACAGAACCAATGTCAAAAAAACAAATGGAACCAAACTGAAGCAAGGAAGGACATTGTTGCCAGCCCAGCAGAACCAGCAACCAACATCAAACTATTACTAGGCAAGTCTGGGAAGCCTGTGAAGGGGGGGAAACCTCATTTATCCACTTATTCCTACTCCTGCCTGCCTCACTGCCCCCTCCTCTGGGGAAAAAAGCCCTGGAAAGATATGGAACAGTGTGTGTGTGTGTGTGTGGGAGGGAGCTTACAAGAGCAGCCAGCCAGCTTCAAAAAAAGCTATTGCTGTTTTCTGGATAAACCCATCCGGCACTGGTTTAATTGGCATCCAAATTTTCTTCAGGATTCTCTAATTTGATTCAATAAACCCAAATAATACCGAATTGACAATTATTCACTATACATTTGGTATACTGAATACCGAATCACACAGCCATACTAATTTCTCAAGCATATGGGGACCTGAATAAGATTATGAATGTGGCACAGAGAGAGAAGGGGATTCTGTCTCCCTCTTGTGTCTTTTTCCTGACCTGGAATAGCCCCAGGAGGAAATGTTTGCCCTGTTGGGATTTTCAAGAGTTGCAGACCATGAGTACATATGTAGCACCCAGTGGGGTAAATAGTGAGAAGGGGCACATAGAGAAGGGGATTCTGCCTCCCCCTTATGCCTTTTCAGTAACCTGGAATAGCCCCAGGAGGAATTGTTTGCCCTGCTAGCATTTTCAAGAGTTGCAGACCATGAGTACATGTGTAGCACCCAGTGGGTTAAATAGTGCCCCCTTGAGGCTGCTTTCAGTCAGGAAAACCAGATGTTGAGGTGACAAATGCTTCTTGTCACCACTCATTACCTGAATGAAGACTCTATGTGCTTGAGAACTGAGTTCCCAGTGGACAACTCTCAGCTGATGGTGGACTAAAAGTCCCCATGGAGAACAAGTAAAGTACAAAATATAACATGTAGCTAGGCTATAGTCCCGCTAATCTGATTATGTGCTTACAATGGAAAGAGAGGCACAGACATGGCCTGTGCTGAGGTTTGAGGCAAGGCCTATTTTCCTGGCCTTCAGAGTCACTGGAGAGTTAATTCTAAAACGGGCATTTTAAGGGTAACCGCACTGTGGTTTAGGAAGGAAGTCATTATATATGATTTGTTGCTAGAGTTCCCAGCACTGCATTGGCAAATGCTGGGAGATTTTGATGATAGTGCCTCAAGACGGTGGGGTATGGGAAGGATGTGGCATCACTTCTGGGTGACACTCTAGGAATTTCCCCTAATCTTGATGATAAAGGCCATAGAGTCAAGGAGAAATTCCTAGAACATTGCTATGAAGCTATTTTAAAAATGCTTTTAATCCCATTCCTCAGGTTATTGACAGCACAGGATTCTGGCCAAGGACAAAGGACTCCAACAGACAAATGGCAAACCTGTTTATTGCTGCAGATCAGTTTTAAATGAAATTAATGCTAGCAGAATCCAATACAGCATCTCTTGTCTTTGTACTGACATGAGTGGATAAGGTGTTGTAAGAACATATGTTGTTCCTATGGTCTTATAACCCATAATGAACAAAGATATTAGTACTCCAGAGGAATAATCAGTCATGTGTGGTATGAAACATGATTCTGGGCACTGCACCTCTGCCATTCCTAATGGCACCCCTTGAAACACAGTCTAGGACAGATGTGGTGGGTGAATTATAAAAGGAAAGCATTAGAAGACAATACTAAATCTTTTCAATGCCATGGAGAGATTTATTTTATACTGGTTGCTGAACGTTATCAATACTTCAGTGAAACTCAGTGCTCTTATCTATCCATTACACTGTAATATGTTTTTAAATTATGTTTGTCTGCAGTGCTGTTTATATACCTCTGACTGTATAGGAGCTGATTTATCACGATGTGATCGTACATACTTGGAAGTGAAGAAATCACATGGACTGGCAGAATGCATAACTCTGTCATATAAAACCAGTGTAAGATCCAGGTTATCTGTGTTCCCATGAGCAGTGCTGTATGTTGCTCCCAGACACTCATACAGAGGGAATATGATTCATGGACATCATCACCAAGCTGACATCATCTCCAATCTGCTCCCTGGCCCTAATAATCACACTTTCTTAGGACTAGCAAGTTTCTCAGTCCTTCAAAATGTCTTGTCAATCCATAAGCTGTTTACTCTGTTAAACCACAGTGTTTGGGGCAAATGCCAGAGTGTCACCTTTAACATGATGACATCATTTCCAGATTATACTAGGGATGCCGCTCACACCCTTCAAACCTGCCCCTGCCTCCACCTCCTGCCTGTTGCCAGACCGTGCCTGGTAACCCTATTTCACACTGCAAAGCCTGTTGTGGTGGTACAAGATGCAAGCTTGTTCTATTGCTTGATCAGAAATCAGCAAGCACAGTTCATCTGGGAAGGAGGAACGGAGGGGTTGCTAAGCAGTGTCATAGCAGTGCATGTGGCTCAATTGCTGCATCAGCACAACAGAGGGAAAAGGGAATGTGGGGGCAATGGCAGCAGCAAGCACATCGTGGATGGGTATGTGTAAACCACTGTCACCCTCTCCTATGCCACTTGCTGTTACTGCAGTAGGGCTCATTTTTATGTCTCAGTGTGAAAGTGGGCTCAGAGTCAAAGTACACATTATGGAAGCTATTTTAGAGGCGCATTTAGGCTTTAAAAATAGCTGCATGGTGGTACCCTCCACCTTTTCAAGTGCTAAAGGCACTTCCATAGTGCCCCCAGAATACAAACTCAATCAAGATCAGGCCCTTGGGACAGTATTCATTCATTCATTCATTCATTCATTCATTCATTCATTCATTCATTCATTCATTCATTCATTCATTCATTCATTCATTCATTCATTGTTGAACTTATATACTGCCTCTCCACCGTGTCTGGTGCTTGAAGCAGTTTACCACATACATATACAATACACACATTTAAAATCAACAATACAATATTAAAATGAAATACAGACATTAAAAAAAACAATGACAGTAAAACACATAGTAGAATACAATCATCAAAACCCATACCTTTAAAAGAACATCTAAAAGAACAGCGCCATCCCTAAACCCTACTTACGCCCATTGTCTATAATAAATAAATCATATGGAAGCAAGCCAATACAGATATTTGAATCAGCCTCCAAATGCCAGACAAAACATTTCTGCTTTGCAGACCCTCCAGAATGTCACCAAATCCCCAGAGGGAGCAAGTCTATTATTAATGGATACCAGAGTGAGGGAGCTACAACTATAAAAGGCCTCCCTCTGGTCAAAGAGTGTCGAACAGCCGTAGGTCCAGGAACAACCAACAGGCCCTAAATTGTGGACCGTAGGGCACCCAGGGAGTTATACGGTGAAAGGCAATCCCATATGTATGAGGGTTCCAGATCATTAAGGGCTTTAAAGGCTAAAGCAACACCTTGAATTTGATTAGGAAGCTAACTGGAAGGCAGTGCAGCTGCTTCAAGATCAATATATATATTAAAAAAGTGCTATGCACTGACCATGGTGTGCCGGTCAGCAGTCTAGCAATTGCATTCTGTACCAACTGGAGTCTCTGAAGCTCCTTCAAAGGTAGCCCTACACAGAGTGAGTTACAGTAGTCTAGACGAGAGGAGACTGTAGCATTAATCACTCTAGCAAGGTCAGACCAAGAGAAATATAGGAATACTTGGCTGGCCTGGGGAGATGGTAGAATGCTGACCTCACCACTTACTTGTCCATGAATAGTGTGGTTTCTAACCACACTTCCAAATTCCTGACAGATTCCACCACTGTAAGCTGGAATCCATCAAGTGATGGAGGAGCAGAGTTCCCTATAGTAGTGGACCAAGCCAGCCACATGACGTCTATTTTTGATGTATTTAACTTCAGCCAACTACCCCTCAACCACAGCATCCAGGCACTGGGCAAGGACTGAGATCTGAGCTTCTGGTTGCTTGTCCAGCAGGATATAGAACCTAGTATCAGCAGCATACTGGTGATACAACTCCCAAACCCCTGACAATCTCAACTAAAGGGCACATATAAATATGGAATAACATTGGGGAAAGAACTGATCCCGGAGGGACTCCATGAGAGTTCCCAATGGGCCGACTTCTCCTTCTCTATGGCAACCCTAAAGGAGCGTTCCCCTCAACCCCAGTGAGGTCAAGCGGTTGACCAAAACTGAGTGGTCAAGAGTTTCAAACGCTGCCGGCAGATCTAACAAAATCACCTGATAAATTGTCCTCTAAAATGGCATTGGTGGCCACAGGTTGGACCCATGGCCACCGTAACATATAGTTTGGCTCCTAGTCACAAGCTAAAATGTTTTAAACAAATCTTTTACGATACTGATACAACAAAGTAGTCAGTCTCAACCAATTTAGGAAAACAGTAAACTAAAAGCAGCATGTGGCATTCCCCCTCCCCATCAAAGAATTACTGAACAGATCCAGACAGTTAATAGTAATGCTTTGTACTATCTGTTCTCCTAAGTCAACATTCAAGCCCCAGGTAAAGCCTCAGGCTTAACATCGTATAAAAAAATGCAGTGCAGATTAAGCAAAAGCAATCTACTGAAGGCAGTTTACAAAGATGAATACCAAGCAGGTATCTCTGCTGGTGGGACTCCAGGTGAATAAACATACGGTACGTTCAAAATATAAAGCATCCCATTTCTTTATTTTTCAGATTTCGTTGCCAATTTTTTTCCCTAATGGAAGCATCCTGCAGGTTTCCTTGAAAGACATCTTCCCCCCTATTTTTAGAAGTGACGGGAAAAAATAAACAATGGATTTCCTGTCGCATTTTTTAAAAAGTTTACCACATAATAGGCTATAGACACCAGGTATCATTCAGCCGCATGAAAGATGAGCAATGAAAGTCTTGTGTAATACATTGAAAGATCACTGTTCAAACTGCCGGTAGTTCCCACAGATATGTATCCAAGAGGAAATGAATTATATCATTTTCTTGAAGGGGGGGATGACTATGGAAACAGTAACACGATGCCTGATAACATGAGTTGATATTTATTTATATATATCCCCTGCCTTTCCTTCACTAAGTTGTTTGTGACAGCTTGAAGCAATTTTGAGATATGAATCAGAAGAACTGTGATTGCTCCTTGCCATTCTGGTAGCACTTGGATGACTAAATCATGTATGGCAGTTGCTAGGATTAAGCAGGGTACTGCTGTGCCAGATGGTAAAAATGTTGTTGGATTGGATCCATAGAAGCCCACAGCCACAGAAGCCCATATGCACTTTGCCCCCTGGCAGCAAGCCCTCGGCTATGATGAGGTGCTCCAGGCTTTGAAGGGCCCTCTTATCAGGAAGCTGCCACTGGAAGGCAAGAGCAGAAGAGCCCCTGTGTGTGAACAGAAGCAACGGGACACTTCTCAAGATACTAGCCATTGCATATTAAGGCATGAAAAAATAAACAATTTTTTAAAAAATAAACTATTTTTTATGCCTCTGAATAGCAACATCGTCCCACTATATACTGCATTGGTCAGGCCCCACCTGGAGTGTTGTGAGCCATTCTGAAGGCTTTGCTTCAAAAAGGATGTGGTCAAACTGAAATAAGTGCAGAGAAGGACAACCAGGATGATCAGGGCCTGGAGATCAAGTCCTACAAGGAAAGACTGAGGGACTTGGGACTCTTTAATTTGGAGAAGAGCAGATCGAGGGGAGACATGATTGAACTTTTTAAGTATTTAAAAGACTGTTAGAGGAGGGAAGGGAGCTGTTCCTGCTGGCAACAGAGGACAGGACTCACTGTAATGGGTTTAAACTACAGGAGAGAAGATACTGGCTGGATGTTAGGAAAAACTTTTTCACATTAAGAGTAATTCAGCAGTGGGATCAGCTTCCTTGGGATGTGATGGGTTCCCTCTCATTGGCAGTCTTCAAGGAACGGCTGGACAAATACTTGTTGGGAATGCTTTAGGCTGTTCCTGCATTGGGCAGGGGGTTGGATTAAAGGGACTGTATGGCCCCTTTGAACTCTATGATTCTGTGGGCCAAGCTACAAGTGACGAATGACACTTGAACAGCAAGTGCATTGAGTGGAGGGCAAGTGAACAGGGAGAAATACACTTGCCGTTCAAGTGTCATTCATCACTTGTAGCTTGGCCCTGAGATTCTTAGAAGCTAAGCGGGGTTGGCCTTGGAAATGGGAGACTTCCAAGGAGGACCAGTGTTGCTATTCAGAGGCATGCAATGACAAACCACCTCTATTAGTCTCTTACCCTGAAAACTACAGCAGTGGTTGCCATAATTCAGCTATGATTTGACAGCCCTTTCCACCACCATTATTTCTGTATATATGTTTATCATTCTACATTACTTACTAATAAGTCCCTGGAATTTTTCTTTTGTTGAATTGTTACCAAACATTAAATGGAAAAAAACCTTATTATTGTCACCTAAAATATTATTATTATGTTATGATTGCCCTTATGTACATAATATTATAATATAAACATAAAGTGCCACTGCTGACAATCGAGTTCTGAAATAAAGAATAGGAACTGTGCTTCTGAAGGTATGATTAGTTGAATGACAGCTCCCTGTGTGCTGAGCCTTCAAGGATTAGGTATTTAAACCTTAATCACAAGAATAATATTCTTGCAGGATGCTAAAGCTATATTGGGACACGTGAAGGTTTGCAGAAGGATGTCCCATCATTCCGATTTCTCACACACAAACTCTGTTCACATCAATTCTTCTAATAGCCCAGCTGGCAAAGAAAAGTTCTGGTTCAACTTGCAAATTCAACATGACATGCAAAAGAACAGAATATCTCCTCTCACTTCACGTCACGTTTGCAGGAGAGAGAATCTCTGAAACCAGTATGCTAGTGATGCACCGTTGTGCTATGAATCTAGGAAAAAGTTGCCATGAGTTAAAAGAGAACATGCCTTGTAGAAATGTTTCAGTGATAGTATTGTCCACTTTCCAGTTTGACCCTAGCCCACTAAGATAGCTGGACCAAAAGGAAGTTACTTTCTTTCACCCTTACTCCAACTCTTAAACCTGATCCTAGTGATATATTTATTATATTTTAGAACGTGGTGTAAGGTTTGGCAAGAGTACTTATCACGAGCATTGATTGCTGCAAAGGATTATTCAAAAGCTTTCTCAGTGCTCCAGAAGATTCGTCTTCCATAAATCATTGTTTACCTTAGAAAGGAAGTTGTAGAAAGTTGCGTACTTTCAATGAGAACCACAGAACCAGATTAGAGGGTATCAGTTGTTCTTCCAGATGGTTTGGAATCAGAACTCAGTGGTGGAAGATCCCAAAAGATGACACCCTAGGAGCATAATTCCCACAGGCAAAAAAAGATCATGTGAAATCATTATGGAATTATTGAGGAGGACTCCTGTGGTTGCAAACTAATAACCCATCACGTCTAGGGCTGTCGCTAAAAGTTCAGCAAATTATAAAACAGATTTTTTTAAAAAAAAAAGCAATGGCACAAAAACAGTAATTAAATCAACAGAAGCCAGCTGAAGAGCAAGTACAACCAACCAAAAGCAAGAAAGGAAGAAAACAAATAACCACGTATCACATAATTAAAGATGAACTTTTTAAAAAATGGCTTGGTCCAAAACTGAAAGACACCCAGTGATATACAGGGAAATTGGGAAGGCATTCCAAAGCAAGGAGGCAGTTAATGAAAAGTCCTTGTTCCTCAGGGCCAGGGTTTTTTTCCAGCTGGAACGTGGTGGAATGGAGTTCCGGAACCTCTTGAAAATGGTCACATGGCTGGTGGCCCCGCCCCCTGATCTCCAGACAGAGGGGAGTTTAGATTGCCTCCGCACCAAGCGGCACGGAGGGCAATCTAAACTCCCCTCTGTCTGGAGATCAGGGAGCGGGGCCATTGGCCATGTGACCATTTTCTCCTGAGGGCAACCCACCACCTCTTTTCCCAGGAAAAAAAAGCCCTGCTCAGGGCCATCTGCCTCATATCATAAAATGAGGGCAGAAGTATGAATAGGAGCCTGAGATGTTGTATCTGAACGGGTTTGAGAGATCTGTGAAGCAAACCAATGATAATAAACATAGTGCAAAAATGGTGATTTACCTACAAAAATGGAGATCTGACGGTATTGCACACAGGACATGATTGGATTCCCCCACCTCACCCCCAGGTATTTTCAGTTGGATCACCTGGCTTGGAGAGAGGCCATCAAAGGCCACTACTCCATTCACTTTATTCTTTAAGTTAGTGACGTCCACCTGGAAGGCATCACTAGGGGGAGAGAGGCAGGACAGAAAGCTCCAAAAAATAATGTGATTTGGTAATACTGAACTGGAGAAAAAAATCGGTAATCCCTGAAATCTCTAATTCAGTTTGGTAATACAGAGCAAATTCAGCAAAATTCAGCCATTCTTTCCTATGGGAAACTCAAGCCGGGGCTACCCAGTGTCTGGGGGAGGGGTCATTTGTTGACCAAATTTCACCAAATTTGCAGGGTACCTTCTCCTGACAGTCCTCTAAATATCCCCAAGTTTCATTTTATGGGCCCCCAAAGAATTGCCTCCAGCCACTCTCCAGTCTCCATTATTCCCTATAGGGCTATCAAGGGGGATTAGGGAGACATTTTGCCAGCAAAATCTGACAAATTTGCGGGGGTCCAATTCATGATGACTACCTTCTAAAGACCTCTCCCCCAAACTGGAGCCTGGTGTCCAATACTGTGGGTCTCTAGACAAGGTGCCCCCAGCTCCTCCATTTGTTCTTATAATTTCTACAGCCAGAGAAACCCCCAGAGATGCACAAATGCACCATGATGCTATGGATAGAAAAATGCCAACACCCCAAAGCAATGAAATAAAGGCAGATAATGTGGAAGACAACCAGGAAAAGAAAACCCCACTTCCCAAGAGCATTGAACCCAGTGCAGAAAACCAGTGTGAGATTGGCCACAGTGACTCAAATGTAGCCAGAATACAAAACCAGGCTGAACAAACAAGCTGCAGTGCAGCCCTATCCCCTACAGGGAATTATAAATAAGATTCTGGCTGCAGTTCATTCGCATTGCTGAAATGTGATTCTAGGTGGGATGTTTTGTTCTTGAATCCCCAGATGAAGCAATAGAATAGGACTTCCAATGATTGTTTTTGGAGTTTGGAGGTAGAGTGCCTGTAAGGGTTCTGAAAAGACACATGTTATCATATTCTTCCCATGTTGGTTCACACTGTGTGTGTGTGTGTGTGTGTGTGGTGCCTTCAAGTCAAAGTTGACTTATGGTTAGAGATGGGCACGAACAGAAAAAAAATGAACATGATGTTCGTTGTTCATTGCCATCCATGAACTGGGACTCACAAACAACCACGGACATGGCCTTGTTCATGAACAGGTTCGTGGTTGTCTGTTTGTGGGGGCCAGCAGGCTCTCCTCCAGCCATCATGCAAGTTTGGTCAAGATCCCTACTACATCACTCCCAGAAACCTGACCTGAGCAAACACCAGGAAACATACCAATAATAATAGCTTGGCCTCAGAACCTAGCAGCAGCCCTGGGACTTGAAGGAGTAGATCCCTACCACACCACTCCCAGAAACCTGACCTGAGCAGGCAGCAGGAAAGGTACCAATAATAAATAATAGCTTGACCCAGAGCCTGGTAGCAGCCCTGCAACTTGAAGGAGTAGATCCCAATCTCACTACACACAAAGAAAATTCAAGCTCCAATGCACTCTCTCTATCAAAATGCCAACAGCAACTCTCTCTCCACTGTATGCCAAGTCAGAGCTGGGAGCCCCCCCTCCCCCGCTCTTTGCTCCCTTGTTGTAACAAATTTGGAGCTTCACACTTGAAAGGAAGAGCTGCCTATCAAGCTAAATTGGGCTTAGATTGGGGTTTCCAGGCCAACAGCAGGAGTTCAGACAGAGTTCAGACAATCCCTGCCTAAGTTGCCAAGGGAATTGGTTGCAGGTGCCAGACTGTCTGGCTTGACGAACAGCAACAAACAGCAACGAATGAGGCTTGCAACGACCACCTGTTCATTTAGAATGGGGCCTCACAAACAGCTTGTTCGGGAACAGCAGATTCATGGCTGTTCGTGGCTTTTTTTTGTTCGTATTGCTCTTCGTGCCCATCTCTACTTATGGTGACCCTTGGTGGGGTTTTCACGGCAAGAAACTTTCAGAGTTGGTTTGTCATTGCCTGCCTCTGCAACCCTGGTCTTTGTTTGAGGTCTCCCATCCAATTACTAACCAAGGCCTACCCTGCTTAGCTTCTGAGATCTGACAAGATCAGGATCACCTGGGCTATCCAAGACAGGGCCACGTTGTTAGTACTGATGTTTTATTTGGTCTGCACACTGTTTTGCAGATTTCTTTACACCATTTATATGGTGTTTGCATATACAATGTACATCATGTATATATAAAATATATGTATAGGGCTGGCTTCTTCAGATCTGTTTCACTAGTGCACATTTCTCCAGCAGGGCATTCCTCTACCACCAGAGGAAGAAAGACAGCTCCTTATGTATGTGTATACTGTCAAATTGCCACCAACTTTTAGAGACCTTAGCAAGGAATTTTCAATGCAAGAGAGAAGCAAAGGTGGTTTGCTAGTGCCTTCCTCTACAGAGTCTCCAATGGAGGTTTCCCATCCAAGTACATTTCCTGCTTAGCTTCTGAGATCTGACAAGATCTGGCTATATTATGTCATTTCACCACCTGGACAGCTCCTTGCAATGGAGGAATTTCATACTAGTGGAACAATCCACAGGATTTAGCTGACATTGTGTAAAGCTCTTGAAAATTATGCCTTCTTCACAAGGGGAAAAGTCAATGAGAGAAAACGAAATGACAAGAAAATAAAGATCTATGGGCTTGAGTTGTTCAAGAGAGAACCAAGATCTAAACAGGAATATTCAGGTTGAACTAACAGTGATAAGAGGTTCAAAATTATCCCTGTAGAGACTTGTGGGCTACTGCTATCAAATCAGCTGGTTATCTCCTTTTTCTCTCGGCCTCCCATACCAGAAATTTTCAATAACTGAAAGTGCTTTAATGGCATTATTTAGCTTTTCATTTTACTATCTTGAAATCATATCTGGACATTTCCAAACTGAAAAGAAAACCTTATGTAATGTACTATTATATTCTTAACTTTGAGTTTCGTTTTGCACCCCTGGCTAAGTGCCCCCATCTGTTCCGCATTGTTTTCTCTATGGGAAACCATCTTGAACCTCAGTCTGTTTTTTCCTGCTTGCTGTTTTCAACTCTTGCTCCAGACAAGAGAAACAGAACAATTTTGAGGGCTTGAATAAAATAACACAACTGCTGTTTGCTCTATACCAGCTTTGTAGATTCAGTTGTATGAAGACTAGTAAGTCTCAAAGGTGCCACAGTGCTTTTTGTCTTCATACAATGAGGCAGGCAGCTATTAGAGTTTCAATAAAACACAGAAAATTCTGCCTAAAGTCTAAATTACCATGCCAAAGCCTAAAGCACTGGAAGTTTCATCTCAGTAATCCATAGGATTTTTTTCTTTGTGTATTAATGCATAATGCTAAAGAATTTTGATGTTGCCATTTTAGTTAGTTGCCATAGATACATACAATGACTGACATGTTACGGTAAACATTCCATTACACCATGAATGCAGTGCAACAGAAACCTGTAACGAAAATCATTCTTAAAGAATTTTAGGAAGGAAGAAAGCACAACAAACATTGTCATGTTGGGGCCAAATTAGATGATATTTTGGCAAAAACATGATCCCAACCCCATGTTCGTCAAGATACTAAGTGATGCAGAAAGGGAAAGGACAGTTTCAGTGAGGATCACTGATAAGAAGAATGTAAGTGTGCTTGCTGATTGTGTCCAGCAATGTCTTGAGGCTATTTTCTCCCTATATGAAATAACTTCAGGATTTCAAATCTGTCTGGAGACAGCTAGGAAGTTGGCCATTTCCAAGAAGAATCCACCACAGGGAAAAGGTTTCAATATCTCCACTTACTCAGTGATTTTCCCCTAGGAATATCTCCCCCTTGACCCCACATTAGCATTAAGAAGGAATGAGATACAATGTTTCCCTTCATGTCCAGGTTGGTCAAATGCAAGCAATGACTGATATATGAGCCATGGGTCCTGAAGGGACAACTTAATCAAATTGATCAAGTTAATATTTATATAATTGATTAAATTAATATTAATATAATATTTATATCTGGAAATGGCACTGGAGAAGAATTAACTCCATACACCAACCAGCACCACAATCCTGAGCCAACACCTTCACCCTAGCAGCTGTTATTTAGAAAGCTTTAAAGAAAAAGAAATTTTGATCTCAGATATCCATCATTTTGTCTAATTGGGCCTGAAAGTCACTTACAGAGTCCATAATCTTAGCCTGGTATCTTGATTTAGTGTTTAATCTCTTATCCAAAATGCTGTAATAAGTGTGTTAATGGAATGGGTCTCCTTGCAAGTAGGGGGAATTAGCGGCAAGGAAGAGAGCTATGTGAGAGGGGTAATGATGGGATAACTCCACCAGTATTTACGGAGTCCCTTCCCCAATGTAGTAGATGAGGCATGGTGCTTTTATGGTCAAAGAGTATTTTTATTCAAGAGGAAAATACATGCAAGAGCAATAAAACGGTTGGCACAAACACAGACAGTCCTAAGAAACTAGCCAGAGATTGGACTAGAGGGAGGGAGGGAAGTATATTTACCAATCTTGGAGAGCAGAATAGTCCATGGAGGAAGAGAGCTTCAAATATCCTGTGTTCTTGGCCAGGAGAGAGACCTAGGAAAGTGACCCCAAGGGAGTAGTGCTTGGATCCAGTAAGTGTGCATGGTTTGAATAGGAAAAGAGCCTTGGTTCTTATAGGACAAAATGTGTCCTGAGGCTGGGGAGCCCCCGCAGCCGTTGGGACTAAGACCCTAAATGTCAGTTCCTGGGAATAACAAAGGTTTGATTATCTTTGATTGGTGCTGCCAGGGTGTGATAAAAGGAGTACAAAGTGTTCTCCTGGTAGTTTGAAAAGAAGAAGTATGCTGATTAATACTCCTGGAGCTGAGTTGATGAACTTAGATAGGGACACCATCTTTCCAGGAACAAATTAGAATTTATCAGTGCTGATTGATTGTTCCTCGATCTAGGGGAGGGGATTTCATCACCAAAGGAGAATATCAGAATGTATTAAGTGGGGTGACTCAGAGAGACCCTTTCTTGTCACAGCTCATGCCCACAGCTGGTTGGGCAGTAAACCGATCACCTCAGTCTGTCTGCATTTGCATTCAGCATTTCATTCATGCCTTCTATTCCCAGGTGGGACTCAGCAACTCTGGCTGGAATTCCCCTGCTGCAGACCAGGCTGTATTAATCTAGGGGCCTTGTGATTTTTATATCACAGGCAACTATCAAACAGCTATTAAATGTGGTGGAAGCCAGGGCCGACTGCTTACAATTGTACCTTTCGGGTCCTACACACCGAAGTTGTACTTGCTTGCACCATTCCCTGGCAGATGGTAAGAAAAATGCTAATACTGAACAATCCTCCTCATGTTTAGGGGCCTATATCCTTCTACCACACCATTCTGCGAGACTGAAGCCTTCTCTAAGCCTAAGACACCTTCTTCTAAGTGGAAGTGATGCAAGAGTCACTGAAGATGAATTGAATTATTTATTATGGTTAAACACCAATTCTAAAATATGCACAATGCCACCATTAATGCATGAAAGAGAACATCAAGTATATTGATGTGAGCAGGCAACTCCACTTGGAGGAAGCCTTCTTAGATTTTTGGTGCATGGGCTATTTGCTCCTCCCACCCAGCCCTATATTGTGTTTGATGCTTTTCTGATTCATGCATAACATTTGATACCTTCAGTGGTGATCTCAACACTATCCCAGGGTTTGCCTGAATTTAGTGGATGCTGATTTCCTGATACTTTTTCCTCCATGTGAGAACGTGGTCTGATTCCTATTTAGATGTCTACATTCATCTTTTTCCTACCAGCCCTGGACCCATCCCCTGCAAGATGATTGGTCTGTTCTGCTACTCTCTCCCATTTTCCTCCTCTTCTCTTTTCTCTCTCCCTCTGGCTCCTTGGGGATGTTCAGTCCATCCATTGCACACCACAGTTTTCTCATCTTGTTTTGGCCATCTCTCCAATCAGTGTCACATCTAATCTAAAGGTCTCTGGATAACTTGAAGCCTAAGGTATCTCTGCTACTTAGTGTAATTATAGATCACTCTGCTTACAATCACGACAATTAGATCATCCAGAGCAAAAAATGCAAAATGGATTATTAACGTCCAGCACCTGTGCCATGGAGGGATCCCACAAGAGTTCACAACAGATTCTAGCTTTAGTTGCTAGGAAGAGATGGCCTTAATCCCTCAGAACAAGATGGTTTTAGCCAGAACATGTATATGTTATAGTTGTGGGAGGAGAGATAGGAGGAGAGATTCTCAGGCAGGATATTGGTGATTGGTTGCTTTAGTAATTTAACAATTGTGCAAAACAAATGACATGTGCAATGAGATAAGCATTTTTAGAGATCTTTCTTCCAATCAGAACTATTTTTCCAGAGGGGGACTGTGCAGACAATTATTGTCCTAGAGTAATCTAACACCAAGACGGAGGTGCATAGTACACCAAACAAAAATGGGCAAAATAAATTATCTTTCACTTCTGAAAAGATCAGGAGCAAGGTGAGAACGTGAAAAGAGTCAGGATCCTCTGCTGCACTGGAGACGTAACTCCTCACTTTCCCTGAAGTCAAGCCAAAAGGCATGGAATTGGCTTATATGTGGCCACACATTTAGCCCCCTATACAATATTCCTACCTGTGCCAAAGGAAGAAAAGAATAAAAACAGAACTTCTCCCTATGTGCTTTCAAACTAGCAATTCATCGATCCTGCACTGGACTTAAAAAAAAATTAAAAGAGGAAAGAAAGGAGCAGGGAAAGGGGGGTACGGGGAGTGGCTGCCTAGACAAGAGTAGCCCATCACAATGTAGTGGGCTGGCAGGGGGTGGGAGGGGGGAAGAGAGTCGAACACCAAAAACAGAATAAAGAGTATGCATGGGGAAACAGCCTACCGCAAAGCAGATTTTTTAAAAAGTCGTGGTATAAGCGCTTCCAGGAAAGCCGCAAAAAAACTGCATAGTGGCTGGAATGACTTCTCATGGCAGCAAATCTGGTACTGATGGTCACGACAAAATGTTGCAGTATGGGAACTGAACCGGCAAGATTGACCTGTGTAGACTTGGGTTTACACTAGAGGAAAGCTTCAAACTTGGGTGAGTGGAATCATAGAATACAGGCTAGTATATAGAGGATCCAACCAGCTTTTTCCGTCACTTCTAGCTCTTTAGGCTCCTAGCCATGCCATAAAAAAAACCTAACAGAATTAATAAGAGTTTAAATCTGAGGCCCTCTTTGAGCTTGAAACCCAGATCAAATGGGCTTCTGGGCATCTCCTCTGTCTGGTCCTGCTGGGTATCTCAGTCACATTTCAGGGGAGGGGGACACACAGAATGTTACATTTATCTTAAGCTACCTCCCTAATTGCTTCCCTGATGTACTGTCTTCTTTTCCCTTGATTTACATTCTTCTAGCAGTTGCTCTGTGCCCAGGAAGAGATGTTAAATAAAGTCAGCAAGTGACTAACCATGGAGTCCCTATTAATATGGAACTTTCTCATGAAATTTAATTATTGGTTTGAATTATTGATTTCTTGCTTGGATAAACTAATTCCTCCATAATCACTAGTAAAACTAATTCATGATAATTAGGAGGTGAGATAAGCGATGGAGATTGGTTTCATCAAATAATTATGCCACTCGGTTTGAAATATATTAAAGCTGCATGTTTCCCACCAATCGGGTGACAAAAGATATCGTTTATAATAATTTAGATCTCATTTGCAGTTGCTTTTATTATTTGGGAGTGGGCACATTTACAATCTTCCCTGTATGTGTGTGTGTGGAGAGTAGGGTGGGAAACAAACAACTTCCTTTTCAAGTACTAAAACTATATATAGATCATTTTTAAAGTGAAGATATCAGAGGAAGATATTCTATAAAACACTTAATTCTGAAAGTTTCCTCAGAATAAAAAGGGCTCATGACGGGGAGAATCCCTTGTGGGTTCTCCTTTTATGTTTCCAGGAACATTTTATATCTGCCTGTTACTAGTAATTGATTTCTGCATGCCCTTCTGTGTTGACTTTATGAGTCTATGCTGTATACCTCTGTAGTCCTCAGGGTGCAAACTCAGTGCAGGCATACTGCTTAGAAGTGGACAGTGCAAAACTTGTTGACATAATCCTAGCTAAGGTTCAAAACACTCAGCAAAACCATGATTTAGCCAGCCAAGCTAAACATTACCTCACGAGGCCATCTAGAGAAAGATAGAACTATATGTGCCACCTTGTAAACAGAAATGGAAAAAATAGATCATTGCTGTGTTGTGAGTGTAGCTCATGGCCTGGAGTACAATGATAGGGGCAATGCAGTTCAGGTCAGTCTCAAATATATCGCAAAGTAGAATACAGGAACTGAAATTGCATGAAAGCATGTGTATCCAGAAGGCAACCATTAAAAAGACAAACAGTAGAAAACAAGGTATGTGAAACACATATAAGGTTGGATCCACACTAAACTATTAGTGATGGTGAAGAGTGTCCTCAAGTCGCCACTGACTTATGGCGACCCCTGGTGGGGTGTTCATGGCAAGAGACTATCCGAGGTGTTTTGTCATTGCCTTCCTCTGCAACTCTGGTCTTCGTTGGAGGTCCCCCATCCAAGTACTAACAAAGGCTGTCCCTGCTTAGCTTCTGCAGTCTGATGAGATCAGGCTCACCTGGGCTATCCAGGTCAGGGTACTAAACTATTAACCCCTTAGGGGTTAACCATTAATTCCTTAGGGACTCCTATCCCCTAGGAGCAGCATTTTGCAGAGATACATTGACTGAATTCAGAAGGGGGAAGGTAGGAAAGTTCCATTCCCCTAATGGGAGATTTAGGTCCAATCTGTACAAAACAAATACTAGCACTGCCTGTATTTACTTGAAAAGAAGGCAACTAGGGTTGCCAGAAATAGCCTTAATGGGCCTTACCAGGTTGGAGGGAGCTTGATAGCAATGTAATGGCATTGCCAGTAATGTACTGATTTCACACTCCCTATGCCCAGAAATTATATCAGCACATTGCTAGGGACACTCTAGATTTTGGGGAAAACTCTATAGTTTAACCATAGAGATTTCGATTCCAGTTCAGTAGTGCCTTAAAACAAACAAGATTTTCAGGGTATAAGCTTTCAAGAGTCTTCATCAGATACAAGTAGGAATGAAGATCCCTGAGCCTTTAACTCCTAATCAGGAGTTGAGAAGGGCTTTACAACAAAGAGAATCAGGATCCAAACATACAATTCAGCTATTGTTGCTCTGATAAAGAGCTCCAGCAGCGATATCTGTGCCTCAAGGAGCATGCTTTGGTCTCTTGGACAAATCAGTCCTGCAAGCTAGGCAAAATGGTCTGGAGTGCTGCTGTTTGCTAGGCATTGGTTTAGAGCAATATTCATCTTGATGTATTAATAAACCATTTTTCCTCACCTTTCCTTGTAGCTCAAAGCATCTTATAAATTATAACTGAAAACACTCCAATTTAAAATCAGTATACTAAGCCCCCATGACTCCCCTTCTCACAAGAGATTCCTGCAGTTATATTCCATTAAAAGCCCTGGCAAAAAAGTCTTGTAGCATCTCTGTCAATTTCTAACGAGAGCAGCCTCCTCACCACAATGGAGAAGCGTCTGTCTCTGGTTGTTACCAGCTGGCTACCACAGACGGCTCACAGAGGTATATGGGAGGAAACAGTCTTTCAGATAGGTGTGTCTTGGGCTGTGAAGAGCCTTAAAGTTCATGACCAGCACCTTGAATATGACTTGAAAACAAACTGGCAGCTAAAAAGACAGGCAAGATATGTACTAGCTAGCTGGCCCCTGACAAATAATCAGACTGCTGCATTCTGAAGCAGCTAGTTCTCACAGTGTCTTCAAGGGCAGCCCAATACAGAGTGTGTTACAGTAGCCTGCCCACGAGGTTACAAAAACATGGATCAGCATGGCCAGAACTGCTGGGTTTATTCAGATTTAATTAATTAAAAACTATTAATTATTAACTATTAACCCTTCGGGGTTAACTATTAATTCCTTAGGGACCTGTTAAGAATGCCTCCTGTCCGGAATGTTCTTTCATTATTGATAGAGACATCTTCAAGCAGATTTTGATCATTAATTGACTTTTCACCTAAGTAAGTAAGTCAGAAGGATGATGATCTAATGGTAATGTTCATATGCAAATATATTAATAGCTATACAATATAATTAGATGTTATGATACAGTAAATCGAATTAGAACTCTACACACCTTCATTTTTTTTTCACTCTTCCAAAAGCAAGCTTTGCATTTTTAAATTAAAAAATCTGGAGCTAGCTAATTAGAAAAAATAAATTATCTTTCAAGAATTTGTCACCAGATCAAGTATCTTGCATTTGATAGCAATTTATTGCTTGGTGTTTTTTAATTAGCATCACTACCGTGAGATTGGCTGCCTCGAGTTTGACACATTACAATATCCCCTGATGTCTGGGACCAGATCCAAAAGCATGTGCCGACTTCCATTGTCAGGCACAACATCACCAGCAGTGATGTTGCCATTCTTCAGCATTTCATATATTTTTATTTCTAAAACTAAATAAATGTTCCGAGGAGATTTTATTTGTACAATGCGGAAACTGGAAGAAATTCAATTGTTCTCCAATTTTCTGAAGTCCATTGTTTTTGAAAAGGAAATGGTGCAGAATGAAATGAACCATTGTAAATAAATACAAGGGAAAGATTTGCCTCCTTCACACAACATTTAGGCTCATTTAATGATAGGGTTACTACCGTTTAATCTGACAAATTGCAGATAGTCCTGTCATTAACCCTATCATTTTAGCAAAAAGGGAACTTAGAAGACTAACTGTAACCAAGGCATAACAATGGCTATGCAGTCATACTAATTACATGCACGATTAAATGTGAAGATGAGGAACAGGTCATGAATACTTGTATCTACTTGTATCCCGCACCACAATTTCAAGGGAGGGATAGCTTTAAAGGCAATACAGCGATGTATTATATTCCCACTAATGTCCTCTTACTCTTTCATTTCTTGAAAAGGATGATTGTAGTAGCTTGTGGCTAACTCAATAAACCACTTTTCCTGATATGTAGTACATTTTTTTAGACTATAATAAGACCTGGCTGTCCCAGGCTAGCCCAATCTCATCAGATCTCATAAGCTAAGCAAGGTCAGCCCAGGTTAGTACTTGGATGGGAGACTACCAATGAAGTCCAGGGTCTCAATGCACCAGCAGGTAATGGCAAACTACCTCTGCCTCTTGCCTTGCAAAGTATCTGGGGTTGCCATAAGTTGGCTGCAGCTTGAAGAAAATTTAGACACACATCATAATCTCTCTCATTGGGAAAATAGATGGTATCACCTGTCGTAACATTTTTGGAAATTCTGAAGCCATGTGGGGAGAGACAATTGTGGGGATTTTTTCCCTGGAAAAAGAAACAGAATTTGGGGGGTGGAAATTGAAATGGGTGTGGCACAAAGGGCCTGCTAGGTACCTGGAAACCATCAATACTCTAGGAGCTGGGCCAAGTTGAAGCTGATCTGGTGGAATGCTAGAGTCAACAGCTAATCAGGGACAATAGGAAACGTGATGGCAAGAACATCTGTGAGGACAACAGAGCAATCCTGTAGGGGAAGCATGGCTATGTACAGGGCATCTAGGGCAGGCAGAGCCATTTGGTAATGGTCTACCATGCATGACTAGAAGGGGTCTAAGGATGGCAGCATGGTGCGGTTTGGGGCTAGAACTGTTGAGAGAGAGACAAAACTCTTTCCATTGCTCTGCCCATGAGCCATATTTTAAATCTCTCCAGCTGTAGGTGCTAGACAAAAATAAAGAATGCAATCTATTTTAAGATCAGCTTGATTCCAAATGGTTTGCTATAAATGGCCAGTTGCACTACTAGCCATGGTGTGATGGTTCCTGCCAAGCTTGCAACAACCAGCTACCCTCCTGGTAACCAAGTTCTACCCCCTATCCTGGTATCGACTCAGGTTCCAGTTCCAAATAGCTTCTAGGCAGGATCTCAACTCCTGTGAGACCTCTTTGACACTATCCAACCCCTACCCACTCACCCCTACCCCAGTCACTGCAACAGCAGGATTGAGGGAAAGAGCTGTGATTCTTGAAGACTGACTCACAATGAAGCCTGGTACAAACCAAGCTTAAACTTCAGTAGGGATTTGGGTTTCGTTTCTATCTGACTTAGAGTCTCTCTACACGAGACATCTTACATGGAGATGCTCAAGTGTAGGGAGATGCAATGTTAGCAGGTAAACATAGTTTTAAAAGACATGTCAATTTCACCTCTCTACATGGCAGTAGTTTAAAAAGACAGAGCCAACAGAGATCACTCCTTGGAGGGTTTGTTAATTTCATCTTCGCCTCCTTGAAGGAGAGGTGAACTTGACAAAGGCTTAAAAAGACAAAGGCTCTGTCTTTTTAAATTACGTTTCCCAGCTAACATTGCGTCTCCCTACACTTGAGCATCCCCGTGTAAAATGTCTCATGTAGAGAGACTCTCAGAATGTGTGTGAACTCTCTAAGATTGCCATTTGGCACCACTCATTCAGTAGTCCCTAGAGTGGCACCTGTGGGCACCATATGCTTCCTAATGCCCACTTATGGCTTCCTCAAAATAAAGAGCACATCTTGTCTCTCCTGCTTGTTTTTCAGCAACTTTTATCTTTGAAAGTGAAGGCAGCAGGACTGATAGAAGAACGTTTGGGCATGTAGTTCTGCCTTTTGGGGGAGGGGGGAGCAAATGGAGAAATTGTCAGTAAGAAATTTTCTGCTTATTAGCAGAGCTCCAAAAATATGAACAATTCTGGATGGATAGCAAAACTAACTTGAGGATCTGGAGCATAAAGCATTATATTTCATTCCAATTCAAAATAGCTGCACTGATCTAACATGCCATGGTAGTGCTAAGACAAAACTCATCCATTAACAGAGAGAACCCAAACCCATTAAGACTTTATAAACCAAAATCAGAATCAATCAACACCTTGGGTAGTCTTAGAAGAGCAATGCTAATAGACTCCCTGCAGCCAGCTCCACTAGCACAACCAGTACTGGCTTAGAGAGGTGATCAATAGCAGTCCTAAGTAAATGTAATGCAATGCTTTCTAATGACGCTTACAGGTATGTCAAAAGAGCTCTTTCAGTCATCAAAATTTAACTTGCACCTCAGATTGCCTCTCAGTTAACCTAGAGTGAATTTTGAAGCAAATCTGGAGGACTCTGATGCGGCAAGGACTTGAATTTCAAGGTAAATTAGCAGAAAAATAGAATCATGAAGCTGGAAGGGAACCCAAGGGTTATCAAGTCCTTCACAATGCAAGAAATTCACAGGTAACCTCCCCCAGGGCCCCCTGCTCTATGCCCAGAGGAAAGCCAAAAACCCCGCCAGGATCTCTGGCCAGTCTGGCCTGGAGGAAAATTCCTTTCTGACCCCAAAGTGGCAATCAGCATATAGGCATATAGAAAAGGTTCTCACGAACCTGGCACTGGCTCATCCCTTCACGCTCTCCTCTCCTAATCTGTATACATTCATATTAAGTTAGTCTTATTATAGCTGTGAGTTGACCATCTAGATTTTTTTCCCAAGGAAGGTGAGCCCTCCACCCACTGAGGAAGACTGTTCCACTGAGGAACCACTCTAAATGTCAGGAAGTTCTTCCTAATGTTTATCCAAAGACGCTTTTCGTTTAATTTTAACCTGTTGTTTCTGGTCCAACCTGCTGGGGCAAAAGAAAACTCCACTCCATCCTCTATGAATTTTGATCAGATTTCCTTCCCCCCACTCATTCTGAGAACCACTGTGGTTGAATTGCATGCAAATACTGTGATTTATTTGTATCATTGGTTGTTGTGGATTTTCCGGGCTGTATAGCCGTGGTCCTGGCATTGTAGTTCCTGACGTTTCGCCAGCAGCTGTGGCTGGCATCTTCAGAGGTGTAGCACCAAAAGACAGAGATCTCTCAGTGTCACAGTGTGGAAAAGACGTTGGCAGGTCATTTATACCTACTCAGGAGGGTTGGGGTTGGGCTGAGTCATCCTGTAAGAGTTTCCCAGGGTGTGGAATGCTAATGGCGGGAGGCTTCACTGTATCCTGAGGAGGTTCTTTTGCATATGGATTGGTGCTTGATGTGCTAATGTGCTAACGATGTGTATCATTGTTCCTCAAGTGAGCTCAGGGTAGCACACATGCTTCTCCATTTTCCATTTTTAACCTCATAATAACTTTGTTAGGTTGACAGATCTAATCAGCTTTTCCACTGGATAACAGATGGGTGGACTGCCAAAAAGGCTATGCTGAGGATCATGAGACGTACAAGGAAAAGAGCCGTGTTCAACCAAGGCTAAGTGGGAAAAGCCCCAGATCCAGCTCACAGACTGGTCCAAGGTCACTCAGTGAGCTTCACAGGAGATTGGAGTTTGAACATGTTTTTTTAATTATTATTGATTAAAATATACAACATTTAGAGAACAAGTAACAGATAAAAAAATTACAACATACAATAGGAAACAACATGCAACATACACTAGTGGCCAAAAGTGTGGAAACCTTTTGGAAAAAGTGTATTTTTGAGGTTGGATGGCTCATAACACCACTTTTTTTGGAGTAATACCATAAAATTATCAATGGAAAGATAATTTAATCAAGAATTTAATGCAATAACTTTTATGAAGAAAATTTTTTAGAACAGTGGTTATAAAGAAGAAAATTGAAACACAGAAAAAATGAATTATACAACAATTCTCACTATGAGTGATTCTGCACACGGTGGATAATGCACTTCTAATCCTCTTTATAGATCATTTGGAACAGATTTTTTTGTGTGCAGAACAAAAAATCCACCTCAAACGATTGATAAAGTGCATTGAAAGTGCATTATCCAATGTGTGCAGAATTAGCCCATGTCAGTTAATACTTAGTTGGGTAACCTTTTGCTTTAATTACGGCCTTACAACACCTTCCCATGGAGCAAACCAAGTTTTTTTGGTTCTGCAGCTGTTATAATGTGAAACCACGATTGAGTTACTGCTTCTATTAATTGCTGTTTATTGCTGGGTTGCTTCTCACTAACCAGTTTCTTTAGTCGGCTCCATAGATTTTCGATGGGTTAGGTTTAGGGTTAGGGTTAGGGAATATGATTATCTTGAAACCACTTTTGCACACAGCAGCAACATGACATGGAGCTGAATCTTGTTGAAATATAAATGCTTCATAGATGAATGTGTTACCATGGAGTGTGTTTTTATTACAAACAATTCCAATTATCAGAGACAGTAAGCACTTCGAAAAGTGGCAGAGGAAGATTTCCGATTTTGTATGGGCAGGCAAGAAACCGCGAGTAAAAATGAAAGTTTTGTGTGATGCCAAAGAAAGAGGTGGACTGCAATTGCCGAATATCAGATTATACTATGAAGCAGTTTGTTTGGTTTGGCTTAAAGATTGGATGTCATTGGAGAACTGTAAGCTACTAACTTTGGAAGGCTATAAAAAATTGTTTGGATGGCATGCCTACTTGTGGCACGATAAATTGAAAGCTGATTCTAGGTTTCTGCATCATTATGTGAGAAGGAGTCTCTTGACAATCTGGAAAAAATATAAAACTTATTTGGGCAAAGGTATCCCCTCGTGGGTGGTACCATATGAATCTATCGACCCGAGAGTTATTTATAACAGAGATCAATGTCTGTCCTACAAAAAGATTCTCATTCAGGAACAAAATATGATAAGAATTAAAACAGAAGAAGTGCTAGCTTCATGTTATGGATGGCTTCAATATAGGCAGATAAAGGACTTATATAACTCGGATCGCTCAAAAGGTGGAATTAAATGGAAAGATTCAGAACTGGAAGAAGCTATATTGCAAGAAAGTAAGAAGAAAATTTCAAAAATTTATAAAATTCTTTTGAAGTGGCATACAGAGGATGAAACTGTTAAAGTCCAGATGGTGAAGTGGGCTATAAACTGTCAAAGAGACATAACAATGGAGTCATGGGAGTATTTGTGGAAAAATACATTGAAGATTTCAACTTGTACCAGCATTAAGGAAAATGTTTTTAAGATGATATATAGGTGGTATTTGACGCCAAAAAAATAGCTTATGGAAATGCTAAAATGTCTGATAAGTGTTGGAAATGTAAAAGTCATGAAGGATCATTGTATCACATGTGGTGGACTTGTGAGGTAGCTAGGCAGTACTGGGGAGATATTTTAGAAATTATAAATGAGATTTTGCAGATTTCAGTAATAAAGAACCCAGAACTCCTGCTACTGAACTTAAATATGGAAGATGTTCCTATGCAACACAGAACACTGCTATTTTATATGACAACAGCGGCAAGAATACTATATGCACAGAAATGGAAAGTGCTAGAAATACCATCTATTGGAGAGTGAATACAAAAGTTGCTATACACGGCAGAAATGGACAAGATGACAAGAAGGCTGAGAGACCAGAACTCTGAAGAATTTTTTAAGGACTGGGGGAGACTGAAGGAGTATTTGGAGAAAAAGTGGGACGTGAAGGGGAAATTATGGCAATTTGAAAGTTACTAATTGGGGGAAATATTGGAGATAGGGATTTTTACCATTTAAAGTGAAGTTTTAATTATTGCTAAGTTTAAGTTTTGAATAGATTTGAATTTAATGGATATTATTTAGTTTATTAGGGAAATATGGGATAATAATATATAAAGGGAATAGATAAGTAAGGAATAGAATAAGATATGAGTTGGAAAGCTGTTGGAAGTCTGAGAAAAAGTGGGGAGGGAAAGGGTGGGAGAAAATTGATATTTCGGTTTTAAATAAAAATGTTATTTGTAATATGTACTTACCTAATAAAAAACTTTTCAAAAATAAAAAGAAATATAAATGCTTCATTATCTTGAAAAAGATCACTTGTGGAAGGTCTCAGTTTGGGCTCAAGTATTTCATTTATGTATTTTGGGGCATTTATATTGCCATTTATCACGCAAATTCTGCCCACACTTTTTAATGTCTTACAACCCCATATCATAACACTAACTGGGTGTTTCACGGTAGGTGTAATGCAATCAGGATGCAAATCTTCTCTGATTCTTCTTCTCACGTATTTTATGCCATTGCTACCAAACAGGGAGATTTTGGTCTCATCACTCCAAATAACACTGTCCCATTGTTCCGCTGTTCAGTTAACATGGGTTTTAGCCCAGTTTAATCTTTTCAACCTTTGTTTGAGAGATAATGGCTTTTTCATGGAATTCTAGCATTAAGACAAACTTCCTCCAGTCTGCGCCGAACAGTCCTTGCACTCAACTTCACATTGAATCGAGCCATTTCGTTCCTTATACACCCCGATGATTTTCTTCTGTCACCTAGTCTCAGTCTCTCAATTCTTCTATCATCCCTTACTTGTGTGCACCTTTTCCTGCCTTTACCAGTCTGGTTTTGTAGTGACTGAGTTGCTTTATACCTCTTCAAAAATTTAGAAATGCCAGCGTTGGTTAAGTTTCCACCAATTTTTCTTCTAATTTCTTCATAACTGTAGCCTTGTTCATGTAATAGTACTATTCTACATTGCTTTCTGGGTGACCAGTCAACTCTTGGTGCCATTTCTTTAATTTTATTATGTTTTACAAGCTCACTAAATGAAAGAACACAAAACAAACAAACCAACTTGATACCAATCACATAACACACTGACAAATGACCTCCTCTCAGCTCCAATACATGACATCAATAGTTGAATTCTACTGTGACCTGATTGGCTCATTGCCAAAACAAGATGACACCTGATTGGCTCTCTAAAGACTCATGCTCATTGGCTACATTCAAATGAAGGAAAGCTACTTCATATCAACCTAAGCAAGTTGTGCTTCCTTTTCCTGGTTATTTGGCTATAACATTTGATAGAATACAAATAATTGAACAAACTTTGTTGCATTACATTCTTGATTAAATTATCTTTCCATTGATACATAATTTTATGGTATTACTCCAAAAAAAAGTGGTGTTATGAGCCATCAAACCTCAAAAATGCACTTTTCCCAAAAGGTTTCCCCAATTTTGGCCACTAGCGTAGTTTGAAAAAACTTAACATTTGAAGATATTTGTTACAATAGTTCAAAGACAGATTTAAGATTCTTCAATTTAAACCAAACATTTTTATTTTCCAGATACTCAAGGAAAGGAAACCATTTTTTGAGAAAATCAGTACATTTTGGAAAGTGTTCGGCTTGGTTCAATTTGTCATTCAGTTTTTCCAAAATGAATAACATGGGTTTTTTAAACACTCAGTCCAACAATTTAACCACTACATCACATAATACATTTTTTTTTGCCAAAAGTGGACTTCAGATTATGATGATAATAATGCACATGTATACAGTTTTAGAATATTCAAACAGTTTCATGTAAGTTTCTTCAGGAAGTCCTTCCAGCATACTGAAAGATGGTTGTATCATTATGGTGTGGCATCATTATCCTCGTATTGCCGATGGTGAGGAGGGGTTGAAGCTGGAAAAGAGTGCTTAAGCTAAGGCTAACTAGCATGTTTGTAGCAGTAGAAAAGAGCAAAAATCCAATAGCAGCTATAAAACTAATAAAATTTGTGGTAGAGTATGAGTTTTCGTGAGTCACAGCTAATTTCTTCAGATAACATATCTGGTACTAAATCTGATAGCTTATCATGAAAGCTCATACCCTGCCAGAAATTTTATGAGTCTTATAGAAGCAACTGGACTCTTGCTCTTTTCTACTGCTACAGACAGACTAACCCATCTTGATCTAGCATGTTCGTAGTACAGCTACGACTGGGACAGCCTGCAAGAAGAAAACACTTCTGTCCCAATAGAAGGGGGAGAGAGGGAAGAAGAACAAGTGGAAAGTGAGGGCTGCTGGTTCACCATGGCTTGCATGGGACTGCTTGGGAAGAGCATGTTTTTTCTCTAGTGACCAAACCAACCAGCAAAAATAAATTGGAGAAAAGACAGCAGAATCAGCTCTCATGTTAATGTTTCTGTCTGATCCATACTTGGTTATTGCATTTTAATCCAAAATGACTGCAAGCAAGCATAAACTAGGAACAATTTTGCAGTGTCTCGTCATGATGGTGGAACGCCAGACACAATTACACCCCTGTTCAATTTTTATTCAGTATTGAAAATGATCGGCAATTTCCCTTCGCCTTCTTTTTGGTGTCCGTATCATCTGCATCATTATCAATTAATTCCAGCTTCAGTGTCGCGTCACCCCACGCTTTGCCATTGTTACATCGGATCATGTTAAACTGAAGTTCTGACAGTTTCCAGCTCTACGAAAGCTTTGATTCAAATTAATTTAATATCAAATAACAGGTACCCCGTCTAGCTGCTGGCAGGCTTTAAACTGATCATTTGATTATACCCATTCTTTACTCTTTAAAATAGCAGATCTTTAATTGTAGCTGTTGCACAAAGCCTTTACCAAAAGAAACATTTCCTCTTAGAGCTGACATTGATATGACAATCAGAGCAATAGCACAGTTCATTTTATGAGGAAACACACTCTCTATAATTTAACCCTTATACAATAAATGTTAGACGTTTGTGATAATACCTTCTGCCACATTTATTTCTGGAACTCCTCATGCTATTCACCTACGTTTTATCACGTTATAGGGAGCAGATCTATATATTTGACATGCCAGTTGAGGAGGGAGGGAGGAGCAAAAAGACTTAACAGATCCAGATAAAACTGATAAATATCTTTTCTTACTGCCAGGAATTGCAATTCAAAATAGAGGGGCTTGCGTTCAAGGCTTTTCATTCAGTTTTATTTACAGTGGAAGAAATTTCCCAGAAAAAGTCTTATGAAGTTCAAATAGAGGAAGCTCAGTTTATATAGCTCAGGCCATTCCTATGTTTTAAGCTACTTTCATGTGTTAATGCTGAAAAAAAACTGTAAAAGATTCCAGCCTCTTGGAACTACAGCTTCCAAGGGTTCCTTGGGGACAGACATGGTAACGAGACCAGTTTTAATAACGTAGAGTGGCTTCAGGATGAGGAGCAAACCTGGGGACTAGAAAGACTAGAATTTTGACATAGGAGCTCCATATACAGCATTTGATATCTATGTTGTCACAAGTATAGAAGCCTGATGTGGACCCAATCCAAAAGCCAGACTAGGGTGTTGTATGTAAGTAGGTTGTCTAGAAAAATATTCTGATTACTCCAGTTAATTTTCAGAATGTATTGGGGATGAGAAAAGGTCTGCTCAACAAAGAGAGCATGTTTGCCTAAAGTGTTAAATGGTCATGCTATACATATTTTGCGGGTGTAGATGTAGTGCCATCCTATGCTCTGATGACCCTCCTTTACCAGAGAGTCACAAGTAACCTATATTCACAATATAGTTTTAATCCATTTTAGATTCAGCCTACAGTATTCACCAAGGTCTGTTTCCCCAGAAGGTAGCTTCTATGTTTGCACATACCTTAGCACAATGTTTCCCAACCTTTGGGGCAGGACTAGAGATGGGCACGAACAGCAATACGAAAAAAAGCCACGAACAGCCCAATCTTCTGTTCACGAACAAGCTGTTCATGAGGCCCCATTCTAAACGAACAGGCGGTCATTGCAAGCCTCATTCATTGCTGTTCGTCAGTCTGGCACCTGCAATCAATTCCCTTGGCAACTTAGCCAGGGATTGTCTGAACTCTGTGTGAACTCCTGCTGTTGCTCTGGAAACCCCAATCAAAGCCCAATTTAGCTTGATAGGCAGGTCTTCCTTTCAAGTGTGGAACTCCAAATTTGTTACAAGGGAGCACAGAGCAGGGGGGAGGGGGGCTCCCAGCTCTGGATTAGTTTTCAGACAGTGGAGAGGGAGAGAAAGTTGCTGTAGGCATTTTGATAGAGTGCATTGGAGCTTGAATTTTCTTTTTGTGTGGTGGGATAGGGATCTACCCCTTCAAATTCCAGGGCTGCTGCCAGGCTCTGGGCCAAGCTATTATTTATTATTGGTACCTTTCCTGCTGCTTGCTCAGGTAAGGGTTCTGGGAGTGGTGCAGTAGGGATCTACCCCTTCAAGCTCCAGGGCTGCTGCCACGTTCTGGGCCAAGCTATTATTTATTATTGGTACTTTTCCTGCTGCCCGCTCAGGTCAGATTTCTGGGAGTGGTGCAGTAGGGATCTTTACTTGGATGATGGCTGGAGGAGAGCTTGCTGGCCCCCACGAACAGGCAACCATGAACATGTTCGTGAACAGGGCCATATTCGTGGTTGTTTGTGAGTCTCTGTTCGTGGATGGCAACGAACAATGAACATCATGTTCATGTTTTTTTTTTCTTTTCTGTTCTTGCCCATCTCTAGTCAGGACCCAAAAGTGGGTGGCGAAGCCTCTGAAAGTGGGTCTGAGGCCAGCCCTTCTTAATTGCCTCTTCTACCCTTTGTATTGCTCTCTTTCTCTTCAATGCCATCTTCTTACATTCTCACTTCCCTCACTCTTTGCAAGGAAGGAAACCATTTGGCAACTTGTAACTTTACAGACATACTTTTTCTTATGTAGAATATTTCTGAAGGAAAATCACCATGTGTGAAACATCTGTTATAAGAACTAACTTGCTCAAGTTGTGGCAAGGCCTTGATCTATAGTTTGGAAACTAAGACGTGGCCCTGGAAACAGTGTCTTTACATTAGTTTGTATTTTTTTTTCTTCACTGCGTATACATGCTTATTGATCAAGTAAAATGTGTTCTGATGGTTACTAGAGGGATTTTCTTAGAATCTTAAAGGGGAGTATTGGAGAAGAAGAGGGAGGTCAAAGGATGAGTATAGCCCTCATATGCAAAGGTTATGTACTTTGGGATGCCACTTCCCTAGACTGCTGACACTGAGCATTTGGAAAGTGCTAATAGAAGCTTGACTAAAGATAACCTCCTTGTATTGGAGCATGAGAGCATAAAATCAATACCTCGGAAGAATTCAATGTATTTGGGGATTTGCTCACATTTCATTACTTGATCTCCATGGAAGTCTAGGAAAGAAGGTAGGTTGGAGGCCATCTGCTGCCACTGTTAAGAAGACCGGACGACATGGTCGAAGACCAAAGATATTAGTTCTGTTGACTGGATCCCATGAGGTACAAGCAGAAACAACTTGTGGAGGCAGAACTTCCTTGCTTCCCATCTGACATCAACCCTTTGTGATCCCTTAAAAGCCAAATCTTGATTCCCCACTCCTCCACTTGAAGGCAGCTGGGTGACCTTGGGGCAGTCACAGCTCTCTCAGAGCTCTCTCAACCCCACTCACCTCACAGGATGATTGTCGTGAGGATAATAATAACACATTTTGTAAACTGCCTTGAGTGGGTGTTAAGTTGTCCTGACAGATGATATATACATTTAATGTTGTTGTTGTTAACTTTTAACTGTTTTTGTCAGGAATATTACACAAAACATGCCTATCTTCAAAACATCTGAAATCCCCAATGCCTTGCCTAACCAGCAGATCTCCTAACCCTTCTGACCCCCTCAATCCAACAACTCCCAACTCTGTCAGCTGCCCAGCAATTTAACTATCCAGCTCCTCATTTTCTTTTCAACATTCCAATCCACCATCTGAAAGCAATTGGTTGAGGCTCCTGGAGGGCAGAACTTGAAACCACCCATCACACCTACCTTACAGGATTGCTGCAAATATTACAAGGTAATATATGCAAAATGCCCCACTCTGCCACATAAAAGCTACTATTATGCAAGGGGGATGAAGAATCACACAGAAGGGAAAATCCCAGCATACCTTGCTCTTTTCACCACTGTGCCCCCCCCTTGCCTCTCCCTTCTTCCTGCTACTTGCTATGATTGCTACTGCCTGCTTCTCATTTCTGTCCACTAATTTTGCTTGATAACGGCAACCCAAAATGGCTCACACATTCCAGCTTTTGTGAAGTCTGCAGAGCTCTCCTTAACTTTTTGGAGCTCTTTTAAAATTTCCCAATTATTTGCTTTTAAGTAAGATTTTCTAAAAACCTGTAGGATCTCCCAGGTTTCAAGTAACCTGCCTGATGTTTGCGGCTGGCTGTACTGCACACTTTGAGGATCCACACAGGGGGAAGACCTTTGCTTTTTGACAAATGCGTGTGGTATCGTTTGCATCTCCTTGAAATGCCTTGGCAGTTAAGCCCGCTCCTGTATCAGGAAAGGAGAACAAGCAGCAACTGCTGTGTGCTTTAGCTGTTCTGCACCAAGAACAGAACAAAGTTGATCCTAGCAGGAGCCTAGCAACAAACTCCCTCAAACTGATTTCCCCCTGCCATCTCTTTGGTGAAAACGCCAGTTGACGCCAAGAGCATGCTGATAGCTTTTAAGTTTAGAAACATGATTTGAGGCTGCATAAAACAGCTTACAGCTCATAAATATCTCCCAAGAGAGCTTTACGTCTGAAACAGAGTCAATTAAAGCAGTTTCACCTTCATTAATCAAACAAAGTACATTATTGTACAGAAAATGAGGAAACTGCAAGGGGAAAGAAAATCAAACACAAGTTAAATGTGTATGGATTCTCCAGGCTTTAAAAAAGGAGGGGTGGGGAACTGAGAGAAGAAAGAAAAGATGAAATTGTATAGGGAACCAAAGAAATAGTGGAAATTGCTTTTGTTTCTGCAGTATGTTTTGGAATTTTTTTAAAGCTAAACAGAATCCCAAGTTCCATTTCCCTCAGTACCAACATGGATTTCTGGGTGGGCAGAAAAGACACTCCTGAGGAAAGGAGTCATCTCTGAAATGTAATTTGATATCCTTCTTCAAGTCACTTCAACTGGTTTGACTATCTGGGGACTTGAAGGAAATTGCTGCTGTCATAAATTGCTGCTTTCATACTGCCCTGAAGGCTCAAGAGACCAAAGAAAGCCTTTAATAATGACACAGCTTTATTGGGCATGCTGCACAGGGGCTTTGGACACAACACAGTTGTGGAATGAACAGGAAGAACAAGAGCCCTGGTGCTTCCCATGTCTCCTCGACACCATCTTCTCTGAAACACAGCTTCCCCATCTCCCTGCTCAGGTATACACTGTTCTTACACTGGAGCTCCTGCTGTTCCCAGTTGGAAAAATGGCAGGGAAAAAGTATTTGAAATATGGACACACTGAAGAGAAACAGGATGCAAAAGGCACTTTGGGGGGATCCACATGTCATTGGATACAGTGTTGCTGCAATCAATCCATATGGGAAAACCCAATAGGTGAATTACTATGATAGCACAAAAGCAAACGATATGTAGTTGCTTCTTCCACCTCATTCTCAATGTCGCCACATCTCAAACTCCTTACAGCCACATCTGAAATTCTGATCTGAATCTTGATCTTTAAGGTGTTGTGCTGCTCAAACCTTACATGTAAACATGTGAAGCTGCTGTACACTGAGAGCCAAGCTACAAGTGATGCCTTACACAGGTTGGACCTTGTCAGCTTACTTCAAGTTTTGATGGGAAATGTAGGCATCCTGGTTTTACAGTTTGGCTCTCCATTACAGCTGCAAGAGCAGGATGCCTACATTTCCCATCAAAACTTGAGGGAAGCTGACAAGTGTCCAACCTGTGTCAGGCATCACTTGTAGTTTGGCTCTGAGTCAGGCTACTGGCCTATCAATGTCTGTTTGTATTGTCTACTCTGATTGGCAGAGTGTCTCCACTATCTCAGGTAGAAGTCTTTCACACCATCTGTTACCTGATTATTTACACTGGAGGTGCTGGAGATGAATCTGGGTCCTTCTGCACACTAAGAATAGGTTCTACCACTGAGCCATGAAACCATCTCACAGCCTTCCTTGTGGTCTTTGCTGTAGCCCTCTCTACTGGATGGCAAAATAGTAGAGTCCAGTAGTACCGTTAAGACTATCCAACTTTATTGTAGCATTTTATTGATGCATTTGATGAAGAGAGCTGTGGCTCTCGAAAGCTTATGCTACAATAAGCTTGTGCTTATGCTTATGCTACAATAGTCTTAAAGGTGCTACAGAACGCTTTACTATTTTGCTGCTACAGACTAACATGCCTAACTCCTCTGGATCTATTGGATGGGAGGCTAATTAGCCTCATACTTGTCAATGTTCAGACCTAATCAGAAAATCAAAAAGAGAGCCAATCTAAAAGATAATTGTAACCACCACATCTTCTGTGCTTCTGTGTCTTATGAGAACAAATTGTGAATAGCCAGCTGTAGCTGGCTTGCTTGCTTTTTTGTTCTCTCTCTCTCTCTCTCTCTCTCTCTCTCTCTCTCTGTGTGTGTGTGTGTGTGATGTGCCGTCAAGTTGCCTCCGACCTATGGTGACCCCATGAAGAAAAGACCTCCAAAATGTCCTATCATTAACAGACTTGTTCAGATCCTGCAAACTGGAGGACGTGGCTTCTTTTATTGAGTCAAGTCATCTTGTTTTAGGTCTTCCTCGTTTCCTACTGCCTTCCACTTTTCCTGGTATTAATGCCTTTTCCAGAGAATCTTGTCTTCTCATAATGTGATATAATGTGTCTCCTCATAAAGTGATATATCACTTTGGTCCCTGAGTTACCTCTTGAATGAGTTATTTATGCTACAGTGAATGTATGTTACTTGGTGAATTTGTTTACATTAATATGCAACTGTTAATTATACCGGGCAGATGGCCAAAAATATCTGAAAGTTTCAGAAATGCCTTGACAAATGATGACAGTAACTTAAATAGTTCAGATAAAGGTTGGCTTTATCTAAAAAGTGGGAAAAATAGAGGAGGGGTGCCCGCCTAGGAGAGAAAAAATGGAGTTGTGTGAAAACTATGTTACAGGATTCTTTTGTTCAACTTTCTTATCCTGTCCCAGGACATTTGTAACTAAAGGTTAACAAACTGATGAGGCTCTAATGGTGACACAATTTCCCCTCTGTAGATGCTTTACACAGCTGTTATGTTTTTGTTGGACGTGAGAAATCTTTTCCTACTTGGTAAAGAAATTGGAGTAGTTTTCCTGTGAGGAAAATCTAAGGAGGCTGGGACTTTTCAGTTTATAAAATGACTGAGGGGAGATATGATAGGGGTTTACAAATTAACGCATGAAGTAAAGAAAGTAGGTCGAGAGAACATTTTCTCCCTCTCCCATAATATTAGACTTTGAGTGCACTCGATGGAGTTGATGGTAGGAATGTGCCATTCGGTGTTCCTGAATAGAAAATACCTCACTGGTATTTGGGTATATCAAATAATGTATTCCTGAATATACCCAAATAATTCAGATTTATCAAGAAATCACAGTGCCATTTCAAAGCTGGCTGGCTTCTCCCTTCTGTTCTTTCCTGGACTTTTTTCCTCAGGCAGGAGGGGGGAATGAGACAGCGAGCAATGAATTGGCTGGGAGGGGGTTGGGGAAAGAGTGGGGAAAGGGGCAAGCTTTTTCTTTCCCTTTAAACCCGTAAAAGCTTTATTTAACTGATTTTGCTATTGTGGAGGTGGTTTTGCTTGTTTTCTAGTAGTTGTGAAATACTTGCTGTGGTTGCGGGGTGGCAGATTACTCTGTGCTTCGGGGGATGGTTTAATATTTAGAGAGTGTTGTTAATAGTTATATATTAAGAGCTGCTGTTGTTGTGGGAGGCATATTGCTTATCAGTTTAATAGAATTGCTGTTTGTTTTGGGGGGGGCAGATTGCTTTTTGCTGGTTGATATGATTTAATATTATAAGAATTGTTCTGCCGCTGTGTGGTTGCTGTGGTGGCATTTGGGTCTGTTCTGTGTTGTTAACACATTAGCACTGGGTTCTGCCTGGCTTCTGTGAGTGACACTGGTTCTGATGAGCTTGCAACAGTGCTCCTTGCATCACTTTGCATTTGCTGAGATGATCTGGTTTGACATTGGTTTTGCTGGAATTCTCTGGTGTTGGTTCTGTTGAGCTTTGATGGCTCAGCTTGCCTTGAGACTGGCTTTTGGCCAGGGGTTAGCCCTATGTGTTTGGTGAAGGTTTCTTTGCCCCGGAAAGCCTTGGAATTTTCCCTCAGTAGGAAACAATGGAGAGTAGCTGGTGGCACCTTGTTCAGGCAACTGGATGGCCACTGGATACTGGACTAAGTGCATATATTTGTATCGCTGGATCACTCATTCATCTGAAGCATCCATCTGCGTTTTGAAGAGTCAGTTGAAAACTCTTTTATTCCTGCACTTGTTACATTTTTACAAGCTGCTATCTGTATCTTACAGTTTTGTATGGATTTTCATATGGTACATCACCTTGAGTATTTTTAAATAGAATAGAAACTAAATAAAACCACTCGATGGCTCGCATTTGAATATAAGAACTAAATCCCACTAAAATGCATTGTGTCTGAGACGGCATAATTAAAGTTTAGTCTGAGATACTTGATCCAAATGGCTTGTTCACACACAGCAGCTACCATTGCATCCTGTGATGAGCATGACATGTGTGAACAAGCCCGGTTCTGCATTGCAAAAGTACCAAAGGCACATTTTCAATGGAAAGGAAAGGAAGGTTTTATAACTGGAGTTAAGGAAATTGCTGTTGCCACTGCTAATATGCTACACCATGATTTCCATTTCGGCTCAGGCCTGTTTTATTTGCATAATTTCTTATCGACTTCTCCGGACAGCAAGAGAGAGGGATATTATTTGATTAGTAATACCAAAGTTCTGACTGAGCTCATCACGCTTAGCTATTTAGCAACTATGCACCTCATCTTCATTATACCCTAAAAAATCAAATACATCAATACAAAATAGCAATTCTGACTGAACCAAAATCAGATCTGTTTGACTAAGCTTTTAATTAAATGGAACATAGCACTGCATAATGGTTGTCAAATTAAGGGATGTTTGCATATAGGCTGTTATGTAACTGTGATTTGTTTTGTGTATTGGATTTTTATTGAAATGGGCCTGTTATTCACTTCTGTTGATTAATCGGCACAGACAGCATGAATGTATGAGCTTTGGGAGAACAAAGAGAGCTCGAGGAGAGAAAAACAGCTGCTTGGCACTATCGCCGACAGAAGTGCATTTTCATCTTCTCTTTCCACTGGAAGCGTTAACTTTGGTGCAAATTAATTCTTTCTGTTTCTCCATGAAATTGTTTGTGATTTTTCTTTCTCCCCTTTAAGAAAGGCTTGCGCAGAAAACAAAATGGGGGAAACTAACTTTTTTATGATTGGATAGTAGAAAGAGATTGGTCACTCTAAGCAAAAATTTAATGCATATGGGAAATCTGTTACAAAACATTTCATGCTCCAAATCCTATGAACTAACTTCTGAACAGAATTTTTAGCTGAGTTTTTAAACTAAGCCTATTTTTCATAATGCCAAGGCAGTAGATCTGCTTAAAGCCACAATTCAAGAACCATTAAATTGGTTTGGTGTGCCTGGGAGAGCTTGGGACCTGCATGGCCTTGAGTCAGTCACAGCTTCTCGGAGCTCTCTCAGCCCCACCCTTCTTACAGGGTGATTGTTGTGGGGATAATCATAACATACATTGTAAACCACCCTGAGTGGGTGTTAAGTTGTCCTGAAAGGAAGTATATAAATCAAATGTTGTTGTTGTTTCTAAACTAGTAACCTTCCCACTGCAGCCAGTGTGGTGTAGTGGTGTCACAGGGGAATCAAGGAGACCCAAGTTTGAATCCCCATTGACTTTGCCATAGAAGCTCACTGGAAGGCCACTGGAAGGCCTTGGGTTAGTCACACAGTCTCAATCCACAGGTTTGTTGTGAGAATAAAATGGAAGAGAAGAGAAAACCATAAACTGTTTTGGGGCTCCATTGGGGAAAAAGATATAAATGAAGTAAATTACATTAAAATATGAAAATATGAAAAGCCTAGAGATTTAATTATTATACAAAGCTACATCAGCACACAGAAAAATTCCAAAAAAAAAAAAAAAGGTGAAAGGTTTCAAGGTCTCCAAAACAATTTGACTGGGCAAAAAGCTTGAGTTGTTTTGGCATGAAACTCAGTTTCCACTTATTAGCAGTTAGACCCTTTCTCACATTGGAAAGGACAGTTTATGGATATAAAATTTCATAAACCCCTTCCTCAGGCCTGGCCGCAGGCAGAGTTGTTGCCAGCTAGGCTGGATCATGGAAAAGTACCAGGTACATGAGTCATAGGGAGGAATGACTGACGGCCCTTCACAAAAAGAGATAACATGGCTTCCTGAGGACAACTCCCTGCCTGATTCAGCAACTTTGATAGCCGTCTTGTCCAAAACCCATCAGGACATCAAACAATATTTTCACCTATAATTCCTTGATTTCACCAAATCAATCCTTTCCCCAACTCATTGTCTACCTCTGGAGACAGTCATGAAGTCACTGTCTTTGGGAGCAAGGAGTCAGTTTTGCCCCAGGATATGTTTTGCTCTATAGTTGGGCTGTCTCAAGCCATAAGTTATGTGTGTGTTCTGAACCCTCAGGTACATCTGAGACCTCCCCCTTTCTCTCTGTGAAGTGGTAGTAATCTTTTCTGATACCTCCATGGAACCTTTCTCTTCAAGACTGGTAACTACAGCCCTCCCTGAAACTGCTTTTCTCTTTCCTCATTATTTTCTTAGTTCTCTCTGTGTGTATGCCATGCATTTATCCTGTGTATTTGTTTTTACTGCCCCTTTTATAAAAACCATTCCACACCTGCCTGTTTATTAGCGAGTTCTCTAAGGGAATGATCCTGGTATACATTGGTAGAGATCCTGCAATTATCTCTTCTCACTGTGTCTCCTTGAATGCTAATTCCCTCAACTCATAAGGAGACCCTCCATTTAGGGTAACACACTTTCCACCCACTTATATACTAAAAAAAAATCAAAACTAGTTAATTATTTCTTAAGTCTATGTACATTTGGGCTATAACAACATATTTCTGGAATTCATGAGCACTCCAACTCTCTTGCAACGTTGTGATGAGGAAAAATGGGGAAGGAAGAAGCATGGACGCTGTCTTGAGAGGGAGGGATAAGAATGTACTACATAGGTAGTATTGGGTCTCAGTGGTCTTAAAACAATTGTATTTGTAAATGTTATCATACAGGCCTCCAGGAAGCATGCAGAAACAAAAAATTACCCGTAATGATAGCTCACGACAATTTCATAAACATAAGTTACATATAAAAATTTACTAAAGGTAAAGGTAGTCCCCTGTGCAAGCACCAAGTCATTATTGACCCATGGGGGACATCGCATTACAATGTTCTCTTGGCAGACTTTTTACGGGGGTGTTTGCCATTGCCTTCCCCAGTCAAAAGAAAAGGTCAGTTACAAATTTGGCATCTCAAAAAAAAATCCATATAAAAATATCAATACAGTGCCATTTTCTTTGTATTTCCTATCAGTGTGCCCCTCAATGCCTATTTCATTTCATCCTCCTAGTGGGATTGTTGTACTGATAGAGAGTCATCACTATCTTATACAATTGGGGAGAAACGGAAATTTACAGAGGTGTTTCACACAGTGCACACAGACCTCTGTGTTTGCCATTGTCTCCACAAATCCACACCACTTGAGGAACTGTCGGCTCATGATGTGTAGCCAGGTGGTAATTATAAACATGGGTTCCCAGTTTCAATACAAACTCAGCATACCACCTTAGCGGTGAAAAGCATAAACTTTCCTTGCATTAGAACTTCCTGCTGGGGGACATGAAAAATTTCTTCTTTGGAGAAGTGTGGAACTAGAAGTTATTTTGGATTCCTTCTTCTCCCACATCATCATCATGTTTAAAGCCATGAGTGTGAAAATCAGAGTCCTTGTTACAAAGCTCGGAAAAGTGAGAAGTCCTGGGGTTATTGGACTCCTGGAAAACATCAACCTGAATATCAAAACTTCATATGTGCCTCCACAGCAAATGAAAAAGCAGAAATAAAGAAGGAGACGGGATGTTTCTTAATGCATGGAGAAAGGTTTAGAGTATGAAAGCTTCCATACCGCTTTGCCCTTCTTATGAAGCAGCGCATAAAAGGTGATCCCTACAGTTCCTCATGTTATTTTAGAGATGCAATGAGATATGAGCTTTCTGAACGGCTGGTTGGAAGTAAGCAGAAACATGCCATAGCAGGGGACTGAATACTGTGAAGGATTCAAAGAGAATGTCAAAATGTCTTTTGAAAATGACTTAATAAAAAAAATGTAGCAAGTGGAGAAAAAGTTGTGCCTGCTTCAGTTGCACAATGCATTGTTAAAAGAGACTTAAAAGGACTTCCATTATTTAGATATTAAGAAAGCATTTTTTCCTTTGATAAAACTTGAGTGCTTTTTTACCTGAAGTATAAGGAAGGAGTCACATAGGTGTTCCTTTTGAATGTAGCCACTGAGACCTGTGATTTCACCATACTGGACTAAAGCAAAGTGAAATAATCAAATACACTTGGTTTAAAATCCTACAGTTTGAACTCAGTTCACTTAAGTAAGAGACTGACATTACACTTATCCATGGGAGGAAGATCTAGAAAGTCTAGAAAGTACAGGAGCCAATGAACCTTAGAATAGCCAGCACCAAACCATTTAGGGCCCTAATGGTAAGATTCAGGCCATCATATTGCATCTTGGTTTCCCTATCCTCCTGGTAGAGGGCGCGTGCGCACACACACATCCTATGGCATGTAACATAAAACAACAGCAGGTGCTGAAGTTACAAATAGGATTGCTGATTTCTCTTCGAAAAGGAATCAAAGATATTACAGTCAGTAATGAAATATTGTTAAGAAGTCAGTACAGAAATATTGTTAAGAAATATATAAGTATCGAGCAGTGACACGGGAAATAATGAGATTTTTTTCTTAAGAGGAGGAGTGGAAGTAGGTCTGTATTTTGTATGTGTTTTTTATTTGAATATATATATCCTAAATGTTATAAGACGTTTGTACTCTGATAGCCCTTGTAACACACGGGTTCTTTATTTTTTTTCTTTTCTTTTTAAAATTTTTGTTTGCCTTTCCTTTTCTGTACCCTCTTCTATTTCAAAAATCAAAAATAGATTTTAAAAGAAATAAAAGAGAAATTAAATCCTTCTTCTAACAGAGAAAAAAAATGAATAAAAGGAATCCATGGCTTTATTGAAAAAATTAATGCCAGAAAAAGAAATTTTCCCTCCCCCATAACAACACTGCTCCCGACAATAGCCTGGCTGCCACACTTCAAACTAGTTGAAGTTTCAGTAAAGTTTTTAAAGGCACCCCATAGAAAAGTTACAGCAATCTAAACCCTACAACACATGGATCACCATGGCTGAATTATGCCTTTTACAAAGCAGCCGTAATTGACATCAATTAAAGCCAATAAAATACGCCATTAAGGATTTCAGAGCTTCCAACCACAGGTCAGCCTCCAACTATGATGCCACGGTTGATGGTCTCAAAAGCTACCAAGAGGTCTGGGTGAAGAGAAGCATTAAGGCAGTACTTGGCCATGGCTAAAGGCTTGACTTAACCAGTTTCAGAACGCAAAACCTGTGATAATTTTGTTATTCAGAAGACCTAACAAGTGGGTTGCATGCGAACTTAAAAACCACCAGTGAAGCAGCGAAGACAACACTTCTATTAGCCTTGATGAAGAAGTATACAAATAATATCAATCCCTTCGTCATTCATTATTAAGGAATCAAACAGCAGATTCTGCAGAAAATATAGCTTTAACAGTTAATACAAATACTTCTTGGCAACTGAGAGTCTCTCTATACAAAACTTTTGACACATGTTCCGGCTCTAAGCTTGGAATCTGATCAGGGAAGGTCAGGCTGAGATTCCTTTGTGTGAAGAAAATGTGGGAAAAGTTTGTCCTTACTGTGACAGCTTATGGTTGATAAAAAGGTTTTAGTTGAAGAGCTAAAGTGGCAAAGCCAGCACTAATATTCCTCAGACAAGCTAGAATTGAGAGTGTGTGGTTGGCTGGACCACACGATACGAATTACACGTGAATGACACGAAAACTTACTTACACGTGTTCCGACGTTGTTTTCAACTACATGCGCCAGGACTGCAGGACCTTCATCGAACCCGTGTTCCTGGTGGCATGGCTTTTTTCCGTGTACCTCCAAGATATCCCATCATGCATCGCCACTTTGCACAGATAGGAAGAGGAAAATATAGGAAATAAGGATGCTCTGCATTGCTGACTTACTGATCATGACCGCGTACACACGCTGTCGCGGCTACACTGGAGCAGAAAATTTTGAATGCGTGCCTGGACCAGGACACGTGCTCATCGATGGAATGCTGGACATCGGCATTTGGGGTAAGACAGGACTCCTGACACTCACTCAGTCTCGTGTAATTCATATTGTGTGGTTTGACTCATAGTTTCTCTCAATACATAGAAGCATAGTTTTAAATGACAGAGCCAACGGAGATTGCTCCGGAGGGCATAGATTCTCTCACAGCCCTCTGCCACCTCTGGCATGCCAGACTGTCTCCCATTCTGGAGCTTTTACCCTGCCTCCCTCGTTACTTAAAATTTTGAATTAACTGAACCTCAGCAGGGCAAAGGCTCTGGAAGGAGAGACACCAGAGGTGGTGGAGGGCTGTGAGAGAATCTCTCCTCTGGCGCCATCTCTGCTTGCTCTGCCTTTCAAAACTATGCTTCCCAGCTAATATTACATCTCCTGACACTTGACCAACATGCACCCAGGCATCTCATGTAGAAAGACTTTGAATTACTGTACTGATCTGTCACTAGGAATGGAAGTTGACGGGGACTATGATTTCCCTATGGATAAGGCCACCAAAAAGGCAAAGCCACTTCTGCAAACACTAGAGCTTCATTTTTGCCATGCTTTTGCTAGGCTTAGCGTTCCCCTCCCTCCATCTTCCCCTCCTGATCCAGGCTACAGATTCATGCATTTCAAACTGTATCTCATCACTGCCTCTACATCAGGGTCCCCCAACAAGGTGCCGATGGGTACCATGTTGCCCACAGACACCTGTTCTAGCACCAACCAAGAGTTTTTAGAAAGTGGGCAGGGCAGTTTCAGATTGGCCTTCAGAGATCTGACCGGCTGTGAAGATTTTTAAAAAGTTGCTTTGGCAGCAACTGCCACCAAAGCACACCGATCTTCACTGTATGATTGAAGACAAGCTGTTTATATGCAAGAAAATATTTTAAACAAACTGTTTGTTTTAAAAGGCATCTTGTGAAACAGAGCTTGCACTTAGAATGTTAAAGAGTTACTATTGAATAGTTATGTACAACCTCATTCCAAAGGTGCTCACCTGGTCAAAAAGGCTGTGGACTCTTGCTATACATTCATTTTTAAAAATGGAACTACTATTTCTGAATGCAGTTGTGGAATGGTCATGTCTGGAAAAGCTCCTGACATGTGCAAGGCAAGCCCATCCACAAAAAGAAATTGCTATGAGCCTTCTCAATGAAACCTTTGTCTTCCATGAGAAACTCCCTCTGCTCCTACTTCGGCACTGTAGAACAAATCTAGAAATCAGGGAAGTGTCCTGATGGAAGCTGGTCTCTCTTTTTCTAGGGCATCTTTGTGGAAGCCGGGGCATCCAGCTGTGTGGGGGTTCCTACAGCCCACACTGGCAAATGAATATTAAAGAGTAACAGTGGTGTTCAAATGAGTTCAAAACTCATTAAAACAATTTCACCCTCTCTTGTGCATAACCCTCTCCCGGCATCGATAATGACTTCAAGATATTTCTAGTGCCTTCAGCAGCAACTGAAGTCAAAGTTTTATAATCAGTTTTCCCAGAGGGGAGGTCCCATCCCACTCGGCAGAAAATTTGACTGCTTTCAAAGTCTGATTTTTTTAGTTAAATGCTACCAGCATAAAGACTCTCAATTCAGTTTCTTTAAAAACCACCACTGGCACATTTTTCTACCCCCAATATGCTCAGGTCCTTACTTGAAGCTGTTCATCACCAAAGAACTCAAAATGCACCTCCCTTTGGAAATGGCAGGAAGGAAATTGATTCTTTCTACCTGGTTATTATAACCAAGTATGTATCAAACCTTTTCCTTTATTTCTGTAACTTCTAAATATTCTGGTCTCCAGGACCCTTGTTTTGGAAACTGCAGGCACAAAAACTGGAATCGCATCCAAATGCTAATGGTTGTCCTTAACTTCTAATTCAGGTGGGTTTGTGCCTCCAGCCACTGATATATTCCTCTGTATGGTCATTTCCAAATGCTCTTAAAGGGACGGCTCACTCACCAATCACTGGCGGCTTTTCCCAGACGGTTCTCTTTGCACAACGGCTGTGGACCATTTGGATTCCATTTTTTTGGCACACGTTTCTGGGAACGCAGAAAGTGCATTCCCAGAACAGCGTTCCGAATAAATGGAAGCCAAACATCCCGCAGCTGTTTTGCAAATGGAACCATTTGGATTCCTGGGGGAAAGCCACCAGCATTTGGTGAATGGGCCATCCCTTTAAGAGCATGTGGAAATGGCCTTTGTGATGGAAAGGAAATCAGAGGAATTGGAGGAAGGAAGGTTCTGGATAACAGGGTGTACTGACAGAACCACAATATCCACATTGGAAATTAAGCCTACCATTATACACTTAATTATTATACGCAGTTTGATACAGAATTTACATGCGTTTGATATATATTGCAGCCTGTACTTCCGTAATGTTTATTACATATTGCCTCCTCAAAAAGTGGGACCAACAGGAAATGAGCAAAAATAACATGTGGTTCTTTTCAACAGCAAGGACAAGCTTAGACCAAAATGACATACTCCGGTGAGAATTACTGTGACAAAAGAATTTGGAAGCATCCATTAGTACTGACTGAGCTCCTGCCAGCATTCTCCAGGTACCCCAGCTTGTGAGCCTGAAAGCCTGACTGTTAGATCGATAAGTTAAAACCTTCAGACAGCAGGATCTGAGTCCAGTGGCGCCTTAAAGAACAACAAGATTTTCCACACATAAGCTTCCCTTCTTCAGAGCTTTGCCACTGGACTCAAATCCAGCTGTTCTACTGAAAACCAACAGTCATCTATCTGAAACAACCTTCAGGCAATTTGTTCTCTATTACTGATCATCTCAATGAGGAACCTCTGATAAGCTTCCGAAGGACCCCAGAAACTACTTCTGTAATCCTACTAACTTGAATAGTTTTAAATGCAAAAAATACAGAAAAAGCAAGCTTTTTGTTACATAGAGAAGTTTTCTTGAACTTGAGGATCAGACTGCAGCGAGGCTTTATCCATGTCAACACCTGTGGCAAGGAATTGATAGATGCACAAGCCTTTTATTGGCTATCTCACACTGCAGGTTTAGATTTTCTCTGACTCTGGAGTGAAATGAAACAAATCAGGTAGACAGCCCCTTGTGCATCTTGGTCCTGGTAGTTCAATATTAATAACTAATTCCAAACATGTCACAGTCCAGAACAAAGCAAAAAAGGATTTCTTTCTCCCCTTTTCAATGATGGCCAGCTTTCAATCTCTTTTCAAGGGCAGAGAGGCAAAGCAAAGAAGGGCTTCAATTTGTCTTGAAATGGGCATCATTACTGCTCATCATGATACTCCCCTGAGCCTTTGTTTTACAGAGAACTGAGCGTAGACATGTCTTAACCGTGCTTGACAGCTACATTGATTACCTATTTGTTTCCAAGCTAAATTTGAGGTGCCAGTTGTTACCTTTAGCACTGTTTCACAACCTGGAACCTCCATTGCTGAAGGTCCACCTGGCCCTATGCAAACTGGCAAGAGCCAATTTGGTGTGGCGGTTAAGAGCAGCAGGACTCTAATCTGGAGAATCGGGTCGTATTTCCCACTCCTCTGCTTGAAGCCGGTTAGATGACCTTGAGTCAGTCACACCTCTTCCAGAGCTCCTTCAGCCCCACCCACCTCACAGGGTGATTGCTGTGGGGATAAGAATAATATACTCTGAATGGGTATTAAGTTGTCCTGAAGGGCAGTATATAAATTGAATGCTGTACTACAACGACACAAGTTGATCTTTTCTGACCGCTGCCCTGTGCCAGATCTTGTACCTTTTCTGTAGTTGAGCCTGGGCGCTAAAAGAAGGTGAGAAGAATGTCCTATTATCTTCTAGTATTCAAGACAAAACCTAAGGCAATGTTGTTTGCCTTGGCTTTGAATGAGTTTTGAACTATGGCTATTGGTAATAGGGAGGGAAGTGTTCTGTTTGAGATGTTTTATTGTGTTTTTATGGAATTAGTTGTAAGTTACCTTGGGTTCTTATATGGGGAAAGATGGGATATAAGTGTTTTAAGTGACCTTACTCTTGAGTGGGCTCTGTACTCTTTGTTGAGATAATGGCCAGAAACTCTCAGTACAATCTTGAGCAGAGTTACTCCAGTCTAAATCCATTGAAATCAATGGTCTTAGAAGGGAGTAATTTTGCTTAGGATTGCACCGTAAATTTACTAAGCCAGCATAACATGCAGAAGAGACTTGCTCCCGGCATCAAGACTTGGGCAGTGGAAGGTGGAAATATCAGCACAAACGGAGGAATGTTGCCATCATTAGTGGATGAGAATCTACCAGTTTGGTTCAAAAGATACGATAGACATGAGCAGGGCTTTAACAACTTTGAACAAATAAGTTGTGACTGACTCAAAATGATTTTCTAAAGTAAACTTTCCCCCAGCTCTCAACCAGTTCAAATTCTACGTATACACCTACTGTAAATGGGTTGGTTGCTTAATACGAAGTTAATTCTACCTTTTGTTCTCGCTTTTAAATTGGAGGGTTTCAGTAAAAAGAGAACTGGGGTTGAATACCAATTAAAGTGAAAGGGATAACAAAACCTTGAAACCCAATATATAATTTCAATCTCCAGGAAATTTTGATTTGCATTAAAGATGCATGTAATGAAAATGAAGAAATCTCATAGGATTTAACACAGGAGTCCTTATAGACCCCGGACATCACCTCTATATAGTTGCACTATTTATTTATTTTTAACTAGTAATGAAGCCCATTGTGGGGAAAAAATACAATGAGCTCTAGAAAGGGGAGGGCAGGCAGGCGGGTATTGCCTCCTCCTCCATGACTGATCCTGGCCTGTTGAAGGCAGGGGGCAGACATTGTCACCTGCTCCACTACTGATCCCAGTCGGGTGAAGAGGGGTAGGTATTGCAACCTGCTCTATGCCTGATTACAGCAGGGAGAAGAGGGCACGAGCATTGCCTCCTGCACCATGCCTCATCTCAGCTGGGTGAAGGCAGGGAGGGGATATTGCCACCTGCTCCACTCCTGATCCTAACCGGGTGAAGACAGGTTGGACATTGCCTCCTGCTACATGCCTGATCCAGGCTGGGTGAAAGCAGGGACTGGGCATTGCCTCTGTCTCCATGACTGATCCCAGCCGAGTGAAGGCAGGAGGCAGGCATTGCCACCTGCTCCATGCCTGATCCTGGCCAGGTGAAGTGGGGGGTTCCATGCCTGATTCTGGCAGGAAGAAGGGGGTGGGCATTGCCTCCTGCACCACACCTCATCCCAACCAGGAGAAGGTGGGCGTGGACATTGCTGCCTGCTCCGCTTGTGATCCCAGCCAGGTGAAGAGGAGTTTGACATTGCCCCCTACTACATACCTGATCCTGGCTAGGTGAAGGCGGGGTGCAGGTATTGCCACCTGCTCTGCTCCTGATCCTGGCTTGATGAGGGCAGAGGGAAAGTATTTCCTCTTGCTCCATGACTGATTCTGGCCATATAAAGTTGGGGTGGGCATTGTCTCCTACTCTGCACCTGATTCTGTCCTGGTGAAGGGGGAAGGCATTGCTGCCTGCTCCGCGTCTGATCCTGATGGGATGAAAAGAGGGGGGCGGGCATTGCAGCATGCTCCATGCCTAATTCTGGTGGGTTGAAAGGGAAGTGGGCATTTCCTCCAGCTCTGCTTCTCATCCAGGCTGGGTGAAGGTGGGATGGGCATTGCCATTTGCTCCGTGCCTGATCCCAGCCAGGTGGAGAGGGATGGGTATTGCGACCTGCTCTGCCCCTGATCCTGGCTGCATGAAGGGGGGTAGGCATTGCAACTAGCTCTGCACGTGATCCTGGCTGGGTGAAGGGGACAGGGATTGCCACCTGCTCCATTCCTGATCCAGTCTGGGTGAAGGGGGTGCAGGCATTGCCTTCTGCTCTGTGCCTGATTCTTTTCAGGTGAAGGGGGTGGGCATTGCTACCTGCTCTGTGTCTGATCCCTGCTGGGAGAAAGGAGGAGATTGGGCATTGCCATCTGCTTTATGCCTGATCCCGGCCAGGTGAAGGGGGGGCTCAATGCCTGATTCTGGCAGGAAGAAGGGGGTGGGCATTGCCTCCTGCACCACACCTCATCCCAACCAGCAGAAGGTGGGCGTGGACATTGCTGCCTGCTCCGCTTGTGATCCCAGCCAGGTGAAGAGGAGTTTGACATTGCCCCCTGCTACATACCTGATCCTGGCTAGGTGAAGGCGGGGTGCAGGTATTGCCACCTGCTCTGCTCCTGATCCTGGCTTGATGAGGGCAGAGGGAAAGTATTTCCTCTTGCTCCATGACTGATTCTGGCCATATAAAGTTGGGGTGGGCATTGTCTCCTACTCTGCACCTGATTCTGTCCTGGTGAAGGGGGAAGGCATTGCTGCCTGCTCCGCGTCTGATCCTGATGGGATGAAGGGAGGGGGGCGGGCATTGCCGCATGCTCCATGCCTAATTCTGGTGGGTTGAAAGGGAAGTGGGCATTTCCTCCAGCTCTGCTTCTCATCCAGGCTGGGTGAAGGTGGGATGGGCATTGCCATTTGCTCCGTGCCTGATCCCAGCCAGGTGGAGAGGGATGGGTATTGCCACCTGCTCTGCCCCTGATCCTGGCTGCATGAAGGGGGGTAGGCATTGCAACTAGCTCTGCACGTGATCCTGGCCGGGTGAAGGGGACAGGGATTGCCACCTGCTCCATTCCTGATCCAGTCTGGGTGAAGGGGGCGCAGGCATTGCCTTCTGCTCTGTGCCTGATTCTTTTCAGGTGAAGGGGGTGGGCATTGCTACCTGCTCTGTGTCTGATCCCTGCTGTGAGAAAGGAGGAGATTGGGCATTGCCATCTGCTTTACGCCTGATCCCGGCCAGGTGAAGGGGGGGCTCCATGCCTGATTCTGGCAGGAAGAAGGGGGTGGGCATTGCCTCCTGCACCACACCTCATCCCAACCAGGTGAAGAGGAGTTTGACATTGCCCCCTACTACATACCTGATCCTGGCTGGGTGAAGGCAGGGTGCAGGTATTGCCACCTTCTCTGCTCCTGATCCTGGCTTGATGAGGGCAGAGGGAAAGTATTTCCTCTTGCTCCATGCCTGATTCTGGCCATATGAAGGTAGGGTGGGCATTGTCTCCTGCTCTGCGCCTTATTCTGTCCTGGTGAAGGGGGCAGGCATTGCTCCCTGCTCCACGTCTAATCCTGATGGGATGGGGGGGGGCATTGTTGCATGCTCCATGCCTAATTCTGGTGGGTTGAAGGGGAAGTGGGCATTTCCTCCTGCTCTGCTCCTCATCCAGGCTGGGTGAAGGTGGGATGGGCATTTCCATTTGCTCTGTGCCTAATCCCAGCCAGGTGGAGAGGGATGGGCATTGCCACCTGCTCTGCTCCTGATCCTGGCTGCGTGAAGGGGGGTAGGCATTGCAACTAGCTCTGCATGTGATCCTGGCTGGGTGAGGGGGACGGGAATTGCCACCTGCTTCCTTCCTGATCCAGTCTGGGTGAAGGGGGTGCAGGCATTGCCTTCTCCTCTGTGCCTGATTCTTTTCAGGTGTAGGGGGTGGGCCTTGCTACCTGCTCTGTGCCTGATCCCTGCTGGGAGAAAGGAGGAGATTGGCCATTGCCATCTGCTTTAGGCCTGATCCCGGCTGGGTGAAAAGGGGGTGGGCATTGCCTCCTGCTCTGCATCTGATTCTGTCCAGGTAAAGGGGCTGGACAATATTGCCTGCTCTGCATCTGTGCATGGCTGGGTGAAAGCAGGGGGGAGCAGGCATTGCCACCTGCTCTGTGCCCGATCCTAGCTGGTTGAAGGCAGGGAGTGGGCATTGCCACTTTTTTCAGTCCTGATCCCAACTGGGTCAAGAGTGGATGGGCATTGCCACCTGGTCTGCTCCTGATCCTAGCAGTGTGAAGGGGGGTGGGCATTGCCACCTTCTCCATTCGTGATTCCAGCTGAGTGAAAGGGGGCACACATTGCCACCTGCTCCATTCCTGATCCAAGCTGGGTGATTGTGGGGGCTAGGCATTGCCACCTGCTCCGCTCCTGATTCCTAGTGAGTGAGGGTGGGGGTGAGCACTGTCACCTTCTCCTCTCCTGATCCCAGCTGAGTGAAAGCAGGGGGGCAGGCATTGCCATCTGCTCCACGCCTGTTCCCAGCCTGGGCTTCCCACTATGGCATGCTCTCAGAGGGATGGGCTGCCTCTTCTAGGCTTCCCTCCTCAGCAGTGCCCTCTGAAGTCTCACCAGGGTAGGAAGTGAGTTGTCTGGAACATGGTTACCATTTTATATAGTAGGGATAGGCTGTAAAAAGAATCTATTGTACCTTAATTCTGTATTTAAAAAGTGTTTATTTTTTCCAAGTGAAAAAAAAGTGAACTTATGTATTAAAAGAATTTCTTTCCCACCCTTCCACTCTAATATGGATCTCCTTGGGTAAATTAATTTTAATAGTTGTATCATATTTCTCTTGTTCAAACCAAGTCATCCCTCTGCAATGACATCATCAAGACAGATACAGCCTACTTTCTAAGTGTTTTTGATTAATATTTGGCATGAAACAATCTTTCTCTTATTCATAGTCTTTGCCCTGAAGTATGCACCATGCTATTAGGCAAATAAAGCTGCAACAAACCTTTACAACACTTACCAGAATTTAGTACTATTTTCCCCCACTAAGTTGCTGGAATTAGGCATGATGGCTTCTTGAAAGCCAGCAAATGTTGACTATTTATGCTTATGCTTTATTATCTACATAAAGTGGTTATTCTTTAAAAACCTTTCAGTGTTTTTTTTCCCCTACTTTGATAGTTAGATAATGTTTTGGCAATGTTTACACTTAACGTAGAGACTACTACAATTATGAACCTAACATTATCTACTTAGCTTCCTGAAAATTAGGACAGCTGAAATGGTGTTTCCTGCTCCACAATAAATCTAAAAGTACTAGAAATGTTGGGTGATTCCGCACAAATGGTTTTCCCTGCTTCAGCTTCTAAATGACCTCGATTTTTTCTTGTGTTTCCACACGTGGGAAGGCAATTCTAGCAGCAGATTCGAAGTCACTGGACGTTTTGTCCGTTTTTTTCCCATCCTGCTTTCCCCCAACTTATTTCTCCATGTGCAGCAGATTAGGGATTTTAATCATGCAGAATTCATTATCCGATGTTCTCCCCACCCTTACCGTTTTCTCTCACCCTTCGAATCAACTTAATTTGATTGGCCAATCATGTTTTCTAAGCTACACCCACTACCCTTTCCCTTCCCCTCTTTTTTAAAAAATAAAATGTAAAAAAACGTTGCAACATTTCTATGGATCTATGCAGAAACATATTCTGTGTCACATGACAACAGCTGACCAATAACGGGTCCATTTTACAACACGCCAAATTTGTTACTTGTTGCTCGCTGACAGCTTCTGAGGTAGAGTGAAAGTGTGATGGAGGGACTTCAGCATTCAACTAGTGGTCTAGGCATTTCATGGAGAGAGAAAGAGACCATTCTCAACACAACACCTATCACTAAACCACACTGCTCACGAAGAAAGCGGGAAAGATAGATGCGGGGTCATTGGTAACAATTTTCCGTCCAAATGTCAATAGCCAATACTCTTCCACAATATCGGCGGGAAGTGCTCTGGCCTATCCAATATGTTTATTTGATGCAACGTTTATGTGTAGCAACATTTTGGGGGGGAAATTTTTTTTAAAAAAATGAAGATGTGCATCATTCGACACTTCCCCCAGAAAAAGCGATGAGGAATCAATTTTTATCCTGTCAAAAATTCCACATGATGGACTTTGAGCCGATGAAATGTGCGAAACAAAAGCCTAATGTGGAATCGGGGAGAAGTGGATTCGTAGGACTCCACTGCGGCATGACTGCTCAGAAAGTCCGATCAAAATTGATCATGCAGAATCCCCCATTGTTTTGATTAAATCTCCCAAGGGGCAGAGAACCAAGCAGGTTTGAAAAAGTTCTGAGACTTGGATTTTGGCATCTGATGTGTGGGTGGAATTTCATAACTATACTTGCAACCATACTACATTCTTTACTAAATTGGCACAAGTCTGTAGGGTGCAAGTGCTGAATAGGATTGTTATTTATATTTATTATTTTCACCACATTCTTCTTCTAATGAGCTCAGGAAAGCATAAATGGCTTATCTCCATTTTATCTTCACAAAATACTTGTGAGATAGTTCAAGCCAAGAAACAGTGACTACCCCAAGATTACTCTTTGATATTCATGGCTAAGTGGGGATTTGAACCTAGGTCCATCCAGTTTTGGTTCAACACTGTATCCAGTACATCATAATACAAAACAGGAAAAGGCCTTGTACTTTGAAAAGTAGCATAAAAACAACATGGATTCCACCAGTCTTGGGGCAAACTGAGAGCCATATTAAAAACAGACAAGTAAGATGCTGCAGTTGGTTACATTCATTCTTGGGAAACAATGATTTACTAGAGTAGAGATATTTGGATATATGTGTGTCAACTCAATCTATCAGAAGTTATTGAAAACTTGGAGCTACTACTATAAGACCATGCCTGTTGAAACACACTTCCATCCAGTTATCTTTTTTGATTATGTCTTCTTTGTGATTTTTTTCTACATTTCCAACCAAGTGCAACTCTACTGTGTACAGAAGTTTACCTTGATAATGGATATGTGATTCCCTTCCCATCCAAAAACAATGAAATTTAGCAGGGAATGCTAAAAGCCAACACAGGGAGTTACTCATGTCTTCCCATCCCATCTTCCAGTTTTTACTGAGATAAGACCAGAACTGAAATTGAGACATACAGACTTTTTGACTGGGCTTAGTGTTAGAAGCACTGCCATTTTCAATGAAACTATCATGCACAGCTGGCCTGGGAAATACACCTTGCTGTAAAGTTGTTGCTGATCAGATTAATCAGTACTAGATAAACCACTGTTCTGATGAGTCCAAAATCAACTTCTGTACTCCTGACTAGAGATGAGCATGAATCAGAAAAAACCTGAACCATGCGGTTCATGGTTTGTCAAATTACACAAACCACAAACTTTCACGAACCTGCCCCTGGTTCGTGAACTGGTTTATTTGGTTTGTAAAAATGTCACATCTGGGTCATAAAATCATCACTTCTGGGCCAGCAGAAGGTCTGCAGGAAGTCCATCCCCTACCACCATCCCCTAGTGGTATGGGCTAGAGATGTGGAGATAATGCCCAAGGTAGGCTCAGATCACAATCCAGTTATGTGGAGATTTGGGAAAAATAAAAAGAAAAGAGGATGGAGGATAAATGAAGACTTGCTGCAAATGGAAGAAAATATGGCGTTATTACGAAGAGAGACCAAATTTTTTATACAGTGCAATTTGAATAAGGATGTACCAACTAACAAGGTATGGGACACATATAAAGCTGTTATTAGAGGAACGCTAATGGATCTGAATGCAAGAGCTAGGAGGAGTAGGGAAGAAAAGAGACTTGAAATTATGGAAAAAATTAAAGCCAAAGAGATACAACTTAAAAAAAGACCAGGAAAAAAGAAAATATTTCAGGATATGAAAATCCTGCAGGAACAATTGACGGCAATGAACAATAGATAATTGGAGTGGAATTTTAAAAAAATGAAACAGAAGTCATTTGAAGGTGCAAATAAGCCTGGGAAATATTTAGCGTGGCAATTAAAAAAAAAAAGGGAGAAGAAAATCATAACTAAGATTCGAGAGGAAGATAAAACATTGACAGATCAATCAGCCATTAGTAGAGCCTTTTTTAAATTTTATGCAAAGCTGTACCAAAAGAAAGAGGTGAACAGAGATTCAATAGCGGAATATTTGGAGAAAGTGAAGCTTCCAGTAATTTCAGAGGAATGGAAAGAGAAGTTAAATAGGGAAGTGACAGAGGAAGAAATAAAAGAAGCTATACAATCAACAAAATTAGGGAAAGCACCGGGACCAGATGGAATAACAGCAAAGTTTTATAGAATGATGGCCAATGAGCTGACACCGTTTCTAAGTGAGGTAAATAATGGAATATTACAAGGCCAAAAGATTCCTGATTCATGGAATGAAGCTAATATATCATTGATCCTGAAAGATGGACAGGATTTGACCAACGTTAAGAATTATCGGCCAATTTCGTTGCTGAATAATGACTATAAAATATTTGCGAAAATTATGGCAGAAAGATTAAAGGGATGGATGTTGGAATTTATTGCAGAAGAACAAGCTGAATTCCTACCAAATAGACAAATTAAGGACAATTTAAGGACAGTAATAAACGCTATTGAATATTACGATAAGCACTGTGATAGGGAAGTTGGTTTCTTTTTTGTAGACACGGAAAAAGCATTTGACAATTTGAACTGGGATTTTATGTTTGCCACTATGGAAAAGCTGCAAATGGGAGAAAAGTTCATACAAGCAGTTAAAGGAATTTACAAAGACCAGTGTGCAGCGATTGTAGTTAATGATGATTTGACTAAAAAATTGAAAATAGGTAAAGGTACAAGACAAGGTTGCCCATTGTCTCCATTGTTGTTTATTTTGATTTTGGAAATTTTGCTGATTCAAATTTGAGAGGACAATACAATCCGTGGCATAAAAATAAAGGAATTTTCCTACAAAGTCAGGGTATTTGTGGATGATGTAATGTTGATAGTGGAAGACCCAATAGACAATATGCCAAAAATAATGGATAAAATAAAGGAATTTGGTGATTTGGCGGGATTTCATGTGAACAAAAAGAAGTCGAAGATATTGCGTAAGAACATGATGAAGCAAAAACAGCAAGAATTAATGGATATAACGGACTGTGAGGTAACTAATAAAGTGAAATATTTAGGAATTGAGCTGACTGCAAAAAATATAGATTTATTTTAAAATAATTATGAGAAACTGTGGCAACAAATAGAAAGAGATTTGATAAAACGGAATAAATTAAATTTGTCATGGTTGGGAAGAATAGCAGCAGTGAAGATGAATGTGCTACCACGTGTGATGTTTTTGCTGCAAACTATTCCAATTATCCGAGACTTCAAACAATTTGACAAATGGCAAAGAAAAATTTCAGACTTTGTGTGGGCAGGCAGGAAACCCCGAGTGAAAATGAAGGTATTACAAGACTCGAAAGAAAGAGGGGGGCTGCAACTGCCAAACATAAGATTATATTACGAAGCAATTTGTCTGACATGGTTAAAAGATTGGATAACGTTAAAAGACCGTAAACTTCTGACTTTGGAGGGACATAAAAAGTTGTTTGGATGGCATGCCTATTTGTGGTATGATAAAGTTAAAGCGGACTCTATGTTTTTGCATCACTATATCAGGAGAAGCCTTTTCACAATCTAAGCTAACATTAGTAATAAGGAGATTGTATTAAAAAATAGATAGTTTAAACAGTGAAATGTAGATTGATATATTAGAAAATTGGAGATATAGAAGAATTTGAACATGCTTAGAATAAGTGATATAACATATATAGGATTTAGAAAAATTATGGTTAAGAGTAATTTGAGTAATAAGAGGGGTTTGGGGTTGGAAAGCTGTTGGAAGTCAGTAAGGAGGGGGGAAGGGTGGGGGCTGATATAATTTAGATAAGACGGGGAATTTGTGTATTGAATAATATTGTATGTAGTCACCAATATTTTTTTTTAAAGGAAGTCCATCCCCTGTTGCCTAGGAAACTGATTGATTGGCACCAGGCTGTCTGCAGTCATGAACCAAAAAATGAACCAAATGAACCAGCCTAAAGTTCATGGTGCTTCATCAGAAATGGGATCTGAAGAACCGCAATTCACGAACCAGGAACCAGTCTGGTTCGTGCTTAATTTTGGTTCATATTTTGGTTTGTGCCCATCTCTACTCCTGACCATCTGTCAAATCTCATATCTCAGTCTGACCAACATCTAATAATTTAGGGCAGATCTTTCTGAATGCCTCAGTCATTATTTCACATTGAATGTGATGAAAAATGAGTCCCCTAATCTATTCTATTTTAAAAGGGTAATAAACATGGCTTTGCTAACGTGTCTCATTCCATAGCTTCTAGCCCATATCTTCCCAATAGATTTCTTCATGGAAGATTGGAGGACTCGGTAAGTAAATCATTAAGAGCAGCTATTATTGCTTTGGCAGATTAATTTAAAAATAGTAACTTGGCTAAAGAGCATACATTGTAGAAAACATTAAGATTGAAGTCTTCATTCTTGTCTTACTGGAGTTGGGGTTGATGGCATATGCAATGACAAAATTGCAGTTATTTCTAGAGCACCATCAATCATTTTCTTATGAGCAGGAAGACATTTTTTTATGACAGAAAAGTGCACATGTCAATTAAGGGGGAAAACACACTGGTCCTGAAAATTTACATATAAAGAAACCAATGACATTTAAGAAGTTCTAGAATGCCAGCAATTCAGGAGTATTTATTTATTTAAAACATTTATTACCTGCCTTTCTACCTCACAGCAACTCAAGGTGGCTTACAGTATAAATAAAAGCAATCATAAAATGAGTAAAAACAAAGTGTAAAAGCAGAATTTAAGACTGCTAATAAATGTAAAAACTACATTCATTGAAATCAGCACTACATAAAAACATCTTCCTCTGCTTCCTGAAGACCTCTCTGGGGATACTGTTCCAAAATCATGGACTGCCACGAAAAAAGTCTTCTCCTGTGCAGTGTACCTACGATGAAAGCTTCTTTAGCTGATAGGACAGTCAGGAGGGCCTCTCCCTGTGATCTGAATTAACTTTTAGGAGAAGATGGGACTTCAGATACTCCTGTCCCAAACAAGGGTGGAACAACTCCCCCCCACAAAAAAGTTAGTGTGTTTGGTTTTGGTACTTTCTTTGCAGAGGTCACACAGGCAGGCCAGGCAGTCAGGGGCCATCTGGCAGCATCTTGTTTCCCTTAGCAGCAAGTCTGTCTGCACATGCAACCAATTGGCTCCTTCTCCACCGGGCAGCCAAAGCTAGCCACAAGGGGTTTGAAAGCACCCCCTTCAGTTTCCCATGTCGGTTCCAGCTGACTCTGGGGTAGATGGTGGCAGGATTGTATCTTCTAAAGAAAAGTGAAAAACAGATCTTGGGGAGGTATTGTGGGGGGGGGGGATGCTGGAGACAGTGTTGCCAACATCCAGGTGGGGCCTGGAGATCTTTAGGCATTACAACTGATTTCCCAATGAAAGAGAAAAGTTTGCTTGAGAAAATGGCTGCTTTGGAGGGTGGACTCTATGCCATTCTATCCCACTGAGGGCAGCCCTTGAAGGCACCACACACAGAGAGAATGGTGTAAGTTACTTTGGGTCCCCACTGGGAAGAAAAGTGGGATAGAAATAAAGTAAATAAATAAAATAAAACAAATAAACCCTTATGCACATTGAAACTCAGATATCGGGGAGAAGAGCTCCAGCCTAGTTTTTTTCCTTGGGAGTCTAGTTTTCTATGCAGGCTATGTGCAGAGATGTTTGCTCAGATGTTGGCACCATATTATGCCCCCCTAATGGTTGAATAAAATGGGGGGAGGGAGAGAGAAACTGAAAACTGAAAAAGACTGAGAAAAACTGACATGAACCAGCAGCTGTGGAAACACGTGCAACGGGTTTTAAACATTGTTTAGTATGTCATGCCAAATTGCTTATGTGTCATTTCAGCATTGTACCAGTTCTGTACTGGATTTTCTGCTTGTTTTCATTTTCTGTAATCTACATCCTATTTTATTGTCTATTTGAATGTCCCAGCCATCAATCGTGTTAGTTTACACTGTGTAATCTGCCTTGAGTCTCAGTGAGAAAGGCGGACAATAAATAGCATTAATAGTAATAGCACTTAAATATACATTTAAATTTTATTTCTCATCCTATGGAAACCATAATATGATCAGGAACTCAGTAGTTTTGCTTTTGAGGAGATATAAAATAAGAGTATAAAAAAAACTTAACATATTATTAGCTTTGCCTGTTGAATTTCTACCTGCTGCACAACCATTTAAAACCCCAAAAAACCCTGTAGGTATATGTATGTATTAAATGTGTGTGTGCATTTGTGTGGTATAGTACAGTTTAGTATGTCAGTCCAAAATCTGGTAGATTGTGGTTAGCATTGCCAGCTGCCTGGATCAAAGTGTCTTGTCCCATTAAGTTAATAGGACATTAATAGGAATTAATAGGAACTTATTTACCTCTGCACTATTTAATTAATAGGAACTTATTTACCTCTGCACTATTAAAAGCTTCAACAGCTCATTTGCATGCATAAGACTCCATTAAAGGGACAGGGCATTCTTTTTTTATTGAGTGTGTTTGTACACACACACGCATATTGGTCAACAGGTTTTTATCAAGTGTGTCCAGTATTTTTGTTGAAACCATGGCAACCCAAGGGTTGCCTGTGTGTGGGAGGGTCTCATGTGGTTCCTGCCAGCAATTAATGGGATGAGAACCCACAGCTGATGAAAATTTCACCCCAGAAGGAAAACTGGACCTAGTTCCTTTACTTCCTACCAGACTTGCTAGTGGTCATAGCTCATGGGAAACCTTCCTTGGCTGTATCTTCCCCAGTGTCAAAAATATTCATGCCAGGTGGACTGTAATGGTACCATCTTAGGTGAGTTAAGAAATGGATTAAGATTATTTAGATTAGCCATGCCAGTTTAATTTATAATCCACAGTATATGGTGTAGTCTAAGAAGAGGAACACCCTGAACACGAGAGCCTTATCTCATCAGATGTCAGAAACTAAGCAGGGTTGGCCTTGGTTAGTACTTGGATGGGAGACTCCCAATGAAGACCAAGATTGCAAAGGCAGGCAATGGCAAACTACCTCTGTTAGTCTCTTGTCATGAAAACCCCAACAGAGGTCGCCGTAAATCAGCTATGACTTGAAGGCACTCTCCACTCCAAGAAGAGAAGCAGCTATTGTCTTCATGCCCAGTTTCTTATTTCCCAATGCCTCTGGTTGGCACAGTTGCAAGACTATGCAAAACTAGATAGACTTTGGATCTAATCAAGCCAGGTTCTTTTTTAGGTTGTGACAGATGTGGCTATATCATCTAACATAAGCCTTATGATGAAAAGCCATAACAACATGTTCACATGCACTGAAATTAGATGCCATCTAATTGAAATCTACTCCAGTTCCAGCCACAAAAACTTGAGATAGATTTGTAGTATCATATTTTGCAATTCAGGATGCTTTAAGAAACTTAAACAAACTTTATTCTTAATGGCAAAGATCATGCTTTTAATCAGCTTTTTGTCACTGCCACATTTTGTATTTTCCCATCTCAATAAGATATAGAGCTGATGGTGTGAAGTCAATACGGGACCTTAAGGATATTGAAAAGTATAACTTAACAGATAAGCCTTATCAAAGCCAAGTTCCAGCTTAGAAGATAACATGTAAGGGCTGAGATAGTGGGTTAAAGATAGCAACCGAAATTTACTATTATTTATTAACATAAAGCAGTCCAAGGCAGACAAAAATACAGATGTCTGAGAAAATTATTCCCTTTGGATATACTGTTTCTGTCCCCAGTATTCTTACAATTAAAGCCTACTTTCATTATTGTAGCAGCTTGGAACCAATTTTGTAGTAATATACTGCTTCAGCAAAGCAAATAACAGAAGATATCATGTGGAAAGGATGTATGACGTGGTTACTCCCTGAACAGACAGGGGTACTTCACAGAAAGGAGAGATGTGATGAAGAGTAACTACAGTACATGCTTCTTCCACTTGCTTTCTGCATTATTAAGGATGCCAATTTCAGATTTCACTACAAGCATGCAATGAGATTTTTAGCAGTAAGAAAGAAATAACTGTCAGCATGATGTAAAAGTCTGTTCTTGCATATATTAGTGCTTGAGTTAAAAAAAAATAAGAAGGGCATCTTAAGACCATTTTTGGTAGCTGTTAATGTAACCACAGTTCTTATGAACCCTAGTTGAGAGAAGAAATTACAGGGCCTCGGGTGGTTAATGAAGATGGGGTGAAAAGGAGACTGTAGCAGTAGAGCCAGTGTGGTGTAGCGGCTAGAACAGTGGACTAGGATCTGGGTTATCCAGGTTCTGTTCCCAGTTCTACCATGGAAGCTCACTGGGTGACTTTGGGCCCATCACACACTATCAACCTAACCTACCTCACAGGGTTGTTGTGAAGAGAAAAATGGAGGAGACGAAAGTGATGTAAGCCACTTTGGATCCTCATAGGAGACAAGGTGGGATATAGATGAAATAAAACAAAAACAATCTGTAAATGAGAGCTACTTTTCCTGAGGAAAACATACACATCGGTGAAAACCTCTGTCATAAAATGCAATCTGTTCACCCAGGAAAGGGGGAAAGAAATTAAATGTTGATTGATAGACAGAGTTCTAAGGTGGGGGTGTTACAGGAAGCCAAGATCAATAGGACTTTATATCCGGAGGTTGGAGTGCTAAAAGTTACTGACACACACCATCACTAATGGAGTTTGGTGAGTTACAGAAAAACAATCCCCAGAACGTTGACTGGCTGTTCCACCTTCCACATAAAGGTAGCATGGAGCAGCATCTAATGAAGAAAGAGAGATGTGTCAAGAGGATTTCTGCAGCTGCTCCAGCCATTTGCATGACCACCCCTCACAATGGTAGGTGCTAGATCGTTTTGCATACAGTGTAGGTTAGTTTATTCTCTGTTTACTTTATTTTCTTAGATGCCTTTGTAGCCTTTGAAGGCTGTAAATTTCTAGTATCTGTGTCAAAACACTATAGAATAGAACTTAGTGAATAAAGCTTTGCTTGATGTCTGTATGGGATCACACACATTCTTGCCCACTGCCTAGACTGTGCAAATTTCCCTTTCTGTATGCCCCTCACCGCCGAACATCAGAAGGATGTGATAAGGGATTATCTTGACTGTAGAGGTGGCCAGTTAGAGAGCTCCAGAGGTTCAGCTGGAGTTCTGGAGGAGAACAAAGGAGTTCCACCAAGGTGGGAGGGGGGTCATAAGGGGACAAGCAGCACAACCCCCCCCCAGGTGATTCTATTTCTTCCACCCACTGTCACAGAGGAGTGAAAAGGTAGGGGAAGGATAGAGAAATTTGAAGAGATTGTGAGAGTGGTAATACCAAACCACTGGCTTCCACAGCTTCAAACCAAGAGGGAATTATTAGACAAAAGAATAACAACAACAACATTCATTTATATATTGCCCTTCAGGACAATTTAGTGCCCACTCAGAGTGGTTTACAAAGTGTGCTATTATTGTCCTCACAATAAGCAACCTGTGAGGTGGGTGAGGCTGAGAGAGCTCCAAGAGAGCTGTGACTGACTCAAGGTCACCCAGCTGGCTTCAAACAGAGGAGTGAGGAATCAAACACGGTTCTCCAGATTGGAGTCCTGCTGCTCTTACCTAGACATGGGCACGAACCACATTACGAACAAAAAAACACCATGAACCACCTGATCATCTGTTCGTGAACTGGTGGTTCATGAGGGTCCATGGCCAACGAACCAGTGTTTGTTGGAAACCCAGTTCATTGCATTCGCCCGCGGTTCGTGAAGCCAGACAGTCAGGCACCATCAATCAATTCCCTTGGAAACAAAGCTGGGGGAATGCCTGGACTCTGTCTGCACTCTTTCTGTCACCCTGGAAACCTGAATCAAAGCCCAGCTTACCTTGATCAGCAGATCTTCCTTCCAACCATGGAGCTGCAAATTGGTTACAATTGGTTACATGGAAGAAGACACTTGGGGGAAGGGAGGGGGAAGGGGGTGTTCTGTAGCCATGGGCACTCCAATCTCATTCCTGCAAACCCTGATAGGCAGTTCTGATGGCCAACCCCTTGTACCCTGGGCCAACGTCAAGTGGTGGCTCTAATTGTATTGAGTGGGAGTTTCCTGGTGGCCTCGGATTGGAGAGGGTATAATTCCAAGATCCCTATTGAAATCTTGACCAAACTTGGGTGCTGGCTGGAGGAGAGACCGCTAAACAATCCCTGGGAATACGGGCTCTCTAAGTCTAATGGGGGCCGTTCTAACACCCACGAACCATGAACCTCGAACCGGTTCGTCAGCGGGAAAAGTTCATTTTGGTTCATTAGTTTGGGTTTGTCGTCGGCAACAAACCATGAACCGCTGGTTCATTAAATTTTTGGAGTCCATGCCCATGTCTACTCTTAACCACTACACCAAAATTCAGTTCTCGTAGGTTCCAGCTGGGCTATGCTGTTCTCTGTTCAGAACACTCCTTCACAGATATCTTCCTTCTACATTTCTCTTAAGAAATATCTCTTTCCCCCAAAATAATTTCCATCTTTTCTTCTCAGCCAACTTGTAGGATTCACCTTCATGGGCAAAGAAGCCTTTGCCTCACAAACCGTGTCAGGGGGCCAAGCCCATTCACAATAACTATAGTATGTTTTTCAGCATAGGGCAACCAAGACCCTTTACTTGGGGTGTGGAGAAACACCATTCTGTTTGTGGAGTTAACTTTCTATGGGCTGCAGAGGGGAGGGGCCAGTTCTGGAGTAGAATGTGATTGGAGGGAGAGCGAGTCTGTTGGTGGAGGAGAGTTGGAAGTTGACAGTTGGTGGCTGAAGAGTTGAGGGAGAAATGGCTCTGAGGGAAGATGTAGATCTAATGTAACCCCAGGTATCAAAGGATTGGGCCTGCCTTACACTACATCAAATTAGGGCATGAGTATAGAGAAGCAGAGGGAGATAGCGTAGGGGTTTCTGTTTTATTATTGCTTCCGTTCACTGTATATTTGCCTGTGTTTAGTTAGAAGTTAAATAAATGATTTTTGGAATTTATGAAGGAAGAAAGCTCTTCTGTTCCACATAGTCCCCCAACCGCTTGGTCCCACTAGCAGAGGAGGGAGGTTAGGAGGCTGTCCCGCCTAACCAGGAACCCATACAGGGACAGTGGTGGTAGCAACTACCTGGAGACAGGAAAGGGAGACAGCCCCTTCAGGTGTCTGGCCAGAGGCGAAAAGGGAGGGATAGGCAGAGCGGGGTCTATCAGTGGGAGGAAAGCCCCCGTTTCGCCACAGGAGGCAACAGAATTGTGCCTATGGCATGTGCAGAATGTTTTGATAAGTGTTAGTTACTTAATTTGTATAACCCCTGAACTTGGCCAGTGACATTAAGTGTTTGGCAGGAATGTTTGCATATGCTTAGAAGCACAAGAATGGGCAGTTATCTGCCAACAGAGAAACCCAATGGCTACAGCAGCAGCCACCCATTGATTTTGGTGATCTTCCCCACAAGCAACTCTGTACAAATTTGGGGCACAGTTAAAAAAAAATCATGTCTCACTTGACTGAAAGGTAAATGATTGTTAAAATACAAAGCACTGGTGAATAAGGTCATTAGTTTTTATAGCCACTGCTGATGCTAACACTAAATTCATCTCAAAATGTAGCTCCCTTGGATGTGAAAGAAGCATGGCATACCATAGCTGTGCAAATACTTAAATGCCTGACAGGAAGAAGTGGAGCATCCATAATGCAGAGAAAGGTCAACGTTATATGAAATCTAAATAGTCTGTCTTAAATCTTTGGAATGAGAATGGGAAGATAATAAAGCTGAAGAAAGGAGTCTCAAATACAGGAATTGCATAAGCGAGATATTTAAATGATTACTGATGAGCACAGGATGTCAGTGAAACAGGCTATGAAGAAGTGTGATCATCAAAGGCCAAAGGAGAATGGGCACAGCTATAGCTACTAATTGTAGGATGGCACTTTTTTGGCTCTAATCACCCAAATTTTGAATGGGGAAAAATTGTCTTCTCATAGCTGGTCGGTAATGCAAGCCATGTGTTTGAATAGGGAGCTGGTTCACATTACCACCCAGACAGAAGTACATCCTCCATCGGTGAGCATGAAATCCATGTGTCAAACTATAAAAGTAAATTGCTCTCATTGCCACATAAGTTGGACCACCTTGCCTGCCACCCAGTCATTATTGTAATACATTAATGTAGTCCCCACTGCAGTTACCCTAATATCAGATTACCAGCCAGTAAAATAACTGTCCAGCTCCCTGCCAAAGCTTGTTTGTTTGTTAATCTCATCTGAGTCCTGACTACCCACATCCCATCGACCTGAATTGTATTACTCCCACTAAGTGAGTATCCTGGTAAAGCAAGAAAGGTCTGCAGTGGAAGGGAATCTTAGAGAATATAACCCACTGTATCATCACAGTAACTTTTTGCAGTAGTTTAGCCTAAGGGTAAGAGTGATTTCAGCATTTCTCATCTAATATGTTAACTCCCAAATCCTTATTTTGATTTTGCTTCACCTTCGTGCCATTTTGGATCACAGGTCCTTATTTTCACCTCATTTACCATTTCCTAACCCTATTTTCCCTGTAAAACTGAATTCATTTTTTCAATATGTCAGTAAACCAGCATTCCTCTACCAGCTTTACTTCATGATCATGTCTGATTCTCCTCCTATAGGGTTGCCCGCAATTCTCCTGAAATTACAACTGATCTTTAGACTATGGAAATCTGTTCCCCGGAAGAAAATGGTAGGTTTGGAGGGTGGACTCTATGGCTTCACATCAGTCCCCTTCCCAAACTCCACCCTCTGCAGGTACCACCCCCATATATCCAGAAATTTCCAAAGATGGAGTTGTCAACCCTATCCTCCTCATACTGTCCCATCATGTGTCTTTGTCGACATAAATTCTATGATTTCTTGCACCTGCAATGGTCAAAAAGGACCCATTCCTTCTTTCTCTAGTGGAAAAGATGGTAGAACACAGTCCTGCAATGGAAAAGACATTAATTTGTACGTACAAATGCATATAGTCTTTACAACATGAACACATAATACAAGTGACTCTACAAAGCAGTGAAAAGCAGAAAAATGAAAGCCGTTAACAAAAATACAAACAAATATAAAAAAAACAATTAATGAAATAGTCTTTCTAACCAAAGAATATGAGTGTGACTTACCCCTTCTCACTCAGTGGGGTTTCTGAGATTGGGAATTTAATACCTGGTCTCCAGTACTGTTCAATAATCTGTCCATTGTATTATATCGGTTATTGTATCTTCACACACATGATTTTACATGTTTAACGAACGAATGAACGAAAGAATGAACGAATGAATGAACAAGATAATGACAGTCACATAGAGTTTTTCAATAGTGTTCATAGCTCTTCTCATTATTATATTAGTCATTACAATAACCCTGTAAGGTAGCAATCATAATATTAGTTAAACATCTACCGTGACACAGAAACAAAAGAAGTCTAGTATCTATTAGAAAACTACTCTGCTCTGTCTCCAAATACAATGAAACTACTAAAAAATGCTTTCTGGCAGAGAACAGGCAGATGGGGAGGGATTTCTTTGTACCAAAGAAGTTTTCCTCAAAAGAGAAGAAACCAGGGAAATGGGCCAGAATCAGGGAAGTGGGCCAGAATCAGCATCTGCCAAGACACCAAGAGGACTTTAAGCAGCACCAGAGAGTCATGCTTCTCTGCCTTTTTTAGGTTGCTTATCACAGTGGGAAAAAATTGGCTAGACTTTAGTTCTACTGGGGGTAGTTTGTTTTATGGAGGCAATGAAGGACACCTTGCCCAAAGCCCACAAAACATGGAGGAGGCCCTGAGACAAACCCAAAATCTGCCCTATTACTGAAAGTCATGCACCCCAGTAGACAGATTAAATATATAGAGAAAAAAAGAGCAAACTGCTTTAGAGAAGAAGAGAAGAAGCAGTTGCTTGAAAAGAAGTAAAAAAAAAAGAACTCCCCAGACAAATGAGGAAGAAAGAAGAAATACAAAGAAGGTGAGTATTATGAAAACTGTATATCTAACATGAGTTATGCTGTGAAATAATGGGTTAGATGCAACATAAGCATTATACAAAAATCACAAATCTTCTCCAGTTTTGCCACACCCAGCCGTCCTTTCTGATCCCAAGAAAGGTTATTTCTGGGGTTGTAGAACTTCTCAGAAGGACTCATAGCCAAATAGGTCAGTGGACTGGAGTGAAAAAGGAGAAGAGGATGAAAAGGGAACTCCACTGATGGGAGGGACAGGAAGGGCAATTTCATCACATGCCTCCACCCCACAGTACCATCTTGACCTGCATGGCTCTGTCTCTACATAGGTCCTGCATCTCCAGCAACAAATTTTCTTGAGGTTGGAAAGGGGCGCTAGGAGGAGAGGAAAGGGAGGAGGAGATCCATAACCACCAGCACCTTCTGCTGATAGATCACTGGATCCAACCCAATAGCTTTCCGGAAGCCACCTGAATTATCAGGTTATATGCATGTAACACAGCTGATAAAATGTCCCTTGCACATGGTTTTCCAGGAGTGACACAATTTTTCAAAGTGGTCATCCAAACCATGAGAAATCCAACTTATTCCTTATGCCTTCAAGCCAGTCCTCACCATTACCCACCTACTATTGCCCTTCCATGTAGAACCCCCACCCCCTGTTCCAAAAGACACTTATCAACCTGGACACCTCAGTCACAGTGTGAGACCACAGGTGCTCAAATTTTCAATTGAATTCAATGGGATTTTAAAATGTTGTATTTTCAGTGGTGGTGGTGGAGAGTGCCCTTAAGTCATAGCTGACTTATGGTGACTCCTGACAGGGTTTTCATGGCAAGAGACTACCAGAAGTGGTTTGCCATTGCCTGCCTCTACAGCCCTGGTCTTCATTGGAGGTCTCCCATCCAATTAGTAACTCAGGCTGACTCTACTTAGCTTCCAAGATCTGACAAGATCAGGCTCACTTGTGCTATCCAGGTGAAAATGTTCACCAGGTGAGCATTTTCGATAATATTTAATTTATTAATAGCTTTGTTGCATGGGGTCAATTACATGGAAATCTTTGAGGGTCCTGAAAACATAAATACAGCTTGAGTAAAGGGGAGGTTAATGAAAAAATAGAGTTTGTATAACAATAAATTATATAGCCATTTGTTGTTTAGCCTCTTTGGGAATGGTAATAAAGAGCTCTAATGTTAATTAGCAAATCACTCTATTCCTAGCAAATGGCACTGATTTTTCTAGGCTGGCAGAAAATTGGCATGTCATAAACGGAAAGCTGCACCATCAGTTACATGGTAGCCAATTTTCTAATCACATAAAAGAATTGCAATCATTGCTAGAAACCTATTCATTAAGTGGAAACAGGGTACCATATTTGCGTCAGTCATAGGTTAAAACACTGAAAAAAGACTTTTTTAAAAATTTCAGGGGGTTACTGAATAGCACATTTATGAAACGGGCTGAACAACAGATAAAAAAAAATCCTGATATTCTGCCGTGTTTTCCTTCATTTGATTGCTAATTAAAGTGTCAGCATCAGAGCAAGAGACACCATGTCTGCTTTTTGTGTAGCTCCGTCTATTGTTTCTGCTTTGATATAAACTAAATTTGAAATCTACTTACTTTGTTGTCTCATATTCCATTCATTCCTCCCATGATTTGGCGATCAGAACACTAATAATTCTGACATTTTTACAATCCAATTGATAAAAAACAGCATCAAACTTACAAATGCATAATTTCTATGTATGTCTCTTTCTCTCTTGTATATGCAGGCTGAGAACTCCTCACTAGCTGTATGCAACCCAGGTCCAGGAACTGGGGAATTGCCACACCAGTCAGAAAAGAGACGGACACCATGTTGGATCTAAGGGCCACTTTATTAACTATATACAAACAACACAAGCCAAACAGCGGCAAGGACCTAAAGCGGTACAGGTCAAGCCACGGTGTCCCACACTGGACCACCGCCTTGACCTGTCTGGGCGAGCCCCGAAGCCCCAGGTGGGACCCATCCAGTAGATGGGGCGGACCCAGCCGGCCAGGCAAATTTGGTCACCCCCCCTTTAAGCTCCTGACACCTCAGCCGTATAGCAGTGAGGGAAAGGACTCGCAGGCTGGGGTTCCCGAAGGCAGCCTGCCTGTGGGCCTGGCAGCCGTCACAGCAGTACCAGCCCTTTAGGCAGGCCCCTCTTCCCACATAGGGAAGCGCCAAGGGTGCTCACCGTCCCGCACCCTACTCCTACAAACCAGCCAACGCCAGGGCCAAGCCTCTGCTTAGGCCCTGGCGCCCCACTGGTAGCCTAAAGCCAACTGCAGTCCTTGCCGCAAATCATCAAGGAATATCCGGTTGCCTGTCACGGACAAGTGCACCCCATCACCCCTGTAGAGGTCGGGGAATTCGGCCCTGATCCTGGGGTGAGGCAAATAAACGCCTAACCCCTCCCCCAAACCCTTCTGGATGGCCCTATTGGCCTTCATCCTGGCCCGCTCAATGGCCTGGCGATCTTCCGCCTCCCTCCAGACTCGCCGAGGAATCATAGCCGACCACATGATCAGCACTCCTGGCCACCGTGCCGCAAAAAGGCGCATATCAAATAGCGCCTGGGAAGATAACGCCTTACCCCACATCAAACCCAAATCGTTTCCCCCTAAATGCACAACAAGGATGTGGGGTGGCGGGTCATACCCAACTCCAAACAGCAATGGCAACAGGCCCGGCCACCGAAGACCTCGACGGCCCCGCCATTCAACCGTAGCCCGGTCGCTTAGCCCGAGCTGGGACCCAACCGGCGTCCTACGTGCTTGATGGGTAGCCCAGAAGACAAAACTGTGCCCACAAATCAAGATGCGTTGACGTCCAACCCGCGACACAGGACCTAAGAAAAACAACAATTAGTAACATTCAAACATGCTTAAGCGGACGCACATAGGACTGGTAGGCAGCTGACCGCCACCTACCCACCTTTTGAATAGCCTGACCTGAATAACCCATAGCAGCGGCCGTCAAAGCCGCTCCAATCCGAAAGGAATGAGTTCCAAAACTCACACCTTGCAGCCCCAGCGTCGCCAGAGCACGCTTAGTCACTGCCCAGAACTGGTATCGGGTTAAGGGAAAACCATCCAGGTGCCGAAAAAGGTACCCCTGCTCACTTCCCCGCACATGCCAATACCTCTTCAATGCACGGACTGGGCACAGCTCCACCTCAGAACAAGAGCCCAACCGAATACAAGCCCCTTTACACATCTGGTCCGTCTTGGACCAGCGTATCGTCAGGGAAACTGTATCACCATCAAAAGCCAGGTCACTTGCCATAAGAGCGCGGCCAGACCTATCCTTACAGGAGGAAACCACCAGCTCCCCAACCCGGAGGGCCCCAAAAAAGGCTGTCAACGCAGCCGCGTGAAAGAGCCGTGCCTCATAGCCTGATGCACAAACCTTCTTCCATACCGCACCAAGACCCTTAAGAACGGACGGGGAAATGGGCTGACGCGGATCCTTGTGGACCGCACACTCCCTGGACCAACCTTCGAGCATCTTCCGCACCCGGAAATCGCCCGTGGCCTCAGGAAATCCCCGAGCTTTGCTAATGAAGGCCAGGGCTGCCAGTTGCCCCTTAATGGACTTCACCGCCAGCCCCCGAACCTTCTGGTGGACACAAAACTGAATAATGTGCTCGGCCGGAATGGGCCAGGTGTTACCAATCCCAGCATCCCATCTGAACCCCTCCAACTGGCCTACCGCTCTAAAATACGCCCTCCGTGTACTGGGTGTGATGGCTAGCTGGATGGCGCGGCACGCCTCGACCTCCCAAGCAGCCAAAGCTCTGGAGGCATCGCTGCTGGACGATAATCCGCCTCCGGGGCAAGCTGCCAGAAACGCTCCATCTGTTGGCGAGACAAAGCGTCCGCCACACCGTTGCACACACCAGGAACGTGTCTAGCTTTAAACAATATATTGTGCCGCAGGCACAATAATGTAAATGCCCTCACCAATCGCATGACCCTGGGGGACTTAGAGGTCAAGGAGTTGACAACATGAACCACAGCCAAATTGTCACACCAAAAGTGGACAGTGTGGTTCGCCAGCTCCTCCCCCCACAGATGAACTGCTACCAGAATAGGAAAAAACTCTAAAAAGGTTAAGTCCTTAACCACGTCTGATGCCAGCCAATCAGCGGGCCACTGTTCAGCACACCAGTGCCTCCGGAAACAAACTCCGAAGCCAGTGGAACCCGAGGCGTCAGATGTGACTTGCAGCTCCGCCTCGAGCAACAAGTCCTCCCGCCAAAAGGTAACGCCATTAAAGTCACTCAAGAATTCCATCCACACCTCCAAATCAGCGTGCATGCCACCCGTAACTCGCAACCTGTGATGGGGTGCACGCAGGCGAGCCATGGCGTCACAAAAACGACGCAAAAACGGCCTCCCAGGGGCAATAGCTTTGCATGCAAAATTAAGGTGCCCCACGAGCTGTTGCAGCTCGACCAAGGAAGCCTTGTGCTTACCCTTGAAGTCCCGCAAACGGGCCCTGAGCTCCTCAATTTTATCCCAAGGCAATCACAAGGATTGCTGAACAGTGTCCAACTCAATACCCAAGAAGGTGAGTACCGTAGATGGACCCTCCGTCTTCTCGTGAGCCAATGGAACCCCCAGCACCGCTGCCATCTCCATAAAGGTAGCCAAGAGCCTGGCACATTGAGACGACTGTGCCCGCCCAACGAATAAAAAATCATCTAAATAGTGGGCGGAGTCACTGCAAGCGGCACGCCTCCTCAATTCCCACTCCAGGAATGAGCTGAAGCGCTCAAAGGCTGCACAAGACACGGAGCAACCCATTGGCAGGGCACGGTCCATGTAATACTCACCTTCGAAGGCAAACCCCAAGAGCTCAAAATCCAGTGGGTGGACCGGAAGAAGACGAAATGCAGACTTGATGTCGCATTTCGCCATCTCCGCGCCCACCCCACACCGGCGCACCACCTGCACAGCCTGGTCGAAAGAGGTGTACCGTACTGAACATAAGTGGTCTGGAATGGCATCGTTAACTGAACCCCCTTTCGGATAGGAAAGGTGATGGATAAGGCGATACTCGCCCGCCGCCTTCTTCGGCACCACCCCCAAAGGAGACACCCGAAAATTGGGGGTTGGAGGGGTCGCAAACGGCCCCAAAACTCTGCCTTCCGCACATTCTTTCCGGATTTTTTGTCTAACTATATCCTCCCTGCCTTGAACAGAACGTAAATTCTCGGCCATGAACGGGGCCCTAGAACCTTGAACGGGGATTCTGAAACCATCCCTGAAACCTGCCAACAAATAAACTGCATCCTCCTTGAGAGGATAATAACGTAACAGGCGTTCAAGGACCCTCAGCCTTACCGGGCTGGGGCCCTTTTCCAGGAGGCTGCTGGCCACTGGGACCACCACCTCCCTGCTTTTTGCCTCCCCAACCCTGCCGGGCTTTCCCACAGGCATTGTAGGGGTGCTGGCCCGCACAAGATGGGCATTCATGCCGGAAACGGCAAGGTTTTCTAGGGCAGGTACCTTTATACGCATACTGCCAGCAGAGCAGCCGGGGTTGAACCTGCTGCCCCGCCCCACCGCGTGTATTGGTTGATTGGGCGCTGCGTGAAACTACATGGCCGCTGTCCGAACGATCCCCTAAGTTCGGCTTAGCAGGGGACATCACCAACAACCACAGCTGTTGGTGAATGCGGTCCCGCGGAAGGCCAGGGTTCATAGCTGCCCGCATACGGAACTCCTCATCGTACTGCATCCATGCAGCCCCTGAGAAGCCCGTATAACCTTTCAGTATGATGTCCAAATACTGAAACAGTGATGCAGCCCGACCGGGCTGTGTCCTGGCAATCACCCCGGCATAAATCAAAAAACCAGGCAGCCAATTGTTCCAGGTCCTATCGACCCGTCTTCTCTTCAAACGCTCCTTGTCCCTGTCGTCCATCTCGTCTTTATCCTTCTTCTCTAACTCACGGTAGAGAAGGGAAAAGACGTCAACATACTCCCCACGAAGGATTTTATCCCTCGTGGCCTGCGCCAAGTGATCACCTAAAGGAAGGGCCGTGTCACCAAACGGCAGAGCATGGAAAGGGACCTGGCCATAGTTCAATGCTTGATAGGGATAATAACCCCAGGGGCCGGCTGACAATCCCGGCCAACCAAAGGGGGAACACCCCCAAGCCTGAAAAGGAACCGCCTGCTGCTGAGCGCCAGTTGGAATGCCCTGATTAAGGACGGGCTGCACCGGGCCTGCAAGAGCAGCCGTCGTGTTGGAGGGGGCATCCAGCGCACTACTAACCGACCCACTGGCTGTGCCCTGCGCCCACGGGCCCCAAGGCCACGGATAAGTGTAATGTGGTGCAGTGTCCTTACCAGCCGGCTCCACTGGGTCCACAGCCACTGCCACAGGCGGTAACTCCTCGGGCAAGTCAACCACTTCAGCCGCCGGTTCCTGGACATCCGACACCGTCACTGCACGGCCACTGCTGGTTCCAGCCGCCGGGGATCCAGAAGCGCCCTCCAAAACTGATAAACGACGCAAAATGTCACGATTAGTAGCGTCCCTAGCTGCGCGCCGCACAGGCCGTATTGCTCGCACCCCTTGTTGTGCAGAGCCCATGTCCCCTTTAGCCTGTTCAAGAGCCTCCAGGCGCCTTAAGATATTCAGTTGGTCCCCCAAGGAGTCATCTTCGTCAGAAGACGAAATAGCCGGGGGAGGGGGCCGTTTAGATGGCGCCCTCCTAGCAGGCTGCTTCCCTTTAGAAGCTCCTTTACCTTTCTTGGGAGCCATAGTGAGTCCCACCTATAGTACAATACCACAACCTCTGGCGTCACTTCCTTAGGCCTTAGGCTGAGTCAGGCCCCCCAACACCAAACAAGGCTAACCTTGCTTAGCTTCCAAGATCTGATGAGTATGGACGAGCCACCAAAGGGCAACCAGGAAAAAATTTCCCTCACCGGGCCGCAGTAATTACTAGGCAAGACTGCCTTGGCCGCACCTTATTCTAAAAAAGGGGGGGCGCCCCAAACATGAATGAGCACCAACCCCTCTGAGCACCCACTCGGCAGACCCAGCCAACGTGCAGCACAGCCCTTCCCACTAGGTCACACTGCCCGCTGTTCAACAGGAGCGGTCAAAATGGCTGACTCCACAAGGCCCACACAAAATGGCCACCGGACCTTGGTGACAAAATGGCGGCCGGACCCAGGGGCTAGCTAATACGTGCCCTTTAGGCTCGTTCCACCAGGGCGACGCCCGCACAGGGAGGCCCACACCAGGGCTTCCCTCCTGCCCCAAAACTGCACTGCAAAAAGGAAGGGGGGGGCTGGGCCAACTTCCAACCCACGCCCCAATAACCACCCCACCCAGGTAGCCTGCCTCCCTGTGCCTTGAACGGCAAGTAAGAGGCCGCCCAGCCGCGGGCCGCGGAACACGGGCCACAAAAAACCCCTACTGCTCTGCTGCTCCTCGCCGGCCTGATGCCGCCGACGGAGAAAGAGGAGGCCGCGCAGCCGCGCCGCGCCTCAGCCGTCCAGCGCACTCCAAAGCCGCGGGCGACAACGACGCCTCCGATGCTGCCCAGAAGCTGCTCCGCTGCGCCGTGCCTCGCCCGTCCCGCCCAGAGACCAGCAAACGCGCCTGTGCTCTAGGCCCCCAATCGCTCGCTGGAGACGTCTGTCTCCTCCGAGCGACTGAGCTGCACTGAGCTGGGAGGGCAGAGCTGCGTCACTAACGCTCGCTCAGCCCTCCCAGCAACTCCTTATATGGAGGGAGGGGGTGGTGCCATCCATCCCTCCGGTGCAGCAATAAACGGCCCCTGGCTGAGCAGCATCGCTGCTTGCCAGGAAGGGGCCGAAAAAAATGGATTTATGCCCATCTGAAAAAGTTCCCATCATCATCATCATCATCATCATCATCATCATCATCATCATCATCATCATCATCATCATCATTCATTCATTCATTCATTCATTCATAGTCTGCCTTTCTCACCAACAGGATATTCAGTGAACAGATACAATATGGTATGGTAGAAGAAAATGTGAAAGCAAACATAAAGTCAAGCACAGAGATGAAATCTTCTGAAACAACACATAACTAATTTACAAGTAATGTTAAGCAATGTGGAATCTCCCCAGTACTTATCTGCATCAGCATGTAGTACCCAATAGAGTAGCACATAGTCTCGGTTACTACCAAAGCATCTCTCTGAGCTATTTCTTATGACATAGCCCTTCAATCTGGGTAGAAACCCCTCGTGAATAATTCAGTTTTGCATCCTTTGCAGAAAGCCAGGAGAATGGAAGCTTTCCTAACCTCCTCAGGCAGGTCACCACATAGAAAGCACATGCATGGGCCGTTGTTGAGTTTGTCCAACTCCAGGGTGGTGTCTGCAGAAGGCTCTATTCAGATGAGCAAAGTGTTGAGGGAAACTTCTATTACCACTTTTGGCCAATTACGAGGTCCCCCTTCTCTCCTTGTCTGAATGATAAATCAAGGCTTCAAACTTAGTGATCTTAAAAGCAGCAAAGGTTTATTATGAGAAGTTCTCAGATAAGGCTGATGCACACACCATCACAGCAGGGCGCATGCCAAAAAACAAGTGTCACTTACTTTTATACCATCACACGGGTAAACAACAATTGCTTACAGTTCAGAGGATTATTACAAGAATATATAAACAATCAAATGAATGTCTCATGATATTTGGAACCCGATAGATTGACGGTTTGAGAATATGTTTCTTTTCAGATCCTGTAACATAAACTATCAGAAAGACTCCGTAATTATCTCTACATTGCTGAGGAAGGACATATCCAAGGCTGAGAACAGGGAAGGAAGGAAAAGTGTAGCCTTCATTTATTCTCAGAGAGTAAAGTGACCAACCTTACACAGCAAGGCCTTCGTGTTATTACAGCCAAAATACAGGATGGAATGAGGGGTGATGAGTAGAGATGGGCATAAACTGGGGGGAAAACAAACCGTGTGGTTCGTGGTTTGTCACGTTTCATGAACCACGAACTTTCACAAACCTGCCCCGGTTCATGAACCAGTTCATCTGGTTCATGAAAATGTCACTTCTGGGTCAGCAGAAGGCCAATTCTGGATCAGCAGAAGGTCTGCAGAAAGCCCATCCCTTGTTGCCAAGGAAACTGATTGATCAGCGCCAGGCTGTCTGCAGTGATTAACCAAAAAATGACCCAAACAACTAAGCTTAAAGTTTGTGGTGGTTTATCAGAAATGGGCTCTGACAAACTGCCAGTTCACAAACCACGAACCAGCCTGGTTCATGCCAAACTTTGGTTCGTATTTTGGTTCGTGCCCATCTCTAGTGATGAGCACAGAGGGAGAAGAGTCCTTTAGTAAATTTAGACCACATATAGAAAACAATACAGCACCCCAAAAAAATCCCTAACACAAAGCTGCCACAGTGGAATACAGGGGGAGATATGGTCACACAGATACAAGAGGCCAAGGCCATGTGAGAACCATGGATTCAATCCAGGCACTCGGAGTCTGCTAGGCTGGATTATTCAGTCACACTAGGCAGCTGCCATAGACAGCTTTTGCAGGCAGCCACAGAAAGCAAATGAGAGGGCAACAGTGTAAATGGAGCTGAGCAGAGCTGAGCTCTGTGCCATGGCAGAAGAAAGACATGAGGCTTGTAGGGCGGGGAAGAAGGCAGCAGGCAGAGTGGATTCCCATACCATCCTATCCACCTCCCTGTGCCTAACTAGTCTCCATTTCCTGAACACCATTATATAGTTTTATGCAACAGACACTACACTGAAAACACACATTTAGGATGAACAAGTTCAAATCCCCGCTTTGCCATGAAAATCACTAGATGTTCATAGACCAATCAGTCTCTCTCAGCCTACCTCACAGAGTTGTTGTGAGGATAAAATGGAAGCCTACGGAACCATTTGTACCATCCTAAGCTCTTTTGAGGAAAGGCTAAGAAAAAATGTACTAAATAAATAGGTGGGGTGGTAAACAGAGCAACCCTTCAACACAACATACATGACTTATACAAGAGCCAGCATGGTGTATAAGAATTGTATGGTAGTATAAGAAGCATGGTAGTATAAGAAGGCTTATACTACATTGGAATTGGATGGTCTGGTTGTTTTGCTGCTACAAACCAACACGGCAAACTCCTTTGAAGCCTCACACAAGCCAATTAATCTCCATACCAAAAGGAGATGTTTACATTTACTAGCAAAGGAATGTTTTGGTTGCATCCACCCTCTCCCCCCCTAATTGCATCTTCTCTCTCCTCCCCTCCTCCCCCCTCCTCTTCTATATTTGACCAGTTTCTGTACCGTGCATCTGACAAAGAGAACTTGTTTCTCGAAAGCTTATGCTACAATAAAATTGGTTAGTCTTAAAGGTGCTACTGGACTCTTTTTGATTTTGCTACCACAGACTACCAAGGCTAACTCCTCTGCATCTATGACCATGGTGTAGTTGTTAGAGTGTTGGTCTAGAATCTGGGACACCAGGGTTCAAATTGCACCTCTGCCATGGAAGCTTGGTGAGTGACCTTAGGCCAGTCACACACACACAGAGCCTGATTTACCTCACAGGATTGTTGTGAGGCTAAAATGGAGGAGAAAAGAACGACGTAAACCACTTTGTTCCCCATTGGGGAGAAATATGGGATATAAATGAACTAAAAATTAATAATAATACACACTGAGAATTGCAATAGAAAGGGAAAGAAACTGTGATCTCAGGAACAGGTAGCTGGCTGCCACTGAGGAAGTAAGGGAGGCACTGACAGATATAACAAAGGACTGCCAAGCACAGGAATGGAATGACCGAGTACAGGATGGAACACCTATTTTACTGGGTTTTTTTTCCCCTTATAACATCAAAATGCTTATAAACAAATTCACCTCAATTCCCTTAAGCACATTCCAATATAAACATATGGCATATCTATCTAAGCTAGTGGTGGTCAACACAGTGTGCCCTTTGGCTACGTAACCTGGCTTGTAGGGACATTGGCTTGGAGACTCTCTTGATTTGCTGTGACAACCAGAGTCCCATGTGTCATATTATATCATGCAACATGTTAAGAGCTGGCACTCAGAAAAGCCTTAACTAACGGTTCGCGAAGGGCATTTTTTTCAGTACTTCAGCTACTTCAGCTAATCTCGTAGACTTATGTAATGTTTTCAGAGGGCTTCTCTGGGTGCCACCCGAGGGATGAATTCAGCATTTCTCATCCCTGCTTTTGTTTTACTTTTCCCAAATCAAATCCACAAGTCTGTATTTTCATTTTCTGCTTCCTTGAACTGAATTTTGTTCCCAGTACAAACATTTTTCAGCCACATTTGTGCATCAGTAAGTCACGATTATAAACTATATATTATACACATAAATGATGTAGATCGTAATATAAACACCTTATAAATTGTGTATTAGAACCATGCAACATACAGACACAATAATGAATCTACAAAGCCAACAGCAAAAAGCAGAGAAGCAAAACTGTGGGTGAAAATATATTATCGAGTGGGAAAAGAAACTAAATAAATAAGATTTGCACATCGTGAGCCACCCTAAAGCAATGACCTTGCTTTGTGGGGCAGAGTTAATGGTTAATAATCAGAGAAATTACCTCAACTTCTCCAGCCTCCAACGAGGGGTTATTGGTCTAGATTTTAGCAATAGTTCAAGCCTAAGCAAAACTTTTCAGGGAATGATATTCTGAAATGCTTCTCAAGATCCAAATACCAATGTAGAGCAATGACCCTTATAGCAGACGTAAGATCCTCTGACTGGGCAATCAGGTACCAGCTCAAGGCTTTAAAAAGTTTAGTTTTTTTTTTTTAAAATGAAGCCTAAATACTGCTGGAGAGGCCACAGCATGTGAGCAGTTTGATTAATGTATATAGTGAAGCAGGGTGTGTTTTGTCCATTCTGACTCCAGGGAGAATTGTAATTTATCTTTTCAGAGCTTGTCAAATGCCTCTCTCGCTGCAGCTAATTTAGCCTGTAAATTACATATCCTGAAGGTCTCTCTGCTAATGGAAGGCATGCAGTTAGTTAATGCCCAATTCAAGGTGCTGGTATTGACCTTTGAAGCCCCTTATATCTTGAGACCAGCATGCCTTATGGATCACCTACTCCCATATGAACCTACCCAAACACTCCAGCCATCTTCAGAGCCCCTGCATCCGGTGACCTTACCAGCTGAGGTAACCCAAGGAAGGGTCTTCTCAGTCATTGCTAGGGTTGCCAGGCAACTGCTAGAGTACAAAGGGGATGGGGCCTACTACACAGGCATCATCATGATAGTGCACTGATATAACTTCCAATAAAAGCTAGAAGTGACATCACTAGATGTTTCTGGTTTTACCAGAAGTGAAATAAATGCACCAGTGTGATGCTAGTGTCCTTCCAAACCTCTCCCCCGACATTTGCTCCAACTGATGTTTCAGGTGCCAGCAGGCAAAGCAGAGATTTTCTGGGAGGTCTTTCACTATACCAGGAGATCTGGCAAACCTAGTTGTGGCACCCCAGGGAGGTTTGTCAGGCACCCTCTACTGTTGTCCTGCACCAGCAGCTGAAGACTTTTGTGCTTGGTTTGGTGTTCCCTCGCTAACACTTATTAGTCCTCCTCCTCCTTTGTGTATCTATATGTTTATATGTTTTATTGAGTTGTTTTAGAGGTTTTATAGAAATGCTGTTTTAATGTTTGCTGTCTTGGGGATCCTGAACAACAACAACAACAACAATCACATTTGATTTGTATACCTCCCTTCAGGACAACTTAACACCCATTAAGAGCTGTTTACAAAATATATTATTATCCCCACAACAATCACCCTGCAAAGTGGGTGGGGCTGAGAGAGCTCTAACAGAGCAGCGACTGATCCAAGGTCACCCAGCTGGCTTCAAGTGGAGGAGTGGGGAATCAAACCCAGTTCTCTAGATTAGAGTCCTACCATTCTTAACCACTACACTGGGGTAGAAAGGCAACATAGAAGTGTTTTAAATAAATAAACAAACGTTTTTTGAAACTCTGCTGGGTTCCAGTAAAACTTTACAACTGCAGCCCTGCATGTGAGGAAAGCAGTGGCCAGGTATACAATCTAAGCCTCTATCCTTCAGGAATCAAATCTCAGTGTCCCTTACTACTCAGAATAGTGCCATCAGATCACTTAACGCAGATGCATGAGAAGTAAAGAAGTAAGCATATTTTCCTACCATCCCCAACACTGAATAGTCACAAAGCTTTTGATTATGTTGGGTCACTTGCTGTGTGTTTTCTTCCATCTGTGCTGTAGATGTCTGTTGTTCAGTACAATTGAACCCAGGGGTACTAATGAGCCAGATGTGGTATAAAAGGTTATGACTAAATGTCCACAAAATGAAACAGAATTGCAAGTAGTTGATTTGGAATGTGTTGGTGGTAATTTTAAAGTTGTTTCTTAGAGGGAGGCCACATAAGTCACACATACAGGAGGCAAGCTACTTAGTAAGAGATGTTTCAACAGAAATGTCACAAGCTGTGTTGGAGACACTTCATTTAGCAGCATGAGTTAACTGAGTCTTTTGAAGTTGCATAAATCTGGCCTTTAATTGAAGCTGTTGTCCAATTTCGAGTTTGTCTCTCCATATATTATCTTAACATTTGAGTTGTACCTTTGTTTCCATGGGATTTACCTTTTTTAGAGTTTTACATCTGAGAAAGGCAGAGTTGATGTGGTATAAATAAGTAAGAGAGGACAGCTTCTACTTTCTTCTGAGTAATCATGCAGCCATTTGTCTAGAAAAACCACTCAAGAATTGTGATGTCCACAGTTAAAAGATGGGGAAAAAAGATGTTTTTCTATAAGAACATAAGAGCCTTGCTGGATGAGACTAGTGGTTCATGTAGTCCAGTTTACTGTATCACACAGTAACTAACCAGTTGGCCTGGAGAGACTAATGAAGAGGGCATAGAAATCTAGGCCTTTTACTGAAGTTGCCTCCTACCACTAACACAGATATTTACTACCTCTAACTGTGGAAGTTCTCTTTAGTCACTGTGATGAGTTGCCATTGATGGACCTATGTTCCACGAATCTGCCTAATCTCCTTCCAAATCTACCCATGAGCACACATAAAGCTGCAGTGAGGTACAGTGGCACTGGCCATTCTTAACCCTGGCAACCAGGCAAGAGTTCACCACCCACCTCCTCACCTTCCCCCTGGTGTGGGAGTGCCCACCTTCCTTCCCCTTTACTGTGACCTGGCAAGTGATAAATAAATCGTTATGTAGGTGCCAGAAACCTAATTAAAGGATTCCATGTTTGTGCCATTATCAGAGTCTATAATTTGGCATAGGAAACTTGATTATACATAATTGAGAGCTGGTTCTGCTGACTGGTGTGTGTGCAGGAGAGAAAATAGTAAATCATACACCTGTTTTATATTTAGAAAGGAAATAAGAGTTCTTTATTGTAGGAACTCTATACTCTGATAGGAAAGAAGAAGAGACAGATCCTAACTACCTCATTATTCTAAGGATGGACATGGATGGCAGGACAAGGCCTGCATCCATGCTGCCAAGATGGAGAGAGGAGGAGGAGACAGATGTTGCCTGGAACAATGCCAGGAAGAGAAGAAGTGAGAGGGAGGAAGTCAGGAGGAGGAAATCCTGAGAATAGCAATCTACATATCAAAGGACAGTCAGAGCAGTAAACAGTAAACAAAGTGCCCTAACCTCTCTATCTTTCCAACACATTGGTTTGTCCCCCTCTGAAATCTGAGGAAAGGGACAGCACTGAATCCTCCTCTTCCAACAAACAAGAGGTGACTTCTTATATCCCCTTGCTCCATGAGAAGCAGACCTGAGAAGAGATAGGCGAGACCTGATCCTCACTAGTCCCCCACTTTCCCATGCATGTTTAAATGCAGTCAACAATGAACATTTTCATCACTTTCAAGTTTTATGCATTAATAAACACGTTTTCTATAGAGTATAGGTAAAGGTAGTCTGCTGTGCAAGTCATTACTGACCCACTGGGGGACGTCACATCATGACGTTTTCGTGGCAGACTTTTTATGGGGTGGTTTGCCATATCCTTCCCGAGTCATCTACACTTTACCCCCAGGAAACTGGGTACTCATTTTACCGACCTCAGAAGGATGGAAGGCTGAGTCAACCTTGAGCCGGCTACCTGAACCCAGCTTCTGCCAGGATCGAACTATAGAGTATCCCACTCTAAAATGTGATGGTATGTTTGCAAGTTATCCTAGTGCTTCTTTTTGTTTTTGTTTTTGTTTTTTTCTGTCACACTAAAATAATCTATGTTACTATTCAGTACCATCCCAAGAAGAGTTACAGCCTTTTAAATCCTTTAAAATCAACAGGCTTAGAAGGGTATAACTCCATTTAGGATGGTATAGCAAGGGCCAAGCTAGACTTGCAGATTTTTACAGATTTCCCTGCAGCTACACAGCAACCTTGGGGAGCAGCTGTTAAAAATAAGAGAGACCCTAAATGGCCTCAGAATGCCTCCACGGGAGAAGAAGGGCACTTCCTTCCCCCCTCAAGCCATTTTCCTCATCAAAATAGCAGGGGAGGGAGTTTTTCCCCATTTTTTTTTCTGCTCCACGTGGAGTATTCTGTGGAACAGTAAAAACAGGGGGGGGGAACTCCTCCTGTGCTATTATGACAGGGGAAAATAGCTTCAAGGAGGAGGGAGGAGCCCCTCCTTTCCCCGGGAGGCATTCTGAAGCCATTTGGGCTCTCTTTTATTTTTAACAGCCATTTAATTTTTAACTGCTGTTTGGCTGTAGAATCCTGAGCTAAGTCTAGGGACCCAAATCTTTAAAAACCTGCATATCTAGCTTGGCCCTAAGTCATCTCGCTCTTCTCCTCTACCTTCTTCATATATGCATTCTTCCTTTTTAATTTTTAGCTAACAGAAGTCAAATGAACAAACAATGAGCCGCCAAGATTAACTTCTTCAGTAGCCAAAAAGAAGGTTCTTCCAACCAACTCTGTCCCCCAAAATAGAATAATATGTGACGGGATGCAGAGATGAATTTATTAATATGGAACAAATCCCAGCAAGTTTCAAACCTACTGGCTCTTCTTCAGGGGAATTTTGCGTGCAATGAAATTTCATTCTATGAAGAAAAATCAAGCCTTGTTCCATGCTTTGGGATTTGCTTTGAATTGAATTCTTTCTTGCATCCCAACCCATCTGTTTGTGCGTGTGTGTATGTGTATGTGTGGTTTGCATGTAAGACACTGCCTGTTGTGATCTTTTTGCTCTTTCACCAGAACACAGGCTGCTTTGAAGATACTACAATCCACATTTCTGTTCTTTGTTGAATATGCTTTCTTTTGTGTTCAATATTTTGTTTAAAAAACATTGGCATGGCATTTGCTGAATTATCATAAACATGCCTAGATATATTCAATCAATAATCATAGAAAACATGTTTGATTGTTTCATGCAAAGACTACACAAATACACCATAGCAACTGCAGTTGCACCGGTCTCATTTCAATGACAGCAACATAAGCACCAAATAAAAATCATTATCTTTCTCAAAATGTTCGAGGCATATTAGCTCAAAATGTTAATGTATATATTTGGATATTAATTTATTCAGAGTTGTGTCACATTGATTTATTTTCAGAGGTGTTGAAGAGATGGTATGTTTTCCCCTGCTATATACATTGTAGATTTATATATATTTATATATAAATCCCTTAGCATTTTATTGCAAGCTTTAAATCCAAATCTTGGAAGAGTTTGTTTCAAATTTTCTGCTTAAAGAATTATGTTGATTTTTTAAAGGTAATCTTTCTACACTGTCTAATTTCTAAAGAAATTTTAACTGATTTAATTTTCTCCACTTTAATTGGAGTCTGGCTGATCTCAACACTATTTTAATAAACTCTCAAACTCAAACACGCACATGCACAAGAACTGGAAAGTTGAAATCCCATAAAATAATTGATGACCTCTTTATCATACATTATCCCATAAACTATGAAGGAGCACAGATTAAGGGGGGAAAGCTTTATAATTTTTAATCCCCTTTCGGGTTAGCTATGACTAGAGATGGGCACAAACCACATTATGAACTTCAAAAACCCACGAAACTGGCAATCATGCGATCGCGATCCTGTGGTTCGTGATTGCCCTCGTCCAATGAACCAGTGTTCGGAAGAAGCTTGTTTCAGTGCGTTCAGCCACGGTACAGGAAGCCAGACAGTCAGGTGCCAGCAATCAATTCCGCTGGCAACGGAGCCAGGGAAATGCCTGAACTCTGTCTGTGCTCCTTCTGTCACCCTGGAAACCCGAATGGAAGCCCAGCTTACCTTGATGGGCAGGTCTTCCTTCTAACCACGGAGCTGCAAAGCGGTTACAACTTTGGAGAAGACACCCAGGGGAGGGAGGGGGAAGGGGGTGTTCTGTAGCCAAGGGCACTCCAATCTCATCTCTGCAAACCCTGATAGGCAGCTCTGATGGCGAAACACAGACCTCCTGGATTGCTCAATGGGACCTGTGCTTATAAATAGCCGTGGGCTCCCAGGCTGGGTTTCACTTTCAGCGAGCAGTTGAGTGTGACAGAGCTGTTGCTTGCTAAGTTGGCAGCCTTTGGGGAGAGAGACAGAGAGTTTAATTGGAGCTTGGATCCCTATTGCAATCTTGACCAAACTTGGGCAATGGCTGGTGGAGAGCTTGTTAAACACTCCCCAGGAATATGGGCTCTCTAATTCCAATGGGGGCCATTCTGACGCCCATGAACCACAAACCTCAAACCAGTTTGGCAATGGGAAATGTTCGTTGTGGTTCGCGACCTCGGGATCATCGTCGGCACCAAACCATGAACTGCAGAGTCATTAATTTTTTTTTTGGTTCATGCCCATGTCTAGCTATGACCCTCAAAAAACAGAGGAAGTAAAAAAGATCAGAATGAATTATAGCAGCTGTCCAGGTGTCTGGATGCAATAGGTGGCTGGACTCCGTTGTCCCCAATATATGCTTTCCTCCCTCCCTACATAATAAATGTACAATCAGAACATAATGCACTTCCATATACACTTCTACGTTTTTTGAACATATTGGCAAAGGCTGGCAACCTTCCTGCAAAGGCAGTGTCTGTAAATATGCAAAAGTAAAGCTGGTTGCAGCAGCTGCGATCAACGGGATTTAAATACCTGGCATCACACCTTGACTGCATGCAGCCTCCATCTTTTCCTTGTAATGCAGAGGTACCTGATCAGCAGTTCTGCATGGTTTTATGTTTGCTGGACTATTCAAAAGTCAAAATGTCAGGAGCAAAGCCAGCATATAATCTTCTGCCCATCATACTTACTCAATATATGTAGGATATTCTTTATGTCAGAGAACATTTAGGCACACAGTCGGTCACCTTCAGTTTTCAAAGTGGTACAAATCAGAGGCGAATGCATCTGCTGATATTGGCCTGAACATGGAAAATCACAAAAGAAAAAGGAAACTTTATGCATCTTCCTTCCTCTGGTATCCCCCAGCTCTCCCCAAAAAGATGCTTGTCAAAGAGCAGCTCAGTTCCTGTAGCTCACTGAAAGAGCATGTGGAAGATATCAGGATGTATTCCTGGCATCTCCAACTAAAAAGATCATGAAGTGAAAGATGTCAGTTCTAGTGCCGCTGCTGGTCAAAGAAGACAATACTGACCGTAGCAGACCTGTGGCACCTTATACCAGACTAGATAGAAGGTATTTTTCACGTGGTTCATTGTAGTACAGAAGCAGGAATTGACCATCATTCTTTCTACAAACTTCATTTCATTCAAGGGTCATTTAGGTCCAAGAAATTATATTTTGCTTCTAAGAGTCTCTTTGGAGGATCAGCCAATTAAAAATTTCCACAAATAGCTTACTCACATTCTTCTTTAATTAAGCAAGACTTTCTGTGAACTGGAAAAATAGTATCCTGCGATTCCAAGCTATGTTGGTGTCTTCTTTCTTCCGGGCTCTTAGGTTAAGAAGTCCAGAAAGTCAAATGTGTTAAGACGAGTATGTGAGTATACAACTCTGAACTGCTAAGGCAAGTTCAAAATATATGAACAGAGGGATATCTTAATATGCTAAGTTACCATGGCAAATTCTGATTGAAATGGCCACAATTACAATACTTTGTGCTCATAATTAAACACTTTGAACCATGCCTTGGAATGGAGCCAGAAGCAGAATCTTTGAAATTATAAGGAATTAAGTTGCATATAGAAAACTGGCATCATTAAAGTACTTAACAAATAAAGAAAAGGAATCAGGAAATAATTTTATAAGTCATTGACTTAATTACAAATACTGTTTTTGTCTTTCAGCTAGTGAATGAAAATAATTGTGAAAAAATACCTCCTCAATGACCGAGGTTATTTTAACATAGGAGTTCCCTAACCCTGGAATCCTCTTACTCTACCGGTTCATTTTAATTTAAAAAAATTCTTTTTTAAAAAAGATCATACCTTATAACTAAGATTAAGAAGTAATTGAAAGGAGGAAGTGAGATGGCTTCATCAGAATAAGGGTATGACAGTGCCATGGTGGTCAGTATTTTGGTTCTAGCGGGACGCTAAAAGTCTGAGGGGGTCAGAGTCTACTGTTTGTGTTTATACCCATTGTGTCAATGTAAAAGCACCATAGTCTATACTTTTTGAGGGTGATGTCTGGAGTTGGGAGACTGCTGTGCAGATCATTATGTGAAAACAGTTCTAGGGGCTCGGATTACATAGTAAAATGGGAGGGAAGGAATAATAGAACTTAGTGTAAAATAATTTCATAAATGATATTTTTGTACCTTAGGAGATCGAATTGTGCAAGTTTTGTATATATAAAGGCTTAGGAGTTTTCAGTGTAACAGAAAGAGAACACATTCCTGTAACTTGGTTACGTCAATAAAGTTACTCTCTAGTTAAATATCTGTATCCCTTTTATTCTTCCTTCACTGGGAGACTAAGCCAGACTACAAACTGTGAATACAATATACTCAATGATCCCAGCCCTGTGGTATAGGCTTAGCTCTATACCTCTAAAAAATGCTTTTCATGTGACTATCCTGACATGGGAATCTATCTGGGCAACAAACCTTGTGAGAAATAGAAAAGACAACGACATGGGGCTAGTTTTGCTGACAGTTCACCGGGCTTATGTTATGTCTAGTATTAGTTTGCTGTGCTGGGAGCCAAGGATGAGCCTATTGCCATGGAATCTGGAGATAAGCTTCCTGGGTGAAGAATGTCCATGAAAGGGTGACCAGAACAGAAAGGAAGTGTACACTTGGAGAGGAAAGGAATGCTAATAATCTAAAAACTGCATGTATGTGCGCACTTCTTTTTGCCAATAAATCATTCAAATATGCTCATTTTGGACCAAACTCTTTTGTGTTGCGACAAGAGTTTGAAAGCAGTATTTTTCTTCCTCTTAGGAGGTTAAAACAGGTCCAGTGAAGACAGTTGGGCCTTCTTTTGCATATGGCCCTGATGTCTGGCAATCTGTACCTCTTCACCCAATCTCATCACACATTGAGGCTATATGGGACATAATAACCAAACAGGCCCATGGATTAGGAGACGTTAGAAACTCGAAGGTAATAAAAAGTTGTCTGAAAACACTGCTCCTGGATTATAGACTCTTGAATAATCTGTACAATGCAGTACCATTAAGCCTATTTTCCATTGACATTTTAATAGGATGTGTACATGTGCCAATGCAATTTAATGGATGCTTTTGCAGTATTTTGAATGCAGCAATTCAAAATGTGTTACTTGCGTCAAGGTCCTTCAGTGGAGAGTGGGCTGTTTAATTTCTTTTACAGCTACATAACTAATATTAACAATGTCAGCTTTCACATCCTCCCCTTCATATATTACAGAGAGGCATACATTTTGGTTACTCTTATGTCCTTGATTCTCTGTTTTTCTAGCCTGTGATTTATTCAGTGCCTCACCATAAAAGGAGGTCCTCAGGTCTGTTGCATTCTCTTCTTCATTATTAGTAATGGATTCATTTTCAGTTTCATCACTGTTCAGTTCATTATCTGTAAAGACAAAATTATGTCCTTACGCATTCAGAAGTAATGGATTCCCTCAATTTATTATTTGGAATAAAAAGCTCTCTCCTCTAGTGTGGGAATGAAAATTTATTCTTTTTCAAATACAATAGTGAGATGAGCAAAACATTCCTACAAGATTTACATTAAAAAGTGTTTCTACGAATAAAACAAATGAGTTCATTCCAGCAATATTTTGTATAGTGAGGTAATATTGAATTATTATATTTAAAAAGGGACATTTTTATTCAGTCGTCTGATATTCTTTCTCACCTGGGGCCAACTCTAGACATGTTCCATATGACTTTCCTGCACTTTACCTGGAGTCTTTTATCCTGGAACTTGGAGGATGTTCAGTAACAGGATTGTGATGATCTGATGTATCAAGAAAGATAGCATCCTGCCATCTTGAATACTGGAGTTTCTGAAAGTAATACTTGCTGCTGTATGGTATGAAACAAATTGACAGTCAATGCGTCCAGGAAATCATTTTAAACACCTTCATTGAAAAGTAAGTAAAGAATTTGTAACTGATTGCAGAGTTTTGATTCTGAAAGATGTCCAGTAGAGATGAAAAATTCAGTATTGGTATACCAAATATATACCCAGATAATGGCTAAATCGGCATTATCCGGGTATACCAAATCAGATTAGAGAATTCTGGATAAAATTGGGATACCAGATACATTAAGGCAGGATAAAATTGAATATATTTGGTTGTATCCTGAAAACACAGTTTCAGCAAGTTTAGCTGGATCACTGCTGCTCTGAGTGGTTGCTAGTTACTTTGTTTCAATATGAAACAGGCTTTCCAGGGGTGGGGTTCACCTGGGGGCTGGGGTGAGGCAGGAGAGAGAGGGAGTGAGGGAGTGAGTGGCCAGTGGGAAGAGAAGCTCTGCTTGTCTAAACAATAAGAAGATTCTTTGATGGGAGAAACACTTTTTCAAAATCTGCAAGGAGTTAAAATGCAGGCTTGGCTCAGAGCAGACTCCATTTTGTGTGGATTTCTGGACACTGTGGCTCCTTTTGTGGCTGTTGACACCACAGTCTGTTTCAAGGCTGGAGTGACTATCTCCTCTTTAAAGGAGGCATTAACCACCTCTTCAACACAGTCAGCCAACCCTCCCCCCTCCAAGCAAATTTAATTAGCCAGGAAGGGTGGGAGTCATAAAATCAGGTGTTGGCTTCAAACCTCCAAGGCTCCTGTCCACATCCTCAGACTAAGCATGGACAAGTCAGCATTCTGGTACCATCTGACCCTGTCACTGCTAATGCAGAGTCCAGGTTAAAACAGATGGAAGAGATTTTGTCTTCAATGCATTGAGCAAAACAATCAAAGTGGATCACCAATCAGTTTACCTCCTCCTGCAGGCCAGATCCCAACATTCCTCTGACCATCCAGAACAGCTCTACTGTCCTACACTGTACAGATACAATGATAATGGGAAAGTGCCCCCCCCGCCCCAATTCGGAATGAAGAGACAGACACAAGGCTTGGGTATAAACAGGGCCATTTATTGATCAACAATAACTCAAGAACAGCAAGGGTATAACTAGCGGTACAGATCAAGAAAGGGGCCTCTTGGACCTCCTCCTTGATCTGTCTGGATGAGCACCCACTGCCCCAGGCATGAGCCATCTAAGTGCATGACTATAATCCAGCCGGCCAGGCAAGTGGTTCCCCCCTTAAAGCTCCATACACCCCCAAACCATGGAGCCTGAGGGAAGGACTTGTATAGGGGGTCCCATGGGCAGTCTGCCCTCTCACCTGGCAAACATAAAGCCTGCCAGCCAATCCCAGACAGACCCCCACTCCCCACCAATGGGGAGGTGCCACCGGGTACTCACTGGCCCGCTCTGTCTATCCAAACTAACCTGCCAGGAACCTAGGCAACTACTCTTAATCAAACCAAAGTATAGCTTTCTAGACAACAGTACAAGGTAAGTGAAGAACACTCCTTCCCTTTGAGCCAATTTAGGGAAGAGGCGAAAAAATTCCTACCTGGCCCTATAAAACAGTGACTGGCTGGTCCAGTACTGCCAAGGGTGAGGTGGGTGGGCCAAGCTTTCAGCGTCGTCTGCTGCTGAATGGAAGCAGAGCCAGCCTTTATACGGCCTCATTCTGCCTCCCAAATTTCCCGGATTTCCGGGAACATGGCGTCCCTCTCTCTCTCCGTGCAGGGAGGCAAAGTGCGGCACCTGGGAAAGTGCATTGCATGTGTTCTGGGAATGCTGTTTTTTTTGCTGCCTTCACTGCCACAGAGTACGCTTGAAATGAGCTTTCACTGGTGTCTTATGAGATTCATCTTAGTCTTCCTCCACTGTCACTCTAGCTGTCTCCCTTGTCTTTTCATCATACAAAGTCTCTCAGTATTGTTTCAATCTCCATAAAGCAAATAACAACTTCTCGTAACTCAGCCCAAAGAATGATAATGGATACATATTTGTTAAGTGCTGATGTTTATAATAAAACAGGTCTAACCAAAATGCAAAATTATTGTAAGAATATTTATGCATTTCATCCCAAAGGGTGAATAAGCTAGTCTGCAAATGAGTTGGTTTTATGTTTCATTTGAGGCTTGGGATTGACATAAGAATTCTAGATTGTGGTGCCTTCAAACTCATTTGCTGTCTCAATATTTTGGCACATGCCGCACTCAAAAGGTATTTCTTCATTATGTTTAGGAGCTTAAAAATTTTTCTATCGGTGTATGGAGTACAACTTGAATATTCTAAAAATATGAATGCAACAATTCCGTTTACTTCTATAGGTTTTATTTATTTATTTATTTGATTTATACCCTGCCCTCCCCACAAATGGGCTCAAGGCGGCTCACAACATTAATAAAATACAAAAAATTAATCATCAACTATAATATCAGTAGCAATCTTATAACAGTCATTAAAATAGTCCAGGGACCTTATACATATTCCTCTTTAGATAAACAACAGTGTTTGGAACACTGATATTAATGCAAGTTGTTTAGAACTGTTTTGTGGAATCTACCTCCCCTACAGTTTGACTTTTCTATAATTCAGGGCAAGTTTTTCCTATCAGGATGCAAATACAGTTTTAGGGTTTGAGGAGACAAACTCTGAAGACTGATACTCAGGGCTTTTTTTCAGCGGGAACGTGGTGGAACGAAGTTCTGGCACCTCTTGAAAATACTCGGCAATAGTGCATGAAAATAATATTATTTCAAAGAATCCTGTGTGTTTCTTCCTCATTTCCCTCTTGAGAGTTCTGCCACCTCTTTTCCCAGAAAAAAAAAACCTGTGCTGATACTAATGCTTAAATGAATTTGGGTAGTCTCCTAAATAGATTGAAGGCAAAAATTCAACCAAACAAACCCCCTTAGTGTACAATTTCTTTTACACAAATCAAGAAAATGTATACATCTGTTTTGTATTGTTAATTTTGCTCTTCCTGGTTATGAAAGGCAGAATTGAAACAGCACTTAAACTCTGATTCCTAAGCAGTGGGAAGATGTACAAATTATCCCAGTTCTTTAATTAATTAAAATATATTAAAGATACCTTAATTATAATATATTAAATCAGTTAATGAAATTATGTACATCCTGCATTTACTCATGGCTCTAAACTGTATACACATTTAAATTAAAAACATACAAAATGCAGTAAGTCTCTAACTGTAACCCCCTCCCCCAGCCCATATGGAAAATTTCCTTTCCACAGGACCTATAGCCAGGGCTTTTTTTTCTGGGGAAAGTGGTGGTGGAACTCAGTGGGTTGCCCTCGGAGAAAATGGTCACATGGCTGGTGTCCCCACCCCCTGACCTCCAGACAGAGAGGAGTTTAGATTGCCCTATGTGCTGTGGTGTGGAGGGCAATCTAAACTCCCCTCTGTCTGTAGATCAGGGGGCGGGGATACCAGCCATGTGACCATTTTCATGGGCATACTGTGAGCACTGTCAGGGAGGTGCAGCAGGCCTTGGACTGCTTCCGCTTCAAAGCGTGTCCCAAACAGGCCTGATTTGGCCCACTGTGAAGTATAGGAGTGCTGCCAGGAGGGCCCTGGAGAACTCCTGCACTTCACAGTGGGCCAATTTAGGCCCATTTGGGACCCAAATTGGCCTACTGCAGCACACGGAAGCATGACACGCCACCTGGTAATCCTCCCCAGGAGGAATATTACCCCACCTTTCCCCCCATCAGCTAGGTAAGCAGAGGAGGGGCATACAGATTGGGAATGGAGGATCCCCCGCCCCAGCAGGGGATTGGCAACCCTAGCCAGACAGGAGAAAACTAATGCTTTAGATAAATAAAAAATAACAGTGGGCCCAAAGTCTCTTGCATTGTTGTTCTAGGAATAGAAATTAATCCAATTATTTGAATAACAGGCATTATTTCTTTTCTTTTGCTTTATCTTCAGCTAAAGGAAAATATCATTCCACACTTTGGAATTTGGATCACTATCTACAAATCCTAACTTCTACTTTCTTCCTACAGCTCCCTTATCCCTACGTTTTACAGCAATGCATGTTTCTGATTTGACCTTCACCATGGGAATACACCTTAAGAGGAGAGAGAAGAGACTGCCAAAAGTTTTTCCCAGGCCATGTCAGAATAATGATAGAAGAGTCTGCAAAATATGTAGATGTGTGTGCTATGCCTTAGAGAAAAGCGTGGAAAAGAAAGGAACAAGAAAAGATGAATTAGAAGGAAAGCTATGAAGGAGAAAAGCAAAGAAAGATCAGAATAAATTCTACAGAAGGTAATTATAAAAAAGAAACGGAAAAAGTATTCACTGACTTAATTTTGAAAACTGGAGTATTTCTATCTTACTACAACATGAGAGACAAATGTTTGATTTCTAGAGCTGTTAAATTTATGAGGGCAGTAAACTCCCTCATACTTTTCCAATTTGAATAGCCATTAAAATTTGTCTAAAGTGACATTCTGAGGTGCATTTGTTTGTGTTCATGGAAATTAAAGCGATTTTCATGAAAAAGACGACCTAAATGTTTCAGAGTTGTTGCCCACACAGCCTACAGGTGGTTGAGCTGCACATTAGGTATAATTTCTTCTGATCATTCACAACAGAAAACTAAGTAATTATGATTGAAAATCTACCTCTTTGACTATCATCCTGCTCACCAATGGCAAATAGAGTGCCATTTGTTCAGGTAATTGTTAAGATGAGTGCAAATAAATTTGGATGTGTCTATTTGCATGATTATAATTGTTTTATGATTACATTTCCTCACTGCTGGTGCCAGCCTTAGTACCTGCCATTGCCTCTTCCTCTCATTTTTAAAGGCCATATAATATTTTTTTTAAAAAAAAACTTTGAGATTTTTGAGATGAGAATTACTATTTAATGTCTGAGTGCCTTCAGTGTCTGCCCACTATCATAGCTAATCATGCAATTTGTTTTTGCAGTCACTTATAGCTGCAGACATCATCTCGCTGTTCGAAAGCAAAATGCAGGCAATCAAATCCAGCTGGTATTGGTCACTGAAAGTAGGCATCAGACTGTGGAGATGAACAGCAAGCAATTCCGTGTTTTTTTATAAGTCAGTCAACTTAATAACCTAAATGTTCATGACTCTGGGGGATACCACCTCTTCTCCAGTAATTGAGATGAATTAGTTCTTGGAATGGGAAAAGCAGATGTAAGCTGCCAGACCAAATGGCTATTGTACAGGTGCAAAGCTTCTTGCAATGGTATGTGTTCAACATTAACTTTGCCAGGGAACATTGAGGTGATCTAATAAGGAGTAATGGAAGAAATTCTAATAAAGCTGTTCTGCCAGAGGCAGAGGGTCTTCTGAGGATTTGGGAGGTCAAGAAAAACTCACTTAAGGCAAGATACTTTGGCAAGATAAAGACTTTAATTGGAGGGGAAAGAACCAGGCATACAGCACTCCCTTGCCACAGAGAAACCAAACAGAAATCCTTCAACTTAGTAGAGACAAAAAAAAATCTCTTTACACAGGTGAAAACAAACAAACCCCCTTTTAATTCACAACACCCAGCACACACCCACATGCAGGGAGGCTCTAGTACAGGTAGGCCAGCTAAGTCTCTTCCTTCTGCCATTATATACTGGGCCTCTGCTTACCAAGTGCAAGCAGTTTCCAGGACCAGCCAAATCATCAGAAGAACCTCTGCCTCTGGCAGAACATTTGGCAATGAGGGATGGGATTTGGCTGGTCAAGGCCACTCTGGGGCAAGACAGGCAGTAAAGGGCCAGAGGAGAGCCTGATCCCTGGATGGCCTGCTGTGTCAGCATGGGACCTGGTAGCCCAGCTGTTGAACTGGGTGCCACCCCCAATGGATTGGGAGTCTGAGATAATAGAGTGTGATGGTCCAACCCCAGAAGCAGTAAGGCACTGTCTGATGGAGCTAGGGATGTAAAATAAGGACCAAAAGGACACATGGGGGATTGGTTGGGTCTTCCTAATGGCACTCCAGAAGACTTGGGACCACTGGCAGAACAAAGAATGTTCACCTAGCAAGCACAATTGTAGCAAAATTCTTAGGCCTTCTATATCTAAGAAACTCTCCAAGGTTGGACAAGACTTCAAACTTTGTCACTAGTTCAGCTAAGTACAATTTTTAAGGAGAATTAGGACATTCCTTTTTGAGAGGAACATCTCTGAAATTGTGAAGGAAATATTAAGGAGTTCAAATAAGACCATCGGTTTGTTTGCTTTTTAAGGTTCATATCTGGACATTCCTAAATGCAACTTAACATTTACACTGTTGGGAGTGACTCTTAAGGAACACTATTCATTTTTGAGAACAAGTATGTAGTTCACTTGTATTTTTTTTTGCAGATTACTCATACTTGTCATTCTGTTTTATGTTAAATGACACATGAGTGAACTGGCCATTTCTTATACTAAATATTTATAAAGTTAATTCAACTGTGATTCATGGTGCAATGATAATCAATCACCATAGAACCACTGAGACATTATTTTAATCCCACCCCAGTCTATGTAAATCCTCTAACAGAGAGATACATCTGAGTTCTGCAATAGAAGTATGTAAAAATAGTAGATTTCAAGCCAATATTTTCCAAAACATTTCTTGTGAAAATTTTCTTTAAAAAAAACTTGAATAATTCCAGGTTAATTTTCATTACCGTCTATGAAGGTTTTCCATTTTATACTTGAGCATTTAAGGAACTGCATAACCTGGAATAATACCAATATTAATGATACCTCAAATGCTGTCATAAATATCCAGCATCTTTTTGAAATTTTCATAGTCCAACCTCTTTCTTTTATATTCTTCTGAGGAGGCTGCAGCTTTGATGCAACACAGATGCAGTCAGTCATTTCAATTACAATATTAGTATGTCTGTACTCTGGACTGACTTTGTCCCCTTACGTGCATACGTAAAGAGACATAGAAAAGAAGGCCAAGATCCAAACACACATCTGCAAAATACCTTTTAAAAGCCTGAAGATAACATTTTCTGAACTTGCAAATAATTTCGGAAAATGAGGCTTGTTATCTTGAAGGAGACACAGTATCACCCAGGTAACTAACCATGGTTTAAATGGTCAGGAGCAATTGGCACACTTACCCCTTCTTTCTCCTGCTGCAAACATTCCCAGTCTCTTTGGTATTCACAGTTGTGGTTAGCATTGTGTTTGCAGTTCTGTTAATGCTAGCCGTCATTAAACCACAGTTTGCAAGCCCACTTGCAACCGTGGTTTGTAAACTATGTGCTAGATCCTGGTGATCATTTCTACTAAGGAAAGGAGTGCATGTCACTTTTTGACAATCCCCCCGTGCTGCTGCAGATCTCTTATTCTCTGAACATGCTGTTCCTGGCAATCTCCTGTCCTCAACAGCAGCATTTTAGGGAGATGTGCGGGCTTAGGGGGGAGGGGAGAAGCAAGAAAGTTCTAATCTACACAAGATCCTACTTTAGCTGGAACAAGGTTTGACCTATCCTTTAGTAAAGAAGTTGCCATTTTAGTGGGGAAGAATGTTTTTCCTCTTCTGCCCCCATTCCCCACATTTCTATGCTTATTTACAGGTCTTCTAAGAGCCTTCACAGGCCCTCAGACACAAACACCTTTGTGCCACCACTGTCACATCATTGAGATCGAAGCCCTCCGAACGTGTCAGTCTATGGAAGACAGGATACGTTGAGGCTGACTCTAACCCCTCGCAGCAAGAAATCCAGGCTCTTGAGTAAATGGGTTTTATTTAGATAATCAGGCTTCGCCATATTTATGTCCATAGGATACACAGAAGCAAAATAAAGGCGTCTAGCTGTACACAGGCTCCTTGTTAGGAATGACGCATTGAGTACATGACACATTATATCTATCCCTCTACATGTTCCCCCCACCCTCATAGTCCAGCAGAACCTAATCAGTAGTGGGATGGAAGGAGCTATCCCAAGGCCGCTGCAGCGAGCCATATGAGACAAGAACCCCTCCGTACTGGAATCTGGAAAGAAGCAAGGGAACAGGTGCACAAGGCTATTGCAACATATATCTAAGCTGGGTAACAATATGGAGGGACTGTGGACAACGGATCTGACAGAATGTGTACTACTAGTTGGCCCCTCTTGGCAGCCATACACATTGAAAATTGTTGTACTTTTCCTTCCTTCATTGTAACATCATTTGGCTTGAAAGAAGTCTCCAGTGGATGATTCCATCCAATTGGGGATCATGTAGCGAACACAATTGTATCTCAGGGTTCCCTGATGCTCTCCTCTGAGACCCATGTTGTCTGCACCCCAAGATTCTTTGGCCTACAGCTGCCAGACATTAAAGAAGTGGATCTAGTTAGAAATGAAAAGCTGATTCTCACAATTAAGACTGAAATGCCCTTAGGTGCTCTCAAAATGCAATATTACTGATTCCCTTTGTTAGGTCATTATTAATCTAGACTTCACATCTATGGCTATAACCCAGGTTTGTGAGACAATAACCAAAACTCTCAGGATTCTACTTAGAATGCACTTTTTTGATAACTCAAACATGAGCATGGAAAGGACCATCAAGCAACCTCCTAGCCTCTGTAAAACAGACCCTAACTAGTCTGTCACTCAGGTATTTCAGTAAGCCCACCTAGATCATTCTGCAATCCTCTTTTGCATCACCCGGTGCTCATTCCTCTTCTTCATCATCATAACCATATTTGGCCTTCCACTTCCCCAGAGTACATATTGTCCACTGTTTAACACAAATTCAAATCTACCAACAGTAAACTGGACTGTGCGCTCTTGGTCCAATGCCATTGTGTATCTTAGCTTTGCCTCAAACTCAGCCAATAGCTGGACTCACCCATAGGAGCCCCGGTAAATCTAGGTACATAAAAAGGCATCTCAAGCTCTCCATTTTCATAGTTGGTTTACTCCTGAACCTTCGTCCACTATTAACAACACAAGCGACTATGACATCATAGGACCTTCCTCTTGCGACAAACAGAGCATGTTTTCCTTTCCTTTATTTTCCTTTCCATCCCAGAATTATCCTTCTGCATCTTTCTACCTGCTTCATACTTCTTAGCTTTCTCACATCCTGCTGCAGACCGCTGCACCTTATCACCAGGGACTCTCTCCTTCGTATGTAAAATAATTCTCCTACTTACCTTACCATATCACCTGGTCCCTTTGGGGCAGCTCCCCACCTATCACCTTGCTCTTGGTTAGTTTGCTGTCAACTAGCCACATGGGAGGGACATAATTTAGACCAATTAAGCCAATTAGGCTTTAAGAAGTACAAATTTGATCACTGGGGAAATGAATGTTTTTTATTGGATTGTCACATATAAATTACTGTCTTGCTGTCTTATGTTACTATCTTATTCCCCCTATTTCTGTTCTGTACCTGTTAGACCAATAAAGTTACTTGTTGGTTAAGTGCTTGTTTCCCTTTCTCTATGCTCATATCAGAGATGTATTGTGCCTACGTTGGACCCATGTAAATAATAAACTGAAAAGATCTCTTTTTGCCCAAGAATTCTATAAGCGTACAGATTTTGCATATGGCATTGGGATCAATTTGGGTAACAACAAAATCATGTAGCCAATAGAATTTACCAATGTTATGATATCACTGAGGATAAATCAAATCCTCCCATTACCCATCCTGAATACCTCCCTGTAGTCCAGCCAACAGGGCTTTGGGATCTTTATTAAATCCTCCTGTTTGCACATTTTCTTGGATTCAGGTGTTCTTTGTCACCTGATCTTGTTGGCTGAGAGGGAAAAAGAAGCTAAAGACCTGCACTTTTGATTTCTAGATTTAGTTTATATTTAAGATTTTGTTTAAAGCTTGTGGTTAAGAGAAAATATTAAATCAAGTGACAAAGGGGAGTTCATTACTCACATCAACAATATTATGGATATCATTGTTAATATTTTTATTATAGAAATATCTTAATATTGTTGGGCTCATTTTTAAACTTCCTTGTGCTAAACATTGGTGAGAATAAACAACATGTATATTAGAAGGCGTCTGTCATGTACCCTAAAAAGCAAGAGCCCCTTTAATTATTAAATTATTCTACAAACTGAGAAGACTTAGATGACCGATTACGTGGGGGCATGAAGGGAAATCTGCTGCAGAACAACACATCTATCAACCTTAGTAATATCTCCAGCCCTCTTCAAACATCCCACATCATCAGAAAGCACTCAGACACTACTTTTGTACACGCACCAGCAATCAAAGTCATTATGAAAAATCTAAGATAAAAGCATGAGCATAGCAACAGACAGCCCATTTGCTGGCCCTTTGTCATTTTGGATGCCAGCTAAAGCATTCATTTGATTCAAGCTGTGCGTTGTATACAATTATTTTAATCATGATAATGCATGCAAACAGAACATCACTTTTTAAGATTAACCTCTCGTTACAAAGCCATGTGGTATTGTTGACTTTCCTTACCATGCTGAGAACTGGGCCTAAATTCCCTCAGAGATGACTCAAGGCTGCTAACCTTGCAGGTTCTGGTGCCAAAATATCTGCTCCGAGATGCAGTAGCCTATGTTAAAATTCTAAAATAAATTAAAATATGCTGGCTTTTTCCTCGACATTGCAGAAGGGCAGAAGTTTTATTGCACAAATCATAACTTCACTTGAATTTCTGAGTACCATACAAAGAGGATGTGGTAGGCAGGACTGTTAAGATATCAGGAAAGTATGGGGACAAACTCGAGAGGAGAAGGGCTGTACACAACAAAACAGGCCCAAACCCCATGAGGACAAACAAATGTTATGTTGTAGTAAGAGTGAGAAATAAGTGGATGGGAATTATATTTGGATGTTTATATCCTGATTTTCTTCACATGAGGACACCAAGAGTCCTGCAACATTGCTCTCCACCCCTCCATTTTACCCTTGTGACAACCACCCTGTGAGCTAAGTTAGGCTGAGAGTGAAGGTCAAGCTAGATGTGCAGATTTTTAAAGCATTGTATCTGAGTTCCCCAGACCCAAATCAGGTTCCCTGCAGCCACACAACATTAGTGGAGAATGGCTGTTAAAAATAAAGGAGAGCCCAAATGGGCTCAGAATGCCACCATGAGGGGAGGAAGGGCTCCTCCCTGTCCCTTCATACTGTTTTGCAAAATAGCAAGTGGGGAAGGATCTTTACTTTTGCTGCTCCACATGGAGTATTCTGTGCATGTGGAGCAGTAAAAACAGGGAGATCCCCCTGCCATTTTAATATGAGGAAACAGCGAGAAGGGAGGCAAGAGCTGCACAGAACCCAAGTTAGGTCACAGTCATGGGAACTTTTTAAAAATGTGCACATCTAGCTTGACCCTGAGGGCCAAGCTACACATGACGAATGACACTTGAATGGCAAGTGTATTTCTCCCTGTTCACTTGCCCTCCACTCAATCCACTTGCTGTTCAAGTGTCATTCGTCATGTGTAGCTTGGCCCTGAGTGACTGGCCCAGCAAGGTTCTATGGAAGAGTGAGGACTCAAGCCTGGGACTCCCAAATCCTAGTCCAACACTCAAGGCCGGATCTTGGGGGGGGGGGCAGGGGGGTTGCCTGCCCCGGGTGCCATCAAAGAGGGGGCGGCAAATGGGCAAAGAGAAGAATCCGAGTTCTCCTCCCCAGCAAACAGCCGCTCGTGCCCAGCTCTCCCTCTTGTTTTTTTTTCTGCCTCAACTCTCAAGAGCAAAGCACACCAAACGGTGGGACAGCCAGCAGAAGGCATGTGTGTGTGAAGGGGGAGGGGAAGGGGAAGGGGAAGGGCTCCACTGCTGCCCCCCCCCCAGGCCCCGGCAGCCAGCAGGCGTCTCCATTTGCTCCATCAAAGAGAGAACGGCCTGTGCGCCAGCAAGGAGGGGGATCTGCATTCGCCTCTCTTCCCAGCAAATAGGCGCTTGTGCCTGGCTCACTCGCTTTTTTCCTGTCTCTGCATGTGCGCGCTGCTGCCTGGGATGAGAAGAGCTTGAAGTGCCACCGCGCCAAAAGGTGCGCATGGAGGGGGAGGGGGGGGTCCTCCATCACCCCACCAGCTGGCAGGCACCATTCTATTTGCTGTATTTGCTTAGAGATCAGCACAGAGGGAGATGATCAAACCAAGGCAGGAAGGTAGGGGCGTGGGATACTAATACTAATATACTTTATACTTTTAAATTTAATTATTCCACATAGCACACTTCTATATGCTAAGTTGTTAAATCAATAAAATAAGACATGATTTGTCAGGAAAGTAAGTTAATGAATTGCATACATATCAATTCCCCCCCAAATTTCCCAGGTTATGTAGCAAAAAAAAAAAAAAAAAGGAGGGGGGACCTTTTTCCTATGGCTTCAAAACTTGTGGAAATTTTACACCACTAGTAAGAACAGTCCTTAGCATCCAGCCTTATGGTATGGTGGTTGCCAGCTTCCAGGCTGGAAAGCTCCCAGAATTAGATCTGATCTCCAGCCAAAAGAGATTACCTCAGGTCAGCAATGTATCAGGAGTGTTTGTCAAGACTGGCTATATTGTCTATTGAAAGTGGTGTGGCAAATACCATAAATTATGATGATGCTGTGAGAAGTTTTGCAGGAAAAAAAGCCAGAAAAGTTCACTTTTACTTGAAGTTAAGTAGTTATCTGCATTTTCTCCTAAGGACATGATGCCCTAGCAAGAGAGTTTACTTTTCATATATCTCTACTTTGCATCTACTGTGGATTCTTTTGGGTGTCAGAAACTTGCCTTGGCTAACCAATAAATGTTATTTTTCTAGAATTAAGAATTTGAATCTATTTTCTTTATTTGGGTAGTGGGCTTCCATTGTTGGATTTTAAATTTCCCCTGTCACTGTGAGTTCCCTACCACATTTGTCTTACTGGATCATTGACAGCTTGAGCTCGCAATAGCTCTTGTTTTAGGAGAGCCCACCCTTTGCTTGCTCCTCTCCCTTCCAGTATTTTTTGCCATGGAATGACTCTCATCAGGCCTCTGAGTTCCTTAAACTCTGTCTTCCTAATATCTAACATGCATGTCTGCCTATGAACTCCCTTGGCTCCCTACAACAAAAGGAATTCGAGGAGGAATGCTTAGCTAATGATGGATAAGATAATGTAAAGCTGTTATTATTAACAATTCATAGAAGTCAACGCAATTTATTTGGTGGTTTAAGAGTTGTTTATTATATATCTATATTAAAACATTGATCATATATGTATATATAAAGAAAAAATATAAGGGGGTGCCATTTTTCACTTTTGCCCCCCCTCAAAAAATATGTAGATCCAGCCCTGCCAACACTGTAGCCACTATATCACACTAACTCTCACTTCAGGCACCTGTCAAGCATCAACAAGCTCAGTTTCACAGGCAATAGGTCTGTTACAGCGCTCTGGCTGAGGCTCAAATACATCCTGTGATGCATAAGGACCAGGTATGGCTTGTTACATTCTTTTAAAGAGAAGAGACATGGAGGAGGAGGTAATTGGAAGTGGCTTTAGCCTCACTCCTTTCCAAATCTGGAGAGAAAAAATGGTACCAGCGGAGATCCTCTTCTTACAAAAACACACATCTCTTGCAACATGGCAGTACCAAAATGTCCAACCCTTTACTAACCATTCCATAACATCACACAGAACTGTGTTAAAAACAGCAGAAAAGGGTAATTGTGATAAGAAACATTATGTTCTTTCTGTTTTAGAAAGGCACTTGCTAAGTTATGATAGGACTCTAATTTGGTACCCTTCTAGAAATAACCATTTTTAAAAATCAAACATAAGATCTGAGCTAATTCAGGACAGCTTTGCAAGAGCAAGACTCATATTATAACTTCAGAATGGGATGCAGAGAAACTCTGCTAGTAGAATTTTTAAAATGGAAATGAACAAATCAAAGCACTCTTACCAAAGAGAATCAGAGATCACAAGATAGAAAGAAAAGGTGCGGACAACTTCAGTCAAAAATGGTCAGAGCCCTTTAGCTCCACAGCCATGGATTGCTTCTGTATGAGTGTGGATCTTCTTCAGGTGATGTTCATGTTATTGTCTTAAAACAAAACACATGTAAACAAAAATGAAGTTAAAAACTCACGTTTCTGAAATGTCAGTATAGGAATACCCAACAAGATCATGAGCAGAGTTAACACATTCAGCAGAATTTAGCACTCAACATGCAATTCATCATTCGAGAATATCAGCTTTCCTTTCTTTTTTTTAACATAAGGTTCTCACTTTATGGCTTTGGAGAGAGATTCAAACACACAAGAGTAATACCTTATGAATGCTTATACCCAATTTACACACTAACAGTGCCACGGTTAACAATGTTACCAAATGATGGCAAAGTTCGGAAACTAATAAGTTTAGCTCTCCCCTTGAAGAACTTGAAGAGTCCAGTTGATGTAGGCTGCCACAGTTCAGCTATTCCCAGGAGCTGGGCATAGCATGCATATAATAACAACATTCGATGACACCCAGAGTCTCTCTTCACGAGATGCCTCAGCGTGTGTTCATCAACCACAGGAAGATGTAATGTTCACCAGGAAATGTAGTTTTAAAAGACAGAGCCTGCAGAGATTGCTCCTCAGAGGGTTTGTTAATTTGTTAATGGACTGGAGCTGCCTTCCAGAGCTCAGCTTCGACCTGGAGAGGTTATAATATAATTTGTTCAAGCGCTCACCAAACCACTTCAGTAGGAACAGGTGACAATTCTCAAACAGATCCAGAATCCATTTCCCACAAGATGAACACAGACTGAGGGCCAATCTGATGTAGAATGTTAAACTAGGATCTGGGAGATCCAGGTTTGAATTCTCACTCTGCCATGGAGACCTTTATTATTCAAATAATAGGACTGCACTGTAAAATATATCTCAGAAAGATGCCTTGGTAAAGGGACAGGAACTGAAGATTATACTACTGGGTACTGTCTGTTGATGTAGATATGTCCCATTGGGTAGTTTCCACATCATTTAATATGTCATGCCAAATTAATTATGTTCTTTTTCAGCAATCTTTCATTTCTGTTTTTGGATTTACGCTTGTTTTCAAGTTTCTGTGTTCTGTACCCTTTAGTATTGTTTATTGAATGCCCCAGCCATTCATTGATCATATTGACTTACAGTGCATAATCAGCTATGAGTCTCAGCAGACTATGAATAACACAAATAAATAAATAAATAATAAACTGTTTTAGTGGGGTCCCAATTAAGCCATTACTTTCCTTCTTCTGTTGTTTCAGTAATTTAAAAATATGACCTAATTTAAAATATGACATATACTTTTCCAGAGAGAATATTAGTGCCAGTCCTTGGCAGGTAGATTCCCCAAGTTCTCCATAACAAACACACAGGTATATTGGTTGATGTAACTTTATTAGAGATCCATCAAGTTCAAGGTGCTCAGACAACTGAATTGGCAGAAGTGACATGGATGGGGTTGGTACTGTTAGTTATAGGGAAGGTTCCCACCATCAGGATAGGAACCATTAAAGTCTGGGCATGAAGGAGCCCTGGGGGGGGGCGGTGAAGAGGAGACACTAAGTTTGGGCTAGATAGAACAAAGAATGAAATCATCTCAGTTCCCAAGAAGGATACATTTCGAGCCAGCCATAGCTGGCCTTCAAGGACACTTGCTGGAGGCAGCTGGGAAAGAGAAAGTAAATACTTGCAAGATAACCTACTGCCTTAACATCAATAAGAAACTTCTCATGCTCTCAGTGGGAGAGTACATAATACAGAATACATTCATGGCAGATATACAGACAGGCATATATGACAATTAGTTAAATATAACCTTTGGCTGTGGCATGAACCCTATACGTTATACCCTATACATTCCACCTTTATGCAACATTTCAAACCACTAGTTAGCCAGCTTTTTAAACACAGCTTTCCTATTCAATGATGTTAACCAATACTGACATCACTTTGGAGACTCTGGAACCAACCCAGCCACTTTGAGGAAATGAGATACTATAATGAGAGAGCAGATGTTGAGGGAAATCCTTTGTCCCTTTATACAGAGATAGGGACATACCCTCTAGTGATAAAGAGACGTGCCCTCTTCTGATGCTTCAGAGCCAAATGAAGCTATTGACATATATATACATGTAGGATTGGCTGATTTTGTCAGTTGGCACAAACAAAGAGGTGAGAAAAATCTTTATGGGTTAAATAATGGATCATATGTTTATCTTGTCGAAATATTGTTGAAGACTTTCACGGCCAGAAGATGTTAGTTGTTGTAAATTTTCTGGGCAGTATGGCTGTGGTCTTGACATTGTAGTTACTGATGTTTTGTCAGCAGCGCTGACTGGCATCTTCAGAGGTGGTGCACCAAAAGACCTCTCAGTGTCAATGTGTGGAGAAGTTGTTAGCAGGTAATTTATATATACTCAGGAAGGTGGGTTTGGGGTGAGTCATCCTGTAAGAGTTTCCCAGGGTGTGGAATGCTAATGGGGGGAAGCTTCACTGCATCCTGAGGAGATTCTTTTGCATATGGATTGGTGGTTGATTGGTGTTTATCCATTCAAAGAACCAACAATGGGAGAATTTTATTGACTCATCACTACACAATGCAAAGGCAACCTATTTTAGTCTAAGCAGCTGAGATGTAATTTCTAGATGTAATTTCGAAAGATCTTCCCACAATTCTGTCCTGTTTAGAGTTTGATCACTTCTGGGGATTTGAGCCAGAGATCTCCTGTTGACCATTGGAAACTTACATGAAGCAGAACTCCAGGAGCAGAGAGAGAATGGCCCTCCCTTCCCTTCCCTTTTTACCTATTTTCCTTTAGTATGGAGACTAGAAATGCAATTTCCAATTCTGCAGTTAGGGATGGCCTTACATGTGCCAATCCCCTGGGCCTGGAAAAGCTTCCTGAATCTCAAAGAATTGAGGTTCTCATTCACCCTTGGTTGAGGTTCTCAATTCATTGGAAGTGCTTTGGAACAGGAGTTGATCCAATGAGCAGTCCAAGGGAGTAGCCTATTTCCCAATGGCCAATTTTTACATGACTGGTGTGACTTTAACAAGCTTGGGGTGACAATGATCCCTTCCAGAAGTGCAATCTGCTCAGGAATGGAAAAAAAAGATATTTAATGTGGTGAGAAAAAAACAGAGAACAGCTTGTTAAGGTGTTTATTAAGGGAAGCAAATCAGACAGGGTGGAAGTATTGCATGTTTTCATTCCTATGTGTGTAATCTAATGCAGCACAGAACCTTCACCTCTGAAAAAAATACATGAAATAAGAATAGCAGCCATCAGTTTCTGTGCACAACAGTATCTCATCAGAAGTCTCAGTATCAATAACCTGGAATTTCATTTGCTAGACTCAGGGCCAAGATACAAGTAATGAATAACACCTGAATGGAAAGTGGATCGAGTGGAGAGCAAGTGAACAGGGAGAAATACACTTGCTGTTCAAGTGTCATTCATCACTTGTAGTTTGGCCCTCAGAGACGTGCAATTTAACCCTTACAATGGTTCTGGGTTGGAAAAGGGACCCTGAATGGGGAACCCACTATAAGCTTGAGAATGATCATTTCCAGATCTCCTGAAACCCCTTTATGAGTTCCTGAAGAAGGGAGTAGGGTTAAGTAGAGTTCTCTTAATTTCTCTTTATTGAATTTCTCCCTGAAATCCAGAAATCTATTTTTATTCCCCCCCCCCTTTTTTTTTTAGGAATTTCAGTCAGTTTCAAATTGAGCCCTCTTTCAAGAAGAAGAAACTTCAGCTTAGATCTCTAAGAAGTAACATGTTTATTTATTTACATATTATAAGCATAGTGGAAAAATTAAGACCAAGGTGAGCCATTAAATAACATTTAAACATAAGCCAGGACTTCTCTGACCATATCCTTGCTTCATCAGACTGCTTTCTACCCTTTGTATCATATTACACTGTCACAACAACAGGCAGAAATCCACAAGGTGAGGAAATCTACATTTTCACATGGTTAAAAAAACTTCAAAGATAAATTGAGAAATCAAAGAGAACTCTTCTTTTGAATGAGGAAAAGAGAATAAGAGGAGCCAACTGCTATAACTAAAAGAAAAAGAACATCCACTCCCTTATCAACCCTAGAAGGGAGTGGAAAATACTGGGTTCCTATTTTTCAGTCATCTTTTTATGACGACTTGCCTGATGCACCCTTGCAAAGAAAAATATCTTATAATTTTACGGTGGGAGGGACTATGAAGTTTATTTCTTTTTGGTTATCTCACATTTGCTGTGTTTTTCTGCTAATTGGTCTCACTTAATAAGTTCTTTGAGTCTCTTCAAAATGTGTAACATCTGGAGTATTGTATCAAAAGGCCTCATTAGTAAGCTTCCGATAAAAAACACTCTCAATTTCTTCTTTTTAAGCATGTGTTGGTGTGGACCAAGTATACATGAAAGAATCTCACATTCCAAAAGTCTGCTAAACAAAGTAACATGCAGCCTTAAAGCCCAACTATTTATAGCTTGGGTAGAGGGGGAGTCTTAGTAAATTACATGGGGCCAAAACCCTGTCCTACTGAAGTTTAGGATGAAAGCCACTGAAGATGATGGAAAAAAGATATGGCCTCTCTTTTATTTTATAAATAAGAGATAACAGTGAAAGGAAACAGAACACACATTTTATGTTCAGATCAATGAGGGGGGAAAACAGGGGTCATTAAGTTCATAGTGATATAGAATTGTGCTCTTCAAGGAGTCAATTGTCTAGCTCTGGCTGAAACAGCAGATTCAGAACTACCAGCACATATTCGCTGTCTCAGAGTTCCTTATAGCCTCTCTAGACAGAATAAGTCTTTCATCAGCTAGCATATTGCAATGATGGCATAGCAGCTTCAGAGGTGAGATCAAAGTGCCCTTTGATCCACTGGTCAGAGCAGTAATCTCTAAACTGCGTGTCGGCTCAGGGTACACTAGTTGACCATGAGAAATAAATGGAGGAAATAATTCAAGGCAACGGTGAGTTTAATGAACCTATCAGCAGAGGGGGCTGAATCAGGATTTAAATGAGATATTGTGATGTAGTCTATGCTGCCTTCCATATGTGAGCCAAGACAAAGGCAAATTGCAGAGACCATCCGAACTGCTCAAAAGGAAAGCTCAGCCAAAGCTTCTGCAGTTGTTTACACCGGGGAGGTAAGTTCTAAGAATACTTTGAGCATGACTGAACTTGTGCAAAATTAATGTTGCTAGCCTTCCAAACTTGGCTCAGTATATGGGTCCACATAAAAGATAGTGGGAAAGTGTTTAGGAATGATTCTGCATCGTTTAGATGGGACTTTGAGTGGGGGGGACAACGACAATGTGCAGGTCCTCATTTGTCCTCTGCAGATGAAATAATGTGTGATGATCAACAGGAGCAGTCACATGTCTGCATGTGATTGTTGGCTTGTGAGCCAACTCATACAAAGTGAGCAGGTATAAGCCATATCCCTATGATCAGGAATTCCACTCTTTTGAACACTCCTTATCACTGAGATGAAGCAAACATGCACACATTTTGTATGTTCACACAGTCTGTGCTTACAAGCAGGAATCTATGAGTGTTGATTTCAATGTGGAAATGCCACCTGCAGAGGTCTATTGTTTCAATCAGAATTCTTTTATCAGGCATGCATGAAAAACTGGCCAACTAATTTTGGAATACCCTTTAGACACTCATATTTCAAGCAGAAATCCACTTGTTGTGGAGCTTCACTGCAACCCTAAGAGGAACCTCAGAGAGAGAACTACACAAGCGAACAGGGGCAAGGGAGACAAAGTGGAAACAGATCCAAAATGAGGAAGGTGAGATGAACTGCAGGGAGGATAGCCTTGCCTAAACATCCCTCAAAGGAAAAAACAATGGGATTGCTACTCTATGCTGTCACTTTATATGAAAGCTAACATATAGAACAATGCTTACAGGAGCTAATCCTTTGCCAGGAAAAAAGAAGACAGAGCAAAAGTGCTATTGGATTACATCATGACTACAAGGCTGACTAAGAAAAAAAAAATCTGATAAAAATGGCAGGTACCCTACCAGTTCTCTCTGCATCTGAGGTCTTCTTTCAGCTTATGTGAAGTAACCATGTCCATTCAATGAATATTGCTGAGTGGTAGGGTACAGGTCAATTATAAGAGGCTCCGTACTGTATTATACAAATCTGCCCAGGTTCTCGTATTCATAAACTGATGTATACACTGAAAATTAATTTGATTTCCCCACTTTGATGAATAAGAGTCTCTCTACACAAGATAATCTTACACGGGGGTGCTCATGTGAAAGACCTTACACTTGCTTTCCCACAGTGGATACACATGCACTGCTATGGAGACTTGAATGTAAGACCACACAGAAAGTCACTTGATCCTACTTGTGTAAGATGTCTTGTGTAGAGAGACTCTAAGAAGCATTTATTGTTTAAAGATCATTCTAAGGTGCTTTCCCCCCTTAACATAAAACAACTTAAAAGTTTGTTAAGAGACAGGGATCTCTAATGATGCAAATCTCAGAGGAATTACAAACACTGCAGAGAACAGGATTACAATCAAAGACTTCAATAAATTAAAGCACCCAACTGTAATAAAAGGAATTCAGGAATGGGAAACATCTTGCATTCTGTATCAAAAAGATACACCTGAGTTAAAAATACAAAACACAAGGGAATACTGGTTATGTTGTAGCAACCTAAGAACAACCTTTAAAAAAACTGTTTTGGAGGGTTGTATGAAATCTGTTTTGCTGCCCATGGTTTCAGACAGTCATGGAATAATTTGAATGCCAACGAGCTTGTGTAAGAAGTTCATCATTTGCCTGACTACATGGTTCCTCTAAAGTAAATTGGACAGACTTAAGGAGAGTTCTGGCCAGTGCACCTACAGTCATGCATGTATGATTTGATTCTTGGAATTAGAGGTCAAGGTATGGATTTTAAGGATGTGAGAAACTGTTGAATCAACCGATTTCTGAGCAGGGTTGGAAATGTATACTATCTAATGGGATAAAATTTTCAGTATGTTTTCAGTTTAGGGAAAATATTTTTAAAATGATACATTTGTTGATTTTTTTTTTAAAAAATGTAAAATATCATTTTGAAAAAGGAGAGTTCTGGACAGATAACTAGCTGCACCAAAGGCAGACTGAGAGGAAAAACATCCTTGAATAAGGACACTTTCCTCTATGGATGGAAGAAAGGAAGAAAAGAGCTATGATGCTTGCTCAGCCAATGCTTGGTAGTCATGGTTTGGCCAGCAGTGGAACATCCCAGAGAGTAAGATGACACCCCAGCAGAGGAGGAACACAGGTTAAAGAAACCCAAGACTTTAAAATAAAAACCCACAGAAGCATGAGAAATGATCTTAACAGGAACTACAGAGATGATAAAACATTCCCTAAGTCAGAGGAAGCTGCACACAACTCTTCTGAAAAAGAGATGTGTTCCGCTTAAGGACGGGGGGAGGGGTGTTGTAATGATATTAAATGTGTGCATGTGTGTCTTTAAATGCTTGTTGTGGTACAGGTGAAGAGTGGGGGTGAAAGAGATGGATGAGTGAGTGAGATGATTGGTTGATGACTGAGAATGTGGAGTGAGTGAATGCAGTTTTCAGTTACTGAGGGCCAAGCTACACATGACGAATGACACTTGAATGGCAAGTGTATTTCTCCCTGTTCACTTGCCCTCCACTCAATCCACCTGCCGTTCAAGTGTCATTCGTCATGTGTAGCTTGGCCCTGAGTGGAGAGAAAAGAGTCAGTCTGGGGAAAGCAGGCAAGTTATGTGCAGCCTGAGCATGTTTAAGCATTTCTGAGAGAAATATAACCTGTGTGGGAATCTGAACTCTTGTGTGTCTCAGAGGAACCCATTCATTCTGTCTTAAGCAGGCAAACTGTGTGTGTACCTGAGAGAAAATATATGCATATTTGAATGAGAAATTGATTATCTCTAGGCCGGTTTTACACCTGGTCGCTCCACTATTGACCACTGCTTGGTGTTAGATTATTTTATTTATAAATATGTGAAACACTGGAAGAAGACACTGTATGGGGCCTTTGTGGATCTCAAGGCAGCCTTTGATTCTGTGTCTAGGGGAAGGCTCTGGGTTAAATTGGCTGACTTGGGCATCAATAAAAGGCTATTATTTTTATTAAGTTACATGAAAATAATAGCCTTCAGATAAGACTTACACAGGACGGCAGACTCTCAAAAAGAATTCCAGTCCAAAAAGGGGTCAGACAAGGTTGTCTACTGGCCCCGTTCCTATTTAACATCTATGTCAATTCTCTAATCACATGCTTTCATACAACGGACACTCATGCCCCTGTGTTCTCTAGTGGCAGAAAAGTTCCAATTTTAATGTATGCTGATGATGCTGTTCTTTTATCTCAGACCAAAGTTGGCTTGAAGCGAGCTTTAGAAAAATTTAATGATCAATGTAACAATGAATTGTTAACAATTAATTTCTCTAAAACCAAAATTGTTCGTTTTGGCAGCTCATTTAGGAAATATATCTGGAATATGAAAGGAAATGTCATAGATCAAATTAAGAACTTTCAGTATTTAGGCATAACTTTTTCCTATAATGCCAAATTCTCAGCACAACTGACCTCATCAGCCACTTCAGCAGAGAGAAGTGCAAATGCCATCCTTAAATTGTTTAGAAGGAAAGGCGCTGGCTTTCTCCCTATGGCCTTAAAAACTTACCAGGCAAAATCTTTGGCCCAACTTTTGTATGGCTCACAAATTGGACTCTCTGCCAATCTTAAGATTCTTGAAACAGTCCAATCAAAATTTCTTAGATCTCTATTTGGTGCTCCCAAGAGTACATCTAATGTAATACTTAGACAAGAGGCAGGATTACCCAGAGTTGAATTAAAAGTATGGGAACAGGCAATATTCCTCTGGCTGAAAATTCATTATAATCCAAAGGGAATGATAACTCATCTCCTAGCTGTGAACCCTTACCCACCTTGGTTCACACAAATCTTTAACAAGATCAAGCAAATTGGCCTAAATCCTGAAGATCTTTTTAATGGAACCCTGAATATGGCAAAAACAGCTATTACTCAGAGGCTTCTTGATATTGAACTTCAAAATGAAGAAGCTCTACTTCCCAAGAACTTCAGGTGTTTGAAATCTTGGCCTAATTTTTCAGCTGCCCCATATTTATCCAGTATTACCCATGAGTCCTACAGATGGGCATTTTCTAGAGCCCGGTTTGAGGCATTGCCTTCAGCTGTATTGTATGGCAAATTCTGGCAGATACCAATGCATGAGCGCTTATGTCCATGCATGGACAATATGGTGGAATCGGTTACTCACGTACTTTTATTCTGTGAATTTTATTGTGAAGAACGGTCTTGCCTCATACTACCTCTTTTGTCTAAATTCATCCCTTTGCAATCCTATTTGGAATTTAGACCAGAAGTTCTGCGCAAATTTCTTTTAGAAGATTCTCAGAGCTCAGTAACCTATGCTGTGGCCAAATTCTGCTCTTTAGCTATCAGAAAACGTAAACTTCTCTTAGTGAAAAAAACATTATAATTTTTTTTCTATTTTCATTATTGTTATTCCATTTTCACTCTTATCCCTTTATGCCTGTGGTTTTCCTGTATTGATAATATTGATTTATTGCTTGTAATCGTATTGTTTTATATTGCTGGCTTTTGCTGTAATAAATTGGAGATATCTCTAGGAGGCAAACTGTGTGTGCAGCCTGAGAGCCAAACTACAAGTGACACCTGACACAGGTTGAAATCTTGTCAGCTTCCCTCAAATTTTGATGGGAAATGTAGGCATCCTGGTCTTGCAGCTATAATGGAGAGCCAAGCTGTAAAACCAGGATGCCTACATTTCCCATCAAAACTTGAGGGAAGCTGAGAAGTGTCCAACCTGTGTAAGGTGTCCCTTGTAGCTTGGCTCTGAGAGAGAAAGTTTATGAAGATCTGAGTGACTGAACCTAAGTAAAGAAACTTCAGGAACAGATGACACTCTTTGAAACCATCAAGCTTAAGAACTATAGTGAAACTGACACACTTCTTGTAAAAATAAAAGTTTATTTTTTTTATCCGAGAGTATCTCTTATTCCCATATCCCATCCCTATCAACAAGTTCCACTAGGTCTGCCCTTCCTGCCACTGGCTTGGCCCATGGGGGGAGGAAAGAGGCCATTGGCCTACTAGGGGAAGACCTGCCAACCCTAATGATATATCTGCCTCATTCCACACTACTATATCTGGGCTGGAAATCTAATGCAAACATATTAGTACCACACCCCTAACACATCAATATTTTTTATGGTTGCAACTGGTCAAGTCCCAGTTTTTAAAACATTCATTATGCGAAGAGCTAATGACAAATGGCAGGAGTTGCATAGCTGAAGGGAAACAGGTTCCAACTCAATTTCATTCATTTTTAATGAATGAATGAACACACATGAAAAAGCTACGCTTTTATGGATTATCTACAGTTTTAGTAAGCCATTTTTTGGAGTGAGCAGGGATTTGATTTTTGTTTGAAATTTATTTGACAATAGAACTTGATCTCAAAATGTTTTCAAACATACACACATACACACACATATTTTTAAAATTATACTTTTTATCTCTTACTGCAACTCGTTTAACACTCCAGGCACACAAATAGTCTCTCTACATGAGACATCTGATATGTGAAGAACACGTGTTGAGAGTTGATATGGTAGCTGGGAAGGGTGGTTTAAAAGACAAAAACTTTGGTATACACTGGAGCTGAGTGAAGGGGCTATGAAACACCAGAAGGGAAACTTCAGCCCATTATAACCTCTCCAGGTCGAAGCCCAGCTCTGGAAGGTGACTCCAGCCCATTTCCATTCCTCACTGCCCTCTGATTGCAAGCACACACAGAGAGGTTTCCACTGGCTCTGTCTTTTTAAACTACATTTCCTAGCTGTCATTCTGTCTCCCTATACTTGATAAACATGCACCAAGGTGTCTTGCGCAGAGAGACTCTAAGAGGCTATGCAATGGATTTGCCAGTATGTGGGTCATCCCACTTGGTTCCAAGCACAGCCATGCTTTTCTGTCATCCTTACCCTCACAATGTTATGCCATCAAGGCTATTCCTTCATGCTCGATAGTGAGAACAACTGAGAGAACTCACTCTGCAGGCATGTGGATTGGACAAATTGAGGTGCCTACTGTGGTTTCTTCTCCCTATGCCAAGATACATTAAGGTGCCTGACAATTAACCTGCAATAAACCTGCCATCAATTTTAATAAGCCTCCACTGCCAGATACAATATAAAGCAAACAAAAAAGGGACTTTATCCTGGTCAATTGAACACAACTCTTAGCCCCACCGACCCCCACAGGGTGATTGTCCTGAGGATAATAATAACACACTTTGTAAACTGCTCTGAGTGTGGCATTAAGTTGTCCTGAAGGGCAGTATATAAATTGAATGTTATTGTTATTGTTGTTAAATCATGCTCAGCCCTGAAGCAATCAACTAATCCTCTACAGTAAATGTTTTTCTAAATAAATCTACACATTCAAGACAAATGCCATATTTCACATGTCCTTGTCTCTTAAAAAAATCTTACTGTTCTTTTACATGCATTGTCTACGTCAGTTCCCATAGTATGATGTAGAGGTTAAAGTCTCAGACCAAAATCTGGGAGACCCAGATTTGAATCCTCACTATGCCATGAAGTTTGCTGGGTGACCCTGGAACAGTCACACTCTCTCAGCCTTGGCTATATCACTTTTTGGGGGGAGAATAAAATGGAAGAGCAGAGAAGATGTAAGCTGCTTTGGGTTCGAGCTGGTGAGAATGTTGGAGTATAAATGAATAAGCTAAACAAATAAAAATGTGCCTCTCTCAAATTAACAACTGATATGGAAATTTAGTAGTACCTTAGAACATATCACATGACTGGATGAATTACACTAACATATCACAGAAGGAGTAAAAGTGTTCAGTCTATTCAGGGCTTTTTTTCTGCCAGAATGCTCCAGAATGGTGTTCCAGCAGTTCTGAAAATCCCCCCCCCCCGATCCTGGCAGTTTTGAGCCAAAATGGGCCCAAAATGGCCAGGATCAGACCTAAATTGACCTAAAATGGGCTGTTACTGGGTGAGGGAACACTCCCCCACATGGCAGCAGCCTGATCCTGGCCATTTCAGCCTGAATTGGGCCAAAACAGGCTCAAAATGGCAATTTTGGGACTAGAATGGCTATTTTGGGCCCAAAATGGCCAGGATCAGGACCAAAACAGCCAGAATTGAGCCAATTCAGGCCTGATCTGGGATGAATTCAACCTGATTCAGGCCAAATTGGGGGCCCCATGGAGAACAGGAGAGCTCCCTGGGCAGCCACGGCCTGCATGTTGACATCACTTCCTGGAAATGATGTCATCACGTAGTCCCAGGAGTGCGCACTCGCTGCATACACACACATGTATTAACAGGGGCGCCACTTCCTCCCAGGAGTTGCCCAGGGTGAGAGTTCCCCCATCTCTTTCCTCGAAAAAACCCCCTGAGTCTATTCATCATCTATTTAACAAACGAGGTATATAAATTGCAAGCCAAAAGATAATGAAACAGTTTGACTTTTGCGGTAATCCTGTATTGTGCTTAGATTGATACCACCTTTTCATAATCGTGAAAGGTCACAGAAATACTGACCACTACAACAAAATTCACAACAATATTTTAAAACTTTAAGACCAAAAGGAAGTATTGCACATTAAATGTAATAAATGCAATCCTGCATCCATGAAAGGCATGTAGCAAGAACATTAAAAAAATTAATTCAAAAATAATAAGGTGAAGCTCCTTTCCATCTTTTTACCAACTTTTTGGAGGTAACATTTCCTACCTTATACATCTGGAAAAATATTTCTTTCAACATTATTAGCCTCAACAAGCTTGCAAATAAGAGAAGGGTTTTTCCAGCCCAGTGGAAACGACTTTGCAACATTTCTCCTTAAATTCAGATTAATAAGGCTCTATGACATTATTTAATTCAGATGCATCTGCATCCTGGAATAGTCTGTGGGCAGTTTAATTACAAAATATGGCATTAATTAATCCCCCCTTCTGCTTTTCCCATTGCCCTGCCCACTCCTTCTCAGCTAATGGATAATTATCGATGGTTTAGCCTCAAAAAACACACTTGCCAAGCTGTCACTCTGATGTGTGGCACGCACCTTGGCATTTGAATCACAAGTGACGGTTACAACTTTACTCCAGAGATATGACTTCTCTCTTCCTGTGACCTAGTTTACTGAATGGAAATGCTTAATAAAACTGATAAGCTATAGAATTTTCATTATTTTCCGATAAGTAATTGCATACCTGGTTGCTTTTGTAAATGAAGCTATTTTGAACCTCAGTTTGGTTCAAAACCCTTATTGAAATATTTCAACAAAGAATCTTTTCACAAGGTTTCAGCATCTCCTGTTCAGGCAGCCTCCAGTAGAACCTGAATTATTTTTTATGGCACGTGAGAATGGAAGCACCATGTAAATTCATGAAACACAATGAAGCCAAGAGAAATTAAAGCCATTTCACATACGGTCATGACATGTAGGTTCTACTTACTTTAAGTCATAAAAACAAGCCTTCACGTCTGAAAAATCCCTCTGTTAAAGAAACTTGTATATCAACTGAAGCCTATATATGTAGTCACAGGATCTGTCCACTTTTTTCAGGCAGATCAACCATGTGAGTGAAGTCCATTCATGCAGGTATTTGTACTAACCACTAATAGTGTCCCAGTGAGGTCATTAATATACAGATTGAATGGGGGGGGGAAGTCAACAGGTAGCCCTGTTTCACTTCCTTAGACAAACAGATGTCTAATATCACTTGCTCCTCAAGACCACTATGAACAACAACAACAACATGCGATTTATATACCGCCCTTCAGGACAACTTAATGTCCACTCAGAGCGGTTTACAAAGTATGTCATTATTATCCCCACAACAAAACACCCTGTGAGGTGGGTGGGGCTCAGAGAGCTCCAGAGAACTGTAACTAGCCCAAGGGCACCCAGCTGGCTTCAAGTGGAGGAGTAGGGAATCAAACCCGGCTCTCCAGATGAGAGTCCTGCACTCTTAACCACTACACCAAACTGGCTCTACACTGATGGTAGGATTGTTGTTGTATTATATACAGAGTTCTGCAATCAATGGAAGATGCATACAGTTTAGTCCACAGGCATTTGTGTGTGTGGCCATGAAACACTATGTATAGTGGAAAGTTGTATGAGTCTAAGGCTCGTTCCTGTTTCTCATTGCATGTAGAACTGGACTTTCAATGTTCTGATAATAGTGCAAATAGATGCCATTTTGATATGACTGTCTCATTGCTTGTCTTGTTTTAATTCATCCATATGATGGTCATTGTGAACAACTAAGAACAATTAGTTTGTATTTGTGAATGAATAATGTTGTCACCATAGGCTGGATCCAACCAGCTTTTCCACTGGTAAAAAGGGAGTTAAAGAAGCTGTGTTGAAGATCATGGGACCTGCATGGCATGTGGAACAGGGGCTGTGTTAAGAAGGGGAATTAATGGCATTTTCTAAGCTGATGTCTAGAAGTGATTTGCCTACTTCTGCCAAATGGCAATATTTATAATTGCAACATTTGTTGATGTTCAAATATGGCCCTCCAACTTTGAGTGCTTCAGAATATCCTCCACTTTTGGAATTTCTTATTGAATCAATACAGAAAATGAAATGTACAATATTTGTTTATAAATATTTGATACTGGTTAATAAATATGGTATACACCGTGCTATCTAATATAACTTCAAAAGATATTGCAAAATGGATAAGAAATATACAGGGATGTGTTGGTAGTGTAAAGAAGTAGAAGGCACCTTTTACCAGATGTAAATGCGGAGATTCAAATGATCTTATACACAGATTTTGCAATGACACTAGAGATGATGTTGTTGGGTATATTGCCATACAATGGTGACAGAATATTATATGAACTGTTTAGAAATATACTAACAGCAACAAGAGTAGTATTGGTAAGTAAATGGAAAGATGAAAAATGTCCAAATAAGAGAAAACTGGAAAGATAAAATGATAGAATAAGTGGCAAAGGCAAAATTAATGTCTTACATAAATTGAAGATAAAGATGAAAAATAAAAGATATGAATTAACAATGTAAATTTGGACCTGAGCTTTGACTAAAAGAAGTTATAGAAATACTGTCTAATTTAAGTTTTAAAATTTTTGAAACAGAGTATAGAAACATATATTATTTAATTTGATTAATACTTTAATTTGGTATGCTATAGCATATTATTGTTAGTATTAGAAACGTTTAGAATAATTAGTTTGGAGGTAAGAAAAGTACAACAACGAATATCATTAAATACTCTAAAATATAATATTATATCATTAATATTTGGTTTTAACGTGAGATATGGTAAAATAGAGAGAGGAAACATTTGTTCATTTGTTGTTATAAATCCAAATATGATATCTAGACAATCTTTGTAATGGATACCTTAATTTTCTTTTAAAATACTAATTTATTTGTAATAGAATACTAATTTATTTTTAAGGAAGTTTATGTACTTTTAAATTATTTGACTACCTCATGGAACCTAACCAATGTCAATGGAAATGGACTCTCTATGTCCTTACAGTTGCTAAAAGACTTATATTACAGCATTGGAAAGACAAAAGCCTGCTTCCCATAACTCATTGGATTGAGGACCTTATAAATTTATCAACTTTTAAATGTATCGCATATGGACAACAATTGTGCATGGACTTATTTTTAGATATTTCAAGACTTTTTGTAGAAGCTTATTTATAAATTCACTATCATTGTTTCATTTTTTAGTTTTATTTTCTTTCCTTTTTTTCTTTGTACAAATAAGTAATTTAAGAAGAAGACGAATTAGATGTGATTGAGCGAAAAAGCTGGCTGGATATAACACTATAACATGGATGTAAATGAACATTATATTTAGTTCCATTGATTTTTTTAAAAAATCTCTTAAGAAAAAGAGATAGCATAGCATACCATAGCATAGAAAAATCTGATAGCATAGAATAGCATAGCATATTATGGCTCACAGAATAAAATGTCATTTCAGTACTTCAAATGGAGTGTTGTTAAAAATATGAATACAAATCAACTAGTGATTCAGAAGCTAAATAACTACTTTAAAAAAAGAGATGAGGGTTCCATAAAGTTCAGTGGCTAGACTAAACCAAATCCACTTTAAAAGATAGCAAGTAAGGTAGGTCCCTGTGTCCCTTGAAAGAAGAGTGGCATATAAAGGAAATAAATAAAAATGATTTTTACTTCTGTTTATTTGTGCTGGGTATGAGGCCTACTGACAAGTCTAAAACCAGGTTATGGGCCCAGGATACAGTCCAGAGTTATGTGATAAAATATCCTTACTGAAGATAAGCAAGTCTGGGTTACCTCACTGCCTGGATAGATTTCCTAGGAATAAGATGTATGCTGGGCCATGAGTTCCTTAATGACAGAAAGGCAGGTTTGAACCATGTGGAAATGCTTAAACAGACAATTAAACAAATACAATCAATACCATCCAGCCTTTTGTGGAAAGTATTTTGTTTTAAAAGTATGAGCTTTAAAAACATTTCTGGTGTTTTAATCTAGTTGCCAAGGCATCCCTTTTATGTGTTCTGTTCCATTACTCAACATAAATATTTCTCTCAGGGTCTGTTTCTTTCAACATCTTGCATGTGAATCTGGGTCTGCTGTGGTGGTCTAAGATGCCCCTCTTTTCAATTTCTTTCAGATTTTACCTTTCATTAAGAGGGGCAGCTTTTAAATCTGTCCTTTCCCCTACATATTCTGTTTGTCAAATCACAGGTGCACATTTTTCCTTTTAAAAAGTATAGGCCAAAACAGGCAACCAATTTGGGTAGTATTTTATAAAATGATCAAAGACTTTTATCATCCCATACATAATGTAAATAGTATTAACTTGTGTCTACTGTAATTAACCATGATTAAGTTAATTTATATACTTACATTTAAAAAAAATAGAAATCCACTTTTCTTGGGATCAAGTTAACTCCTTGATTGTACTTCAAAACAAATTCCATTGATCTGAACCAAATTTATTTCTGTTACTGTGCAGTTTAGGATCTCGATCATACACTCTGATCTTAGTCAAGCTTACTTGGAAGTAAGTCCCAGTAATTTAAAGATGATGTGAACTTAGTGTTACAGTGAATCTTAGCCCTAGAATGTCAAGCCTTAAATTATCTACAACTCACTCTGAAATTATTCAGCCACTTCATTCATGGATGAATGCTGATGAACAAATCTGTCAGCCACATAAATGACCATGATAATCTCTCTGTTCCAATTATCCTGGTGTTCTAACAGACAAATGGTCTTAAATTCAGTAAGCCATATGCCCCTGCAATGACCAACTACCTGGAGTTCTCATCTATGTGCACTGTATCCTATACCATACAGACATTTTAAAGACAAAAACAAAATACAGACATGGGTCCGTAAATAAACTGACATTACTACAAATATTTACTTCTGGCACATAATCAGCTTTAGCATGCACAATCAGTAAAATGGTTTTAAATAGTGCTGAGTTGAAAATCCAATAGGTTCGATTTTTAGTTTGAATTACAGGATTTCAAGAGCAGAGACTGTGATCAAAATGCCCAGCCAACTTACTGATACAATAAGTTACAGAGTGAACATTTTTAATATATCACTCACATACATGAGAGCTGCTGTAGCATAGTGGTTATGTGGTGAGCTGCAAATCAGCATTTTGCTGGTTTGAATCCTACTACTGCCATGAGCTCAGCAGGTGGCCTTGGTTAAGCTTCTCCTCTCAGCCCCAGTTCCCCACCTGTATTGTGAGGATAATGACAGCTTTTGATGGTGGACTGTACGGCATCACATAGCTACTGAGCTCCTTCCTCAGTCAAACTCTCCACTCTCCCAATCTCCAGGAATTTCCCAAGACGGAGGTGATGATCCTATCAGCCACTAATGTCCATGTCCTATCTGTTGGTTGTATTGTATTTCACTTGCATTGTGTGATCCGCCTTGGATCTCAGTGAGAAAGGCAGACAATAAACAAACAAATCACAACTGACTTACACAGTGGAGACTCCATACTCAATCTATGTACTCCATAAGGTTTGAATTGATAGGACTGACAGATACCCTCCCCTTTTTCTCCCAGCTACTTCATATTCCCTAAATTGTACTTTGTGACAAAATAGATCTTTTACGGAGCTTGTCTCTCATTCACACCCTCTATATCCCTCTTTTTTTTGCTAAAGGTAGAAAACAAAAACACGAGAAGAAACACATGATCATAGACAGGTCACTTATCCAGGAGCTGAATGGGGAATTCCCTTTGTGGGCAGGCAGATATGGTTGTTGATTGTGAGCTGATTTTGTCTACAACCATGTTTTACATGAAGTGATAATCCAATGTACATGTCAGCAAACTGAATAAAATGCATTCATCTAAGTGGAATCTTTTGTTCTACTTTCTTTTAACTTTCACTTGAGGTGGGAGATGCAATCTGGCTTGGTAAATTATCTCTAGTCTGGGGGGTGGGGTGGAGAAAAGATAGAAGGGAGAGAGGGTGTCTCCAGAATAAAGCACAAGAGCCTGCTGCATGGGTGAAGACAACTTAAATTTCTGATTTTCATTGTCTCTCAGAAGCTTGAAGCAGAAAGTTGAAAGTATGGTTTCAGCTGCTTTCTTACCAGTACTCCAAACCAGCTCTTACTAGTTTACTTTCACACCTTCATTGCTGAACACTGGGTTGTGGCTGGATTTTTCTTCTACTTTATGCTACCCTCTTTGTATGTGGGAGGCTGAGAAGTGTGGTGCTACTGAACAAGCCAGGATTTTCTTTTTGCATTTATTTGGATATGTATACCCCACTTTTTTTCACCAATGGTGACCCAAAGTGGGTTACAGCATCATTCTCTCCTCCTCCATTTTACCTCACAACAACAACTCTGTGAGGTAGGTTATGCTGATAAGTGAGTGGCTGGTCCAAGGTCCTGTGACCTTCCTTGCAAACTGGGGATAGCCCAGATCCTAGTTCGCAGATTCTAACTACTGCACCATAGTAGAATTATTATTATTTGTATTTGGAAAGTACAGTTAATGAATAACAATGACAATGACAATTGCTTTATCTATCACTCTTCAGGACAACTTAACATCCACTCAGAGCAATTTACAAAGTATGTTATTATTAACCCCACAACAGTCCCCCTGTGAGGTGGGTGAGGCTGAGAGAGCTCTGGAAGTGCTGTGATTGACTCAGTCACAGTCACTAAATCAGGTATAACTTGTAGTTTAAAATATCAGATTATCACTAGAGATGGGCATGATCCGCATTACGATCGAAAAAAACCCACGATAATGGTGATCGTGTGATCAGGACCCGGCAAATCATGCTCAGGCATGGCCAACGATCCAGTGGTCGGGAGGGGGGCTGGATCAGGGCTTGATCGGGGCGATCGTGCTCAGATCGGGAAGCCAGACACTCAGGCGCCTGCAATCTATTCCCCTGGCAACGGAGCGAGGGGAATGCCTGAGCTGTGTTTGCCCTCCTTCTGTCGCCCTGGAAATCCAAATGGAAGCCCAGCTTGCCTTGATCAGCAGGGCTTCCTTCCAACCACGGAGCAGCAAAGCAGTCACCAGCTGGGAGAAGACACCCAAGGGAGGGAGGGGGAAGGGGGTGTTCTGTAGCCACGGGCACTCCAATCTCATCCCTGAAAACCCTGACAGGCAGCTCTGATGGCCAAACACAGACAGCCAAACACAAACACAGATGCCACTGGCATCAGCCACCGTTCCTGTATCGCTGGGAACAGCGGGGCACCCCTCCACTTTTGCCTCCACGATCCACGATCCACGATCCACGATCCATGGATCGGAAATGGTAGATGACCGGTGTGGATTGTTAATTCGGGATCGTCACATGCACCGATCCACGATCAGCTTGATCGGTATTTTTTGGGGGATCGTGCCCACCTCTAATTACCACCCACTGACAAACCAGTTTGTTGAGTAGTCTGCATTTGTCAGTCACACTAAACCAGAATATAAAATCAACCCATGACTTACAAGTATATTTACTATGATGTTTGAATGTAGACTAAGGATGAATGCCTCAGTCCTCCCCATATTACATACTTGTGGTGGCTCTTCTGCACTTTTAAAAACTTCTAAGATTCTGTATTACTTGTTCTGCTTCAGAAGCAGGGTATATTAATGAGCTGATAATAACAATTCTATTTTTTTTTAAAAAAAACAATTAATATTTAATAGAATGTTTAATCCCAACCATTTATTTGACTCACAGTATAGCTGCAATGCACACATATCCACAACAATTAATGGTGGTTATTGGGGGATATTTGGAAGTTTTAGCATTTTATGTTCATGCATGTGTATTTAAAAGCTTGCACAGAGGAGTTATCCGTTGTCATGCACACTGACAATATTATTTAAAAGACATTCCCAGAATAACTCCCAAAGAAGGAGAGGTGTGTGTGTGTGTGTGTGTGTGTGTGTGTTTGGTTTGTTTGTTTGTTTAAAATAAGAAATGGGTAACCAAAAGCTAGTTCTTGGTACGTAAGAGAAATGGTGTTTATAAATATATATAAACAATAGAGCATTGGGCCCCCAGAATCCATAGTATCCAGAAGTCTTGAATCTGAATCAATTTTATTTTGTACAATGAGCAAAAGTCAGAGGCTCTTTGAAGATGACAGTTGATTCCAAAGAAGGAAATTTGTCATTGTGAGCCTAATAAAGAGTGCCCTTACTCAGTTTTTGTAATATTAAAAATGTTTGTTTGCACTTAGCCCTCTGGCTCTGAATCTGTTAGGAAATGTCCACAGAGACTTCAAAAGTGACTAACAGGATAATAATAAGAAAATGGAACTGGGGTTGGATGAATGTCACTTTTTCCATGCTGTACTTATCCCATCATTTTCATCTCCAAATCTTCTGTTCTATAGCCCATGAGCCATTGTGAATTTAACAACAACAACAACAATATTCGATTTATATACCAAGAACATTTGTGTGGATATGCACACTATGATACATATTTAATAGTTCTGAAAATCCTTCCTTCATAATGATAAATGTTTATTGAAACAAATGTATAATCTACTCCTCCCCTCAAATACATCAACAGAAAAGAGGCAAAAAGAATGCACACCCCAAACTGTGTCATGAGATGGGCAATTTGGACTGAATGGCATATTTCAGGGATAGATTCTATTGGAAGGAAACTAAGAAGCATCCCAAAATGGAACTACGTGGCCCAGATGGAACTGATACCCAAAAAGTCATGGTGCAGGGGAGATATGTAGGGCTGATGGAGATGTTACAAGGTTAAAGAGCTGCTTTGGCTTTTTTTCTCACCCATCTTCTCTGGAATGCATGGCACAAGGCAATATGTGACATGACAGATTCTTGATATGCATTTTCTTGCTGCTGACAACCAATTAGAGAAGAAGTATTTGGGGGAAAATTCAATGCAATAATATTGTTCCTTGCACTATAAATACATATTCTAGGGAAGAAACAGAAATACAGAGCAAAATCAGCTCCCTTGTCCTTGAAGCATCTAGTTCCAGATTTAAGGAAGCCACTTGGTGGTAAAGCATATGTTATGAGGTTGAAATCACAACTTTTATTGCAATGGAGTGATGTAAGGAATAATTTTTTAAAGCACCTCTATCTTGGCCCAGAAATACAAATTAGCCTGGGCATTTTGCCATTTGGATATGGTAATATTTATTGCCACAACAAGTTTGGGCGGGGGAGGAGCATGGTTAATAACGACATTTATGTAGTTTTGTCCTGCATATGTAATTTTGAAGATACTGTAATTTAATAACTACTTGGCTCTGGATGGTGTTCTTTTTATAAGCCTGAACCCTTAAGAACAAGATCTGTAGGTATATCTTAAGTGGCACATGCTGAATGATAGATCCAATGCCAAAAGTAATTAAGTGAGTAAATGTGTTTATAAGAAGTGGGAGGAGGGAAAATATCATCAAGCCATGAAAACAAACTTATGTTATTTGATTGTACACTGACATGAACAGCTTTCTTTAAAGCTAGAGAAGTAAAAACGAGGAAAGATAAAGCCAGACACTGTTAAATTCTCCATTAGCGGAGTTTGGCGCTGCTCTTAATATAATTGATCCATGTGGTAAAGAGTGTTCAGCTAAAAGGTTGATAGATCAGTTGAGACTTCATCTGCTTTGGGCAGCTTAGGGTAAGTTCACACATTACTCTCAACATGTGAAAATTACAGCTATCAGTTGACAACATGAAGCTCTTTCTGTGCTACTAAAGATTGCAGGCATTACACACTTTCCTCTCTTACCACCTTTGTCAATTGCCTAAGAATAAAGGGCATATTTTAAGGTAATAAGAGAATTTGATGCATTTGTTTTCAATCTAACTGTGCTAAGTCACTCTCAGGGAAGTATTTTGCGGAGAGGTCACTGAATACTAACTGATAAGACCAAAGTTAGCCAAGGTCGAGGTTCCTGGTTGAGAAGCAGAATCCACAAAATTTTGTAGAAAGTAATCTATTAAAATGCCCTGTCCTGGATGGAGAAGGCTTGAGATCTGATAAAGGAAGCAAGGTTGTGCAATTGGATATTGCTGACATTAAAAGCTGCCTGATTTCCCTGTTTTTGGATTGGGCAGGCAATACCAGACAGATCGAAAGGATTCCTGATAGTTTTCCAACCCTAATATTGATTTATTTTTTATTATTTATAGTCCTCCTTTCTCACTGAGACTCAAAGCAGATTGCAATTATCAGAAAAATCAAGAATTGGATTGGGAGGATTATTGTCAGTTCTGTAACAGCAGTTTAGGGGTGTGTGTGGGTTTTTTCTGCAAAAGGGAAGATGGCAGAAATAAGGGCTGGTCTCCCAGCCAATCTGATTGCAAAGAGAAATCAGAAGAGGTGTACTTGGCCAATCACGCTACCCTGTGCAGCAATTCTCTTCCTACAGCTCCTTGTGTGTTGTTTGCTGTGAAAAAGCCTTGGTTTAATTTGGAGGCACTTGACTAGACCTTTCTTAAAGTATATAGAACACAGACTGGATCCTGGACAGGTACACTGGACCCATGGACTACAGACTGGTGTGATTTGTTTTGATTATTAATGATAGCTTTTCCTTTTTCCCTGGGTGGGAGGTTTGTTCTGAAAGGGTCACACTTGTGTTTTCTGGGGTAGGGGAAAGGAAAGTTACTTTGTTGTTGTTAATTTAATTTCTTTATTTTAATTGCTGTTCATTTGTTGTGGTTTTTTGGAAGGAGGGGTTCATTTAATTAAAAATGGCTGCTCCAGAAATCATTTTTCTCATATGGAGGCTGGGAGCACCTTCTTCAGGAAGCCATAACATTGGCTGAATTCACATGAAACTGGGGGTGGGGTTGGGGTTGGGGGTTTCTACTTTCTACGAAGTTTGCTGAAAAATTGGGTGCCATATGGTGTGTGTGTGTGGGGGGGGGAGCTACTCTGGAAAACCCCCAATTTCTCTACCATTGTTAACCTATAGGGAACAATGGAGAAAAGGATGGTTAGGGTTTCTTCCTATTCATCCAGCCAAGCTAGTTGAACCAGATAAAGTCCTGCTTCCCTCCTTCAGTCACAGCCCCTCCCCACCATGCTGCCAAGAAACATGGAGTAAAGAAGGGGATGACGTACAAAATGGAGGCAGCATGGTAACACAGCAGAATACCAATCTCCCACAACCAGCCTATTCATCTTGAAATAGGATGATTATCAATTGCCTTTTAGTCCATACTTTGTGGACTGGAAACTATTAACCAGTTTAATAATTACTTTCAGCTGCCCTACAGCAGTCTTTTTATTGAGTTGTCTGTCCAGCACCAACTAAATTGAAACCATTGATTGCTTTCAAACTCAGTATCATCATGAGGTGGTAGTAGGTTTCAACCAGTATTTTCTTGGGAAACACTGAAGTCAGCCAACCCAAAGAACATATATGATTTCCTGCAGAGCTAGCACTCAAAACAGCATCTTTATGATACCACACAATGTGGTAGGTCATCTAGCATTGACCAGAGCCACTGCTTTTTTCCATCACACATCCAACCCCATGGAGTGGGCTCCTTGAGGTGGTGAGGGGGGCACAGTTTCTGCGGTTGTTTGGGAGGTGCTCAGAGCCATTTTATTTGGGGAGAGGGGCTGTGGCTTAATGGATGATCATCTCCTTAATATGCAGTGTCCCAGCCTGCTACAGCATTGCCAGGTAAAAAGATCACTGCATAAGTGATATGAAGGACTTCTGCCTGAGACCCTGGACAGCTGCTGCCAGTATGAGTAGACATGGCCAAGGATCTGATTCAGTATCAGGCAGTTTCATGTCTTCATTCACTTGGGCTGATAACCAAGTATAGGCTGAAGGTATTTGAAGGGGCCTTAATTGGAATTTTATTGCATTTTAAACATTTTAAATTTGCTAAAGTAAGTGTTGTAAACTTTAGAGAGAAGCAAAGTATAATTACTTTAACTGACATAAATTATTTATTTTGCAAGTTTTCCTGTTTTGTTCCACTCATGCAGGTGGAAGTGATGATACAATGTTATGATGCTGCTATGACCGGCCAGGTGAGTGGAAAGAGGGCTCGTCATGTTTCACCTGTCCCTTCTTCTAGCTCTTCTTCCAATCAAGGGAGCCCTGGGAATCTTCTTGATCACCCATTGAACCTGAAAAATCTGCGGCTGAATCCCAGATTGGCTTAAAATAAAACATCCAGGATTTAATACTGGATGAACATGCCGATCAGGTGTTTAGCACTGAGAGCTGGGTGGGTGAGGTGGCAGGGGTTGCTCTATCCCTACTTTGCCCCCACTCCAGTTTCTTTGTACAGCATTAGCTTAGGTTTGCTGGGCATATAGGTAGAGTTGCTGTGGTCAAGTCAAGTTTATGGATTACGGTCTGTGACCAGCATAAGCAGGACATTAAAGCAGTTTAAAAGTTCAAATGGAATTAAATGTAAAAGAAGGCAATAAATAGATATGCAAATATAAAAGTAGAAGTAAAACATGTCATAGGTTAATTATTGACAGAGTTAGAGCACGTTCAGTCTGCCCTATGCAATTTGGCTGTGGTCTACTGGCACCCTGTGGCAATCACCATGTGCTGTCTTACTCAGAGTCAACGTTTTATGTTCATATACCTGACATTCAGGATAAAATAGGGATTCTGTTGGCCCATCCTACTGCCCAACCGTCTCTCTGCTTGAGTTGTTGGAGGCTGTCTCAGATTCAGCACTGAGGATCCCAAGGTTTATTTCCCTTGGGGACTTCAATGTCTATGCTGAGGCTGCCCAAACAGATTTCATGGCTGTCTTGACAACACATATTGCAGGACATATGCTTGAGCTGGTTTTCTTTGGGGACAAAATGGGTGGCTTGATAATGAGGGAATGCTCAGGATTCTCAACCCTGCCGTTGTCATGGACTGATCATTACCTGGTGTGGTTTAGATTCACGGACACTTAGAACCTCTGCAAAGGCTGAGGGGGCAGTTTGGTGTGTTCAGCTGAGAAGGCTGATGGAAGATTTCCTGGTGTCTTCGGGGGATTTTCCAGTCTGTGAGGTTGGTGCCCCTGCCACAGCCCTGGTTGATCTGTGGAATACACAGGTGACCCCCCAGCTGTAGAAACAGTTGCTCCTAAGGAGCCCAGAATGACCCTTGGTGTATTGAGGAGCTTGGAGCAATGAAGCCATTGGGCAAGTGGAGGAAACTCAAAAGTGAATGTGACTGAACATTATGAGGTTTGTATGGCTGATGGCAAAGTAAGCTCACTTATCTATCACCATTACGTTTGTATAATGCTGTCTGGTTAAGGTGTTTTTGGTTCTGAGGGTGCTCTTATCCCAGTTCCATGAGGATAAGGACCTAGAAAAAAATACATTTTGCAGATAAAATCACTCACTATGGTTGAAGGCTCAGGTCTTCTCTGTGGCAAGTAGAGCCTTTTATCAGCTTTGGCTGATACATCACCTATACCCATTCCATGAAAAGTGTGATCTGGCCACAGTGACACATGCTCTGACTACATCTAGGCTAGATTCCTGCAATGCATTCTATGCCTTTGAAAATGGTCTGGAAACTACCATGTGCACTAAAAAGAAAAATCAGTATTTTTTTTTTCATTCGGGTGTCCAGAATTACATGTATATTTAGTATTCTCCTTATTCAGCTCCAAAAATATCAGTATAGTATTTATGTTTGATTTGGAATTCCAAATATATTTGGCTCCATTATTTCTTATGGGGGAATCTTTCTGGGGGGTCGGGGGGGGGTCTGTTTTATAAGCAAAGTTCTCCAAATTTCAGGAAATCTAGTACTACCTATCCACTTAAGCCCCCTCCCCAAGTTTTAAGCAAATTGGTCAAAAAGATCCAGTTCTACAGGCCTTTGAACAAGGTGCTCCAGCCAATCTCCATTGTTTTCTATGGTGGGGGGGGGAATCCAGTGATTTGTCCACAACACTGGAAGAGCCTCAGCCAAACACAGAACAGCAACCAATGACCAAAAGTCTCCCAATGCAGACAAAGCCAGCAAAACTGAACAGAACCAATGTCAAACCAGAAATCCCAACAGAACCAGTGTCCCTCACAGATACCAGGCAGAACACAGGGCCAATGCAAGCCCAACAGAACCAATGTCAACCCAGAAAACTGGAAAGCAGTAATACAAAGTCAGTTAATCAGACCTGGCATATAACAACTTATAGAGACACCCACTAAGTAATACTGCCTCCCTTCCCCTTCCTGCAAAGGGGGGTAAGCTTCTGCAACCTTAAAAATACAATTCCTGGATATTCTCAAAAATATCCAGATTATTCGAGGATGTAAATAATGGTTTATCTGAATATATCTGTATAAGACAGATAGCAGTAGGTTTATTCAGTATATAACCAGCACAAGTCTCTGTATTAAATCCAGAGTAGCAGTATAAATAAACAAAAATACACTAAAATCCAGACTATAAAAATACAATAAGTACTATCTACAGTATTTACGTTAAAATTCCCCATCTTCTCTAGGACAATTACAGTCAAAATGCAGGAACTACTCGTTCTCTTGAGTCCATAACCTCCCATCTTCATTAGGCTTTATCCTTGCGAATTTTGTAGGCTATAGCTAGAAATTCGGCGGAATTCAGTATATACTGATTAGGGTCGAAAAGTAGTTTTTGGCTTATTTTCATGTCTACTAACCCATAAAGCCTCTTTAATAAGGGGTGAATAAACTTTACTCTGCTATCCTCTTAGAACCTACAATGTAATAATACATGTTCTATCGATTCTATAAGATAGATATATCTGAATATATCTGAATAATACTGGAAAGGTATTTTTCAGGTATATTTTTGAATTGGATATACCAAATCACTCATCCCTACTGGAAACTTCAGGTGATATAAAATGCAGCCACCAGGCTGTCAGGGCAGGATATGGGGGTCGTATCACTCCATTGTGAAAAATCCGCCTATTTGTTTAAAGGCACAATTCAAATTGTTTTTTATTATGCTTAGAGTTTCAGGGCCAGGATTCTTGAAGGACCCCCTTCTCCCATACTGTCTAGCCCACCAGCTAAGAACTTCCTAAAAGCTGCCAACTTTAGAGTTAAGCCAGACAGAGATGGGGCTTTCTCAGCAGTTTCACCTAACCTGGGGGACACCTTTCTCTTGAGGCTTACGTGATGCCTACACTATTCTCTTCTTTTAGACATCAAGCCAAAGTATTTCACTTTACTCAGGCTTTTAATTAATGTGTTAATCTTTTTAACACCATGTTTACAGTGTGCTTTTAGCCTGAAAACTATTAAATTAATTTTAAACCATACAACGTTTTATGCTTTAGCTGGGTTTTAGCTTGGAACTGTCAATGTTTTATCTTTTCACTGTTTTCTTTCGTAGTCCACCTCAGGCAGGGTCCCTGGAGTGATGAGATAATATTTTTTAATAAATAAATGGCAATGCTGTTGTTGCAGTACTCGTTCCATAGGTCATGATTAGACATAGGCACGAACCAAAAAAAATTAATGAACCAGCAGTTCGTGGCTCAGTGCTGACGATGAACCCAAACCAGCGAACCATAACGAGCATTTCCTGTTACCGAACCGGTTTGCGGTTCGTGGTTCATGGGGGTTGGAACGGCCCCTGTTGCACTTAGAGAGCCCATATTCACAGGGAGTGCAGAAATAACAAGGCCATACATCAAAGAAGGGAATGATTGGCTTGAGAATCCTGAGGAGAAAGAGCTGCTTCATAATTTTGGAGCTCTCCCACCTGAAGATCAAACAGCTATAATCTCCAGAATGGGAGGGGTTTATGAAAAGCTGGTGGAAATCCAACAAACGCCTGCAAAGGAGGAGATGGAAATAGTAACGGAAGCCAGTTTGACTGTGGCGGCTACTCAGAGCAAAGCCAACAACGATATGGATCATCTTCTGCTGGACTATTCAAGCCCAAACCAGAAACAGAAGAAGCTAGAGGAAGAAACTGGCGATAATACGCCCCAAAGGAAGGGGCCTGGCACCAGAAGTCATGTTCCCAGTCAGAATGATCATAAGGATGCCAGCTATAAGAGTTACAAAGGACAGCAGACCCTCACCCAAAATGGATGTGTCTATCAAGACCCCTATAGGACACTGGATGTAATAGAAACAGATTGACTATCAGAGAGACAGCAGAAGAGAGGACACCCTTTCCATTTGATTGCAATAATATCCTGGAATATTATGGGTTGGGGGCCTAGAACAAAAGAACCAGATGCAAAAAACCTTATGAAGAAATTTGATGTTATATTGTTGCAGGAGACATGGTGTACTCACTCCCCGATGTTAGAGGGATATAGTTCATATGAGGTACAGGCTGAACCTTCTGTAAGAGGTAGAGCCAAGGGTGGTTTAGGAATATTGGTATCAACGGCCTTGAGAGTTAAGATTATCCAACTCCCTTCATATGATCAAATCGCGATGGCCTTGATTTTGAAATTTAAAGGAATTGACTGCCTAGTAGTGAATGCCTACATCCCCCCCATTAAAACTAAAGCTCAAATAGAACAGACATGGGGAGGTTTGGAAATGTATATTTGGCAATTGATTAGAACAAACCCAGCCGCTCATGTTGTAATGGGAGGGGACTTTAATGCTAGACTGGGAAGAGATGATAACACCTTACACAATAGCTACAATGCTTGACCCCCTAGTTTAGAAACATCCCACTTACCCTATACTAGGTTATCGAAAGATCTAAAAAATAATTATGCGGGATTCATGCTGGCACGTATGGTGTGTGCCTTGAACTTAAGAATCCTAAATGGTTCTCATATAAATGACCATCCTGGGGAATATACATACTGGTCTGGCACAAGGTTAAGTGTAATTGACTACATGTTGATCTCAGAAAGTTTGGTTCATTTTGTGGAATCATTTGAGGTGGCCACATATTGTGGTGGCGATCACATCCCTCTCACTTTGATTATGTCAACTTCCAGCCTCAATCCATGAACCGAAGATAGTTATAAGGGCACCATCGAATATGGGGGGAAATATCTTAAATTAAGATGGGATGATAAAATGAGGAAATATATGCAAGAGTTTCTTAATCAAGAAACTATTATAAAATTGGCAAGGGAAATCATCACATCAGACGAAGGGGATGAGACTATTAAATTATATGAGGTCCTCATTCACCATTTACACCCCCCATTAGAAGGGCATCCAACTGATCTAAAGAGCAAATCTGGGATAAAGACAAATGGTTGGTTTGATAGGGAGTGCATACTGGCAAGGAAGGAGCTCGGTAGTATGTATCTGACATACAGAACTGACCCAGGGACTGCGAATAAAGAACAGTTAAAGTCACAGAAAGCCAAATATAAAAAACTAATTAATAGGAAAAAGAATGAGGCAAGGGACCTGGCTTGGATACAATTGGGGCAGGCAGTAAGGCTAAAAAACTCCTCGCTCTTTTGGAGGATGGTGGCCAACTGTTCTGATAGAACTCCTTCCCAGGTCTCTAATGCTGTTATGCCGGAGGCCTGGAAAAACCATTATAAAGAACTATATGGAACAGCTGAGGAGCCAGCGCCTTTGCTGGAGAATTTAGAAGATTTATCAGAATGGCCACCTGTTAAGCCCTCGGAAGTAAAATCTCTAATTGAAACCTTGAAATCAAAAAAGGCTCCTGGACTCGATTTAATACCGGCCGAGCTGATTAAAGAAAACAGAGATTGGTGGGCTCCACTGCTTGGCAAATTGTTTACAGAAATAGACAGGACAGCAAGAATTCCTAAAGGCTGGAATACAGGAGTTATAGTTCCTATTTTTAAGAAAGGCAACAAAAGTGACCCAAATAACTACAGACCTATCAGCCTCCTAAGTATAATAAGTAAGTTGTATGCTAGTCACCTGAAAGAAAACTCTGGGAGTGGATTGAGCAAAATAATATTCTGAGAGAAGAACAGGCTGGATTTAGACCAAGATGTTCAACCTTGGATCACTTGTGTAATTTTAGACCATTTGATTACTAAATACGCATCTAATAATATCGTTTCCCTGTATGCAGCCTTTATAGATTTTAAATCTGCTTTTGATATGATCCATCGTAACCTATTATGGGAAAAGCTAAAAGGGATGGGTATTGAAAAGAGATTGCTGACCTTAATGAGGGCTCTATACAGGAATACTAAGATCCAGGTAAGGACAGATGCCCAAGGCCACCTTACAGAAGCCATAAAAGCAGAGAAAGGGGTTAAACAGGGTTGTATTTTAGCACCAACTCTGTTCAACCTCTTTATAAATGACCTAGGGGAGTACTTAAACTGCCCAGAGGTACATGCCCCCAAGGTTGCTGACAGGCATGTCCCCCTTCTGCTATATGCAGATGATGCAGTATTAATCTCTAGAACCCCCAGTGGCCTTAAACGAGCTATGGAAATATTAGCTCAATACTGTCAGGCCAATTACATCAAAATTAATTATCAAAAATCAAAGGTTCTAGTTTTTGGAAGCAAGTTGCGAACTTACCAGTGGAAGATAGACTCGGTGGATATTGAGCAAGTCCGTTGTTTTAAATATTTAGGAACTGCCTTTCAGGCTTCAGGCTCTAGAAAAGCTCATGTGGATCATGTTACAACAAGTGCATCTAAAAGTGTGCAAGCGATTGAGAAATTTTATTGGTCTTCTGGGGGCCGGAATGTTGCAGCAGCAGTCAAGATTTTCAAGGCTAAGTCTCTTGCCCAATTACTTTATGCGGCGCCCTTGAGCATAACAACACATCAGTCTTATTGGCAGTCACTGGAAAAAGTGCAATCCAAGTTTTTAAGGCACATTTTGCAGGTTCCCTTTTGTGTCTCTAATGCACATATTCGTTTGGAATCCGGTATGGTCACTGTAAAAGCACGCCTGTGGATTGCTACCATTGTCTATTGGTTTAAGCTAATAACTAATCCCTCCGGTTTAACCGGTTTAATAGCATGGGATTCTAGAGTACCACTTTGGATCAAAGAAACGGAGCTCAAATTGGGTTATTATGGTCTTTCCAAACAGTTTTTGATGAATATGGAACATGACTTGGTCAAACCCTTTGTGAAACAAAGAATCATGGATATTGAAAGGCAGAACGACTTGAGTCAAGTCAAAGGGTATTTCCCGGGAATAGATAGCCTAAACCAAGTGATAATGATGCCTTACTTACAAAACTTGGATAAAGCAGATTATAGAAGAGCAGTTACCCTCCTCAGAATGGACACCTTACCATCAGCGGTCATGGAGGGCAGGTATGCAAAACAACCACTCGAGAAAAGAGTATGTATATGTGGGGCTGGAATGATAGAAACTAGGGGACATGTACTCTTCGAGTGTGAGCTTTATCAAAATATTAGGGCAATCTTCATAACTCCAATTTGTAATCAGTTCCCAGGTAGAAATGACAGATTCTATCTAGATAAGCTTTTAGCCGATAAGGACCATGAAATTACATTAAAGGTGGCAAATTTTGCTGTGCAAGCCATACAGATTAGGAAGTATTTTACAGGGGGAAATATTTAAATATTTTATAATGGTAAGGATTTTAATATTTAATAATTTGGTCTTAGGCACTTAGGTTTTAAGGTTTTAAATATTTAAGACTCTGTACCCTGAAATTTTAGTGAATAGATTTGTAAATAATATGACTTACCATGACTGGGTTGTATGCTATTATTGTGTGGTCTATGACCGTAATAAAGATTGACTCACACAGGGAGTGTTTAGCAGGCTCTCCTCCAGCCAGCACCCAAGTTTGGTCAAGATTGCAATAGAGATCTTGGGGTTATACCCCCTCCAATCCGAGATCCCCAGGAAACTCCCACTCGATACAATTAGAGCAACCAGTTGACGTTGGCCCAGTGTACAAGGGGTTGGCCATCAGAACTGCCTATCAGGGATTGTAGGGATGAGATTGGAGTGCCCATGGCTACAGAACAACCCCCATTCCCCCTCCCTCCCCTGGGTGTCTTCTCCCATGTAACCAATTGTAACCAATTTGGAGCTCCATGGTTGGAAGGAAGACCTGCCGATCAAGGTAAGCTGGGCTTCGATTCGGGTTTCCAGGGTGACAGAAGGAGTGTAGACAGATTTCAGGCATTCCTCCAGCTCCATTTCCAAGGGAACTGATTGATGGTGCCTGGTGGCTTCATGAACCGCGGGCGAATGCAACAAATCAGGCTTCCAACAAATGCTGGTTCATTGGCCATGGATCCTCACAAACCGCCAGATTGTGAACAGAAGATCAGGTGGTTCATGGTTTTTTTTGGTTCGTAATGCAGTTCGTGCCCTTGTCTAGTCATGATACCTGCCTATACTGTGTCTATGTAATTACCTTGATGTCATAGATTAAAAGTAAACATGTGTACATTATGGTCTCCACTTCTGGCTAGCCAGATGCCCACGAGAAGTCAGAAACAGTGCAAATTGGTAAAAGCTATTCTATGTTGATAGTTCACCACACTGGGTTGTGTGTTTGTTACGTGCCGTCAAGCTGCTTCTGACCAATGGTGACTCTATGAATGAAAGACCTCCAAAACATCCTATCATTTACAGACTTGCTCAGATCTTGCAGACCGGAAGACGTGCCTATCACAGGGAGATTCAGCCTCTGTTCATTTGCTCAGTCCATTTTTAACACTATACATCTAACTTATTGCAAAGAATTCCATAACTTAGCTATACATTATGTGATGTAGTATTTGCTGTTTGTTGTTCTTGCAGGAAGACACAGCTATTTCCCTCCGTTGATTTATCAGACCTTCTTCTACTTACCGTTTAAGCAGTTACCGATCCTATTGTGCTGAGCCTTCATCCAGAAATCAATTTAGAGGCAGTGCAACTGATTTCAATTTTAAATGCCAGCAATTAGATTCCATTATTTCTTTCTCAAGTGGAGCCTGTTGTTTGTAACAGGATCTCTTTGTCTCCAAATATCCAAGGGTTCTTCCTGAAAAATTTATATCGATAACAAGCTTGATATATAGTTTTCCATGAGAGTTCCCATCCAGGAATTGTAAGGCAAATGTTACATGAGAATAAGCATTCCAAGTTCCAGAACAACTCTCTTATGACTAAATGTCTTTTTGTTTAAGTGTCTTGACTGCCATTGGCATCCCACAGATGGAACCCAGTTATACAGACTCAGATATCTTTAAGTTCTTACACTGTCTGTGGAGCCCACAGTGAGTGTCCTTGATTACACAGAGGTGCAAATGACAGACCAAGTTTTCAATACATATACAAATGCAAACAATTTAATCTTTCTATTGTAGCAGCCTTCTTCAGACTCAACCTTCCACACATGTTTAGCTTGGAAGATGCCCCTCTACCTTGATTCAGCCTATCTGGCCCAATGTGCGCATTGTTTACGCATAACTGAGTATCCCCTTTGGGGATCTTGGGAGTGATGCATCACAGGGACAGGGGCCTGTTGGGGCCTGCTCATTCCCAGGAGGTAGGGGACTCACACAGAGGTTTATGCCCATGTTCATCTTATAGTCCCCCTCGTAAGCAGGCTGGCTGTGGGGGCAAAGGGGTCATTGGCTGGCAGGCAGGTCAGCTGATATTTGGATCCTAGCCCTTTGATTCACCATGGTTCCATAAAGTATAAACCAATAGAGTTGTGACCTTTTTAAATCCAGCAAGTTGTCTCTGTGTCATCTGTCACCCCCCTCTCACCCCCACCTCTAGAGCTGATCCCACAAACACAGAGATAGGGGAGAAAGAAGAAAGGAAGAAAAGGAGGTCTCAAGTCAACAACAGTTGAGCTTGTGCCCCATGCCCCCTCTCTTTACACACTGAAGAGCAGCTTCTTTTTCATGCACTCAAAATTTCCAAATCAAACTTGATGACTTGTTTCCTTTAACAAATATTCAAATTTGAATTTCAACTGGCACAAAAATCTGACTTTGCTTAATTTGTTTGATTGGCATGTTTAACCATGTCTAATTTAGTTCAATTAAAAACAGGCAAACTCAATGAATTAGGCAAAGTCAAAGCACATGACAGAAATTAAGATGGCATCCAACTAATCAAATTTCCATTCTGTTTGAACAAGGAAACTAATAAATTAAGCAAAGTTTCTTGAAAGACTTTTTTTTTTTACGTCTCCTAATAGCATCCATGTAGCAACAGTATTTCAATATATCAGAATGAAAATAATGGATATTGAATAGCAAGATATTGAAGGAAAATTCACATGACCCTGCAGTTCATAGCTGGCTGGTTTCTCCCCCCTGCTCATAAGCATAAGCATTTCATTTAATGCTTGGAGATATATTTAGTTTTTTTTAAAAAAAGTTGATGTCAAAATTCAGTGCATGCAAAATTACAGGTTGTAAAACATGTTTTAAAGCCATTTTTGAAACAAAATTCAAGCAGCTGAAAAGGGAAAATGGATGGCTATGTCTTTTGAGTACAAGGAATGTTTGGCTGCCCTTGGAAACTCACCGGGACTCCCTTATTTTGGAAGACCAGAAGTGGTACACAAGATAGTTTGCTTGCCTGCCTCTACCCAATCTGCAAAGGAAGCATAAATGAGTGTTCTTCGGCATACTGCCTACCAACCCAGGTGGACTGGGAGGCCAAACAGGCTTGAGCAGCACCCCTTGAGAACTCAAGTGTATGTCCCAGAACACTCTCCAGAATTCTGTGTGGTTTAGTCTAGACAATATTGGCATCACAAGGACATCTCTCTTTTCATGAGACAAATTAGTTCATTTTTAAGACTTGCCACCTCAGGAATCCTCATCAACAATGCCATGAAGATTTCTCTGTGACCTTCTCAGCCCAGGCAATTTAGGATGCTTGCCTTATACTCCTGGGAAAGGAGGCTTTCAGGAACACCTGGCCAAAGAGTTCTGATCAACAAAGGAAGAAGCAGGACTTCTAGGAAACCTGTATAAAAACATCAAAAATAAAAAGGACCCTAAACCATAAATATGAAGATACAAACTAAAAATCCGGCATCATACATAAATAATCAATAACCATATGAATCATAAACAATTGCATTTCAGTATACAAAAGTCAATGTTAAATGTGTATCAACCTGAACTCAAGACTTGTTTTGAATGTTTTTTTTCCAGAAAATATCTTGCTGACAGATGACTAGCTCATTGATTCACAAGTACAAAAACCAATTTACCCAGAAATGTTGACTCCCCCCAAACAACGTCATCTTAAATCCTCATGAATCTTGAGAAAGAAGGAAAACTCAACCCTAGTTGTGCCATGCATTCTTATCATCTGACTTTTCCAGCCTCTTTTGAAAAAAATTCCAATTCATATAATTCTGATTCCAAACCACCTGCAATAATGGGGACTATCTCGTCATTTGTGTCTTTGGTTCTCCTTTCAAAATGCCAAGTTCCTCGACAGTGAAATCCTAAACAGAGTTACTCCAGTCTAAGCCCATTGAAATTCCTTTAAGAAGCCTGAAATTACACTTTTACACTACTCTATAGAGAGGGGCATGAACCAAAATACAAACCAAAGTTCATCACAAACCGAGCCGGTTTGTAGTTTGTGAACCAGTGGTTTGTCAGAGCCCATTTCTGACAAACTGCCACGAACTTTAAGCTGATTTGTTTGATGGTTGTTGTGGGTTTTCTGGGCTGTATTGCCGTGGTCTTGGCATTGTAGTTCCTGACGTTTCACCAGCAGCTGTGGCTGGCATCTTCAGAGGTGTAGCGCCAAAAGACAGAGATCTCTCAGTGTCACAGTGTGGAAAAGATGTGGGTCATTTGTATCTACTCAGGAGGGGTGGGGTTGAGCTGAGTCATCCTGTGAGAGTTTCTCAGGGTGTGGAATGCTAATGGCGGGAGGCTTCACTGTATCCTGAGGAAGTTCTTTTGCATATGGATTGGTACTTGATGTGCTAATCTTCTCTGCAGGGCTATTGTCGGGGATAGAATGTTTTGTTAGCCTGGTGTTTTTCAGAACTGGAAACCATGCTCTGTTCATTCTTAAGGTTTCTTCTTTCCTGTTGAAGTTTTGCTTATGCTTGTGAATTTCAATGGCTTCCCTGTGCAGTCTGACAAAGTAGTTGGAAGTGTTGTCCAGTATTTTGGTGTCCTGGAATAACAGAGGAATACAAAAAGAAGATTAAGGAACTCCTGGACCCCTCCACCTACAAAAAACTAAAACGAGATCCCACTTGCAAAATCACCAGGCTAACAAATGCACTGATCAAGAATTCCTCACTACATCCCGACACGCACAGAAAACTATGCAAGACTGAAGCACAGCCACCTAGACTATATGGACTCCCCAAAATACATAAGGATTCAGTCCCACTCCGACCCATTGTGAGTGCCATTGGTTCACCGACATATGAATTAGCTAGACATCTGGCAGATCTCCTGCAGGACCACATCGGGAAAACCTCGTCTTACATCAAAGATTCAGCAGATTTCATCAACAAAATCAGTTCTCTGAAACTCAATCCAGAAGACATACTTGTCAGTTTTGATGTTGTATCCCTGTTTACCAAGGTTCCAGTAAAAGACACTATTGCACTTATTAATCAGATTTTCCCAGAGGATGTAACAGCCTTATTCCACCATTGTCTGACAACCAGTTACTTCCAATGGGACAACGAATTCTATGAACAGATGGATGGGGTGGCCATGGGGAGCCCACTCAGCCCAGTTATAGCAAACTTCTACATGGAACATTTTGAAAAAACAGCTTTAGAATCAGCACCCCACAAACCTAGTGTGTGGTTCCGGTGTGTGGATGATACATTTATCATTTGGAGCCATGGGGAGGAAGAATTGATGCGGTTTTTGAATCATCTCAACAACATCCACCTGAACATACAATTCACAATGGAGAAAGAAATCGAGGGAAAACTCCCATTCCTGGATACCTTGGTCATCCGCAAAGCAAACTTTCAGTTAGGTCACAAGGTCTACAGGAAACCAACTCACACTGATCGGTACTTACACAAAAACTCCAATCACCACCCCCGACAGAAAAGAGGCATAATGAAAACATTAGTGGATCGTGCAAGACGGATATGTGAGCCGCACTTTCTCAATGAGGAAATTAACCATCTAAACCACGCACTTCAGGCAAATGGCTACTCCAGAAATGAAATCCGAAGAGCAATCAAACCCAGGATGAATCAAACAACCAAGGAAAAACAGTCTCCTACAGGAAAAGTGTTTTTGCCATATATCAAAGGAATTACTGATCAGATGGGAAAGCTTATGAAAAAGCATAACCTTCAAGCAGTATTCAGACCCACCCGAAAAATACAACAGATGCTACGATCAGCAAAAGACAGTAGAGACCCCCTCACCTCTGCAGGAGTATACCGTATACCCTGCAGCTGTGGACAAGTTTACATCGGGACCACAAAGCGTAGCATCCAGACAAGAATAAAAGAACATGAAAGACACTGCAGACTTGGACAACCTGAAAAATCAGCAGTGGCTGAACATAGCCTAACTCAAACAGGGCACAGTATCTTATTCCAGGACACCAAAATACTGGACAACACTTCCAACTACTTTGTCAGACTGCACAGGGAAGCCATTGAAATTCACAAGCATAAGCAAAACTTCAACAGGAAAGAAGAAACCTTAAGAATGAACAGAGCATGGTTTCCAGTTCTGAAAAACACCAGGCTAACAAAACATTCTATCCCCGACAATAGCCCTGCAGAGAAGATTAGCACATCAAGTACCAATCCATATGCAAAAGAACTTCCTCAGGATACAGTGAAGCCTCCCGCCATTAGCATTCCACACCCTGAGAAACTCTCACAGGATGACTCAGCTCAACCCCACCCCTCCTGAGTAGATACAAATGACCCACATCTTTTCCACACTGTGACACTGAGAGATCTCTGTCTTTTGGTGCTACACCTCTGAAGATGCCAGCCACAGCTGCTGGCGAAACGTCAGGAACTACAATGCCAAGACCATGGCAATACAGCCCGGAAAACCCACAACAACCATCGTTCTCCGTCCGTGAAAGCCTTCGACAATACACTGATTTGTTTGGTTCATTTTTTGGTTCATCACTGCAGACAGCCTGGTGCCGATCAATCAGTTTCCTGGGCAACAGGGGATGGACGTCCTGCAGACCTTCTGCTGACCAGGAAGTGGCCTTCTGCTGACCCGGAAGTGATAATCTGCTGACCCGGAAGTGACGTTTTCATGAACCAGTTTGTGAACTGGGGCAGGTTTGTGAAAGTTCATGGTTTGTGGTTCATGAAATGCGAGAAACCATGAACCACGCCGTTCATTTTTTTCTGGTTTGTGCCCATCTCTACTATGCAATGCAATTTACATTTGCAAAGAATAACAATGGTGGCAAGTTCTCTTGACAGACATGTTACCCCCAAGAAGGAGTATTGTCTAGCCTAGGCATCAGTAAGTTTTTATAACCAAAGAACCAAGTGCCATCAAAATTCAGAGCAAAAGATCAACAAAGAGCCATAGTAGGAAAGCCAATTTGAATATCTGAAAATATACTGAACATAATTTTTAATTGACATGTTGATTAATCATCCATAAAGTTTTCACAGTCAACACTATATTAGGAAGAGGCACCCGTGAGGTCTCCCAATAAGTCATAAATATACACAGGAGAACCCTTCATGATTGTTTTAGTTCACTGGCATAAATCTCTGCATGGCTCCCATTTGATTACCAGCAGTTGTTCACTGTTATCACTTTCCTTTCTGTACAGCATCTCTAAGAAGCCCTTTAGTTCCATAAAAACCTTTGCCTGTCATTCCCTTCACATACTGATTCTACTATGCCACCTACTCATCCCCAAATATACTTTAACATAAGATTTCATTTTCCTTTTTAAAGAGCTTTATTTATTTATTATTTACTTCATTGTCTGCCTTTCTCCCTGAGACTCAAAGCACATTGTAATTAATGCAATCAACAGGATGCAACTTCTAATATAATTGGACTAGGATTACAGAAATTTGGAAACAAAGCAAAAAGTATTAGACATGATATGCTAACAATGCAGAAAATGACATTATGTGGGTAGAAGACAATGTGGTGGTGGCAGGACAATAGAATATAGAATAGTATTAGTCTCATTCTTTGTTAGGAAAAGAACCCTTTTCTAAACCATTCTGTTTTAATATCCTGTTGGTGGTGGAGGAACCTGCCATCAAGTAGTAGCCAATTTATGATGACCCCTGCTGGGGTTTTCAAGGCAAGAGACTAACAGAGTTGGCTTACCATCGCCTGCTTCTGCATAGCAACCATGGTCTTCCTTGGAGGTCTCTCATCCAATTACTAACTAAAGGCAACCCTGCTTAGCAGCTGAAATTTGATGAGAAAGAGCTAGCCTGAGCTAAATACTCTTCTGAACAATTCTGTTTCACACAGTTTGTGGAAAGACAGAAGTATAGGAGCCTTTCTGACCTCCTCAGGCAGGCCATTTCACAAGGTGGAGGCCACAACAGAAAATGCATATGGACATGCAACTTTTAATATTTCTGCACTGTGCCACATTTGGCTCTAGAGAGCCATAGCTTGCAGACCTGGTGACTTTAGCCTTAGCCTATGATTATCTGACTTCCAAGGCAGACACATGGTGGTTTCTCATTGGCCACACCAATGTTGAAAGGGTATCTCTGAAGCTGGAATAGTTTGAAAGCTACTGCTCTAGGGAATCATTTTTATATAGATATAAAAAGGTAACCTTGCAATTGCATATGTCTAAATGGAGCAGCTTTTTTTTTTTTGCAACCAGAAACAGAAGCTATATTTAGGAATAACCTGTTTTGTATGGTTATTTATGATGCAGGGATTAAAAACGTTGACCTGGCTGAGAAAATTCTGTTACCTATCAGGCCAGAAAAGATTTAGGGAGTATGACTGATATGCTCAAAGTTCCAATCCCAGAATTCACATATATTTTAGAAGTCGATTGGTCACAGGATTAAGACTCCATGCTTCGTTTAACTGAAGAGGGTAAATTCACCTTTCTTTAAAGAGTGTGCTCAAGGGCAGAGTCCAACAGAAAGGCAAACAAAGGAGGATCTCTCATTTAGTACTTGAATTGCTCATTGTATCGGACAACTTATAGATTAAACTATGCTTAGATATGAATTTTCAATTGTTTGTAGCATGATATTTCACTTTGGGGATCTGGAAAGGTATCTATGCTTGGGATTTTACATTTTTTTTCTTGCATCGAGTTAGCATAAAAGCTCATATTTCTCTCTTCACACGAGGGAAACAATGGATGTTGGGAAATAACTGATGCAAGAAAATATGATTTTTTAAAAAATGTACAGAAAAGTATATTCCAGCACTGGAGAGGGTGGAACACAGCATGTTCAGGTAAGGGTGAAAATAAGAGCAGTATAGAGTACCAGCAAGAATAAGCCATAGCTCTATCTCCCATCTTGTGCTTCAAGTCCCCTGAGACAGATAGTGCTAAAAATAAATGAAGGGTTCGATCCACGATAGCTCTCTGTACTAAGTCAAATTTATTGTATCCTCACTTGTGTTCCTGCTTGTGCAAGATATTATACAACCAGTTTCTGGACACTATAATGTATAGAAAGGAAAGTGCTAGGTTGCACAAGATCTTTTACAAGAGGAACTGCTCTGTGTCTGTCTATGTTTCTGCTTGTGCATTGCTAGATTCAAACCGTAAATTACTTTCACCTACAGTGCAAGGAAAAGGAGAAAACTAAATGATAAATATTTAAAATTCTAAAATGACATAAGCTGGTCACATGTTGCAATTATGTAACAAGCATTATGCCGTAGCCCCATAGTGTCAAAATGCCCGTTCAGTCTTCAGAGTTGCACATTTATGGTACATAGACTGAGGGCCAAGCTACAAGTGACGAATGACACCTGAACGGCAAGTGGATTGAGTGGAGGGCAAGTGAACAGGGAGAAATACACTTGCCGTTCAAGTGTCATTCGTCACTTGTAGCTTGGCCCTCAAAGACAGAATTTCCCCACTAACCAGCTCTTGCCTCTCAACAAGAAAATGTAACTTGCCCACTTTCTTGTTGTGTCGTCAAGTCGTCTCCAACCCATGACGATCCTGTGAATGAAAAACTTCCAAAGTGTCCTGTAACTAACATATTTGCTGAGATCTTGCAAACTGGATCTTGCAAACTGGCTTCTTTTATTGAGTCCAGCCATCTCGCTTTAGGTCTTCCTCTTTTCCTACTACCTTCAACTTTCCCTAGCATTATTGACTTTTCCAGAAAGTCATGTTTTCTCATGATATGTGCGAAGGGGACAAAACTTGCCCACTATGGATCCCAACGGCCACTTTTATTATACACAACAAATGTAATTGCTGTTGTTTTTTTGAATCTCCAAAAATATTTATTTATGTTGGTCACCTGTATTCTATACTCAGTGATCTAATGAGGGTTAATGATGTAAGTTAAGCAATGAACAGGTTCATCCACATTCTTCAACAACCTGGCAAAAGTACTGTCCCTTTAACAGAGGCTTAGTTTGTGGAAATGGGCAGTTGAATCTTTTTTATATGATGATGGTAAATACTGTCACCAATCACTCTTAAAAAGATAGAACATCTTTTCTCCAGGAAGTTGGCAACCCTAAATCTCCTAAGCAGGGGTCATTTTGTAGAAAAAGAGCTGCAGGAACTCATTATCATAACTCATTAGCATAAGCCACGCCCCTTGCCATCACTAGAAGTGTGTTATTAGCATAGCTGATTTGCATATGCCACACCCCCTGACATCACCTATCCTGGCTGTTTTGGACTCAATCCTGGCCATTCAGGGCTGAAATTGGGCCCAAAATGGCAAAAGGGGGGTGAAAATGGCTGGAAAAGGGCCCAAAATGGTCAGGATCAGGCTGCTGATGAGTGGGAGAGTGATCCACCACCTGTCAGAGGCCCGATCTGGGCCGTTTTGGCCCCAATCCTGGCTGAAACGGGCCCAAAAATGGACAAGAGTCAGGTGGGCAGGGCCACCTGACATGTGACCTCTTTTGGGGCACTGCTCGAACTGCGTTCCTGCGTGTTCCCCCTCGAAATGAGTCCTTCTTCTAAGGAGACAGTCACTGCAAATTAGAAGCAGCTATAAAATACCTTGTAATGATGGATTTTGGTATTGTGACATGTTAAGCGAAGGGGCCTAACAGCTAGCTAGGAACTATTGCAATCCAGCTGACCCAGAACACATCCAGTTCAGCAAGCAGATAAAAATCACAGAGCTATACATAAATTCCTCCTCTAGGGGACTTTGCATACCAACTTCCACCACTCTGGTTGATTTGATCATATTGCAGCTTGTCTGAAAATACTAGCATTGCTTCATTTGCAACAAATTCAGGGGACATATTCTGCTGCACCAGTCAGCACAAAAACTCACGATAACCTTATTCTTCACTGAACAAAAAGCTGTTTTGCTTTCCAGCCACCCAGAGTTCACCAAAAAAGAGACACACTTTACAAATTCTTGATTGGAGAAAGAGCACACTCCAGGCAATTAGTCCCCACTCTTCATTAAGATTCCATATGTCTCTAATTATACAAGTGTCATTAAACACAGAGCTGGTGTAGCTACAAACACAAACCTCTGAGGAGCAGATCAGCAAATTATAACTTCGGCTCAAGAGCCGCAAACACTGGTACGAAGAGAAAGCATTTGTCATTGTATCACAATTGTATCACGCAGGGGTAAGGACTAAGGACACACCAGCATACCTTTCATTAAAATAAGAAGATTGAAGGTCTGTTGCATTGGGTTGATGTATAAGCAGCTTGGGCCTCTGAGTTGTGTCAGCTGAGAGCTGCCAAAAATAGTTGAGAACATCTAGGTTGCAAAATGTACTTGGAATATCTTCCCGGAGAAGACCCCCCCCCCCCCCCCCGATTAGGATAAGGATGTACAGACAAGATGGTAACTAATCAAAAGCTGACACAAATACATCATGCCCTTTAATATAGTTAGTGAGGCAAGCAGGGAGGGATTCAGTCAACCACCAAGTAATCTTCTTCCAATTGAAATGCTTCTCACCCTTGGAGGAAGGCTTCAGACTTTGCTCAGTGGAGTAAATGCATTCATACTTTTATTCATTTATATCCCACTGTTCTTCACAGTTGGAACTCAAAGTGGCTTAGAGCATGGTTTTCCCTCTGCCATTCTCTTACAACAACCACCCTGTGAGGCAGGCCAGGCTGAGATCCTACTCGCCGCTGCCTCTCCATGCTTTTGTTCTCCTTCTCCGAGCGAAGGAGAAAGCTGCATGCTGGAGAGGAGGAGCTTAGCCGCCGCCTACTTGACTCTGTATTGACTGTTTCTTGACTGTATTTCATTGTACAGGTGTTATTTATTGCCGTCCCTGAGGAGGTTTGGTATGAAACAACGGGTAAAACCGGCCCTGGTTGTTGGGCAGAGGAGAACATACTTCTTGATGTTTTTCTCTTCTTGCAACACACCTGTCCAGAGAAGAAAGAAAGAGGATTAACTCTCCTTAGTTTTGACTCCATCCATGGACATATCCTGTTAATTTACCGTTGGATTTATTCCCATGGAGTCCAGTCAGGTGGTGGACTTCACCTACTGGACAACCGTCTGTATACATCTTTACGAGCAGCTTGCCTGCCTTTGATAACTATTTACTGTTGAATTTATTGTACTATTTATTGTACCTTTACATTTTTTTTAACATGATATTGACGTTATGATATGTGGCAGTGATTGTTGAATATATTTCATTGACTTTTGTAACTTTTGAGTAATTTTTCTTCCACTTGCGTTTTCGCTTTTTATAGTTTCAGGCTTTTGGTGGAGGATCCTCCTTGTTTGATATTGGAGAGGAGGAGCTGGCTTATATGTCCTTGGCTCCGCGCCCCTGGCAAATCCCCGAATGCCCGGGAAGTGCCATCTGCCTTCTTCATCTGGGGCTGAAAACTCGGCCCCTGGTCAAAGCAGCCGGCTATGCTGGCCAGGAGGGCCATATTCACTCTGCCATTTTCTTACAACAACCACCCTGTGAGGTAGGTCATGCTGAGAGAGTATGTAACAGGCGCAAGGTCATCCAGTGAGGTTTCATAGCATAAGTAGGGATTCTAAAACTGGTCTCCCAGAATCCTAATCTGATACTATTCACTATGCCATGCCGGCTCTCATGGAGTTATATGGATAGATCTGGTGCACTGCATCTAATATGAACTAATAACATTTGGAATTAAGCAGAAAAAAATAATTCATCCTCAATATTCTGGTGCTGTACTCAAATGTTGTTTCAGTTTGATGGGGGTGGGAAATGGAAGAGGGAAGGAAAGTTGGAGGAAAACAGCAGATAATTTAAGTGAGTGGCAGAATTTGAGTCCAGTGGCACCTTAGAGACCAACAAGATTTTCAGAGTGTAAGCTTTTGAGAGTCAGAACTTCCTTCTTCAGTCTTTGAGTAGTTATCAATTGTTTCCAGATGCAGGACCCACCATGAACTGCAACTAAATGGCCGGAAGTAATACAACATCATAGACACATGCCAGGAAGAGAAGGTGTTTCTGAACTGACCTGTGGTAAAGAGTATTCTGTACCACTGAGTGACTTTGCCTAGCTGTCCTAATGCTCCTCTCAGCACGTACTTGCTCTCACATGTACAACAGCAGCAGACCCTTTCCAAATCAGCAAAAAAATATGGTACATCTGTAGGGGTTCACAACCCAACAGGTGAGCTCCCTGACCCACTGGAGGAACCTTAATTATTATGTATTTTCTCTTTGCATTTGTCATGTTTAATATATCTGTCTATATCGTTCTCTTTTGGCTTGTCTTCTTCACCCTCCCCTCCCCGATAGTCAGTTTTAATCTGCTGGTTGGTGCTTTCCTCTTTTACCTCTTATTTTTGGTCAGTTAAAGGGTTTGCATCAGAAATTGGTTTAAGAATAGCATATAGACCACGGCTGTAATAGGGTCCAACCATGTTGACGAGGAACCTCTAAGTGAGGTTGTCCTGCTTTTCCTTCCTTACTTAAAGTCATTCCCAGCTTGCTTTTAGTTTATTGGCTTTCACAAGTATGAACACCATCACTAAGGGGCAAGCTACACATGACGAATGACACTTGAATGGCAAGTGTATTTCTCCCTGTTCACTTGCCCTCCACTCAATCCACTTGCCGTTCAAGTGTCATTCGTCATGTGTAGCTTGGCCCTAAGTCCTCCAACTCAAAATCTCTTTTTCGGGCACTTGCATCATAAAACCTGTTGTTTTGTCTGGGCTCTTGCTATATTGTTTTACACTATTTCTGAGAGGCCATTAACTTCTGGTAGCCAGATAGTGGTTTTTAAGTGCTTTATCCCACAGCACTTCTACATTGCAGGCAAGAATCTGAGTGTAGCTTTAACTTTCTTCTCATGCTTTCTCTCAAGCTTCTCCTTGGTTTTATTTTTATCATCAAAAATTTTAAAGCTTTAAAAGCATCTTACTATATAATTGAGTAAGCATGTTTCAGACGACTCACTTTATATCCTGGCGCAACACCAGAGGGCGCTGCCACAGAGGAAAGCCCAGGTAACTCACCATATCACTCCAGAAAACATGCCATGATGGGAAGCCCAGGCAGTGAACAGGAGCAGAGCAGGTGGCAATGACTTTCCCACATAGTAACCCACTGATATTAGGTGTGGAGCAGGTGACAGTGCCCACCCCTCACCTTAAACCAGTTGATATTCGGAGCAGAGCAGGTGGCAATGACCCCCCCTTCAGCCAGCAGCTATTAGGAGTGGAGAAGGTGGCAATGCACACCACCACCTTAACCCAGCTGGTATTAGTACTGAAGCAGATGGCAATGCCTGCCACCGCCTTAAACCAGCTCATATTAGGAGTGGATCAGGTGGCAATGCCCACTCCCTGCATTAACCTAGCTGATATTAGGAGCAGAGCAGGTGGCAATGCCCACTCTCTACCGTAACCAGCTGTTATTAGAAGCGGAGCAGCTGGCAATGCCCACCACCCTTCAGTCAGCTGGTATTAGGAGTGGAGCAAGTGGCAACGCCCACCACCACCTTAACCCAGCTTGTGTTTGTTCCGGAGCAGATGGCAATGCCCGTCCCCTTCAGCCAGCTAGTATTTGGAGTGGAGCAGGTGGTAATGCCCACCCCCTGCATTAACCCAGCTGATATTAAGATAGGAGCAGGTGGCAATGCCCACTCTCTACCTTAACCTACATGTTATTAGAAGCGGAGCAGGTGGCAATGCAAGCCAACCACCTTAACCCAGCCAATATTAGGAGTGGTGCAGATGGCAATGCCTGCTCCAGCCAGCTGGTGTTAGGAGTGGATAAGGTGGTGATACCCGCTCCCTGCTTTAACCCAGCTGGTATTAGCAACAGAGCAGGTAGCAATGCCCACCTCCTGCCTTAACACAGCCGGTAATAGGAATGGAGCAGGTGGCAATGCCCACCCTCACCTTAACCCATCTGGTATTTAGAGTGTAGCAGGTGGCATTGCCCGCCGCCCGCCACCCACCTTAACCAAGCTTGTATTAGGAGTGGAGTAAGTGGCAATGCCCACCCCCTCCTTAACCCAGATGGTATTAAGACTGGATCAGGTGGCAATGCCCATCATCCACCTTAACACAGAGGATATTAGGATCATAACAGGTGGCAATGCCCACCCCCCACCTTAACCCAGGTGGTATTAGAAGCAGACGAGTTTGCAATGCCCACCCCCACATTAACCCAGGTCATATTAGGAGCAGAGCAAGCAGCAATGCCCACCCCCCTTAAGCCAGCTGGGTTCAGGAGCAGAGCAGGTGCTAATTCCCGCCCCTGTCTTAACCCAGCTGCTATCAGGAGTGAAGCAGGTAGCAATGCCCACCCCATCTTATCACAACTGGCATTAGGAGTGGAGCAAGTTGCAATGCTCATCCCTACCTTAACCCTGCAGGTTATATGGGCAGAGCAAGTGGCAATGCACAACCCCCTGCCTTAACTCAGCTTGTATTAGGAGTGGAGCAGGTGGCAATACCCACCCCCCTCCTTATCACAACTGACATAAGGAGCAGAGCAGGTGGCAATGCTCTCTCACACACACACACGCTTTAACCCAGCTGGTATTAGGAGTGGAGCATGTGACAATGCCCACACCCTGCTTTATCCCAGCTGGGATCAGGAGCAGAGCAGGTGGCTATTCCCACTCTCCACCTTAACCCAGCTGGTATTAGGAGTGGAGCAGGTAGCAATGTCCAACCCCTTTCACCCAGGTGGGATCAAGAGCAGAGCAGATGGCAACACATACCCTCTTCACCCACCTAGTATCAGGAGTAGAGCAAGTGCCAATGCCTGCCCAGCGACTTCACCTGGTTTGGATCAGGCACAAAGCAGGAGGCAATTTCCTTCTTCCATTCACCCAGCCAGGATAAGAAATGCCTAGAGACGAAGGGGGATTCCTCCCAATACAAATACAAAGATAAGGAGGACGCAGCCTGTTGGAGGAAACAAAAGTGATATAGTGCCTTATACAGAAGTTATAGTTTAATCTAAAGTGTAAAAGTGCACCCAGCAGGGAACAGGTTGCAAAGCCCACCCCCTTTCATCCAGTAGGATCAGGCTTGGAGGAGGCAGCAATGCCTGCCCACCTTCACCCAGCTGTAATCACGCACAGAGCAGAAGGCAATGCCCGTTTTCCCTTCATCCAGCTGGGATCAGGTGTGGAGCAGGTGGCAATGCCAACCCCTCTCCTCCACCGGCCGGGATCAGTGATGGAGGATGAGGGAATGCCTACCTGCCCACTCTCCCCTTTCTAGAGCCCATTGTAGTTTTTCCCACAATGGGCTTTGTTTCTAGTTAAAGCATTAAAAGCGTTAAAGCTTTTTAATTTGTCATTTTCATTGTAAGTTTTTTTCCTGTTAGCTACTCTTTTGCCTTCTCTTTTCCCTTAGCTCTTTCTCTTTATTAAAAAAAAATATTTTTCTGAAACTTTCTTCCCCCCTTTTCCCTTCATTCACCAAAACCCTCTCTCATTTTGATTTCCTCTCTGGTAGGTGAGAGTCAGGGTTCATATATGACATATCTTCTGCCTCATAACTATCTAAAAAGTTCTCTGTCCAAAATTCTCTGGGTGCATCAGTTTGTTCAACTAACATTCTGAGAGGTTCTAGGATGGTGTCAGGGTTTAGCTCCTGCAGGTATTCAGTTGTATTTCCAATCTCTCCCTCTATTGGTAGCAGCTGCTTTCCCTGCTTCTGGCACTTTACCCTCTCCCACCTTCTTATCAGAACTAGCACATGTATATTTTTTGACAGAAGTCTCTACTTAAAATTTCTCTTTCAGGAGCCTCATGTCTCTCAATCTGCTTTTCTTCTATGGTGGTGTAAGTGACCAGCAGAATATGGATCCTTGTTTGAGTTCCCATTACATCTCTTCCAAGAATTACTGATTCTTCTTGTTCAGTGTTAACAGCAACTGGATAGACATCTTTTCCCCTTCATCTCACTTTTATTCAGGCTACAAGAACCTCTCCTAGTTTCCCTCTAACACCTTTCAAAAGCATGTAGTGGTCAGGGATCATATCTTTTCATTTTACAATGTCTACTCTTAGGGTAATTGAAGGTCCAGGATCTAAAATGGCTAGGGTATTTTCTCCAGTTAAATGCAGGCATTTACATAGTACTCCTTCTTCTCACACCTATAGCACACACTCTCCCATACTCTGTCTGGTTTCCTTCCTTTTCACTGGAGTGAGTCACCATTCTGGTAAAATGGTTGTTCCCATAGTCATCTTTCCTTCCTTCTTCTTCCTTCCTCTTGAATTCAGGTTTGAAAAATGGCTTAAAGGATATTTTTCTTACCCCTTTTCAAGTTCCTCCCTGTTAGACATCAGTCTATCTGCCCACTCAACAGCTTGTGCGACAGTCTGTGGTAACTTATCCTTGATGAGAATGTTTATATTGGAGGAAAGTTGGGATAAGAATTGATCCAGTATCTTCAGCTTCCTCACTTTTTCTGCTGTGTCAGCTTTTGCTGAAGTAATGCATTTATTAAAAATATCTCTCAGCTTTGGCCCAAAGTCTACATTTGACTTCCCAGGCTGGGGTTGCAAAGTTCTGAATCACCTTCTAAAATGATTAGGCCATAACTTGAACCTGTCATATACTGTCTGTTTAAAGTCTTCATATTTTATCAGTTTGTCTGAGGGAAAACCTTCATATACCTCAGTCAGGCCACCTTTTATGATGCTGAGTTAGGGTTGCTGTTCTCCTGGAGGGGTGAGGGATACCCTGCTCCCAGTCACTTCCTCCTGCCACCACTCACTTAGCTGGTGGGGGTGGGGGAGCACAGGATCAGGCACTCCCAGTGCCTGTGTGAGGACATCCAAAAGGTAAGTGCTGGGTCCCACACCAGGAGGGTAATGGGACCTGGCAACCCTAGGCTGCTGGGTAGATATTTCATAAACTATATGGTAGTAATGTTCTAGTTTGGGGCAGATTTCTCAAAAGTAACCAAGAAACCTGGAGATCTTCCCTTACCACATATGAAGTAAAACCTTTAGGCATCATTCTGGGAGGATTTAGACCCTCTACTTGGATTCTCTCCTTCTCTTGTTCAATCTGTTTTTCCTGCCAAAAGTCCTGACATTTCAGTTTCTCCGTCTCAAACTCTAATTTCTTCATCTTTGTTCACTTTCATACTCCAAATTCTTCTTCTCAAGTCTAAGTCACTCTGCTTCCATTCTACCTTTCTCTTGTAACTCTAGATTTCTTAATCTATTCTGCTCTTTAAGAACCTTTGTGTACTCTGGGGATGGAGAAATTACCTCAGAAATTCCTAAAGTCCCTACTACTGTACCAATCTCTTTGTCTGTTGCTGTATCATGGATCCTCTTAACATCTCAACAGATTTTCCATCATGAGGTATTCCTATTTCACTTTTCAATTAAAGTGTCCTTTCTCATTCCCAGAAATTCTGCCATTTCTCTTTCTTATGTCTCTTCTTCTCAACTATCACTAACATATCTCTCTTCAACTTTCCCCCTCAGATTGTTAACCCACTGCTACCACCACCTGTAATGATTTGCTGTTTGTTTTATAACCTCCTAAACATTTTTTTAAACTTTTGCCTTTGACCTTTAATCCAGCTCCTCCTTACTTTACTTTACACTTATACCTTGGGAGGAGTTTGGTCCCAATCAACACTTCTTATATTTCTACACTCACAGAGCTTCTAGTGTTCTTTACTTTACTCAAGGTTTTACCTCAAGAACACCTTCCCTTTTATATGTGTGTGACTAATTTATTGTTGCCGCCCTGATTCCCTCAAAAAATTTTCACTGCCATCGCAGATTTTCACCTTCAACCTCTTTGGTTTAACTTGTAATATAGGAAGACTTGTTACAGATGGGAGTTTGACAGAATGATCAGCATATGAGGGTGGTTATGAAGGAAAAAAAGGTCTTTCTTGCTTAAACAAAAGTAGAATTTATTTATAAGTATATAACTGTGATGGTTGCAGAGTTTTGATAAGTGTAATGGCTTCAGAATAGTTCTTAAACTTGGTATTTTCAAAAACAGTTATATATTCACAAACAGTTATATATTCATATAGACCAATCTTCCACATAGATATTCACTAACACTCTTCTCATCCACACAGGTTCATGATGCCTTTCCATACAACTTGTAGGACATAGATAGACTAATCTCTCTCTCAGATATACACATTTGCTGTCAGAAGCACACAAACTTTCTCGGGATCCACACAGTTTGCTTGTTTTGTCCAGAATGAATATTTTCTCTCAGCACATGGACTAAAAACTGCAGTTCACTCTGCCCCCTAAGGTATGCCTACTGTTCAATCACAAGACACTCCATTTGCCCATCCAGGCTTCTCCTTTTTTCCTCAGAGGACCCACAGAAACAATTTTTAAAAACCCACATTAGTAATCAGAAATAAAATCCAAATTAAATATATTATATGCAAAACATTACTCTGGGGATCATGAGACCTGCCTGGTCAAATGTCATGTAGGATTGGAGCTGTATAAAGAAATGGAATTGGGTGAGTGAAAAAGTTGGCTTGATCCAATATTACATATTTATTTAGTCTTCTTCAGTGCAGCCTTTCTCTTGATTTATGGATATCACCACAGTTTGGCAATGGCATGGGCAAATTCAGATTTGAATATAATTAAACAATCATCTTATCAACTACTGAAATGTCTACAGAATTTAAAGTAGGGGTGGTATGAACTTTCTGAGTCTCATAAACTAAATCCACAAGTCTTAAATTTCATGCCATTTCCTATTTCTTCACGTCAATTTTCTTTCCTCTTAAAATTAACACATTTTTCAACATTGCTTTTTGCATATCAAACTATAAATGGTGTAAAAATGATGTAAAAATTGTGCAAAGCTGATGCAATAGAAATATAGTACGGAAACGGCAGCAATGAATGTGGACAAAATGAAGCCCCTGGCCTCATACTCACTGGGGCTGGCATTTGCGGGCCTGCAGGACAGGGGATGAAGCAGGGGTGGCGTTCCCGGGCTGGCCCGACTCAGCCACGTGCACTGGCTGCAATCCGTGCGGCGTGGTTTGAATTGGTGTGACCAACCAATCAGGTCTGCCGGCCAATTTGAATGAGGGTGGGAGCCGTTGCCCAACCTGAGAGGAGAGATTCTTCCTCAGGTCCTCCCTCCCTCTATATAGGCCCCATCCCCTGGCAGTCAGTTCTGAACACAGATTCCCTGCCTACCCGCTGCTGTATAAAGTGTTTGTGTTATTCATGTGGCTTGAGTGTTCAATTTAGATAGTAAGTTTTCCATTAAAATAGGGTTAGTTAAGCTGTTGTTTTCATAATGTATCAGTGCATAGTTTCATGACGAGCATGGTTGAAACAATCTGTTGGGTCGTAACTAAGGCATTTTGTCACAACTTTATCTGGTGGTTCGGTCATTGGGCACCGATCCCCTGGAGGAGGGGGAAACAGGTCCTGCCGACACTGTTTTCTCATAGATGGGGATCCCCATAAGGGATCTTGGACCAGGCATGGCAATGGTAAGCCCAGCTCGGGGGCTGATGGAGCATGCCTGCTTCCAGGTGACAGGGAAGCCATGCAGAGGCCACCGCCCAGTGTGGCTCCATCAACCATCATCCCTGCGGTTGTCTCTGTATATTTTTGCTGTATTCCTGTATTTGAAGTATTGCAAATTCTTCAGTTACACTTAAAAAAATATGGATGTGAGGGTACAATATTTTGACAAGTGAGCATTAGGCAGAGTCTGTCCCATTTAAATCATGAATGGATCACCAGTTTCTCCCTTGATTACTGCCACAATTATAATTTTAACCATAATTGTGATAGCTAGTTTTGTTCTACATGAAACACACTCTAGGGGGTACAAAAAGCTTTTCAATTTGTTCACCTTCAGGCACCTCTATCTATCTCACACACAGTCTTCAATATGGATTTACATTCCAAATTCACAGGATAAGTGACTTATAAATGAAGCTTAATTCATGAAGTTTTATATTCGGGGTGTTCCACTTCCTAACATACATTCTAGAATGCTCTTACTACCATAGACCTGATGCAGATACAGACTTAACAGCTGCTCGTGCAATGCGCAGATGCAATTTGTCTTTGCACCTGAAGATCATTCATCTCTTTTGGAGAATTCGTTGGAATAGATATACTCCCTTGTCAAATGCCTGACTCAAGGCATAAAGCACAAATATTTGAAAGTATATCATTCAGGATGTGTAATTCAAAACCCCTCTCCTTGCTTGAATGGCAGCTTCAAAGCCAAATTCAGTTTTCTGTTTATATTGAACACACGGAACCCCTGTTTGCATTAACTTTTTAGGATATTCAAGTCATGGTACATCTGGCACCAAGACTGAAAACACCTTTTTGACAGCAAGCACTCATTACAACATCTAAGTCAGAAGTAGCTTGAGGTTGCTTTCATTTGTGTTGTTCTCTGAGTAACTCCTCTAGCATTTTATTTAGGGCTGAGTGAAAAATATTTGCCCACTTTAAACTTAGTTATCACTTTTTAAGGAAAACAGAACCAACTTTCATTTCCCTCTCATGAAATACTTATTCCAGATTATTTGCAACTGGTGTTTACAACTAGACATGGGCACGAACCAAAAAAAATTAATGAACCAGCGGTTCATGGTTCAGTGCCAATGACGATCCCGAGGTCGTGAACTGCAACGAACATTTTCCATTGCTGAACTGGTTCGCGGTTCGCAGTTCGTGGGGTGCAGAATGGCCCCCATGGCACTTAGAGAGCCCATATTCCTGGGGAGTGTTTTGCAAGCTCTCCTACAGCCATCACCCAAGTTTGGACAAGATTGCAAAAGGGATCTTGGAGTTATACCCTCTCCAATCCAAGGCCCCCAGGAAACTCCCACAAAAATCCAAGCTCAATTATACTCTCAGTCTCTCTCCCCAAAGGCTAGCAAGTGGCAAGCAAGATCTCTGTCCCACTCCACTACTCAATGAAATTGAAACCCAGCCTGGGAGCCCACAGCTATTTATAAGCACAGGTCCCATTGAGCAATGCAGTCGGTATGTGTTTGGCCATCAGAGCTGCCTATCAGGGTTTGCAGGGATGAGATTGGAATGCCCATGGCTACAGAACACCCCCTTCCCCCTTCCTCCCCTGGGTGTCTTCTCCCAACTTGTAACAGCTTTGCAGCTCCATGGTTGGAAGGAAGACCTGCCAATCAAGGTAAGCTGGGCTTCCATTCAGGTTTCCAGGGTGACAGAAGGAGGGCAGACAGAGTTCAGGCATTCCCCCGGCTCTGTTGCCAGGGGAATTGATTGCTCGCGCCTGACTGTCTGCCTTCCCAAACCGCGGCCGAATGTACCGAACCAGGCCTCTCCCGAACGCTGGTTCATTGGCCGTGGACAATCACGAACTGCTGGATCGCAATCATACGATTGCCGATTTCGTGGGTTTTTGAAGTTCGTAATGTGGTTCGTGCCCATCTCTATTTACAACTCATGTCTGCAATAGGGGTGTGCAATTTGGGTATATGATAACCGAATGCCCCCCCAAAACAGGTCCCCCTATCCTCGCCTAAAAGGGAAAGGTTTTTGCTTGCTGCTGCTGATCTCTACGTTGTGGATGCTGCTGCTGATCTCCATGTTTCCTATGGGGGAAAAATGAAGAGGCAGGCTTGTCTTTCTAGGGGGGCCCTTCTCCTACCTTTCCTCCCACCCCCCACCAAAGCTCAGCCTGCTCCCACTTGGGGGGGGGGCATTTCATGGCCTCCCAAAGTAGGTGCTCTTCCTCCCCTTTCTCCACTATTTCCAGCTGGGAAATAACAGAGGCTTGTCTTGCCAGGGGTGGCATTTTGCATGCAAAATGCCTCCAACCCTCAGGGGCCCTTCTCCTACCTTTCCTCCCACACCCCACCAAGGCTCAGCCCCAAGGCTCAGCCTGCTCCCACTTGGGGGGGGCATTTCATGGCCTCCCAAAGTAGGTGATCTCAGCCCCCAAAGTCCACCCCCTACAGCCCCACACATACCCAATTCTCCCCCAGCTGCCACACACAGACCCAAATCCACACAGGAGCTCCTCACAGGCCCAAATCCACCCCCAGCAGCCCCACACAATCCCAGGAACAGGCTGGCCAGCCTTCTCCCTTTGTTTCCTATGCTGTGAACTATAACACTCTGTTTTCTAGAGCAAATGTGCACAGCCCAGGGATGCCACAATGGTGGACACACTTCTGAGTGCCAGCTTGTCCCTGTGAAAGAGCACCTGAACCACAGACACCCTCCCTCAAATCCTCCCACCACCTACAGAGATGGCTGGCCAGCCAGCCCCATTGTCCTCTATGATGGGAACCAACTGGACAACAAAGAATAAAATACGAACAACACAAAGTTTTTTAAAAAAAACATTTCTCACTTTCAAAGTACAAGTAGGAAAAGCATTATGACACATTACACCAGCAGTCCCCCACACAGAAAAATAACATGACTCACTTAAGATCAGAGAATCACAAAAACACATTTCCTGTCAAAAACACTTTATTTCTTGAACAGCTTTAGGTTACACAGCAGGGGGGCACACCAAAGGGCATGGCTGCAGTATCTTACACAAAAATAACACAACTCACTTCACATTAAAGAATCACCCCAAAAAATTGCTGTCAAAAGCACTTTATTTCTTTAACTGCTTTAGGTTACACAGTAGGAAGGCACAACAGGGCGTAAAAGCAGTCTACTACACAAAAATAACACGACTCACTTCACATCAGAGAATCACTCAAACACAATTGCTGTCAAAAAAGGTGAAGTGGGCTGTATTATTTTGTGTAGTACGCTGCTTTCATGCCCTGTTGTGCCCTCCTACTGTGCAACCTAAAACAGTTAAAGAAATAAAGTGTTTTTGAAAGTAATTGTGTTTTTTGGTGATTCTTTAATGTGAAGTGAGTTGTGTTATTTTTGTGTAAGATAATTCTGGCATACCCCCTGCTGTGTAACCTAAAGCTGTTCAAGAAATAAAGTATTTTTGACAGTAATTGTGCTTTTGTGATTCTCTAATGTTGAGTCATGTTATTTTTCTGTGTGGGGGACTGCTGGCGTAATGTGTCATAATGCTTTGCCTACTTGTACTTTGAAAGTGAGAAAATAATTTTTTAAAAAAAATATTTTGTGTTGTTCATGTTTTATTCTTTGATGTGCAGTTGGTTCCCATCATAGGAAACAGTACGGCAGGCTGGCCAGGTTTCTCTATAGGTGGTGGGGGTGTCAGGGGATGGTTGTCTGTGTGTCAGATCAGGTGCTCTTTCCCAGGGACAAGTTGGCACTCAGAAGTTTGCCCACCAGTGTGGCACCCCTTGGCTGTGTGGAATTGCCCTGGGAATTGCCTGTGCGGAATTGCCCTGGGAAAGAGAGTTTAGAAGTTCCCAGCATAGGGAACAAAGGGGGAGGGCTGGCCTTTGCCAGCCTGTTCCTAGGGTTATGGGTGTGGGGCTGCTGGGGGTGGATTTGGGTCTGTGAGGGGCTAATGTGGGGAATCGGGATTTGAGACTGTGTGTGGCTTCTGGGGGGATTGGGTTTGTGTGGGGCTGTGGGGGGTGGACTTTGGGGGCTGAGAGCACCTACTTGGGGAGGCCATGAAATGCCCCCCCCAAGTGGCAGCAGGCTGAGCCTCGGTGGGGAGTGGGAGGAAAGGTGGGAGAAGGGCCCCTGAGGGTTGGGGGGCATTTTGCATGCAAAATGCCACCCCTGGCAAGACAAGCCTGCCTCTTCATTTTTCCCCCCATAGGAAATAATGAAGAAGATTAGCAGCAGCAAGTTAAAAATACGTTCACGTTTCCCTTTTTTAGGCAAGGATTGGGGGACCTGGTTTGGGGGGCCATAACATGGCCCCCCCAAAGTCCAATCGGTCTGAAACTTGGGGGGTTGTTAGAGAGGAGTTAGAAGAAGGTCTCCAACAAGTTTGGCTTGATTCGGTGGGAAAAGGCCTCCCCCAGGCGTCCAGGAAGATGGAGGCATTTTCCCATCGAAAAGAAACTCAAAACACCCCGAAACAACCCGAAACGATACCCGAACTGCTAAACCCGAAACGGCTTGCCGTTTCGGATTTAGCTGTTGCCGAAACAGATTCTCGTTTTGGGTATACCCGAAACAAGAATCCCGAAACAGTGTGCCTTCGCACACCCCTAGTCTGGAAGCATTGGGCACCACTGGAAAATTTCATTATCTAGATCCCTCAAGTTCCATCACCATTCCTCTTGACCTCTATGACTAACCACATTCTTTCCAAAGTGGCAAATACTTGTTCATATTTAGACTTTATTTTAGTAGAAGTTGAGACCTCTTGGGTTAAACCAAAGATTTCATAGAAGAGTGAAAAATATGTGAAATGAGAATGTTTTGGGAGGAGCAGTAGTCAGTAGTTCTAGGCATAAGAGGCTGCAAGAGACAATGTGCAGAGTCCATTTTTTAAAAGGGGAAGAGAATCTTTGGGTGACAAAGGCTGCTAGAAGAGGAAGACCAAAGGTCAGGTACTTTGTATCAATGTGGCTTATAATGTGTCAATGCCTATCTGCTCTTGACATTTTTCAGGAAACAAAATTTAATATTTGGGTGAAATCCAGACTTTCCCAAACTTCATTATAGCACATTCACATGTTCTATAACATGTTTCAAAAAGCATATATGGAAAGATGCATTTCCAGCCTGGAGAGCACCCCAATGATTAGCTCCCACATATAACAATAATGATATATGATGTTCTACACAACAAGTTGCTTCACTGGCTAAGTTTCTCTTTCTATCAGCATCTGTAGCACTGATAAGAGATACAGCTCTGTAAAGGAATAATGCTAGGTTCTAACTTATACAGAAGCCAACTTTCCTGAAACTTTGGTTCATAGGCTTCCTGTCAGTACAAGCCTCTTATTTGGAAAATTCCTTCCTCTACACTCCCTGCCTTTTCTTGCTAGGGGCCTCTGAGAAGCTGTTCTCTGAGAAGTTAGTTGGTTTCACATTCTTAGTTCCTAGTGTCCTTCAGATAACACTTTGCAGCTTGTTAACAGTAGAGCCTCCATGAGGGAGTTCTCCTTGAATTAATTAATTATGAGTTCACACTTTCAGGACTTTCAGGACTGAGACAGTGTGCCAAGTACTGCAGACTTGTCACACACACCCTTCCTCATGTATGCACCTCCTTTCAGGTAAATCAGCAGTTGGTACCTGATTGGCTAACAGGCCTGGGCCACTCTGGTTCCAATTGACATAAAAATGACTACTCAGTAATGGAGCTTTAAACTTTCGGTAGGTCTCAGTAACAACAAATGTAACCTATCTGTGATTTCACTTCTGGCTCATGAACTCTGACATGGATGCTGAGCCACCCATCTATTTGATTTGCTGTGATGCCTAACTGCTTCAACACTTGATCAAAGACGGTGGCTTCCACACCTGTGACAACATCTTGTTTTGCCTTCTTTCAGTTACTGTGGTATGTATTAGTAAGAGATTAAAAGCTATAGGATTTATTTGTTTTATCCTCACATTCTGTCTTGTGATTTTAGGTAACTTTGCACCTTAATAAAAATAATTATATTTCATTTCTGTGTGGGCTAGTGACTCTGAAGCCTCAAAGCTACAAATCACTCCGTTGAATTCACTTTGTGAATGCTCATGAACCACCTACCAAAATACCATTCTGTTTTGTGAATGCTACATGCAAGCCATTCTTGCAAAGTAGACTTCTGTTCTGTTAGTTCCCTTACAGGCTTTGTCCCTTTACTCCTTTGCCTTGGGATAGTCAAAAGAACTGGTGGCAGTCTATCTAGGCAAGTGTGAGACTTTCTCGTCTTGCCAGTTTTGTAATCTGTGTAATACCAGCCTACAGGGCAGCCTATGGCTCTTCCCCTCAGCTGGGTTGAGGCAAAGGGGCCCTGTAACTGTGACAAGATCTCACTCAGGAAAAGTGACATGATATGCCCATAGGATATGGAACTTCATATATCAATGCAGCCCTCCAAAAGCTTCACATGTATTTCTGAAAGAATTCCAGAAATGTAGCCGTGGTAGCCCTAGTTTAGCTATCAGCTTTGAAGTTTGGCTGCTGTTCTTTTTTGATGGGCTGCCATTTTGAATCTATAACAAGTGAAGTGGATATATGATTCAAGCTATTGTTCCAATTTATTTCCATTTTATGAATATATTGATCCCCTGATACTTCAGAAGTTATCAGTGCAAGATGGCAGCCTATCACAAGAGAGTAACAGCCACACTACAAATTTGATAAGTAAACTAGTCCTGAAATGGTTATTCTTCTGGAATTTTGTCAGAAATATCTATGTGCCTCTTTTGGGGGGATTCTTCTCAATTATTTTTTTCAAAAATGGATTTAAATCACAAATTCACAATACCAAGGACATTTTCCTTTTTCTAGTCTACTATAACTAGGCTCATAACACAATAAATTACTTTTTTGTTCAGTGAAGTTTAATTATGGAAAAAATCCATTTTTTTTACTCTTGGGGTAATAGACAAGGTTCAATATTTGCCTTTCAAATGTTTCAAAATGTCAGCCAAGTTTTGATTTGTCATGCAGAACAGGTTTATTAGCTGCCCCTAAATTATAAATTAAGATTAAATTAATGGACTAAATGAAGGCTAAAGTTCTACTGACACTATCCCAAGATAATTGGAGATAAATCTTTTACTTTTCTAAGACAAAGTTTCCTTAGTAGTCAATCTTACGGAAAATTTGAGACCCAGTTCCTCCTTCTCTGTGTAGCTTGTGGAGATTTAGCATAGAATCATGTTAACAAAATGTAAATGGACCTGAAACTCTATAACGGACAATATGTAAAGCCAATTAAAGAGCAAGATATATAGCAAAATAAAATAAAGCTTACAAGCAAAAGCCTTTTAAAGGCAAACCGCTTTACCTTTTGGACTTCAGAGTATCACAGCGAAATTGTCTTTGGAATTTGTGTGCGGAGGACTTCCATCTCATATTTTTGATACATGTGTGAAAATGGGGGGCGGGGGGGGGGGCAATCAGTGTGTGAAGAGAAAAAGGATCCTGCAGATCCATTTACCTAGTAAGCATTCCTTCCTCTGGAGCAAAAGACGTAATTTTTGTGTACAGTATATAGCCCATCCCTTTAAAGACACACGATCACAACTACATCCATGTAGTACAATTCCTACTGCAGGTAGAAGTACTAGCATTACTAGTGCTATTCAGTGTGATATAACAACATTACATCAGGGAGTCCTTGCTTCAGTTAATCCTAGCTGTCTTGGTGGAAGTGCAGGAGTGACAATTTATTGGGTATTGCCCATTTTAACTGCATCCTAATTGACACTTTCCACATGCAGCTGGAAGGGGAAGCTCAAGCTGCGGTTACCTTCAACATGGGTGGGTTAGAATTTCCTGTCTGGGCCAACACTATTGATTCCTCCTTCCTGTGAATGTTTACTATTTGGAGCACAGGCCACTGTCACACATAATCAAATGCTTCCAATTCTCCTCTTGCTCACATCAGCTTTTAAGTCTGGTGTAAATCTCTAGAGCTAAACAGCAATTTACATTGCTGAAAGTGAAAGAAGAATCAGGGCATCTAGTTCCAGAGCTTATCTTCTTCTCCTGCCAAGTCTTGCACTAAGGATCCCATAATTGCTCAGCAAGTGCTGACACCAACACAAGTTGCTTAAACAATATGCCCTAGATTGCAGTTAGCAATGTCAGCTTTTCCAGGGAAACCGAGGAAACTGGAAGAGAACTCAGCAGGTAACGAGTAGAAGCTTGGCTTATAGAAAACTTTGTTTTCAAAATATAAAACTATTACAGTGCATGATGCGCTCAGTTACTCATTTTAAAAACACTGTGCTGTATAATATTTCGATGAAAAGTGGAAAGAAGCTGAGAAGTTACTCTATGGCACACGGAAAGCCACCTGGAATTATATAAATGTGGCTGTCATCAGGTCTAATGTCAGCATTGGGTTGCTGGTGCTTGAAATGAGACAGTAGGTCCAGTTCCCTTAAATCCAAAGGACTAGTGTTCCCCTGGTTACAGGATTTGGGACTACTTCAGAACCAAACTAGATGAGAGCAGACGAATAATCTTTTGCTGATCGGTACTTACTACAGGAGAAGTCTGTATGCTGAATGCTAACTCAAAAGGAGGAGAAATTTTGTTATTTTTAGTGAGAAAGTGTGTGTATTCTGAAGTGATACAGTACAGCTAAATTTGCACCACACAATACTCCTGCTCATACAGTAGGTTTGGAATAGCATCACTTGTTCCATTTGATACTTGTATAAGTAGCAGAGTCTGAAGGGTCCTTACACACCACTACTTGCTCAACGGAAGAAGTCCAAAGCTAGAACATCTCTAACAGAGGCCATTCAGCTTCTGCTTGAAGACCACCAATGGGATAGACACATTTTCCCCTAGCCAGTTGGTTCCATTGTTGATCTGCTCTTCCAATTAAGAAGTTTCTCCTAAAATTTTGATGCATCCAGTGGTCTGTTCAGCATCCTTCCAATGAAGAGACAGCATGGCTATAGTTGGGGGGGGGGCTGGCTCTTTCAGCCCCCTCCCCCACAACCCTGGGTTGTTGTGTCAATAAAGCAGAGGAAGAAGATAACCAGAAAAATTGCCCTGAGCTTCTTAGAGAATGAGTTGGATAAAAATACAATAGATGGATGGATGATTGACTGGAAATTTCTATGAAACCTTTTATGTAGCATTTCTCAGCCTTTGGCTATAATTGATTCTGCCTCTGGACTGATTCTCCTATGAATCCATCCCAGCGCCACAAAGAGATTCCAGGCAGTCTCAATTCTACTTGAGCGGTTGCCTGTGGTCTAGTCTGGGCAAGTTATTTAGGAATGCAGCCTAAACAGTACTACTGAGTTCTAGCCCATCAATTTATAATCCAGGACCATGGACAGAGATGAATTGGTGACTGATCAGGCACATTCAAACTCATCTATCAGTATAAATAATAAACTTCCTGCATGATTTCCACCTAGCCCTGCAAAGGCAAACATACTGCCAAGACAAAGGCTGTTGAACTATAAATAATCATATATTTGGATAAAAACACCTTTCAGTGTACAGACTGCATCTTGAGAAATAGGGCAATGTCAAAATGCTTTCAAAGACCAGTTGAGTTGGAAGTACTTTCTATTGACCTTTGTTGAAAAGACAACGTCGGTACTAAGTGATTTACTAAGAAGCTGCGTAGAATATCATGTTCCCATAGTTACCAGGGAAGGGAGGAAGAATCTTATAGGAATGCATGAGTACTTTACATCGTCTCTTATGGCGACAATGAAAGAAAGCAGAATTAGATACGAGAGCTACTGTTCTGTTGTAGACAATTAATTGCATTCAGCCTGGAAACTCATGGGGTGACCCTGGGCCAGTCATTCTGTACTTCTGTAATAATAAATTGAGGGGAAAGCCAGTGGAAATCACCCTACGTTCTTTGGAAGAAGGCTGGTAAATAAATGCATTAAATAAATATTAAGTAGAAGAAGACTTTTCCTCCTTATTCCAAGTAATGTAGAGATCACAGGCAGGGTTGGATTCAACTGACCTTCTCACCCAATCTCACCTAATTATCCGTACTATAGTTCCTGTCCCACATAGCTTTTGTCCATGTAAGTCCAATGATCCCAAGCACAGCCTTTTTGGTGGTCAAAGGGGATCCTACCCCTACCCTTTTTACTAGTGGAAAAGTTGGTTGGATCTATTCCCTAGTACAGCAGTTTCCATTATTTATTCTGGTTAGTGTCACAATAGTATCATTATTCTTCCTTCTATAGGCAGAGGCTTCAGATGTATTGGCTAGTGCCAGAAAGGTATAAATAGATTTGAATGTTCAACATTTCAAGGGATTTTGTTTCATTGGCATTTATGTTTAGTAAGACTAAGCATTTTTTTATCATTCTATCTGATTGGTTTTGTGGTTTGCCTGCACATCTATGTATTTTCCTTGTTATGTACTAAGCACAGAAAGAAGGACAAAAGAAACCCTTTTACTAGATTTATAATTACCAGTATAACTTTGGTTCCTTAGAATTGGTTCTGCATCAGAATTTTATGGTAAGTGCATCCTGAAATTGTAGGTTGTCTCCTTGAGGTCTGGTAACTTGTGACAGTAGTGAATTGGGTACATTCCTCACCAAGGAAAATGGGAAAGACAATAGATGCTATTTAACTACACTATTGTTTAGAATATTCTCATGATATACAGATGCAAATGTACAGATACTATGATAAATGTAATCAATTAAAGAAATGTTTACATACACCAGTCTCTCATGCCACCTTTTATATATAACAGTGTACATTTTCTCCCTACTACACAGAGATGTCTACTTTTCAGGACAGAATTAAACATTATGACTGACATGTGACTGATATCAAATCAGTGATCATCCGTTGACAGCTTTTCCTTCCCTCCATAACTTTTAGTAATGGAAAATGGCTGGTATGTTGTCATTGCACTGTGAATTCTTCCGCCCTGCCAGAAGCAGCTTCTGAAACAGAAGGGATGCTCAGTTGTCTTCCAGTTAGGCTCATATCCTGCTTGCCAGTCAAGATCAGGGACTCAGACTCATTTGCCAAGCTGTTTGGATGTGTCTGGGAAAAAAACTGGATGTGTATTTTGTAGAAATAGACTGCTCTCTCATAGCTACCCTTCATCTGCTACCACCACCACCTCCGATTATTGAAAGATACACTCTCAAAATGGGGGGGGGCACTGAGATTTTAGAGTTGAGACTTACTACTTAGATATCTGTGTGTCTTTGCTGTCTACCAATGAACTTAGGTGACCCTGCAATCAGTTCTTTCAATGACTACACAAATAGATGTACAGGTTCAGAAAGCAGGCATTACAGTGCATGCTGATCATTTAAAGGTACGTATAACTGCAGAAGGGACAAAATATAAGAACTGACAAACAGGTGCAACTATAACTGCAGGAGATACATGCCTCTTCTTTGGTAATTGAAACGTTTGTTGAGCTTAATTGTTAATTTTTTTTATTAGTAAATTTGTAGTTGTACAACGTAGCACAAGTGGCCAGTGTACAAGCATAAAATATTCAGCCAGGTATCTAAAACAAATTTAGACAAAATTCCTCAGGAGATCAAGAGGTCACTTTGCATGTGTGTGACAAAGCTTAGTCAATTAAAAATTTCTTGGTGATTGTGTTGATATGGAAGTTTTCAGAATGCCTGAAGCAGAGCAGGGATCCTTAGAATACCATGACATCACAGGTACATTTTGCAGTACTATATGCTACAGGGCCATCAACGTGTAGTGGGCCATTCTCACACGCCTGTAAATGTCTCCAGAAAATCACACAAAACTTGTGGCACGGTGGCGTCTTCATAGCACCATTTCTCATTTAATGGCGCAATGATGTCAGAAATCGCACTATGAAGACATCGTCGTGCTGTGAGTTTGCACTATTTTCCAGAGGTTTTAGGCATTGTGGCCCTAGGATCAGAAAAAGTCACATATAGTGGCTCTGTTTATTTATTTTATTTATTAAAATATTTATACCCCAACTTTCCTCTTAGCTAAGTAAAACTGACTTGGTTGCATTTTCAAACTTCACTTGTTGACTGGATTAAATTAGCAAAACAGTGTACCTTATTTGTCTAGCCTCCACAGAAGAAGCCTTAACCTTCATCCTCTGATGTGCATTGTACTTGTATCTTATTTTTAGAGACATGACCTATATATATTTTTTTCCTTCCCAAGTAGCTCAATATAGCGAACATAACATTCTTTGGGGAAATGCATCAAAATTGGCAAGATGTAATTAGGCTATGTGACCAGTACCCTACAGGCTTTGTGTTATATTCTCTTGTTTAATTTCTTCTAGAACAGAAATGATTTATCAACTCACAAGCCACAATTTATCAACTCACTAGCCACAATTTTTTAAATCTTTACAGAGTGCCACTGCACTCTTATCCATCATACTTTCAGGTATTCTCTCTCACACATTCCCACATCTGTTCTTTCACAAGGATTATCCCTCTGCTCCACCAAATCCACACAGATGATACAGTTCTGTGGTGATTTGGAGGCCTTTTTTCTCCATCTGCATTGGAAGGAGTTAGGCTTGCCAACCTTCAGGTGATAGCTGGAGATCTCCTGGAATTACACCTGATATCCAGGCAACAGAGACCAGTTCCCCTGGAGAAAATGGCTGCTTTGAAAGGTGAACTCTATGGCATCTTGGGGGGCATCTTCAAGCTCTGCCCCCCAAATCTCCAGGAATTTCCCAACCTGGACCTGGCAACCCTAGAAGGAGTACTTTTATAAAACCTCAGAACAGAACATGGGTGGACAGGCAGCGTCTTCACTACATGTAAATTCACAATCTAACCCTGAATAACTGCCATCTCTCCAATCCATCCAACACTACAAAGAAAAGAACTCTACAAAGACCCCATCTGATGGCTGCAATGCCACACTAGATCTCTACGCTCCTCCGCTTGAAGCCAGCTGGGTGACCTTGGGTCAGTCATAGCTGTTCTCGAGCTTTCTCAGCCCCACCCACCTCACAGGATTATTGTTGGAGGATAATAATAACACACTTTGTAAACTGTTCTGAGTGGGCGTTATGTTGTCCTGAAGGGCGGTATTTATATTGAATATTGTTGTTGTTGTTATTAGATAGAATGCTTTCGCTGCTGGGCCCAAACTGATGTCATCAAGAAACATCATCTCTTACAAAACAGCCCCACCCATGCTGAAAAGTGTGCAATTAACAGCCTCAGAAACAACCCAGCTCTCATAATTAAAGAAGCTGATAAAAGAGGAGCAGTTGTTGTCATGAAGAAATCTGGCTACATTTAGGAGCCCAAAAGACAATTCTCCAATACTATGTTCTGCAAACAACTATCCTCAGACCCACTCAGGATTATCAAAAAGAACTAAACAGGATTATAAGGAATTACACACATACATACAAGAACAAATGGACACACTACAGGAACTTCAGCCAGGTAATTTCTATCTTCTGCCCAAAATACATAAGCCCGGCAACTCAGGATATCCCATGGTCTCTCCTGTGCATGTGCACCCCATGACCATGTAATGATGTCACTTCCAGGAAGTGATGTCATTGTGCAGGCATGGGGGTGCACATATGCTTTGCTGTGGGCTGATATTGGCCTCAAACAGGCTTGTTTGGGGCCAAAATCAGCCCACGATGAAGCATGGGAACACGCTCAGAGTGGTGTGATGACATCACTCCCAGGAGTTACGTCATCGTACTGTCCCTGGTAGATGCCTGGGAGGCCCATTCCTGTACCTTTCCCTCCCACCAACAAGATGAGTGGTTGTAGGGGGCAGAGGGTAAAAGCAGGGGATCCCTCACCCCCACCAGGGGAATGAGATCCCTACAGAGATACCATGTGTAGAGGTATCTGGATATATGAATGCCATCCTCAGACCCTAAAGCATCAAGGCCCCCAGTTATGTGTGTAATAGCACAGACTTTCTAAGAAAAACACAATCTAATGACAATCTTCTAGATAACACTATTTTGGTCATCATACATCTTGAATCTCTATGAATCAACATCCACCAAGGCATTAGGAACACCATCTCTGACAACCCCACAGCTGACCTTGTTACCAAGCTCTGCCAGTTTGTTTTCACCTGCAACTACTTCATAATTGCTGATGATTAATTTCTTCAGATCAATGGCACAGCCATGGGCACCCACATGGCACCACAATATACCAACATTTTCATGGCTGAGTTGGAACGGCACTTCCTCAGCTCCCTCCCACTATACCTCTCTTGTACTTGAGATTCATTGATGACTTTTTTTATCATATGGACACATGGAAAACCAGCACAGGAGAATTTTCACCAGGTTTTCAGCAACTTCCAGTTCACCATCAACCTGATCATTAATCAGTCAGTCAAATTTATTCAGTCAATGACCAGCTCAAATCACAAAATTACAAAATTAAGCAAAAGGATCAACCACAATATCCAGTATAAAAGGACAATATCATTTTAAGAGATATTAGCTAAAATTTAAGTTTAGTATGATGATTTTGCAGGCTGCCGCAAAAAAAATTGCACAACAAATTGGTTGTTGTGGGTTTTCCGGGCTGTATTGCCGTGGTCTTGGCATTGTAGTTCCTGACGTTTCGCCAGCAGCTGTGGCTGGCATCTTCAGAGGTGTAGCACCAAAAGACAGAGATCTCTCAGTGTCACAGTGTGGAAAAGATGTAGGTCATTTGTATCTACTCAGGAGGGGTGGGGTTGAGCTGAGTCACCCTGTAAGAGTTTCCCAGGGTGTGGAATGCTAATGGCGGGAGGCACAACAAATTGTAATCTTAGGGTTATCACCCTCAAGGAACATTCTAGAAATATTGTAATCCAAATGGCCAGGAAACCTAAGCAGTGGAAGAGTGATTTTTAGAAGTATTTCCTGATAAAAACAACAATAAAGCAGAATGTGTTTGGTTGATTCCACCACAAGGGCAGAGTCTCTCCCGCATAGGGATCTTTTTATATCTCACCTCTAACACCATGAATCAATTCACACAAGAAGTATATTTCTAGACACCACTTTACAAATACATGATGGAAACATAAAACCACCTTATACCAAAAGCTAACTGATCACCATACATATATACATGCCTCCAATAATCATCCCAAACACACTAAAGAATCCATTGTCTACAGCCAAGCTCTATTTTACAGCTGCATATTCTCCACTCCCTCTGATAAGGATTCTCACCTGTGGGATCTGCAACAGAGATTTCTAGAATTACAATACCCACTGAATGTACTAAGAAAACAGATTAACAAAGCCAGACCAAGGAATGACCTGCTAGAAGATAAGCCCAAACAAAACAACAACAGAACACAATTGGTAGTCACATACAGTTCCCAGCTCAACCTAGTTCAATGTATAATGAATTAACCATAATCTATCCTGTACAATGACACTACTCTCATACCAGCATTGGGAGACAAACCTTTTCTTGCCTACCGATAGCCCTCCAACTTTAAACAACTTCTTACTTCACAACAATGCACTTCCTAACATGAACATGAACTCTGGAACCAGGGCCTACAATAAACCAAGATGCCAATTCTGTCCCCATATTCACTCCCACAAAATCACTAGACCTAACAACAACAGCTATACCATCTCAGGCTCTCATTCACTTGTTCATCTTCCAATGTTATATATGCCATCAAGTGTCAGCAATGCCCTTCAACTCTATAATGGACAGACAGGTCAGTCCCTTTGCAAAAGAATAAAAGGACATAAATCTGATATAAAATTCATAATATTCAAAATCAGTGGGAGAACATTTTAATCTTTCAGGACATGCCATTGCTGACTCAAGAATAGCAGTTCTCGAGTAAAGAAAGGAAAATTACAGTGTGAGATTGCTGAAATTGAGTTTATTTGCAAATTCGGGACAATGGACCCCCCCTCATGGTTGAATTGGCACATAGGATTTTTCTCACATTATAGATTCTAATTTTCTGCACTTGGCACCCATGCTCTATCAAGTTAATTACAATATGTATTATAGCTAGTTTCCTGACACTTTAATTTACAATATCCCTTCCACTCTCTGCCTTTTTTCTACTCATTGTATCTGATGAAGGGAGCTTTGACTCTCGAAAGCTCATAGCTTGGAAATCTAGTTGGTCTTTAAACGAGTTGGACCTGGAACTTGCTATTCAACAAATCTTTATAACTGTGGATAAACTCAGACATATTTGGTTGGTGTTTATAACATACAACCAACAAAGCCCGTTGTGGAAAAAAATACAATGGGCTCTAGAAAGGGGAGAGCGGGCAGGCAGGCATTCCCTCCTTCTCCTTCACTGATTCCGGCCGGTTAAGGAAGGGGAGTGGGGTGGGCATTGCAATATGCTCCACATCTGATCTCAGCAACATGAAGGGGTGGTGAGCTTTGCAACCTGCTGCACATCTGATACAGCCTGGGGGCAAGCACTGCCACTTGCCCCACTCCTGTTCCCAGCCAGATGAAGGGAAAATGGGCATTGTCTTCTGCTCTGCACTTGATTATGGCTAAATGAAGGGGGGCAAGCACTGCTGCCTGCTCCAAGCCTCATCCCAGCTGGGTGAAAGGGGCTGGGCATTGCCACCTGTTCCTTGCTGGGTGAAGGGAGTGGAGAGCACTACCTCCCACTCCTCGCCTGATCCCAACAGGCGAAGGCAGGTGGTGGGCTTTGCTACATGCTCTGCTCCTGATCCCAACTGCGTGAAGGGGGTGCAGGCATGGCCATCTTCTCTGCTCCTGATTCCAGAAGGTTGAAGGGGGGCAGCGATTGCTGCCTGCTTGGCACCTGATTCTGACACAGTGAGGATGGGATGGACATTGCTGCCTGCTCAGTGCCTTATTCCAACAGGTTGAAGGGAGTGGGCATTTCCACCTGCTCCACTTCTTGTCCTGGCTGGGTGAAGGGAAGAAGGGAATTTCCTCGTGCTCTGTGCCAGATCCCACACAGGTGATGAAACTGGACAGGCATTGGCACCTGCTCCACTCCCAGCTGGGTGAAGAAGGCGGGCATTGTCATCTGCTCTGCTCTTAATACCAGCTGGGTTAAGGCAGAGTGTGGGCATAGCCAGCTGCTCCACTCCTGATCCTAGCTGGCTGCAGGGGGCGGGCATTGCCATCTGCTCAACTCCTAATACCAGTTGAGTTAAGGTGGGGTGTGTGCATTGCCACTTGCTCTGCTCCTAATACCTGCTGGGTTAAGGCAGGAGCAGGCAATGCCACCTGCTCTGCTCCTGATCCCAGCTGGCTTAAGGCAAGGGCCGCCATTACCACCTGCTCTGCTCCAGATTCCAGCTCACTGAAGGGGGCTGAGCATTACCCCCTGCTCCGCTCCTAATACCACCTGGGTTACGGTGGGGGTGAGCATTTCCACTTGCTCCACTCCTAATACCAGCTGGGTTAAGATGGGGAGTGGGAATTGCCACCTGCTCCGCTTCTAATACCAGCTGAGTTAAGGTGGGGGCGGCATTGCCACCTGCTCTGCTCCTAATACTTGCCGGTTAAGGTGGGGGTGGGCATTGCCACCTACTCCACACCTATTACTAGCTGTGTTAAGGTGGGAGGTGGGCATTGCCACCTGCTCCGCTCCTAATACCGGGTGGGTTAAGGCAGAGAGTGGACTTATCTACCTGCTCTGCTCCTGATCCCAGCTGCGTGAAGCGGGAGCACTGCCTCCTGCTCTGATCCTAATATCAGCTGGGTTCAGGTGGAGGCCAGTACTGCCACTTGCTCAGCTCCTAGTAACAACTGGTTAAGGCAGAGTGTCGGCATTGCCACATGCTCCACTCCTGATCCCTAACCCAATTAGAGGCAAACCTGATCCCAGTTGGCTGAAGGGGGAGGGCATTGCTACCTGCTCCATTCCTAATACAAGCTGGGTTAAGGCAGGGGTAGGCATTGCCACCTGCTCTGTGCCTAATGCCAGTTGTGATGAGGTGGGGGTGGGCATTGCTACCTGCTTTGCTCCTAATACCATCTGTGTTAAGGCAGGGGCAGGCATTACCACCTGCTCCGCTCCTGATTCCAGCTCGCTGAAGGGAGGTGTGCATTGCCACCTGCTCTACTCCTAATACCGGCTCGGTTAAGGTGGAGAGTGGGCATATTTACCTGCTCTCCGAATTATCCCAGCTGTGTGAAGGGGGGCATTGCCACCTGCTCTGCTTCTAAGATTAGCTGGGTTAAAGTAGGAGGCCAGCACTACCACCTGCTTCGTTCCTGATCCCAGCTGGCTGAAGGGGAGTGGGTATTGCCACCTGCTCTGCTCCTAATATCAGCTGGGTTAAGGCGGGGGTTGGCATTGCCACCTGCTCTGCTCCTAATACCAGCTGGGTTAAGGCGGGAGGCAGGTATTGCCACCTGCTCCACTCCTAATACCAGCTGCCTGAAGGGGATGGGCATTGCCACCTGCTCCAGTACTAATACAAGCTGGGTTAAGGTGGTGGTGGACCTTACCATCTGTTCCACTCCTAATACCAGCTGGCTGAAGGGGGTGCAGGCATTATCTCTGCTCCACTCCTAATATCAGCTGGGTTGAGGTGGATGGTGGGCATTGCCACCTGCTCCGCACCTAATACCAGCCGGGTTAAGGCAAGGGGAGGGCATTGCCACCTGCTCCACTCCTGTTCCCTGCCTGGGCTTCCCACCATACAAACAAAACCACAGGGGTGCCTCCACTTAACAGACTAACAAACCACCAATATAAGGAAGGCAAAGTACAACGAAGGAAAAACTATTAAAGCAATATTTTACAAACCGAATTATATTATATGCTATTATAAATAACAATGTATCCAATGTGAGTACAAATTAATACAAAAATAAGTAGCAGTTTACAACAAATTTTGAACCATCCATAATGCATATGAATAAACCAACTGGTGTATGAATACAAATATAATTATTTTTCTGTGTGCAGACCAATTCTCAGTCAAAAGTCCTTGTAAAACAGCCACTGCAAACCGTCCCTGCAGAGTAGCCAACGGGTCTATGCCGGTCGTTTCTCAGTTCCCATTTTGCAGTCAACACTTCCTCACGGGCAAGGTGTTAATGCTATAATAAATAAGTTGTAACATTGCAGCGTTTCATTATTTCAAGACATTTCCTGACATTTTTTCTGGAGCGATATGGAAAGCTACCTGGGCTTTCCTCTGCGGCAGCGCCCTCTGGTGGTGCACTAGGGTATAAAGTGAGTTGTCTGAAACATGCTTACTCAATTCTATAGTAAGATTAGTAGCCATGCTGGCCAAGATGAGTAGACCACCCAGATCAACATTTTGTTTCTAAGGGTCTCACCACATGAGACAAAATACACTTGAATTACACAGGTTATTTATTTGTATTTTGTAATTTGAGCGTATTTGAGTGTAATTCAAATGTATTTTGTCTCTTGTGGTTTGACCCTAAAGGTGGCTATTCAGGTGACACAAAAGGCCTCCACAGACAAAAACTCTCACCTACTGATCATTTCCCTGCAGATGACAACCTGAGGCATTCTGGTTCTGAACATGAATGCCTCATTCAATAGCTAGTGAGATGCCTATCCTCTATAAATCTGTCCAATCCCTTATAATTGCATATAAGACAGTGGCCATCACCACATCTTATGGCAATGAGTACCACCAATCATCCACCCTACTTTGTTACTATACTAATTGTGGCAGAATTGGCATTCTGGTACCCACCAAAGCTTCCTTTTGAGTGGTTCTGTTCACCTCTAATGTCACTAGTGGGTCCTTGCTTCTTCCACTGTGTGTGATTTTCACATGGTAAGTGTCTACAGCCAGAGTGCATAGAATACTAAAACAGAAGTACTTTCCACAGGAATTGTGTGAAAAGGCCCTCAGGAGATTGTGTGATGTGAAATGTCAACACGATACAAACAGAATATAAAGTTGTATATGGCCAACCTGGCTTTGCAAAGACTATTATCACTTCTTGACAGGTGGTCTACTAAATTAGAAGATGTCAGGTTAGATGCATGGTATTTCCTGAAGCATTATTCTGCCCTTTTGTTAAACTCATTCCCACAGCACATAGGGAAAAAAGAAAATTCAGCTAAGGAATTGTGCAGCTACAAGTCTTTATATTTACACACAGGTAAGTAATCATTTCTTAAAACCATAACAAATCTCATGCTTTCTGAACTCCAGACAGGTAATGATTTTTTAAAAAGAAAACTTTTAGCATTTTGTGGCCCTTCCTTCAGAGTCCTTCCAGTTTAATAATAAATGATGATATATAATGAATAAAACAAAGCAAAGAAAGCGTCAACAAAAACTCTGACAAATGAGGAGGGAAAAGAGATATCAATATTTTAACAGCGACCTGGGTAAATATCTAAAGTAGATATTATACTCTTAAGCATCATATCTGAAACATCAAATGAAGAAACAGGCATTCAGGTTAGTCTTAAAAGAAATCTGTTCCATCCTGGATGGGAGACCTCTAACAAAGACCAGGGTTGCAGAGGCCAGCAATGGCAAACCACCTCAGTTAGTCTCTTGCCATGAAAACACCACCAGGGATCGCCATAAGTCAGCTATGACTTGAGGGCACTCTCCACCACCACATTGAATTTACAGATTTTGAAGATCTCTGCATTTCATAATGGTTTGCAAGTCAAGTTTGAAAGGGGAAAAAAAGATGATAGAAGATAACAGAGCTGTTTTCACTGCTAATTTATTCCACAATGCTTGGCTATCCTAGAGCCAACAGAAATCATAGTTCTAAGCAGGGCTTTTTTTCTAGGAAAAGAGGTGGTGGAACTCAGTGGGTTGCCCTCAGAGAAAATGGTCACATGGCTGGTGGTCCCACCCCCTGAACTCCAGACAGAGGGGAGATCAGGGGGCGGGGCCACCAGCCATGTGACCATTTTCAAGAGGTTCCGGAACTCCATTCCACCGCATTCCAGCTGAAAAAAAAGCCCTGGTTCTAAGTAAAAAAATAATTTAGAGGTTCAAAACTTTTCTCTGCAACATACTTTGGGGCAGTCTTTGAGTCAGGTGCAAAACTCTCCTGAAAAACTATGGCCATTAAAAAAAACTAACTTCCTCTCACCATTCCTATATATTGTTTTTCTGATTCAAGCTTGATCTAAATTGTTAACTTAATAGAAAAGTTGAATTAATACCCATTCCAATTGTGTTTACATTCTAACTTCATAGATATAGTAACTCAGTTGTCCTTCCATCTCTATGCCAGTGCATAGCAATAACCTTGAGTTTGCCATCAAGAGTATCATAGTTTTACATTTTATCTGTTTAACATTTTATCTGTTTTATATTTTATTTATTTTTTTTTAAATCATAGATGTGAGCAGGCTGAGATGAATCTCCTACACTGCCTCCCTCCAAATACTGTAAGAGTTACACAACAGAAAGATACATCACAAAAATAGGTAAGCATCAAAGGTTTTAATGCTAAATCCACCTAATGAGCACTCACACTAAGCTAGTTTTCATGGAAGTGGTAAACCTGGGAGTTACCATGTTAGGAAGAGACATACTTAAGGTTCTCTGACTTGGGAAATTTCTGGAGTTTGGGGAGTAGTACCTGAAGTGGATAGAGTTGAGAGAGGGGAAGTGATACTGTACAGTCCACTCTCCAAAGCTGCTATTTCCTCCAAGGGAACTGAACTCTTAGACTAAGCTACAAGAGACAAATTACACGAGGAGGAGCATATGAAGGAAGTCACAATGTTAGCTGGGAAGCTGAGTTTTAAAAGAGATTGGAAGGCTTTGTCAATTTCCCCTCTCTACAGAGCAAGGGAGATCCCTGCTCAGAGGCTTTATTTCCTCTTTGCCTCCAGAAAACTCTGTCAGTTTCACCTCCCCTTGTAACTTAGCTCTCTGTTTGTAGCACACTTTTAAGTCCAGGAGAACTCTCAGCCCTGCCTACAGATTGGCAATCCTACTTACATGACTGAACACTTCTCAGTACAAACGCACGCACACACACAGAGAGAGGAAATGATTCAAAGTTAGCCTATTCCGCAATGTGTTAATTTTCAACGTGCATGAGGGATTTTTAAAAATTTGGAGCCATATGAACCCTTCACAGACACAGACAATCACTTGCATCCTGAAGCATACATATGGGTTGATCACCTTAGAGAGAACTAGGCCTGAATGTATGAGTTGTAATAAAATGCGTATAGTGATGCTGAAGCATCCCCCTACAGAATAGCACATAATTCAATTACGGTACTTCATTACAGGCTCACATCTCACATGACATATTTATACTTGGGTTTGAACACCTGCCAAGTATAAAGTGCTTATGCATGGATTCTGTTATATTTTACTTTAAGACACACACAGGCAGTTGTGATTTCTAAGCATTTTAAAGTGAAAAGGAGAAAGAAGATGTAACTAGCAGGAAAAAAAGGACAGAAGAAACTCCCTCCTTTTGCTTTCTCTTGTTCTTCCTCACTTCCTTTTCGCTGTCTGAAACTTGCAATGAGGGAACAAGATGGGTGTAGGGCTAACAGATTTTCCCCTCAGGTGATTTCTGCTTTTTATAGTCCAACTCCAGTCTTTTAATTTCAGTTCCCTCTCTCATAATCAGTTTACTTATATGCCACTTCTCCAGAATGTATTTATATGCCACTTCTCCTTTGAGTATGCTAGAATAGGCCTACAAAATACAACTTGATAAAAACATAAAACATGAATATCATTTTGAAATTAACAGCCTTTAAAATCCAGTGACAGTATTAAAACAGGGTAAAATATTTAGCAACCTGAAAGAATTATCATCAAATACTCCTCAAGCTAAGAGCAAATGGTAAAAAATGAGTTTGATAGGTCAACCCCCTAGTTAAACGCCTGGTTAAAAAATAGGTTTGCAAGGCCTCCCACTATGGCGAGAGACCTCCTGCTGCCAAGCCACATTGCTTGCCACCACTCAGAATGGCAACAGGAGAGAAAGAAAGGGGGAAAAAGAATGTTGCCAACATCACTACAACCCAGAAATGACAAAGAGTAACTTTAGGAATCTCTGGAAACTCTATGGTTGCACCAGAGAGTTTTACCAGAGAGTTTCCAGCAATTCCTAGACATACCTATTGTCACTTCCAAGTTCTACCCAGAAGTGACATAGCAATGACCACATCACACACACACCCTCTTGTCTCGACTCTTGTCATGGTAGCCAGGCTTGGCCTGGCATGCAACTCTAGTTAAAAAAAATGGTCTGGCTAGTATAAGTGAATGTGGTACAAGGTGTAATGTTTATGATCATAAGAAAGTGAATTTATAATTCAGCCTCTTTATTAAGCTCCTGTGAACTGAACTGAAAATTCTGTTTTAGAACTTGTTCAAATCAGTCCTTGTGAGCTTCTCTCTTTAAGAGAAAACCAAGCAGCAGGGCATTCCACAGACAAGCTGCAATCATTGTCTCTGGTTACCCTATGGAGGTGGGGACACAGAGGGCTTGGCTTATAATTAGCAGGGCCTGCTCCACAATGGCCATGCAACTGTCTACATTTGCCTTCTGAGAAATAGGAAAGATGTCAGTTGTTGAAATAAAAAAAAATTAAATATATTTTAAATTATTGTATCCATTATAGATTTTCAAAACCATTCACTTTAAATGCATAATTAAGGAAAAGGTAAAGGTAGTCCTCTGAGCAAGCACCAAGTCATTACCGACCCATGGGGAGATGTCACATCATGACGTTTTCTTCGTAGACTTTTTGTTACAGGGTGGTTTGCCATTGTCTCCCCCAGTCATCCACATTTTACCCCCAGGAAACTGGGTACTCATTTCACCAACTTTGGAAGCATGGAAGGCTGAGTCAGCCCTGAGCTGGCTACTGAACCAGGCTTCCACCAAGATCAAACTCAGGTTGTGAGTAGAGATGGGCACGAACAGCAATACGAACTAAAAAAACCCATGAACAGCCCAATCTGTTGTTCATGAACAAGCTGTTCATGAGGCCTCATTCTAAACGAACAGGTGGTGATTGCAAGAGTTGTTCATTGCTGTTGGTTGCTGTTCATCAAGCCAGACAGTCTGGCACCTGCAATCAATTTCCTTGGCAACTTAGGCCGGGATTGTCTGAACTCTGTCTGAACTCCTGCTGTTGCCCTGGAAACCCCAATCTAAGCCCAATTTAGCTTGATAGGCAGGTCTTCCTTCCAAGTGTGAACTGGAACTCCAAATTTCTTACAAGAGGAAAAGACCAGGGGGGAGGGGGGGCTCCCAGCTCTGGCTTTCAGGGAGAGAGAGCTGCTGTTAGAGAGACAGGGTGAGTGCATTGGAGCTTGAATTTTCTTTGTGTGTAGTGGGATAGGGATCTACCCCTTCAGGTTCCAGGGCTGCTGCCAGGTTCTGGGGCCAAGCTATTATTTATTATAGGTACCTTTCCTGCTTCCTGCTCAGGTAAGGTTTCTGGGAGTGGTGCGGTAGGGATCTTGATGGCTGGAGGAGAGCCTGCTGGCCCCCACAAACAATGAAGAATGAATATGTTCGTGAACAGGTCATGTCCGTCAATGTTCATTGTTCATGGATGGCAATGAACAACGAACACCATGTTCATTTTTTTTTCTGCCCGTGCCCATGCCTAGTTGTGAGCAGAGCTTGGGCTGCAGTACTGCAGCTTACCACTTTGCACTACGGGACTCCTAAATGCATAATTAGTTCAGCAATGTAGGCAGTTTATGCTGTGGTCTGAAGCAGAATCAAACCCCTCTAAGTTCATGGTCTTAGAATGGTATAACACTGCTTACATTGGCACTGATAGTGAGTAACAATTGAAGAAGGATTTGAATATATGACTTGCCCTGGTTGTAAGGCTATTAACACTACTCTAGCTCTCAAAATCTGTGCGCTCTCAAGTGCGTTGCTATTTCAAGTTCTACTGTAATTAAACAATTTCTTGCTACTGGTTTAAAACAGCAGGCTATTATTACAGGCTTGCTTCACTTCCAGTGAAGTAATAGGCAACAGTTCATTTGACTTCATTTATTCAGAATATATATTAAGCTTTTATCTGGTGCCTTGCTTGTAAAGTAATAGGGGGATGGTAAAGGATGTGAACGGTAAGTACACTTGTCACTTAACAGCCTTAAGTGGTTCTTTGAAACTACTTCTCTTTTTTGTTTTCAAAATTATCATTAGACTTCCATCTCCACTGCCACTCAAAGGAAAGATTCTTAGTGCTAAAAGTAGCAGCTAGGGGGATTTTTCACTCCTCTTCTTACACAAGAAAGTGTTCGTGCCACTAATGGCTTGCAGTTATTTACTGGCCTCTAGCAGTAAAAGGTGAAACTATTTCCAACTCATCAACACTTGAACAATTGCTTTCAGAAGTGGTAGACAATAGGAAATTCCTACTGAGGTCACAGCATAACATGACACTTGTTTCCTTCCTTTACAAATGTATCAAATCCAGCGAATAAATTCAAGAGTCAAGCTATGGCAATGCATTACCAATGGACTTAGGAAATCAGAGACCTGCTCACAAGCAGAGATGACCACAATGAAAAAAAACAGAGTGGAAAAATCACATTTTTGAAAAGCTTTTTCAGTTGCTCTAGATTGTATCACAAATGTTTTGTGCTGCTGTCCTGTGGCTGTCTCTTTCCCCTCTCTGCCATTAGCCTAACCAACCAAAGTGAAAAGTATATATTAAAGTGCAAAGAGGTGCTGAGGTCAGACAGAAAGCTGTGCGGCTCATCTCTACATCAGTTATCACTCATCTCTACAAATACATATTTACTCTGGTTAACTCTCTCTCCTTCCTTAGGCTCAGTTGACCTGGCCACTCTGAGCCATGATTTTGTAACCTTGCTGTTGGATTATCATAACATATTCTATCCTTGAATAAACCCAGAAAACTCAAGTGGTACAGAAAGCTGCAGACCAATTATTGTTAGGGACTCACTGATGAGAATATATCTCACTTGTTTTAAAACAGCAACATTGGCTGTCAGTATGGCCATTTCCACACACATTGAATAATGCACTTTCAATGCGCTTTAACAATCCTTTGGAAGTGGATTTTTTGTTCCACACATGGGCCATTTCCACACACGTTGAATAATGCACTTTCAATGCACTTTCGCAATCCTTTTGAAGTGGATTTTTTGTTCCACACATGGAAAAGCAGTTCCAAATGTTCACTAAAGAGCATTGAAAGTGGATTATCCAATGTGTGTGGAAGCAGCCTATGTTTCCAAATTAAATCCAAGGTGCTGGTTGTGACCTTTAAAGCTCTTCACATTCTACAACCCATGTATCTGAAGGACCATCTCTCCCCAGATGTACCCCATGAACCAAGGGCAGTCTATACGTTGACCCCTAAACTAGCCCACCAGGCCCAGACTGTATCTTTTATAGTTGCTTCTACCCTATGGAATAGACTTTCTGAGATTTTAAGAGGGTGCCATATTTAGAAGTTTTTAGGGAGCACTTTGGGGTAATTGTATTTACTAGCACTTTGAGGGGGCATGAAGGCTTCAGGTATTTTCTTGGGGAGGGAATTAATTGGGGGCTTAAAAATGATCCCAAGCAGGTCAACTCAGACTCCTATTCAAGTTTCTTCAATGGGGATCACTCCCTGGAAAGTGCTCTTAGCGTGACATTGTTATTGTACTTCGTACGTTTTAAAATTTGCAACTGTAAACCACCTTGGGCCACAAGGAAAAGGCATGTTGTACATATTTTATTAAATAAATGAACAAAAATGTTGCCTATGAATGAATAAAAGCATTGCCTATTTTGCCTGCCTCACTCCCAGAGTGCTCATTCGGTGTCCAGAATGGATTGCAAATACTTACTTGGATTGTACATACTTAAATGTCCACCTTGGAAATACAGTTCTATCCAGTATTTCTATGCATATACCGGCATGTGATAAATGACTCCAATGGATGGATGCTGCCAACAATAGATGCAAAAGCAACACATACATTGGAAATGTAGTTTATTTTATTTTTTAAAAAAATTATTTTTATTAATTTTTAAGTCCATTCTCTCCACTAGTGGGCTCAGTTTTAAATGATGCATAACGACCTTGGGGAATTTGTAATCCCAGCAACCCAGTAATCCCATGCTCCACCACCATGCACCACCAGTTACCTGGCCATGTATCATGTTTAATTCCACCAACCATGGCAAACATCACAGAGTTACTGCCCATAGCCTTCTTTCACCATTTGCAGACTGCATTCTCGCCAAAGATAGAACAAATGCAACAATTTTCTGGATTTTAAATGGCACAGCACAATTGAAACAGTCTACTTACTCTGCCTAATGGAGGCCATTTTAAAATGTATACACCATCCTTCTGTATCTTAAGCTTAAGGTACTTTAAAAGGAAAATAAAGAGATAATGCCTACAGTTCTGAAGATTCTACTTCACTGTGCTTAGGAGATTGAAGAGTAGAATGGATGTCGTAAGGTAGGGGAGGGGGCAACCTTTTTGAGCCTGGGGCACTTTTGGAATTCTGCCACAGGGTGGTGGTCACAGTCATGAAATGACTGCCACTAGAAGCATAGCCAACCACAAAATGGCTGTTGATGGAGGCAGAGCAGACCATAAAATGTCAGGAAGTGAGGCTATGCATAACTCTAAAAGCAAACCTTCAACGTTTCAGGCAGAAGCTCTGTTTAACAAGATGCCTTATGTATACACACCGTTTACATTCAGTCACACAGTGAACATCCTTGTGATGTGGTGGTAGCTGCTGCCAAAGCAAGTTTTTTTAAAAAAAAATCTGCACAGCCAATCATATCACCTATGGTCAGTCAGAAGCCCTGCTGAGCAAAAGCCCCATCTCGTCCCACATACTTTCTAAAAATACTTGGGGAGGCACTAGAAAAGGATTGATGGGTGCTATGGTGCCATGGGCAGCACATTGAAGATTGCTGCTATAAGGAAACTGGCAGAAAGATCTTGTAAAGGTCAATGGATTAGTATAGGGGAAAGCTCAGATTGATTCAGAACTGGGTGTGGTAAACATAGTAGGGAGGCCAGCCATCGTGCCTCCCCGTCTGTGCTGCCCACCTAGAAGAAACTGGATGGGAAGGATGGGGGCATAATTAGTAACACACTGGCACCATGTTGACAATTCCAGCAAAACTCAGAAGTGACATCATTGTATCATTGTATCCAGTGACACTCAGCATTACCCATAGAGTTTTGAATGAATACTAGAGTGTTGCAGGCAATGACATCGTTTTGGGTCACCCCATGATGTCACTGCATTACCAACAATTTCATGATGTCATTGGCAAGCCAGCCTCCCCCAGCATAACGGCACCAGACACAAACTGAGAGTTCAGTTCTTTATCCCCTTTCAGCAAAGATAAAGTATGGTTATGAAAGCTTTTTTCCATTTTACAGATGCTTTTCTATTTAACCAAAACCTACAAAACTCAATATTGACGCCTGTCTCTTCATGCTAAAAAATAAGGGTAGAAACAAAAGAGATACAGCCATAAATAAAATGGCACAGCAGACAGAGAAATTAAAAAAGGAACGCAAAGTCAAGTGAAGCAGCATGTGTTATATTACAATTCAGCAAATGAACTTGAAATGCCACATGCATAGGATGGTGGTCTTTTAAATGCTAGTGAAAATCATTCATTTCCCTTGTGTACAAAGTGATATTCTTACAATTAAATGTGAAAGATGAAAATTTTAACTCAGATCAGCTGCAATCTGTGCTCCCTGAGGTCTCTGACGAACTGCTGGTTCACAAACCATGAACCAGCATGGTTCGTCATGAATTTTTGTTTGTATTTCGGTTCGTGCCCATCTCTAGTTCTGTACATTAGTCTTTATTTTTTAAGGCCCTCCATTTGGGTTGGATCCAGTCAGCTTTTTTACTCAGTCCCACCTAATTCCTTTCATTACTACAGCCCTATCTCACATAGCTCTGTACATGCGGGACCCTTGATTCTCAGCATAGTCTTTTTGGTGGTCAAAGGGGATCCCTTACTATCTTTTTCATCAGTAGGAAAGCTGGTTGGATCCAACCCTTTTCAGTTTCAGTTCACACACTTATTTTCAAAACTGATTTGGCAATCAGCCTAGTAACATTCCATACTGATTAATGCTGTGAAGTAATACAATTGTGAGGAAACTCTAATAAAAGGAATGACATATTTAAACTGAAAAATGCATATGTCTCTAAGTATGTGTGTGAAATGCAATCAACGTTCCAACATACGGCTGCTGCTTCATTCATTGTTTGCCTATTTTCAGATGGTACTAGTTGCCCCCATAATAGCATGCCCATAAACTTTATCTATCTTTGTGGTGTATAAAAAAAAACCCCTCTGTGTCTACAATTCCATTATTTCAGCTCTTTTTGTAATCTGGAATCCATTCCAGCTTGTTCCTACTACTTCTGCAACTGATAATACAAGGACTATGATGACCAATAGAACTCACAGGGTGTGCTAAAAGCAGGAAGTATCCTCAAAGCCAAGACTGAATAGTACAAGAGCTCTGTCTACCTGGCTCAGAGGCTCTGACAATATTATATTTTGCTGCATCTTGCTGCTAACCTAAGACGTGGAGCTTCACCTGTGTATTTAGAGGAAATTCTATATTTCAGAGGAGACAGAGGAACACTTCTCCAGCTGTGTTTATCTATTTGATAGAACGGTGTGAATTATCCAACTCTAAGAGAAAACAGTGGTCACTCAACAGTCTGTTATAAAGATTATTGCAAACTTGTCCCAAGAGACTGATGACAATGAGTGGAAAGGAATACTTGGCTGGGAGACAGCTGAAGCAACTTATCCTGTTTGAAGTTCATTTTTGTTAAGGCCAACAAATACTTTCCATTTGGGGCATTTCAGTGCCATTGTACTTGATCCCATTTTTATTCTTCTTTATATTTCCAGTCTGCAGAGCCATATTGATGGAACTCGTGGTTAATGCTCTTTTTCCAGATGGCGCATCGGAGGTTTTGCTCATAAATCAAATCATGTGGGTTACCACAGCCAGCCATGCTGAATGGTACTGTATTCAAAGGAGGTCAAGGATGGGGAAGCCTGGATGAATACTGATTCCATCAAGGGCAGAACATTTACCACATGTCTTGCTCCTTCACCTCCAGTCCCAAGAAGTTTAAAGAGAACTTGCTTTGTGGAAGGAAGGAAGTGCTTGGGAAGAGGCTGTTGTCATTGGGGGTAGACATTTTAACAATTGCTCTGCTCACCCTGTGGATTAGGCCTGAAGATGTCAGGTAGACTGTTAAGCAACCTAGGCTTAAATATTTTGAGGTATCAATGATTTTCTGTTGTCATTTTTGACACTGTAAGTGTAACCTCTATTGTATGTGTTCTATGGGGCTAATTTAGGAAGGAAATTTTCACACAATTTTAAATTAAGAAAAAAAATATTTTTCACTAAACATTTTAACACTTAGAACAATGCAACTATTTTTGTCTTTTCTTTATCCAAATTCATGGTGGTGGAGATTGCTATTCAGTTATAGCTGACTTATGGTGACTAGAGGTGTGCAATTTGGGTTTCCAATTTGGGAAAAATACCGAATTAGACCCAATTCACAAAGATTAGGAATTTCTGAATCGGTCCCAGCGTGCCAGGTCTGTTTCGGAAACCCCAAATCAAAGATTCCCGAAGCTATTTGTATCGCTATGGGAAGTTTTGGGTCAAGGGGTTAAAATGCCCCTTTCCATGGTGCTGCGCAGCACCACAAAAAGGGGCATTTTAACCCCGCCAGCTTGACTCAGCTGCCTGGTGCAGAACTCCCTGCCAAGCAGCTGATTGGGGGGGGGGTTAAAATGCCCCTTTCCAAGGTGCTGTGCAGCGCCACAGAAAGGGACATTTTAACCCCCCAATCAGTTGTCTGGCAGGGAGTTCTCTGCCATTTCTGATTACCTTATTCAAGGTGATAAGGGTACATTAGCTGTTATCAAGCAACCAGCTTCTTTCTCAGCTGCCTGGCTTTACCTACCAATTTGCTCATAGGGGTTACATAAGCTGCTCTGAGTCTGCATTGTACTGAGAAATGTTAGATTGTAGTGGAGAACGCTGTCAAGTTATAGCTGAACTATGGCAAACCCTGCTGGGGCTTTAAAGACAAGAGACCAACAGAGATGGTTTGCCATTGCCTGGTCTTCCTGGGATGTCTTCCATCCAATTACTAACCAAGGCTGACTCTGCTTAGCTTCCGAGATCTGACAAGATCGGGCAGGCTATCCAGGTCAGGGTGAAAACCGTGATGCAAATGCTCAAATAAATAAACAAGAGGAAATAGGACTATGCAACAGCAGCAACCAGAAGAAGCAAGCACATTGTATAACATTGAATCAGTATGAGTATTAGGAGTGTTTTTATTGCGCTGCTGCACAGAACGTGTTGTTTTGAAATAATATACTATTTAGGGCAATTGTATATCTAACCTCACATCTGGGCTGGCATAGAAACCTCATATAACAGCAATAGTTCCTACAGCTCTAGAACAATCATGAGTGCAGAAAGCAGAATGTCAGCTGTGACTTACTCATTACATTTTACAGAAATGTTACTTGTGGCAGGCCCTGTCAATCTAAGATTGACTTCTTCAACCAAAGAAAATGTATTCTGATACAATCCAAGTCTACCAGAGGAGCACTGAAAACCTGTCTTATGAAGATGGATGGTTGCCAATCAAAAGATGTCTCCGTTTTTGAAATGATAGGGAATCACAGATATAGGAAATCAATTCCATCACATGCTTATGCAGGGTGTTTTTTTTAATGATCAAAATGCCTGTATATATTTTAGAAATGTACACATGACTGCGGCTTCAACTATTTAAGGCATTTTTCCCCATATTCATAATTTAGAGTTCCTTACACGTTTCTTAGTGAGGAAAACTTTAAAAAACAATGCATTGCTAGTTTAAGGGTAACATTTTTACAAGTCCATAAAATACAACCATCAGGCCACTACTGAATGACTGGTGTGTTACTGAATTTAGGCCTTTGTGCACTGTTATTAAGTGGCATTAATTCACATCCATTCAGGAATCAGGACTGAATAGACACCAAATATGTACCAAATAAGAGCCATCATTACATGAGTGTTACTGTAGACTACACAGTATTTTCTCCGGATGAGTTTTCAAATCCATTTTGTCTTTCTGTACTTTGTAAGATGTTCAATAAGATGTCCCTTCATTTCCACTAAGGAATTGCACATTACTAGTGACTGGGTAAACTGCCAAGAAATGATAATCCTGTGCCGAGATCCTCCTACCGCCTAACTACCCCAATGCATTTCTCTGACAGCAGAAACCAGTAATGGTGGGGAAGGGAACATGCAACCTACTGTGTCTTGATGTGGATAAATAATTACAGAGAAGAGAACCAAGCACACGGATGGCTTTTTGACTGCCCTCTTGTGCTGTTGTTAATTCCATCCTCAATGTCTTCTTCATGTAATCAACACACTTCCATTATGCTTTATTTCTCTGCATGCGTTGAGAGAGAATATTATTATAAAGCCAATAAACTCTGACAAGGATTTTGAGGGAGGCATAATCACATCGGAACAGGTGCACGGCACCGAAGCTTTCCAGACAGCTGGTTCAACATAGGTACATGCCAAGGTAAAACCATTAAGGCCTCATAGTTCCAGACTTAATGAGGAGATACTATAAATACCAGCAATCTTTTGTCTAGTTTGGTACCCATGGGTCTTACCATTCCTTCTAGCTGAAATTACTCTCTCAGTCAATTACACCGAAGAATCAAAATCAGTGCTTTTGGCAACAAAGAGTAGTTGCCCTGATATGCCAAGGAAATGCAAAGCATAAAACAGACGTCATGATATTGATTGGATGTACTTCTGCTGTATGCCAGATTGGGGAATTTTGGAGGACACATCAACACTCCAAATTTAAACTGGTTTGAGACTATGTTTTCCTGAAGAATCTTAAGAGACACGGTTGTGTGGGGATGTTAAGAATACCACATCACAACGTTCTAAGAGTTTCAGTTGTCAAGACTGAAAACCATGATAAATAAACAAGCTGGAGACTCATTTTCATTTGGACTTAGACGTAACCCAGATTTTTCTCTGGTAGGCTGCAAAATGTAACTCAGACCTGCTGATTCTGCACAAGTTGGATAATGCACCTCCAATCCTCTTTAGAGATCATTTGGAACTGAATTTTTTTAGTGTGAAACAAAAAATCCACTTCCAAACGATAGCTAAAGTGCATTGAAAGTGCATTATCCAACATATGCGGAATCAGCCCCAGTTCGGTATAATATGGAGTTATTAAGATTAGTAACTCACACCCATTTGGAAAAGGGCCATGGCTCAGTGGGTAGAGCATCTTCTTGGCATGCAGAAGATCTCAGGTCTAACCCTCAGGACCTGCTGAGTGAAGTGAAAGACCTCCGCCGAAACTTTGGAGAGCCACAGCCATTCTGAGTAGACAGTACTGACCTTCATGGACCGATCGTCTAATTCAGTGTAAGGCAACTTTCATGTTCAAAAGTTATGTGCAATGGCATTGTTTTTTCTGTCTTTCAAGTTGTCATTTGCACCAGTCATTTGTTTACTTTTTATAAATAATGACAGAACTGGATGCAATAGGGTAGGCAACCCATGAGACCTAGTGGGTGACAACAGGTAGATTGCTGGGATTGAATGTGCAACATCCAAAGATCCAATCACTGCTCAGCTATGCAGATCACTGACAATGCAATCCTAATTATTACTCCAGTCTAAAGCCATCGATGTCAATAGGCTTAGACAGAAATAGCTCTGAAGAGGATCGCACTGTAGGAGACCCTGGATGAGTCACTCACTATCACTATTTCACAAGGCAATTTAGAGTCTAAACTATCATTTCGAGGCACTGATTCACACCGGCATGAACATCTCTTGGGGTCTCGCCCTGATGACTGGCAGCTGAATTTGTGAGCTGACATCACTGAAAACACTGCATTTGAGGTAATATCAAGCAATACAAAAATTCCGTTCCCTCTGTGATAACTTACTTACGCAAGCAAGTTGTCAACAGGTGGTTATCAAGCGATGAACATAACATGAGCTTTCGAGAGAAATGAGAGTGGAACCAAATCTTAATCCTTGCTCATTCCAAGATGGGTAGCTTCATGTGAGTAGTTTTATTCAGTGCTTCATGTCCATAATGTTATATTTTTTTTAGCAAAAACGATAAGTGCCATAAAAACCACCTCCCCTCCTCTTCCTCCCCAACCCCTTTCACATCATTTCCTCTCTATTTTCATTAAAATTCAGGGCATTACAAACTCAGCTGCTTGCTCAGCTTTCATTACAATAAGGGAACTGTTCAATGTAGTGCTTTAAGAAATACTTTGCGGCACATCGCGACCATCCTTATTATTTTTCAGAGGGTAAAGCGTCTCTCCCCAAGCTGACATCAAGTTAATTTTTTTTTTGCAGGCTTTAGAATGCCGAGAGCTTTATTTTCCTCATTTTCACACCCCCATTTCTATTCCCTCTTCGTTTTGAGCAGTAAAAGGCCACTGAGTTAAAAAGGATTTCTAATACCACAAAAGGAAACAATTCTGCTCTAGAGTTCCTACACTCCACATCCGGCTCGAAAGATTAAAAAAAAAAATCAAGGTAACTATCAGGAATAGAAAAAAGAATAATAAACTACAGGTTTCTGAAAACTGAATTAGAATAAATTTCATTATCTTTGAAGAAGCATGAGGTACATGTAGCATCTCTCCCCTTCCTCTGTACTTTTAAGGATTTTTCAGTTTTGTCTTCATTTATTGCACAGAAAAAAGGGCACCCATATTTACCACTTAATGGGCACTTGAAAGGAGTCCTGGCCAGTTCTGTGAACTAACTCACCACTTGACAGTCATTTACTGTCTGCCAAATGTGGCAGTAAAATTTCCCCCCATACTCCACTTTAAATAACAGAAATTCACACAAAGGATCATAAGATGTGGATCAGAATGCTTGATGCAACAATGGCTGATTCCACACACGTTGGATAACGCACTTCCAATCCTCTTTATAGATCATTTGGAACGGATTTTTTCATGTGCGGAACAAAAAATCCACCTCAAACGATTGATAAAGTGCATTGAAAGTGCATTATCCAACATTTGTGGAATCAGCCATTCTGACACGGAACAAATGTAAGTGGAGTAAAGTGACATTTATCCAACCACAGTACAGTCATCAAATGAACATAATTCTATCACAGGTTTCATATGGGCAGAGACTTATGTTGGATTCAACCAATTTTTTCTGCTGGTGTTAATAATAATAATAATAATAATAATAATAATATCATTTGATTTATATACTGCTCTTAAGGACAACTTAATGCCTACTCAGAGCAGATTACAAAGTATGTTATTATCCCCACAACAATCACCCTGTGAGGTGGGTGGGGCGGAGAGAGCTCCAAGAAGCTGAGATTGACCCAAGGTCACCCAGCTGGCTTCAAGTGGAGGAGGAAGAAGTCTCATTTGATCACTAAAAAAGATGATGCTGGGGATCACGGGAGCTTCATGGACAAAAAGCCATGTGGGACAGAGCTACAATGAGGAAAAATGGATGAGATGGATCAAAAAAGCTGGTTGGATGCATATATAGGAGGAAACAAAAGGAGTGCACTTGTGGGCAGTATAATCATGCTTCCTGCCCCTGGTGATCCTAGCTATGAATTATTAAACCTGTTCCCATCTGTATAGCCCCACCCTCTTCTTTTGTAGATCTGTACTTTAGTTCTGTTTCTTGCACACACTGAAGTGCAGTAGAATGTTGGGAGAGAGAATGTTGAAAACCGGCTTTTATAGATAGATGAAAGATTGCAATGTGTAAATGACTCAAGGGGAGAAAGATTAATATTCATTATCTCCTGTGCCCCACTTCAATCCACAGCTCCCAAGACAGACAGTTTCAAACAGGCTCCTGTCAGCAGGAATAAACAGACACCGTATCAGTTTACTTGGCTCAAATGGTGTACATATGGGAAGCTTGCCCCAGTGGAAAACATCTGGTTGGCCTACAGGAGGTTTCTGTCTAATATACCACCAGATTTTGCAAGCAGTAGGGCTGAAGATGGATGTGTTAAAGGGTTCCAACAATAATTGCTTCAGGGAAACACTTGATGTAACTTTTAACTACCATACAGCTACAATGATCAAATTGGGAGTTGGAATGTTCTATTATATGCAGCCCTGGTAAGTAAACCTCCGCAAAACAAGTCACACATTTCACAAATGATGCTGAAAAGAGAACACAGAGAATTTTATCATAATTCTCCATTCCTAACCTGTATCTTCTCTCCCCTCCTACCCCCAACTATTGATTGGCGTTTCTGGGATTTCCCCCTTTCCCTACCTCTAAGGGGGCAGCAGGCATGAAATATAAGAAATTTATGTAATTAGAGCAGTCGCTACTCATGATTTGGTAGCAATGTACTAAAAATGCAGCTCTAGTAAGAAACAAAGATAACAGAAGTAAGAGAAATGACCCTTGAGAACTAGCATTACTAATGTTTGCTCATCTGTGAAAAATTGCCTGTCACAAACATTTGGATCCTTGGAGATCTAAAGCCAAACAGCTTACTGACTAAAGAGAGATTGAAAACTAAATCTGTTTAAATCATACCACAGGAGTATATAGTTTTTAGCCCTTTGCTCTGAAATTACGGCCAATTTGCATGACCGTTTTTTAAAAAAATTATCTCCTTTCTTCTCTAAGGTATAAAAATACAAATGGATGTGTGTAAAAGGGTATGTGTAAGAACCACTCAGAGACATTTTTCTTGTTCTATCAAAACACTTGTCTTCCCTCAAAATTTCTTTGGTGTTCCTCCCAAGCAAGAATCTCAAAAATCACCTTGTAACTGTGTCTTGAACAAAATTTAGTGGCAACTTCGTCAACTTTGTCCAATATATGAAAAAAAGTTACTTCATTGTCCCTTAACACCTAGTTGCACAACCAGTGAGATGATACTCAGAGCCAAGGTACAAGAGACAAATTACATGAGGAGAAGCACATGAGGGGAGTCGCAATGTTAGCCGGGAAGCTGAGTTTTAAAAGAGATTGGAAGGCTTTGTCAATTTCCCCTCTCTACAGAGCTGCAAAGATCGCTACTCAGAGGGTTTGTTAATTTCCTATTTGCCTCAGAAAGGCTCTGTCAGTTTCACTTCCCCTTTTAAGAGGCAAAGAAGAAATAAACAAACCTTCTGAGCAGCAATCTCCCTGGCTCTGTAGAGAGGGGAAATTGACAGAGCCTTCCAATCTGTCTTTTAAAACTCAGCTTCCCAGCTAACATTGCAACTCATTTCATGTTCTCCTCCTCATGTAATTCGGCTCTTGTAGCTTAGCTCTCAGAGAAAAAAATTAACCAGAATTTTCTGTGCTTTCCAGTAAAATCATGCCTCCTTTCTCATGGGAGTGGAGCCAAAATGACTCCCATTCCCTATAACAATGAGGACCACACACGTCTTCTAAGGAACAAATCAATGAAGGAACACAAGGTTGGCTTTTATGGATGGACAAGTAAGGGTTCCTAGGCAAAGACAAGAGTTCTGAACAGATCACGAATGGATCAACCCCTTTGGGATGGGTCGGAGAAGAGGGGTCCATTTAAATTTTACCCTTGCTGTGTGGAATCTATTATTCTATGAGCAGCTTTCACACAATGGAATCTTCCCCCAAAGAATCAGTATCCCATCCCAACAAAGTGCAGATGAAGTGGTCCGTGTATGTTGGTGGAGTGCCAAATAGAGTGATAGCTATGCAGCGCTGCTTAAAGAGTAAGAAAAGTTTATTTAGGAACTACGTGCTTGATAGTAAAGAGGAGAGATAGAGACCGGCATCTAGCTATCTAGATGGCTAGGACAGATAGTTTTCCAGTGATGATGATGAGGATGAGATTGTCCCTGAGAATACCAATTTGGTGACAAGGAAGTTACACATAACAGAAAGAGAGGTGCTATTCTCACATTCCTATCTGACTAATCCTTGCTGTCCCCTGTAGGGTAGGGTCTTCTCTTCATCTTTGTACACCAGATGTTGCTCCTTCCAACAATATATTAGGGTCTCAATCATTATGCCAAGCATATGAGCCAGTCATAGAAAATAGGCTCATTAAGAGCCCCAAGTCATTGCATAAGTTCAAGGCCTAGGCTATACCATGGATGTTATAATTGCTCCTGCTCTGAAAAGCTCAATTTAAACACCAACGCCAGTATTTCCAGTTAGTTTACCATAAGGTGCCCTTGCTTACTTCTTTTCCCCATTGAACAGATATGCAGATAATTAAACGTTCGTGTAATTTGCTTGTTGTCTATTATCAAGTTGCAAAGTTTCTCACAAAATGAACAGCCCGTTTTAATAGAATAGAAATATTTTAATTAACGTAAGATATACTTAGCCTCTGTGCAGTGCATTTGCCTTTAATTATAGTTATCTGATTATTTTTATCTAATTAGAGATGCATAAATGACTGCATTCTGCAAGAAACAATTAGTGCTTGGACATGCTTTATTACTCTGGTTGCAGAAGAGAAAATTTCCTGATATAATCAGGTAAAACAGTTTGGCAGGTTAAGAATGGCCTTACCAGTACTTAAAAAAAAAAAAAGTGCTGGTGCTTTTCCTGCCAGATTATCCAGTCACACCCTCAGCTGGGCCCCTCTCTACTACCCCAGCTGTCTGCAGCCCAAGATCTTCCCCTCTCCAGTTTCTCTCCTCAGTTAGGGTTGCCAGCTGATCAGAAGAAAAGGAACAGCCTGGTCTTTTTTCTCAGTCTGATGGAGAAGGCAGAAAGGCAAGGGTTTTTAAAACTTAAGTTGATTGTGATGGGTTCTAGATTCACCAGCATAAAACTCCGAACTCTTTCTGCCCTCTACCTCCACAATATAGACGGTGGGATCAATCCAGCTCTTCAGCTGCTGAAACCAGGGGGAGAAGTCCCCTTTGACAACCAAAAATGCTATGCTTGGGATCATGGGACTGGCATGTGGGGAAAAAAGCCATGTAGAATGGGGTTGTAGTAAAGGGGAGGGGATTAAGTGACATTGGGAGGAAAACCTAAATGGATCTGAGCTGGAAGGTTTTCAACTTTATTTTCATTACCAAAGTGGGAAAGAAGAGAACTAGAGTGTATCCAGACAAATTTCCTTCAATCTTGAGGCTGTATGAAATGGGATAATGGGACAGAGTGGTTATGGGGTGGGTAATTTCTTTTTCTGAAATTCATTTTATTAGATATAGCTGTTGATTCCTCTATTCTCTTTCTTTTTTAAACAGCAGGGTTTCTTTTTCATTTCTCTTCGAAGAGAAGTCAAGTTGCCCTTTTATATCTTTAGCCCTTGCTGTTGTTTTATGTTATACACTCTGCTATTCAATGCACTTGACCTCACCTCGCGTTTAACTAATAAATCCATTCAAACATGATTTATTATTATGGTTGTTCATTTGTATCTGTGGAGTCAGAAGATCACACACACAAACACAAGTGAGGGCCCATGAAAAACTCATAAGGGGAGCTGCCGCCACCACCATCACCACCACAGCTTCCTCCTCTTCCTCATTGCTGCTCCCACTTGCCTGTTTTGTCTTGCTGGTATGGGCTGGGACAGGAGGAAGCACCACCTCTAACCACCACTTATTTTATCACCTGTACAAAGACAGGTACCTGAAGAAATGAAGGAAGAAACACTTCCTCATTCCAGCCTTCATCACTGCCATGTGGCCAACCAGATTTTCTGCAGCGTCAACAGCTGAAACCACAATCCTCCTTCTTTCTTTCTTTCTTTCTTTCTTTCTTTCTTTCTTTCTTTCTTTCTTTCTTTCTTTCTTTCTTTCTTTCTTTCTTTCTTTCTTTCTTTCTTTCTTTCTTTCTTTCTTTCTTTCTTTCTTTCTTTCTTTCTTTCTTTCTTTCTTGCCACCTATTACCATTTACCTACCTGTCTGTCCATTACCTTCCCAAAGGTAAGGTATCTGGGATTTTTTTTTTTTGTAATCCGCCACCCCCGTTGCTTTTGGATTGCCCTGCAAATCTGAGGTTTTCCCCACGTTTGTAGACAGATCTCCTTCTGGGTGCATGGACCACCCCACGCTGTGGATTTAACAATTAACATATGGGGTCATGTTGAGAATTAGATAAAATATCATCTGTTTTATCATATGTATTGTCGAAGGCTTTCACGGCCGGAGAACGATGGTTGTTGTGGGTTTTCCGGGCTGTATTGCCGTGGTCTTGGCATTGTAGTTCCTGAGGTTTCGCCAGCAGCTGTGGCTGGCATCTTCAGAGGTGTAGCACCAAAAGACAGAGATCTCTCAGTGTCACCTACTGAGATCTCTCAGTGTCACCTACTGAGAGATCTCTGTCTTTTGATGCTACACCTCTGAAGATGCCAGCCACAGCTGCTGGCGAAACGTCAGGAACTACAATGCCAAGACCACGGCAATATAGCCCAGAAAACCCACAACAACCATTGTTTTATCATACTTGATATCACTGCTGTCTTCCAACAATACAAATAAAAGTGATTTTAAAAATCTGGATATAGCACACAACAGATGCATAGATGTATCTTTGGGGAGATTTATTATGGATCAGAACTGTTATCTTATTCCTCAGGATCTCACAGTTTTTTACACATGTGGTTTCCATACGACTGAGGTTTTCCTGGCAACTCACTTGGTTAAAAAAATTGTGACTCTTCAGCTCTCACTTAATCAATTTCTTTTCCATTACATCTGTCTCCTGTTATATTTATCTCACTCCAAAAATCTATTTTTTCCTCCTTTAACATGCATTAAATATATCTGCCGAATTGGAAAGCTATATTTGGAAATGCATTTTGTGCATATAGGTTACAAGAATAAGGACTAAAAAAGAAAGCCTCCGCCGCCCCACCAGAGTTGCTACCTAATGCAAAACTACTATCATACCGACTACCCCAGTAAGTAGGAAATGGACAATTCTGAAAAGAAAGTATATAATTTTCAAAATTGACCTGCATGCTATTTGACTGCAGACATAGACTGATTCCGCACATGTTGGATAATGCACTTCCAATCCTCTTTAGAGATCATTTGGAACTGATTTTTTTGTGTGTGAAACAAAAAATCCACTTCCAAACGATTGCTAAAGTGCATTGAAAGGGCATTATCCAACGTGCGCAGAATCAGCCTCAGAGAGCAGCTCGCATAGAATTCATAGGCTTAGAAACCCATTTCTCTCCACACACCCAACTCCAGCCCTTCAAATATGAACCAAATACATCAGGTATGGATCTAGAACACCAATGTGGATCTTTCTACACACAGCATTTTGAAAATTCTTTTTTTTTTCCAGAAAGGGAAAGGGGGGGGTGTCAGTTCCTGGTCTCTGCCAAGTGGGAAAATCGCATGGCTAGTTCTTTTATTCCTCTACAGACACACCCCTTCCCCCCCCCCCCAACAAATGCACCTGTCTTCTATGGCGACAAAATCGGTCTGTTCCTTCTCTCTTTTAGACTTATCTTCTTGTAAAAACGGGAATACCGATACCTTTTACGGGTTGCCAGAAGAGTGGATTCAAACACATTGCCCATTAGCAAGGCCATGAACAGAGCAGCCAACAATAAAAAGTAGCAATCTAATTTGCAATGCTCAAAAATGTCCTTGCTTTGGCTGCTATTGCTGTGGCAATCCTCCATGCCTGCCTGCAACATACTGTGCAACCTGCTACTTTAGCTAATGATACTTTTTCATTCAATTATCACAATTTTCCTTAGAATGTCAGGGGGCAGATTCATGAACCATACTAGACCGGAGGGGGGGCAGGAATTATGAGGGATATGTAGTAGGAGGAGCAGAAATACTAACGTAGGACCATACTTTAGTATTTCCAAGTAGGACCATAGTAGGAGCAAAAATACAAAAGATTTTACAACCTGTTGCTATAATCCAACAAAAAACGAAGTTCAAAAAAGTCTCAGCTCCTTTCATATTTTTTTCAATATAGTTGAAAATGGCTGCAATTAGCATCGTACAGGGCCAGAATATATTCCAACTCTTCTTGCAATATTCTAATTCAAACATTTTGTCAATTCCCTCTATTCTGCCAAGTAGGCCAAATAGCATGATCTTTCTCAACTTCGATGGCACGCCTCCAAGCACATCTGTACGGGTCAAATCCTTCCCACCCAATTTCAATGTCATCAATTCACCCATCACTTGCTATTTGTACAAATGAGAGAGTTAACAGTTATTCATTCATCCAGGTGCCAGCACACCCAAGCCACAGCTGTTGACTGAGCAGATGGGAAAGGTTCTTTCCGCTAAATCCGTTGGCAATCATCATTATTAGTCGAACAGGTCAAACCACATGCCATAAATTATCCATTTACAGCTGCTTCATATGATAAAATATTAGGCTTAGCGATCTTCACCCCATTAACCCTTAGCACCACTGTGCCATGGGAAAGGAAACTCCAGTTAACATCTAAAATAATAATGTATCAGGCCTTTCCTGATACATTATATAAAGGATGTATGAAAACTTGTAATGTTTTATTTGCTGATTTGTGGTAATAAAACAAAAATATTTTAGTCTATATGCACTAATTTATTGGGGACTTAAAGAAATCATTTTTAAAAGCATTTTAGACCAGAAAGTTAATTCTGACGTTAACCTAGATGCCAAGAAAAACCCTAATGGTTGAATAGTTTTAAGGGCTAACAGGAAGGAGAAAACTTTAGGAAGATTGGTTAAGACCACTTCTGAAGCTATGGTATAATCAAAGTGATTTAAAACCAGTGAAAAATGGCAGTGTATATACTGGCCGTTTTCATGTCTCAACCATCACACAAAAACGTGCAAAACTCATGGAACGACAGCGTCTCCACGGCTCAATTTCCCATCATGACTCTATTTCGTGGCACAATGATGACAGAAATCGCACCATGAAATGGAATCATGATGGGAAATCGTGCCATGAAAATGCCATCATTCCATGAGTTTTGTGCAATTTTGCACAATGGTTAAGACATGTGAAAATGGCCACTGTCTTTTTTCTTTTTGATCTACATTGGAAACCCATCTTCCTCAGGCTGATTATACTTTTTTTCTTAAGATAAAACACCTAAAATTACAGTATCATTAGGTATGATTTATTGTCACTAGGATGTAACACTAGCCATTTCTTCTTAGATAATCTTGGAAGCTAAGCTGGGTTGGCCTTGGTCAGTATTTGGATGAGAGACCTCCAAGGAAGCCCAGGGCAACTATGCAGAGGCAGGCAATGGCAAACCAACTTTGAAGTTCCTTGCCTTCCAAATCCTACGGGGTCACCATAAATTAGCTGTGACTTGACCAACCGCACACACACATACACAAAGATAAATGAATGGAGAAAACTGTTTGATCTTTCATATTGTCTTCTTCACATACAATACCCATCCCCTGGATTTTAATGCCATAAGTTTTTTTTAAAAAAATTCTATTAACATCTTGTTACCATTTGCAACATTTAAAAAGCAGAGTACTTTGTATAGCAATCATTCACAATTTATGCAATAAAAACATAAGCTAAAATGTCTACACTTAAAAATGAAAAAGGTTAAAAAAGACTTTTTATGTATGCTAAGTAGATCCTTAGCGGTAGTAAGTGCATATAAGTGAAACATCAAACATGATCGTGATATTTGAAATAAAGCAGCACTTAAGCCACTAGCACTTATTCTAAGCTCATAAAATAAATTCATGAAGTCCCAAGCACATCCAAGAGAGAGGTCTAGATGTCTCCAGTCTCATCTATCCCATAATTGCAGTGATGCTTTGTACTTTGAAACCAAGCCAGTTCGGTCATCTGCACACTATTCCAGTAGATTAAATTCTAAAATGTGAAAACAGTACATCAGGTACCTGCTGGATCCCCCCCCCCTTTGAAGTTGATTCTTACTTCCTAATTGTTGTTCAGTGTGTGCCGCGTAACTTAATTAAACCGCACTTTAATGCATCAATTAAAATAGCAAATTACAATGGACAGCAATGATTTCAGAACTGGCAGGAAATGCCCCAGTTGCATATATATCAAGTTACTCCAAAACAACCTGGGCCCTATCTATTTTCTTCTCAGAATGGCAACAACTGCACCACATCCTACTAGTTATAGTCTCTCTGTATAAACAAGTACGTTCTAAAAGCTACAAGTTGCTAATATACACACAAAAGTGGGGGACCTGCAAGGACTTGCAAGGGACATCTCATTCCCCCCCATTATTTCCTCTCTCTCTTCCCTGAAAGCTCCCATACCTTCATTCCTTTTCCTGGTTCCTTCTCTCCTTCCCACCCACAGGCCTACTTACCTTTATCTACCCCCCATCTTCAGCTTTCCCTCCTTCCCTTCCTCTGGAAAAGTCTAGTCCAATAATGCAGTGGGCTGGGCTAGCTTGAGCTGAATTTTGTGGTGCTTGGCCTAGCTGCATGGTAAGGAATCTTGCCCAGACACCACACACATTTGCATGTGCCTCTCTTCCCACTGACAGCCCCCATATCCTCACATTTCACTACTTTCCTTCACATCCATCAACCAACTTACCTTTATCTGTCATCCTGTCTTCAGCTTCCCTTGCTTCCTTCCCCTGATAGACTATACCTGAGAAAACTGTGGCCCAGTTGCATGGTGGGAAATCTGCAAGGGCTTGCGGAGTGGACCTCACTTTCATGTCTATCTCCCTCTTCACACTATTTCCTTTTTGCTGCTTCCTCCTTTTCCCCTCCTTCCTCCTTCCCACCAACCAATCAACCAACCTTCTATCTGCTCCCCCCACCTTCAGCTGTATTTATTATTTATTATTTATTATATATATATATATATATATATATATATATATATATATATATATATATATATATATTGTACCACTCCACAACGAGGACCCAAACCAGCTTACATCACTCTATTCTTCTCCATTTTATCCTTACAAGAATCCTGTAAGTTGTGCTGAGAATACATAATCGGTCCAAAGTCACAAAGTGGCGTTCTACAGCAGAGTGAGGATTCAGACCTGGGTCTCAGGGCCAAGCTACACATGACGAAAGACACTTGCCTGGCAAGTGGATTGAGTGGAGGGCAAGTGAACAGGGAGAAATACACTTGCCGTTCAAGTGTCATTTGTCACTTGTAGCTTGGCCCTCAGTAGCACCTTTAAGACTAACCAACTTTACTGTAGCATAAGTTTTCGAGAATCACAGTTCTCTTCATCAGATGCATCCCCACAGTTCTCTTCATCAGATGCATTCGTTCGTCAGATGCATTTTGCTATTACAGACTCTGGGCCAAGCTACACATGACGAATGACACTTGAATGGCAAGTGGATTGAGTGGAGGGCAAGTGAACAGGGAGAAATACACTTGCCGTTCAAGTGTCATTCGTCATGTGTAGCTTGGCCCTAACATGGCTAACTCCTCTGGATCTAAGACCTGGGTCTGAAACCACTACACAACACTGAAGGCCAAGCTACAAGTGACGAATGACACTTGAACAGCAAGTGTATTTCTCCCTGTTCACTTGCCCTCCACTCAATCCACTTGCCGTTCAAGTGTCATTTGTCACTTGTAGCTTGGCCCTCAGTTTTGTGGATTGGCTGCTTTTGAAAAGTAGCAAGCTGCCAGACCTAAGTTAGTCATACAAGTTGTGTGGTATCAAGTGACCTAGTAGTTGCCAGGCACGGTCTCACTTAAATGTCAAAACAGCCCTGAAAAGGGTCTGAGGGCCAAGCTACAAGTGACAAATGACACTTGAACGGCAAGGGTATTTCTCCCTGTTCACTTGCCCTCCACTCAATCCACTTGCTGTTCAAGCGTCATTCATCACTTGTAGCTTGGCCCTCAGTCTTGCCTTTTACTGGCAGAAACCAAGGTTTGAAGGCTGGCAATATTGTTCTGCATGACCAGCAACCCTTATAATGGCCACAGCAGAGGGCATTCTTTTCTTAAAGGGACAGGCATTGCTGTACTCCCAGGGGCTTCTTTCAGGTCTGTAGAAAGATATCTATTTATGGCTTCAGTCTCCCAATTTAAGAATCCACAGATTTGGCCACATTGAGAATGAGATAAATTGATAATATATACACATATATAGCACAGCCTCAAATGACTAATAACATCAGGTTAAAGATTTTGCCTCTTGGTGCTGTGGGAAGCAGAGTCCTGTAAAGGCTCAGACACCAGCAATGAAGAGGTCTCTTGTAGTATGATATCTACCTGCATTTCTTCAGGCTGAAGTACACTCTTTGAGAAGCAATGTGGCTCTTATAGGAGTGTGAGCAAAGGAGTTTTGAGACATATTTAAAGGAAAATCTGGGAGTTTAGGCACTGACCCCATTTTACCCCCCACTGTAGATGTCAACTGTTTAGTGTTATTAAGGATCACATTGTACTCCTCCATTGAGGATTCATGCTGTGATGCCATCTGGCTTCCCTGGAGCAGATGCAAAGTCAATTTGCCGTTGCCTCAGAAAAACAGTGCCATTTGGAAGCACCTTAAAGGGAAAGGAGGGTTTTCTTCTTCTTCTTTTTTTGCCAATAGAGTATAATTTGTTTTATTGTTTGCTTTACTACCACTCTGTGGAGCCTCGATCTCACAAACAGGAACAAAAGACAGAGGTGTTAGCTTTCAGAGCAGAATGTAGACCTCAAAGTCTCCCGGTGTCTCTCCAAAGTCCACCCTGAACAAGTGTCTTCAGGAGGAGTGGGCTAGCTCTTTAACTTTATGGGGAAAATACCTGGGCTAATTCCGCACGGCTTACCTGAAGCCGGGACGTTGCGGAACATGCCAGCAAAAACGTGAAAAATCGCATTTTCTCGCCCAAGTTTTGTGCGATGTCGCACAAAACTTGAGCGAGAAAACGCGATTTTTCGTGTTTTTGCCGGCATTTTCCGTAACATCCCAGCTTCAGGTAAGCTGTGCGGAATCGGCCCTGGTGAGCCCACTGACAGCCAGGAACAAATCGAACCAAGTGGTGCTGGCAGTGCCATGTGAGCTAATTGGCTTTGATGAGGGTGGCAGCTACACTGACAACACGTGCAGGTTCACCCGCTCATTGTCGTAATTGCTGCCTCCCAAGTCATATAATGCCACAGGGGCTGTTTGGCTAAGTTTGCTCTCCTGTTGATTTAATAGCCCATTTCATACCAGCACAAGTGCTAGCAACTTTGGAAACTTAACTAGGCAGTGACACTATTCCTCTCCCCAGTTTCCATGCTTCCACTTTAACAAATGAAGGAAGCTGTACGCACATCTGGAGCTTGTCTTCTAGACAGAAAAAAATATGACAAGCAGATGGGAGACCACATTTCAGTACAATATCCTATAACATGTGAGGGAGGAGAGCTATTACCCAATTTGGTTTGCTATACAGCAAAGGCATGCTGATGAGCCATTGGCGCTCCACATGTATGTGTTGTCAGAAAGTTCAAATTCATATCCTTTTAATTTTTTTTCAACCAATAGCCTCAGTTATGCTCAAATTTGACCTACATGTTCACAGAGGAATATCTTAAAATTGAAAGAGTACATTCTTCCAAAATGGCAAAGTAAGAGAGTGAGGGGAAAAAAATATTCTCTATAAAGTAACCAACAAAATAGGCTCCGGAGTTCAAAGTTGCCTGTACTCCAAGAACGAGGCCGAGTAATTCCACTCATGTAAATCAGTTATTAAATCAGGGCCTGAGAGGGAATATCTTTTCTTAAGGAATTGCTGTCATTCCTTGGGAGTGTTAAACTGCTTTTATACCATGTTTTAATCCAAGTGTACTCCCTATTATAGTGGTTATCTTTCAGACTCAGAGAATTGGTACAGTGGCAGGTTATTTTGCCCTTGGAATTTATCTCCCTGGCGCCAGGACAGGCAATTTAAGGAAGCTCTAGCACTGCTGTTAATGCAGCTCGAATTGACATATCAAGCCGGGGAATCCTGGTTTAATGGCCAAGCACTGAGCCTGTGGTGAGGGGGTGGATTGACATCGCTGACAGGCGCATCCCATTCCGCTTGACATTCACAAGCAATGATGAGCCCATTATCATTTGCCTCCTTAATAGCACTGAATATTTAGGGCTCTATTCAAGGGTGACAAATCATATTGTGAGTTGCAACTTTTCACAGGGGGAGCATAGGATAGCTGCTCAAACTTCCTAACTTGTGTGAGATCACTTGTGAGGAGAGAGGCAAACTGATTCAAGTAGGTTAACAAAGAGAGAGTTTCTCAGGCAAGCCTCTCAGAGAGCTAGCTGTACTCCCTGCACCTTCACCAGGTTTCCGGTACATTCCATGGGGAGGAAATGTAACTAAGAGCCAAGCTACAAGTGATGCCTTACCCAGGTTGGACACTTGTCAGCTTCCCTCAAGTTTTGATGGGAAATGTAGGCATCCTGGTTTTACAGCTTGGCTCTCCATTACAGCTGCAAGACCAGGATGCCTACATTTCCCATCAAAACTTGAGGGAAGCTGACAAGTGTCCAACCTGGGTAAGGCATCACTTGTAGCTTGGCTGTAAGTGGTAGAGAAATGTTTTGCACATAGAAGGATACAGGCTCCATTTCAGGGAAAAATCTGTGCCCAAAAGGCCAAGCTAGACAAGACACTGGGAGCTCCCAGTGTAGCCCCCTGCTCATTTAAATAGTTAATTCACAAACCCAAAAATTCAGATTAAGAACATGGTGTGGGTGAAGACTTTTAAAAGGTCACATCATTCCCCCCAACCCCAATGACACCCCTCCCCTACTGGCCTCCAGTTTGACCTGTATGTTTCCCTTAACTGGCAAATAGTATCTCCATGGGCTCATTTCTTGTCAAGAAACCTGTTTTTTTTGGGGGGGGGATGCTTAAGACCTCTGTCCCTACTGTAAATATTGAGATATACACTCCTCCACACCAGCTATTAAAGGGAAAATAAAATATGAATTCTGGGAGCTCTGTACATGGAGCTCTCCTGAGACTGTGCTTCATTCTAGACAGTACTGGGATGTTAAAGCAACTTACATTCACACACTTCTTATTTCTTATACTCAAGATAAATGATTTCATCACAAACAGAAGTCTCCCAAGATCAGCTCTCAAGGAACCTCCTCTCCCCTTATAATGTGTCTTTTAATTTTTGCAAACTCTTCCTTATACAACTAAGCATCTCCACCATCTTCTCAATAATGAAAACAGAACAACATATCAAAAGCCATCAGCAGCATCACATCTCAAGTTTAATACATAATACTTTTAATTTATATCTAATTTGTATGTAGGATAGTTTTAAATTATTTTTTAAAGTCCACACTTAATTATTTCTGATACCAGTTGCCTGAATAAATATTTTAGAATACATTTTAATATATATTGTGTATAAAGAATGGAGAAATGTTATACCCATATAGTTTTTATTCTTGAAGATAAACATATGGTAGTAAGACATTTTCAACTCAAGGTAAAAACTCTACTTTGGTATTAATAGTATAAATAGTATATTAACTCTATAAGACAATACTGCTATAACTATTGTATTCACTTTTTAAAAAATCATTTTATCTTTATATATTTTTCATTTTTAGTTTATTATATATTAATATTATATTTGCCCTCCACTTGCGCACATAGTGATCAAGTGGAGTGCAAGTGGAGCACAAGTGAACAGGGAGGAATACATATGAGTCTGTTCACTTGCCATTCAACTGTCATTCGTCACTTGTAGCTTGGCCCTTAGAGACCAATTAGATTTCGAGCTTTCAGAAATCAAAGCTTCCTTCATTAGATACAATGAACAGTATCTGACAAAGGGAGCTTTGACTCTAGAAAGTGCATACCCTGGAAATCTAGTTAGTCTCTAAAGTGCTACTGGACTCCATTCTTGCTCTCAATCCATATAACAACAAAAACCACCACAACAACATTCAATTTATTTACCGCCCTTCAGGACAACTTAACACCCACTCAGAGCGGTTTGCAAAATATGTCATTATTATCCCCACAGCAATCACCCTGTGAAATGAGCTGGGCTGAGAGAGCTCTGGAAGAGCTGTGACTGAGGGCCAAGCTACACATGACGAATGACACTTGAACAGCAAGTGTATTTCTCCCTGTTCACTTGCCCTCCACTCAATCCACTTGCCAGGCAAGTGTCTTTCGTCATGTGTAGCTTGGCCCTGAGCCAAGGTCACCCAGCTAGCTACAAGTGGAGAAGTGGGGAATCTAACCCGGTTCTTCAGATTAGAGTCCCATTGCTCTGAACTGCTACACCAAACTGAATAGAAATTCAATGTATACAAAAAGTTTCATAGATACGAAAAGTTGGAATGAAGTGTTTGGATCTCTGCCAAGTAAATCTCCATATCTTAAAAGTGCTTGTATGACAGGATCACACACATATTGCCCCCTCCCCATTTGGAATGAAGAGGCAGACACAAGAGTTGGGAACTAAAGGGCCGCTTTATTAAATTACAACAACATAACTGTCAACACGGCAAGGGCCTAACTAGCAGTCAGGTCCTGGGGTCACTCCTGGACCTCTGCCCTGACCTGTCTGGGTGAGCCCCCACTGCCCGGGGTGCAAGCCATCCATGCGTATGGCTGGGACTCAGCCCGGCCAGGCGAAGTGGTTCCCTCCCTTAAAGCTCCCCCACCTGGCTGTAAAGCTGCGGGGGGTGGGGAGACTGGCTTGTCCAGGGGTTTCCCACCAGGGTGTCTGTCCTTGCCACTGGGCCATAAAGCAGCCAGCCGCTCCTGACAGATCCCAATTGCCCACCAATGAGGATATGCCAAGGGGGCTCACCAGTCTGCTGATTTCCCCCAACTTCTAACCTGCCAGAAGCAGCTCCTAACAGACCCACCTTAAGCCAATTACCTCTCCATACAAACAGTGCAAAGTAGGCGAAAAACTCCTCACCCTCTTGCCAATTGTGGGAAAGGAGAAAAAATTCCTACCTGGCCCTGATGAACAGCAACCGGCTAAACCTGCACTGAAATAGAGTGAGGTGGGTGGGCCGAGCACAAGGCTCGAATGAAACACAGAGGGGCAGAGCAGCCCTATAAGGCCTCTTGCTCCACCCCCTCCAGCATTCTCAAATGGCCAAGAAAGCATAGCTGCCTCCTCCTCCTTCAGGGAGGCAGATTGTGGCCCCCAGCCAAAGCGTCTGTTGCTGCTGGCTGGGAGTGCCATATTATTTTTAGAATAATCATTATAAATGCACTATACTCACACCTTTTCATTGACTGCTGCCCAAAGTTTTCAGCAGCCTTAACATTCATTCAAGAACCGCACCACAGCCCAAAGCTGTGATACTGACCAGCAGGCTGACAGCAATTATATGCAAGCCTAGAGCAACAAAGTTGGCACCTGCACTACAAATCATTTTGTATCAAAATTCCTTGTTTGACCTTCAGATGTTTCTGACTTCTGCTCCCCGTGTCACAAACTCACCATGTAGGAGCCATGACATTTCTGAGATTTCTCCAAGATGTTTCAAGCTATTTCATTGAAGATAATATGGGTCAAATCCTTTGCATTCTAGTACAATATCCTTACATAGAATGGGAATCAGCAGTAATTGTCCAGTTGTAACAGCAAACAGACTAAAAAGCTGGAAACATAATGTTTCACTGCTCCCGATGAAATCAATTTTATGGATTAATGACGAAGTACAAAATTTGCTGTCTTAACAGTTGACAACTCTCAGTGCAACATACATTGACTTTGGCAGACTTCATTGGCTATTAAGCCACAAAGACCAGGCCAGCCTAGGTGAATGCAATCAGCACATCAGGACATATGATGGGAAGTGATCTTCTTGCCAATGTTGGATGACAGTCCTTCACTTTTGCCTTGTATCTATTGTACTTTGCACTTTATAAACAAGCATTCAAGCATCTCATTTGTTTAAGGTATCCCAACATCTTCTGACCACTAAATCTGAAACTTTCCATCTTGGAAACAGTCAATTAGCTATGACACCTTTGCAAAGTTTTTTGTTGACTCAAAGCAGGAATACGGGCTGAACTGGATGACAGCTGCAATACAAACAAAGTAGAAGAAATGCTTAACACACTGCCTGATCTGCTAATAGACCATTCTGACCCAGTTATACTTATGTATATTGACAGGATCCTGGCATCTGTGAAAGTTGCTGTTATGACCCCCTCTGACCAGCCCTCTGTCCAGCCCAGCGACGGAGGGAGAGAAGGAATGCAATTTAAAGAAAGGCTTCCACACTGCAGCACTCAGAGATGAAAAAGAAGGGGATAATAACTGCCTGGAATGAGAGCTTGAGTGACAAGCTGCTCACCCTCCTTCTGATTGGCTAGTCAGAATTAGCTTCAGGATGACAGTTGGTGCTGACAGGATTTTGAGTGAGTTAGCATTTGAGAGTTGAGTGGGTGAGAAAGTCTGACAAGAAAGTTCAAACAGGTACCCCTTGGAAATTAGGGGAAAGATATAAGTTGCCCTAACTGTAACATCTTTGTTTGAGAAATAATTCTAATAAAGAAATTACAAATATAAAAGCCAGCACAAGCTGAAACCTGTTTACACAGCTAAGATAGGTATATGGTTTTGGCAGAGTGATTGAGGAATGATGAAGACTCTCATTCAGCCAAGCAAATACTGTTATGTCTTTTTAGGTGAAGAAGAATAATTCCTCCCCCAGGGAGGTTGGATCTAAAGACCACCCCAGGTCTGTTGTAAAAGGAAAATAATGTTGAAATAAGGTTTGGAAACCCGAGTATTAAAGAGAAATCTCTGGAGAAACATTGCTTTAACCAAGGTATTAGACAAAACACCTCCTACTTTTAAGGATTGCAAACATTGAAACTAAGCTGCAAGAAAACTATTTTGCCTATTATTTTTGAAGTATTCTGTTCTACCAACAAATTTTACCTCAGCAATTTCACCACCTGACTGCCTACATTCCATCCTTGCTTGTTCAATAAAATTGCTGTTTTGTTTGAGTTACTCAATCTCCAGTGTCATCTTCTTACTCTATAATTGTGTAAGCATGTTTCAGATGACTCACTTTATACCCTGATGCACCACCAGAGGGCACTGCTGCCGAGGAAAGCCCAGGTCACTCTCCACATCAATTCCAGAAAGCATGCCATGGTGGGAAGCCCAAGCAGGGAACAGAAGCCGAGCAGGTGACAATGCTCTCCCCATGCCTTAACCTAGCAGGTATTAGGTGCAGAGTAGATGGCGATGCCCACCCCTACCTTAACCCAGCTGATACTAGGAGCAGAGCGGGTGGTAATGCACTCCCCCCCTTCACCCAGCTGACATCAGGAGCAGAGCAGGTAGATATGCCCACTCTCTGCCTTAACCCAGCCAATATTAGGAGCAGAGCAGTGGCAATGCCCACTCCCCACCTTAACACAGCTGGTAATAGGAGCAGAGCAGGTGGCAATGTACACCCCCACCTTAACACAGTGGATATTAGGAGCATAACAGGTGACAATGCCCACCCCACCTTAACCAAGCCGGTATTAGGAGTGTAGCAGGTGGCAATGCCTGCCTCCACTTCAGCCAGCTAGGATCAGGAGTAGAGAAGGCGGTAATGCCCACCCCTGCCTTAACCCAGCTGATATTAGAAGAAAAACAGGCAGCAATGCCAACCCCCTCCTTACCACAACTGTCATTAGGAGTGGAGCAGGTGGCAATGACCCCGCCTTAACCCAGCTTGAAGCAGAGCAAGGAGCAGAGCAAGTGGCAGTGCACGCACACACATGCCTTAACTCAGCGGGTATTAGGAGTGGAGCAGGTGGCAATGCCCACCCCCACCTTAACCCATCTTGTATTAAGAGTGAAGCAGGTGGTAATGCCCACTCTTCACCTTAACCCAGCCGGTATTAGGAAGAGGTGGCAATGCCCACCCCATTTACCCAGTTGGTATCAGGAGTGGAGTAGGTGCCAGTGCCCGCCCAGTGCCTTCACCTGGGTGGGATCAGGCACAGAGCAGGAGGCAATTCCCTTCTTCCATTCACTCAGCTTGGAGAAGAAGTGGAGCAGGTGGCAATGCCCACCCCCTTCAACCTACTGGAATAAGGTGCTGATCAGGCAGCAATGCCCACCCCATCTTCACCCTGTCGGAATCAAGCACCAAGCAGGCAGAAATCTCCGCCTCCCTTCAACCTGCCGGAATCAGGAGCAGAGAAGGTGGCAATGCCTGCAACCCCTTCACCCAGTTGGGATCAGGAGCAGAGCACGTAGCAAAGTCCACCACCTGCCTTTGCCTGTCGGGATCAGGTGAGGAGCAGGAGGTAGTTCTCATGCCCCCCCTTCACCCAGCAGGGAACAGGTGGCAATTCCCACCCCCGCTTCACCGAGCTGGGATCATGCTTGGAACAGGCAGCAATGCCTGCCCCCCTTCACCCAGCCGTAATCAGGTGCAGAGCAGAAGGCAATGCCTGTTTTCCATTCTCCCCACTGGGATCAGGAGTGGAGTCGCTGGCAATGCCTGTCCCCTTTACCCAGCCTGTATCAGATGTGCAGCATATAGCAAAGCCCACCACCCCTTCATGTTGCTGAGATCAGGTGTGGAGCAGGCACCCCCCCTCTTTCACTGGTAGGTATTAGTGACGGAGGAGGAGGGAATGCCTGCCTGCCCACTCTCCCCTTTCTAGAGCACATTGTATTTATTCACACAGTGGGCTTTGTTTCTAGTTTCATATAAAGAAGAAAAGGGGACCTACGTTTCTCCGATCAAGTTTCTGGGCTGGGCTAAAAAGCCAAAGATATAACTGCTTAACAGGGTGGGACAATAAGAACTTTACAACTATAAACAGAGACACACTACTTGAGGCTGTCATAAATCAGTCACTAACTCAAGACGCCTTCCTTCAGCCACTCAGCAGGCAGTTATATACCCACTTTAAAAAATCATCCCTAGACAAAAAATAATGTAGCCAATTACCATCCAGTCTCTAATCTGCTCTTTCTAGGCAAAGTGATCGAAAGGACAGCAGCAGATCAACTCCAGGTCTTCTTCAATCACTGTGGTGCTCTGGACCATTTTCAATCTGGTTTCAGGCTGGGCTATGGGATAGAGTCAGCTCAAGTGGCTTTAGTTGATGATCTGCATCTGAATGTAGACAAAGGCTATGCTTCTTTGTTGCTTGTTTTGAATCTTATCTGCTGCTTTTGATACAGTAGATCATGCAATTCTGCTGAGGCATTTGGAGGCAGAAGTAGGAATCAGAGGATGTGCCTTGGGGTGGCTGGCTGGATTGCCGTGCGCGCAGGACCTCCCAGCCCTGCGCTCAGCCACCCCGCACAGCAAGCCAGCTGCCAAAGCACACGCTCTTGCTGCCGACAGCTCCGCAGCTGACCAGGTGCTGAGGTGGCTGGCTTTCTGCGCGGCCAGCTGAGCACAGGGCTAGGAGTCCCTCCACACAGTTAGCATGCCCTGCTGCCCTGTGCCACCCTTGCAGCAAGCTGGCCGCCCCGGCGCCCGTTGAGCCACGGAGCTGGTGGTGGCGAGAACATGCACTGGGGCAGCAGGCTTGCTGTGCGGGGTGGCTGAGTGCAGGGCTGGGAGGTCCTGCGCGGCAATCCAGGCAGCCGCCCCATCGGCGGGGCTGGCGAGGGTCTCCCAACCCTGTGCTCAGCCTCCCAGGCAGTTGGCAGCTGCGCCCAGTGCCACCTCTTTGGTGGCTCCGGGGGCATGCTACCCCCCTGCCCCCCACTCGATCCAGCCCTGGTCATAGCTGCAGAGGACTCTCCACCACTGAGCGATCTTGTCTCACCATCCTGCTGTTCCTCCAAATGTGGTGTGTATACGCAAAGAGAAGCAGAAATTATAGATCCCTCTCTATTGTGTACACGCACATGAACAGTACATTTTTCCAAACAGCAGCCAAAAAGGTGGGGCTTCATGATCCTGAAGGTCCTAATGTATGGATTGAAGACTGCTGGCATAGAGGAGACATTTTGTATTCAATGAGGAAATAATAAACTTCATTAGCATACATCAAACCCCTTGGAATGAATAACAGAACATTTCAATTAGCAAAACACTCTTTTTGAAACAATAGAGAAGCAATTGTATGGCTCCAGTACAAGGGTACAATTAGCATCATGAAAGATTAATATGAAAGAAACTGTACTGGAACATTATCATTTATGCTCCCTTCTTTTGCCACATCTGGTCATTTACTTTGTACGAAGCCACCTCAAGTCATCTCCAGCAAATTACTGAACAACAAATACAGAATAATATAAAAAAAAATGATGAGAAGCAGTGATTGAATTGGGGCTGCTTCAGAACAGGTGCTAATGATATTTGAAGATAAGGGGAGAGAGGGTCTGACACATGACAAAGGCAAGATCCATATACATTGCCCTGGCATAAATGGCCCAGGCTAGCCAGATCTTGTAAGATCTCAGAAGCTAAGTAGGGTTTGCCCTGGTTAGTATTTGGATGGGAGACCACCAAGGAAGTCCAGAGTCTCTATGCAAACATAAGGAATGGCAAACCACCTCTGTTTGTCTCTTGCCTTGAAACCCCCATGGGGTTGCCATAAGTTGGCTGTGACTTGTCAGCATTTTCTACCACATGATTAAAGGGGAGCAGCAATCACTGGTGGTTAAAAAAAACACACACACCAGAATCTCAATTTTGACTTGAATTGGATGGTCCAGTTAGCCCAATCTCATTAGATCTTGGAATCTAAACAGGGTTGACTGTGATTTGATGGCACAAAATAGTAGTAGTAGTAGTAGTAGTAGTAGTAGTAGTAGTAGTAGTAGTAGTAGTAGTAGTAGTAAAAATGGTTTTACCCATGCAAAAAACTGGTTCTAAATATAATACAAGTGACCAGCATGTTAAAAATGACTTTAAATTTTAAAAAGACAAGCAGCATACAATAATTTCATTTGATAATAGCTAAGAAACCAGACTGATTGACTTGTATCTAATGGCTGTTTTTTGTCTTTGGAAGAGTTCTTTTGCTAGCAGGGGGGATTTCTGCTCATCCTGGGGATCTCCTTATTCCTAAGGAGTCCTGTTTAAAGGAGATCCAATGGGGAGGAGAAATGGGGAAGTGCAATCCTACAAGCTCCATTCCACTTTCATTACTCATTGGATAAAAGCCATTGCGAATGAAGTAAAATTGTGGATTTATGCATTTATGGTCCACCTTTCTCATTGAGATCCAAGGTGGATTACACACTGAAAATGAATCCTACTATATAAAAAGCTAAGCGTATTCAAGACAACTCACTTCCTACCCTGATGTGTCACCAGAGGGTGCTGTTGTGGAGGGAAGCTCAAATCAGGCAGCCAGAACTCTTGAGAACATGCCATGGCAGAAAGTCCAGGCCACGATTAGGCATGGAGCAGGCAGCAATGCCTACCCTCGCCTTCACCCAGCTGGGATCAGGAGTGGAACAGGAAGCAATGCTCAGCTGCCATTCACCCAGCTGGGATCAAGAGCAGAGCAGGTAATAATGCTGGCCTGCCCTTCTCTCAGCAGGGATCAGGAGGGGAGAAGGTGGCAATGTCTGCTCCCCGTCTTCACCTGGCTGAGATCAGGAGTGGAGTAGGTAGCAATGCCTGCTCCCTGCCTTCACCCAGCTGGGACCAGGAGCAGAGTAGGTGGCAATACCCATCCCTCACTGTCACCCAACTGGGATTAGGAACAGAGCAGGTGGCAATGCATGCCTGTGCCACCTTCAACAAGCTGGAATGAGGAGCAGAGTAGGTGGTAATGCTCGTTGGCCCTTCACCCAGCTGGGATCAGGAGGGGAGCAGTTGGCAATGCCTGCTCTCCATCTTCACACAGCTGGGATACAAGAGGAGCAGGTGACAATGCCCATTCCCGCCTTTACCCAATTGGGATCAGGAGCGGAGCAGGTGCCCTCACCTTCACCCAGCTGGGATCAGGAGTGGAGAAGGTGGCAATGCCCATCCCCTGCCTTCACCCAGCTGGGATCAGGCATGGAACAGGGGAATATCCGCCCCCCCCTTCATCCATCTGGGATCAGGAGTGGAGCTGGTGTCAATGCCTGCTCCGTCTTCACCAAGCTGTGATCAGGAACAGAGAGGGACAATGCCCAACCCCTGCCTTCATCGATCTGGGATCAGGAGCAAAGCAGGTGGCAATGCCCATCCCCTGCATTCACCCAGCTGGGATCAGGAGGAGAGAAGGTGGTAATGCCCGCCCGCCACCCTCACTCAGCTGAGTGAGGGTGCAGAGCAGGTGGCAATGTCCGCCTAACCTTTACTCAGCTGAGATCAGGCATGGAACAGGGGAACACCCACCCCACCTTCATCCAGCTGGGATCAGGAGTGGAGTAGGTGGCAATGCCTGCCCTATACCCTCACCCAGCTGGGATCAGGTGCAGAGCAGGTGGCAATGCTCGCCCAACCTTTACTCAGTTGGGATCAGGCATGGAGCAGAGGAATACCCACCCCACCTTCATCCAGCAGGGTTCAGGAGTGGAGTAGGTGGCAATGCCCGCCTACCACCCTCACCCAGTTGGGATCAGGTGCAAAGCAGGTGGCAATGCCCGCCCAACCTTTACTCAGCTGGGATCAGGCATGGAACAGGGGAATACCCACCCCACCTTCATCCAGCTGGGATCAAGAGTAGAGTAGGTGGCAATGCCCGCCCCCTGCCATCACCCAGCTGGGATTAGGAGTGGAGCAAGTAGAAATTCCTTCTCCTCTTCACCCAGCTCAGATCAGGAGCAAAGCAGATGGCAATGCCCACCCCTCCTTCAGTTGGCTGAGATCAAGAGCAGAATGTATAAAAAACAATGGCTTTTCCCGTAATATACCACCATAACTACCAGAGAGAAAACTGTCAGGAGAAATCAACCACAACCTTGTAACTTATCACAATTATTTCAAAAGTGCAATGTGCTATAATCATACATCAAATTCATATCCAATAAATATATATCTATATACAATCATTCATATACATATACAAGAATAACCCAAACAAGACGGGCAATAAAGTCCAAAGAGGATCTCCTTCAGTATATAACTTCTTTTGCCTTCTTGTAAACACTCACATGCATGTATGGAAGTAACCCAACCAGGAACGGCAATAAAGGCCAGAGAAAGATCTTTTTCAGTGATGTGTCTTCTTTTATCTTTTTCTTATCCTTTAAACGGCAGAAAATGGAATGGATGAAATACAGTTCCACGCCCTATCTGGCCCTATTTGTGCTATTGAGTTCTTTATGATGCTATGAGCAATTTCTAATTTAAGATGATAAACTAGAGCATCAGTTCAAGATATAGTTGGAAAGTGGGCTGTTATACATTTAGAATAAATGGTAAGGTAGTGTCAACATGTAATGAAATGCTTTAAAATTGATGAGAAGTTGTTCACATTGATCCCCTTTGCTTTATTGTAACTCCTAGCCATAGCGTTAAAATTAGATTGTGGTACAACTGACCTCTTTTCATTTGAATTATTTGGCTGCCTACCTTCTCTGACTGAGCCATCTCTTTTTTTTTTGAGGAGCAATGATGTATGCCATTTGCAGAGAACTGGTAAAAACAGAACATCTTCTATATGATTGGTAGTGGTGGCTGTCATGTAGAGCTGAAATGCTGTTTTGTAAGGTATCCTGATGTTGTATGTTGAGCTTGCTCTCTTGCTTTTTCTCTTTTAACAAAATACAATTCTGTAAATTCATCTATCACTTCTACGGCTATCACAGACCACAAATGAAAGCCACTGCATGTGCAAGAGCATCCAAAAGTTTTGATAAAACATCGGCAATATAGCAGGAATACTCATGTATTCCTGGGATACAATACAGCAGTTTGGATCTCACAGATCCATTCTCTTCATGGTGGTATCTGATGCTGGCAGGAAACACTTTGTGTTGGAGGAAAGACTGTAGGATCCAATCCATCGTCTTATTTCTATGATATTGTAAATGTATAGCTTTAACACTGAGACGAAATCTTCCGTAAGACCAGCCAATTGTTTGGTCAACGGCATCCCAAAAGAATCAAGACTGAAAGCCAAACAGCAGGGTGTGCTTTAGAGTTCTCAAGGGGATAAGAAGAGTGTTTCACTGCGAGAGAGAAAGATGGTGTGGGTGTTACAGGAGAAACTAGCAACTGCACCATCATTTGCACAACCTGAAAGAATCCCTCTGTGAGCTTTTCTGTATCATAATTTGAGAATGCATTTGCAAATAATGAATAAGAAATGATGCACAGAGCCGTCACATGAATGGGGTCGGAAGCTTAAAGGGAAAACTGAAGATTCAGAAATAAGCAACTTTCCTTCAGCACCAAAGAATTTTCTAAAAATGATTCCCGCTTTTTTTGCTTTAGCATTTGCATTTGCAATTTATGTTCTTGCACACAATCTGATATGTGCTGTACTTTTGCTAGCGGTGAATGTCAAGGTTCTTTTAAAATGACTTTCTTAATACTGAAGATGACAAATATGACAGAAATAACAATGATTATTACAAATGGTTGTTCTCTAGTCAAGTGCTTCCATCCACATTTTAGGGAATCTACTGTTAATAAGCCAAACCCTTTTAAATCCTGTTGTTCACTGCAGAGAATTAAGCACTTGCCTAACTTTCCCAATTCAATCAAGACAGCCCTCCTGGCTGGCAGCTCCGCGGCTTGGACAGGGGCCACATTTGCTGCCATGAAAGAAGGAAAAGCAGCGTACCTTTCCTGGGCATCTGAGGGCCAAGCTACACATGACAAATGACACTTGAACGGCAAGTGGATTGAGTGGAGGGCAAGTGAACAGGGAGAAATACACTTGCTGTTCAAGTGTCATTCGTCATGTGTAGCTTGGCCCTGAGGCTTCGCTGGGTGGGCAGAGAAAAAGCCTTATTAGCCAGCTCCGCCGTGCCTCAGAGCTCAGCTGCCTTGTAGTTTGGCCCACCCACCCTCCCTATAGCAGTGCAGGATTAGCCAGCCGTTGTTTATCAGGGCCAGGTCGGAATTTTTTCTCTTCCTCTGATGGGCCAATAAGGGGAGGTGTTTTTTGCCTGCCTTGCACTGTGGGATTGAGTTATGCAATTGGTATAGTGGAGCTGTAAATAGTTTGGTCACTGGCAAGTTAGGATGAGAAAAGGAGCAGGCCGGTGACCCCCTTGGCACATCCCCATTGGTGGGGAATTGGGGTCTGTCAGGAGCAGTTGGTAGTTGTATGGCTGCAAGTTGCAAGGGCAGACTGCCCTGTGGTGCCCCTTGTACAAGTAAGGCTCTCCTGCTGTATGGCAAGATGCTACAGGCTTGTGCGGGGGGGACCATTTGCCTAGCTGCTGGGTACAGCCATGCATTGTATGGTTCACCCCTGGGGCAGTGGAGGCTTGCCAAGATAGGTCAAGGCAGAGGTCCAATGTGACCGCAGGGCTTAACCTGTACTGCTAGTTAGTTAGAACCCTTGCCATATTGACAGTTTATGTTGTAATCAATAAAGTGGCCCAATTTTACACCCAAGCCTTGTGTCTGCCTTTTATTTCAGCTGGGGAGTGGGAATGAGCTTTACTCAACTTTGGATGGATCAGGTCCACTGTAGGAATATCACATGGGAATTTACACATTGTATTTCCAGCAAGTTCTTATCTTTAAAATATCCTGTGCTTTATATTATTTCAGGGTTTTTTTAGTGTTTTTAAAATGAATTACAATTTTAGAAATAGTCATCCAGCCTTTTCAAAAGCAATTATTAAACATTTGTGTGTATTGCACACATCTATGTTACTGATTTGAACTATTAGATATTGTTCTAAACCCAACTGGACATCAGGAAAAAATAGGTCATACAATTTAAATTGGAGGGGGGTATAAAAAAAACAAAGGGAGGGGAGTCCCAACTGAGATCTCATAAGATCACAGTTGGCTTTATGAGATTGTCTAGCAAACCCATACAACTGGACATTTTAAAAGAACGACAACTAATAGTAACCAAGGTGAGAGGGGAAAAGAAGCAGCAGTTGGGTTGGGAGAAAGGAGGCAGCAATGTTGGGAATAGAAGAGGAGCAGGCAAAGTCAAAGGAAAAGGAGGAGGTGGTAACAGCTGGAGGGGGGAGGACTTGGAAGCAGGGATGGGAGGATAAAGAGGGCTAGCAAGAGGACCAACAGAAGGATGGGATTTCCACTCACCTGCAAGTTCCTTCCAGGCCCTCTGTTTTTGTAATAAATTTCATTAGGCATTCTTTCCTTTATGGGATTACTATCTTCTTCTCTCTTTAAGTAACATGGAATATGGGGTTTAATTCACACATTTCTTGCAGGTAGGGTTGCTAGGTCCTCCAACTCCCCTGGTGGGAGATCAGGGGCCTGGCACTTAACATGCTGTTTTCCTGAGCTCCTGTTTGCGTGCGCACACAGTGTGATGTCATCACTTCCAGGAAGTGACATCATTGTGTGGGTCAAGGGGCAGCCTGGGTGTGCTCCCATGCTCAGCATGGGGCCAAACTGGCCCACTGTGTAGCATGATGCGGCCTGAATCAGGCCCACTGCAGGGCGAAAATCAGGCCGCTGTGGGCGTGGGGGTGCGCCATACTGCCCAGCGTGCCCCCACTGGCCAAGTAAGTGGGGACGGGGGGAGGGTGGGAGCAGGTGAATATGTAAACTGGTTTCCTAGAAACACCTTATGTTACAGGTGTCATCATGGTTGTATGAAAGATTTCTCTGTTTATCTGTTTTCCTCATTTTCACATATCATTTCTTCCCAATGGGGACCCCAAAGCAACTTGCAACATTCTCCCCCTTTCCATAGTATTCTCACAACAACCTGTTGAGGCAAGTTAGACTGAGAGTGTATGACTGGCCTGAGGTCACCCAGCAAGCTTCCAAGGTAGAGTGCGAATTCAAATCTGGATATCTCCAATCCTAATTTGACACCACTATGCCACACTGGGTCTCATACAGTCCATGGAGTTCTATCTGCAAAGGCCCATATTTATTTGTTTAGATATTTATACTCGACTTTTCTCTCTGATGGGAATCAAAAAGAAACCTGTAATATCTTTTTCCCCTCCTTTATTTTATACTCACAACAACCCTGTGAGGTAGGCTAGGCTGAGAATGTGTGATGGGCCCAGCAAGTTCCATGGCAGAAGTAGGGATTCAAACCTGCATCTCCCAGATCCCAGTCCAAAACTCTAACCAATACTTCATGCAGGCTGCTGGGCAGGGCTCATTTTGAGGGGGAATGCACAGGAACACAGTTCCGGCAGTTCTCCCAGGAGGTCAGGTGGCCCTGCCCACCTGATTTTTGGCCATTTTGGGCCCATTTTGGCCTGGATTGGGGCTAAAACTGCCCAGATCAGGCCTCTGACGGGTGGTGGATCACTCTCCTGCTCAGCAGCATCCCAATCCTGACCATTTTGGGCCCCTTTTTGGCCATTTTCAGTCCCTTTTTGCCATTTTGGGCCCAATTTCGGCCCAGAATGGCCAGGATTGGGTCCAAAACAGCCAGGATAGGTGATGCCAGGGGGTGTGGCATATGCAAATCAATTATGCTCATGACACACTTCCGGTGATGGCAAGGGGCATGGCATATGCTAATGAGTTATGCTAATGAGTTATGCTAATGAGTTCCTACAGTTCTTTTTCTACGAAATGACCCCTGCTGGTGGGACTCATCTGCTCATTAACACATGCAGTAGTCACTTGATCATCAACAAGAAATGCACCTGTATGTCTGAACCAATTCATAGCTTTCAGGAAATAGCTGTTTAAAAACAACTGGTTACAGCAGAAGCTAACAAAAACCTGAAAGTGAATTATTTTTCTAGTTTAAGCTAATCACAAAAGCAAAGATGACGTCCTCACCTAAGTTAGTATATTTATATTCATAAATTTATTTGAATATACCACAACTGTGTTTGTCAGAGTAGACGTGGTCACAATTTATCTGTTATGACACTGGTAGGTAAGCGCAATGGAAATACAAGTGCAGAACACCATGATGGAAACGTATAAATCAATTAGAAGGGCATATATGCACAGCTATATTATTTTGCAAATGCCCAGTTTGATTGATGTTCTAACTGAACTGATTAATACCACTGGCTTCTGCAAATATTTTAGTGCTTTCCCCCCTCCATGGAATCCAGAATGAGAAACTAGCATTAGCAATATTTCACAAAGTTAATAGCAGTGACTCTCAGGACACCCAAACCAAAATATAGAAATAGTTACACAAGCTTCCCTTCTCCTCCAACCTTCATTGATTTCTATCCTGCCTTCCCAAAATGCTTCTGGTAACCATGAAATAAAGATCCATATAATCATAAGACCATTAAAAAAATTCACCACCTAATAGAATTTTAAAAAGTTGTTGACTAACCCCTTGTCTAATATATGCCACTTTGACCAGGATGCCATATACTAGGCTGCTGTAGCATAGTGGTTAAATGGTTAAGCACTCTACTGGTTTGAATCCCAGTACTGCTATGAGCTCAGTAGATGGCCTTGGGTAAGCCATTCCTCTCAAACCCAGTCCCCCAGCTGTATTGTGGGGATAATAATAACACTAACTTGTTCACTGCTCTGGGTGGGGCACTAATCTGTCTAGAAGAGCGATATATAAGTGCATATTATTATTGTTGTTATTAAAGTTAGTATATGGTTCAGATGTCAGAGGAAGTTACTTTAAGCAAAGATGCAGAACATTCCTCAGTGCCTCAAAAATTCAAGACACAAAAAGGATCAGAATAAAAGTATGCAAATTAATCAATTACTCAACTCCTATAACTATCCCTGCTCAAATTATTTACCCTTTCTTATGTAGAATATGCTTGGAAGCAGGAGGAATGGAGAATGCATGCAGATTATAATGTACACATTTTAATGTATATTTCCAAACCATCTTTTTACACCAGCTACACCACAGATGACCAGATAGTCAAAACTTATGAAATAAATAGCAATGGCTTCATGACAACATTTGCAGAACCCCTTCACACATTTATTTATTTAGAAAAGAACATATACCACCTCTCCAGGAGCTGGTCTGAAGTGGCATACAAAATTAAATATAATAATAATAAAAACAAAGCATTAAAAAAGGCATTGATCAACATCTACCATCAAAACCCCAGCCAAGCATAAAAACAGATCACTGGCAGTTTAAAACAACAGTTTCCATAATAAAAAAAATATTAAAAGATCAACCCCTTAATTAAAAGATTGGGAGAACAGAAATATTTAGGCCTGGTACCTAAATGAAAGTAATATAGACACACCCTTGTGTGCAGTGTACAATTAATGGCTTCTTGGTTGGGAAGCAATGAATTCATTATATTTCTTTTCTCCCAGAAAACTAGAATGCTAAACTGGGGTGAAACAGAGGTTTAGAATCCAAGTTGATAGAGTGGTGAGGGGGGGGGGATCCAATTACAGAGGCAACTGCATTAAGACATCATGGATAACTACAGTAGATTCCCGAATATAGAAGCCTCCGAACACATGCCATGGCAAGGGGAGGGGGAAAGTCAGGGAACCATGAAAACATGGTGACAAGCTGTGTTCATGTACATCACAGACAAGCCAATCCCATGGTGTCTGAAGGTGGCCAATGCCTTCATATGTTTGAGAGCCACCCACAACCTCTGCTGCTTTCCCCACATAATGCACTCTGCAATTGGATTTTACTATGTAAGGCAGACATCCTTAAAAGGACGGCCCACTCACTGAACACTTTCAGCTCTTTTCCTTCACTCCACACGTCTCCGATTTCAAAACTGTAGCAGGCTCTTTGGCCTCCATTTTTTTCAGCACCTTTTTGGGGAACTTGGGAAATGTGTTCTCAGAAAAGGTGCCAAAAAATCAGAAGCCAAACAGCCTGCTACCGTTTTGAAATCGGAGACGTGTGAAGTAAAGGAGAAAAGCCAGCAGCATTCGGTGAGTGGGCTGTCCTTTTAAGGATGTGTGGAAATGGCCTAAAATGGGAACATCCACTTGCAAACTATTGCTGATGTACATTGAAAGTGGATTGAAAGTGCATTACTCAGCATGGGTCAAAGCAGTCCCAATCTTCATAGCGCTTGAGACTATTCCGTACGTCATGGCCACAATCCAACAAAGAGTGAAATATGCTTAGACCCATTGAAATGAAACAGAATTAAGAGCACTTAGCATTAGGCTGGACTGTGGCCAGTTCAGTTCCTTTTCAAAAACATGCTCAGTGCAGTACGGATAATCATGTGTGAAAAGTGTTGTGAATGTATGTGAGTGCGGATGGAGTCTTGTGAGCAGAGCATACATTTTGCAAAAGGTCCAATCTGAATCCCTGGCATCCCCACTGAAAGCTTCTTAAAAACCACTAGCATGGGGTAAGAATAGATCACTGCCTGAGACTATGGACAGCCAATCAGAGTAAGTAAATCAGATATATGTGGCAATAGTCTGACTCAGTATAAAACAGGTTAAGGCACTCATGTGCCTTCCTACAAATTCACAAATCTGGCAGCATTCATTTACGTGCAGAATAAATGGAATCTAGCATTTACTCTTCTGACTCACAGGGCCAGTGAATACAGTTATTAGCCCCAGGACAATCATTTCCAGGTGTATTACGGAGAGGATAATTTGGGTGTGGCAGGTCTTTGAAATAGCATCTCCTTGGGGAGATGAACCTGTGACTTTTGCAACTTGCACTTTTGTGGGTGCCCCTTTCTTCAAAGCAGCTATGACCATTCTTCTAAAGAATGTGATCAGATCTTGGGTTGGATCCCAACAACTTTTCTACCATTGGAAACAAAGGGTGGGGGTCCTCTTTGCTCAGCAAAAAGGCAATGTTGAGGATCATAGCACCTGCGTGGGCAAAAGCCATGTGGGGATAAAACAGTTAAAAGGAGGGGGGATTAGCTGAGATTGAGTGAAAAAAATGGCTGAATCCAATCCATCAGTATGGCAACTGCGTACAAAAAGCAGAGCATAGAGAATACATATGATTTCCCTATATGCAAATCTTGGAGAGATTTAAATTAGACAAGAGTCACTATGACTTTGAGCAATCTAAAACTGAATTTGAAATTGCCCTCTGTACAAAAGATGAACATGTTATTTCCATGCATCTGACGAAGAGAACTGTGGTTCTCGAAAGCTTATGCTACAGTAAAGTTGGTTAGTCTTAAAGGTGCTAATGGACTGTTTTCTATTTTGCTACTACAGACTAACACGGCTAACTCCACTGATCTATGTTATTTCGAAAATGTATAAACTTTTGTTGAGGTTTGAGACGGAAGAAGAGCAAGTAAAAGAATGTATGATTAAATGGGCAGAAAATTGTGGACATGACATATTAATGGAGCAATAGGAAAATATGTGGACAAGGGGGTTGGAATTTACATTAAACTCTAGTATCAAAGAAAATTTTTATAAAATGATGTATCATTGGTATATGACTCCTGAAAAATTAGCTAGAATGTATAAGGGTGCTTCAAATGTATGTTGGCAATGTGCTAAACAAGAAGGAACATTTTTCATATGTGGTGGACATGTAAGAAAGCAAAGAGTTTCTGGTTGCAGATACAATAATCGATTCAGAAGATTTTGAAGATTAGAATCCAGTTGAAACCAGAGATTTTTTTTGTTGGGAATAATGGACAGCCAATTGGAAAGAAGCTTTGGAACTTTGTTTTTATATTTGATTACGGCGACAAGAATACTGTATGCACAAAAGTGGAAAACTCCAACATTGCCTACAGTGGAGGAATGGTGGATAAAAGTGTTGGAGTTTTTGTCAATGGCAAAAGTTACTTCACTGATTAGGGAAAAAGCATTAGTTACATTTTTGACTGAATGGAAACCCTTTATAGACTTTTTACATGAAATGGATAATAAGGACTTGATGACATCTGGATTTATAGATTAAGAAACATGAACAATAGAAATGTTTAACTTAGAAAAAGTGAGATTCTGAAAATGATCTATATTTGTGGCGGAGAAAATCAGAACCCGATCTGTAATTTAGTTTAAGAGTTTCTTTTTCTTTTTTTCTTTTTTCACTTGTCTATGTATTGCTAGTGTGTCTTCTTTTTAGAATGTTTTTTTATCCTCTATATTTGTTGTCTATAGCTTTTATGTTATTGTTTATAGTTTAAATAAAGAAAAATTCTACAGGAGAATACATGTGATCAAACTGAAAAAGCCAATAGAAACACCTTTGATTTTTATGCAGATATGACCTTTTATTATTATTATTACAGCACTTCTCACATATTTGGAAATAGGGACCTTTTTTCTTTTGATTGACTGTTATAAAACAGAATAAAGGTTTACAAAAAAAGTTATTAGTTTTCTGCATGTCAAAAGAACATATTTAAAGCCACAATTTGTAGGCAATACAGAGAAAATTCCAAGAGCTATTGTAGCCTTTAGCACTTTCATACAATCTGTGTGTCAGAGGTCTTCTCTTTGTTCTCTGTATGCTCAAAATCACACTTAATATATAATGCATTTGCTACTTCAGAAGCCTTTCCACAATTGATGTCCCATAGAGGTAGATGCTGTATTTCTGTACTCTAATATTATATATCAGAAAGGAAGTATGTAAGACACAGTAGAAAATGCAGTCCTTTAGAGATAGTTCACAGATGGTGGGATAAAGAAATAACTCTGAGGGCCAAGCTACAAGTGACGAATGACACTTGAACAGCAAGTGTATTTCTCCCTGTTCACTTGCCCTCCACTCAATCCACTTGCCGTTCAAGTGTCATTCGTCATGTGTAGCTTGGCCCTTAGTCTCTGGTTCTCCTCACCTGGCACCCGTGTACCTAATGCATCTGATATTTAGTCACAAGAAAAGGTTTGGATGGACTTTGCAGACAGGATGTACACAATTACACATATCCATAATTCAGGTCATATGTAGAGATGGGCACAAACAGAAAACCCCCCCGAATATGATGTTAATTGTTCGTTGCCATCCATGAAGAGGGACTCACGAACAACCATGAACATGGCCCTGTTCGTGAACATGTTCGTGGTTGGCTGTTTGTGGGGGCCAGCAGGCTCTCCTCCAGCCATCATCCAAGTCAAGATCCGTACTGCACCACTCCCAGAAACCTGACCTGAGCAGGCACCAGGAAAGGTACTAATAATAAATAATAGCTTGGCCCAGAGCCTGGCAGCAGCCCTGGCACTTGAAGGGGTAGAGCCCTATCCCACCACACACAAAGAAAATTCAAGCTCCAATGTGCTCTATCAAAATGCCAACAGCAACTGTCTTTCCACTGTCTGCAGTCAGAGATGGGAGCTACCTTCCCCCCTGCTCTTTGCTCCCTTGTTGTAACAAATTTGGAGCTCCACACTTGAAAGGAAGACCTGCCTATCAAGCTAAATTGGGCTTAGATTGGGGTTTCCAGGGCAACAGCAGGAGTTCAGAGTTCAGACAATCCCTGCCTAAGTTGCCAAGGGAATTGATTGCAGGTGCCAGACTGTCTGGCTTGACGAACAGCAAGAAAGGAGGCTTGCAATGACCACCTGTTCATTTAGAATGGGGCTTCACAAACAGCTTGTTCACGAACAGCAGATTGGGCTGTTTGTGGCTTTTTAAAATTGTATTGCTGTTCGTGCCCATCTCTAGTTAAATGTACCACTGTACAAATAGAGGGAGGGAGCTCACACAGAACTCCAAAATTTGCTTTCCTGGCCAGCTGCATGTCTACACTGTGAGACCAAGCCCTTACTCATGCCCAAGATATCATAAGTAATGGTAATTAATACTAAGTTATTAATTTGATGAGATATTGTTAGTGGTCAGACCTGCTCTCACAATATTTCCCGCATAAGGAGAATGCTCCCTGTACCACTATTAGTGGAATCCAATCAAGTTGCTTCTCCCTGCTTAACAGAAGAGTGCTAGATATTCCTTTTGCATTCATCTCCAATTTGCCTCTCCACAAACAGTAAGATGGCTTAAGGTGAGTGGTCGTGCAGATCTGCAGTAGACGAGCAAAGTTCAATTCTAGTAGCACCTTAAAGATCAACACTTTGTTCATCTTTAGGGTGTCTCTAGACTCAAACCTTACTCTTAAATATCAAGAGATGTGACTGCCCAAAGGCTGCTGTTGAACACTGCTTATATACAAAAGACCTGTGTCATTTTAAACGAGTGGCCAAATAGTTGCTTATCCACAATGATATTTTGATGTTGTTCCCATCTAGATAACCACAATGAAATTTGATACAAGCTGTTCTTCTCTTTTCATCCAAAGAAAATCAATCTTTTGTTTGGTTTGCAGGAAAAACAAAAAAATAACTGGAACATAGGTTCTCACTGCAGCAATGGTTAAGTAGTATTGGTTTTAAAATAATGGCAATATTTTGAAAATCTTTGGCCTTTCTACCTTCAAGGAGGGATGGATGGATTGATGGGTGGATGATGCTTATCACCCCAGAGAATCCTCTGTCTATTGTAGTTAAATCTGGGACACAGAATCCATTCATGCTGTTTTAGATTACCATACATATGAGCTGAGATTCAGGGATACTTGTCTAGTATTGATAAAGATGAAGAGAGCTGTGGTTCTAGAAAGGTTATGCTACAATCAAGTTAGTTTGTCTTAAAGGTGTCTTAAAGGTGCTACTGGATTCTCTATTGTTATGATAAGTTTGTCAAGGAAGAAGTTCAGAATGCCCCTGAACAAAGTCTGAAAAACATTTAGAGCGATGTTAGATGAAAGAACACAAAATGGAACAGTCTGTTCTCCAGATTCTCATTCACTAGCGGCTTTATGGGAGCCATTGGTTGTGCTCAGGACATCGGAGAGCTCAGGAAACTTGTTATTACACAGAGGCTGCTTTCTTACATGTTGGATAATGCACTTTAGCAATTGTTTGCATTTACCACAATTTTTTACATACATTTCTAGATTGCTCCACATAGCAAAGGGATGACGAAGTCATAAATTATGGTTACACATAAAATATCTATATATTTGTGAAGTCAAAGCCACATTTGGATAGTGTTAGGGTGTTTACTATGGCCATACTGTGATAAATGAAGTATCAAGAATACGCAGACTTGCAAAATAAATAAATAAATGAGGTTTCGTTGGATCAACCACTGAAGTTTTATGGAACGTTTACAAACATCATAACTACTCAGAAGTTAACATATAGGGCCTGGGAGGAACCAGATGGAGCTATGATGGGAAGGTTTGCAGAGAAGGAAGGAGCTGGTGCTATCACAGTAGCAGTCAGCTATTCAACTGAGTGAGTAAATGATGTTTTTTTGTGAGAAAATGGCACATGATTGGCTTGCAGGATTACAGTAAATAAGGGAAAGAGAATGGAGTTGCGAGTGAATGAGTGCAGGGGGTACTATTGTGAATTTGTGCAGCTCTCCGTGCTCTTTTCTAAATATAAATTGGATAAAATATCAACAAGGACTGATTATGTGATGGCAGGGATATAGTCTCAAAATATGACTATTCTGGATTCAGTGGTGATTCTATATGTTAGAAAGCAGCAATGTTGAAGTATGATAAGGATATCATGTTGTTCATTTTAACAAACAGCACAAACTGCTACATTTTAGCTAATTATTTTTCTTTGCTCATTTGAGTGTGGGCACACTGGGAGGCAGCTCTTGTTGGTCATGGAAAATTTATTTTTAGATTAGTTAGGCTTGCACACAGCTTTAGATAGCTTATGGCCCTTTCACTCTTGACGATTACTGGCCTTTATCCCAAGCTTTCCTTGGAGACAAAGACAACATGTTCTAAACAAAGACCAATTCAGGATAACAACAATGAAGGAAGATAAATGGATCCCACCCCCCCTCCATCGCCTGCTATCTTTTCTCATTATTTGAGGATTCCATAGATTTTATACAACTTGGAAACAAATCTTCCTGAAACCCATTCTAGGAAAATAAGCCAACATTTAAAACAAGTTTCAAGGTCTCTTAAGTGGCCAACCTATGCAATTCAATATAATTATATAAAAGTGCGCAATTATAATTACCTATATTTGAATTTCCAGTTACAGATAATATTCTAAAAATCTATGTATCATTTTTTACTTTATCTTACTATATTAAAAACATGTTTGTGGAGTTCCAGATGAGCCTTATATGTTACTTGCTGGTTGTTTTATTCTAAACTGTTGGCATTGTAAGAACATTTTTTAACATAGCACATCATTGCTCGGACTAAGATTCTCCCATAGGATAACAGTCCTATACTATACCAACAACTTCTCTGTTTGTTTTCCAGTGAATCTGACACCTTAAAGCATTATCCTGAAGTATTTGTCCAGTGTCTGACTACCTGATTGATGGACCACACAAATCAAATCATTTTATATCAAGTCTGCTAAACAACATTTGAACCTACCTTCCACCATCTAGAACTTATAAATGTCATTTGCTCTACTGTCCTGCGGTGCTGAAATAAGTGGCATTCATAATATTTTCTGAAAGATAAATTCCAAAGTCTCTAAAACTCCCAATCTGATTTGCAGCAAAATCTGATTGTCAGCCATCACCTAGAAATTAGAAGACAACTTTGAAACTGGCCATTGTCATTTCCAACATTTCCTTTTAATGCCCACGGTGCATCATCTCCTCACATTGTCCCATAACCTTTTAGTGCTGCAAAAGTCTGAGGGTCTGATTGCATATATACTAACACTGCAATCCTAAAAAGAGTTACTCCAGTCTAAGCCCACTGATTTGAACACCTTAAAGGATTATCTTGAAGTATTTGCCAAGTGTCTGACTACCTGATTGATGGATCACACAAATCAAACATTTTATATCAAGTCTGCTAAACTGGAGTAACTCTTCCTAGGATTTTACTGTAAATGTGAGGTCCGTTGGAGCCACATGTCTCCAGCAGTAAGATGAACAGCCTGCCTCTCATGGGCATCTTCTATCTGCAAAAGCACACTGAGTGGGACTGACAAAACCACTCCTTCCTCCACACATGCTTGTGAGCCCATTTCCTTCCCTCCACAGATCATTTTGAAGGTAATGCAGCAACCCCAGCCACAGCCGTTGGCTGCTATGGCCGGGTGCCATCCTTTGCCACCCTGGAAGGAGAAGGGGCAGCCTCTCCTTCCTGGGCATCCAGGCATTGTGAGAGGGGCAAAGCCTGAGGAAGGTGGAGCCTTATAAGGGGGCTCCACCTTCCTCAGTGCTCTCAGTCTGTGCCTCGTGCTTGGGCCACCCGCCACATCTTATAGCAGGGCAGGTCTAGCCGGTCACCATTTACAGGTCCAGGTAGGAATTTTTTCCCACTTTCACCAAATTGGGTTACAGTGAGGGGTGATTTTTCGCCTACATTGCACTGCAAACAGAGGTTGTGGTAATTGGACTTGGTAGAGCTGTAAACAATTTGGCCACTGGCAGGTTAGAGTTGGGGAAAATGAGAGTGGGCCAGTGAGCACCCTTGTCATCTCACCAAAAGTGGGGAATTGGGGTCTGTCAGGAGCGGCTGTGGCTTCACAACCCAGCTGCTAGGGCAGACTGCCGGATGGGACCTCCTGGACAAGTCCTTCCCTCAGGCTCCACAGCTTGGGGTGTTTGGAGGTTAGGGGGGGGAACCATTTCACCTGACCAGCTGGGCCCAAGCCATGCCTCATGTATGGCTCACACCTGGGGCAGTGGGTCTCACCCAGATAGGTTCAAGGAGGAGGTCTCACCCAGATAGGTTCAAGGAGGAGTGTGACTGCTGGCTTGACCTGTACCACTGGTTAGGCCCCCTTTGCCACATTAACTGCTTATGTTGTTGCTTTAATAAAGTGGCTCTTTAGTACCCTAGCCTTGTGTCTGCCTCTTCATTCTAACTAGGGTAGCAAACATGAGTTGAGTTGGTGTTTTCCCCACCCCACCTCATATTTAGCACATGTTTAATCAAATCCTGACATAACATCAATGCGCTGTGAGTTTTCCCACCCCCATTCTGTCTTACCAAATTACTATTTTGAGGGACTATTTTGGCAGTGACAGTGTCATGAAATACTTGGACCTAACTAATGAATTACATTAATTTTAAAGACAATATAATTGAAAAGGCAATGGAGGGATCCAGTGATGTAATGGCACTTTTGTCATTGTACAGGCACTTCAGTTGGTCAAGGAGGGGCATGTCATATTTGCCATACTCCCCTCTTTCTGCAGATATCCCACCTTTACCCTATTGTAAACCCTGACCTGGATAGCCCAGGTGAGCCTGATCATGACAGATCTCAGAAGCTAAGCAGGGTTGGCCTTGGTTAGTAACTGGATGGGAGACTTCCAGCAAAGACCAAGGTTGCAGAGGCAGGCAATGGCAAACCACCTCTGTTAGTCTCTTGCCATGAAAACCCCGCCAGGAGTCACCATAAGTCAGCTATGACTTGATGGCGCTCTCCACCACCACTCTATTGTAAAGTACCTTGACCCACAGAAACAGAAATTTGGGGAACTCAGTGGGCTGCATCAGATGTGGGGAGGATGGAAAGTTCCACTCCATGAGCATTTGCAGTGATTTGGATCCAACCTCTTTATGAAATGACACAAAAAGTTACTTCAACTTGCATTGAGAGCTAGCTTACTCAGACGGCCAATCTGGAAACAAGCTGGTTATTATATTTATTATTATTTAGAACATTTGTATGCTAACTTTCTACACAAATAAAGTACTCAAAGTGGTGAACATAATACATTATTTTTTAAAAAAAAATATTTTAAAGCAATTTAAATTTTTAAAAGCATTTAAATAATATCAAATAAAACACACACACAATGACCAGCTGTTTAATCGAAAGGGGAAAATGAGAGAACCTGCAACTATTTGGTCAACTTTTTAAAGACCTTTTTAAAATATTCCATTGCAGAGATTAATGTAGAGTATCTGAATAAGAAATCATACCAAATATTTTTATAGTCATGCATACGCTGCCTTGAATGAAGCTTGTGTATCTTCCATATGTCCCAATTAAGATGAATACGATAACTGTCATACTACTGCTTTTGCCTTTTTCTAAAAGTATCTGTTAAAAATAAACATTTGTCAACTACAAAATATCAGAAAGCAGCAAAAATTCAATAAACATTATAATGAACTAAGTCACAGCATGACACCAGCCCAACAGCGTTACTCTCTTTAATATGCCTTACAGTCTTTAAACCTATCCACCCTGCTGGAAGAAACCTTTGGCCCATTCAAGACTTAATCCCTCTCCAGCAGTGTCTTGATCAAGATACTTAAGAAAGAACTTAATAATACTGAATACTAATTTAGCACTCAATTAGTACTCATTTCAAGTCTCTAGAAGGTTCCAGTAAAGAATAAGAATGGATTGCATAGACCATTTAAGCACATTGATCTTAATGGCCTTGGAGAGGAAAGCGAGCCTCACAGGTCCTCAGCCCTCTCCCAGATCCTCCAGCTATAATTCTTGACCATCATGCCTACTGAAGACAGTATGGCAGCTAGCTAGCATGGCTTGCTTACTTGAGTCATCCACAACCATTTATATATTTTCTGCTTGGGATACCTTTCCAAATTAATTACTTGATTGGTAATAAAGTTAACTTAATTTCCTACCACCCATCTCCCATATGTCAGTTAAGCTTTAAAATGGTTAACTTGGGAATCTATTCAGAACCTTTGTTTTAATGATCAATAAAAAGGGAACATGTGACAGACAGCAAGTCCTTTTTTGTTTAAATGATGGATTAAAAGAAGGAATTTGCATTTCTTCATAGACTTTTTTAAAAAAAGAACTGTAGACTTTGATCAAAAACTTTTCTTTTCATCCTGATCAAAATACGTTTTTAAAAGGTTGTTGTTGTTGGTGGTGGAAAGTATATTAAGGAATTCATTAAGGAAATATCCCCAAAACAATTCTGTCAGAGGAATAGTTTGTCTTTTGCCAAAAGGACTCTTGTCTTTTCTGACTTTATTTTAAGATGGCAAAGGAATAGCAAGAACTCTAGGGGATAGTCCCATCCTAGAAATAATTTGTCATGAGAAATGCTGGCAGCCATGCCTTTGGTTATACTGTATCTCCGTCGTTAGGCTCCCTGGATTCCAGCCTTATATTACACCACTGAAAATTTGTGTTTGTGGATTTTATATAACTTCCCATGAGAATTCTAGGCAGCTTTTTGGCTTGTTAACATGAATCATGGATGATAGAAACAGTAATAAGATTTGCATGCCTTACCTGAAGTGATCTTTCTCAGAAGGAATTGAAGATAGGGAAGAAAAAAGCCACACTACAATCAACCTTAGTGTCCATAAATCAACTCAGTTAATTTAAATTTCTATCCTGTTTTCTTCCAGTCTTGGATTTCGTGACAATAATTAAAATAGCAGCTTCATAATAATGTATACAACATTCAACTAAATCGACAGTATATGTTTAAGACAAACCAAATATTTTGCATTTACAAAAATTCTATGCCATTTTTCTACTAAGGTTTCAACTAAAATAACAATTAACTTAAAACTAAAATAAAGAACCGGACAACAGAAGACAGGAGAACTGTAAACAGTTAAAACAATTTAAAAAGACCCCAGCATGAAAGCTCCAAAATTGCCACGTAGGGTGAAATAGGTGAGCCACTACAGATGGCTCACTCTGAACTCTCCTCTGAAAAGAAAGGAGCAACTACGCCAGCCTGATCTCAGTGGAGGAGGACTCTACGGTTTGAGGACCATTACTGAAAAGATCCTTCTCCTAGTCGATGATACTAAATTCCCTAATCAACAGAACATACAGCAAGCTCTGATGAATGTGGAAGAAAACAATCTCTGAGATATTCAGGACCCCAACCTGTAGGGCTTAACAATGCTAGCATTGTGATTGTGGAACTCAACTTGGGAGTCTATGTAGTCATCAATGCAATATAAGTAACAAACAGTAAAATCCTATGCAGAGTTACTCAGTCTAAACCCATTGGGCTTAGACTGGAATAACTGTTTAGGATTTCACTGTAAATGACAATGGCAAGATCCTTGTCTTCCACAAGTGGGTCCTCTTGGTGTACCAGTTGAAGCTGGGCCAAAGTCTCTACCTTGACATTTTTGAGCAATATTGAGTCCAGGAGTATTACAAAATTGGGAACATTCAGGGATAGTGCAAACCCTGTGGGAACAGGCCTATATTTCCATCTATCTGGGCAGCTGATAATCATTTCTGATTTAATTTCTGCTTCCAAGCACTCCCTGAGGGAAGAGTCACCTCCCTTCTAAGATCTGATGCAAAGGTGATCAAGAGACTTAGGTGTCATCTACATACTAATGTCACCGTTGCTCAAACATCCTGGATGATTTCATCCAATAGTTTCATGTAGATGCTGAATAACACAGGAGAGAACACGTCGGTGAAGACTGGAGGCTCCCTGTAAAATCTGATGGGATCATTCCAATAGGGAGGATCACACTATCTTGCACTATCTAGGAACAACTAAAGCAATAGCAACATCTAAAAGTGACAGCCCTGGAATTCTATACCAGTTAGGTAAGGTAAAGGTAGTCCCCTGTGCAAGCACCGAGTCATTACTGACCCATGGGGGGGATGTTGCATCACGACATTTTCTTGGCAGACTTTTTACAGGGTGGTTTGCCATTGCCTTCCCCAGTCATCTACACTTTACCTCCAGGAAACTGGGTACTCATTTTACCGACCTCAGAAGGATAGAAGGCTGAGTCAACCTTGAGCTGGCTACCTGAACCCAGCTTCCGCCGGGATCGAACTCAGGTCGTGAGCAGAGCTTGGACTGCATTACTGCAGCTTACCACTCTGCGCCACTGGGCTCTCTAGTTAGGAACCATATAATTTGATTTATTTACAAGAACCTTGAATTGTCCAGCCTCTACCTGCTGACTAGGTCCAGTAACACCATCTGACTAGCTGTTAAGAAGCAAAATAGGTAAAGATCAAGAAAGAATGACAAAGGAACCAAATAACCAAATTTATTTTGTTCCTTCAACAAAATCAGCTGACGTTCATCCGTGGAATCCTGGCTAATGTATGGATTGAAGAAGTTAAGGTATGCTCTAAAATAAGAGTGGAATCCAAACTGGAAGATGCAAATTAATTCATCTGCAAAATGCTTACCAAATGGCCACAGCAGCCCCACAGATTCTACAAAAGCTGAAACTGTGTTCTAAAAACCTGAAATAGCTCTATCGTATGGCACTGGGCAAATATAATGATGGCAGTGAGGTGTTGTTGTTGTTGTTGTTGTTGTTTTGCTGCTAACAGTACAATGGAGTAGACCCACAAGTGGGCACCAAGCCACAGTCAGTCATATTTTCCTTGACTATTTCTTGCATTCCAGCTATTATCCCAATCACTTTACTTTCTGCCAACTATGTAAAAATAAGCAGAAGATGTCTAAGAGTCATTGTATCGATGATCTGGTTAAATTTGCCATTCATGAAATCAATAGGGTGGCTGTAAACATGTACAGATCTCAAAGACAGCTACGAAGGTCAAAAACTAGAAGCATCCAGAGCCAGACCATCAAGTCTCCCATCAACGTGGGGGCTACAGAATCCCATGCTACTCATTTCCCCCTAATAATGATTTGCCCATGACAAATGAGTCACAAGTGCCTCCTTCAACCACAGATCCCCTTCCAGTAAGATCTTACAAAAATTCTGTCAGGTACTCAAACACACACTTGCTGGTACAGGGTAGCTAATTATGACTGATTCCGCACATGTTGAATAACGCACTTCCAATCCTATTTAGAGATTATTTGGAACTGATTTTTTCATGTGTGAAACAAAACAATGACTGCTAAAGTGCATTGAAAGTGCATTATCCAACGTGTGCGGAATCAGCCATATGATTCTATTTACTGTGTAAATAATTTCTCAGTGAGATGAATCACCATTTATTCAACGTATCTAAATGGAACACTGGGATGCCCATCATGGTAGAAATCTGCATTTTAGAGCGCTTTATGCTTTCTAATTTTAATTGGAAAAAAGAAAAGAAAGTCCAAGAGAGAGAGTCACGCAATAAAGACTGAGTGACAAAAATACGCGACCAACTAACTACAAGAGGCAATATAAAGGCAGTCTAAGAAAGGTAAATTTGTGAAAAGGATTGAATCAAGGAAATAAAGTCAATGAAATTTAATCAATCACACTCTTAATAGAAGCCCGGGTAAAAACCTGAGTCACCCCGAAAAAGAAGAGGGGGGGGAGGCTACATAAGAGTAAAGGAAGGCTGTGAATGGCCCAATATAAACATTAAATAAAGTCAATTCTTTTACATAAATATGTGCAACAGATATAGCATCCAAGTAAGGTCATGCGACCGTACATACAACAATTTCTTGTACATAAATATGTGCAACAGGTATAGCATCCAAGTAAGGTCATTCAACAAGACGTTCAAACGATGAAATTAACAAAAGCAATCAAATTGTAACCGCAACGGGTTAGCTAGCTGAACGTATTGTTGAATGACCTTACTTGGATGCTATACCTGTTGCACATATTTATGTACAAGAAATTGTTGTATGTACGGTCGCATGACTTTACTTGGATGCTATATCTGTTGCACATATTTATGTAAAAGAATTGACTTTATTTAATGTTTATATTGGGCCATTCACAGCCTTCCTTTACTCTTATGTAGCCTCCCCCCCCCCTCTTCTTTTTCGGGGTGACTCAGGTTTTTACCGGGGCTTCTATTAAGAGTGTGATTGATTAAATTTCATTGACTTTATTTCCTTGATTCAATCCTTTTCACAAATTTTCCTTTCTTAGACTGCCTTTATATTGCCTCTTGTAGTTAGTTGGTCGCGTTTTTTGTCACTCAGCCCTAATTTTAATTGAAATCAAGAGAACCAAGCACACTGATCAGTTAAAGGTTGTAAAAAGTACAATATCCACTGAGAGGCAGCAAATGTATCTTTCTATTTAGGGATCCAAGATAGCTCTGAAGATGATTTTCCCAACACATCAATTTGGTTCCCATGATATTTGTTTTGCGAAACAAAGCTTTCTTGCTTTCAGAATGACTACAGTATTTTCCCCACCCGCTGTGCTTAATTTCAGACCCGAACATCATCATTACAAGGCTACACTTTTCATCGCTGCGTAAACTTTCATCTAAAAACAATTGCAAATGTTTCCTCTGGGGTCCGACTCCCTCAACCAACGGGTAAAGTCACTGATGCCTTTACCTTCTGCCAGAGAGGTCTTGCACATGCCTGCTGATAGGCTAAAGGCCAAAGTGTGTTTCTGATATTGAACTAACACAGAGAGGAAGACGTTAGCAGGGTTTTTTTTTAAATAAAAATGGAAAACAATCCCTTTTTATTCTGGGTTGAGTTTTTTTCTTCATAATTGTAACACTTCCTTTTGCCTCATTCCCTTTGCTCACTCAAAGGAAGATGTAGTCAGGTCTTCTTTATATCTATGGCTGATTCTGCACATGTTGGATAATGCACTTCCAATCCTCTTTAGACATCATTTGGAACTGAATTTTTCAAGTGTGAAACAAAAAATCCACTTCCAAACAATAGCTAAAGTGCATTGAAAGTGCATTATCCACCGTGTGCATAATCAGCCTATATTAAGCCCATTAAATCAAAAAAGTAGAGATGAGAAGAAATTTCAAAAATAATCTGCATCTCAATTCATTTGACTAGCCCTATCACATTTTTTTCCTCCTTTGTGAGAAATAAACTTCTTGGTCTCTGTGTTCACATCCGCTGCTTTTCTTGTGCCACATTTCCCCCAGTGAAGCACATTTTACAAAGCTATTTTTACATTAACTGTTTACAAGCAATGAAGTAGCAGCATATAATGACAAATGTAAAACAGACAAAAGAAATGACAGCGGTAGCAATGAAAATGGGCTGAATCAAAAAGACGGTGGCAACATATCGCTTCTTCCCTACAACAGGGGCCAGGGGAGGGCCATGGTTAGTAGAATATCTTCTTAGCATCAAGAAGGGGCCTTCAATAATTGTTATAAGGGTTAGATGAAGGAGGAGATAAGCACTAAGCTTCTGGAAAGAGGGACAGGGTAAAATTTTACTAAATAAATGAAGATGTAAAATACAATAGATGGATATCTATCTGACTGCAGAATGATGAGCGGTTTTTAGTGTTGCGTACTTATGGCCCTGCTAATCATAGAATAACATGCTCAAACTTTGAACAGCCCATTTCTTCTTAAAATGTTCAAGTTAGTGAATCATAAGCAAAGCAAGACTAATATAGTAGAAGAATACAAGCTGCTTTATTAAAAGTGTGGAGGAAATTGTCTCATGAAGGAACGCTAATGCCAAGGGCTTGAAAACACAACACAAAGTTTGAAAGAAGTAAGGTAGCTTAATCTAGGCCAAATGGCCTGTACATACGGGGAATTTAGATAAGACTTAAGGATATATGGTTTATAACACAAAACACCTCATATGCACAGATGCTGAGAGTTAAGTAAATGAACATCTCCAAGAAAAAGTCGTGCAGATAGCCATTTGGCAAACAAAATGATTCCTCACAAAACTAGAACCTCTAATTACACTACATATGTTAAAGTCAATCACTGATCATTATTTTAAAAATATTTCCGAGGAAAACAAGGAACATATTCTTTCCCTCCCAGGCACTGGCATAGCAAGGCTATCTTTCTTTTTAAACATTCCATTTGATTTGAATGAAATGAGCTCTGACTCATGAATAGACATGGGCACGAACAGAAAAAAAAACGAACATGGTGTCCGTTGCCATCCATGAATGAACATGACCTGTTCCCGAACATGTTCGTTGTTCATGAGGGCCAGCAGGCTCTCCTCCAGCCATCAAGATTCCTACCACACCACTCCCAGAAACCCTACCTGAGCAGGTACCAGGAAATGTACTAATAATAAATAATATCTTGGCCCCAGAGCCTGGCAGCAGCCCTGGAACCTGAAGGGGTAGATCCCTACTGCACCACTCCCAGAAACCTTACCTGAGCAGGCAGCAGGAAAGGTACCAGTAATAAATAATAGTTTGGCCCAGAATCTGGCAGCAGCCCTGGAACTTGAAGGGGTAGATCACTATCCCACCACACACAAAGAAAATTCAAGCTCCAATGAACTCTCCCTGTCTCTCTCTCAAAATGCCAACAACTATCTCTCCCTCTCCACTGTCTGCAGAACCAGAGCTGGGAGCACCCTCCCCACTGCTCTTTGCTTCCTTGTAACAAATTTGGAGCTCCACACTTGAAAGGAAGACCTGCCTATCAGGCTAAATTGGGCTTAGATTGGGGTTTCCAGGGCAACAGTAGGAGTTCAGACAGAGTTCAGGCAGTCCCTGCTTCCGGTTGCCAAGGGAATTGATTGCAGGTGCCTGACTGTCTGGCTTGACAAACAGCAACGAACAGCAACGAATGAGTCTTGCAACAACCACCTGTTCGTTTAGAATGGGGCCTCACCAACAGCTTGTTTGCGAACAGCTGATTGGGCTGTTCATGGCTCTTTTTAGTTCGTATTGCTGTTCGTTCCCATCTCTACTCATGAAAGCTTATGCTGGAAAAATTTTTCTTAAGTCTTTAAAGAGTCACTGGACTTCTGCTTCATTTCTTTGTAGAACTTCGTTAGAGATGGATTCTGTGTAAGGATAACTCTGCCTGCTGAAAACAGGAATGAGGGGGCGTTGAGATGAAAAGAAACATTAAAGTTTCCCGACTGCCCCCCTTACTTTATCAACAGGTGTAACCAGGGATTTTTTTCTGGGAAAAGTGGTGGTGGAACTCTCAAAAGTTTCTGGGAAAAGAGGTGGTGGAACTCTCAAGAGGGAAATGAGGGGAAATGATCTCTGTCTGGAGATCAGGGAGGGGTGGGCCCTCCCTGGGAGTATTTTCAAGAGGTGCCGGAACTCGGTTCTACTGAGTTCCGGCTGAAAAAAAGCCCTGGGTGTAACCAGAATGTTGATGAAATGTTTTATTTTATGTTGTCTGAGTGGCTGGTCAGCAGCTAAAACAGTTCACCAAAATGAATAAGGAATTAAAGGCTGTTTTTACATACCTTGGATAATGCACTTTCAACCCTCTTTAGCAGTTGTTTGCAACTGGGTTTTCCTGTTTCACACAGGGATCCCCGCACAGTCACATGCTGTTACCTCATATCAATAAAACTCCAAATAACTTTATATGATAGGTATCACATCTGATACTGAAGTTCATAATCTTACTAAATTCTATATTCTCAACCAGACCACAAGTTTGAAAGCTGTCCTTTCCCATTAGTCCCAATTAAAGCACACTGCAAGACCCACCCACTCCTTTCCAAACCAACTTAAGTTTGCAATTTATATCACAGAGATGGTGAAAGCACATTCCAACTGAACCCAAATATGTGCTTTACTTTATTGTAATTTTTTTTAAAAAAAATTGTGAATTTGTTATATTTGAGATCAAAGATGTCATGCTTACCAGGTGGCAAGACACGTGTTCAGCAGAATTAGATCACACAGGGCCAAGCTACACATGACGAATGACACTTGAACAGCAAGTGTATTTCTCCCTGTTCACTTGCCCTCCACTCAATCCACTTGCCGTTCAAGTGTCATTCGTCATGTGTAGCTTGGCCCACAGATACATTCCACTAGCAGAGACAAATTCCGATGGAAGGACTCTTTCCCTTGAGGGTCCTTCCATCAGAGGAAAATGCCTCTGCTAGCAAGGTGGATTTGTGGGATCCTAAAATCTAGAACCACTGCCCCGTTTGGAGAGAACACAGACACAACTGGGATAACAAACATAATTGGAAGGGGGCTCTCTTGCCACTTTTAATATACATCCTTCTCCTCAGCATTAAGTTCCGTCAAAACCAATTTCACGATCTGGCTGTGGGCAGTCACAATTGGCCAGAGCCTTTCACAAACTCTTCTATTCATTCCATATCTCAGGAGCACTTTGTACAAAGGGTCATAGATACAATGAAGCAGTACTGGCTCTTTCAGTTCCAAACAGACAGTAGCTATATGTGGAATAAAAGCATTATGAAGAATGACTGGAACAGTTGCTCACAAATCCCCATATGACTGGAAAGTGCTATGTACAGCATAATCCCAAACAAAGCTATACTCTTCTAAGTCCACTAAATTGATTGGCTTAGAAAAGGGTAACTTTACTTATTATTGTACTGTGTTCCCCACCCCAGCAAGGAATCAGTGTTTGATGCATTGAGATCCTCTGCTTTAAAATTGTATCGGTCTTCATTCTTGGTTTAATTTTTAAGGAAAGTTCATTGAAAAAATAGTAGCTTGTAGATACTGTACCATATGGTGGAGGTGGAGTCAAGTCATAGCTGACTTATGCTGACCCCTGCTGGGACTTTTAGGGCAAGACACTAACAGAGGTGGTTTGCCATTGCCTGGCTCTGCATAGAGACCTTGGTCTTCGTTGGACGTCTCCCATCCAATTGCTAACCAAGGCAGACCCTGCATAGCTTCTGCTATATGCCGGCTAATGAATTTTCATTTTGAAGAAACAATACAATTCAGGTATCTTTCCCCAAATTGTTAAAATATTAATATTCTGATAGAACTTGTCTTCTAAAATAATCATGCCCATATTAAGTGACTGATACAATGTTTGTAAAGTGATTGGTAAGGGATAGGTACCTGAGCTCCATAAATTGAACCAATGTTGCATCTCTTTAACAGAAAATCCTTTTTGAAAATCTGTGTGGTAAAGACAGGAAGCATAATGTTCCCTCCATTGTGCATCCACATAATGCACACAAAACCATTCCCTCCATTGTACATCCAGATAATGTACACCATACCATTCTGCACTGTTATGTTTACATGTTTTATGGCTTTTGGGGTCACAATCTATTTAATAATAAAAGCACGGATCTATTGGGGCAGAGGAGCCATTTTAGAGGGAGGGGGAGCAGAGGAACAAGAAGAACATTAGTTTTAATTTTAATCACAAGCAAAGCAGACGAATATAGTAGAAAAGTACAGGTTGCCTTATCAAAGGTGATATCTTTCCCCTAATTGTTAAAATATGAATATTCGGAGAGATCCTATCATGTAGAATAATCTTTCCCATGCTAAGTGAATGATACAATGTTTGCAAAGTGATTAGCATGGGAGAGGTCCATGAGCTCCAGAAATTGAACCAATGTTGCATCTCTTTAACAGAAAATCCTTTTGGAACATCAGTGGGGCCAAGACAGGAAAGGTAATGTTCCCTCCATTGTACGTCCAGATAATACACACAAAATCGTTCTCTTCATTGTACTTCTAGGTAATGCACACAAAAACATTCCTTTCACTGTACGTCCAGATAACGCGCACAAACCATTCCCTCCAATATACATCCAGATAATGCACACCATACCATTCTGCACTGTTGTTTACATGTTACATGACTTTTGTTGTCACAATCTTTAAAAGTATGGATGTATTGGGACAAGAGAGCCATTCCAGAGGGAGGGGAAGCAGAGGTACAATGAGATTCAAGAGCCTTGGGTATCTCAAAAGTATTAAAAATTAAACAGACAAAGAAAAAGGACATTTTAAGAACAATGGTTTCAATTTTAAGAGCACGTTTTAATTTTTTTCAAGTTTGTAATTATGAGAGATATTCATCTTTCTGAGGTATAATAATGTGTGATCTAAAATACAGAGTAGTGGGACATTGCTCTATACATGGCAGCTGGAATTTGGAAAATAGTAAAGAGTCCAGTAGCACTGTTAAGACTAACCAACTTTATGGTAGAATAAGCTTTCAAGAGCCACAGTGCACTTCGTCAGATGCATGACTGACCTGTGGCTCTCGAAAGCTTATCTTACTATATAATTGAGTAAGCATGTTTCAGATGACTCAATTTATACCCTGATGCACCAACAGAGGGTGTTGCTACAGAGGAAAGCCCACGTCACTCTCCATATTGATTCCAGAAAACATGCCATGGTGAGAAGCCCAGGCAGAGAACAGGCGAGGAGCAGATGTCAATGCTCTCCCCATGCTTTAACCCGGTGGGTATTAGGTGCAGAGCAGGTGGCAATGCCCACTCTCTGCCTTACCCTACCTGTTATTAGGAGCAGAGCAAGTGGCAATGCCCTCCCCCCCTTCACCCAGCTGAGATAAGGAGCAGAGCAGGTAGATATGCCCACTCTCTTGACTTAACCCAGCCAGTATTAGGAGCAGAGCAGTGGCAATGCCCACCCCTCACCTTAACACAGCTGGTAATAGGAGCGGAGCAGGTGGAAATGCCCACACCCACCTTAACCCAGCTGGTATTAGGAGTGGAGCAGGTGGCAATTTCCGACCTCCCCCCCCCCCGGTTTAACCCAGCTGGTATTAGGCGTGGAGCAGGTGTCAATGCCCACCCCCACCTTAACATAGCAGATATTAGGAGCATTACAGGTGACAATGCTCACCCCCACCTTAACCAAGCTGGTGTTGGGAGAGGAGGAGGTTCCAATGCCCACCCTCACCTTAACCCAGGTGGTATTAGGAGTGGAGCAGGTGGCAATGCTTACCCCCACTTCAGCCAGCTGAGATCAGGAGTGGAGCAGGGGGTAATGCCCACCCCTGCCTTAACCCAGCTGGTATTAGAAGCACCAGTAATTTTCCAAAGAAAATGATGGAGGAGGGAGTCAATCGATTCTCTGCAGGCTTCGTCCCACACAGGTGCTCCATATAAAAATTGCGAGCCTACTTTATGTATTAGAAGCAAAACAGGCGGCAATGCCCACCCCCTCCTTATCACAACTGGCATTAGGAGCAGAGCAGGTAGCAATGCTCCCTGCCTGAACCCAGCTGGAATTAGGAGCAGAGCAAGTGGCAATGCACACACCCTGCCTTAATTCAGCTGGTATTACGAACGGAGCAGGTGGTAATGTCTGCCCCCACCTTAAGCCAGCTAGTATTAAGAGCGAAGTAGATGGCAATGCCCACCCCCTCCTTATCAAAAATGGCATTAGGAGCTGAGCAGGTGGCTACACCCACTCTCCGCCTTTACCCAGATGGTATTAGGAGTGGAACAGGTGGCAATGGCCACCCCTTCACCCAGCTGGTATCAGGAGTGGAGCAGGCACCAATGCCCACTGGGTGCCTTCACCTGGGTGGGATCAGACACAGAGCAGGAGGCTATTCTCCCAGCTGGAAGAAGAAGTGGAGCAGGTGGCAATGCCTGCCCCCTTCAACCTACTGGAATAAGGCACTGATCAGGCAGCAATGCCCACCCCATCTTCACCCTGTTGAAATCAAGCACCAAGCAAGCAGAAATTGCCCCCCTTCAACCTGCCGGAATCAGTAGAAGAGAAGGTAGCAATGCCTGCACCCCCTTCAACCAGTTGGGAACAGGAGCGGAGCACATAGCAAAGTTCACCACCCACCTTCGCCTGTCAGGATCAGGTGAGGAGCAGGAGGTAGTACTCACTCCTCCCTTCACCCAGCAGAGAACAGGAAGCAATGCCCACTCCCCTTCACCCAGCTGGGATCAGGCTTGGAGCAGGCAGCAATGTCTGCCCCCGCTTCACCCAGCCGTAATCAGGCACAGAGTAGAAGGCAATGCCTGTTTTCCCTTCAGCCCGCTGGGATCAGGAGTGGAGCAGGTGGCAATACCTGCCCCCCTTTACCCAACATGTATCAGATGTGCAGCATGTAGCAAAGCCCACCACCCCTTCATGTTGCTGAGATCAGGTGTGGAACAGGCACCCCCTCTTTCACTGGCAGAGATTAGTGACAGAGGAGGAGGGAATGCCTGCCTGCCCACTCTCCCTTTTCTAGAGCCTGTTGTATTTTTTCCCACAATGGGCTTTGTTTCTAGTCCTATAATAAAGTTGGTTACTCTTAAAGGTGCTACTGGACTCTTTACTATTTTGCTACCACAGACTAACACGGCTAACTCCTCTGGATCTGTGATTTGGAAAACATCTTCATCTGTGGTCATCTTTCTACCTTCCTTGATTAGGGATGCTCAGAAGAATGACTTCTTTGGATCTCAGTGGTCCTTGTGTGACAAGCATAATTTTTATGTCTCACTTCACTGCTGTTTATATAGAACACTTTAGAGAATTTGTTATTCAACAAATTACCAGTCCCGTGTGTTAACTTTAATTTTTGCTCCTTTGGAAAAAGATTACCTGTTGGTCAAGATTACTTGTTCAGATCTCTGCCAGCTGCCAAATGTAAGCTATAACCAGCACCTCAGATCTTTGATTTATTGCAATGCATTCCTTTGCAATTTAATAATTTTTATTTATTTGAAACATTTATACACCTGCCTTTCTCCTGAGCATCTCATGACCCAAGGTGAGCAACAACAATTTAAAAACAACAGATATAAAAATATAAAAAACAGTGTAAAACACTTTTGCTTAAGCTCAGATTGCCCTCAAAGCTCTCCAGAACATCTCTGTTTGGTAGCTTCACTGGAAAGCCAAGAGAGTAGAATTCCTCTCGTTTTTTCCAGGAGCTGTTCCGTAGGCACAGAGCAGCACTCAAAAGGCTCATCTTTCCAAACATATATTGGACAAAGCTGCCTCATAGGACAGACGTACACAAATTAAAATCTTCTTTTAATATTTATTAATCTAAAACAGATTGTAAATGCATAAGGTGTAAGATATTTAATAGCAGTTGATTGAGGGATAAGATATTTGCCATTCCTCAATAGCTTGCTTTGCTGCATTAAAAAAAAACCCTCCCCACCCAACTCCATGTTGTAAGGATTTGATTACATTTCATGTTTCCCCCTTGTTTGAGTGCTTCTAAACTCTTTGGCTTAATTTCTTAGGCAATTAACTATTTCTTGCTTAAATATCATGTTTCTTTTTTCCCAAGATACATTTTACTAAAAGATTGAAAGTCACAAATGCAATTAAACTTCGCAGAAGTTATTAGCTCCAAATGCTAATGCTAATAAATTTGCAGAAAAATGCACTTAATTACTATGTACTTGCCATGTAATTACAGAAAACCTCCATGGAAACATAGTCACGTATAAGACAACCAAAACTTACATGGCATCCCTTAGCACATTGCAAGAGTGATCCTGTTCTTTAACTTAAACTACTATTTGGAAGATTGTGATGGGGAGGGCAATGCATGAAGATGATGGAGATGTGATATCACAGAGTCCACAGTCCAAAATGTCCAGTTCCTTCAGGAAAACTGATCTCTGTAGTCTGGAGATCAGTTGTAGTTCCAGGAGATTTCCAGCTTCTCCCTTGAGGCTGGAAGCCCTAAACCACATATTCTGGTCTTATAGTCATTTCCTTGCTTAAGAAACCATGGGAAATGTGGTTCTGTATAGGGAGAAGGCAGTAGAAGATCCTGAGTCAACCACAGTTCACACATTTGCAATAGGGGAATACTATGATGTGAAGTGTTATAAAATGGATATACATTGGGGAGAAGATCTCCCTATGAGCAGAAACTGATTCATTCAAAAGCATGGGGGAAAAACACAGCCTTCATCTGGCAAATTCCAGGGGATTAAACACATACATCGGAGTTGAAGCATAATGGAAACTGCTGCTTCTAAATTATATGCACTAGTTTGAAGGTCTGTATAGATCATACACGGCTATGGCTCTCTACAATACCCACAGGGACAAGAAAATATATTGAAGGTTATGTCACCAAACATGTATCAGGAAGACTACACAATATCTGTTTTAGGATTACAAAGCTATGAACAAGATTTGGAATTTCATAGAACTATTCCTTAAAAGAAAAGAAAGAGAGTGAATGTGTAGGAAGCATTATGTTGCTTGATAAAAGCCTCACCTGCAATAAGTTAGTTTTAAGGTTCATATTCAAGAAGATCTTTGCAATCTAATTAGGAACATGTTTGCCCACCCCTCCACCCCCACCCCCACCCCAAAAAACACAGGTTGTACCAAATCTCATTGGCACAGAAGAAAAAACAGAGAACAGCCTTTTGAAAACCTCAATGTCTGCAGATTGGGTCTTATCATGCCATCTATAAGTAAAATCTCTTCCACCTTCTTTTAACATCAACCCTGAGAAAGAGTTCTGTGAAATTTAAAACCGAGCACACTGTTTTAAATTTTTTTAGTTAATCCAAAGTAGGACAAGGTACTATTACTTTCTGGATTTTTTTTTCTCAGTGGACTGGCACACAGTTGCCTGAATTTTTGCCCAAGTACTTAGGAAACATAGTCAATGGCCATCCTGAAAAGCTGAAGCAACTGTAATGGCAACATGTTCTCCAAGTTCAGGGACAAGGTGTATAATTATTTTGCTGCAGTGATCCCTAAAAGGATCTAGGATTGGGTAGTGATGGAGAGATTAGATCATGACAGCTAAGCAGCAATCTCCACTATCAAGAATTAATGGGGTGCATAATACCTCCTGATCAGACTGGTTTTGTGCCAAAGAGATATATGAAAGAGAATGTTCGATTTGTAATTGATGCAATAGAGTTAGTGGGAAGAAAAGGGCGTAAGTTGGCATTTCTCTTCTTAGATGCTGAAAAAGCATTTGATAATCTTTCTTGGACTTTTTAATATAAAGTAATACAAAATTTAAACTGTGGCCTAAAGTTTGAAATTTGGATAAAAGGAATTTATGCAAAGCAAAAGGCAAAGATTTTAATTAATGGAGTATTAACAGAAGAACTACAAATAGAAAAGGGCACTAGACAAGGATGTCCACTATCACCACAATTATTCATTTTAGCAATGGAGATTTTTGCTTCAAAATTTAGACAAGACTCCAAAATCAAAGTTTTGGCAGTAGATGAGGAAGAATTCAAATAGAAATGCTATGCAGATGATGTGCTCATTCTGAACCCACAGGAGACAATACAATATGTTATGGATCAGCTCATGAATTTTGGAAAATATTCAGGACTTAAAATTATTAGGAAAAAAACTAAAATAATTACCAAGTTTTTAACAAGGCAAGAAGAAAGAATTCGGGAAGCATCAGGATATGAGATAGCAACAAGTTCAGTGAAATATTTGGGCATAAATATAACAGGACAAAAGGAAACACTGTTTAAAGATAACTATGAGGCATTGTGGAGGAGAATTAAAAAAAAATTAGAAAGATGGTCCAAGTTAAAGCTGTTCTGGATAAGAAGAATTTCCGCAATTAAAATGAATATCTTACCAAAAATGAACTTTTTGTTTCAAATGTTACCAGTTAGCATAGAAGATAAGACATTGAAAGACTGGCAGAGACAAATAAATCGATTTGTTTGCAATGGCCAAAAACCACGAGTAAGATTTAAGGTACTACAAGATGAAAGAAGTAGAGGAGGGCTGGTGGTTCCAAATATCAAGTTATACTATCAAGCAGCTGGCTTGGTTTGGATTATTGATTGGATACGAAACCCTAAGAACAGATTAATAAGACTAGAGGCGGTGGATTTAGCAGATGGGCTGCATAATTATCTTTGGGTGACACGAAGAACAAGGAGACAACAAAAGAATCATGTTATAAGAGACAGCCTGATACAAATTTGGGAATCAGTTAGAAAAAGAATAAGTCTGCTGATATTGCCAATATTTTCACCAATTGAAGCTTTTGGTGATAAAAACCAGAGAAAAGACAATGATTTAATAATATATACAGAGATGATAAACTCTCAAGGAAAGATAAAATCATGGCAAGAAATTCAAGACGAAGGAATAAAAATACAGTGGTTGATATACTTCCAGGCAGTCTCCAGATTAAAAGAAGCTCTTAAAGTTTATAGAGGACAATTAAGAGATCTTACAGAATCCGAGAAGATAATTACACAGAAGAAGGAGCACATTTTGGGTCAAATTTATAAACTTTTACTTCGATATGATACAGAAACAACAAGTTAAAACTTGTATGATAAAATGGATGCAAAATTTTGGAGAAGAAATAACATTTCAACTGTGGGAGAATCTTTGGACAAAGGGTATAAAGTTCATGGCAAGTCAAACTCTAAAGGAAAACTGGTATAAGATGGTTGTTGTGGGTTTTCCGGGCTGTGTTGCCGTGGTCTTGGCATTGTAGTTCCTGACGTTTCGCCAGCAGCTGTGGCTGGCAGGAACTACAATGCCAAGGTGAAACGTCAGGAACTACAACGCCAAGACCACGGCAACACAGCCCGGAAAACCCACAACAACCATCGTTCTCCGGCCGTGAAAGCCTTCGACAATACATCTGATATAAGATGTTTTTCAGATGGTATATCACACCAAAGGACATTGAGAAAATGGATAAGAAATTTATAGGGTCATGTTGAAAATGTAAAGAAGCAGATGGCTCTTTGTATCATATGTGGTGGACATGCAAAAAAAGTAAAACAATTTGGAAAGACATTCATGCTGAGATGCCAAAAATCTTAAAACTAGATTTTGCCTTAAAACCCCAGACTATGTTGATGGGAATAATACCAGAAAATATTGATAAAACATTACATGAATTATTCAGATATTTGTTGACGGCGGCAAGAGTGACATTTGCAAGCAAATGGAAAGAAGGAACCAAGGAAATCTGGAAAGACAAGCTGGCAGAATATATAGAGATGGCAAAATTGATGAGTTATATAAGTAGAAGACAAATAAGAGAATTTGAAGAGAAATGGGGAACTTTTTTGCTTATAAAGAATAGAATAAATAAGATGTTGTAGTTTTACAAATTGGAATAAGATCGTATACTGACTTACTGTATATAGCTTATAAGAGGTTATAGTCTGACAAAGGAGGAAATGTATGAATATATAAGCCCGTTGTAGGAAAAAATACAATGGGCTCTAGAAAGGGGAGAGCGGGCAAGCAGGCATTCCCTCCTCCTCCGTGACTGATCCTGGCCGGTGAAGGAGTGGGGTGGGCATTGCCACCTGCTTCACACCTGACCTCAGCAACAGGAAGGGGTGGTGGGCTTTGCAACCTGCTGCACGTCTGATCCAGGCTGGGTAAAGGGGGGGGGACAGGCATTGCCACCTGCTCCACTCCTGATCCCAGCCGGGTGAAGGGAAAATGAACATTGCCTTCTGCTCTGCACCTGATTATGGGTGAAGTTGGGTGAAGAGGGTGGGCATTGCCATCTGCTCTGCTCCTAATCCCACCTGGGTGGTGTGGGCATTGCCACCTGCTCCATTCTGAATACCAGCTGGGTTAAGGCAGAGAGTGTGCATAGCCACTTGATCCGCTTCTGATCCCAGCTGGGTGAAGGGGGGCATTGCCACCTGCTCCACTCCTAAAACCATCTGAGTTACAGCAGGTGTGGGCATTGCCACTTGCTCCACTCCTAATCCTAGTTGTGATGAGGGGGTGGGCATTGCCACCTGTTTTGCTCCTAATACCAGCTGGGTTAAGGTGGGGGCTGGGCATTGCCACCTGATCTGCTCCTAATACCAGTTGAGTTAAGGTTTGTGGGGGTGTACATTGTGACTTGCTCCACTCCTATTACCAGCTAGGTTAAGGCAGGCATGGGCATTGCAACCTGCTGCACTCCTAGTACCAGCTAGCTGAAGGGGGTGGGCATTGCCACCTACTCTGCTACTAATACCAGCTGGGTTAAGGTGGGGGTGGGCATTGCCACCTACTCCGCTCCTAATATCAGCAGGGTTAAGGTAGAGAGTGAGCATTGTCACTTGCTCTGCTCCTGATCCCATTTGGCTGAAGGTCACCGGCATTGCCACCTGTTTCTCTCCTAATACCAGCTGTGTCAAGGTGCAGGTGGGCATTACCACCTGCTCTGCTTCTATTACTGGCTGTGTTAAGGTGGGAGGTGGGCATTGCCATTGCTTCGCTCTTAATATCGGCTGGGTTAAGGTGGAGAGTGGGCATATCTACCTGCTCTGCTCCTGATGTCAACTGGCTTAAGAGAGGCAGGCATTGCCACCTGCTCCACTCCTAATACCAGCTGGGTTAAGGTGGGGGTAGGCATTGCCACCTCCTCCACTCCTAATACCAGCTGGATTAACAACAGTGGTGGATATTGCCACCTGCTCTGCTCCTAATTCCAGTTGTGATAAAGTGGGGGTGGCATTGCCACCTGCTTTGCTCCTAATACCAGCTGGGTTAAGGCAGGGGAAGGCATTACCATCTGCTCCACTCCTTATTCCAGCTCTCTGATGGGGGGCGGGCATTGCCACCTGCTCTGCCCCTAATACCACCATGGTTAAGGTGGTGGTGGGCATTGGGTTAAGGGTGGGTTAAGGCGGAATGTGGACTTATCTACCTGCTCTGCTCTTGATCCAAGCTGCGTGAATGGGGGGCATTGCCACCTTCTCCACTTCTAATATCAGCTGGGATAAGGTGGGGGGCCTGCACTGCCACCTGCTCCACTCCTTATCCCAGCTGGCTGACAGGGGGTGGGTATTGCCACCTGCTCTACTCCAAATATCAGCTGTGTTAATGCAGGGGTCAGGCATTGCTACCTGCTCTTCTCCTAATACCAGCTGGGTTAAGTTGGGGGGGGGGCAGGGATTATCACGGCTCCTAATATCAGCTGGGTTAAGGTGGTGGTGGACATTGCCACCTGTTCCAATCCTAATACCAGCTGGCTGAAGAGGGAGTAGGCAATGCTACCTGTCCCACTCCTAATATCACCTGGGTTAAGGTGGGGTTTGGGCATTGACACCTTGTCAGCTCTGTTTCCCACAGTCCCTCCATCTTCCCTTGATTTGCAAGCATTCTCTGTATGTATGTGGGTGTGTGTGTAGTTTTTCACACAGGCCGTCCAGCTCCTGGGAAGACAGCACGCTTATCTCGGATGGCTCGCCACAGAGGCCTTGCGACGGTTCCATCCTATTACCATACTGAGAGGAATTCTGTGGAGCCTCTTAGGCTCTTGATCGTAGTTGCAATGTAGAGGCGGGCTGATGTTTCACATAAGGAGCTGCCGGTCCTGCCTGGCACTCCAGATTAGAGGTTGATTCAAGTGCTTCCTCTGGAATGAAGAAGACTATGGGAAACTCACTGAAGTTGCTGCTGTGACATTTAGTTAAAGCTGAATTGAGCTTCATACACTAAGAATTTAATAGAAGGAGTAGCTTTTATCAAATCTACATCATCTGATTTGTTTTCTGGAGTTATGGTCACTGAATTACTGCATTCATCCAACAGGTCAAGGTAATCATTCTCTATATCAGTATTATGTGTGGGTGTGGGGGGCAGTTCTTACAAAGAAAGATGATGCCACTGTATCCTAGGAAAACATGGCACATTTTTTGTTCAAGATGTGAGTTACATGAAATACAAGGTGTTTTCCTCCCCATAAGACAAAGCCATGGGTTTGTTTTACAGATGTGACTAAAGAATGCCAACTCTTTTATTTAAACTAAAACTGAAGCAGAACCCTTAGTGACAAGTATAAACCAGAGGAAAATTGCTATCAGAAATTAAAAGCCTTTGTAACTGTCAAGGAGCATCAACATTATCTGTGATCGAGAAGCTAAGTAAGGTAAAGCAACCTTTTGTTCACAATGTAACTCCAGAACATGAGCTAAATGACACACACGCACACCCAACACATACACACTTACTATTGTTAGGGGGCAATGAGTGGGGGGGGGGAGGGAGGAATGAAGAATGTCTTGTGACAACCTGAGGAGTAATGATGGTAGTCCCAACAGATGAGAAGAAAATGTAACCAGCTGCTCTATTCAGAGGAGAGGGAAGATACAGCTGGGAAATACACAAGGGTATTTCATAAAAGAGATACTTAAATTACTGCAGAAAACTGTAAGTAAAACAGAGAGGTGAACTATCATGTTTTAGTTCCACTGCAAATTCCTTTACCTACTACCTTCTCCTTCCAGATGACACACAGATTCAAATCTACCTTGCAAACTGCTTTTTTAGTCTAATATCTGCTTTTCTGCATGGGCTGTAATATTCACTGTGAATATTATACCGGTAGCAAGGAAAAGTCATGTGCATAAAACAAATTAAAACAAATCTCGTGATGCTTTGTGAGATAAAGTATTAGCGCTGAACCATTAACTTCAGAGTATGGATGCAGACTTATAAATAACAATAACAATAACATTTTTTTTATATACCACCCTTCAGGACAACTTAACTGTAGAATCAGAAAAGTTTGTATTTAGAAACTTTTCCACCAATGGTTGATTCCCTCATCCATGTGTCATAAAGATATCTAGCATGGTATACTTACCCAAGGGAACTTGCAGCCCAAATTCCAGTTGGGGAGGACTCAGTGGATGGAAGGATTAACATATTTCTGGGTCTAACATTTTTCTCCATACCCTGTTGTACCTCAACCTCTTTGCCAAGTTGCAGGAAGAAAGGAGAAAATGTTCCTGTTCTACTAAGTATTAAAATTCTATCTTGCAGAACAGGCCCAAAGAAACACGGGAAAGAGCCCCCTCCCATCCTTTACTGCTGCCAGGAAGGTATGGACTGTTTTATAACAAAATCAGTGACTGCATTACACTCGCTCTCTCTACACACACACACACACACAGAGAGAGAGAGAGAGAGAGAGAGAGAGAGAGAGAGAGAGAGAGAGAGTCGTTCATTTCAACACATTTCTCTCAGCCCCATGCCTGACAAATTATTTCCTATTATCCATTGAGGAGCCAGCATAGTTGCTAGGAAGAACTTAAATACTTCACATAGTGAGATGGAGGGAGAGATGGCTTTACCTCCCTTTGCTCATGTGCTTCAAGAAAATACATCAGTTCTTATCCCAGTCTTACATATGAACTCTGACATAATCAAATCTCCACCCCTCTGTGCTACTTCTTTCATCCTGCCCTGTCCCTGTGCAATTTTTGTTCAGTTAGAGGATGGATGCCCAGGGGATCCCATTCCAAAAACAGGAAAACTGCTTGTGTGGAAGAGGGAAGAGAATGGAGCACAAGACTGGCCTCTTACTCTCTGCCAGACCCAACTTGGGTTCCCTGCAGCCACATAGCAGCTGGTGGGGGGGGGGGGGAGAAAGGGCTCCTGCCTTCCCCATAAGCTGTTTTTCCATGTAGGGAGATGTAGGGGCATGGGCAAATTTGCCTGTTGGCCTGCTACTCCTCCTTCTGGATGTCCATGCTTCCATCTGTCAGGTTAGCTGTGATAGGGTGGCGGCAAGCAAGAGATAGGAACAGGAGATTCCCATAGCAGGGGACCTGGCAGCCCTGTTTGCAATTTAGGGATACATCCAGGGCTGGCGCAACCATTGAGGCAGTGAGGCAGGCGGCATGGGTGCTGAGGCGCCGAAAGGGGCACCAGAGGGGGTGCCAGGGGTGGAGGCGTGCACCATGGAGCTGGCGTGCTTGGCCCAAAGCTGCTGCAGCCAGCCAGCTCTGTGCTGCTGGTGCCACCGCCACCACCACCAACACACGCCCCCAGCCAGGCACAGCAGCCATGGGCCAGGCACGGCAGGAGTCTTGGGCGGCGTGCAGAACCTCCCCAGCCACCCGCTGCGCCCAACTGGGAGTGTGGGCAGCCTCTGCGTGCTGTCCCAGCCACCCGCCACCCAATGGGGCTGGCTTGCTGCATGATGATGTCATCATGCAGTGACATCATCACACAGTATGGGGGCATGGGGGCACGTGCGTGCACATACGGGGAGCCAGGGGTGCTAGAAATCTTGGTGCCACCCCTGGATACATCATTATTTTATTTTATTTATTTATGTCATTTATAGTCTGCCTTTCTCACTGAGACGCAAGGCAGACTACACAGTGTGAGATTAATACAGTCAATATCAAGGACATTTCCATAAACAATGCCAGAGGGTAAATAAACATAAGTTTACAAAGACATGGCATTAGCAAGAATTCAGTACAGAGTTCCATCAGGAAGAAGACCAGGTGCTGGCCTATATGCAGTGTGGGTCCAAAACCTGGAGTGAAACTGATGTGAATTAACTACCTTCCAAAGTCAGCAAACAGAATGTGTTCAGGTCAGAATCTAATTACCTTTCAAATGCAATCCTGTAATACAAAGTCTGGCAGCATCTCTAATATTATTCCTATTTTTTGCAAAATCATAGCGAGTTAAAGTGAAGGGGTACGGTAAAGCATAATGGATATTTTACAGCAAATATGCAGGTTTTAAGTGACACTTCCATTAGAATAAAAGTGGGTTGAATTGTATGACAATTTGCTTTCTGCTATGCTATTTTGTGATATTTAAACCTTTTTTATATAAAAAAGGCATTTGTGTGAACTTTTGCTAGAGGAAAAACACTGGTTTATCACTTGCTTGCTTGCTTTTCGTTCATGTGAGCCACATAAAAAGCCATTACAAACCTTTTTAAAAATTCTGTTTCTAAACCTTCACATCTGTTTCCCAATTCATTTTATCTGTTTCTAATCAATCATTACCAAGTGAAACTGGCTTCCACCTCCCCCTAGATTTTATGTCTCATGTTCCCTTACCCTTGTTTTCATTGCTGCTGAATAATAAAATGTTATTACTCTCACTTTTCCCCAATTCCATTCACGTTTGCTGCCTTCCATACTCTCTCTCTCTCTCTCTCTCTCACGCACACACACAGAGGCCCCCTTTAGTTCCGAATTGTCACTTTCCTACCAGACAATATTGTAGTGCCAGCAAGCTTCAGATCTACTTCCCAGGAAGATCCTCTCTGAATGCTCTACCTCTCCTGCTGTGCTGCTATTCCCCAAACAGCTGGACAGCCACAGCTCTATGTCACCAATCATGGCTGCTGCAGTGCCAGAAAGTGGCAGCTAACGGGCATTTAATAATATCGCCCTTTTCTGTTGGATTATTTTTCAATTCAAACAAGAGTGCAAATTCCAGAAAGAAGTTGCACTCAAAACGTCAAGTTTAGTTTCTTTTAAATATATTATTGCTTATGTCCAAGTAAGGGTATTGAAGGTGATTCAACAGAAGAACAACATCACATCATGATAAATATCAAACCACTATTGATTAAACCCTCTCTCCCAAATTGAAATTCCATAAGGAAAATATAACAACAACAACAACAACAACATTCGATTTATATACTGCCCTTCAGGACAAGTTAATGCCCACTCAGAGCAGTTTACAAAGTATGTTATTATTATCCCCACAACAAAACACCCTGTGAGGTGGGTGGGGCTGAGAGAGCTCCAGAGAACTGTGACTAGCACAAGGTTATCCAGCTTGCTCCAAGTGGAGGAGTGGGGAATCAAACCCGGCTCTCCCAATCAGAGTCCTGCGCTCTTAACCACTACACCAAACTATTAGTAAAACAAAATTAAAGCCATAGCATACCAAGAGACAGGAACAGTCAAAACAGGAGAACTATCATCCCTTCAGAACAGGCTGGGCACCTATTCCTATACCAGCCTTGATTCCAACCCACAGCACTTCCATGTTGTTTGGGTTCCAACCCCCAACACTAGGTAAGTATTTCTATTGCTTCCTTGGAGTGAGATGGAACAGAGAGACAGAGAGATACAAGTGTGGTGTCATCAATGTACTGATGGTGCTTTGCCCCCAAGCAAGAAATGACAGTACCTTTGCTCATCCAAACAGGGTCTCTTGTAGGTGCCAGCCTGCACATGGGCAAAATCAACAGCAGTCTGTACATGGGTCTTCTCTGTGGTGGCCCCTACACTGTGGAATGGCCTGCCTGAGGAGGTTGGGAGAACCCCCACGATCCTGGCTTTCCACAAACAATACAAAACCAAATGATTCAAAAAGGCTTTTTTAATCACGGCCAAGCTACACATGACGAATGACACTTGAATGGCAAGTGTATTTCTCCCTGTTCACTTGCCCTCCACTCAATCCACTTGCCGTTCAAGTGTCATTCGTCATGTGTAGCTTGGCCCTCAGATAGGAGGGCGGTATTGTAGGGAGGGGGTCTCAAATGTAATGAGTTAGGAACTATAGACTTCACCACTATGTTGCCTTACTTGTAATCTGTTGCTTTAAATATGTACTTCTATATACTACTTGTGCTTCATGTTGTCTAATGTCAGTCCTAGAACTGATTATGTTCTGTTTCAGCAATTCTTCAACTCCATATTGGATCCTTGCTAATGCTATGTCTTTATAAACTTGTATTTATTTATCCTATGATGTTGTTTATGGAAATGTCCTTGACATTGTATGTAAATGCCTGCCCTTGTCCTTGCTACTGATTGTACTAATCCCACACTATGTAATCCACCTTGAGCCTCAGTCAGAAAGGCGGACTATAAATGATATAAATAAATAAAAAATAAAAATAAATAAATCTCACCCAACATCTTCATGTAAATGCTAAAACAGAGTAGGGGACAATATGGAACTCTGAGGTACCCCATAAACCAGGGGCAGAACAGAAGTTCCCCCATGCAACATTTTCTGGAATCTTCCTTCTGGGAAAATTCAGATCCAATGAAGGTCTGAGCCACTCTGTTCATTTCTGTGAGGAGGATTCCATGGTTGGTGCTAACATTTCCCTCGCTGGTCCAGAAAAACCAACAAGGACACAATCCTCCTGTTAGGAGACCAGTAAAGATCATTAATTAAGGTGACCAATGCAGTTTCTGTGCCATGGCCTGCCTGGAACTGGATATGCTCAAGTATCTGCCAGTTTGGCTATTTTGCATGTGGGAGGGGGGGAGACATGCATCACCAGCTGATATTTATATGAGTCTGTCTGACAGCCATCTTAAAAGCTGCTTATCTGTCCATGTTTGCAGCAGTTTATGCACACACAAAAAGGGACAAATCGAGTAATCTGTGGAATTAAATCATCTGACCTAACCATGAATCTTTGGGAGGAGTGATTTCCTCTACTTCACAAAAAGAGATCCAAAATAAACTGTGACGCATCAAGAAGTGAAACCTATGCAGCTACAAGCTATTCAGCTCCAGTTGGGTAGTTAAATGTGGATGTGAGATAAGGACATCAGAGGCTTGACTCAGGACAGCTATTCAGCTGGTAAACAACTTCAAGAAGTTCTCGGCATGCCTGATCAGAGTATAGCTAGAAGTGATCTACAAGCTCAATTTCATCCTACACCACATGTACCTTAAGAGTCCCGTGGCACAGAGTGATAAGCTGCTGTACTGCAGCCCAAGCTCTTCTCACGAATTGAGTTCGATCCTGGCGGAAGCCGGATTCAGGTAGCCGGCTCAAGGTTGACTCAGCCTTCCATCCTTCTGAGGGTGGTAAAATGAGTACCCAGTTTCCTGAGGGTAAAGTGTAGATGACTGGGGAAGGCAATGGCAAACTACCCCGTAAAAAGTCTGCCAAGTAAACGTCGTGATGCGACGTTCCCCCTGCCCATGGGTGAGTAATGACTTGGTTTTTGCACAGGGGACTACCTTTACCTTACCACATGTACCTTAATAGTCACCTCTCTTTCTAGTATGATCCTCAAGAAACTATAAGTAAAAAAACCTCCCAAACCTAGGCAGCTTGCATTTAAATAACAAAGGTCTTATGGCCTCCTTTCAAGCCAAAGGTACCAAATGTTCCATTGAAGAGCTATTTATAATTGGAAGCATCTACTTCACAAGATTTTACAAGCCATGAAGGACATGGGTGAAGAGAACAAAGAGGAGGCTTTACATTTCCAAGTATCTCAACCACTTTTAGTCATTATATTTTACCACAGACAGTAAAAGAACGTGCAACATGCGATCCTCCCGATAGGCACAATTGCAATTTGAAACTTCCTCCAGTCAAAACTAGACATGGGCACAAACCACATTACAAACCAAAAAAACCCACAAACCGCCCAATCTTCCATTCGTGAACCGGCGGTTCATGAGCGTCCAAGTCCAATGAACCAGCATTCGTAAGAGGCCCGGTTCGTTGTGTTCGCCCGCGGTTCATGAAGCCAGACAGTCAGGCACCATCAATCAATTCCCTTGGAAATGGAGCTGGGGGAATGCCTGAACTCTGTCTGCACTCCTTCTGTCGCCCTGGAAACCCGAATCGAAGCCCAGTTTACCTTGATCGGCAGGTCTTCCTTCCAACCATGGAGCTGCAAATTGGTTACAATTGTTTACATGGGAGAAGACACCTGGAGGGAGGGAGGGGGAAGGGGGGTTGTCTGTAGCCATGGGCACTCCAATCTCATCCCTGCAAACCCTGATAGGCAGTTCTGATGGCCAACCCCTTGTACACTGGGCCAACTGGTGGCTCTAATTGTATTGAATGGGAGTTTCCTGGGGGCCTCGGATTGGAGAGGGTATAACTCCAAGATCCCTATTGCAATCTTGACCAAACATGGGTGCTGGCTGGAGGAGAGCCTGCTAAACACTCCCTGTGAATATGGGCTCTCTAAGTCCAACGGGGGCATTCTGATGCCCATGAACCACGAACCTCAAACCGGTTCATCAGAGGGAAATATTTGTTTCGGTTCACTGTTTCGGGTTTGTTGTTGGCACCGAACCACGAACTGCTGGTTCATTACATTTTTTTGGTTCATGCCCATGTCTAGCGAAGACTGCATTGCCCAGACTGCGTGCTCCATCATGACTGTCCCTGCACTGGAGGACTTGCAAAACCTCAGTTTACAGACATGAGAGGGTTGTACTACCTTAGTCTTCCTCCTTCCTGTACTCCTCTGCTGGCTGCAGATGTTCCTTAAATAGGCCACCCACCCAAGCCCGTCCAAGTTCTGGCTTCTCCTTTTCACCATTTCACCCAATCAGAAGTGTCCTGGGGTCTTGTCCCAGCTGCAGTTGCCTCCTGAGATGCTGCTTCTCCTAGGCAGGGCTTGATGATGTGACTGGCTCCACCTGACTGCCAAATCTGATTACTTTACCCAGAGTCTGCAGCCCTACCCTGCTTGTTTCTAGCATGCCATGCTGTTGTAATTGCCAGTCATGCAAGGTTTGTCTTAGCCAAGGTGAGTTGCCCCTGTAAGTCTGGAGCGGTTCCCATTTCCAGACATGCCATGCTTTTTGGAAAGGGAGAAAATGCAGATTTTCAACATTGTGTATTGAAGCAGAAAATATGTGCCTTGTCCCTTTTCAGACAAAATTATGGTTGCACATATCAGGAGGATCACATGTAGTACATTCTCCCGATATGCACAGTAAAATGTGTCAACTGAAAAGGGCTTTATTTACATTATCATATTGCAGCAACTGAAAGATACCCTTATAAACATGACACGGAAGCCTCAACAACATTCCAAGGCACTAGTTGAATGCATACTTGAAAGTGAGCTGCTCAGGAACCTGCTATTTTCTCCATCAGGCCCAGATATAGAAGGCGCCAGATTAGCAAGCTTCCAATTGCACACCCCTAAGAGAAGCCATGATCCCTTATAACTGAGAAGAGTGCACATGTGAAAACATTTAGAGTCTTAGTTAGTAAGTACCACAGTGCAGGTGAAAGAGCTCCGTCTAGGCAATTGTCATCAAGCTGCCTCTGAAATTTTGGCACATAGTTTTGCTTACATATTTCACTTTAAATGTAATTTTGGGGAGTTCACTGGCGACTGCACCTGTGGCCTGCCTCATATTTTTGGGGACCAGCTTTCCTGAGATTACACTGAAATGGGAATCACTCTCAGGGCCAAGCTACACATGACGAATGACACTTGAACGGCAAGTGTATTTCTCCCTGTTCACTTGCCCTCCACTCAATCCACTTGCCATTCAAGTGTCATTCGTCATGTGTAGCTTGGCCCTTAGTTTGTCATTGTTCTTGTGACCACCTTTAAACTTCACTTTTTTTTTGCAGTTCTTTCCTTATCATTTTTGTATATTCATTTATCCCCTTTGAGACTAACCTCCTTTTCAAACGTAGAATTTCCTGAACCCATTCTTCTCTCTTGCCCCCCTTCCTGGGACTGCTCTACATTTCTGGAATACTCTTCCACCTGGCATCTGCTCAGCTCCCTGCTCATGTCATGTCATAAAAGCAACCAAAAACTCACATTTGAGTTAAAATGAATAGAGATTTTATAACGTAATTTTTAAGGTAAACAATATGTAGTTATCTTCTTAGAGATGCCCTGAGCATTTGATGTTCCATTTCTGATGTGTGAATTGAAAATTCACTGAGCCCTAAACCAATACCAACTTACAAAATATGTTTTGCACACCTGCAGAGAAGATCACTCTTTGTTCAAGATATTGGACAATGATGATTCAAGATGGTTTTAGTTCTGTGCCTCCAAATGAGAATGATGAACAATAGTGAGGAGTGACAAGCAACAGCCCTGCCATTGAATGGGGAACAATGTCTGGTTTGCGCATTTGAACAATAGTCTGGTTTGCGCATTTGAATGTTTTTGCCTGTAAGTGGCCCAAAACATGGAATATTTATGCTTGGAAAGTTGCATAGAAATTGCCACAATATTAAGTGAAACGTTTTGCCAATTCAAAAATGGACCCTTTCCAATAACTGGATTAATTCTCCACCACTGCCTTTCTACCCATCTACCATTCTCCTTTCTTTTAAGTCTGAGATTACCAGCTTGAGACAGGGCTGCTTTCTTTCTCTTTCTGCCTTTGTTTCCCTGTTTCCAGTTTCAGCTGCAGTTCATAATAATGAGCCAGAATAAGAACGGCTTTTATCTTCAAATGATGGGTTTGCTACGTCCAGGTAAACAACATGTAAACATATTGACACTTTTCCATCTGATATCATTTGTGAAAAAAGCCCCACTGAATTTCAACTGCAAGAGATGAAATGTATGGTTGTAAGGAGCATGATACAACGACCTTGCTGGAACTAAGCCACTCTAGATCTGGTCAGAGCCTGGAGAGGAGACTTCCTAGGAACTTTATGGGGGCCACCATAAGTTTTATGGCGAAAGATTGGTGGGATATTAATGTAATAAGCAATGCAAGGACTGCTCAGTACAACTGATGAATGGACACACACAGATCTCTAGGTGGTCCACATGACACACAAACAAACTCAATACCCTTTTCTGTTTTTAATCCTTAACGAAACTTTATGAAATTAGAAGCAGTAAACTGTAGGGTGCCTGCCTTCCACCATGTAGTCAGAGACAAAATAGCTGACAGATACCCGCCCACAAGGATCAAGCTCCTGAATTCAAACAGAATTTTGAAACTTTTTGAAACTAGTACAAGAGTCAGTGTGATATAGTGGTATTCAAGGCCTTTCGAGACCTTGGTTCAAATCCATATTCTGTGTTCTCCCATCATTGTGCACTTTAAGAGAGCCAGTTTGGGATTTTGGTTAAGAGTGTGGGAATCTAATCTGGAGAGCTGGGTTTGATTCTGTACTCCTCCACTTGAAGCCAGCCGGGTGACCTTGGGTCAGTCACAGCTTCTAGGAGCTCTGTCAGTCTCACCCACCTCACAGGGTGATTATTGTTGTGGGGATATGTAATGAATGGGCAAACCCACTGGGCCTGGCTCTGGTGCTGACAACAGCCACAAAGTACCCCAGAAGCTCTCCCAGAGTAGTATGCCCCACCCGTTTATACCAGACTCACTAGTTTCAGGGTTCTTAGCTGGAGACCCTTGTGCACAGCAGGCAGACACTCAAGACACAGAAAAGATAGTTATTTATTAGCTCAAGAGAATAGTCAAAATAACAATACTCACTCTTGAGGCAAAGCAATGGAAATAATGAAAAAAGGAGCTTGACCTAATCTGAGCTAAAACAAAGCCCACTAGACAAATAGGTACTCAACCTGCATGCTCCTGTGATTCAACTTCCCCCCTTTTTTCGATCCACCCTGCCTTTTTCTTAAGCCTGGAGGAGGAGCCACCTAATCAAGGACAACAACCAGGTGCACTTGATTAGCTACTTATCCACTGTTCTAGACAGGATAAAAATGGCATACTTTGTAAACCACTCTGAGTGGGCATTAAGTTGTCCTGAAGGGCGGAATATATATTGGTTGTTGTTGTTGTTATTATTAAGAGATACAATATAAAGCCTTGGTGGGAAGGTGGCATGGTACAGCCCAACCTTGTCAGATCTCAGAAGCTAAGCTGTGTCAGTATTTGGATGGGAGACCACCAAGGAACATGGGGATCACTCTGCAGAGGAAGGTAATGATAAACCACCTCTGATTATCATCACTTGCTTTGAAAGCCTCTCAATGGGGTCGCCATAAGTTGGTTATGACTCTTTTGAAAATAATTTAAAAACTTTTATTAAAATTGATTTTAACTTCTTATAAACAATGATAACATTAAAGTTAACAATAAAACCAATTGCTGCAAGGTACAATATTAACAATCCTATGTTATATGTCTGTTGAGTCAATAACTCAGGTTATCTGCGTGAATTCTTTCAATGTTACATGAGATTGAAAGCTTTATTTTGTTGTTGATTGTTCAAGATGAACATCATCATGATGAACCAAATGCTTGAACATTGTTTGCGCTTATCATTTGTTGTTTTGTGAGGTCTGACTGTATAGCAGGGGTGGCCAAACTTGCTTAATGTAAGAGCCACATAGAATAAATGTCAGATGTTTGAGAGCCACAAGACATGATGCATTGAAGTGACTTCAGAGGAAGAGGCAAGTTTGCGGGAGTGTCTTGAAAGTGGCATCACAGGAAGGGTGGGGTTTTGATGCAGTATGCTGGAAGTGACATAGTCGAAAGGGGTGGAGCTTGGGAAGGGTCATCACCTGACCTTTGACAAAAGTGATATCACATCCTTGCTAGGCTTCACCTCCAAAATCCCCAGGTATTTTCTGAGTTGGACCTGGCAACTCCAACATTTTTATTGAAAATATGAAAGACATAGAAAGAAAGAAGGGAAGAAGGGAAGGGAGGGAGGGAATAAACTAAAGTAAAATAAACTGTACAGCCACGATGATACTCAGAGTCCTCCAGGAGCTGCACAATATGTCTAGAAGAGCCACATGTGGCTCCTGAGCTGCAGTTTGGCCACCCCTGATGTATAGTCATGAGTAGGGATGTGCAAAAAAAAAAAAATCAGGTTTCCCGAAGCCAGGAAAAAAGTCAGAAATAAGTGATTTCCAAAGTGGCAAGCTGCTTCAGAAATTGCTTATTAACCCTCTTCAGTGTGCTCTGTAAAGATTCGGAACCCAGTGACAAACTTCCCACCTCGCCATTGATTTTACCCAATGGAAGGGGGAGGAGGGGGTTCCTTCCTCCCCTCCCATCTGATGAGGGAGAGGAGAATATTCCCCCTCACCCTCCCATAGGGTGAAATAAGCGACGGGGTAGGAAGTTACCCTGGAGCTTGCTTCAGCTGATTGGGGGAGGAGGGGGCTTCCCCACCAGTCAGCTGAAGCCAGTCCCTGGGTTTGAATTTAAAGTGCCTTTTCTACTTAAAGTGCTTTAAATACAAATGTTGCCAGCTGGCTTCAACTGACCAGCAGGGGAGCCCCCTGCTTCTTCACCTAATGTGATTGGGTGAAGAAGCGACAAGGTGTTCAGTTTGAAACTAAATGCCTCACTTCTTCACCCGAACCGATCAGGCGAAAACTGGCATTCAGTTTCAAACTGGACGCCAGTCTTCACCCAATCAGATCAGGTGAAGAAGCGGCGTAGGTGTTCACTTTCAAACTGAACACTTGCCACTTCTTCACCCAATTCAACCCATTCTTAGCTATATGTTCAATGAAGGGAAGCCATTTTTCTGTAAAATGCGTTGTTCTGGGATATATTTCACCTTGAAGGAGGCCACCTATGATTTTCTTTATAATGTAGTGGTCCCATAACTTAGAGTACCAATTTGCAAGTGAAGGAGGTTTCTGTGATTTCCCCTTTGAAGCTATTGCAGCTTTTGCTGTCACCAAGAAGATCCTTATGAGATCATGCCTGATATATGGTATATTTGAATTCTGCCATTGGTCCAGAAAGATTATTTCAGGGCAAATTGGTTGTGATTTGAGAGCATGCACTTAAGTATTATAGAAAGTCTTAGTTTCTACAACTTTAAGATTCATTCTTAGGTATTCCACTCCCAACAGAACTACTGAAATTGTAATTGCTTTGATCTCTTTACAAGCAGAGAGTGTTCCAATTCCATTCAAGAAGAGGATGATATCTTTGCAGAAGACAGCCTCACAAATACATTGAAAACAGTATGATGCACTGTTTAAAGTGTTGAGAAAGCAAGGTTCCAATTCCTATTCCCGCCAGGGCCATTTGCTGTCTCTCAACCAACACATGTTGTTGTGAGAATGAAAATGAGAGGAGGGAATGGACTGGTTCACCACCCTTTATCCCTTGGATGCAGGGCAGGATGAAAATGTAATAACTAGTGTTATTCGATTAGGATACTTGTCTTTATCACATTTAGAAAATCATAAGCAACCTGGGTAGGAAGATGCTGCTGCAGAGGTAAGGGGAGTATGAGAATTCAAGTGATGTTCAGAAAACCACTCTTCATCTTAAGAGACCATCTGGGGCAATTAGTAAAGCTTAAAGTGCACAAACCCCCTTTATTTATTTCCACTTTTCCTTTGACAGAAGGACTTCTGAGGCTTCTCTGTTCCTTAATTGCTCCCAACACCTTGTCTCTTTTAAAAGCAGAGCTGGCATTGCACACATTATTGGTATCCTCTGGGTACAGTTCCATATATCACGAATAAATGTCATTTTCCTATTTTAATTCCATTAACCGCTTGTACTCTCTCACTCCTTACAAGGTCTCTGTGTCATCTGTCTTGTACTGAAAAAAGTACACAGTAACAAGAAATTTGTATGTGTGCCAAGGTGCCCACAACTTCTGGATTCTGTTTATGTCTGCTTGCCTTCTTACAACCAGACCAATTTAGCATGATCCAGAATAGGCAGTGGCTTATGGGTGATTTCTCACACAACCATTTTCCTGGAGACTTTCCCCCAAACTAAGGAAGTGTGCACAAAAAACATGCACATCATAATATGCTAAAAGTGTTGCATTGTCTATTTTGCCATGAATAAATAGGTGGCTGTGATTATACTTTCCAATGTGACTGAGAATACACACAGATTTTTAATTTCATGTTGGTACTTATAGATATATGTAAAGTTTAGTTTAAATCATTTGATTCATTTTATTTATTTTGTTCATGCATTTCCATTAGTTTCATTTGTTTCATTTCCATGAATTCAATAGGGACACACAAACCTGGAAATAACACATATACCCCATCTAACAGTGATGAAATTCTGATGGTACCTCTTCAAAACAGATGCTACCTGCTAAATTTCAGACAATGTGAAGAAAGCCTTCACAGTTTACAGGCAATTAACACTCATTTGCTAAGAGTGCAAATGGAGACATTTGGCAGTCTATGAAGAAGGCAATAGGTGAGCAGAAATAAATATAAATATTAATTTAAATAATAATTAAAATGCCAGTGAGTGCCATGTTTAATGAGAATGTGGTGCCATCCGGGCATGATAGCAAGTCATAGCTTGCACAACTACCACTCAGCTTGTCTTGCCCTTTCTACAGAGATATGATGTAGTGGTTAAAAATTGTTGGACTAAAATCTGGGTGACCCAGGTTCAAACTCCATTCTGCTATGGAAACTCACTGGGTAATGGTGGACCAGTCACTGTCTCTCAGGTTAACCTACCTCACTGAGTTATTGTTGCAAGGATAAAACAGAGAAGACTAGAACAACCTTGTAAGCCACTTTGAGCCCTATTGGGGAGAAAAGTGTGGTGTAAACATCTGAAGAAAGAAAGAAAGAAAGAAAGAAAGAAAGAAAGAAAGAAAGAAAGAAAGAAAGAAAGAAAGAAAGAAAGAAAGAAAGAAAGAAAGAAAGAAAGAAAGACCTTGAAGATTGCTTTGGTTTGGGGGCATAGACAAAAGGTAATTTTCATCCTACTCATTTTCCTTTGGCAAATTTCTTGCAGTTCTTTGCTTATTTTATAACACTGACTCAAAACCAGGTATCAGTTTTACCAATTGTGTTTCAATTGAATTTGTGAAGTGGAGAACTCATAAAAGGAATCTTGGATAGAGGTGGGCATGGTCCTCAAAACGGACCTAAAATTTGACACAGTCCATCCCGGTTCATGGTTTGTGAACACGCGTTTTATGGGACTCATGTTTTCCCATGAACTGTGGTCCATTTGGGCGAGTCCCTTGGTCTGTGGTCCATAAGTCTAGACATCCTGGTGCCAATCTATCGATTCCCTAGGCAATGGAATAGATGTTCTCAGACCTTCTGCAGTGGCCGCTTTGGGGGTCTGTGACTTGGACCTCCAAAATGCAATCTTGGCCAAACTTGGAGAGTGGCTGGAAAAGAGCCTGCTGAACCCTCACTGTGAGTTTGGCATCTCTGAGTGTGAAAAGGGCAGGCCTAGGGCCCCCGGAAGTGACAGACCACGGACCAACAAACCGGTCAATGAACGGGGCGGGTCCATGAAAAGTTCATGGTCCCTGGTCAGTGAAATGTGATGGACTATGGGCCAATGGTCCATGGGTTTTTTCTGGTCCATGCCCACCTCTAATCTTCACCTTTAAGATTAAAGAGTTGGCATGTTCCTATCATTGTGACAATTTTTCAAAAAATTCTGTCCACACAGAAAACATCGTCATAGGAAAAAGCTGCACCCTAATTTTCTACTTAATGGGATTTTTTTTTTAATGGAGAAGCATTGATTAATATCATTTCCTCCACCCACCCAGCAGTCTGAAGTGGTACTATGCACAATGAGCCTGCAGCAAGGATCACAAAGGCCAAACAATTCCTGGTGAAGTCTCTCTCCTTTCCACTCTAATGAAGAGGGTAGGTATTATGCAGCTAATGAGATTTAATCTTGGTTGTAGCCCTTGCAACAAAATTCTATAGTGTGGATCTGACGGACTGAGGGCCAAGCTACACATGACGAATGACACTTGAACGGCAAGTGGATTGAGTGGAGGGCAAGTGAACAGGGAGAAATACACTTGCTGTTCAAGTGTCATTTGTCATGTGTAGCTTGGCCCTCAGTTCTCAGGGTGGAAGGATTTCTGCCCTCAGAGCACAACTTGCTTGTCTCCTCCTTCCTGCTGAAGCTCAAAATGCCCTCTAAAATGCTGTTCCAGGGAGTAGTTTCAGATGTTATTTATAGCTGCTGTGGGAGGAGACAGGTGAGAACCTCATGTTCTATGGAGACAAATCTTTCCACCATGGAAGTCTTTCACTGGATACAAGCCCATGTAACTATCCTTGCAATCTAGTATTTCACCAAATTGCAAATGAAACATTTTAACTAAAGAATGTGAAATAGCACAATACAAAGTCCTATTTGATCAAAGGAAATTAACAATATATTAATCCTATTCTCCACTCACTACATCGTGACCAAAGGCTTTCCAACAGACTACCTTTATCAGAAATCAAGTTGTACTTCTGATAAATTAAATGCTGGCGATCGCAAGCATGCTATAGGAGTTCACATACTGTGCCTTTCAACAATGCCAGGTTTTTTTTTTAATTTTATTGGTGAGTGGAAAAAAAAGAAAGATTTCCAAGTTTAGTACATATAATCCCATTTTCCCCCTTACTCTATCCCCCACCCTTTTCCTCCCCCCTCCCTGTCAACTTCCTACAGCTTTCCAACCCTTAACCCTTCTTATTGCTTAAATCTATTTCATTTATATTATCCTACCACCTATAAATCATATTATCTCTTACTCTAAGCACATTCTAGTTCTTTAACATAAACTCTATCAAATATACTATCAATATGGTATATATCATATACCACTCAATGTAGCATAACACAGTATAGTATAATATATAGCAAGGATCCCAATATCTCTTACTTTAGACATATTCTATTTCTTTTAAACATATACTCTATCAGATATACTATCAATAGAGTATATATTATAAAACATATATTGTATGCTATGCCACCAATGTAGCACACAACATAATGCAACACAACAACATAATATAATATAAAATCTGATCCACTAACCCATCATGATGTATTGTATATAATATACCTGTTTAACTATTCTCATTGTCCCATGTATTCTAAGTAAAATTCCCCTAAATATTATACTAGCTTAGATTATAGTTACATTCCCCCTAAATGGTAAGATCGCTTCTCTCTTCCCTTTACAACATTGTTCTTTAAAAATTCTCAAACTGCCACCCTTTCAACAATGCCAGGTCACAGCCCCTGAAATGAGCTTCTGACATGTCCACTTGCCCCTTTTCCACATGTGACTATCATGGCTCTTTTTAATTGCTGTCTCATATAAAATGCTGCTATGGCTAAATGTCTGTTTAATTAATCCAGCAGGGAGTAAGTGGTTGCTGAAGTGTTCCCCAGGAGTCTGGCAACACTCTTTCCACAGAGACCACAGTGGATAATGGATACTTCCCACACCTACTTAGTAAATGCAAATACAATTCTACAGGTTACTGTGTGTCAAGATATCAAGAAGCATTAGGGTCTCTCTACACAAGATATTTTACATGGGGATGCTCAAGTGAAAGATCTTATACTTGTTCTCCTATTGTGGATATACATGCACTGTTAGGGAGGCAAAGTACCCTTGAATATAAGACCACACAGAAAGTCTGTCACCAGACCAGTCAATTAAAGAGACTCTTTGTGAGACAACAGTTGAAAAAAAAAGGAACCCAAGGAGTCCTTGGTTACTGGCATATCATGAGATTTTCTTTTTTTTAAAAAAGATCAAGGTTTTAAATGATATTTGAACAGAGGTACTGTGATGCAATATTTATCCAATGCAGTCTCTGCCCCCGAAACTCTTCCTGACAGACTGATCTCAAGTGCCTTCTAAATGCATTTATTTCAGATGGGACACTAGGGAAATGGGGAAAAACTCAGTAAGTTCTACTGATTTTCTTCGAAAGGATAATAAACAATTGTGTCAATGGTTGAAACTATTCACAAGTATCACACACAACTTTTGCTGGACAAATTTAGTTATAATTAGACATAGGCATGAACGGAAAAAAAGAACAAGCTGTTTGTTGTTCGTTGCCATCCATGAACAACAAACAACAAACAGTAACGAACATGACCCTGTTCACAAATGTGTTCATTGTTCATGGCCCTTTAAAGATCCCTTTAAACTATCAGCTGGCAGGTGGCAGGGGGGATCCCCCCCCTGCCTCCGGCCAGCTGATAGCTTAAAGGACCCTTTCCTGCTACGTGCAAGGGGCAGGGCCCTTTAAACACCCCACAAACTGACCTTCCCAATGTCCAATACCCACCAAATTTGCAGGGGACATAGTCCTCACTGTCCTCTGAAGACCCTCCAAGTTTCAGAGAGATTGCACCCTGGGAAAGACATGATCCATGGGTCTCCCACTTTGCTGTCATTTTCTCTTCACAGTGGCAAAAACGGGACTCTCTGCTGGAAGTACTTTGAAGGGTTAAAGCCAGAAGGAGTTCAGACAGAGTTCAGTCCCTGCCTCTGGTTGCCAAGGGAATTGATTGCAGGTGCCACAGTGGCAAAAACGGGACTCTCTGCTGGAAGCTACTTTGAAGGGTTACAAACTGACCTTCACAATGTCCAATACCCACCAAATTTGCAGGAGACATAGTCCTCACTATCCTCTGCAGACCCCCCCCCCCAAGTTTCAGAGAGATTGCACCCTGGGAAAGGCATGATCCATGGGTCTCCCACTTTGCTGTTATTTTCTTTTCACAGGTTCAAAAACGGGACTCTCTGCTGGAAGTACGTTGAAGGGTTAAAGCCAGAAGGAGTTCAGACAGAGTTCAGTCCCTGCCTCTGGTTGCCAAGGGAATTGATTGCAGGTGCCAGACTGTCTGGCTTGACGAACGGCTGACGAAGGAAACAAATGGGGCTTGCAAAGACCACTTTTTCATTTACAATGGGGCCTCACGAACAGCTTGTTCACGATCAGATGAAGGGGCTGTTTGTGGGTTTTTTCCATTTGCAATGCTGTTCGTGCCCATGTCTAGTTATAATGCTTCACTTGTTAACTCCTGGGAGAACAGTCATCAGCAAAACCTTTGAGGTGAATCTTTGATTTTTCCATAACCTTAAGAATCTCATGGTATATGCATGCACTCCCTCTGGAAATTCTAGTTCTTTAGGCTCTGAGACAGGTGCAGCCTCCTCTTTAAAGTACTGACCATAATTAGACTGCTTTCTCCTAAAGACAGGCTCTGAGTCAACATGCTCTCCTGTCCTGAGAAAGAATCCCTCCAATCTTACTGTCTGGAGGCTCAACCTCTATCTGACTCAAACTGAGGATTTTACTGCTGTTCTTCTCACTCCCCGCTCCAGTATTCCATTGGTCTGCTTGGGTGTTAGCTTTTCTGCCAATCCACCAATCAGGAATTAAGGGGAGCAGAAATTGATAGAAGGGGTAGGTCATTTGCTCACCATCATAGTGGGTGAGAGATCTGAACAACAAAAACAAAAACTTACTGAGTTGCTTTGTTTGCTTAAAGGAAACTTGAAGAGAAAGGAGATCAATCATAAATATCCAATGTTACAATTCAGTGTAGTGGTTAAGAGCAGCAGGACTCTAAACTGGAGAACCTGGTTTGGTTCTCCACTCCTCCGTTTGAAGCCAGCTGAGGGACCTTGGGTCAGTCACAGCTTCTCGGTGCTCTTTCAGTCTCACCCCCCTCACAGGGTGATTGGCTGTTTCCACATGGCTTACCTTCCCTCAGAACGACCCGGAACATCATGCAAAAAATGCGGAAGATCATGTTTTCTTGCATGAGATTTGCGCGACATATTTCAATACAACTAGCAAATTTCCTTATTGCCATTTTTTCTAAATAAAATCTAAAAGCAATCCATGAATTCTGAAACCTACTGCGTATCTCTTGGATAAGACAAAAACATTTGCATTCCTGATTCAGTTCCTGGAATCTCAAAATTAAAGAATTCTCAGGTAGTAGGACTGTGTGAGACCCTGGAAATATTTGTGTTTGTTTCTAGCTGCACCATTCAGCTAGACACATCAACAGTGTGACTTTGTATTCATTTCCCTGTAGCTCACCTATGCAATTTTTATCTCACCTTTCCTTCAGAGAAGTCAGAACATTTAATCTTCACAACCATTCTGTGACATCACATAGGGGAGACACCCAATGAGCTTCATCACTGAGGGCCAAGCTACAAGTGACGAATGACACTTGAACGGCAAGTGGATTGAGTGGAGCACAAGTGAACAGGGAGAAATACACTTGCTGTTCAAGTGTCATTCGTCACTTGTAGCTTTGCCCTGAGTAGGGATGTGAACCTGGGTTTCCCTGTCCTGGTCTAAGGGCCAAATTACATATAATGTTAGACGTTTCATGAATGGGTTCTAAGTGTTCTCTACTTTTAAAAATTGAGCAGTGGGCCACAACACTGATGAGGAGAAGGAGCAGGAAGAGGGTCCCTCTACACCATTTACACCATTTTTACACCATCGAGACCATTTTTTCCAGCCTGAAATGACCCTATGGAGCTGCTATTTGCCTTTTTATCACAACCGTACGGGTCCTCCCGACTACATAAAGGTTTACTCAGTAGAGACAAACAAGAGTTGCATAAGATCATTTTCAGTCAGGAAAACAGTGCATGAAAGAATGGCTTAAACTCTTCTCACTATCTGATGGTTTGTTTGTTTTTTGCCAACAAGACACAGGCAATTCACATTCATTCAAAACATTTCTGCCACTTTTTCACCCAAAAAGGGTCTCTGAGGTAGTGAACACATATATTAAAATATTTAAAACATTAAAATGACTCTTAAAATGCATATATATTTTACAATAAATTACAGTACATTAACATGTGTAGACATATAAACAAACAACACCCATCCACGCACAGAAGAGGCCCAGTAAGAGTTTATTCAGTGTACATCAAATGAAGCATACAAGTCTACCCCCCCCCCCGGTGGAAGACAGGCAAATCTCCCTGGGGAGGGAGTTCCAAAGTTTGGTGCCACAACCAAGAAAGCCCTTTCTCAGATTGCTACTAATGGTGGCCCCCATAGGTTTTTCAAAGCAAGAGATGTTCAGAGGTGGTTTGCCATTGCCTCCTTCTGCTCAGCAACGTTTTCCTTGGTAGTCTCCCATCCATGTAAGATACAGATGCAAATTCTGAAAGAGGATCCAATTTTATGATACAGATCTGGACCCTGTGTGCCTGATCTTTTTAAGAAGAAAGATGCTTGGCATTATTTGAGGTCCTTGTGTTACATCTGGTATGAGTCTTTAACAGTCTAATCCCTACACTAACTCCAACATTAACTTCTCATGAGTAACAGAAAGACATGTAGTAAGGTGTATATTGGTTACAAGAATCAACACAGGTGCTTTGTAGTCATCCTTGCCTGAAAGAAGGATGGCTTCCAATTGGGCATTTCCTATTTTCCAGTTCTATTAACAAATTATTGCAAGAACTGATTATCAGTTTCCTGGTCAAATTACACACAGGCAAAAAAGTTAAGAATGGAGACACACTTGTACTACTTTCCTTGGAACGGTTTTGTGTGTGTGTAAAGGGCCATCAAGTCACAACGGACTTATAATGACCCCAGCAAGGGGCTTTCAAGGCTAGTAAGAAGGTAGTTTTCCAATGCCATAAGTCTGGTCCATATTATCAGAAACTAGGCATTTGCCAACAATGTCCATCTGTTCTGTACATTGGACAAACCAGCCAACCTCTGCGCAAAAGAATAAATGGACACAAATCTGACATTAAAAATGGCAACATCCAGAAACCAGTGGGAGAACACTTCAATCTATCAGGACATTCCATCAAGGACTTAAAGGTCGCTGTAGTTCAACAGAAACCTTTCAAAAACAGAATCCTACGGGAAGCTGCTGAACTGGAATTCATATGCAAATTGTCAGGCTTGGATTGACTAGACACTATGAATGGTTATCTCATTATCAGAAGTAAATGATTTCATTATCAGAAGCAAATTGATCCCATTATCAGAAGCCACTGATTAGATCTACCCCTCCTCCCTTCTCTACCTATATATCTGACCAGTTTCTTCTTACCCTCCATGCATCTGACGAAGAGAACTGTGATTCTCGAAAGCTTATGCTACAGTAAAGTTGGTTAGTTTTAAAGGTGCTACTGGACTCTTTTCTATTTAGGCTTTTCTGTACATTGCATATTAGTGCCTTGCAAAATAAAAATAAGAACACCCAAATTGATCCATACTTTTAATGTAAATCTTTGAGGATCTGTCAGTTAAAGGTTTACTCCTTCTCTTGCTTCTTGGTCCTGTTACCAGATCCACTGACTCATCCGCACAAGACCCTCATCATATGCCGAAGCTATAGCATGAAAACAGCTTCTTCATGGTGCATATAGGACCAATTACCAAAAAAATTCCAATCCAATGGGAAATCTCCTCTCTTGGTGGGGTGTGTCAGGGCTTGCAGCAGCCACCACTGGGCAGGGCACTGGGCAGTCTGCTCCTGACATCAAAGGGGGGCCAGGGATTCTGCAGGACCCTGCTCTGTGGAAGGAGGGGCGGTATACATCACCCGGACTCCCTCTCAATCCACTCGCTGACCTGCTCAACCTGTGCCACTCACCCTCTTTGGCCGCCGCCGCCGCCGCCGCCGCCGCCGCCGCCGCCGCCTCGCCTTTGCTCTCGCACTGCTCTGCTCTCACTCCACAGCATCACTCCTTACTCACACCCACCACCTCAGAGCTCTTCCTAGCCACCTTATATAGGGTTTCCTTTCCCCGCCCCACCCTCCTTCTAGGCTTGTTCCCTCTCCTGACTTGGCCCAGCTGTGCCTTCCCTCAGGTGTTTCCCTCCTACCACTAATCCCTTCTTGGCTTTCTTGCCTTGCTGGCAGGGTGGGGTTGAATGTGAGCCATCCCCAGCTGAGGTCTCCTTGGCCTTGCTCATGAGGAGCTGCCCCAGCTGGCTTCTGTGCTGCTGAGCATGCCTGGCCTTGCTCGTGAGGAGCTGCCCCAGCCGGCTTTTGCCACGTGCAAGGGGAAGGGCCCTTTAAACACCCCACAAACAGACCTTCCCAATGTCCAATACCCACCAAATTTGCAGGGTACGTAGTCCTCACTGTCCTCTGAAGACCCTCCAAGTTTCAGAGAGATTTCAGCCTGGGAAAGACATGATCCATGGGTCTCCCACTTTGCTGACATTTTCTCTTCACAGTGGCAAAAACGGGACTCTCTGCTGGAAGTACTTTGAAAGGTTAAAGCCAGAAGGAGTTCAGACAGAGTTCAGTCCCTGCCTCTGGTTGCCAAGGGAATTGATTGCAGGTGCCAGACTGTCTGGCTTGATGAAGGGCTGTTTGTTTACAATGGGTTTTCAGAAAGGGCTTGTTCGCGAACAGACGAAGGGGCTGTCCGTAGTTTTTTTCTGTTCATAATGCTGTTCGTGCCCATGTCTATTTATGAGTTTAAAATCTGTTCACTCCTATGTTCCATCTTTTAAATAAAGTTTATTTTTGCTTTGTTTAACCCTGGCTGGCTTGAAATTGTTGACTGAGGGAAAATATACACAGAGATCTCCAACACTCTAGTCACGTTAAATGGAACAAGTTTAAAGAAATAGTGGCAGCATATATAGGGAAAGTAAATTTTAAGTTCTCTTTCCCCAATAGCCCTGGGCAGTAGCTGGGTGAGGGAAAGTAAATATAGGGGATAGGCTGCCTGTCTAGTGGAGTCTTTGGGAGAGGAGAGAGGGGATCCTATGAGGATTGGGTCTTGCCTCTCAGCCTGCCAAACTGAAGGCTACACAGGTGCCACCAGGCCAGCCCTTACCTGCCTAGGGAGCCTCAAGCCTGTGAAGGGAGGTTTAGGGTGGCTGGCAGGACATGTGAAAGGTGAGGTTTGTTTCAAGTAGTCAGAGCTACCAGATCATGAACACACATGACAACTCAAATGAACGGAGACTTCATGACAGAAGGTGTTAGTAATTTGATAGTACCTCTTCTAAGGAACAGAACACCACATATGTCAAGCCTACTGTTTCAAAGTTAAACACATTTCATCCATAGGTGAGGAAATAGTGGCAATCTTGCTGCCTCAGTCAATGTCTAATTCCCCCTCCCCCCCCCCCCAAAAAATGCACTTGTTTTTGTTTCCTCGTTTTATCTTCTTTTTAGACTTGTCAACGTGGTTCCATTCTTGTAGAGGCAACGTTGCATGTTGACACTGACACTGCTGACAGGTGCCTCAAGCAGTCCATCTCGTCCTCAGCACTCACAACACGTTTCCACTGGTTACACTGCTACTTGCTTGGGAACCTGTCACGAGCTGCGTTCCATCATCTCTTAGCTCCAACAGTCTGTGGAGACCTGAAGAGGGAATACACATTTTGTCCTAGCAGTCATTGGTGTACAGTCACCCTAACTGCAACCACAAATCCTTACCAACTCTATCAGGCTTAATGTGAGTCACAGCACAAGCAACTAATTTCCTCCCACCCCTCAATGCCAGGTTTCAGTTATTACCACATAATGGCATTGAATGGGAATTATAGAATATAATCTCTTGTTATTTTAATATATGCCTGATGAATAAAAAATGATCTAAAAATAGAGGCTGGAATATTATTCATCTCTAGTAATAATGTTCCAGGCTCTGCTAGCCTTCTTTATTATTCACTATGTACGAAAACATGGTCTCTTCAACTTCAATGCAACAGGTTTGTTCACACCGGAGTAACATAACATTTACTTCAGCAAAAAATTATTTGGCTAAATCAAGTGGGCCACAAGAACAGCAAAATCACCTGCTTTTATGGACAACAAGAGCCAGAATGCAGTAGAATGTGTTACCTTAGTAAAAAAAGTATTCCCAAACCCCCAGTAGTTCAGGAAATGTAAAAAAGGGTGGGAGATGCTTTATAGGGGGAAAATGAGCAGGCAGACCAAATTATCGAGTAAGTTTCTATGTTGACTCCACCCACCTATCCAATTTTACTTAATCCTGTTTACTTTTGGTCTGACACACTGGATGGGAATGGAGCCTAACAGGCTAGGCATGCCTTTGGGAACATGTGAAGGGCAAAAAAAAATCTGTGGGAAAATGTCCTGCGCTCTGTAGGGCCTGGATTCTAAGAAATAAACTCATTGCTTGCCTCAGGAGTGCAGAGCAGCAGGGGTCTGGAGCTGGAAGCACAAGGCTTGTGCCTGGTGGACTAGCTGATCCAGCAATGCAGCCTTCTCCAACCTCAGCCTAAATAGCACTTTGCTCTGGGATTGCTAGGAGGTTGCATGCAAGCCTCCTTTGTGCTACCTCGACCTAGGGCCTTCCACTGCCACTGTTCTGGTGGAGTGTCAGAGAGTCCTGAGGGACTGTGGGCCTGGGGACATCTCACAACAACAACAACTAACAATAACAACAGCAAACAACAATAATAACAACATTTGGTGTATATACCACCCTTCAGGACAACTTAATGCCCACTCAGAGTGGTTTATAAAGTATGTCATTATTATCCCCACAGCAAAACACTCTGTGAGGAGGGTGGGGCTCAGAGAGCTCCAGAGAGCTGTGACTAGCTCAAGGTCACTCAGGGCCAAGCTACACATGACGAGTGACACTTGAACGGCAAGTGTATTTCTCCCTGTTCACTTGCCCTCCACTCAATCCACTTGCTGTTCAAGTGTCATTCGTCATGTGTAGCTTGGCCCTCAGCTGGATTCAAGTAGAGAAGTGGGGAATCAAACCTGGTTCTCCAGATTAGACTCACAAGCTCTTAGTCACTATACCAAACTGGCTCTCCTGCTTGGGTGATGCCTCGCGGTTATCTCAAGAGCCAGTGGTGAGGGCTTAGTAGCAAGTTCTGAAAGAGTGTTTTTTGGTAATGCTGGGGCATAGTCAGCTGTGTCAAGCCCACCCTGTGCCTCCTCGTCCTCCTGGTTCCCTGGCTCAGGCTATTCAGGCCCTTCTTCTGGGCACTCTGAGGGCCAAGCTACACATGACGAATGACACTTGAATGGCAAGTGTATTTCTCCCTGTTCACTTGCCCTCCACTCAATCCACTTGCCGTTCAAGAGTCATTCGTCATGTGTAGCTTGGCCCTGAGCCAGCATGCTCTAGGTCAGAGTCACTGAGCCGGTCAAAGGGCTGGTCAGAGGGGGTCAGTAAGCATCTGCTCTTGACTGTTGATTCTTCCCTGCAAATGTTCCTGCCCCTTCAATTGCCTCATAATGCTGATGGGTCTGAAAGGTGTGATTTTTCACCCTGAGAATCCAAATCTACTTGTACAGCCTGTCCTGTATCTCTCACAAAGTGATCTTCCAATTTTGTAAATTAGAATAATTTTTTTTGGCATGCTAGTTACTACAGAAAAAAAATCCATTTCTGTTTTGGATCCAAACCAACTATGTGCTGTTATTATTTTTTTTCCGGATGGGGCATGGCCAGCTCAGATTTAATCTATTTGGATTTTTTTTATTATCTTGAGTTTCGGCCCCACTGCTTGCAATGAGGGCTTTCAGGCTATTTGGAGCCACTGATTTTGCACTTAACAGCACAAAATGACACAGAACAGAGTCCTCCTTCTAAACTATCAATCCACCCAGTTTTTCCTCAGTTACAGTGCACACACACAACAACAGACCCTGAAGAAGATGACTGCTGGAGAAACTGCCTGCAAAGGGGTAGCAGCAATGGGATGGCAGTGACATTAAAAACAACAACAACAACAACAACAACAACATCTGGTTTGTATATCACCCTTCGGGACAATTTAACACCCATTTAGAGTGGTTTACAAAGTGTGTTCCTGTGAGGTGGGTGGGGCTGGAAGAGCTGTGACTAATCCAAGGTCCCCCAGCTGGCTTCAAGCGGAGGAGTGAGGAAACAAATCTGGTTCTCCAGATTAGAGTCCCGCCGCTCTTAATCACTACACCAATCTGGCTCTCCAACTTCACCAAACTGGCAATCCTGCTTTATGTTCACTTTTTCTTCTATACTACCAATTAATTATTACTTTTGCATCCTGCTGTTTCCTGTGGGTTTCATGTTTCCTTGATCTTACTCTCAAGGAAGTGTCTTTAGAACTGCAGTCTTTGATTGAACTGTGCATATTTCTTCTTCCAGATGTTTCCAGAGCTGATAGGCTCTGGAAACGTTTGGAAGTATCCTCTTGCAAGGACCCAATTGGCAGGGAGACAACACCTCAGGTAGCAAGGGGGGAGGAGATGCACTCATACACATTGTGCGCATTCTCCCTTAATGTCAACAGATTTAATAATGTAAGAGCTCTCTTCCCTTGAGATCTGATTGGTAAATGCCATTAAGGAAAACATGATGCTCCCCTGCGAGGCAAGTCCAGTGCATACATGCAGCTGCAAGGTACGAACCAAAATGAAACACACAAACTTTTTGGTGGTAAGGACTTGTTACAATTTAATATCTGGAATTTGGTTCAGTGTTCCAGAAGCTTCTTTAATAAAACAAAATGATTTCCAGCTTTATTTCCGGCTCATTTGTTTGATTTTGCACACCCCTACTAGCTACTAATAAGGCTGCCTCTGGATTTGAGCAGGGGCGAAGGCTGCATGGTATAGCCCAGTCTCATCAGATCTCAGAAGCTAAGCAGGGTCACTACTTGGATGGGCAACCAGCAAGGAAGACCATGCGAAGGAAGGCGATGGTGAACCACCTCTGCCTCTCATTTGCCTTGAAAGCCCCTTGCTGAGGTTGCCATAAGTCAGTTGCAACTTGAGCGCACATATGCATGCATGCTGGCCTTGTGCAAGGCACCACTCCCTTCCCATACCGAGACACTTTGCATCTGCTATAAAGAGCACCAGACATAGATTTAGCTTTACTCAAACATTTTCACCTCTTAGTTCTGCCCCATACACTATGAAAATGGTGTAAAGGGAAGCCAGCACTAAAGCACACATAGATTTCCAGCGTCATGCAAATCAAGACTGCAAACTATTAAAACATCTATTTTTAAAATAATAATTCAAGGGCCCAATGTTCTTCTGTACTCTTGTTCCCCATGTTATGTCTCAGCCAGATTCACCACCAAATAGCAAATGATTCTTTATTTATGCAAAGCTAATCCCTCCGAACTAGCTGCTTCAACTTCTGAGCAGCATTTTGCCTAGGGTTCCATTTATATTCAGTATCACAGGAGACTCCCTGGACTTGATTATCAGCAGAGTGGATCCTGCTTGTCAGTGAAATTGTGAGGTGAAGTTCTATTTAAAATTCTCATTTGGCATTTCTTTCTCGCCAGAATTTCAGCACCACTAAAGGTAGGCATGGGTCTGAATGATTGCAGTATCTATTCCTCGAGGACCTTGTAACTGGATTGGCATGAGGCCTTTATGAAGAAGCAGCATGGTTCGAAAGATAGCTGTGGCAGGAGGGGAGGAAGAAAGTCCCATCCTACCTGAAAAACCCGTTCCACAATACTGCACAAGTGTGATTGACTGATAACCTTAAGCATTCCCATTAATATTAAACGAGCGATTGGGCTTTGCAATATGTGGACAAAGGCTTTTTTAACCTACGATAATGGGGATGGGAAGGGCTTTTTATTATCTTTTCTCTGCCTTCAACAAGCGCTCGTGTCCTTAATATTCTTTGGACTCTGCACAATAGAAAGGAAATTAATCAGAAAAGTAACCTCTCAGATATTAGTGGACAGAAGGCATAATGATGAGATGGGAAGGAAAATGAATCATAATGACTCCTTGCCAGGTAATATCTTCCAGTGGAGTCTAATCGTCCATTTCGTGTTAAAGAGAGGGGTTTCCCCCCCCCTTAGAAAGGAGGGGGGAGAGCACATTCTAATGAGTAGTGATGAGGCTTACCTCATTAATGACCTTAGCAGATGAAACTTATATTTCATGTTGAATTGTTATCATGAGAGATTGATTAAATTGGTTCAAATTGCACCTGGTTACATGCTAATTTGAAACACGCTGCATTGCGAGCGGTGTGAGCGGATTCAGTTTTAATGATTACGGTGACAACAGCATCAATGAAAACCCATTTACTTGATTTCCTACACTTTCTTTCTAGTCTAGCTTGAAAGGTAATGTAGTATGTAAATAGGAAGGGAGGGGAACAGCTGTACATCAGCTCTATTTTTCTTTGCCAATCAGTATCAGCGAATGTTATGAATGCTGGCTTGGCTGCAAAAGAATTGCTTCTTAATATTCAATCCTGAGTCAAAGTACAGTCTCATTCTTTACTTGCTAATTTTTATAAATGATAAGGTGGCCCTCAGGTGCTAGGTCTCCCCAGTGCCACACAAGTTTCTCAGTAGCATGGAGGATCCAAACTCCTGGACCCAAGAGATTTCGATAGCTATTGACCCGTCTCAATTGTTGAGTAAGGTGATTGAATGGGTCGTGGCTGGACAACTTCAAGCATTTATGGATGAAATGGATTAGTTGGATCCGTTGTAATCTGGTTTCAGACCGAGTTATGGGACTGAAACAGCTGGTAGATGATGGAAGTTTGGGAGATGGATAGAGGGAGTGTGACCCTGTTGATTCTCCTGGACATCTCAGCAGCTTTCAATATCATCATCAGTCACAGCATCCTTCTGGACCACCATTCTGGATGGTTCCAGTCCTACCTGGAGGAAAGGTTTCAAAAGGTGGTGCTGGGGGATCGCTCCTCATATCCTTAGACTTTGACATCCTGCAAATCTTCATCTTGTCCCTTGTGCTTTTCATTATCTACATGAAATTACTGGGTAAGGTCATCCAGGAGTGCTTTGTAGAGCTTTGACTGGTTAGCAACCTGCAGCCTTTTCTGCGCAGAAAAGATCTGGCCACTGTGGTGCATGCCCTGGTTACATCGTCATCGTCATCGTCATCACAACAAGAACAAGAAGAGAGCCAGTTTAGTGTAGTGGTTAGGAGCGCAGGACTCTAATCTGTAGAGCCGGGTTTGAAACCCCACTCCTCCACTTGAAGCCAGCTGTGTGTCCTTGGGCTAGTCACAGTTCTATGGAGCTCTCTCAGCCCCACCCACCTCACAGGGTATTGTGTTGTGGGGATAATAATGGCACACTTTGTAAACTGCTCTGAGTGGGCATTAAGTTGTCCTGAAGGGCAGTATATAAATCGAATGTTATTATTGTTATTATTATAAGAATAAAAACAACATTTGATTTATATACTGTCCTTCAGAACAACTGCTGCTCTTAACCACTACACCACACCGGCTCTCATCTAGCTTAGATTACTGCAATGCACTCTATATGGGGCTGCCCTTGAAAAGCATTTTAAAACTTCAATTAGTGCAGAATGTCGATGCCAGAATGTTGATGAGGGTGGGAGTAGGGGGACCATACCACTTCAGTTGTGGTCTACCTACACTAGCTCCCAATCTGTTTCTGGGCACCATTCAAGGTGCTGAGGTTGACCTTTAAAGCCCTAGGTATGGAATTAATAAACCTAAAGGACAATCTATTCCCTTATTCATTTAGCTGTCTACTGTTGTCATCTTTAAGGGCCTTGCTTCAGGTGCACCTGCTGTCTGAAAGTAGGCATGTGACAACTCCCCCCCCCTCACCCCATGTGGATGGAATTATCATCTACATAGGTTCAAGACGGTCAATTTTTTTTGCTGCATGACCCCCACCCATTTATATTGTTATGAGAGGGGAATTTCTGGAATTCTCTTTTTACAATATAGTAATTGACTCCTCTTTTTCTATTTCCTTTTCTGTTTTAAAAGAAGGACTTCTCCTTTATTTCTCTGACTTCTCTTTGAAGAAAAATCAGCATACACTTTTGTAACTTCAGCCCTTGCAGTTGCTTTGGTCTAGTGGTTAACAGCCAGTTTGGTCTAAAGCCAGTACAGCCTGGTGGTTAAGAGTGGCAGGACTCTAATCTGGAGAACTAGGTTTGATTCCCCACTCCTCCGCTTTAAGCCAGCTGGGTGACCTTGGGTCAGACACAGATCTCTCAGAGCTCTCTCAGTCCCATCCACCTTACAGGGTGATTGTCGTGAGGTTAATAACACACTTTATAAACTGCTCTGAGTGGGTATTAAGTTGTCCTGAAGGGCAGTATATAAATCAAATGTTGTTTTTACTATATTATACATCACAGGGTGGTGCTCTAGCAGGGGGTCAGAAAGTTTGGGAAGACATTGTATGGAGTAAAATTTTGAACATCTGCATAATCTCCTTGCTCCTTCTCTCTTCAAATTTTGCTTTGATCAAAACAGAATCAATTAGACTGCAAATTCTTATAAAAAGGAAAAGGAATGAGTTGTTGGATCTCACTGGGTAGAAGAGAATTAAAAGGATGGATTTCTCTTAACTACCACTCATCTAGGGAAAAGAATGGAAGGTTTGAAAGAAATGCAGATGAAAAATCCAGGTCCCCTGCATTGCTTCTAGAGTGGAATTAAGTGATCCAACCATTTTCAACGTCTCTTTATTTCCTAAAACCCCAGAGACCATGGGCACTTGCTTTAGGTAAAGACTGCCTATAACAAAAACTGGGATGGAAAGAAAGTGCCTTCACCTTGGTTATCTATTTTTTAAAAAAATATTTTATAACCTTGGGAAATTTTCTACTTGACCTCCAAGGTTTTTTTTTTTTAAAGAGCACTTAATGGGACCACTTGGAAATCTTTGGGATACACTTCCATCCATTAGAGAGAATGAGTCCTGCTGAGAATAAGATTCTGTTTTTTAGGCAATCATTTTCTGTTTAAGTCAACCACTTCTCATGTGTTTACCTTTCTGCTTATAGCATAGATGTGCTTATCCTCTAGCCAGACTTGCAAAAAAACCCACAAGTAAACAGGATTTCTAACAAATGCGGGGAAAGCATCTTCCATATCCCACAGAGATTAAAATGCAGTAGATAGAAAACAATGTGCAATGCACTTTTGAAATTAACTTTGTTCAAGCAGCGATTTCAGGATGTTGTCTGGTAGACCTTTGGGGAGGATTTTGGATTGTTCTCTACACCAAGAAAAAGTCAGCTTTGAGTCTTTTGTAATATATTTTAGTTACAGAAGTCACAAAGACCTCTGCTTAACCCCGAATCTGAACTGAGACCACTTCATATCAAGCAATCCCCAAAGATACCACGGATTCCAGGCCAACTGCCAACACATCTCTTTTCTCCACTGTATTTGGTTCTAACATCTAATTTGAACACACAGTTTCCTCCCTCTAGTGAATTCTGTAGTACCATAAAAAGGTGAAAGTAGGACAGAACATCTTATGACTGGGCAGTCATCATGAACAACCGTATGTCATCTGAAATTCATTTTTGTACTGCTGTGCAAGAGATGGCTGAAGGTCCTACCTTTTTTAGGAGTTGCTTATACATGGCTTTGAGATTATGAAAATAGGCATAAAGAAATCAAGCTTTAATTGTGAGGGCTTGCTGACCCAATTGCCATCGCTTCTGACATCATGATTCAAGATGATTTACACTCAGGTCTTGGCAGAATTAATCCCAGTGTGTTGTTTTGTTTTAAAACTGACCTATACCCAAGTGACTCAGGTTAGGACATAATGTTTGAGAACCAGTTATAATATATTGGAATCTTTTTCTCAACATTCTAATGGGGACTGAGGGCCAAGCTACACATGACGAATGACACTTGAACGGCAAGTGGATTGAGTGGAGGGCAAGTGAACAGGGAGAAATACACTTGCCGTTCAAGTGTCATTCGTCATGTGTAGCTTGGCCCTAAGACAGGGGAGACCCCGGTTCAAACCAGGTTACCTTAAGCCAGTCTTACAACTCCACTTAGGCTTACCAGTCCCTCAATGGGAGTGGGGGATCCCTCTTCCCAGCCTCCCCCCCACTCATTTCACTGGTGGGAGGGAAGTGTGGGAAATGGGCCCAGGACTTTTGGAGCTCTTCCTTGTTGCATCGGGAATGAATCAGCCCCTACGAGGGCCTTCCCTTCCTTGTTACACTGGGAATGACAAAATTTCCAGTGCAGCAAGGGAAAGTTCCAGAGCATGTGTGTGAGGTAAGTTCCACCCCCACATACTCCCCCACGACCCCTCATCCCCCAGCTTGGGCAACCTTAGCTCAGCCGGTTTATTTCACAAGGTTGATATGAGAATAAAATGTGTGCGTGTGGGTGGGTGGGTGCGCAGGCAAGCAGAGATCCTGCTAGTGCCTTGGAGGAAGGGTGGAATGAAAATGTCGTGTTACTGAATGCATACGTTATACATACACACTTACATCTATATAAAAATCAGTTTTCGTGAACAGCTTGCAGATAAAGAATGGAATTATGCAGATATAAGAAGAGCCCTGCTGGATCAGACCAGTGGTCTATTTGGTCCAGTATCCTGTCACACTCAGTGGCTGGCTAGTTACTCTGGAGAGGGACAGAAACTGGGCATAGAGGCTGAAGTTGCTCCTGGCGCTGGTATTCAGAGGTTTATTGCCTCTTAATGTGGAGATTCCCTTTATTCACCTTTTTCTCAGTATTCATGAATGATTGCAGTTCACTCCTAAGAGGACAATAAAGCACTATACTACAGGTTGCAGAAAGGTTAATGCTCACCCTGCACTTCTAACACCATGGCCTTGAATCAATAACAAATATTCTGTAGGGGACTGCAAAGAATGGCTGCATGCAGGGCAAGCAGAGAAGAACTAGAATTCCGTGTCCACTGAAGCACATGCTTCATCTGAGCTGTGTGTACCCCTCTACTTTCTGTCATATGCACAGCACATCATAAAATGCCATGTGTGCATGGCAAATATCTTTTAAAATGAGCATCTCTTCTTACAGTGAAATCCTAAGCAGAGTTATTCCAGTCTTAGCCCATTGATTTCAATGGCTTCGATTGGAGTAACTCTGCTTAGGATTTCACTGTTAGTCTTATATGGTCCATTTAAGAACTAACATAAAAATGGCCTAGACACTCTGCAGCAAGTAGATGCGTATCCTTGCTATCAGATAAAAACATAGGCGCAGTTGGAGTTTTTAGTGCTCCTGAAATGGAACATTAGAGCTTTTGACCTTGCTCTGGCATCCTACATTTCTGCCAACTTCTCCAAAGCTACATTGCTGACCATACCCTGGCACATAGTAGAAGGAAATAAAGATCTTTCATATTTTGGCTACCATGCAGTAGATACTTCATGGAGTAGTGGATTATAGGGATATGCAAAACAAAACAAAAACCTTTCAGATATGAATTTAATTGTGTTATTTTTTTAAAAAAAACTTTTTACATCAGAGTTAAGAAGTAGTCTTGTTAGGAAATCAATCTGATATGCATTTATATTGATTTCAAAGAGATATTGATTTCCAATTGGGATAATTACAACTGACATAACCCTGTTTGGCAAGAAAATCTGCTGACTGTTCTGATTGGATGGCATCCCTGGCAGTCACATACCTACAAAGAAATGTAGTATTAATTCAGAGCCCTCCCACCTCCCCTTGGCCTGGGAAACTAAACCAGACAGCAAGATCCATGAGTAGCTATGTGATCATATGGTTTCTTACCGGTCCAAAATTTCAGAAAGATGTATATTTGAATTTGGAGCAACTTTATGAATGGGCATGGTTCAGGACGGACCTTACCTTGTGCATTTGGGACTATACATCCCTATTCAGTACTCTTGCAGAGTATGGAACGTCTAGGCCATTCTGCTTGAATAGAATAGAGGATCACAGCTGTGCATTCCTTCACTACTACTTCAAATCTAAACAGATCCCCTTCCATTCACCTTTGGAAACCCCCCCTCCCAATCCTATAAAATCCAAAACATGCTTGAAAGAACGGTCAAACCAACATCAACTCAATTGTCTACATTGCTAGTATCCTCTCTGTGATAACAGCCAATATTGGCTGTTTTGGAGGAAATTGATTTGGCAGTGTACTGAGCAAAAGTCCTTAGCATTAAATCTCCTGGCTCTCTCTTTTGCTTAAGAATGTTTGGCAGTCTACCCTGGCAACGATGCACAGTTGAGAGTATTTTGAACTGAATAAATTGCCTAGGACATTGATCTTTCATAAAGGCTGCTGAGCGGAGCCTCTGCTGAGACTGAAAACAAATTAAAAATTTTGTTTCACACATCCCAGTTAGAACCTTTTGCACCACTTGAGAGGAACAGCAAATATCAAGAGAAGAACTAGGCAGCTGAGGGAGATGCATCTGGATTTTGTGATGAATGAGCATTAATTTAGACTATGGGCAGGTGGATCTGTAACGTACCAATAAGCAAAAATTCTGTATCTACGAATCGAACATCACATATGTCCTGCAGAACTATCATTTCCCTCTGAGTACCGTATCAGGATGTTGTGGAGATTCATGAATTAGATACGCTGATAACTTTGACATGAACACAATTGCCAGATATATTTAACTTGATCAAATTTCCTCGGTTACATATGGGCTAAGCTCATGATCACCTTGATAGTTTTTGTCAGAATTCAGGCGCCATGCTGAGCATCTTTGCACCTGAGCAACAGGCCCGTTGTGATACAGGGCCTGGTTATGACTTGCTAATAAGAAACAAACAGGAAACTCCACTGAAATGTGTCAGTTACCAAGGAAGAGGCCCATATCCCCAGGGGTATGCTCAGATCATTAAAGTGACGTACCTCTAAAGAACTTAATCATGTATAGTTCCTTCCTTTTTTGGGTCTGCGCAGCTGGAGGCATTCATTAAACCATCAATACTGGAAGTATTGCATTGCCTGTTTTTTACACCTGTGTAGCCAGTTGCATCTCTTTCTGTGAACTGCACAAACTCATTGCAAGGCTAGTGACATCGAAGGCAAACAGACATAAAAATAAGAAGTCTCAGCTCAAAAACCTCAAATGGAGGGATTGTTCTGCTTTTTAACAATTTTAACAATTTTTAACAATTGGTGGTGGTAGCAGATGGGTGTCTGAAACAGCTGCAAGAAAGCAATAGAATTGTAAAAGCACACCCACACATCTACATTCGTTCAGAAGCATTTGGACAGCTTGGTGAGTGATCAGCTCCTTTCATTTATCATGCATCGCGAACAAATCAAGAACACTCTCCTTTCCTTCCCTCAACAAAATGTGAAAGACCAAACTGGTGTTTCTTATATGGCAGCGCCTAAGCTGCTCTAAATAGATAGCCCCTATGTATATTTTTAACAGAGAGAGAAACTCGTCCCCACAATACTGAAATGTGCATAGCCTGTCTACTTAGTGTGTGTGGGGTGGGGGAGAACCAACATTTTCCATCCATTGGAACAACACAAATGTCAAGGGCATTGGGCCTGTATTGTCATTGCATCAAACACATCAGAGGAATCTGGGACTTCATGCTAGACACAGAAAGCAAGTGCTGGCTATAGAACAAAAAGAACCCATGAACAAAATGTCATGGTAGACACTACCAGTGACCTTTTCCCGATAGCTCTCTGTCTTTGCAATAATTTACTGCCCTCGTAAGTTAATGAATGAGAATGTCAGTCTAAACAAGATGGATCATAGCAGGAGTGCTTTTATAACATTGTCAATAAAGGTTACTACAAGAAACCCACGTAAAAACAATGAGCAGTACAAAAGCAATATTATCAGGTATAAACACATACCAGGAAAACACACATTCCTCAGGAGACAAGTAAAAATTACTGTGATTTATATTACTTTATTAGCCCTTAAAGCCTTCTGTTATATTAATCTTGACAACTCCGAAGTTCTTTATTCTGGACCTGCACAAATGCTAGTTTTAAAGAAAACTGGGAATGCATCTGGCAGAGATGCATAAATGCAGTTGCATAGTAGTCAGGAGAGAGCATAAATCTCTTTCAGGCAATCATCTGCTACTGGATGCTGAGCACAAAGTCAAAAGCCCCCTCCTCTTCCGCCTTCCCATTCACATGCCCTGGCCAAAAGCACGTAATGCAATCAAGCCTGTTGTCCAACCCTGGAACTAATCACTGGAGTCTTTGTCCTAACTTCTAGGAGGACTCTCCTCTGCCTCAGGGAATATTTTACCTATAAAGGTTGGCCCCAGCCTCATACACATCATGCAAGCTTCCTGGCTTCTCCCTTAGGGCTTCTCCCTTCTGGCTTTAACCCTTCAAAGTACTTCCAGCAGAGAGTCCCATTTTTGCCACTGTGAAGAGAAAATAACAGCCAACGGGGAGACCCGTGGATCATGCCTTTCCTGGGGTGCAATCTCTCTGAAACTTGGGGGGTCTTCAGAGGACAGTGAGGACTATGTCCCCTGCAAACTTGGTGAGTATTGGACATTGGGAAGGTCAGTTTGTGGGGTGTTTAAAGGGTCCCTTGCCTTTTAAACTATCAGCTGGCAGGAGGCAGGGGGGAATCACCCCTGCCGCCTGCCAGCTGATAGTTTAAAGGGATCTTTAAAGGGCCAGGTAAGTGGGTTTGAGGGGAGGGGGTCTAAGTGGGGGGGGGTTGGGTGGGGTGGGTTCTGGCCCCCACGAACAATGAACAACAAACATGTCTGGGAACAGTTCATGTTCATCAATGTCCGTTGTTCATTGTTAATGGATGGCACCGAACGATGAACAGGGTGTTCAGGTTTTTTTTTCCATTCGTGCCCATGTCTACTCATAACTCCATCTTATCAGAGGACTTAGTACCAGAGGACTTAGTAGAAGGGAAAGGTCTATGGCAACTATAAATAATGGTTAGTTACCAAAGCAAGCTAAAAATTGCTCAGAGCCAAGGTTTTTGGCTGACAATCAACCAGACAGAAAATTGGCTTTCACTCTTCAAGTAGTTGTTTGAGGTATGGTTTAATTTGATTATTCCTTCCTCTTGCTTGTCATATTTACTAATTATTTGCTGACTTAGATTTGAAGACTAAACTTGTTCCTGCATATTAATTGCATTGGCGTGTTTCCTCATTCATAGGCAAGATCCTCTCTTTGATAGCCGTCCACTATAATATTAAAAATAGGGTTTTCATTATAATGTGAGAGAAAAGGGGGTAGGACAGCATGCAACATCCAAAGCGCTCGATCAAAGCCTTTCAAACACACATGTACACGTACACACAAGCACAGTGAAAATAAATTAAGACTGGGATCCTAACTTGTAGAGTTGCCACCAAAGTCTGCAGTTCCTCCACAGACAATATTTGAGTCATGTCAAAGGAGGTCAAAAGAATGCCAACAACAGGGAAGCCTTCTTGAGCTGTCTCCTGTATCCCTAGATATTCAAAGTCTCAAAAGGGACAATTTGCCAAGGGAGGTTGGGTGTTTTTTTGCAATGTGTTTTATGTGGGAATGCCTTTGAAAATTTGGACCAATTTCCATTGGCCCAAAATGGAGCAGCCGGGGTATTGTCGGGGACTGGATGAAGGAATTATCTCACCCTTGTGATGAAAGATCTGCACTGGGTATCCAACTGCATCTGGGCACAATTCAGAGCGCAGACTCTTACCTAGAAGATCAGAAATGGTTTCAGGCCACAGACCCTGAAGAACTGCCTCCATCTAACCCATCTCGTCCTCCTATTAAGATCTTCATAATATCCCTGTCTGCAGAGGTGAAAGAGGATAGCAAACAAGGATTGGGCTTCATAATGTCCCTGTCTGCAGAGGTGAAAGAGGATATCAACCAAGGATAGGGCTTTTGCAGTGGAGGCACCTTGTCATTGCTATGATCTTGAGAATCACCTGCTGTCGGAGCCAGGCCAAAACATTTCATTTAACTAGGATTTTAATACTTTTAGTTGTTCTTATGATCTGCTTCTAACCTAAGGACTGTAATAAGAATCATTTAGGTTGCCCTAATGGTTTATGCCCCAGGGTTTTGCAAGGGTAAATGCAAGAAGTCAGAGCTGTAAGCATTGTGTGGTTCACCATGCACCTAGATTTATTTGATTTTTCTATCCCTTATGAGTAAAAGCTGATGGTTTGAAATGACTCAAGTGAAAATCATGTGTATCCAAAATGATCATGGAAGTTTTACAATGCTAGTTTATGATGACCTATGCAAGCCAGCACTTGATTTTGTAGCCATCAAGCAACGCTCAGGTCATACATGTGTGACCCAAACCCATTTACCCTCATTGCATATATAATAAATCTCATTGCATATATAATTAATTTTATCCTACCTACTATTTAGTACAGTGGATTTGCCAACAGATTTCCAATTTAGCATGTTGTCATAATTCCTAAAAGTTGCCAATTCCTATAAGATAACCATCTGCGATGAGACAGATTAGCTTTTCCTCCCATTTTTAGCTATTTTCATAGAGGCACTCACCCCTAAAGGGAAGCATTTAACAAACATTCTTGTTCTTTCATCATGCATTCATGTCCTATTTTTCCAATTTTCTAAAATAGAACAAAAAATAATTTTATAAGTATTTCACCATGTTTTCAACTAACTTTCATAATTTGCCGCCAGGACAGTGCAAGTTAAGGCATGAGCATAAGAGTCAGTCGGGAATAGGGTTGCCAGCTCTGGAGAGAGGATTGTGGGGTGGGGGAGGGGGCTCACAGAGGTGTGATGTCATACACACTGTCCTCCCAAGCTGCCATTTTCTCCAAGGAAACTGATCTCTGTAGTCTGGAGATTATTTGCAATTCCAGGAGATCTCTAAGCACAGCCTAGAGATCGGCAACTGTATTCAGGGACCGAGAAAAGAGCACAGTAGAATCTTTAAAGCCCAGAATTGCTTTGCAGTTTACACAGCCATTGTGTTTGCTGTGGCAACACTAGGGTTTCCTACTTTAAACATAAAAAAGTCCACACATATCACTAAACATTTGAGGATATATGCTAGAGAAACTTTATTGGCCATGGCTCCCTGGTGGGTAACCCAGTGTATATTAAAGGCCGTATGTCTGCCCTATGTACTTCTTGAGTTTACTGTGGGAAATAACAGTGCTACCCACTGGTGTTATTGGTGTAATAGTAAATTGCCACATAAAACATGAAGCAGCTCTAACTAGTGGCACCGAAAGCCACTGCTTTAAAACAATTCTGTTTTAAGCAGACAAATCTTTGTTGACCCAACCACACATCTCAATATGAGCCTGTTATACCCTTCATCACATTAGCTACAATTGCAATAATTAAGGGTTTAAGTCTTCTATCCCACAGCCACAATTGCGATAATTAAGCCTAAAAAGCTTTGGCCCAACTTTTGTATGGCTCACAAATTGGACTCTCTGCCAATGTTAAGATTCTTGAAACAGTCCAATCAAAATTTCTTAGATCTCTATTTGGTGCTCCCAAAAGTACATCTAATGTAATACTTAGACAAGAGGCAGGATTACCCAGAGTTGAATTATAAGTATGGGAACAGGCAATATTCCTCTGGCTGAAAATTCATTATAATCCAAAGGGAATGATAACTCATCTCCTAGCTGCGGACCCTTATCCACCTTGGTTCACACAAATCTTTAACAAGATCAAGCAAATTGGCCTAAATCCTGAAGATCTTTTTAATGGAACCCTGAATATGGCAAAAACAGCTATTACTCAGAGGCTTCTTGATATTGAACTTCAAAATGAAGAAGCTCTACTTCCCAAGAACTTCAGGTGTTTGAAATCTTGGCCTAATTTTTCAGCTGCCCCATATTTATCCAGTATTACCCATGAGTCCTACAGATGGGCATTTTCTAGAGCCCGGTTTGAGGCACTGCCTTCAGCTGTAGTGTACGGCAAATTCTGGCGGATACCAATGCATGAGCGCTTATGTCCATGCATGTCCAGTATGGTGGAATCTGTTACTCACATACTTTTATTCTGTTAATATGCTAAGGTTATCCCACAGATACTTTATGGGTGTGGAGTGTGGATTGAAGGTGTATCCGACAACCTTGACACCCCTCTACACACATTTTTGAGGGAGATAGTGGCAGATGCGTAGCAGGTACTGCACTTAGGGTGGAATTCGCCCAACCCTCAATTGAGAAGAGAGCATGGATTACAGCCTTTAAGTTGTTCTTGAACAAGGAAATTTACAAGGACAATTCAGGGAAAGTAGGTTTTGCACATTTGATCTCGCAGGATACCTATAAGAGTAGCCGAACTAATTTAATTAACCAGAAACTAAAAATTCTGGATATTGATATAGCATCTTTTCAGACAAATGAGGACCTAAGAGTTATAAAATTAAAACTAAAGGATCTCGATTACAGCAGTACTCTCCAGAGAGCCAGACGTACATATTCGGGCTTATCCCTGGGACTTTCACCCCCAGAGGCTATTCCATCTTATTGCTATTCTTTAAAGATTCCAGCTCAACGCAGAGCCTTCGCATTGGCTAGACTTAACTCCTTCCCCTCTAAAGTGCTTTCTGGTCATTTCTCTGGACTCCCTTATTCTGAACGACTTTGTGACTGTGGACAAGGAAAGTTAGAGACCTTGGATCATATAATAGTTTTTTGCCCTAAGTGGAGTAAGGAAAGAGAGAGATTTATTATTCCTATTATGTTAAAAGAAAAGCTTCCCTTCCTTCCTTGGGCAATCTCAGTGTTATTGTCTGATAACTTTCCTGACAATCAAACCTCTGCTATAGTGGCTTCCTTTTTAGCCACGGTGATAAAGAAACAAGATCTTCATGAGTTTAGATAGTTTAAAGTGATAATGACGAGTTATGTCTGTGTGAATTGGGTATGTTCAAGTGTACAGTTCAGATTTTGTTGGTGTTTGTATGGCTTATGGCTTCGGCTGGAAAAGCAATAAACATATTATTATTATTATTCTGTTAATTTTATTGTGAAGAACGGTCTCGCCTCATACTACCTCTTTTGTCTAAATTTATCCCCTTGCAATCCCCTTGGAATTTAGACCAGAAGTTCTGCGCAAATTTCTTTTAGAAGATTCTCAGAGCTCAGTAACCTATGTTGTGGCCAAATTCTGCTCTTTAGCTATCAGAAAACGTAAACTTCTCTTAGTGAAAAACACAATTTTTTTTTCTATTTTCATTACTGTTATTCCATTTTAACTCTTATCCCTTTTATGCCTTTGGTTTTCCTGTACTGATAATATTGATTTATTGCTTGTAATCGTATTGTTTTATATTGCTGGCTTTTGCTGTAATAAATTGGATTTGGATTTGGATTTGGATAATTAAGCCTAAAAATCTCAGTTGTGAAACACAGTTACATACAGATGATGATGAGGAGGAAGAATACATTAATGTATTTACACATTCTAAGTTCAAGCGTTACCCTGACCTGGATGGCCCAGGCTAGCCAGATCTCATCAGATCTTAGAAACTAAGCAGCCCTGCCCCCTGCCCCAGCTACTATTAGGATGGGAGACAACCAAAGACGCCCCAGATCATGACGAAGAGGCAGGCAATGGCAAACCACCCACCCATCCACAAACTCACAAGTATTACTGTTGTGTCACAAAGTTTGTAACATCGGTAAACAAAATACAGTTAAGACTATGGAAGTAAGTTTTATTTTACTTGAAGGTATTAATAAGTTCCCTTTAGTATTATTATATTATATTACATGCTGTTATGGATTTTATGGATTTAAAGATCTTGATGGAGTTTTATCAATTTCAGTTAAATTTTGTGATATCGTAATTTGTATTAATAATATTGCACTTTTCTTGTTATTTTCTATGGCTGTGCTGAAGCAATAAAGTATTGATTGATTGACTGTTGAGTCAGACCTTCTTATTCCTCTATCCAAAGTGTCAGGACTCGGAGTCAGACTTGGGTGAGATCTCACTAAGAGCCAAGCTACAAGTGATGCCTGACACAGGTTAGACACTTGTCAGCTTCCCTCAAGTTTTGATGGGAAATGTAGGCATCATGGTCTTGCAGCTGTAATGGAGAGCCAAGCTGTAAAACCAGGATGCCTACATTTCCCATCAAAACTTGAGGGAAGCTGACAAGTGACCAACCTGTGTAAGGTGTCACTTGTAGCTTGGCTCTAAGTGAGATTAGGAACGAACATAGTTCTGTTTGCGTAGGATGTCGCCCAAGAGCTACTGGAAGATCAAGAGCCTTTCCCACATTTCCAATCAAAATTCTAGGTATAAAAGCAAAAGGCCATTTGATGTAATTATGACAGTCCAGTCAGGAAATGCGATATGTAATTGAAGAAGGTCCTTAGTTGAAGAGTTGCTGAAATATACCTTGTGCTATATTTTACACAAGTGGAAATGCAAGACTGGAGACATTCAAGTTGACTCAGCACAAAAGCTACTTCCCAAGACTTTCTTTCCACTTGCGCAAGAAAGCGTGCATGAGCAGAAATGTTCTGTGGAGTCTGAACTACTTTTTCAAATGAAACTGTGGCCATATCAGTATAGGGCAATGTCAATGAAATACATATAGAGTTTTTTAAATCTTCAGAATTTATAATTATGTTTGGTTAAGATATGCATTAGTTTGATAACCAACCATGTAATAAGATGCAGCATGTTCCTGCCTGGTATTATTTTTATTTTCCTAGTCTGGTCAGATGGAGCTTTTTGTTGTTTTTAATTCATAAGCAGCACAGTATCATTTTATGTATTGCTTACAAGTTTGCTCAGTAGGAACTGGAACTGTCAAGTAATAACAAAATCAGCACTTTGAGAAATCAAAGCTCAGTCTTCAAGCATTTTGAAAAGCTGTGCATGTGACTGGAACTACAAGACTAAAACCTAAGCTGTAATACAAAAGCAAATATGTTCTTTTCTGATCCATTTATTTCACTAGGGCAACAAGGTCCAGCAACACTTCTTGCACTAATACATTTGGTTGTGATGGTATGGGAAACTCTCCTCTCTAGAAAAAACTCCTACTTCATTCACCAAGGGAATTTATTTACTACATGGAGAATTCCTTCCATTCCTAATTTTTATTTTTTATGGCTCATTGTTTGAAAGGATTTTAACTTTTCACTGTGGATGTTGTGGCCTTCCTTCCTCTCACAGTTTAATCAATCAATCAACTAATCAATTAATCAATTGATCGATCGATTGATCGATTGATTGAATTCGGCTTCTATTCTGCCCTCCCCGCAAGCGGGCTCATGGCAGATCACACCATTTAAAACACAATTCATAATTAAATACAGTTCCATAAAATACATAAAAGCATTGTAAAATCATCAAGTTTGATACAAAAATTACAATAGATAGCTTCCCCAGTGGCAGCAGTCACTGTTTAGTTCATTTTAAAAACACGTGCACAGGGTAGTGGAAAGATCTAATAAGGAGGTTAATGACCTCTTGGTCAGGATCTCTGTATACCCACTGGAACACTCCTGAAAGAGGCAATGGAGTTGCAGGTAAGTGCTACGGGAGGGTGGAGAGTGGGGAGGGGGCACAGTGACAAAAACACACATGGACACCATGCTGAAGGTGAAGGACACAACTGTATTGAGATTACAGCTCAGGGAGCAAAGGCACACATAGGGAATGGACCTGAGCATCGGCTGACCCACCTGCCAAGCTGATGACCCACACTCCTCCTCAGACCCCTGCTGAGGGGGGAACCATGGGATGACAGCCAGTGGGATGCCATGTTGGTATAAACCCCTGTGTGAAACATCCCCTGTCATCTGGGCGTGAGGCAGACTGACAGCCCCCAACTGGGCATACACCAGCCATTCCTCACTCCCCAGACTCCTTATGGGGATCCCTATAATAGGGAAACTGAGACTGAGGGCCCTGTTTTCCCCCAAATGGAATGGTGCCCAATGCCAGTCCGCAGCCTATTAACTCTAAAGTTGTGACGAAAGACAGGGTTGGACGGGATGCCTTCATGGGCCAAGTGCTGAGGGGTGGGGGCTGGCCTCCCAGACCAGGGTCCTGTGCTAGATGTGCCTGGGCATGCTCCGTTAGCCCCCGGTCATTCCCTGCATCCACTACAACATGGCAGCTGCCATGCTGTCTCCCTGCCCACCTCCCCCCATCGCCCAGAATCTGGCCCCCAGGCAAGTCTGGGAGTCATTGATTGCAGGAGAGCTCTAAGTGGAGGACGAGAACAGGGAAGGGTACGGTGACAAAAAACACAGAGACCCCATGCTGGAGGCAAAGATGGTCACAACTTTATTGAGATTACAGCTCAGGGAGTGAAGGTATGCATAGGACATAGATTCAAGCATCAGCTGATCCACCTGCCAAGCTGATGACTCACACATCCCCTCAGACCCCTGCTGAGGGGGGAACCATCTCTGTGTGAAACATCCCCTGCCATCTGGGAGTGAGGCAGACTGACAGTCCCCGACTGGGCATTCATCAGCCATTCCTCACTCCCCATACCCCTTATGGGGATCCCCATAATAGGGAAACTGAGCCTGAAGGCCCTGTTTCCCCCAAACGGATAGCTGCCCAATGCCAATCTGCCACAAGGCATCTGCTTGGCCTTGACAAGCAGGCCCCTGGCACGTCCTGCCTCCCTGCCACCATGGGCCAAATGCTGAGGGGGTGGGGGCCAGCCTCCCAGACCAGGGGTCTGTACCCGATGTGCCTGGGTGTGCTCCCCTGGCCCCTGGTCATTTCCCCTCCCCACCACAACATGGCTGCCACCATGCCATCTCCCCACCCACTTCCCCCCCTTTGCCCGCAATCTGGCCCTCAGGTAAGCCTAGGAGCTGTTGATTCCGTCTACACACATTAGAACATTCAGAAAGAAGTCCATGGAGGAATATATGGCAATAGACCCTAATGGAGCTTGCATTCATATAAGAATCATGATGCACCCAGCTATACACACAAGAGGAGATTCACTCCACAATTCCTTCCCTCTCATGCATGCTCATGGCGAAATCCACAATGCCAAGTACACCACAGTATATCCAGCAATTGCTTCCAATTGAAGCCCTATGCACCAGACAATATCAAGAAAACTGCACACATGGCTCTAGAAAAGAACTGGGTCACTGGCACAAAGGGAGTGCTAATGGTTTCCCCAGTAGAAATAATTGCAAAGCACCAAGAGCACAACTAGCTCAAAACTCACAAGAGAGAGGATCGGAGTTCAAAAAGCTTCAATGAACCTTAAGGAAAATCACCCTAGCACACATGCAAGGTTGCACATGACGGTAGTGATGGATTATACTGAACACCTGCTGTTGGGTCAGAGGCTAGTAGTGACCTACAAAGCATTTTTTTCAACAGTGCTGTTCACTGGCTTGGAACAATACTAGTGCAAGGGGGAAAAATACAACCTACCTAATAGTAACTAGACATGGGCACGATCCAAAGAATAATCCCGATTTAGTTGATCGTGATTCCGCGGCGGCGCCGAACCCAGGTACCCGAACCTCACCGATCAAGTCCCGTTTCCGATACAGAATCGGGAATCAGGAATTGGGAAGGCCGACGCGGGAGGGCGCCCCACAGTTTTCAGCGCTAAAGGAATGGTGGGTGAGGAGGATGGCAGCCGCCGGGCCCGGCAGGCCCGTGGAGGTGGCGGCGAGCTGCCTCCCCTCAGGGGGTGGGGTGGGGTCTGTCCCCACGGGAGTGTGCCGGTACTGTCACAGGGTGGGGGGACTGGGCTTCCATTCGCATTTCCAAGGCGACAGAAGGAGGGCAAACAGCTCCGGCATTCCCCAGGCTCCGTTTCCACAGGGCTCCGTTCCCTCGGGAACAGATGGCTGGCGCCAGACTGTCTGGAGACTGCCATCCCGAATGTAAACCGATTGATTCGATCGAGACCCGATAGAGCGCCCCACCTGAGCGCTGAACCGGGAGCCGTGGACGGAACTGATCAGCCCGGGCCCGATAGCGCAAATGCCAAAATTGGGGCAATTTTCAGTCCGTAATACCAATCGTGCCCATGTCTAATAGTAACATTACTACAAAGCATAAATGGATAAAATGTTTATTATTTTTGCCTACTTCTGTTGGATACAAAATGACTGCAAGATTAAAGATGTATGAGAGGCTATGAGACCAGCTTAGTGGTTTCGAATAAGGCATATTATTTGCTGAAGACTGAGAAAGAGAAATGTCAGCCCTCTGCTCTGTTTGGAGACCAGTGGACAAAGCAAAAGCTAATCTGTAAGCAAATGCATTGGACAGTGGTCAGTATTAAAGGAGTTTACACAAAACAAAGGAAGAATGATTTATATGATTTATTTTAAAGATTTGTTAGTGGGAAAACACAGGCAAAGCTTCCAAATAAAATCAGAGAGCAAAAAAAAATAAAACCGTCTTTGTTTTTGTGGAGATAAAAATGTGCAAATTCCAACTCCCAAACCAATGGGAGCCTTAAGCCTGCTGCTGCTTTCGCCTCCCTTTGAAAACATCTATTGGTTTATAGCTTTAGTAAGGGGTTAGATTATTTCTCTTCAAAGCTCTAATAGGTGATCTGAACTTGGCTGACTGAAGTGGCCACTGGGTCTTACATGTGATGAAGAATGGGAAGAGGCGATATCAAAGAATGGGAAAGGGAGGAAATTCAGCCTTTCTAACAAGTGTCATGTGTATGCTTCTAGAAAGAAATGTGGGTGTGTGCAGGAAGTGCAAATACATACAATGCTCCCCCCCCTCCCCATGTATGTTACAATAAGACAGAGAGCAGTATGCTGAGAGCCAGACCTGGGCCGTTTCCAGACAGCTTATCTGCCACTGGAACGTCGTGCCACGCTGCGGGGAAAATGCGAAATATCGCATTTTCTCGCGTGAGTTTTGCATGACGTCATGCGACGTTGCGCAAAACTCACGCGAGAAAATGCGATATTTCACGTTTTCCCCACAACGTGGCTCAACGTTCCGGGGGCAGGTAAGCCGTTTGGAAATGGCCCTGGGATGGATATTCCCAGGCCTTTTTTTCTGCTGGAATGCATTGGAATGACGTTCCGGCAGCTTGGCAAAGTAGTCACATGTTCAGGTGGAGGAATGGAGGATGTTCAGGCTGCAGGAATGGAGCTCTTAAAACCCAGCTTTTCAGCTGGTCGGGGGAAATTCCGCCCCCACCAGCTGAAGAGCAGGGGTTAAAAGAGCTCCTTTCTGTATGCTGGAAAGGAGCTCTTTAAGCCCCTCTCTTCAGTTGATCAGGGAAAGCCCCAAATGGGCTTTAAACTTCAGCTGAGAGAAGGGGGATTCCCCCTTTGCAGCTGAAACCTTCCTCCCTTCCTCCCTCCCTTTCTCCCTTCCTTTCTCTTTCCTTCTTTCCATGTCTTTACTTCTTTCTTTCTTTCCCTTCCTTTCTTTCTCTCTCTCTCTCCTTTCCATGTCTTTCTTTCCTTCTTTCCCCCTCCCTTCCTTCTTTTCCTTCTTTCCATGTCTTTCTTTCCTTCTTACTTTCTTTCCCTCCCTCCCTTCCTTTCTCCCTCTCTCCCTCCCTTCCTTTCTTTCTCTTTCCTTCCTTTCTCTTTCCATCTTTCCATGACTTGCTTTCTTTCTTTCTCCATCCTTTCCTCCCTCCCTTCCTTTCTCTTTCCTTCTTTTCATGTCCTTCCTTCCTTCCTTCCAGTAGGGTGGCCACGCCATGCATGATGACATCACTTCCCAGAAATGATGTCATTGTGCAGCCCCAGAAGCAAATGCACACACATGTGTAGTGACAGGGGTGCTACTTCCTGCTGGGAGTTGCCCCGGGTGAGAGTTGTCCCACCTCTTTCCCCAGAAAAAAGCCCTGTATTCCATAACCTAGGTCCCCCTGCAATCAGTTGCTGAAACTGGTGGAAACAGCAGCAGACCAAGGTATTGGTTTTTTGACCAAGCAATGGCATGAGTCCAGCCTCCTAGACCTGACACTTGGCCTGGCTAATCTATATTGCTTGTTATTAACAGGGCCAAAAGTTGCACATTCCTATGATATTGTATGGAGAGGGCTTTGAAAGGCAAGCATATATAATGATGTGTAACTTTCTAGGTTAGGTATTCACCTTACCATCATGTTCCTTACTCTGTCCCCTAATAAGGTTCAAAGTCATGTGAATTGGAATAGTAAAGAGTCCAGTAGCACCTTTAAGACTAACCAACTTTACTGTAGCATAAGCTTAAAGGTGCTATTGGACTTAGTCTTAAAGGTGCTACTGTGACTCTTTACTATTTTGTTACTACAGACTAACATGGCTAACTCCTCTGGATGTTATTCTGTATCATGTGTTCTGTGCTCTTTAGTCAGTCCTCAAGAAGTAGTCCAAGACAGACACTTCTGCTGTTAGTATTAACAACTGAGTTCATATGCAAGAAGTGGTGTAATTTTTTAGGAGGTAGTAGGTACCTTGGGTACTGTATGGCCATCGTACCTAGAGGAAAAGCCAGATTACTAAAATGTATTCCAACCACTATTTATTTATTTAAAACATCAAGAATTTAGACATCTAACAACGCAACAGAAATTTGCAAGGAGCAAAAGAATGTAACAGTACATTAGCAAAGTTAACTCACAGGAGAAGGTGCACACAGTCACACATTCTCTCACCTATGAGTGCAATGATAGAAAAAAAGGGGAAATACGTGGGAATGACTTCTTCCACATAACACTGTGGTGTCTCAACCGCTCTCACACCCTGGAGGCTATAAGCATCTGAAGTCCAGTGCCCCAAGTTCATCCCCAGCCCTCCCTCCAAGGTTTAGAAAGTAAGGATTGCACCCATGCTCAATCCCTTTCAGTGTGCTTTTACGAGGAAAGGCTGGCAAACCTACATTCCAATCCCCAGATTTGAAACCAAATAAACATTTTCTCAGGACACACTTCTATTATACGTAGCCTAATAAATTGTATTTATTTATTTAGACACTATCAACAAAGCCCGTTGTGGGGAAAAATCCAATAGGCTCTAGAAAGGGGAGAGCGAGCAGATGAACATTGCCTCTTCCTCCTCCTCCTCCATGACTGATCCCAGCTAGGTGAAGGAGGGGTGGGCATTGCCTGCTGCTCCACACCTGATCCTGGCTGGGTGAAACCATTGGGTGGGCATTGCAACTTGATACGCACCTGATCCCAGTACAGAGAAGAGGCGAGGGCATTAACTCCTGCTCTGTGCCTGATCCCAGCCAGGTAAAGGGGAGTGGGCATTGCCTCATGCTCTGCTCATGATCCCAGCTGGCGAAGGTGGGGGGGGGATTTCCATGTGCTCCACTCCTGATCATAGCTGGCTGAAGGCGAATAGGGGGCATTGCCACTTGCTCTGCTTCTGATCACACTTGAGTGAAGGGGGAGCGGGCATTGCTTCCTGCTCCACTCCTGATCCCAGCCGGGTGAAGGTAGGGGGTGAGCACTGCTTTTCGCTCCACTCCTGATCCCAGCCGAGTGAAGGGGGAGCAGGTATTGCAACCTTCTCTGAACCTGATACCAGTGGGTTAAAAGAGGGCTGTAACTGCAAACTGCTTTGCTCCTTATCATGGCTGAGTGAAGGGGGAGCAGGCATTGCCTCCTGCTCCATGCCTGATCCTAGCTGGGTGGAGGCAGGGGACACCATTGCCATTTCCTCCACTCCTGATCCCACTTGTGTGAAGGGGCAGTGGGCATTGCTTCCTGCTTCATTCCTGATCCTGACAAGGTGAAGGTGGGGGACAGACATTGCCATCTGCTCTACTCCTGATCCCAGCTGAGTGAAGGGGGAGTGGACATTGCCACTTGCTCTGAGCCTGATACCAGTGGGTTGAAGAAGGGGTGAGAATTGCAACCTGTTTTGCTCCTTATCATGGCTGAGTGAAGGGGGAGCAGCCATTGCCTCCTGCTCCATGCCTGCTCATGGCTGGCTGGAGGTGGGTGTGTGTGTGTGCCACTGCCACTTCCTCTGCTCCTGATCTCAGCCAGTTGATGGCAGGGGGTAGGAATCGCCACCTGCTCCACTTCTGATCCCACATGAGTGAATGGGGAGTGGGCATTGCTTCCTGCTTCATTCCAGATCCTGATCACCTGCTCCACTCCTGATTGCGATCTACTATCCGGGTTTGTCTCCCCCACTCTGGGTAGCCACTCCTGATTGCAGCTAAGTGAAAGGAGAGCGAGAATTGTCACCTGCTCCAAGCCTGAGCCTGGATGGGTGATGGGAGGAGGAGGCATTTCCTCCTGCTCTGTGCCTGATTCTGGCAGGTTGAAGGGGGAGGCGGCCATTGCTGCCTGCTCCGTGCCTGATCATGGCTGGGTGAAGCAGGGAGGGCATTTCCACCTGTTCTATGCCTGATCCTAGCCAGGTGAAAAGGGATGGGCACTGTCTCCTGCTCTGCAGCTGATTCTGGCTAGTTGAAGGCGGCGGGTGGGCATGGCCACTCCTGATCCCAGCTGGGTGAAGGGGAGACCGGCATTGCCACTTGCTCCCCTCCTGACCCCAGCCTTGGCCTCCCACCATGGCACGTTCTCTGGAAAGACAGGCTGCCTCACCTGGGCTTCCCTCCAGAGCAGCGCCCTCTGGTGGTGCACCTGGGTAGGAAGAGAGTTGTCTGGAACATGCTTACTTTTTTATATATTAGAATTTCTATGCTACCTCTCCATACAGCCTGCTTGAGGCAGCTTGCACAGTGAAACATGAGAACAAAACATGAAATTTTTTGAGGCAGCTTGCGCAGTGAAACCCGAGAACAAAATAACACAGAAGTTATACTGATAAATAATTAAACACCTAGGGAGAGCATGAAAGCAGCATAAAATTTGACCCAAGAAACACCTACAGTACTGGCTTAAATTGCCAAGGTCCTCCTATGTAGTTTTACTGGGTTCCCCCCTCCCCCCGCCTTCTGGACCAAGTGAAGTTTCACAACTGTCAGCAAAAGCAGACCTAAATCTAAGGGGTAGTCCTGATCAGTTTTAGTTAACGGATCATATTTTCCACAGGATTCTACCGACTGCTGCAAAGGAAACACTTAACCTTGCAGGGTGTTCCACTGACAATTCATTCCTGTTTATGACCAAGACAGGTGTTCAACCAATAAGGAGAGCTAACACATGAACCAGACAATAGAACTTTTCGCTGAGCTTATTTATCACATGCATGACCTTTCTTGAATTGTTTGCCAGTTGGCTATTGTGAGAGAGAGGAGATAAAAGGCTCTACATTATTGTAAGCATTAATGCTGGTAATCAAGAGGTATTTTATTCTTTCTGATTCCACACAGACAGGAAAACTAAGATTAAGTCCAAAGCCTGAGAGGTTCCTGGGGAAGAACTCATTCCCCTTTGATATTTTATCTGCCAGAAACGTCAATACCTCTGATTTTCACATTCTAAAAAGAATGGATAGTTTTGCAAGGCCTCTAGGTTAAATTCCTCTGTGTCAAACTAGTTTGTCCTCCCTCCCCAATTAATAAAGTTCTATAATGGGAGGGGGGAGAGAAGTATAGAAAGGTATACTAACTGAAAGGCTTCAAATGTATTTTAGCAGGACAGCTCATTAGAAGGTTTGGGGACTGATTTGGAAGCCGTATCTATTGTGCTCCTCTCTTTCCTACTTCACTTCAAAGCAGAGCAACAGTACAAAGTTCTAAAACCTGTGCTAACTGAAGATGGCTGTAACTTCAGGGAGAAAGCTCTGCCTGCCTGCCTTAAATCACTGCCCAAATCCTCTGGCAACCATTAAAAGTTATTCCCTCCCTCTCTCTAGCTTTAGATGCCCTTTAAAATGGTGAGAGAAAAAAATAAACTATGCAACATCAAAAACAGCACTTTTTAAAATCTTTGGTCTGAGAGCTAAGCTACAAGAGACAAATTACACGAGGACAAGCACGTGAAGGAAGTCTCAATGTTAGCCGGGAAGCTGAGTTTTAAAAGAGATTGGAAGGCTTTGTCAATTTCTGCTTTCTACAGAGCCAGGGAAGATTGCTCCTCAGAGGGTTTGTTAATTTCCTCTTCACCTCCTAGAAAGGGAGGTGAAACTGACAGAGCCTTCAGGAGGCAAAGAGGAAATTAACAAACCCTGCCTGCAGCGATCTCCCTGGCTCTGTAGAGAGAGGAAATTAACAAAGCCTTCCAATCTCTTTTAAAACTCAGCCTCCCAGCTAATATTGTGACTCCCTTCATGTGCTCATCCTTGTGTATTTAATCTCTTGTAGCTTAGCTCTAAGTAGCTCCATCAATGAAAATGCCATTTGCCTTCTGAGGGCAGTAGATAAGAATAGAAACAACAACAACAACAACAACAGTTCCTTTGTAGACCTCTCTTTTGGACAGATTAGTGCCCACCCGGAGCAGCGAACTAAGAGCCAAGTTACAAGTGATGAATGACACTTGAACGGCACATGGAGCACAAGTGGAGCACAAGTGAACAGGGAGGAATACACGTGAGTCTGTTCACTTGCCATTCAAGTGGTGTCACTTGTAGTTTGGCTCATAGTGTTATCCCCACAATGCAATTGGAGAGCTGAGGTTGAGAGGAATCACTTACCCAAGGTTATCTGGTGAGGTGATGAGAGTAGTGAGATTCAAACCAGCAGAAATACTGCATTGCAACTCAATTAGTTAACCATTACCCTGCACCTGATTTCCTGCCTTCAGTTTCCATTGCCTATGAACACTCTGGAAATCAAGGAAAAATTAAAAATTGCAATTATGTTATGGTTTTATTTCACTTCTGAGGAAAATCCAGAAGTTATATCACTCCTCTCTAGGAATCATTAGAAACTCATTAGTTTCCAGAGATTCGTAGAGAGGAGTGACATCATTTCCAGAGAAAACCTGCCATCATCCAATGGTACCCCCTGCACTCCAGCCACATTTGCCAGCCACTGGCTGGCAACTCTGTGTGTCCACGTGGGATGACTAGGTTATCGGTCCCTAGTAGGGGCGGAGAATCCCTAGCTCCAAGGCTATCCCCCATCATCTCTCTCCTGGCCAGCAGGTTGTACTCCCCATAATGTACTCCTGCATGTTCTGGGGGACCTCTTCGTCATGCTAGGAATGATGCCATTCATGGTGTGACAAACAAGTGAAGGCCCCTGTGCAGGGCTGATTAGGGGGGGGGATTTTATCAAATTAGCCCTGTGCCAGGGCCTTCCTTGTCACACTGGGAACGATGCCATTCCTGGAACAACAAGGGAGTCCTCCAGAGTGCATTTGTGCTGCATGCACTTGTAAAGGTGAGTCCTCCCTGTGCACCCCCTCACACCTGCCCATCCCCTGGTTTGGGCTCCAGGGGACCTGGCAACCCTAGGGCTGGCCCATTGTACTTGTTTCCCAATCACCTCCACTCTTGCATACATTTGAAATCATAGCCTCTAAATAAAGCACCAACATACCTTTACATCCTTCTCAACTCTCAGAGCAGCAAGAAGTTTCAAGGATAACCCCTATGTGGAATTGTATCATTTGGGATTAGCACACTGGAGTTTTACAGTACAGTATTTGCTTATTTACCACTATATGAGTACAGATGGAAGCAAAAGGATTTGGTTCAGAGCAGCAGATCAACTTCCCACATCAGATCTGTGTGTGCGAGAGAGAAGATTCTGTACCCGGAAGGAGCTCCTGCCAACTTCAAGAAGTATGTCTGCTATTCTCTAACTTTTCCAGAAGTTACATAGCTCTTCCTTCATACGCAGATACATATCTGCCCCCTTCTTTTACTTGGAAGATGATTGCTGTCTTCAGGCTCTGATGGGTCCTTTCATAAAACTAGAGGACCATCTCCCAAGTAACTGGTGCCCATTGTAAAAAACAGAAAAATGGAAATATCAAACTCTGGCTCCCCCAAAGCGTGCCTTAGGGCCAAGTGGATAGGAAAGACCAGGGCTCATTTTGAGGGGGAACGTGCAGAAACGCAGTTCTGGCAGTTCCCCAAAGAGGTCACATGTCAGGAGGCCCCGCCCACTTGACTCTTGGCCATTTTGGGCCTGTTTCGTCCTGGATTGGGGCCAAAATGGCCCGGATCGGGCCTCTAACGGCTGGTGGATCACTCTCCTGCTCAGCAGCAGCCCGATCCTGACCATTTTGACCCCCTTTTCAGCCATGTTCAGCCCCTTTTTGCCTTTTGGGCCCAATTTTGTCCCTGAATGGCCAGGATAGGTGATGCCAGAGGGTGTGACATATGCAAATCAGTTATGCTAATAAAACATTTCCAGTGATGTCAAGGGGTGTGGCATATGCTAATGAGTTATGCTAATGAGTTCCTCCAGCTCTTTTTCTATGAAATGACCCCTGGGACAGACCAATTCATGGTTACCAAATTTCAAACTCACAACAGTATTGTAGGGTGCAACTGTAGCATCTCTCTTTCAGCAACAATGCCAGGGCAGCAGATCTGCTACTTTCATCCCCCCCCCCCCACATTTTAAACAAAGGGTTACCAATTAGAACAGAATCCGTTGTCCATCAGGAACACTATTTATATACACCAATTGCCTCTTTCCATTAATGTAATATTCCCTCTCGGAGCTGTCATAAAAATAGCTTTTGTTCATGAGAAGTGATGTTTAGAGAGACTTTGCCCCAGTCTAAATCCTCCATAAAATAAAGCAGGTCAACGGTAAGTTTTACATCACCAAGCTGTCTACCCTGAACGATTTTGCTTTTCAGAAACACAGCTTAGGGATCTTGAAATTCTCTATAAGGCAACAGCTTATTGAAAACTTTTGGAGGGTGAGTAATATGGTTAAGCAACCTCTTGAGAAATCTAAATGACAAATAACCTCTAGGACACTTGAGGCAAACGCAGTTCCTCCTCTGCATTCCAGGATCGAAATGCAATATAGTGTTTTATGAAATTTGGTGCTCTAAAGCTAAATCAGCCCCCCTTATGCTCGGCACTGTTACGCTCAAAGTAGTTACATTAAATTGTCTATTTGCATTACTCCAGTGTTCAGTTTACAGAAATCCACAGGCACACGGCATGTTATGAAACTGGAAAGCAACTCCACCCCTACCTCCCAATTAACCACATCTAGGAGCCCCTTCAGGTGCTCAAAGAATGAAGCGGGAAAGGAAGTGTGAGGCATTTTCTAATGTATTTCCAGGTGTCACCTGATGGAGGATGGGGATATCAGGAGAATATACATCTCCACTCAGAAAGAGACTCATGAATTCTACAGGTGTAGACATGTTTATCTACTGCAGAAAAAAACAAAAACAAATAGTTATCCTTTTTAGCTATTAATATTTTGGATGAGACGACGGCCCTCCTGGCATGCAGACCAGGCTGCTGGGCCCGGGGGCTGCGTTTGCCAGCCCAGAAGGGCAAAAGGCAGCTTGCCTTTCCCGAGCATCTGGGGTTTTGCTGGGGGGCGGAGCCAAGGGGAAGTTACTGGCTCCGCTCACCCAGCCTCTCAGTTGCCGTTTGGAGCTTGGCCCACCCACCTCTCCCTCTACGCAGTGCAGGATTAGCCGGTCACTGTTTATCGGGGCCACATAGGAATTCTTTCTTCTCCCCTAATTGGCTTTGAAGGGGGGTTGTTTTTTGTGTACCTTGCATGGTAGGGATTGTTTTGTTAATTAGGTGTTGTTGTTGTTAATAGTCTGGCCACTGGTAGGGTAGGATCAAATGTGTGGGACGGTGACCCCTTCGGCGCCTTCCCATTAGGTGAAAATTGGGGTCTTTCGGGAGTGGCTGGTGAGGCTGTATGGCTGCCAGCTGTGAGGGCAGACTGCCTGGTGGGGACCCCGAATAAGGCCACCCCCAGGCTCCACAGCTGTGGGGTTTGGAGCTTTACAGGGGAACCACCTGTCTGGCTGCTGGGTCCCAGCCATCCATTGGATGGAATACCCCTGAGGCAGTGGAGGCTCGCTCAGACAGGTCAAGGCGGAGGTTCAAGTGGACCCCAGGGCTTGACCTGTACCGCAGTTAGTTCCTTATTATAAAGTGGCCCTTATTTATACCCAAACCTGGTGGCTGCCTTTTATTTTGACTGGGGGGGGGGCAATGCACTTCCCTTAAAGGAACAGGTTAGCAGCTTTGGGGTATTGCTGAACCCAGGCCTCCTTTGGGATAACCAGGTAGCAAATGTGCCTTTCACCAGCTGTGGCCTTTTTATTTGCCCCAGTAGGAAAATTCAGAGCTGGATCTAGGGGTGTGGGCACCCAGTGCAATCCTTGCCCGGGTCTCTGCACACACGCACAGTGGGCATGCACTCCTGGCACTGCGTGATGACGTCACTTTTGTGATGTCATCATGCAGGGTAGGAGGCGTGCCCACCCACAAGGCAAGCTGGCCTCCCCAGTGCCTGGTGAGCCATGGAGCTGTCCATGGTGGTGGCTGTGGCGTGGTCGTGTGCTGCGGTGGCCAGCTGGCTGGCCGCGCGCGGGACCTCCCAATGCTGTGCTCAGCCACCTACGTGGCAAGCCAGCTGCCCCAGTGCATGCCCTTGCCACCACCAACTTCGCAGCGCACCATGCACTGGGGCAACCAGCTTTCCACTTGGGTGGCTGAGCACAGGGCTAGGAGGCCCTCCGCATGGTTTGTGTGCCCCGCTGCTCTGTGCCACTTGCACAGCAAGCTGACCACCCCAGCTCACGGTGTGCCATGGCGGCAGTGGGGGCATGCTCTGGGGCAGCTGGCTTACTGTGCAGGTGGCTGAGCGCAGGGCTCCGAGGTCCTGCGTGCACGGTAAGCCAGCTGCCCCATCGGTGGGGCTGGTGAGGGCCTCCCATCCCTGCGTTCAGCCTCCTGCGTGGCAAGCTGCGGCACGTTCCTCGGTGGCTGGCAGCCGCGCCAGGTGCCCCCTCTTTGGTGGCACCAGGGGCAGGCTACCCCCCTGCCTCCCCTCGATCTGGCCCTGGGAAAATTTACATGTAGCCATCAGTACATGTAATTTTCCCCAATGCAACAAATGTTCCCTGAACCGTTTCTGGTTGGAAAGGCTGCATGAAAGAAGATGTAACCCCACCCTTGCATGCTGTAGCTGTGACCTGAATTGAGCCCCCAAGAATGTAGGGAGTTCTGAGCATGGAATTTGTAACACGTTTGATGAACTGGACCCATGATGGACATAAGGAAAATATCATGGTTAAATTGGGTATGGCTGACAACACTGGGTTGGATAACTCCCTGGAGTCCAACCTCCGAAGTAGCAGCCATTTTCTCCAGGGGAAGTGATTTCTGTAGTCTGCAGACCAGTTATAATTCTGGGAGATCTTCAGGATCAACCTGGCAGCTGGCAGCCCTATTTAGGCCCTGCCTAAGTTGTCAACTAGGAATTGCCCAGTTCACATTTCTTCTGGTTAACTCATGACCTATCTCTGGTATTCTTTGGGCTGGCATTTTATTTTACCTTCAGCCTTGGGCTCTCTATGAGGACATCAATGCTTGACTAGTTTGCAGGGTTATTATAAGGATACATAATGGATACAGATCCATTAATAATGGATACAAAAATATTACAGACAGAAACATTATGGGAATTCCAACAATTATTATTCTTTTACAGATCTTTAAAAATGAATATAGATAATACAAATAATAAAGTAAATTCATAGTATGATTGGAAATCATGATTTCATCATGAGCATAAATGGGCTGAAAGCTTCATTTTTAAAAAGCTGTAACAAAAAAAATGCAGCTGGCTGTACTGGTTTCATAGCCCAATTTTTCTTCTAGTCTTTTGGAGTTCACTATTAGGACACTTGGATATTTCCTATTCTAATAGAGGAGATAGAACCCTTAATCAACTTTACACACTGCAATGTAAGAGAAAATTACCAAGATCAAATATATTTAGTCTACTGGGACACAATGTGCTCAGTTAACTTCTTTATACAATGTGGAGTTATCTCTGAATTATTTATCATTCCTATCCTCTAAAGTTGGCTGCAAGCCTTTTACCAGATTTGATTTTTTTTTTTGGCAAGGTGAAGAATTATGCTTAACAAAAACTAGTTTGCCAATTAAGATAGAAAAAAATGGTGACAGAGACTAAGAATATAAAGAGAGATTAGAACAAAGATCCAACTAGTGTAGCATTCGGTTTCCATAAGGGGCCAAACAGATGCTTCCAGGAAACCCATGAACAGAGAAAGATAACAACATCCCTTCCCCTGTTTACCCCTAGCATCTGTTATTCAATATACAACTGCTGAAAAGATGACATAGACTGTACCTCACTTTTAAGAAAAGGAAGCAGAAGTATACAAAAAAAAATGAACTCAACACACAGAAAGGGTCCCCTTAGATTAGCAAAAGCGTCCGTTTTCTCAAAATTCCTATATTAAGTCGATACAGTCCTACTCAAATATCTAGGAAGAATTCTTTCCATTTGTTATAGAGAAACAACCTTGATATTCTGCATATAAACTTTGCCAGCCATATATGAAATTGATAAATATTTGTTTAAAAGGGAAAGGGTAAAGTTAAGGAATAAGATTAGGTAAAGTTCTGTGATAAAATTTGTGCAAGTTGTGCTTGCAATGGAGGTTCTAAAGGTACAGGGCACCCTGTACCAATGGTAGCCAAGGGAATAGTAACTCCAAGACTTACAGAGAAAGCCTTGGTTCGTTTCTTGGTTTGGTCAGGAGCATTCCAAAATGAGTATGTATAGGCAGTCCATATTGTATCCCCGGCCATAATGATCAAAGCAACACTTTTATCAACTACAGTGTGGTTTGACTCAAATAGTCAACTCAAGATGATGACAGAAGATGATGATGAGAGCCAGTTTGGTGCAGTAGTTAAGAGCACGGGACTCTAATCTGGAGAGCCAGGTTTGATTTCCCACTCTTCCTCTTGAAGCCAGCTGGGTGACCTTGGGTCAGTCACAGCTTCTAGGAGCTCTCTCAGCCCCACCCACCTCACAGGGTGTTTGTTGTTGTGGGGATAATGATAACATACTTTGTAAACCACTCTGAGTGGGCATTAACTTGTCCTGAAGGGTGGTATATAAAATGTTGTTGTTGTTGTTAGAAGTGGACCACAGAAACAGCTCTGTCTAAAGGGGATGAAGAGCTGCCTGAAGAGAAGAAGCCTTATTACAGCAGGTTGAAGGGGGAGCAGGCATTGCAACCTGCTCCACTCCTGATCCAGGCTGGGTGAAGGGGGAGCGGGTATTGCCACCTGCTCTGCGGCTGATCCCAGCTGGGCGAAGGGGGGAGCAGGCATTTCCTCCTGCTCCATGCCTGATCCTGGATGGGTGAAAGTGTGGAAGGGCATTGCCATGTACTTTGCTCCTGATCCCAGCTGGATGAAGGTGGGGGGCAGGCATCATCCCCTGCTCTGTGCTTGATCCCAGCTGGGTGAAGTTGGGGGGTGAACATTGCCACCTGCTCTATGCCTGGTCCCGGCTCAGTGATGGAAGGGGGTGGGTATTGCCCCTGCTCCGCTTTTGATCCCAGCTGGGTGAAGACATGGGGCAGGCATTGCAACCTCCTCACTCTTGATGTTAGCCGGGTGAAGGCGAGGAAGCAGGCATTGCCACCTGTTCCACTGCTGATCCTAGCTGGATAAAGGCTGAGGGGCGGGCACTGTCACCTGGTCCAATCTTGATCCCAGCTGGGTGAAGGCGTGGGGCTGGAATTGCCGCCTGCTCTGCTCTTGATCCCAGCTGGATGAAGTTGAGTGGCATCCCAACCTGTGCTTCTCACCATGGTGTGCTCTCTGGAGGGACGAGCTGCCTCGCTTGGTCTTCCCTCCATGGCAGTGCCCTCTGGTGGTGCACCAGGGTAGGATGTAGAAGTATGTCTGAGTAACAAGACAATGGAATGTCAACAAGGGTACAGTTAAAAACTCCAAGGAACCATATTTTATTAACTATCGGTTGATAAATTGGATGGCTTCCATTTTTTTCTTTTCTTGTTTCCATCATTTCATTTTTTCTTTTTAAAAAATCTGCTTATTTATTTCAAGCTTTTAAAAAAATAATCAAATAAATTTTTGCTTACTTATTTTCAAATAAACAACCCTAAATCTAGTACATTTTGTCTCTGATCTTAGCCAGTGCTACTGTCAGCTTCATACTTATCACTTCAGTTTTATTTTGTTTAATCTTGATAAAAGGTGTTACAAGGCTTTTGTTTTTGGGTTTTCTTCTGAACCAGCACAGTAGGGTAGTTATGGGGGGTGGAATTCTTTTCTTAAGTTTCTCTTTAATTTCTCAATAATTTATTTTTTGAGTTTTTTTAACCATGTGATAGTGTAGATTTCTTCACCTGTGGATTTCTGCTTGTGTTGTACCACTGCAATATAATGCGAAGAGTAAAAAGCAGTCGGACGCAGCAAGGGTATGTTCAAACAAGTCCTTTCTTGTGTTTAATGGTTTCTTTAATGGTTCACCTTTTTCTTAATTTTTCAACTATGCTCTTAGAATATAAATAAATACATTACTGACTTGAGATTTAAATCAAATCTTCCTCTTTATGAAAGAGGAATTGGTTTGAAACTGTCCCAAAATCCTAAAAAGAGGAATAGAAATGGGTTGCTGGGTTTCATAGAGAAATTCACCAAGGAAGAATAAAAAGAATTCCACTTAACAACCCCACAACACAGCCACAGGAGCCATTTGGTGTAGTGGTTAAGAGCGTGGGACTCTAATCTGGAGAACCCGGTTTGAATCCCCACTCCTCCACTTGTAGCCAGCTGGGCGACCTTGAGTCAGTCACAGCTTCTAGGCGCTCTCTCAGCCCCACCCACCTCACAGGGTGATTATTGTTGTTGGTGGATAATAATGACATGCTTTGTAAACCGCTCTGAATGGGCGTTAAGTTGCCCTGAAGGACGGTATATAAATCGTATGTTATTATTAATCCTGGGTAATTTCTGTTTATTTTTCACACATGCATTTCAGATTCTTCTCTGAATTTGTGACGTTGGGATGAAATCGAATGAGTCATAGAAATGACTACCTACCCAAGACATGGAATTAACTAGTAATGCTGATTAAGCACCCTCCTTCTTTAAGGCTGGTTTCTTGAGAGTACTATATTCAAAAACCAGATATGGACAGCTTTGTGCACTCCTTCTTGGCAATTTTCACCTACTGTCGCTCTCTCTAAATTAGCTTCCCTACCTAATCACAGAAGGGATTCAAATACTGGGTTTAGCATAAGGAGCTAATTTCAAATTAGACTATTCAGTGACTACTGCCACTTCATTAAGTTTATAATGTTAATATACGTACACTCCAATGTATAATTAATTTTAATAGTTGCATTGGCTGTAAAATTTAAAAGGAGATGGAAAGTTTTTCCTCCTCTCCTTTAGTTATTCTTTTCAGCTACAAATTTGTTCCAATTAACCTCTCCCTTTAGTTCTGAAGCCACTCCATTCATTCCTTTTGGCACATGGAAATATTTCTGAAATGCCTGTTCGTTTAGTCAGAATTTGCATATTACCAAGATTAATGATTATCCCTGTTTTGTTCACAGTTGTTTAGCATCCATATATAACCTTCCAGGAAAAATGTGCTATCTACCACAGAAAGTGATAGCTTGAGATAGTAAAATCAGTCCTATTGAGGCAGTGGGGGGAGAAACCACACATACATGCACAAAATTTTCAAATTTCAAAACTTTCTCGGTAAATTTCTTGCCGCAAATATCTCAACTCATTCCCGAAAATTTATTAAACATTTTAAATGGATGTATTAACTTGACGGACATAGTGGAAGCAAGCAGCAAACTGAATCTGAGATCACTCTCTCTTACATAATGAGATGATACATCTAATCATGACAAGTAATGCCACTTTACTCAAAAAGGCTACTAAAGAGAGCAATAAAAAACAACTCAAAGACCCTGGTTATGTGCCAGAACAATTTATCCTATCAGCCATTACTTATGATTACAGTTGCAATGAAATTCAGCATATACTTTAGAAGAAGGTTATGATGTTAGGTGTTGTGCATTATAAAAAGGCACCACACATGAAGAGCTTAAGGTGATACATATGACAGCTCTTGGGTTTTGAGGTGCTAACACAACCATATCACTTTCTGGGAGGGATGCAATAATATCCGTAGGTTTCATCTGTGAAATTTATTTTCAGTCTCATTTCAGCATCACCCCCTAGCTGTTTCAGTACTTGAAAAGGGTATGCGGGGGGTGGGGTGGGGACAAGATTGCCAGGTCCCATCTTCAGTTCAATCAGGATTGGGCCCTTAACAGCATTTTGAAATGGTCAAATGTTTCTCTAAAATGGCATCAGTGCTCAGGGGTCTGACCCATGGGTGCCGTAACATCTAGATTGGCACTCAAATCAAGTTTCTACGTAGTTATAAGAGAGCTGGGATGTGAGAAAGTAGAACTTCATTGCAAAAAAGGGGTGTGCAATTAACTCTGAACATGCCCTCACAGAGTTGTAGTGGCTGCTGACAGGATACAATCATTTCAGAATGTCCTCTTGCATTGAACCAATTCTTCGGCTCGGCCAGGAATGGCTTCGGCCAGGAATGTTTGAGTGCCCCTTTATTTCACAGTTTTGTAATGATAATGATAATGATAATGATAATGATAATGATAATGATAATGATAATGATAATGATAATGATAATGATAATGATAATGATAATGATAACTGCACTTATATACCCCTCTTCTAGACAGATTAGTGCCTCACCTAGAGCAGTGAACAAGTTAGTGTTATCCCCACAACACAGCTGGGGAGCTGGGGCTGAGAGGAGTGGCTTACCCAAGGCCACCTACTGAGCTCATGGCAGTAATGGGATTCAATCCAGTAGAGTGCTGATTCACAGCCGAACCACTTAACCACTGTGGTACAGCAGCTCACAACTGCAAGGAGCTTCGTCGGCCATCAACTAAAAAAGTGTTTGCTTTTAAAATATTAGAAATTGGATTGTGGATGTTTTGTTTATCCATATTCTCACACTGTTAGTCATTGGCAGGGCCGGTGCCACCATTGAGGCATTGAGGTGGCTGCTGCGAGTGCTGGGGTGCCAGAGGGGTTGCCAGAGGGGGTGCTGGGGTGGAGGCACATGCCACGGAGCTGGCGTGCCTGGCCCACAGCTGCTGCAGCTGGCCAGCCCCGCGCCACCACCACTGCCACCGCTGCCACCACACGCCCCCGGCTGGGTGCAGCAGCCACGGGCCAGGCACAGCAGGAATCCGGGGCAGTGTGCATAATGCGGGCAGCCTCTGTGCGCCGCCCCAGCCACCTGCCGGCCAATGGGCCCAGCTTGCTGCGTGATGAAGTCATCACGCGGTGATGTCACCATGCAGTCTGGGTGCGCGCGCATGTAGGGGCGGCCACAGGCACCAGAAACCCTGGTGCCACCCCTGGTCATTGGTCAACCATTTCTGCTAGTTACTGGTCATTTTTGTTGTATATTGAAAAATCAATAAACAAAAGAAATGCTTTGATGTTGCACGAGTAGAAGGAAAGCTGCAGGGCTTGCTTCTCTCTTCTAGCTTTGTCTTTTTGGCCTAGCTGATTTTGGTGCTTGTTTATGGGAGCATTCAGATCTGATCAGACCACGTTTTTTGTACTGCTTGTCCCATAGATGTTCTCCTATTCCCCACCCACCTACTCAATGCAGGAAAAAAAAGTCTTTTCCTGGATTCATAGTCCTACTGGCGTAGGTGGGGATGTGCAGTACATTTTTTGAGTCTTACCCATAAGGGTCCTTACAAAGTCCTCATGTTTGTTGGGAAACAACAACAGGACCTTGTATCACACATGCTATGTGAGTTTTCTGTACCTCAAATGTACACCAACTCTTTTTCATTTGTAACTGCAGCACACAGGAAGATGCAGCTATAGCTTCCGTCATCACCACCTTCCAGTGTTTTCACCTCCTCAAACCACCTCATGCAGCCACTATTGGCTCCTTTGCAAAAATCATATTACTTTCTCTGCTATGCATAAGTTCCACAATGGCGCCGATATTTACTTCCTTTTTTTACTGAGACCCGAGTTGGTTTACACAGTGCAAGTTGATGCAACCAATAGGATGAGACATGTAATAAAGAACAGAATGTGACTGGTTTGATTACGTGGATACAGCCTTGAAGGGGGGAGGCTAAAGCTGTTTGGCACCTATGTTCAGTCTGAGTTCCAGCAAATAACACACACAGACACCACCTCTTGGTTGGAATGGCCACAACTTTATTGATTACAGCTAGATGGAGCATTTGCCAGGCATATGCACAGTGGATCTTCGTTGGCATCAGAGAGCCCTTATTGCTGTCCAATGCATGACACTCCAGCCCCCATATTGGATCAGAACAGCAAGTGTTATTCCACTGCCAGCCATGCTGGTCGGCCCTTGCCTCCCAATCCGCAGGGGTCAGCTGCCCAAATGCCCCACTCAACCCTTCAGGATTTGGCTCAATGCCTCAAAACTGCTGAACTCATAAAGTTGTGACAATCTACTCTGTGAGTGGAGGGTGGGCGGGAAACGTGCTGCTCCTGCCAATGATCTTCTGGAATGGCACTGGCCATGTTGCTGGTCAAAAGGACCAGCAATGCTCCTCCTCTTCTGTTTCTCTTTTGTTTCTTCCCTGCCTGCACTACAGCCTGGCACTCGGTGCCAACCCAGCCCGAGGTAAGTCCTCGAGCTGCCTTTCTCCCTGCCATACTGTGGTCACAAAACAGGAAAGAGGCGATGTGTGTCTGGGATACAGAAAACTCCCATTGCACATGATACAAAAGTCCTCATATTATTTCCAAACTAATACGAGGACTTTGTAATGTATAGATGTAGTCTTAGGGCCAAGCTACAAGTGACGAATGACACTTGAACAGCAAGTGGATTGAGTGGAGGGCAAGTGAACAGGGAGAAATACACTTGCTGTTCAAGTGTCATTCGTCACTTGTAGCTTGGCCCTTATTTAGTTTCTGTCAATGGGATCACATCAGCATGTTCTTGAACTGCCTCCTGGAAAGTAAAGTTTGATTTAGTAAGATCTGAACTCATACTAAATTGTTACTAACTGCACAGGTGGAAAACCAACATACAGACTTTAAAACAGCCCTTGTAAATGAGTCTGAACTGTCCTTGCTGACCCTGGAGCATACATAATCCTAGCAATCCAACACGCTCTGACCATGCACCAATTACCAGCCACCATGATGAACACCACCTCAGCGCAGACACAAAAAAAGCTTGAAATGCCGATCATTTTGAATTGCGAACAAATCATCAAGGCAATCATACGAGGTGCTTGCCTCGACAGCGAAGGGCATTGCAAACAAGATGAGTTCAATTTTCAAACACCTGTTTTGCAAACATCCAATCATCATTGGCTCCAGCTGATCCCAGCACATCCTGATACAATCTGCTGGGGAAGAGCCATTCAATTAAAAATTGTTTAAATTACTGCAGCTGGCCATCGTATATTTAATGGCTGCCACCCGAGCTATGAAAGAATTCTTATTCCATAACACTGTATAAGGAAAAGGAATCAGAGTGTGGCCCCCAAACCAGGTAGCCATGTGGCCCATGAAAATGAAAAGAAAACACCCATACGTAACACTTGAACAATCACCCTAACTGACAATTGGCTGTTCTCATAGCCAGAAACGGACACCAGGCAAAATGGATGGTTTAAATTAGGGGCTTTATTGATTAAAATCTGAACTGCACTGACAGCTTGTTTGAAATGTGTCCTGAGACTCTGTCACATAATGTAGTTGAAGCAAAGTAGGGTTTTGCTATTGTTAAAAATTAAAATTCTGCAACATCCCAAAATCCAGCTTTGGGAATTCATCAGAACTTAAAAAGCAAATAAGGGGGGAGGCCAAGAGGTGCGTTGGCTTGCCTCATTTCATCTGCCCTTACGAGTTCTGGATTGAATGTGGTCTCCTTTTTTGATCTTTCTTTGGCTGTTTTGATTCAATTGATCGACTTTTCCTTTATAGTAATATCAACTTATATCCCTCCATCTCAAAATCGATATGCACTGGTCTTATTGGTCCTTCTTTTCAGAAACCTACGATAATTTGATCCACCAGTTCCCTAATTATTTAATCCTTATTGCAGGTGACCTCAGTGCTAGAACTGGTCAAAACAAAGAGCGTCTTGTCAAAAAATGTTTAGGCTATAAATTAGAAGATATCATTTCCTCTTATTTGAATAAAAAGCTTTCTAAAGATAAGACAGTTAACACTGCAGGTCTCAAACTGTTTAACTTCTCCATGCAAAGATCGTTGGTCATCTTAACTGGGCAAAGAAGAATCGATGGGGAAGGGTGATTTTACTTTTTTTGGTCATAAAGGCGCCAGTTTTATCGATTATTTTATCATTGCAGCAGATCACTTTAATAACAACAACAACAACAACAACAACAACAACAACAACATTCGATTTATATACCACCCTTCAGGACAACTTAATGCCCACTCAGAGTGGTTTACAAAGTGTTATTATTACCCCACAACAATCACCCTGTGAGGTGGGTGGGGCTGAGAGAGCTCCAGAGAACTGTGACTCACCCAAGGTCACCCAGCTGGCTTCGTGGAGGAGTGGGGAATCAAACCCGGCTCTCCAGATTAGAGTCCCGTGCTCTTAACCACTACACCAATAAATGAGAGAGTAAGCATGGAAGAATATAGAGGAGGGGACCACCTTCCAACCACATTTAGCCTCCACAACTTTGTGGATAGTCATGTGTTCTATAAGCATCTGTTCCAACCCAACTGATAAGCAGGCATTTATATGCCACATCCAATGGCCCCCTACTATTGAGGAGGCAGCAATCAAATGGCTTGACTCTGGAGAATTCTGGGAAAAGGGAGAGAAAACTCCTTTTGAGAAATCTAAAGCGTGGTTTTATTATTCCTTTGCATTCCTTACTCAATATTTTAAAACGTTTCGGCATTAAGCCATGCTCGGATACTCAAGAAGGTGAAAGACACAATAGCTGGTTTGACAGTGAGTGCAAGTTCTTAAAGAAGACGATTAATCACAAACATCGTGAATTCAAAAGGAATAATACAGTGGGAGTCCTAAGGGAACTGCTGAACTTTAAAGGTGAACACAGAAATACATTAATCAGGAAAAGAAAGAGAGAGGAAATGTCCAGGATATTGGGCCTCCTGATTTACGCAATAAACAACAAAGATTCCAGTCTCTTTTGGTCATTGACCACCGCAAACTGAGGGCCAAGCTACACATGACGAATGACACTTGAGCGGCAAGTGTATTTCTCCCTGTTCACTTGCCCTCCACTCAATCCACTTGCCGTTCAAGTGTCATTCGTCATGTGTAGCTTGGCCCTTAGATAAAAGATCTCCCCCCTTGCTCTGTGTTTCTTCTTCAGAATGAGTGCTATTCTTTAAGGAAATATTCTCATCTCAAAATACTATCCCTTGTGACTTGACCCCTGTTGATTTCCCCTCCTGGCCCACTATTAGTAAGCTGGAAGTCATCGCCATGATCAAGCATTTATGCTCAGGGAAATCCAGCACAATGGGCTATAAGCCTAGCTCAAATTTTCTCAGAGATCAACCTTTTAGGGAAGATTCCCCCAGTTTGGAAATACTCTATAATTGTTCCAATTTTTAAGAAAAGTTATGTGAGAGATCCAGCAAACTATCGTCCTATTGGTCTTCTCTCATCAGTGGCAAAGCTACATATCTCATATTTATACTTCACATTAGAGGAATGGATAACCTCAAACAACATCCTTGGGTGGGAATAAATCAGCTTCAGGATCTTAGCCCACTTATTCAACTCAAAAGATACACATCCCCACCTAGAGATAAATGCATGCCACATTCATAGATCTTAAGAGAGCTTTTTACATTATATCTAGGAATAGGCTGTGGGGAAAACTGGAGTGTACTTCAACTGATAAAAGATTGCTTTGGCTAATAAAAAATCTCCATGCCTCTTGTCTGGCTCAAGTCCACTGTGGAGAAAAGGGAGAACTTATGGAGTGTTTTCACCTTGACAGAGGAGTGAAGAAAGGTTGCCCCTTAGCACCTCTACTTTTTAATTTGTATCTGAACAACCTTGCAACTGTCCTTTCTTCAGCACAATCCCACCCTCTGTATCTATCTTCAAAGGCATTAACTTTACTCTTTCAGCAGATTTCACTATCCTTATGTCTTGCACTCAGGATGGATTGAGTAGACTCTTAAGAAGTGTTTCAAAATACTGTATAAATGAAGAACTTAAGATGAATTACTCAAAACCAAAGGTTATGGTCTTCTCCAAATCCAAGAAAATTACTTCCTTAGTCTGGAGAATTGATGGTATTCAATTAGAACAAGTCACCAAATTCTAACACTTGGTTGTAGTTTTTGACACCCATCTTAACTGTCGATCTCATCTTAAATTTGTAATAAAAAAAGTTAAACCTTCTGTGTCAGCGATAGAATGTTTCTTCTTTTCCAAGGGAGGCAAATATATCCCAGGGCTGTTGCTTGCACTTAATATGAAAATCATTCAGCAGCTCCTTTCTGGAGCTTCACTATGGATTCTCTGCGTAAATGAGAACCTAGATTACCTGCTTTGCCATTTTCTGTGATGCATTACAGGGACCCCAAAATGTATAGCTGGGATAACTTTAAGATTTGAATTGGGTCACAGCTGTATCAAAGCCAAAGCATGTGTTCAAACGTAGGCTGACGGTCTTCTTCTCCACAAATAAGGACAGTTTGCTCTATTAGCTAAATCAAGATCAATACTACTCTACTTGGATGCAAGAAATAGGCAAGAAGTTATCTAGGTTTGGTCTAGTAAAAGTTGATATACTGAGACTTGGGAAAAGTGAATCTTTACAAACCATCAAGAAATGCATAAAAGACTTAGATTACTCCACCTCAGTGATACATGCTCAGGGAGTATCTCCATCCATTTCTTTGGCATTCTTCCATCTCCAACCATTCCAGCTTCCATCAAAATCAAATACCTAACAGTTCCTCACTATTGTAGGCCATTCATGCTCACATGCCTGAATGGTGCTCGCTCAACAGTTCTGTATGGGAGATACTGTAATTTGTAATTTGTCTTATTCGGATAAACTTTGCCATTGTAACTTGAAAAAGCTTGATTCCCTGTCCCATATGATACTGGAATGCCCTTATTATAACTTCTATTGCAAATTGTGGATTGCCCCTATTTTAACTAAGCTGCCTCCCACTGAATCAAAAGGTAATGTAGTACCCTACCTGCTGGTGGATAGAGATCAAGGACTATGTTGGCTTTGGCCAAGTACCCCTCCACTGTATTGCCTCACCTAGAGCAGTGAACAAGTTAGTGTTATCCCCACAACACAGCTGGGGAGCTGGGGCTGAGAGGAGTGGCTTACCCAAGGCCACCTACTGAGCTCATGGCAGTAATGGGATTCAATCCAGTAGAGTGCTGATTCACAGCCGAACCACTTAACCACTGTGGTACAGCAGCTCACAACTGCAAGGAGCTTCGTCGGCCATCAACTAAAAAAGTGTTTGCTTTTAAAATATTAGAAATTGGATTGTGGATGTTTTGTTTATCCATATTCTCACACTGTTAGTCATTGGCAGGGCCGGTGCCACCATTGAGGCATTGAGGTGGCTGCTGCGAGTGCTGGGGTGCCAGAGGGGTTGCCAGAGGGGGTGCTGGGGTGGAGGCACATGCCACGGAGCTGGCGTGCCTGGCCCACAGCTGCTGCAGCTGGCCAGCCCCGCGCCACCACCACTGCCACCGCTGCCACCACACGCCCCCGGCTGGGTGCAGCAGCCACGGGCCAGGCACAGCAGGAATCCGGGGCAGTGTGCATAATGCGGGCAGCCTCTGTGCGCCGCCCCAGCCACCTGCCGGCCAATGGGCCCAGCTTGCTGCGTGATGAAGTCATCACGCGGTGATGTCACCATGCAGTCTGGGTGCGCGCGCATGTAGGGGCGGCCACAGGCACCAGAAACCCTGGTGCCACCCCTGGTCATTGGTCAACCATTTCTGCTAGTTACTGGTCATTTTTGTTGTATATTGAAAAATCAATAAACAAAAGAAATGCTTTGATGTTGCACGAGTAGAAGGAAAGCTGCAGGGCTTGCTTCTCTCTTCTAGCTTTGTCTTTTTGGCCTAGCTGATTTTGGTGCTTGTTTATGGGAGCATTCAGATCTGATCAGACCACGTTTTTTGTACTGCTTGTCCCATAGATGTTCTCCTATTCCCCACCCACCTACTCAATGCAGGAAAAAAAAGTCTTTTCCTGGATTCATAGTCCTACTGGCGTAGGTGGGGATGTGCAGTACATTTTTTGAGTCTTACCCATAAGGGTCCTTACAAAGTCCTCATGTTTGTTGGGAAACAACAACAGGACCTTGTATCACACATGCTATGTGAGTTTTCTGTACCTCAAATGTACACCAACTCTTTTTCATTTGTAACTGCAGCACACAGGAAGATGCAGCTATAGCTTCCGTCATCACCACCTTCCAGTGTTTTCACCTCCTCAAACCACCTCATGCAGCCACTATTGGCTCCTTTGCAAAAATCATATTACTTTCTCTGCTATGCATAAGTTCCACAATGGCGCCGATATTTACTTCCTTTTTTTACTGAGACCCGAGTTGGTTTACACAGTGCAAGTTGATGCAACCAATAGGATGAGACATGTAATAAAGAACAGAATGTGACTGGTTTGATTACGTGGATACAGCCTTGAAGGGGGGAGGCTAAAGCTGTTTGGCACCTATGTTCAGTCTGAGTTCCAGCAAATAACACACACAGACACCACCTCTTGGTTGGAATGGCCACAACTTTATTGATTACAGCTAGATGGAGCATTTGCCAGGCATATGCACAGTGGATCTTCGTTGGCATCAGAGAGCCCTTATTGCTGTCCAATGCATGACACTCCAGCCCCCATATTGGATCAGAACAGCAAGTGTTATTCCACTGCCAGCCATGCTGGTCGGCCCTTGCCTCCCAATCCGCAGGGGTCAGCTGCCCAAATGCCCCACTCAACCCTTCAGGATTTGGCTCAATGCCTCAAAACTGCTGAACTCATAAAGTTGTGACAATCTACTCTGTGAGTGGAGGGTGGGCGGGAAACGTGCTGCTCCTGCCAATGATCTTCTGGAATGGCACTGGCCATGTTGCTGGTCAAAAGGACCAGCAATGCTCCTCCTCTTCTGTTTCTCTTTTGTTTCTTCCCTGCCTGCACTACAGCCTGGCACTCGGTGCCAACCCAGCCCGAGGTAAGTCCTCGAGCTGCCTTTCTCCCTGCCATACTGTGGTCACAAAACAGGAAAGAGGCGATGTGTGTCTGGGATACAGAAAACTCCCATTGCACATGATACAAAAGTCCTCATATTATTTCCAAACTAATACGAGGACTTTGTAATGTATAGATGTAGTCTTAGGGCCAAGCTACAAGTGACGAATGACACTTGAACAGCAAGTGGATTGAGTGGAGGGCAAGTGAACAGGGAGAAATACACTTGCTGTTCAAGTGTCATTCGTCACTTGTAGCTTGGCCCTTATTTAGTTTCTGTCAATGGGATCACATCAGCATGTTCTTGAACTGCCTCCTGGAAAGTAAAGTTTGATTTAGTAAGATCTGAACTCATACTAAATTGTTACTAACTGCACAGGTGGAAAACCAACATACAGACTTTAAAACAGCCCTTGTAAATGAGTCTGAACTGTCCTTGCTGACCCTGGAGCATACATAATCCTAGCAATCCAACACGCTCTGACCATGCACCAATTACCAGCCACCATGATGAACACCACCTCAGCGCAGACACAAAAAAAGCTTGAAATGCCGATCATTTTGAATTGCGAACAAATCATCAAGGCAATCATACGAGGTGCTTGCCTCGACAGCGAAGGGCATTGCAAACAAGATGAGTTCAATTTTCAAACACCTGTTTTGCAAACATCCAATCATCATTGGCTCCAGCTGATCCCAGCACATCCTGATACAATCTGCTGGGGAAGAGCCATTCAATTAAAAATTGTTTAAATTACTGCAGCTGGCCATCGTATATTTAATGGCTGCCACCCGAGCTATGAAAGAATTCTTATTCCATAACACTGTATAAGGAAAAGGAATCAGAGTGTGGCCCCCAAACCAGGTAGCCATGTGGCCCATGAAAATGAAAAGAAAACACCCATACGTAACACTTGAACAATCACCCTAACTGACAATTGGCTGTTCTCATAGCCAGAAACGGACACCAGGCAAAATGGATGGTTTAAATTAGGGGCTTTATTGATTAAAATCTGAACTGCACTGACAGCTTGTTTGAAATGTGTCCTGAGACTCTGTCACATAATGTAGTTGAAGCAAAGTAGGGTTTTGCTATTGTTAAAAATTAAAATTCTGCAACATCCCAAAATCCAGCTTTGGGAATTCATCAGAACTTAAAAAGCAAATAAGGGGGGAGGCCAAGAGGTGCGTTGGCTTGCCTCATTTCATCTGCCCTTACGAGTTCTGGATTGAATGTGGTCTCCTTTTTTGATCTTTCTTTGGCTGTTTTGATTCAATTGATCGACTTTTCCTTTATAGTAATATCAACTTATATCCCTCCATCTCAAAATCGATATGCACTGGTCTTATTGGTCCTTCTTTTCAGAAACCTACGATAATTTGATCCACCAGTTCCCTAATTATTTAATCCTTATTGCAGGTGACCTCACCTTTAAAGTTCACCTTTAAAGGTGAACTTTAAAGGTGAACACAGAAATACATTAATCAGGAAAAGAAAGAGAGAGGAAATGTCCAGGATATTGGGCCTCCTGATTTACGCAATAAACAACAAAGATTCCAGTCTCTTTTGGTCATTGACCACCGCAAACTGAGGGCCAAGCTACACATGACGAATGACACTTGAGCGGCAAGTGTATTTCTCCCTGTTCACTTGCCCTCCACTCAATCCACTTGCCGTTCAAGTGTCATTCGTCATGTGTAGCTTGGCCCTTAGATAAAAGATCTCCCCCCTTGCTCTGTGTTTCTTCTTCAGAATGAGTGCTATTCTTTAAGGAAATATTCTCATCTCAAAATACTATCCCTTGTGACTTGACCCCTGTTGATTTCCCCTCCTGGCCCACTATTAGTAAGCTGGAAGTCATCGCCATGATCAAGCATTTATGCTCAGGGAAATCCAGCACAATGGGCTATAAGCCTAGCTCAAATTTTCTCAGAGATCAACCTTTTAGGGAAGATTCCCCCAGTTTGGAAATACTCTATAATTGTTCCAATTTTTAAGAAAAGTTATGTGAGAGATCCAGCAAACTATCGTCCTATTGGTCTTCTCTCATCAGTGGCAAAGCTACATATCTCATATTTATACTTCACATTAGAGGAATGGATAACCTCAAACAACATCCTTGGGTGGGAATAAATCAGCTTCAGGATCTTAGCCCACTTATTCAACTCAAAAGATACACATCCCCACCTAGAGATAAATGCATGCCACATTCATAGATCTTAAGAGAGCTTTTTACATTATATCTAGGAATAGGCTGTGGGGAAAACTGGAGTGTACTTCAACTGATAAAAGATTGCTTTGGCTAATAAAAAATCTCCATGCCTCTTGTCTGGCTCAAGTCCACTGTGGAGAAAAGGGAGAACTTATGGAGTGTTTTCACCTTGACAGAGGAGTGAAGAAAGGTTGCCCCTTAGCACCTCTACTTTTTAATTTGTATCTGAACAACCTTGCAACTGTCCTTTCTTCAGCACAATCCCACCCTCTGTATCTATCTTCAAAGGCATTAACTTTACTCTTTCAGCAGATTTCACTATCCTTATGTCTTGCACTCAGGATGGATTGAGTAGACTCTTAAGAAGTGTTTCAAAATACTGTATAAATGAAGAACTTAAGATGAATTACTCAAAACCAAAGGTTATGGTCTTCTCCAAATCCAAGAAAATTACTTCCTTAGTCTGGAGAATTGATGGTATTCAATTAGAACAAGTCACCAAATTCTAACACTTGGTTGTAGTTTTTGACACCCATCTTAACTGTCGATCTCATCTTAAATTTGTAATAAAAAAAGTTAAACCTTCTGTGTCAGCGATAGAATGTTTCTTCTTTTCCAAGGGAGGCAAATATATCCCAGGGCTGTTGCTTGCACTTAATATGAAAATCATTCAGCAGCTCCTTTCTGGAGCTTCACTATGGATTCTCTGCGTAAATGAGAACCTAGATTACCTGCTTTGCCATTTTCTGTGATGCATTACAGGGACCCCAAAATGTATAGCTGGGATAACTTTAAGATTTGAATTGGGTCACAGCTGTATCAAAGCCAAAGCATGTGTTCAAACGTAGGCTGACGGTCTTCTTCTCCACAAATAAGGACAGTTTGCTCTATTAGCTAAATCAAGATCAATACTACTCTACTTGGATGCAAGAAATAGGCAAGAAGTTATCTAGGTTTGGTCTAGTAAAAGTTGATATACTGAGACTTGGGAAAAGTGAATCTTTACAAACCATCAAGAAATGCATAAAAGACTTAGATTACTCCACCTCAGTGATACATGCTCAGGGAGTATCTCCATCCATTTCTTTGGCATTCTTCCATCTCCAACCATTCCAGCTTCCATCAAAATCAAATACCTAACAGTTCCTCACTATTGTAGGCCATTCATGCTCACATGCCTGAATGGTGCTCGCTCAACAGTTCTGTATGGGAGATACTGTAATTTGTAATTTGTCTTATTCGGATAAACTTTGCCATTGTAACTTGAAAAAGCTTGATTCCCTGTCCCATATGATACTGGAATGCCCTTATTATAACTTCTATTGCAAATTGTGGATTGCCCCTATTTTAACTAAGCTGCCTCCCACTGAATCAAAAGGTAATGTAGTACCCTACCTGCTGGTGGATAGAGATCAAGGACTATGTTGGCTTTGGCCAAGTACCCCTCCACTGTATTTTCCTTAAGGAAATTTCCTTTGCTGCTCAAGATCACTGGAGCAAAGGAAAGGAAAGGAAAGGAAAGGAAAGGAAAGGAAAGGAAAGGAAAGGAAAGGAAAGGAAAGGAAAGGAAAGGAAAGGAAAGGAAAGGAAAGGAATATCCAAAAACCCAGCTCTGGGGATTCACCAGAACTTAATAAGCAAACAGTCCTTTTGTTTGTAAGAAGACCATGTAGTAGGTAAAGGATGAAGCGCCACTGAAATCTCCTGTTTTCTGAACCATTAGATTCCCTCTCAGCAACATGAGGACTAGAGAGCAGACACTTTCTTTTTTTTTAAGCAAAAACTCAAGACCCATTACAATTTTCAGAATTATAGCAACCACTCAGTTTTGCATGCAGCAATTTCTCTCTCCATCTGAATGGTCCCCAGATCTTCAACTGCATGATAAAGAATAAGTATGGACATTAAATCAGAGGTATGCTAAACAGCTACTTCTGCAATTACGTTAGGTCTTCTGCATTTGTGGAAAATGTTACAGAGTGCCTCCCTGTACTGAGAGTTCACATGATGACCTTTTCACACAAACAAGTTCCAACAAATGCTCAAGAATGGTCTTAGGATAATACAGAGGCCATCTGAATCAGTTGTAAAACCTGGTCCATTCCCTCTTAATTGACATGAATATCTTCAGACCTTCTCAAGAAAGATGAAACTGTGATTGTACAATTCATAGTGGCTGCATCCCTAACCCCAGCTGATACCTCTGCATGCTACTAGACCCCACTAAGCCCAACCAGGGCCATGTAGAGCTGGATATAGGCCCAGGACAGATGAGAAATGTAGGCCCCATTACAAATTGTACTTTTCAACTACTTTTGTAATCAATGTATATACATATGATTTATGTACAGGTATATACATGTGCATGTGGTATATGATATATTTAAAAATAATAGGACAGATTAAAAGAAATAGAACTGTAATGGTAAAGGAGCCGCTCGTTTGGCACAAAATCACAAACACTTACAAGAAATTAAACAATTTATTCTTAGAACTATATGATAAAACACTCCTTAACTATGTCACATTAATGACAAAATGAATGATTTCTACAGAACAATATATAAAAAAAGTAATGGCAAGCAATTTTATTCAAGATGTATATAATGCTAAGACAATACTAAAAGCACAGTACTGTAATGAGAAGCACCAAATACATTCTGTATTGTGAATTTCAGATCAGAAATGGGCATCACTTCTTCACATTTAGAAATGCTTTACATGATTTTCCTTGGGAAAATCTTACTATACTAGAAACAAAGCCCGTTGTGGGGGAAAATGCAACGGGCTCTAGAAAGGGAGAGCAGGCAGGCAGGCATTCCCTCCTCCTCTGTCACTGATCCTGGCATGTGAAGGAGTGCAGTGGGCATTGCCACCTGCTCCACACCTGATCACAGCAACATGAAGGGGTAGTGGGCTTTGCTACATGAAGCAGGTCTCATACAGGCCAGGGGGGGGCAGGCATTGCCACCTGCTCGACTCCTGATCTCAGCCGGGTGAAGAGAAAATGGGCATTGCCTTCTGCTCTGCGCTTGATTACAGGCATTGCTGCCTGCTCCAAGCCTGATCCCAGCTGGGAGAAGGGGGGTGGGCATTGCCACCTGTTCCTTGCTGGGTGAAGGGAGGAGCGAGCACTACCTTCGCCTGATCCCAACAGGTGAAGGTGGGCGGTAGGCTTTGCTATGTGCTCTGCTCCTGATCCTAACTGGGTGAAGGGAATGCGGGCACTGCCACCTTCTCTGCTCCTGCAGGTTTAAGGGGGGCAGAGATTGTTGCCTGCTTGGCTCCTGATTCTGACAGGGTGAAGATTGGGTGGGCATTGCTGCCCACTCAGTGCCTTCTTCCAATAGGTTGAAGGGGGCGGGATCTACTATCCTTCTGCCAGGACTGCAAGACAGAGTTGTTCCGACAGGCATATGGCTGAGGCTGGGCATCCGCTAGCCTGAAAAAAAGGGGTGTATAAAATCTTAACTCTTCCTGTGAAGGCTGTCCGCCATCCTTTTAAATGTGTATGGATTTTATTGTATTTTGATATGTTGCGTTATTGTATTTTGTATTTTAATATATTGTTATCCTCCCTGAGCCCACTTGCGGAGAGGGCAGAATAGAAATTTGAAATAAATAAATTTCCACCTGCTTCACTTCCTGTCCTGGCTGGGTGAATAGAAGAAGGGAACTGCCTCTTGCTCTGTGCCTGATCCCACCCAGGGGAAGGCACTGGGCAGGCATTGGTACCTGTTCCACTCCTGACCTGATCTGACCTGGGTGAAAGGGGGTGGGCATTGCCACCTACTCTGCTCCTAATACAAGTTGTTTTAAGGTGGGGGGGTGTGCACTGCACTTGCTCTGCTCCTAATACCAGCTGGGTTAAGGCCGGGGTGGGCATTGCCCCCTGCTCCACTCCTAATACTAGGTGGGTTAAGGTTGGGCTGGGCATTACCACCTCCTTCCTAATACCAGCTGGGTTAAGGTAGGGGAAAGCATTACCACCTGCTCCATTCCTAATTCCAGCTCGCTGAAGGGGGTTGGGCACTGCCACCTGCTCCGCTCCTAATACCACCCTGGTTAAGGTGGGGGTGGGCATTGCCACCTGTAACACTTTTAATATCTACTGTATTCAGGTGGGGGATGGGCATTGCCATGTGATCTACTCCTAATACCAGCTGGGTTAAGGAGGGGGGCCAGCATTGCCATCTGCTCCATACCTAATACCAGCTTGGTTAATGCAGGTGGTGGGAATTGCCACCTGTTTCACTCCTAATACCAGCTGGGTTAAGGTTGGGGGTTAGCATAGCTGCTTGCTCCGCTTCTAATACCAGTTGAGTTAAGGTGTGTGTGTGTGTGTGTGTGTGGGGTGCATTGCCACATGCTCCACTCCTATTACCAGCTGGGTTAAGGCAGGGGCAGGCATTGCCACGTGCTCCACTCCTATTATAAGCTGGGTTAAGGTGGGGGTGGACATTGCCACCTGCTTTGCTCCTAATACCACCTTGGTTAAGGTGGGGGTGGGCATTGGGTTAAGGGTGGGTTAAGGCGGAGAGTGGATATATCTACCTGCACTGCTCTTGATCCCAGCTGTATGAAGGGGGGGCATTCCCACCTGCTCTGCTCCTAATACCAGCTGAGTTAAGGTGGGGGTGGGCATTGCCCTCTTCTCTGCTTCTAATATCAGCTGGTTTAAGTTAGGTGGTGGGCATTGCCACGTGCCTCACTCCTTATACCAGCTGGTTGAAGGCGGGTGGTGGGCATTGCCCCTTGCTCTGCTCCTAATATTAGCTGGGTTAAGGTGAGGGGCAAGCATTGCCACCTGTTCCACACCTAATACCAGCCGGGTTAAGGCACTGGGAGGGTATTACCACCTTCTCTGCTTCTGTTCCCTTCCCAGGCTTCCCACCACAGCATGTTTTCTTGTGTGATATGGTGAGTTACCTTGGCTTTCCTCTGTGGCAGCACCCTCTGTTGGTGCACCAGAGTATAAAGTGAATTTTCACTCCCCTTCCTTGAAACTTCTGTAGTCTATAGGCTGCAAAAAAGTTTTATTGAAAAAATAAAAATAAAACAGGAAAAAAGCATTCTTCTATGAAAAGATATTTACAACGATGATTCCAATAAGAAAGAAGAAAGAGGCCATACCTTTGATAGTTCAGCAGTATTTCCAGTTCCATTCCAGAGTTAATTTGTTCTTTTTTGCTATTGCTTATTTTTTTCCCCTCATTTGGATATACATATTGGAATTCTGGATTTTCAGTGTTTCATAGCAACACACCACATGTTTATTTCTGCTTCTTATGTTTGTTTTCTAAGCAGAATTAGCGTGCAACCATTATTATTGTTCATGATCTGCAGTTCAGGCCCTGTTTCATCAACTCATGCTACATGAAGTGAAGAATCTATGATAAGGGATTATTGCAATTACTGAATTACCTTCCAGATGAAATTTAGAACTACTATTCTTCGACAGCTTTTCTGAGATAAAGCTCATCATTGGACTGCTCTAATACAAGCTGCAGGCCACTGCTATGACATTATCAGCCTGCCTAAATATTTATATGGTTGGCCAGAAGTGGAATAGTGCCACAAGAGGTATACTGAGATCTCCTAGTTTGGCACTGAGCTAATTAACAATAACTCCTTGCCACAGAGTGGGGCTTGGAGATCTCCTGGAATTATAACAGATCTCCAGACTACAGACATCACTTTCTCTGGAGAAAATGGCTGTTTTGAAGGGTGGACTGAATGATTCCTCATCTCTCTGTCCTGTGTCCATGAATGTAGAACTGCCAACCTTCAGGTAGGATGATATAGAAAGAGAGAATCATGGAAAGGAAACCAAAATGCTAATGCCTGCTACCATGAAAACTGACTAATTGACATACAAATGACACAATCATATGCCAAAATACTTTATACAAAGCTTTGCATGCAAAGTTGCATTGCAAACTATAGGCAATGTAAAGAATCACTACATAGATATTCTCACTACAGAGCTTATTCATCACTGTAAAAATGAGCTCTTCTTTAAAACAAGTAAAATAAGTGGAGTATAAAAAGGCCCAGCTGAAACAGTTTGTTAACAGAAATTAAAAAATGACTCTTTAAGAAGGTGGACTTGCACTGAAACAAATCAACAAACATGTATCTACTTTATTTCCTCTGCCATGATAGGAAAAGTCCAATTAGTATCCACATTCCAAAGAGATCAAAAAGTTCTTCATGTTATTCCTGCTCCAATGGTGAGGTGGAATGATTGATTATTTAGAAGGTTGCATTGTGACAAATCTTGGTGGCTCTGCTAACAGGGAGCCGGCTTAAACACCCTGTTTTGGGACTCCTTTTTCCAAGCTGTAGCCACTTTAAATCACATCCTCTTTACCAAATCCTCTCTGTATCAAAAACTTTCTGAAGAATGACATCTCATACTATCTCTGGCAAGCCTTGATGAGGAAATGAATTCTAACAGGTGTTAGCATTTCAAATTTACAGAAATTTTCCATGTCAGAGTTAGCAACACTATCTTGACAAAAGATACCAGAAATGGAGAGTCTCTCTACACAAGAGAGAGTTGGGAGAGGGTCCCTTGCAGGTTTGGTGTATTTTGCTTGCAAAATGCCACCCCCAGCCTCCTGGGTACCTTCCCCCTCCCCCGATTTTTCCCATAGGAAACAATGGAGATAGGCTGCGGCTGGGGGGACCATCTTTGGGGGCCATAACATGGACCCCCAAAATCCAATCTCCCTGAAACTTGGGTGGCCATGAGAAGAGGGTGCGTAGAGGGTCACCTACAAACTTGGTGTTATTAGGGAAGAAAATGACCTCCCCAGGTCCCTGGATAGCCAGAAGCAGCATTTCTCATTGGAAACAATGGCCGAATCTTCCCTAATAATCCTGAATCGTCTTAAATATCCGAACCTGAAGCGGCTTGCAGCTTCGGGTTTCAGGTTTACCTTTTTTTTTCCTGCTCTGGGTAAACCAGAAGCAGGAAACCCGAATCTTTTGGGGTTGCACACCCCTACTTCTGGCACGTGTTCTTCACGTGTCAAGAAATGCAAAGTTCGATGGAAAGTGTAGTTTTAAATGACAGCGCCGAACGAGATCGTTCCAGAGGGGGTGGATTCTCTTACAGCTCTCCGACGCCTCTGGTGTGCCAGACTGTTGCCTCTTCTGGACCCTTTGTTCTGACAAGGTTCAGTTAATTCAAAGTTTTAAGCAGCAAGGGCTGTAGTTAATTGAGCTTTAATGAGGATTTTCACTGCTGCTACTGTAACTTCATGCTGCCATTTTGAATTGCTGCTGCTGGAAATTTTTCAAAATTGTTAAATTGGATTTTCGGGCATTCTTTTTTTATATTTATTTTGTTGTAAGCCACCTTAAGCCATGGAGGTAAAAAAAAAATCAAATTTCTACATCAATTTTTAAAATTGTGTTAATATATTACCACTTTGTTAATATATATCCCTTGTCAAAGTAACATAAGCAACAGTTTGGGTCTCTTTCCCAAAGTTTCATATATTATAAAGGAGACAAGAGAGGAAGGGAAAAACAAGTTGACAAATGTGTGCAAATGTAACATATATTTAACTGAGGGCTGAGGATTCTGGGATTAAGTGAAAGATTTCATAGAAGAAATGGGTTTTGGAGGAAGTGATGTCATACCATCGTATGTGAGATGTATGGCTATTTGTGGCACCAGAAGATAGTTCAATGTTCCACTGAGCTACTCAGCCTTTTTTCTAGCATTCATACCAACAGAAAGAATGTGTCATGTATAAGAAATATTTCTGCTCTCCTGCTGCTTCATCATCATCACTGGTCAGGTAGTTCTGAATTATTTTCTCCCACCCTCAGCATGCACTACCACTAGGAATGCTAAGTGCCTGGAGGGAAAAAAAATAGGCTCAGTGAACTGAAATGGACAGCTGAAACTTTTCATAGCATGGAGGCAAATAACATCCCATTAAGCCTTTACTAAAGAGCCCCGTGGCACAGAGTCGTAAGCTGCAGTACTGCAGCCCAAGCTCTGCTCATGACCTGAGTTCAATCCTCGTGGAAGCCGGGTTCAGGTAGCCGGCTCAAGATTGACTCAGCCTTCCATCCTTCCGAGGTCGGTAAAATGAATACCCAGTTTCCTGGGGGTAAAATGTAGATGACTGGGGAAGGCAGTGGCAAACCACCCCATAACAAAAGGTCTGCCAAAAAAACATCGTAATGCAATGTCCCCTCATGGGTTAGTAGATCTTAGATCTTGGCAGCTAAGTAGGTGATCCTTCCAGAGTTTTTTTGCAGAGGCAGGCAATGACAAACCACATCTCTTTCTTTAAAAACATTTATTTTAACATTTTCATGGTGCAAAAACATGATGCAAAAACAAGACTTGGTGTATGCAACATGAATGACCATGGAAATGAAATAAACACCTTGCGGAGCATTTTTTTAAAAAGGCAAGATGAATCCACAAAATAAAATTCAATGTCCCTAAATGAAGCCTAAATTTAAACAAAAAATTAAAGCCCAATGAATTTTCAAGTGTGCACTTGCAATTTCAACTGGACTGTGTATTTTAAAGCAAACTAAAAATACATTTTTAAAAGCAGCTCCTAATTCGGGCCCATTTGCTGCATTTAGTAAGGAGAAAATCAGACTGTGCTGAAAGAACCACCGCCCCTCACGTCCCTGGGATCGGCCATTGCAGGAAGAAGCTGCACAGTGTTTTACTACAGCTCCCAGAATCCTTATTGCCTACAACTCCCATACTACACAGGTCCAACTACATTGTTAACCCCTTTATTGCCCACTTGCTTTGTGCCACAAAGCTCCAGTCTATTTTATATACTTTTGCTCCTCAATTAAGATCATATACAGAAAGGGCTGTTTCTGTTTCTGTTGGGTTCTGTTATCTGTATTTATTTGTTTATATTTTATCTATATTAAGCTTCTTTCAAATTTTAATATTTAGTGCTAAATGATGCCATTAACTCTTGGAGTAGGCCCCCTCAAAATCATAGGCCCATGCCAACTGGCCCCACTGCCCCCCCTCTGTTCTGCACTGAGCCCAACAGAGTAATGGAACAGGGAAATCAAGCACTGCACACGGCCTAACCCTGAATAAAGACCACACATAGAGAAATGGGATCCACAAGCCTTTGTTTCAGCTCTCATGGGAGTGTGGAAGTTACTCAGCCTTCTTGGATTGCCTGCTTAGCCCAACCTCCCTCCCTTCATGGCAGTATCAAATTTATATTTAAAGGGAATTCTCCACCCACAAATTTGAACATATGTTACCTCTATGGACCTTGTGCCTGTATACTTAGCTCTTGAGCACTCCTGGAGAGTAGGGTCATAGCAGTCCCCTCTCCCTCCCCTCTGGATCATACTCGCTTTAATATGAGACACAGAGATTGGTTCAGCCACATATAAAATTAATAGAAATTTGTTAAGGAAATGAAAAGTTCACACAGCATACGCAGACTCAACAGATTGAGCAAGGACAAAAGAAAAGACAATATAACTGTGATCCTCTAACCAAAACTCTTTCATAATATATTATAATATAATATAATCAACAACATTCAATTTATATACCACCCTTCAGGATGACTTAACACCCACTCAAAGTGGTTTTAAAAGTATGTCATTATTGCCACAACAGCAAACACCCTGTGAAGTGGGTGGGGCTGACAGAGCTCCTAGAAGCTGTGACTGACCCAAGGTCACCCAGCTGGCTTCAAGTGGAGGAGTGGGGAATCAAACCCGATTCTCCAGATTAGAGTCCCATGCTCTTAACCACAACACCAAACTTCCATCATCCAATAGGCTATTTATTTTTTGAGTTGTAAGTATTTATAAGTAGTCTATTACCTCATCACAGTGTTTGGATCATTCTCCTATAGTCTCTGCCACATGTAATCTAGATGGAGGCCATTTTCACATGCTCCTATAGGGTTGGCCCACTCACAGAACACTGGTGACATCTCCATTTGCAAAACATTTGAGGGCTATTTGGAAAGTGCATTCCCAGCAAAAGCACCAAAAAAGGCAGTCAAATGGCCTCCAATCATTTTGCAAATGGAGATGCCTGGATTCCTGGAGAAAAGGCACCAGTGTTTGGTGAGTGGGCTGTCCCTTTAAGAGCATGTGGAAACAGCCAGAATTCAAGCATACATGAAGACATCTTTGAGTCACTTGGAGTAAAATGGCAAAAATGGCCAAGATAGTTAAAAGTGCTTCTTTCCTTTGCCCAGGGGTTTGCTAACTTTCCCCTCTGTCCCTCCCTCTACAAATCCTCTTTTTTTCCTGTTGTGGAAATACAATCTGTTCTTGTCTTTTGGCTACTGAACTCTATAGCTTGAGTTTTGACTATCCATGAGTTGCAATGTTGCCTCTGATCCTTCTCCTGGCTAGAATTATTTGCATTTCTATGGCACTGGGTCATTTCCTGCTTGATATGTGGCTCATACCTATCACTCTTTCTTCTTCCTTCCTACTAGCTAGCAAAATACCCTTTGTTATCTCTGAGCCTATACTGAGCATAGAACCAGTTATGAGAAATCTTGATACACGTTTTGGGGTGTGCAAATTGTGGGGTGTAAGTCATTTCATCATAAGACAATTTGGCCGTTTCCAGACGACTAAGCAGAAGGCGCTGCATGCCGCCATGTTCCGGATCGCGATGGGGAAAACGCGAAATATCGCATCTTCCCCATCGCGATCCGGAACATGGTGGCATGCAGCGCCTTCTGCTTAGTCGTCTGGAAACAGCCTTTGTCAAAAGGAACTTTTCTATACACCATTTACATGACTCAATTAAGGAATAATAAACACTATTTTTATCTGGCATTTTATTTACTTTAGCTACATGAGAATTCGTGATTCAGTGAGTCTAAATCATCAATTTATTCTCATCTGCTTTTCAGAAATTGAATATATAATATTCCTGAATGCCTCTGACATAACTCAACATTACTTGAATAAATGGTATTGTGATACAATTTTTTTTTAAAAATGTAGAAATGCTTAGACTACAATGAAAAATTCAATCATGAATGCAACACTGTTAAGATACTATGCATCTTGCAGATAACTCTTCATGTTAATCAAATCAAAGACTAATTCCTTTACTACAAGATGAATATATTATTTCTAGTGCATAGATAATAGCATTTTTCATTACCTAATTCTTCAGCTTTCAAAATTAAAATTTGTTCTCTTATGATCAAGTCACAAACAACAAAATCTAAGATCAGGTTATACTAGGAATGGGCACGAACTTGGGAAAAAAACAAACCATGTGGTTTGTGGTTCGTGGTTTTTCATGAACCACGAATCACGAACTTTCATGAACCCGCCCTGGTTCATGAACCGGTTTGTTTGGTTCATTAAAATGTCACTTCCAGGTCAGCAGGAGGTCACTTCCAGGTCAGCAGAAGGTCTGCAGAAAGCATTGCCTAGGAAATTGATTGATCAGTGCCAGGTTGTCTGCAGCGACGGACTGAAAAATGAACCAAATGAACTGGCCTAAAGTTCATGGCGATTCAACAGAAATGGGCTCTAGTGAACCACTGGTTTGCAAACCACGAGCCAGGCCAGTTTGTGCTGAACTTTGGTTCGTATTTCGGTTCGTGCCCATCCCTAGGTTCTACCCACAATCAGGCTATTTCCCTTCACCTTACATTTAAGCTTTAATTAGCTATAATAGTGGCTGAAGCACAGATCAACATAAGCCAGCTACTGAGAAAGAGAAAAGTCAATTGTGTCTCTAAAATGACAATTGATACTATATGTCCAAAATGATCACATAACCATTTGCCTAAGCTCTGTGAAATCTGAGGTATATTTTGAAAGAATATCAAAGGAAGTTGGAAGTAGTTAACAGATTGAAGCTTTTGCAATATCTGAAACTCCTGCTAAGAAACCTATCCTATGCAGACTGAAAGTTACAGCTTTGCTGAGATTTAGCTCCATTGTGTTATTACATTCATTTATGCCCACTGCAGCATCCAGTGACAAAGACTCCATAAACAATGTATTGTCGAAGGCTTTCACGGCCGGAGAACGATGGTTGTTGTGGGTTTTCTGGGCTGTATTGCCGTGGTCTTGGCATTATAGTTCCTGACGTTTCGCCTGCAGCTGTGGCTGGCATCTTCAGAGGTGTAGCACCAAAAGACAGAGATCTCTCTGTGACACTGAGGGCCAAGCTACACATGACGAATGACACTTGAATGGCAAGTGTATTTCTCCCTGTTCACTTGCCCTCCACTCAATCCACTTGCCGTTCAAGTGTCATTCGTCATGTGTAGCTTGGCCCTGAGAGATTTCTGTCTTTTGGTGCTACACCTCTGAAGATGCCAGCCACAGCTGCTGGCGAAACGTCAGGAACTACAATGCCAAGACCACGGCAATACAGCCCAGAAAACCCACAACAACCATCACTCCATAAACAGCCCAGCTGTTGCAAGCAGAGCCATTTCTTGTTCATGGTCTTTAACTTGTGCCTATTGATTTCGAGTGGTTAAAAACAAGGACTAGGCAAAGAGGATGAATTATCCTTTCCTATTGACTCACAGTCACACAGCCTATGCTTTCATAAACCTCAACTCCTTGATTGATTGAGCACTGCTTCACACACTGTTCCAATGCACAGATTTCACATGCAGAGAAGTCAAGAACAAAGCTTGGCCTCATTTGCTTTTAACAATCCTACGCAGAATATTCTGTGTGAAACGAGACATATGCTCACATGAAAAATGATGGACAGTCCATATGAGTGGAGGAACTCATAGGCATTTCCTAGGATAGGGCTTTATTCATATGATTCCTTGTGGTGGGGAAGGAGCAAGATTCAAGCTCAGTGCTCCACAACTCCTAAAGTCTTCCCCAGAGCTGTGTATGAACAAGTTCTTGGAACCAACGAGATTGTTTAAGCCTTTCTTTATGGGGTGATGGCCAAACTTCCTTTGCCCCTTTCTGAATACCCAAAGTTAGGACACAGATGTCATTTAGGGTAATGTTCAGAGTAGTTTTCAGTATGCAGAAACTACCCACCACCAGGGCTTTTTTTCTGGGAAAAGAGGTGGTGGAACTCAGTGGGTTGCCCTCGAAGAAAATGGTCACATGGCTGGGGCCACCAGCCATGTGACCATTTTCAAGAGGTTCCAGAACTCCGTTCTACCGCGTTCCAGCTGAAAAAAAGCCCTGCCCACCAGAAAGATCACCATAATCTTGATAATTGGACATAAGAAGACGGGAGTTTTTGATTCACAGCTGCTTAGAAAGAGCCACTGCAAAAGATGAACACAACCCAAGATTATTTTAAAACAAGTACCAGCTTATAAATTATATGACTGTTCTCTGCCAGCAATCAAACTATTTGCATAAGAATTATTTCGCATGCCTCTATTGTTTATCAAAATGTATAATACATGTATTTGATAAATATGTATTTAATTGACAGAGTGTAACAGCTTTTCCTGAGCTGTTCTTTTCCTAAGGGCATGCATTTAAAAAAAAAACAGCTGCCTAAATATGCACGAGCCGTGTTCACTCTTCACAGGTAAAGTGATGCATATTTTATAATCCACCATGAAGCAAATAAATAAGAAAACAAGGATCTAAAAATGTACGCATTACATTTTGAAAGCAATAATGTATTGATAAAAGCTTTGCTGGGAGGGGGATAGTTTCTTTCTAAGCCTCACACAGTACTCTTGAGTTAGAGCTGTTGCGGGCATTCTGAATGTTTCCTTCTGGCAGACATAGGCTGAGAACCATCACAGACCTGTAGACACGACAATTCCCTTCACACACACACACGAACACACGAACACACACACACACACACACCATATTAAAAGCAACAGAGAATTAAGGGGAAAGGGGGAGGGGAGAGCATGCACAGTAAGAAAAGTGAAATAAACTCCACTGAACTCAGTGGGATTTGCTTGTTTATTGTTCTCTCTTTCAGCATGGCAAATGAGAGAGGGGAAAAGGTCTTAGAGATCCAGATTCTCTTACTTTGGTTGAATGGAAAACATAGTATGTAATATCTTGCTGCAGGAGATTATTTGCTACAATTTCAAGTCAAGCAAAGGGTTAAAGCGAGAGATTTTGACGTCCTAGAGAGATGCTGCTGAAGCCCCAAAGCATCAGCCTAGATTAATCCTGCACTGGGCAGGGGGTTGGACTAGATAGTCTGTATGGCCCCTTCCAACTCTATGATTGTATAATTCTATGAATAGGCATTGTGCTGAGTTTGCTGTTTAATGAAAACAAAATGTGGTGGTGGACTGCCTGACTTCTTGTGTTCACAGACCAATCAGTGCCTGAGGACTTCCCTCATGGCAGCACAGCACAACAATATTATTAAGAGACTAGCTAAGGAAATTGTCCCTTTAAAGGAAGACATTTCTACAGCATCTACCCGAACAGATCTCTCTTTTTCTCAGAAGCAGCATTCTGCAGCACAAGCACAAGGGGGTTTGGCACCCGAGACCAGCCATCCACTGGGCTATCCCCCACCCCTAGTCAGCCATCCTTGGTGAGTCAGCCAGCTCACTGTGTTCTGGAACCACCAGCCAGGCAGGTGGCCCAGGTGCACCACTCACTCCGCCATGCTCCCTCCTTCACAGGGGCGGGGCAGGCAGATTAGGGGCACCACTCAGGACTAGCTTTACACCCTGCCTTCTGGCATCTTATGCAATTGCTTAGGTCTGTTTAGTGGCCAGGCTGCCCCTGACTTTTTTGGTAAGTCTGGAGATTTGCCCAGGCCCAAGCAAGGAGGTTTGGGGGCAGGGGGAGGGACAGATGTCAAAGGATAATGAAATGTAGCAAGTACATAGTGAAATATAATTATGAAAATTCAAATTTAATCTGTAAAAACAGAGACACCATTCACTGGTTAGGCTACTTAACATCTGTAATGGGTGGAGAGACTTCAGTATAGTTAACGCAGTGAAATGAAAACTCCTAAATCCCAGCTCGACCTACCAAGGAGGTAGCATGTCAACACACATCTCTGTGTCAGGAGGCTATTAAGATCTTGATGAAAGGCACTTCTGTTAGGGGAACAGAATGGTTCTGCCTCCTCCTCTCACTGAACTATCCAAAATGTTATTCCTTGGGAATAGGGGACCTTCCAGAACAGCATGAGAGGCAAATTGAGGGTCTGCAGCAGGAAGAAGGAATTGGTACCCCAACCGTTCCATTAGCAGAATTTTTAGTTTGGATCCAACCCATGGAAAGAGGCCAGAAAAAAGGGGAAGAGATGTTAATGCTACTCATGGGCTAAAATCACAAGTGTTCTCCTAGCACTGTATCAGGAGCTGACAGTTAACTGGCACCTGACAAAGGGAGTTCTCTGACTCTCAAAAACTCATAGCCTGGAAATCTAGTTGGTCCTCAAGGTGCTACTGGACTGGAATCTTACTCCATTTTCTGTCACTCACATCAAAGGAATGTTTTCAGGATGCCCAAGGGAATTTCAAACACTACCTATAATTTAAGGTCTCACTGGTTTCTCAGTGACCTATTATTATTATTAAAGAAGTCTGAGTTAGTGGCAGCCACCTGAACGAATCTCTCCCTGCCCAGGTTAGCCAATACCAATTCATGTTCCTACATGGATTTTTTACCTTTTAGGATTTTTATGTAATTTATTTTGCTGCACTATTGTTTTATATTAAAAGTAATTGTAAACAAGTGTTTCTGCCTGCACTGTTTTTATTCTCATGGGCCTAAAGCTGTTACTATAATTTCAAAGTAAAAATGGCACACCCTTACTTAAATATCACCTATTTAAAGATGCAGCATTTCAATGCAGTAATAAATTTGTTACAAGCAAACACTAAAAAGGAGACATTTCTTATTTATCTTTTTCTTGGAAGAAAACAATAGGATGGAAAAGAAGGTTGTAATCATTATTTTATAAATAGAAGGCAACAGTTTCTCCAGGTTACAGGGAACCTTACTTATCTGGAATTTTCTATGAACCATGATCCCCCAGACAAAATTCTGTCTGCACCCCCATGTGACCATGATCCAAAACAAATACCATAAAAAACTTATAGTTATATTGTTGAACTGGTTTGTATTTATAAATTGTTGTTTTAATGTAATTTGTATGCCTTCGTTCCTTATTTAATGTTGTAACCGGCCTGAGCCTGCCTGCGGGGAAGGTAGGTGGTGGTGGTAATAATAATAATAATAATAATAATAATAATAATAATGATGATGATGATGATGATGATGATGATGATGATGATGATGATGATGATAAGTTACTCTGAATATAATAATAATTGTTCATTATGTAGGAATCATTAAAGGGAAACACAAGATGATTAAAGAATCCATTTTACTTAACTTACAATTCACACAGTGTATGTTGCAATGGGATATGGTTCAAAACAAACATACAAACAAACAAGAGATGTAATCAAAATCAGGAAGACTCCCCAGCCAAGGGACTTAGCTGGAACACTGACATGCACTATCAATTAAATTATGCACGATGCAAGTTCCTAAGAATAAGCCCCATTGAATTAAGTGAGACACTGGTCTCTCAACAAGTATTAAACAGCAAAAAGACTTTAAAATTATTTCTACTAACCTGAAGTGTTTTTTGTTTTGTTTTTTAAAGCAAAGGATGGTTAACAGGGGAAGGAAAATTGGGGAGATGTGAAAAGTTGGTTTTATCACTCAAGGAGAGCAAGCAGGGGAGCCACGTCTCCAGATGGTGTTGTCTTTCTGTACCTGTGCTAACTTCAAGAAGTGATTCTAGTCCCCAGATGCTGAAATCCAACTAGCTCCAGCTCTCTCCTCCCATTCCATTCCTTCCCCTCCTGCTGATGCCTCCTTAAAAATGAAAAAAGGAGAGTAGGATCATATTGGGCAACTGAAATTACTATGGAGATAGTTTCCAGAGTAGTCCATTCCATGCTCCTGATCAGGTTGAAGGTACAGGTCCTTAGAAGATCAGAGGGTACAAAACTGACTAGATGTTTTGGGAGCACTCCAAAGCAAGTATCCTTAGAAGTGAGTCCCATTTTATTCAACCAGCTGACCCCCCCAGTTTTATGCTCCCTTGCACTGCAGCTTTTTAACATGTAACAGATATTATCAATTAATCACAAGGTATCATAGCTTCATAGCATGCATTTTAATGGAAATTACAACTGCTCTTCTTACAAACATTTTCCCCATGTGTGTAGCATGCATCTGATGAAATAAATTCTAGCCAAGAAAGCTGGAACTACAATCCATCTGTTGTTTTTTTAATGGTGTTGTTACTAGATTTCTTTTTGGCTTTGCCACAACAGACTATTCCACTTACTCAGTTAGACTTAGCCTAAGAGTTTGTTTTCAGCACAGGCTGAGTTCTGGAAGAAAAAGACTTCTAGGCATGCACAGAATACTCCCCCCCCCCCCCGCCGCAATTCGGAATGAAGAGACGGACACAAGGCTTGAGTGAAAAACAGGGCCATTTATTGACCAATAATAACTCACTAACTCAATAATGGCAAGGGCTAACTGGAGGTACAAGTTGAGCCAAGGGGTCTATCTTGGACCACCGCCTCGACCTGTCTGGGTGAGCACCCACTGCCCCAGGAGTGAACCATACAATCATATGGCTGTAACCGGGCTGGCCAGGCAATGGTTCCCCCCTTAAAGCTCCATGCACACCAAGACGTGGAGCCTGAGGGAAGGACTTGTACAGGGGGTCCCAGAGGCTGTCTGTCCTCTCAGCTGGCAGCTGTGAAGCCCACCAGCCGATCCCTGACAGACGACAATTCCCTACCAATGGAGAGATGCCACCGGGTGCTTACCAGCCCACTCTATCTACCCAAACTAACCTGCCAGGGACCTAAAGAGCCCATCTAATTAAACTAAAGCATCATCCATTAAACAGTACGTAGGTGAAAAAACACCCCTTTCCTTGGGTCAACTGGGAAGAGGTGAAAAAATTCCTACCTGGTCCTGAAAACCAGCGACTGGCTGATCCTGTACTGCCATAGGGAGAGGAGGGTGGGCCAAGCTTTTAGAGCCAACTGCTGACCTAAAGAGCCAAGGCCAGCATATATAAAGCCTGATCCCCACCATCAAAGACCCAGGTGCCTGGGAATGCAGCGGCTGACTCCTCCTCTGGGCAGGGGAGAAAATTGTGGCATCCAGATGAAGCGCATTCCACGCCCCGGGCGTGCCGATTTTCCTCATCATTAAAAAACCACAATCTTTCTTCCTACACATTTTAATAATGCAGTAGCATACCTGATGAGGTTGCCAACTCCAAGTTGGGCAATGCCTGGAGATTTGATGGTGGAGCCTGGAAAGGGAGAGGTTTGGGGAGGGCAGGGAAGTCAGCTGGGTATAATGCCATAGAGTCCAATCTCCAGAGCAGCCATTTTCTCCAGGGAAACTAATTTCTGTAGCCTGGAGATCAATTGTAATTCTGAAAGATCTCCAGCCACAACCTGAAGTTTGGCAACCCTAGTACTTAAAGATGCAGAAGCAGCAGTGGGATCTCTAAATAAGAATTTTAAAACCTTCTGTTAAAAAGAGGTTAGAATTACTACATGCCCTGTACCTTTCAGCCACCCCAAACAGTTGCCCCTCAAAACTGGCATTCAGGGATATACTGCCCCTTAACATGGTGAATCTTCTTGGTCATCACAGCTAACACAAGTTATAACCACATAGTTAAACCAGAGTATTGTTTGTTTGATATAAACTGAAACTTAGGGCCAAGCTACACATGACGAATGACACTTGAACGGCAAGTGGATTGAGTGGAGGGCAAGTGAACAGGGAGAAATACACTTGCTGTTCAAGTGTCATTCGTCATGTGTAGCTTGGCCCTGAGGGCCAAGCTACACATGACGAATGACACTTGAACGTCAAGTGGATTGAGTGGAGGGCAAGTGAACAGGGAGAAATACACTTGCCATTCAAGTGTCATTCGTCATGTGTAGCTTGGCCCTCAGATGTTCACTATTGCACATTTATAAACATGAGAAGAAATGAGGCTGGAAAGGGGTGGGAGGAACACAGAAGAATTAGACATCAGGGAGTACGATGGGCTTAACAACATCCCATATTTCCTTCAGCCTCCATGTAATTTGAAGTCATGGAGAGCTTTCTAAAATATATATATATATATATATATATATATATATATATATATATATATATATATATATATATATATATATATATATATATATATATATATATAAATAACTGGCTGCTATAAAGGGCAGAAAACACCAACCAGAAAGTCAGAGAGTCTGTCTGTTTGCTTTACTCTGCCCCTAGAGGTTGCAGTGCAAAACTGCACAAAAGTTTTTAACAAAACCCAGAAATGCATTTTCTGAATGGAGGATGGTTCCAGCTTCAAGCGCTCTCAACCTGACTTCTGACATCAGACTCTGAGAACTTTGTCCCCATATTTTCCCTCTCCCAACAGCCAGTTCTGTCTTTCTATTCCCCAATGAGAACACAAACACACAGTCCCTGTTCTCCATGGTGAGATCAGTCTTTTCTGAGGGCCAAGCTACACATGACGAATGACACTTGAACAGCAAGTGTATTTCTCCCTGTTCACTTGCCCTCCACTCAATCCACTTGCCGTTCAAGTGTCATTCGTCATGTGTAGCTTGGCCCTCAGTCACTGGCTGTTCTCTACAAGACAAGTTTTTACACTCACTTGTGAGATCTACTGAATCATGCACAAAGCAAGGATATCTCAGTAGCCAGAATTTCAGAAATGGAATTGCTTAAACTGCGGGCTTGCAATTTTGATAGAGAAGGATGTGGCTCTGTGGCCCCGCCCCCAAAGGTACATGCATTTCAGTGAATGTCAACATGCATATGCAAATGTCAACAAACCTATGCAAATCTGGAGGACTCCAGCATTCACTGGCATATGACTCGACTTGTCAGACTCATATAGGTAATGCCAACAATCTCATTTGAGTGACTGTCAGCATTCAGCGGTGTACCATCACAACTGTTTTCTTCAATACTGTTAAATTCACCTGCCAATGTCAATATTCACCAAATTTTGGACTTTGTCAGTATGTAACCCAAGAGGCCTGGGGTATGCAGACTGGGCAGTGGTTGGATCCAAGCCAATGACTGGCTGTGGAAAACTACTTCCCGCCCCAACCCCTGCAACAAAACGGAGAATAGCAAAATGGAAAGGTACACCAGTTCCACAGCTTCGGCTTCCTTCTATGTGTCTATTTATTTTCTATAAAGTTTTAAATTAACATGCACTAAAATACATAAAAATGAAACGGTCCCATTTACTGCTGCCTTCCTGAACCCCAAACATAAAAGCTTCTAAAAGCACTTTGTGTTGGTTTGAGTGCAAATCTGCTATGAAGCAAGCTTGTTAAAACCAGACTTTAAAAGATAAAAAGCACCAGAGGGCTACTCTATAGTCTTCTTTCATTAACTGTGTGGCAATAAAGTGAAGATTCGGTGCCACGGGGTTACAGATTCAGAGAAATTTAATGTTCAGGGCATTCACGTTCCTTGCTAATTCCACATTCCCAAGGAATTTGAACATTTGGGCTTAGAAGTAATTCAGCTTCCTTGGAATCAACAGGCCTGCAGTTAGGAAGGCAAAATAATTTGCAAGGGGAAATCTATGAAGATGGGGAGGGCAAGTATTCATTCTTTTGAAGGCTCAAAGGGAAATACAAATGCACCAAACCTTTTGCCCTCAGCTATATCCTTGGAGAACATTGTAAAGTATACAATTTGTGCTAAATTTGCCATTAAAGTGATTTCATGCTAAGGAAGAATGATCCAATTCTGTCAAGATTCCAATTGCAGCATACCTACTGACCTTGGAGGCATCCAACTTGGTAAAAGCATCCCTTTAAAAGCCTATTATTCCCCTCATTCAGTTGACAAGAAGCTCTCTGGTACTCTACATTCTCAAATTACATATTTAGCAACAACATGTTAGGCAGTAAAATAGACTGAGAGCTTACAGTGTAAGATTTTATGCATTTCTGCTGAGTATAGGATCCCTGACCTGGATGGCCTGGGCTAACCCAATCTTGTCAGTGTCAGACTGTGGCTTATTAAAAGTTGTAATCCTGACTATCTCTTGCAATTAGACATGAGTCCATTGGTTTCAAAAGATTTTACTGAATATAAACAACCATTATAGTCCACTGGCCAAGATGCAATATCTCGGCTGGTACACGGGTATTGTTACGAATGAAGGTAAAAGTTAAGGTACAGAATAGCATAGCCCAGCAAATCCCATCCTCCCCCCACAGTTCTCAAAATAAGCGGCTTGAAGCTGAGAGAGTGAAACTTTCCCAAGGCTGGAAAGACTGTAGTCAAAACATTCCTCTTCTTTGAGATAACTGTTACTGGACTGCTTGTCACCTGCAAAAGAAGAGCTTGAAACACTGACAGGATTAAAATGGAGCCTCTCTGGTGAGATCACACAAGAAACTTATGTCAGACCTGACAGTCAGAAGCCAAGCAGGGTGGACACTGATTAGTACTTAGATGGAGGACCACCAAGGAAGTCCAAAGTAGCTACACAGAGGCAGGATGTAGCAAACAACCTCTGAGTGTCTGTTGCCTTGAAAATCATACAGATAAGCCAGCAGTGACCTGACAACACTTCACACACACATAGGATACAACACAGAACATTCAGATACTGGTATTAATTGCTGGTTCCACACCATGAACTAAGGCCGAAGCCACTGGCAGTGCTGTACACTACTATGGGGACATATGGAACAGACAAACACACAGTAAGGATATTGCTCCATCTAGCCCAACATGGACTGTTTTCACATGTCTTTAAAATAGCACGATACTCATGGAAGACTGTCAGCTTCCTCACGTGATTTTTGACAACGTTCATTTACAAAGCAGAGGGAGGCAGTCACGAAAGCACCACCATCATTTACCTGCCTCCATATTGTAAATGGATAGCATCAAAAATCGCATGAGGAAGCTGGCAGCCTTCTGTGAACATTGTGCTATTTTAAAGACATGAAAACATCCATGGTCTATTCCCACTGACATGAGGTCTCTGAGGCATTATCTTTAACTCCTACAGAAAGACCTTATATAAGAGATATGAGTTGTATGGATTGATTCTGGTACCTCAGAGTTACAAAGACTCCCGAGTATAAAAAGGGGAAATTTAAAATTGTGTAGGACACTGCACCGGGCCTCATTTTGTCAGCCAGAAGGCACACTGAGAGCCAAGCTACAAGTGACGCCTGACACAGGATGGATACTTGTCAGCTTCCCTCAAGTTTTTATGGGAAATGTAGGCATCCTGGTCTTACGGCTTGGCTCTCCATTTAATTGAAGTTTACAGAACCCCCCCCCCCCCACACACACACCCAGCGGAGGGGAAGGGGGGCGCCCGGCGAGAGCCTGACGCCTGCAATCCCCTCCCGACTGCATGTTCTCCGTCCCATAGACTGCCGCTCTGTAAACTTCAATTAAATGGAGAGCCAAGCTGCCAGACCAAGACGTCTACATTTCCCGTCAAAACTTGAGGGAAGCTGACAAGTGTCCAACCTGTGTCAGGTGTCACTTGTAGCTTGGCTCTGAGGTAACACTATTTAGTTAACCTACACAGAGAGAATCCTGGATGTGACTAAGGGTAAGCTGTGCCCATCTCTCAAGTATTTCTGAAAAAGGCTCAGAACCTGCAGGAAAGAAACAATCTTCTGTGGAAATACTTTTTACCTCAGTTAGAAGCATGGTTCCAAGCCACATTTTGGTCAGGGCAGAATACCATGCCTCTTCTTAGTAAACAGGTTGTGTGAAGGGCAAATGTGTGTCCTGAAACACATGGCAAAATGTACCAGATGGACCTTGGTAAGCGACATTTGGCCAACATGTAGCCACTGTGTATTTAGGGATGCTAGCCCTATTGTAACATTTTGCCCTCACATTATGGGAAACAGCAGTAACAACAAACTGTAGCACAATAATGCATCATATTTTCACTATAAAAGTTGCTGTTTCTGCAAGGAACAAAAATAATTATGAGAATGCCACCTCCTACTCTTTAGTTGATTTTTTCCCCCAAATCTGCTCACAGTCATTATTTTGGAGGTGGGGGAAGGAGAGGGAGTCCATTCTCATTTTTCAGGCAATCAAGACGGTGTTCTTGACGTCACAGTTGCAACACTACATAGGTAGTTTTATTGCCCACCAGCTCTGAAAACCTTTGCCTTGGTCCAGTTTTAGTTGCAATAGTTGCATGCAGGGCTTTTTTTCTAGGAAAAGAGGTGGTGGAACTCAGTGGGTTGCCCTCAGAGAAAATGGTCACATGGCTGGTGGCCCCACCCCCAGAGACAGAGGGAAGTTTAGATTGCCCTCCGCTCCACTCTGCTCCCTCTGTCTGGAGATCAGAGGGCGAGGCCACCAGACATGTGACCATTTTCAAGAGGTTCCGGAACTCCATTCCACCGTGTTCCTGCTGAAAAAAAGCCCTGATTACATGAATGGTGGAGACTGCCCTCAAGTCAGAGTTGACTTGTGGCAACCCCTGGTGAGGCTTTCATGGCAAGAGGCTATCAGAGTTGGTTTGCCATTGCCTGCCTCTGCAACCCTGGTCTTTGTTGGAGGTCTCCTATCCAATTACTAACCAAGGCCGACCCTGCTTAGCTTCTGAGACCTGACAAGATCAGGCTCACCTGGGCTCTCCAGGACAGGGCAGTTACATGAAAACTTGGGCAGAATGCAGATAGTGATGTAAGTTCTATTAAAAATAAAGCATTAGTGATGGACAGGCACATGCATGCATATTTGAATGTGGATGCTCTCTATCTAGGGTTGCAGCTGGGAGATGAGAGGCCAGAAGATGAGAGGGGCAGCTGTCAGTGATGTCACTTCCGGTTAAACCAGAGTTTGGGGAAATTTCTAGACGGGACTGGTGTCACTTGGATTTTCTCTGGAAGTGACATCACGTCATTGGCCCAATGGACGTTTCTTCGAAAAATCTCCCACTACTGCTGAGAGTGGTGCCAAGAAAGAGGAGCAGAGGGTAGGGAATCTTCCACCTCCACTGGAGTGCTTGCTACTCTATGTCTATCTGTAATGCATTACTTTAAATGAGATGTGCATCTAAACACACACCTAAATGTGCATCTCCACTTACACACTGTCCCAACTATAACAACCACCACCACCACCACAACAATAAAAACATTAGATGTATATACTGCCCTTCAGGACAATTTATCGCCCACTCAGGGCCAAGCTACAAGTGACGGATGGCACTTGCCTGGCAAGTAAACAGAGTCATGTGTATTCTTCCTTGTTCACTTGCCATTCACTTGTGTTCCACTTGATCAAGTGGAGCGCAAGTGACTGGCAAGAGAACAGGGAGGAATACACATGGATATGTTCACTTGCCAGGCAAGTGTCATTCGTCACTTGTAGCTTGGCCCTCAGAGTGGTTTACAAAGTATGTCATTATTATCCCCACAACAATAATCATCCTGTGAGATGGGTGGGGCTGAGAGAGCTCCTAGAAGCTGTGACTGACCCAAGGTTGCTTAGCTGGCTTCCAGTGGAGGAGTGGGGAATCAAACCTGGTTCTCCAGATTAGAGTCCCACACTCTTAACCTCTACACCAAACTGGCTTCCATTATGTACAACCAAATGGAAATAAGGGAACATTGTCCATGTTGCTTTGATAATTGATAATTTCCTCTTCTGTAACATTCATCTCCTTGTATACTGCCTTGTACTTTCACACAAGATGCAAGCAAAAAAAAGGCACATTTCACATGGTGAAACAAATTCCTGAAATATGTTTGCGCACACATACACATGGACATACACAATTTTGGTTCAACATTAACGTAACTGCAACAGCTGCTACAGCTATATGAATTGGTCCATTGACCCTCTGTGACTTAATCATGTTTACATCAATCAACTGAAAGATGGTAACAGTTGTCTCTATGTATTCACTCATATTTAAAATTTGCTCTGGAAAACGGTCCCATTTTCAGTGGATATTTGCAATGGGTCTCTCTTGGTGTAAACTGTAGAGTGTGAGGTGGTTGAATAAACCAGATTAGTTATCTAAATAAATATTTTTGAAACACAATAGGATTGATAGTGTAAAATTACAAATGCAAGGAACTCATCAAGCTCCCTTGTCTTCCTCTTTCCCCAGCAGCCTTCTGACGGCCAAGCTACACATGACGAATGACACTTGAACAGCAAGTGTATTTCTCCCTGTTCACTTGCCCTCCACTCAATCCACTTGCCGTTCAAGTGTCATTCGTCACTTGTAGCTTGGCCCTGAGACCTCCAAAAATACATATAGAGAGTTGAGTGACCCTCATAACAAAAGGCCTTGATGTTCAGGAGGCTGTAGCAAGGGAAACCTGAAGAAATGATCTCCTCTCTCTTCTAGAACATGTACTTTGACTTGCCCCCTTACATTTCCATCTTCAGCCAAGATTTCATTGCCTTTTGCATCTTTCCTGGCTCCCTCAAAACTGGGTGCATTGGGAGTCATGGTATTTACCCCTTAGTATAGAATTACTAGTAGAAAAATCACCACTTTGTATCCCAGGCCAAATTATGTGGATTTTTTTTTTGGTGCATAGTCTATGGCCTGGTTCAGAATTAGATATGATGATGTTCTGAACAAGTGTACCAAGTTTTATCCTGGCATATCAACATTAAGTGCAATTACGTCATTACCAACAACCCAGCACACCTGCAAACGGAAGGTGAAATGGTTGTTGTGGGTTTTCCGGGCTGTTTTCCGGAAGGTGAAATGAGCAATAATTAAGCTCAAGGCCTCTCTTTGCTCACCAATAAAGAGAAGAGTTTTTATATGGCAGATTCCTTATCAATGTAGCATCACCCAGGGCAGTCAGTTTGTAAGCACTGGAAGGGTTAACTTGTGTAAATTAGAATTCTCTGTTTATTTTTGGAACTGAGCAATTGCAGACATTTTTTCCTTAATCTGGAGATAATTAGTTTAGTTCAGCAATGTAAACTTTCATGCATGCTCTCTCATAAGCCTTACATTGGTGAGGCTCCAACAGGGAGAAGAGAAACTCAATAGCAATTCTAACATATTAAATTGGTTTACTCTTTTATTACCAATCCAGAAAAACTGGGAAAGGAGCAATTCTCACAATCTTACACAGCTAAACCTATCTATTAAAGACCACAGTGATAAAGTGTGATGTAATGGTAAGAGTGTCAGACCAGGATCTGGGAGACCTGGATACTTGTCAAGGATGCTTTGGACTGTTCCTGAACTGGGCAGGGAGTTGGACTAGATGATCTCTAAGTCACCTTCCAACTCTATGATTTCAATACCCACCTTACTATGAAGCTTGCTGGGTGTCCTTGGACCAGTCACTCTCAGCCTAATCTAATGATAATAACATTCAATTTATATACTGCCCTTCAGGACAATTTAATACTCAGACTGGTTTAAAAAGCATGTTATTATTATCCTTATGACAATCACCTGTGAGGTGGGTGGGGCTGAAAGAGCTGTGACTGACCCAAGGTCATCCAGCTGGCTTCAAAGAATCAAACCCAGTTCTCCAATGCTGCTCTTAACCACTATATCAAACTGGCTCTCACGGTGCTGTTGTTGAAAGGATAAAATGCGAGGGGGGAGGAAAACTCCATGTGCCTCCTGCTCAGAGGAAAGGAGGGATATAGCTCAGCAGTAGAGATGGGCATGAACTGGGAAAAATCTGAACCATGTGGTTCATGGTTCATCACATTTCACAAACCACAAACTTTCACATTTCACAAACCACCTCCTATCAGCTGAAAAACAGCCGGTGAACACCTCTACTGCAGAAAGCCCATCTCTGGTTGCCTAGGAAATTGTTTGATTGTGTCAGGCTGTCTGAAGTGATGAAACAAAAAACGAACTGGCCTAAAGTTCATTGTGTTTCATCAGAAATGGGCTCTGATGAACCACCAGTTCCAGAACCATGAACTGGCCCAGTTCGTGATGAACTTTGGTTCGTATTTCAGTTCGTGCCCATCTCTGCTCTGCAGGAGGTACAAATCCAACCAACAGAATAAAGCAACTAGCAATAGCACTTTTTGCAGGTATTAATAAACTTGCTATGAGGTCTCTTCTAATTTTGGGAATGTGAAGATCGTTCCACTGGTCTAAGGGCCAAGCTACAAGTGATGAATGACACTTGAACGGCAAGTGGATTGAGTGGAGCGCAAGTGAACAGGGAGAAATACACTTGCCGTTCAAGTGTCATTCGTCACTTGTAGCTTCGCCCTAAGAAAATTAATTCCGGTTTTAGGGGGATTGAATATCCAGTAATATCTTTAATTGATTTAATAACTTTCTTCCAAAATTTAATGACATGGTGACATTCCTACCAGCAGTGGGAGAAAGTTCCTATCTCACCACCACCTTTCCAGCAGTGTGGAGTTGATGAAGAATAAATTTGTGAGAGTTTTTTAGGCATCAAATACCATCTGTTTATAATCGTAAAGGTTTGTAATTTGGTGACAGCTACAAGGGAATTGTAGATATTTGACGACTAGATCTTATGCCAATGTTCAGTTGTTAGCAACTACCGTTTTAATCCCACTAATACGTTAGATTAAAAAAAAATACACTAAACTCCCAATTGCTGTCTTTATGACAGCCATTCTGGAAAAACTTCCTGCACATCCAAACCTGCTTTACTACGGCAGACAGTAAAAGCAAACTCCTATTAAATAGTTCCTATTCTTCCAAAGTGTTTTGAGGAAAACGGCAAAGCAAAATTGCTTCAGAGTAACAAGATGGGAAAGGACATTGCTTTTACTATCCTTCATAACAAAGCATTTCAAGAATTGTGTGTGTCTGTGTAGCTATTAGTTTAGCCCACTTTCTTCTATACTGTTTTTCACTACTAAAAAAAATAACTAGACAATATGGGAATTTTGTGATTAGAATCAACCTTCCCCTCTTAAAAACAAACAAACAAACACAAAATAGTTTTGAAGACTGGGGAAGTAGTGCCTAGAGGTTTTTTTTAACCTCTCTTCCACGCCATTCCTCTGAGGTAAACTGTCTATAGAAGCTGAAATTTGCTAGTTCTGTGGAAGCAAAAAAGACTCGTATAGGATTCGTACTTATCCCCTTCTCCCAAAATAAAATAAAATAAAATAAAATAAAATAAAATAAAATAAAATAAAATAAAATAAAATAAAATAAAAGCTAATTATTACATAGTTTGAGTGCATTTATATCAGCAAAATGGCACCAAAATGTAGTTACACACAGACTTCCCCCTCATCCCATATTGGCCGTTTTCACACTACTAACCTGCTTCCGTAATGTTGTGCAATGTTGCGCAAAAAACGCGGAAGATAGCGTCTTCTTGCGAGAGTTTTGTGCGACATCACGCAAAACTCTCACAAGAAGACGTTATCTTCCGTGTTTTTTGCGCAACGTTGCGGAAGCAGGTTAGTAGTGTGAAAACGGCCATTGCTTCCCCGAACTTCAAAGCAGCTTCATAAAGCTACTATATTAGGGTTTTTAAAAATAGTTTGCAGGAGATTCTAATCACAGACTTCTGAAGATACATCTTATTTGGCCACAGGACAACCCTTTTCCTAGATACTGCAGAAGTCTAGATTTCACCACCAACCAGTATATAGCTGTATACTTTAGGAGTGATTGTATCCACTGCCCATTGCCATTTGGAGCGGCAGGAGGAGAAAAATAAAGAAAACAATTGTCTTCAGCCTCAGTACTGGTAAGTTTTACCATAGAGTTTCTGGTGATTCCTAGAGCTAGCCATTGCCTCTTCCAGGTTGTGATGTAGTGACATTGCCATCATCACTCACCCTATGTCCCTGCCCTGCAACCCTCAAACTGCTTAACTACAACACAAGACAACAATGCCTGTGTTTGCCAACTATTGTTATGCCTTAGGCATTTTATTCATGTGGGAGTGAAGCTACCCCTGGCCAAGATGCTTCTTCAGTACAAGGGACAAACTTAAAGGCAAGGACTGGCTTATGAACTCACCTAGCTACCAATCCTCTTTACATATAAGGCAAGAACTTTGTGCATATGGCAACACCATGTGTAGGCACAGCTTGTGCAATTTTTGTCCTTCAGAAAAAAGGAGTGTAAAGATTGTACAACATTGAGCATATGACACTGTGTGTGTCACCCTCATGTCACACATTATCTTGTGCACATGGTAGAGGGCAGGACAGCATCAGCAACTGTTCCTTATCCACACAAGAAGGCTTGACAGATGCATCAATACAAATGTTATTTAAGTTTTTCCAAGGGACCATAGGCCACATATTGCCCTCCCAATACATATGCCATTTTCAACTCACTGTTTACTTGTAATCGTCAAGCCAAGTGAACCGGCAGTGCGATCGTGTCAACGTGCTTCCAGATTGCCAGAACTTTGAAACTGTGGCATGATAAATTGCCATCTGGAGACACATGAAAAATTAAAGAAAATTGTACGACCCAATTCATAAGGTTCATTTCAGATTGACTTAATCACGACAAACAAGCTTGAAATGGTCCTTGGCATTCACCCTCAGAGAAAAGTGGTCACTGTTGAAAGCTGTTGGGGGGAAAGTTTTTGTTTATATTGCTATAATCACTGCGAATGTTGTGAAAAATGAGGGGAAGATGGCAACTGCCTAAGGCGAAATGGCTAACCAAATCCCCTCAGAGCAACATTTCCTTTTTGCAAAAATGGCTTTGTCTTTTTTTTTAATTTAGGAGTTTTATATAATAAAAAGAAGAAAAAACCCATAAAGGTACAATTACACAACAATTATCAAGCAAAATAACAGGAAAACAAAAATAGCAGAAAAGATAAAGTAATACTATATTGTCTAAAAGGAAGCTTCCAATTTTCTCAGAAACAAATATCAGTATTTTCAAATCTTCTTTTACTCTAAGTTAAAATAAAGGCTCTTTTTTTGCTAGGGTCCATGTTCTTCAGTCCATAAATCCACAAGTCATCAAATTATGATAGTCTATATCATATAAAAAGTCAATGAAGGGTTTTCATTCAGCATAATTGAACTTATTTTCTTCTCTCTAATCAGTCAAGTAAGTTTTGCTAACATTGCAAGTTCCAGCACCTTTATCAACCATTCCTCTATTGCAGGCAGGGTTGGGTTTTTCCAGTTTTGTGCATATAATAGTCTTGCTGCAGTAATCATATAAAAGGACAGCTTCTGGAGGCTAGTAGGTATTCACACACTACTTGAATTGTGTTTCCATGCAAACATAATAATAAAAAGCATCAAAGACAGCACACACAAAACTTATTGGTGCTGATGTTCTGGCTATCCCAGTTCTATTTGCCACATTTGGAGAATGAATTTCTTCCCATTCTGGGTAAGAGTAGTTTATTTTTCAGCTGGAACTGTTTTAACTATTTAGGGGGATGGGAACTGTAGGGCAACATTTTGTCATTGGGCAGATCCTGGAAGCTCCCGAGATATGTAATTATTTATTGGACCTACAGCTGCTGTCTCCTGACCCTGGTTCCTGTTTCCTGCAATCGCTGCTGCAGCTGGTGAAAGAATATGGCATTCCTGGCCAGCGGCAATAGCTGTTTCAACCGAGGGCCATGATTTGCCTTCCCAAAGGAGGAGGTAGCGGCAACGCTTTCCCAGCCATCCAGGAATGCTAGAGGAGTAGACTCAGAGGCCTTATAAAGCTGCTTTACCCTTCAGTGTCTCAATTACACCTCATGCTCAGCCCACCCACCTCACCCTATTTCAGAGCAGGTTTCGCCAGTTGCCATTTATCAGGGCCAGGAAGGAATTTTTTCTCTTTTCCCCATAATTGGCAACCCGGGTGAGGATTTTGCTGCCTACCTTATACTGTCAACACAGGGAGGTAATTGGCTAAGGTGGGTGAAATACATCTTTTCCCGCACAGGTTAGAAGTTGGGGGAAATGAATGGGCTGGTGAGCACCTTTGTGAGGAATTGGGGTCTGTCAGGAGCAGTTGGCTGCTTCATGACTCAGTTGTGGGGATAGACTGCCTGGTGGGAAATCCCTGGACAAGCCAGACTTCCCCCAGCTTTATGGCTGGGTGATGGAGTTTTATGGGGGGGGAAACTGCTTTACCTGGCCAGGGTGGGACTCCCAGCCACACGATAGATGACTTGCACTTGGGGCAGAGGATGGCTTACCCAGACAGTCAGGGTGGAAACCCAGGAGTGACCCCAGGGCCTGACCTGTACCGTGTTGACAGTTATGTTGTTGTAAGTTAATAAAATGGCCCTTTAGTTCCCAACTCTTGTGTCTGCCTCTTCATTCTGATTGGGGGGAGGGGGAATAATCTTTGTTAAATATTGCCACCACTGATGGTGCAATGTCACTTCTTGGAAAAACCCAGTACTGATGTCAGTCCTCTCTAGAAATTGCTGTAAGAGTGATTTTCAGCCCAACCACCTAACTGCTATATTACAGCAGCTCTTCCCACACACTCTTCTGCGCACATATACACAGCATCAGTAGTGCATGACAATGCACTGGAGCGATCAAGTTCACAATATGTACCACAAATCACAGCTAGCCCCGCCCACCAGTTTGGACATAGTTTTTTTTTTTTTTTGCTAGAAGCAGGGCTACAGCTACCCCATCCACCAGAAGATGGAACAGACTGATGGATTACAGTAGTATTCTTATTTCTATGCTCATCCCCAAATGTTGAATCCAAATCCCACTTGCCACCTCAAAGTTTTCTCACACATATACTGGTGGTAGCTGCCAGTAGGCACAGACACCAGCAACTCCTCCCAAGGAACTACACTTTCCATTTTGATCTTAAGTTAGAATGCAGCAGAAATCTTTTTAGGTCACCAACAGAGATGGGCATGAACCGGGAAAATACTGAACTGTGTGGTTCGTCACGTTTCCCAAACCACAATTCATGAACTTTCACGAACTTGCCTTGGTTCACGAACTGGCTAATTTGGTTCATGAAAACATTACTTCCAGAGCAGCAGAAGGTCTGCAGAAAGCCCATCTCCCAATTGCCTAGGAAAATGATTGATCGGCACCAGGCTGTCTGAAGTGACAAACCAAAAAAACAAACCAAATGAACCTGCCTAAAGTTTGTGGCGATTTGTCAGAAAGGGGCTCTGATGAACCACTGGTTTGTGAACCATGAATAGGCCTGGTTTGTGCCCATCTCTAGTCACCACCAACTTAAGTAGTCACCATACACCCATGGCTATAGATAAGCAACAGCACTATATACCTACATTATAGATGGATCCCTATGCAGAGATCTAGCAGAGTTATTTACCCCCTAGAAGCAGCCACTCGTTGCTTCTCTGCTGCATGTAGAAGTATAAGAGGGAAGCTCTTCTCACTATATAATCCAAAATTAAACTTTTCAGGGTATAAGAGTGAAATGCACTTCAACTTTAATTCAGAAAAAGTGTCTCTCAGCTATCAGAAATTAAATAACACTGCTCTGCTGAATGTTTCAGAAAAGAGATACAAAACAGATAAAACAAATAATTGAAGAGATTCACTTTCTATTGATTCCCTCTATCCCACAGGAAGTTCTGAAAGGCCTTGTGCACTTAAAAAGTTGGCTAGCGCACAGCAGCAGTCGGCAGACGTAAAGCCACAGAACAGATGCCTTGAAGGTTCCTGAGTTACTTTTTTTAAAAAGCCACCTCCTTTTAAAGGCAGTTATTTCCATACATTTAAATGACATTTTCAACCTCAAGTTCAATACACAATGTCAAGATCGGAATTAATTCTTTTCTTAAAAACATGGAAAAAGTCAAACCATTTAAAACCGTAATATGCTTCAGAACAAGACGTGCCAGCTTGAAAAATTCCTCTCACAATGTCCATTTTAAACATTTGGAAAAAAGGGTTACTGTTTCACAACATTTATCATGTTGGCCAAATGCCCACCCAATTACTAGCAAAAAATGTAGCAGTTTCTAAAGCATGTCTACAAATATTTTGACAACAGTATATATGTGGGGAGAAAAATTATGTGAACATGAACAATTTTCTTAAACTTTTGGACCATCAAAGCATTCAGAGATTTCCTATGAACAAATCCTTTTCTTTCCATAAATGGGAAAAATGTTTCTGTGCTTACATGCTTGGTGTATCAGTCATATTATTATCCTGCTGTTTCTCCAAGGAGCTCAGGACAGCATACATGGGTCTCCCTTCCTTTACTGAATCCTCACAATGGAGAAGGTAGGTTAAGACTGACAAGACAGGATTGGTTCATGTTCCACCAGCATGTTTCATGGTAGAGAGGAGATCTGAATCTGGATCTCCCAGAACCTAGCCAGAACCTAGTAGTGCTAAACACTACTCCATATTGGCTCTTTATCTACAGGCAGCATGTGTGTGTGGTGCCTATTATGTATTGTGCTTTCAATTCAAAGGAAAAGAGATTTCAGCTCATAGTAACAGCTTTCTTGAGAACTGGAAGCAGAGAGACAAAAGCAGAGGCTCAACAGGAGACAATATATACACATAAACCCCACGCCCCTTTCAAGCAATAACCAACAGGATACACAACTAGAAAGCTCATTTGAATTAACTATATACAAGGTAACTGATTTGCAGCCCTGTGATTGGTCTTTATTTCTGCAGACTGATTGGCTGCTGCCAACAAGTAACAACCAATGAACATCAAAACATTAGGAGCCTAGTTCAGCTTGAACTCAACCCAGTACATAACAGTACCCTCAAGTCATAGTTGCCTTGAGGGGTTTTCATGGCAAAAGACTATCAGAAGTGGTCTACCATTGCCTGCCTCTGCATATCACTTAATAATACAGAAGTGAAGGTTTCCTGTTTAGCAAAGGGAGAAAAAGTTTGATTTGCAGAGTTTCCTGGCTGGTCTTTTTTTTTTTTGAAAAATTTTTATTGGGTTAGAATCCATTATTTCCACATTTACATTCAATTTTCCCCAATTTTTTCATCTCTAACCCCCTCCCTTTCCCCCCCCTTTTTGTTGACTTCCAACAGCTTTCCAACCCTTTGTCCCCTTTCCCTTACTTTTATTAGCTTCCTCTATCTAAAACAAATATATATTCTCCATTATTCTAAGCAGTACATCCTTAACTATTTTTAACATTATATGCCCAAACTGTAAGCCTTTGTTTCTATCTTAGATAAACAATTTATCCCAATTTTTCAATTTCAGGTATTTCTATATATCATAAACCATATAGATCATACATTCGTTTATATCAAACAATTTGACTTATTCTCTATATATATTACTCATTCTATCTTTTTATAATAGTTCTATATATCTCTCCTCACGTAGTCAATCAATTTGACCCATCTATATCTTCAGACATTCAGTTTGGTACAAAACTTGTCAGAAAAAAAAGAAAATATTGTTAGTTAATCGCTCCTTATATTTAGTCCTTATAATTAATTATTTTCTCTATGTTCTGTTTGTTAACCTACATATATCTATATATATGTCAATCTATTAATCTGACTGCTTATTAATTCACATTTATCTCTTCTCCCCCCGGTAAAGTCTCCCCCCTCTACTTCAATACTTCAGTAGTTCTCAAACTGCCACAGTTTTCCTCCCACCTCCCATTTCTTCTCCAGGTATTGTTTCAGCTTCTCCCAGTCTGTGTTGAACTGCCCTGAGTCCAGATCTCTCAATTTTCTTGTCATCTTGTCCATTTCAGCCATATACAGCAATTTGTAAGTCCAATCTTCCATAGTTGGCACTTCTTGTACTTTCCATTTTTGCGCATACAAAAGTCTAGCTGCTGCTGTCATATAAAATATCAACGTCCTGTGTTGGGCTGGAATTCCCTCCATTCCCAAGTTCAGTAGCAGGAGTTCTGGGTTCTTATTAATTTGAAATTGTAAAATTTCACTCATTTCTCTTATTATTTCCCCCCAGTACTGCCTGGCTACCTCACACGACCACCACATATGATAGAGGGAGCCCTCATGCTTCTTACATTTCCAGCATTTATTAGAAGTATTCAAATTCCCTAGCGCAATCTTCTTTGGTGTCATGTACCAACGATAGATCATTTTATGAATGTTCTCTTTGATATTAATACATGTCGTTGTCTTCATTGTAGTTTTCCACAAGTATTCCCATGCCTCCATTGTTATTTCTTTATTAAAGTTTATAGCCCATTTCACCATTTGTGTTTTAACTATCTCATCCTCGGTATACCACTTCAACAGTACTTGGTATACCTTGGATATTCTTTTCTTATCTTCTTTAAGAAGGGTCTGCTCTAGTTCCGAATTCTCTATTCGTATACCTCCCTTTACAGAGTCCGAATTATATAAGTCTCTGATCTGTCTATACTGGAACCAATCGTAGTTAGGTGATAGTTCCTCTTGTGTCTTTATTCTAAGTTTGGATGCTTCAGTTTTAGTTATTTCTTTATATGTTAAACATTGTTGTTCATTATCAACAGCTCTCGGGTCTATCACCTCATATGGAACCACCCACAAAGGGGTTCCTTCTTGTAGATAAATTCTGTACTTCTTCCAGATTATGTATAGACTTCTCCGAACAAAGTGATGCAGGAACATCGAGTTGACCTTTACTTTGTCATGCCATAAATATGCGTGCCATCCAAATATTTTTTTATATCCCTCTAGGGCTAATAGTTTCTTGTTCTTTAATGTCATCCATTCTTTCAACCAAACTAGGCAGATTGCATCATGATAAAGTCTCAGATTGGGCAGTTGCATTCCGCCTCTTTCCTTTGCATCTTGTAAAACTTTCACTTTCACTCGAGGCTTCTTGCCTGCCCAAACAAAATCTGATATTTTCCTCTGCCATTTTTCAAATTGTTTGGAGTCTCTGATGATTGGTATTGTCTGTAGCAAAAACATTACTCTTGGTAACACATTCATCTTAACTGCTGCAATCCTACCCAACCACGACAAATTCAATCTATTCCATTTAATCAAGTCTCTCTCTATCTGAGTCCATAGTTTTTCATAATTGTTTTTGAATAGATCTATGTTCTTTGCAGTTAATTCGACTCCCAAATATTTCACTTTACTTGTTACTTCACAATCCGTTGTTTCCATTAACAATTGTTGTTTCTGCTTAGTCATATTTTTGCATAATATCTTTGACTTCTTTTTGTTAATGAAGAAACCTGCCAAGTCTCCAAACTCCTTGATCTTATCTATCACTCTTGGCATGTTCTCCAATGGGTCCTCTACAATTAACATTATGTCATCCGCAAATGCTCTGACCTTGTATGAATAGTCCTTTATTTTTATTCCACGAATTTCATCATCTTGACGTATTTGTATCATCAGAATCTCCAATAGTTTCCTGGCTGGTCTATGCCACCATGAAAACTATTCACTCACCCATCAAAACAAGAATATACACATTAGTTTTATTAGATCAAAAGCTAAAAAAAAAAAAGAGCCAGCCCAGATGTAAAACATCTGTCAGACTAGATTTAAAAAAATAGGAGATGCCAGACTACCAACATCCATCTAGACTCCTGGACACACTTCTCTCTTGAAGTCCAGTTTTCCCTTGGCTAATCTCACCAAGATTCCTCTCAGGAGTAAACTTACCACCTTAACTCTGCAGTGCCCAAGAAGGTGGGGGGGGGATTAATGGACATTTATTTACACACACATCATTAACATTAAAAATCAATTTATTCCAAATGTTCTCTGAAAAAGAACCTCCTTCAGTATATCTTTGAAGGCTATAAGGGCTAGAACCCCAGGATTATTGTATTGCCTCAATACTTTCTTCCATGTCACCAAATTGGTTAAAAGTTATTCTTATCACCAAATGTCATTCTGCATACCACATATGTTAAATAGACTTCTGAGCATGATAAACATGTGTGTGTTGTAGTGGCATAATCATCTAAATGCCACAGTTGAATGTAGAAAACATGTTGTTTGGCTCTTGATCTACTAAATTAAATATTTTTTTTAAAAAAAACCTGACAGTATATATATATATATATATATATATATATACACATACATGTACATGTACATGTACATGTACATGTATATGCGCATGCATGTGTGTGTGTGTGTGTGTATGCATGCAGGTATGGGCAATGCATTCCTTGTTTCTTTAAATGAAGGAACTCAAATTGAAACCCTACAAGTTTTTGAATGATGAAGGAGAACAGGATAAGGACCCAATGAATCATGCAGAGTAAGCTACTGATTAAAACTTCTTATCTAAATTCTAATCTGGAAATAATCCTGATTAGTTTTCTGGAAATCCAGTTTGTCTGTAAACCTTTGACTATCAATGCTAGGGGGCAACATCAGGAGAAGGCCTCTATGCCCTGTTGGTTGGCTTCCCAGAGTAAATGGTTGCCCCATGGTATGAGACAGAAGGAAAAGAAGGTAGGGGTGTGCAAAATGACTCAAACAAATTGGAAACCCACCCGAAAATAGCAGTTTTGTTTTGTTAAAGTGGCTTCCAGAACAGTGAACCAAATCTGGGAAACCAATTTATAATGGCACCTTCCTAGCGAAAAGCTTGTGTGTTTTGTTTTGGTACTTACTGTGCAGGGATGGAAGCAGGCAGGCACTGGGCCAGTATCTTCTTGTTTTCCTTTACATCATTCTACCATCAGATCCCAAGGAAAGAGAGCCCTTATGTTATACCATCTAAGGGCCAAGCTACACATGACGAATGACACTTGAACGGCAAGTGGATTGAGTGGAGGGCAAGTGAACAGGGAGAAATACACTTGCTGTTCAAGTGTCATTCATCACTTGTAGCTTGGCCCTAAGTTACTCTGTTGGAGGGAAGAAGGAATGTGCACCTGAGGGCCAAGCTACAAGTGATGAATGACACTTGAACGGCAAGTGGATTGGGTGGAGGGCAAGTGAACAGGGAGAAATACACTTGCCGTTCAAGTGTCATTCGTCACTTGTAGCTTGGCCCTCAGTGCATCTTTTTTTCTGCACTATCTGGACACTGGTCTGTCTCCAACAGGGCATTTGAATGGTCAGTCACAGTGAGGTAGAGTGCTCCTGGGGTGGTGGTGGGGAGGTGCAAATGGTCTGTTCAATAAATCAAACTCGATAAAAGCCCTGGATGGCTTCAATCATAGGCTGCAATTATAAAGGCATTTCTCCGAGAGTAAGCGCTAGTTAATACCATGGGACTTAGATCTGAGTATACCTGTTTAGGAATGCCTGCCTTTATCCAGCATCCACCAAAACATATTTTAAAAACAAATTCTCCACATCCAGCTTTAGTCAAGCATTTGCCTGCTTTGCCCTTTCAAAAACAATCCTGCCTGCCCCAGCAAAAGGAAAACTTATGGAAGAAACACAGATCGGTTCGGGGTGGGTAGGGTTCAGACAATCACGCTGCTTGTCTGCCTGCCTGGACTTGAGTGATAGGGTTTGGCAGCAATTATTACAAGAACAGCTCATTTTACAGCAGAACACTGAGAGTCAAAAGAAAGGATTTGCCCCTCATTGTAGGAAGGAAACTGCAAAGCACAAGGAAATACAGCAGCAATAAGAGGATGCAAAGGTAAGAATTCATTGGCACTAGCATCACTTAGAAAAAGAAAAAAGTGAACATGAAGCAGGGTTGCTTGTAATGCCCTCCCACTTAGGGATGCCAATCCCTGAATTGGGCTCCTTGGGAGTGCGGGAGCACTCCCGGAGCATTCCATGACTTGCACAATAACGTCACTTCCCAGAAGTGACATCATTGTGGAAGCCGGGAGCTCGTACATGCTGTGCACGCAAGCAAAAGGGGAAAGTACCAGGTAGGAGCCGGATCCTACATCTCCTGCCAGGGGGCTTGGGAGACCTGGCAACCCTAACCCCACTACAGCTTTGTCAGCCAGTGTGCACCCTTCAACACCCACCTTCTTCAAGGTCTGTTGTTGTTTTTGTTATTGCTGTTTTTTCTGTGTGTAGTATAACTGAGGAAAAAGTACATCGATGATTGAGAAGGAGTGGACTAATGCTTGATGTGGTTTTTGGTTAAGAGCCAAAATAACTGCACCATTTCTCCAACCCCCTCTTGAAAAGAACAGTGTGCATGTGCCACCAACATTTACCTTCCTTAAGCATTCTTTGGGGCCTGTAAATGGTGAACTCTGTAGTTGTTTTGGCTCCAACTTGATGAGTTGATGGTTTAGAGGGGGGGCTGTGTTCTGTGTGATTTCAGTGCCATAAACTGCCAAAACAGCTGTCTCAAAGAGCCTAAAAGGTCTTATTGCAAACAACAGGCCAAAACTCATGATAATGAAAAAAACCAAACAGATTAGGTCTGAACTGGAATATTCCATCCAGGAAAAAAGTAATACACCAATTTGGTGTAGTGGTTAAGAGCGCAGGACTCTATATCTGAAGAACCAGGTTGGATTCTCCACTCCTCTGCTTAAAGCCAGCTGGGTGACCTTGGGTCAGTCACAGCACTTTCAGAGCTCTCAGCCCCAGCCACCTCACAGAGTGTTTGTTGTGGGAATAATAATAACATACTTTGTAAACCACTCTGAGTGGGTGTTAAGTTGTCCTGAAGGGTGGTAAAAATTGAATGTTTGTGTTGTTGTTGTTGTTGTTGTTGTCATTTTTATGGTACACGGTTCATTCAGAAATCCCGAATTCAAAACTGAAATGGAATTTTTCTCAGTGCATACCCCTACTAGATGGATTACTGGTCTGATTCAGAAGCGCTCTTCTAATTCTGGAATCTTTGTTATTTCAGATGGATCCCTTTACACAGGTAGCTTTGAGAGTGTTGTGACAGTAGTGTGGGACCAGATCAAGCATATTTTTATCATCACTCAAGAAAGTATATTGAGTTTCAACCCAATCCAAGAAAGGACCTTGCTTCATTGCAGCCACTGCTGGAGGACTAAGTTCGTCCATGGGTAGCAGCAGGAGAACAGCAGTAGTAATCCCACTCCGAGTTTCAGTAAGTCAGGAGGACTCATTCTGGACATCAGCTCAAAATCATGAATGAGGTCTCAATGCATGGTTCTGAACTAAGCAAGCAGGAAGGGACTTTGTGGACACACTGTTCATACTGTGGAATCTAGTATGCTATACTGAGATTCTTTCTTCACATTCATCAGGGCAAGTTCCCAAATTCATTGTTGGATTTCAGATATTATATACATTTTTGGTAGGAAACCTAATCCCAATCATCCTTTCTTTAATACTTTGAAGGGCTTTATACTGTAGACTGGTACAGCTCAAACCACTGCTTTGAGGAGTTAGCAAGACTAGTTTAAATGAAATCATCTAACTAGTACATTGTTTATCTCCATCTTTTCTTCAAGGAGCTCAAGGTGGAATACATAGTTCTTCTTTCCCGTATCTTCTCCTTAAAACTACCTGAAGTCATGTGAGCCAGTTATGCATTCTCAGCCTGTTACCCAGTGAGTTTCATGTAAAGGTGAGGATTTCAACCTGGAGCTCCCAGACCCCAATGTGACACTCTAACCTCCATACCACACTGGTTTCCACCTGCACAAGTTAGACCTCTTGCTTTTAAGTCATGAGAAATTAAAATGATTTCTCAAAAATACTTAAGATTGTGGTATATTGTTCTGCAAATTCGTTGCCCTAATGTAACTAATGAATTTTATTTCCTTCTATGCTCTGATTTTTTCTCTCCAGTTTGTAATTCAATGCTGTTTATAATTCAAAGTGAAATTCTCTTGCTGTCCGATTATGTGATTTGCATGTTTATATGATTTATACAACCACAGTTGCACTCATCTGATGGATTTCAATCCAGCAGCATTTTGGATCCAAATAAAACCGAAATGATCAGCACTGGCAGAGAGCAGTTCACTTAAACTAAATGTTTTTGACAAAGGGTAAAAAGAGACAAGATCCTGGAAGATCTAGGATCAAGTTTTTCCAGCTTCTTGTTTATTTAGAAAATGTATATGATGCCTTTCCAAAGAATCTACCTGAGGCAGCTTACAAAGTCAAACAAAGTAAAATTGTGAAGCAGCATAAAACTCATTAGAATTAACAAAAACATAAAAAAATATCCAGAGCATAAAAACAGCCCAAAACATTTAGCAGCCAAAAATGATTCTTATAAAACATTCCTCAGGTTAGAAGCTAGAGCTCCAACCTCCAGTTGCTGGTTGTAGATCTCCTGAAATAACAATTGATCTCCAGGCAACAGAGACTTTTTCCTCTGGAGAAAGGGGTTGCTTTGGAGAGCGGAGTCTATGGCATTATACCCAGCGAAGGTCCCTCCTCCCCCCAAAACCCACCACCCTCAGGCTCCACCTCCCCAAATCTCTAAGAATTTCCCTACCTGGAGCTGCAACTCTACTAGAAGATAACAGTATAAACATTTCACAGAGGTCAACCCCTTAATTAAAAGACAGTGAAAAAGAAGCATTTTAGTTTTGTAAGTAAAAAGAGAGCAGAGTAACCACAAGGCCCTGCTGGTGTGGGGAGGGCAGAATATACATTGAATATAAATAAATAAAATAATTAATAAATAAAAAGGTGAGTCTTAAGAGGAAGAGTTTTCCTCAAGTGAGGTGCAAACACCAGGTTTACCAAACTGCCTACCACTGGCAGACTGGTGCCATCAAAATGACAGGTAGAGGAATAATAGTGTATTCTTTTGCACATACAGTATTCACTGAACTCTGTTCACACTTCTTCCATCTAGGACTCGAGTCAAAGGGAACAGAGGACTTAGCAATGGTGTGTGGGATTGTCCATCTCAAATGCTAGAAGTAAAGCAGATGATGATGATGATGATGATGATGATGATGATGATGATGATGATGATGATGATGATGATGATGATGCACTGTTTGAACAAGCCGGACTCCCAAAGAACTGTACACAAAATAGCAACAATAAAAATGTGCATTATGTACAAAATTATTTCTTGCAATATCTGCAGTATATATACATAGAAAAGAAATATAACAACACAGAATGTTTGTAAAATGTATCCAAATGTATGTAAAATGTATGTAAAATGTATGTAAAATGTATTATTTAGGAAATTGACACAATTCCACTAGTTTAACAATTATGCAAGCACAAATACAAACAGTTGTTAAACAAATATGCAAGAACAAACTCCACTATGTGAGGATGATAAGGATAAGACGCGCTTCCAGGTTTGACTCATTTCGAAGCCTTGTTCAGTCATTTTCATCAAACGCAAAACTTCCCCCCAAATGCTCGAAATGAGGATACAACCTGTATATACTCACTTTAATTGCCATGCCATGTAGCAACTCTTAAACTGAAGAAAATATGATCAGAACTATAGTCATGTGCAACTCCACCACTGAAAATCTTGTATCAAAATGGTAGTCCCAAACTTGCACAAACAAGAATTCCCATAAAAACTTTCCTTTCAGATTCTATCATTGCCAGGTACACTGGCAGTCTGGCTTGTGAGTTTTCTTTCTTCTCTTTCTTTGTTTTTGAATATGACTAGGGCCAAAACCTGAAGTTTACTGTGAGAATACTGGCCCACATAGGGTAACAGGTCGAATTAAAGGAAACTTGAGAAACACTTTTAAAAACTCTGTCTACATGCTTGAAGACTGAAAATGGTACTTACTGATTGATTTATAGTTTATTAGTCTTCATTCCACTCAACCAGTGCTCAAGGCAATGTATGTAAAATGAAAACAAAAAAAAACTGCAATAAAATCCAATTAGAACACTAAAATCGTCAATAAACCATCCATCTCTCCTCAAGAGAGGGGGAGAGAAAGATGTCGTGAAATAAGCAGTAAAGATTAATCATTCATGTAGATGGATAATCCAAAAGCTTCGTCACAATCTATCAATTAACTCTTGTAGCACATCTAGAAAATTACATATCAATCTGCACAACATATATATCTGTACAGATATCTGGGATACTCTGTAACATTCCTTGTTATTAAGCCAAAGGTTATTGTTCTAGCTAAGTAGCAAAACCATCAACATTATTACTGAGCTGCTTTACGAGCCTTGGAGCCAAGAAGGTATGTAATGATTCTTTTAAACACATGTGGTCAATACTGTAGCAACCAAGTATTTATTGTCTGGACAAACCTTTGGCTGACTTACACATTTCGCTACTCTTTCTGACAGACCCTCACCCTTTGTTTATAGTGTCAGCTGAGCAGAGATTGCAAAGCTGCCTGTCAGAGCAGTTTCCAAACCATATATGGGAGAAAGTTGTCATTTTATTCTTTATTCAGATCTCTTTCAGACCATCCACTCAACAAAAGTAGATTTTTTAAAAAATTAGTCATTATTTTTCCTTTTGGACAATAATTCTGCAAATGTATTTTGTGATGACCCTTGGTTGTGATAAAGGAACACAGTTAAGTGGAAAATAAACATTTAACACGACGGGGTACCAAAATGACCGGTAGATGTCCTCTGTCTGATCTCACAGTCCTTGCCCTAAGAATAAAACTTTTACTATACCTTTAAAAGACACATTTTGAAAGCCCAATTCATATAATTACTAAGGGGAAATGATGAGGGGTTAAAAAAAGACTTTAAATTCCTAAATTATTACAGTAGTCGGTAACCCCCTGCTGGTCAATGCATTTTCTATCTAAGTGCTAAAAGCCTTGAGAATAAAGCCACTATCTGAAATGATGGAAGACATTTGCATTTTTACTTAACATGGCTACATTTTCCCCCTTCTCCTCCCTGCATTTTTAAATGAGCTCGGCACAAAGCCTTAAAGGATAATGCAGGAGGGATTGTTTTTAAAAAAATTAGATCAACACATGCGGTAATTGGCTTATTTTCCATTCTGCTGGATGAAGTCTTGTATAAGACTGATTGTAGGATAGTGGTTTAGACCCTGAGCTGGAAAGCTCCTATTTCAACATTTCAGTTTGGACATGAAATTAATGAGTGTCTCTTTAAGGAAGCAAGTGTAGTGTAGTGGTAAAAATGTTGGACCAGGATCTGGGAGGACTAAGTCTGAATCTCTACTCTGCCATGGAAGCTTGCTGAGTGAACCTGGGCATACTTTCAGTCTAACCTACCTCACAGAGTTGTTGTGAGGATAAAATGGAGGAGAGGAGAATTATGTTAGCCTCCACGGGGCCCCACTGGGGAAAAAGGTAGGATGTAAACTAAGAAAATAAAATAAAATAAAATCAGCTCTGCTTCACTCATGAAGAATGGGAATGACATGAGTGGAGACATCAGGATCAGACATTGGGACAGAAGGCCAGTTCCCCAAGCTCACAGGTTCAGCAACAACAACCACCCAAATAGCGTAGCTTGAGGTATATAATATAGGTCAATTTGGGTTGATTCACAGCTTGGGGGATACACAGGATGGGTCGGGAGTTCCCACTCTTTGAAATAGTCAGCCGAGAGTTGAAGTTTCCCTTTTATTTCAGTTCAAGCACGTGCAACATTTTGGTAACTTGAAAGCCAATAAGCAACCACCACTACCCCAAAATTAAATGCTTAACTAAATTCATGAGAATATTATCTTAGCTTCTGAGTGGTAAGATCCATGATCAAACACTGAACCATTCTCATATTATTAACAAGTGGTGGTGGGGGGTGCATTCCAACACTACCCTATAAACCCTTACACATCACACACTATTGTATATCCTTTTTCTAGAAAGGTCAGAGAAAACATCAAGCCTTGCTTTCACCTTAGAGTGCAGGTCCTGAATCACATAAACCAGTTATTGGCTGAAGTATGAGAGCATGGCAATTTCATCCTGCATGTTCATTATGAAATATGGAACCACTGGCATCAAGAAAATATCTTACTATATATTTGAGTAAGAGTGTTTCATACAATATATACCCTGGTGCACCACTAGAAGGTGCTGCTGCAGAGGAAAGCCCAGGTAACTCACCATATCGCTCCAGAAAACATGCCGTGGTGGAAAGCCCAGGCAGGGAACAGGAGCGGAGCAGGTAGCAATGCACTCTCTGCAATTTAACTCACCTGGTATTACATGCGGAGCTGGTGGCAATGCCCACCCCCATCTTAACCCAGCTGATATTAGGAGTGGAGCAGGTGGCAATGCCCGTCCCCCTTCAGCCAGCTGGTATTAGGTGTGGAACAGGTGGCAATGCCCACAACCACCTTAACCCAACTAGTATTAGTAAAAGAGCAGGTGGCAATGACCGCACCCTGAATTAACCCAGCTGATATTAGGAGCAGAGCCGGTGGCAATACCTGCCCAGCTTCAGCCAGCTGAGATCAGGAGAAGAGCAGGTGGCAATGCCCACTCTCTAATTTAACACAGATGTTTTTGGGAGCAGAGTAGGTAACAATCCTGCTCCCTCCCCACACCTTAACCCAGCTGATATTAGGAGCACAGCAGGTGGCATTGCCCTCCCTCCTCCACCCAGCTGGGATCTGGAGCAGAGCAGGTATATATGCCCAGTCTCCACCTTAAACCTGCCAGTATTAGGAGCAGAGCATGTGGCAATGCCCACCTCCTGCCTTAACAGAGCTGGTAACAGGAACGGAATGGGTGGTAATGCCCAACCCACCTTAACCCAGCAGGTATTAGGAGCAGAGAAGATGGCAATGACCACCCCCACCTTAATCCAGGCGGTATTAGGAGTGGAGCAGGTGGCAATGCTCTCCTCCCTTCAGCCAGCTGGGATCAGAAGCGGAGCAGGGGGAGATGCCCGCCCCTGCCTTAACCCAGTTGGTCTTAGGAGCAGAGAAGGTGGCATTGCCCACCCCCACCTTAACCCAGCAGGTATTATTAGCAAAGCAAGTGGTAATGCCCACCCCACCTTATCACAACTGGCATTAGGAGAGGAGCAGGTGGCAATGCCCATCCCTGCCTTAACCCAGCAGGTATTAGCAGCAGAGCAGGTAGCAATGCCCACCACAACCTTAACCCAGGTGGTATTAAAAGTGGAGCAGGTGGCAATGCCCACCCCCTTAAGCCAGCTGGGATCAGGAGTGGAGCAGCCTGCCCCTGCCTTAATTCAGCTGGTATTAGGAGCGGAGAAGGTGGCAGTGCCCACCCCACCTTAACCCAGTTTGTATTAGGAGTGAAGCAGGTGGCAATGCCCACCCCCTCATCACAACTGGCATTATGAGTTGAGAAGGTGGCAATGCCCACCCCTGCCTTAACCCAGCTGGTATTAGGAGTGGAGCAGGTGGCAATGCCCACCCCCTTTCACCCAGCTGGAATCAGGAGCAGAGAAGATGGCATTGCCCATTCTCCACCTTAACCCAGCTGGTATTAGGAGTGGAGCAGGTGGCAATGCCCACCCCCCTTCACCCAGCTGGGATCAGGAGCAGAGGAGATGGCAATGCCCACCCTCTTCACCCTGCTGGGATCAGGAGTGGAGCAGGTGCCAATACCTGCCCAGCTCCTTCACCTGGGTGGGATCAGGCACAGAGCAGGAGGCAATTACCTTCTTCCCTTCACCCAGCCCGAACAAGAAGTGGAGCAGGTGACAATTCCCACCCCCTTCAACTTACTGGAATAAGGCACTGAGCAGGTGGCAATGCCCACCTCATCTTCACCCTGTCGGAATCAGGAACCAAGGAGGCAGTAGTCTCCACCCCCCCTTCAACCTGCCGGAGTCAGGAGCAATGAAGGTGGCAATGCCCGCACCCCCTTCACCTAGTTGGGATCAGGAGCGGAGCACATAACTAAGCCCACCACTCACCTTCACCTGTTGAGTCCAGGCAAGGAACAGGCAGTAGTGCTCACTCCACCCAGTAGGGAAAAGGTGGCAATGCCCACCCCCCTTTACCCAGCTGGGATCAGGCTTGGAGCAGACAGCAATGCCTGCCTCCCTTCACTCAGCCATAAGCAGGTGCAGAGCAGAAGGCAATGCCCATTTTCCCTTCACCCAGCTGGGATCAGGAGTGGAACAGGTGGCAATGCCTGCCCCCCTTTACCCAGCCTGTGTCAGATGTGCAGCAGGTAGCAAAGCCAACCACCCCTTCATGTTGCTGAGATCAGGTGTGGAACAGGTGGCTATGCCCACCCCCCTCCTTCACCAGCCAGGATCAGTGATGGAGGAGGAGGGAATGCCTGCCTGCCTGCTCTCCCCTTTCTAGAGCCCATTGTATTTTTTCCCACAACCGGCTTTGTTTCTAGTAGAATATAAAAAAGGAAAGCCCTGCGAGTGTATATTGAGAAGAAGAGAAATATATCTGTTGCTTTAAGGACATGGAAGGCTGCAGCCAGATCCCAAAGGTATTAGCAAGTCAAGGAGGCAAAAACAAAATGCCCTGCTTGAAAGGACATATAGTTTGGGCTCAATGCTGAAAAAAAAAACATATTGGTTATTTCTACAAAACCTATTTATTTCTATCAATCTGAAAGACATGAAAATATCAAAAAATCTTCTTAAAAAGGAGAGATACTACATGAAGCAGAAAGCACTACAAAGCACAGTGGTACAAAAAAGGTGCATTTCCCTTGAGGACAAACAGCACATGAAACAAACAAACAAAAAAAACGTCGTTAATGCTTCTATGACCCAGTCCTTACACTTGGCTGGCAGCCATCTCCATGTGGTTGTGAAGTGTATGTGCGACCTTCCCTTCCACGCCAAAAGTACATGAATTGCAATGCATATGTTCTATACCAGGGGTGGCCAAACTACAGCTCGGGAGCCACATATGGCTCTTCTAGACATATTGTGCGGCTCCCAGTGGTCTCTGAGTATCTCCATGGCCATACATTTTATTTTATTTTAGTTTATTTCCCTCCCTCCCTTTCCTTCTTTCCTTCTCTCTTTCCATGTCTTTCCCTCCCTTTTACTTTTTTCCTTCCTTCCTTCCTTCCTTCTTTCTTTCCATGTCTTTCATATTTTCAGTAAAAATGATGGGGTTGCCAGTTCTGACGCAGAAATTACCTGGGGATTTTGGAGTTGAAGCCTAGCAAGGATTGTCACTTCCAAGTCAAAGGTCAGGTGATGGATCTCCCCAAGCTCCACCCCTTCTGATGATGTCATACTGCACCAAAACTCCACCCTTTCCTGTGATGTCACTTTCAGGACACTCCCTCAAACCCACTTCTTCATCTGAAGTCACTTCAGTGCATCATGTTTTGCAGCTCTAAAAGATCTGACGTTTATTCTATGTGGTTCTTACATTAAGCAAGTTTGGCCACCCCTGTTCTATACCGAGGCCCAGAAACACATAGGCTTGAGTCGCACAATCTTTCCCCCTTAAAGATCAACCTGATTTTCAGGATATCAGCTTTTGAGAGTCAAAGCTCCCTTCATCAGAAAGGAGTATGATTCTCAAAAGCTTACACCTCAAAAATTGTGTTGATCTTTAAGGTGCTACTGGACTCAAATGTTGCTGTGCTGATGCAGACCAAAACAGCTACCCACCTGAAATTATCTTTCCCCCTTGTTTCAGCACAGGTGATGGGACTGGGCAAATGGGGCGGCCACAGGTTATAAGCTTTCATGTGAAGTACCTACAGACATTACGTTATGTGCATGATAAAGGGTGCGTGCTTAGTCTTTCACCATATGGAGGACTGCTGCTATCAAAATATCTGAACTCTTTTGGTCATGTTGAATTACTGATGCATGCACACCCTGGCCATGCTCAATGGGGATCCAAAGTGGCTTATATCATTCTCCTCTCCTCCATCTTATCTCACAACAATCCTGTGAGGTAGGTTAGGCTGAGTTTGGGTGACTGGCTCAAGGTCAAGCTTCCAAGCTTCATTGGAAGAATGGGGAATTCACCAGACTCTGGTAGCTTTTCTCCTTGACTCCAGATGTCTCTGTTTTCAAAACAGTTGCAGGCTGTTTGGCTTGTGGGTTTTTTTGGTGCCTTTTCTGGGATTGTGGGAAAGTGTGGTCCCAGAAAAGGTGCAGAAAAAATGGAAGCCAAGCAGCCTGCAACTGTTTTGAAAACAGAGACGTCTGGAGTCAAGGAGAAAGGCTGCCATCGTCCGGTGAGTGGGCCATCCCTTTAAGGATGTGTGGAAATGGTGCTGCACAGAAAGAAATGTCTGATATAAAGCAAATTTAGGGTTACAATTCAAGCAGCAACTATGAGAAATGAACTAAAGAAAGTAGGCTAATGGCTGAACCATTTGTCATAAGACCTTTTCTCATGCCAAAATTCTTTCCAATTACCTGGCTCACTTCATGGCACTACCCATGGACAATTCATGGGGAAAATCCATTTCTCTCCCATCCCACCCAATGTGTCCAATTTAAGAACTCGTTTAGTGCTGAGTCTGCTGCATGGATGCTTTAAAATTGCCTCTATAGGGTGCTCCATAAGAAAGAAGTTACATTTGCAAGACTTTTTAGCACATGCACAAACCTGATTGCGGAGGATGGCTTGATGGAAGTTTGCTCTTCTTTGTGTCTTCCACATGTCCTGGCATGCACAGGAAGTGAAAGACACTTGCACAGAAGCATAGAGAGTGGCACCACACATAAAGGCTTTTAATCAAGTTGGACCTCAAGATCAGCATCGTTAAGCAGGCAGGAAATATCTTGACTTTTTAGAGTTCCTCCTCCACTGCTCTGAAGTATCTCCAAACCTCACACTCTCAACCCCTCCCAAAGGCTATTGCTGCACCTAAAGTGAATAGATCCCTAAGTCAATTTAAATAGATTACTGAGATATACGCAGATCTTTTCCCCCCCTAAAAACGCAGCCTAAGTACTCTTGATTAACTGATTTGTTGTCACATTACAACCTTTGCAATCATCATCTAAAGCAAGCCACACTTCTCCGACACACTGTTACAGGCAGATTTAACAAGAGTTCAATGAAATCAGTGGAACACGGTCATGCACAGCATGGTGCCATAGCCACTGCTCAAAGTGCAGTCATTTTCTACAGTAAACGGGAATGCTGGAAAGAAGCAAGAGCAGCACTGTATCTCTAAAGAGCAAGATATTCCCCCATTGCTGCCCCCTTGTTATATGTCCATATATGTCCACATATTGTTATATGTCCATTATATTGGCACAACAAATGACTCGTCTCATTCCGATGGGATTTAACTTTTGCTGTAAAAAATATGTAATGCATAAATATTTTTATATCAGCTTGAACTCCAATAATAGCAGCAGACAATCCAGTGTTGCATTTCAGAAAGCAGGGGGAAAGGAGACAAGATGGTGAGCAGCTCTGTGCCTGGAACAGCCCCAGTCAACTCAGAAGAGAGCGGAAGAAGATTTGAAAAACAAAAAGGGCACACAGCCGCACACCCCTTTGTGACTTATTTCCCTGTAGCCCATCTTGTAAAGCACTTTTCTTTCAGACTGAATCATTGTTTGGTACTAATCCTAGCTGACTGAAAAGAAAAGCTGCAAGACAGGTGAATGTTAATCAATTTCCAACTACATACTATTTTTATTTTTAAAGTAATACCACTTCCCTTTCTAGAGGGTATGGGGAGTTCTATGTGAAACATATGGAATTGTTGCCACCACATTTAGCTTGACTGTCAGAACAAGGGCTCTTACCACAGGGCCTCTGGGGCAGCTTCCCTGGCCTCTGGGATGGGTGCCCCCCAACTACCCACAGCCTGCCCCTCCCTGGATGAAGGGAGAAAGAAGAGGAAGATTTGGGTGGCCACCCCTAGTTGCCCCTTCTGGGGCTCAGGAAGCAGCCAGCTAGTGGTTGCTGTGCCTGCCCTGCCCCTCTTGGGCTCATGCTATAGTTGGCTTGGTGGCCAGCTGCATGCATATGCACATGCACGCATGCATGCACGTACACATGCACAGACACACTTTACAGTGAGGGCCACCCCTTCCTTGAGCAAGGGATGCTTCAAGATAGGATGGCGGTGATTCTGGGGCTCCTGGATTTCTGCCCAGGGCCACAGAATCACTGAGACTATCCCTTAGACAGACTAGAGAAAACACTAGTCCTCTTTAAAAGAACCACTTTATATATTCCAAGAAAGCCAGTATAGCTTTTAATTCTCTTCAGTTTACCATGTATCCAACCATGCATTTCCTCTGACAGAATGGCTTTTCCATTGACAGAACCATTTATTGATTTGTTTAGTTGTTTGTTTATTTCATTTATACTCTGCCTTTCTCACAGAGGGCCAAGCTACACATGACGAATGACACTTGAATGGCAAGTGGATTGAGTGGAGGGCAAGTGAACAGGGAGAAATACACTTGCCGTTCAAGTGTCATTCGTCATGTGTAGCTTGGCCCTGAGACTCAAGATGAATTACATAGTATAAGATTGGTGGTGGAGAGTGCCGTCATGTCATAGCTGACTTATGGCAACCCCTAGTGGGGTTTTCATGGCAAGAGACTAACAGAGGTGGTTTACCATTGTCTGCTTCTGCAACCCTGGTCTTAATTGGAGGTCTCCCATCCAATTACTAACCTATGCCAATCCTGCTTAGCTTCTGAGATCTGACAAGATCAGGCTCACCTGGGCTATCCAGGTCAGGGCAGTGTGAGATTAGTACCACCAATATGAAGGACATCTCAATAAACAATGCCATACGGTATATAAATGCAAATTTACAAAGGCATAACAACAGCAAAAATCCAATAAAGAGATAAAGAAATGCTGGAACAGAGCAAAAGCAATTATAAGACTGGCATTAAACAATACAGAACTACCCAGTAGATGGAGGAAGTTGGAAGAAGGCTATTCCTTCAAGAACCCTTCCCCCACTCTAAGGATTCTTCCTCCAGTGAAAGAGCCCCTTAAGATAGATACTTCAGTTAAGTAGCCATGTTGGTCTACAGTAGAACAGCAAGATTTGACAGAGGCATCCGATGAAGGGAGCTCTGACTCTCAAAAGTTTATACCCTGAAAAAGTTGTTGGTCTTTAAGGTGCTACTAGACTCAAAACCAAAGTAGAGGAAGTTTTGTCAGGCTTCTCCAATCTATGTCACGATAAATGATATTTTATTAGTCCAGGAGATGGAAGCAGGAGTGGCGTCTGTGTGTGTGTGTGTAGTATGTGAGGCAAGCTCAGGAGATTGCTCAATCTACTCTGTCAAATCCAAAACACATTTATTATTTGTACTCCCTCTATGGACCTCAAGGAGGCATGTATGAAGCTCCTTTATTACACCAAGAGTCAGTTAGACCAAGAAACAGTGGCTTTCTCCAAGGCCATTGCAGTGAGCGTCATCATCTCTATAGCCGTTATCTGCTTTACAAAATCACTGAATATAATTACCATCTTGGTTGAACTTTGCCTTTACAAGCGACATTTAGACAGCGAAAATTGACAGCAAGAGAGTAGATCTAGTCAGGTCTGGCTTGGGAAATTCTTGGAGATTTGGGGGGTAGACCCTGGGTAGGGTGGGGTTTGGAGGGCGGAGGGACCTCAATGTGGTATAATGTCACACAGTCCACCCTCCAGAGCAGCCATTTTCTGCAAAGAAACTGATTTCTGTAGCCTGGTAATCAATTGTAATTCCAGGAACTCTCCAGTCACATCTGGGAGGCTGGAACCACAAGATCTCCCATCCCCACTCTACTACATCACATTTGGTTTCCTGGATGCTGTTGCTTTAGACTGTGTACATACTTTCCATACAGAAGCTTTAACTATGAACTCCTTGGCATCTCCAATTAAACTAGCTTGATCAGAAGGGTTTGGAAAGGCTTTGGAGAGGCACTGTCATTTGGAATGGACAGGACGAGATGAAACAAGGATTTGCAAGAGCAGCTTTATCAATGCATAGCTACCACTGTGCTATATATTGTTTGTCTCACCACAGCTGAAGTTAATCCATAGGATCAAATTGGAAGACTGTTTAGATATGACAATCTTTGATGGATCCGACTGGGCCAAACCCTATACATAAAGCCATTAAGAAAAAACAGCTCTGTATCTAATAATCAGCAAGAAGGACTGAGCTCATTTCCTGCTGTTGATGGCTGCCAAATTTTTACACTTTTCAAGGAGAAAGGAAATATCATATCTCCTGTAATTTACTTTCAAAATCCAGGCTCATGTTAGACGGCAGCACGGCTTCTGGGCGTTTGCAACAAATGATTCTCATTCCCCCTTTATCTATTAATACATAAAGTTTCCTGCTGTTTAAATATAAGCAACTCTTTAAAACATACTATTTTCCGTCACCTCCTGAAAGGTTATTTCAGTTTGCTACAGGAAGATGAAACCATATAGTGTATCCTAATTACCTTTGTGGGAATACTCAAACAGTGTCAAATGCCCTAAGCCCTGGCAAGCTGAAACACAGAAAATAAAGATGACCTTACTGACAGCAAACCCCCTAATTTATAGTTTCCCCTATTAAAGGAGATCCTCCGCCTTGCCTGGAGTGAATGGCTGACAATGTAGAGATCAGAGGTCACTGAAGAAATAGTTGCCGTCCCAAAACCAGGTTATTATTCTATTTATCACCAAAGAGGCAAGGCCAATTACCTTTGATGAATATCCCCTCTCTCCAGAGCAGGGTTCAAGATTACTTAATGGAGTACAGGACAAGAAGAGAATACTAAAGGTTACCATTACTTCTAAAAATCAAGCTTGGTTTAATGTACAGCTATATGGCTTGCTATCTGTTCCTCTAGGTTATGGATACCTACTGGACTATGTCCAGTGCTTCATTTCCTAGGAAAACAGTGAGTAACGATTCGATGTACGCAAACACCGTTGGTTAAAAAAATTCTTTAGATCCCATCAGTGTCTATGTGAATGGGTTTTTTTAACCTATGAATGAGATTTGGGGGGTCATAGGAAATGGAAACATTCAGCACAACGAAAAATAATAAATTCCACCCTAAAGTTACACTTGACAGAGCCTTGTGACATTTTTTATGATATGGACAATGCTGATGGGCAATTCTTTTTCCTCTTTGATAAGAAACAAAATTCTCTTAATCTACTTGGTCCATACTATGTGGTAATGATAGTTGTTATTTAGTAGTAGATTTGGAATAAACTGAAGACCGAACTATTTCACACAATGCATTATTAACGGGATTTGCTACCAGAAAATTTGTTGTTAGCCCCTGGTTCACATGACGTCTTTAAAAAGATTTTTTTGGGAGGATAAGCAACTCTATCAACAGCTCTAGTTAAATGGAACCTCTCTGTTCAGAGGCAGTGAATTGCTAAAAGCAGACAGCTTTTACTAAAAGCAACCTTATGGCTTGAAAACCCAATCTGCTTAGTTTTAAACATTTAATTTTTCCCCAAGTAAGTAGACAAACTGATCTGACGATGGCTCAGGAACTTACTGAGATAAGGATGGCTGATCTTCAGATGAGTAGGTACTATGTTTGAGCTCCCAAGGGCTGAAAACTGGCTCCTTGTCCCTTATGGACAGAAAACCTTGAACAGATTGGTGCTGATATGACTAAACTAGTGCTACTTACCACATCCTTGAACAGTCTCATTAAAAGATGGATGTGGCAAACTTCTCAAACACCATCTTGCATTTGCTTGTACAACACATTTGAGGTTTTTCCTTCTATCACTGCAAAAACTGCCAATCTATTAAGCTAGAAGAAATTTCTGATGTAGAAGGAACTGGGTCACATTCAGTTTTGCAGAACTGGACCTCTTTCCCAATGTACTATCTCATTCAGTGTATGTGGCGAAAACCCCAACATGCTGTCCCTTCTGTCAAAAGAACCTCAGTATCTATTGCTTGTTAGATAATAGCACAGAGCAGAGAATAAATTCTCAGTGCTATAGCCCAATTACATTGTCAAATTTTGTCATTAACCTGTACTCAGAGCCCATAATTTCCATGGGATGAGGCAGTGAGAAGCAATTAATGCTCAAAAGAGCATATTTTAGTGGGGGAAAGGAATGAAACAAAGCACATGCATATATAAAGAAAGAAAAACGAGACAAACTGCATAAAAGAACTGAGCCATGGTCCATCCAGTCCCACAGAAGCTAGGCAGATATTTCTGGCACTACTGAAGAATGAGGGGCAATTAAATGATGTTTACCTTCAACATCTGTACACAAAGGTATGAAAGTTCCATGTAGCTCTCACACATCTGTTTCACTATGGACAGGTTTATTCTCCATTATTTTAATTCTTATACAAAGCCGTCTAAGGGCCAAGCTACACATGACGAATGACACTTGAACCGCAAGTGGATTGAGTGGAGGGCAAGTGAACAGGGAGAAATACACTTGCCGTTCAAGTGTCATTCGTCATGTGTAGCTTGGCCCTAAGCTAGTGGCCATCATATCCTACATTAATGAATTCCACGAGTTAATTAAGCACTATGAGATTCCTACCAGCCTCCTTCCCAGGGTAATCCTGAGTCGTGGTATTAGGAAAAAGAGAATAAAATGTCTCTATTTACTTTCTCCCTATTATTTATGGATTATACCTGCTATCCCTTAGTAGTCTTTTCCAAATACTTTAGCTTTTTCCTTTTAAGAAAGACTACAACTGTCTGATTGCACTTTATATCTTTTCAAGTTCTATAATACGTCCTTTTGCAGATGGGGCAAACGGAACTGATCCAACCAGCCATGTTTCCTTCATCTGCAGGTTAAAATGGCCGGTTTTCATCCTTGTCTTTTCTCCCAATCTGAATGCCTTTTAACTTAATTTATTTTCCCTCCTGTCGTTGAGCCATTGTCTTTCTTGGTATGGCTAAGTACACAAATTTGCATCCATAAAATACAGGGCAGGTCTGAAAATGTCAAAGCTCCCTTCTGTAACTGACGTTTTATTCTTGCCATGTATTTCATTGGGAGGAGTAAAATGTCAAGTAAACGGCAATTACACAATGAATACATGACATTTTATATATTTGATGGATAAGCAGGAGGGAGGGGGGAATAGCTAAAACCATGCCTATACTTAGGGGAAGCAAACAAATTACAAAGGAATGGGGGACGAGGCAAAAAAGCTGTGCCTTGATTCTCTCCCCCCCCCCGCCCCCCACACACACTTTCAAATTGTCATGAGTTAAGTCAATATTCTCGATACAGACCTAGAATTGCTTGATGTGTGGCATTTTAGGAGCCAGCGGTAGAATGATTGAAGGCTAAAGAAGAGTCAGGAATTTTAATTTTTTTGGTTTGGATTTTCAGCCTTCGTGCTTGACTGACAATCTTCAAAATTCAAATCCTCATTGTTATTGCTTCAACGACTAACTCTTGTGCATCATACCCTTACTGCTGTGTTGCTGTCTTCCCAGAATCCTACAAATAACCTTTAGGAAGGAGGAGCCATATCATATCAATTTTTGTTTCTTAAAAGGGCACCTCTGACATCTCTTTGTCCTTTAGGAGAGATCTGCCTCTAAGCACCTGGATCACTAAACTTTCAAGATGGCTGCCTTGGTTCAGACCCGGGTCATCTGAGCTTGTCAATTTTTGCACGCCACGCTCTAGAACAGTCTTTTTATTTGTTACCTCACATTGTTTATGTCATGCACACACTGGAAAATAAATGAAGGCAGTTTGTAATCCTTAATCTAGGCAGCTGTTGTGTTTCCTACAAATGTGAAGCATAAATAACGTGCAAATGATTAAAACCTCTCCCCTTGTTTAAAAGGGAGCCATCTTAAGAAGATGCTGACATCCCAGAGAGAAACTGATGACCCATATGTTCTCAGTTTCTATCCACCAAGCATATCCTTATGTTTGGCAGACTGGATGTTACACAGTAGGCTGTTGCTGAGAGGCTAGGCAAAGCATCCACACATTTTCTCATTTAATATTCCTATTACAATGCTGTCAGAGTGATGGACACTAATGAAATTGCTAGTTAAGGCTCAGTACTGGCTGCACTTTTGTCAATGAAGCTAATTAAGGTGGACATTGCCCAGCTACCACGTGTGCCGAAGGATCGCATTTCTCCTTATGTCTCTCTCTGCATGACAAAAACACGCCACATTGATGATTTCTCTGTGCACCATTAAAGAGATTTCATTAAGCAGAACAACTTGCTCAAAAATGCAAACTCATGGAGTGCAGGTTAACAGATACCATGATCAATGTATACACTATCTTGGATTCCCTGCCCCCTCACATTTGCATCCAATGCCGTTGGTAGGAAAATTTAATTTTATTAAAACGACATTACTTTAAAAATGCAAATAAATCCTTACATTTGACATTTCATTTTTTATATTGATGTTTACCACTGGCCCATAACTTTGCATTTTAAACTAGCAACCAAGCCTGTTGTATAAACAACAGGCTCTAGAAACCTGGTGCCCTAGCCTGGTGCTTCGGTGGCTGTTCCAGCCTGCACCTTTCCTCCTTGCACCAGGGCTAGCGGCTGAGGCCCAGGAGGGACTGGCACATCTCCACTGGCTGCTCAGGTGGATGCTCAGGCCCATGCCTCTCCTCCTGAGGCCCAGAAGGGACCAGTGCGGCTCTACTGAATGAATTTGTTTGTGGTCAAAGACCATAACAATGACAATACATCCTTATCAATCACTAAAATAATTAAATCCAGCGTAAAAATGTAAAGGACATAAAAAATACATTTAGCATTTAAAATCTTATTTTAAAATATAAATAGTTCTCTGGGAACTATATTTCCCTTCAAGTGCGGCTCTGTTGGCAGATCAGGTGACTTCTGGAGCCACCACATCTCCTCCTTATACCCAGCCTGGTGGCTGAGGCCCAGGAGGGACTGGAATGGCTCTATTGACTTCTTCTCCCTGAGCCCTGGCTGAGTCCCTGGGTGTGGACTCCATCTCTGGGCTCTGACAGCTAGGTAAATCGATAACAACTGACTTTTTATCCCCACTAGTGCACCTATGCAGGGATAAAAAGTGAGTCATCGGCAACACCGTTTAACTTTTATATGTTAGGATAGGCTGTAGGATTGCTTCTGATCGTGCATCACAGAGGCTGTATCTGCATTGCAAATTTTTATGCCCCGCCCCCCATTTACTTCTTATAGCTTTCCTCAAAGCAAACTAGAATTATTTTCTAGTAATGCACACAACAGAATTTTGAGTTAAGGTGTCAGGACAAACAGAGGGAAGTCAGTGGATGGCCACAAACCAATATAAAATTATGCTCTTAATCCCATTAATTAAAATGAGTTTAGGTGTAACTGTGGCTTCATCAATATAAATAATTCTGAACAGTGCCCTAGAATGTGGATCAAAAAATCTAAAGTATTTACTTGCACTGAGGGAAGAAAGATATTTCTACAAACCCAGAGTGGGGGGAATGCACAGGATAGCAGGAAAAAAAACACAAAAATTAAGAAGTGAGGATACTTTATAATTCTCAAAACCACAACTTATCAGCTGCATGATCTGTCATTTGAAGGTTGCTTTGCAACTCCATTAGCAGGCAAGGGCACAGGAAAGAAAAGAGGAGATGCCACCACGGGGCAAGTAAAGGAAACAGGCAAGCAAGCTAGGGTGGTAGGAGGTAGCATGGTCAAGTAAGGCCAAGAAGGAAGGAGGCAAAGGGGAGGACAACAAAGGTGCCACTATCAAGGTAAGTGAGTGAGCCAGGCAGGTGGCAGTAGAGGCAGCAGGAGAGGAGGCAGCATGGGCAAGCAAGGCAATAACGGTGGAGTGAGGACAAGCGGCAGTACGGGTGGAGGGGAATTAGAGACAGCATGAGTGGTGGGAAGGTTTTTCTATAGAATAGATAGGCAAATCCCTGGAAATAATGTCAAAGAGCAATACTGTTAAACAGTGTTCAAGATGCAAGTGAGGGTCAAGCTACAAGTGACGAATGACACTTGAACAGCAAGTGGATTGAGTGGAGGGCAAGTGAACAGGGAGAAATACACTTGCCGTTCAAGTGTCATTCGTCACTTGTAGCTTGGCCCACAGTCAGATGCTAGCAGCAGCAATTGAGCTCAGTACAATACTTGTCTTCCCGCCCTCCACTTGTTTTTGTTGGCACACCACCATCTTCACAGGTAACAGGAATGGGGGGGGGGGGTTTGACCCTCAGGCCCCAAAGGCTCCCTTCCCCTGTACTATAGCATAGATTCACTTAATGAATAGGGGTGTGAAGAATGGAAAAAACAGGCTGAAATTACACACAGGATTCATTGATTCTGCTTGTCAAAGCAGCTTCCGGTATGCTGAACCAAATTTAGGAAACGAGTCTTTCCTACCAAAAAGTTTGTGTGTTTCCTTTTAGTCCATATCTTCCATCAGCAGGGAGGCACTGGACTCGCATGCTTTCCTAAACAGATCCAATCAGAACCCAAGGTGAGAGAGACCTTACATTATTAATTAACTCTCTTGGCTGAGAGGGGAAATGAAACCAATGCTCATAGTGTGAGTGTATCTCCCAACCCCACACCGAGTAGCTATCAGGGAAATGGGTCTCCCTCCCTGCCATTCCAGTCCTTGCAAGGGGAGACCCCCTCCCCTCTAGTCCTTTCAGCTGTGGAAATGTTTGGAAGGAATAGGCTGCAATCTGAAAGACACTTTCCTAGGAGTAAGCACTATTGAATGACATGGGACTTACATCTGAGGAGACCTGGGGTGCATCTTGGTTTGTTTTGCATCACTACCCAGGCACTGATCTCTCCCCCTCCTCCAATCAGGGCACTTGGAATCACTGGGAGGAAAAGTGCCACAGGAGAGGGTGGGAACTGTTCAATCAAACTTGATAAAAGCCCTGGATGACTTCTAGCATATGCTGCAATTTTAAAAAAGATTTCCCTGAAAGTAAGCACTCTTGAATAACATGACATACATCTGAGCAGACCTGTATAGGATTACTTCCATAGTATTTCAGGGTTCTCTCTGTTTCTGAGTCAAATGGCAAACATATAACTCCTCTCTTACAAAAACAATCTTGCCTGCCCCCACAGCAAAAGGAAAACTTAGATCTGTTTGGGCAGGGGGTGGGGGAATTCAGCCAATCATTCTGTCTGCTTGTCTGCTTGGGTGATGGAGAAGATTAGCAGTGAGAATGCCCGGCTTTGCAGAGGAATAGAAAGCATCAAAAGAAGGGAGTCGGATTCACCCCTCATTGTGGGAGCAATGCACAAGGAAACATGAAACCAACAGACACCAGCACAATGCAAAGGTGATAAGTTATAATAGGCATGATAGAAAAAGGAAAAAAAATGAACATGAAGGAGGCTTGTTTTTTGCACTTTTAAATTGAGAGATACTTTATTGTATATGGCCATAGGCATTCACAATCCAAAACCTTTCATAATAAAACATGCATACAGATACAATGACAATTAAATGTATTTTACCTGAAATGTAAACAGCTTTCAAAACAGATGATTTCTATGTTTTTTGCACTTGTTGCAGCAGTCTCCTACTTGGGAATGCTCCCTTGCTCCGCCCACAGACACTCACCTTCTACAGGTCCATTGTTGTTGTTTGTGTGTGTTATTGTGCTTAAGGAAAAACTTAGTGGCTCAGTAGTTTAGAGTAGGAGGAGGACTAATGATTGATGCTAGGGTTGCCAGCTCCAAGTTGGGAAATTCCTGGAGATCTGGGGAGTGAAACCTGGAGAAACCTGGAGAAAGTGGGATTTGGGAAGGAAAAGACCTTGGCGTGGCATAATTCCATAGAGTCCACACCCCAAAGTAGCCATTTTCTCCAGGTGAACTGATCTCTGTGGCCTGGAGACCAGTTATAATTCAGGGAGATCTCCAGCCACTACCTGGAGGCTGGCAACTCTAATTGATGCCATTTTTGGTTAAGTGAAAAAACAGCTGCCTCAGGGCCAAGCTACAAGTGACGAATGACACTTGAACAGCAAGTGTATTTCTCCCTGTTCACTTGCCCTCCACTCAATCCACTTGCCGTTCAAGTGTCATTCGTCATGTGTAGCTTGGCCCTTCGAGTCTCAATTCCCCACCCATCCCTGAAAAGGACACCAAGCATTTGAACATGAGGGTGCACAATAGATTGACATGAAAAACCAAACAGATCAGTTGCAAGCCAGGACTGACTGAACTGAAACAAACAAGTAATAAAACGAGATGGTTTGGGAACCTGCAGAACTGAAACTAAAACTGAAACAAACTTTCTAGATGCACACCCCTACTAAGGAGTGTGCCACCACTAGACATGGGCACGAACCAAAAAAAAATTAATGAATCAGCGGTTCATGGTTCAGTGCTGACGATGATCCCGAGATCACGAACCGCAACAAACATTTTCCGTCACCGAACCGGTTCGCGATTCGTGGTTCGTTGGGCACGGAATGGCCTCCGTGGCACTTAGAGAGCCCATATTCCCAGGGAGTCTTTTGCAGGCTCTCCTACAGCCATCACCCAAGTTTGGACAAGATTGCAAAAGGGATCTTGGAGTTATACCCTCTCCAATTCAAGGCCCCCAGGAAACTCCCACAAAGCTCAATTATACTCTCAGTCTCTCTCCCCAAAGGTTAGCAAGTGGCAAGCAAGAGCTCTGTCCCACTCCACTGCTTGCTGAAAGTGAAACCCAGCCTGGGAGCCCACGGCTATTTATAAACACAGGTCCCATTGAGCAACGCAGGAGGTCTGTGTTTGGCCATCAGAGCTGCCTATCAGGGTTTGCAGGGATGAGATTGGAGTGCCCATGGCTACAGAACACCCCCTCCCCCTCCCTCCCCTGGGTGTCTTCTCCCAACTTGTAACCACTTTGCAGCTCCGTGGTTGGAAGGAAGACCTGCCAATCAAGGTAAGCTGGGCTTCCATTTGGGTTTCCATGGCGACAGAAGGAGCGCAGACAGAGTTCAGGCATTCCCCCAGCTCCGTTGCCAGGGGAATTGATTGCTGGCGCCTGAGTGTCTGGCTTCCCAAACCGCGGCTGAAAGCACCAAACCAGGCCTCTCCCGAATGCTGGTTCGTTGGCCATGGAAAATCATGAACCGCTGGATCATGATCGTGCAATCGCCAATTTTGTGTTTTTGAAGTTCGTCATGCAGTTCGTGTCCATCTCTAGCCACCACCCACCCACCAACACCATTTAATCTTATCTCTAAAAGGGTCACATGGGAACATGTTCATACATATCTTCACCGTGAAAAGTAGTTTATTCATACCTGGATATGGGAAGACCTTGGCAGAGGAAAACAAACATGTCCCAGGGCTTCTGCTCATAACAACCAAAATAGACATTCAGCCAGCTTGATGAAAGCCAGAAGCAAAGAGTAATTTCCATAGCCAGGGTTGTATGTTTTGGCCCTCAGTTTTAAAACAAACAAGAGCTTTCATTTGAGACTTTGTTTGTGAAGCTATAAAATGGCTAGGAAATTTACCAAAAGACTGTTTGAGTTCTTCCCCGACAACAAAATCAAATATTCACAGCACCATTCAAAAATACTCTCCACAGTAACATTTTACCCAATTTGCATCTATTTTTATGCAAATATTGCCGTTAGATGCATTTCAGGAGCAAAAAAATAGATACTTACAGTGCAATCCTAAAATGAGTTATTCCAGTCTAAGCCCATTGACTTGAATGGACTTAGAATGGAGTAACTCTTCTTAGGATTGCACTCTTAATTGTAGTACAAAATCAAAGGCTGGAGCTTGCAATAGGGTTCCTTCTATTTTACAGTCGCAGAAAATCAAGGGCTGGAGCGTGCAGTCCGGTTGTTCCTATTTTACAATTGCCCAATGTACAAAGAATTTTCCAGCAAGATCCAACAAGTGCACTGGCAAAGAAGCATTCAGTACTGGTAGCATTCTTCCATAGCTTTAAAAGTTTTAGCCCACTACTGAACCTGCTTTTCCAGTATCTCGGAAGAAAAATCACCAGCCGAATTTGCACCTCTGTGCGGCAACAGCTGGTTATACATAAAGATCATGGAAGTGACCTCTGCTTATCCAAATTCCCCTGTGAAAGTCGAAAACATTATCCACATACTCACACCTGCTATCGTTTCCGTAACTATCATCCGTTCCCTGGTGAGGCAGACAACAGCAAGACCGTAAAAGCTAAAGTCAATGCAAGTTCTCTAATTTCACATAAACTCAGCATCTTCATGTATAACTAGCATTACGTGTTCCTCATGACTAAGCACTGAGAAATCCTTGTGCTGAGGATTGAGTTCCCTTTGGATGAGAGTCCTTTTGGGAATTTGGGGGATTTTTCATGTATTTTTATAAATAAAGTAAATTAGCAAATGAGGGATGTGCTGTTGGATGAGCGAAGCAATTTACAATATATAAACCTGTAATTTGGGGTGTTATTTGGAGCATCTTCAATGTTCAAAGATACCTGCACTATCCCTTTCCTGAGCTCCCCCACCCCAAAAAGTTTTACATTTTTAAAATGTTTGTTTTTTTTAAAAAAATCATTTAAATGTTTTCCTTCACGTAATCTGTGAATGAGCTGCTCCTATTATGTATGGTTTTCATTGCCTTCTCTATGGAAAACAAGAGAAAAAAATAAGCAAGAAATCGGGGGGGGGGGGCATCTCTTCCTTCCTTCCCTCCCTCCTTTGGGAGGATGGGGCAGGTCAAGCAGATTGCCTCTTCATCCCTGCTTTGATTGATGGGATGAGGGGTGGGCTTTTCAGCTGCTCCCAGGGTTGTTCTGAGAACAGAGGAGAGGAGAATGCTGTAAACTGCTTTGGATTCCGACTGTGCAGAAAGGTGGTGTATAAATAAAATAAATAAATAAATAAATAAACAAAGCTGAAGGTGGAGGTCAAAGAAAAGTTAGGCTGCTATGCGGGTGGAAAAGAGAGAAGCAGAGAAGGGTGAAGGCAAGGAGATTTACCAGGAGGAGGGAAAGAGGAAATAATATGAGGAAGGTCATACAGGGAGAAATGAGGCATCCCTCACAAGTCCTTGCAGGTTCCACAACATACAATTCGGCCCAGGGGCCAGCACTGAGCAACTGGGCCATAGTTTTCCCAAGTAGAGACTGCCAGACATAGGGAAGGAGGAAAAATTCACTAGGGGTGGGGGGTGCATTTAAAGGTAAGTTGGCTGGTTATGGGAACAAAACGGGGCAGGAAAAAGAGAGATGCCATGCGGCTTTCAGGAGAGGGAAAGTGGAAATAGCTGGGGTGACGGAAAATTTAATTCTTGTTTTTACTTCATTTATACTCCACATTTCTCCCCAATGGGGACCCAAGGTGGTTTGCATCATTCTCTTCTCCTCCATTTTATCCTCACAACAGTCCTGTGAGTAGGTTAGGCAGAGACGGGTACATGACTGGCGCAAAGTCACTGAGGGCCAAGCTACACATGACGAATGACACTTGAACGGCAAGTGTATTTCTCCCTGTTCACTTGCCCTCCACTCAATCCACTTGCCGTTCAAGTGTCATTCGTCATGTGTAGCTTGGCCCTCAAAAAGCTTCCAAGTCAGAGTGGGGATGTGAACCAGGTTCTCCCAGATCCTAGACCATCACTCTAGCCACTATACCACACTAGCTTTCACACCACAATGGTTCTCAAACTGAGATACCCCCACACTGGGAGTCCCCATCTTGTCTGCCTCTAGTTGTGAGATTTATCTACTCAGTGTAAAACATTGGTGGCCAACCTGTAGTACATATTTCTCAAGTGACATTTCATTTCATTTCATTTCATTTATATGCTGTCTTGCCACCCACAAAAGGCCCCGTGGCAGTGAATAATAGATATTAAAACATTTAAAACATGTTATATATAAAAAGAAAATATATAGGCATATAAACAAACATACAATCAATCAGGGAGGAGGACCAATAAGAGTGTACTGGGGTTATGCCAAACAGTATAGATATGAACACTACTGATGTGTGACACATCTGGAGATAAACAGAAGGTCGCATAGGCCATGTTACAATACCGAGTTCTGCTTCTGCATGGAAACAGATGTACTATGTTGCATACCAGAGTGTGACACCTGAAGTACACCTGACAAAAGTGTGGCCGCTACTGTCACATAGAATTTTTGTTCCACACTGCCTTTCACATACCTTCAGAACTTCCTGTATCAGTTTGCACCATACATCCTATCAAGGATGTACCTTCTCTACAAGCTTATATTGCTTTTATGCTAGTTTAACCATCAATGTTTACCTAATCAGTCTTGTGGATCATAGTTTAGCAACAATGTGGAGAATTCTTTGGTCGACAATACATTCCCTTATCTTTCTCCACTAAGCTACAGTTCCCAGAATTCCCTAAAGAGACAGAATGGCTATTAAACAAGTTTGAGTTTATGGTGTACATGTGCCCTAACGTTGAAATTTCTTAGGAAGTAAAAGGATGAGCTGGCATAGAAACCAATGTCTCTTATGGATCCATGACACCAATGTTAAGATATCTCAAACTATTTTTTTTTTACTGGACCATACAGCTATAGATATACAGAGGCAATCTACAAAGGCCAGTAATTACCAGTTAGTAACTTTTCTTTTGGGAGCTGTGTGTGAGCAATACAATTTTTCTTTGCTGCTGAAAACCATGATGATTTCCTGAGTGAAGCATTTCACACAGTCCTAAATCAGTGTCATCATACTAGCTTTCCCCTAGTTCACAACATGTGTCCAAGTACTGTTTTCTGTTAATATAGCTATAAGGTCCTTTCTTATTGCAACTAATTCCATCGGCTATCCATTCTTGTTTTTTTACAGTCAGGTTTTCAGTTCTTATGTTTGTGCTCTTTGCAAATACATGTTGCAATATCGTCACTCATTTTCTCCAGAATTTTTGCTTTTGGTATTTCCCCCCTTCCTCTGGCATCTTTTTTATATACCTCATTCAACCATCCTATTTTCCTAGCATCATTTTTCAGAGAAACACATACAGTGAAAACTTTTTTTGCCTGAAGCAGGTACACAAATGCCAGCATTACAAACTTACCAGCTAATATTTAACTTTAAAATGGATTTATTGTGCTTGTTGTGCCAAAAGAGTTTCTGCTGCATTTTTAAGCACATATCAATGTTAAAAGTAATTAAAAGTGGTACAAGAAAGCTATCATCCCCCCAAAGTTGAAAATAATAAAAGAGTACAACAAAATACAGCAGGATCTCTTATCCCCCCACCCCCAAACCAGGCAAGGCTTTGGAGTTCATCTGAAACTCTGGTAGAACACACCAGTTTATATTCTCTACTGAAGAACACCACCACTGCATGGGACTTCTCTGAACTACTATGGAAGCCCTCATGGTAGAAAGCACTCTCTGAGGTAAATGGCACTCTGGCTCACTAAACTAAAACCTGCTTTTCATTTAACAAATGGTTCTCAACTGATGTAACAGTATCAACAGCTCATTAGGTCACCAGCAAACTCACCAGCAGTAGCTGAAGGACAGCAAAGACAGCACCAGGACACCTCTACCAGCAGGCAGGCTAGAGAAGGCTGGAAAGCAGAAGCTGGGAATAGAGCAACCTCAGGTGGGGCTGCCTGAGGCAATCAGCAAAGGAAGGTTGGCAGCCAGCAAAGGACGCACAGGTGTGGCAGCCCAGAGCAGCCAGCAGAGTCACTCCAGGTGTGGCTGCCTAAGACAGCCAGGGCTGAGGCTAGAGTACTGGGGGGCATGGTTGGCAGGTGGAGCTGGGAATGGGTGAAGAGATATAAGGTAAGTCCACCCACTGGAGAGGATGGGTTGTTTAGGAGTGGAGGGGCTGGGGCTGGGGCTGGGGCTGGGGCTGGGGCTGGGGCTGGGGCTGGGGCTGGGGCTGGGGCTGGGGCTGGGGCTGGGGCTGGGGCTGGGGCTGGGGCTGGGGCTGGGGCTGGAAGAAGGAAGAAGGAAGAAGGAAGAAGGAAGAAGGAAGAAGGAAGAAGGAAGAAGGAAGAGGCAGCCAGGAGTCAGCCAGGTTGAGCAGGCCTGCGAGTGGGATGAGAAGGAGCAAGAGTGAGGTATACCCCCCCTCCTGCCATGGAGCAAGGCACTGCAATATCCCTGGTGGCTGCCTGGAGTCAAAGTCAGGTGTGCTGGTGTACAGAACCACGGCACCCGCGATAGAACCTGACAGATTCTTTGAGATATTTATTTACTATGAATTTATTTCAGTTATATCTTGCTTTTCTTCCCATTGGAGACCCCAAGATGCTAAAATTTTCTCTCCTCCATTCTATCCACCCTGTGAGTTAGGCCAGGCTCAGATTATATTATTAACATAAGGTCACCCAGCCAGCTTCCATGACAGAGTGGGGATTTGAACCTGTGTCTCCCAAATCTTATTCCAGCACTCTAACCACTATAAAACACTGGCTCTCAGAGATTTTTTTTCTCCTATGGCCCCACATTTGTATTAAGAGTTTTATATAATAAAGAAAAACAAAGCATAAAAAGATAGTTACACAAAAACTAACCAAACAAAAAATCAGCTAACAAACAAACAAAAATAACAAAGCATACAGACAAAACAGAAAACACAAAGAAAAAGAAAAAAAATATAAACTAAAAGAAGGCTTCTGAAGTTCTCTCAGGCAAATATAAGTATCATTTTCAAATTTTCTCTTGCTTTTTGTTGTAGATAAAGGCTCTGTTTTTCTAATGTCCAAATTCCTTAGTCCATAAATCCACAAATCATCATATTATTATTGTTTCTCTCATGTCTAAAGTCTATAAGGGATTTCCATTCAACAATAAACAAACTTATTGTCTTCTCTTCATTGTAAATTCCAACACCTTTATCAACCATCCCTCTATTGCAGGCAGTGTTAGCTTCTTCCAGTTTTGTGCATATATTAGTCTTGCTGCTGTAATCATATAGAAAAGCAAAGTTCCATAACTTCTTTCCAACCAAGTATCCATCATTTCCAACAAAAAAGTCTCTGGCTTCAATTGTTTCTTAGGTCTTAGGTTTCTTAGGTCTTTAAGGTCTTCTGGATTAATAGTTGTATTTGTGTCCATTATTTTTTTGCTTTCTTACAAGTCCACCACCACCACAAGACCATCACTGCTCACCATGAAGGACACATATAATAAAATGATATATAATAAAATGAAGGGCACATATAATAAAATGATCCTTCATAGTGAATGCATTTCCAACAAAAGTTCAAAGAACCATTGCACATTTTAGTCAGTTTCTCAGGGATCATACAACAACAGAACATCATCTAATAAAAAGTCTCCTTAAGACTAGAGCTTAATGTAAATTTCAATCCTTTCAACCACATATTTTCCCATTATTCCATTAATATGTCATATCCATTTTTTTGCCATTTAATCATGTATGCTATGGCCCTTTTGACCCCCTTATTTTCTTCCAGGCGCACTGTCACACACACATATATATATGCCATAACATTGTTACACATGTGAGAAACTCAAAGCAGATATATTCTGGCATTTCCTGCTACCCCTGAATGGTTTAGGATACATGTTTTTGGAGAGGGAAGCTCTCTATTGGGTCAAACGTTGAAGAATCACATGTGTTGTGTACTGCATCCATGCATCTCCTTAGCTGCATAAATTGTGGGTCCATTCGGAAGTTGCAAAAACTAATTATTATTCTGCATTATATGGCAATGAATCCATAAGCGTGAAGTATTATATGACATTAAGTGGCCATCACAGTATTTTTAATGCTTTATGATGGTTCAGTGCTCAAACCACCATGGCGTTCATACTATCATTAAGCCTGACCTCAGCTAATCTCAGCTTGTCTCCAATGCAGAGGGTTGCTTAATTGGTTGATTGTATATAGCCTGTGAGAATCATCTTTCCATCATCCATAAAAGAGTCACGTAATCAAATCCCCCCTCTGTGAGTTTGCTCAATCTGACTGGTTAATGACACTTTGATTAGCAGGAAACCACACCAAGCCTATCAGGCTAACTAACCATCAGTCCTGTCAAAAAGGACTGGCTAATGATAGCATTCGTAATGAGACCCAGAAGGGCAATTTTCCCTGCTGTGCGATTTTTCCCTTAAAGCAATCAAGTAAGCAACTCTGATACTGCCGGCAACAAACATTTTGCTATCGGACTGCTTTATTTTATGTGGAGACTCTTGCACACTAGGGAACTGAACAACAAAGAACTCATTATGAATTTTTCCCAGTCACTGGAGCCACTTGCAAATTGACCCCTAAGTGCACCCCACAAACACAACACAAAGAAGAACCCAAAACTGATTACAGTTGCCTGTCTGAATATTAATTGTCTAGACAATTCCTGTCATACATTCCAGTCTAGGATGTTCGTTTAAGAGCATGTGACATCTTTTTTCCATTTATGTGCACTTTTAAGATTCTGCCACATTCTATACCCGAGCTTGTTTGTCATTAACTACTGTACTTGAAGCACTAGCAGCAGACATGAAAAATTTATTGCTCCTCTAAATTTTCAACAGATTTCTATAAACATATATGGTTATATGCTGCTTTAATATGCTTAAGAGCTTAGTAGGAAGGTGTGCACATTAATAACAGGAACTTTTAACAGAATCAAGATTTTGGCAACATAAAAACAAGCTCTGGAAGTCACGTTCGGCCCAGTTCAGACACTACAGAACATTGCCACTGGTAGCTGCAAATTCAATTCAAGGATTCTTCCTGAAGTACCACTGTACTTAAAATAATGTTCCCATTGGTTATTACTTGCTGTGAGGTTTCTCCTTTCTGACACATGCCACCAAAGGCAGGTAACCATCAAGAATACTCTGGTGAGGACTAAACATGCTCCAGGAGTACAAACCGTTGATAGCATCTGAGAGTCAAAAGGAAAAATAAGGGAAGGAAAAAAGAGCCTATTCAGTTTGCTCTGAGGGCCAAGCTACACATGACGAATGACACTTGAACGGCAAGTGTATTTCTCCCTGTTCACTTGCCCTCCACTCAATCCACTTGCCGTTCAAGTGTCATTCGTCATGTGTAGCTTGGCCCTGAGAACTCATGAATTCCTGAAGAGAAGATTTACATGTAGGGTGGGGGTTTCTAAATTGTTTTCCCATTCTTTGATTTTTCACGAGCACCTAATTTAGAAACAGTAACACTAATAATTGTGTATCTGAACAACTGCATTAGATTAATTCACCAGTTGGCTTTTGGGTATTCTGCAATTCCACCTGTTTTATGAGGTGATCCTGAGCAGCAGTAGCCTATAATCCAAATATTTATTTGTGAGCCAGTTCACCAAAAGAAAAGAATCTTAAGGTATCCTGAAGATATTTGCTGTTTGCGGCTGCCTCTGGAATGACACCATTCCCTCACCCTTGGAAGCAGAATGTTGGTTTTAAGTTCGAAGAGTCTGATTTGGAATGCCAGTCCCATTGCAAATCCAAATGTCAAGCAGAATTTTCCAACAACCCTTACTATAGAAAACTACCCTTACCGGGGTGGGGAGGGGGTGGGGGGAGGAATTAAAAAATAAAATGCAGCCAGTGGACAACTGTGTCTAGTTGTATTTCAGAAGCCATCAAAGATGAAAATCTCATTTGTATGTCTCAGGATGACAATTTAGTCATCCTTTCGGCCTATCTTTCTCCCAAGAGAATAACTATTTAGCATTCACATCGTTTTCCATAAGTTGGTTTAAGCCAACTTTTGGATGCACCCCCCCCTTGCAAAATACTACATCCTAAAACAAGAAGAATCTTCCATCAAACCTGAGAAAGAACTGAGCTCAGTATGACACCAGCTGAATTAATGTAAGGCAAACAAGTGTCACACAGAACCAAATCTTTCAACAAAGATGGGTATTAGCTAAGCTATTAAGTGTCAAAAAAAAAGAAAAAAAAAAGAGGGAGAAGTATTTCTAAGAATCTAGGCTTAGAAAAGCTTTGAACAATGTTGATAAACACAAATTATTCCACACAGTGTAGTATATAAATGTAATAAAATTCACGGGCTATTCCATGCTGATAGGCACAGTGTATACCTTCAACTGAACCAAAGGAAAACATTACAACTTAGTCCTGAATAGAAATGGGAACGATCCACATTACGAATGAAAAAAACCCATGATAATGACGATCGCGTGATCGTGACCCAGTGGATGGTGATCATCCACAGCCAACGATCCAGCGGTCGGGAGAGGCCTGGATCAGGGCGTTCGGGCTCGGATCATGGATCCAGACACTCAGGCGCCAGCAATCTATTCCCCGGGCAATGGAGCCAGGGGAATAGATTGCTGGCGCCTGAGTGTCTGGCAATGGAGCCAGGGGAATGCCTGAGCTCTGTTTGCCCTCCTTCTGTCGCCCTGGAAACCCGAATGGAAGCCCAACTTTCCTTGATCAGCAGGGCTTCCTTCCAACCAGGGAGCAGCAAAGCAGTCACAAGTTGGAAGAAGACACCCAGGGGAGGGAGGGGAAAGGGGTGTTCTGTAGCCATGGGCACTCCAATCTCATCCCTGCAAACCCTGATAGGCAGCTCTGACAGCCAAACACAGACCTCCTGTGTTGCTGAATGGGACCCATGCTTTGGCCTCCACAATCCACGATCCATGGCTCGGGAACAGGAGATGCTCGGTGCGGGTCATTAATTTGGGATCATCGCCGGCACCGATCCACGATCAGCTGGATCGTTATTTTTTTTTGGAATCGTGCCCATCTCTAGTCCTGAACTCCCATTACAGCAGTGCATTTACCTGTTCAGGTCCTCATCCTTTCAATGACACACTAAGTTTCTCTGAACTTCATGCAGATGCAAAATTCTGATAATTTTTGGATGCATTAACAGACACATGTACTGTCATCCATACTTGATTACTTATCCAAACATACATTGCCCTCCAATAGCACCCCCAAAGAAGAAACAAATGAGAAATGGGCAAAAATATGCATGCACATGAAACAGATGTTTTGTTACTGAACTATAGCCCCTCTGGCAATGTACTGTAATGACAGTGATAGAAGAGGTATAAGCCTGCAACGTGGACAACTTATACACCCAACAATGTGTGAACTGGCATAAGGTAAAAGATGGGCAATGGGGAGGAAAGGACACCTGAACATGATGGAATGCACCAAGTTTCCAATGCCCCTAGAAAGATGCCCCCCCCCATCAGTCACAATGGAAGATATTCCAGTGTCAAGAGCTCTTTAACCCTCAAATGGACCAAAATGTTTAAACTCAAGGACTGCATTAATCTTTTAACTACAAGCCTTTACAAGTTCTTTACTTGAGCAGCCAACAACACTCTTGGGGCCAATTCAGGTCACTAAACATGCTTTCGGAAGGCAGTGGCTCACAAAGGGGCCTGTAACATTTGACAATTGCCCTTAGAGTGGATATTTGCCAATTGCATTGACAACATTACAGTGAATGGTTGCCCATGTTACATGCAGATTTGCCAGTTGGCACCTGGGCAAGAGAATCTGGGGGGCAAGGTCAACTCTTTTGATGTCACATCAATGTGCAACGTCACTTGCAATGTGAAACCAAAAATGGCATTAATGTGCCATGACAACACTCTACGATTCACCCCCAAACAGTATGGTCGGGGTCATCAATTTGGTGGCCCTGGGTGCCTTTGCCGACACTCGACAGGTGTTTTTAAAAAGGCTTCTGATTGGCTATGCCACCAGTGCTTGTTTTATTCTTCCTTACTCATCTTTCCAAGTTTGTTTCCTAATTATTACTCTTCTCCCCTGCACTCAGGCTTCCTCTGTGTGTGTGGCTCCACCTCCTATGGTGGTCATTTGGAGATTGGCTCCACTCCCTGAAATAGCCATTTTGTGGTTGCACCCACCATTGTGTGTCACAGGTGCCAACAGGTTCAAAAAAGTTGGGGACTACTGCTTTATGGTTATGATGAGCTGGGTTTTTAATCTTGGGTTTTAATTAATATCGTTTAAGGTTTTTTTAAAAAAAATATTTGTATTTTGTAAGCCATCTGAGGCAGGTTCTTGGGGAGGCAGCATAAAAAATGTTCTAAATAAATAAATAATATGAAATAGCAGCATGACTCTTACCAGGCCTTTCCCTCAAAAGACACATGCAAAACAGAGGAAGAAAAAACCCAATATTCTTATCTTCCAGTAGCTAGGTTGGACCCAACCAGCTTTTTTGACAGAAAAAAAGAGAGGAAGGTGTGGTTCCTTGACTGCAGACTTTATACATTGCAGCTCCCATCATGTAGTGTAAAGGGAAACAAGTGAGATGGAGTTAAAATGGTTGAATCGAACCTTCTGGTACAGGTGCTCATCAGTCCCATATATATCCTTGACTTGAAAAGCAGTGAAGAGCAATCTCTAACCTGGTATTATCCTGTAGAAAAGGGAAAGCACTCTCTTTGAAAACACACATTTGAACATGTTTGAATCTAGTACTATTAAAGCCTTTGTTCCAATCATTTAAAGCTACTAAATTAGGAACATCAGGACAAATTTTGCAATGCTGTTTCATTCTGACTCAACTCAGAAATGTTAAGTCATCTTTAATGAATACTTAGTAGAATCAATAAGCACAGTGAGCTTGGAAGGGCAGGTTTCTCAGCAAGCTATGTAGCTTAGCAGTGAAGTGTCAACACAACTGCCCTCTTCTCTTCTATAAAAACAATAAAAAAATATCTGCAATACAAAAGAAACTGTGTATTGCAGCTCTAATACCTTTGGGATGGAGGAAACTCATCCCAGGATAGCTATTTGAAAATGGTAAAATTCCTTACAGAAAGGCATGGAATTAAATAAGATATCAATAGCTCTAAGGGATCTTTTGTCACATGCATAATTGCTGCTTGCATGAGCAACAACAGAAACACAGTTCAGGTTACATGCCTCTGGCATCTTAGGCCTAGCAAGCGTTTGTTTATCCCCACCAGACTGTAGCATCGGTATTTTATGCTAAACTCCCAACAAAGCAATCCACAAGCCTGAGGAGAATGGATCTTCCTCCTGTCCTTTTTACAACCAGATGATTACCAAGTTTCTGTATCTATTCCCAAACAAAAGGGAGGACGAATCGAATCCAAAGGCAGCCCAAGGTAAACATAATTAGTCTTCCTTCTGTGGTATCAGGATTAGCATAATTCTGCATCTGAGGGCCAAGCTACACATGACGAATGACACTTGAACAGCAAGTGGATTGAGTGGAGGGCAAGTAAACAGGGAGAAATACACTTGCTGTTCAAGTGTCATTCGTCATGTGTAGCTTGGCCCAGAGAGTCAGAGCCCATCAGATGCACTCGATCAACTCTTAGAATGTATGTATTTGGCAGCCACATTATATGGCGCAAGAAACAAATGATACGGGGGAGGGGGGAAGGCAAGTTGTGTGAAAGGGGCTCCCGAGAGCAGTGGTATTCTACTCAAACACATATCATTTAAATGCAATTTTCAGATTAATGTTCTTTCCAAATATCCACTTGTCTGCAGTCCCATACCTGAACATATGAAAATGATGTATTCCAATCAAATCATGAGCCTGTGTCACAAAGAAAAGTCTTTCCAAACACTTGTCATCCAAGATTCTTTTTAACTGGGCATACCGGGGAATGGACCTGGGACCTTCTATCTGCAAAGCATGTACTGTCAATGAGCTTCTCATCTCATTCCCAATGCATATAATGTACCAAAGCACCTATTATTACTGCTAAGGTTGCCAACTCTGGTAAACTGAGCAAGGTATGTCATAGACTGCACCTTCCAAAGCTGCCATTTTCCCCAGGGGAACTGATGTTTGTCATCTGGAAATAAGTTGTAATTTATTATTTTATTTTTATTTTATTTATGCCATTTATAATCTGCCTTTCTCACTGAGATTCAAGGTGGATTACATAGTGTAAGATTAGTATAATTGGTATCAAAGACATTTCCATACAGTGTCAAGGACATTTCCATAGACAATGCCATAGGATAAATAAATACAGTTTACAAAGACATAGCATTAGCAAGGATCCAATAAAGAGCTGAAGAATTCTTGAAACAGAACATAATCAATTCTAGGACTGATATTAGACAACATGGAGCACCAGTAGTATATAGGAGTACAAATTTAAAGCAACAGATAATATGTAAGGCAACATAGTGGCAAAGTCTATGGTCCCTAACTCATTAGCGAAGTATTTGAGACCCCCTCCCTACAATACCGCCCTCCTATCTGAGTAAAAAGCCTTTTTGAATAATCCGATTTTGCATCATTTGTGGAAAGCCAGGAGAGTGGGGGCTCCATTGACCTCCTCAGGCAGGCCGTTCCACAGGATAGGGGCCACCACAGAAAATGCCCATTTATAGGCTGCTGTTGATTTCACCCATGTGCAGGCTGGCACCTGCAAGAGACCCTGTTCAGATGAGCAAAGCTGCCATGAATGGATATAGGGAAGGAGGCAGTCCTGTAGGTATGCCAGATCAAGGCCGTGAAGAGGATATTGACAAATATGCGAGCTAGAAGAGTGTGCACACACTCTCTTGCCTATCATGGATTAGAATCTTCAGTAACCTTCCCTGCATATCTTTGACCACTTCCAGATATAGTATTTTTCCAGCTCTCAGATTAAATGTTATACCATCCACTGAATTAAAGAGTCATTTTGAAGGAATTCCTTTTTTCAGAATGTTGGTGCTTTTGTAGCATGGGGAAAGTCACTTGGCTCAGTTGGTTGTTGAACGCGTGTTATTTAGTGAAGATACGGAGAGGTGGATAATTCTTGGTTAGAGAAAAATGAGTTTATGAGTAATGACAAAAGGTTATCTTTTCTTTCATGTGATACTATTCCGAATATTACTAAGGAGATATTATTACCTCATAATTCAGCATAATTTTTTTTAAAAAAAAATTCATAATTAGGGTTGGTCTAGAAGGGAAAAGGGTTTTTTTTCTCCTTAAGTCAGTGTCGTTAGGTTTATGGTTATGACTAATAAAGCTGTACCATTAAAGGAAATAAAAAAGGGATGCACTTTAAGTGTACCTCAATAAACATTTGCAAATGAATTTTCCTGTTTCACACAGAAAAATCCTTTTGCAAACAATTGTATAAGTGTACTGAAAGGGTATTATCCAACATGTGTGAGAGCAGCCTTTGTTAAAGCTACCAGAATTAATCTGGGCTTTCTACACACCTCTACATTGCCACTAAATTTTGTCTAAACTGAAAGTACAAGGGGAATTGGGAGGTTCCTGTCAAGGCGACCCATGCAAGTCATTTCAATAGGAACACAAGATAAGATAATGGCGAAAATTCTGGAAGAGATGCGTTCTTGTTCATGTGAACCCTAGGGTTACTTTGAAAACTTGCCACGTTTCAATATTGGTCATTGTAGACTAGCAATAAGGCACATTGTTTCGGAAAATACAATGGCCATAGCAGTACTTCCCCCCCCCCGTTCTTCTCCTTGCAGCATCGGTCGAGGGTGGGAATTAGGGAAGAGATGGGGGGCTCCCTCCTCCTCTGGCCCATTGACTGCCACTCAGCTTGTGTGCGGCTCTCCCAAGGCCTCAGAGAGGCAGTGGGGAGTCCTGCCTCCCCAGCCGCATCAGGATTTTGAGAGGGTCTTGCCGCCACGCTGAGCCTTTCTGCAGCAGCAGAGGACTCCTCAGGCGCCGCGGCAGCGGTGGGCTCCTCTGCAGCGGCAGCGGGCTCCTCTTGTGGCAGTGGGCTAGGCGGCAGGCTCCTTCACAGCAGCAGACTCCTCAGAAGCCCTGAGGCATCAGGCCTTCCTGCAGCTGTGCTAGGCCTTTCTGGACCTGAGGAGACAGTGGGGAGGCAAACTATTTTACCCCCAATTCGCTTCTTATCCCTGAGTACTGTGCCTGGACAGGAATAAGAAGTGAGCCATCGGCAACACGGCTTGCTTTTTAGATAGTAGGATATGCTTCTCAGAAAGTAAAGCTCTTCCTCTCATTAGAAACACAGAGCTGGAAAGTAACCACAAAGATCATCTAGTCCACCCCCTGCACAACCTAGGAAATTCACATCTAGCCCCCCTACCTCTCTCACTGACCCCTGCTCTATGTCCAGAGGAAGGCAGAAAATACTCTAGGATCCCTGGCCAGTCTAGTCTGTAGGAAAATTCCTTCCCGACCCCAAAGTGGTGATCAGCATTATCCTGGACATATAAGAAAGGGTCATGAGAGCTAAGCACCAGCTCATCCCTTCATGTACTCACTCTCTTGATCTGTTTACATTCATATTAAGTGAGAGAATCATTATAGCTATCAGATGACCATCTAGACTCTTTTTTAAATACTTCCAAGGAAGGAGGGCCCTCCACCTCCTGAGGAAGCCTGTTCCACTAAGGAACTGCTCAAACGATCAGGAAGTTCTCCTAATGTTTCGCTGAAAATATTTTTTGCTTTAATTTGAACCCATTGTTTCTGGTCCAACCCCCTGGGCCAACAAATTCCTGGAGGTGTACTCTTCTTGAAGTGTAGCATTCAGTGGCAACAAATTCCTGGAGGTGTTCTAAGACACATAGGAGCAGTTGCTTCTCTGAAGTTACAAGATCCCATAGGACTGGCAAGCATTCCATGCAAAATGAAAGTGTGCAATCCTAGAATGCACTCTTACCATATCTCCTTTCAGTGACAGATACGCAAGTATCTTCGCAGAAGAATCAATGTAGAAAAAAATCAGAAATATAGAACTAGGTATTGTGGAAAGCCACTTCAGATAAGAGCTTCTCCCTCCCCCCACGCAAACAATACATCTACCCTCTAAACTCTGGGCTACTGTTGATGTGGGCGGAGAAGCAGGAAAAGAAGCAGCATGACTCATTGGCACTTCTCCTGCTAAGTGTGACCTGCTCATCATACCTGTGGCTCAAGGAGCCATTACTGAACTTCACTCTAAGATGTGTGTGTTTCCCCTTTTCCTGAACATATGAAGCAGCTCTCAGACAAAAGCATCTTTAAAAGGTACAGTCTATTTTCTCCTTCCATTCTGTCTCTTATTTTCATGAATGTATATTCCCTTCCAGTGTTCTTTATACTTCTAGATCTAACAACTAAATGTATAGTTATAGAACAAAATAAAAGGCAGCTCTCAAATGAACCCTCAATGCTCAACTCTTAAAAGGTTATGCAAGGACAAGAGCCGTTTAGAGTGGGGCATGGAAATCTTACCCCTAACTTACAGAAGGCAGGACCAACCTATCAAATACATAGCACATACAGGACTGCTTTCCTTCAACTTACTTGGGACTTCAGGGACATGGTCAGTGCTTCGCTTGCATGCTGAATCAAGTGAATTCCTCACAAGTCAAAGTCATTTCTACTTATACTTAACAAAACACATTTGCATCCAATAGTGAACATCAGGGCTTTTCTTCTGGGAAAAGAGGTGGTGGAACTCATTGGGTTGCCCTCGGAGAAAATGGTCACATGGTTGGTGGCCCTGCCCCCTGATCTCCAGACAGAGGGGAGTTTAGATTGCCCTCCATGCCACACATGGAAGGCAATCTAAACTCCCATCTGTCTGGAGATCAGGGGGCGGGGCCACCAGCCATGTGACCATTTTCAAGAGGTTCCGGAACTCCGTTCCACTGTGTTCCAGTTGAAAAAAAGCCCTGGTGAACAAGGCAGGCAACATTTGAGGAGGGAGGAGCTTAAGTTAAGAACAAGGCAATTGAAAAGCATTTAATGTGGGGAATCTTGAAAATGGAGTATAAATGAACTGTACTTGATAGTATGATACAAACGATTATTGTCAACATATACCGTCATGGTTGGGTTTCTGTTAAAACTAGGATATTTTAAGCCGAGGAATCAGCTTTCTATCTCATTTTGTGATGCTCTAAAGCTCCATCAGTAAAAGGTTGGGTAATGATTAAAATGATAAAGTAAAATTTTTGAGTAAGCTACCACTGACATTGTTGTCCTCTGAATTCTAGGAAACATTCTTTTTCAATCAATTGTTCATTTATTTAGATATTTATACTTTACTTGTCTCCCCAGTGAAGACACAAAGCAGCTTATACTGTAATTCTTCCTTCCTCCATTTTATCCTCACAACCACTGCCATTGAGAGGTAAGTTTGGCTGAGAAAGAGTGACTATATGGTTGCTACGAAAAATTCTCTTAAATCCTTTTTGTCCAGTTTCTCCCTGAAATCCAACAAACCTTTTTAAAAACTTCTTTTCAGGAAGTTGGAATCAGGTTCTAATTAGTTCCTTTTTGATCGAATAGAAATTTGGAGATAGAGGAGGGGCAAGAAGGGAGATTCTGCAACATTTCAGAATTTCACTTTGTAGATGTTCAGAGGCAGGCAAGCTTTTCTGTTTTTCTGTTAGAGAACCAAACTGGGGTGTATAACATAAAACAAATGCAAGGGCTGAAGTTACAAAAGGGCACCTTGATTTCTCTTTGAAGAGAAACGAAAGAGAAATTCTGCTTTTTAAAGAGAATATGAAGAATCAATGGCTATATCTTTAAAATTTGAATTTTGGAAAAAGAAATTCCCCACCTCATAACAACTATAAGTTACTGTCTCAAGATCTCCCAATGAGCTTCAGTGTCAAAGTAGGAATTTGAACCTGGGTCTCCTAGTTTGGCACTCTAACTACTACAATGCAATTGTGTTTTATTATTGAATGGTATAATATCTTAGAGACAGATTAAACAGCCAATCCAGCTAATCCATGCAAAACCAAAAACCAAAAACAAAATCCATGTCATTGTTTGCACCATCATTTCTGTCAGTGACTGATGGCACCAGTCAGGCCCCTGTACATACAGCTTCCCATGTCAAGAGCATTACTCACAATGCATGGTTAGAGCAGACACTGCACATGTTGAAAAACAATCCTTGGCCAGATTACTGAATGAACCAGCCCCAGCTTTTTCTAAATTTGATGTCCCCACTGTGCTGTAGAAGAGGGCCATTCATTCAGCTGACCAACATCTTCTGGTGGTCTCTGGCCCCAAGGATGATCATCTAGCCTCAACCAGGGCCAGGCTCAAGAAGGCCCTGGCACTTGCCTGGTGGAATTCCCTCTGCACCAAGTGGAATGCAAGTGGAGTACAAGTGAACAAGGAGGAATACAAGTGAGGGCCAAGCTACACATGACGAATGACACTTGAACGGCAAGTGGATTGAGTGGAGGGCAAGTGAACAGGGAGAAATACACTTGCTGTTCAAGTGTCATTCGTCATGTGTAGCTTGGCCCTGAGTCTGTTCACTTGCCGTTCAAGTGTCATTCGTCACTTGTAGCTTGGCCCACAGGCCCTGCAGGACTTGTTACAGTTCCACCAGGCCTGTAAGATGGAGAGGTTCTTCCAGGCCTATGTTAGTGGTTGAGGTTTGGGTGGGCTACTTGGTCAACCTCTCTGTTGTGGCCTTGGTTCTCTGTTTAGCTGAGAGGCTAGATGTTCACCTAGCCTCGACCAGGGCCAGAGACTTTTCGTCCCTGGCACTGGCCTGGTGGAACTCCCTCTCCACCAAGACTAGGGCCCTGCAGGACTTCTTACAGTTCTGCCTGGCCTGTAAGATGTAGATGTTCAGCAAGGCTTATGGTAGTGGTTGAGGTTTGGGTGGGCTACTTGGTCAACCTCTCTGTTGTGGCCTTGGTTCGCTGTTTAGCTGAGGTAACTGCAACCTGCCTGCTCTACTCTACTGAATTCCTGATGAGGTGTATTAACATCACACTTCACTGCTTGGATTTGGCTGGAATTTTTTCTATCTTGTATTGTATTATTGATTTTATATTGTATTTTATGTTAGTTTAATATTATTAATGTTGGTACCTGCCCTGAGCCTGCTCACAGGGAAGGCGGGCTAGAAAGACAACAAATTGAACTGAACTGAATTGAATTAAATAATCAAATCAAATCAAATTAAATGGGATGGTCATGCACACTCAATTTAAAATACCTCACAGGGTTGTAAGGATAAAATGGAGGAGAGGAGAATGATGCAAGCTGCTTTGGGGTCCAATTGTGGAGAAGGGCAGGGTATAAACGAAGTACATAAATAATGTAGCCGAAAATGGCGGGGGCAGATAAAATGTTGGTGGGTGGCTGGATAGGAAGGACAGAAGGAAGCAGGGAAAAGAGAGGGGATATGGGGACTTCCGTGAGGAGGGGAAAACATTGCCCCACTATTGGGAATAAGAGACAGAGACATAATCTTGGGTAATAAAATGGGCCGCTTTATTTAAATAAACAACAGCAAACTTAAACTACGGCAAGGGCCTAACTAGCGGTACAGGTCAGGCCCTGGGGTCGCTCCGTACCCCGCCCTGACCTGTCTGGGCGAGACACCCGCTGCCCCGGGTGCGAGCCATCATTAAGTGGCTGGGACCCGGCCTGGCCAGGCGAAGTGGTTCACCCCTGTAAAGCTCCCCCACCCGGCCGTACGGCAGCGGGGGGAGACTGGCTTGTACAGGGGTTCCCCACCTAGGGCGTCCAACCACGCAACTGGGCCGTACGGCAGCCAGCCACTTCTGGCAGACCCCGATTCCCCACCAATGGGGAGGTGCCAAGGGTGCTCACCGGCCCGCTACAGATTGTTTCCTAACTAACAACCTGCCACCCGTGACTTTAACTCGGCCCCCCAGGCCAGTTAACCTCAACCCCACAGTACGAGGTAGGCGAAAAAACTCTAGCCACCAGGGCCAATCAGGGGCTTAGAGAGAAAAAATTCCTACCTGGCCCCAAAACTGGCGGCCGGCTAGACCCGCACTGCTAGGGTGAGGTGGGTGGGCCGAGCACGAGGCGCAACTGAAGCCGAAGGGGCGGAGGAGCCAGCAAACGCTGCAAGACTCCGCCCCCCAGGCTAAACCCCAGATGAGGGGGTAGAGGACTCTGCCTCCATCCCTTCAGCGGGGCAAAGAGCTGCCACCAGCCTAAGGGGGCAAGCCCCTGGCCCGGTTGGCAGTATTGCCCCACTATTGGGAATAAGAGACAGAGACATAATCTTGGGTAATAAAATGGGCCGCTTTATTTAAATAAACAACAGCAAACTTAAACTACGGCAAGGGCCTAACTAGCGGTACAGGTCAGGCCCTGGGGTCGCTCCGTACCCCGCCCTGACCTGTCTGGGCGAGACACCCGCTGCCCCGGGTGCGAGCCATCATTAAGTGGCTGGGACCCGGCCTGGCCAGGCGAAGTGGTTCACCCCTGTAAAGCTCCCCCACCCGGCCGTACGGCAGCGGGGGGAGACTGGCTTGTACAGGGGTTCCCCACCTAGGGCGTCCAACCACGCAACTGGGCCGTACGGCAGCCAGCCACTTCTGGCAGACCCCGATTCCCCACCAATGGGGAGGTGCCAAGGGTGCTCACCGGCCCGCTACAGATTGTTTCCTAACTAACAACCTGCCACCGCAGAGGCCAAGCCTCTGCTTAGGCCTCAGCGCCCCACAAATGGCTTAAGGCCAAACGCAACCCTTGCCGCAGGTCATTCAAGAAAATATCATTACCTCTGCTAGAGAGGTGTACACCATCCCCTCTGTAGAGGTCAGCAGACTCGGCCAGGATCTGCGGATGGGGTAAATATATCCCCAAACCACCGGTCATTGCTTTAAAGAGGGCTCTATTGGCCATCCGCCTAGCCCTTTCAATAGCATTGTGGTCCAATGCTTCCCGCCACACTCTGCGCGGAAGCATTGCCGACCAAAAGATCAGGACACCGGGCCATCTCTTTCGAATCTCCACGAAGTCGTCCCGTGCCTGCCATGAAAGGGCCACGCCCTTTGTAAGACCCAGATCGTTGCCACCTAAATGAACAACGAGAATGTGCGGGGGAGGGGAACTCCTTCCCGTGAACAACAATGGCAGTAAGCCAGCCCAACGCAGGCCTCTTCTGCCCTGCCACTCCACCGTGGCCCAGCGGCTGAGTCCAAGCTGGGACCCCATCTGCGTCCTCTTCGCTTGGTGCGCCGCCCAAAAGACCATGCTATGGCCACAAATGAGGATGCGTACCCTCTCGCGCCATGCCACAGCACCTGAAAGAAAGACAATATCAGCATGATTGGCTCCCGATCAAGGGCCTCACATAAGATTTGTAGGCAGCGGAACGCCACCGCCCAACCTTTTGGATCTCCGCTCCGGAGTAACCCATAGCTGCGGCTGTAGAAGCCGCACCTATGCGGAAAGAATGGGTCCCAAATTTGACCCCATCTAGCCCCAACTTTGAGAGGGCCCTACCCGTGACAGTCCAAAACTGGTACTTTGTCAACGGGGAACCATTGCCATGGCAGAACAATGCCCCGGGCGCTGCACCCCGAGCCCTGAGGTACTCCCTCAAAGCCCCCACTGGGCACAAATCTTTAAGTGCGCAGCGACCGATAGTCAAATCTACCCCTTTTTGATGCTGGTCGGTCTTGGAACGCCTAATGCGAATCACCACGTGATCTCCCCGTAGCTGAACATCAGCTGCCGAAATAGCACTACCAGAATCATCCTTAAGGGACCGGGGGACGAGCTCACTAACTCTAAGAGCTCCGAAAAACGCGATCAAGGAAGCTGCATGGAATAAAAGCTCCTCAAAATGTGAACTGCAAACCGAGGGCCACATGGCCCTCAAACCCTGAAGGATACTAGGTGAAATAGGCTGCCTGGCGTCCTTCACAACAGCAGTCTCCCTGGACCAACCCTCCAACATCTTCCTTATGCGGAAGTCACCTGTGGGGTCGACAAGGCCGCGAGCCTTTGAGGCAAAGCCCAAAGCGGCCAGCTGGCTACGAATGTATTTTACCCTGTAACCCCTACCTTTCTGGGCGACACAAAAACGAGCTACGTGCTCGACTGGGATCGGCCAAAACTGAGGTAAACCCACCTCCTGCCTGAAGCCACCAAAGTGCCTTACCGCCCTGTCGTAGGCTCTCCTGGTACTAGGGGCCAGAGCTAACTGGATAGCCCTGAAGGCCTCGGATTCCCAATCCTCCATAGCTCCGGAGGAACCTGGGCAGGCAGCAAATCCGCCTCTGGGGCAAGCTGTCGAAACCGGTTCATCTGCAGACGAGACAAAGCGTCTGCCACCTCATTGTGAACCCCAGGCACATGCTTGGCTAGAAACAAAATATTAAGGTGAAGGCACTTCAACGTGAAGGCCCTGACCAGCTTCATCACCTTGGGGGATCTGGATGAGAGGGAATTCATGACCTGCACCACTGCCATATTATCGCACCAAAAGTGCACCGAGTGGTTGGCCATTTCCTCTCCCCATAGGTAAACAGCCACTAAGATTGGGAAAAATTCGAGAAATGTTAGGTCCCTACATAGACCCACGCGCACCCAAGCGTCAGGCCACTTTGCAGCACACCAGTGCCCCCTAAAATAAATTCCCAAACCTGTAGAGCCAGCTGCGTCGGAGGAAACCTGCAGCTCACCCTCCAGCAACAATTCCTGCCTCCAAAAAGAGACGCCATTGAAGCTGCTCAAAAACTGGCTCCAAACTTCAAGGTCCTGTCTCATACCAAGAGAAATCCGAATCCTGTGATGTGGGAGCCGGAGCCTCCCCATCGCCCCACAGAGGCGCCTTAAAAAGGCTCTGCCGGGTGCCACCACTTTGCAAGCAAAGTTAAGGTGGCCTACCACCTGTTGGAGCTCCAATAGAGAAACCTTCCGTTTACTTAAGAGGGACAGTAATCTCGCCCTTAACTCTTGGAGCTTCGCAAAGGGTAACCTGGAAGTTTGTTGCTCTGTATCCAGCTCAATACCAAGGAAGGTCAGTACCTTCGTGGGGCCTTCTGTCTTCTCATGTGCCAGAGGGACACCTAATTCCTCAGCTAGAGCCATAAAGCCACTCAATAGCCGGGCACATTGTCCAGACCCAGGGGGTCCAACGAAGATAAAATCATCTAAATAGTGGGCGGAGTCACGGCAGCGCTGCCTCCGACGAAGGGCCCACTCCAAGAAAGTGCTGAAACGCTCAAACACAGCACAGGAAACCGAACAACCCATCGGAAGGGCCCGGTCCATGTAATAGCTGCCCTCAAAGGCGAACCCAAGGAGCTCAAAGTCCTCCGGGTGAACAGGGAGAAGGCGAAAGGCAGACTTGATGTCGCATTTTGCCATCTCCGCACCACGCCCACATCGCCTTACAACTTTGACTGCTTGGTCAAAAGATGTGTAGCGCACCGAGCATAAATGCTCAGGTATTGCGTCATTGACTGAACCACCCCGGGGGTAAGACAGATGGTGAATTAGGCGGAATTCACCAGCTGCCTTCTTAGGTACTACTCCGAGGGGAGAAACCCGTAAACAAGGAACAGGAGGGGAGGGGAAAGGGCCTAAAACCCTGCCCTCCGCACATTCCTTCCGGATTTTTGCCCTTACTACGTCCTCCATCCCACCCACGGAACGCAAATTAGGTGACATAAAAGGTGTCCTGGGACCCTGAAAAGGTATCCGAAAACCGAACGAAAAGCCATGCAACAAAAATTGGGCATCAGCCCTGTTAGGGTAACCAGCCAGCATGGCCCTAAGTACCCTCACCTTTATTGGGCTGGGGCCCTTTACCAGGCCCCTGCTGCCCAGGGGGGCCACCCCCTTTTTTACCAAATGGCCGCTGTCTTTTACAGGCATTAAGGGCGTGCGGACCTCTGCATGTTGGGCACTCATGGCCAAAGCGGCAGTTTTTACGGCTGCAAACCCCTTTTGAGGTGAACTCGAAACAAAGCAGTCGGGGCTGAACCGACTGCCCCGCAGAGGTGCGGGAGCCGTAAGTACCCTGCTGAGACACCCAAGAAGCCGGCGATGCACGCTGGACGATGTGACCGCTATCTGATTTATCGCCGACTGAGGATTTTGCCGGGGTCATCAGCTGCAACCATAAATGCTGATGCACCTGATCCCAGGGTAAGGAAGGATTAAGCGCAGCCCGCATGCGGAACTCTTCATCATATTGCATCCAGGCTGCTCCGGCAAACTCCGTATGGGCCCTATAAATAATATCCATGTATTGGAAGAGTGGGGCGGCCCTCCAGGGCTGAGCCCGCGCTATGACCCCCGCGTAAATGAGAAAGCCTGGCAGCCAATTAGCCCAGGTTCTGTCGATCTTACGGCGCTTAAGGCGCTCCTTGTCCCTATCCTCCAGGTCTTCTTTATCCTTCTTCTCCAGTTCCCTGAAGAGAAGGGTAAAGATATCTACATAATCCCCGCGCAAAATCTTTTCCCTCGTAGCCGGGGTAAGGTGATCACCTAATGGCATAGCCGTGTCACCCACAGGAAGAGCCCTATAAGGCACAGAACCATAATGGGACCATGGAACACCATAATAAGACCCCCATGACGGCACGAGGCCCATGCCTTGAGCCTGGGCTGAGGGGGCCATCCAGCCGGCTGCCCCAGTTGCCCCGTGCAGCTGGCCCGGGACAGCCGGCTGGTTCCAGTGGCTCCAGTCAGGAACCAAGCTGGGACCAGGTGGAGCACTAGCATGTGTACATGTAGCATGTTGTATAGTTTGATGTGCCTGACCCCATGGCCAGGTGCCCGGTTGCTGGGCAAGCGAACACTTACCCTCGGTCTCAGGAGGTTGCACCACCAGCGCCACTTGCCCAGCGTCCTGGGTCCAATTCCCCTCCATCTCTGGTGCTGCCGGCTCATTCACTTCATCCTCGACGACCTGACTGGCCGCAGAAGTAGACGGAACCGATGTACTACCAGAAGATGCCCCCTCTAAAACTGCCAAACGAGAGAGGATATCATTAAGAGACGCAGCCTTAGACGCAAGCCTAACCGGTCTCTTAGATGCAGGCTCAGCCGGCCGAGCGGCAGATGCCCGTGCCTGCTCCAAAGCAGCAATCCTAGCTAATATATCACGTCTGGCGGGAACATCATCCTCCTCGTCAGATGACAATGCCGCGGCAGCGCGTTTTGGCGGGCGCCTGGCTGGCTGCTTACCCTTCGAATTACCCACCCCCTTCTTGGGCCCCATCCTCAAGAAATCTCACAAGCAGGGAGCAGTGGTGAAGACAACAGCAGGCAGTCACTGCCACCCGCCGAGGTAATGGAACCAGACCCAACCAGCTAACAGCTGGGGGCGTGAGCGGAGAGGAAGAGCCTACCCACTGCCCACTACTCAGCTCAGGGCAGCAGTGGGATGTGAACCAGCAGATCCAGAGCCAAACCACTTAACCACTTTGTCAAAGCAGCTCTAATACAAGGACGAAGGCCCCGTAAATTCTGCCCCCTACCACCGATAAGGAACAAGGGGGGGGGTATGAAGGCCCCGGAAAAATACTGCCTTATCACTTAACAGTGCGGAGGCCCAGATGGCTGCCTGACGGAGACCCAAAATGGCTGCCGAGGTGGGGTCAAAATGGCCGACGCACAGCTAAAAGGGGGGGGCGTGCTGAACAGCACGGCTGTACACGAGCCAGCACTGGCAGGGGAGGGAGCAAACTGCCCGCTGCACCCACCCCTGAGCCGCCCGTAAGGCAAACGGAGGCGGCGTTGGGGGAAGAGACGGCTATCCCCTTATGCGCCCCCCTCCCAAGCCGCCCGCCCGGCCAACGAAGGCGGCGGCGGGGAGAGAAATAGCCTTCCCTTTAGGCGCAAATCCGCTGGCGCCGGGAACAGGGCAGCGGGCCGGCCGAACGGCAGCCGCGGAGCAAGAAACGCGGCAAAGCCGCCCCCTCAATCCCTTCACTCCCTCGGTTGCTATGTGCAACGGGAGCGGAGGCGGAGAAACGGCCAAACCCCACAAGGGGAAAGGAGCGGGCAGCCGCCGCGCTTCCGAAGCCCAGCCGACCCAACCAGCCAACACGGGAAAGCTGGGATCCAGCGCAGAGCGATGCGGCCAAAGACGCCTCAACCCGACGATCCTCGTAAGGAAAGGCCTCGTGCTGGGGAGCAAGCGAAGAGCTGTTGCTTCCACCGAGCACGAGGCGCAACTGAAGCCGAAGGGGCGGAGGAGCCAGCAAACGCTGCAAGACTCCGCCCCCCAGGCTAAACCCCGGATGAGGGGGTAGAGGACTCTGCCTCCATCCCTTCAGCGGGGCAAAGAGCTGCCACCAGCCTAAGGGGGCAAGCCCCTGGCCCGGTTGGCAGTATAGTGTGGAGAAGGGATAGAGGGGAAAGTGAGGAGCCCCTCCTTGTTCCCCATTTGTTATAAACTATTATTAACTGTTTTGATTGTGAGGACAGAAATACACTTGGAAAAACTGCTGTAAGTCACACTGAGTCCATAGGCTACAGCGGGACGTAACTCAAACAAGCATTCATTTCCCCCTTTGTTTTCATTGCCATAAGAAAACCAATGAGGCTTGTTTAGTCCATTTTCTGATTTGTTTGGTAACCACCAGTATACAACCCTAACATAGTAATAACACTGGCTCTGCCTGCTGCCATTTACAATTTGCACTGGATGTCAATGGGATTAGGGAAACTGATTGCAGATATACAAGAAAGGTTTACTGTAGTGAAGTTATAATGTTACTTAAGCAAAGCAAGACCGGCCCTTGAAAGCAGCCCATGCTCAAACACAAAGCTTGTTCCATGAACAACATATTTCTGAGGAAATACCTCGTCTAAATCTCTTTGGATTGTGCCACAATAGGCTAAGTATTTGTAAACACTAGTGCTGGGGGTGGGGTGGGGATGCTGAATTAAATGACAAAGGATGTGAAGTTTAATTTTAGAAACATTATTTATTTTTGTTCCTTAGGGTTTTTTTTTTAAGAGAAAACTTTTAACTTTTGTCAGGTTTATACCAGCACAACCCGTACACAGTTCTTGAAAGATGTTAAAGAACTTTGGAAGAAAATGGATGGTATTACTCTAAGGTACATAAAAGATGCCATGGTCACATAAAGAGAAGGAAAAAGGCTTTCTATGGGAAAATGAGCATGCCTCTTGCAGTTCTAAATTACTGTACTTTAGCTAATATTGTAATGCGAAGCTGACAGCTGAGAAAAAGTAGATTAGAGGATAAATTATCCCATGCCACAACAAAATATGTTCACACTAAAATGGGCATTTTGAAGAAAAAAATACTTTCAACAGATGCTTCATTTTGAACACTCTTTACATTACTGGCCATATATATTCCCTAGGAAGTACCACATACATGGTACATCACAACCAAATTGTGTTCAGTAAAGTAATACATTTTAGTAGCTCAGCTAGGCAAAAACATTGTCAGTCATTTTCAGCATATTCCTTTCACATTTGCACGCTCACTCACCCGTCTGCATGAATGCCAAGTGAACTGTCTTCATGCTTCATAGCAAATTTAGAATCTGTGCCATGTAAGAATCTGAGACTACTGGATCTTTAAAATACCTCCAAAGATTCTTGCCCTCATGGTGGCAAGTTTGAAAATCTGTTAAAAATCCTGACTCTGTGTAGCACAAAAATCTGTGTATACACAAAAAGTACAACGTATGAATTGCCTTTAACTGAGACTCACTTATTGCTACATTTAATCCTGAATATGCAGTTCAAAATAAGAACAATGGGTTGGCCCAAGCCAGCTTTCCTCCTCAATTCCACACCATATCATAGACTCCATCCCACATGGATTTTGTACATGCAGCTCCTGTGATTCTCAACAAAGATGGTGTCTCTTTTCTTTTTCAGCAGCAGAAAAGTTTGCTGGATCCAGCCCCAATATGTTTTGGCAACGTTTCTGCCAACTATAGTTTGGCATCTTCATGAAAAAAAAACAATACACACATTTATTTCATGTCGATTAGCCACTTTCCAGATCTCCAAACAACTTAGAAGTTTAAGACTTCATGGAATGACTATTTTACCAGCCAGCCATTATGCCATTCAACAGTTAAGGAAGTTGGTTGTTGTGGGTTTTCCGGGCTGTATTGCCGTGGTCTTGGCATTGTAGTTCCTGACGTTTCAGGAAGTTCTCTGCTCTCTTACCTCTTCTGGAAATATGGCAGGAGGCATGATGTCACTTTTGGGTTTTTTTCCAGAAGTGATGTCATGCCATCATTGCCAGCTGCCCCTCATGTCTCCTGCTGGTTGTCAGACTGGGCCTAGCAATCCTAGAGCCAGCTCTAATCTCCAGTTATGTATATGCGAGTATCCAGGCGGTGATACATTTTCAGTGGATCAACTCCAGTATTACTTTGGGAAAATCTTACATAAAGAAACTATATTCAGCATCAGGAGAAGACGGCACACCCGGACGCATGTGAAATGCACTCAGGCTGGGGGCTCCTTTTGTCTCACCACATGGAGGGAAAGGCTGCCCTGCATTCCTGGGCATCCAGCTCTTTGGGAGGTGGGACCTGGCCCTATAAAGGGTGGCTGTGCCTCTGTAGGGCTCAGTCAGCTTTGAAAGCTCAGCCCACCCACCGCACCCTATGGCAGTACAGGATTAGCTGGTTGCTGGTTACCAGGGTCAGGTAGGATTTTTTTCTCCTTTCCCCAAATTAGCTCAGGGAAGAGGTGTTTTTCACCTACCTTGTACTGCCCTATAGGAGTGATATTTGGAGTGGTTGGAGCTGTTACCTAGGTCTTTGGAAGGGTCGATTTGGGTAGATAGAGCAGCCTGGTGAGCACCCGGTGGCACCTCCACATTGGTGGGGAATTGGAGTCTATCAGGGATCGGCTGGCAGGCTTTACAGCTGCCAGCTCAGAGGGCAGATTGCCTGTGGAACCCCCTGTATAAGTCCTTCCCTCAGGCTCCATGGCTTGGGGTGCTTGAAGCTTTAAGGGAGGAACCATTCGTCTGAACAGCCAGGTTACAGCCACGCACATAGATGGCTTGCACCTGGGGCAGTGGGTGACTTGCCCAGACAGGTCGGGGAGGAGGTCCAGGGTGATCCCTTGGTCTGGACTTGTACTGTTAGTGATGCCCTTGCCATTATAAAGTTTTCTGTTGGTCAATAAATGGCCCAGATTTATACCCAAGCCTTGTGTCTGTTGCTTCATTCCCAATTGGGGGGGGGGGCAAAGGCAGTGTATCTCTCCGGCTCCATGTATGCCCAGGTTCAATTGCCAGTCATAAGGATCATGCGGCATAGCCTGGGAAGACTTCTTTGTGGGATGCTGGAGAGATGCTGACACAGAGAAGACAATCCTGGGCTGAACAGACTCTGAAATACGATGCTGCCTTATACAATGCATTATTTGTGTAAACGCTGCTGCTGCTTCAGGAGACCCTGATGCCAGATTCCTTCTATGGAGGGTATTTCAAATGGATTCCTAGACAGAGAACCTCTTTAGTGGGTAAGAGAAGATCTGTGCTCATTTTAGTCCTCTGATTTTTCCAGGGATACTTATTCTTTCACAGTTCATATCAAAACAAGGCTCAGTTCTTTTTCATCAGTAATGGAGGGGCAATCTCTTGCCTGGGGCCAAAACATGTTCTACTCCCGTGACTTTTTCAATCCATGAACCCATTGGTTAGAGCCAACTGTGACATTTATTTCCACCCAATCATCTCCATTTCTCTCCAACATGCAAATAAATCAGATATGAAGGTAATTTCAGAGCTTGTTATGCATTGAAAGGCCTCCGTGGAAGTGGTTCTCTCAAAATGTTATACTTGTTCTGAAATTTAGATATTTATGCTCTGTCCATCCCCCGCCCTCCCAATGGGAACCTAAAACAGCTGATTGGCCCAAGATCCAGAGGAGTTACCTGTGTTAGTCTGTATTAGCCAAAGAGTCCAGTAGCACCTTGAAGATTAACTAACTTTACTGTAGCCTTGAGTGGCCCAAGGTCACTCAATATAATACCGGAGGAGCTAAATAGGGGAAATAGATATTTGATAATACATATAATAACAGCAGCAGGAATAGTATATGCCAGATACTGGAAAAACACATATATACCAACAAAAGAAGAATTAATAGAGAAAATCTTAGAGATGGCAGAAATGGACACACTGACAGAATAAAAGAAAAAAATGGACATGATGGAAAACAAAAATGGACCCCGTTTTACAGATGGGTTAAATGGAAGTATAAAATAGAGACATAACTATATGTTAGCAGAATGCAATCAAATGAATGAGCAGAGTAAAGAAGTACTAGAATTAAAGAATGCAGACTTACAGTGATAATAGCGTAGTGAAAATAGTATAATTATGATGGAACTGTAGAGATGAAATGGAATGTATGATTTATAACACGTATCCAAAGAATGTAAGCCTTTTGATTAATTTTGTTATTAGAATAAGATGGAACTAAAACAAATAAAAATATATTTTTTAAAAAAAAAATTAGAGTTTCTAACCGTGTATATTGTCCTGAAATGGCGGCATACTCTCTCCTCAAAAATGTATTATGAGCAAGAAACTACCGGATTGTCTTTCACACACATCCTTTCTCTAGTTCAGTAGCCCAACTTCTTTAGCCTTAGTAGTGTCATAATAGTTCAGTATTGTAATCCAGCCCCTTCCCTGCAATTTCTCATGGGACTCCAACTTCTTAAATTATAATATAATTAAACTGAATTCTTCAGAATGGAAACATCTGAAAAGGCCGTTGACAGAGCAAAAAGATTAGCTAAGTAACACACTGAAGTGAAAAAAGAACTTTGAATCAAAGCAACCTTATTTGCAAAAGCAGTGCCACATTTAGTAGACTCTGGCATATAAGATCTGTCAGCTAAAACACAAAGTAAAAGATCAGATGTCTATATAGTCCAAACTGGTGGGTGTAAAATAAAAGCGTTCACTTAGAACATTTGAAAAAGGTCACGGAAATGCAAGGTTGCTTTCATGTATCTGCCAAATATACCATTTTCCATTTCAGACAAAATTAGCTAAAACATACAAATCACCGACTGAAGATATCTTGACAAGTTGTTTTGTTTCTGCTTTGTTGAAGGACACAGTCATCTGCAGTCTCCATTCAATATCTTATTTGTTTCATTATAATAGAGAGACCTTCATATAGAGTGGCCTTAGAGAAATATTACCAAGCTATGTTACACAGTCAATGCCATTATTGTTTCATACAGAATCATGTATCCATCACAAGCTCACACACAAATATATAATACACTGTATATGTATGGGCCATGGGTTTGTCATATCATCAAAGGCAAAGAATAGCACTAAGCACCTTTTGTGCAAAATTTAATCTGATGCCAATTCAATTCTTCTAAGAAGTTGGGGGGGAGGTCCACTTGTGGCTGGGTGGCACATTACCCTCCCCAGGGATATTTATCTGTCCCTTTTTATCTTTGTCTTCTGCAAGCAGCTAAAGACTCTTCTGTTTTCTTTGGTGTTCCCTCACTGACCTTCCCATTCATGCATCTGTTTATATATGGGTGTATATGTTTTAAAGCTCATTATAATGTTTTTGATTGCTTGCCACCTTGGGCTGCCCGGAAGTCGGGGTCTGCCCCCAACTCCACTGAGGCCACTCCTCAAAGGTCCTTCCCAGTGGTGGCACTGGGACCCTCTCCTGGGTCATCTCCCCTTCCTGAGCCACCGTAGTCACTTCTGGCACAGTGGTGGTTGCCTCCAAGGCTCCCAGGAGAAGACGTGGGAACTCTGGGGCATTGTTGCCTAGCAACACAGGGTACAGCAAGCCAGGCATCTTGGTGACCTCCATGCGGTGGGGGGTCTCGAGGTACTCTATCGTCACCCAAACAAGAGACCATCTCTGGGCGTGACTGGACACACATGAGACTTGGGTCCATCTGTGGACTGGTAAGTCTGGGGCCAGGAGGGAGGGGTGGACCATTGAGAGGGAGCTCCCCAAGTTGAAGAGAGCCTGTAGTCCTTGCTGGTGCAGCACCATGGAAGTGAATAGGCCTGGCGCCCCCTTTAGTTTGGCATCAGGCGGCCATGAGGCTTCCCATGCTATAGCACACTCCTTTGGGGGGTTTCCCATCGGCCTGTGAGCCTCCCACAGCTGCTCCAACTCTTGTGCCAGCCCGGCCTGGGCTTCCCGGTGCTGGGCTGCTAACTTCTGCCAGAGGCTCTCCTGCCGTTCCTCCAGCCAACATCTGAGCCAAGCGAGACCCACTCCTTTTGATAAGGTCTCCTCGTCATTCCGCTGCGGTGTGTCAAAATTCCCTGTATGAGCCACCAACTTGTCAGGTTCTGTCAAGGCCATCACCCGATGAGATGCTGGCCTGCTTGACTTCCACCTTAAAGGACCTTTAAGGATGTCAGGTTCTGCCAAGGGCGCCGACCTGTGAGACGCCAGCCTGCCTGACCTCCACTTTAAAGGACCTTCAGGGAATAAGTGGGATCCCGCTATGTGGAGGGAGGGGGTATACCTCACCCTCACACACTCTCAGTCCACTCACAGGTCCCCTCAACCTGACCTTGTCCCATCTGCCTTCCATGACAGCTGCCTCCATCCAGCTGTCGGTCTTATTCCTCCTCCTCCTCTTCTTCATCTTCTCTCCTCCACCTCCTCTCCACTGCTCACTCATTCTCTCTCTCTTTCCACCACTCCACCACACTCCTACACAACAACCCATCATGCCCTATGTAAGGGTGGACTTCCCTTATACCCCTTCCTGACTTCACCTCCCAGCCATGGCCCCAGCACCCTAGCCACAGCCTTGGCTGTGGTAGGCAGTCACGCCTGTGGCTGCTTTGCTGGCTGCCTTGGCTGTCTCTGCTAAGGGCCTCAGGCAGCTCAACCTGTGGCTGCTTTGCTTTCAGCCCCACCAGGTTCTGTCCGATTCCTTCTAGCCTGCCTGCAGGCTGGGGCACGGCCCTGTGCTGCCCTTCCTCTACTACAGGTAAGGCTGCTGACTGTCTTGCTGCTGGCTGGCTGTCCCTGCTTCCTGGGCTTTCTCCCTCTGGTCTGATCCCCTCCTAGTTGTCCTCACTCTCCCTGCCTGGGCTCCCAGCCTCCCAGCAAAGGGTGGAGCTAGCTGGCTTCCACCTGCCCCTTCTAGCCCTCTGAGGCTTGGGTGCTTCTTTACCTCCCTCTGTTGCTGGCAAGTTTGGGACCTGGTCTGTTTGTGTGGCAGAGTAGCTGCCTCCTGGCTGTGCCCCACCTGTTCCTCTTGGCAAGTCCAGGGACTGAGCCTCAGACCCTGGACACCATTATTTTTATGCCTCAAAATTTTCTTTATGCATATCCCTACTAGCTGATGCAATGGTTGCAGAGAAATAACTTTTCTTTGCTGCTATTGCCATAACTCATAGGTTTTCCAGTGGGCTCTGTAGCATGCTCTATTAGATTCAGTGTGAGCTTTCCACCAGCATCTTTCTAGATATCTTCCAGCCCTCTTTAGGTCACCCAGCTCTGTGGTAAGTCTATTTGCCAGGTGCAAATTGATGCAAGCAGCTGTATTTGGGAATTTGTCTGCTTTGATAGGGAAAGAGGATGGGATGGGATTCTCTTCTCTTCTCTTCTCTTCTCTTCTCTTCTCTTCTCTTCTCTTCTCTTCTCTTCTCTTCTCTTCTCTTCTCTTCTCTTCTCTTCTCTTCTCTTCTCTTCTCTTCTCTTCTCTTCTCTTCTCTTCTCTTCTCTTCTCTTCTCTTCTCTTCTCTCTCTTCTCTTCTCTTCTCTTCTCTACAGACAGGCTAGGGTGAGACAAACCAAACCAAAAAAAGAAATCAGATCCTAGTTTTAAAGACAGAATGTTAATGTTAACAGTTATAGAAGAATTACTGTGGACAAAATTTGGTAAATTTGATAGATCATTGAAATAATTTAAGTCAGCTATAGCTAGTGAAATGGACGAAGGGGGAAAGATTGAACCTAAATTTCAGAAACTAGAAGAGAAACTTCAAAGAACTCTACAAATGATGGAATGGAAGATCAAACTTAATAAAGAAAATTCTGATAAAGTGTAGAGATTTGGGGCAAGAGATTTGATGCCACAAGAAAGGGATTTCAGGAGTTGTGAAGGAGAAGTAAGAGGAATTTCTAAGCATATAAAGCAAGTTGATAATTGTGTTAGAAAGTTTGATTAGGATTCATGGACTGAAATAACAACTTGAAGGAGAGTCTTATTGAATTGTTTACTGATAGCATGAGACTGGAGTTTAGTGAAGAAATTAGAACTGGCAAAGCATTTAGTAAATTTGTGAAGAAATCTTATCTTCCAAAAAACATTCTAGTTAGATTCAATGAAATTCACTTTAGGAAGGTATTGAATAATTGCTGTACCAAGCCTCCTTTGATTATGGATGGTTGACAAGTACTAATATTCCCAGATACTTCTTCAATTAGTGTGTGAAGGAGAAAGACCTCCATTTTTTTTAACTTGAAGTTTGGGTAAGGTGTATACCGCTGGGGATTTCTTTTTAAACTATTTGTATAACACCAAAAAAATGCAATCACTGTATCAACAGTAGAAGGAGAAAATTAGCAGGTTTTCTGGGACACACCCCATGAAGTAGAAACAAAAGTGTTAAATGAGGACTAGGAAGAAGTTGGATTAGTGAGGAGGGAATCTTTAACTTTTAAAAGCAATCTTTTATGGTCTCTATAGAAGAAAGAGAAATAAAAGTTCTTCATTTCAACTAGGCATGTCTGTTTATAGTCATTTCATATATTCTTAATATGGCTAATTTTTTCAACTTCTGTGTTAATATTATGGGTCTGAATAGTCCAGTCAAGAGATAGAGGCTTCATAAAACCATTTGAATGATATTCCAGATATTCAGCCTCTTCAAGAAACAAATGAAAGTGGATCATGAAATGTACTTACCTTATTTAAAGTACACAGGCACATCTAACAAAAAGAAAAAGTTATTAATGTAAATGGCTACCTATATTAGATAAAGCCATTTAGATGATATTTGTCACTGAAGGATTCTGTTGACAGATGGAAGTTTACCTTCGAGCTATGTTTCTAACAGAAAACAAAAGACATTGTTTCATCTAAAACTGATTAAGAAACAGGACAGTTATAAAGAAGGAGATCTTATATAACAGCTGGAAACATGAATGCCATATGTGATACTTGGATACTTCCAATAGTAGTTAATCTTATAATCTTATAACATCTTATATATCATCTTATCTTATAACACAGAACTTTATAACCTGGCTAAAGGAAGATAATATGGATCTTATGTATATTCAACACAAAAAGATAAGATTGTCTGCCTTCATAGATGCAAAGTAAATTCCAGGAGAGATTATATCTTCATTTCCACAGAATTAATGAGGAAATACAGGAAAGTATCTATACAGCCTGTGCTATGATGGGTAAGTTAAACAGAGAGGCACAACAGGCCCAAGGTCACCCAGAGAGCTTCCATGTCAGAAGAGAGACTTGAAATGGATTGTCCTAGTCTGACACTATAACTACTATGCCATGCTGGCTCAATTGGCTAAAAGGTTTCATGGATCTCAGAGGGGTCTGAGCCTCATGTATACATGGAACTAAGAGCACCCCAACTTACAAAAGCTGGGGTTTTTTTAAGGAGCGTACAACCCCATCCAAAAGAGGCTGCTTCTTCAATCCCTGGTTGTGCCCCATCATCATCAATATACAGCACATCAGCCTTATCTAGACTGAGCTATCTTCCAGCCCAATACTACATGCCAGTACATGATCAGAATATCTACTGTCTCATTTGATGCTGCTGGAAAAAAAAAAGTAGAGTTGGGTGTCTTTGTATGGATAATGTTCCCCTCCAGATTTCTGAACACCACCCAGCGATTTCTTGCAGTTATGAAAATAGCATGAGGAACAAGATGGGTACTTTTTGGATCCCATGAAATGAGTGCTGTGGAGTCGAGCAGCTATTGCCAGCACCCACACCTAGTTTTTGTCAGTAAGGATGGTTTCCAGAATCCATATTAGTAGTGGTCTGATTTTAATAAAGAATACATAGTTCTGTTTGGTTTCTCAGTTAAAGCAAAGGAAACAAGTTAAACATGTGTGAACAGATATTTTCCATTAAGCAATCTGCATATATAAATATGTTTTTATGTAAGTATGTTTCAAGTTTAAGTCTATTTTTAGCTGAGGCCCTGGCCACAGGATGTGTACCTTTGGACAAAGTCTTTGGGACATTAGATTAACCTTTCGTTGGAATGCTTGCTTAGTTCCATTAGAGTAATGATTTCTGTATTCTGAACTTGGGTTAAAAATGAACTTCAGCTTAATGTGCATTTTGTACAGATGGAAAAGCTCTTTTTACAGCCTGAGCTATAGACCAGCTCCCTGAAATGGCCACTTAACTGCATATAAACTGCATAAATCAAGGAAACAAAACACGTAAGCAAAAACCAAATAAAATACTATATTGTAAAGCAAACAAAAAAGGAAACTGAAATGTTGACAAAGAGATAAATGCATAAAAAGTTAAACTGAACAGTTCACTTTCAAGTACCTGTACTCATCAGTCAAGTAGGATCAGAACACTGAAGCATAATGCCCACGCATCCCTATCTCATAGATCCAGAGGAGTTAGCCGTGTTAGTCTGTAGTAGCAAAATCAAAAAGAGTCCAGTAGCACCTTTAAGACTAACCAATTTTATTGTAGCATAAGCTTTCGAGAATCAAGTTCTCTTCCGAGAATCAAGAACTTGATTCTCGAAAGCTTATGCTACAATAAAATTGGTTAGTCTTAAAGGTGCTACTGGACTCTTTTTGATCCCTATCTCAGTCAACCAGATCAGTGAGATACTGTGGTCAATGACATCAAGAAAGACAAGGTCTAGGAGGGTCATTGCTCATTGTCCTAGCAAAGGTCATCAAGGTGACCAAAGCAAGACAATGTTCTAGATAATAGTTTCATCCAAGAAAGTCTGGAGCAATCTCTTGATTGAGCATCTTTCCTCCAAATGGGATATTTATGACTGTACAGTAGTTTATTTAAGCATTTATATGCTACCTTTCAGCCACAGCGAGAGACAAAATGTGGCTTATAAAGTATGTGCAGAAGTAAACACATTTGTATGCTACAATACTGCAACATCCTCAGCTGGAGCTGGTTTCACTAAACCCATAAGCCCAATACCTGGCACATGCACAAGAATTTGGACAACACAGAGAGGAATGGGTGATGAAACCTGAAAGACCATGGAAACTCCCAATCCCAACTGTGACACATAAGAATCCTGGAGGACAGAGAGATAAACTTCTCTCTTTTCATCCAACAAGGGATCTACAACACATGTAGCTAGATGAGTCTAGAACCAGGTCCTAAATGACAATTGTCTGGAAATAGACTAACCTGGCATTTAGAAGCAGTACTTTTTGTCCTAACAGTGTACTGATCATGCTAACATGCTGGCTGAGAGAGGTACTAGAATGTAAATACTGATTTTCTATATTAGTGAAGTCATAAAATGTTCTCAAAGTGGTCGGTGAAAAGCCAGATTTCAACCAGCTCAAAGAATTAGTCAGAATCTCAGTTTTGTTCCTCTCGCCTAACTTAGTGGCCATGCTGTCTATTGCTCTGGTGGGAACGAGGGCAGCAAAGGCGACAATTCCTCGCCGGTAAGTGATTCAGCTTGCACACTGTGGGGCTACCTACCCGCTTCCAGCTTGGAGTGTTGTGGGGCTGCCTACCCACCTCCAGCTTTTTTTGCTTTGTTGCCACGGGGCTGCCTACCCACACTGTATCCCATCCTTGTCACCAGTATTAAGTATTGTGATTTCTGCTCATAGTGATTTCAGCTAGTCAGGATCTCAGCTCATAACAACATCTTTATTGAAGACCAGGAGCAGAGAGACACATAAGCCATGTCCCCTGTTTACGTAACAACCAATGAAAACACATAACTAGAATCCTTAATTTGCATTAACTATATACAGAATAACATATTTACAAGATTGTGATTGGTCTTTATTCAAGAGGACCGGTTGGCTGCTGCCAACAAGAAACCACCAATAGAACTAGAGACTTTAGGAGCCTAGCATTTATTAAAGCTAGCCCAATACATCACACCTCCATCGAGCCCTGCGATCTCATCCTGATGGCTGTCTCCAGGATGCCGGGCTTAAAGTTAAAAAAGAGAAGTGCCAGTTCAGCATTCCCTGGGTGGAATTCCTAGGGTTCCTTGTTGACGCTGAGAGCATCCACCCAATGGACAGCAAGGTGTGCGCTATCACTGACACACCGCCACCTCGCTCAAAGAAAGAGGTACAAGCATTCCTGGGGCTCCTGAACTTTTACCAAGTGTTCCTGACATGCATGGCATCACTAGCAGAGCCCATACATCGCTTGCTAGAAAAGAACGCTCCGTGGACCTGGGGCTGGAAGCACGCCATCGCATTTGCGGCCGTCAAAGAGCTTCTGTCTTCCAACTCTGTGTTAACACACTTTGATGAACAAAAGCTGCTCATCCTCGCTAGTGACACTTGGCCGTATGGAATTGGCGACATCCTGAGTCACCGGTGGCCCTCATCGTGTATTTTTCCAGGACATTATCAAGAGCCCAATGCAACTACACACAAATTGATAAGGAGGCCCTTCCCTTGGGTGCGGGAGTGAAATAATTCCATGACTACATCTACGGGTGCCCATTTGAAATCACAACCCACCATAAGCCTCTGCTGGGCCTCTTCGTGTCAGACCGCCAAACACCACAAGTCATACCCCCTTGTCTGCTATGCTGATCAGTGTTCCTGTCAGGCTAGGATTACCAGCTCTCCTACAGACCGGGAAGAGCCATCGGGCATGCTGACGCCCTCAGCCGTTTACCACTGCTAGGACCTGCTGCTGACCCATCTCCTGCGCATGGGGTCATGCAATTAGAGGAATTGCCTCAGCCGCCCCTCCTTATGTTGGACATTACTGCTCACTCTGCCAAGTACCCCACCATCTCCTCAACTGGGTAGGGAGGGGGTGACCTGCTGGCAGGGCTGAATCTGAGTTCCAGCCTTACAGCTCCCACCAGCACGAACTGTCGGTGCACAAGGGATGCCTCCTCTGGGGAAGTAGAGTCATAGTTGCCCTCAAGCTGTCAGCGGGTGCTCAAGGCCCTTCATGTTTGGTACCTGGGGATCGTGAAAATGAACGCCTTGGCCCACAGCTATGTGTGATGGCTGGGATTGAACTTAGCAGTGGAGAGATGGGTCCAAACTTGCCAGTCTTGTCAGGAATCTCACCCCGACATGCCACATGCCCCTGTACAAGCCTGGGAGACAACATGTACACTGTGGTTGCAGCTCCACATAGACTTTGCTGGGCCTTTTCAAGGGCACACATTCACAATCATTGTGGACTCCTTCTCCAAGTGGCTGGAAGTCATCCCAGTGTCGGCCATGACATCGGAGGTCATAATCCACTCTCTAAAGCACCTCTTTGCCACTCATGGGATACCTGACACCATCATGTTGAACAACGGCATCTAATTCACATCGTAGGAGTTCCAGATGTTTATGGACAACAACGCCATCTGGCATGTAACATCAGTGCCATTCCATCCTTCAACAAATGGGCAAGCAGAATGCATGGTGAGGACTCACTGTGCAGGCTTGGTCATGGGGACTTAAAGCCTGCGGCTGATGGAACTTCCATGGCAGCATATTACTCCACATATCACCATGGGCTGAAGTCCCGCTGAGCTGTTAATGGGGCAAAAGCAAACCACCTTACCGGATCGGCTCCATCCAGACTTTGTCCCAGATGCCAGGTGGGAGACAGGAGCATCAGGGTCACCAAGGAAGTTCCAGCTGGGCAACCTCCTGTACGCTAAAAACTATGGGAATGGGCCTGATTGGTTTCTGGCAACCGTCACCAGAGTCATGGGACTCATTTCATATGAAGTGGCCAACTCCACCGGCAAGGTCTACCACAGGCACATTGACCAGCTTCAGAATTGCTGGCCACCACAGGAGCAGGGGCAGGACAAGGACTTTCCCCCTCACTCCACAGACTCAGGGACTGAACCAGTTGCGGTGGCCAAGGACTATGGAGACCAGACACCTGAGGACAACATAAGCTTACCGGTGGCTTCAAGCGGTACGGACACTACTGCAAGGGACTCTTCCACCCCTGAACCAGAACCAGTAACTGACACTGGGCCTTCTGTTGTGGGACCCTCTGGCATTGAAGGATTGTGCAGGTCCCAGAGGTTTTGCCATCCACCATCCATATCTAGGGGAATATGTTTGGAAGAGAGGGTCCCAAACTTAGGGGGGAGGAATTTTATGTATTGGGCTAATTTCAATAAATGCTACGCTCCTAAAGCCTCCAATCCTATTGGTGGTTTCTTGTTGGCAGCAGCCAGCTGATCCTCTTGAATAAAGAACAATCACAATCTTGTAAATAGGGTATTATGTATATAGTTAATGCAAATTAAGGATTCTAGTTAGGTTTTTCATTGGTTGTTATGTAAACAGAGGGTGTGGCTTATCTTACTATATAATTGTGTAAGCATGTTTCAGATGATTCACTTTATACCCTGGTGCACCACCAGAGGGCACTGCTGCAGAGGAAAGCCCAGGTAACTCACCATATTGCTCCAGAAAACATGCCATGGTGGGAAGACCAGTCAGGGTATAGGAGTGGAGCAGGTGACAATGCCCTCCCTGTGCCTTAACCCAGCTGGTATTAGGTGCGGAGCAGGTGGCAATGCCCACCCCCTTTTCAGCCAGCTGGTATTAAGAGTGGAGCAGGTGGCAATGCCCACCACCACAACTCAGCTGGTATTAGTACCGGAGAAGATGGCAATGCCTGCCCCCTTCAGTCAGCTAGTATTAGGAGTGTAGCAGGTGGCAATGCCAACTCTCCACCTTAACCCAGCTGGCATTAGGAGCAGAGCAGGTGGCAATGACTGCCCCACCTTAAACTAGCTGGTATTAGGAGTAGCAAACCAACAGTGGAAACCACACTGGAGGATCCAAATCAATAATTACCACACTTCAGCCAGTTGGTATTAGAATTGGAGCAGGTGGCAATAACCACCTCCCACTTTAACACAGCCAGTAATAGGAGCAAAGCAGGTGGCAATGTCCACCCCCACCTTAACCCAGCTGGTATTAGGAGTGGAGTAGGTGGTAATGCCCACCCCCTTCACCCAGCTGGGATCAGAAGTGGAGCAGGGGCCAATGCCTGCCCATTGCCTTCAATCGGGTGGGATCAGACACAGAGTAGGAGGCAATTCCCTTCTTCCATTCACCCAGCCAGGGCAAGAAGTGGGGCAGGTGGCAATGCCCACCCCCTTCAACCTACTGGAGTAAGGTGCTGAGCAGGTGGCAATGGCCACCCCATCTTCACCCTGTCAGAATCAGGAGCCAAGCAGGCAGCTATGTCTACCCCCCCCCCCTTCAACCTGCTGGAATCAGGAGCAGAGAAGGTGGCAATGCCCACACCCCCTTCACCCAGTTGGGATCAGGAGCGGAGTACGTAGCAAAGCCCACTGCCCACCTTCACCTGTTGGGATCAGGTGAGAAGCAGGAGATAGTGCTTACTCCTCCCTTCACCTGGCAGGGAACAGCTGGCAATGCCTGCCCCCCTTCATCCAACTGGGTCTGGCTTGGAGCAGGCAGCAATTCCTGCCCCCCTTCACCCAGCCATAATCAGGCACAGAACAGAAGGCAATGCCCATTTTCCCTTCACCTGGCTTGGATCAGGAGTGGAACAGGTGGCAATGCCTGCCCCCCTTTACCCAGCCTGTGTCAGATGTGCAGCAGGTAGCAAAGCCAACCACCCCTTCATGTTGCTGAGATCAGATGTGGAGCAGGTGGCAATGCCCACCCCCCTCCCCTTCACCAGCCAGGCTCAGTGATGGAGGAGGAGGGAATGCCTGCCTGCCTGCTCTCACCTTTCTAGGACCCGTTGTATTTTTTCTCACAACGGGCTTTGTTTCTAGTGTGTATATATTTGGCTTCTGTGAGCCTGTTCTGTGTCTGTCTGTTCCTGGCCTTCAATAAGGATGTTGTTATGAGCTGAAATCCTGACTAGCTGAAATCACTATGAGCTGAAATCACAATACTTAATAGGAGGGATCCCTTATCCAGAATGGGTGAGTCAGTTTGAAGTCAATCACAAAGAGACAGCTAGGAACAGTCTAGGTAGATGTGTTAGGGTGATTTATTTTTTGTCCACCAACTTTTACTGTTCTCCTTATTCTATCAATTTTTTGAACAACAGTTGTCACTAAACCTCCTAAATAAAGTGGTTTATTACACTGCCTGTGTCCTCAAGCCTCATTTGGTCACATATAAAGTAAAACATACTGGGAAAGGTTTAAAAGTGGGGGGGGGGGAGGTTTCCCTTCCGAGGAAACCTGTACCAGAGTGATAGCTGTCTACAGAGAGGTTCCCTGGTCCCCTGCCTGCAAGAAATGTACAGAATGATTTTGAGTGGGAACAGCAAAAGAAGGTAACTTTAGCAGGAGCCCTGACCCAAGTAAAGGTACATTCCTATTGTTATTTTCAAACAACAATAGTGTGCAGATATTAAGCCCTGCCCCCTCCCATATTGAGACTTGTTGGACTTACTTTCTTTCAGCATTTTTCCTCCCAGTTGGGCTCATTTCTGGTTTGTGGACTGTGAAAAAAAAATACTTTAAGAGCATGGTGAGGTAACATGCTGGAAATAGTTTAGCTCTCCTCGCCCCTCATTTTTTCTTCTTTTCTTTTTTCAGGACCTCTACCCATTGTAATAGATGTGAAGAGATAACTCATACACAAGAATACTTCCATTTTATATATCCCTTTTTAGTGTTGCTAAATGCCTGCCTCTACCATAAGAGTAAGTGAGAATTTTAATTGCTTCTACATTAGGGACACTTTCTCGTACCTGCTTGCAATCTGAGAGAGAGGATTCCTTGGGTGAGAAGCGCTAGCCTCGTTAATTCCATCCTAATTGAAGGGGGGGGGGTTCAGCCAGAAATGCATTTCCCATTGAAATCAATAGAAAAGAAAAATCGGGAGAAGTGAAAGTGTGCCATAAACTATGCAGCAAAATAATATAGTTTTTACAGTTCTTGAGAAAAGTGGACAGGAAACAAAAACAAGATGTATGTGAGTATGGGTTGCATTATAGCACTGTAAAGGTAGCATTAGTATCAAAGATCTTCCTCTACACATAACTATAGAAGGCAAGACCTGCTAATAAAATACAACATTTGGGGAAGAAATTGTGGCTGCACGCAGATGCCTTATTTTCTACAAAAGCGTTAAATCTGCACAGAGCATTTTCTTCAGCAAACAGTATTTAACTGTATGCTTTATAACTCACCAGCTGCTATTTGATCTCCCATCACACCTTTAATTAACAGACAAGAAAGCATATTAATTCATATTAATGTTACTCACTGAATATTAAGCAAAATGTGAACAACCGAAAAAAGTTACACATCTAATTCTGTGATACTTGGACAGACTGGTTCTGTAGATGACATATGCTTAATGTAATAATGAAGCACTCCTTTTTGGAATTCTACACACAAGTATTAAGAGCAAACAAGCCTTGAAATGTTTTCTGCATTGCAGTGGAACTAGCACAAGAAAGAGTTTTTTATTATTATTATTATTTTTGGCATTGACATTTACATGAATGACGTTACAAACTATGCTGTCTTCAGAGTATTTGCAATGTGACACTTTGTGCTTACTCACTTCATTTCCATTCCCAGATAAAACAGGAGGGAAAGAAACCTGTTGAAACTGTCATATCGTACGTCTGTCCAAATATTTCATGCATCTGGGGGGAGCAAAAATGGTATTAGCTAAAATGTTTCGCGTTAACCCTAGGCCCATAACCCAACACTTTGAGCAACTAACTTGTTTTGTTTCCATGGTAGTAAGTAACAATTTCAAAATATGTTAGTTGTTTTTTTTTTTCTCCCCCTCTCTCTTTGTGTGGGTATCTTCAAGTAAGATTATTTATGTTAGAGTAAGCTCAGACAAAATGGGTGAATACTGAAGGGGCTGGATCCAGCCAACTTTTCAGTTGCTTTGGAGGACTAAGGAGACTCCCACATGACCATAACAAATGCTATACTAGAGATCATGGTCTGCATGGACAAAAAAACAGTAGGATGGGGGCTGTGGTAAGGAGGGAAATTGGGCAGGACTGAATGAAAATGCTGACTGGCTCCAATTCAATGTCTAACATCAAGACATGGCTTGATTTGTGAAGACAGTCACCACAGATCCAAGAGCTGCATCTCACGTCAATTCCAGAAAGTTTCAGTAGTTCACACATTCAGTATTTTAAAAACAGAACTAAGTGGGAGCTGAGGTGTTCAGTAGGTGCACTGAGGAAAAGGAGGAACGTCCAAAATGACGTAAAATATTTTAGCATGGATTTCAAGAAATGCTTCTGAAATACAGAACACACAAGCAATAGAATAAGTTTGCCCAAGAAAGGTTGGGAAGAGAATGAGGAAATTTTTGACTGGACCATGCAAAGTTCTAGAACGGATGGGAATTCAGTTCCATCTGGATTCTAGAATAGATTGTGAGATCCACAGCAGAACAATCTTCTTTGATTATGCCTATGTTGATATGGAATGTTTCCAACTAAACCTGTCTGTACCATCCTCCAGAGCCTTTGGTCCAGCATGAATTCAGTGATGTCACCAGAATATTCACCAAATAAAGTCTGGGTTTCTGCCCTAAACTGCAACGGAGAAAGAATTCTCCTTTATCTCTATTTAAAACGCTTGTCACCTTTCCCAACACACAAGCTAGTTAATATTTTTTAAACTATTTAAGAAGAAAAAATATGGTTAAAATCTATTCAGAGTCCAGTTTGCTCAATTCTTCTTTCTTTCTCCATTCAAGATTCACATTACTTAACTGATGTCATTGTAAAACAAATACAATCAAGTTACTTCACAATCATCCTAAAAATTCTTAATATTTTCACTGTTGCATTCTAGACCACTCGAAGTTTTCATATCATTTTCAGAGGCAAGGCCTATAAAAAGTTCATTACAGTCCTCTGACCTGGATGTTACCATAACCAACCATGAAGTATCCAGCACATTCAATTTTATTCACATGGATGGTAGAATGACCTTGCTGTACCACCACATCAGAATAGAACCCATAGTCTCCAAATATATGAATCAGGAGGACACAGTATTCCTCCAGGTCCACAGTAATCACACACAGATATACATGCATCTCATTTTCAGAGAGAGAAAAAGCTTACTGCTGTATTTCAAATCCTGGAAACTACTGAACAACATGAACATAATTCACACACACACACACAAGGCTTGAAACTTCCTCCTGATCTAAAAATGAAGTCTAATAATGCTTTAAATAAGCTCAGTTTCTGCGGGAAAAATCCAGAGGCTCCTGAGCCAGCAAAATATGCAAGTAGAGACTAGAGGTGGGCATGATCCAAAAAAAATTACCGATCAAGCTGATCGGGGATCAGCACCAGCGACGACCCCAAAACACCGACCCACACCGGTCATCTCCCATTTCCGATCCATGGTTCGGGGATCAGGGAAGCCAAAGCGGAGGGGCGCCCCGCTGTTCCCAGCTATGTGGGAAGGTGGGTGGTGGGCACAAGGAGGCAATGGGTCCAGCGGGCACAAGGAGGCAATGACGAGCCGCCTCCCCTCAGGGAGGGGACGTTCACACACACACTTAGAGCAGAGGGGGGGAGTTTTTAACCCAGCGATGAGCCGCCTCCTCTCGGGGAGGGGACATTCACACACACACACACACACACACACACACACACACACACACACACACACACACACACACACACTTAGAGCAGGGGGGAAGTTTTTACCCCATACCTGCCTCTCCAAATAGAGAGAGAGAGAGACCCCGTCAACATGTTTCAGCCAGCTTTTAAAAAAAAGCAGGGACAGAATCCTCCATTCCTCCCGACCCAATTTTAAAAGCAAGCAGCCAGTCTTCCAAAAGCATATTTTAAACACACACACACAGAGCCGTGAATGAGGTTTTCCCACAAAATACAGTGTTTTAAAAGCAGGTTAAAAACAGAGAGTGACAGACAGAAAAACAGCCATTCCTCCTAAAAGCCCCGTTTTTTAAAAAAGCAAAAAACGTTTGGAGTGCCCATGGCTACAGAACACCCCCTTCCCCTCCCTCCCCTGGGTTTCTTCTCCCAACTGGTGAGTGCATTGCTGCTCCGTGGTTGGAAGGAAGCCCTGCTGATCAAGGCAAGCTGGGCTTCCATTCGAGTTTCCAGGGTGACAGAAGGAGGGCAAACTCACCTCAGGCATTCCCCTGGCTCCATTGCCAGGGGAATAGATTACTGGCACCAGAGTGACTGGATCCCCGATCAGATACCCATTGCCCCAATCAAGCCCCGATGAAGCCCCCCCCCCCCCCGAATGCTGTATCGGTTGCCGTGGATGGCACCGATCTGCCGGGTCCCGATCGCGCGAACGCCATTATCGTGGATATTTTTCTATTGTAATGCCGATCATGCCAATCTCTAGTAGAGACTACCAAAGGCTCCATATTGTCTAATACAGACAATCCAAATGGTTTCCCATCCAATATGGTAAAAAGATACTCATCAGTTAAATAACTATTTACTGGCCCAAATCTGCTACCTAAAATGGTCTTTTCTACCCTATTCTACTCTAGCTGCCTAGATAGCCAACAAACTAGATATTGAATGGGAAGTTAATGCTGATTGGGGGGGGGGGGTCCAAGCATCCCCAAGCTCTCATTGGACTCCACCTTTAAAAAAAGAGAAAGAGGCAAAGTGGGGAGATAGCTATTAAGCAAAATATCCAAGCATATCTGAGGGAAGATTCAAAATCTCCAAAGGAGGTTAGCAAAATATCTCAGGGATAGGAATATTGGATCCTTATGTCCAGAGCAGAGGGTTAGACAATTTCACAAATTAAAAAATCCCAAAAGTGTACCCCAATATTATATTCATAGCTTTAGGTTTTTAAGGTCTTCTAAAATGATACAATAAAAACACCTTTGTAATACAAAAAAGAAATTAATTGAAGTTCTTCATAAATTCTACCTTGTAGAGAATCTTTCAACCATGAATCTTGCCTTGATTATGCACTCTCAACATCTCTGCCCTCTATTTCCCTTCTAGATGCCTGGAATAATAAATCCTGACCTAGTGTGCCTAAAATTGCTCTTTTAACATACGATTCTTGGTATCAAATCAATCCAGCCTGTGCTACTGACCTTATTATTCCCACTGCTCACAATTGCACCTTGAGGTCAAGCAATGTAAGTCTTCCACGGATACAATGATTCCTATTTATCAGCGTAAAGACATCTGGATTAAAGCCTTTGAGCTCATACAGCCTTAGAGCTGCTTGTAGGCATTTAATATGGAACTGCTTCTGTGCGGGTTTGTGTGGCGTTCAAACACAAGCTTAGGGTTGATTTGATTAATTTGGCTCATTCTCAATTTGCCACTGCCACGGGCATTGCATGCCTGAGATGAAAGCATCTATAATAGTCTAGTAACATGCTTCCTCATAAGATAGTCACCTCAGAAGATGTTCCAAGAGAGGGGGTGGAAAGCAGCTGTTTGTCACAGTCCAGAACAGAAAGAGAATTGCTCATTTATATGTGATCTATAAGATGTAAGATACTGTGATACAATCTTGGTCCTTTGTTCCCTAGGCTGGTACATTCTGGGGTGCTGACCTTACTCAAAATCATTCTTTGAGACACTGAATAGAACAAATTATCAGCAACAATTTTTTCCTGCAGTACAAAAATCCAAACACTTTGCCCAAGAACGCAAGCTTGCCTTTTCGACTCAGCTCTGTGGATGATAAACAGAATAATGGATAGAGATTTCTGAATGCAAATTAGCAGGTATATGAAGAAAATTGTATCCTCCCTTCCCTGTAGGTTGGTGAATTATTTACCCTGTTGCCTCAATGAAATCCAGCAGTTATCCAAACACAGGAATCACATGGGGTCATTCAAACTGCAAAATTGCTTCCTTCAGCCCTCTACTCAAGATGAGCACATGCATCACAGATTTCATATAACCTAAGAGCCACCAGCCATCAACAGTCACTAGGGATACAGAAAAATGTCCCCCTTTTGTTTTTTGTTGTCATTGTGAGCAGTTGAATTCCACCCATTTAGTTGCTAATGTACCCAGTTTGTTCCTTTTATGCTGTTTCTAAGGCATATGCAACTGACACCAAAATTAAAATTAATGGAGAAATTTTACCACGGAAAACAAAGAGAAGAAAATGGTGTGGAAAGTAAAGACTTGGGCTGCATTTAAACAATGCTAGATATTGCCCCCCCCCCCACCCCATGCTCTTAAATGAAGGATCCAGAACAAAAGATGGGTTTAACTAGGGCTCACTGAATTCTAAAATATGCAACAAAGAAAGTTAACACGGACACACACTGTTTGGGATGTCTGAAAGTCTGCCTCATAGAGTGTTCTGGCTTCAACTTAATGTGGCTTCAAACAACACTTAGTATTTCCCACCTGCACCAAAAGTGCGCAGAGATGTTGCTCATTAACAGCATCCCTTCACTCCATACAGCATAGGGGTTCAAGAGATGATGCTCCGCACTGAGGTATTTTACTCCCCCCCCTCCCGCCTTCTGATTTTGTCCGGTATAAATCATAAACATTTAACAAAAACAAGCATTTAACCAAAAAAAAATTCCTGCTGCCTCAGTTTAGGGCCTAACTACCTCTAACAGCCAGGCCTATTTAACCCCCGCCATAACCAATCAATATGAAGCAGGCCAAAGAAGGTCACTCTCACAGAGAACTCCCCCTTCCAAAAAATCTTGTTCAGCCTATAAGGAAAGAGGCATTCCGACTTAGATCAAAGAAGTGGGGAGGGGAAAAGTGTTGAAGCTAAAGGTGAGGCAGGAAGCATATAGAACGCTGCATCCAGGATGTTGACTAGGATGGGTCTCAGACACTCAGGGCCGGCGTGCCCATTGAGGCCAGGTAGGCGGTTGCCTCAGGGCGCAGGGTGCTGGAGGGGGTGTTGGAGGAGGCGCTGGGGGTGGGAGCGTGCGCCACGGAGCTGCAGCCTCACAGCCCTCCCACCCCATGCTGCCACCGCCACGAGCACATGCCTCCAGCCGGGCACAGCATCCATAGGCAGGCGTCGGTGGCAGTGCAGGGCAACCGAGCGGGAGAACTGGGAGGCCACCCGCGTGCCGTCCCAGCCACCCACCGCAGCAATCGGGCTGGCAGCGCACATGCACCCATGATGATGTCACACGTGACGTCATCATGCAGGCTGGTGTGTGTGCGCGTGTGCGTGCATATGCACGTGCACATGCGCGTGCCCGGCCCACCGGCCGGCTGGCTGCAGGCGCCAAAAACCTTGGTGCCGCTGCTGCAGACACCACATCACTCCAGCCTTGGCCTATCCATACGGGCTCTCACACTGTTTCTGGGCACAATTCAAAGTGCTGGTGGTGACTTTTAAAGCCTTATGTGGTGGCCTTTTTGAGGGCAGAAAGGTGGGGTATAAACTTTGTAAAATATACAAATGGTTTGGAACCAACATACCTGAAGGACCACCTACACCCTTACGAACCTACCCAACTACTCCTCCGAAGCCGTATTTCAGGTTCTCCTGCTTTCAGACATTAGACAGGAAGTAATCCAGGAGAAGGCCTTCATAGATGTGGCACCAAAACTTTGGAACTCATCTGTCCTTTTCTGCTGCCATCTTCCACCTGTGGGTGAAGACTTTTTTTGTATCATTTGACATTTCCTCAATGATCCCTCCTTCTTGCCTAGTGTTTTGTTGTTTTTATGTCTTTGTATGTTTATTTTAGCACTGGTTTTAATAGTTTTAATGATGTATTTCATCGATTTTAATGGCTTTTAAGATGTGATTTTATTATTTTTTTTAGCTGCTTTGGTGGCCTGTAAAAAAAAAATAACTTAGAGGTCTTGTTTGTTAAACTATCCACTCTCATACATGGATTTTTCAAAAACTCAAGCGGGGGGGGGGATTGGTGACAGTCTTGTCTTCCCCCAACCATTCGTGTAAGAAAAACAAACTTGTGCCATCATTGCTCTACTGCAGTCATTTATAAATGGATTTCCCTAGGTGGACAAGCTGATCCAGTTGCAAAATGAGTCCTATAGCACAACTGCTCCATATCCAGTGATGGGTACATATAGTCTTATGATTCTGAATTCATGCAGAGAAGCAGTAAAATCAAAATGGGGATTTGAGGAGGCATGAAATGGTGGAGTTGCAAATTCTGGCAGCACCCTAGTGATTATTCAGCAAGCACCTTCAGCAAACTGATAGCTGAACACTTCAGAAGATACCTTTTATATTTGCATGAAAAATCCTTGAAACGTCTACACCATTTCAAAACAGCTTTTCTTGCCCTAAAAGTAATGGAACTTGGAAGCAGAGTTCACTTCTAATTAAAAAATAAAATCGAAAAACCTAACCCAATTTTTGTGGGTTTTTTTCTTGAAATTTTATCAAAATAATGTTTAATAAAAACTAAATATTCTATGCAATGGGTATCATATTTCAAACATTTGCTGTCCACATATGAATCCCTTTTTAATTGGTTAAGTGGCAGCCAGTGGAGTTGTTTCGGTGGGAGATGGGGCAACATAAATTCTGCGTCATCATGGCATTTGGCTTCCCTAAACTTGGTCAGTTTATCTCATAAGCGTGCATTTTAAAAAATGGGCTTAATTTGGATCCAGTAACCAGCTGGATGCAGCAGAAAACTTGGACTGCCTAACAGCTGTGGTCAAATGGCTGAAAGTAAAAAAAAAATGAAACTGGACCCAGACAAGACTGAAGTGATGCTCATTGGGAAGGCAGAGCTCTTGAAGGACATTGTACTCCCCACTTTCAACAGACTTCATCTGACCCTTGCAGACTCAGTTAGGAGCCAGAGGTTGTACTAAATCCAGCACTACTGCTAGAAAAGCAAAATAAGACAGCTGCAAAAAGTGTATTCTACAACCTCTGTCTAGCCTTGAAGATGGTCCCCTTCCTCAATCTGGCCACCTTTATTTATTTGTTTTATTATTTTGGACGTTTATTCTGCCCTCCCCGCAAGCAGGCTCAGGGCGGATCACATTTAAAACCATGATAAATATCACATTTCCATGAAACTAATTAAAACATTTAAAATTCAGTCAACATCGTGTACAAATAACTAGAACAGATGGCAACAGATGGCAATGTTAACTAATGTGGAAGCAGGATGGTGGACAACCTAGTTGGGAGGGTTCAGATAATTCTCTTCCTTCCCTATCAGGCCAGCGGAGGTCTGGCCCAGCCTCAACCATATGCCTGGTGGAACATCTCTGTCTGACAGGCCCGGCAAAGAGATAACATATCTGGCTGGACTCTGGTCTCAATAGAAAGAGAGTTCCACCAAGGTGGAGCCAGGACCAAAAAGGCTCTGGCTCTGGTTGAGGCTAGGCAGGCCTCCCTGGGACAAGGGACCACCAATAGCTGTTTCTCTCCTGATTGGAGCATCCTCCGGGGAATGTATAGGGAGAGGCGGTCCTGCAGATATGCTGATCCCAGTCCACATAGGGTTTTGTAGGTTAATACCAGAACCTTGAATCTGATCTGGTACTCCATTGGCAACCAATGCAGCTGGCTTAGTATAGGTGTTATGTGAGCCCCACTTGGCACTCTTGCAATAATACATGCAGCTGCATTTTGAACCAGCTGTAATCTCTGGGTCAGGCTCAAGGACAGCCCCATGTAGAATGAGTTACAGTAATCCAGTCTAGAGATGACTGCTGCTTGGATCTCTATAGTTAAGTCACGGGTTGAAAGGTAAGAGACAAGTTGCCTGGTCTCCTTAGATGGAAAAAAGAAGATCTGGCAACTGCTGCCACCAGCACCTCCATTTTCAGGGAGTCATCACTTTTGAAGGCTCGGCACGGCAACCCCCCCCCCCCAAGCCTCTTTGTCCCGAGATAATTGCCGCACTCGCTCAAACTGTCTTACCTCCCGCTTCTTCTGTCGTAGCTCCTTTGTATACCAGGGAACCTGTCTGGCATGGGGGCAAAGAGGGCAACGGGGGCAATTTCATTGATGGCTTCAGAGAGCTGGCCTTGCCAGTCCTCCACCAGCTCATCCAATGAACTTCCATGGAGCATCAGTTCCCACAGAGCATTCTGAAACGAAATTGGTTACATGAGTCTCTGTGGGCAAGCATAAATCAGCTCACTGCCCTTGCGAGGGGGGGTTTGCTGAGCCTTCAAAAGTGAGTGTTCTGACCATGGCACCAATTCTACTACTTCTAGATCCACATTCATCACCATCCTGAAGTTCAGATCTAGCATGTGGCCCGCTTGATGTGTAGGAGTTAATACAAATTGGAAGAGTCCCAGTGCTGCCATGGATGTCACCAGGTTCGTAACCTGCATGGAGGTAGCATCATCAACATGGACATTGAAGTCCCCCAGAACCACCAGTCTGGGGTATTCCAAGGCCCACCCCTCCGTCACCTCCAGCAGGCACGACAGGGCATCTGCTGGTGTGCTAGTCAGTTGGTACACCAAACAGATAGCCAAACTACCTCAGATCCACCTGGATCCATGCCATGATAACATCAAGCCTTAACTTAGAGGGTATTACAGTAGTCAACTCAGAGACTCCAGTTGGTGCAGAACACTACAGCTCAGTTATTATTGGGAACTCGGTTATTAGTACTGGGAGCTAGCAGAGCATGAATATGACTCCCATTCTTCAGTCACTCCACTGGCTATCTACCGGTTACCAGGCTTAATTCAAGGTAATGCCTATTGCATACAAAGCTCTTCATGGCCTTGATGTCATCTATCGGACCTCCTGTTTTCCTGTTTTGCCATGGCAGCTTCACTCATCTAAACAGAGCCTTCTACAGGTGCCATCTTGCTAAAGGGAAAAATAAACAATTGCCCATACCCATACATTCTTTGTGGCGCCATCCACCTTATGGAATGGCCTACTAGAAGAGGTCAGTAAAGCTCCCACTCTACTGGTTTTCCACACAGAATGCAGAACTAAATTTTTCAGGAGGCTTTTTACTCAGAATGGTTGTACCAAAAGGAAGTGGTGTCAAAGAGATGCATCTGTAAAGAGATAGGGTCATAGACTTGACTACTGTGGGCTACTATGTACTATCTGTGGCTTTAAATATGATCCTATTGGGTAGTTCTATGTTGTCCAATATGTCAGTCCTAGAATTACTGATGGTCTGTTTCAGCATTTCTTCAGCTCTGTATTGGATTTCTGCTCGGTTTAGATCTTTGCAAATATTAACCCTATTACATTGTTTATTGAAATTCCCTTGAAATGGACTGTACTAAATAATGTAAATAAACATACAAATAAATACCATAAATATTTGGTATTTATGATATATGGTTCAGATTCTCACTTTGGGTTCAGCTTTAACTGGGAATCCTATCCTTGGGGCTGGGGGAGCATTTTTCAAGGAAACTTAGCCAAATGTTCAGGGAACCTAATTCTGACTGTCCACCAAAGCCTCCCACCCACATTTCAAGAAGGTTAGACCCAGGGGGTCCAATTCTATACAGACATGAACAAGGTGCCACCAAACCCTCTCCTTTGTTGCCAATGGAGAAACATTTCCAAGACTTCCTAGGCAAAGAAACCTTGAGCAAAGGGGCAACCCTTCCTTAAAAGCCACTTCCCAATGCAAGTTATAATGAAAACTGAACAAACGAAGCCCTAAGAAACAAACTGAAGAAAAGTAATCACACTGGAACCAAATTGAAGCAAGGATACCAACATCACACCAGATAATCACCCCAGGAATAATGCCAAACCAGAGAATCTCTCTAGAAATGAAGAAAGGGGAACCAACATCATACCAGAGAGTCCCACCAGAGAATCCCTGTAGAGTCAATGTCAACAAAGAGTATCTCAGCAGAATCAAAGTGAAGCAAGGAATGACACTATTGCAAGCTGAACAGAACCAGTGTCACTCAAAGAACTCAGGACAGACAAAAACCTAGGGCCAATGCAAGTACAACAGAACCATCTGCAAACCACAGAATTTCAACAGAACCAATGTCAAAAAACAAAACTGAAGCATAGTGAAGCAAGGAAGGGCATTGTTGTAAGCCCAGCAGAAACAATAACCAACATCAAACCATTACCAGAATAGTCTGGGAGGCTTACAAAGGTGGGAAATCTCACTCATTCACTCACTCCCCCTCACTCCTGCCTCACTCCCTGCTCCCCTGGGAGAAAAAAGCCCTGGAAAGCCTTGGGAAGTTGCGGGGGGAGGGGGAGAGCTTGCAAGAGCATCCAGCCATTTTTAAAATGTCTGTAGTTGCATTTTCCAGATAAACCCAAGTAAATTTGGGTTTATCCAGCATTGACTTAATTGGTATCCTGATTTTATTTGGGATTCTATAATTTGATTTGATATTTCCTGATAATACCTAGTCCATGGTTATTTGGTATATATTCGGTATACTGAATAACAAAATCACATACCCCTAATAATAAGTTCCCCTCCTATAACAATGAGCACTGGCCCACATTCATGTATCCACCATAAGGCAAATGACCTGCATGTGATCATATGTGGCCCTTTTTAAGGCTCTGGGACTGAAAGTTCTTTTTTTTTAATTGCATGGCAAAAATTGTTGTTGTTGATGATGATGATGATGATGATGTTGTTGATGTTGTTGATGTTGGATCCACTTGCAAAATCCAGTACTCCTTTAGTGGTCTTTTGAATTAAAAAACAAAACAAAAACAAAACTGAGCTGCTGTTGGCTGAGGTGACATTGTGCCACCCTCCAGCTAGGCCATCAGTCAAGCTATTGGTCTGCCCAGGGACAGGAGTAGGGAGAAAGAACAAAGGAATTTATGAGCTGTATGTATATTAAATCTGCAAAGGAAACAGGACAATGAGATCAAGCATCTCCATTAAATGTAATTTCCCAGTAAATTATGTTCTGGGTAAATGCGTAATACTGAAGTCACTCCTGGTGCTGGGGTTTTCTTTTCATAGATAACAAAGCTGAAATAGATGAGACAAAATACAACTATGCAACTGTCTAGAATAGTGTCTGTTCCTACCTGTCCATGTCCATTTTGACTGAGGAGAACACGTGTCCTGTAGCCCCAGTCCACTATACATGTGGTCGTATTGGCGAGTGTCGATGGACTATATCATTTGGACTATATCACTGAGTCACCGTTCCAGAGTGGTGATTCTGTTTTGCTTCCCCTCTTCCCTCACAGAAAGGCAATAGGGGACAGGGGACAGTTACAGGGATGGTTTAAGCATGCGTAAACTGGCAGTGCATGATAGGATACCATTTCCGCATCTTGGAGGAGTGCAGAAGAAACTTGTGCTAGTATGAATACGGGATCAAGTGTAGTCTGGCCTTGCTGGTGAGTGTACAGGAAAGCAACAGGGAAACAGGTGTGAGTGAGTTCGTATGTCGTGTGTTAGTCATTCGTCTCGTCTAGTTCAGCTCTTACTACTGTGGAAGAAGGTCTCTACTCATGTAACACAAAGTACTGTTTGTCAGTGCTGATGTGGCCCCATCCATCTGTAAGGACCACAGGAGTTGCCTCATTACTATCATCCACCTCTTTCAAAAGGCCTTAAACATATACTGGTGGTGGAGTTTCATAAAGTCATAACTCACTTATGGAGACCCTTGGTGAGGTTTTCATAGCAACAGACTAACAGCAGTGGTTTGCCATGGCCTGCCTCTGCAAACCTGGTCTTCGTTCGAGGTCTCCCATCTAATTACTGACCAAGACCAACCCTACTTAGCTTCTGAGAATTGACAAGAGCAGGTGATGGCAAACATATATTACTGCCAGGAGAAATCATCATAAAGTAAACAGAACATAGTACAATCATAATATATAGAGTAACATTCAAAATACCATGTTGAAGTCATGGATACACATCGACAATAAACTACGGACAAGATGTAGTTCATATATAATCAGTGGTCGTTCAGTGTTAATTTTTTGTTATTTGTCACAGCTGTATCTCATTCTTCCTTCAGAGAGCTCAAGAGAGGCAGACAAAGAGCTCTCTTCAGTCTCCCATTTAGGGTAGTAACTACACCCTGATCTACTTAGCTTCAGCACAGTTTCTGCATTGCTTACCTTTAGATTGTGTTCTGGACCCACTTGTTATTCTGTCCTTTGGAGGCTTGAAAGAAAGAGTGTAAATAAATCAGGAGTATAATGCAGCTACTTAATATCTATCTAGGTAAAGAGAGCTGAATTGGGGGTGGGGGGCGTGCTTTTTAAAGCAACACAACTTGCCCTCCCTAACTCACTATGAGGGAATAAGGAATAGCCACTACTTTCTTCTCAGTCTGTGGACAATGCAGAGAGGGAAAGCGGTAATTTACTCTTCACTGAAGTGGCAATGCAGAGTACAAACAGAAGGGAATAAAGGCCGAAATAGGCAAGTAACCACTGCTATCTGAGTAGTGTAAACATACCCTAGAAAATATCTAAAGATTATATCGCTACTAGATATCCGAAATCACTCCAAGTGGTTAAGGATAGAACAAACCGTTGATTCATCTATTACCCGGGGTCACTTGTAGATGGGGTTGCCAATTCTTATTTGGGAAATTCCTGGAGATTTGCGGGTGCAGACTGGGGAAGGCAGGATTTGGGGACAGGAGGAAATTTAATGGGGCATAATGTAGTACAGTCCACCTTCCAAAGCTGCCATTTTCTCCAGGGGAACTGATTAGCTTAATCTGGAGATCAGTTCCAATTTGGGGAGATCTCCAAGACCTACCTGGAAGTCGACAAACCTACTTGTAGGCTCTTTAACAGTCCACACAAGCGCAAGTTACCTGGGCTAATTTAGTAAGCTGATTGATTTGGGTTTTCAGGGTTCTTATCCACAGAATCTACTAGAGATGTGAGAAATAGCTCCAGCCTTAAGGAAACCTTTTCTGCTTCCTTCAAAATTCTCTAAAAGTTTTACCAAAAAGAGTACCCCCCCACCATTTGCTCTGTATGTTGCTTCTAACTGCTATTCCAGTGCCTGCTCCATGCAATATATAATGCTGTGAAGATATTAGGAGATCATGTTGTGTTGTCTGAGGATATCAAATGCTCAGCACAGTTACTACAACTAAGACTAGTATACCACCCCACAAATTACATTGTTCACAGGAACAGAAAATGCAGAGCAAGGTAGCTCTAACTGGGACCACTTTTTTTTCAAAATTGCTTGATTTCTTCTTTTTCTTTTAAATCAAGGCAGAAAAATACATTAGGAACCCTAGCAGAGGGCTACAGTGGATGGCCACACCAAGGCCAGCAGTCCCACTCCATGATCTTATTCAGTGCACATTTTCCTTCTAAACCCAGCTAACACTTGATAATTTCAAGCGCATGGTGCACTGCTCCCTACATGTATAGGGATGCATGACTTACCATTGTACCATGCACTGTAAATATATAAATAATTTGTTTACTTCTGCCTCTATAAATGATTTGTTTGCTTAACGTGTTGGAAATAATGTGATGTATTATAGTTGCAGATACGGCTGTCACCAGATTATCTCCATAAGCAAGATATATCTTTCATTCAGCATTCTGGAAGTCATGTTTTAAGTCTGCACAGGTGTTCTGTCTCTCTCTGTCATTACCTTAATGTGACTTGCAGAGTTTGCTGGGATGTATATACAAATTTATGATCTGTAAGAAGCAACTTGGCCAGAGGAGGGGGGAATTACAAGAAAACTAGGTACAAGACACTGTATATGCACCACCTCATAATTTGGGGAAAGATTTTGTTCCAAACGTATTTGACCCTCCTCTTCCTGTGTATGCATTTTAATTGCTGTGACTGTTTTGAGTATTGTATGAGTTTTAATTTTTTTTTTTACATTATGTACTTTAAAACCTTGTTTTAATTGGTGGAAAGGCAGCATAAAATGTTTTAAATAAATTAAAAAGAAAACCAAATATTGCCTTCAAAGGACAAAAAAGCAAATTTTGACCTAAGTCAACTGCAACTGCATGAAGAATAACTAATCTCAACAATGCTTGTCCAAAACCTTCACAAACTAGCTTTAAAAATCATCATACATTCAAGTCAGTATCCAGAGTGAGAGACCTTTTGTCTACACTGTTTCCTGCAGACAACTTGACAGATGTGCCTTACCATTTTTCCCCACAAAGGAAAAAGGCAATACTAATTTTTATAGAACAGTTGTGCAGAAATGGAGGAGTAGATCTTGCAAAAACATTCTTTTCCAACCTCTGCTCTGTCAGACAGCATATTAACAGGTTCAGAGAATATGCCTCTGGACTACATATGGCCCTATTTAGGCGAAAATGGATTCCCGGGCTCCTGGAACATGAACATTATATGATATGAATGCTTTCGTTTTTTAAAAGGCTGCAAAAACAAAGGGAGATAAATCACATCACATTTTCTGAAGCCGATGTCTAACAGCATAACATGATGCCTTCAAGTAATAGCCCCATCTCCCATCATGCCTCCCAGACATCACAACTATTTTCTCACACATACACTGTATTAAAAGGAAAGGCTAATAATGTAATAAGATCAGTTCTTACTTCCCAGTATTAAAAGCATATTCCACATTGAAAAGTGCAAAAGGATGCAATGTCATAATACAGAAGCCTATTTGCTATTAGAGGTAGTAAAATGTAAAAGAATATAAAATTTAATTGCTGTAGCTGGAAGATGACAGCCTAACGCTTTGCACCTTTTAGAAAGCTAAAAGGCCCATTTCAGAGGAAAATGGTTGCTCGTAAGTCCCTTTGAAATTAGACCCAATGAATATAGGCATATTTTCCTACAGAGTCATTTTATCCCACATACATTTGATTACCTGAGAATCAGCAACAACAACAACAACAACACAGACGACTTCAGGTGCATAGCCACGTTGGTCTGCAGTGAGTTTCAATCCAGTAGCACCTTAAAGACCAATGTGACAGACTGCATTTTTCAAAAGCTTAGAAGTACTGTACAAACAGCTGAAGGACTGTGAAGGGTTAACGCTTCACAGAAACAGAGGGCTTTGAGTGACAGGCTACTCCAAGGAATCTGATTGGGTAGCATGAGCTGAACAGAGAAAGGCTTCTGAACTGGATGCTGGAGAGAGAAAAGTCTGGTTTCAGCCCTAGCTGACAGGAGTCGAGTACTGTCAATTTCGAGATTCAGCCCTGACTGAGATCAGTTTAACACAGAGAGGAGAAATGGGGGAAAGTTTGCAAGGAAGTTTGAGAAATAGGTTCAGACTCCCATTCGGGCCAAAGAAAGGGGATAAATCTAGTGAGAGGAAAATTTCCCTACCCAGTTAAACAGGGAGTTAGCTCTGAAGAGTGAAGAGATCTCAGGTCTGAAGTGGTTAGAAACTGCCTGTGGAGACCTTATGGGTCAGTTAAAAACTCAAGACGAGTACTGGTGTTTCAAGAGAAGGGGTTTGGGTACTGGAAAGAGGGCACCAGCCTTCTGGAAACCAAAAAAGTAAGAGAATACTCAAAGAAAGTGTACTAGAGCAGTTGGGGAAACACTGGAATAAAAGTCTCTCAACGTAAAGATTTAAATAACAGTAAAGAGCTTAAGAAACTCTCATTAGTCAGAAACCTAAGAACTAAAGTCTGTGCATGTACTGATTTTACTTTAGAGTTATTTATATTGAGTTACTTCAGAAATTTTCAACCCTGATTTCATCTGGCCTTTCCCATCTATCTTAAATAAAATAATTTGGTATTTTTGAATTTAAAAACGCTTCTAGTGCCATGTAAGTTGTTTCAGTCAAGGGTGTGTGTGTGTGTAATAACCTATAAGTCTCACTGAGAAAAGCTGACTGTAAATAATGTAAACAAATAAATAATTTTTAAAAATTAGGTTATAAGCTTTTGAGAGTCAAAGATCTCTTTGTTATATTTGTATCTGATGAAGGGAGCTTTGATTCTTGAAAGCTTATACTCTGAAAATTTTGTTGGTCTTTAAGGTGCTGTTGGACTCAAATGTTACAGAAGACTTCAGCAAGCTTCAGTGTGTTTGGACAATAAGAATATATTTCAGCTTAAAAGGTGTACATTTTAAAAGATTCCCTTCTGAATAAAACCAATTATAAGCCATTTGGCTTTTCTCATATACTGAAAATTTCAAAAGACTGCTCTTCCTAGCTGGTCTGTTAGTCTGAGGCAAATGAACCAAGAGATTTTTAAGTTCTCCAAAATGTACAAAAAAAGAACCACCGACTCATATAACTCCTCAGTTGTTTTTTTCCCCCATTTTTTGTTTAACTTGTGCATTTACAATCAGATTATAAAGTCAATGCAGACACACCAGAGATTTATAAACAAGCAGGGATAATCCACTTTATGAACAAGGGTTAAAAAGCCTACAAAAAACCAACAGTTATTAGGTTTTAAGTGGGTGGCTTCTGGTCACAATCTATGATAAGGGCTTTCCAGTACCCACTCACCTGAGTCACTCACAATGACAGAGTAGGCAGCAGTTGACAGATGGGCTTAAATAGCCGTCAGAGAGATCTCTCGTGAGTCAGACCTAGATGCTAACAAAACAGAAACATTTTCCCTCCATGGTTTTGGACCAACCTGTAAACAAGATTTACACAATCAATTTCGTCCCATTTCCCCTCCTTAGCGAAACCTTCAATGTGCCATCATTCTAAATATCTTGTCATAAGTTCTGTCAGCACCTCCATTGTACAGCAAGTGCCCTGACTGATGACATTTGCACCGACAGTGTCTGCGTTCATCGCTAGCATAACTTCATCGTTTGTGACAATGGAATGACACTGTGATCTAGACGCCCCCATTTTTAAGTGCTTATCTGCTCAGACAGTCAAGTTTTAGGATGTGGTTATTATTTGTTGCAGATTTTCCTTGCCAAACAGTTAGTGGCCTACTTTTGGCAGTGCAGTCTTATTTCTCCTTCACCAATGTTCATGCCATACATTTCATTTTGTATTGTCTCCGAGTGGATTAAGATGAAGGCTGCATTCATATAAACAATTTACTACTTCAGTTTCACTCCAGCTTACACAAAAGCTGTTGATTTTCAAGTCTCAGCCTTGATATGGAGGCATCTGAGAAGTCGTTTATTGTTTATTTTTATTATGGAGGGAATTTATATACTGCCTCTCCAGAGTCTTGCTTGAGGCAGTTTACAAGTAAAAACAATACCACAAAATCATCATAAATTATCAATATAAAAACTAAACAAGCCTATAAAGACAAACCATTGAACACAAGCATTGAGTACCCTAAAAATATCTATAAAGCAGACTTCTGACCAGAAGCATACCATAAAACAGCTAAAAAGATAAAAACCCTTTGTTAAAAACCAGTCATTGAAGTAATGTTTTGGCCTTATGCCTAAGAAACTGTATGATAGGTATCAGGAGAGCCTCAATGGGAGGGGTATTCCAGAGGCAAAGTGCCACCACTGAAAATGTCCTGTCTATAGTTGCCACTTGCCTCATGTCTACAGGCAGGGGAGACTGGACAGGGATGGGCTGGACATAGGGACTGCTTCCACACACATTGGATAATCCACTTTCAATATGCTTTAGTGAACATTTCTAACTGCTTTTCCATGTGTGGAACAAAAAATCCACTTCCAAAGGATTGCTAAAGTGCATTGAAAGTGCATTATTCAACGTGTGTGGAAATGGCCATGGCTACCAGTTCCCCAGTGGGGGTGAGGTATCCTCTGTTCCCAGCCTCCACCCCCTGCTACCTCTCACCTGGCTGGTGTGTGTGTGTGTAGGGCGGGGGGAGCACAAGAACAGGCATAAGAACAGAGCACACTTCTGCATGCTCTAGAGCACTTCTATGTGGTGCCAGGAATTACATCATTTAGTAAAAATTGGCCCCAAACACTTGATTGGAGGCCATTTTTTACCAAATTGCTCCGGCGCATGACTTGTTGCTTCCATAACATGTTGGGAATGATGCAAAAGTGATCCAGAGCATGTGCATGTAAGGTAAGTCTTTCTATGCCCCCTTCCATCCCACAACTCTCCTGTCCCCTGAAATCCTGGAAATCCTAGCTGGAGGGAAATGCAAACTGTATCAGTTTTTGGGATGTCACTGTTTTTAAAGAAGACAATGGGCAATTGGGTGTATGTCTCTTTAAGAAGCTAACAGATTGGTGCTCTTATTTACATTTCACCTTATTCCACCCAGGGCATCTGAGATAAAATATACCTACTGGACAATACTTATGCATAAGGACAAACTCTTCTAGGGTCACAAACTTTATAAAAGAAAATAAAGCTCCAGACAAATCCTTTTTGAGTTGGAGCGGGTATCCAGCGCAAGTTATAAAAAAGCAAATAGAAGAGCAGCTATGACACCCCATGAGACACCACTCATCCCTAAAAATAAGAAATCAATCAGTAGAATGCAGTGGGCAGTTGATTGTACTCCTCTTTCCATGAAAATTAGTAGGATCATAAACAAACACTGGCTTATAATTTAAAGATATAGGAGGTTGTGAAACAAGACCTATAATTGGATATCGGAGGACTAGAAGTTTCAGGGACATGCTTATACATTCAAACCTCCTTGAGAGTTCTAACCTCACATCACAATGAAAGGGGCACTTTCCATGTGGAAACTGTAATGTTTGTGATTTATCAATTAAAGTAACACAGATTTTGAACCCAAAAACTAACAAACCCCTGTACAGTTCTGATTTCTCTACCTGTAAGACTAATAACATCGTATACGTAATTCAATATAGTTGTCCCAGGCTTTATGTAGGAAGCTCCTTACGATTTTAGAAGGTGAGGGTGCAAGAGCATGTGTCTAGAATTAAAAATAAAATTTTGGATGTCCCTCTTGTTCTTCACTTTATTGAATGTCACACTAATTGCAAGGATTTTAAGGTGTCAATACTGACTGTTATTAAACCCTCCATAAATTATGACACACACCAAAACTTATTACAGAAAGAATCCAAATGGATCTATAGACTCAATTCATTATCCCCTCATGGTTTAAATAATGAGATAGAATATTCATGTTTCTTATAGATTTATTCATACTGTTCCTTTAAAGATACAGCATTTTGTGGATGGGCTAAAAGGAATGGTTGTAAATTGCCCTCTGTGGCAATAGACTGTCAGTCTCCTTACCAACTTGGTGATTGTTTTAGAAATTGCATTGGAAATTGTGAGTGAATATTCTTGATACAGTGTATTATGAGATATTGTAATGAATTTAGACAACATTGCTGAATGATTTAATGAAATTTGATTTTAGAGTGTTTGTCATGTTCAATATGAGCCTTTGAGAAAGCTGATGGTCGAAACGGGATGAGATATGCTGGCAAAACCAGTCAGGCTCCATAACCAAATATTGGTGATTGATGTGATTTTCTGAACTGTGTTGTCTTTGGAGGTTTCACACTCTTTGTGATATACAGTAACTACAAAGGACAAGTAAAAAAAAATCAAGAAACAAGATATGGCGATATATACCTAATGAAAATTATTACTTACCTGGCAGGTCTTTTTCGTAGAGACACTATACTGGTTGTACTTTTTGTATGAATTTATTGTAGTGGATGGGATACTTTTGTATGATGTATATATAATGACATCTTGTGATGTATTTATTATGGTATATATTGATTATAATGTTTGGAAGTAATTCAGCATGTAGCACTATACAGTAAAAATCATTTAAATATTTGTGAATGGTTGAATGAATTGATTTGATTTGTGTGTACTGGGAGAAGAGCCATAGCCATTTTCCTGAAACATGGGGCAGGTGGCGTATTGAGGAACATTGTTCAGAAGAGCCACAGGTGGCATATCAAGTTAGGGTGTGAGTATCATGGGTTTAGAGTATCGATCTAGGCCAAGGGTCCCCCACCTTTTTGAGCCTGTGGGCACCTTTGGAATTCTGACTCAGTGTGGTGAGCACAGCCACAAAATGGCAGCCACAGAAAAGCTGCCACAGGAAGAGAAGACAACCACAAAATGGTTGATGCAGCTTACCTTCAGTGGCACAGTGAAAATCCTTGTGCTGTGGTGGCAGCTGCTGCTAAAGAAACATTTTTTAAAAAAATCTGCACAATGAATCATATCTCCATTGGCCAACCAGAAGCCTTGCTGGGCAAAAGCCCCACCTGACCCTGCTCACTTTCTGAAAACACTTAGTGGGAGCCAGAAAAGGTATTGGCAGGCACCATGGCACCCATAGGCACCATGCTGGGGACACCTCTTCAAGTTTGGTGCTTATAGGGGAGCAAGTTTGCTGAAGAGCAAGTTTGGTGTAGTGGTTAAAAGCGTGAGACTCTAATCTGGAGAACTGAGTTTGATTCCCCACTTCTCCACTTGAAGCCAGCTGGGCGACGTTGGGTCAGTCACAGCTTCTTGGAGATCTCTCAGGCTCACCAACCTCACAGGGTGATTGTTGTGAGGATAATAACAACACACTTTGTAAACCACTCTGAGTGAGCATTAAATTGTCCTGAAGGGCAGAATCTCGCAAGGAGCTCGTGGTGCTTCTCTTTGATCTGCAGCTGGGGCCATTTGGTAGATGCTAGCCTTGTTGTCCACCCCACCTTCTCTTTTCACAGGTCCCGCTTGCCTCTTGGTGTGAGCTGAAGGCCAAGAGCACAAGGGCTCGTGGCTCGTGGCCTGTGGTAGGTAGCCCTGGAGCAATCATCAACTACACAAAGGGGAGGACACAGGAGGACAGGAAGAACATCACTATGTTATGAATTGTTCCTGAGATGATTGCAACACCGACTCAATGCTGTTTGCTTAACTATACCATAATCGTAGCCCTAGTCTGTTACTTGAATTGAGACCACCAGTATGTTTAATACTCCAGTATGTTGCTGTGGAGTCCAATCCTAAGCTTCTTATTACTTCCTTCATGGAAATGTTTGGCAAATTTCGTATTCAGGTACAGTAGGGAACTGGTAAATATGGGAGTAGGACTTACCAAAGGCACCCAGCACCAAGCAGTAATGCTCACTACTTATCCAATCTCTCTAGTATTCCCTCTACTGACACTTCTAACCCTCCCCCCCAACCGCCCATTACACTAATACTATGCAATACCAGATCTGTTAGGAATAAGGTTGCATGCATTGCTGGGATGTTGCAGGATGAGAAAATTGATGTGGCTTGCCTAACAGAGACTTGGCTGCAGGAAACTAACAAGGTGTGCCTTCCCAACTAACTCCCCCTGGCTGTGCAATTCTATACCAACTTTGCTATGGAAGACAGGGTGGAGGAGTTGCTATTATTCTTCGTGATATCCTTCAACTTCTGCAGATCTCCAGTACAAGCTATAGCTGGTATTGATTACATGCCCCTGTCTTTAGGAATTAAAGATAGACTGGGTATCCTGCTTGTTTACAGACCATCCAGCTCCCCTATAAGCACCCTTTCTGAGTTGGCAGAGCTGATAGCAGACATGGTGTTGGAGATACCAAGACTTATTGTTTGGGGAGACTTCAACATCCATGCTGAGTGTCCAAAGTAAGGCCCAGCTCAGGAATTTATAGCTTCCCTGGCAATCCTGGGCCTCTCTCAAATAGTGTCAGGCCCTACACATGAAAAAGGCCACACACTAGACGTAATATTTTGCACTGAATCTCTGAGGGAAAGTCTTAATTCAACATTAGAGTTTGGGCTTGAACTATGGTCAGATCATCATCTGCTGAAGGCAAAAGTGGATATACCCCCAATACCCCACAAAATTGGGGGTCCAGTTAAAATGACCCATCCACATAGGCTCATAGACCCTTCCAGATTCCAAAATGCCTTGGGGGATGTTAGAATTCCAGATGCATGCACCACAGAAGCTGCTGTAGGCATGTGGAACACAAAGCTCCCTGAAGCTATTGGCACCATTGCTCCTTGTTGACCCCTCCGGCCCTCAGGACAGAAGTGAGCACCATGGTTTACTACGGAGCTGGCTGACCTGAAGAGGGCTGGACGATGTCTAGAAAGATGCTGACGAAAACTCACGTGGAAGCTGATAGAACTTGCTACAGAATGCACTGGAGGATTTATGAAACAGAAATGAAAGCAGCAAAGAAACATTACTTCTTGGCAACCATTGCATCGGCTAGTTCATGACCATCCCAGTTGTTCCGGGTATACAGACACCTTCTAACCCCCATATCTGAACCTTTACAGTACCAAGAACAGATAATTAGCTGTGAGGCCTTTGCTAAGTTTTTCGCTGATAAAATAGCACGAACACGTTCTGCTCTAGATGCTAGCTGCAATACAAACGAGATAGAAGAAATCCATAATAAACCATCTAGCTTATATTTATTGGCTTTGAACCAATTACAATGACAGACTTTAACAGGATCCTGGCATCTATGAAAGCCACTTGATCCTTGCCCATCTTGGCTGTTAAAATCAAGTAAAGATCAGATAAGTGAACCACTGAGATCTATTGTAAATCAATCACTAACCCAGGGCACCTTCCCCTGGCTGCTCAAACAGGCAGTTATTTGTCCACTAATTAAAAAAAACATTCCTAGACAGAACTGACAGGGCCAATTATCACCCAGTCTCTAATCTGCCCTTTCTGTGCAAAGTGATTGAGAGAGCAGTAGCTGACCAACTCCAGTCCTTCTTGGATAACTCTAGTGCTCTGGACCCTTTCCAGTCAGGTTTCAGACCAGAACATGGAACAGAGACAGCACTAGTAGCATTCGTGGATGATATTTGTCTGAATATAGACAAAGGCCATGCCTCTTTATTGCTCCTCCTGGATTTGTCTGCAGCCTTAGACACAGTAGACCATGCCATCCTGTTGAGGCTTTTAGAAACAGAAGTGGGCATCAAAGGGTGTTCCCTGGACTGGTTTAAATCATTTCTCATGGAACGGACTTAAAGGGTGGCCATTGGAAATCAGCTATCTCCAGAATGGGAACTATCTTTCGGGGTTCTGCAGGGCACAATTCTATCTCCCGTGTTTTTCAACCTCTCCGTAAAACCTTTAGGAGAACTCATTCGCAGCTATGAAGTTGAGTGTCATCAATATGCAGATGACACCCAACTCTGTATCTCGCTATCCAGGTTCCTACAGGATGCAGTAGAAATCTTAGAATGCTGCCTGACAGCCGTAGTGAAATGGCTGAAAAATAAAAAAATTGAAACTAAATCCAGACAAGACCGAAGTGATGCTTGTTGGGAAGTCAGATATCCTGAAAGACATTGTACTCTCCACTTTTGATGGAGTTCATCTGACCCTTGTAGAGTCGGTCAAAAGCCTAGGGGTTATACTGGGTCCAGCACTACTACTAGAAAAACAAGTTAAGGCAGCTAAAAAAAAATGCTTTCTACAATCTCACTCTAGCCTGGAAGATGGCTTCTTATCTTGACACAGCTGAGTTGGCCACCTGGATCCATGCTATGGTAACATCAAAACTTGACCATTGTAATGCACTATATATTGGTCTTCCATCTAAGTTAACTAGGAGGCTCCAATCAGTGCCAACTGCTGCAGCTCGACTGTAAGCAGGAGCATGAACATCACTCTCACCCTACTGTCACTCCATTGGCTACCTATCAGCTACTGTGCTCAATTCAAGGTACTAGTTATTACGTACAGAGCTCTTCATGGCCTTGGCCCGACAGTTTCACTCATCTGAATAGGGTCTCTTGCAGGTACCAGCCTGCACATGAGAAAAATCAGCTGCAGACCATACACATGCCTTCTCTGTGGTGGCCCCTACCCTATGGAACAGCCTGCCTGAGGAGGTCAGGATAACTCCCACACCTTTGGCTTTCCACAAACCATGCAAATCTGAATTATTCAAAAAGTCTTTTTTACTCAGATAGGAGGGTGGTATTTTAGGGAGGGTGTCTCGGATGTTTCACCAATGAATTGGGAACCATGGGATCCACCATTGTGTTGCTTTACATATTATCTGTTGCTTTGAATATGTACTCATATATACTGCTTGTGATTCATGTTGTCTAATGTCAATCCTAGAATTAATTATGTTCTGTTTCAGCAACCCTTCAAACCTGTATTGGATCCTTGCTAATGCTATGTCTCTGTAAATATGTATTCATCTACCCTATGACATTGTTTTATGGAAATGTCCTTGATACTGTATGAAAATGCCTACCCTTGTCCTTGCTACTGATTGTACTGATCTCACACTATGTAATCCACTTTGAGTCTCAGTGAGAAAGGCAGACTATAAATGACATTAACTAACTAACTAACTAACTAACTAACTAAATGTTGTTGTTGTTGTTATTGTTATTTCACCCACTTCCCCTTTGAGCTGCTGCCCATGGAGTCCCATCAAATTGTGTTCTTGGGGGTTTGCTTAGGGGGCAAACCCTACAATGTAACCCATCAGAACTGCCCCCATAATATTAGAAGGCTTATTATTATGATCATGCCATAAGCCCCTTCTCTGAATGTGCTTCAAGCGCTAAAACTACTGCCCAGCATGCAGAAAACCTGGAAACTGCTGCCCAAGCTGGCAGAAAACATGGAAGCCAGATCTCTCCAAGGAGTTGGAACATGCAAATGTGGGAAATGGCAGGCGAGATCAGCTCACCCCCTCCCATGCCCTAGAGGGAAGAAAAGGATCCTGATACAATAGGACATTCCCAGAGTTCCTGTATTAATCAACTCAACATACCCTATTGATCTCACATTAACCACTTTCCTATTCTTAAGCAATTCCAAGAACTTATTGTAGGAATAAAACAGTGTAGCCTAATTTGAATGTACAGAGTGAAGAGCTCTGTACATAATAACTAGTACCTTGAATTGAGCACAGTAGCTGATAGGTAGCCAATGGAGTGACAGTAGGGTGAGAGTGATGTTCATGCTCCTGCTTACAGTCGAGCTGCAGAGTGAAAGGTCTGATACTTTGTATAGTTTTTATATCTGTAGCTGCTGAACTAGCCCCACCCTGTTCTGTTCTGTATCAGTTGTAAAACGTCTGTTGATGAAACTGCCTCTCTCTCCTGTACAAGACATGAATGTTTCTCTCTGTTTGTTGTTTATCTTACTGTAAATAGTTTTTAAATGAAGTTCTTCTTTAACGAAACAAACTTACTTTAAATTATATTTCTTCTCACTGGACTTCAATGTGTACTCTGCTACACACACACACACACACACACATATGTGGAAAGGTGGTATATCCTGCACCAGGTGAGTGCTGGGATATTGCCTCACACTGAGGATTCACAGAAATATTCACATATATATATCTCCCACCTCATACTGATAGCCTCACCTATCCACTTTGTGGGTCATCAACTTTGTGGGTAACTTTAGTGCCACCCAGGGAAAACCCAATCAAACCTTCCTAGTTCTTTGTCACACCCCAGAGACGGTTTACTGGCTTATTGTCCCACTTTGGAGATAGTTTGCCGGCTCCTTCTCTCACCCCGGAGACAATTTCTCAATCAATGTATTGTCGAAGGCTTTCATGGCCGGAGAACGATGGTTGTTGTGGGTTTTCCGGGCTGTATTGCCATGGTCTTGGCATTGTAGTTCCTGACAGGAGACTGTTTTTCCAATCACCACCCCCGACAGAAAAGAGGCATAATGAAAACATTAGTGGATCATGCAAGACGGATATGTGAGCCGCACTTTCTCAATGAGGAAATTAATCATCTAAACCACGCACTTCAGGCAAATGGCTACTCCAGAAATGAAATCCGAAGAGCAATCAAACCCAGGATGAATCAAACAACCAAGGAAAAACAGTCTCCTACAGGAAAAGTGTTTTTGCCATATATCAAAGGAATTACTGATCAGATGGGAAAGCTTATGAAAAAGCATAACCTTCAAGCAGTATTCAGACCCACCCGAAAAATACAACAGATGTTACGATCAGCAAAAGACAGTAGAGACCCCCTCACCTCTGCAGGAGTATACCGTATACCCTGCAGCTGTGGACAAGTGTACATCGGGACCACAAAGCGTAGCATCCAGACAAGAATAAAAGAACATGAAAGACACTGCAGACTTGGACAACCTGAAAAATCAGCAGTGGCTGAACATAGCCTAACTCAAACAGGGCACAGTATCTTATTCCAGGACACCAAAAGACTGGACAACACTTCCAACTACTTTGTCAGACTGTACAGGGAAGCCATTGAAATTCACAAGCATAAGCAAAAGTTCAACAGGAAAGAAGAAACCTTGAGAATGAACAGAGCATGGTTTCCAGTTCTGAAAAACACCAGGCTAACAAAACACTCTACACCCGACAATAGCCCTGCAGAGAAGATTAGCACATCAAGCACCAATCCATATGCAAAAGAACCTCCTCAGGATACAGTGAAGCCTCCCGCCATTAGCATTCCACACCCTGGGAAACTCTTACAGGATGACTCAGCTCAACCCCACCCCTCCTGAGTAGATACAAATGACCTGCCAACATCTTTTCCACACTGTGACACTGAGAGATCTCTGTCTTTTGGTGCTACACCTTTGAAGATGCCAGACACAGCTGCTGGCGAAACGTCAGGAACTACAATGCCAAGACCACGGCAATACAGCCCGGAAAACCCACAACAACCAATTTCTCAATCCTTTGTCCCACCCTGGGATCAAACACTCAAGTCTTTGCTCTTAGGGCAGAAGGCACAATCTTGCCTCTGAATAGGATCCATGTTATAAATTAAGCGCCCTCTCAGCCCAAAATTGTGTGCATGCTTTGGATCCAGCATCCACCCTCAAACCTCCATTTGAGCCCTTCCACACCTTGAAGCACTGACCATGAAGTGCTCCTCCTCTCTCCTGGATGTCTGAATGGTAAATATCAACGAGTGTTGTATTTGTGTGTCTTGTATGCTGTTGATCCTTATTTTGTTGAAATATCTGTCTGGTTATTGGAAAGAGTTTTCAATCTGGGACAATCCTGGTATACGTTGGTGGAGATCCCTCAGTTACCCCATCTTGCTGCCTTCTCTTTGACTTGCAAGGAGACCTTCCCTTTGGGTAGCAACAGTGAGATGGGGGAATTGGTGGAAGTCACTGCCCCCTCTTCCACAAACAGAAATGCCATTCCACCTGGGGAACTGCTTAGTTGGATTCATGCCTCCATGTTTATTAATCTAAATCTGCTTAAATTTGCATTTGCCAATGAACTATTCTCAGCCAAGACCATGAAACAGAATTGAGGGAAAAAGTGGAATTCCTGTAGGGGCCATATATTTGCTGCTGAACTCTTGAAGCAACCTAGCCAAGTAAACAGCAGCACGGAGTCACTGGAGCCTCTTTCCTTAATGGTGCAGCAAGCTCCTGTTGGTTTCATTATGAACAATTTGCAATATTTTTTTTTAAAGGATGGGGGTGCCATAGAAACAACTACATCGGGCCCTTCGTGTCACTGCATCATGGCAAATTAAAGATATTAAAATTGAGAAATCTAATCACTTTTAAGCCAATTTCATTATTTTTAAAGGGTTGGCTCCTGATTTTGTAATATTTGGGATTGACAGCCCTAAATTAACTACATAAAAACTCCATTAGCATCCAAAATGTAGCGCTCCAGTGTGCAGCTGGGGCATCCCAGGAGAAACAGCAACATGACTAATAATGTTTCAGCAGAAGAACGCGTAACAGTAGAATGCCAATACACTCTAATCCCAGCCGACTCTATCGAACGCCAAGTAATGTTGTTCTCAAACATGCAAATATAGACTGTGTAGCACTTGTAACAGATTCGTTTAACTGTACTTCAGCAAGCAATTTTAAACATTTGTATATAACAGTGGGATTTATCCAACACATTTACCTCCAACATCCCCAAAGTAGGTTATTTAGATGAGTAGATCTTTTTTTATTTTATATACTCATTCTGTGTTTATTGGCACAAAAATAAAATTACAGGAACTCATATGAAGATTTCTCATACAGCCCTTGAAAACAGCCGCTGCTGAAGAAGCACATCACAGCTTCCAGCACTGACATTAACTTGAATTAGTCAATGTGGCAAATTCACCATAGGCCAACGTGACTTTTGTTCACAAAGAACCATGCTGGGAGGCGTGGCTAAGTTAAAGGAAAATAAAGTGTTTATTGAAGACGTCACACTAATCGACAAAGAAGTCTAGCTACAAGGCTGACAGGAAAAGAAAAATGAGAAGAAGCAGGAATCAAAACTAAGAGTTTTTAATGGGATTTATGATTTATTTTATTATGCTGTTTTGATTGTTAGTTGCCTTGGTAGGCCTGATTGGGTAGTAAGCCTATTTGTGCATGTGTGTGTGTGGGCGGGGGGAGAGTAAATATATTCCAACAAGGACAACTAAGTGACACATAAACATTATCACATAACAAACATACATTGTTCATTGCAGTTATGCATATTTCTAGCTATCAGCCATAGTATACACACGATACTACCCACTGTCTACAGCTGATTTTCAAGACAGAATGGCATTTGCTCCAGTTCTTTGGACAGGGACAAGCATTACATTAAGCATTCTTAAAAATAACCATATCCACCGAGAGAAACAAACAGAGATTAGGGTTGCAAGCTTTAGTCTGGGAAATTCCTGGAGATTTGGAAGGGGTGCCAATGGAAGGGGAAAATTGAGGAGAGATTTCACCTAGAATCTATAGTGTACCATTCAGTCTGCCTTCCAAAGCTTTTTAAAGGGAAACTGATCTTTATACTCTGAAGATCAGTTGTTAATTCAGGCCTCACCTGGAGGTTGGTAAAAATAACAAAGACACTGTCAGTTCCTGGCAGCTATATTCCTCAGCCCCTCTCCAGTGAACATACATTGGTTTCAGTAGAAAAGCTTATTCAGGATTTTACGGTTCAGAACTGCACTCCATCACAGAGCTTGGTAGAAGTGATAAGGCAAGGTAAGCAGTTCTATGTTATATTTGATTCTCCCGCGCTCAACTGTTAAGGTTTTGGTGTGCAGTATACATGGGTCCTGTGAGAACCCTTTTTAGTTATGGCTAGACATTCAGTATACAATCATACATTCCCAGAATTTGGGCGAAGTAGCAAGAGCTAGCATCTAGATGCTCCAAGGTCAGTGCTAGCTTAGAGGAGCATCTTACTATATAATTGATTGTGTTTCAGACCACTCACTTTATACCCAGGTGCACCACCAGAGGGTGCTGCCACAGAGGAAAGCCCAGGTAACTCACCATATTACTCTAGAAAACATGCTGTGGTGAGAAACCCAGGCAGGGAACAGGAGTGGAGCGGGTGGCAATGCCCTCCCTGTGCCTTAACCTGGCAGGTATTAGGTGTGGAGAAGGTGGCAATGCCTACCCCCACCTTAACCCTGTCCGGGGTCTGGGTCCCAGCCCCCAGACTTGGTAGGAGGGAACAGCGGGTCAGCTGGGCTGACGGGCAAACAGAGGGGGCAGCCAGCAGACAGCAGGTCAACTGGTCAGCCAGCTGACAGCAGGTCAACCAGTCTGACTGGCAGGCAGAGGGGGCAGCTGGGGTACAGCAGGTCAACCCCTCCCACAGGCAAATGGAGCCAGAACCTGCCAGTGCCAGGGGCAAGGGGCAAAAGCCCAGGGCCTCAGGAGGCAGAGGGAGACAGAGAGAGGCCAGCAAGTCCCACTCCCCTAGGAAGGGAAAGGGGGCTAGGCAAGGTGGAAGGGGGCAAGGGCAGAGGGACTGGGAGCCCAGCAGTCACCCACCCAAAGACCTTACCTGAGGAGGAGAAGCAGCAGCAGCCCCAACAACCCAAAGCCATGCCCCAGCTAGGAAATAGTAGCCTGGCCCAGGAGTTGCCAGAAGCCAAGCCACTCCAGGTGGGGCTATTGGAGGCACTCTGCAGGAAGCCCTGGGCAACCAGCCAAGGAGCCGCAGCTGGACCCACCTTCAGCCATCAGCTCTGCCAGGGAGGCTGGGCTGCTAGCCGGGGGACTGCAGCTGGACATGCCTTCAGCAATCAGCCAAGGCAGGGAGGCTGGGCAGCCAGAGAACAAGGCACAGCTGGTGCTGGTCAGTGGGGCCAGATCAGCTACCCCAGCTGCAACTGCTTGGTGCAGCCCAAGGCCAGGCTGGAAGAGGGGTGGGGCAGTAGAAGGAAGCCCTATAAAAGCTGGCTGGGAAGAGCCCTGTGGTGGTGGGTGTGAGTGAGGAGTGATGATGTGGAGTGAGAGCAGTAAGATGCAAGGGTGGAGGCTTGGAGGAGAGTTCTGGAAGGAGGAGATGAAGGAGGACGCAGAGGGTAATCAGGCCAGGTTGAGCAGGCCAGCGAGTGGACTGAGAGGGAGTCTGGGTGAGGTATACCGCCCCTCCTTCCACAGAGCAGGGTCCTGCAGAATCCCTGGCCCCCCTGTGATGTCAGGAGCAGACTGCCCAGTGCCACGCCCAGCGGCAGCGGCGGCAAGCCCTGACAAACCCAGCTGAAATTAGGAGAGAAGGGGGCAATGCATGCCACCCCCCTTCAGCAAGCTGGTATTAGTAGTGGATCAGGCAGCAATGCTCACCACCAACTTAACCCAGCTGGTATTAGTACCAGAGCAGGTGGCAATACACACTCCCCTTCAGCCAGCTAGTATTAGGAGTGGAGCAGGTGGCAATGCCTGCCCCCCTGCCTTAACTCAGCTGGTATTAGGAGTGGAGCAGATAGCAATGCCCTCTCCTCACCTTAACCCAGCTGGCATTAGGAGCAGAGCAGATGGCAATGCCCTTCCCCCTTCAGCCAGCTGGGATCAGAAGTGAAGCAAGTGGTGATGACTGCCCCCTGCCTTAACTCAGCTAGTATTAGGAGTGGAGCAGATGGCAATGCCCACCCCCTACCTTAACCCAGCTGGTAGCAGGTGGCAATGTCCTCCTCTGCCTTAACCCAGCTGGTATTAGTGGCAAAGAAGGTGGCAATGCCCACCCCCCACCTTAACCCAGTTGGGATCAGGACAGAGTAGAGCAGGTAGTAAAGCCTGCCGCCCACTCTCACCTGTCAGGCTCAGTCTCAGAGCAGGAGGCAATGCCTGTTCCTCCCTTCACTCAGCGGGGATCAGGGGGCAATACCAACCCCCCTTCACCCAGCTGGGATCAGGCTCAGAGCAGGCGGCAATTCCTGCCCCCCTTCACCCAGCTGTAGTCAGGCACAGAACAGGAGGCAATGCCCCCCTTTACGCGGCATATATCACGCATGGAGCAGGTAGCAAATCCCATGGAGCAGGTAGCAAATCCCAATGCTCATCCCCCTCCTTCACCAGCTGGAATCAGTGATCAAGAAGGAGTGAATACCTGCCTGCCCACCCTCCTCTTTCTAGAGCCCATTGTATTATTTTCCCACAATCGGCTTTGTTTCTAGTTTTCAGATAAAGTAACTAAGCCAGTTAGTGCCATAATGATAGGATGTTTTGAACATCTTTCATTCATAAGTTTGTCATAAATCAGAAGTAATGTAATCTCTCTCTCTCTCTCTCTCTCTCTCACACACTCACACACACACACACACACACACACACACACACACACACACACACACACACACACACACACACACACACCCCTCTCTACCTTAAACAGGTGGAATTTCTTCTAGCTTAAGGATCCTTCTTCCAAACTAAGTGTCTCTTCCATTGGTGGAAAAGTCATTTAAATTGCAAGTAGTAGGATACACAGCAGTGTCTCTCCTGAGTGATTTTTTTGTGCAGCCGACAAAGCTATATAAATTGTTTCTTTGGTTTAATTTGGACACTGTGGAATGCACAGTTCAGACAGCTCCACTGTCCCATACCATCTCTTTGGATCACAGTACATATGCATCCAATGAACACTCTGATAGGAATGTGTGATCCAGCTATGATGGTTCAGACTGGAGAATCACAGATCAGATTCAAGAAACTGGATTACAATGGGCCAGAATAAACCAGGTTAATTTAGGTTAATCTGGCAAACATAGACTGCTCTTCGACAATACATAGACTGCTCTTCTCCAGTTTTTTCTTCTTTCACAATGTTTCCGAGATTTTTCCCAGCTGGGGAGAGAGGATTGAGTGGCCAATGATGAGAGAGAGAGAACTTGGTGGTCTGGCCAATCACGATGGAAGAGCCTTTTTCAAGTTCTACAAAGGAAATTAAAAGAGCAATGGCTCTCAGTAGACTCCATTTTGAGTCAGAGACTGGAGAGACTGGTGTGAATGCTGAGCCTCTTGCTGCCCATTTTTTTGGATTCACTTCCTGCCTGGGTCTTTTTTTTGCTGTCTGCCTGGAGGAGAACTTGTGCTGCCTACCTGGAGGACTTCAACCTGGTTTGAGAGTCATATAGATTCACTGTTTTTTTTTTCCTTTTTTGGGGGGTGGGGGTTGACCTATTGTCTGGAAGGGATCAGATAAAGTGAGGGAAGGAACAAGTTTTTTTTTCCTTGCAGTTTATCTTTAATTATTGCTTTTGCTGTTCCGGAGAGGGGGAGTGCTTTGGCTTTTGCTATATTGTTTGTTTGCAGTTGATTGCTGTTCATTTATTTGCTGACTGTTCTTCTGGTGGGGGTCTTTTTTCTGTTGTTGTTGCTTCCATGATAATCTAAAGGCAGGCTAGAGAGTTCTGCTGCTTACTATTTTTTTTACTGAGACACTTGCTGTTCTTGTTATGTGGGGGGGGGCACACACAGCTTTTACCTTGTTGCTCGTTCTTCTTCGGGTTTAAAGGGAGGAGTTGCTGCTTGCTATTTGTTGTTGAGAGTTCCCATTATTGTTTAGGGGAGATTGATTTACCCCAGTAACTGCAGCTGTGCTGCAGTAGTTATTGCTATTATTGTTTTTGCCACTAGTGGAGTTTTGGGGTTCTCATGTTGGGTTGCTGTTCAGTGAGTTAAGTGAACTTTTCAAATGGATTTTTTTTTAACATAGGTTAGGTAGTGGTCTTGTATACAAACACATATTAATTTTAGCTTATTTAGAGCTGTTCGGAGGAATATATGCATTAATACATATAATATGTAATAAAATGTATAATACATAAAACAAAGACCTTTGATTAACAAAGTTTGCAAGTTACCTGAGCAGCTCTTTTCCAGTACTAATATTTCAGCATCCAGATCCACTGTTATTAAAATTGCTAAACCTCCAGCACCCCGACCTTTCGAATGGAATTTTATTGCAGGGATTGCAATGGTCCTATACCCCTTAATAGAGGTCTGCTCCAAGTCCTGACACCAGGTCTCCTGAAAAAAAAGTATGTGGTAACCTGGCAAAAAATCTAGAAAGTCTGGGTCGTGAGGCTTATTCCGCCAACTCCCAAGGTTCCATGAGAGAAACTTTAATTGTCAGGCCTCAGATGTTATCTTATTTAAATTATCCTCAAAGTAAAAAAAAATATACAACCATTTTTGGAGGGCACTCCAGTTGCCTGTTGGCCACATCTTACAGCCGCTACGGGATTGTTGAGTAGCTTATAGGGACCAACAGAGTTTTCCTATTAAGAGGCTTATGTAGAAATTAAGAAGGGTTCAGGTGTTGTTTTTCTGTCAAACAGATAAATACCACCCCCCCCCCGCCACCATTCAAATATATTTAATTGCTTTTGGTCTCTTGGCTTCAGTAAAGCCAGGCCAGGTGCTTTACGAAAGAACTAGTGTTTGTACTGCCATAGGCTGACCTGTAGTCTGGGGGCCAAGCTACAAGTGACAAATGACACTTGAATGACAAGTGTATTTCTCCCTGTTCACTTGTGCCCCACTCAATCCACTTGCCATTCAAGTGTCATTCGTTACTTGTAGCTTGGCCCTAAGTCTCAGGGAGTTGCTTTCTTCCTGAAAAGGAATTAACCTTCTTGCTACTGTAATTAGTTAATAGCACCTACCTAAATGAGGCTTTTTAAACAGAGTTTTTTTCCATTTCCAGGTTAGAACCAAATCAATTAGCAAGCTTTTAGAGAAGGTACTAGGCAAAGTAGCTTTAAATATATATACAGAGAGAGCGGGGGGAAGGCTTGGGGACTTCCATTCTACTCATGTCTGAAGAAGGGAGCTCTGATTCTCAAAAGCTTACACTCTGAAAATCTTGTTGGTTTCTAAGGTGCCACTGGACTCTAATCCTATTGTTCTACTGCAGACCAACATGGCTACCCATCTAAAACTATCCTCATGGAAGGTGGCACATTCAGGAAACACCAAAGGAAGTTTCTCCTCGTATGTGTGTAATGAACTTGTGAAACTCACTGTGACAGATGTAGTGATGGCCACCAGTTTAGGTGATGACGATGATGACGACGACGATGACAACAACAACATTCAATTTATATAAGGGCAACTTAACACCCACTAAGAGCAGTTTACAAAGTATGCTATTATTATCCCCACAACAATCACCCTGTGAGGTGGGTGGGATTGAGAGAGCTCTGAGAAGCTGTGACTAGAGTTGCCAGGTCCCTTGAGTCCCTTGGTGGGGGACTGGGAACCTGGAACTCACCCTCCGTGCTCTTCAGTGTCTCCTGTCATGCACACATATAGCATTCAGGAAGTGACTTCATCACGTGGGTCAAAAGGTGGCCCAGTGTGCACTCCCATGCTTGCCAAAGGGCTGAATCCCCCTGTAGGCCTGATTCAGCCCTAAATGGGCCTGTTGTGGGGTGCAGGAGCACGCTGCGGTGAAGTGCAGGGTCGCACCACACCACCAGGGGGCATCCCGGGGGGCATGCCCCCCACTGGCCAGGTAAGTGGGGTCAGGGGAAGGAGGTGGGAACAGGGGATCCCCCACCCCGGGCAGGGGATTGGCCCTCCTATTTATGGCCAACCCAAGATCATCCAGCTGGCTTCAAGCGGAGGAGTGAGGAATCAAACCCGGTTCTCCAGATTAGAGTCTTGCCGCTCTTAACCACTACACCAAACTGACTTTAAGAGAGGGTTTGACAAATCTGTAGAGGAAAAGTCTATCACTAGCTAGTAGCTATGATTTCCAAATGGGATCTTTGTGTTCAGAGGCTGTTTCCTTTGCAATACCAGTCATTTTGTGGATGTAATAGAAGAGACACAAGCCTCTTTGCTCCTGCTTGTGGGTCCTCCAGGACAATCTGTTGGCCACTGATGGATGAGGGCCAAATCTAGCAGGTCTGCCCTTATGGTCTTATCCTTCACAAAAAATTCTGTCCTCACAAGCAATTGGGTAGAACATACTTCCTCTTGAGAGCTCCAATTCACCATTCACTTCTATGGGATAAGTGTTGCACTTCTGTATAACACTGTGATGTAGACACAACACAGTCACCATCACTGCATCCAACCATGGCTACCCCAGACACCAAGACCTATAGATGCCAATATGTCATCTGCATATAAAATGCTGCAACCACAGCCCTTGATATTTCTAAAATATACAGGGTCTACCCTCCAGACATACATATGCACACAGCACCTCGAATTGATAGGCATCTTGCCTGTCTGTAATAACACATAAGAATGGAAGGACTGAGTTGATAGATCAAGTCAAGATCCTTTTAGTTCACATTTCTTTCCAACAGCAATCAAATGAATATTGTCTCTATACATACAAAGCCAAATGAAGTTGCTGAATCCATTAAAAATTATCCTATGTTAAACAACGAATTAAACCAACAATGATTGATCTGAATGCCGACCATTCCATTAACTGTGGTTAGGCAGGATATGAAACCATGTTTTGAAATTGACATATTAATCCCAATTAGCCTTAAGTATGGTTATACATGACATACGAACACAGATATCTAGGCTTGCTCCTCAGCACTGCTCAACTATATACATATACATAGTGAAGGCCACAGTAGCAACATTTGTCAAGTCAAACCAGGATTTGTGTAATGGTCTGTTAGCCATATCTTGGTTTAACACATGGATCACAGTTAAGATAAACCCATGGTTTTGTGCTATATTTCTGAACCAATGCAGACAAAAATGAATATTGTCTCATCTGAGCTTATTAGAAAACTTCTAATATTGTAAGAAAATTAAAAACTTTTACACATCCACACTAACTTTAATGAGCTTGATTAAAGCATTATTGATTACATTTTTTAAAAAAAATCATCAAGCAGAAGCCAGGTTTTTCCTCTCTCTTTCTAATTGAAAGAAAGCTAACTACTTTACTAATTGTCTTTTGCAATTACTATTGTTAGCAAATTTTACTGCTTTAGCAATTATTATTTCAGCATGTTCTTTCAGTGCCTATTCAAAGTTCAAAAATAGTTTGACAAACTTTCTGTGGATCTTCCAGCAATTCGCAATCACTGGTATTTTCCCCCAACTCACCAGTTAGTTTTCCAGTCGCTTGTGGTAGTGTCGGTAAGGAGAAGTTCATAAAGAGGTAGATCTCTATTTTCAAGTATAAACGGACAATGTGCACAATAACTTTTCTCCATGCTAGTTATCAAGAATGAAGGTGTGTCTGCTCAGTGCATTAGGGATAAAGAAGCTTGCACCAACATGCATGCCTGATACGTCTTGATTTTTCTTAACTGTATCTTCAAGAGAAGGATGAGAGCTGGCTGTTATGGCACATCTGAAGTTGGTAATTGCCTAAAGGAAATACATATAGGCAGAGCTTTTATTCTGGTGACTGGTTGGTTGGTTGGTTGATTTGATTTATATTCCGGCCTCCCCATGAATGGGCTCAGGGCGGATAACAGTTAAAACTACAATAAAATCAAGAATACATACAGTTCAATTCAATAAAACATCACCCAAAATGGCAGCTATACTTTCTTGACCCCAACTAACACACCCCATGGGGTGGAGGAGGAATCCAGATGAGCTGATAGACTAAACAGTGGGAACCAGAGCGGGGGATTGCATTACTCCCCCTCCCCAACAGGAGACTAGCCGGGAGGCTCGTTGCTGCCCCAGCATCAGCCATATGCCTGGTGGAATATTTCTTTGTTGCAGACGTGGCAAAAGGAGGATAAATCACATTGGGCCTGGGTCTCAACACACAGAGAGTTCCGCCAGGCTGGCACCAGGATAGAGAAGGCCCTGGCTCTAGTCAATGCCAGATGAGCTTCCCTGGGGCCAGGGACCACCAGCAACTGTTTGTCAGCTGATTGAAGCATCCTCCGGGGTACATATGGGGAGAGGCAGGGCTTTCTAGGTTAAAACCAAAACCTTGAATCTGATCCGGAACTCCATGAGGAGCCAGTGCAACTGCAGTAAAACTGGTGTTATGGGCATCCTATATGGAGCATCTGTGAGGACACGTGCAGCCGCATTCTGGACCTGTTGTAATTTCTAGACCAGGTCCAAGGGAAGCACAGGGTAGAGCACCTTACAGTAGCCTAGCCTGGAGGTGATCATTGCTTGAATCACTGTCTTTATGTCATGCGTCAAGAGGTAGGGAGCAAGAGGCCTAGCCTTGTTTTGGAACAGTGACTAAGTCCCCCACCCAATCCCACTTTCTGGTCATCCAGGAATGTCACTATGGCTGGGGTGACTGTTACTGGGCACAATGGGAATTTAAGTTCCTCATCATGCCCCTCTCCCCGTTATTTTTTCCAGCTTCTTCCCATTGAGATAGAAAGAGAGAAGGTGTCTGTTTTTCCTCTGATGGGAGCCAGAAGAGGCAGCCAGCTTGAAGGAGAAAGTGAGAAGGGGAAAGTGAAAAATATACAACACAAATGAGCAAAAATTGCCCCCCCTTACAGCACAGGGGAAAGCCTCCATACATAGACAATAAAACTTTATTGGCCCTAAGGTTGCCAGGTTCCTATACCCTCCTGGTGGGGGGGGGGAGGGTGAGCATTTATCTTGCACCTCCTGGGAGTCTTTTCCTCGCATGTGTGCAAAGCAGGTGTGCTTTCCTGGCACTTGGGCAATGTCATCACTTTCAGGAAGTGATGTCATCACGCTTGCCACAGGCATGCTCCCTCACTTTGCATGGGGCAAATTCAGCCTGTTTGGAGCCAAAATTGTCTGTAGTGATGCATAGGAGCACACCTGTGGCTGAGAGGTTGATGTCACAAAGTAACATCATTCCTCCCCACTGGAGCCCAATGCACACTTTCATGGGTTGCCTGCTGGTGGAGGACAATTGCCATGCAACAGGGCAAACCCCCAGCACTGGTGGGGGGCTGGGATGCCAAACTGGCCTATTTCTGGAAGGGGAAGAAACTATGCTGCTTCAGGAGTGGGAGTTCATCTTCTCCTCCTCCCAGGTGGAGAAGCAAGGAAATGCTAGCACCAGCTACAGTTTGCCTTCAGCCCACCTTCCACATCCAGGGCAATGAGTTTGATTTCTTGTTTTTCCCCTTTGTTTTCTCACTTCTTTTCTATTTTTTTAAACTGAGCTCCCCCCAACTCTGTCCCTTTGGAACTTGCTGTTTCTTTAAACTCTTAATTAGAAAACGAGACATACAAAGGTCTGGTCTTTTCTCAATTTATTTCTCAGACTGCAAGCACAAATACCAGGCTGTCCAGTCCAAAACTGGACATCTGGCACCCCATCTCTATTTCTCCTTCCTTCCTTACGCTCCACCAAGGAGGCCAACCATCTGGTGCCTTCCTCCCACACTCTCGACAGGGGCAGCCCTAACCTTGGGGCTCAATCAGACACATCACCACCCTTGATGACTGAGGGCCAAGCTACACATGACGAATGACACTTGAACGGCAAGTGGATTGAGTGGAGGGCAAGTGAACAGGGAGAAATACACTTGCTGTTCAAGTGTCATTCGTCATGTGTAGCTTGGCCCTGAGACAGGGACGGCAACAGTGGACCTGGTTGGGCGGCTGGGCCAGTGCAATGCATGGGAATGCATGCCAGCCCCACCCTGCAAAGATGCACAGATTGGCTGAAGGAGCAAGCTGTGACGGGAAGCCCAGAATTGTGCCACCAACCCTTAGTCAGGCAGGAGAGGGTGGACAATAGTCTGAGCAGGTGAGAGAAGTGGGCATCCCACTGGATGGTCTCCATAAAGGCTGGCCCCAACAGGCAAGACAGTGTGGGATGAGAGAGAGGAGACTGGACTAGAGGGAGTGGAGTGTGAAGGAGGATGAGCAAGAGAATGAAGGTGCAGAAAAGCAAGGAGCAGAGGGGTGCGGTGATGGGGAGAGGGTGTGAGGGTGCTGTATAACCCACTCCTCCCCTTAGTTTGGAGGCTTGCCCAAAGATGGTGGCTGTTATGAGCCAAGCTCAGAAAGTGCGCCTCCCTCCCAGGCTCTGACACCCCAGCAGAGTCTAACAGACCTCTTCAACATAAAACACACACATTGAAAATGCAGTAATATACAACTGTGGCAGGGTGACTTATGGCAGCTTCATAGCAACACTGATATGTGTGGCTTTCAGTCAGAGACCAGTTGTTGTTTTCATCTTGAGGACAGAGGAGATGCTAACTAAGGCCAAAAGACAAGCAGGAATAAAGGTGAATATTGTTTGGTTGAACCTGCCTTGCCTTGGATCTTCCAGTATATTTTAAACACAAATAAAATATGGTCTAAAAAACACAAATCCTTGTCAAAAGCATACATCATGCTTGCTGTTTCCACAACACAATAGCCACAGCCAGTAGGATTAAACATGAACAAGAACACAAAAGGCAAACAAGGAAAAAGAAGACTGAAATTAAATAAGCAACTGTAATATTGCTATGAGTTCCTCATATCTCGGAGTAATGAGAATTTCCAGGGGCAGCACTTAACTTGGATTGGCACTGGAGATTTAAAGTGTTTTGTAATATATGTTTTTTTTGAAAATATACAGAGAGCAGAGGTATCGACCTAGAGGGAGTCCTCCCATACAGCAGTTACCTTCATTTCACAGCAGTCTCACAGAACAAAGAGACTGCCCCTCCAAAGGAACTTGCAGCCAGTGAAGCTGTGTGTCTGTTTCTTTGCCGGAATCTAAACTGTTCTTTACTTCACCCAGATACAAACCCTTGCCCTTTCCCTTCAGCTGGAATGATTATGTTCTCAAGTTCTATCAGCTCCAGAGTTCTTCAACAGAGCCAGATGTTCTTCTCCTTGTAATTGGTGCTCCATTGTGAAAACCTCCACAATAGTTAAGATCAGAACGTTATCGTTCTTTTTTTCACAGACCCCTCTATAGTCCAAGCCCATAGGATAGTCTCATTCACAGTAACAAGATGCCAAACTCACAACAGTATGTTTGTGATGAGTGTCAAACCCTTCAGAACACAGGACAAACTCTTCGATACTCACCTCAAAATACAGAGGGGAGGGGGGAATGAATCCTTCACTTCTCCCTACTATTGATTTCATTTTCTCTCCTTGAGTGCAGGGTAGTATTTTTAAAAAGTCAGAACCTGGCAAGTCTTCTTTCCCAAATAAGTATTAAACTCTGAGAAGGAGGGAATGTGTTCCATATCAAATAATCACCACAGAGAGCTTCCAACTGAGGCACAGGAGGAACTCAGCAAGAAAAACAAAATTAAAATAGACCCAAACACTAGAGAAGCCTAGACAACAGCTACCTCAAACAACATAAGCCAAAAAAGAAAAACTCTACAGAGTTAGTATTTGGCTTCTTATTGGAGCGTCTATTTAAAAAAAGGACCATGGGTCATGCAAAAAAAAAAGTTTAGAAATGCAACATGTATGACAATGCCTGTCATCACCTCCTGTGCCACTAGGAGTCCGAAGTGACACAAATGGGTTCTGCTTGGTTTGGTTCCTGCCCAGGTGACATAGAGAAGTTGCATTCTTGTGCCACTACCATTTTCTTGGGATTCATCTAAGGCATTTCAGCCATCCAAGACCATCCCTTTCAGACAGATTCTGGGCAGCAAGAAAGGAGAGCAAATTTCTTCTATCTTGCCACCTAATTGGGATCCACCTATACAGGTGCATTTTCTAAATCCCACCTTGAAGCTTCTTGGGGCAGCAGGGAAGACATTACTTGGGGTAGCTCAATATCTCAAGCTGGCACTGCAGAATTCAAGGCCTGTGTTGTCAGCTTAGACATGAGCAATGACAGCTCCTCTTTTAACCAGGAAGGAAATACTCAAATGTGCAGTTAACTGCTTGGGAAAGTACAATGAGAAATGGTCCAAGACACATGGCTGGTGGCATTGGTAGGCAACCAGCCCTCTAACATATATTCTACATATAACAACAACAACAACAACATTTGATTTATATGCTGCCCTTCAGGACAACTTAATGTCCACTCAGATCGGTTTACAAAGTATGTCGTTATTATCCCCACAACAAAACGCCCTGCGAGGTGAGTGGGGCTGAGAGAGCTCCAGAGAGCTGTGACTAGTCCAAGGTCACCCAGCTGGCTTCAAGTGGAGGAATGGGGAATCACACCCAGCTCTCCAGGTTAGAGTCCTTCACTCTTAACCATTACACCAAATCGGCTCTGTACATTATATGGCCATAGGTCTTGAGCATAATTTAATACAGTTAAGATCAAGTACAAATATGGAATTAATAGATAACAATAGTTTAAAAGTACAAGACTTATAAAATGGAGAATATATGGTAAATATATGACCTACTATATAAAAGGATAAGCGTGTTAAAGACAACTGACTTCTTATCCTGGTGCACCACCAGAGGGTGCTGCTGTGGAAGGAAGCACAGATAAGGCAACCAGACTTCCAAGAAGTGTACCATGGTAGGAAGCCCAGGCTGCGATCAGGTGCTGAGCAGGCAGCAATGCCCATCTGCCCTTCACCCAATTGGGATCAAGAGGGGAGCAGGTGACAATGCCCCCCCCATGTTCACACAGCTGGGATCAGGAGTGGAGTGGGTGGCAATGCTCACCCACCACCCTTACCCAGGTGAGATCAGGTGCAGAGCAGGTGGCAATGCCTGCCCACCCTTTACCCAGCTGGGATCAGGTGTGAAGTAGGGGGCAATACCCACCCCTGCCTTCACCCCACTGGGATCAGGCCTGCTCCCCCGCCTTCACCCAGCTGGTATCAGGAAAGGTTAACCACAACAAGGACACTTACAGGTAAAGCCAATCAATAACAAACAACCACTCCCATAATTAGGGGAACGGTTGTTTGTTATTGATTGGTATGAGGAGCAGAGCAGGTGGCAATGCCCACCCCCCCTTCACCCAGCAGGATCAGTCATGGAGCAGGCAGCAGGGCCCGCCCCTTCACCCAGCCAGGCTCAGGAGTGGAGTGCGTGTCAATGCTCACCTCCCCCTTCACTCAGCCAGGATCAAGTGCAGAGGAGGTGGTCATGCATGCCCCCCCTGCCTTTATCTGGCTGGGATGAGTGATGGAGGAGGAGGGAATGCTCGCCTGCCCAACCACCCCTTTCTAGAGCCCATTGTATTTTTTCCCACAATGGACTTTGTTGCTAGTATTTTATAAAATAGATAAAATCACCACCCTCGACACCACCAACCACCACCCTCGACAGAAAAGAGGCATAATAAAAACATTAGTAGACCGTGCAAGACGGATATGTGAACCACACATTCCAATCATCTAAACCATACACTTCAAGCAAATGACTACTCCAGAAATGAAATCAGAAGAGCGATTAAACCAAGGATTAATCAAACAACTAAGGAAAAACAGTCTCCCACAGGAAAAGTGTTTTTGCCATATATCAAAGGAATCACTGATCAGATGGGAAAGTTTATGAAAAGGCATAACTTACAAACAGTATTCAGACCCACCAGAAAAATACAACTGATGGTACGATCAGCAAAAGACAGTAGAGACCCCCTCACCTCTGCAGGAGTATACCGCATACCCTACAGCTGTGGACAAGTTTACATCGGGACCACACAGCGTAGCATCCAGACAAGAATAAAAGAACATGAAAGACATTGCAGACTTGGCCATCCAGAAAAATCAGCAGTAGCTGAACATAGCCTAACTCAAACAGGATACAGTATCCTATTCCAGGACACTAAAATACTTGACAACACTTCCAACTATTTTGTCAGACTGGAAAGGGAAGCCATTGAAATTCATAAGCATAAGCACAATTTCAACAAGAAAGAAGAAACCTTAAGAATGAATAGAGCATGGTTTCCAGTCCTGAAAAGCACCAGACTAACAAAACACTCTACACCCTACAATAGCCCTACAGAGAAGATTAGTATATCAATCCATATGCAAAAGAACCTCCTCAAGATACAATGAAGCCTCCCTCCATTAGCATTCCACACCTTGGGAAACTCTTACAGGATGACTCAGCCCAAACCCACCTTCCTGAGTAGATATAAATTACCTGCCAACATCTTCTCCACACTGTGACACTGAGAGATCTCTGTCTTTTGGTGCTACACCTCTGAAGATGCCAGCCACAGCTGCTGGTGAAATGTCAGGAACTACAATGCCAAGACCGCAGCTATACAGCCCAGAAAATCCACAACCATAGATAAAAATTGATCATATAATTAAAATTTAGCATTTAATTATAAGAAAAATAAAACTTGACTAAACATAAGTGCAGATGACAGTACATTCTCACCTAAAACTCATTTGAAACTGATTTTGCGTTTCAGTGAAATTATTTTGCCACCAAAATTATTATTTCCGGAACACCCACCAATAAATAAGAAATCATCCCCAACTCCAGTGGAAGACATTATTTTGATAAAATGAGAAATATCCAGTAGGACTTAAGAGCAGTCCATTGAGGGCAAAACACTAACAAGTGGGCTGAGTTCACTCTCTATCATACCAGACACACATGGAGAAAGTCTACTTGAATAAGAAACTTGGGTAAATAGCCCTATTAGTTCCACTGATGGAAAAGTGTTGTCTCACAGGGTTTCCAATATAAATTTTGGCTAAGGTCACTTCCAAATATTTGAATTGGGTTGTTAGTTTGATTTAACCACCTTTAATTTCCCATGCTCCCTGGCTATGGCCTAATTTTATGGTAAAAATCATAACTTTCAACTTGTTATAGTTTGCTAAAAGTCCCTCTTGCCTTGCTATATAATTTAGTAAGTGTGTTTCAGACAACTCACTTTACACCCTGGTGCACCACCAAAGGGCGCTGACACAGAGGAAAGCCCAGGTAAGTCACCATATTACTCCAGAAAACATGCTGTAGTGGGAAGCACTGGCAGGGAACAGGAGCAGAGCAGCTGGCAATGCCCTCCCCATGCCTTAACTGGGCTGGTATTAGGTGTGGAGCTGGTGGCAACGCCCACCCCCTGCCTTAACCCAGTTGAAATTAGGAGCGGAGCAGGTGGCAATGCCCTCGCCTCGCCTTAACCCAGCTCGGATTAGGAGCGGAGCAGGTGGCAATGCCTATCCCCTGCCTCAACCCAGCGGGCATCTACAGCGGAACAGGTGGCAATGCCCACCCCCCTTTGGACCAGTTGGGATCAGTAGCGGATCAGTTGGCAACGTCCCCACACCTTAACCCAGCTGGGATTAGGAGCGGACCAAGTGGCAATGCCCACCCCCACCTTAACCCAGGTGGCAATAGGAGTGGAACAGATGGCAATGCCCACGCCCCACTTTAACCCAGATGGTATTAGAGCAGAGAAGGTGGCAATTTCCACCCCCTGCTTTAACCCAGCTAGTATTAGAAGTGCAGCAGGTGGCAATGACCTGGTTGGATCAGGAGTGGAGCACATGGTAATGCCTGCCCCCTGCCTTAACTCAGCTGGTATTAGCAGCAGACCAGATGGTAATGCCCATGTCCCACCTTAACCGAACTGGTATTAGGTGTGGAGCAGGTGGCAATGCCCTCCCCTGCCTTAACCCAGCTGGTATTATTGGTGGAGCAATGCCCGTCCTCTTCAACCTACCGGAATACGTCACTGAGCAGGTGGAATAAGTCACTGAGTCAGGAGCCAACCATGCAGCAATGCCTGCCCCCCTTCAACTTACTGGAATCAGAAGCGGCCTGACCTACAATGCCCACCCCCTTCACCCAGCTGATATCAGGAATGGAGCAGGTGCCAATGTCCACCCAGCACCTTCACCTGGGTGGGATCAGGCACAGAGCAGGAGGCAATTCCCTTCTTCCATTTACCAAGCTGGGACAAGAAGTGGTGCAGGTGGCAATGCCTGCCCCCTTCAACCTACTGGAATATGGCACTGAGCAGGCAGCAATGCCCACCCCATCTTCAACCTGTCAGAATCAAGCACCAACTAGGCAGCAATCTCTGCCTCCCTTCAACCTGCCGGAATCAGGAGCAGAGCAGGTGGCAATGCCCACACCCCCTTCATCCAGCTGGGATCAGGAGCAGAGCAGGTAGAAAAGCCTGCCACCCACTTTCACCTGTCAGGATCAGGCATGGATCAGGAGACAATACGTGTTCCTCTCTTCACCCAGCAGAGAGCAGGTGGCAATACCCACCCTCCTTCACCCAGCTGGGATCAGGCTTGGAGCAGGCAGCAATGCCTGCCCTCCTTCACCCAGCCATAGTCAGCCATAGAATAGGAGGCAATACCCCCCTTTACCCAGCATGTATCACACATGGAGCAGGTAGCAATGCCCAACACCCCTTCATATGGTCAGGATCAGGCAGATCAGGTGTGAAACAGATGACAATGCCCACTCCCATCCTTCACCAGCCCATTGTATTTTTCCCCACAATGGGCTTTGTTGCTAATTTACAATATTCAGTAAAGGCACTAATTGTTTTCTGGAGGCCCACTTCAGATTTCAATAATAAGACCTGTTAAATAGTGGGTTCAAACTTGAGGTAAATCAACAGCTCTTTATTTAGCAGGAACACAACACACAAGACTGAACAGAACCCCTCAATATATATACAGCAGCTCTGCCCCCAGAATAACTGATAGCCAATGAGAACACAAACTTTACAATACCATCATTTGCATAACCCATATACAATGTAACTTATTTACAGTTCAGTGATTGGTCTTTATCTTGTCCCCCTGATTGGCTGCTATCTGTATTTAGTAACGAATGATAGCATAATCTTGAGTTCTCTTGCAAGTTAGAGTTCGCCCAATACACTACAAGACCACAAACGACCAGCCCATGTCTCAGCTGAGAATGCCACAGGGGTTCATCACGCTGCCAGTGGCAGTGGCATAGGAGACAGCAACAGACATATCTGCCTTGTAGTGACAAATTCTCTTGAAGCAGCCCTGACTAAAGTCTGAAGGGACTGCTCTGGATTGAAAATCAGGATACATTATCTGTCACCATCGGTTCTGAAGAGCACCTAGTTCCCCAAGCTTAAAAAAATAGCATCCTTCATCACCCCGGCCATCTGTTGAGGACTAGCCTCGATTTAAAACTAGGGCTTCCTAGCTCACATTCCTTAGCTGCACCAGCTCAAAACTTCTGAAATATAAATAATCCATAAATATTATGAGTGGGTGGCAATAGCCCATGCATAGCTCACAAACAGAGAGAGAGGCAGCAGGCAGATGACCATGAGCTAACACCTCTCATAAATCCAATAAGGATACAAATATATCTTTAGGGAAATGCCTGGTAGGATTCTCGATTAAGCATGGTCACAACCTGACCCTGTGATTTACAGCTGTAAACAAGAACTGGCATCACTTTAAATGATTCATGTAGAAAGGAGTGAGTGAGTACCATTTCAAATGTAACCCATCTTTGCAGCAGCTGCAAACTGACAACACATTGGAAAACGGCACTGCTAAAATTATACTTTGCTTCTCTCTGTTCCACACTTTACATAGTTATGCCTTTGCATTATTAACACACACAAAAGCCATTTAGGAGACACTCAAGCTTTTTCTTCTTATTCTTTGAAAGACTAAAATCAGGGCAAAGGAATGTTGTTATGCCTGTCTTTTTTTTTTTTAAATGCCTGCCCAAAATTTACATTGATCAAGCATCGTGGTATTGGCAATGCTATAAGGCAACATTATACGCAAGCAGGATCGATCACTCAATGACTATTTGTTAGGTTGAGTAAATAAGGTAAGCTGCAATCATAAGAACTCTTTCCTTTGGAGTTAAGTCCAAAATGGGACAATTCCAAGTAAACTTGCTTAAGCTTGCTCCCATAGTTCTTGTGGTGGCAGTGGTAACTGTTGGAATAAATCACCATAGCCTAATTTGAACAGAAAGTGTGAAGAGTACTTTCAGATGGAAAGGGGGCTTGATACTTTGTATAGTGTCAGTTTGTTTATCTGTTGCTATTGAACTGGCCCCTCCCTGCTGTGAATGACCATTCCTTTTGTGTCAGTTAAAAAAGGTCTGTTACTGTAACTGTCTATCTTATGTACAAGTCATGAACAAGTTTTCTCTCATAATTCGTTGTTTGCTTTACTGTATGTAGTTATTAAATGACGTTCAATATTATCTGAACAAATATGTCTGCAGAATGATATTACTTCTCACTGGATTCAGCTATTTACTCTGATATAATGAGGATTGACTGGGATATTTATATATATCTCCCTCACAGTAACAAGGTAGTTAGTAATAACTATATGTAGGTTAATCTAGAAGTTCTGACTCATGTGGCCGTGTGTCTTTTGATACTACAGGCAATGAGTAACCATCACCATCTCTGCACGAACCAGCTCTAAGAGAGTTGGATCAGTGCACAGCATATGGTATCTGTAGTTAATGCTTTGTCTTCTACCTATAAGCATACCTCATGTTAGTGACCAATCTACTTGCACAAAAGTTGTGATACTGTTGAAGCTTGTATTTGTTAAGTTTATGCTGCTCTCTTCCAATCTAACTAAAATGTTCTGATCACTGGAAGGCCCTGTTATGGCCCAAATTGTTATCTGAGCTGAGAAGGACTCCCTACTTCCTCCCTCTTCGATTTTCCTCCCTTCTCTTAAATGTTGGATGTCATGGGGACTACATATCCCAGTGCTCCCAGAGGACAAACAAATGTGACGAAGATCACAACTGTCCTTCAGCTGGCACAGCAGCTGTCAAGATCACACGGGGAAGAGTAGAGAGAATAGATTTATTACTTTGACTCCTGCTTGTTTTTGTTAATTAAAACTGGGCTCCCATATTGTTACTGGCATTTTAAAACAAACAACAAAAGATGCTTTAAGACACAACCCTCCCCCCGCCCCCATGAAAATGTTAACACAGGGACCTTGTTGCAATTACCAACCTGTGGGGATTGGGTGAAAGGCTGAGCCCTGTTTTCCTTTCTTGTACAGTCCCAATGTGAACTACAAGCTGGGCAGGAGCATATTACCTATCACTGTCAGAGATGACCAGTCATTATGTTTGCCCATGTGCGAGGGTGCTGCATACCCCCTCCTCCACCCTTTCTGAGACCTGTGCTGCAGCCTACTGCTGAGCAGGGGCCAACCTGGAGAGCGAAGCCCCCCAATGCTCCGATCTCTCTGAAATGGAGCTTGACACTCGAGTTCAAATCACACTCAACCATGATGTTTACTGGGTGCCTGGCCAGTTAATCTCTCTCTCTCTGTTTATCCTACTCACAGGGTGGTTGTCTACCCCAAGCTCTGTGGAGAATTGGAGGAATTAATTGTTTTAAGGTGGGCCATCCTGTGGCCCTTTTTGCTTGTAAGACTCTCTATTGTATCAAGCAACTGAGTACAATTTAGGTTTCAAACTAGGGAAGTGATCCTTTGTCAAAATTGTCTTTTTTCTGATTTTAGATGTTAGAGGGAGGGACTATACAGGGATAAAAAGCACTAATGCTAGTTGCCAGCCACAGGAAACCCAATTCAACCACTCCTCTATCTTCCAAGATTTTATCAAATATAGCCAGCATACTTTCAAGTCACTCTTTGAAGTCACAAGGCCTAAAAACCTTACATTCTGAAACTTTCATCCATTATCCCAGCCTTCAGCTGGGCAGAACACACACAAGCTTATGGATTTTCTTTACTGGGACAACTAAGGTATTAAAAAATCCCAAGATTTTATGTATGGAAATTAGACGTCTAGTTATCTCTAAAAATCTACAGGCTGAAAAATGAGTCATGGTTAGGGTTGCCAGGCCCTGTCGATCTCCCAGCGGGAGATTGGGGCCTGGCTCTTACCTGGGACAGGGGGTGCGTGCACGCAGAGTGCGCGTGTGTGCACTCCTGCAAGCACGATGATGTCACTTAGTGATGTCACCATGCAGCCCATTTGGGCATGGGTCAGGCCCGTTGTGGGCCCCTGCGGAGTGCAGGAGCGTTCCTGTGTTCTGCAGGGGCCCACAACAGGCCCAATCCACGCCAAAACAGGCCCAATCTGCACCCATTTTGGCACGGATCGGGTCCGTTTTGGCATGGATCGGGCCCGTTTAAGGCCCCTGTGGAGCATGGGAGCGTTCCTGCGCTCCGCAGGGGCCCACAACAGGCCCAATCCGCACCAAAATGGGCCTGATCCAAGCCCGTTTTGCCTTGTATCGGGCCCGTTTTGGCGTGGATTGGGTCTGTTGTGGGCCCTTGCGGAGCGCAGGAACGCTCCTGCGCTCCACAGGGGCCCCGATCCAGGCCAAAACAGGCCTGATCCTGGCTGCTGCTGTGCGTGGGGGCGTGCAGCTCCACAGGGGGTTGCACATTGAAGGTGCGCCCCCCCCCCCGCTGGCCAGGTAGGTGGGGGCGGGGGTGGGAGGGTGGGGGTGGGGGTGGGAGATCCCCTCACCCCCACCAGGGGTCTGGCAGCCATAGTCATGGTACATGGAATCAGATAATATGGACAGACACCCTATATGCTCAGTTATCATTAAAAGAAGAAGAAGAAGAAGAAGTTGTTGTTTTGAGTCCTTGTACGGATAACATGAAAATTTAACATATCTTATTTAATTTGATTAAATAGACGGTCATCATAATTATAATAAGTAACAACTCCTCCTCCTTTTTATTAGAACCACCACAACTATGTCCGTTCTGAGCCTGTTTGCAGAGAGAGCGAACTATACATTTAATAAATAAAAATAAAATAAATAGTGGCATCTACACAGAAGTTTCCTTTATTAAAGTCAAGGGTATGATGAACATTCTGCCAGGTCCTATCTAGTCAGACAAAGTAACTTCATGGACCAAAGATATAGCTTTAAACTTTGTATATCCAGCCTTTGCCTTATTGGATCTGAGAACCAGTGGGGAGACGTGTTTAGTGTTCGGGACGCAGCCTGCAGAAGACTCAAATTCAAATTGCCCTGTATCATGAAGCTCACTAGATTTTGGGCTAGCCATTCTCTTTCAGCCTAACTACCTCCTAGGTTTAAAAGAGAGGAGGTGAGAGCCATGTATGCCATGTGAGCTCTTTAGAGGAAGGATGAGGGGGAGATTAAATAAGTGAGAGCAGAACTACAAGTGACAAAAGGCACAGGTTGGACACGTGTCAGCTTCCCTCAAGTTTTGATGGGAAATGTAGGCAGCTTGGCGGAATGCTGGACAAGTGACAGTTGAAAAGTCCATTGGACAGCAGTCAGAGAGCCAAGCTGCAAGACTAGGATGCCTACATTTCCCATCAAAACTTGAGGGAAGCTGACAAGTGTCCAACCAGTGCCTTTTGTCACTTGTAGTTCCACTCTGAGCCTTCTCTCATAGAGCTCAGAATGACATAAACAGTGCCTCAAATATTTTAATCTCACAAAACCCCTATAAAATAGGTCTGAGGGAGATTAACTAGCCTACATCACCCAACAAATACCACAGCAGTGGTATAAGAAACTCAGTCGCGCAGCCACAGACTGTTTTTTTTTTTTAAGGAATTGTTATAGAATATAAATAGTTTGCCTTTCTCACTGATAATCAAGGTGGTATAAACAGTATAAGTCAATATCATCAGACACTGACATTCAATAAACAACATAATAGGGTAAGGATAAATTTGAAAACAAGCAGAAATCTGACACCGAGCTGAAACAAAATAACAGCAATTTAACACAACATATTAAACAAAGTGGAAACTACCCAGTAGGAACATATTTGCAGCGATGGACAGTACACACTAGCATAGTCTACAGCCCCTATCCCCTTGCCAGAGCATCTTTCTGAAGCATTCCTTATAGCACAACATTTTTATCGTTGTGAAAAGGTCTTTGAATAATTTAGTTGAACATAGTTTGCAGAAAACCAAGAGAACGGGAGTTTTCCTGACCTTTCCAGACAGGGCATTCCTTAAAGTGGGGGCCACAATAGAGAATGTGTGTGTATGGGCAGCTGTTGATTTTGTCAATTTGTAGGGTGACATCTGCAGAAGGCCTTGTTCAGATGAGCGAAGCTGCCATGATGGAGGATAGGAAGAGAGGCAGTCCCATAGATATGAAAGGTCAAAGCCCTGAAGGGTTTTGTATATGATCATCAAAACCTTGAATTGATCCTGGTGGTAACTGATGGGTAGCCAATTTAGTAATTGCAGAATTGGACTAACATGCACGCTCCATCTAGCTTTTGACAAAAACTGAGGGTCTCTATAGCCATGCAGTTCCCTGCAGCTACACAACAGCTTTGGAGAATAGCTGATAAAAAATAAAGGCGAGCCCAAATGGCCTCAGAAAGCCTCCGCGGGGGGAGGAGGGGTTCTTCCTTCCCCCTACAAGCTGTTTCTCCATGTCAAAAAAGAAGGGCAGGGAGGTTTTTTTCTCTGTTTTTTTTCTGTTCCACATGTATGGAATATTCCACACGAAGCAGAAAAAACAGGGGTAAAAAACTCCTACCTGTTTTTTTTTTTTTTTTTGACACGGGGAAATGGCTTGAGTGGGGAGGAGGGAGCCGTGTCCTCAGTCCTTAGAAAGTGTGGCAACTGCTCCATCTTTGCTCTAGGGGAAATACACCCTCCTTGACTTGTAACATCTCCCAATTGGGCATCATCCTTGAAGTATTCTGTGCAAGTGGAGCAGTAAAAACAGGGAGAGAAACTCCTCCTGCACATTCTATGGTCATCTGGGCTCTCCTTGATTTTTCAAACAGCCATTTAATTTTTAACTGGGTTATGGCTGTGGAAACTTGAATTGGGTCTGGGGAACCTGTATGTCTACAGAGGCCCTCATATCACACACTTTGGAAGTGGCTTTCCTCCCACATTTCATTTCCTGATCCCTAGCCAGCCAGGGAAGTGAAAACTCCAGATAATCATAGAGCTTGTTTTGGAGGGTAAGGGTCGAAAGCAACATTCCCGGAAGCACATGAGTCAAACTGCTTCTGTTTCCCTGTCCTTTACCTTCTGTCCTTTAGCCAGCTTTGAGAATGTTGCGAGGTCTAGAATATTTGAGACCAGACCTCCTGCTTCATACCTCCCTTTGTTGCCTGCTGGCCCACTGAGGGCCAAGCTACACATGACGAATGACACTTGAACAGCAAGTGTATTTCTCCCTGTTCACTTGCCCTCCACTCAATCCACTTGCCGTTCAAGTGTCATTCGTCATGTGTAGCTTGGCCCTGAGCACTGACAGAAGGGCCAGTACTATGACCTGCTGCCCCTAGTCTTAATCAGTGACCAGCTGCTAGAAAGAACTTGGTGCAGTAGACTCTCCTGTAGCCCTGGATGAGATGACTAGCTTTCAAAGGTGGTGCCACATCCATCATTACCTTGCCCTGATTGTGAGGTGTTACAATTCAAGGAGGATGTATTTCTCCTAAAGTAAAGATGGAGTAGCTGCCACACTTTCTAAGGACTGAGGACAAGGCTCTGTCCTCTCCCTTCAAGCTATTTTCCCATGTCAAAATAGTACAGGAAGGAGTTCCCCCTGCTTTTTCTGCTCCATGTGGAGTACTCTATGCATGTGGAGCAGTAAAAATGGGAAAAAACTCACCCTCCTCCCCATGCTATTGTGACATGAAGAAAAGGCTTGAGGGGCAAAGGAGGAGCCCCTCCTCCCCCCATGGAGGCATTCCATGGCTGCTTGGGATTTCCTTTATTTTTTAAAGGCCATTTTTAAAAAACTGCTGTATGACTGTGGAAACTTAAGTTGGATCTGGGAAACCCAGACCCAACTCTTTTAAAACCTAAATGTCTAGAGAGACTCTGAGATGCAGAGTTCTGCATCAACTGGAGTCTTCAAGATGACTTTGAGGGGTGACCTTTGTAGAGTACATTGCAGTAGTCTAGTCTTGATGTTACCATGGCATGGATCCAGGTGGTCAGATTGGCGGTGTCAAGATAAGGGTCCATCTTCCGGGCTAGACTGAGTTTGAAGAAGACAGTTTTCGCAGCTGCATTAACTTGCTTCTCTAGTACCACCAACGCTGAATCCAATATAACCCCTAGGCTCTTGAGTTTGCAAAGGTCAAGTGAACTCCATTGGAAGCTGGAAGCACAACATCCTTCAATATCTCCACCTCCCCAATCAGCGTGTCTTCCATCCTATATGGGTTTGGTTTCTATATGTTTGCTTTCAGACATTTGACCATAGCTGTCAGGCATGACTCAAGACTTGACCTGTATCACAGGGATGACATTGTCCTTCAAAAATATTAATTTGACAGCAATGTCATTTTTAAAATTTAAATGTCAATAGATACCCAATGTATGGGTAGGATCCACTGGATTATTTCCATAGATAGAAGGGGAGCATGGTTTTCACCGATTCACCAACTCTACCCACATGCCGTTTATGGAAGTCCCCCTATCCCAGCAGTTAGAAGGGAGAGGTGAAGAAGTCATGCTACGCTGATAGAATTCCTTGCATCTGGGTCTCTGGACCAAAGAAACTGACAAGAGAAACTTTATTCTGTACAGACAACCTCTTCAATAGGAATCCAGAAAATAAAAAGTGAAATTCTGGAGCAGATCCAACCAAGCAAAGAGTGTTACTGACAATATAAGAGAAAATCAGTTCAGCAGTAAATGGAGATTGCAAAGATGGTGAACTCTCTCAAACAGATGAACCTAACATTAAGGTCTCCTTTTATATGCCCAGCTGTATGAAAATACAGATGCATTTTCAAGACTACATAGTCAAAGCATGGAGAGTCACTGAACATCTGAGATAAAACTTGTAAATAACACAGTCTCATCTTATGGTTACTTGCAAAAATGAACAAATTCATCATCTGTGGCCGCTCTGGTGAGTTAATGAAGCTGCAGATTTGAAGTTGAAAGGAATAAAATAGGGGGCGATGTTAATGGTCCTCAAAACAGGAACCAAACTGGCTTAAGAGAAAAACATAAAAAGAACTCATCTGAATGCTGAAATTGTGAAAATTCTTATATGACCTAACTTCTCTGGAGAAACTCCCATTCCCTCTGTAATGAAAAGATTAACATTGGCCCAAACTTGATGACATTGCTTAAAGATCACCTTGATAGACAAAAGAATGGAGTGCATATGTCATAGTACACCAAGACTTTTGAGATACAATGCAATTTTACTGCAAAAGCAATTTTACTGAAATCAGGAGAGTGGCAAACATACTGCTAAAGAAAGCACAAATGAAGACAAATTATAATGGAAAGAGATCTGGTCTAGACTCATATGCTCTTAATATTATAAAGCTAATTGTTTCAATGATATGGCTGAGGAGGATAACACTGAAGATGGGGGTACAGCTATTAAAACAATATTTGAAAACTCCTAGGAAAAGTAACATACAGAACAATTGGTAGAAACTCTTTTAGCATAAACTAGTAGTATGCATCAATCACTGTCTTCAGAATGCACAAAAAATAATCAAGTTGTATTTCATATTATATAGATGCTTTGTAAAATGAGAGGTCTCTATGAGTGTTCTACCACTTGCTTACCAACTCTATTTAATATCCCATCTTCAACGATTGCCTACAGATAAACTATCAGTCGAGTGTTAGTAATCTATATGTAATTACATGCAAACACAAGGGTGGCTGGTTCCAGTGCAAGTGCTCCCAGGGAAGGTGTTGGTGGAATGGTGCTTTCCTGATGCAGTGTGTCCTAGAATTGTGAGCCAAACAAAACACACAATAAGAAGGCATACTGCAGCTCTCACTTTCGTTCAATGTTTGCATCAGCAGAGAGGGGAGAAGAGAAGCTCTCAGACTCACCGGAGGGCTGTATTGGCACCGAGGGAAGGATGCAGTGGAGGCGTGGTCAGCCCAGAAGAGGAGGAGTGTCCATCCCTCCTCCTGTCCAGCTGCATAGTCAGCACCATTCTTCCAGGATTACTGGCAGTAGCAACATGTTCGCTGCCCAATCCGGGCGGCATGGGGGAGGGGGTTGTCACAACTTTATGGGTTTGAGGCATTGGGCTGGATCCTAAAAGGGTGAGTGGGCACTTGGGCAGCTCACCCTGACAATTGGGAGGCAACGGCCATCCAGCATGGCTGGTAGTGGAAGAACGCTTTATGTGGTGCACCAGCATGGGTCTGGGGTGTTATGCATCGGACAGCGAGTGGGCCTTCCAATGCCAACATGGATCTGTGCCCATATGCCTGGACAATGCTCCATCTAGCTGTAATCAATAAAGTTGTGGCCATTCCAACCAAGAGATGGTGTCTGTGTGTTATTGGCCGGAACCCAGACTGACGTAGCACATAGGTGACAATAGCAATTTCACCTTATTCCCTTTTGTTGCGGTAGCACTAGAACTGCCAACTTTAGCTCAGGAAATTCCTGAAGATTTAGGGTTCTGCCTGTTGTTTGCAGAGTTTGAGGAGGAGGAGCTCAGTAAGGATGTGATGTCAGAGACTCTATCCTCCAAAGCTGCCATTTCCTCCTGGGGAATTGATCTCTGTAAGCTGGAGCTCAAGTATAACTCCAGGAGAACACCAGGCCCCTCCTGGATTTTGGCCTATGTAGCAGCCCATCCTGTGGCCCTTTTTGCTTGCAAGGCTTTCTGTTATATCAAGCAACTGAGTACAATTTAGGTTTCAAACTAGGTTTACTTAAAATAAGCATAACAATGGTGGCATCACTCAGTACACACATGTGTACTGCCTTATACTGAATCAGGCCATTGGTCTATCAAGTTCAATATTGGCCGTTTCCACACACATTGAATAATGCACTTTCAATGCACTTTAGTTATCCTTTAGAAGTGGATTTTTTGTTCCACACATGGAAAATCAGCTATAAATGTTCACTAAAGCGTATTGAAAGTGGATTATCCAACGTGTGTGGAAGCAGCCACTGTCTACTCAGACCAGCAGCAGCTCTCCAGGGTCTCAGGGCCAAGCTACACATGACGAATGACACTTGAATGGCAAGTGTATTTCTCCCTGTTCACTTGCCCTTCACTCAATCCACTTGCCGTTCAAGTGTCATTCTTCATGTGTAGCTTGGCCCTCAGGCAGAGGTCTTTCATACCACCTACAACTTGACCCTTTTAACTGAAGATACCAGGAATTGAACTTGGGATCTTCTGAATGCTGGGGACTGAACCTGGTGCCTTCTTCAAACAAAGAGATGCTCTACCATTCAGCCACAGCCTCTCCTAGCATATGCTAGGTTTGCCAGCCAGCGGCTCATACCAAATGAGAGACTGGGGAAGGTAAAAGTAATGGACTGGGGAGGGTGCATGGGGTTTTTACCATAGAGTTTTTAATGAATCCTAGAGTGTCCCAGTGATGTCATTTCCAGATTTGCCACAAAGGTGATTTTTGCACATTTCCTCCCACTGCCCTATCAAATGGCAGCAGGAGTTGGGGTCTGGAAGCAGAAGTCTTGGCTGCCTTACTGTTACCCTATGTCAGTGCCAAATCTCAACTCTTCTACCTCCTATCCTACTATATTACATCTTCCGCAGGCAGTGCTACTGTGTTGTTTATAGCCACTACTATATCTAAAAACACCACATTCCACCAATCTTTAGGAAAAATTTTGGGACAATCATTAGTGTGCTTGGAGGGAATGGAAAAAGTCCTGCTTCTACTTGATCCAACTGCGGATACCCAAGTAAAATAACTGTACAGAAACCAACTTACAGTTCCAGAGGAGTTAGCTGTGTTAGTCTGTAGTAGCAAAATCAAAAAGAGTCCAGTAGCACCTTTAAGACTAACCCATTTTATTGTAGCATAAGCTTTCGAGAATCACAGTTCTCTTTGTCAGATGCATGGAGGGCAAAAAGAGTTGATGTTGTAATCTCAAAACATGCACAAGTGGGAAAAACAAATCTTGATAACCTTGTAGAAGATTACACATCCCTATCTGCTGCACATACTTACAGAGTACAAACTGTTTTTTTTAGTACCACTATAACAGCAAAATGGAACATTAACAGAAAACTGGACAACACGAACACAGGTAATTTAGATTGAAAAGGTATTTTTTGGGGGGGGAAGGTCTCCCTAAATCCAGAGTGGCTGTGCCACTCTCAGCTTTATAACTAGCACTGGCTACTGAAAGGCAAAGAAAGTGAACTGGAATCACTCGACTTTTATATAGGATATAAAATCATCTGCTGAATCTCCAAATATACACAAGAGCCTCAGAAGACCCACAACAATTTTCAACCGATATAAAAATGTTGTTTGGCCTCAGAAAATGTGCAGCTCTCAACTAAAATTAAAAGTAAAGGTCCTCCAGAATGAAAACACTTGGTAAACACTAATATGTTACACTTATACTCAATAGCAATTCCACCTACATGGTACCAAGGGAACAGTAAGAATAACCAGATAGCCAACTCAAATTTAAAATCTTGCTAGACTCTTGATAGACAGAGAATCCTTGAGATACTGAAAGCAGCTTACAGCTAACAATAACAATACAAAAAATAGTTAACACTTGGCCAATCCTTGCTCGGACTTACTCCGTGTGTATGATTTAATACTGATTTGAATAAGCTTAATTGATTGACCTGCACACACTTGACAAAGCTCAGAATTCATCATTCAAAAGCCTCAATATAAAGAATATTCCTCTAATATAGGGGGGAAAGAGGACTGAGGAGTACACATAGACAGTAGAAATCTGGTCTCAAAACTACGAAACTTCCTTAAGATGTTGGATCTCCTCCTGGTTCTCCAAGCTGTAGTCAAAATTTCTCAGAACTTCAGATCTCTTAGCTTCATGTAATTCATTATTCCAGTCTGCTTCAGTACCAATAAACAAAATCAAAAACTGAAAGTCCAAGGCTTTGTAAGGGTATGAATTACCTCAAAAGGCAATTGTAGAACAGTGTAATGGCTAAAGCAGGTCAACTTACAGCAGAAATGGAACATTGTCACTGTTGGAAAAGGAGCAACAACAAGGAAGCCCACTAGGGAAGTATGAAGTAACCAAAAACCAAAAAGGTCTCCCAATCAACAATTAACAATGAGAAACAGAAGTCAATGTGTTAATACAATGCCAAAGTGCAAAGAATAACCAACAGTCAATAGCTCATAAATAGTAACAGTCAGTAATTAATAAATAGTATACATCCAATTTCATAAATCACATCCATATAAACATAGCAATACACATATACATATCCACAGATAATTATCTAATCAATGTAAACAGTGACGGGTAGAAAAAACACGCTCTTCACATCCAAAAACAGTGTATTCAAGGTCTGGAGAACTCCTGAGGCTCCCACGATGACCACACTCAGTATGGTAGATGAGGAAAGGAACAATTGCAATAATTCTACACTTCAATCTGTGTAGAAGTCTCATGTGTGGAAGAGGAAGGCCAACAGGACTAGCTCTGCCCAACAACCTGCTAGCCACAATTGTTTTGCACCAAAGGCTTTCTCAAGAGCGAATATTTATTCAATCGTTATTCTGATTCACAAAGCACATGTGCCTCTTTCTCTCCTGATGGATGGAATTGAACATTGAACATTGTCACTGTTGGAAAAGGGGCAAGTTGGCATTCCTGGGCACTGGCACTATTTTCCCCTTTTTACTAGAGATGCATCTCTTTGAGCTAGAAACTTCTATGTGACTCTTACTTCTCTTTCTGTGCCTTTGTCTTTTCTCTGCTGCTGGTCTTGCAAGAAGCAAGACGGCTCGGCAGGGCTCTCCTGTAAAACCTTGCAAGGAGCACATTCCAACTCCCACTCACATACAGCCAGATTATCCAGCCACTTGTGTAATATGGAAAATATTACGTTATACGTTATATTTAGATAACGTTCCTATTTTTACTTTTGCTAGTACAAAAGTGCAAGTGAATGTGAATCAGCTTCGATAGAAGTTTGCAAGCTTAGCCGTAAAAAGAGACAGACACAGGCTTGGAGATAAATGGCCGTTTATTAATATAACTACAACATATAATAACTGTAACTACGGCAAGGGCCAACTATGCGGTACAGGTCAAGCCACGGGGTCACACCTGACCACCGCCTTGGCCTGTCTGGGCGAGCCCCAAAGCCCCGAGTGTAGGCCATTCATAGAATGGCTGCAACCCGGCCAGCCAGGCTAATGGATCCCCCCATCAAGCTCCAATCGCCCCAGCCGTACAGCATGAGGGAAGGACTTGTTCCTGGGGATCCCCGCAGGCGTCTGCCTGTGCACTGGTAGCCGTCACAAGCATACCGCACTGATGGCAGACCCTGTTCCCCCACGTATGGGGGAAATGCCACTGGGTGCTCACCGGCCCGCTCCCTATTCCCCGAGAATCTCCTGCCACCGACAGGGCCAAGCCTCTGCTTAGGCCCTGACGCCCCACAGGTGGCTCAAGGCCAACCTAAGCCCTTGCCGTAGGTCGTCCAGAAAAATCTCATTGCCCTCCGGCGATAAATGCACGCCATCATCCCGGTAGAGATGGGCAAATTCGGCCTTAATCCTAGGGTGCGGTAAATAGATCCCCAGGCCTTCCCCCAAAGGTTTTTTCATGGCCCGGTTGGCTTTACGCCGAGCACCTTCAATAGCCCGCGGGTCAGAAGCCTCACGCCACACCCGGCGCTGCAACATTTCGGACCAGAAAATAAGCACGCCCGGCCACCGACGACTTATTTCACGGAGGTCCACAGCTGCCTGCAGTGACAGGGCCTTACCCTGCACCAAACCAAGGTCATTACCGCCCAGGTGTAAGACCAAGATATGCGGGGGCGGACCCTTCCGCCCCCTAAAAAGGAGTGGCAACAAGGCAGGCCACCGAAGGCCACGCCGTCCCAGCCACTCGACCGTGGCCACAGCACTGAGCCCCAGCTGGGATCCAATCGGAGTCCGTCTGGCTTGGTGAGCGGCCCAGAACACCATGCTGTGTCCACAAATCACGATCCTGCGTTTCAAAGGGCCAGGCGCCGCACCTAAGAAAGAGCAGTTAGCAAGGGCTGTCAACAATGGGACAAAGGGCGTATGTAAGATCGAAACGCACCCGACCTCCACCTGCCCACCCGTTGTATCGCTTGTTGAGTGTAACCCATGGCTGCAGCAGTTGAGGCTGCCCCAATCCGAAAGGAATGGGTGCCGAATTTGACCCCTGATAGCCCCAGCCTACCAAGGGCCTTCTCCGTAACCGCCCAAAACTGATAACGGGTCAGAGGAGCCCCGTCAATGTGCCGAAACAATGCCCCATGGTCGTCACCTCGCAGCTCAATATAGTCTCTAAGGGCACGAACCGGACAGAGCTCCCGCTCTGAGCAGGGGCCCAAAACCAAAGTGGTGCCATGCTGCCTCTGGTCCGTCTTAGATCGACGGATCGTAACGGACACCTTGTCCCCCACAAACTTGATGTCCTTAGCCAGCAGGGCCCTACCGGATGTATCCGTACGAGCCTGCACCACCAACTCACTAACACGCAACGCACCAAAAAAGGCCACTAAAGACGCTGCATGAAATAACCTCTGTTCATAGGGGGAGGAACAAATGTCAGGCCAAGTGGCTCCCAAACCCTTCAAGACAGTAGGGGAAATCGGCTGCCGCTGATCCTTAGGAGCACCAGCCTCCCTAGACCAGCCCTCAAGCATCTTCCTTACCCTAAAGTCGCCAGTGGCATCAGCAAGGCCGCGAGCCTTGCTGACAAAAGCCAGCGCAGCCAAATGGCCCCTAATAGACTTAACTGAAAGACCACGTCTATGCTGCACCACACAAAAATGCATAAGGTGCTCCGGCGAAATGGGCCAAACGTCCGGGAGACCCACAGCCCTCCTAAACTCCGCAAACTGCCCTACCGCACGGTCATATGCCCTCCGGGTACTAGGGGCTAACGCTGACTGGATCGCCTGGTTCGCTTCCACCTTCCAAGCCGCCACAGCTCGCAGGGCATCCACGCCGGTAAACGATCGGCCTGCGGGGCAAGGAGCCGAAACCGATCCATCTGTTGGCGAGACAAAGCGTCCGCCACACCATTACTAATCCCAGGAACATGCCGGGCCCTAAACAATATATTCAGCTGAAGACACTTGAGGGTAAAGGCCCTCACTAACCGCATAACTCTAGGCGACTTTGAAGTCAAGGAGTTAACCACATGAACCACCGCCTGGTTATCACACCAGAAATGTACCGTGTGGTTCGCCAACTCCTCGCCCCACAGCCAAACAGCGACCAGCAAGGGAAAAAATTCCAGAAACGTTAAGTCTCTAGACAAACCCTGCTCCGCCCAGTCAGGCGGCCAACGGGCCGCACACCAGTGCCCTCTAAAATACACTCCAAAACCCAGGGCACCTGACGCATCGGAAGTAACCTGCAGCTCAGCTTCAAGCAACAAATCCTCCCTCCAGAACGTGACCCCATTAAAGGAGCTCAAGAATTCCCTCCAAACCTGCAGGTCCTCACGCATGCCCCTACTGAGACGCACACGATGATGGGGCAACCGCAGGGACCCCATGGCGTCACACAATCGCCGCAGAAAGGCCCTACCTGGGGCGATCGCCTTGCACGCGAAATTCAAATGCCCTACAAGCTGCTGCAATTCAAGGAGGGAAACCTTATTCCGCCCCTTAAAGTCCTCCAACCGCCCTCGCAAGTCCTCAACCTTGTCAGCAGGGAGTCTCAAGGACTGCTGCACGGTGTCCAACTCAATACCCAAAAAAGTCAAGACCGTGGACGGGCCCTCGGTCTTCTCATGAGCCAAAGGAACACCCAGCTCCTTAGCCAGAGAAACAAAGGCGGCCAACAACCTGGCGCACTGCTCCGTGCCCACAGGCCCAACGAACAAAAAATCATCCAAATAATGACAGGTGTCCTGGCAGGCCGTGCGGCGACGCAACTCCCATTCCAAAAAGGAACTGAAGCGCTCGAAGGCCGCACAAGAAATGGAGCACCCCATGGGAAGGGCGCGATCCATATAGAACTTGCCCTCGAAAGAAAAGCCGAGAAGCTCGAAGTCACCCGGGTGAACCGGGAGAAGACGAAAAGCTGACTTAATGTCACACTTTGACATCTCAGCACCCACTCCACAACGGCGCACGACCTTGACCGCCTGGTCAAAGGACGTGTAACGCACCGTACACAGTTCCTCTGGAATGGCATCATTCACAGAACTGCCTCTGGGGAACGACAGGTGGTGAATAAGGCGGAACTCCCCAGCCGCCTTCTTAGGCACCACACCAAGCGGGGAAACCCGCAAACAAGGAACAGGAGGGGCATCAAATGGGCCAAGAACGCGACCCTCTGCACACTCCTTAGCGATCTTGGCACGCACTACCTCTTCCATACCAGCCACAGACCGAAGATTGGCTGCCATGAAAGGCTTGCGCTCGCCCTGAAACGGAATACGGAACCCAAACTTAAACCCAGAGACCAAATACTCGGCATCACCTCGGCGGGGGTAAAGGGCCAACAAGCCCTCAATTACCCTCAGATTTATTGGGGAGGGACCCTTTTCCAGGCCCCTGCTGACCGCCCCCACCCCCGAACCGTTTGCCTCCGCCGCCAGGCTTGGCCTTAGGACAGGCTGAATAAGAGTGAGACCCTGCACAGGCGGGGCATTCGTGACGATACTTGCAGGCCTTACGACTGCAGTGCCCCTTAGAAGTGAAATCCCAACAGAGCAGCCGGGGTTGAACCGGCTGCCCCGCAGAGGCGCGGGGTTCAGGTGCGTTGTGGGGGCGGAAAATCAAGTGGCCACTGTCTGACCTATCCCCCACATTCGGTTTGGCTGGGGTCATAACCTGCAGCCATAGCTGCTGGTGAATCTGATCCCATGGCAGGTTCGGGTTCATGGCCGCGCGCATCCTGAACTCCTCATCATATTGGAGCCAGGCTGAACCAACAAAAACCGTATAACCTTTATAGATTATATCCAGGTATTGAAAAAGCGCAACGGCGCGCCAAGGCTGCGCACGTGACAATACGCCCGCATAAATCAGGAACCCGGGCAACCAATTTGACCAATTACGGTCCACTTTACGCCGCCTGATTTTTTCCTTATCTTTCTCATCCAGATCGTCTTTGTCCTTCTTCTCCAGCTCCCTGAAGAGAAGGGCAAAGACATCTACATACTCCCCACGGATGATTTTATCCCGGGTGGCCTGAGTTAAATGGTCACCAAGCGGCAAGGCAGTATCACCAAATGGCAGGGCCCTGTAAGGCACCAAACCGTAAGGAGAGGGCCCATAGGCAGGGCAACCCCCTTGTCCCCCGTAGCCGAAAGGCCAACTAACCGGCGGCAGGCCAGAGGGCGCGGACTGGACCTGGAGCTGAGCCGGGCCAAGAGTAGCACTAGCACCTCCCTGCCAGCCAGGAGGGGCAACAGGGGGCCAAACCGGAGCTGACTGCGTCGAAGTCCCAGGGAGGGCCGGATTCCAAGCAGAAGAGGTGTGTTGCATGGTGGGAGCAGTGTACCCGGGAGGCCCGGAGGCAGCAGGCTGACCCCAGGGCCCCCACGGCCAGGTGCATGGCTGCTGAGGCACAGCCAACTTACCCTCCTGCAGCACTGGCTCCACTGCTATGGCCACTTGGCCACCATCCGCCGCCGCCTCCTGTTCAGCCTCAGGTGCAGGCTCTTCTTCCACCGCTTGAGCCGGACCCTGACTGCCGCTGGATTCACCACGCTCACATCCCGAAGCTGCCTCCAACGCCGAAATACGCTTCAGGATGTCCCTCTGCAAAACAGAAGGAGCAACTTTTTTAGTAGGCCGACGAACCCTACTCACTGTGGTTCCTTGCTGAGTTCCCCCCCGAGCCTGCTCCAAAGCCACCAGACGGCTGAGTATCTCTTGCATCCCAGATTCACCGTCATCCTCATCGGAAGAGGACTGAGCAGGGGGGTGAGGCCTCTTTGCAGCTACCTTTTGTGCAGGCTGCTTGCCCTTGGATGGGCCACTCCCTTTTTTAGGAGGCATCCTAAACCCAATAAAGTTTGGATACCGAGGGCAAACTATCCTCCTGAAAAGAAGGGGAGAGGGGGGGGGCGGAGGAAGAAACAGGCACTGGCTGACAAAATGGCCGCCACTAAGCCCAGCCACAAAATGGCCGCCAAACACCCCTTGCCCTGAGTAATGCCCAGCAGCAAAAGGAGCCAAGTCACTTGCCACAGACCAGGCAACCACACCCCACACCCCCAGCCCTACAACCCGGGGGGGGTACAAGAGCAATAGCCCAGGTGACCCTCAAACAGCCACCAAAGCACCCCCACTCAATTATACTCCCCACCCCTTTATATGGGAAAGGAGCAAACCAGGAGGAACCCCCCCCTTGAGAGACCGCAGGGGAGGAATGAAAAGTCCCCCACAATCACCCAACTACAAGGACGGGGCAGAACTGGGGGAAATCCCCAAACACAGCCGCACTTCCCAAAGGCCACTAAGGGCCGTGGAAGTGATGGGGCCGGCAGAGTAAAGCTGCTAAAGCAGGCAGAAAAAGGGGCCCAAGGGAAAGGGGAAGCACAGAGCGTGCTGGAGAGAAGCCACGGAGGGCGCGCAACCGGCCAAGCCCAGCCGCGCCGAACTCAGGCGCGGGCAAAAGCTCCGGAAGCCTACAGCCGCCGGGGAGGCAGTACCCCCCACCACACGCAGCCGCCCGGCAGCAAAGGGGGGCAGAAATATAAAGCAGCTGCGGCGGGCTCTGCAGCCGAGCCGCGCCGCCGCGCCGCCGCGCCGCCGCGCCGCCGCAGGCAGGCGCAGCCAAAGGCCTCCGGACGCCTCCCGACTCAACGCTTCCACCCGCCGCCGAAACGCCGCTCCGCCGTGCCCGCAGCCGCCGCAGTCTCCCTCGCCGCTCCTCAGGGCCTGCTGCTGGAAACGCTGGAGCAGGTAGGTCCCCTCCACAAACGCTCGGAGAGCTGGAAGGTTCCTTCCCTCTCCGAGCGAAACCAGCAACTGGGAGGCCGGGAAAGCGGAGCCGCCTTCTAAGGCTCAGGCTCCGCCCCCGGCCAAGTACCCGTATGCCCGGGAAGGGAGTCTGTCTCTTTCCCGGGCAAGCCTGCAAAACATGGCCCCCGGCTAAGCAGCGTTGCTGCAGCCGGGAGTGCCAAATTTCTGTTGCAATATACTGGCTTGGGGTATTTTTCACACATAACGATGCTTTCCTGACTGTGCAACTCTGCATTAGGTAATATCCCCCAATAATCACTTGTGTTGTATAAATGCAGCCATATTCAATTCCTGAGAATAATCATCACATGTTATATCACAATATACTTATAGATGATTTTAAAAGTGATTTCGATATACCAAGCATATTTCTGAAGAACACACCACCCTCCAAAAACAGAGCATTATTGAATACTAGTTCTACAATTTACTAGTAGATTTTCTGTCTCCATACAGAATCCTTTCTTCTAAGGGCACATTTTGAGATGAATTTGGAGATATTTACTTAGCAAGACATCCAAGGAATTTTGAATATTTTTATGACTAGCAAAAGGTTTCAAGAGGGCTCCCAACATCTTTCCAAGTGGCCGTTTCACTTTCAAAGAAGCCATGAGGTGAGAAGAGTCCTCTTGAGATAAATTCTAAGGAAAGCAAGACATTCCAGTGACGGATGTATGAAAATGTCAGTCTTTCTTGCTTCTCACATATTACAAAGGTAGACATGTGGCCACCGCGAGGACTTTGGGTCAGTGTGTTCCTGGAGTTTGGTGCTGGGAACCCAATCCCCAGGTGAAGGGGGCACAATCTGGATTGGGACCATAATGACATTTAGGGAAAAGTAACTTAAGCTTTCCTTCCCTGTGTCATTTTCCTGGCCTAAAATAGCCTGAAGGGAGCTGCTTTTTGCCCCACTAAGAAAATTTACACATACTGGGATCTGTGCAAAAGTTTTCCCGACAGGGCAAATAATGGCTCCTCATGGGTCACTTCTAGCCAGAAAAATGACACGGGGGAAGGCTTAATCCCCCTCTTTCCCCATAGTCCCCAAGCCCGGCCCCGGATGCCTGAGAACTGAGCTCCCAGCACAGAAATCCAGGCACAAATCTGTCAACGATCTGCCCATTTCCTACCACAATTTTGAAATGTGGAAATTAGCACTGAGCTTTTTTTTCCTACACCATTTTTGTTGCTGGTGTTTGATTCATGTTTCTTTTGCAGTACTTATGTAAGGAATTACTAAAATATTTTTAAAGGCAAATTAAACTGGTAATAAGGAAATCTACACTACAATAAAGACTCACAGATTCAACTTTCCCAAGGGTAAAATGAAATCAGAGGGTATTTTCAAACCAAAATGCTGAGGTTGTGAAATTCAATAGTATCCCTATATTTCTGTATGGTAAACAACCACAGTTTATCATTTGCCACTTCTTTTGATCTGTACTGGCAAATGCTGGAAGATTTGAAGACAGTACTTGGGGAGGGTGGGATTTCAGAGGGATGTGACATCACTTCCAGATTCCACTCTAGGAATCCCTCAATCTCTATAGTCTTTACCATAGAAAATGGTAACACTCTAGGAATTTCTCTTCAATGCTATTTCCCCCACCCCCATTTTTCTTCCATTCCAGAAATTATCGAGGGCAGAGGACTAAAAGTGAGAAGAGGAGATTGCCCGTTGCCACTGGACAACTGGTAAACCTATTTCCCACCTGTGTTACTCCCCCATCTGCCTTAGCATTTCCCATGAGGTATTTAGTTTATTCACATCTTAGAAACAATTTAAATGTGATTTTAGTAAGGGAAGCCTGTCACTAGTAGGATTTTAACACTCACACTGCATCTCACTTATTCTGGGCTGCTGCCCATGCAAAGCAGCTCTGCATGCTCAGTTGGCAGGCCCCAGGCCCATAGCCCAGGCAGATGTGCTGGTGTGTCAATCAAGCATATGTAGTTGCTTTGTAGAGCAGCAGCCCCATTTCAGTGCTATGCTGGGTGAGTGCAAAACTGTGAGTTCTTTTGCCTCACCAACGTAATATTTAAAGTTCTTAGTTGATCAGCTTTCCAATCTATACGAGGTAACTGTTTTCTAGTAAGCCAATTCAATTCAATTATGGCTTCGGCACCATTTTAGAACATTTTTTTGCTTCCAGGCATTTTTTCTGAGGCAGTTTTATTTATTATCCTTAAACAAATTCTCTTTTTTCCTCATCCTCATGAGGTATTTTGTCATCTCAATCATAATAGATTTAAGCCTGAAAATATCTGAAATCACACAAAGGCATTCAGTAGGACTCCTGAGTACAAATGGCTAGGGCCACAGCAACTTCTGAAGTGCATGAGTGCCTCTGCTAACTTTTAACTAATGAGAAAAAGTTCTATTATTTAGCTTTTTGCACATCAGGAAAATACATTAAAAAGCTTTTCTGGGTTTTTTGAGGAACTGTTCTGAACTACAAAAAAGAGGACAGATTTCATATGCGGATATATCGACACAAACCTAGAAGAACTGTAGTGAGATGCAAATCTTTCTGCAATTTGTGTAGCTGGCAATAATAATATTCACACAGTGTAAACTTCCTGTTGGTGAAGAACAAATACCTTCAAATGGCTAGACAACAAAGTTCCTTTATCAGCCCAAAGAAGAGAACAGAGACATGCAGGATGGCCGGCTACTAAGTAGTTCTGTGGGCTAATACGTTTTGTGAATTTTGCATGGCAAGTGCTAATTGGTATATTCAAGTGGGTAGCTGTCTTGATCTGTAGCAGAAGAGCCATATTTGGGTCCAGTAGCACATTAAAGACTAACTAGATTTCCAGGGTACGAGTTTTCGAGAGTCAGAGCTTCCTTCAAAAGCATGCACAAAGACAACCACAAAATGAGAGCTAGGTCCCCTCTCCCACTGGGAGGGTAAGGGGACCTGAGAACACTACTGGGGAGGTAGGAACTGGAGTGGTTTCCACTGGGTGGCCAACCAATTAGTGCTTAGGGAAAGGAAAGAGCAGGGAAGAGAAGCAGTACAAGACTGAGGGCCAAGCTACACATGATGAATGACACTTGAACAGCAAGCGTATTTCTCCCTGTTCACTTGCCCTCCGCTCAATCCACTTGCCGTTCAAGTGCCATTCGTCATGTGTAGCTTGGCCCTAAGAATTCCGTACACATATAAGATTCATCAACAGAGACATCAACAGAGCTATTTTAAAAAAGTATCCATATGTGCTCAGGTGAAAAAGTCAAGAAAAAGCTAGGGCAAGTACGATTCTGCATTTCATGCCTCCTTTTCTCATGTGGTACTCTGCAGACTGAGGGCCAAGCTACACATGACGAATGACACTTGAACGGCAAGTGGATTGAGTGGAGGGCAAGTGAACAGGGAGAAATACACTTGCCATTCAAGTGTCATTCGTCACTTGTAGCTTGGCCCTGAGAAAAGCAGAATGAAATCTGAATCGCCCTAAACTGAACATGTGGAATGGGTCCTAGTTGATCTTAAGGTACTACTGGACCTGAATCTTACTAATTAATATAGCCAGGTTTTAAACTATTGGAGCTGAGAGTTATTGGCACTCTTGTGTGTGTATGTCTGTGTCAGATTTGTTTATTATATTACATTTCCCCCCTCTTTCTTCAATACCATAGCAATGGACCTATATTGAGATTTGTTGGTAAAATGCACAAAACACATTTATTTAAAAAGTAAAGCACCCATATCTCAATAATAACAATTTATAACCTATGAGCAGAACTTGACTCATGGAATAGAATCCCCCCTGCACACCTTGTGTTATACGTATTGTATACATTTATTGTACATGTGTATGTATGTAATGGGACAGTCTGCCCCTCCCCTGATGTCTGTGTGATTTGGTTTGGCCCTATTGGGTGCAGCTCTTGTTCCAGTTTTGCATGTTAGCTAAAGTTATTAGTTGATGGAGTTGTCTCCTAGCAAATAAACTGTTGTTGTTTTGTGCCAGCTTGTTTCTGTGGAATGGGCCCAAGAAGTGGTACCTGAGCGAATACTCTAACCTAGGAACCCACAGCCTAAGGAGGACACTACACAACTGTCCTGTTGCAGCTCCTTGTGGCAGCATGGGATGTAACGAGGGGGAGGGTTGTAGCCAAGAAGGCAGCAGGGGACATCAGTAAATGCAAAAGGCCCCCTCTTAAGTGAGCAGAAGTGCCTTCCACTCACACAAAAATCTACACCAATTAGTGCAGCGTTAAAGAATTGCATTTTATCAATCACCTTTTTTGAAGGGAATTATTCCAATAGGAGATGTAATTTATCAATTAAAAGGTTCTTTAATTGATATGTGGTTCTCACGACTATATCAATTCAAGTTCAGTGGCTAAGTCATTTTGGAATATTCACAGAACCATTTTTCAGCTCTTTACAAGCAACACAACTTGGGACTGATTTTTGATCTTTCAGGTAGGCAGATGCCGTCTCACACAATCCTGTTTGACGTCTGCCATCATAGCATCTGTAATCATTTAGATATTTGAAAATGGACTATGATTAATTCACTCACAACTCTTTAGCCGATTCAGGAGCCCCTTTCCAATAGATATTCATACGTAATTTATCGCTTTTTGAGAAAGCACCTCAAAACTCATTTGTTCATTCATTCATCTCTTGGATGAACATTTTAGATGAACATTTTGGACAAACATTTTATATTATTATTAATTCTTTTATTCTGATAAACTCTGAAGTTCTTCCCTTATGGCTCATTAATTTATCTCTTCTACTATGCTCCTCCACCATTTTCCCTTGTTACTTCCTTCATTCCTAATTTTCCCAGTTATTAAAGTGTAAACCTATGGGCAGGGCCATTTGTTTTACTGTTCTTTATTGATTGTACAGTGCCTAGCAATATAGGCATTCAATAAGTACTATTATTACTGCGATTGGTCCTTTCCCTTTTATAGGACTCCAGTGGCTTGTGACAACCTCACCCATTCATCAAATACATGCTACAAAAACAACACTATATATTTTTAAGGCTAGAACTAGAGGGTATAGCCAAAGCATGGCTGCCTCAAAAAAGGGAGGAGAAATTGTATACCATTTCCCCTATTCCTCCTTAACCTTGAGTAATGCAAAATGTGTTAATGTGATGCCACCTTTTTGTGAATCTGTCCACCATCTAAACAGTAGCTAGTAAGGGGTGAGGAGGAGAAAAAAAACCTCAGTGTGCTGATGTCACAGTGTGCATGTTTTCCCATCAATATAAGGGACCTGTACACCTGTACACACAGGTATGCTGGTTTTGGGAAGGTCTGCGGCTCAGTGGTAGAACATCTGGTTTGCATTCAGAATGTCCCAAGTTCAATCTCCAGCATCTCCAGCTAAAAAGGATCAGGTAGTTGGAAATGCGAAAGACCCTGCTTGAGATCTAGGAGAGCTAATATCAACCAGAATAGACAGTACTTACCAATGGTCTGATTCAATAGCTCAGTTCACATTAACTGGGTTGCCAAGTCCCCCTAACTTGAAACTGAGGGGGTAGGCGAGAGGGTGCCGGTTCTCCTTGGGGGCATATGCAATCTGTGGAGCTTCCTATGATGTCACTTCCAGTTCAAAATGGAAGCAACAGAGCCTATTCTTTAGGAACTGGCCCCAAACATAGCATTTTCACTATGTTTGGGGCTGATTCCTAAAGAATCAGCCTGCTAAGACCCCATCACTTCTAGTTTGAACTTGAAGTGATGTCATCATCAGAAGCCCCATGGAGGATGCACCATTTTACCGTGAGCTCTGGCCAACCTCTCCACATTTTCCCCACCCCTGGCCACGTGAGTGGTGGCAGGGGTGGAAGCTGGGAGCAGAGGATCCCGTCTCCTACCAGCTGGGGGCTGGCAACTCTACATGTTCCAATGAATGTGAGTATATTGGGTTGTAAGAAACAGCCAGCGTACATTCAGGTATATTTGCACCTGAAATCAGGGACTGGCAACTCTGGGGTTTGTATCATTCATTCAATGTTGAATGTAACATGAGAATTACCCAACACACATAATTTAAAAGTGTATACTGTACACAGATTGTATATGAACAGGGCTAATATAGGGCAGCTTCATGTGTACACAATCTCAACATGCAAGAGAAGTGGTGCGGCGAAGCCATTTGGAAGGCCGTTTGGCCAGGGCCTCAAGCTTAAAGGGAGCTTCAAAAGAAGACTCTCATTACTTTTTCCCATTTGATAAGCTCTGCAACCTTTTTTAAAAAAATGCATCATATTCTGAAATCTTTATTATGGCTAGGGGCCTCAAAGGCTGAAAATAGCTCTCCCACAAGAAGAAATTTTGGTCTGAATCTGACCCAATAGCTACAGAACATAATCCACAAGGCCTTGGACCTGAACAAATTCCAGTGAATTAAAATAGGGACTGCCCAAGAACAATATTCTGTATATGCATTCTGAAATTTTCAGAAAGGTATCAGGTTTCAGGGTTTTTCTGCACTGGAATGTACATACGTACGTACGTACGTACGTACGTACGTACGTACGTACGTACGTACGTATCTATCTATCTATCTATCTATCTATCTATCTATCTATCTATCTATCTATCTATCTATCTATCTATCTATCTATCTATCTATCTATCTATCAGATTTTTACTCTGTCCTTCCCGCATATAAGCTCAGGGCAGCTAACAATAAGAAAATACATCATACATTAAAATATAGAAATATTATTTTTTTATTATTTATTTTATTCGATTTATACCCTGCCCTCCCTACAGATAGGCTCAGGGCGGCTAATACCTAAGAACAATATAAACATTTAAAAACTAAATATTATACAAGATTGGCAGCATGAACAATACAAGCTACAACAAATACCATAAAATTGTGTTTATTGAAAGACAGATGAAAAGTGTTCATGGAAGCATAGGAAGGAATTAGCAAAGTTATATGTACACGGTTACATGGAAATAAATTTGAATTGGACCCATAGTTCTGTTTCGGCCTCCATAAACACCCTCCTACCAATTTTAATTTTCAGCTAAGTTAATAAATTATTTTTTTTTAATTCACAGTTTAATAACAAGCATGTGATATAAAAGCATAGAACAGCATGAAGTCTAAAATAGTATGAAACTGCATAAAACAATTGACTTAAAATTGCATAAAACAATTGACTTAAAAATGATTCAAATGGCTTCAATCCTCAGCATTGTGTACATTGTCACATAGCCACAGGGGGAGTCCCAGTCCCCTCCACCCAAGACCCATTGTCACTTTGCATCGCTTGGTAGCCCATCATTTAAATAAAGAAGGAGAAAACAGGTCAACTAGCCAATGGCCTCCATCTGGCATACCTACAGAACTGCTTCTCTCCCTATGTCCCTTCATGGCAGCTTTGCTCGTCTGAACAGGGGCTCCTGCAGGTGCCACCCTGCACATGGGCAAAATCAACAGCTGCCCATACACATGTGTTTGCTGTGGTGGCCCCTACCCTGTGGAATGGCCTGCCTGAGGACATCAGGAGAGCCCCCACTCTCTTGGCCTTCTGCAAACAATGCAAAACTGAATTATTCAAAAGGGCATTTTGCACAGACTGGAGTGCTGTATTGTAGGGAGAAGATCTCAGAGAGATACTTCACTAACGAGTTAGGGACCATAGATGTTGCTGTACATACTATCTGTTGCTTTAAGTATCTGCTCCTACATACTACCTATTGCTTTAAGTATGACCCTACTGGGTAGTTCTACGTTGTCTAGAACAGCTTTGCTGTTTCAGCATTTCTTCAACTTTGTATTGGGTTTTTGCGAATGTTATGTCTTTGTAAACTTGCATTTATCTATCCTATGGCATTGTTCATTGAAATGTCCTTGAGACAGACTGTGCTAATCTCACTCTATGTAATCTGCCTAGAGTCTCAGTGAGAAAGGTGGACTGTAAATAAATAAATAAATAAATAAATAAATAAATAAATGATTGCAAATATGTTCTTAAGAAGTCTTTGTGTACAGGGGGCATGTCTACATATTAAAGACATTTTCTGTATGTGCATTTTCACACACTCTCAAGTCTGAATGGTGGTAAGGAGATCAGACGCTCAGCTCATGAGTGATTACAGCTGTCTAGAATGGCATGTTTGCCTGCTAAACATATTTGCTGCAAAGTTCACATCACCTCTACAGGTAAGTGTTTTATGTAATAAATTATGGAACAGTAATTCCAAAGCCACGGGAGAAAAACGGTTTACATTTAAATTGAATCGAGTGGAAACACTGTGAACTCACTCAATCTTTTCAGCAGCAGTCATATACAATCACTAGCTAGTCAATTATTTGACATGAAACAGTAATCACCAATAGCATACTCAGCACTTTTGCCATGGACCAATGCAGGGCCGGATCTAGCGCTCCTGGCGCCCGGGGCAACACTTGCCGGCCCTCGCGCGCACGCGTGCACACAGCATGCGCACGCTCCTGATGCGGCGTGATGACGTCATCTTGATGACATCATCACGCTGCGCGCCGGAGGCAGCGTGGGGGGCTGAGAAGCTGCCCGCACCATTCGCTTCAGAAGCGAATGGCGCAGTCGGCTTTGCAGCCCCCCACGCTGTCTTTCGCCTGCCCCGTGGGACAGGGGGCGACCAGTTTGTCGCATGCTCTCTGTCCTGTGGAGCAAGCAAAAGGCAGTGTGGGGGGCTGTGAGGCTGCCCGCGCCATGCGCCTGTCCCGCGAGACAAGGGGCGGCCAGCTGCCCCCTCTCCTGCAGGGCAAGTGAATGGCATGGGCAGCCGCACTGCCCTTTTCCTGCCCTGCAGGACAGGGGGTGCGCGGCTAGCCAGCCTCCCCCTGTCCCACGGGGCAAGCAAAGGGCAGCACGGCTGCCCATGCTGCCGCCTGCATGCTTTGGGAGCTGCTTCCGGCGCCCCCTCCCTGGTGGCGCCGGGGGCAGACGACCCCCCTGCCCCCCCTCTAGATCCAGCCCTGGACCAATGTACACTTCTGCAAGGATATGAACATGACAACCATCCACCATACTCTCATAGTGACAATTTCACACCTTTTTTGTGAGTAGATGTGCTATATATGCAATAACACTGGTGAAAGAGAAAAACCTGCTGCCATAATAGGGAAGGTCTTGCACATGCATGCAAATATCTCATTCCTGCCTCATAAATACCTGTGCAATCACAACTTTGTGATTGAATGTGGACAGGTGTGTGAGAGTCAGAGGTTTGCTACAACTAAAGCTCTGATTGTATGTAACTTTGTAGGCTTTCTGTGGTCTGTGCCAATGTATGATATAGATTAGTTTGAAGGCTTTTAACAAAAACTGTATGACATTTGTCATGTGCATTGAATTTTATTACAACTTTCTTATTATCAATCTTCTCCTGCAACAGAAGTAGAAACTTCAGGGCAACATACATAAACAATTTGTGCATTGAAGCCAAGCATTTTTTCCCCTAGAGACATTGCTCGGAATTACCTCCATGTTGTTTCCACTAATTGCTTTACACTTTTATCAATGGTTTCCAAGTCAGCAGACCTTTATTATCTTCAAGAAAGATAATTACAGGCCCAGTTTTACTCTCATTCACATTGGTGTAAATCCTGATTAACAAATGGCTGCAGAAACGTCTTGAGGGATAGACACCCGGAATAACGAATGCAGTGTATTTTTTGAATCGTTTCAAAAACGGAAGCAGTGGGCAAAAGGGGGAATACTGGAATACATTTGGCATTAGACTCAAGGCTCAAACAGATGCAACCAACATTACACATTTCTGTCAGTCTATAAATGTACACTACAAGCTTGGGCAGCTTCAATTTGCCTCATGGTCATACAGTGAACAGCATAGAGTTTAACCATTGCAGCTCCTCTCAGTTTTGTTATTCATAACTGGGCTTCTAACTTTGTTATTAGCATATTAAAATACTACTTTTTCTGTTAAAAAGCTAACAAATCTGGGACCCCCATTGCATGCAGCAAAGAGTGGGGTTAAAAGGTTAATACATTCTCATCTCCCTGTAAAGCCCCCAAGGAAAATCATAGCCAGCATGGTGTACTTGTTAGAATGTTTGTCTAGGATCATGATAATCAATCCACATTCAGATCTCCAGACAGCCATAGTAGCTTGCTGGGTGATCTTGGACCAGTCACTCTTTCTCGGCATATAATACCTCACAGGGCTGTTGTTCTGATGAGAAAATGATGACGGAGAATGATGTTGAAAGTAGGGTTGCTAGGTGTCCAGTTTTTCCCCAGACAGTCTGCTTTTTGTAGGACTGTCTGGGGGAAACAGAGTTAAAATATCAGACATCTGTGTGCTGGAAAAGTAGCTGGCTGGCTCGCCCACCCAACCTACTGAATGTTGAGGGAGTGGCTGCCCGCCCACTTGCCTGACCGCCAGGCCTCTTGCAAGCCAGTAATGACATCACTTCTGGATGTGATGTTGTCCGGAGTGGGCCTCACCCACCCCGGACTGGGCCCTTCCCCCCGGGCCGACGGACCCTCAGAGGGCCCGTTGCCAGCCTCCCGGCCCCCACCAAGCACCCCCACTTACCCAGAGGCCCGCGGCCGCGGGCCCGGAGAAGACGGACGCCTCGGGTTTCCCCGGCGCACCAACGCCGAGCCTGCCGCAGCCGCCGGAGCAGCAGGGCCTGCGGCCGCCATTACAGCCAGAGCGGCTAGGCCCGCCGCCGCCACCGCCGCCGGGCCGGCTGCTACGGGCGCCGCCGCCGAGGCTCGCGGCGGGGAAGAGGCCGAAAGCAGGCCGGCCGCCCAGCGCAGCGACGACGGCGGCGTGGGAGGACGGAGGCGGCCGCGGGGAGAGACCAGCACAGTCCCCGCCGCGGCCGCCCCGGGCCACAACCCAGGGACGGGCGCGGCCGAACGCCGGCAGGGGAAGGGCTCTGCCAGATCGGAGGAAGGGAGGAACGCCCAGCGAGCCGTCCCCGCGCTGGGTTGGCTGGACGGGTCCTGGGAGGGCTCCTCAGTATGAAAAGCCACTGGGGATTGGTGAAGGGTGGGAGAGGGGAGAAACGAGCACAGAGGCCACAGCAGGGGCGGAGAGGGTGATGGAAAGGTGTCTAGCCCAACTAGGTGAAGGCAGCCAGGTGTCGGGATCAGGGAGGGGCGATTTGGGGAAGGGGATTGGTGGAGAGGCAGGAGGCAGAACCAGGAGGGGCTATAAGAGGGAAGCTCCCGATGACGCCGGGGAGGAGAAGGCTGGTTGGAAGGTTGGTCAGAGAGAGTGCGAGAGATTTCCAAGGCAGCAGGTAGGAGGCAGAGACTGGTGCCCAAACCACTGCCCCTACCAAGTCTGAGGCAGAGGGAGCTCCCTCAACCACCCCCTGGTGGCAGCTCAGAGGACGGCAGGACGAGGGGAGGACGCGGCCGGCGGGGCGGGGCCTCACAAACTGGTGGAGAATGCAGGCACTAGCAGCCCCGTGAGGCACCCACGCCCGCACCTCCCCACCCCAGTCGGTTGGAGCAGCTCCCGGCCCCTCCTACGCCCCGCAGTGCTGAAGCCAGCGAGTGTGAGTGCGGAGGCCCCCGCCGAGGCTGCCAGCTCCAAGATGGATCTCGCACAGTTTGGCCAGTGGCTAACGGAGCACCAGGGGCAGCTGTTGAAGGAGGTGGCTCAGCAGCAACTGGACGCACAAGCTGCCCTGGCTCGTCAACAGCAGGATGCTCAGGCGGCTCTCATCCGAGACCTCCAACAAGCACTGGCCGGCGCCGGCCCTGGAGCCGGGGGCGGGGCCGGGCCCGTCTCCCGGCCACCGTTTCACCTCGCCAAGCTGGGCCCGGAAGACGACGTGGATGCCTTCCTGGAGGCCTTTGAGCGGACAGCAGAGGCGGCGGGGTGGGCCCCGGCCCAGTGGGCCTACATCATTGGACCTTATCTTACGGGGGAGGTGCAAGCCGCCCTGAAGGCCCTCCCCAAAGCCGAAAGTGCCGACTATGCGAGGCTGAAGGCGGCGATATTGGACCGCTACGAGGTCACACCGGAGACTTACCGGCAGAAGTTCCGGTCCATCGCCTTCCAAAAAACAGACCGTCCCCACACTCTTGTGGCCAATCTCCAAGACGCGGCCTACCGCTGGCTGAAGCCCACCACGGACGAGGGCCGGAGGATAGCCGACCAGGTGGTGCTTGAGCAGTTACTGCAGGTGATCCCCGCCCGGGCCCGGAACTGGGTGGCCTACAACAAGCCCGCCACACTGAAGGAAGCCACCACGTTGTGGGAAAACGTGATGGCCGTGGAGTCCCGGGAGCCCGTGAAGCAGGACCCTCGCCTCGGGGGTGAAGGGAGCCGCAATGCAGGCGAAAAGGGAGGGCGAGCCCGTCCAGGCCCTCGGCCGCCTGCTCCCGGCCACCTGGGGCGGATGACCGGAGGACCCCCAGCCGGGCCCCGGCTAGCCCTCCCGCCACCCGCCACCCCCACTGCGGCCAAACCCAGCGGCCCCGCACGGGAGACGGGAGACAAAGGACCGTGCTTCACGTGCGGGCAACGGGGACACTGGAAGAGGGAATGCCCCCTGATGGAGTGCGACCTGGGATGGGACACGGCCCTGCCCGCGACGAGTCGGGCCCCCCGGCCCCCTCCCATGCTCGTCCTGGTCTCGGTGATGGGGAGGAAGTTAACGGCACTCCTCGACAGCGGGAGCTCCGTGTCGATGATCCGCTCCCACCTGCTGCCCCCGGACCTGCCGGTGGTCCGCCAGGCCGTCATCGCCTGCGTTCACAATCACGTGGAAGAGTGCCCGGTTGTCCTGGCTCCCGTGACGTACCGTGGGCAGACGTGCGAGACGCCCTTGGCCCGGGTGCAGGCCTTACCCTACCCGGTCTTGCTGGGGAGGGACTCTCTCCACTTCCATCCCGCCATGAAGACGGCCCTTCCCCCCGACCGGGAGGAAGTGGGAGAGGTCCTGGCCGGAGAGGATGAGGAAGACGATGCGGAGCGCCCGGGGGGGAGCGGAGCCGGGGATGCCCCAGCCCAACTCCGCCAGGGATGGGGAGCAGAACCCCGGTTCGCCACCGGTCAAGCAGAAGATCCCTCACTGGAGGACCTACGCCGGATGACCGCAGTAAGTGAGGGTCGGGTCCTTGACCCCCGCCGGGCAGGGCGGCTACCGCGGGTCGTCCGTGCAGGGGGGCGTTGGTATCGCCTAGTAAAAGGGAGCCAGGGTGAAGTGTCCCAGCTGTTGGTTCCGGCTGCCTATCGCCCGGAGGTCCTCCAGGCTGCCCACGACCATCCGTGGGGGGCCATCAGGGCGCCCGAGCTACGGCGGCCCGGATCGAAGCCCACTTCTTCTGGCCGGGGCTAACCAAAGAGGTCAAGCGCTACTGCCAGGCCTGCCCGCTTTGCCAGCGACAAGCCACCCGCCGGCCAGCCCGGGCCCCGCTGGCCCCGTTGCCCATCATTGAGGAACCCTTCGCCAGGATTGCCATGGACTTCGTCGGTCCCCTGCCCCGGACCCCGCGAGGAGCCCGTTATATCCTGGTCCTGATGGACTATGCCACCCGGTACCCCGAGGCCATTCCCCTCCGGGACATGAAGGCCCCAGGGGTCGCCCGGGTGTTGCTACGGTTCTTCGCCCAAGTGGGGTTGCCCCGGGAGTTGCTGTCGGACTGCGGGAAACCCTTCACGGCCCAGCTCACCAGACACCTGTGCCGAACACTACACATCCGACAGATCTTTACCAGCATCTACCACCCTCAGACTGACGGGCTGGTAGAGAGATTCAACCAGACCCTGAAGACAATGCTCCACAAGCTGGCCCACGACCGCCCCCAGCAGTGGGACTTGTACATAGATCCCTTGCTCTTTGCGGTCCGCGAGACTCCCCAGGCCTCCACCGGGTACGCCCCCTTTGAGCTCCTATACGGGCGGCGACCCCGAGGCATCCTGGGGCTGGTGGAGGAGCAGTGGGCCCCGGTGGACTCACCCGAGGGGCGTCCCACCCCCGAGTACGTCCGGGATCTTCAGGCCCGTCTCGAGGCGTGTCGGGCCGCCGCCCGTGAACACCTCCGCGAGGCCCAGCGGTCCCAGAAGGCCTACTACGACCGGGGAGCCAGGGCTCGGACATTTCAGGTGGGAGAGAAAGTCCTAGTCCACCACCGAGTCATGGGCCCGGGCCCAGGGGCCCCGTGGTGGGGACCCTACCCCATCACTAAGGTACGGGGGCCCCTGTCGTACGAAGTCCAGTGTGGGCCCAGTCCCCGGCATCGGAAGAGGCTGCATGTCAATGATCTAAAGGCCTGGCATGAGGCGGAGACGCTCCAGTGCAACCTATCCCCGGACCCCCTTGAGCTTCCCGCTGGCGAGTTGCCATGGACCCCGAGCGGCCCCACCGGAGAGGAGCCAATCTTAGACCCAGGCCTCCAGGAGGACCAACTGGCCCAGGCGAGGGCCGTGGTCCGCCGGCACCCCGGCCTTTTCTCCTGCCGGCCGGGCCGAACCGCAGTGCTGGTTCACCACATACCCACCCCCCCCGGGCAGGTGGCGCGAGCCCCCTGGAGACCCTTGCCCTTAAAACGGTGGGAGATCGTGGCCAAGGAAGTAGAGGACATGCTCCATCTCGACGTAATTGAGCCCTCCCGCAGCGCGTGGCGGAGCCCCATTGTGTTGGTGGGGAAGCCGGATGGCTCCGTCCGCTTCTGCGTGGACTACCGACAAGTCAACGCCATTGCCACCTTTGACGCCTACCCCATGCCCCGGGCCGACGTGCTGATTGATCAACTGGGAACGGCCCGTTACCTGTCGGCTCTGGACCTCACGAAGGGGTACTGGCAGATACCCATGGCAGCTGAGGATCGGGAGAAGACGGCCTTTGCGACCCCCCACGGCTTGTTCCAGTTCAAAGTCATGCCCTTCGGCCTGCATGGGGCGGCCGCCACCTTCCAGCGCCTCGTGGACCACGTGCTGGCCCATTGCCAAGGGTTCGCCCGGGCCTACATAGATGATATCATCATCTTTAGTCCAGACTGGCCGTCGCACCTGCAGCACCTGAACATGGTCCTGGCGGCATTGGCCGGGGCCGGCCTACGAGTCAACCCCCGCAAAAGCCGGATTGGGTTCCAGGAGCTCACATACCTGGGGTTCCAAGTGGGCCACGGGGTCCTACGGCCCGTGCCCGATAAGGTCACCACGCTGGAGCAGAGCCCTCGCCCTCGAACGAAACGCCAGATGCGGCGCTTCCTAGGGCTGGTGGGCTACTACAGCAAGTTCATACCCCACTTTGCCAGCCAAGCCAGCCCCCTGTCCGACTGCCTGCGTAAGGACCAGCCCGCCACGATTCGCTGGAACCCCGACCGGCTCCAGGCCTTCGACGCTTTACGCGGAGCCCTGTCCGGTGCCCCCGTGTTACGGAATCCGGACTTTGAGCGACCCTTCCTCGTACAGACGGACGCCTCCGATGTTGGGCTGGGGGCGGTCCTATCCCAGGAGGTCGACGGCCAGGAACACCCCGTGTTGTTTATCAGCCGGAAGCTGCAACCCGCGGAGGTCAAGTACGCTACCGTCGAGAAGGAGGCCCTGGCGGTGAAATGGGCAGTAGGCGCCCTCCAGTTCTACCTGACCAACAACCACTTTACCCTGGTCACGGACCACGCCCCCCTGCTGTGGATGGCCCGCATGAAGGACCACAACCCACGGGTTCTCAGATGGTACCTCTCTCTGCTCCCTTTCAGCTTCCAGCTGCGGCACCGGCCAGGTCGACTCCATGCCAATGCGGACTACATGTCACGGATCCCGGCACAGCAGATGGACCAGGAAACGCCGGACCCCAGGGGGGGGGTGTGTCCGGAGTGGGCCTCACCCACCCCGGACTGGGCCCTTCCCCCCGGGCCGACGGACCCTCAGAGGGCCCGTTGCCAGCCTCCCGGCCCCCACCAAGCACCCCCACTTACCCAGAGGCCCGCGGCCGCGGGCCCGGAGAAGACGGACGCCTCGGGTTTCCCCAGCGCACCAACGCCGAGCCTGCCACGGCCGCCGGAGCAGCAGGGCCTGCGGCCGCCATTACAGCCGGAGCGGCTGGGCCCGCCGCCGCCGCCGGGCCGGCTGCTACGGGCGCCGCCGCCGAGGCTCGCGGCGGGGAAGAGGCCGAAAGCAGGCCGGCCGCCCAGCGCAGCGACGACGGCAGCGTGGGAGGAGGGAGGCGGCCGCGGGGAGAGACCAGCACAGTCCCCGCCGCGGCCGCCCCGGGCCACAACCCAGGGACGGGCGCGGCCGAACGCCGGCAGGGGAAGGGCTCTGCCAGATCGGAGGAAGGGAGGAACGCCCAGCGAGCCATCCCCGCGCTGGGTTGGCTGGACGGGTCCTGGGAGGGCTCCTCAGTATGAAAAGCCACTGGGGATTGGTGAAGGGTGGGAGAGGGGAGAAACGAGCACAGAGGCCACAGCAGGGGCGGAGAGGGTGATGGAAAGGTGTCTAGCCCAACTAGGTGAAGGCAGCCAGGTGTCGGGATCAGGGGGGGGGGCGATTTGGGGAAGGGGATTGGTGGAGAGGCAGGAGGCAGAACCAGGAGGGGCTATAAGAGGGAAGCTCCCGATGACGCCGGGGAGGAGAAGGCTGGTTGGAAGGTTGGTCAGAGAGAGTGCGAGAGATTTCCAAGGCAGCAGGTAGGAGGCAGAGACTGGTGCCCAAACCACTGCCCCTACCAAGTCTGAGGCAGAGGGAGCTCCCTCAACCACCCCCTGGTGGCAGCTCAGAGGACGGCAGGACGAGGGGAGGACGCGGCCGGCGGGGCGGGGCCTCACAGATGTCATCACACTGGAGCTGGGAGCACACACGCACTATGTGTGCACTCAAAGGGACACATAAGGGGGAAAGTCATCTGGCAATCCTAGTTGAAAATCACTTTGGGTCCCCCCACAGGGAGAAAAGCAAAGGATAAATAAATAAGACTGCAAAAGCCTGAAACTTTTGTTTGCTGGACATAACAAAAGGCATCATCTTGAGCTTGGTCTGCACATGCAGCAAAATGAGGTGGCAGAATGGATTGAACTGCCTCAAACTGCAGGTGAGAGATTATATTGTCCCAAGTTCCCTTAAAACAGTATTTCCTGGAAAATAGGAAAGCAGTACAGTGTACAAAGGAATGAGACAGAATCTTTCTCAAATGAGTTTTTTTCCCCTTCAAATTATCTGCAGGGAGTGTTCATATGGAGTAACATTAAACATGTGACCTACCCCCAAACTAAAGTGGTACAGCCCACTCAGCACTCTACCACTTCCTTCTGTGCAGGTCTTAGTGGAGTGCATTTGAGCTTTGCCTTTCCATAATATAAATTGAATCTGTTAAAGCCATATTCATATGTTAAAAAAATTAAAGCATTTGTCTCTGTGCACAGAAAGCAAGAGGACCAAGACGGCAACTTAAGAGGCATCCTTTATTTTTTTTAAAAAAAAAGCACAGGCACAAAACAGACAAAAAGTATCTGCTTTGCTAACACAGCAAACAATGAAGGCTTTGATTTCTAGCTGGTCACTTCGCTTCAAACTGTTCAGATTTCACAATCAAGAGAAGGGGCTATTTTATTATTATTATTTCAAGCTCAGCTGCCTCTACAGTATTAATTAACCATGCAGCAGTTAAATGGTTGCGCTGCTGCTGTTTATGTTGTCAGCAGGCACCCCTCCAGAAAAAAGGAGCTTTTACAGAGCCGTTTAATCAATACGACAGGACAAAACCTGCATATTGCCCAGCCGATCCAGAGTCACAAGGGCTCTGAAGTTGACTGTGTAAGTTAGTTGCATGCCACCCCAAGAGTTTAAAGGATCAAGATTCTATGATCTGACAATAAAGGGCTGGATTTCACACAGGATGTAATAACTGCAGGTTTCCTCTGAAAGTCTGTTTTGGGGTCAGCAGTAATAATTTGGAAATGTTTGAAAGGCTTCTGCTGAGATGTAGGAGAGAAATCCAAATAATAGGACACCCCCAGGTGTGCCAATAAGTCTTTAACCCTGTTAGATGTTCAATCCTGAGGGAAAGCAGACTTCTTGATCTGGAAACTGCTTAAGTTTTTCCCAAGAGTAGACATGGGCACGAATCGAAATATGAATCAAATTTTGTGACGAATCGGGCCGATTCATGTTTCGTGAAATGCGTTTCATGGAGCTGCGGTTTTCACAAAATTCATGACTTTGGGGGCTGATTCATTCAATTCCTGAATGATTAATAAATCGTGGTGCCAGACAGGCTGGTGCTGATCCATTGATTCCCTAGGCAACATAGGCCCAGAATGTCTGCAGACTTTTTGTTGCCATTGGAAACCCCTATCTTAGCCCACATAACCTTGATAGGCAGCTCTCCCTGCCAATTGGAGAGCTTCCATTCTGCCTGATACAGCAAGGAGCAGGGAGGTTAATCCCCTAGGCAACTAAGAGCCAAGCTACAAGTGACACTTTACACAGGTTGGACACTTGTCAGCTTACCTCAAGTTTTGATGGGAAATGTAGGCGTCCTGGTTTTACAGCTTGGCTCTCCATTACAGCTGCAAGACCGGGAGGCCTACATTTCCCATCAAAACTTGAGGGAAGCTGACAAGTGTCCAACCTGTGTCAGGCGTCACTTGTAGCTTGGCTCTGAGATGGGCCTTTTGTAGCCATGGGAACACCAATCTCATCCCTCCAAACCCTGTTAGGCAGGTCTGTCTGCCAACCAGAGACCTCCTGCTCTGCTCTATATGAGCATTTCCTATATAAGGCACAGCTCTCTGCCTCATGCTTTTTAGTTCCAGTAGATAGAGGGAGAGGGAGGACCTGTTGCTGGGATTTGGAGTGAGAGAGTGGAATTGGGAGATTTTAGCTGGATTTGTTGCTGCTTTAAAAGAGACTGAGAAACCTCTTTCTTATTTTCAGCTCTTGGCCTTGCTGGGAAGATCATTGGGTGAGGGTGCCTTCTTTCCTCCACCCCACCCAACCCCAGTCTCAGGGCATTGCCTGGCTCTGGGGCCCAGCTTGACTGAGGCCTACCTTTTTTCCTTTAATTTTCGTTGCTTATATTTTTATTTAGAGCATTTGTTCTTGCTGGCTTGTTGGGTGAGGATAGGTTGAGGAGAGCCTGCTGAAGTCTCTTTGCAAGTTTGGCATCTCTGGGTATGAAGGGGGCCATTGAAGTGCACTGGGCTCTGACAGATCACAAAACTAACAAATCGTTCCGCAAAGTGGGAAAATTTTGTGAAAGTTCGTGATTTGTGGAATGCGATGAATCACGAAATGCTCATTTTGTTTTTTCCCCATTTCATGTCCATCTGTACCCAAGAGCCTGGGGAGATGACAGTTACAAAAATGGCAGCATGTATAAACATTACCGTGTATCAGAGCAAGTTTGGGGTACTTGGGTGGGGAAACATTTCTTCGACTGTTTTCCAAAGCAAACCATCACATTCCAAATTATAACTTTCCTGCAGGGGGGAAATTCTCTGTATGATTTCTCTGGAAAAGGAGCTTTGACACAGGGGGAAAGAGTCAAGTAAGCACCCATCCTGTCCCAAGCAAGGATGCATCTGTGCTCAGGGGCAGTCTCTGTGATTGTGGACCTTCCAGGTAGTTCTTGAGGATGTAGATCCAGAGGAGTTAGCCGTGTTAGTCTGTAGTAGCAAAATCAAAAAGAGTCCAGTAGCACCTTTAAGACTAACCAATTTTATTGAAGCATAAGCTTTCGAGAATCAGGTTCTCTTCGAGAACTTGATTCTCTTCGAGAACTTGATTCTCGAAAGCTTATGCTACAATAAAATTGGTTAGTCTTAAAGGTGCTACTGGACTCTTTTTGATTTTACTTGAGGATGGGGCCTCATAATCATGATGGGGATCCCACCTTCTCTTCAAAGAAAGAAGGGAGAAATAAGCCAGCCCCACAAACTGTTTGTCTAGCCAGCTAGGAGGCATTTGGCAGGGCATCTCCCCTTGCAGGTCAGTGCTTGGCCAGCTGGGCAGGGCATTGCCTCCCTCCATGGCATGGCTGAGGGGCTTGGCTGACAGGCTCAGCTCCTCCTACTTGCACAGATGAGAGATTTCAGGGCAACAGAGGGTAGAGTCTGTGACCGGGCCCAAAGCAGGTGCCCCAGATTGTCCATACATAAGACAGCTCCGGTCTTCGCATGCATGAATTAGGAGAAGCAAATGGGAAAGTACAGTGTTGCTGTTGTTTTCCTGTCCAGAGCAAAGCTGTGTGTCTTCACCACTACCTCCTTTGCACAAAAGAGAGAGGAGAGAAGCTCCTGAGGTAGCTTTACAGGGAAGTTTAAAGGGATAACAGCTCTCTGAAGAAGGGGTGGAGAGGTACATTTAACTGCATGGAGAGTGACTCCTGAGAGGTCTTCTACCCATCCCTGTGGTATCACAACCAGATAGAGAAATGCACAATTATCTGAGAGCTGGAAAACACATATTATGTATTTGTGACTCAATAGGTAAAGCAAACAAGTTGTGTTTTCCCTGCTTGTTCATCTGGAAGCACTTCTACTCATCACCACCACCAAATGGTAAACGTTAACAGATACCTATCTCTTTCTGAATTGAGTTTTTAAAATGTTTAGTAGGAAAACTGAAACAAATAGGAACAATACATATCATTTGTTTTATTCATTGCCTTCCTTTTCCTGGGCCCTGGCAATTTGGTTTAAAGAACTGAAAATGTGAAAGCACACACCAAGAGTTATAAACTAGCATGGGAACTTTCCAATTAATGTCTACTTGTACAACAGAAGAAAATTGCATTGAGTCACAACTTTTCACTGTTTCCACCAGTTGTTGCCATTTGACTTTGTTTTTACAACCCATCTCCCTATGATTGTGCTTCTCATATTTCACAAAGAAAATCCACCAAGGTTAACTGAAAACAAATCAAGAATTGTATTGATTTGTTGATATAAGCTGGTTCTAAAATTTGGGAATGTTTTACTGATAGTCTTCCTTAAGAGGATTATGAACTCCAGAACAGCCACCTCTATGTCCCCTCTGCCTGAGAGTGTAAAATGCAAGTTGCTGCAAAACTTTGCCTTCTTCCAGTAGCCAAATGCCTCTCTAAACATGTTAGCTTTTGCTTCCCTTCTTGTCTTTTGGTGGTTGCCAAATACCTGCTTCTGCCTGCTCTATGCAGAAGATCCCCTTGGGGGTATAAACATCTTCCAAGTATTATGAGCTGTGGGATCACTAGCTTTCTAGATTTTATTTTAGATTCTTAAGTTTTAGCTTCCTATAAAACTGAGAGTGGTTTTTCCCCTCTCTAAAATGTGGCATGGCCAGGGCTCATTTTGAGGGGGAATGCACAGGAACACAGTTCCAGCAGTTACCCGAAGAGGTCACATGTCAGGTGGCCCGGCCCAGTCATGACCATTTTGGGCCCCTTTTCAGTCATTTCCAGCCCCTTTTTGCCATTTTGAGCCCAATTTCGGCCCTGAATGGCCAGGATTGGGTCCAAAACAGCCAGAATAGGTGATGTCAGGGGGTGTGGCATATGCAAATTAGTTATACTAACAACACACTTCCAGTGATGGCAAGAGGTGTGGCATATGCTAATGAGTTATGCTAATGAGTTCCTCCAGCTCTTTTTCTTTGAAATGACCCCTGGGCACGGCTGTTCCCCCAAGCGAGCAGAGAACATCAGCCTAATTGCACCTAAAGAAATGATGCTACAGGCAGAAGCTCCACTAAAACATCAATAAAAGAATACAACAACAAATTAATACATAAATGAAGCTTCTAAAAAAACCAAAAAACAAATTGCCAATAGTAGTATGTAGTGGTTACAGTTTTAGACTAGATCATGGGAGACCCAAGTTCACATCTTTACTCGTCCATTAGACTCACTGAGTAACTTTCATCCATCAACTTCAAAGGGTAGTTGTAGGATAAAATCAAGAGGAGAACAATGTACACCACCTGGGGCTTTTCAAAGTAGGTGTGGGATTAAAAAATAAGTCATCATCATGGCTACCTCAATAGTCAATCACATCCCCATCCTCAAGAAAGGTACTTTACACTGAGGGCCAAGCTACACATGACAAATGACACTTGAACGGCAAGTGTATTTCTCCCTGTTCACTTGCCCTCCACTCAATCCACTTGCCGTTCAAGTGTCATTCGTCATGTGTAGCTTGGCCCTTAGAAGGCCAGCCTCACAACTTCTACCCCCAAACTTTCCCCCATTTTCTATTTTCAATAAATCCTTTGGCCATGTTTGACCAATCAATCATCATTTGACTAATGAAGATATTTACATGGGATAAATAGGAATGCAAAATTCTCCTGCTGCAACATTAATCCATAGGGCACACTCACGCTGTAAAAGACAATTTCAACCTTGAAAACTTACATGAAATGCACTCAACTCATTTGAACTCTAAATTGATTTCTGCTAAACATTACTTAAGGCTATGATGATTTTATTTAAGTTACGGTTGCATCATCTGTCCCTCTAACAAGGATGTCAAAAATAGCCTCTGGTCTACCTCCAACTGAGTTCCTCTTATCTTTTCCAGAAACCCATCTGCTGTAACATCAATGGAGACAGACTTCACTTCCAAGTGTATTTTAAATATGTTGACATTTAAGATACTTTAATATGGATGTGCATTGAGTCAGATTGTTACTTAACATTTGTATTTCAAAAAATGCAGGCCACAAATTGGATTTCCTCATAAATATCTAAATAAAATAGAGACATAAAAATTAATTTTTCCTAAGGTGAAATGCAGTCTACTTCTTGGAACATAGTACACACGTGGGGAAAGTTCTGCTTAGTATATGTGATCATATTTAGATAAAATTTAGATTAGAGTTCAAATAGCTTAAAAATATTTTATGCATATGAACCTCAAGCATCTCTGGCGTGGAAATTTCATTTTGCTTATAAACCCTGGAGATCAAGAATTAAAGGACTGACTGACAAAAACTCATTCCTTCAAGGAGGGTTATTTACTGATTTATTTATTCCTTCTCAGTAGCAGCTTTCTATGGAATTTAGTAAAATGGTTATGGAAAACTATTTACTCCCTAAGCAGGAGTCTGTCCTCCACCATGGTTGTGGCCCTAGAGATACACTGTGGCTGTCTATATGTCTGTCTACATATCCGCCATGAGTATTTTCTGTGTTCTGTGCTGGGTAATGATCCTCTGAGAGTACACGAAGTTGCTTATTGATAGTTTGCTTGGCTGGGAGTTGTTTATCTCACAGGTGCCTATGGTGGCGTCTACTTTCATTTTCACAGCCGCCTGAGAGAGCGTCCTTGAAGGCCAGCTGACCCTGGGAACTGAAAATGACTTCATTTTTGCTTCTCTCCTCCAGTCCCTCTCCCCTCCTGTCTCAAAAGCCCTTCCTCCCCTCCTGACCCCTTTATGCCAGAATCTCAACCGTCCTTCTCCCAAAGGCGGGAACTTTCCCTGTAATTGACCACTCCAAACTCCCATACATCACTTCTGCCAATGACCTTGTCTGAGTATGCTGATACTGATAGATCTCTATGTTACTTTAACTCATACCCTGGAGTGTATGCAGTGGAGTACTATGGGAATCTAACTGCCAGAACCTGACGGTGGCTGAGAGTGGAGAGCAATACATAGGCACACATGCAACATTGCTGGAGCATAGAAAGGTCAGAACTTTACTGATTATAGCTGTAGAAATTTTGTTTGGCATAGGGCAGTGGATCCAAACATTGGTTGATCTGCTGACTCTCAGCCCATGTGCTGAGGTGAAAAACCTAGGGATGGCAGAAACTAGGATCCCACACGTGTGTAGGACCTGTGTGGCTCCCCTGCCACCTGGCAGCGAGACAAGCCCGACAGTCCCCAAGCTGGGCATATCTCTGGAAGCCTCTACCCACAATGTCCCTTAAGGGGATCCTCAAATGGAGATGACAGGCACGCAGCTCCCATCTCCCTCCAAAATGGATCCAACCAAGTTGTGATGAAAATCAGGACAATCAGAAGCAAAAAAAAACACCAAACCCTCTCAGATCAAGAAAATGCACCTTTCCCTTTACTCAACAAGAGACCAATAACAGAATGATGTACAAATCATCATATTAAAAAAAAAAGTTATGAGGTGAGCAGAGGACATGTTGGGCAATCTCCTCAAAGGATTGAAATAGTCCATCACAGACATATGGGAATCTCTTTGAACCTCTTTGGACATCATCCTTGGCAGCATAGAAACCCATACTGCATGCTCTCCTTATACTGTTTGTCCGGCAACCAGGCCAGACTTGGGAACCCTCCCAGAGCCACACACCCCAGAACCCAGACTGGCAGCTTCACCTTCCAGCCTTGCCACCCTTGGCACTCACCTGACAAGGAGGAAACAAGCAGCAGCAAGAAGGAGACAGGAAGCAAAGGCACCAATAGAGAACTGGAACTCCAAAGAGGGCCCAGGTCAGCAGGAGGTAGGCTAGATGGCCCAGGTGCTGACAAGCTCTCGTTGGCAGGAGGCAGGCTAGATGGCAGCTCCTAGGTCCTAGCCACTGCCAGCTTCCCAGCCAGGCCCTTAGAGAAGCCCAGCTTAGCTGAAGAAAGAGAGCACAGGGGGCAGAGACAGACAGCCCGTGCCATGGGCAGAGACAGGCAGCGGATCATGAGCAGCGGCGGTGGCACAGGGCCACACCCCAATCCAGTGGCAGGCATGGGAAGAACTACAGCCCAGCAACCCAGCAGATAGGCTAGAGGGGATGGAAAAGGGCCAGGAGAGGCTGGGGGCAAAACAGGCACAGCTGTGGCTACCTAAAGCAGCCCGGGCAGCAGCTAAGCTTTTGGGGGTAGGGCTAGGAGGTGGTGCCTAGGAATGGTGAGGGGATAAAAGGGAGGTCCACCCACAAGTGGGGGAGGGAGGAAGGAGGTTGAGAGGAGAGTGTAGAAGCAGGAGGTTTGGTCCTGGAGTGGAGATCAATCTACTCAGGGTTGTGGAGGAGCCCCTGGGGAGTACCCAGGGCCCAATCACCCCACTTCTGAGACCTTCAGAAGACAGTATCTCTGCAGCGAAGAGGGGCTGGTCAGCCAACAGTGGTGGAGTAGACCCAAAGGCTGAGAAGCAGAAGTCAAGCAGGAGGTGGGTGAGTGCCACCACAGCAGAAAGAGACACATGAGGGGCAGGGCACGCCTGAGCCTGACACTATTCTAGTAACGTTATATCATGGCACAGCTCCAATCCCAACCCAATTCCTTCTCCTGAGCTGTTTAAGCAATAGCAGCATGAAAAGCTGCCATACTGTGACCTTCTCCTGCATGAGTAGAAGTTTCTGATTTAACTGTACAGAGAGGAATAAATTAGCAGTAGCTTCCACGCTAAAGGTTATGCTTGAAGAGCTCTTTGATAGCACCATCAAGATCTCTTTCTGCATGGACAAGTTGTACATTACAAAACAGGCAGAAACCTTCTAACTAAAACATTAGCTCTCAGTCTGTCCTTGAGTTATGCCATTGGCACAGCCCTCTGCCTTCAGCCAATCTCATACTGCTTAACATTACTACCAAGCCAAGTCTTGCCAAGCCAAGTCTACTCAATGATACCAAGCCAAGTCTACTCAATGATAGACTCAACTCCACCTTGCCCATCATCGGTACCTTGCCTATTGACTGAAACTGTCAAAGCACCATGGACAAGGATACTACTAATTCTATATTCCTGCTCAAAGTTCATTTGGAAACAGTAAAATTTTCAGCACTAAGAATGCTGAAGGCATTCTACTACTCAAAGGCCGGACATCTTATAGATCCAGATCCTCCAGCTCATTAACCAACAGAGGTTGTCATTGGTAAAGGGGTGAAGCAGGGACGTGTACTGGCCCCTTTACTATTTAACTTGTATATTAACAACATGGTTAAGAATTTATCCAGACACGACTTTGTTCCCCCTTCTTTGGGCCAACAAAAATTTTCTATTTTGCTTTATGCAGACAATATGGTTTTAATTTCCCAGACCAAAATCAGTCTGTGTAGGTTACTACATCAACTTGGGCATTATTGCAAGGAGGAAGCTCTTAATATCAACTTTGAAAAGACTAAAGTAATAGTGTGTAGGAAAAGGGCAAAACTGTCCTCCTGGAACAACCTTGGTAACCCTATCAGTCAATGCAGTTCTTTTAAATATCTTTTTTTTTTTTTTACTAACAATACAAAAGGAGAGAAGGGGGGCAGGGGAAGGAAAGAAAAAAAACAGCAACATATAACAACACTACACTACACATAATGCTTTCCCTTCATACTGCCATTATTAAAAAATTAAAACTTTGTATAATATTGATGGAGTGGCTGACCTTGCAAAATACAAATTACAATTCAAATTAAGTCTTCCTCCCCCCCTGGGCCTCGGACGCAATTCCCTCTGAGCAACTGCAGCCGCAGTGCTCGTTCCCTCCCCGCCCCCTTCAGACTTCGCCTTTTCTTCTTGCTTGGTGTCTTGCTGAAATTCTTGATTTTTGTCCTCAAAATCCCTTAATTGATCTTCTGATGTTATCTTGTAAGCTTGATCTTTGAAACTGAACCAAATACCTTCTGGAAATAGCCATTTGTACTTTTAAATATCTTGGTGTAACTTTTAGAGAGACCTTAAACTGAAACACTCATCTGGAAACAGTAAAACCTTCAGCGCTAAGAATGGTAGGGTCTATCCTGTGTTTCTACGACTCAAAGGGTGGATGTCCTATAGATCCAGTTCTGAAATTATTTCAGAGCAAGGTCATTCCTCATCTCCTCTATGGAGCTGAAGTTTGGGTATGGAGGGAGGGAAACCTAGATAGTATAGAAGTAATCCAGAACCATTTCTTAAGTAGCTGGGGGTCTCCAGCTACTTTGATGAGAGAGGAATCAGACCTCCCCTCCCTTAGAGCCCGAGCACATCTGGCCATTATAAAATACTGGGTAAAGAATAAAAATCCTAGCCAAATTTCACTCAGTCAACAATCTTTCAATTCTTTGATGGCCAATAACTTGCAGCGCTCTGTTTACCTTAATGAGACACTCTTACTCTATTCCTGATGATTTTGTAGGGTCTCTGGCCACTTAACCTCAACTTAGAAATTGGATTTTTAACTCCAATGCATTGATCAATCACTCCCAAATTATAATTCAAAAGCAGCACTATGGCTTAAATTTATTAAATTTGACCACATCTGCTCTCCTTATCTTGCTAGCATCTCTAATCATAATCTTAGAGCATCCTTTACCCTAGAGAGCCATTTTAGTGCAGTGGTTAAGAACGCGGGACGCTAATCTGGAGAGCCGGGCTTGATTCCCCACTCCTCCACTTGAAGCCAGCTGGGTGACTTTGGGCTAGTCACAGCTCTCTGGAGCTCTCTCAGCCCCACTCACCTCACAGGGTGTTTGTTGTGGGGATAATAATAACATACTTTGTAAACTGCTCTGAGTGGGCATTAAGTTGTCCTGAAGGGTGGTATATAAATCAAATGTTGTTATTGTTGTTATTTTATTGCGATTTCAATCCATGCTATTCTCAAACTCCTATAGCCCAAAGGGTCTGTATCTGTGTATCTAACACAGTAGAGGTGTCAGAGCATGGAGGCCTCCCCCTGCCCCAACCTACCTGGATGGCCCTCGTCGGGGGCCAAGACAGAGGAGGTGGCAGAGGCCAGGCCAGGGAAGACCTCTGATGCCTCCGCAGTGATGAGCAGAGACAGGGCCTGGGCTGGTGGAGGGGAGGGGCAGGGGAAAGGCAGGGAGAGGCTCAAGGGTGGCCCCATAAAAGCAGGCAAGACAAGGGAGTTGAGGTGGCATAGTTGAGGGAGAGAGAGAGAGGAAGAGAGAGAGAGAGAATGACAGAGGGAGAGGGAAAGGAAAGAAAAAGCGGGACATAGGGAGAATTGCTTGGGCAAGGAGAGGGAGGGAGCAGGGTGCTGTAGAAACTGACACCCCAGCAGGCGAAGCCCACAAGAGGATTTACCTATTTTTATTCTTTTTTGCCCTTTATATTCTGACCCCAGATCAAAGTTTCTGGTGGGATTTTTATACACTTAGCTTATACACAGATGTGGAGAAAATCTCATTTTTGCTTTCTGATGTTGATGCGTACATTTCATACAGTTTCACTTTTTGCCTCTGCTGCTATGAAAGTAAGGTCTAATGCAGCAATGAAAGAGGGTGTTACTTAAACTCGCAGTTAACTTATTGATTGATGGTTTTAATCGATGCCCGTTTGAATGGAATTTTGGCAAATCTGCACTGTATATAGTTGTATTTTATCTAATTTTTATCTTATTTAATGGGGTCTTTGTAATTTTGTGACAGCCTATGGCTATACACAATAAACTCTGAACTATTCTTACTCAGCTAGCAAGCTTCTAACATGCGCACACAGAGCTGGCATCAATCCATATCCCTGCAACCCTAAAATCAGAATAAAAATGTCAACATCTTCTGCCATTCAGACATTTCACCAAAAAAAGTAAACTTAAATAACCCTAATTTATCAGTCTTGTGGCCTAATTAGCAATTTAGAGTTATTAAAATAGGAAATTAATTTCCTAGAGATTAATGCCCTGCTGGAGAGATTTGAATTAAGTGGCTTTTGGACTTAGGGTAAACAAAAAGTACTTTTTGCTTGATTATGGATTCAACAAGTCTCATCCAAATGCCTCGTTTCAGGGAGATTTTCATTTGAACTTGCCTGATAATTGAGAGAAAGCATGACTATGAATGAGGGAAGGTGTTATTTTGTAATATTTAGGAATGTCAAAGAAGCGGATTATTTTGTTGGAAAAAACAGCAATTGTCTTTCAAATATGATTGTAGGCAGTGTGTTAAATTTCCTTCTGGGATAAATTCCTTGTATATTGATAATAGGGGTGCTTCCAAAATTCTTCTTAACCCAGTTTCTCCCTCGGTTTTCACATTCTGAATTATGTGATCCAGTTCTAAAGTAGAATCCTTGCACTGGGAAGCCACACTGATTCCATTTCCTATTTCCACTGTGCTGTTCATATCTTGTTATGCTAGGGGGATATCTGACAGGCCTTTAATTCACCTATGACTTAGGCTCTGGGAAAACTGATCTCTGCTTTGGAAGGGGAGGTCATAAAGAGGCCTGGGTGGAGCCATTTGCACTATCATCCTATGATAGAGAAATGGGTGTTTTTCCTGCCTTTTGGTCCATCATAAAACCAGCTCCCTGAGCAATGTACCTACAGGCCAGATGGTTATGCAGTCTGGGAAGGCCGGTCCTAACTCACAAGGAGGGAGGGGGGATCTCCCCTATCTGAATGTTTAAAAAACACTGTAATCTTTTGAGCTATATGGTTCATCTGTGATGGAGAAAGGAGCGAAGTAGAGGAAGCTTGTCTCAACTCTTGGAGTCTCCACCATGATGTGCACCCATGCTGAAGGGATGCTAGTGTAACTCTCAAGTGCTGTAGCTTTAACGGAGAATTCAGGCTTGAATTCAGAGTAGAAGGGTATCTTAGCAGAAGCATCCCAGTTCAGTCTTGTGTGATCTCTTTATTTGCTAACACAATAGAATCCATGTGGTCGATTATTATCTTTTTATATTTACAAGACAAAGCGCACATTCCTAGATTTGGTACCAGCATGCATAGGCAGATAGAATTGATCTATATTGTTTAATGTTCCTCAGAATACACCATGCAAGTGGTCTCCTATATCAAGGCAAGGCAAGGCTACCTAGTCCAGTATCCTTTGCAGAAAAACAGAATGGTTGTTCTGTTGTCCATGATGACCATCTGTTCATCATCAAGTTACAAGACAATCTGTTTTTCGTTTTCGTTTTCGCAGCCATGTTGGACGCTCCTCTCGGCAGGTCCGAGAGGAAGCGGCCGAGCCGCCTGGCCGGGCGGCTGATCTGCAAAGGTTAGCCCCCAGACTCTCAGGCAGGGAGTCTGAGTCCGGGACGCGCCGGGAAGAGCCCTCTGACAGATCGAGGCAGGGGGTAAATTGCCCGTTTGTCCCTATGGAGGCCGGCAGACGAGCGCGGCACCCAGTGTGCTGCCGGGCTATTGAAAACGGCAAGGAGCAGGATTAGGCGAAAAGCCTGTAAGTAAGCGAATCCCTTCTGTTACTACAAGCGCTGTGAGGAGTGGTGGGGTCTGAAGGTTAGAAGACTTGGTTTTTTTCCCCCTCATAGAGTCTTGGAAGATTGGCGGTTTCCCCCCCCCCCTAAAATGGCAGCAAGAAAGCAGAGTCCTTCTCTTGGCAAGTCAGTTACGGCGGCCTTGCAGAGGGGCGAGACGCTTGAAGAACTGGTTAAAAGAGCGGTTATGGAAGCCATAAAACCCTTTGTTGACAAGCTGAATGAAACAGATCAAAGGGTGGGCTTAATTGAAAGCGATGTGAAAGCCATTAAAGAAGCAGCGGGGGGGGGCAGAGAAGTCTGCCCGGGAAAGTGCGTCACTTACGAGAGCAACGAACAGGGAATTAAAGTTGGTGGAAAACCAGCTGATCGGACTGCAAGTGGAGCGAACACAAACCACTTTGCGTCTCCAGAATGTTAAGGAGGAGGAAAAAGAGGATTTATGGGATCTCGCCTCGGAACTTTTAGCGACACCTGCGAGGGCAACTAAAGAAGAAGTGAAAAGCGCCATTTTGGGAGTCCGTCGGGCATCTTCAAAATATGCAACGAAGCGGCAGCTGCCTCGCGAGATTGTTATCGAGTTTTCATCTAGGAGGGTCCGGGACAGTATCCTATATAATTCATACAACGCGGAATTGGACTTTCTGGGAAATAAAGTCAAGATATTGAAGGACGTTCCATTTTTAGTGTGGAAGAAAAGATTTAAGTACAAGATGTTGGCAGCTCTTTTGAGGGAATGGGATATAAAGTACAAATGGCTACTCCCGGAAGGAATCGGGTTTAGTTATAAAGATAAAGCTTACAAGATTAATTCGGAAGATCAGCTAAGGGTTTTTGTGGATATAAATCCAGAATTTGGACCAGACACCAAGCAAAGAGAAGAGGATCCGAAGCCTGAAGGGAGGGGGGAGGCAATGAGCGCTCCGGCGGTAGCTGCGCAGAGGGAATTGCGCCCGAGGCCTAGGGGAGGGAAAAAGATTTAATTTGAGCTGTAATTTGTAATTTGTATGATCAACCACTCCGTCACTATCTTATTAAGCTATTTTTTTTACTGTGGCAGTATGAAGGGAAAGCATTGAAACGTAGTGTTTAGTGTTTGTAGATTACCTTCCCCTTTTTCTCCACCCCCCCTTCCCTTTCTCTTTTTTCTCCTTTCCTTCCCATCCCTTGTGCTATTGTAGTCTTTTGTAGTTACTGTTTTGTAGGGTATGTATGTATGTAGTAGTTTTGTATGTTAGATATTGAAAAAAAAAAGTTACAAGACAATCTCAGACGATAAGCTCACTGATACTCATTACATCAACGTTCATCAGATCTACACATTATTTCTTCAATTGGTTCAAAGGGGAGTCCAGCTAGTTTTCCTATAAATACTGAGAAGTAAACACATCGGAGTTCAGCAGTGTTTATTCACAGGTGGATGAGCATAGGACTATAGTGCAGCCTCATACCTATCAGTTGAGTAAGTGTGGATGCCCATTTCCATGTAAACTAAATGCTTGTTCAACATTGTCCTTAAACAGGCTATTGAAAACTAGGGGAAAAAACAGAAGTAGACTCTGATTCAGAACATCATATTGGCCATTTCCATAATACCTTAAACAAGCAGCAGGCTCCCGAAATGCTGGTGGCTTCTTCACACGATGTTTTCTTTAAAACGGATGTGGGGTGTTTTTTCAGCTCATTTTGTGCGAAGAAGCCATCAGCGTTCCAGGAGCCTGCCGCTATTTTAAGGCAGTGTGGAAACTGTAACTGTATTCCAGCAAACGTACCATATGGCATATACTCCAATTGCCTGTTCTGCAGGGTTAGATCCTATTCGGGGGTAATTGCTATCTCTATTTTGCTTTTTTTTTAAAGTTTTCTCATGTCCATAAGCTTCCCTTCCATTTTCCACACTGTAATTGCCAATGTAAATAATAGTCAATGATCCTGAACTTGTTTTTTGTTGCAGCTTACAGTACTGGCTCGATAAAACAGTAGTCGCCTTAAATGGGAGGGGTGATGGCAATGTCCCACTTGCAGTGTCCCACTTGTGTCCAAATGTTTCTTCCCCAACTGCCCTACCCATGAGCCAGTTCTGCTAATCCTCCTTGCAAGTCTGCTCCCACACACCTGTTTAAAAATGTAGTGTAGGAAGCAGTGTGTGCCTTACAGGGCCTCCTAAACTCTCAGAAAATTCCTTCCTCCTTATAAGAGTTTGGGAAACCCTGCAGGGCATATACTGCTTGCTGCATATTTGGAAGACTAGAAACAAAACCCATTGTGGGAAAAAATACAATGGGCTCCAGAAAGAGGAGAGTGGGCAGGCAGGCATTCCCTCCTCCTCCATCACTGATCCGAGCCGGTGAAGGAGGGGGTGGGCATTCCCACCTGCTCCACATCTGATCTTAGCAACGTGAAGGGGTGGTGATCTTTGCTACCTGCTGCATGTCTGATACGGGCTGGGTAAAAGGGGGCAGGCATTGCCACTTGCTCCACTCCTGATCCCAGCTGGCTGAAGCGAAAACGAGCATTGCCTTTTGCTCTGTGCCTGATTACGGCTGGGTGAAGGAGGGCAGGCACTGCTGCCTGCTTCAAGCCTGATTCCAGCTAAGTGAGGCAGATGGGCATGGGCACATGTTCCCTGCTGGGTGAAGGGAGGAGCGAGCACTACTTCCTGCTCCTCGCTTGATCCCAACAGGCAAAGGCAGGTGGTGGGGTTTGCTACGTGCTCTGCTCCTGATCCTAACTGAGTGAAGGAGATGCAGGCATTGCCATCTCCTCTGATCCAGATCCTGGCAGGTTGAAGGGAGGGGGGGCGGAGATTGCGGCCTGATTAGCATCTGATTCTGACAGGATGAAGATGGGGTGGATATTGCCGCTTGCTCAGTGCCTTATTCTAGTAGGTTGAAGGGGACAGCCATTGCCACCTGCTCTATTTCTTGTCCTGGTTGAGTGAAGGGAAGAACGGCATTGCCTCCTGCTCTGTTCCTGATCCCACCCAGGTGAAGGCGCTGGGTGGGCATTGGCACCTGCTCCACTCCTGATCCCAGCTGGGTGAAGGGGGCATACATTGCCATCTTCTCTGCTCCTGAACCCACTTGGGTGAATGGGGGTGGGCATTGCCATCTGATCCGCTCCAAATATGAGCTCAGTTTAGGTGGAGAGTGGGCATAGCCACCTGCTCCTCTCTTGATCCCAGCTGGGTGAAGGGGGGTGGGCATTGCCACCTGCTCCACACCTAATAACAGCCGGATTAAGCCGCAGGGAGGGCATTGCTATCTGCTCTGCTCCTGTTCCCTGCTTCGGCTTCCCACTACAGAATGTTTCCTGGAGCGATATGGTGAATTACCTGGGCTTTCTTCTGTGGCAGTGCCCTCTGGTGGTACACCAGGGTATAAAGTGAGTCATCTGAAATGTACTTAGTTATATAGGAAGATAATTGGTAGGCAAGGGGGATTAGCAACTCAGATTCCTGGGCAAAGCAGTTGTGGAGCAGATATTAGGGGAGAGGCCTGGGCTCAATGACAGAGCTTCTACTTGGCATATAAAAGGTCCCAGTTTCAATCCCTGGCATCTCGAGCCAGAAGTGATATGAAAAATCTTTAATTGAGACCCTTGAGAGCTGCTGCTCATCTGAGAAGACAGTACTGATGAACTAAGGGTCTGATTCAGTATATGACAGCTTCATGTGTTCATATGTTCATGTGTATGTGTGCCAGGGCACCTGGGCTCAGGTGACACCAGTAGCTATTCAGTGCCACCAGACCTAGTGTAAGATTCGATATTCTTTACAACTTCCTCAAGTTTTAAAATGCTTAAAAACTTGGAGGACTGCCTTTGGGTATAACTTAAGAACAGGAAAGGAAGCTGTTATGGTCCCTTCACTAACACAATTGTTTCAGAGGCTAGAGCAGAACTGGCTATCATAAAGAATATGAATGCAGTGTACAGCTGGTAAGCAGCATCTTTGCCCATGTGTGGCCAGGCAGTGATCCTTGCTGAACGAACAGGAATACTATCAGAACATGTGTCCTATTTTTACCTGTGAAATAACGTAGGATATGGAATAGTTTCTGAACAAGAGTTTTCAATAATAAATGGTGCAATTATTTATTGTGCTTTTTTCTGTGAGATTATAGGAAACTCTCAGATCAGGAGCACACTGCTGTGAAATTGCTGTCTGAGAACTTTGAATGGATCTACCACAGCTGGTTTGACCTTGCTTGACACTTGGTGTCAAGAAAGTGACCTTATCAGGGGTTGTGGATGTTCTCAGTGGTTGCTAAGTGCTTGGAGACTGGTCTCCTAATCCCTGCATTCAAATGTACATGGAGTATTGGGAAGAAGGTGCCAGAGGGGTTGGGTGAGTTGAGACACTACAAACCCGCAAGCTGGGAGTTGGGCGAAGGCTCTCTCATTGGGGATCGAATGTAGAATAGCAGGTTTTGCTACTGACAAGCAGTGTGTCTTAATGTTGTCCAGCCGTTGTCTCCGTGAATAGTTTTAAATAAAGCAAATAGCAAAATAATACCAGAAAGCTTTAACACACTATTATGTAATGATGCATTGGCATTGAAAAAACCTGATGACTTGGAAAGAGTGGGGAGTACAGCGGGTTGGATCCCACACAAAATCCCTACTGATAGAGGCAAGTTCCTCTGCCTCTGCAGCCTGAAATATCCCCTGCAAGTGCTGCTCTGAGGGGACAGGAGACCCCCGCCCTTTCCTGGAAGAGCATGAAGGGAGAGTCAGGTCTGCAAAAATTACCTTGCTTTCTGCCAGCAATCTTCATTGATGGTCTCCCATCCAATTACTAACCAAGGCCGACCTTGCTTAGCTTCTGAGATCTGATGAGATCAGGCTCACCTGGGCTATCCAAGTCAGGGAATGTGCATGGGATACAATTATCATTTTCTCTTCCAAATTCTTGCCTCCAAGTAAAGTTTTCCCTCCATAAAGGAACAAACTCTAAGCATTTGGAAATGTAGAGTTGATCCATGTGCATGCTAGGTAGCGGGCACACTTATACACGCACAAATCTCACAAGACACTTAATATCTCACTTTTAACATCTCAGTAACATTAACATGAGGTTTTATTGCATTGATTTCTGGGAACTATATAATATTGTGGCAGAAATGGCAAAGCTATAAAACAAACTTAAAAGCAATGAATTTTTATATCTGAAAGGGGCATAAATATTTTTAAAAGGCTAAAGCCAGCACACTGTTATTCAGAAACATTTTACACACACACACAATAGGACACATAGGTTAGAAAGCCAGTACTAAAAGTGTGAATATGTTATTAGAGGGGGGAAAGGTGATGCTGCAATTTATTGTTCTGGTGAAAAAATGGAGCAGACCTTGGAGAAATAAGAATGCAACAGCCACACCGTGCCTCCAAAAACAAATGCACTTCTGCACAATGGCATTTCACATGACAACGACAGCACTTAGCCACTCCAAGTTGCCACATAAAACTGACCACTCACGTGGAGGCTTGATACAGACCCAGCACCAAAATGTAAGGCCTCTTTAGATGTGATTACGTTCGCATGAACTGGAATCCCATCATCTGTACATATGAGAAGTCCTGCAAAGCATCTGATACATGTGAACTGGACAGTGTGTGGATTTTGCATGCATGTACAGCTTCCATATATCATGCAAACACACAGTAGGTGTAGTGTAGTGGCCCTCTTGGCTCACCGTAGGTGATGAGGTGGAGCTCAGCTTTCAGTTAGGCTTAGCTACTCTCCTAGGCCTTATCTCTTTTCTTGGGTTTTTGCTTAATCTCTCTGCAACTATAGTTGTTGTTTGTCCTGTTAACCATGAAGTTACAATAAATCTTTGTTCAGCCTTTTGGAAGCAGCCTCTCATTTTTGAAGATATTACAGTAGGCTTACTCACAGTTGTGTGTGAACTTAGCTTCTGACCCTGCACAATCAAAACTAGAAAAAGTTTCAGGTTTATGTGATCTCCTTCCTTGCCACACAATTCCCCCCCTTCTCATGCAACAAACCACTTCTTTACATCTAACCACAGTTTGTCATTACATCCAAACCTGCAAACTATGGCTCTGTAAACTGGAAACAAACTACTGTTTGCAAACCTGGTTTCCAGGGAAAGTTCAAACCTCAATTTTCTAGTAAAGATACAACAGTTATCAAACTGTGATCTGCTATAGAAATGAATAAATTACTTTGCTGTAAAGAAGGTGAGCAAAGATAGTGCAAGTGAGCCTGAAGTTCCTTCAAAACTGACTTATCATGAAGCCATGGGTTGACTTTCTCTCTGAATCAATGCAAAATGTCATCCCACCAGTTTGTGCTTTCCCATGAAGTTCTGACTTCCTTCACCTTCAAAAGGAAGATGCCCAAGTAAATAAATGTAGTTTGTCTCCAATACATAATAGGTATATTATAGCTAGATACTGCATTCGTATATCCTACAAAGAAATGCAGAAGAGGCTTGGGGGTGAGGCCATGGCTCAGTGGTAGAGCATCTCTTTGACATGCAGAAGATTCCAGGAGTAATCTCCCCTTAAAAGGCTCAGTTAATAGGTATAGGAAAATCGTCTACCTGAGACTTTAGGCGGCCACTGCCTGTCAGAGTAGACAACAGTGACCATAGACAGACCATTGATCCAACTCAGTCTAAGGCAGCTTTGGATGTTTACGTGCAAATCTTTCCTGCCTAATTGGTCTTTCTATTAGCTTGAATACATAGAGGGAATACTACTAGAATTAAATTGGGGAAAAGAGCAGAGGATGAATGTGGAAGCTTAATCAACACTGTTTCCAAGAGGCACAATACACCTGCGTCCTGGTTACTGAACCGCATGCATGCATTCTAAATAGATCTTTCCGATGGAGCTATGCATTTATATTTGGTTGTTCCAGTCTGCTTTGCCCATGTTTTTGGGTCATTCTGCTCCTGCCTCTTTTTCTGTCAGTTGCTGTGTTTGGCCTGTTCCTTAAGTGTCAGCATATCCCAGGAGGACACTCCTTTTTATAATGTCCTGCTTTTCTTCTAGAACAGCAGCCGCATTATCAGCTATTGTGATCCTGCAGTCACCTGTGAGATAACAACAGGGTTTCCCCCCCAGAAAAGCATCTCTAATGCTTGGTTTATACGATATGTTTATTTTTTACTTTATGAAAAGTCTTATGTTCTGCCCTCTGGTTTTTAAACCTTCCATTTGCTCCGTTTCCCCAGGGACGTTGTATGCTTTGTCACGTTTGTATCAAGGGGGGAAATGGTGTGCATCTTGCTTAACTGTGTAGAAAAGCCTATAAAGGGGGCAAGAGTAATGATCAACGAGCTTACCGTCTCCTCTGAGCATACTGAGAAGCCCTTTCATTGTAGACTGACAGGACAAAAGATGATTCTGAAGAAGGTGGACCTCAAGCCAGTCTGACCCCATTTCTTTCTAAAAGCCCACCTCCCTGGCCAGCCTCCCCTCCATCTCACACACTGCAAATTCCACCTCAAACTCAGCATTCGCTACCTCACCTCCATCATTTTATTTAGTTTGAGCAGTGATACTCAGTTACTTGGGAGCCACATGTGTCTCTTTGACATGCCACCCATGCCTCTTCTGAGCACTGTTCTCTCAATGTGGTATTTGTCCTATGTTTCAAAAAAGTGGGCAACACCCTTGCCCTCTGGGGTTTGTGGCTAGCAAGTGGCACCCACCTTGAAAAAGCTACCACTGAAGGCCCAAGCCTCCTTGCAGGCCTCATGCGAGGAATGGAAATAATAAATGCAGCTCTTTTGGTTGATGGTGATTGCAAATGTGGCTCAGTGAGGATGGCTGAGCAAGAGGATTATTTAGAAAAATTGTGTTGTCTCACCAGAGATCTCATAAAGTAACACAGTACAATAAAATAAAAAACAAGTCAATGCCGAAAAAGAGCATAAAATGCCACCCCCCCCAGACTTAACTGGAGGGCTCAGTTGCAGGACACGGGGGGGGGGGTAGAGGGCAGGATGGCATGGCAGCCGCCATATTGGAGAGTGGCAGAGACTCCCTTTGGTCAGCAGGGCAGCCCTTGCTGCCTAGATTCGAGCTCTGTGGCCAGCCAATCAGAGCAGGCAGGCCGGAGCGGGGAGAGGGCTGTAGACCTGGGAGGCACAGTCTCCTCTCAGATCCACTGCTGGCCCTTGTAAAGAGAGGTGGGCACCACCCCTCAGCACTTGGCTTGGGGGGGGGGGGGAAGAGGTATTCCAAAGGTGAGATGATTCACCCCAAATAAGGAACAGCATTCTCCCATGCTGTTTCCAGTCAGGTCCCCCCATGTTTTAGATCTGTGATGCAATGACACAGATCCAGGAAGCAACACCCATTGCCTCCTATGCGGCTGTGATAAATCAGCGCATTCTTCTTGAATTGCCCCAAGTTGTTGATGGAGTGGCTTGCCCAGAGAACTACCCATGGAGTTCCATAGTCTGAGGGAAGTAGCAGAAAAGACCCTCTCACAAACTGCCCCCCCCACCTCACTTCAAACAAGGGAGATTCCCATGCAGTGGCCTCATTTTGAAAAGTTGGTTCAGAATAGTGCAGCCATAGTGTTGACTTTAGTGGGCTGTAGGAACCATACAAGTTCTGTTTTTCTCAATCTACACTGGCTCCCAGTTTGCTTCCGGACCGAATTCAAGGTTCTGGTATTGGCCTATATAACTCTATATGGCTTGGGGACAGCATATATCTAGAGGACTGTCTTCTCTCATATGAACCTACTGGTCATTTTTAATAATAATAATAATGATAATAACAACATCTACACTTCTATACTGCTCTTCTAGACAGATTAGTGCCTCACCCAGAGCAGTGAACAAGTTAGTGTTATTATTATCCCCACAATACAGCTGGGGAGATGGGGCTGAGAGGAGTGGCTTACCCAAGGCCACCTACTGAGCTCATGGCAGTAGTGGAAGTTGAAACAGTAGAGTGCTGATTCGCAGCTCAACTACTTAACCACTGCTTCAGGTGCCTCTGCCACTTGAGGGGTGGCAACCCAAGAAAAAGCCTTCTTAGTCATGTCACCAGCACTTTGGAACTTCCTCCTCAGCAGGTGAAGACTTTGGCCGATTCCAGACGGCCCCCTGCCTCGCGAAACGTCGCGCGTCGTCGCGCGTCGTTGCGCAGAAAACGCGAAATATCGCGTTTTCTCGCGCGAGTTTTGCGTGACGTCGCGCAAAACTCGCGCGAGAAAACGCGATATTTCGCGTTTTCTGCGCAACGACGCGCAACGACGCGCGACGTTTCGCGAGGCAGGGGGCCGTCTGGAATCGGCCTTTGTTTCATTTGGCACACCCCCAATTACAGTCATTGACCCTTCTCCCTGGTTTGGTGTTGCATGTTTATATATATTTTATTGAATTATTTTACATATTATTTTAAATGCTATTTTACTCTTCAAATGTTTTTATGTTCACTGTCTTGGGGACCCTATTTGGGTGGAAAGGCATCATATTAAAAAAAAATCCTTAATTAATCTCAGAACCCAGCAGGTTAAAATAAGAGGGAGACTGTCTTCTAAGGCAGGAGTCTAACCTGGATCATCATATAGTTAAGATTTTTCTTGTATGCTGTTTTGGCCAAAGCATAGGAAGGAATGAGCATTTCTGCAAATCACTACAAAACAACTTTGATACAAGCAGATATGATTGCATCCAGGTCGATTTTTTGCAGTGTTTGATAATGGGTGCAGAAACATACAAATTAAATGAAGGGAATGAGTGCCAATGTCATTTGTGCATAGTCAGGTTTGTCAAATTAAATGTTAAACTTTGCCTAGCTGAATGGAATTAAAAAGCTGAAAGAAATTCAGGAATGGAACAGGGGAAAATCAAACAGCCCTAGCCATTACACTTGCAATGTTCTGGGGGAAAAGGTTGTTCTTAATGTTGACATCCTCGTCCAAATTGCATAAAGTATCCTAATTATACTGCAAAAGAGCAAAGAAGAATGTATATTCCAGAACATTCTGAAATATGAATTACAGTCTGCAGAGACATTTCATGTCAATGTTTGATTAAAGAAATACTTAAGTTTCACATGCAAATAGGAAGTTATTTTTTTTAGATGTTATGAAAAAACATCTGCTGTATGCAGCACTTTTTTGACACTAACATTAGAGGCTACTTAGTATAGACAAAAAAGACTTCTTTCAACAGCTGGAATAATTACGCGATTATACCAGAAAATGCTTCATTAACACCGTATGTAGCATTTCCTCCAATTTTGTTTTCAGTTATGTACTTTATTATGCATTAAAATATTTCTATAAATTTTAACTAGAACATTTTCATAAACTGCAGCTGAAGAACTTTTTAAAATCACAATTCCCTGCCCTAAGTTTCATAAATTCTCAAAATAATTCTCTGTAGAAGAATAACAGCAGCCTGAATACTCCTACCTAGGCTAATCTTGTCCAAGCTTGGGAGCTAAGCAGGGTCAGCCATGGTTAGCCTTGGATGGAAGACCAGCAAGGAAGAACAGGGTTGCTACAAGGAGGAAGGCAATGGCAAACCACCTCTGATCATCTCTTGCCTTGAAAACCCCATGGTCCTGGGGTTGCCATGAGTCAGTTGTTACATGTCAACATACAATTATTAGAGAAATGACATAATGTTGCTAGTTCCTTTCTGAATTTTAGAACGCTTGGTATTTACAGAGGTCCTCAAAGTTTTCTTGTCCTAATCCCGAGCATACTTATTTGGTAATATGACCCACTGAATTTAGTGACCCTTACTTCTGAGTGCGATAACGATAACGATAACGATAACGATAACGATAACGATAACGATAACGATAACGATAACGATAACGATAACGATAACGATAACGATAACGATAACGATAACGATAACGATAACGATAACGATTGATTTACATACCACCCTTCAGGACAACTTAATGCCCACTCAGAGCAGTTTACAAAGTTTGTTATTATTATCCCCACAACAAAACACCCTGTGAGGTGGGTGGGACTGAGAGAGCTCCAGAGAGCTGTGACTAGTCCAAGGTCACCCAGCTGACTTCAAGTGGAGGAGTGGGGAATTAAACCTCGTTCTCCAGATTAGAGTTCCACGCTCTTAATCACTACACCAAACTGGCTCTCAGATGCAGAACTGTCTTCCAGATAGGGAAGGTCCCCATAGGCTCCCTGTGGGTGGGGGGCTCCCAGCACTTACCTGGTGTGATGATATCAATTCTGGAAGTAAAATCAAAAAGAGTCCAGTAGCACCTTTAAGACTAACCAACTTTACCGTAGCATAAGCTTTTGAGAATCACAGTTCTCTTCGTCAGATGCACATCTGATGAAGAGAACTGTGATTCTCAAAAGCTTATGCAACAGTAAAGTTGGTTAGTCTTAAAGGTGCTACTGGACTCTTTTCAATTTTGCTACTCTAGACTAACATGGCTAACTTCTCTAGATCTACTTCTGGAAGTGACATCATTGTATTGGCCACAGGGGTGCTCCCAAGCTTTGCGCCTGGTAGATTCTTTTAGAATTGGCCTTTTTGGGGCCAAAATCAGCCCCCACAAAGCAGAGGAGCATTCCCACTGTTGATGTGATAGTGTCACTTCAAGAAGTGACGTCATTGCATTCTGCTGGGAGTGCACCCGCTGCGTGCTTGCCCAGGCTGCCTGCTGGTGGCAGGCGATCACCAGGTGGCTTGCAACTTCCCACCGATCTCCAGCAATCAGCTGGAAGGGGGCAAACCACCAAGAGTTTGCCTGCCACTGTGGGTACCTGGGAAACCTAGCTCCGGGCTGCAACTATGATTTGACCTATTGGCAAGCAATGCCCATTTTCTTAAGTGAATAAGGATTGGATTATAAAACAAAAGTCCAGTGGTATCTTAAAGACTAACAATATTTATATAAATATGAGGTTTTGTGAAATACAACTCATTTTTTACCTTACAGGATTGTTGTGAGGGGAAAAAAGAGGAGAGGAGGATTATGTAAGACTCTTCGTCCCCTCCATTGGAGAAAAAAGTGGGGTATAAATGAAGTAAAATAAAAATTCTATCCATGTCCACTTTTCCAGACTCCCTGTTCATATTTCCATTCCTTTCTTTATTTTGCATCAGTGCAGCATAAACACTCTTACCTTGCACAAGGTAATTCCGAGAAATTTTGTTGCTTGGAGTGGAAACTCTAATCCACTATGAATTAACTGAGCTTTCAGCCTGAAATTGCAGAGAAGAAGGCAGTCTGTTAACCATCCCATTGAGGTAGTGGCTGTAGCTATGGTATAACTATCTGAGACCACCAGAACCATGACTTTTCAGTTACAGCACATAAAGACATAAAAAGAATCCCAGATACATCTATAGTTAACTTGGGTAGCATGAAAAACACAGAGATTAGCACTTAGAAACAGCAAGATAGCTTGTTCTCCCACTCAATGTTTTTTTTCAAAATGTGTAGGATCGTTTGGTTACTTCCATATATAACTGGCTCCATCACAGGTCAAACTCTCCAATTAGATAAAATTTCATATACTTGCAGTTCAAACTCAATGGATTTCAATGGAATTTGTCCATATATTCATCGATATTCACTTCATACACTCTCTCATAAATTAAGTAATGTATGACTAATTAAGCAGCGAACATGCATAGTTCACCTGGCCCCATTTGTTTCAATTTAGGTTTAAGCACATGGCCGCCATGTCTTGATTCGACCCTTAGAAGAACGTGATGCTATTCACCAGAGAAGAACGTCTTTCCAGTGTAATTTTAACCAAAGTAAATCTGATACTAAGGGTAGATTGTTCTTCCCATGCCCAACACAAATCAAACACATTCCATATCTTTGCTGTAATCTAACTTTGTGTATGTTAAAACTTAGATTTACTTGTCAAACACAAAAACTATCTGAAGATATCCAAATGTTCCACCTGCCTCTGTTCTTCACATACTGCAACAGTTCATTTAAGAATAACCTAGTTTAATTTCCAACTTTACTGTGTTAGAGGGTTTTCCCCCTTTTTCAAGGGGAAGAATAAGCTTTGACATAATTGCAAACGACACCAGAGTGACAAACTCAGAGCCAGTTACTTTATGCTTGAGTTGCCAGGCAGAAAGGAGACATGGAACAATAGTTCTGTGTTCTAGCTGAAAGGGATAGTACTTTTCAATACTCAGATTTGAGTTCAGGCTTCTTGAGAACTTTAACTTTGTACAAACTGTGCTTTAGGCAAAATTGTGCAGCCATTCTATTACCAACTTAACTTCTGTTCTTGCCCGCCAAGGAAAAGTCTGTTCCTCTGTTTTAGTGACTTAATAAATTTTGATCTAGTGGATTTTTTTATCCTTCCCTTTCTACAAGGAGCTGAGTGGAGAGGAGCACAGACATTACTCCCTTTCCCATTTTATTCTCACAACCACCCTGTGAGGTAGGTTAGGCTAGGAGAGAATAACTAGGCCCAAGATCATACAGCGAGCTTTTTGCAGAACAGGAATTTGAACCTAGGTCTTACAGATTCTAGTTCAGCTCTTTAATCACTGCATCACCCTGGTTTATTTATTTGTGTAAAGTTTGAGTGAGCAAATCAGTCAGTCAGTGATTATTATAAACACTGTATTTTTAAAAAGGAGACTTTAAGTTTTGTATTCATTTAAGCCAATAATATTGGGGTTGATTCACACACATTTTGCCTCCCAGCCCAATATAATGTAATTTTCTGACCATGTCTGACCATGGTGAAGAATAAATGTTACCCACTGTGGGCAGTAGGGATGCCGTTCCTCCAGTGGGTGCGGGGGATCCCCCACTCCCAACCTCCTTCCTCTGCCACCACTCAACGGGCTGGCAGGGGAAAATTTGGGAAAATGGGCGTCCTGGGGCATCCCTGGGGCATCATTCCCAACACTGACATCATCGCTGAGGCCCTGGAAGTGTTCCCGGGCTTCACGCCAGGCCAATTTTGCCCATTTGGGGCTTCTCACTTGCCTTGAAAACCCCTTGCTGGGGTCACCATAAGTCAGTTGTGACCGGATGGTACATACATACATAATGAAGTGCAGTCATTCACAAATGCATTTTGTGAAAAGGTGGCATGTAGATTTGCTGCCATACTAGCACGCTGCACAACTATCAAAAGTTATTAAATTAAACAATCAAATCAATAATTTAAATAAATCAATACTCAGAGGTCCTTATTAGAATGAAGGAGCTATGCTATCCAGAGAAGCAAGAGATGGTCACCATTTTTTTAAAAAAGAAGATGTCAATAAGGCAAGCAGGCAGGCAAACTTCAATGATCATTCTAACCCCTGATCATTTAAATATTTCATCTGCATTCAGAGATTCATAATAAAGTACTCCAAAGTCAACTGCACATAACTGGCTATTTTAAGAACAGGCAATTAGCTTGTTTGGATATAGAAACACAAGATTCTTCCTTTTAAGTCTCTTAGAACTTTCTTTTGCAATGTATTCTATAAGAGAGTTTTTTCCCCATCCCATAATGAGAAGCTATTTTGCCAATTATAAACAAATGTACTTCAGTAAACTTCTGCCATATGGTTCATAATTAACTTCAGAAAGGTAAACAACTTCGAATTATTTATTGTGCAAGTAGTGGATATTCGGAAATAAGAATTCTAAGTCACCGATGCTGGTATGGTAAGTGGTGTGCTCTTTCTTCACATTTATTCACATTTTGAAAATATCATATGGCAGAACAAGAAAAGCAATTTTGACTTGTTAGCTCATATGGAGTTTGGAAATGCCATACTGACCTCAGTCTGGTTAGATCTTAATAAAATGTGCCAGGAATATGGGTCAAGTAATACAAGCATTATTGAGCAAATGTGTCTTTTATTGGTACAAAATGCACAGAATCAATGGCTTCTCTAAATAAAAATACCAGTACTACAGAACAAGCATAATATAAGATCTAAATTTATGCCTACACCTATTACGTATCAGTAACTTATGGCTCTAACATGGATCTCTAACTTCCACTGCTTCTACTTAAAATATTTGATGCCACATCCACAGTTAGTGTGCTTGTAGATAAGAAAGGCAATTTTATTTTTAAACTTGTGCTCCAAAGTTTAAAAAAGACTGATGTACACGTGAGAAGGTGAATTTACAATTTCTATTTCAACCTTCCTATGTTGGGCATGTGTAAACAAGGAACAGATGCATTCTACCAGAAGAAGATTTCTAGCCCTCTACCCACTATTTTTTTTTTTTACAAAGCTCTATACAGTTGAGATTTTCCTTCTACATTTTAAACACTCTCCCACCGTAAAATTCACCCCGATAGTTTGATCATTGGAACTGCACTCTGCCTATGAACTGGGAACAAACTGCAAGCTTCCAGCTGCCCAAGAAGAAAGGTGCTGGAGGATGAGTCATCAAACCCCAAGCATAGAGTACTTCAGTGAGCAGTTAAGCAATTGGCTCTGGATGGAGTAAGACAAAAATCTACCATCTAACATCTTGCTAGAATGTCACACCCAAAGGGCAAGAGCTATAGTGTGTGTGATTGTTTCGCCTGAGGTAGGAACATCAGGGCTGACCCCATGTAGGGATGGACTCACAAGAGGAAATTATGAATAGACATGGGCACGAACAGAAAAAAAAATGGACATGGTGTTCGTTGTTCATTGCCATCCACGAACAACGAACAACAAACATTGACAAACATGATCCTGTTCATGAACATGTTCATTGTTTGTTGTTTCTGAGGGCCATCAGGGTCAGCTCCAGCCATCAAGATCCCTACTGTACCACTCCCAGAAACCCTACCTGAGCAGGCAGCAGGAAATGTACCAATAATAAATAATAGCTTGGCCCCAGAGCCTGGCAGAAGCCCTGGAACCTGAAGGAGTAGATCCCTACCGCACCAATCCCAGAAACCCTACCTGAGCAGGCAGCAGGAAAGGTACCAATGATAAATAATAGCTTGGCCCCAGAGCCTGGCAGCAGCCCTGGCACCTGAAGGGGTAGATCCCTATCCCACCACCACACACAAAGAAAATTCAAGCTCCAATGCACTCACTCTGTCTCTCTAACAGCAGCTGTCTCTCCCTGAGAGCCAGAGCTGGGAGCCCCCCATCCCCCTGGTCTTTTCCTCTTGTAACAAATTTGGAGCTCCAGTCCATACTTGGAAGGAAGACCTTCCTATCAAGCTAAATTGGGCTTAGATTGAGGTTTCCAGGGCAACAGCAGGAGTTCAGACAGAGTTCAGACAATCCCTGCCTAAGTTGCCAAGGGAATTGATTGCAGGTGCCAGACTGTCTGACTTGAAGAACAGCAATGAACAGCAATGAACAAGCTTGCAACGACCACCTGTTCATTTAGAATGGGGCCTCATGAGCAGCTTGTTTGCGAACAGCAGATTGGGCTGTTTGTGGGTTTTTTTAGTTCATATTGCTGTTTGTGCCCATCTCTAATTATAAATTCTCTGGAAGATAGTTTCAGGTGGGTAAGCATGTTTGTCTGCAATAGAACAGCAAATTTGGAGTCCAGTAGCACCTTAAAGACCCACAAGATTTTCAGGATATAAGTTTTCAAGAGTCAAATCTCCCTTCGTTAGATCAAGAAGAAGCTCTCTTATCTTTTACCTTTTGGCCAGGGAGACTCTTGCCATGAAAGACTAACAGTGAAATTGTAAGCAGAGTTACTCCAGTTTGAGCCCATTGAAATCAACCTTTTACATCAGGACACCATCTTGGCTGAGTGCCAAGGGACCAGGAGGAAAAGTCCCAACTCTAAAAACTAATGAATGTCTTTTAAAAGCTAGAGATTCCAGTATTATAACCTATCCCATTTAAACAGAGTTAATGGTTTAGAAGATTGCATGTTTTCACCTTCTCTTTATATCCTTCCTCAGCCTGATGCCTGAACATACCATATGTATGCTTTTTATTTTTGTTTATTACACTTTCTTATGTTTGGAATTCTCCAAGCCTGATCTCTGTAAACACGCCATGCCTATTTGATCCTACTTTCCAAACAGCAGTAAAGAGGCAGGGCTGCAGTTGAGCTTTGCAGTCCCTTGAACACGGTAACTTGAAAATGCACAATAGTGATAGATTGACCCCACACTAGTACATGCAAAGCAAGAGATGTAGCAGCCAGGAAGAGCATTTAAAGGGCAATACATATGCAAAGTGCTAGATACACAAGTCTATTAGGAGATACTTTTGCAGATTTGCTGGTGGCAGTGGTTACAACCCAGAGAGAAGTTGATAGCACCCCCAGGAATAAGGGAAAGGACTAGCCTTGTCAGGGAGAGACCTGTTGGCAGGGGCTTTTCCAGTTTTCCAGGACATGAAAGGAACAGAGCTTGAGGGTCCATTCCTTCACACCATGTTATAGAAAAATGTCTCAGAGGTCACTGTTAACAGGCATTAGCTTCCTCATGCAATTCTTCCTTTTCTTTTATTAATATCGGGTATGATCGCACTCTCCAAATATCTGAAGGGCTGTCACACCGAAGACATCAAAGACTTTTCTTCTGCTACTGCAGAGTGCAAAAGTAGATCTAATGGGTTTACATTACAGGGTTGGAAATTTTCAGTTGAACATTAGGTGAAACTGTATTGTCGAAGGCTTTCACGGCCGGAGAACGATGGTTGTTGTGGGTTTTCCGGGCTGTATTGCCGTGGTCTTGGCATTGTAGTTCCTGACGTTTCGCCAGCAGCCAGCCACAGCTGCTGGCGAAACGTCAGGAACTACAATGCTAAGACCACGGCAATACAGCCCGGAAAACCCACAACAACCATTAGGTGAAACTTCTTAATGGTCAGAGTGGCTCAACCATGAATCTAACTACTGGGGCAGAGATCCTCTCACTGGCCGATGGTCTTCAAGCAGAAGCCAAACAGCCATTTTTCAAGGATGCTTTACATTTCAATTTCCTACATTAAACAGGAAGTTAGGCTAGAGGGTCCATAAGGCCTCCTCCAATTCTGTGATACAGAGATCAGTAGAGAAAATACTGTTGGTTTTTTTTTCCAGGGAAGTCTGAGGCAGTTTCCAAAGTGGTCATTCTATGACAGAACTTACATTGTGGTCCTTTTATAAGGTATGAACAAGGATAATCCTCTGGCCAGTAGTCAAAAACCCGCAAGTCAGATCTTATGTCTTTTCAGCGAGCCTGTAAGACAGATATGTTCCGCCAGGCATACGTTTGAGGCTGATCTTAGGCTGCCTTAGAAGCCTCCCTACTGGTCTCCACCAACAGGCTATGAAACCATTTTGCCCCCCCCTTACATGCAAAGTCACTGAAAAGATATCAACTGTGGCCCCCACACCCCCTTTTTTGATTATATTGTGACTGGGAAAAATGGAGAGGGCCACCATCTGAGACGCTGATTGTATATGTATTGTTGTCCTTGGTTTTAAATGGATTTAAATGTTTTATTTTTGTACTGATCATATTATTGTACCCTGCCCTGAGTCCACTCACAGGGAGGACTTGCTAAAAATCGAATTAATAATGAATAATAAATAAATAAATAAATTTTCTTAAGAATATTATTTAATATTGACTACAACTCTGGTTCACATTGAAAATTTAAGTTTCTTTTATGGTCCTCTACAGTCTGAATGAAAGCAAGGTCTCAATTTTTCAAACTATATTAACAAAATTTGATAAAAACATTATTAAAATAAATGTATTTTTTATCATCTGCACCAGAAATAGGATATAATGAAAATGAAAAGTCTGCCAGACCAAATGGGAAAGAAAAGAATGGTCTTCCTTTCATAAGCAAAAGTTCAAAAAAATGAAAAATATGTATTTTATTTGCTTGGAAAAATTCTGTGCACTCTTTCCAGAGAACCTGCTCAAGAGGGCTTACAAAGGAAATCATAATACAGACATAATACATGATACAAGTTGTTAATTAATAAATTATTAAAAACCCAAGAAGATCATTAAGCACAGTACAGAACACTGACCAGCTTAAAAATGAGTCTCAAAACAGTTCTTAGGCTAACATAAAAAATGTTAAAAGATCAACCCCTTACAGTGCAATCCTAAAGGGGGGGGAGTGAATAGGGACCGAACTCAGGCTTGTGCCAGCGGAACTGGCTCCTATGTGGGCATAAATGCCTTTCCATCAGCGGTGGCACGAGGCATACCACCGCTGCCGGGCTGCCACCGCCGAGAGCAAGAGGCGGCTGGGCGGAGGTGGAGAAGCGGTGTAGGGCCCCGTGTTGGCCCAGGAAGGGGTGGGGCTGGAGTTAGTTTGCTCCCTAAGCCCTTCCAGAAGCGGGAATGCCCACAGCAGCACAAAAGAGCTACGCCACGAAAAAACAAGGCATAGCCCATAGGCACCCATTAAACAGGGAAAACTTGCCCCCCTCTCCAAGCGCCCAGCCCCACCCCCACGGTCTGAAGGAGCATAGGATGGGAACTATCATGGGGTCCAATCCACGTGCGCTTCCAGCGTGGATGAGCCCCCTCCTCACACCCAGTCACCTGCAGACACACCCTACAAAGCATCTGGCTGTGCTGCCCAACCTCAGGTAAGTTATCATGTGGCTGAAAGCTCTGCCCATTTGCTTTCTGTCATGGGTACTTTAAACATGAGGCAGGAGAGAGGGTGCTCACAGTGGCAGGCACTGCATGCACTTTAGGTACTTTGCGAGAAAACTGGGAGAACTTTGCACTCACGCAAAGCAAGAAGGGCAAAGTCTGGCTAACAATAACCACTCAAGTTTCCTTGCAGGTTATCTGACTCTGAAGTTCCAGCTCAGTAAGGAGCGAGGGAGCACTGACAGGTAAGAAGGAGATGGGGCGATGGCTAACCCGTCTCACTGATTTGTGCTAACTACCCTATCACCTCAACTCACCTGACTACCTGCCTCTTCAGGTGATGCTCAGCAGGGGAGGGGGCAATGGCGGCAGCCCCTGTCTGCTCCAGAGGCAGTTGCCCAGAAAACTACTCTTGACCAGGTGTTTGTAACTACCTGCTAACTCTCTCCCTTAAAGGTAAAATCACCCCAAGGCAGAGCACTTCCTCGCCAATGGGTCTTGCATCAGCTGGTTGCCAGCTGCACCTGTGGAGCTCCTGCTGCTGCTTTCTACTATGTGCATCATCTCAGATGTGGGAGTGTGGCCTTTGGCTCGGCTGAGTTCCTTGCTGCACATCTGTGTCTTTCCCTTGCAGGCACATCACAACTGTCCAGGAGACAACCAAGTATGTCTGCTTCTGCCCCCTCCCCCAATCCTCTGCAAGTGTCATTCAGATCCAGGCCAGGAAGCAATATCTCAAGGCAGTCAGCATCTCCACCCCACAGCAAATGAGCAGCAGCTCAAAATGCATTGGCTAACAAGAGACAGTGCCACTTCGTCCAGTTTAATAAAACGTGTTGAAAAACAACAAACTTCTGTTTGCATGCCTGACTGACATTGTCATTAGCCCCTCCCTCAACACCCTGTCACACATGTCCACTCACACATCCCCACAAATGTATCAAGCGGCGCCCTGTCCAGCCTCCCTGCCCCCTTCTTCCCTTCAGTGTGGGGTGGGAATTGAACTGTGGCCCATGAATGTATGCAGGGGGAGGGGAGAGGCACTGAGGACTTTCATTCTCTGAGAGGCTGAGCTGCTGGCATCTGATAAGCCAGGAAGATGGTCGCTGCAGGTGGAAAGCCGCTGCCAGGGGATGGGCGATGTGTTTGCAGAAGCAGGGATGGACTTGGCGTGGGGAGGGTCTGTCAGTTCACTCGGGGGGGCACCTCCCCAGTACTGGGACATGGCTTTCAAGGTCCGGCCCCCATTCTCGCTTTGTAGAAATGCAGTGATGTGTTCAAGTTGTGCAGCAGCAAGTCTGAGTGCGCTTTTGATTCCCCTAATTTCCAAACAGCCTCCCAGCCTCCCACGTGGTTCCCAATGGGCATTCCTGTCACTCATTACTGGCCCCGACTCCCCCACCTGCTTCTCCAGAACCTGAGGACTACTTAGGGTTGCCAGTCTCCAGGTGGTAGCTGGAGATCTCCCAGAATTACAGCTGAACTCCAGGCAACAGAGATCAGCTCCCTACTATCTGGCCCTACTTTTCAGGGAGGGGGAACCTTTTTCTTTTGGTGGTGGGAGCAGCGGCAGGTATTTGCAGGTGCACCGAGCTGCAGCCACCAGTCTGGCCCTCCCCATTGGCTGCACCGTTGGTTCCCCCTCGCCTGAATGTCAGGGGAGGGTGTGGCCATTGGCTGGTGTGAGCAGGAAGTTTATTTTGGAAATTATATACCCCTGATAATCCTCTTGACCTATACTATCTCCCTCTGCCCTCAACCATTTCATTATGGCTCAAGATTCTCCAATCGCAAGACACAGGCATGAACTTTCACTTCATCACCACTTCTTTAATTCATCAATAGTAGAAATTATTATCCAGCTGATTGAAAAAAAACTACAAAACTCAAAATACAGATGCTGACCCCAGTTTTTAAACCATTGCATCCTCCCTTTCCCCAGCAAAAACCAGTGGCATAAATCAAACACAGATTCCATTAAGAAACCCCCTAAACACGACGGCCTTATGTTTGTTCCCAAACACCTGCAGTGCAGCCACCTTTCCTTATCTCCTCCAATAGGCTTGACATCAAATACAGACAACAAAAACAAAATAATGAAATCAGAGGAAGACAATGTTCAGACTTAAAACCATAGCAACTTAATCGGAGGTAGCTTAAACAGAAGAATGTTATGGCAAGGGAATAAAATTAATTAACAATATGAGCCGAAACTGAATTCCACTAATAAAGAGCAAGAAGAGAAAAATCACGAAGACACGTAACAGACAATAAAAGATGAAGCTTCATGAGCTGGAGATGGCCATTGGAATGCAATTATTTAAAAAAGTGAATATACAGAAGTTAAAGATGAAAGATAAGCAGAAGTGAGAAAATGAATGCAAATAAGTTGTCTTGAATGGGGAAAAAGGAAAAGGGAAACCATGCAAAAGCATCCAAAGCAATCTTATTTGCGTGAGGGAAAAAATAAGGTGGGGAACAAAATACAAGATAGAAAAACAAGAGGCTTAAAAAGGATATGGAAGACAGATATGGAAGACTTGGGTTATTATCCAAGTGAGTAAAAAAGTAGAGGATGAATCAAAACTAAGAGCAGAACCAACAGATAGGAAACAACTTGTTTTTAGTGATTTTTGCAATGTCACAACATCCATACTGCAAAATGGTATTGCTTTTAATTCATAGAATGTAAATTTGTCACATGGTGGTTGATTCTCAGCAAGAGCCCCATTCCACATTGATGTATATTGGCGTTCAGAGTGGGTGGGATTGAAGAACCAGATTGCTTGATTGGTCCAGATTCAAGAACAGGATACCAAAATCCTGATGAGTTCTGGGGAAGGCAGCGCTCAAAAGGCATGACCTCATTCTCCCTTGATTGGGAAATGCAGTAGTTTGAAGCAAATAGACTTTTCCTAGACTTTTCTGGCCTCACTTCCCCACCCCCATCTGCACTTGTATTGTTATGGCAATAATACCTGCCATTGGTCTTAGCTAGCTGAATTGCTTTTTGAGTCAATTCAGATAAAATGGATTCCCATGCTATCCTCAAATGGAGTGTTTGATTCCTAAACTCTACAATGTTCAAACACCCCACACCCCACATTTAGGTATGTTGTATTGCCCTGTCTTAATTTGTACATCAAACCCACAAGGAGTGGTGCACTGCCCAAAGATTACTGGCTTTATCCTACCAGGTTCTGCTCTCCTTATCACATCAAACAATTGGTTTTAGCAGAGTTATACCACTTGCAAGTAAGTATCTTTGTCATGGAAATATACTGACCCCGATCCCAGATATCCAGATTTCAATCTCTTCTCAACCCTTATCCCTCATCGATTGCTCACCCCCCCCTTTCCCCCACTGCATCCTCCATGATCCAGCTTTCCAATTATCTTTACAATTAATGAATGCAATCCAATCTGGACTAAGATGCAACCCAAGTATTTATATTAATTAGCCTCTTTTACATGTTAGGCATATCCCTTGGTTTGATGCAGTAGGACCCTCATTCTACCAAAGGGTTAATGAGACTATTTGTTGCTTAGCTCCCTTAATGACATGCACCTGGGCTGAGGCACTCTTGTTCCTTTGTTATCTCCCCAAGGTCATACTTCCAGGAGAACAGCCTTAATTGATGTGAGAGTTGGGAGGCAGAAGAAAGGATTAATGATGTGAGACTTCTTGAAAGTTCCTAGAAACATGGGATTCTATTGGTCACTACAGGTCATCTGGTAGAGTAGGCAAAGTCCTATAATTGAGCATGGGTCACTCTACATGTTACTTCTTTCTCCACAGATCCAACCCATGCTCTGCACAGTCACACCACAGCTCCAGGAAATGGTTTTTATAAAAAAAAAGGGGAGAGTGCAAATGGACTTGGAAAGCTGCCTCTGGGGAAGGGAGAGCTCCGGCCTTTCTCCCAAGATTTTTTCCCATGCAAAAACAGCGCAGAGAGGAGACATTTCTTCATTTCTGCTGCTCCACAGGAAAGTATTATGTCCACGTGCAGCAGCAGAAATATGAAAACTCTCCCCCACACATTTTTTTTCCATATGGAACAAAGGCCGTTTTCACATGGCCAAATATAGCACAAATTTTGTGGAATGAATCGCTTACCTGAGATTTGCCTTGCCGCAACTCGTCGCGCTACCAGCAGTTCACACTTGCTTCAGAAATCGCGTGACAGTGGGTGGTACTTGTTCACGTCACAGTTGATGTCAGGGCTGTACCGCCTGCTTTCTCTGTCTTTTTTTTTTCTAAGTAACCAAGATTTGCGCTATTTTGAACATTCATTAGGCAAGTTTTGAGCACTCTCGTCCTGCACTGCAGCGCTTCCTGGAGACCTCTTCCTGCTCCCCGCCCGCCCCCGTTAGCTGCAGTGGACAGGCTGGCCAGAGGCTCTCCCCTGCCTGGAGACCTTCCCCTTCCCCCGACAGGGCAGCCCTCTCTGCTCCATCTCTATGCCCTCCTGTTCAGAGCTCTCCCAGCAGCCAGCCACCAGTCCCACAGCCCTGGCTCCCTTGAAACATCACAATAGCGCAAATCACTTCCCTTTTTTTTAAAAAAAAGATCTGGCCAGCTTAGTTCATTCAGAGAAACATTGCAATAGTGCAATTGGTTTTTCTTTTCCTTTTTCTTTTTTTAAAGGGGGATGTCACTGGGAGCCCGCAAAGGCTAGGGGGACCCCTGGACTTGCACAGGAAAATCTATCCCAATGGTTCCGGACAAGAAAATGGGGGAGGGGCTAAGTGGGAAGTTTCTGGTGAAGCATTTCCAATAGTTTTTAATCATCTACAGTCGTTCCCACAAACAGCTAAAAAAGCGTCACGAAGCGAAATAAATAGAACTCCGTTATTGCGGGATTATCCAGATATTCACGGGTTTTAGCAGAAGAACAGCGAAAGTACGTGTGAGTTTTGTGCTACAATAAGGCCACATGGAAACAGCCAGAGCTTGGGGGAAAGGCAAGAGCTCTCCCTTCTCCAGTGGCAACTTTTCTTTCTTTTTTTAAAAATTGAATATATTTTATTCCAATCTACAAACACATATGCATACAAACACAAAATACTAACTATAATCATACAAATCTAAAATAAAATCTTATCAACATTTATATGGAACTTATTTAAACTTGAAGTATTTCACTTCTATTTAAATATCTTTATTCTATCTTTACCATCTGTCTCCATATCTAATAACATTTTATCAACAAATAACACTTTTGTTATAAGCATGTATTGCCTAATTCTTTCCTTCTATCATTCTCTATGTTAATTCAATTTTGTTCTTGATTTTCAGCTACATAACTAAAAAAAAATCTTTTCCATTTTTCTTGAAATTCTAAAGTCTGTTATATATGAAAGAGGTTAATTTGGCCATTGTCACATATTCATTTAATTTATTCTTCCATTCATTCAGGTCTGGGCATTTCACCACTTTCCATTTTGCTTTAAATATTATTCTTGTCGCCGTCACCATATACTTAAATAGTTCACTGTGTATTTTTGTAATCTTACTCGGTAAAATATTTAATAACATATTTTTTGCATACATTGGAAATTTAAATTTTAATATCTTTTGCATTTCTTCATGTATCTCGGTCCAATATTTTCTTGCTTCCTTGCATTTCCTCCATATGTGATAAAATGTTGCATCTGTATTCTGACATTTCCAACACTTCTCATTATAGTCTTTATTTGTTGTTGCTGAATCTTTAGGAGTAATATACCATCTAAAAACATTTTATACTGGTTCTCTCTTAATATTTGAAATTCACTAAACTTAATTTCTTTAGTCCATAAATGTTCCCAGTGATTCATGAGTATGTGCTCCAAGAATTTTGCCTTCATTTTATCATAGTTTTTACTTGTTCTGTTTCAGTGTCATATTGCAATAACATTTTTTATTTTTTTCCGAATACTTGTCTTAAAATCTCCAATGATTATTTGTTCAAAGGTGGTTTTCTTTCTTCGCCCCCGCCCCCCGGCCTTGGCTATTTATTCCTTCAATTTATTTATATTTTTATTCATATTCCGCCCTCCCAGCACACACAATATTTTCCCTTTCTTCCTGAATCACTTACCTGGATTTTACTTTTCCTTGTTTGTCCATTGTATACTTATAGGTAATATGGTCAAATTTCTTTCTTCTATAAATGTATAACATTTATTTTGAATGTCAATGGAGAGATTGGAAACATATTCTATTTCTGCATTGAAACCATATTCTATTTTTAATTTTTATTGGGTTTTTATAATATATAGGGAGGGGTTACCATATTCTTAATAGACCATTTCTCAAGGTATGATTACCATCTAGTTTTGGAATTGTTTTTACTGATTTCTTAATCCATAAGTAGTTATGTATTCCTTGGTGGCAGCTTTTCAAGCCCATTTACACTCTCCTTTGTAGTAGAAGCCATTCCCCAGAGTTGCTGTATGACTGCATGGACTATGGGTTGGGTCTGGGGCAATCTCTTAAAAGAAGTAACATGTAGAGTGACTCAATTTTTTGTAATTTGAATATATTCTTCCTCCCCTTCCTCATCATAGTATTGGCTAGCTCTACCCATGGGAATCTGGTTTATATAGGAGGAGATCCCAACATAAATTAACCCTTGTGAAGCCAGTCTGCCTTTGGAATGTCTTCAGAGGGATCCCTCTGAGGCCAGAGAGTAGACAAGTGTAGCCATTTGGGTAAAAACTTCACAACAGGACTTTCCTACAGAGAGATGCCATGAGGGAGGGAGAGAACTCAACACCAACTTCTTCAGTTTAAGTGCAGGATGTCAACAAAAGGAAAATAAGGAAGGAACAGGAGAAACATTTGGAATACAATTAGTGAAAAATAAGCACGTCTGAGCCATTGATAGCTTCAGCAATCTTCAGAGTAGACATGGGCACGAACCAAAAAAAATTAACGAACCAGCAGATCGTGGTTCGGTGCAGACCACGATCCCAAATTCCTGAAATGCAACGAACATCTCCCGTTGCCGAACCGAACCAGATCGTGGTTCGTGGAGGCCAAAGTGGCAAGCAAGAGCTCTGTCCCACTCCACTGCACAGAGAAAGTGAAACCCAGCCTGGGAGACCATGGCTATTTATAAACATGGGTCCCATTCAGCAACACAGGTGGTCTGTGTTTGGCTGTCAGAGCTAATTATGAGGGTTTGCAGGGATGAGATTAGAGTGCCCATGGCTACAGAACACCCCCTTCCCCCTCCCCCCCCTGGGTGTCTTCTCCCCAACTTGTAACTGCTTTGCAGCTCCGTGGTTGGAAGGAAGCCCTGCTGATCAAGGAAAGCTGGGCTTCCATTCGGGTTTCCAGGGCGACAGAAGGAGGGCAGACAGAGCTCAGGCATTCCCCTGGCTCTGTTGCCAGGGGAATAGATTGCTGGCATCTGAGTGTCTGGCTTACCAAACCGCACCTGAACGCCCCGAACCAGGTCTTTACCGACTGCTGGTTCGTTGGCCGTGGCCGATCACGATCCGCTGGGTCACGATTGAGCGAGCGCCATTTTTGTGGGGTTTTGAGGTTTGTAATGTGGTTTGTGCCCATCTCTACTTCAGAGCATAACCCAAGGAATAAAGAGAGTGTGAAATGGGGTGCAGAGATTAGAGTCAAATCTGGAAGGCCAACATTGAAGTCCCTACAGTGCTCTTGGGTGACCACGGACAAGTTATTCCGTCTCAGCCCAACCCATTTCACAGGCATGTCGCAGGGATAATTAGGGAAGAGGGGAGAATGCTGTGTACGCCATCCTGAGCTCCTTAACTGGAATAAAAATGTACTTCTAGAATGTTCGTTCACACAGGAGGGAGGGGAAGATTATGATAGGTGCCCATTTTCAGGTATTATTGGAAAAACACTCCCAGGGTCCCACAGTATCTGCCAACCTGCAAAGTATTTCTTCTTCACCTTTCAGAAGTTCCCTTTCACAAGTAAATGAAATCTCCAAGGGCTCTCAAACTATGTACCACTTCTGGAAAGCTATTTGGGACTAGGGATGCTGCAAAATCCACCATGAATAAGTTTGACAGTTGAACTTTCTGTATTTGAAGGTGAGTTCTGATGTGAACTGTTCATGTGGCTTGTTTGGTTTGTTCTGAGCAGCCACAAATGCTGAAAAACTGGTTTGCATCAGGGTTTCTCAGAACTACCCATGCTCAAAGATAGTGCCAATTCAAAGTGACTGGCAGCCATCAGCATCACTACTTAAAAAATGAAGGATAGGATTTTACTGAGACACAACATTCATTTATGACTGATTTATATGATTTGTAAGTGATCCATCTATTTCAACAATTGCCTATTGAGCAGCACAGTAACACAACAAGGATGGAGGTGAGCAGAACCCAACTGAGCTGTGTGAAAATATGCATGTGCAGAACCCAACTGAGCTGTGTGAAAACATGCATGTGCAAAATGCCAGTTATGCTGTACTGCATGGTTAGTAATGAATATAGTGAAACACCCTGTTGAACACCCAAAACACATCAATGAATTATTGAACCAATAGGTGAAAAAAAATACAGCAAATAGGAATATGAGCCAAAGCAGCATACATTCATACTTGTGACCAGAGCTGTATGTTCCTAGACTGAAGAGGAAAACAAAAACTATTCCAATCTCCTCTTTGCTCAGTCAAAATTCCAGGGGAAAATATTTAGGTCCCCTTTAATAGGATGCTTTTCTTCAGTAGTGCTGTTGCAAAATATTGCTCCTGAGTATTTGCATAATCATTGTCTGGTAAGCTATTCAGAAAAGGAATTTAATTCCGTGGCTGTCCAAATTCCAGTGGGAGCCAAACACTTAATTCCTTTAAGCAGTTTGAGAAGTACAGAAGCTCTGTTCACAATGATGTCTGTTGAATCCTATCCCTATGCTCATGACAAAGCAAATACTGCTAATTTTTTGCCAATTGGAAACAAGAAGTAGGGGACCCACAAGGACTTGGAGGCATCTAATTTTCACCTCTTCTATTATTTCCTCACTTCCCTGGCAGCCCCTGTAGCTTCCCATTTTCTGCTTCCGACCCTCCTTCCTACCAGCTGACCCACCTTTATTTGCCCCCCACCCCTATCATTCTTATCTCCTCCATTTTATCATAACAACCTTGTGGGGTGGTTAGACTGAGAATATGTCACTGGCCCAAGGTCACTCAGTGAGCATCATGGTAGAGTGGAGGTTCAAACCTGGGTCCTAGATTGATATTCTAACCCACCACACTTACTAACCCACCACACTTACTTTCATGGGATGGGTGCTCTTGGATAATTTGAACAAGCAGCCAGGCCTGGGTAAGTCATGCAAGTCATATGGTAGCAAGTCATGTGGTCACTGCTGGTGGGCCTGGCCCTGCAGATGTCTCCCTGAAAGACCAAAACAGCCTTGTAAAAGGACCTGCCCCCTCCTCCTGTCTTTTACTGACCAAAACCAAGGCTTGAAGGTTGGCAATACTATTGTGGCTGCCAAGCAACAGCCACTTGAAGACATTTGTTTATTAAAGCTCTAGGTGATCCTATTATCATGGCGGGGGGGGGCTTAGGTTTCCAATTTTTCTACAAACCTGGGGCTTTTCTGTCTATGGCTCCAGTCTCCAGATTTAATTTTCCACAGATGGGGCCATGTTGAGAATTAGTTATTCATCACCATATTAAAAATGGTCCAATATTGTGCATTTGAGATATTATAGATACATCATTATGTTCTAGTGCACAATTCAATGTTAATATCTAATAACACAGTCACTAGAAAACCACTTTACTGTGAGCTAGCTTCATAATGTGATAATAATGTATGTGCTTACTTCCTATACCATGATTTTGATTCCATTTAGAGTAATTTTGAAAGAAAATAAAAGATATGACCACATGACCAGAACATCATTTATATATTTAAGTAGTCCCAGGCCAGTGAGGTTTTGGAAGAGTGATGGCTACAGCTGTAGGAAGCTTTAACAAGCATCAGGCAGATTTATAGGGGATAGATCTATAAATGGTTACTAGACACAGCCCTAAAGGGATCCTCCACATTCAGAGTCAGGTAACCTCTGAATATCAGAATGCAACATCTGGGGAAGGCCTTGTCCTCTATACCATGTTTATTAGCCCTCTAGTGTAACTGTTTTTTCAGAAAAACATGAATGGAGGGGAATATTTGCAGTATTTACTTTCCTGGTAATCCTAATGATGAAATGCATCATTTCTTTGGTTAACATATAAAATAATATTAATGGGAATATTAATAGAATTAAAAATCATAAATACCTTCATTTTCTGCAAGCAGAACTGCAGATACATCCAATACTAAAGCAAGACAGAGCTGCAAATTGTTGCACCTTACTCTATCATAGCACAATTCACTTATGCCAAAACGGACAAAAAAATCCATAGGGATTTTTTCCTGCGCTCTCTCAAATTTTTACGTTGGGGAAAAAATGTCCTCAGATGAGGAAAAGCCAGAAAAAAGATGGATATATTTCTAAATGTTTCTGTATTTTCCCAGTCATTCACATCTCTGCTTTCTAGACCCAGTTCAGTTTGGCTCCTTCTAGCCACCAGTTCAGTTCAAGAGTTGCACCTGATTCACCTCTGGGGTTACAACATCATTATGAGTTGGCTCTGTACTTTCTGTGTAGCTGCTTTTTCATTATACTTAATACAGCCTTTGAGACCCCATGCCTAAATACCTGAACTAGTGACAAAATGGCACTGTGGAACTGGGAATGCACATTTCAGTGAACTAACTAGGAAATGTTTTTGGCTCAAGTGCCAAACAAAATGCAACGTCTTCCTATGAAGAGCTTAGTGTGCTGAAAAAATAGGGAGACGGGGAAAGAGATTAGAGTTACCCTGGTCACATGAAAGGGAGGGCGGTGGCAGTGGTGGCAGCGGCGGCGGCGGCGGCAGCAGCAGCAGCAGCAACAACAACAACAACAACAACAACAACAACAACTGATTTATTTACTGCCCTTCAGGACAACTTAATGTCCACTCAGAGCAGTTTATAAAGTGTGATATTATTATCCTAATGACAATCATCCTGTGAGGTGGCTGGGGCTGAAAGAGTGCCAAGAAGCTGTTACTGACCCAAGGTCACCCAGCTGGCTTCAAGTGGAGGAGTGGGGAATCAAACCTGGCTTTCCAGATTAGAGTCCTGCCACTCTTAACCACAGACAGATAATAGAAAAGTGCTCTTCATAAGTATTTATTTATTTATTTATTTATTTATTATATTTGATATTTAGCCCGTCTTCCCTGCAAGCAAGATCAGGGTGGGTTACAACCAGAACAAACAATACATAAAAATTGTCCTATAAATCTTACAATATAATTGAATAAGCGTGTTTCAGATGACTCCCTTTATACCCTGGTGCACCACCAGAGGGCGCTGCTGCAGAGGGAAGCTCAGATAACTCACCATATCACTCCAGAAAACATGCTGTGGTGGGAAGCCCAGGAAGGGAACAGGAGCGGAGCAGGTGGCAATGTCATCTCTGTGCCTTAACCCGGCTGGTATTAGGTGTGGAGCAGGTGGCAATGCCCTCTCCCCTTCAGCCAGCTGGTATTAGGAGTGGAACAGGTGGCAATGCCCACCACCACCTTAACCCAGCTGGTATTAGTACCGGAGCAGGTGGCAATACCCGCCCCCCTTCAGCCAGCTGGGATCAGAAAGGGAGCAGGTAGATATGCCCACTCTCCACCTTAACCCAGCTGGTATTAGGAGCAGACCAGGTGGCATTGTCCACCTCCCACCTTCACACAGTCAGTATTAGGAGTGGAGCAGGTGGCAATGCCCACCCCTACCTTAACCGAACTGGTATTAGGAGCATAGCAGTTGGCAATGCTCACCCACCTTCACCCACCCGGGATCAGGAGTGGACAAACACAATGGGTACAAAACTACAAGTGAAGGAAATGGGCAAATTGAATCAATATAAACACACTGACACAGTTAAATTGCACAGTGGCATTTTATCAAAAGAAATCAAAAACAGTCAATCAGACACTATAATGAATAAACATATAATGATAAACACTATCACTACAGCCTCAAACCGCTGTTGTAAATTCAAAAGTAAATGTCCCGTGAATAAAACCGTGATGGATAGGTAAACCGTGTTGAAATAGTCCCAATAAGGAAACTCCAAGTAAATACCGTCCGGTCTGTGAAAGTGGCAAAGGACTCCATTCCCTTAGCCAAAATAAAGGTAAGTCTCTTCACATGGTGTGGTAATTATCTTCAAAATGCCAGCCGGGCGTTCATCGTTCCGCCCGACAAACAGGGCCGGCAGTTCTACCTGTTGTTTTGTTGGTAGACCTCCTCTGGGGCGGTTACAAACACAAAATTACCAAAGTTAATTAGAAATATCTTCAAAGTGAATGTTGACACAGTCAAAGAATCGAGCAGTTAAATGAAGAGCGGCGGCTGAGATGCCCTCAGTGCCACCCCTGAAACCATTTTAAAGAGACATCCATCAAACCCCTCATTGTCATTTAAAGATATAACATTATTCACAATCTCTTGCCTATATGAAAAACGCTAAGTTGATTTCATGATTCAGACTGTTGGGCTTAAGAGACTGTAATTTATGAATCCACATGGACTCCTTCTGCAGCAAAATTCTCCTTCGGTTTCGTTCTGGTATATCCTGGCCCGAAAATAAGACAGTAAAACGGAAATCATCTTCCCTATGTCCTTTAAGTGTAAAATATTCCACTAAAGGAGCCTCAGGCACTTGGTTCCTTATACGTGAGATGTGTTCCAGCATACAGATCCTTATAGCTCTGGTTGTGCTGCCTACATATAGTAGGCTACATGGACAAACAATTAAATAGACTGCACCCTCAGTCTGGCAAGTTGTAAACTGCCACAGTCACACGACTACATCTGTCCCTGGGATCAAGATACTGTTTCCCGTTATTGCCTTGGGACACAAACGGCAACGTCCACATTTGAAATGCCCAATAGGTAATTGTGGACCCTTTGCCCCAGATCGGAAATCCGAATGAACCAACAGGTCCTTTAATTTTTTTGTTCTTCTGTAGCCAATCAATGGGGAAACCTCACATCCCTTAATCCCCTGGAGAAGGTGCCAATGTTTATTGACTATGTTTTTAATCTGATTGGACATGGAAGTAAATTCCATTGTCCAAACTAGCCTATCCGTCCTGTGCTGTTTTCTAGATACAAAAAGATCCTGTCTCCTGGTATCCCTGGCGCGTTGATAAGCATCCTGTAATACATTGCCAGGGTACCTCCTATAATGAAATGCCTGCAACATACTCTCTGCCTCTCTCTCCCACTCCAATGGGTCAGTAGCATTACGTTTAACCCTCAGTAATTGACCATAGGGGGTGTTGTGGTGTAGATGTCTGGGATGATGGGAATTGAAGGCCAAATATGCGTCAAGCAGGCAGCAATATCCACCCCCTTCAACCTGCTGGAATCTGGAACAGAGAAGGTGGCAATGGCCGCACCCCCTTCACCCAGTTGGGATCAGGAGCGGAGCCTGTAGCAAAGCCCACCTCCTGCCTTTGCCTGTCGGGATCAGGGAAGGAGCAGGAGGTAGTGCTCACTCCTCCCTTCACCCAGCAGGGAACAGATGGCAATACCCACCCCCCTTCACCCAGCTGGGATCAGGAGCAGGCAGCAATTCCTGCCCCCCTTTACCCAGCCTGTATCAGATGTGCAGCAGGTAGCAAAGCCCACCATTCCTTCATGTTGCTGAGATCAGGTCTGGATCAGGTGGCAATGTCCACCCCTCTCCTTCACCAGCCGGGATCAGTGATGGTGGAGGAGGAAATGTCTGCCTGCCTGCTCTCCCCTTTCTAGAGCACGTTGTATTTTTTTCCTTCAACAGGCTTTGTTTCTAGTATAATATAAAAACAAAATTAAAATCTCAATGTGGCATCTAATTAGCTTAAGGTGCAGCAACTGTGCACCAAAACTTCACAGTACAGATCGGGAAGAGAATTGCCAGAGAGTCATCACAGCAGAGGCAGGGAGGTCAAAAAATGAGGGACTGTCAGCCTCAGTCATAAGCTTGGCGGAACAGCTATCTTTTACAAGGCCTGCGGAATTGTAAAAGATCCTGCAGGGCCCAGATCTCAACCAGAAGAGCATTCCACCATGCTGGCACCAGAATCAAGAAGGCTCTGATTCTGGTTGAGGACAGGCAGGCATCCTTTGGACCAGGGACCATCAGCAGATGTTGGCCAGAGGAATGTAAGACCCTCTGGGAGATATAAGGGAGGAGCTGGTCCTGAAGATATGCTGGTTCCAGTCCACTTAGAGCTTTTGATGTCATAACAAGAACCTTGAAGTTGATTCAGAGCTCAACCAGTGCAGCTGGTGTAGCCATATGGTACCATTGCACATGCAGCTGGCAACCTCCCATGCCTGCTTCACAATCTATGGGCACTGAAGAGTAGCATTGCACTTGGGCAATACAACACCAACTAAAACTGTTTAAAATAAACAAGCTCTTGGGGTAGGGCTATAGCCATTAACTGAGAAGGGGACTAGAAGAAACTCTGGTTGATGGTATCACCACCACCATTCCAGAATGAATGTTGGAGCTGTGCTATGGCCCAGTCTGGCTCCACTACACCCCGGCTTTGTGATAGAACAAGGGAACTTGCTGTGCCAAGCAAAATGATCTGGCTTGCTACTCCTGCTCTATGTTATTCTTGAATGTGTGTCTGGAGCACTCAGTTCCACTATAATGCTCCGTCACTGATATTTACAAACAGCTCCATCTGAAAGCACCTGCAGGCCTTGGAACAGAAGGCGGTTAGTGCATCTTTTCTACGGCAGCTGTACTAAGAAGTCTGTTTACTTAGCTTGCTTTGTTTGTTGAATTGAGGCTAAATATAGCTGCAGAAGTGACTATGTCATACATCTGTCCTCATGTCTGTAATGCTACCAAAGAGCCATGTTTAACACTGGCTTGACTTTGGGAGGAGGTGGTATCCAAACCCTTACAGTTTTTCTCGGAGGCTTCAATTCAGTCTCGCACCATTTAAGCACATAGAAGCTTGTATAATAGAAAAAAATCTATTGTTCATTCAATATCCCAAATGGAACGCTTCAACGAATTGCATTTTGTTTCTTGCTTCCAAACCAGGACTTTAGACTGCAACATAAACCTTGGTCTTGAACTCTGAAGGCGACAAAACAAAACCACAGTTCGTTAAGACATCCCTTTTGGATACCAGCAACAACTTGTTGTCGTTTCAAAACCAGAAAGTCTTCTGTTTCAATTGCCTGAAGGTCAAGCTAAGTTTTTAAAAAGTTGGGTCTGAGAGCCCCAAACAACCTCAGAATGCCTCCCTGGGGGAGGAGGGGTTCCTCCCTCCCCACTGGAACCGTTTCCTTGTATAACAATTGCACAGGGGAAGTTTTCCCCTCCTATTTTTACTGTTCCACATGCATGGAATACTCCACATGGAAGAGAAAAAAACAGAGAAAAAACCTACCTCCTATGCTATTTTGACATGGAGAAACAGCTTGAGGGGGGAGGGAGAAGCCCCTCCTTCCCCTCGAGAGGCTTTTGGGCTCTCTTTTATTTTTTAACAGCCATTCCCCAAAGTTGCTGCATAGCTGCAGGAGACTGGAGTTGGGTCCGGGATACCCAAATCTTTAAAAATCTTCACGTCTTGCTTGATCCTGAGTAGAGGAGGAAGTACAGAAGGTGGAAAACTTTGTAGCTCATTATCATCATGAAGAAACCATGTGAAGAATACTTGGACAGTGGTATGGGCATTAGAAAGAGAGATACACTTGTTATTCTAAAGGAAGTACGATCTAATGTAGGTGAAGTGCTTTCAACATTCAAAAACTCTATGAAGAAAATGCTTATCGTACAGATTGAACCCTGTCCAGTTTTCAGATTATCAAATTGCCAGTTTTCTTTTCCATGTCTGCTCTGTTCAGAGGGGCCTGAAATAACCAATGCTCGGTTAAGAGTCAGTGATATATATCGGGGCCCGTCCCATAATAAGAGAACTTGGGGACACCAGATGAAGTTGATGGACAACAGATTCAGGATGGACAAAAGGAAATACTTTGATAGCCAATGAATGATAAAATTGTGAAATTCACTACTAGGGCATGTAGTGATGGCTTGAAAAGAGGATTGGGTGGATTAACGGAGGAGAGGTCCGTTCATGGCTACTAGTCAGGATGACTAAAGGGAACCTCCATATTCAGAGGCAGAAGATCTCTGAATAGCTAGGCTAGGAGGCAACTTCAGGGGGAGGCATTTGGGATCTATACCCTGTTCCTCACTCCTCCAGAACAACTGGTTGGCCACTGTGTGAAACACTATACTGAATGGACTACTGGTCTGATCCACTAGGGCATCCTACGATACACCTGAATATAGGCGCCATTTCTTGAGCTGACCTGTTGGGATCATAAAAGTGTGTGTTGAGGCATTACTGAGAGCAAGTGACTTTCTTCACGTGGAGAACACTAGATTTTTCTCGCAAGGTTATCTAGGAAGTGAAGTCCGAGTGGTCCTTCCCCTCTCTGTTAGAATCACTGCCTGAAGAGCCACAAGAGGGCTTCGTTTGGGGGCAGGCAGCTGCTACTTTCTCCAAGGGCATTCTGCGGGCTGCCTGCTCCAGGGGAGCTGCTCTGGAAGCGGCAGCGTTGGTGAAGCTTCAGCCACAGCAACAGCGGAAGAATCTGCAGCAGATCCTTCCACTGTCACTGCAGCTGAAGCTTCACTGACGTGGCCACTTTCTCCAGAGCAGCTCCCCAGGAGCAGGCAGCCCGCAGGATGCCCTTGGAGAAAGTAGCAGCTGCCTGCCCCCAAACGAAGCCCTCTTGTGGCTCTTCAGGCAGCAATTCTAACAGAGAGGGGAAGGACCACTCGGACTTCACTTCCCAGGTAACCTTGCGAGAAAAATCTAGTGTTCTCCACGTGAAGAAAGTCACTTGTAGTCACACTCTGAGACAGCAGCTTTGTCCATTCAAGGGTACTTGCACACAGCAGTATTCAGCAGCTGCCTTTACACACAAGAAGGGTGGGAGAACACAGGCTGTATCCTCCATTTTAGCTTTGAGGATGATAAAGACAGGAGGAGTCTTAGAGTTGTGACCCAGCAGGACTGGACAATATGTGAACTAATTCAGGAAATAAAAATAAATAGCTCAAAAATCATCATACCTCCACCCTACAGGCAGCTGTACAAGAAGACACTAAATTTTTTAGAAGTCTTATCCAGCAAAAAACAAAGAGTTGGTATCTTTGTGGCTCTTCTAAAAATCAAAGCCCCATTCTGCATATCTGACAACCAGAGAAATAAAAAGCTTTAAACACTATACATATCTCTTTTGGTAGAGAGCCTGTATGGTGCGTCAGACTAGAATCTGGGATACTTGGGTTCAAATCCTCACTCTACCATGGAAGCTTGCTGGGTAACCTTGGTCAGTCTCACACTTCCTCCCTAACCTACCTCACAGGGTTGTTGCTGTTGGAATAAAAGGTGATTCATACTGCAATTCTAAGCAGTTACTCCAATCTAAGCCCATTGATTTCAATGGTCTTAGATGGGAGTAGCTCTGTTCAGGATTGCAGTGTCAGCATGCCTAGGCACTGGGGGCACTATATTTTTCTCTGTAGTAGTACCAGATCTTGTGTATATCTTATGTTCTTACTGAATAGGAAGCCTCTTCTTGTCTAAACTGGAAGCTTCTCTCCTCCTCCTCTTGGGTCTTTATGTTCTCTCTCTCCTCATGGTCTTGCAATAAGCAAGATGGTTCTACAGGTCTCTCCTATGAGATCATGCCAGGGACAAGCCCAGGCATGCACTCATCGACACATGTGAAGCTGGACTAGCTAGCCACTTGTGACAGGGAAAGTATTCTTTAGTTTAGGCTTCTTCCTCTGTCCCAGTACAAAATGGATGTGAATCCACCTTAATAAAAGTGTTATCTTTTGCAATATACCCACCTAAAGTGCTGCATGTAAAGTGCTGCATGTAATTCCACACTTTTCTGTGTGACTTTGCTGTACTACTAGATACATCCAATAGTTGTGAAGACAAACTGAAGGTCATATATCAATGTATGCCATCCTGAGCTCTTTGAAAGGAAAGGAGGAATAAAGATATGTGGTGGAAGAAAGTGCTGTCAAGTCATAGATTAATTATGGCACCCCCTGCTGCGGTTTTCAAAGCAAGAGACTAACAGGTGGTTTTATATTGCCTGCCTCTGAAACCCTGGTCTTCTTGGAGGTCACCCAGCCAATTACTAACCCAGGCTTAGCTTCTAAGATCGGGCTTGCCTGGGCTATCCAGCTCAGGGCAATAATGATATACTAAAATGGAAATGAAGAGTATTTTTCCATTTACTATATTTCTGCTTTAAACATAAGGTAAAAATAGAAAAGTGTCCAGTAGCACCTTTAAGACTAACCAACTTTACTGTAGCATAAGCTTTCGAGAATCGTTTTTTTTTTCTTCAGATGCATCTTAAGAAGGTAATGATTGTGCTATGAACTAGAAAGTTTCTGTTTTAAATGTTATCTCTGCTATGTTTTTTTTAAATATTTTTTATACTAACATACAACTACTACATACATACATACCCTACAAAACAGTAACTACAAAAGACTACAATAGCACAAGGGATAGGAAAGAGGAGAGAAAAAAGAGAAAGGGAGGGAGGGGTGGAAAAAAGGGGAAGGTACCCTACAAACACTAAACACTAAACACTACATTTCTGTTTTCTGCTCACTTGTAAGCCAAGACAGAGTTGGTTCCCGTACTTTAAAGTCATCCGCTCAAACTGGGAACTTCTAGTATGAGGATCAGATTCCCCTTCCCCAGTTTCAGAAGATTCTCTAAGAGGAAACTCTGAGCTGTGCTCCCATTCTCCTCCAATCTTACAGAGAAGAGAAGCTCATATTCAGAGAGGTGTTCTTTGTTTATAAGTTAAACTATTCCCCTGCTTAATTGTAATAGGATATTAACACTACTGTTCTGATCCAGCAAGAGAGATGTTGTATAGCAGAACAGATGGAAGGGACCAACATCCAGGTGGGGTTTGGAGTTCTCCCAGAATTTTAGCTGCTCTCCAGACTACAGAGATCCAGGAGAGCATAGCACCTTTGGAGGGGGGAACTCTATTGAATTATGTTATTAAACCCCAGTTTTCTCCCCGGTGGGAACCATCATTCTCCTCTCCTACATTTTATCCTCACAACAACACTGTGAGGTAGGTTAGGCTAAGTGTGTGACTGGCCCAAGGTCACCCAGTGAGTTTCCATGGCACAGTGGGGATTTGAACCTAGGTGCCTCAGATCCTAGCCTTACACACTAACCATACACCACAGCGCACAACTTTGCTGCACACAGATTCCACCCCCTCCCTGGTCCTGTCCTCAAATCTCCAGGAATTTCCCAATCTGGAGTTGGCAACCCTCCTTTCTTCTCATGATGCAACTGCAGCTGGATTGGGCCCAATGATTTTTCTTGCAGTGTGCGTGAGATGACACTTCGTAGGAAAAACAATTACTTTTAATTCAGCAATAGCTGCCGGAAAGGAATATCTTACTTTTTTTAAAAAGGGAAGCAATAGAAAACAAAGTCACCCTACAAAGTAAATATGAATAATAAAATAAAACCAAATATATATGTTTGCAAGGCTGCATTAATCAGCTGGCTTCCTGACCACAGACTTAATGTCAAAAGGAATTGTTTGCACTAGCCCTGCAAGCTGAGTTATTTGAAATGACATATGTCTGAACCCAGAAGGCTGTACAGCAAACAATGCTTTGTCACATAGTGTGACATATGCATGCACTCCGGCTATGGAGCCGCCACATTAATAAGGGCTCTTTAGACAGAATGGATGAGCTCTCGGTTTATATCATACCTTTTAAAAACAAACATTTTCTGCTTCTTTTAAGTCTTCTTGTAGCAGGGTGTGTGTGGGGGGGCAGAATACACTCCAAGAGGCTGACTTGATACTTCCCCATGTCTAATCTATTTTACATCTTTTTGAGATGAACTTAACTAAATGCAAATGTGTTGTCAAAGGCAGCTCAGTTAGTACTGCTGGACTAAACAGTCATCGAGGATGCTTGCATTAAAAAAAAACAAAAAACCAAGCATTTGGAGAAAACAGAATAGCAAAACACATATTTGGCAAAGATTTTTCTTTGCAAAATGTTTCTGATACTGTCAACTCACTCTCCTTGTATGTCAGGAAACTTAACCACAAGCAATTCTGGTTTTTGTAATTCTTGCTTGTTTTAAATGGGACCCTTTGTCTTAAATTTAAACCATATATACACCTCCAGAACATTGTTCTGCCCTCCCCTATATTCATCATAATGTTCAGAGATGCAAACTGATTCTGTGGTGTACATGACCACACCTTTATATCACTTTCCAGGCAACGCTGGGCTTCATCCGTACATCACTGGAAATTTCACTCTTCTGGCACTACAATCATCATTTGCTACTTTATTATCTTGTCTACATAAAGAATCCCAGTTGCAAATTATTGTACATCTCACCCTATGAGGATGCAGTCCTAACGTGGCATGTCTGTTTGCCATACTCATACAGCTGAGGCATTTCTCCATTGGAAACAGGAATATGCACATTCTTCAAACTTTCCTATTCTCACACCAATAGGATTTGCCAACCCTACTGGCATGACTGGTGGTCCACTGAAATTGGTATCACTCTCCCAGGACTACTGCAAGCCATCTAGGAGAAGCCTGTCAGTCAATGCCAGGAAATCATTCCATCCTGAAGTGCAGTAGTGGCCAGTGCCATGGTCCAAGCAGACCTCTTGAATGTAAACACAGAGGATCAAAAAATGATGTAGGCAATATTTGGGTTCCTGCAGGTCATGGGTTATTTGTGTGGAATGATACAGAGGGGGTTTATTCTGAGACCTGTATCAGCACCTGAGTTATTTACTTAGGAGAAGTTGTCATGAAATGAGGCAGGGCAAGAGATAGCATTTGACAGATGTGGCGATTGAGGACCTCGAGGGAGTCTTTCAGTCTACATCCAGGCTGGGAAACTGACCTGCAACCCTTGATGGCTGCTCTTGGCAGCCCAGTGTGAAAACACCTCCATCTCTTTGATTTTGGGATGCTATTTTGTTGAACTAGGGAAATGGCAGGCTTCAGAGGTTCAGAACCACAAACCACATGGGTTAATCTGCTTTAGGAACCAGATGAGTAGGCCTGGCTCAGATAAGTATCTGTCCCTTTGTCTTTGTGTGTCTGCATGGGCTTGTAGGTGGCTACGATACATTCACCCATCAGCATCCACTCTGGAGCTGATGTGAAAAAGCTGTAAGTTCCTCTCAGCTAGTAACTATTCTTTGTTTTTGTTTTTCCTTCTCATATTTCCTTTTCCTTCCTAGTCTTGTGCCTGTGTTACCATAGAGTTGTGCTTTCTGTAGTAATGATGTTATTGATGTTAAGGAGCATTGCATTGATTCCTCATGCATGCACCAACTGCTGGTAAGTGCTACTATGCACCCCTTGGGGCAGCTGTACCCCTGGCCAGCTGCTCAGAAGCAAGGGAAGATTCTTATGTACAGGGCGTAAATATCCAGGAGTGGTGGCAAACGAACAAGAGAAAATCTGATCTCTTGCCTTGCAGGAGCATTGGAGGGGGGAGGAGCATGGGCTTCCCAACCTCCATCTTTCAGCTGGGGTGGCATACCAGTGTGAAAGAAAGGGCCTTGCTGAGGGGCTGAGATGATAAACAGCATGACAGAAGCATTTTCTTCTGAATGGCCATTTGCACATGTCCTTAAAGGGACAGCCCACTCACCGAATGCTGCTGGATTTCCCCTTCACTCCATACGTCTCTGGTTTCAAAACGGTTGCAGGCTGTTTGGCTTCCATTTTGTCGGTGCCTTTTTGGAGACTATGGGAAAGTGCATTCTCAAAAAAGGTGCTGAAAAAATGGAAGCCAAACAGCCTACTACCATTTTGAAATTGGAGACGTGGAGTGAATGGGGAAAGCCAGAAACATTTGGTAAGTGGGCTGTTCCTTTAAGGATGTGTGGAAACAGCCAATGTGCATATCATTTTATTAGTTGTGATGCATAAACCTGACCAAACTTTTCTTATAAGATGGCACACACAAAAAAACATAGGGCCAAGCTACACATGATGAATGACTCTTGAACGGCAATTGGATTGAGTGGAGGGCAAGTGAACAGGGAGAAATACACTTGCCGTTCAAGTGTCATTCGTCATGTGTAGTTTGGCCCATAGTGAGTTAATAATTTGGAAGATCTTTCATTCATAGATTTGCCATATGTCAGAGGTGACTCGCTGGCACATAACACACACAATGGCATGGATAATACAGAGGGGAAATATGTATTTACTTGTGGAATTACTCTTACAATTTGTTTTTCCTTTAGAGAAAACTCAATGAAAATGTAGGTGTCATTTAACTCCTTTAAGACTAACAAAGGTCTATAATACTGAGAGTAGTAAGTGCTGGTGTTGTGGAGTCGATATGTGGTAGACATGCAAACATGCCTCCAGTTATTGGAAGCAAGCAGCGAGGATTATATCAACTCAGATGAGAAAACAAATTCCATACAAACCGGAGACATTATTGCTAAATTATGTACTCAACATCCCTGGCAGTGATGGAGAATGTTGTCAAGTTATAACTGATTTATGGTGATTTCCTCCCTCCTGGGCTCTTCAAGGCAAGAGACAAACACAGGTGGTTTGCCATCGCCTGCCTCTGCGTAGCAACCTTGTTCTTCCTTTGAGGTCTTCTATCCAATTACGTGACAAGGCTGACCCTGCTTAGCTTCCAATATCTCACAAGACTGGGTTTGCCTGGGCTATCCAGGCTCCCATCATTCCCAGAAATACGGATCTTAAAATGATAGCTTTATCTACTATTACTATTGCCAGGTTAATCTTTGATAGGAAATAGAAGCAAAAAATATGCCCAAGATTCAAGATCAGCTGTTGAAAGTAAAAGAGGAGGAATGGGGCAGCTGAAGAAGAGGAAAAATGGAAATGCAAGCTACTTAAACTCACTGACCCTTGGTGCTGGAAAACACTCTGGTACCCCTTATATTCCCCTAGAACTGCTTGGCGAAACAGCAAGGTGGAGGCAGGGATGAATCCAATGGCCCCAATCACTGAGATAGGAGCATAAGTAGGTTGGAAGGAACCTATCTTAAAGGGCTAGAGACCAACAACATTATCCCAACACTATGTCAGCTAAGGATTTGTTTAAGATTCATATTTCTTAAACTCACACAGAAAAAAAATGAGAGTCCAATATTGTGAATGGTTTCAACAGTACAATCAATGACATTATGTCACACTGGAGAAAAGTTTTCAGGAATAGCTCCAGAGCTGGCAATCTTACACACCCTTCTTCAAGTCTTAAAGCACTGGAGTTTATTGGGGGGAGGGGATGATATTGTGTCAATGGCACACTGTCATTTGCGGTGCAACTCGGAAGTGATCTTGCCTAATTAGTACAATGCTATAGGATCTCAGAGAGTCATGACAGTGCAACAGAAGTGACAGCACCAGCACTCTTCCCCCAACCATTTTATCCCCACCACTCTGCCAAGCAGCAGCAGTGACAGTGGATGGATTGCTGGAGGTTTTCTGCCAGACTGGGAGACCTGGAAAGCCTACCTGAAGCCTGTGCTTGCTGGAGAAAATAAATGAAGGGGAAGAAATTGGGAGTAACTGAGGTCTGGAGTCTGGGGCCCAGCCCCCGGACTTGCCAGAAGAAGGGGATGGGAGGCAGCTAGGGGACTGCTACCCAGACACAGCAATGGACACCCAGGACCAGACCAGGCTGACAACAGAAGGAGAAAGAGAGATGCCCCAGTCTCAGGAGGGTAGAGCAGCACCCAAGCCCCAGAGAGTCAGATGGGGCAGGTGGAAGCCAGCTAGCCCCACCCTCTGGGGGAAGGCCCAAGGGTCAGGCCAGGAGAGTGAGGACCACCATGGAGGGAACAGCCCCAAGGAAGAAGGCTCAGAAAGCAAGAGCAGTCAGCCAGCAAGCCAGCCAGCAATCTTACCAGCAGGGGAGGAACAGAAGCAGCAAAGACAGCTCAGGACCATGCTCCAGCCTCCAGGCAAGCTAGAGGGGATTAGCCAGGATCAGAAAAAGCTGGGAGCAAAGCCAATCCAAGTGTGGTGACCTGAGGCAATCAGCAGGGAAAGCTTGGCAGCCAGCCAGGAAAGCACAGCTGTGGCTGATCAAGGCAGCCAGCAGAGAAAACCCAGGTGTATCGAAGGCTGTGGCTAGAGTGCAGAAGCGTGGCTGGCAGGTGGAGTGGGGAATAGGGGAAAGGATATAAGGAGAATCCGCCCACAGGGTGTAGTGGGTTGTTGTGTGGGAGGATGGTAAAGTTGAGGAGAGAGAGAATGAGAGAAGCTGAGAGGAGGAAGAGGATGGAAGATGAATGAGAGAAAGGGAAAGGAGTCTGGGGGCTGCAGAAGGTGAGGAGGGAGGGAAGGCAGCCAGGACTCTGTTAGGTGGAGCAGGCCTGCAAGGGGAATGAGAGGGAGCGAGTAGACCCCCCGCCCCTGTCCTCAGAGCAGGAACCTGAATATTCCCTGAGGGCATCCCCATCTCAAGGTCAGGCAGGCCGGCACCTCACAGGGTGACACCCAAGACAGAACCTGACACCTGAATTAGCAGAATAAGACCCATGGTGAGCTTCAGACCCTCCGTTTTTGCTGGTATTAGAAACTTGTCAGTGGCCTCTTGGCCCTGGCCTCTTAGCCTACAGCCCTGGATGAGCCATCCCAGCAGAATAGGGCCGCAAGCTCCCAGTCATGTTGTGGGCATTATGTCACTTCTGACACTTAGCTCTAGGAATCTTTATGATTTTACCATAGAAATTCCTACAGCTACCCCCACCATCACTTCTAAGTTTTTTCCCAGAAATGATGTCCTCGTGATTCCAATGCCACCTGCCGCCACCTGCAACCCTCCTGCCAGTTATCAGGATCAGCCTAAAGCAGAGTCAACACCAGCTTGAGATGACTTTCACCATCTTCTGCCTCAAGAGGGCCTGTTCTGTGGCATGTATTTGTTTCAATATTATGTATGTGTCCATTTTATTAATTAGTTTGCTCTCTCAGTGCAGGAGAAAAGAATAAAAGTATCAAATGTAAATCTAAACAACTAAAATCCAAAACGCAAGCCCATAATTTCCCATTCTAATACATATGGCTAAAGGGTCATCAGCTGTTTGCTTTTCAGAGACATTAAGGGATGTCCAAATACACCCCTTTCAAATACATTAAGGGATGTACAAATTCACCCTTCTTTTAATTTCAATTTGTTTGTTTAATTGCTGAGGTTCTCTGTACAATTGGTTGCATTATCTGAAGTAGAAACACCTGTCCATTTCAATGCCAATATTTCTATCAAATTCCATTCGGGGGAAAAAAGAAGACTGACATTTCATCCAGAACATGAAGAAATGATAAAAAAATCCAAAATGCCATGCAAAACCAGTATGCCAACAAAATTCACTTACATTCCTAAACGCATTCAGCGATATTTGGTAGAAAGACGAACAAATACTGAGAGGTCTAAAATAAAAGGAGTGCCCCTTCACAGATGCGGATGAGGCAAGCTGAACTCATTTTCCAGTTCTAGAGAACCAAGGACATGAGAAAATAAATATTGATCTCCATAATACCTTTGCATCTACTTTAAAGGCACTTCTTAAATCTGTCCAAGAGACAGAACTATGGACAGAGCCAAAACACATTGAGACTTGTGTTGCTGAAGGTCCACTTCTCTGTCTATCAATCCATTCATCAACTATGGACTTCACAGCAATTCTTTATCTCAGACTCTCCTATGTGTGGCAGCACGTTCTGCTTTTATCCACTTTTCAGTTTCAGTCTTTGCACACATGCACTTTTGCAAACACCTGATGCAATCAGTATGATAGACATTTGCAGCTATTTGGCACTAACCAAGCAGATTGGACAATTGACTCACATCTGATCGACAATTTTGAACACAGGAAATTTGATTGTTAAGTGCACTTGTGGTGAAAGTCACAATATCTCTACTCTTGATCTTTTCCCAGTTGCTGCTGTGTTATGGAACCATCTTTCAGAGGCCATTGCTAAGTTCCTTTTCACACTGCTTACCAGCCATGGAACATCGCACCGAGCTCCTGGAATGACAGCATCTTCCTGGCATGATTTCACACGAGAATGGCCATTCTCACGTGAAATCGCGCCAGGAAGACGCTGTCGTTCCAGGAGCTCAGCATGATGTTCCATGGCCAATAAGCAGTGTGAAAATGGCCTAAGTCCTCAACTCTAATGGCCCCTTAAGGTCTTCAGAATAGTAACTTCTTTAAAAGTCTTTTTCACAAGGGACGTTGTCCAAGGTAGACCTCAACTTATTTGTCAGACTATTAGTAGAACTTGGCACCTCAGATCCCCCCAGCCCCCAGTAATGGAATTTTAAAACTATGCTTTCTGGATCATGACCATAAGCTACGTTGGGCTAATAGAAAGGTGGGATACAGATATTTTCACCATGATGAATAAAATATTATTACCATCTACTTTATAAATTGGTGGAGTCTTACACATCTGTTTCCCCTCATAGTTATGTCTTTCAATACAACAAAGGTGTCCTCAGGAAGTCACATTAAAAATTAATTGTTCCCTGCCAATTGATAACTGATTCTTCAACACTGATCTCTTGCGTTCAAGCTAACGATCCCCTCACATGTGAGTTGTTTTTTTGCTATAATGGGAGTGAAGAATGTCTTCTAATCACAGCTGACTTATGGCTATCCCAGTCTGTTATTGCCTGCACCCCGGTCTTCATTGGAGGGCTCCCATCCAATTACTAACCAAGGCCGACCCTGGTTAGCTTCTGAGATCTGATGAGATCAGGCTCACCATGGCTATGCAGTTCTGGGTGCGATAATGGGAAGGGGTCACTAAACATCTGCTTCTCTTCCCCACTCCGAAGTCTGTAGGCATGTAAGCTTCCTATTTTGCCAAGGGAAGTTTTGAGCCTCTGACGCTATTTTCACTGATCTTTGCAGTCCTTCCTGACTACTAGCATGTACAAAGCATTTGCCTCTCTCTCCTTCAGGGACTACTGCCCATGGGAGGGGGGAGCTGTAGCCTATGTTTCCATCCTTGCCATTCGGTTTGTGTGTTGAATTTCTGCACATGAATGTTTGTGGTTCAGTCACAGAATTTCATTATTGCTATGGTGACACAAGAGCGGCTCCTGATGAAGATTGTGCATCCTGAAACAAGATGAACATTAAGCCGGCAGCTTGTAGAGCCGAGCCAGGGGAGCCCCGGTGGGGTTTCCTCCTTTTGTTTCTGGACTCGCTTTTTGAAATAGAAGAGATAAAAGATTCAAGAACGTTCTTTCTTATTTGGCTGTTGTGCCACGTTTACTTGCGAGTCGAACCAAGGGAGTCCTGGCAAGGGGTCTTTTCCCCTCCTGTTTTCTTGGTTTTCCCCTGGAATAAAAGAAAAAAGAGAGATTGATAAATGTCCATTTCAAGTTGGCTGTTGTGCCACGTTTTCCTGTGTTCCCAACTCTGGGCTAGGGGAGCCCCGTCGTGGCTTCTTCTCCCCTCTGAGTTCTACTTGAAATTATAAGAAGAGAGAACAGTAGTAAACAGTTTCCAGTAGGCTACTTCGCCGTAGCTCTAAGTAAATATTTTGTTTGGGACCTCTCACAAGCACGTCAGGTCCCTTTGTGCTACTGCGCCCTTGGTCGGGAGTCTTGAGTTCTTCAAGCAAGATAACACAGCAGTGAGGAACTCGGGACACCTCAGGGACTTTTCTTAAGGACTGTTGTCGATTGGAGTGTGAACCTTTTGTATATTTGCAGCACGGAGCACTTTAAGGAATTTAAGAATTTGTGATTATATTAATAGAAGTGCGTGTCTTTAATTTGTATGCGGGTGCTTTTGTTTGTCAGGTTCAGAATGCTGTGTTGTGCTGCTTCGCTTAACCGACTCCATCTTTAATCCTTTCAGTGTTTAAGTGCTTTCTCCACAGGTGCCAAGGTTCCCAGGCAGCTATCTCACAGAAGAGGATTGTTTTGGCTACCGACGTTCCACCAAGAACCAGCCTTGGGAACTTTCGCTATCCTGACTTCAAAGGGAATGTTTTGAGAACTATGGGGGGAGGTTGGGCCTTCTGTGATCTGTTACTTTGTACCTCATGCTTTGCTAGTCATTGGTAACAATACATATGTACCAACCTGAATATTGCATTCAGGCCAGTGGACTATAATGATCTTTTTCTTCATTAAATGCTTTTTGGTAACAATGGACTATTGTCTAATTGCAGAAGGCAGACTGGAGTAAGGATATTATCTAGCCACGGTTCTGACATTTTGTTACCAATCAACTTTTCCAATGCCTAAGCTGGATCAGACGGACTCCAAAGCTGTCCCAGTCAGGGATCCTTTGTTTGACCCGTATGCCTTTCCCGGCTCTCAAGGTTTGGAATCCCTTGAACCTGTACCGCGGGGAGACAGCTCCTCGGTTACAACGACTTATACCCTCGCTCCCAGCAACGCAGATACGTGGCCTAGAGCCACAGCCGCACCACTCTTCAACTTGCCCACCCCGACGCAGTGGGGTGCAAGGCCAATGGAAACGAGAGAGCGGAGGGCCAGCACAATGTTTACACAGCTACAGTTGGATAGTCGGCGCAGTTTGGAATCCATACCCGAGCAAACCGGTGGCCGACCGTGGCTGTTTTGGAACAGGACGACCGAACAAACGGAATGGGAAATGTCCCGCCGTGGCGCCCTGAGTTAGGATTAAGCGGAAGTCACCCCGTGGTCGGGGCAACAAGATGTAAGTGAGCACCAATGGGTGCAGCTCCAGAGCCGGACGATTGCCATTGACTCAGGGATCTCGGCAATCACTGGTCTGACGAAAGGAGTGTTAGTGGCGAGATCTCAAGAGGAACAAGGGTTAGAAACACCCTTGCCGTGGCAGCAGACGTTAACCACGGGACCGCCGCCCGAAACTATACCGACTTCACAGACGATGGGAGATGTGGGGTCCACGGAATTACGGGAGGAGGAAACTACGGATAGAGTACAGCTGTTGGAGAACAGACTCTTAAACATGGAAGAAAGTTTGGCGAATGCCGTCCACCTGCTGTCGGTGCTAGTGGCGAGAGACAGAGGTCGTGTTCCGCCAACTGGTCTACCTGACATCAGCCAAAGTTTGGCTAACCTGCAAAATCAACTGTGGCCGCAGCAGCCACCAGAGACGGGAGACGAGGACTCGGTCACCGGGGAAGGACCCTGCCCAGATGATCCTTGCCCCGATCAACCAATTGTACCAGGAGATGTCGGCACCGGCGGGGGAGGTGGAGAGCCATGCCCAGAAGACCCTCGTCCCGATCACCCTATAATTCCAACGGGCAATGGGAATGGAGGAGGTGGGGGAGAACCAAGACGGCCGCTGGAGCCAGCTGCCCCGATAGATCCACCACCTACAACACAAGCGAGCCAGCCCCCAAGTCTTCCAGGAGGAACCACACCGCCGGCCATTCTGGGAGCGGACAGGCCTCTTCCTACACCGGGGCCGCGAGGGGATACGGTCCCTCTCCAACCCACCTCTCCTCTCCCACCTCCGTTGCGGCCAGCTCCCCCTCCCCTTCAACCAATACCCGGGGGCCTACTGAGGGGGCATCCAACACCTTCTCGACCAGCCCCAATGCATCCGGCACCAAGAGGGCCCCAACCAATCCCTCAGCCGATCCCCCAACCGATTCCCCAGCCGATTCCGGGAGCGCCCTTACCGCACCAACCTCAACCTCAACCTTACCCGCAATATCCTCCTCCACAGTTACCGCCTACGCCGCGACAGCCTCCCTTACAACTCACTCCACTTGATGCCTACCCAATGCCGGCACCAGCTCCTAGACAAGATCTTCCCATGGGATGGGTCAAACTGGACGCTACGTTTGATGGAGACCCTTCCAAATTGGGATTTTTCCTTGTGCAAGTGGTGCAATTTTTCAACCGATGGGGACATCTTTTCGGGAGTGAGGCCAGTCAAATAGAGCACCTGGGATCACGTCTCCAAGGGAAAGCTGCCGATTGGTATGTGGGACTGTATAACGTGGGGGCCCCCGAATTAGATACGCTCCAAGGGCTAGTGGATGCGATCCGAGCCCAGTATGAAGACCCCCTAGAAGAAACTAGGGCCTGAACGGAATTGCAAGCAATTAGGCAAGGCAGCATGTCGGCTAGAGACTATGCTACAAAATTCCGACAGCTCGCTGCCAAATGCCCAAGGTGCGAGGAGTCTACCAAGATTATTTTGTACAAACAAGGGTTGAATCCTAAATTGCTGGACCGAGCTCTAATGCAAGATAACCCTCCTACGCTGTTAGGGTGGATACAATTGACCGTGAGAAGTTGAAAACCGTCTACTAGAAGTTCGTTTAGTGGAACAACACCAACAACCTCCGGGCCAAAGACGGTCCTCCACTCCCCTCAGGGGAAGCCGGGGGGCTGGATATGCTACTCGTGGAGCAAGAGATGCTAGATGGCAACAAGGGCTATGTTTGCAATGTGGCCAAAGTGGTCATTTTGCGGCACTATGCCCATATCGGCCTGTGCAAAGACCTCTGCTCCAACTAAGACGCCCAGCCCCCGCAGCCTACCTGGCACCATCGCGCCCAACTCCAGCTCCAAGAACCGCTCCAAGAGGTAGGGGAGTGTCGAGGAGAAATCTTCCCAAGAGAGGGTTAGAATTGGAGGAAGTTATGGAGGACGATCCGACTGCCCTAATGGGGGGAGAGAATCCAGAGAGTCCCGCATCGGGAAACAAAATGGATCTGTCGTAAAGGGGCCCAAACGGCAGATCAAACCTTCGGGGGTCCCGGTTCTAAACCGACCCCATGGGTCCATACTCTTCATACCAGTAACGTTGGTGAATCCGGACAGGAAAATGCATATCCGTGTACAAGCTCTAATTGATTCGGGCTGTTCCAGAGACATTATCGCACCAGCTTTAGTTAATGGACTAGTGCTTCCAGTAAAAGATTTGGAAATACCGGTAATTTTCGAGCAAATGGATGGCACCAACATGAATCCAGTCACTACTGAAACCATACCAATCATAACCGGCATGGGAAACCATTGGGAGGTAAGATCATTCGTCATTAGTGCCTCAGCGAAATACCCCCTGATCCTGGGAAGCCAGTGGTTATGCGATCATAACCCCTATATCAACTGGGCAGAGGGAAGCATTACATTTACCCATGAATCATGTAAAAATCACCGTTGGGATCAAAACTGGGGCAATGACCCAACTATAAGTGAATCTGCTCTCCTCACCCAAGAAGAAATCAACCAAATACCCAAGCAATACAGAGCATGCACCCAAGCCTTCACCAAGGAAGAAGCTAATGCTTTACCTCCTCACAGGAGGACGGACTGTGCCGTAGAAATCATACCGGGCGCCTCGCTGCCCAAGGGCCGTCTTTATCCCATGAGTCCCAACGAAAGAGAAGAGCTCCGCAAATTCATCGATCTCAATCTTCAAAGGGGATTCATTCGCCCTGCTAATAGTCCCCATGCCGCGCCGGTGCTCTTCGTCAAAAAGAAGGACGGGGGCTTAAGACTGTGCACCGACTTTCGGGGACTTAACACCATCTCCTCCAGCAACGCCTACCCCATCCCGCTCATCAGAGATCTACTCAACGTCGTGGCTCAAGGTAAGGTCTTTACGAAATTAGATTTAAAAGACGCTTACTTCCATGTCCGTATTCGAAAAGGGGATGAATGGAAAACCGCGTTTAACACACCCCTCGGCCAATATGAATATTTAGTTATGCCTTTTGGCCTGGCCGGGGCCCCATCGGTTTTCATGTCCATGATCAATGAAGTCCTGCACGAATTTCTATATAAAGGCATTGTGGTGTACCTAGATGATGTGTTAATCTATTCGGAGACTGAAGAGGAACACGTGGACCTTGTAAAAAGGGTCTTAACCACTCTCATGAATAACAAACTGCCCATTAAGCTCTCCAAATGTGAGTTCCACAAAACAGAACTCACTTATTTAGGCTATTGTATTTCTCAAGAGGGCCTAAAAATGGATCCAGGCAAAATACAAGCCGTATTAAATTGGCAAACCCCCGCAACCCGCAAGGAACTGCAATCTTTCTTGGGCTTTGCCAACTTCTATAGAGAATTCATTGCAAATTTCGCTCAGATCACACTCCCCCTAACTGAACTGTTAAAAACCAAAGACAAGGGGGGCCAAGCCAAAAAGCCGAACGCAAAACTGTCATGGACACCAGAATGCCAAACAGCGTTCAGTCACCTTAAAACGCAGTTTGTCTCAGAGCCCGTTCTGCAACACCCTGATGAAAACCGCCCCTTCATAGTACAGGTCGACGCCAGCGACATGGCGATTGGGGGCGTGCTCCTACAGCGGGGGGCGGACAGACAGCTCAAACCCTGCGCCTTCCTTTCCAGAAAGTTTTCAGAGGCGGAAAGGAATTGGAATGTATGGGGAAAAGAGGCTTTTGCTGTAAAAGCAGCTCTCACTAACTGGAGACATTGGTTAGAAGGAGCCCGTCATCCGTTCGAAGTCTGGACGGACCATAAGAATCTAGAGGCCCTTCGCAGCCCTCGCAGGTTAAACGCCAAACAACTGAGATGGGCGGAATTTTTCTCCAAATTCGACTTCACATTAAACTTTCTCCCGGGCAAAACTAACTTCTTGGCCGACGCTCTATCACGCATGCCCCAACACAAAAGCAAAAGGGAGGAGACAATTGACACAGTCTTTTCACCTACGCAATTAGGGGACGTGGTGACCACTCGCAGCCGCACAAACCCCTCCCGTCAACCCGACCAGGATGGAGAGAAAAGCTGAAAGCTGAAGTGGAAAAGGAGGGGGGGGAGGCGCCCAAAGACAAGCTGCAACAGTCCGCCCAAGGGGAATGGCTTTGGGGAGATCGCTTCTATGTACCCAAAAGTTTGCGGAAAGAAGTTTTACACCATTGTCATGATGCCCCCACGGCGGGGCACTACGGGTACTTAAAAACGCTTCACTTAGTGCAACGCCAATTTTGGTGGCCGGGCATGCGCAAGGACATTTCCCAATATGTTGCGTCTTGCCCCATCTGTCTCAGCGCCAAATCCCGAAAGGGCAAACCCCCAGGACTCTTGCAACCATTAGAAACGCCCAATCGACTGTGGGAAATAATCTCCATGGACTTTATCACTGACTTACCCCCTCAAAGGGGCATAACTGTATTTTGGTCATGGTTGATCTGTTTTCCAAGCAAGCTCATTTCATACCGTGCACCACAATTCCTTCCGCTAGAAAACTGGCTGATATTTTTATCAAAAATATTGTAAAAATACATTCTTTTCCATCAAAGGTGATCTCGGATTGCGGCGGACAATTCGTTGCCAACTTCTGGCGGGAGCTTTTACAACTGCTGGGCATTGAACAAGGTCTCAGTTCAAGCCATCACCCAGAAACAGACGGACAATCAGAAAAAACTAATCAGATATTAGAGCAATTTCTACGTTGTTACATTAATTTCCAACAAGATAATTGGTTTGACTTGCTACCCTTGGCAGAATTCTCCTATAATAACAGCGTCCATGCTTCCACGGGAGAAACTCCCTTCAAAGTCGTCTATGGCTTCCACTTCAAACCATTTCCGTTTGAAGTGCTCCCCCCTCCTACTACAGCTTCCAAAGACGTCACCGAATGGTGGGGGGAAGCAGCTCAACAATGGACTCAAATCAAAAAACACCTCGACAAAGCCAAACAGGATTACAAAAAGTATGCCGACCGCCACCGTGCGGCGGAATGGGATTTGCAACCAGGCGACCTTGTTTATCTTTCTACGAAGAATCTGAAAGTAACCCAAACCAGCCGCAAGCTCGCATTAAAGTACCTGGGACCTTTTCCTGTTCGCAAAGTAATCAACAAAGTGACTGTTGCCTTGAATTTACCAAAAAATCTATGCCACGTACATGATACCTTCCATGTCAGTTTATTGAAGAAAGCCCCTCCTGCAGACCAGTGGCACACCCGTGCTCCTCCCATCCCTACATTAATCGATGATCAAACCCACTATGAAGTTCAACTAATATTAGACTCTAAAGTTAAAGGTAATCAGTTGTTTTATCTCATCAGATGGAAGGAATTTGACTCTGGGTTCGATGAGTGGGTGAATTCTGTACATGTACACGCTCCTAGACTAGTTAAATCCTTTCATTCCCGTTATCCACATAAACCTGGGGGGGAAGCATCTTAGAGGGGGCAGAATGTCAGGTTCAGAATGCTGTGTTGTGCTGCTTCGCTTAACTGATTCCATCTTTAATCCTTTCAGTGTTTAAGTGCTTTCTCCACAGGTGCCAAGGTTCCCAGGCAGCTATCTCACAGAAGAGGATTGTTTTGGCTACCGACGTTCCACCAAGAACCGGCCTTGGGAACTTTCGCTATCCTGACTTCAAAGGGAATGTTTTGAGAACTATGGGGGGAGGTTGGGCCTTCTGTGATCTGTTACTTTGTACCTCATGCTTTGCTAGTCATTGGTAACAATGCATATGTACCAACCTGAATATTGCATTCAGGCCAGTGGACTATAATGATCTTTTTCTTCATTAAATGCTTTTTGGAAACAATGGACTATTGTCTAATTGCAGAAGGCAGACTGGAGTAAGGATATTATCTAGCCACGGTTCTGACATTGTTAGGGTATCGCTCCTAATACCAGCTGGGTTAAGCCAGGGGTGGGCATTACCATCTGCTCTGCTCCTGATCCCAGCTGGGTTAGGGTGGGGGTGGGCATTGCCAGGTGTTACGCTTCTGATATCCACTGTGTTAAGGTGAGGGATGGGCATTGCCACCTGCTCCACTCATAACACCAGCTGAGTTAAGACAGAGGGCAGGCATTGCCACCCACTCTGCTCCTAATACCAGCTGGCTCAGGGGGAGTGGACATTGTCATCTGCTCCATTCCTAATACCAGCTGGGTTAAGGCAGGTGTGGGCATTACCATCTGCTCTGCTCCTGATTGCAGTTGGCTGAGGGGGAGCAGGAATTGCCATATGCTCCACTCCTACTACCACCTGGGTTAGGGTTGGGGTGGGCATTGCCAGCTGTTACACTCCTAATACCCGCTGGGTTAAGGTGGAGGATGGACATTGCCACCTGCTCCATTCATAACACCAGCTGAGTTAAGACAGGGGGGCAGGCATTGCCACCCGCTCTGTTCCTAATACCATCTGGCTGAAGTGGAGTGGGCATTGTCTCCTGCTCTGCTCCTAATACCAGCTGGGTTAAGGTAGAGAGTGGGCATATCTACCTATTCTGCTCTTGATCCCAGCTAGGTGAAGAGAGGGAGGGCATTGCCACCTGCTCTCCTTCTGATCCCAGCTGGGTGAAGGGGGATGAGTATTTCCACCCCCTTCACACCCTTCCCCTCTGCTCCACTGCTAATATCAGTTGGGTTAATGCAGGAGGCAGTCATTGCTACCTGCTCCTCTCCTAATACCAGCTGGGTTACGGCAGGGGGCAGGCCTTGCCACCTGCTCCATTCCTAATACCAGCTGCCTAAAGGGGGCGGCCATTGCCACCTGCTCTGGCACTAATTCCAGCTGGGTTAAGGTGGCGGTGGGCATTGCCACCTGTTCCACTCTTAATACCAGCTCGCTGAAGGGGACAGGCATTTTCCCCTGCTCCGCTCCTAGTATTGTCCCAGAGAAATAAATGGCCGTTCCCGTAACAAGGCAACAATAAGAAGAAGGGGGGGGACTAAAACCCCACAGGAAACCGAAAGAAACACACTATCCAATGAACTTACTTTGAGTAATAAAGTGAAATTTTTAAAGTGCAAGTGCTAATGGTACCATTTAACAACAATTCATAAATAATTATATACAACTCCATAGAAAATTAGTTCATCATCATAAATAGCTCTACAGACTGTAAAAGACTAGTTAATTGGAGTAACTTCTGGGTGCAGTGCAAGATCTTTGTAATGGGGAGTCCTTTTAAATGTTTCTTTCTTGTTCTTTCAATACATAAAATTCCTTCAATACATTAAATTCCTCCAACAAGATGGGTCAGGATGTTCAGGCAGCTGGAAAAAGCCCTCTGTCACGCTCGATCTGGGGCCGGCTACGAACAACAGATTTCGTGCCTACTTCTTCAGGAGCATGCTCTCTGTTGTAAACACAAATCCATCAACTATTCTGTCACCATTTGCCATTGTGTTACATACATTCCATAATACAAAATACTGTACTTACACATCCCATAAGAGGAATAGTTCTAAGATCATATAACAATCATCCCGGACCAAGGCGGCAGTACATTCTCTCGCGCGCCCAATAGACGAGGCAATTCCCTTCAAATCCTCGCTGGCTAATTAAAGACCTTCAGTTTGAAAGCTGCAATACATAATTACTTCATACCTGCCATGATCACACCAGTTTCACAGATAACAACTTAAGGATAACTCATTATTTAGTCCTTTTGGCTTGACGGAATCAAGTTTGAAAATCCAGAAAGCCTCAGGGCGGAAAAGCCAAGCTTGTGCAGACTCGCGGTTATTTCTGTTAGCTACTTCCAGAATTGCTACCTTAAAGCCATTCTCCGGGTGTCCCCGTTCCTTAAAATGTTGGGTTAGGGGCGCTTCCTGGACATTATTGCGAATACATGAAATATGCTCGAGCACTCGCACTTTAATGGGTCTTAAGGTACATCCAACGTATAACAATTTGCATGGGCATTCCAAGGCATAAATGACTCCCTTAGTCTGGCAGTTTGCAAAATGACCAAAGACATGCTTATTTCCTTTAAGAGTAATCACTTTTCCTTCCCAAATCATATTACATATCTGGCAATGGCCGCATTTAAAGTTCCCATATGGTAAATGTTGTGAACTCTCCTTACCGCAAACATCAGCCCGTATCAAATCATCTTTGAGGTTCTTAGTCCTGTGGAAACCAAACTTAGGTCTTAATTCACATCCTTTTATGCCCTCCACAAGTTTCCAATGTTGGGAAATTATCTTTTTAATTTGATTCGCCCTGGGAGTGAAATCCAGTGCCCATATTATTCTGTTGTCCTGGTACCTCCTTTTTGGCTCAAAAATGGATAGTGAGTTTCTTTTGGTTTCCTGTGGGGTTTTAGTTCCCCCCCACTGCCTTCTTCTTATTATTGCTGCTCCTAGTATTATCTGGGATAAGGTGGGGAGTGGGCATTGCCACCTCTTCTGCACCTAATACCAGCCAGGTTAAGGCACAGGGAGGGCATTGCCACCTTCTCCGCTCCGGTTCTCTGCCTGGGCTTCCCACCATGGCATGTTTTCTGGAGCGATATGGTGAGTTACCTGGGCTTTCCTCTGTAGCAGCGCCCTCTGGTGGTCCACCAGGGTATAAAGTGAGTTGTCTGAAACATGCTTACTCAATTATATAGTAAGATTGGGCATGGTTTGGTAGAAGTGGACAAACTCTCTACAGCCTTCCTTCAGATTCAAGCTCCAGCCATCTGAGTTCCTCCAAGATAAGTCAGAAACTGAAAGTACTAACAACAACCACAGACAGCTCAAAACTTTCCCCCTCTGTCCTCATCATCTTGTGTGCCTAAAGCTAAGAAAAAAAACCCTGCCTCCCATTAATCCTTGACAAGAACAATGATTAGTAGGGCATGGTACTGGGTTACAGGACACATACTCCAGGAGCAAGAAATTGTAATACTGGTAATGTGGGAATTGTCTGTTGAGGAATGACATGGCACAGCCTCCCAGGCACACTGCATGGTGTGGAAGCAGGCCTTTACATTTAAATATACATTGTAGCATGCATAGGAATACCCACCCACTCTCTCAGGCTGTGCCTATATAACAGTTTGCACGAATATCAGTCCAGGACCGCGGAGCAGATCAACAACTCGGTTTTATTCCTCACATTGGCAGAGCCTATACAAATGCTTCTTTCCATGTTCCAAAACATTTCCAAGGCTATTCATCTACACATATTGGCCAAAACACTGGTGTTATTCTTTTAAGAGGCAGAGGTTTTATGAAGTATATGTGGGTCAGCTTTACTGTTCTGACAATGTCCAAGGAATCAATAATAGGACAGTTCCAAACACAGTTTGGGAGGCAAACGTAGCACTTGGCCTTGTTCAGTATTATTTCCCAAAGAAAGGGAAGGATTTTTTGTTCCGTGCTTTCTAAGTTGGGCTCAGTGGAATGAATCTAGGTTCAGCTACCAACACAGGCATTTGGGGGTGGGTGGAGCCTTGACCTAGCCTTCACAGCTCTTATGTTTGCTGAATATTCAGCTACTCATAAGTAAACTTAAATAAGCCATCAACAACAGGTAATTCTCTTATGAATATAAAAGGGAATCCACATTCATATATTTTGTCATTGCTCTTTAACCAGAATGACAAGGTAACTAAGAAAACCTACAAGATCCCCCTCCCACATAGAGCATTCATGATTAAAATATCATTAAGTGAAGGACAAGGACTCTGATGTAGCAGAAATAATCTCTGATTAAAAAGCTAGCCTGCCTCCAACCCCCTGAAATCCCAGCAGCCTGTTTCAGCAAAGGTCTTACTTATCAGGCTTATATATAAGGCAAGCAACTAAGAAAAGTATTACAAACAATTATTAATACTCAGATTATAATAAGCTTTGGTAAGGATTGCCCAAATGTGGCTGAACCAGTTATTCCCAGTTTGCACACTGAGCACAGAAGCGTGCTGTGAAGAAGAAAAAAAAGATAATGAAATCCTAAAATACCGACTCTCAGAAGAGGTTGCCTGCTGTGACTCTGTATGGTTTAGTGCTTTGGCCCTCTCACTAAACTTCCACTGGAAGCAGGTCATTCTGCCATGGTTCTACACTGGATACAACTGGATCACTCACAATCAATGTAGAGATGCAATAAAATTAGAGGAGGCTGCTCAGTATGTCTCTGTATGAAACAGCACAGCAAGTTCACAAACTTTACAGAGGAACACAGAAGTGGTCTTCAAGAAGAGTGGGTAATTGATATTATATTTATATGGTCACACTTTCCTGTTTTTCTGACTACTAATATAGCTAAATTAAAATCAAATTAAAATTCAAACACACTGTACACTGCAGCAGTGGTCTTAAACCATAGGATAAACTCTCAGAAGAGTCATAGAGCCCCATCTGTGGGCACGCAATCCCTTATAAAGCTACTACTTCACTGCTTCTGGAAGCAGAGAGGAAGAAGTGGGTTTAAAATAAACATGCTTCAGCCACACTCCCTTTATGATGAGAAGCGGGGCAACAAGGCAACAGAGGTCCAAGGAAGGAGGTCTCCTGGATACCCTCAATGGCTCTGATTCACGCTTTGGGCCTCAACAAGGTATATCTACAAGGGCTTGATTTGTTTTTAAAGGGCACAACCCCCAGCCCCAGACCCCAGCCCCGCCCTGCCACTTACCTTCCATCTGATGCTGGGGTGGTGGAGGCCTCCTCCGCTGCCCTGCAGGCCCGCATGGTAGCAGAGGAGGTGGGGAAGGGCCTTCCCACCCCTCAAATGGCAGCCCCCAACATAAACTGAATCTACATTCTAAAAGTAAGCTTTTCCAGAAATACAAGTGAGGTATGCCTCCAAACTTTAACTCCAAAACACACACACACACACACACACAAACTTCAGCCATCAAAAACTGAGGGAAAACACTGACCTATACAGTACGATAGAGTTGTCGGCAAAATAACTTTCCTGAGCTGCCATTTTTACTGCCCTGACTGACATTTTCTGCGCCTCGCATATTTCTGACATTACAACTGGGAAATATGAGGACAAAACAGTATATGGTAATAAAAACACTAAGTTATTGGTTTACAGAGCAAATCCGTCCCCAAAATATTCCCTTATGTGTGAAATGAATGTCAAAAGAATGTTGTGCAGCTGTATTAGAAAAGAACTTCCCAAACCCATTTTATATACTAGTAATACAAGAAGGAATTTCTCAGCATCCCAGTACATTCAACTTCCTTCATGAGATTTTTTTTTTTTAAAAAAAGGTTACTTCTCAACTCCAAAATGTGTAATTGCACCATCTGGCAACCCTACAGCATGGCATTACTGTCAAAAGTACCATATGTGAATAAGCTGGCCTGTTGCCCTCTTTACTTACTATACATATATAAAACTATCCTGCTGAACTGTAAAATGAAGTGTCAGTATCAGTGAACATATCCTAAAATACATTATCTGAGTTTAGGGTTCCATTGGCTCTGGCATACAGACCGGCTGGGCAGTTTTAGAGAGTTCTCAATGCAAGAAGCCTCAGAAGCACAAGTTACAAAACTGAGGAGGAAGCAACAGGTTTAATTTTGCAGCCCTTGATTGACATATTCCAAAAACTAGCATAGGCCAATTAACCTTATGCTGGAATTAAACAAGGAGGCTCAAGTCCTCACCTAGTCATGGATTTTATTTATTTATTTATTTACTAGAAATAAAGCCTGTTGTGGGAAAAAATACAACAGGCTCTAGAAAGGGGAGAAGGGGCAGGCAAGCATTCCCTCCTCCTCCATCACTATACCGACTGGTGGAGGAGTGCAGTGGGCATTGCCACCTGCTCCACACCTGATCTCAGCAACATGAAGGGGTGGTGGGCTTTGCTACCTGCTGCATGTCTGATACAGGCCGGGTAAAGGGGGGCGGGCATTGCTGTTATGCACAAACTTTGCGCTTCTGTGGTTCGTTCTCCCTTTTTGACCAACCACAATAAAAAATAATAATCCAGGAGTCCTGTTTGAATTGAAGCAAAATAAACTGTTTAATTAAATGGTGGATGAGTCCCTTTTTACACAGAAGTAGACGGTCTCCTTGTGTGCAAAACTCATCAAAGCTACAATAGGAGTGCAAAGCAATTAGTACCCTCAGGTTAATTATAATAATATTACAATATTCTAATATTTGTTATCTTATTGGCTCGTAAGGTGTCTAGGGTCAGTTCTGATTTGAAGACGCAATTCTGGGTCGGCCCCCTACTTGGGGGAATTCCAATTCTTGCAGCTTCTTATCTTGTCCTCATTTAGGAAGGACACCTTCTACTCTTTTGCCCACTTCCTTTTGCCACTGTTACATTCGACGGCGCCATGGAGTCTCAATCTGGCAGCCTTGGGGCCTTCAGATAACTGAAGTCCGTGGGCAGAAAGGAATGTTTCCCCCATTTCTGCACTCTCCCTCCTTTTTTTGCAGCCTTGAGGGAGATAATGCTAAGTAGCCGACCCAGCTTGCTGCATAAATCAGTTTCTTCAAAAGGCTCTCTGGTATTGATTCCCATTGGAATCTTATAGAATAATATAACATATGTGTAATCTTTTTATAAGTGCATCTCTACAAGCAGTATATTTTTTAGTCAGCATACATTCTTCTCTGTTCTTCTTGTTTCAAGTGTCATATTCTTACAGGTTGCATTACAAATACTACATTGGCTCCTGAGCATAGAAAAAGTGCAAGGCATGTAATATTGAAAGGCACAGAAGTAGTATATAAAAGTAGTATATAAAATCCCTTTCTTTAAATCTATATCCATCATTGCCACCTGCTCCACTCCTGATCCCAGCTGGAAGAAGAGAAAATGGGCATTGCCATCTCCTCTGTGCCTGATTACGGCTGTGTGAAGAGGGCAGGCATTGCTGCCTGCTCGAAGTCTGATCCCAGCTGGGTGAGGGGGGTTGGGCATTGCCACCTGTTCCCTCCTGGGTGGAGGGAGGACCAAGCACTACCTCCTGCTCCTCACCTGATCCCGACAGGCAAATGCAGATGGTGGGCTTTGCTACGTGCTCCACTCCTGATCCCAACTGGGTGAAGGGGGTGTGGGCATTGCCACTTCCTCTGCTCCTGATTCTGGCAGGTTGAAGGGGGCAGAGATTGCTGCCTGCTTGGCACCTGATTTCGACAGGGTGAAGATGAAGTGGGCATTGCTGCCTGCTTAGTGCCTTATTCCAGTAGGCTGAAGGGAGCAGGCATAGCCACCTGCTCCACTTCTTGTCCCAGCTGGGTGAAGTGAAGAAGGGAATTGCTTCCTGCTCTGTGCCTGATTCTACCCATGTGAAGGTGCTGGGCGGGCATTGGCACCTGTTCCACTCATGTTCCCAGCTGGGTAAAGGGGGTGGGCATTGTCATCTGTTCTGTAACTGAATACCAGCTCGGATAAGGGGGGGCTGGGCATTGCCACCTGCTAGGCTCCTAATGCCAGTTGTGATAAGGAGGGGTTGGGTATTGCCACCTGCTCTGCTCCTAATATGAGGTGAGTTAAGGTGGGGTGTGTGCATTGCCACTTGCTCCGCTCCTAATACCAGCTGGGTTAAGGTGGGAGATGGGCATTGCCACTTGCTCCACTCCTAATATCTCCTGGGTTAAGGTGGGAGTGGGCATTGCCACATTCTCTGCTCCTAATACCAGCTGGGTTAAGGTGAAAGTGTGCATTGCCACCTGCTCTGTTCCTAATGTCAGTTGTGATAAGGCAGGGGGTGGGCATTGCCACCTGCTTTGCTCCTAATACCAAAAAATTTGGCTGCCCTCAGTAAGGACTAAAGTCAAGAATAATAGGTAGCCAGAGGGCAAATGAAGTATTCAACAACACTCTTATTCAAGAATTCATGAATCTCTTAATAAGACTGGTAGGTCTAATAACACATGCAATTAATACATATGCAGTTCATATATCACTATATGTGAATTGCTTGTTGATGTCACAAGAATAATACATATGCTTATAACAGAGTCCCCGCCTGAGGACCCGGGAGTGTACAGGCAGATGAAAATCAACCAGGTAAGTTTTAAAGTTGTTATTGGAGAATTTCAAAAGTAAATGTTCCTTTTTCTTCCGTTTTCTCTCTCTGTAGACAAAGAAGAATCCGAGGTGTAGATGGCAAACACCAATACAGAACAAGCCCAGAACCACAGCCGGAAAAACTTCTCTTTACTTTTCAGTTCTTCGTCATAAGACTTCCTCAGGGGCATTTACCTTATGATGTTACTTCTCAGATTCGCCTGCTACATCACCCATTGCGACGTGGAAAATCACATAGGAGGAAGTCTTGCACTTGCTGTTGATTTATAATATTAGAGTTACACCCAGTAGTGTCATTATTCAGGTTCCTTTGGGGTGTGCCCTGGTTGATGCTTGCTGTGATTTTGGAACCTCTCCTGTGAGTTTTGTGACTGTGTGCTCTGCTCACAGTGCCAACTTGGTTTGCCCCCAAGTTGGACCTGATCTTACAAGGAAGTTCTCTTGTTTACAGCCTGGATTTTTTTCACCCAACACTCACATCAGGTGCTTGAAAACAGCACAGCTTGGGCATCTCTGTAGATCATAAATCTTAGGATGAGTAGCTTCAGACATATGCCTTGCCAATGACAAGACCCAGTGCTCCATCAGTCATCAAACTAAAAAGGAAGGTTAAACTTGGTCTTTAAGATGTAGCCTAGGAGAGGAGGAGAAATTTAATTATGTCTCCAGGACACCCACTTTTTTTGGATGGAGAGAGGGTGAATCAAAAGAGGGTAACAAAAAGGCTACGGGGCTAAGCAAAAAATTGGCTGCTTTGAAATGGTGTTTTTACAGTGTCCTGGCAGGCCTTGTTTGTGGAAGATGATGGACTGAAGCTGAAAAGGGTGTACCGGGTCTATATAGAATAGGTTCCAGCTCTCTCAGCAGGACAGTCTTCCCACTTTTGCTCCTACAGTGCCATTCCCTGCAAATAATCCTGAGAGAAAACAAAACATGGCATCATTTATTGACAGCCTCCTGCTAGTTCAGTCTAACAGTTCAATAAAAAAACAGTTCTTACTCGGCAAACAATTAATTTTCTTTTTAAAACCAAGGTGCTCACAAAAAGTTGCGGCTTCAGAGCGTAAGGCAACATTTTGTCATGCTAATAACAGCACATGCCACTGCCTCAGCTTCCTTTGAGAGACCACCAGAATACTAAAATTAAGAATACCATTCTGACAAACATCCTCAGCAGGGGACAACGCAGGCTGAAACACTTGAAAACCTCTTCTGAGGTTGCCTGGCATGATCTCCATGGCAGACACAAACACAGCATTCAAACACACCGCAAAGTCTGGCAAACTTTTCCCCTTCCTCATTTTGATAGCCATCTCAAGAGTATGGGGGACACGAAGAGGGGGAAAGAATGCAGTTCTTGCATTAGTGAATGACTTGTTTACTTCACTTGGTCAATAATAGCCAGGCATACAGTCCTGCTCTTTTTGGGCCCAGTTCATACATGCAAGAAGAATGAGGTGAGACCCCGGGCAGAAGATTATGGCAGATTGCATTTTGGAGCGCTCGGTTATGTTAAAAAGGTGAGAATACCAGCGCAACAGGGAAGAAGGATCTGACATTTGTTTGTGGCACTGCTTTTTTATCTGCACAAAACTAATTCAAAGAAAGAATCCACCTCTGGCACTGGCGAAAGGCTGTGTGGTTCAGTGGTTAGAGTGTCAATGAAAACTTGCTGGTTAAATTTAGGCTAATCACATACTCTCAGACTAGGGTTTCCAACACTGGATTGGGAAGTTCGTGGAGATTTGGGGGTAAAGCATGGGGAGGGTGGGTTCCTCAGCAAGATGCAATGCCATAGAATGCACTCCCAAAACAGCCATTTTCTTCATGGGAATAGATCTGTTTATCCTGGAGATCAGTAATAAGTCCAAGAGATCTCCAGGTCCCACCTGGAGGTTGGCAAGCCTATGACTCACTGTATTAAATGTATGACTCAGCCCTTGGAAGCAAAGAACAGAGAATGGGCTTTCTTAGTTATAGCCTCTTTTCCTGTAGGCTTTTCAGCCCTGTTCAGACTGCCAAATATTTATAGTTTTTATGCTTTGAGTCCTCACTCCTCAATGACTCATAAGAAACAAAAATTGCCCTTATATTTTGTGTCAAAAACAGTTGACTAGGCCCTGTAGACAGCGGCAACATATGATGCACACTGCGGCATTCAGACATTATCTCCAGTTTGTGGATGCTTGTGTGTCCTCAGGAGACTACTTGCTGCATGTGGTTTCCCTACTCCATAATTCAATCTGGCAGTGCAGGCTTAGGTTGATCACTTGGTGAATTTTGCACTGCTAGATGAAAAGTTTCCACTGCTCTAGTAGAGTGTTTGACTTGGTTGTCTGACCCCTCCATACTACCTTCTACAAAATACCACAGTGGGCGAGCAACCACATTCCAACATTTTTAGGACTGTTGTCTCAACGGCTTGAAGAAGGCAGCCTCTGTTCCCCAGGGATCACTAGCAGGTCAGATATTATGACCTTGTTTATCATATTGTCCTTTCCGGGGGCAATTATGTATGAGAGGTGTTATGCTGGAGGCAAACAATACCAAGTACACTTTTAGAAATCTAATGAGAGTTTATTATTTTGCAAGTATGCACTATACGCAGCGCTCCCCATCCCGAAAACTGAGGTTGCTGTGCTGGAAAAAAAATAATGGTCCTTACATATTAGCAAATAGCTTTCAAGTTTCCCATTTAATACCAACACATAATACTCAATATCTCTGATTTATTCTGCGGGCGCAAAAGGTGTTTGCTCACCTTGCCCTATTAATGGCCATTATTTGCAAATTTTAAAAGGGGTAATACTACAACCAGAGATGGCTTGCTGGAGTACATTGTGTCTTAATAATAACTGCACTTATTTACCACTAGTAGGTTACAACTTCTTTATTTCTGAAGACTTTCCCAGAATAGTGAGAGGTCCAGTTTTTTTTTTTTTAAATGATCTGATTTTAGTTGCCTCTGTTCACTGCTGTTTCTATTATTACCCTCCGTAGGAGTCATTTTAGAACATTTTATGATGTTTCAAATATAGGTTTATATTTTCATATTGTTCATAAATCATGTGAATATTTTGAAGCTGTAAATGACTAATACATTTATAAATATGAGCCACTCTTGTCTATTAGGCACCCGCATCTAGACACCCCTGTACAGCTAAAAACTTTGGGCCTCTCTAAGCTACTATGTCTGCAGCCATTTCCTGGGCAAAACCACCAGAAAAAAATAGAACTATCTAGGTAGTAGCAAGCAATACCAAGTTAAGGAAAACATGACTATCTGGGTGGTGATAAGCAATAAAAAGTTAAGGAAAACACAAACAGTTACTTTTTCTTAAAGAAAAAAATCTATTTCATCCACATAGAACATATTTTGTCAAACAATTGACAGCTGCTCTTACACAAAAATAAAATTAAGCAAATGCAATTAAGCATACATAAGAATTAGGGCCAAGCTACACATGACAAATGACACTTGAACGGCAAGTGGATTGAGTGGAGGGCAAGTGAACAGGGAGAAATACACTTGCCATTCAAGTGTCATTCGTCAAGTGTAGCTTGGCCCATAGACAGTTTTGTTATGGATCTAGGAACTGACATGTGTGGAAGGACATTTCTTTTTGTGTTGCGCAAAAGGAGTTTCCTCTTATTTTCCCTATGCCACTGCTGCCACACACACACTCCACTGCATTTATGGCAGATGCGGGAAAGTTCAGTTTGGTGGAAAGGGAGTCGGCGGGGGGAGGGGAGGGGATATACATGGCGCCAGATAAACTTTTGTGTGTGTGTGTGTGTGTGTGTTCTGAAGAGTAAGAAAGGGGGAAGGGGAAAGACAGTTGAATGGTACAGGCAGAAGAGAACAGAAGGATTAGAGAAGTGAGAAGGAAGCGGGGAATGGGTTGGATCCAGATTAAACTGGCAGTTTGGGCTGGTTTCCCTTTCCCCCTACAGACCCCCTCATATCATTCCTGAGGATCCTCTACCTTATTCCCACCCCCAGGGACAGCATTTTGTGGAGATTAGTGAACTGCCTTGGTCAGGATGCCTAGAGGACCGCCTCTCTCCCTATGTTCCTCCACAGCAGCTTCGCTCATCCGAACAGGGTCTCCTGCAGGTGCCACCCAACACATGGGCAAAATCAACAGCTGCCCTAGCTGCATTCTTTGTGGTGGCCTCTACCCTATTGAATGGCCTGCCTGAGCCCCCACTCTCCTGCCTTCTGCAAACAATGCAAAACTAAATTATTCAAAAAGGCTTTTCACACAGATAGCAGGGCTGTATTGTAGGGAGATGATCTCAAAAGATGCTTCACTAACAAGATAGGGACCATAGACTTCACCACTATGTTGCCTTATGTCCTATCTGTTGCTTTAAGTTGTGCGCTCCTATATGCTACCTGTTCTTCAAGTATGACCCTACTGGGTAGTTCTGTGTTGTCTAATGTCAGTCCTAGAATTGTTTATGTTCTAGCAGATATTATTCGAAGCAATGAACAAATTAAAGGTATAATAATTAATGGTAATTTGCATAAAATAAGTTGATTTTTTTAAAAAAAGAATTGTTTATATTCTGTTTCAGCATTTTTTCAATTCTGTATTGGATTCTTGGTAATATTATGTTTTTGTAAACTTGTATTTATTTACCCTATGGCATTTTTATGGAAATGTCCTTGATATTGATTGTACTAATCTCACAGTATGTAATCCACCTTGAGTCATAGGGCCAAGCTACACATGACGAATGACACTTGAACAGCAAGTGTATTTCTCCCTGTTCACTTGCCCTCCACTCAATCCACTTGCTGTTCAAGTGTCATTCGTCATGTGTAGCTTGGCCCTCAGTGAGAAACGCAGACTATAAATGACCTTTGTCTTACCCTACAGTGTCCGAATATACTGAATCGTATGGCATTTAGTGCCACATTTTGAATTCAGATGGTTTTAATTCTACCAGTACTGTATGAGATGGCATTTTTATCTCTCTGTATTTATTGTAGGTTTCTAATTTATATGTGATTTGAGTAGAGTTGCCAGGTAGTGCCTGGCAATCAGCAGAAGGGTTGGGGGAGCAGGATAACATCATAGGTGAATTTTTTAAAATGCAGTTCATGTACTTACCAAAGGATGCCAAATGCAGTTCTCAGAATTGCTTGAAGCTCTATGGTAAAACCATAGAGTTTGCATTGATTTCCAGAGCAACCACTTGTCACTTCTGGTAAGTACATGAGGCTGCATTAAAAAATCTACCACTAGCCCTCCAAGCCCTAGCAGGGAACATGACCTGTGGGCAGGGGATCTCCCACCCCCATGGGGGGCTTGGCAGCCTTAATACCATGCAGGATTCTTTTATAGAAAACTAAACTTTATATATTGTAATTGGCAAGAAACAAGAAGTGGTTGAAGCAAGTTATACAAGAGGAGTTTCTCTTGCCTTTTCCAAACTCTTGGCCCAGATCACAAACCATCTGACAATAAATGCCACACATCCCAAACTATTCCCATGGTTCTCCTACCCTCAGGAAGAGCAAAACACGGAGGTGATACATTTCTTTATTTAACAATTGTAAAAATTATGTGAAAATCATAATTTAATTCTCAGAGTGGTGTGGAATGCACATTGTCTGAAACAATATCACAGATCTGAAAGTAGGGATACTGCAAATATCTGCAGTTTGACAAATTCTGGTGCGAACATGTGCATTGGGTTCTGAGGCAAACTATCCCATATACACAGCAAGTTCAGAATTATCACCAGCACTTTCCTGAAGATGATGAGAACTTGCTGTACTGAAAATATATGTTTATTTTTCTCCCACCTGTTTTGGAGCAGACCAAATCAGCAACTGCCCCTGAATATATGTGGCTGTGGAAATATGTGGCTATATACGTTCCCTGTGGAAATTTGAATGAACGGAATGATGCTACTTTAAATACAATGTCCGCATACACTGGTCAAACCACTGGTTCATTTACTGTCTGAGCAAAGCCTCTCCAGGGTCTCAGAAAGACAAGAGTTTTGCTAACACCTATTACCTCAGAATCTTCATTTGGAGATGCCAAAGACTGAATCGGAGGCTTTCTACATGCTGACCAATCAGTTCAGTTCATAATCTCCCCATAAACTGACATCAACATAGTTGGGCTTCCAATCATTTATTTTCAAGCAGTTCCCATATCTTCCAATGAGGCAACGTAAGCACAATCTCATATTACTTTCCTTCTTCCCATTCACCACTAATACTGCCTCCCCTACAACTCCTCTACATCTAGTGCTCACCACATGCTTTAGGAATAAATGGACACAGGTCAGACAATGCAGTGGACTAGATCTGGGGAGACCTAGGGCCAAGCTACACATGACGAATGACACTTGAACGGCAAGTGGATTGAGTGGAGGGCAAGTGAACAGGGAGAAATACACTTGCTGTTCAAGTGTCATTCGTCATGTGTAGCTTGGCCCCTAGGCATGACTTCCAATTCTGCCATGGAAGGTCACTGGGTGATCTAAGGCCTGTCACACTGGTTGAGTCTAATCTACCTCACAGGGTTGTGGCAGTTGTGAGGATAAGGTGGAGGAAGGGAGAATGATGTTATAAGCAGCTTTGGATGCCTATTGAAGAGAAGCTATATTGTATAAAGTTGTTTTAATGTTATTTGTATATTGTTTTATCTGTTTTTAACTGTATTTATGTAATTTGAATTGTTGTACTCCGCCCTGAGCCCGCCTGGCGGGTAGGGCGGACTAAAAATCTAATATAATAAATAAATAAATATTGGGGAGAAAAGCAGGGTCACTGCAGACAGCCTGGCACCGATCAAACAGTTTTCTAAACAATGGGGGAGGGACAAATGGGCTTTCTACAGACCTTCTGCTGCCCTGGAAGTGATGTATTCATGAACCAAATGAACCAGTCCGCGAACTGGGCAATTTCATGTCGGTTCGTGGTTCGTGAAACACGACAAACCGTGAACCACAGCAAACCACCATTTTCCTGGTTCGTGCTTGTCTCTAGTCATTAACCATTCAGATTGTGAAAATTTCATTCTGCACTCTCACACAGCCTCATGGGAATTGCAGTTACCTATACCAATTCTTACTGTTTTACATCTTTAAGAAAAGAGGATTTTTGGCAATCCATGGCTTGTGTTATCTCAGTATTTTGATTCCATTACACCTGCATGGCCCTGGGTTTGTTAACAGAGAAGGTGGCAATCACCAGCTTAAAAAAAAGCAGCTCGTAAATTGTAGGTCATTTAAATTAAACAGCCTGACAGCACAACTGCAAGGAGTGCAAACTATGAGTGATCCGTTCACTCTAATGAGCTGATCATGGCTTTGGGGAATACTTGCCTTCAGCAGTGATCAGGAAGGTCCTTTACATGAATGGGGAGGGGCCCTGGCTCAGTGGTAGAGCATTTACTTCCATGTCAAAGGTCCCAGGTTCAATCCTCAGCATCTCCCATTGAAAGGACCAGGTAATAGGTGATATGAAAGATCTCTGCTTGAGACTCTGCAGAGCTGTGGCTAGTCTGAGTGCAAAATATTGATCTTGATAGACTGATGGTCTGATTCAACATGAAGCAGCTTCATGAATTCATGGGCAACAGTTACTACAACCTGCTATACATTGCCAATGTAGTTTATTTATTAAGGGTGTGCACCCCCCCCCAAAAAATCAAGAGTAATCTGGATCTAGGTTTCAGGGATGCCAAAAACAATTCACTGTCCCTGAAATCTAGATCAGATTCTCTGATTCAGGTTAGAAAACCCCAGATTTATCTGGCCATTATTTCCTATTGGGAAAAATATCTTGACGGCTGGAGAGGTGGCATTTTTAAAGCTAATTCCCCCCAAATTTCCAGGGAATCTACTCCCGACTGTCCCATAAAGGCCCGCCCCCCAAATTTCAGGAGGATTGGACCTCAGGATCCAATTCTATGCGCTCCTGAACAAGCTGCCTCCAGTAACTATCCATTTTTCAAATGGAGGAAACATTTTCAAGGCTTCTCAACTCCATGGCTCCATCTACCCACTCACTCCCCACCTGAGCTAAACTGACAAAGCACCAAACTGCAGCAAGGGAACCAATGTCAAACCTGAGAATTCCAAAGTCAAATCAAGAATCCCTCAAGCCATGGAGTTTAAAAGGGTTAGCGGTAGCAGTGACAAATTAAAAAGGTTTTTTGGAGTTCAAGAGGGGGTGGGGGAGGGTCAGAGTGCTAATGCATACATCTGGCTTTTGGGGCAGTTCCCGGACCCAAATCACGTACCCCTATTCTTTACCAAGACAGGACTGTGCATGATCATGCAACATACAAAGCAACGGAGGCAGCAAAATCCGTGGAAGGGCCCAACTTGCGCCAGAGTTAGCAGTCTGATCACACTAAGTGTGAATGTTATTCACAGCTGTCATGACATTTGCAGCATCCCTTGTTTCAAAATGCATTATCTCCGTAAGCTCCATCCAGGGTGAGTGGGCTTTACAGTGAAGCAATGCAAAATGAGTTGACCCCTCTTGTGCTGGGAAGTTTTATCAAGCACATACTTTCATGGGATTTGAATTGATGCACAATTGTGAACCACCTCAAACAGGTCTCTGAAGAGGCAGCATATAAATATTTTAAAGACAACCAATGGCCAAAACACATTCAGCAGTTATAAGATCTTTTTTTAAAGGAATGATAATTTTCTAATAGTTATTTTATGACACTTCTGTATATATAAGATTGGTCATTCTTACAACTTTTGAAAAGTAAACATTAACATTCTATGATTTCTTGTTATGGGTTTCTCCTTGAGCCCAACTTTTAATTATTTACTTCATTATACCCCATCTTTCTCCCCAATATGGATCTCATGCAGCTTACATCATTCTCCCATTCTCTGTTTTATATTCACAACAGTCCTATAAGGTATGTTAGGCTCATAGTATGTGACTGGCCCAAGGTCACCTAACAAGCTTCTATGGCAAGTGGGGGTTCAAACCTCAGTCTCCCAGTTCCTAGTCCAACACTTTAATCTCTACGGGCCAAGCTACACATGACGAATGACACTTGAACGGCAAGTGGATTGAGTGGAGGGCAAGTGAACAGGGAGAAATACACTTGCCGTTCAAGTGTCATTCGTCATGTGTAGCTTGGCCCTAAATCACACTGGTGTACCCTATATGCTATGAACTCTCAATGAGTAACATGATACAGCTATAAGCCCACAGGTTCATGTCAAGTTATCTGCCATTTAAAAAAAAAAGAAAAACACAAATGCAAAATCATAATCAGGTTCTATAGGAAGATCTAAACCAAGGGCAGCATACAAGAAAATGGGAATATCTGCTACAATAAATGAACATTTTTGCAGATCTGCTTAATAAGCATCCTTAAGGAAACCGCAATGTAACATAAGAATAGACCAGCCAATTCTCTATTGCTACTTATAAAAAAAACAAACAATAAACCAACATGGCTGAGGAACATGTGCGCCATCACTGAAAGGCTCCAGAAGCTGGTGAAAGGAGATAAGAAATAAAAACAGCTGCAAATCTCTATTTGGGTTGCCTGCATCAGCTATATCTATATCTAATGCTTCCAGTGTAAGCAATTCAGTAGTTTGTTTTATGATGGCCCAAGCAGTCATGCTGCTCAACCAGGGAGTGTGATTAACATCAACCAGCTGACACTCTAGTGGGCCCACTTCAAATAAAACAATCACTCCAACTACCACCGACACAGCATGGGACAACTTGAGATGCCCAAATTACAGAAAGGAGAAGGCAATTTTCAGAAGAGGCAGAAAAATGATACCATTAAAATTAGGAAGAATTAAAGTGAACACCTGTTATAGAACACTAGGGTAACAAAGTGAACTTCCTACAAGTGATAAACAGTTGATTATTCCGCTGTACTTGCTAAAATCGCACTGAGTGGGTATTTCCTCCTTTGGGCACTTAGCAGATTTTTGTATCACTAGCTTAGAACTACAGGGAACCATCTTGTCTGAATCACTGATGCATGATAACACTTCAACCCGAGCAACATGTTACACTTATCACAGGAGAATAGTCTTGTCATGTGAGATTTCTGCCTGTCTAAGAACCCCACTAGCTTGCATGATTTCTCTCCCTTCTTTAAAGTGAAGGAAAAGGCCCCAGATGTCTTTCTCCAACAATTGTTTATTACCCTGTCTCTCAAGGGTAAGGAAAACTAGCTACTGAGAAATAAATAAAATAAACTGCTCCTATGCATTGGAGGAGATTCTGAAGCATGTTCTAGAGGTAGACTCAGTTCACACAATGCAGTGGTTGGACATGACCTCCTGATGAAACCCAGAATGGCCCCTAACACATGCTTCCAATTCCCCTTTGATTGTAATGTTACATAACAGCATCAGTAGTAACAGGCAAAGGGATTTTCAGCAAAGCTTACTCACTATTGCCATCTGCTCATTTACAATCCCCTGATAAATTCCTAAAGGTTCACCAGAACATAATCTGAAGCCAGTGGGAGAATGGTACAGTAAGAACAGCAAATGAAACAAGCAGAAGTCACATGGTCTCTAAGGAAAAGATGGGGTGGGAAGCAAGTTGAGATCTGGAGCCAGGGTAGTAAAGCAAAACCGGAACTAAGGGAGATAGAGACCATGCTGTGTCAGAGCCTGCATTTCTGCAAAGAAATGAGTTCCTGACTAGACATGGGCACAAACAGAAAAAAAACCCGAACATGGTGTTCGTTGTTCGTTGCCATCCACAAACAATGAACAACGAACATTGATGAACATGACCTGTTCATGAACATGTTCATTGTTCGTTGTCCATGGAGGCTAGCAGGCTCTCCTCCAGCCATCCCTACCACACCACTCCCAGAAACCTTACCTGAGCAGGCAGCAGGAAAGGTACCAGTAATAAATAATAGCTTGGCCCAGAGCCTGGCAGCAGCCCTGAAACCTGAAGAGGTAGATCCAATCCCACCACACACAAAGAAAATTGAAGTTCCAATGTACTCCCTCTGTCTCTCTCTCAAAATGCCAACAGCAACTGTCTCTCCCTCACTGTCTGCAAAACCAGAGCTGGGAGCCTCACTCCCCTCTGCTCTTTGCTTCCTTCTAACAAATTTGGAGCTCCACACTTGAAAGGAAGACCTGCCTATCAAGGTAAATTGGGCTTAGATTGGGGTTTCCAGGGCAACAGCAGGAGTTCAGACAGAGTTCAGGTAGTTCAGGAGTCCCTGCCTCCGGTTGCCAAGGGAATTGATTGCGGGTGCCAAATTGTCTGGCTTGATGAACAGCAACGAACAGCAACAAACGAGGCTTGCAACGACCACCTGTTCGTTTAGAATGGGGCCTCACGAACAGTTTGTTCGTGAACATCTGATTGGGTGTTCGTGGCTTTTTTAAGTTCGTATTGCTGTTCGTTCCCATCTCTATTCCCTACAAGCCATTCTCCCATTGTCTCAATTGTCTGATTTTCCTGGTTTTGCCACTGTTAAACTTCTACGGTCATCAAAATAATTTTAAAGGATGTTTGAGGACCCTCCTCCCAGCACCACTTAAGAACAAGAATTAAATGGGGGGGGGGAGTATGGGCAGGATGTTGGTTGATTGCAATGGGAAAGCGTGTATATATTAGAAGTCCTTACATTTTTGCACTAGTTAGAATCTATACATACACAAGAAAAAGTATTTCCCCAAAATGGCACTCAGTGCTATTGGACAGGAACATTTAAAGCACAGCATGACCTCCACTAGGACTGCTGTCAAAGAAGCATCTCCCAAAGTAAACCCCAGGGCTCAGCCCTAAACATTCAGCTTGTATTAAATCAAGAGAAATTTGCTTTAATGTATGGCAAAATAAACCTGCTCCAAGTTTCCAATGAGTGGAAAACTAGAGAGACTTCTTAGCAGTTACCAGATAACTTTTAATTTTAAAATTTTGGTTGCAATCCTATACATGCCTGCTGGAAAAATAAAATCCACTGAACTCCATGGGACTATCTTCCTGATAAGCATATACAACATTAGGCTGCAGCCACTGTATAAAGTTTTAACTGAAGCATGTACAGGCATTCATTCAAGACATTTCACATTGCCTTACAGAGGCCCCAATTATCCTTCTTGATCTTTGAATATTTTCTCAAAGCTTGCCAGAGCAGTTGTCTGGTATCTATCTCTGGTAAATTGTTGCCCCGATTTTGCCTTTTTTGGAGAGAATTTGGAGGGAATTTGTGCTTTTTTAAAAAAAATATAAATCTCTCAATATATATGCCATTAGCAACTACTAAGTTTTCCTTCCATCTCCCGTAACTACCTAGTATTTCAAATGCTTGAAAAATACATCGAAGCATCACTGTGACCGACCATTTCACTGAACAGGCCTTAACAGATCCCTTAGAGAACTGCAAAGCAGCATATAAATCTAAAAATAAAATTAATAAAAAAAATTGCAACTGTCAGGTTATCCAGCTTCAGATGGCAGTCCAGAACCACCTATGGCAGAATCCATGATTTCAAACCCCAGTGGATTAAACTAAATGCAATGGTCACAAAAAGCAGCAATCCTCATTGAAAAACTAAGGCGCTTTCAGGCCCTCTAGAAAGTCTCTCATTTTTATTTTTATGACATTTTTATACATTTTTATGTATGGAATGTTTGAAAGCATGTGTTTGGAAACTCAGATGAGAAGTTCTTCCACAGCTATTCTACAAAGAACTCAAATAGCCACCTCAATCTGCAACCAATTAGGATTCTTCTTCTACCTCCCATTTTCATAACATAAAAACATTCTCACAAGGCATTTTTTTTAAAAAAATAGAATTTAGTACTCCAAGTACAACTGCATATTTGAAGCAAGAGTTACAGATGTTGCTGCTCAGCTGAGTTAAAAAGAAGCCTGCTTAAAATTAAAATAAGCTTTCTGTAACCTTAATTGGACCCAGAAGAAACAATGCCACTTCCCACCCTAGGATATTTTTTTTCAGTTGTTCCCAGATTTTTTTCCATATATAGCTTCAAAAGCAGGTCTGAAGCACAACAAAACCATATGCCCTGCAAAAACAGTCACCCCCACCCCTCAAACACAGAACAAACACACAACTATGTTGTAACATGAGACACAAAATAGCCTAGTACAACTTAGAAAAATGATTGAATGATTTATTATAACTGTACAGTATTTGATATATAAGAAAATAACATTGTCTATGTATATGATACAAAGGAACAATCTAACAAAGTACAAAACCTACACCCTATTACCTACAAAATGGCTATTAAAAACCAGAAGCTGTTTTACTGGGCAACTGTAAATGGGATGCTTTTCTCTCAAAGCATAATAGGAAATTGCATGTATAATGAGGCATTGTGGCTTATCCTATTAATCTGAAAGTTAGTTCAGGACAAGTATTTGGATCTAAGGCCCACTGACCTGAATGGAACTTCTGAGTAAATTTGAATTTGATCAGATCATAAAAATGAGGGTGCCCTTCTGTTTACCTACTACTGAAGGCACATCTGTGGCTGTTGGACATTACCACTCAAGGTTTACCATTACCATTCATGATTCTCAGTATTAGTTTATCCTAAAGCACTTGTTAATCCTTAAAAGAAAAAAAAACAAGGACTAGTAGAATACTCTTACAAAGCTTGATACTATGCAATTGGTTTAATAAACAGTCCATTTGAATTTGGTTACTCCCAAACATAAGTGCATGGGGTTTCAATACAATCCTATGTATATTTACTCAGAAGTAAATCCCAATGAGCCCAATGAGGCTTATTACCAAATCAGTATGCACAAGTGTATGCTGTTAAGCAAGAAACAGTGTGAATTGTTAGATCTTTATCCCCTGCCTCTGGTGGTGCATTCTCCAAAGTTAATTTGATTCCAGAGTTCTAGCGGCCTGAGAGAGAGGGCTGAAAAGTGTAGGTTGGTAGCAACTCACCAAGCACTTGAAAAAGATGCTTAAAAGGCTGGAATAGGGTCAGCGAGCTACAGGAACTACTGGGCTGTACAGCCAGCCTGGTGCAGGAGTTAGAGTATTGGACTAGGATGTGAGAGTTCCAGGTTCAATCCTCCACTCCGTCATGGAAGCTTCCAGAGTGACCTTGAGCCAGTCACACACACTCAGCCTTACTTCATAGGGGCGTTATGAGGATAAAATAGAGAAGGGGATATTGTTGTAAGCTACTTTAGGTCCCCATAGAAGAGAAAAGTAGGGTATAAATTAATTTTCTAAAGTGTGGCTGATTCCGCACACGTTGGATAATGCACTTCCAATCTTCTTTATAGATCATTTGGAATGGATTGTTTTGCATGCAGAACAAAAAATCCACTTCAAACGATTGATAAAGTGCATTGAAAGTGTATTATCCAACGTGTGTGGAATCAGCCTGTATGTACAGGAACGGAAGTAAAAAGAATCTGGAAGATTCCCCTGATGAAGGCCATTTCCCCACGTCTTAAAAATAGTGCCCCACTTATGACATGCTGGTGGCTTCTTCGCGTGATTCCTGACATCACCCGGATGCATGAAGTGATGATTGTTTTCATGGCACCAAAAAAATGCATCCAGGTGATGTCAGAAATCGCGAGAAGAAGCCACCAGCTTGAATGAATATTGAGTGTGGCGTTATTTTTATGATGTGGGGAAATGGCTGAAGCTGCACTCAAAACATGTAGGGGTTGTATGTTATTAAAGAGCCAAGCTACAAGTGACACCTGACACAGGTTGGACACTTGTCAGCTTCCCTCAAGTTTTGATGGGAAATGTAGGCATCCTGGTCTTGCAGCTGTAATGGAGAGCCAAGCTGTAAAACCAGGATGCCTACATTTCCCATCAAAACTTGAGGGAAGCTGACAAGTGTCCAACCTGTGTAAGGTGTCACTTGTAGCTTGGCTCAAAGATTCCTTTCCTTCTGCACCAATTGTCTCTTCATCCTGGTTTTGCCTTGATGCCCCCCTTTTCTTCATCAGTTTGTGCATAGGAAAAATTCATTTTAACTCTTGTTTATGTTAAAACTATTAATTTAGAAGAGTAAGCATATGAAAAAGCAGTACTGCAAATCAATCAGATTCATAAAGGGGAATAAAAACTATTATCAGGCTGCAGAGGGAAGTGTGGGAATAGTGCATGGTTACAGCTGCATTGAAACCGCTCCAGTCTTACAAGAAAGAATCAGAACGCACGTCATGTGCTGAGTTCAGATAAAATCAAAAGAAGTCTCGTAGCATCTTAGAGATTAACAGATTTCTAGAAGCATAAACTTTTATAGGAAAGTTAGATAGGAACCACACTTTAATTATATGCAACACCTCCTCAAAGCCTATTATATCTGCCCTCTAGCAGAGATTAACCCTTACGTTAGCATAACCTTCCCTCTAGGATTGTCAACAAAGTCAGAAAACCTTTAGCAAACTTATACATTAATTGACTGAACAGTCAACAGGGGGAACAAGATTATTTTGCCTGCACTTCTCTGGTTGCTATTAGATAAAGCTTCATCCTGCCAGGATGTCTTCTGATTATCTTTCATCTATAAGAAGGGAGTGTAGCTGTGGCCAAAAGTGCAGCAGGTAATCCTGAGGTGATCAGAGATTCGGCAGCGATGCCAAACCACAATAATTCAAAGATGACAGTGTTTATTGTAGGAGAATTTTTCAGTGGTTCACCATCTTCCCTGTTTGGCATGTGTGCAATTAAAAATTCAAGGCAGCTTAGAAGACTAATAGAAAGCAAAGAGATTTAGTCCCAAGTACATATGGTAGGATTGCTAAGTCTTTATTACTTGTTAATATTATGAAAGCCAGAGTGGTGTAGTTGTTAGAGTATAGCACTAGGATCTGGGAGACTCACGCAAACTTGTTGGGTGACCTTGGGCCAATCACACACTCTCAGCCTAACCTACCTCACAGGGATGTTCTGAGGAGGAAGTGGCGGAGAGGAAAATGATGTAAGCTGCTTTGAGTCTACATTGGGGGGAATTGTGATGAACGAACGAACGGACCGTTTTTACCCTGCTTTTCTCCCCAATGAGGATCCAGAGCAGTATATAATATCTTCTCCCTGCCTCCATTGTATCCTGACAATAAGCCTATGAGATAAGTTAGGCTGAGAGTGTGCGAGTGGTCCAAGGTTACCCAGTGTGCTTCAATGGTGAAGTAGGAATTCAAACCTGGGTTTTTCGAATCCTAGTCTGACACGTTAACAACTATACCACATTGAGTCTCTCAGGTTCTGGCCCTGGGACTGAAGTTTTGAGGCATGATTTTAGATTCACTGATTGAAATCTCAGGGCTATTAGGTAGCCTTCACACCTGAAGGGTTCATTTAGAACTGTCCATGCCTGCTTGTGGTAACTATTGCACATGCAAATTGGAAACAGGAAACAGTGAAGTGGCCCTGATCTGTGAATACCTATAGCTGAAGACTGGAGCTGTGAACAGGTGAGGCAGATCATCCTACATACTTGAAAAAAGCCCCAGGTTTGCAGGAAAATGTAAAAAAAAAACACACACACAACCCAAATTGATTAAAGGAGCTCCTATAGTTTAAATTGGATGCCCTCAGTGGCTGTTGCTAGGCATCCAAGTAACAGGTCAGTATTCCAAACTTAGTTTCCATTAGGAAGGGCAGGGGTAGGGTTCCTTTTAGGGTGTTTGGGTCTTTTATGGAGGCCTCATTGGAACCAGGCCCAGAAACAATAACTGACTTAATACAATGCAGGGCTGGATCGAGGGGGGCAGTGGGGTAGTCTGCCCCCGGCGCTGCCAAAGAGGGGTAACTGGGCACAGCTGCCAGCCGCCGAGAGTGTGCCAGTGGCAGTGTGGGCGGCTAAGCGGCCACCTGCACCATTCACCTTCCTAGCAGGACAGGGAGAGCACAGCAAGCTGGTCGTATCCTCAGCCAGGCAGGCGAATGGCACAGAAGGCTGGGAGGCTGCCCATGCCACTTGCCTGCCCCGCTGAGGGGGTGGCCAGCTTGCTGCATGCTCCCTGTGTTGCTTGGCAAGCAAGTGGCACAGAGGGCTGGGAGGCCACCTGCACCATTCGCCTGCCCAGCAGGACAGGGAGCGTGTGGCAAGCTGGCTGCTCCCTCAGTGGGGCAGGAGAGTGGTGCGGGTGGCCTCCCAACCACCAGTGGTGCTGCTGTTCTGCTGGCAGCACGCCTGCCCTGCATGATGATGTCACAGTGACATCATCACACAGCACTAGGAGTGTGTGCGCACTGTGCATGCGCATGAGGGCAGCCAGACCTGGGTTGTCCTGGGCTCTGGGAACCCTAGATACAGCCCTGATACCATGTGTCTTGCATGACTCATCCAGGACTTGCTGCTTGCTACTGCTCACCAGCAGCCTCCCCTAAAGCCAGTGTAGTATAGTGGTTAGAGTTTCAGAGTAGGATGTCGGAGACCTAGGTTTGAATCACCACTGTGCTGTGGAAGTTCCTTGGGTGACTTTGATCCAGTCATACACTCTTAGCCTAACCTACCTCTTGGGGTTGTTGCAAGGATAATATGGAGGCAAGAAGCATGATGTAAGCTGCTTTCGGTACACACTGTGGAGAAAGGAAGTATATAAATGAAGTAAATTTGTAAATATAGATGAAGATGGGGAACAGAAAAAAGGAAAGCTGTTTCATGGGTCTGAAGGAGAGAAAGCTATAAGGAAAGGTGAGCATATGGATGCTACAAGAAAAAGGGAAAGAGGAAATAGTATAGGGAAGGAGTAAAAGGGAAAGTGAAGTACCCCCTGCAAGTCCCTGAAGGTTTCCCACCATGCAACTGGGCCATAGGGGAGAGGCTGCTGGGGTGGAAGGAGGAGGAGAGAAGGCAATAGGAAAGGGGGAAAGGCTGTGGGGGGCAGGAAAGGGAAAGAGGACACAGTGCTGGAGGGGAATATGAGATGCCCCTTGCAAGTCTTTGTGAGTCTCCCACTTGTTGGATCCTAATTCTCATAATTATGTTTTCCTTCAACAGAGAAAGATTTCCTCCAATTATGTTTTCCTTCAACAGAGAAAGATTTCCTCCAACGGAGAATAAGTATTTGTTAGAGGCGGGCATGAACCAAAATATGAACCAAAATTCATCAGGAACTGGGATGGTTCATGGTTCGCAAAATGGCAGTTCATCAGAGCCCATTTCTGATGAACTGCCACAAACTTTAGGCTGGTTCATTTGTTTTGGTTTTTGGTTCGTCATTGCAGACAGCCTGGCGCCAATCAATCCATTTCCTAGGCGATGGGGGGATGGGCTTTCTGCAGCCCTTGAAGTGACATTCTGCTGCCCTGCAAGTGACATTTTCAAGAACCATATGAATCAGTTCGTGAACCGGGGTAAATTCGTGAAAGTTCGTGGTTCCTGAAACATGATGAGCCATGAACCGCACGGTTTGGTATTTTCCCAGTTCGTGTCCACCTCTAGTATTCGTAGAAGGGAATCATAGGATCTGACCCAAAGCTTACAAGTGGTATCAGGGATTGGGATCAAGGGCAGCCCTAAGCATACTTCTTTTAAAAAGGCTAATTGATTCAATGGAACTATTTCAAGTTAATGCTAGAACTACAACAATGTCACCCTAAGCAGGTCTCCTAAGAGTCCTACTGAGGGCCAAGCCACAAGTGACGAATGACACTTGAACAGCAAGTGGATTGAGTGGAGAGCAAGTGAACAGGGAGAAATATACTTGCCATTCAAGTGTCATTCGTCACTTGTAGCTTGGCCCTCAGTGTGGTTTACTCTAAGGAAAAGGAATTTAGGCTTTCACTGTTAGTCTCTCCTTTCTCTCAGATAAGTAGGGTAAAAAAGTTGCTGCTGAGTATGATATAATGGGTTTGAATTCTGTAAATACAAAATACAGCTTATCACAGAAATGCTGAACACAGCTTTTCATTTTGAAAAGGCAATTATTAGAGGGGGGGAAGCCCACACATCAAACAGCAATAATGAGAATATGCCTGCAAGCATGCTATGGTCTATTTACCTTTTTACATGCTGCTGCTTTGAAAGAGGAACAGCACCTAAATTTGGCCACAAATGCAGGTAGGAGTAAATTGCTACGCCTTTTCTTTCGGCTGAACGAGTTGTTAGTTTTGTAACTTCAGATATTGGGATAATTTATGACTTCTTAATTTGAATTTAACATACAGCAAGATTGCCCCCTCCCCAAAAGCCCTTAAGGGAGTGACATTGGGCCACACAATATTTATAAATTACGATATTTTTGATATTGATTGGATGTATTATTCTCCAAATTGTATAGAAGCAGCTCAAAATGTTAAGGCTTTCCATCTCAAATGGAGATGCCAAAGATAGGGCTGCTGCTATGTTACTAGCCTCTGTTCCTGTGCCTTCATCAGCAACTTGATCAGCAAGTGATAATGCTTATAATCTATGCCGAGAAAAGATCCACCTCTAGAACAGATGGTGCAAAAAGGCACAGGAGGAGCTCCAGCACATTATTTTCCTGTTCGCTTGGCAACCTGAGGTGCACGAGAGCAGGGCTGTGGCTATGGCTCCGTAGCAGACATCTGCTTTTGATGCAGAAGGTTTGAGGTTTGATGCCTGAGGGCCAAACTACAAGTCACGAATGACACTTGAACGGCAAGTGTATTCCTCCCTGTTCACTTGCCCTCCACTTGCTCTCCACTCAATCCACTAGCTGGTCAAGTGTCATTCATCACTTGTAGCTTGGCCCTCAGATCCTCAATTTAAAAGATCAGGAAATAGGTGATGTGAAAGACCTCTTCTGAAGACCCTGGACAGCCACTCCCAGTCAGAGCAGAAAATATTGAGCCGAATGGTCCAATTCAGTCAAAGGTAGCTTGATGCATCAACACGTACACCATCAAAACTTTCCACAAGTCCACTATGTGTCAGTCTGGAGACCCTGGACAGCAGCTGCCAGTCAGAGTAAACAATACTGCCCTTGATGGACCAAATGTCTCACTTAATATAAGGCAACCTCATGTACGTTCATGAGGCTGGTAGCCCTAGCCCAACATAAGGTATGATAGTGAGTGGTTACTGAGATCTTACTTCAGACACATCACTGATGTGGTGAACTAGATAGATGTCTTGATGTGCGACCACCAAGGGTTCCATCTGATCTTCTTTCAGCTTTCCAAGAGAAGAATGGTTAAAAACTGAAATTTGGAACAATTCAGGAAAAGTAAGTAGAAACATCTGTGTTAATGTCACCATGCTACAGGAACTGGATTACTTCAAATGAAACAAGTATGTATCAAATCTAATGAACAACAGAAGAAAATTTTCCCACAGCATGCAACGTACACATGGAATTTGTTGACACCAGCTGTGGCAATGGCATTCAGCTCAACTAGAGAAGGCAATAAATAATATGAACGCTACTTAATGGCAGTTAAGATAGTCAAAGCATGCGAGATAACCAATGGCAAAGAGGAAGAGAGTTCCTGAACCTTTAGTAATTCTCAGTGGGAATTTTAGCAGGTACCACCTCTAAGGGGATGGGAAAGAGATAACTCCAGCTTTGCTAAAATTACTAACTTCTACAGATCGTTTCAGGACATGGTTGCCAGTCTCCCTCTGTCCCTGAGTTGGGCTCCAGGGGACCTGGGAACCCTAGCACAAGTGTACAACTTTAGTGTAAAGAAGGCCTAAAATGATTAAGAACATAAGAAAAGACCTGTTGGATTAGACCAGTGGTCCAGCATCCTGTCTCATTCAGTGGCCATCCAGTTACTTTGGAGGGCCAACAACATGACACAGAGACTAAGGGCCAAGCTACACATGATGAATGACACTTGAACAGCAAGTGGATTGAGTGGAGGGCAAGTGAACAGGGAGAAATACACTTGCTGTTCAAGTGTCATTTGTCATGTGTAGCTTGGCCCTGAGGTCTTCTCCTGAAATTGCCTTCTAGCACTGCTGTTCAGAAGTTTACTGCCTCTGAATGTGGAGGTTCCCTTTAGTGACCACAGCTACTAGCCGCTGACAGAAATATCCTCTATAATTCCTTATAATCACCTTTTAAAGCTAGCTGTTTATGCCTATCACCATCATTACATCCTCTGGGATTGTTCTAGTAGGTCCTTTAAGGTCTTGTTCACCAATCTCTGACTCATTCAGTTTCTCCAGGTTGGCTACTCTAGCCTCAAGGGCATGAACTTGTTCCCCGAGAGTTCCCTGAGAGCACACGCCCAAAATTTCTGCCCAGTGGGCAAGTAATCATACATGTGGCACTACCTGCAAAACACTGAATAGCCCACACTACCCAGCTGGCTTTCTACTGTCATAACTGGTTTGGTCATTTAAAGGTATTTTTGTGTTGAAATAGGGTGCTTAATTTAACCTGCATGATTATTTGGAGCAGGAAGGATACTGTGGCAGACCGCTCTCCTGCCAATGTGGAGCTTGTGGAGCCTTTTTTGGAAACACAGCCTGGATGGGTTCTCTCCTGTTCCCCCTCAACCCCCTGTGCTGAACTCTCAAGCTCAACTTCTCTGTTAGAAGCACGGTCCAAAAGCACAGGATACAAGCCCCCAGGAAACCTGTGTGCCCCTTAAAGAGTCAGGACTCTAATGAACCCTTTTGTACATCTGTGTCATTCAATGAGTTCATCGATGAAGTGAGATTTGAATCTGGAACCTTCTCATTCACACAAGGCTACTGTACTCACACTCTTATCTAAGACATCAAACTAAAACCAAAGTAACCATAGGGAATGTAATAGCAATGTTCTGACACATACAGTCCACATGTAGCTTGGACTGTAAACTAAATATGAGCAGTCAGTGTGATGCGGTAGCAAAAAAGGCAAACTCAGTCTTGGGTTGTATCAAAAGGGCCATTGCATCAAAATTGTAGGAGGTCATAGTCCGTCTCTATACTGCCCTAGTCAGGTCGCACCTGGAGTACTGTGTGCAGTTCTGAAGGCCTCACTTCAAAAAGGATGTGGACAAAATCGAGAGGGTGCAGAAGACAGTGACAAGGATGATCAGGGGTCTGCAAGGATGATCAGGGGTCTGGAGACTGAGCCCTATGAGGAAAGGCTGAAGGCCTTTGGAATGTTTAGACTGGAGAAGAGGATTGCTCTCTTTAAATATTTGAAAGGCTGTAATTTGGAGGAGGGCAAGGAGCTGTTCCAGTTGGCAGCGGAGGATAGGACCCGAAGCAACGGGCTTAAATTACATGCAGAAAAAAACCGGCTGGATATTAGGAAAAAACTTTTTCACAGTCAGAGTAGTTCAAAGGTAGAATCAGCTGCCCAGGGAGGTGGTGAGCTCCCCTTCAGTGACAGTTTCCAAGAAGAGGCTGGATGAATATTTGTCAGGGATGCTTTAGGCTCATCCTGCATCGGGCAGGGGGTTGGATTAGAAGGTCTGTATGGCCCCTTCCATCTCTGTGATTCTGTGATATAGTGAAATTGTACTGGTTTCTTTACAGAATATAAGAAAATCAATACAAATTTTACCCTCTATTCTGTGGCATTTTCTTCCTTTTAAGAATTGTGGAGAAAAGTATAAAATTACCGGAGTGTGGAAGGTTCTTCTGTAAGGCACTCTAGTAAGGGTTGCTAGAAGCAATGGTCATTTCTGCATGTCCTTAGAGGTATGGTTCACACTCAAAACTGTGGCAGCTTTTCCCCAAGCATTCACATGTTATCATTTGCCAACTGTGTGCATATTTTTTTGTCACTGCATTTTCTGCAACTTTACTGGGACCGCACTTGCTCTGATGTTTTGTTTTGTTGCGTGTTTACGGTGCGGGTTTTTTTTGTATTTTCTGGGATATGAATGGTTAAATCCAGGGCTTTTTTTCAGGGGGAACTCAGGGGAATGGAGTTCTGGAACCTCTTGAAAATGGTCACATGGCCAGTGGCCCCGCCCCCTGATCTCCAGACAGAGGGGAGTTTAGATTGCCCCTCCGGGGCAATCTAAACTCCCCTCTGTCTGGAGATCAGGGGGCAGGGCCACCGGCCATGTGACCATTTTCTCTGAGGGCAACCCACTGAGTTCCACCACCTCTTTTCCAAGAAAAAAAGCCCTGGTTAAAGCATTTCTGAAGAAACCTCCTACTCTCAGTGTCTGCCCAGTTCTCCCCCCACCGCCCCCGAAGCTCTTTCCTTTCCTCCTTCACATTTCCGTTCAGCTGCGGAAGTGTGCTTGCAACAGGAACTGCAGGCAATTGTGCATGTGCAAAGTAAAACAAAAACAAAAATTAAAGCGGGCACATTTGATGATGAAAGTGCTTAACCTCCCTTCCAAAACCGCTGTTGTTTTGGACTGTTTGGAGGCTGTCCGGCGACTCACAACAAAAGGTAAGCGCTTGTGGGGACTGCGTGTGGAGGATGTTTTTGGAGCGACTCAGCAAAACACTGACCTAAAGCAGGAGAAAGGCAGGAATGACAGGCTGTGCGGAAATGGCCAATGATGGGGGCCCATTCATTGAAGCGGTTACTGATGCAGAAGATGTTCTGTGATATAGGGTCAGCAATGCTGATATGTGAAGCAACCACACAGTTTGGAAGAGTCAGGGGCTTGGAGGTAGAACACATTCTTTTCATGGATAAGGTCCCAGGTTCTATGTCCAGCACCTTCAGTTAAAGGGCCTGAGGTAGAAAGGGAAGAGAAAGATCCTTTACTGTCACAGACCCTGAAGAACCCCTATCAGTCCATGTAGACAACGGTGAGCTAGATGGAGAAAGGGTCTGGCATGGTATAAGGCTATTTCATATAGTATAAAACATGGTTATTGAAAATCACATCATGTTTCAATCCTTTACAATATAAAGCACCTACTAAATATAACATTGAAATCGTTTTGTGTTGGTAAAGCTGTATCATCTTTGGATTATCAGCTCACAGCTCTAATAATGTGACTGTAATGAAGTGCACATTTATCCTACTGTCTTGCTCTGAGAATTTATGGTTCAAAGATTGTCTTTCTAATTCAGAAAGAGCTCATTCAGAGGAATTCTAGACCTCCACAAGTTTTCTTCTGCCCCCTGTAGCTGGAAGATAAATAGTATGTTCTACTTAGGTCTATTTCGTGAATATATGAAACTTATGCTGCAGAAGACCAGAGAGGTTAAATGTGTTTCGATAAGTTACACATGCTCTGGGGAGAGTTGTAACTGACAATTACATTGTAGATATTTGTAAATTGACAAATTTGTATTTCATTATAGTATTTCCTCTGTGTGTGTATGTGTGCACGCACATGCATGTGTGCACTCAGAATAATGTATGTTCAAAATAATAATCCTTATTATACAGAGGAGAAAAACATTTAAAACAGTAAAATGTTTTAAATGTCTTTATCCTCTGTATTTATATGTATACTAGAAACAAAGCCCATTGTGGGAAAAAATACAACAGGCTCAAGAAAGGGGAGAGAAGGCAGGCAGATATTCCCTCCTCCACCATCACTGATCCCAGCTGGTGAAGGAGTGGGGTGGGCATTGCCACCTGCTCCACACCTGATCTCAGCAACATGACGGGGTGGTGGGCTTGCTACCTGCTGCATGTCTGATACAGGCTGGGTAAGGGGGGGCAGGCATTGCCACCAGCTCCACTGCTGATCCCAGAAGGGGGGCAGGCATTACTGCCTGCTCTAAGCCTGATCTGAGGGGGGGGGGATTGGGGGATTGCTACCTGTTCCTTGCTGGGTGAAGGGAGGAGCGAGCACTACCTTCTGCTCCTCACCTGGTCCGACAGGTGAAGGCAGGTGGTGGGCTTTGCTATGTGCTCCACTCCTGATCCCAAACTGGGTGAACGGGGTACAGGCATTGCCACCTTCTCAGCTAATGATTCTGGCAGGATGAAGGGGGGCAGAGATTTCTGCTTGATTCCAACAGGTTGAAGATGGAGTGGGAATTTCTGCCTGCTCAGTGCCTTATTCCAGCAGATTAAAGGAGGCAGGCATTACCACCTGCTCCAGTAGATTGAAGGAGGTGGGCATTTCCTCCTGCTCCACTTCTTCTCCTTGCTGGGTGAATGGAAGAAGGGAACTGCTTCCTGCTCTGTGCCTGATCCCACCCAGGTGAAGGCACTGAGCAGGCATTGGCTAGTGCTCTGCTCCTGATGCCAGCTGAGTTAAGAGAGATAGTGGGCATAGCCACCTGCTCCAATCCTGATCCCAGCTAGGTTAAGGTGGGAGCGGGCATTGCCAACTGTTACGCTCCTAATATCTGCTATGTTAAAGTAGGGGACTGGCATTGCCACCTGCTCCACTCCTAATACCAGCTGGATTAAGGAGGAGAGCAGGCATTGCCACCTGTTTTGCTACTAATACCAGCTGGGTTAAGGCAGATAGTGGGTATAGCCACCTGCTCCACTCTTGATCCCAACTGAGTGAAGGGGGTGGGCATTGCCACTTGCTCTGCTCCTAATGATAGTTATGATAAGGAGGGTGTGGGCATTGCCACCTGCTCTTGTCCTAATACCAGTTGAGATAAGGCGGGGTGTATGTGCATTGCCATTTGCTCCACTCCTAATACCAGCTGGGTTAATGTGGGGGTGGGTATTACCTCCTCCTCCGCTCCTAATACCAGCTGAGTTAAGGTGGGGGTGGGCATTGCCACCTGCTTCACTCCTAATCTCAGTTGGGTTAAGGCAGGAGTGGGCAATGCCACCTGTTCCACTCCTAATACCAGCTGCCTGGAGGGGGTAGGCATTGCCACCTGCTCCTGTACTAATACCAGCTGGGTTAAGGAGGTGGTGGACATTATCACCTTTTCCACTCCTAATACCAGCTGGCTGAAGGGGGGAGGGCATTGCCCCCTGCTTCACTCCTAATATTAGCTAGGTTATGGTGGGGGTGGGCATTGCCACCTGCTCCCCACCTAATACCAGCTGGGTTAAGGCACAGGGAGGGCATTGCCACCTGCTGTGCTCCTGTTCCCTGCCTGGGCTTCCCACCATGACATGTTTTCTGAAGTGATATGGTGAGTTACCTGGCCTTTCCTCTGCAGCAACGCCCTCTGGTGGTGCACCAGGGTATAAAGTGAGTCATCTGAAACACGCTTACTCAATTATATAGTAAGATATTACTGTAAACCTCCCTGAGCCTGCTTCTGGGGAAGGTGGGCTAGAAATCAAATAAATAATAATTTTCAGTCATTAAAATGTTGGTGCTCAAAGCATGTGTAAGGGGATATCATGGATATCTTTTAGGTTGCCTAAAACAGTGTCAGTATCTTCAAGCTTTGGTATTTTCAAGCTTCCTAAACTTGAGCCAGTTTGGTGTAGTGTTTAAGAGTGGCAGGACTCTAAACTGGAGAGCCAGTTGGGTCAGTCACAGCTCCCTCAGACCTCTCACACCCACCCATCTCACAGGGTGATTGTTGTGGGGATAATAATAATACACTTTGTAAACCACTTTTGAGTGTGGCATTGTTGACCTGAAGGATAGTATATAAATCAAATGTTGTTGCTGTTGTTATTATAATCTTGGTTTCAAATTGCAGCTGCCAACACTGGAAAATATGTGTGTTGCCAATTCACACAAAATCGCAACCACATATATGGAGAGGATCATGGGTAGTGTTATCTCTCCTAATATGCAATTTCAGTGTTAACATTTTAACAACTGTTAGTGTGCAGACCTCACTCTGAGACCCAGCAGTTCCTGAAATTCATCTTGCCTTCATTGGCATAGATCCCACCAGAAGTGCCCTAGTGGTGGAGGGATTGCTTATCAGCAAAGCATCCCTTCCTTAAATCTCCTCTCCAGCTGCCATTCAAAATGCACCCTGAAATGCTTCTGCTTTGGGATGGGGACCACTAGGAACAACATGAGGAAAGAGTCATAAGTCTGCAGTAAGTGGTGAGAATCAGAAAAAAAATCACCCTCCTGTTATTGGAAATTTTTGCAGGATCCAAACTAGTAGGGAGTGAAGGATCATAAGAGAAACAGGATTGAAATTGATCGACTTAGGATCAGTACAGATTCTTCAGAAGGTCTACGCCCAGTCTGAGGGCCAAACTACAAGTGATAAATGGGTTGACCAGGTTGGACACTGGTCAGCTTCCCTCAAGTTTTGATGGGAAATGTAGGCAGCCTGGCGGAATGTTGGAAAAGCGACAGTTGAAAAGTCCATTGGACAGTTGGAGAGCCAAGCTGCAAGAGACAATTGGTGCAGAAGAAAAGGAATCTTTGAGCCAAGCTACAAGTGATGCCTTACACAGGTTGGACACTTGTCAGCTTCCCTCAAGTTTTGATGGGAAATGTAGGTGTCCTGGTTTTACAGCTTGGCTCTCCTTTACAGCTGCAAGACCAGGATGCCTACATTTCCCATCAAAACTTGAGGGTAGCTGACAAGCATCCAACCTGTGTCATTCGTCACTTGTAGTTTGGCTCTGAGTGAGCAGATCTAAGAAATCCAGTGTTCAACCTGCCCTTTCCAGATTTCAGCCTCTGTCCCACCATTCAATATTTTTCAGTAGAATCAGTTCACAGGTCTACCACTTCAGTGGGAGACTTCCCACTCACTGCCATCTCTGCCTGCTGCCACTCAGCTGGACAGCAAGGGGAAATGCTGGAGGATGGGAGGCATCAGCATGTCATTTTCAGGAGTACCCAGAAGTGACATGTTGCATTGGGTAACATACTAGCATTCACCTAAAACTCTATGGTTAAACCACAGAGTTTGGGGCAAATGCATCACCCTGGTCCAGTGCTGTGACTTCCTGATAGCTCTGAAAGTGATGCCATGGCATTGATGCAACACCAAAAAGGTATTGGCTAACCCCACAGTGAGCTCCTAGTTCTCACTATCATTTTCAAGTCACCTAGTGTAGAAGAATCAAGTAATGTGATATATTGTTTATTCATGTGTGGACTAGAACTTTCTGAATAATTAAGTGATAAGAAACTGGTGCATATGTGAACCAATTAGAGATGGCCATTGCAGAACTAAAGCATTAATCAGATGTAGCCCACAATTGTGTTGTTTTCCATACAATTTAGTGGTGGCATGTGTTGTTACTGCTGTTTTATTTCAACCAGCTGGGGTTATGCTTTCATTTCATTCTTCAAGCACAAAAAAATACAGTCTCTTCAATGATTTCTTTTCTTACATAGAAGAGCAATACCAAGAATACTTCACCTTTTAACCTCCACCAAATGCTTTGCAGTATGAAGGCCACAACAACTTCCTCAATGTATTGACTGAATAACAGGCAAATATTCTGCTGTCAAGTGAGTAAGAGAGTTTGCCATTCAACAGAAGTGCCAAGGGACAATTTGAGTTTGCAACTGGGTATACTACTCATCAGTTTCTATGCAGGGAGCTGCCAAAGCAGTCATGGCTGCATCTCCACATCATTGGATGTTTTTCCCTGGTTACACTATAGCAATTATTTGCAACTGGATTGGCTTGTCCACACCAGATTATCCATTTATGAATGATGTGTGGATACAGTCATAGGGTGACAGCATTACTTGTAGGCAAGGCTGCCAGCTTTTTACTGGCGAGATTTCTATGCCTTTAAAAGCAGCATAAGAGGCTGGGCACCTGCAGGAGTAGCTCTCATCTGCTTCAAAAAGACACAAGAGCCCTGCCAAGAAAAAAAAAAACTCTGGAAACCCCAAATACAGGACTGTATACACTGTATGCCAGAAAAACAACCCGTACATAAATCAAAGCCCAGACTGTTTACCAAGGAAGCCTCCATATCTGTGCTAAAATACTGACATAAATCAGAACATATTTACCTATTTTGCATTATTCCTTGCTCACCTCTAGCCTAAGAATCCTAAATCACAAATCTCAGCAGCAGAGTAGGAGGGGAAAGCCAAGAGACTTTCACTAGTAAGTGAATTAATGACTTCGAAATAGCGCAAGGACTAAAGCATCAGCAATGCCATTAACTGGCTAGCCTCATTTGGTAAACCCTATGATCAGCAGTCTTAGACCTTGTTTCAGCCAATAGCAAGTCCTTTAGAGAAAGATAAGTTAATGTGAACTGTTTGATTAGCACTAATAAGCAATTCGAATGACTCAGCCACTGCCCACTAGATGTCTTGCTAGGCAGAGAATAATAAACAACAGCAAATAGGTTTATATTATTATATGGGTAGGATTAGGGAGTGAGCAGATCGGCACAAAACTGAGCCCACACATTACCTCACCAAGCTAATGGCACAAATGAGCTTGCCAGGTGCTTGGCAATCTTCTCTGTTACAGTAGTCCAAGGCAAACAAGGAAAATAGTTGGTTTACTGAGCCCATAGAACCACTGAAGGGTTGGGGGGTGGTTGAGTTTAATTTTGGCTTGATGGGTCAAAGCTATGCAAGGCTGGCAAAATTCACCCCTAATGACAGAGGACAGTAAAGCAGTAAAAAGTAGCTAATCTGGATTCAGGTTCTGGGCCAGTCTTTTTACTAGATTAAAAAAAAAAAACCTTAGGGCAAGAATTGGCAACCCCTGTGTGCTGAACAATGGCATATTGTACTTCTTCGCTCAGCACACAGGGCCAGGTCTCCAGCCAAGCAACTGAGGTGAACTCCTGAAGTAATAACAATACTACAGGGGCTAGTGACATGGGAGAAAGCTATGGGCAGAGTTTATGTCCATTGTCACCCCAAGGTAATTCCCCGAAGCACCGGCTGTGTCTTTAATGAAGTACAACCCTCATCTCTCCCTTGCTATTTTCTCCGCCAGACAAACATCTTCACGTGTTGATGTGTTTTTTTCCACAGCTTGTCCCAATAAAGTTGTCTCTCTCTGGCTTATATTTCACTGCGCTGGAATGGTTAGAATGCTTGATTAGGAACTGGGAGGCCCCAATTCAAACCCCCACTCTGCCATGGAAGGTCACTGGGTGAACTTGGGCCAGTCACACACACTGATGGCATAACCTACATGATAAGGTTGTTGTGAGGATAAAATGGTGATGTAAGCCACTTTGGGTCCTTATTGGGGAGGGATATAAATGAAGTAAATGAATAATGTTTTTCCTATTAGGACTTCTGAGTCTTTAGTAGTTGCCAGACAGGAAGATACTAAGTGGGTCAGTGCTGAAGATATTATGTTAATAGCAGTAATGTCCTCAATCAATTGGATTTTCACCATTTTTTCTGTTAGTGATAGACAGAGGATGTTCCACATAGGTAATGAGGGTTATAGACATGTCATTTCCACGGTTTCTGGTTAGTTGTTTTTCCTTTTCTGTTATAAGCCTGATATAATCTTACTGCTTATTACTGCTTATTTTGGAATACTCTTGCTGGGAATCTGGAAGGGGAAACAGCTCTCTTGCTCAATATGCCAAACATCAAATATGTCTTCCTACAGATTGTAATGCATCAAAGCAGGAAGCAACCACTGTGTTCTCTATTCTATTCCTCTATCAGCCTCCTCACTGACCATTTCGGGAGCTGTATGCTTTTATGGCACCTCTAAACCTTGCCATCCAACATTCTATCTACTTTAAAAATAGTAGCTAATTTTTTTCCATTGTTCATGTAACTCACCTAGTCCAATCGAATTTAGCTCACGGAAGTGCTTTCTAGACATCTGATAGCTGAAACATGCCTTTTCTTTTCTGAATTAAAATAGAAAAGTACACTTCACTCATAAACCTCCCCCAAAAGGTTACTTTATAAAGGAAGAATAAGAGAAGTCAGCTCATAAAGAGACTCACCTTCTGAGTGCATGCATGAATCTGGCCACATGTTTTGATTCCAAGAAGGAATCCAGCAAAGCAATTCACACAGAGACACAACAGGCAGCCTCCGCTGAAAACAAGTAATTGTATTCAGTCTCTGCACTAAGTGCAGCTGAATGGTCCCATTACAGCAGAGGTATAAAGGTGGCAGAACTTCACACCCTCAGTGAAGTCTAACTTGAAAGAAGCAAGTAAATCATTCAGCAAGTCAGCACATGTGGATGGATAGTTTGGGCTCCCAGGAGCCTCATTTATTTAATTTATTTCATATGACATACTAATAATTTTTTTCTAATACACTACTCTGCCCAGGCATGGTGGTGGTGGTGGGAAGTGTCCTCAAGTCACAGCTGACTTACAGCAACCCTTCCTGGAGTTTTCAAGACAAGACACTAGCAGAAGTGGTTTGCTGTTACCTCTGCAATCCTGGTCTTCTTTGGAGGTCTCTCATCCAATGACTAACCAAGTGGCCCCCCTTAGCTTTTGAGATCTGATCTAATGCACTATTCTGCCCAGGAATACAGTTTGCAAATTGAGAGCAGCTGTGGCTCAGTGGTAGAGCAACAGCTTTGCATGCAGAAGATTCCAGGTTCAGTTCCTGCAACCTCCAGTAAAAAGGATCTGGTAGGAGGTCACGTGAAAGACTCTTGAGAGCCACTGCCAGTCAAAGTGAATAGCAATGACCCTTGATAGACCTGATTCAGGGTCAAGCTAAACGAGATGCCAAGCACGTGTTCATTCCAGTGTCCAGTGATGCAATTTTACCTGGGAACTGTGGTTTTCAAAAGTTTATCTCATTTATAGTCTGCCTTTCTCATTGACACTGAAGGCGGATTATACAGTGTGAGATTAGTACAGACAGTATTAAGAACATTTCCATAAATAATGCCATAAGGTAAATAGATACAACTTCACAAAAATAGCATTAGCAAGAATCCACTACTACATAGTGATGAAGTCTATGGTTCCTCTAACTCATTAGCTGATCATATGAGATCTCTTCCCTACAATACAGACCTCCTATGTGAGTGAAAAGCCTTTTTTGAATAATTTGGTTTTGCATCATTTTGCGGAAAGTCAGGAGAGTGGGGGCTCTCCTGACCTCCTCAGATAGAACTGTGTGGGATCTCTGAGGGAGAGGAAGGGTTCCCTCCATCCCTCCGCAGCCTCTGCTGATTGTTTTCCTCCCTCTCCCCACACTCTGGAGGAAGGTAGCCCACAGCCCCAGACACGTGGCCAACACCGTGCTGCCACCTAGAGTGGAGGGGAGAGAGGTAGATGGGGGGTGGGAGAGGAAGCCGGCCAAGCAGCCAGCAGAGGTGGTGGAGGGCCGCAAAGGAATCCTTTTCCCACAATAATCCTATGCAGCTATGTCTTTGAATACTACAGTTCTCAGGTAAATTGCATCAAATAAACACTGGAATGAACCCTTGCCTGGCATCTCATTTAGCTTAACCCTGAGTCTAAAGGTGTGTCATGTAATAGCATATTTGTTGTAAGTACTTTCCAAAGGCTTGTTGTGTGTTGGCATCAGGGGTTGGGATTTTTTAATATGTTGCCATTCTGAGTCTTTGTGTTGCTCATTTTCATTGCTAGTATTTATTTTCTTTATGGCTTTTTTACCTCATAAACCCATTACATGCCATTATATGCCAAATGGGATGGGGAGGGGGGTTAAGTCTAAACAAGAAGATGTGAAACTTGATAGTATCTCAAGTTGGGATATTTTCCTTCTGTGGCCATGAAGAAACCTAAGAAGCTCTACTCAGAAGTAAATCCAATTTTATCCAATGGGGCTTACTCTCAGAATAGTGTTCATAAGATTGAGCTTAAATGTGGTCAGCCTACAGCAAAAAGGCAAGGAGATCACAGAAACAGTTTTTCCATATCAAGGAAAATTGGTGGTGTTGGAGTAATTTCTAGCTCATTGCAAACAGAATTTCCACAGAGAAAGTTTACCTCTATGTCGAATGAATGACCTGCATACTTTACATTTACAAGTTCCATTTCTGAAATTCTTCATAAAAATGTATGAAGACATCTTAGGATTTTGTGCAGTTCTAAACTCAGTTACACCTTTCTAAGCTCATTGGCTTTAAGGGGTTTAGAAAGGAGTAACTCCGTTTAGAATTGCACTGTTAGTGGTCTTCATCTGAGGGAAAAGAACCTATTTACATTTTCAGATTCAGACTCTGTATTTATCACTTTTCAAATTAGCAGAAATACTAAACATATCATTTTATAGCTTTTAAGAGAAGGAAAGTGAAATTTGTAAACATTTCTTTTACAAAAGCTATGTAATAAGGCTTTTCCTGTCAAAAATATGCAAAGGAAAATGAGAGGTTTTCTGTGTGCAATCTGCCTGGGTCTTTTTAGTATGTGTTTCTCTCACTCACTCGCTCGCTCTCTTTTTTACGTTGCAGATAAGTGAGAGATCTTTAGAGCTGTAAACCAGCATTCTGGAAAACAGTTTTATCTAATATTTATAGCACACCAACTTAATATAATTTATGTAACATTGGCTTGAACGTGACATGGAGCAGTTACTTTTAGAAACTCATGAAAGAAAAACAGCACTGTTTTATCCATTACTTCTCATGTACATTTTCAAGGTGGAGATTTTGTTTTAAATTAAGAAAACTGTTACCATCAAAAGCTTTGGCTTGCATAAAGAACTGATCCTGATAATGCTCAGCGAAGTAAAAACTAGGGTTGCCAGGTGTCACATTTTCTGCTCAATAGTCCAGTTTTTTTTCTTTCTGTCCAAATAATAAAGCTGAAAAAATATGGACATTTTCTAATGGAGTAAGCCTGAAACCACTGTGGCCAAGTTCCATGCATGCATGCTTTCTTTCCCTCTGGATTGCTAAACTAGGGTCACCTCCATTAGCTAGAAGGAGAAGTGAAACTGACAGAGCCTTCAAGGGAAGACGAGGAAATAAACAAACCCTCTGAGGAGCTAACTTTGCTGGCTCTATAGAGAGGGGAAATTGATAAAGCCTTCTGATCTGTCTTTTAAAACATGGCTTCCTGGTTAACATTGAGACTCCATTCACATGAGCATTCTCGTATAATTCGTCTATTGTAGTTTAGCTCTATGTAACTTCCAGAAGTGACGTCCTTGCACTGCCCATAGGAATGCCCCCATGCTTCACGCAGGGCCAATTTCAACCCCAAAGGCTAATTCTTAAAGATTCAGCTCTGCACAAAGTGCAGGAGTGTTCCTGTGGCCAGTGCCATGATGTCACTTCCAGAATTGACACTGGTTGTCAGGGAGACCCAGCAACCCTATAATCACAGCTGAACCCAAGCTGCTTGCCTTGTTTCATGAGCATGGCCATGCAAGTCAAAATGTGCCTCCCATTTTGTTGTTGTTGTTATTGTTAGATTTAACACGCATTGCAAAACACAGTTTGGGTACTGGTCTTCATGAACTTCATATTTTTCAATCCTTGTTTTTCAACCCCCCAAATTCACTTCTGCTTTGTATGAATCAAACCCTGATTCTTTTAAATGCCATTTTCTGTTTATATTTCCTATCATACACCTTTCACCCAGCTGGCTTCAAGTGGAGGAGTGGGGAATCAAAACGGGGTCTCCAGATTCAAGTCCTGCCACTCTTAACCATTACACCAAACTGGCAAAACTACACCAATCTTAAAACTGTGTAAACTCTTGCAAGCAGGGTTACACATGTTCTTGTAGAAGGTGCATGCATTCACTGTAACATATGAACTGGGCTAGAGATCTTTCCCTCCATGGAATCATTCTGTTGGATCCAAGTCTATGATTGGTTTGTCTCCAAATTTTGTTAGTTGCTAGACCAGTGACACATTGTTTTGGGCCTTGAGAACCACAAGTAGAGCTATGCTCCCAGAATGTATCTTTCTTACTCACCTTACAATAATAGCTCGGCCCAGAACCTAGCAGCAGCCTTGGAACTTGAAGGGGTAGAAAATTCAAGCTCCAATGCACTCTATCAAAACGCCAACAGCAACTCTCTCCCTCTCCACTGTCTGCAAACTAAGCCAGAGCTAGGAGCCCCCCTCCCCCTGCCCTTTGCTCCCTTGTAACAAATTTGGAGCTCCACACTTGAAAGGAAGACCTGCCTATCAAGCTAAATTGGGCTTAGATTGGGGTTTCTGGTGTAGCAGAATTTGGGGTTCACCAAAGATTGAGACCAGACAGGATTTTAGGAAGGAATGGAAGTTTATTTGCCAGCAGGACCCAGTGCGACTAAAGTCACAAAGAACTGAGTCCCAGCATAAGGAAGCAACCTTCTTGATATAGTTTCGTTAAGCATAGCATACAGTTATATCACATTATGTGGTTACCCACTGCTACACTGGGACAACAGCAGGAGTTCAGACAGAGTTCAAACAACCCCTGCCTAAATTGCCAAGGGAATTGATTGCAGGTGCCAGACTGTCTGGCTTGACAAACAGTTTGCAATGACCACCTGTTCATTTAGAATGGGGCCTCACGAACAGCTTGTTCGTGAACAGCAGATTGGGCATTTGTGGCTTTTTTTTGGTTCATGCCCATCTCTATTTATGGCTTGGGGCCTTTTGAGGTAAAATGTAGAATGCAGACTTGGAGAATGGTCTGTGACTCAATGGAAACTCCATGGAAACACCAGTAGTATTGTCTTTTGCTCATACAAGGGTTACATGCCGCACATTATCTTGGAGAAAAAGGAACAAGAGAATGCATCTGTTGCAAATGTGACAAATACCTACTATTCTTTTTTTCATCATTGGTCAGTCAGATCTCCCCCAAGAAAGCCCAGAAGGCCCTTGTGGCTATTCCTCCCTCCCATCAATAACTAATGTCTGCCTTGGCTAAAGGTTTTCATCCTAAGCGAGTGTCTTGGAGGAGGAAATTTCATAAATTAATTTACAGTGAAAACACAGCAGTGCTGTATCAGATTACTGCATCATGTACCAGTATTTCTGTAAGAAAATCTGACCATTAGAGAGTGTGGACTGAGGGAAATTATGTTAAATAGAGAAAAATGATTAAGTCCACACTGGTTTGCTTCCCTGTCTAAAAATATATACATATAATATGCATCCCTTGGGCCAAATGGCTATGTTCTTATTGAGAGTAATGTTTTAAATATTACCCACTAATATACCTTCATTTCTCATGCAGAATCCAATTTCTATTTATTTGACTTAGAGGTTACGAGAGGCATGTTTTTTCAAGCCAGTTCAATAGCAGAATGCAAAACTATGGACGTTTACACTGATTTGTGGTAATCTATCATTTACCCACTTGTTCATGTTATTGAAATATATTGCTTTCCCCACCACACACACCATATAATTTTCTTCTGGTTGTTTCAGTGCAGGATTTCCATTACATACATTCCCATTGCATAAGCCTTTTGATTCTAATCACCACTTCCATTCCCAAGTGATTCAATATTAGCTATTGAGATTTTGTAACTGCCTGATGCGAGAATATACCATAACTGCTATTCAGGTTTTTAAGTGTCCATACGCAGGAGGATTTGTTTTGTTTTATTTACTAAACGGCACTAGAGAACTATAGCCAATGATCTGAGTTGCTTATTTCAAATCAATATGTAACTTTCATATGAATATACACCCATCGAGAAACACTGGGTTGAATCAGCCAGCTTTTTCACACAATCTCACTTAATTCCCCTCCATTACTGTCACCCTCCATCCCATATACCTTTGGTCTAGGCTGGTCTCCTGATCCCAGCACAGCTGATTTGGAGGACCAAAGAGACCCCTTGCTCCTTTTTTCACTAGCACAAAAGTGGTTTAGACCCAACCCACTATCTTCCCGAAATAATTGACTGCAGACAGTAATGTTTATAAAAAATTATGTCAGGTTATTATTCTTGCACCTGGGTGTCAAATGATCAGAAGGAGGGAGAGAGAAGACAGCAGGTACGTAACTGACATGAAGGCTTACCGATCATTAGAGTCACATGCAGATTTTGCCAGTCAAGGGCCATTTCCAGATGGCTTACCTGGCTCCAGAACGTTGCGCCATCTTGCAGGGAAAACACGATATTTCACGTTTTCCCCGCAAGATGGTGCAACGTTCCGGAGCCAGGTAAGCCGTCTGGAAACAGCCAAGGAGATTCATGGCACTAATACATCTGTTTTTCCAAAGTATTGTTTACACTAACCATATGTCTTGTTCACTGAGTTGTGGAGTGGGCTTTGAACAGCAGCAGCTCTTGTTTCCTAGGTACTCTGTTCTCCTAGTGCTGCACCCCATGGGAGGGTATGAAGGGTCTGTTTTTAAATTAAAGTGGAGCATGCTGGTGAGTGGAGATAAACTCCGCCCCTTCCCTCCCCATCCCTTTCTGCATCCCATTCTTTCATCATAGACCTCATGAGCTGGCTTACTTCCACTCTTGGGGAAAAGTACTACAAGCACTGGAAGACAGCAAAAAAAGATGCAAACGGGGCAAATTTTAGATCCCCTCAGCTATACATTGTTTTTAATTAAAAATAAGACTTTCAGACACAGCTTCAGACATGAGGAGATGGACTGTCATGTAAGCATCCCCCAGTACCCTATATCTAATTCTGAACACCCACACACAGCCCATGTAGATTAATAGAGGTGTTCAGTGATGCCGTCCTTCTGTCCCCCCCACCCCAGCCCTGCAGCAGCAGACACCATCTTCAGTCCCTGCAGCACAGCCTCGGGCAGCACCTCAGCTGTAGGAGCCTCTACAGACCCCCAGGCCTCCCTCACCCTCAGGCCAGTCACAACCGACGCCCGGGCACAACTCTGGGGAACAGCCTGCAGCCACTCAGCAGACTCACCCTTCTCCTGCAGTTGCCCAGACGGCTCCACCTCATCCAGGAGATTGCCATCAGCACAAGCCAGGCAGGCAGAGGCCCCAAGCTGCCAGGGGAGCCACTGGGGAAGGTTCAGAATCAGTGGGGATGAACCAAGCAGAGAGCAGACCAAATGTCCCGCCCTAGGCTGGGATGGAGTGGGTGGGGCCAGGAGACTGCAGAGTCTACTCAGCCCTCCTATCAGATAGCCTGGGAGCAGGGCCAGTCAGGGAGACTGGGTGGAGATTGGGGGCAGAGCTAGGGAGGTGCGGCAAGGGGAGGCCTTTAAATTCAGGTTCTTGTGATGGTTGAGGAAGATTTTGCAGGGAGAGACAGCTGAAGTGTGCTGTTACTCCCAGGGCAGGAGGAGGCGGCGGCGGCGCAAGGTGGTGCTTCCCTGCCTATCTGAGGCTGGTGGACACCTGCTTGGTGAGATGGCAGGCTGTTGGGGTGGGCAGTGAGGGAGGAGCATCACACAACCACAGTATCGAGGAGTGAGGTTATGCATAACACCAATAGTAACTCTTCAACATTTCTGGTGGAACCCGTTTTTAACAGGATGCCTTTTAAAATGAACATGTTGTTTAAAAAAAATTCTTGCATACAGTCCCAGTCTTTAGGCTGGGAGCAGGGCCAGTCAGGGAGACTGAGGGGAGACTGGGAGCAGAGCTAGGGAGGTGGGGCAAGGGGAGGCCTTTAAATGCAGGTTCCTGTGAAGGCCAAGGAGGATTTTGCAGGGAGAGGAAGCTGGAGCATGCTGTTACTCCCAGGGCAGGAGAAGGAACAAGGTGGTGCAACCCCCTTCCCTGCCTGTCTGAGGCTGGAGGACACCTGCCTGGAGAACTGGTAGGATGGCAGGCCTTCAAGTGGGGGTGCCAGTGAGGGTGGGCCAGGCACAAACAAGAGTAATTTAACTACAAACCAGGGGACCTTCCAGGTTTGCATACACACATACACATTATCTTTGATCTAAAGACAGAGATCACGACCACAAGATCTTGGCAACCATTTTTGAAACCAGGAGCTGCTGCCCACCACACTGTGAGCTAGGCAAGTGTGGGAGGAGGAGCGGAAGCCACCACCATGTGTGCAGGAGGAGGGGGAAGCTGCTGCCCTTCCTCCATGAATGGCAATATTGACAGGCAGGCAAGGAAGGGGACAGCAGTACAGAAGCTGCCGCCCCTCCCCAACACTGCATGAGCCAGGAAGTCAGTGGCTCAGTAAGCAGGTGAGCAAGGGAGAATGGGAGGTGCTGCTGCCACGCTTTCCTCTGCCCAGCCTGCCCAGCATCCTTCCAATGCTTGCCCTGAGAAGAGAGCCACCAGCTTGTTTGCTTCCCGCCCCCCCCCCCCGGCCATTGGGCTATAGCTTCTTGAACTAGTACCACCTTCACCCCCTCAGCCCTACCTTTACCTGCAACTGAATCCAGCTGAAGTGACTTACTTTCCATTTGTGGTCCTCCTGTGCATCCCCCTGAGCTCTGGGTATACAAAGATATAGGAATGTGGGAGGGGGAATCAGGAAAGAGGAGAGAGAGAGGGCTGCTTGCCCCCAGCCTCCAGCCTTGGCACCTCCAATGCCCCTCCCTCCAAAAAGTCTTGCTGCTTCACCAATTTATATATTATGTCTGCCCACAGGTAATCTTGGATTGCCAAAAGTCTACATCTCTTTTTTACACAATCAAGAGTTGTAACTGTCCCGCCCACTATTAAGATCCCCTTCTCAAGTTTGCTCTCTCCTGCAGAAGTGATAGACATGCACAAAGCTTCTTCGGTGGTGACACATTGTGTGTGCAGTGCCCTCCCCTTTGAGGCTAACTGCTTGCTTTTCCTTTAGATGTCAAGTTAAAATGTTCCTTTTACCCAGGTTTTAAACTTGAAGCTTCCAACTTTTTAAAGCTGTTTTATGATCTGCTTCTAAACTGAGGACAGCATTAGTAATATACAAGCAGAGGGCATCTAATTTATCACTCTCCCACTATTTCCTCTTTCTCTTTCCTGGCAGCCCCCATTAAGATTACCATTTGCCTGGTGGGACCGAGGGATTCCCCACTCCCAGTCTCCACCCCCACCATCACTCACCTGGCTGGAGGATAAGAAAGCACTCTGGAGCTCTTCCTTATCATTCCAAGAATAACATAATTCCCAGCATGACAAGGAAGGGAAGGCCTCCATGCGGGGCTGATTTGATGAGGGGGCCTTTCTTTCCTTGTTGCATTAAGTTCCCCCATCTCCTCCTCTGCACCCCCTGACACCCCCCATCCCCTGTATTTTGCTCCAAGGGACCTGGCAAACCTAGCCCCCATAGTCTCTCCCCTTTCCTACTGTTTTCTCTCATTCCCATCCACCAATTAACCTATCTTTATATGCCCCCATTTTTGGGTTCATCTCCTTCCCTCCCTCCTGCAGCCTCTACCCAGGAAACCTATGTCCAATTTATTCTCTGGTGCTTTGCAAGGGGTATCTCACTTTCTCTTGTATGCCCCTCCCTACACTATTTCCTCTTTCCCTTCTGATAGCAGCTCCCAGATCCTCATCTTTCCCAGATTCTTTTTCTCCTTCCTAGTCACCCATGAACCTACCTTTCATGTGCCCCATTTTCAGGTACATACATTGGTATTTATTTGCTTCATTTATACAGCACCTTTGTCTTCAGCATTTTTTCTACCATGGGGAAACAAACTTTCATGATTTTTCTCTCCACCATTTTATCCTCACAGTAGCCCTGTGAGGTAGGTTAAGCTGAAAATGTGTGACTGGCCTAAAGTCACCCAGTGAGCTTCCATGACAGAGTACAGATTTGAACTAGATCCTATTCTGAAACTCTAACTACTACACCTCACTAGCTTTCATGGGGTTGCTACTAGACATGGGCACGAACAGAAAAAACAAACAAACTGGTGTTCGTTGTTTGTTGCCATCCACGAACAATGAACAACGAACACTGAAAAACATGACCTGTTGACCTGTTCACGAACATATTCGTTTTTCGGGGGGGGGGGCAGCAGGCTCTCCTCCAGACATCAAGATCCCTACCGCACCACTCCCAGAAACCTACCTGAGCAGGCACCAGGAAAGGTACCAATAATAAATAATAGCTTGGCCCAGAGCCTGGCAGCAGCCCTGGAACTTGAAGAGGTAGATCCCCACAAAGAAAATTCAAACTCCAATGCACTCTCCCTGTCTCTTTCTCAAAATGCCAACAGCAACTGTCTCTCCCTCACTGTCTGCAAAACTATCACTAGGAGCCCCCCTCCCCCCTGCTCTTTGCTTCCTTGTAACAAATTTAAAGCTCCACACTTGAAAGGAAGACCTGCCTATCAAGCTAAATTGGGCTTAGATTGGGGTTTCTAGGGCAATAGCAGGAGTTCAGACAGAGTTCAGGCAGTCCCTGCCTCTGGTTGCCCAGGGAATTGATTACAGGTGCCAGACTGTTTGGCTTGATGAACAGCAATGAATAAGGCTTGCAAGGACCACCTGTTTGTTTATAATGGGGCCTCACGAACAGCTTGTTCACGACCACTTTGCATATCACTATTGGGCCAGCCACGTGCTCTCAGCCTAACCTACCTCACAGGGTTGTTGAGTGGATGAAATGGAGGAGAGGAGAACGATGTAAGCCACTTTGTGTCCCCATTGGGGAGAATGGCAGGATATAAATGAAATTAACAACAACAATTATAATACTTACAGACACCTCTCTTGGATACTGTTCCAGGTTAGTGTTTCTCCTGTCTGTCCTGTCTTCTGCCTTCCTAATCACATGGATTATCCCACACATTTAGGAATCATATAATGAATGGAAATGGAAGAATATCATAGCTTTGCCCATGTCATGATGATACTACTGGAAATAAGTAAATAAAACCACATGGATTGACAGAACCAAGAAAATCTGGCTACAGGATGACACTGAAAAGCTCGGGCAGTTGTCCTTCTTTGACTGTGGGGCTACAGGAAGTCCATGACAGCTGTGACCTTCCATGTCTGCCTCTGTGATTTCAGCTGAGCCAAGACCCCAGGGCCAGTAAAGGCCTCATATGCAGAAAAAGGAGGGATTTAACTGCCTAAGTGAAGATGCATCTTTCATCAAAGTCAAAATATACATTCTAAGTGAGGAGGAGTTTCAGCTTGGCACTGTGGTTAGGCATGGTGAATATTCTATCAGTGATCCAAAGGAGTTAACCATATTAGTCTGTAGTTGCAAAACAGTAAAGAATCCAGTAGCACCTTTAAGACCAACTTTATTGTAGCACTAGAAACAAAGCCCATTGTAGAGGAAAATACAACTGGCTCTAGAAAGGGGAGAGCAGGCAGGCAGGCATTTCCTCCTCCTCCTCCTCCATCACTGATTCCGGTCGGAGAAAGAGGGGGCTGGGCATTGACACCTGATCCAGACCTGATCTCAGCAACGTGAAGGGGTAGTGGGCTTTGCTACCTGATGCACATCTGATACAGGCTAGGTAAAGGGGGGAAGGCATTGCTATCTGCTCCATTCCTGATCCCATCCGGGAGAAGAGAAAATGGGCATTGTTTTCTGTTCTGTACCTGATTACGTTTGGGTGAAGGGGGGCAGGCATTGCTGCTCGCTCCAAACCTGACCCAGCTAGGTGAAGGGGGGTTGGCATTGCCACCTGTTGCCTGCTGGGTGAAGGGAGGAGTTAGCACTACCTCCTGATCCTCGCCTGATCCTGACAGGCGAAGGCTGGAGGTGGGTTTTGCTACATGCTCCGCTCCTGATCCCAACCGGATGAAGATGGTGCGGGCATTGCCAACTTCTCCTGATTCCGGCAGGTTGAAGGGGGGGGGTGGAGATTACTGACTGCTTGGTGCCTGATTCCAACAGGGTGAAGATGGAATGGGCATTGCCACCTGCTCTGTGCCTTATTCCAACAGGTTGAAGGAGGTGGACATTGTGACCTGCTCCAATTCTTGTCCTGGCTGGGTGAAAAGAAGAAGCGAATTATCTCCTGTTCTGTGCCTGATCCAACCCAGGTGAAGGCACTGGGCAGGCATTGGCACTTGCTCCACTCGCAATCCCAGGTGGGTGAAGAAGGCGGGCATTGTCATCTTCTCTGCTCCTGATCCTACCAGGGAGAAGGGGGTGGGCATTGCCACCTGCTCCGCTCCTAATACCAGCTGGGTTAAGGCAGAGAGTGTGCATAGCCACCTGCTCTGCTTCTGATCCTAATACCAGCTGGGTTAAGGTGTGTGTGTGTGGGGGGGTGGACATTGCCACCTGCTCCACTCCTACTGCTAGTTATGATAAGGGGGTGGGCATTGCCACCTGCTTTGCACCTAATACCAGCTTGGTTAACACAGGGGCGGGCTTTATCACTTGCTCTGCTCCTGATCCCAGCTGGCTGAACGGGGGGGGGGGGGATTGCCACCTGTTTCACTCATAATACCACCTGGGTTAGGATGGGGATGGGCATTGTCACCTTCTCCACTCCTAATACCAACTGTGGTTGGGGTGGAAGTGGGCATTGCCAATGTTTTGCTCCTAACATCCACTGTGTTAAGGTGAGGGATGGGCACTGCCACCTGCTCCACTCATAATACCAGCTGGGTTAAGGCAGTTGGTGGGCACTGCCATCTGCTCCATTCCTAATACCAACTGGCTGATGGGGGGTGGGCATTGCCACCTGCTCTGCTCCTAATACCAGCTGGGTTAAAGCAGAGAGTGGGCATAGCTACCTGTTCCGCTCCTGATCCCGGCTGGGTGAAAGGGGGTGGGCATTGTCACCTGCTTTGTTCCTAATACCAGCTAGGTTAAGGCAGGGGGTGGGGATTGCCACCTGCTTCACTCCTAATACCAGCTGGGTTAAGGCAGGGGCAAGCATTACCTTCTGCTCTGCTCCTGATCCCAGCTGGCTGGGGGGGGGGCAGGAATCGTCACATGCTCTACTCCTAACACCGCCAGGGTTCAAGTGGGGATTGACATTTCCAACTCCTCTGCACCTGACACTAGCTGGCTTAGGGTGGGGGTTGGCATTGCCAGGTGTTATGCTCCTAATATCCGCTGTGTTAAGGTGGGCAATGGACATTGACATCTGCTCCACTCATAACACCAGCTGAATTAAGACGGGGTGTGCATTGCCCCCCCACTCTGTTCCTAATACCAGCGGGCTGAAAGGGAGTGTGCACTGTCACCTGCTCCACTCCTAATACCATCTGGGTTAAGGCAGGGGGTAGGCATTGCCACCTGCTTCATTTCTAATACCAGCTGCCTGAAGGGGGCGGCCATTGCCATGTGCTCTGGCACTAATACCATCTGGTTTAAGGTGGTGGTGGGCATTGCCACCTGTTCCACTCCTAATACCAGCTGGCTGGAAGGGAACAGGCATTACCCTGTGCTCCGCTCCTAATATTAGTTGGGCTAAGGTGGAGGGTGGGCATTGCCACCTGCTCTACACCTAATACCAGTGGGTTAAGGTGCAGGGACGGCAATGTCACCTGCTCCGCTCCTGTTCCCTGCCTGGGCTTCCCACCACAGCATGTTTTCTGGAGCGATATGGTGAGTTACTTGGGCTTTCCTTTGCAGCAGCGCCCTCTGGTGGTGACCAGGGTATAAAGTGAGTCGTCTGAAACACGTTTACTCAATTATATAAAGTAAGATAAGCTTTTGAGAACCACAGCTCTCTTCGTTAGATGCAAGATGCTTGAAAGCGTATGCAACAATAAATCTGATTAGTCTTAAAGGTACTACTGGCATTCTATCAATGGCATTGCAGTGATGAAGGCTCCTTCATGAATATAGTTCATTACTTGATATTGCAATCCTCAGGTGATAAACATGCTTGTTGCAACCCTTCAGAGTCCTGTTGATTCCACATCATCACCTCTTGTCTGATCACACTTTTTGAAAGACTTCTGTTTTTTCTAGAAATTGCTGCCTCATAAACGTTGGTCACCCACCTGCATCCTGTACTGTGAGTCCCAGAAACCAATCAGTCTTAATCATACTATTCATGTTGATTGGAAATATCTCAGGGATTTAAAAACAAAACAAAACTGGGCAACTTGCTGTTGTTATAACTAAAGTAATTTTGGTTAGGTGCAGTGTTCATTCTCTGGATTTTTTCCCCTTAAAGGGTGATGGCTGCAGAGAGACAATAAAAGTTGTTGACATGAGTGGCTTTGCTTAGGAAACAACATGCTGGTGTCTGCAGGTTGTAAACTAATGTCTCTAGTTCCAGGTCATCGTGTCTCTATTTCCATCAGGGACATCTGCTTGTATGAGCTAATGGGGGAAACATCAAATGATGTTCTGAGCTCAGTGCAAAGATGGCTCCCTGCTGAAGAATTTAAGAAAATGCACAGCACAGCTGTTAGGGTCCTCCCCCCTCCCATGCGCTTGTCAGCTGAGACAGCCAGGTATATGCAAGGTGACAAGAGAAGTTAGCATCCCTATTATGCCGGAAAAAAATAATATCCAGCTGCGTGGATGTGTAAACTCACTTAGGCTGTTCAGAGAATTCAGTTCAAGCCAGCTGAGAAGAAAAAAGAAAATCCCATACATTTCATCTCAGAAAGAGTAAATTTCTCTGTTGCCTGAAATTTCACTCAACTAAACTGAGGATATCAATGAGAATGTGCCCTTCCCCTCTCTTTCTCCCCTTCTTTTCCTAATATCCTTTCCCTTTTCTTTACAGCACACTTCCTTGTCCTAACTCTAGGGTTGCCAATTGGCTTGGAGAACATTATCCTGCCCCTTTAATAAGGGCTTAATGTGTGGTAATGAGCAGATGGATTCTGTGTGTGTGTCAGGTTCAGGCATGCCCCACCCCTCACATGTCTATTTCTGCCGTGGTGGCACTCACCTGCCGCCTGCATGACTTCTGCTTCTTGGCTTTTGGGTCCACTCCACCACTGTTGGCCCACTAGCCCCTCTTAGCTGCAGGGATACTGTCTCCTGAAGGTTTCAGAAGTGGAGTGATTGGGCCCTGGATACTCCCCAGGGGCCCCTCCACAACCCTGAGTAGACTGATCTCCACTCCAGAAACAATCCTGCTCCTGCTCCTGCTCCTGCTCCTGCTCCTGCTCCTGCTCCTGCTCCTGCTCCTGCTCCTGCTCCTGCTCCTGCTCCTGACTCCCTTCCCCACTTGTGGGTGGATCTCCCTTTTATCCCCTCACCATTCCTAGGCACCACTTCTTAGCCCCACCCCCAACAGCTTAGATGCTACCCTGGCTGCCTTAGGTAGCCACAGCTGTGCCTGTTTTGCCCCCAGCCTCTCCTGGCCCTTTTCCATCCCCTCTAGCCTGTTTGCTGGGTTGCTGGGCTGTAGTTCTTCCTGTGCCTGACACTGGGTTGAGGTAAGGCCCTGTGCCACTGTTCTGCTGCCTGTGGTGGCATTGGCTGTCTGTCTCTGCCCCTGTGTCCTCTTCCTCCAGCTAGGCTGGGCTGCTCTAAAGGCCTGGTTGGGAAGCTGGCAGTGGCTAGGACCCAGGAGCTGCCATCTCACCTGCCTCCTGCCGAGAACAGCTTGTCAGCACCTGGGCCATCTAGCCTGCCTCCTGCTGACAAGGGCTTGTCAACACCTGGGCCCTCTTTGGCGTTCCAGTTCTCTGTTGGTGCCTTTGCTGCTTGTTTCCTCCTTGTCAGGTGAGTGTCAATGGTGGCAAGGCTGGATGGTGAGGCTGCCAGTCTGGGTTCTGGGTGTGGCTCTGAGAGGGTTCCCAAGTCTGGCCTGGTTGCTGGACATTGTGACTCATTAAACCTCAATTAAAGGGACAGATCACTTTTCTCCAGGCCTGTTGGCAGCCTTATCAACCCTCATATTCACACTTTGCTTCCTCTGTCCAGATCCCTTCCCCATTAAACCAACCTTTTTCACTCCTCCCTCTCCCTTGCTGTATCTCACACACAGTTCTCTTTTTGTAACTCTTTTATCTGTTGTCTGTGAGGGAAAACATGTTGAGGAAAAATAAATTGAGAATGAAGTTTTGATTGAAATCATATATTTATTTAAACTGATTTTTTTACAGGAAAGAAACATCATTCTTTAAATAATCTGATTTTCAAAATTAAATAATATAATACAAACAAACATGTTGAAGACTACACTCATAAGTGTTTAAAATTGAATCCATTGTCAACGATATTAAATTAAAGCCTTCTTTTCTCTGCTGAGCCAGGAAAGGGGGGTGGGGGGGTGGAAATCTGACTTCTGAGGTAAAATACCACGCAGTAGCCACTTGGTATATTTAACAGTGAGTTGATGATGGAGATGGGGTGTCTGTCAGGCCAAAGGACACTGGGATTTAAGCAGCAATCCTATACACACTTACAAAGGAGTAAGCTTCACTGAAATTCTGGGATTCATTGCTGACTAAACATGCTTAGAACTGCTTTATAAATTTGCATTTCCTGTGCTACCAGCCCTTATTTCTGGGAAGTTCTGGCAGAGCGAAATAGAAATTCTTAATTTCCCAATTGCTCCCTTATCTCTAAGGCAGCAATTGGGAAATTAAGGGCAAATATTAATAGTCAAGGGTTTGGGATTATATTTCTAACAGTGACGCCCTGAAAACACTTTCTTGTGAGTAAGCTCCACCTGAGTGGATTCTGAGTAGGGTGATACTGAAAGTACACTTAGTTACATACCAATAATTGTTGTAGCATATTTAAAATAGCAGCTGGTATTCCTCTTTATGGAGGAATAAATGAATTAGAATGCCAAATGCTTGATTTAAATCAATTGTTTATATCAGCTTTTGGGGGTGATTTAAATCACCTTGATTTTAATCACTTCCCTCTCTCATTGGATAATTTTGGATTAAAGTTGCCAACTTTTGGTCTTCAAAACACTTGGTCAGTAGGGCAGTGACACAGGATATAGCCTAATAGATTAAAAGATGGGATTAAGGGGGAAATTTCCTTGATCAACAGATCTGGTTTATAGAAATGATACCTAAAGCGAGCAGCATATTAGTAGGACAGCTAAATAGATAAATAATACCTGTTAATTAAACAATATTTAGTTTTCAGTCAGTCTCATTAATGTTAATTTATTTCTGCTTACTTCTCCCACACAATCATGTATAAAGGTACCTAATTATGTGGGAAAAGCTAAATGCTTACCAGGCTATGCTTGCAGAAAGCTGGTAGACATTAATTGATTTTTAAATGCCTTGAAAGTTTTTTTCCCCCTTCTTTTAATTGAAAGATAAGTTACAAGTTCATTAAAAATATCTAGCTGAAGAAGTGGGGGCACAAGATGCACCTGTGGGATTTCAGCCCATCATGAAGATCTGAAAACTGTAGGGCTTCTGTTAAAGAAGTTATAACCCTAAACAACTTTGCTAAATATTGATTTTTCTTAGTTTCCCTTGTTGCTTCTGCCCTGAAACCTATAAAATGTGGACAATGCATGGAAATAAAGTTAACAATATAAAGGGAAACCCACGGGGGGGGTGGGGTTGAATGCAAAGCCATGGTTTATTTCAATTATGATTATGATTTAAATTATGCTTTGAAACCAGGATTTGGCTCACAGATGATTGTTCCCCTTCAGGGCGGCAAAGATGAAATTAACAAAACCTCCGAGGAGTGATCTCTGCCAGCTCTGTCATTTTAAACTACACTTCCCAGCTAACATTACGAGCCTCCTCATGGAAAAGGTCTCGTGTAGAGAGACTCTTGGAAAATATGATTCACACACACACAAACTATCTTCAGTGTGGGAATTATCTTGTGGGATTCCACTGGGCACAGTTTTATCTCCCATGTTATTCAACCTATATGTAAAGCCTTTAGAGGAAATAATTAGTAGGTTTGGAACTGGATGCCAGAGAACAGAGCTCCTGAAGGACATTGTTCTCCCCTTTCAATGGGGTTCAATTGACCCTTGCTGACTCAGTAAATACCCTAGAGCAGTGATGACGAACCTTTTTGAGCCCGAGTGCCCAAACTGCAACACAAAACCAACTTATTTATTTCAAAGTGCCAACACTGCAATCAAACCTGAATACTGAGGTTTTAGTTAAGAAAAAACAACTCATACAGTTGTCCAAACTAATTAACATCTCTCTCTCTCTCTCTCTCTCTCTCTCTCTCTCTCACTCACTCACCATGAATGAAAATAAAGCAAGTGAAATCAAAGCAGTTTGCCCTTCTTTACACCAGCAGCCCAGTTTGCAGTCAGTCAGTCTCTCTCTCTCTCTCTCTCTCTCTCTCTCTCTCTCTCTCTCTCTCTCTCTCTCTCTCAGGAGTCACGAATGAAAGTAAAGCAAGTTAAAGCAGTTTGCCCTTCTTTACACCAGCAGCCCGGCTTGCAGTCAGTCAGTGTCTCTCTCTCTCTCACTCACTCAGGAGTCACGAATGAAAGTAAAGCAAGTTAAATCAAAGCAGCTTATTCTCCTTTAGAAAGCCAGCCCCCAGCAGCCCGGCTGCTGCCTCCACTTCCTACTGCTAAAGAGAGGGGCAGCAGGGAGGCAGCATTGAGGAAAAGGAATCACGTGGGCAGGGCCAAAACCGATGTGATCTCTGCTCAGAGCTACCGGAACGCTGTTCCAAGCATTCCCCCTCCAAATGAGCCCTGGACCTAGCGATCTGGCAACTTGGCTCACGTGCCCACAGAGGGCTCTGTGTGCTAGCTGTGGCACGCGTGCCATAGGTTCGCCATCGCTGCCCTAGGGGGTTATACCGCTACTAGAGAAACACATCAATGCAACTACAAAAAAAAGTCTTCTTACAATTCAGTCTAGACTGGAAGATGGCCCCCTACTTGGACATGGCCGATCTAGCTACCTGGATCCACACCACAGTAACATCAATACTAGACTACTGTAATTCAATCTACATAGGTCTCCCCTTGAAGTCAACTCAGAGATTCTAAATAATATAAAATGCTGCAGTTCAGTTATCATTAACAGCAAGTTGGAGCATGCATATTATTCCCATTCTTCAGTCACTCCATTGGTTTCCCATCTGTTACCAGGCTCAATTCAAGGTATTAGCTATCTCATAGCTATCACCTTCATGCCCTTGCTCCCTCTTATCTACTAGCCCCTCTCTCCCTATGCTCTGCCATGTCAGCTTTGCTCATCTGAACAGGGGGGCCTTCTGCAGGTGCCAGCCTGCAAATGGAAAAAAATCAACAACTGTCAGTTCATGTGCATTCTCTGCTATGGCCACTACCTTGTGGAATGGCCTGCCTGATAAGGTTAGGAAGGCTCCTGTTCTCCTGGTTTTCCACAAACTATGCAAAACAAAATTATTTTGGAGGACATTTTTATGCAGGTAGGAGGGCTGTACTGTATTGAAATGGTTCAGAGAGTTACTTTGGAAAAGGGATAGGGACTGCAGACTGTACTGATTTTTGTTGTAACCTATTGTGTTATTTATGGGATGGTCCAGCCATTGAGTAACTCTATGCAATCATCCTTGAGTCTCACAGAAAGGTGAACTATAAATGACATAAATACATAAATAAATATATAAATAAATAAGACTTTGCTTAGCCCTTGCTTCCTTGCAAGACTTCATTCTCACAATACCCCTAAACATTGCCTGCTTTGTTAGATATATATATATTTCTTCCTCATGTTTTCTTCCAGCAAAATGAAGATAAGAAAACATTATCAGGGGATGAATAATATCTACTGGAAAAAGTTCCACACCGTGAGCAAGTGAAAATGTAATGGACCAAACGTGGAATCATGAAGGCAATTAATTAGACCCTTCTGGTCAAAGTATTCAGGCAGAAGTAAAATGCGTTTGCAGAAGTGTTCACTGTATAGTGCAAGTGAATAGAATATCGATAGCTGGAATGGTACCAGTGTTTACATTCTCCTCACACCAGGATTTACTGAAGTGTAGTTTAGAGGTGGACATTTTCTCTGAGGCACTGGATAGCCTGAAGCGTACACATTTCTCTGTTCTTCTGTAGTGCTTTGAAAGAGCTTGTAAGGTGTACTTAATATATTTGCTAACCTTTCTTCTGCTTTGACAGGTAGATCTACAACAAGTAAAGTCTGTTGAATTATGTGGACAGATGGTGTGTGCTTACATTTGTGTCTTATTTTCATATGGAAGGGGTTTGTATGCTTATGTTTGTGTATATAGATGCATAGATAGGTAGGCAGGTAGGAAAGCAGGTAGACAGAGGAAGAGCCCTTCTTCACACGCCAATGTAAGAACAAACGTGGGGTGAGTGGGAACTGGAGGTCATGGCTGCGTTCAGATGTAGCAACAAACGTGACTGACTCCAGATATAATGGTTAAAAAGAAGCTTTAGAATCCCTTGGGCTAGAGTGCTCCCTGCACTCTCCTGAGCAGAGGGGCAGGAGAGGTGTGCACTACTTGAAAGACTGCTGAGGCTGGTTCCTACAGATAAGCCATTTCACAGACAAAACATATTATAGATGAAAATAAGGCGTTGGGTACATGTAACACTCCTGTTCCGCCTCTCAGGCCAAGCTACAAGTGACGAATGACACTTGAACGGCAAGTGAACAGACTCACATGTATTCCTCCCTGTTCATTTGTGCCCCACTTGCACTCCACTTGCACCCATGTGATCAAGTGGAGCGCAAGTGGAGCGCAAGTGAACAGGGAGAATACATGTGCAGGCCAAGCTACAAGTAACGAATGACACTTGAACGGCAAGTGGATTGAGTGAAGCGCAAGTGGAGGGCAAGTGAACAGGGAGAAATGCACTTGCCGTTCAAGTGTCATTCGTCACTTGTAGCTTGGCCCTGAGTCTGTTCACTTGTCGTTCAAGTGTCATTCATCACTTGTAGCTTGGCCCTCAGATTCACTATCTGGTCTTCTATTACCCACTGATGAAATCACATCACCACCTGAGGTTCACTGTGCTCATTTACCCTGAAAAAGCATCACTTGAACTGACTGAAAAACAAAGTATTGTTTGTTGGGTTCAAATGTATTACAAAAACATAATTGACCAATAATATGCTTATCGTGTTCAATTGTGCATGATCATGTGCAAGAGTTGAAAATGAACCTCACCAGCCACAGCAGCACATGCTGTAGATGGTACATGGAGCTTCATGTGTAAGACTTTATCATTAGTGGCCTCAGCTATGGGGCTACCACGACAACTTCTCTGGGCAGCGTCCTGTTTGGGGCCCCATTATCCTGGCTGGACTGTGCAAGTTTACTCTAAGTCTCTGTTGTTGCTTGTTGGGGTCTGCAGCTCTGTGCACCAATGAGAGAGGACAGGAGGGGTGCTGGGTCACAGCCAGTCCCGTCCTAGGCAGAAAGCTGCCCTGCACAGCTGCTCATAGCCTCTTGTCACTGACCAGGGCAGCAGCAGCTGCTCTTTGCATGAACAAGCCCAAGGGAGGGAGAGTTTTTTTGGTGCCCATCTTGAGCCCACTCTTCCTCCACTCTTCTTTGGATGGTGAGATGAATGAGGGAAACAGATAACTAGCTAAGCAGTGCTGGTGGCTGCCCCACCCTCCATGTGCCACTTTGGCCTTGAGTAAATTGCCCACCAAGTCCTTCTTCCACTGTAATAACAACAACAACAACAGATTTATATACCGCCTTTCAGGGCAACTTGATGCCCACTCAGAGTGGTTTACAAAGTATTCTATTATTATCCCCACAACATAACTTTCTGTGAGGTGCGTGGGGCTGAGAGAGCTCCAGAGAACTGTGACTAGCCCAAGGTCACCCAGCTGGCTTCAAGTGGAGGAATGGGGAATCAAAACCGGCTCTCTGGATTAGAGTCCCGCGCTCTTAACCACTACACCAAACTGGCTCTGTGGCACTGAGTAAGTCATTTCTCCATCCAATTAAACTGAACAGAGACAAAACAAATGAATAAATAAATATCCAGTGCCACATGATGTGTTGATGCCCCCAAGCTTGGAGAGCTTTTAAAAGGGGGAGAACTTGAGCCTCTTTTCAGAGTGGCTGAGTGTGATTCGGACTGTAGGAGGAATCATACTGGTCATAAGGATACTCCATTCAGAGAAGCCTTGGGTCTGATCTTCCTGGCTGCTAATGCAAGTTAGGAAACTTGTTAATTTTTCTAACTATGCTGCTGGATGTGTTTTAGATGAAGCATGTTTTTTTTAAAAAATCTTGTGATGGCCTATGGCTAATGACCATAAATTACTGCACCGCACTGATTCAGACAATCTTTAAAATTCTTGAAGAATTAGACAAGACTGGGTGCCTAGCCAGGTCCTGCCGAACAATCTTGATCAGCCACTAGATCAGCCTTTGATCAGTCACTAGATCAGACTTTAAAAAGCTGCCGTCAAAAACTTATGTTAAGTTCCTAGTCCTTACTGTTGTGGGTCTTTTGATTCATTGTCAAACACTTAAGAGCAAAATGTAGCTTAATTTCAGTTTTTTCTACTAGCACAACATGATGTCACACAACTCTCTGGTGTGGGGAGATACGTAAGGAACTGAGATTCTTGAAATGCAAGGGTGATGAAGGCTCCTTACCCACTTTTCAGAGCCTGCCTTGTGATGGGGATAGGGAGCCAGCAAAGCACTGTGGTTAGAGTGCTGGATTTGGACCTTGGAAATCCAGGTGAGCATTCTCAGGGCCAAGCTACACATGACGAATGACACTTGAATGGCAAGTGTATTTCTCCCTGTTCACTTGCCCTCCACTCAATCCACTTGCCGTTCAAGTGTCATTCGTCATGTGTAGCTTGGCCCTCAGTCTGTCGTAAGCCTGTCACTCTCTGTCAACCTAACTTACCTTGTTGTGGGAATAAAATGGAGATGGGGAGAATCATGTAGGCTGCTTTGATTCCTCACTGGGGATAAAAGTAGGGTATACTTATCTTAAATAAATGAATGAAATTAATGTCACACACAGCACCTGTTGCACCAGCGTTCCTCCCTCTCCTTCCCAGTTCCTCTTTGTACTTTTGGTTTGGGAGCAGCTGAAGAGATCCACCAGAAACCACTTACTTATCACTGGCTATGGGCATTCTTCCTGCATGTGTGTGTGCAATGTGCCATCAAGTCACCTCCGACCTATGGCGACCTTATGAATGAAAAACTTCCAAAATGTCCTATCATTAATAGACTTGCTCAGATCCTGCAAACTGGAAGACGTGACTTCTTTTATTGAGTCAAGCCATCTCGTTTTACGTCTTCCTCTTTTCCTACTGCCTTCCACTTTTCCTCGCATTATTGACTTTTCCAGAGGATCTTGTCTTCTCATGATGTGACCAAGGTACAATAGCCTTAGTTTTGTCATTTTAGCTTCTAGGGAGAATTCAGGTTTGATTTGATCTAGTACCCCCTTATTTCTCTTTTTGGCTGTCCATGGTATCCACAAAACTCTCTTCCAGCACCACATTTCAAATGAATAAATTTTCTTCCTACATATTGTGTGTTTGCCAATGTATACTACGTTATATGTTAGACCTTTGCGTCAATGAAATCAAACAGTTACCTGTAGATATCAGTGCTAAGAGACAGCATTGAGGAAGGAATTAGAGCTAAGCAGCAAGAGACAAATTACAGGAGGAGCACGTGAAGGGAGTCGCAATGTTAGCCAGGAAGCTGAGTTTTAAAAGAGATCAGAAGGCTTTGTCAATTTCCCCTGTCTACGGAGCCAGGGAAATTGCTGCTCAGAAGGTTTATTATTTTCCTCTTTGCCTCTTAGAAGGGGAGGTGAAACTGACAGAGCCTTCCAGAGCCAAAGCGGAAATTAACAAACCCTCTGAGCTGTGCTCTCCCTGACTCTGTAGAGAGGGGAAATTGACAAAGCCTTCCGATCTCTTTAAAACTCAGCTTCCTGGCTAACATTGCAACTCCCTTCACATGCTCCTCTTCTTGTAAGTCTTGTAGCTTGGCTCTTAGCCTCTATGCCCTGCTTGTTATAACCTCCAGATGCCTTTCTTTCTCTACAATAAATATTTCTCATTTCTCCTTTTTTGACAATTGTCTTTAAGCTGAGTACAGTGGAAAAAGATACCATCATCTGGCAATTGCACAGGCTGACCCATACCTGAGGGCCAAGCTACACATGACGAATGACACTTGAACGGCAAGTGTATTTCTCCCTGTTCACTTGACCTCCACTCAGTCCACTTGCTGTTCAAGTGTCATTCGTCATGTGTAGCTTGGCCCTGAGACTGCCTTTGAGTGGTGGGGGGGACTTCCCTCCTTGGCTTTTTCCCAAGGCCCCAGAATCCCTAAAACTGCCCCACATGTACAATAGAGTAAAAATGCAAGGTTTAACTTCTAGGACAATGGTGGAGGAGGCTGAAATCTGAAAAAAAAACAGCTTTAGCAAGCAACACGTTAACATCATTTTTAGAATACATTCACCAAATCTTCCCAGAAGTCAAAATATGGAAAACAACTCGCTAGAGATGGGTACCAGAAAAATCAAGATTGCTTTAATGGGGACCATTGGAACACATGTATCCCAGTGATATAATGCATCACATTTATTTTATCTCATTCATTGCTAATTTGTTTTTCATTTTGTATTCATCAGTTACAAATTTATCTGCATTCTTAATCTTTTAGCAAAAGCCAGTTTACCTTTTCTTTATTATCTGTGAAATTCACAGAATACAAATGAGGTGTTATTTGAAAATGGAGCCCTCCAGTCCTATTCTAAACCATCCTTGGGAGATTTTACTCCTTATAAATATGGGCAAGGGAGATTCTGTTTCTAATGCTTATGCTTGGCTCATTTTTAAATATCTTAACATGGCTTCTGTTTCCATGTGTGATACTTAATAGGGGTAAAATCTGAAACTTGTCCAGGTTCACATACATAAAGGCTCTCCTTCCTGAAAATGGAAGGGGGCAGGAAAATTACATAAATGTGGTCTCCCAGGGAATGAACTTCACTGAAGATATCCTCCCCACCCCAGTGCTCACATAACTTTCCACGTGTGGTGCAATCAGTGACTACTCTACACTGAAGATTGATTAAATGTATGAACATGGAAGTGATTACAAACAAAAACAGTGTTGAGTTTATGTCTGAGTATACAATGAACTGGATTGTACTCATGTAAGGACATCACTTTGTATGGGTCTTATTGCATCTATCATTTGTTTGCTCTTGTCTGCCTCCCCCCACCCCACATTCCACCATGTGATACTATCAAGAATAATGACATAACACATCCCAAGGTTCTCTATAGCTTAACTCTAAAAGGTACAGAATTGCATCTAGAGCATTTGCCATCCGTTGGCTACAGCTGAAGGCTTATGGATATAACTAATTTTGCACAAGTGTTTCAGACAGAACAAGCAACTTTAAGATTTGTACCAATCATTCCAAAATTTGCAACATCCACCCAGAGAAGTGATGAGTCTACAAAACTGCACACGATTACCCAGGGGTCACTTTCCACAGAACAAGCCTGGGGGTGGGGGGGGGGCAGGATGCTTACATACAGTCCTCATGAGCTGAACCAAGTGCTCACATGAAACGAGTCACCCAAATGAAATACAAACACAGGAACTAGCCCCTGCCACAACACCTTGTTGTCAGCTCTGTCTCCCTATCTATGTGAGTGACACTATCACAATACTCAGCAACATCAGCTGTACCACAAAGAGCCTATTAACTTGCATATTCTCTAATGCAACACGTCATCATCTGCCAGCACCTGTCATTCTGCCACTTCTATTGGCCAGACTAGACAGTTTCTGTGCAGGAACATTACTGGAAACAATCTAGATGTCTGCAGTGGGAGGAAGAATCAATGAAAATATGCAGTGGAGAGGCCATGGCTCAGGGGGAGATGATCAGAAGCCCTAGGGGTCAGTACCCAATATCTCCAGTTAAAAACATCAAGTAGCAGGTGATGTGAAACACCTCTGAGAACCAAGCTACAAGAGGCAAATTGTATGAGGAGTACGTGAAGGGAGTAGCAACCTGGGAGGCTGAGTTTTAAAAGAGATCGAAAGGCTTTGTCAGTTTCCTCTCTCTCCAGAGCCAAGGAGATCACAGCTCAGGGGGTTTGTTAATTTCCTCTTTGCCTCCAGAAGGCTCTGTCATTTTTACTTCCTAAGAGGTAAAAAACAAACCTCCTGAGCAGCGATCTCCCTGGCTCTGTACGGAGGGGAAATTGAAAGAGCTTTACGATCTCTTTTAAAACTCATCTTCCCAGCTAACATTGTGTCTCCCTTCACATGTCCGTTCCCGTGTAATTCGTCTCTTGTAGCTTAGCTCTGAGACCCTGGAAAACTGCTGCCAGTAGGGCTACCAACAGGCCGGAGAGGAAATGTCCTGTCCCTTTAATAGAGGCTTAATGGGATGATATTTGCCAGGTGATGTTATTTTCCTCCATGCCATGTAAATCTTCAGCTGCCCATTGCCATACATAGGATTGGATCCAGCCTATTCAAGTCTCACCCATTCCCTTTTACAGCCCCATCCCATATGACTTTTGCTCATGCAGGTACTATGATCCCAGTTTTTGTGGTAGTCAAAGGGGACCCTTTTTTACCAGTAGAAAAGCTGGTTGGATCCAGCTCATTAAACTTTATTAGTGTGACAGGATATTTTCCTCAAGCCAGTTGACAACCCTAGCTGCCAGTCGAAGCAGACAATACTAACCGTGTTTCTCCTTGTGCCTTTCTACTGGTTGTAAAATGAGATCTGGATTGCACACACGATAATGGTTATACTACTCACTGCAATTTCTTGCCTGACTCAAAGGGTGTAAATACTTTTGGAAATTCCACAAAACCTTCTTATCCTGACAATTATTTTTCAGTGACTCAGGTTCAGCGTATTAGGTGGCTTTAATTTACAACAGTCTTATATTGAATTAAAATGCTAGTGTGTCTGTTTAATACATGTGTTTTGTGAGTAAAATATGGCTCCCTCGCTCTCTTCTAGCTCTGCTTCCTAATTAATATGGGTCCTGAGACAAATAGTGAATTAGATACGGTTGGAATTCTGGAAATGCAAATGTACCTCTTTTTTAAGCGGGTCTGTATTTTGCAAACAGCGACTAGGTGCTCAATTGAAATGTGTGGTCTTGCACTGTCAGCAGGAATACATTCAGTTCCGCTAACATTCTTCCTTGAACATGCATTGGCAATGCATAAACATGAAATCCTCCTTCTTTTACTCTTTGGAATGATAGCTGACTAAATCTCATGCTTCGTACACATCTTGAATAGAAGCCACTTCCCTTGTGTGGGTGGGTGTGCAGTGACAAAGCCAGCTGCAGGCAGAGAATAAAATGTGTCTTACCTTAGCAAATGCTGTTCATGCTGACAGGGCACCTTCTAGATTCAGCGCCAACATGAGAACACTAGCTTCCTGTCAGACTGTCAGATGCTAAAACTGAGCACCATAGATGTGAAGCCACTACAGGTAATATATTGTAGCTACTACAGCCACTACAGGTAATGTATTGTAGTGGCTAAAGACCAAACTCACACATGTCACCGAAGATCTGTCTTTGGATTGAGGCACAAGAACAACAATGGGAAGATGTGGATTGGGTGGCAGTGCTAGGGAATGGAACTTTTCTTTCCTGTGTCATTTCCCCAATTGGAGGATCCCCCATTCCCAGTCTGCTTTAAGGCCTGGAGGAAGAAAAAGAGAGACACAGTATGGGCACTTAGTTTTCTTTCCCCCCATGTCTTAAAACATACAAACATAAGAACAGATGAAGAGCCCTGCTAGTTCAGAAAAGTGGTCCATTTAGGCCAGCAAACTGTTTCACTCAGTGGCTAACCAGTTGCTGTGGGTAGCGCATAGAGTCCAAGGCTTTCTCCTCATGTTGCAATCCTAACCCTGAATGGTGATGGTCCCCTCAGCCTTTCATACACTGCCACTCACCCTAAACCACCCTTCACTGGTTTGGGGCCTCCCAGGCAAGTAAAGGCTAGATCACCACACGCCCCTTGTTTAGCTTCCACTATAGAACGCCTGACCCAATCCTCACAGCATCCCCTCTCTCCTCTTCCAGAGGCTCCGCTAGACAGGCAGCCAGGTCCTGGTAGATCCCTCCCCTCACCCAGCTACAACCCAGGGCTATTGGGGAAAGGAAACATAGAGGTTATTTTCCTGATATTCACTGCCACCATTTAAACTTGGCCTATTTAACGTGACCAGAGTGTTTGAGGTCTGTGTGTGGGATAATTTCCCTCAGCCAACGTTTTCAAGCGAGCCAAGGGTAAAAAAAACAAAAATGAACTTTATTTACAAGATGGAACATAGCAGTGAACAGATTTTAAACTAATAAACAAACATGAGTTAAACAGAGAATGTTTCAAAGCAACAGAACAGGTTTGCAATTAGCCAGCAACGTCTCTGCTGCCTGTCCTCAGCGGAGTCAAAACCCTTTTATTTTGCAGTAGTTCTCAAAAGCCTTCTCTCTCTCCCAAGGACACTAAATCTCATTGGCTCAGCATTCCACCTGCTCCTATAGGCGGTCTCTCAGGAGAGGCAGAGCTGGAGCCAGTCCTATACATCACACCCTGGTATTCAGAGATCTCTTGCCTCTGAATATGGAGATTCCCTTTAGTCACCATGGCTATAACCATTAATGGACCAATTCTCCATGAATCTGAAAAATCTCCTTTTTAATGTCACCTGTGCTAATGGCCATCACTATGTTCACTGGTAATGAATTCCACAATTCATTATAACAACAACAACAACATACATACATACAATTTATATACCGCCTTTCAGCATGACTTAACACCCGCTCAGAGCATTTTACAAAGTATGCCATTATTATCCCCACAACAAAACACCCTGTAAGGTGGGTGGGGCTGGGAGAGCTCCAAAGATCTGAGGAGTGGGGAATCAAACCCAGTTCTCCAGATTAGAGTCCTGCGCTCTTAACCACTACACCAAACTGGTTATTTACATAGTGAATTCCCAAGTCTGATATACGTATGGAGTAGAGATGGGCACGAACAGAAAAAAACCCGAACATGATGCCCATTGTTCATTGCCATGCACGAACAGGGACTCACGAACAACCACGAACATGGTCCTGTTCACGAACATGTTCATGGTTGGCTGTTTGTGGGGGCCAGCAGGCTCTCCTCCAGCCATCATCCAAGTTTGGTCAAGATCCCTATTAAACCACTCCCAGAAACCTGTCCTGAGCAGGCACCAGGAAAGGTACCGATAATAAATAATAGCTTGGCCCTAGAGCCTGGCAGCAGCCCTGGAACTTGAAGAGGTAGATCCCTATCCCACCGCACACAAAGAAAATTCAAGCTCCAATGGACTCTATCAAAATGCCAACAGCAACTGTCTCTCCCTCTCCGCTGTCTGCAAACTAAGCCTGAGCTGGGAGCCCCCCTCCCCCTGCCCTTTGCTCCCTTGTAACAAATTTGGAGCTCCACACTTGAAAGGAAGACCTGTCTATCGAGCAAAATTGGGCTTAGATTGGGGTTTCCAGGGCAACAGCAGGAGTTCAGACAGTCCCTGCCTCCGGTTGCCAAGGGAAATGATTGCAGGTGCCAGACTGTCTGGCTTGACGAACAGCAACTAACAGCAATGAACAAAGCTTGCAATGACTACCTGTTCGTTTAGAATGGGGCCTCACGAACAGCTTGTTTGGGAACAGCAGATTGGGATGTTTGTAGGTTTTTTTTGGTTCATATGGCTGTTCGTGCCCATCATTTTGGGTGGGAGAAACCCATCCCTGGGCATTAGTGGGGAAGGTTGCACAATGGAGGTAGCAGTGCTGTGTACAGTTGCACTGTGCACACCCAAATCTTTCCAAATCAGTACTCCATGTGGAAGGACTGATCTGGCTAGGTTTATTTTCTTTACTCAGACTGTGGCTTTGGCTAGAACACAACTTTATTCAACTCCTGCTTCCTCATTCAACAGTGGGTTACGCTTTTAGTAAAAAATAGAGAAAAGAAAGAGGGCCATGCCTGCCCTACCCCCTACCCGTCCTCCCTATTGGATCTGATGGCACCCATCTATCCATGGGCTCTGTCATGTTTAAGATATGGCCTTATTAAGTCAAGAAGAACAGATCAGGTGAAATCAACAGCAGCACATACATAAGCCTTTTCTGTGGTGGCTCCTACCCTGTGGAACAGCCCGCCTGAGGAGGTCAGGAGAGCTCCCACTTTCCTGGCTTTCCGCAAGCAATGCTGTCTAGGCATTTAACCCCCTGGCCACCATTCCAAGAGCTGCTCACAGCCACTCAGACCCCGAACAGCCCTCCTGGAGTTTTAACCTGCCTGCTTTCACTTGAGACTCGCCAGTCTCTGGGTTCTTTCTTTGGGTGGATTTGCACACAGCTGGTCAGTCACTCAAGACTCAGGCTTATATATAATGGTTGTTTATTAGCTTAGAAGAGTGTATGCAGGGTTGCAGGAACCACTCTACTAAGGCACAAGCAGAAGGCAATGAAATAACAAACAACTTGTCTGTTCTTTACTAAACCTGACTAAAAACTTAAGCTTGCTAACCTGCATTTCTCTGAAGATGCTTGAGGCTCATACTCACAAACAAGGTCCATAAACCATGCCAGGCGGGTCTGGTCATTTCAGACCTGGCATAGAGCAAAGCATCTCACATACCGATGGAATTAGATAGTATAGAATGATCCAACGAAGTCTCAGGGGCCAAGCTACAAGTGACGAATGACACTTGAATGGCAAGTGTATTTCTCCCTGTTCACTTGTCCTCCACTCAATCCACTTGCCGTTCAAGTGTCACTCATCATGTGTAGCTTGGCCCTCAGTGCGAGAGTATAATGTGGTGGTGAGTACAGTGAGGAGCTGTCTTTTTTAGTAGCATCAGCCAATCAGGGCCCACTTGCTATCAGCGTTGCTAGCCTGAGAACAGAGAAGGAGGACGTGTGGAGCCAAGACTCCCTTGTGTCTCAAGGACAACTTGCGTGGGCAACTGCTCACAGGTGCACTTAATTAACTGAGGTGCACAGTCCACTCCCAGAGTGACAAGCCAAAACTGGGCCTGTGAGATCTTAGAAGCCTGAACCAATGTACTCAATTGGGCTCAATATGGCTCTGCTAGACAGATGCAAAACTGAATTATTCAAAAAGGCTTTTGTATTGTAGGGAGGGGGTCTCAGCTGCTTTGCCAATGAGTTAGGGACTATAGACTTCACCACTATGTTGCCTTATGTACTATCTGTTAAATATGTGCTCTTATGAGCTACTTGTGTTTCATGTTGTCTAATGTCTTCCCTAGAATTGCTTATGTCCTGTTTCAGCTTTTCTTCAACTCTGTATTAGATTCTTGCTAATGCTATGCGTTGTAAATTTGTATTTATTTACCCACGACATTGCTCATGGAAATGTCCTTGATATTGTCTGTACTAATCTCACACTGTGTAATCCGCCTTGAGTCTCAGTAAGAAAGGTGGACTATAAATGACATAAATAAATAAAAATAAGAGCTCAATGCAAAGGATCATAGTATGCTAATAAAGGGGGAAATTGTTGCCTGAAAAAAATCATAGAGAATTGTATTGGACTGGTCTGTCTGGAATGAACGTCTACTGGAGGGAAGATACAGATTGACAAGAAATGCAGCAGCGCCATGGTGCTGGTCTGTCTCCCCTCCCCCCATCACAGCACCTGGACCAGTGAGTTGATCACTGTAAGGAACAGTGCTGCTGGGAAGGGTGAAAAGCTGTCTGTGTTCAATCAATCCAACTTGAGAAAAAGCCCCAGAAGACTTCAGTCTAGTATTTCATGTCTCGCTCTCTCTCGTTCTGTGTAAATGGCAAACATGTAAATCAATGAAGCTTCAGTTAGTTCACAGTTCCCACCTACGCATCAACCAATGTAGTTTTCTCTTCAGGTTCCAGGATCTGTCAAAACAATCCGATTCTCCCATGGCCTGCCTGTGAGCCATCAGCCTACTCCATCTCTGCCTGCCTGGCCTGCACAGCAAAATGAAAACTTTTAGGTATTGGGGAGCAGAGGAGAGTTATTAGGCAGTCTGCCTGAACTTAGGTGATGGAGATTGGTGGTGATTAAGGCAAGAACACCCCATTTTGCAGTGGAATGTTGAGCATCGAAAGGAAGCATTTGCCACCTGCCCCGCACTGTGGGAACAAAACTGCAACGCTCGAGGAAACATGGCAACAACACACAACAGACACAAGGGTAAGAATAATGTATTAGTTTGGCAGTATCATCAGTCATCACTTGGAAAAGGGGGAAAAAAGGAACATAAAGCAGGATTTCAATTTAATGCCATCACTGTGCTGTGCTGGTTAGTTTCCTGACATAGTGTACACCTGCTGACAAGCGCCTTCCTCAGGGTCCATTTTTGTGTCGCTGTGTGTGTTGTGGTTATTGTGCTTGTGGAAAAACTCAGTGGATCAACGGTTTACACTAGGAGGGGGGACTAAAGATTGATGCAGTTTTTAGTCATGTGCAAACACAGCCTTGGCTTCTCCCCCTAACCCATCCCTCATTAAAAGAATAGCATGCACACGCACAGCCACCTAACACTAGTCTTGATGCCCTTCTCCAAGCATTTTTCATAAACATAGAACTCCATTGTTATACGTGCTCACACTTGGTGGGTCTATGGTTTACAGGGAGCAGTGTGTTCTGTGCAATTTTGGTACTGCTAAATGAAAAAACAAAAACAAAAACAGCTTCCTCAAAGAGCCCTGAGGTCCTCGTTGAAAAGAATGGGGCCAAATCTCATGTTAATGGGGGAAAATGGATTAGATTCAAACACCCTACCTCCCCCAAATAATGGAAAAGAGTTCATTCAGAAACACCAGATTTGAAATTACTTTTTTTTCCAGTATACACCTCTAATAGAGACTGATACAAGTAGATTTGCCATCTTTTTTCTTTCCCTGAGAGAGGGTTTGTGTATTTATCACACATGCCTGAGAGGCAGAAAATCGACAGGTATAGTTTTTTCTATCATAGAATGAAAGTGAGGAAGGAAAGAAGAAAAACTCCATTGACTGTGTTTCCTGTTCACTACTTAAAGCTCTATTAGTTCTAACATTGTAGTTTCTCAGTGTTAGGAGAGGAAAATTAAACAGATTAATGAGGTATGCTGCAAGCAACTGCCTGACAGACCAAATATTATGTGGATAAATATAAATAAAAACAATGGTTGTTGTGGATTTTCCGGGCTGTATTGCCGTGGTCTTGGCATTGTAGTTCCTGACGTTTCGCCAGCAGCTGTGGCTGGCATCTTCAGAGGCGTAGCACCAAAAGACTGAGATCTCTCAGTGTCACAGTCACTATCACTACAACACTGAGAGATCTCTGTCTTTTGGTGCTACACCTCTGAAGATGCCAGCCACAGCTGCTGGCGAAACGTCAGGAACTACAATGCCAAGACCACGGCTATACAGCCTGGAAAATCCACAACAACCATCGTTCTCCGGCCGTCAAAGCCTTCGACATAAATAAAAACAGGTCCTCTTTATGCTAGACTTTTATCTGAAAGCTTTTTCATCACAGGGTATTCCCTGCCAATGACATTTAAAAAAAAATGGCATTAGGAAATCTTCATCTTTGAAATCATTTTGAGTATCTGGCACAATCATTCCTAACCAACAACCATTTTTTTTAAAAAAAATCAGTTTAGCCTCCATCCTTACTTCCCTGCCGCAAAGCAAGCAGATTAACTGGATTAATTACACCATTTAATTGCTGCGTTGTTGACTCTTGGTTGATAAGTCAATTCAAACTTGGTTGATAAGTCAATTCAAACGCTGGCTATGACACTCCAAATTCTGCAAGTGGCACTCCAAGAAAACAAGAAGATCCACGAAGAATCAGAAGAATACTTAGGGTGATGTTAGAACTCTGCAATTCATCAGTTTTCCATGTTGCTGGGGCAACATCAGCAACTCTGGGGTTCTTGGGAGGGGTTCATAAAAGAGCTTCTTCCCATGCCTGCACTGCCTCAGTTTTTCGATAGGCAGCATTGTAAACCTCTCCCATGTAATCTGGGGTTTCTGATCTCTCCTAAGTGGCACACTTATTCTCGTGGCATGTGATACTTGAGCAGCTGCTGTGCCATTTGGCAAGTATCTTGAATCAAGTTTTTGTAAGAGCACAAGAAGAGCTGTGCTGGATCAGACAGGTAGATTATCTAGTCCGGCATCCTGCTTCAGTCAGCAGCCAACCACCAACCAACAAAGCAAAGAGGCGATGGACATCCCCAGTGTTGCCGCCTAACACTAGCATCCAGTAGTTTGCTACCAGGGCAACAGCTGAGAAGGAACGGTCCATGCCATTAGCCCTGTCAATGTTATACTGGAACTCACATACATGCTGGAATAATCACAATACAGGGCAGCTGTTCCCATGCTGCTTTAAGTGCTGCCAAGAGGGGCCATTTCTGTGTCATAGGAAAATACAAAAGTTGAAGCTCCTGCTCTATGATTATTCTGACTCTTCCCACAAAACTGACATTTCTAATATGCAGCTGCATCCTTGCAAAGGAAGTATTCTAATAGTGTTTTAAATCCCTTCTTATAGGGGTTAGAACAACATTCGGCCCAGGTCTCAGAGGATCACTGAAAGGTACTTGTTACATCACTCCTACTTATGCTATGCATGTATGAGCAGAGCTTTGCAACACAGGTCTGCAAACTAGCTGTAAGAAGCCAATTTTTTGCTTGCTTGACCAAATCCAGCTTTCCCAGATCAAATGAGAGAATCTTGGATCTGATCCGGGTCCAAGATTATGGCCCATGGATAAATCTGGGTTAATCCAGGAAATGCAGCTTCTGCCTCTTGGCTGGCGGGTTCCCCGACATCCCCCATGTCCCCCCCACCCAAGAGGGTAGGGGAAGAAGGGAAGGGAGAAGGAGGAAAGCAGGGAGGGGTTAGTGAGTGGTCATTTTTTTGCAGGAGCTCTATTTGTTTGGCTGACTTCTGGGAGTGATGCTGGCTCAGTTGGGCTAAATTACAACAGTGTCCCTAGCTTCAGTACAGTTTGGTTGGAATTCACTGTTGTGACATGATTTGCTGGTTTGATGCTGGTTCCTTTGCTTCCATTCCCTTGCTCCAGTTTGGGAATGTTAAGTTTTATCTGTGTTGAGGTTACATTTGGGGAAGAGAACTTGATTCTCGAAAGCTTATGCTACAATAAAATTGGTTAGTCTTAAAGGTGCTACTGGACTCTTTTTGATTTTGCTACTACAGACTAACATGGCTAACTCCTCTGGATCATTTGGGGAGTGTGTCTTTCACCACTGGCAGACTTACCCCTGTGTGTTTCTGCCTGATAGCAAGTTGGCATTTTTTTTTCACTATAGGAAACAATGGAAAGTGGCTGGGTACACCCAGGGGCCCATAGAATTGGATTCCAAGATCCAATCTTCCTGAAACTTGGGAAGTCTTTATAGGACAGTCAGCAGTAGGTTTCTTGCAGATATGGTTGAGCTTTCATGCAAGCATGCATGCATATGCATACACACACACCCTGGTTAAATCCAGCTTTCTAGAATCAAATAAGAGAATCCAGGATTCCACAGATTCAGGCCCCCAGATAAATCCAGGTAAATGGAGATAAATTCAGGAAACGTGGCTTCAGTCTCTGCCTGGTTCTTTTCTGGGTTTCTCTCTCCTTTTTCCAAGAGGGATGGGAGAGGAGGGAGGGAGTAGTGAGGGAGAGGCAAGAGGAAGATGGAGTGTGTTTTGCCAAGGGGCAAATGGTTCTTTTGGATTTGAAGGCAATAAGTGTGGATGGAAAGCAAATTTTGGGAAGGCAAAGATGAAATTAACAAATCCTCCTAGGAGCAATCTCTGCCTGCTCTGTCTTTTAAAACTACCCTTGTGTAGAGAGATGAAATTGACATAGCCTTCAGGGAGACAGATGAAATTAAAAAAAAAAAAACTGTGAGGAGTGATCTTCGCTTGCTGTCTTTTCAAACTACACTTCCAGGCTAACATTGCATCTCTACAGTTGGGCATCCCTGTGTAAGATGTCTCGTGTAGAGAGACTCTCAGCCTATAGCCCAAATGGTAGCTGTGGATGAATCAACAAATGAGTCCTGACCAACAAGCCATATTGTTATTTTTTGTTATTTTGGGTTACCTAAATTGTATTTGCTTGTTGCTGTCATAAGCTGTCTTTCAGTCACCTAAGGTATAAAAGTGGTATATAAATACTTAAATCAATAAATAGCTCAGCCATTGCTTCTATATGGATGAAAGACCCCCTGTGTGTTAAGCCAAGATAGTGAGTGAATACAGATCACCATCAAACAAGTACTGTTATTGCAGAGGGAAAACAATCATATGGGATACCTAATTGGCTGTATCAGTTGCCCATATCATCATGAGAAGAAGAATAGTTAAGCTGGGGGGACACAATTCTTCTCATGGGTGAAGATGCTGGCTCCCTACTTTACTTATTTGTATCTCTAAGTATGTCTGTCCATACTTCCCAATTATTAAAGAAAGTTAGACTAGGCCTTGACCTTGTTTATGCTTCCCCTCTGGCGCTCAACCAGGGAATGGCTCCATCTCTCTGGATTAGGCTTCGAAGTTCTGGCCCCAGATTGAAATGGGTCTTCAGGGGAGTTGGCAGGAGAGCTCTCTTTGAGGGATGAGTTGGAACAAGCTGGCATCAGAACGGCTTGCATCCTTTATGCCTTTCCCCCCTCTGATATCCTGCAGTTCTGCCAAATGGCTGAGGCCATCAAAGGGAAAAGGACAGCTGCTGATACCATCAAAGCCCCTTAATTACAATAGTAGCTAAGCGCTCAAAGTAAAATGCAATAGGCTCGTTAATTAAGTCCAATTTTTCTCCTCATCAACCTCTGGGAAACTAAAAGGAACAGAAGGAAATTGCAGTAAAGAAAAATAGGGCAGCTTAGAGTGATTTCCCAGCACTCTCGCAGCAGAGCTCTAGTGTACCATTTTAAGTCTTTCAGGGAGAGGTCATGGATAGCAAATGAGTCATTTATCTTAGGTTTGGCTGGCTTTCCCCAAGGCAAATAGATGCATTTGCTCCTTACAGTTTCCTGTTTGTAACCCAACAAAATGCGGGTCAAACACATCAGCAGTCTGAGCTACCAGGATTGGTTCATCGTTTTCTATCAATGGCTTCTGAGCTAGGGTTGCCAACTCTGGCAAGGGAAATTCCTGGAGATTTGGGAGCAGTGCCTGAGGGGAGTAGACTTTTGGGAGGGAAGAGAAAGGAATATGATGCCTTGGACACAAAGCCCTCCAAAGCTGCCATTTCCCCCCAGGGGAATTGATCTCTGTGGACGGGAGGTTCATTGTAATTCCAGTGGAACTCTAGACCCCACCTGGAAGATGGCAATTACAGGCTTCCTCTTTATGCTGCTCTGTTAAGGCTTGGATCCTGCATCTTTGTTAATGGGACGGATGCTGATCTTGGCTAGTATCTTGAATCAGGTTTTTGTAACAGTGTAAAAAGAGCCCTGCTGGATCAGACCGGTAGATTATCTAATCCAGCATCCTGCTTCATGCAGCAGTCAACCACCAAGAGAGGTTGAAGACTTCTGTTCCCTTATGCTGTTCCCAAGGATTCCCTGTCCTCAAGGAGCAGCAATTCAGGTGACATTTTGGGCTGAAGAGAGAGGGGAGAGGCAGCAAAGTCTCATTCCAGTTACAAAAATGCCTTCCTTTAGCAGAGATGTATTGTAAGATCCAGGGGTCATTTCATAGAAAAAGAGCTGGAGGAACTCATTACCATAACTCATTAGCATATCTCATTAGCATATACCACGCCCCTTGACATCACCAGAAATGTGTCATTAGCACAACTGATTTGCATACACCACACCCCCTAGCATCACCTATCCTGGCTGTTTTGGACCCAATCCTGGCCATTCAGGGCTGAAATTGGGCCCATAATGGCAAAAAGGGGCTGGAAATGGCCAAAAAGGGGCCCAAAATAGTCAGGATCAGGCCGCTGCTGAGCAGAAGAGTGATCCACCACCCATCAGAGACCCAATCTGGGCCATTTTGGCCCCAATCCAGGATGAAACGGGCCCCAAATGGCCGAGAGTCAGGTTGGTGCGGCCACCTGACATGTGACCTCTTTGGGGAACTGCCAGAACTGTGTTCCTGCGTGTTCCCCCTCGAAATGTGCCCTGGTAAGATCCAAGCTAATGGCTGAATATCAAGGACTCTTTCCGGCTGTGACTGCACAGAAGCTTCAGCCTCCATGGCAGTCAGCTGCATAGAGATACTGATGTTTCATACGAATACTGAATTTAGGCATTACCAAATGTCATGGGGGGAAAGCACTGGGTAAGCAGTAGGGATGTGCGCGTCAGGTTTCCGATTTGGTTAAAATACCCGAATTGGACCCAATCCGTAAAAATTTGGGATATCTGAATCAGGGCCAGCATGCTGGCCCCGATTCGGAAATCCCGAATCAAAGCTTTCCGAAGCACTCGTAATGCTTCGGAAAGCTTCGGGGCCCTTTAAGCTTCGCTGCAAGCTGTGGCGGGGCCCTTTAAGCATCTACCCACCCACATCTACCCATCCATGGAACAAGAGAACAAAAGTGGAACATAACAAGAAGACAACTACAAAGGGCCAAGAATGGCCTACAAATCAATCTACAAAGTAAAAACAGTAACAAACATAATAGGCATATTCTTAATCTCTTACAGTTTTTCGCCTTCTATATATTTTTGAAAGTAGAATTGAATACAACGATTTTATGTACTATTCAGCAGGCCACAATGGTTATATGGGTGTGGTCTGTCAGCAGCTGTAACTAATCTATGCTGCTCTGGTAATGTATAAAGCTGATTTTTTTAGTAGAGCAGACACTCAATTAAAGATATCTTAAGAGTCAATTAACTATGAATTATAGTCAATCGATTCAACAGATGATTAAATTTCACATGCATGAAAGCAATAATATTGATGAAAATGTACATGTTATCTTTATGGTTTGCCATTAATCTAAACAATTGTGAAAGCTTTAAGAAATAAAGGAGGAAAAGACGGATGTAGAATTAAAAGGAATTTGGATGAAAAGCGCATTTCTTATAAATACTGCTATAATATTCCTCTTGTTAGAATATATCTAATATGTTTGTCTTACTATAATATATATATGGATCTCCTCATTTCTCCTCACTTCAAGAGAGGCAGTGTGGTGTAGTGGCTAGAGTGATGGACTAGGCTCTGGGTGGTCCACTCAGCCTTGGAAGCTAGATGGGTGACCCTGGGCCAGTCACATACTCTCAGCCTAACCTACCCCACAGGGCTGTTGTGAGGATAACCCGGAGGAAAGACAAATGATGTAAGCTGATTCGGGTCTCCATTAGGGAGTAAGGTGGGGCAAAAATGAAGTGAAATAAAAGTGAAATAAATAAAAGTGATGTTTGCTGCTCAGAGCCTCCTTTGTTTTGCCCTCTCTGTGACTTCCTTCCTGGGCCACAGTGTGACCAGGCTGAAAGATCAATAATACCTAGTTAGAGAAGCAGACCGTGCCATCTTATGCAGGGTGACTCCGTTGAAACCAGTAAATCTGTATTGGCTTGCAATGTACATCAGACAAATTTGGACAACTTGGTTCTCTCAGGGACACTGTGGTTTTTTCTTACCTTTATGTACATTTGGAAATTTTGGAGAACAGACACATCTTGTTCATTACAAGCACAGCAGATTAGGTGGCTCTTATTGAACTTTATCTTACTCTGGAGCAGAAGTTGCTATGTGTTAAAAAAGCACATTTAGGCTCTGAAAGCTCCTCATCTCTTCCAGGGTTCAACCTTGTTCATGGTAACCTCCTTATTCTCTAATATTTCCGCCCAGTAGATGACCAGTAAACTTGTAATGGTGTTTCAGTGCCTTTCTCTTGTAAGATGTTCATGGTTGCCAGGTAAACATATGTCACAAAATGCCACCTCTTCATTTGAATGATGTTCTGTCTTTCTAGCTGTTGCCTATAAGGGCTTTTTCATTGTACTTTGGAAAAATACCCCTTGTCTTTGACATTTCATTTCATTCTTGGATGCTATCATGCAGCAGACCTCTGTTTAGTGACACATACCAGGGGTGCACCCAATGTCTACTCAGCATAGCCTGTAAACTGGCAAATCTAATTGAGGCTGATGTTCCAGCATCATCTGCACCACTATGTTTTCCAGTTGCAAAAATGCATATGCCGCTCTTCTAGAATACTCCCCCTAAGAAACAAGGGCGGTTTCCACACACGTTGGATAATGCACTTTCAATGCACTTTAGCAATCATTTGGAAGTGGATTTTTTTGTTTCACACATGAAAAATTCGGTTCCAAATGATCTCTAAAGAGGAATGGAAGTGCATTATCCAACGTGTGCAGAATTAGCCAAGGAGCCAGAAAAAAAAACTAATCCACAACAGGTCTTGTTCTAAGAGGGTCCCTGAATGCAGCAGCTGGTTAGGTAAAGGAGGAGATGGCCCCAGAAGACTGAAGCAGTGCAAAGTTGTTCTTGGTTGGGGGGTATGACCAAGGACTGTACTGGAGAGGGGAAAAAGCAGTCACCTCCTCCCTTCATTTTCAGCATAACTAAGGAAATTATTCAAGACAAATAACAAGATCCAGGTCCAATAGTACCTCAAATGCTCATACCATGGAGATCTTGGTGGTCCTTAAGGTACTATTGGACCTGGATCTTGTTATTTGTCTTGAATAATTTCATTAGTTATGAAGTTCCTTCATCAGATACCTACAGTACATGAACCAAAATGCACAATACTGGGTTTCCCAAACCCAACTTGTTTTCCTATTAGTCACACATCAGCTGCAGGAATGTCATTTTAAAAATCAGAGGGAGGTTTTTTTCTCCAGCTTGAACAGCTGCCTGGGGGTGGAGAGGGGCTCCTGCTCCCCCCCCGGGCTGTTTTCAGACACTGAAATGCTCCCCCAGGAGTTATTTACATAACTCTCGGGGGGGGGGGATGTGGAGTATTCTGAGCACATGTGATGGGAATAAATAGAAAGCCATGCTTTGAGGTACCTACACAGTGCTCCATCCCAAGAGACCCTGGGGAGATCCAGTGTAACAGCATGGAGGGGGGGGTCTCCTATGCTGTCACTGCAAGGTCTAAGATAGGCTCCAGAGGCATCACCTCTTCAGTCTGCTGTGGACCCAAGGCTACAGCCTTGTCTCACATCTCCACCCTCCACTGGTTTGGATCCCAAGTAGCCTCGTGGGTCACTTGGGCAGGGAACCAGTTCTGACCTTACCTCTAATTGTTCTTCTATTTTGATAAACCATACACTCAAGATATTACATGATATACGTTGTTCTTAAAACAATTAACATGGCTTTAGCAACTGTAATGCAGACTCATATTATTAGCACCATCTCTGTTTTAGAGTTAGGGACTGAAGCTGAGAAATATTTGGCCCATCTAAGGCCGCGCAGTGAGTTCATGTCCAAGGCAGGATTTCAACCTGGGGCTTACCATTCATGAATAGAGATGGGCACAATCTGAATTACGATTTCAAAAATGCCCTGATTTTGGCATTTTCACCATCATGACTCAGCTGATCAGTTCTGCCCATGGCAACCGGTCCAGCCGTAGGGAGTTTGCTAGTTCGGCACTTGATCGGATGGGTCAGTTTCAATTCGCAATTGCAAACTTTCTGGTGCTAGTAATTAATTCCCGGGGCAACGGAGTCAGGGAAATGCCTCCCTTTGCCTTCCTTCTGTTGCCCTCGAAACTCGAATGGAAGCCCAGCTTCCCTTGATTAGCAGGCTTCCTTCCAAACACAGAGCAGCAACCCAGGGGAGGGAGGGGGAAGGGGGTGGGCACAAAGGAAAGGCAAAAGGCAGCGTGGGAGGCTGGGAGGCCACCTGCGCCGTTCACCTTTCCCCAGGACAAGGGGCACGTGGGCAAGCCAGCTGCCCATTGTCCTGGGGAAAGGCAAGAGGCAGCGCGGGAGGCTGGGAGGCTGCCTGCGCCGTTTGCCTTTCCCCAGGACAAGGGGCACGTGGACAAGCCGGCCGCCCCTTGTCTTGTGGGGCAGGTGAATGGCGCGGGCAGCCTCCAAGCCACTCGCGCTGCTGCCATCTCCACAGCGCATTGGGATGAATGGCTTGCTGAGTGGGCAGGGGTGACTCAGGAGCATGCACGCACATGCGCAATAGCCTGACTGCGGTTGCTCTGGGTGCTGGCCTCCCCGATTTCCAATTTTGTCCCGGAAACGAGACTTGATCAGTTAGAATCAGGAACCTGCATTCGGCAGCAGCCCTGATCCATGATTGGCTTGATCGGGATTTATTTTTGGATCGTGCCCGTGTCTATTCATGAAGCCATGGGGTTGGATCCAGAGCAAATTTTCCAACAGTGGAACGAACCTTACCTGGCTCTCTTCTCCCAGTAGAGCCCACTGGTCTCCACCAAATGCTGTTCCTAGAAGTTAAGGGACCTTGAGGAATTGCATGGGGGGAGAGATGTGCCGTAACAAGAGAGAGACGTGGAAATTTCTGCTTTAGTCTGGATGGAATCCATGAAGTATCAATTCACTTTTATTTATTTATCAAAATATTTTTGTCCTTGAAAGGTATCCAAAGCAACTCGCAAATTAACATACCCTCTAAAACATAAAAAACTGATCTTTTTTTAAAAAGCAAATGACAGCCCATTACAAGTGAGTCTTTTCGTAGAAAAATCAACAGTGAAAGCTGCAGCTGCCAACATTTTAACTGATTGCTCTCCAAAATAAGATCATATTACTTCCCTTACTAAAGGCCAGCAAGATAGATAAACCTTCTAGCTGTAATAGGGGGGCATACTGGGATTAGAGCTGTTACAGAAAAGCCATGATGGGCTATTCTAACCATCTTAGGAGATGTCACAGGGAGAAGGTGCTGTTATGAAGAGTGTAATTGGTCTAAGTTTCATATTAGGAGGGACAGTTCCATAACTGTGTGGGCTGTAAAGGGATTTAAAGTTAAAAACCAGCACTATAGATTGAGCACAGAAGCAAATGTCTGTGAGTCTCTCTGCATGAGATGCCTTGGCACATGCTGGTCAAGTGTAGGGAGATGCAATGTTAGCTGGGAAGCGTAGTCTAAAAAGGCAGAGCCAACAGAGATCGCTCCTCAGAGGATTTGTTAATTTCATCTTCACCTCCCCTAAGGCTCTGTTGATTTCACTTCAGTCTAAAACTGTGTGGGATCCCAACCAGAAGGCAGCAAGGAATGGAAATGGGCTAGAGCTGTCTTCCAGAGCCAGATTTAGACCTGGAGAGGTTATAATGGGCTGAAGTTTCCCTTCTGGAATTTCACAGCCCCTTCACACAGCTCCAGTATATAGCAAAGTCTTTGCCCTGCTGCTGGCTCTGTCTTTTTAAACTACCCTTCCTGGCTAACATTGGATCTCCCGACACATGTTCTTCATGTTTCAGACATGTTGTGCAGAGAGACTACTATTACTATTATTTTGATGCTTCAGAATTTATTTTGTTTTATCTTTATTGCATCAATTTTAGAGCATAAATCCAGCCAAAGTTATGCACATTGATTTTGACGGGCGAGTTAATATGGTCTAGAAGTGTTTGAATCTGGTAGTATCATTCCCTTCGACACAAAAAGTCTTTATAGGACAAGGTAGCCCTTGTATTCTCTTGACAGATACAAGATACTGATTTTTTTTAAAAAATAATATATTTATAATATTTCTATACCAACTTTCAGCAAAACATTTTCAAAGCAATTTACATAATAAAACAAGGTAACAATTTTAACATTCTAAAATGTCAGTACTGAGATTTTCAATACAGTTTCTTCCTTGAACAGGATGTCCCTGGAGTCCTTTAGTCCTCACCAGGCAGATGGCCAGCTGGGGGCTCTTAGCCAATTTGAAGGTAGCAGAGGAATAAGATGATGGTTTAAAATATTAAAAGTGCAGGTCAAGTCTGCAGCCAGAATAATTAGCTGGGTAATTCCGATCAAGATAACAAATTCCATACACACACGCACCCCTGCACTGTTCCTTGACCTTCAGTGTCCCTAAAGATTTCCTTTCTGGCATTCCCAAATCTTCTCTGTCTGTCCTGCAAAGCATGGATAGCCTTCCTGTCTGCAGGCTGTGTGTGACATTTGTGCCATTTGTTTGGTTGCTCCTTTCTTCGTCCATCTTTTCCCCTCAGATCCCTCTTTCCCGGCCTCCTGTGTACACTGTCCTGTTTTCTGCAGCAACACAGGGCCAAGCTACAAGTGATGAATGACACTTGAACAGCAAGTGTATTTCTCCCTGTTCACTTGCCCTCCACTCAATCCACTTGCCGTTCAAGTGTCATTCGTCATGTGTAGCTTGGCCCACTGTCTCCTGGCCTGTGTTCCTGACCCTGGTTTCTTCTCTCTTCCACAAAAGCCTTGCCTCCCCTCTTCCTACAGGCTGTTTCTTTTTCCATCTTGCCTTTACCTCAGGTTCCTAATTTTTCCTCCATTTTGTCCTTCAAATTTATGTATCTATTTGTTAATCAAAATAATTTTATCCTACTCTGCCCTGACCTCCTGTCAGGCAGAAAATGGGAAACTGCTGTGCACCATCACAGCATTGAAGGCTGTTCTTTATGTGCTCCCCCAGCAATCCACCACACTTTGCCCACACGCCTCGCCCTGCCTTTCCACCCACTGTGACCATCCACAAGACTCCCCTCCCCTCAGTGCTGCTTCCTCTTTGTTGTTCAGGGAACGACAATGGCAGTGTGGGGCTCCTTCCTCCCCCTTGCTTTCCTGCACTAATCTGGCTCAAGTGGTGGCTCCCCTCCTCCAGCGTCTACCACACAGGGTGAGGAGGGTGGAGACTGCAAGGCCTGCAGAGGTGCATTAAGTGTGCAAGCACAGACAATGCTTCTTCATTTGGGGGATGTAAACTTCCCCTCCATTTTGAAAAAGTTTTCAGATTCTTCTGCAAGCCTAAAGGGTCCCCCAAATTTACAGGAAAACTTTCCGTCTAAATTGCCCTATCTGCAGATTTAAGTATCCACAGATTGGAGCTGATTGGCTATTAGTATATAAGATGATGATAAGAATTTTTTAAAAAGATTTCATATACATACTTTTCTTCAATTTAGAACCAATACAGCCAAGATTGTGGAGGGGAGTGGAATTTGCATATAAAAATGCCATTCAGGAAAGCTCTAGTGGCCTTCTAAGTATTCTTTGTTTTAATGGGTGTACACTTGTATTCTTTTGTTTTTACGATGCTTGAAACTTGTGCAAGACAAAACATTTGACTTATCAAAACATATCATACTTAACAAGTTAGAATACCATGAAGTATAACTTTATGCTGTTTTTAAACTTTTAAAATATGTCTTCCCGAGGACAAGGATTATAAATGAAAATGAGCGATAATAACAACAACAACAACTTTTGATTTATATACCGCCCTTCAGGACAACTTAATGACCACTCCGAGCGGTTTACAAAGTATGTTATTATTATCCCCGCAACAAACACCCTGTGAGGTGGGTGGGGCTGAGAGAGCTCCAGAGAGCTGTGACTAGTCCAAGGTCACCCAGCTGGCTTCAAGTGGAGGAGTGGGGAATCAGACCTGGCTCTCCAGATTAGAGTCCTGCACTCTTAACCACTACACCAAACTTGAAAGGAGCAAGATGGCCAAACGTAGTCTGTAAAACTCTTAGGATTTTTTCCTACATAAATGTTTATCACAGAGAGAATTTGTTTAAGAATGAGATTTTCTCCATGTAAATAAGTATATGAGTTTTTGGTGAATGAAAACTATAATTGTACATATCTAAGAACAAAGGAAATGTCTAGGACTATGTCATAGAAAATGATAATGCACGCTAACTAATTTTAGTGCAATGAATACTTCAGGATGTTATTGCCCCTATTCTATTCAAACTAAAATATCTGTATAAAAATATCTGTTTTCAAAAATTTTACAATTGCTTTGGGTCGGAATAAAGCCATGTTATTTTTTTTTGCCATGCAACTGAAACTGAGAAATAGTTAATGTACACCACAGAAACAGTGCTAAGAGAAAGATGAAGGAAGTCATCACAGAAGCTAGGATGTGATATATCCACAAAGAATTATTTTTTGGTCTCTGTGAACAGGTGTACGAGTTTTGAGATGCTGATGGGTAGGGATAGGGCTTACTACTGCTTCACAAGTGGAAGGGCCCAGGTTTAGTGTGTGACCTCTCCAGCTAGAAGGATCAGGCAGCTGGTAATGTGCATGACCTTGGAGAGTCACTGCCAGTCAGATCAGATAATGTTGACCTTGATGGCTCTCAGTTCATCTGATTTCATAGTATTTCTCACTAATATCTTTAGTACTAGCAACCAAGCCCATTATGTGAACAAATACAACAGGCTCTAGAAAATGTATTTGGTAGGATCCTTCCCAGGTGGCAAGTAGCCTCCCAAGCCACGGCTCCTTGCCAGGTCCTGCTGTTGCCCCCAAGGCCATTGTGGTGCCTGCTGAGGGCTGCGCCTCCAGGCCGGGCCTCCCCACTACCTCTGCAGCCACTGTGGGACCTTGTGAGGGCCATGCTGGTGTGACAGACCTCCTCACTGCCTCCATGGCCACTGCAGGGCTTTGAGAGGGTGGCACCGGGAGCTGGGGCTCCTTGCCACCTCTGTGGTCCTCAGAGGCTTTGCACAGGCACACCTGCAGGCCTCTCAATGCACCTGTGCCAGGATAAAAGGTGAGTCATCAGCAATACGGCTTGCTTTTTATATATTAGAGATGTTCTGATGAAGTATACAGTGATTTGATAGAATTATACTTTATTGGTTCTAAAACTTTTTTCTCATATTAGTCTTTTAAAATCTTAACATTATCTGTCCCATAGATTAGTGAACCTGCTTTGGGGGTTGTTTTTAGGTCCATAATATCCTAATTTTAGTTTTATTTACTCATCTGGTTACATCATTGATTCTTGTCGACTAACCGTTATTACTCAGTTCTCATGCTCAAACTACAAGTTACCTGAAACACTACTTCTGCCAAAAATGGCAGCTGTGTGTCTCATTTCCACTCTCATACAACTTATCTCATATTGTTGTGCCATCAGTTGCTTTCACATAGAAGGTCTTCTCTGCTTTGGCTTCCAACTTGGAATCGTTTTGTGGAGGTTTTTTGGAATATCAATATGACATCATGGTTTAATCATGCCGTAATTGACCTTTCCCTATCCTCAATGCCCTCTTTCTCAGTTTTGCTTTGCTTTGATATTTTTGATGATGTTGATGTTATTGTTATAGTTGTTGATGATGATGACAACAACATTTGATTTAGAAGAGCACAGTCCAAGAACATTATGTATGGAAAGAAAGGCACACATTTTCAATGGTCTCACCCACAGCAATGTTATTTCCCTACCATCATCTCCATTTCCTCCACCACACCATGCATAATGCTATGCTACAGTGCTATAACAATTGCCTTCTTTGAAAAACAATCTTTGGTGATTCAACAGGGGAAAATGTAAGGAAATACGCAGCTGTGAAGTGCTGATGGAGGAAAGTCTATGGAAGATGCCTATGTGGAAGCTGTGTTGACAGTGTGCATGCCCAGGGGCGGCACCAGGGTTTCTGGCGCCTGAGGCTGGGGGCAGCGTCAGGTCTGTTGCTGGTGCCCCGGACTGCGTGATGATGTCACTGCATGTGACATCATCATGCAGCAAGCCGGCCCTACTGGTGTGGCACGTGGCTAGGACAGCGCACGGAGGCTGCCCGCGCTCCCAGTCTGGCACGGTGGGTGGCTTGGGAGGTGCATGTGTGTTCTCCCAGCCCTCCCGCTCCATTGTTCTGCATGCCACCCTGGATGCCTGCTGCACCTGGCCAGTGGCTGCTGTGCCTGGCTAGGGGCGTGTGTTGGCAGTGGTGGCAGCAGAGAGCGGGAGGGCTGGCAGTCTGCAGCAGCTGCGGGCCAGGCATGGCAGGCGGCACGCGAGCAGCTTCCCATCTCTCCTGCTCAGCCGCCAGCACTGCTGCCACCTGCTTCGCAGTGCACCACCCCCACCCCCAGTGCCCCTCTGGCGCCCCCTTCAGCACCTCAGCGCTTGAGGCGGGGGCCGGACCTGCCTCAATGGGCGCGCTGGCCCTGTGCATGCCTCTGCACACTGGAAAGGAAAAGATGATGGAGAATCCTTGCCATGTGGAAGGAGTTATCATGACTGACCATTTCATCACCCTTGACAGCGAAGACCAAGGGGTAGTGGGGAAACAAGTAATATCACAGCATTGCAAGTGGTCATACTAAATGCTACAAAGAAGAAAGGAAAATAAGACATGCCGCTGGTGACTTTTTCGTAGCAGCCACCTGTAACTGGTAACATGTAATAGAGTTTCATTGCTCAGGAGCCTTTATTTTCATTCCAAAGCATCCCTTTTTGGCTGTAGGCGTATTTTCAGAGAGGGTGTGCAGTAATTTGTGAGTCACATTGGTCCAACAAACATAGCTCTCCCCTGAGCCCTGCAAAATTCTGAAATTCAGAAGGGTTTACATGACTCATGGTTGGGTGACTCGATATCACAGGAACCAGAGCTCCTGCACATATGATAGTTGTGCAGTTGATGAGTGGACTTCAGCAATTTGTTAAAAATAGGAAAAGCAGAGCTTCCTCTGAATTTATTAACATACAGTAGCTCTGTCTTACACATGTGGTCATCCCAACTTTATTTGAGCTGATGAACAATCGATTAAATGTTGCTACCATACTATAAATGTATGGAATGCTTTGGTGGGTCGTCTGGAACAGACATTCCTTCAGGGCTAAAATCTCTTTAATAGATGAGACGACTTATCCAATCCTTTGAACAAGCTGGAGCTTTTTCAGAAGAAGAAAAATCTAGTTGATGTTTACTAGGCCCCATTTCCAATGCACAGCATTGATTACTGCTCAGAGCAACACATCCTTTTACATCAGTCGTGTGGCTTGGGTAGCTGAAAAGAAACTCCTACTTCATGCTATTCCTAGGCCCCCTTTCCCTCTGTGCCAGTTGAAGAGGCTTTCAGGATTCAGGCCACAGTTTCCGTTTTGCCTATTACAATTTATGTCATGGGAGCTCATAGAAGGTGCAGTAATCATTTTTATTCTCATAGTGTCTAACATACAGCCAGAATTGGCCTTAGGAAAAGTTATAGGCCTATGCTTCAAACTTATTAGAACTGAAGTCCATTGCCAACTCCATTAACTTCTTTAAATCAAGGCTATAATTAAAGTCGTGGACATGTCTTGGTATACCTTCTGTATGCCAGTTATTTCTTCCAGTATGAGTCAGTGGCTACATTATAGATTTGTGCTGTACAGAATTACTGTATTAGCTACAGTCATATTTATTGACTTTTATGTCTAAATAGGAGAGCTGGAGGCTATTATACTTATTGAAGCTTAGGAGAAGAAATGAAGGCAGTTTGACCATTCTTTCACAGCAATGGCAATTTCACATTGTCCCCTTAGCTCTTGTTAAAATATCCCCTCTGAAATGCAAAGTGGGTGACATTTCAACATTGGCCTCTGTTTAATGAATGCTCTGTTGGGAAAGAGCCACAGCTCAGAAGTAGGGCACATATTTTGGGTTGGATCCAACCTGCTTTTCTGCTGGTGAAAAAAGAGATCAAAGGATAACACTTTAACCACCAAAAATGTTATGCTGGAGACATGCATGGCATTTGGCACGGGGTGAGGCACTGTAGTAAAGAGGGGAATTAGGTGAGACTGTGTGAAAAAACTGGCCAGATCTAACCCTTTGTATGTACAAGTTCCTTGATTCTGTCCCTAGTGTATCTAGTTAAAGGTCTTATGTAAGAATGGGAAACAGTTTTCTTACACAAGACCTGCTTTGGAGAGCTGCTTTAAGTACTGAGTTGGATAACAGTCCTAGCTTTCTGTATAGCTAATTTGCAAGATTATTTTTGTGGTGCTGTTTAGAAATTCAATATTTTGTCCCAATCTGGCATTTCAGAGAAGGACCCAAACATAAGCTGGACTGCCCACATGGAAAAGTCTCAGTTCTTGATGGTTCTGTTTGATTTCTACAGAACAAACTCGGCAATGTGGGTTATCATGATGAGGACACATCTTCTGCCCACATTACATACACTGGATTTGCCAGTGACACTCGGGCAAGTTTAGTCCTAACCCAAACAGTGCCATTGAGTTCACCTACCATAAAAATAAATGGTTGCCATTCACTCATATAACAGGAGTTATATGAAAAAAACTGAACCATGCAGTTCGTGGTTTGTTAAATTTCACTAACCACAAACCATGAACTTTCACGAACCTTTCACGAACCTGCCCCTGGTTCACGAACCGATTCATTTGGTTCGTGAAAACATCACATCCGTGTCATAAAATCATCACTTCTGGGCCAGAAGAAGGTCACTTCCGGGTCAGCAGAAGGTCTGCAGGAAGTCCATCCCCTGTTGTCTAGGAAACTGATTGATTGGCACCAGGCTGTCTGTAGCCACAAACCAAAAAATGAACCAAACGAACCAGCCTAAAGTTTGTGGTGGTTCATCAGAAATGGGATCTGATGAACTGCGGTTCGCGAACCATGAACCGGCCTGGTTCATGCTTAATTTTGGTTCATATTTTGGTCCGTGCCCATCTCTAGTCCCAATTAAAACAGCAACTGTCTGGGATGCCCACTACCTGTTCTCAAGATTCTATAAGTGCCTACAGACTTTAAAAAGTTAGGGACCCCTGTTCTAAAGTATGCTTTCTTCAACTTTCCTTTAATTCTCCTGCAGTTTCCCTAGATGTCTAAAACCTCAAAAGAGACATAGACCAGCTTGAATTCCAGTGGAAGACTCCTACAATATTACTGTATGTAATAATCTGTAGGGGGGAAACATAACTCCATTAATTAGAAAATATAATAATATTTATTCCTTTGATATGCAGAAATAATTATTTTGAAAAGCAACAATATAATGAAAGGAAGGCTTCAAATTTTGCTTAGGATAGAGGCTGTAGTCCACTAGAGGAGCTACCCCCTGTAGCCTAATTCATTTATTACCTTGCTGATATGGCTGCCATAACAATCACAGTAAATCCTCTAGTGAAATGTCAATTAATACTCATAGGTTTGAGAGATCTTGATTTTCAATTAGAAATGCAAGGATGGGGGGAGAATCACATAGAGCAAATAATTTCCCCTCCTCTTTGCTTGCAACTGCAGTTCCTCACCAGTAACTCTGGTTCCACATTTCTCTTTACCTCTTTCTCTTCACTGTTGCTGCCTTCTCCATACAGGTTTTGTATGCCATTTTGGGTTGCTGTGGTAACCCAAAAACAGTGCCCAGAGGGCAAAGGCTTTTAATTTGCACTGTCTATATATATACTGATAATATGAATCAGTGTAGCTTAATGAAAAGTGTTGGGCATACAATGGACAGAGCTGGTTTTAAGTCCCTTCTCAGCAGTGAAGCTAGCTACATGACTTTTGGGTTAGTCACTAGTTCTTAATCTAATCTCCTTCAAATGGTTGCTTGGAGGAATGAAATGGTGGGTCTATATCCTCCTTGGAAGAGGGGTGAGGTAAAAATGTAATACAAATATTGCAGCAGGTCTAGCATTCAGCTTAACTTCCTTAGCCACAAGCTGTGGTGAATATATGAAATGAGCCATGCTGAGCTGAAGAAATTTAAGTGTGGGATCACATAGAATCCCATCAGATATATAACTTTATGTCAGCTATGTTTCTTTGGTGCATTGTTCTTTCTTTCATTTCAGCATCCCATTTTTGTGGCAATCCCACTTCAGAACTCTTTTTCTCCATAGTGAAATCCAAATGCATTGGCTTGCATCATACAGTAGAACACAGGATGTTTTAGTTATCAATCTAGTGTGTTCTTGCAGTATTATATAATATATCACTGCCTCAGCTATGTAAGCCAATATGAGAATAGCACATAATAACTGTGAGAGTAATTTTAGCAACCATATGAAGGGGTATCCATAAGAGTTTGAAGTGACTTTATTTCTTTGGAGTAACGTCTTCCATGTGATTAACTTCTACGTGGAATAAGAGACATAGTGCCCACCAGGTTAATGCTTTCTGAACCAATTATCTGTATTAATGGTCAAAAGTTATAATGAATTAATTTGTCTGCCATTACTGCTAACAGGCTGAAGACAGATTAATCTTCCCATCCTTTCATACTTGATGTGAAACTAATTAATCTGAATAGGGACTCAGCAGATTAATTCTATATGAACATAGGGAATAGGGTTCAAATTAACAGTTCAAAGACATAAATGCCAGCGAGTGTACATTTTCCATTTGCTCATTCTGCACATTTTTTAAAGTCAATAATGCTATAACATGGGACGCTCCTTGAGAATGTATTCAGAAATGATTAAATACATGTGTTGGAAATGGGAAAAAATACAATAGAATGACTTGCATGCATGGACACACTGGTCTGTATTAGAGATGGCACGAACCGAAATATGAACCAAAATTCATGATGAGCCAGGCCGGTTTGTGGTTCTTGAACCAGCGGTTCATCAGATCCCATTTCTGAAGAACTGCCATGAACTTTAGGCCGGTTCATTTTGTTCATTTTTCAGTTCATCACTGCAGACTGCCTGGCACCGATCAATCAGTTTCCTAGGCAACAGGAGATGGACTTCTTGCAGACCTTCTGCTGACCTGGAAGTGGTGATTTGCTGGCCTGGAAGTGACATTTTCATGAACCAAAATGAACTGATTCATGAACTGGGGCATGTTCATGAAAGTTCATGTTTCATGGTTTGTGAAACGTGACGAACCACAAACTGCATGGTTCATTTTTTTTCTGGTTCGTGCCCATTTCTAGTCTGAATGCAGTGACTGGCATCTACTGCCAAGAGGATGCACTTTCCTCTGGTGAAGAGAATCTGTGTATCGGCATATAGCTCTGATGTCAGAGAAACAACGTTTTTGGATATAACTGTCATGTACCATGACTGACCAGAACTTAAATCTAAAAGCCTGGACTCAGAGGAGAAGGCAAAATGTCTGGATCCCCTGTAGCCCATCAAGTACCCCCTGTAGGTCCCAGCACTATTTGCTGTCAGGAGATTCATATATTTCAGAAGGAGAACGTGGAGCAACCTTGAGTCTCTCTACACATTACTAATGTCATGGCCCAGTCTGAGGGCAAGGTCTCCTCGAGAGGAGAGGAACCTCGTGTAGCCAGCCAGGACTCCTCAGGAGAAGAGGAGTTCTGTGTAACCAGCCCTAGCCCTGACTCAGCAGAAGCCGGCAATCAGGAGCAACAGCTGCTGGCCGATCAGAGCTTACAGCCAGCAGCTGAGACACCAGCATCCTCTGGCCCCAATACCACAGGGAAAGCTCAGCCAGGGACATCCCAGGCTACAAGTGCAGCACAGCCAAGGGCCTCCCCCCACCCCCAATTCACCCATGCCCAAAGAACGTCGCAGACAACGCCGAAGACTGGCTATAAAAGCCAGTCTGGAGCGACTGCCAGGCGTGGAAGCAACTTGTTGATTACCTGCAACCGCTTCCTGGTACCTTGCGTCTTGCTCTTGCCTGCACCTTGACTTGATACCCTCGTGCTCTGACCTAAGGACTGGACTTGGCTTGGCTTGGCTTTTGGATTCTGGACACACCCCTGGTGTTTACCTTGTGCCCTGACTACAGACTGGACCTGGCTTGTGACTCTTGAACACTCCTTGGCTTTGTGTTGGTGCTTGGACTACCAGCTTGGGCGGGCCCAGCCCATGACAACTAAGTACTTAGGGATGCTCAAGTGAACCTCATTTCACATGTCCCCCCTCCAACTTTCCATGCATTTGCTTGAACAGTCACACTTCAGTTTGCTCCCTGTGAGAACATTCATGTGTTTCATATTAGTTCCTCCTCAACTGCCAGAAGTATCCCAGTTTTTCCCACATTCATTCATTGAAATACAGATCTTGACACTTTCTCATATCTTTGAGAAATGTAAATTGGTAATTCAAAGGAGCCTACAGTCATTGTTCTCACAGCAAAAAACAGATTTGATGCTTTGCCCTTCGGAATCACTTGCAGATGCAGTCACACAGAGGAAGCTCCTGTGAAAGCAGCATTCATGTACAATGAGCAAGAACAGCCTGCATGGGAATTGAGGATTACACATACAATCATGCACTTGAGTATCCCTAAGTATTTAGTAATATGTACAGACTCCTTGTTGAGTAGCAGAACCCAAGGATGCAACTCTTTCCTGAAAGACCTTTTGATATTTGAACACTTCTATCTTCACTTCTCCAGGCTGAGCACACCCACTTCTTTCAACATTGCCTCACAGAGCTGTTTCTAGATCCCTTACCATCCAAGTTATCCTCCTCCAGAAGTGGATTAGTTAATATCCTTCTTCAAAGGAAGTGCCTGGAAGTGGAGACGGTACTTCAGATGACTACAGAATAGAAGTATTATTTCCCATGATCTGGCCACAGTGTTTCTATTACTGCAGCCCAAGTGCTGACTTGCATTCAGCATGGCCTTTCTCCTACTGTAGAGTAGGGGATAAGTTGCCATTCTATTTGTGGACCCATTCTGGAAACCAGCTGGAACAGAGTCACTCAAGAGCTTACACTCCATCTGGCAGCTCTCTGATTTCTGCGTGGAAGCTTGCCCCATACGTTTAGAACCACTAACAGTTTGAATGGTTCTGTAACCCTGTACAGTTTTATAAGGTTGTTTACCTGATGCAATGCTGAAATGGATTAGGAAATGATTCTCACACTATGTAATTGCATTCTTTTACACTGTGCAATCCGCTTTGGGACTCAGGGCCAAGCTACACATGACGAATGACACTTGAACGGCAAGTGGATTGAGTGGAGGGCAAGTGAACAGGGAGAAATACACTTGCTGTTTAAGTGTCATTCGTCATGTGTAGCTTGGCCCTCAGAGAGAAATGTGTACTATAAAACAAACAAACAAACAAACAAATTTCATAGCCACAGAGCTATGCTTGCTTTAAAAAAATCATGAAAATTAAGGAAGCTGTCTCAGGAACCTGAGTTCTGTATCCCCTATATTTTATTTATAAAATAAATAAACGAACGAACGAACGAACCAACCAACCAACCAACCAACCAACCAACCAACCAACCAACCAACGAACGAACGAACGAACGAACGAACGAACGAACAAACAAACAAACAAACAAACTTTCATACCCACAGGGCTATGCTTGCTTTAAAAAAATCATGAACATTAAGGAAGCTGTCTCAGGAACTTGAATTCTGTATCCCCTATCACAATTTTAAAATTCCCTGCTTTCCTGTAGATTCCCAGCCCTGATTATATAAACCTATGAACCTCGGTATCTCTCTTGACCAATTTTTTGATTTACTGGATTGGAAATGCAAAGGATCAATTTTTTGCCAAGGCACTTGAGCAGCACAAGCCCTTAAGACAACATTAGGATCCAAATACACATTTGCTAAACTCATAGCTCCTTTCACACACACTGGAAAATGTGCTTTCAATCCACTTGAAATGCAGTGTAGCAATCATTTGCAACTGGATTTTCCTCTGTGCAACTGGCTTTCCCTGTGTGAAACAGGAAAATCCACTTGCCAACAATTGCTAAAGTACATTATCCAACATGTGCAAAAGCAGCCAAAATGTGGTTGGGGAAAACCTCAACTTAACTTGAATGAAAGGTATGATTGAACTCAGATTCAAAATGGAAAAGTGCTCCTGTGCTTACACACTGAGGCAGGAGAGGCTTTGTCCCTGTCCTGCACTGCAGGCTCACTTGGTCAGGGCTACTCAGGAGCAGGGCCAGTGGCTGGGCGCCAAGGCTTGGAAACTAGAACACAGGGCTTGTGCCTAGTGGGCCATTTGATCCAGCAACACAGCTCTCTTAAACCTCAGTGCTGGCACGTATTGGAGGTCAGGAGGCTGCATTGTGCTCTGGCCAGGATCCTGTGAGGAATTATCACTCCTGGGGAGGTGATGTGCTGCCAACCTTGCACTTTGCACCCTCTCTGTGCCTTTCACAGTCACTGTTGCTACAGCGTGGGAGAAGGTTCTGAGGGACCTACCTGGTGGGGGGCCTAGTGATGATCTCTGGGGCAGGTGACAAGGACTGGCTTGCAGAGTCTGGTAGGGTGGATTCTAGCATGGCTGCAACATGGTTGGCCAAGGCTTTGCTTGCAGGCTCTGGGAGGTTGTCTCTGGCACTGCTGGGCATGGTCAGCCAGTGCCTCTGCAGCATCAGGCCCTCCCTGATCCCACTGATCCTCCTGGTTCTCTGTCCTTGGTTCCTCAGGCTCATCCTCTGAGCTCTCCAAGTCAGAGTCTGGGGGCTGTCGGAGGGGTTCATGGAAATGATGGACAAATGAAGCCACCCCTGTCCCTGCACTCACACAAGGGAGCTGTTTTCCCTCCCCCAAAACCATTTTGAAGTGCAGTCACACATTAAATATGAGCTGAGTTGAGGTTTCCTCCAATCACACAAGAGTTTCGTGCACATGTAACTAGACCCCTGGTCTCCAAAAGTAATCATCCAAGATCCAAAGACTTTGGGTCTCACCACACAGTGATGCCTGGCACGTGCTCATTAAGTGTCAGGTTTCACAATTTTACCTGGGAGCTGTAGTTTTAAAAGACCTGTTGATAGAGAACGGTTCACTCTTTTTGTAGAAGTGCCCTTAACTCCTTAGTTGCTGAACTACACATTTCCCCCATCACCTTTATTTTAAGATCTGGCAGATTCCACCCAAAGGAATTGATGAACTACACAGTCTCTCCCTCCCTGCCCCCTCTGGGTAGAATCTGCCAAGGGGAGGGGAGAGACTGCGTAGTTCAGCAATGAAGGAGTTAAGGGAGCTAGCCAAAAGTTTATTTTCTTTTCCCCTCCTCCCTCCCAAATCTTTTTTTTTACTAAAAGAGTGAATCCTTCTCTCTCCACAGTCATCTCATCCAGCGGTTCTTTCAAAATGACAGCTCCCAGGTAACATTGCAAGACTTGACATGCCAGCTGTCACTTGAGTGGTGAGACCCTTTCTCGCTCTTTTGCTTGTCAGATCTGGGCCGTTTTCACACTACTAACCTGCTTCCGTAACATTGCGAAACGTCACACAAAAACCGCGGGAGATAGTGTCTTCTCGCGAGAATTTTGCGCGACATCACACAAAACTCTTGCGAGAAGATGCTATCTTCCACGGGTTTTGCCCAACATTTCACAACGTTACGGAAGCAGGTTAGTAGTGTGAAAACGTCCCTGGTCAGCATTGTCCGTTCCTTTCCATCTTCTATCTAGGGTGCATCATAATCCACAATCTTGGAATACCCACTAGGAACCAAAGCCCAATTACTTAGCAAGTGTCTGCTATGCAGCATTTTGAGGCACAGGGAGATTTTTGCATAACAAAAGACAAAGTCGGCAAGAACATAACTGATACCACTGAATTCCTGTACCATACCTTAGAGGGCTGACATTCAAAATGCAAAGGATTGTAAAATAAAATTGCAATTTATGAAAGGTTTCGTTTGGCATATAAAGCACAGGATTTTGTCATGGTTGTGAGAGGCCTTGGGATATATGAAACCCTCCTAAGAAAATGTCCTGGTTTTTAATAAAACTTTAAGATTAGACACCTCCATAACCAGTCTGATATAGTGGTTATACCATAGGACTAGGATACAAAGGCCCCAGTTCAACCACCCACTCTGCCACATAGCTCATTTAGAAATAGGGGTGTGCACCAATTAATTTCTGTTTCAGTTTTGGTTCCTCCAGTGGTTCTGGAATAATTCTGTTCTATTACTAGTTTTTTCCAGGTGAGTCACTGCCAGCTCAGAACTGATCCATTCCCCCACCCCCTCTCCATTTTCATGAGTTTTATTCCATTAGACATGCATTGGCCGCACATACACAAATGCACAGTGTTCTTTTCAAGGTAGATGGGAAAACGAGGATCTGGAAAAGCTATTTTCATGCTTAACCCAAAATTGCATAAATCATTTGTCCCTCTCCTCATCTAAACCATTGATCCACTGAGTTTCTCTTCAAGCACAATGACACACAAACAACAGACCTGTAGAAGGTGAGCATTAGTGGGTGAGGCAGTGGCAGCAGGGCCTTCCCAAGCAGGAGAACATTCCAACCAGTGCAGTGCAGCAACATTAAAAACAATCCTTCTTCATGTTCACTTTTTGCCTTTTTCTAAGGTGCCAATAATGTATTATCTTTGCATTCTGCTGTTGCCTGTTAGTTTCATGTCTCCTTGTGCATTGTAGTTTTGTTCCCACAATGAGGGGTGAATCCAAACCCTTTCTTTTGATGCTCAACATTTCCCTGCAAAATTGGACATTCTTGCTTCTGATCTTCTCCATTGCCCCAGTGCAGGCAGGCAGGAAGAACGATTGGCTGAATTCCCCACACACCCCCAAGCAGACATGTTTTTCCCATATGTTTCCCTTTCGCTGTGAGGACAGGCCGGATTGTTTTTGAAAGGGCAGAGAAGATACATGATTGCCATGAGACTTAGAGAGAGTCCTGAATGTCTACGGACACAAGGCTAAACAGATCTACTCAGATGTAAGTTCCATGTTCTGTAGTGCTTAGCCCCGGAGAAGTCTCTTTTGAATTGCAGCCTATGAGTGAAGTCTCCCTTCCAAGAGTTTCCAAAGTTTATAGGAAGGGAGGAATCTCTGTATTGTCGAAGGCTTTCACGGCCGGAGAACGATGGTTGTTGTGGGTTTTCCGGGCTGTATTGCCGTGGTCTTGGCATTGTAGTTCCTGACGTTTCGCCAGCAGCTGTGGCTGGCATCTTCAGAGGTGTAGCACCAAAAGACAGAGATCTCTCAGTGTCACAGTGTGGAAAGGATGTAGGTCATTTGTACCTACTCAGGAGGGGTGGGGTTGAGCTGAGTCATCCTGTAAGAGTTTCCCAGGGTGTGGAATGCTAATGGCGGGAGGCTTCACTGTATCCTGAGGAGGTTCTTTTGCATATGGATTGGTACTTGATGTGCTAATCTTCTCTGCAGGGCTATTGTCGGGGATAGAATGTTTTGTTAGCCTGGTGTTTTTCAGAACTGAACTTAAGAATGAACAGAGCATGATTTCCTGTTCTGAAAAACACCAGGCTAACAAAACATTCTATCCCCAACAATAGCCCTGCAGAGAAGATTAGCACATCAAGTACCATTATTGTCGGGGATAGAATGTTTTGTTAGCCTGGTGTTTTTCAGAACTGGAAACCATGCTCTGTTCATTCTTAAGTTCAGTTCTGAAAAACACCAGGCTAACAAAACATTCTATCCCCGACAATAGCCCTGCAGAGAAGATTAGCACATCAAGTACCAATCCATATGCAAAAGAACCTCCTCAGGATACAGTGAAGCCTCCCGCCATTAGCATTCCACACCCTGGGAAACTCTTACAGGATGACTCAGCTCAACCCCACCCCTCCTGAGTAGATACAAATGACCTACATCCTTTCCACACTGTGACACTGAGAGATCTCTGTCTTTTGGTGCTACACCTCTGAAGATGCCAGCCACAGCTGCTGGCGAAACATCAGGAACTACAATGCCAAGACCACGGCAATACATCCCAGAAAACCCACAATAACCATCGGAGGAATCTCTCTTTGCAAGGATCCAATTGGCAGGGAAGGAGATAATGCTAGCTCCCCATAGTTATGGGGTGAGTGTGGGTGGAGAGATGCACTCATGCACATTCTTCTTATTCCCCCTTACCGCCAATAGAGTGAATACTGTTTAGGAAAAACAAGCTGCTTCTCTGTGAGGTGAGCCCAGTGCCTGCCTGCTGCTGGAAGGTACGAAACGAAACACACAAACTTTGAGGTGGGAAGGACTTATAATTCAGTTTCCTGGATTTGGTTCAGTGTTCTGGAAGCTGCTTTAACAAGTTGAACCAGAGATTTCCGTGTGTATTTTTTCCATTATGCATGCCCCTATTTAGCAACCTTCAACCAGTTAAACAATCACAGCAGGGTTGTTGTGAGGATAAAATAGAAGAGGGAGCTGTACATTGTCTAAGTTCAAAGAAGAGTGGGGTAAAATATATTTTACCTCAAGAGAAAACTCCACATTTATTTCATTTTTAAAGAATTTAAGTGATATCCACTGACAAAGAGACAGACAGATACCTCTGCCCCCATAACAAATTTAAAATAATCCCTTTTTCCCATAAGGAAGAACCTTCACCTTAGTTTTGCTAGAGAACATTTTAGTGGCAACCCGCACCCATTGTTAATTACAGGATTCTGTTCTATAAAATAATCATTTTATGGTGCTGTATCTCTAGACTCATGGAGCGTCTCTTTTTGAATTAAAAAGCTGTATTGTGAAAAGATGTCATAGAAAAATCACCTTGCTTCCCTTGTCTTTCAGATGAAAAGGATTACCTAGCAACAGTCATGTGAAAATGCACCATTTAAAAAAGAAATCTGTTAGCAAATTAGATATTTTTCATAGTTTTCTTTTTTAATATGTGGGTGACATGTACAGAACAAAAAAGATACCAGGAGCTCACAGAAAAATGTACACATCTTCAATGGGGGGGGGGCACTTTTTGAGACTCAGATTACAATTAAACTGTTAGATATATTAGTTGGTATTTTTTTAAAGCCAGGAATGTTATTTTTTATAGTTAGTATACACCTATATGGAAATAAGTATCAGCCAAATACAATATTCCTTAATAGGTTTGGATTTGCATTGTTTTAAAAAAATGATTATGTTGTTTCTGCTCATAAAGTTTTTATTTATTTATACATTTATACCTTACTTTTCTCTTTACATTCTCCCCTGCTCCATTTTATACTCACAACATCCAACGTGTAAGGCAGGTTAGGCTGAGAGTGTGAGAGTGGCCCAAGATCATCCAGTGAGCTTCTATGGCGGAGTGGGGATTCAAACCTGTCTCCCCCAGATTCTAGTAGTTGTTAAGCTTTTTACATTGAGGAAACACTCTCAGCCACTAGGCCAGTCTTCTTGCTCTTGTCTTTCCCATAGCTGCATGTTTGGACAGCCACAAGACCTGTAGTGTCTGTCTGCCCTCTCACCTATTTGTTTCTTTCAAGAGTGGCGACATTAGCAGCCACTAACCCTTCTGTCTCCTCCTGTGTTTGTTTGTTTGTAGTCCATCTTTCTCGATAAGACTCAAGGCGGATTACACAGTGTGAGATTAGTACAGTCAATTTCAAGGACATTTCCATAAACAATGCCAGAGGGTAAATAAACAAAAGTTTACAAGATACAGCATTAGCAAGAATCCAATACAGAGCTGAAGAAATGCTGAAATAGAACATAAGCAGTTCTAGGGCTGACATTAGACAATATGAAGCAGTAACTCATAGGAGCACATATTTAAGACAACAGATAGTAAGTACATAAGGCAACATAGTGGTGTGAAGTCTACAGTCCCTAACTCATTAGCAAAGCATCTGAGACCCTGCCCTACAATACAAAAGCCTTTTTGAATAATTCAATTTTGCATTGTTTGCAGAAAGACGAGTTCTCTTCAGGCAGGCCATTCCACAGGGTAGGGGCCACTACAGAGAAAGCCCGAGTACGGGTTGCTGATTTGCAGGGTGGCATCTGCAGAAAACCCTATTCAGATGCGAGAAGCTGCCATGGAAGAACATAAGGAAGGGGGTGGTCCCGTAGGTATGCCGGACCAAGATTGTGAAGAGCTTTGTATGTGATAACCAATACCTTGAACTGAGCACAGTAACTGATAGGTAGCCAATGAAGTGACTGCAGAATTGGAGGGGGGTGCTGGTCCAGTAACCATTCTCAGATAAGTGGCTGCTAGACCAGTCCTGTTTTCTTCCCATTCCTCACACTTGAGTCATTGTGACATTGACGCCCAGTGAGACTAACTCTTTCCCTCTGCCCTGCCCCGTTTTCATATTTGAACTATTGTGACAGCAGTGCCTACTAAATCGATCCTCTGCTCTCTCCTTTATTTGGATCCCATAATCATATGACTAGCATTCACTTCTATGAGGAAAAATAAAACTTGAAGACAAAGCACAATGGGACCAAAATCTCCACTATATGAGAGTGGGGATCCTCGCCTCTACCAATACAAATCCCAATACAGACTCCATATGGGAGGAACAGTGCAGTGTTTATTTTTATTTTTCCTTAGAGCAGAACCACAAGTGACAAAAGGCACAGGTTGGACACTTGTCAGCTTCCCTCAAGTTTTGATGGGAAATGTAGGCATCCTGGTCTCACATCTTCGCTCTCTGACTGCTGTCCAATGGACTTTTCAACTATCACTTGTCCAACATTCCGCCAAGCTGCCTACATTTCCCATCAAAACTTGAGGGAAGCTGACAAGTGTCCAATCTGTGCCTTTTGTCACTTGTGGTTCTTCTCATAGTTTATATTCTACCTTTCTCCCCAGTGGGAACTCAAAGCAGTGTACATCGTCTCTCTACTTCTCCATTTTATCCTCACAACGATGCTGTGAGGTTGGTTAGGCTGAGGGTATGACTGGCCCAAGGTCACCCAGCAAGCTTCTCTCCCAGATCCTAGTTCAACACACTAAACACTACATCGGACTGGCTTTCAGGGTAAATGTGCAAAATGCACACTGCACATAATGTACACTTTCACAGTGGACCGTTCTCCCCACCCCCCTCTCTGCCAGTCATTAAAAGTTAGAAGAAGGAACTAGAATTGAGTTTTACAAGGGATTCTACTTCTGCCTCCAAGGGGAGAACTTCATAGTAGAAATGATTTTGCTGTAAACCCTGTAACGCTGGGCTACTGTTGTGCCTCGCTAAAACTGGTGAGACTGGATGCTGTTTTGACAATTTGCGAAGGTGGAAAAAATGTGTTGCTGAAATGGATTTGGCTCACCGAGCTGGTATTGTTCCTCGTGGCTGCCATCTTCTGCCTATCGAAACTACTTGTTGAAGGAAGATTTGAGTATCTAGTCCATATGCTGGAAACAACTTTTTTTTTCAGATGTGAACAGATTGCCGAAACCTGTGCACGGATGACATCCTGTGTCTAAACAAAAGCAGCACGAAGTGTGAATTACACCCTCTTGCTCTCCATAGGATTTTAACTTGGAGGCGTGATTACAACAAATGTCAACAGTTGGTAAAGTATCCAAAAATAGGGCTGCTGGTATTCATCACGGCATTATCATGCTCAGAGTATACGACAGTGAGTGTATCACTTTGGCTAAGCACCTGGTTGGAACTATAGTGGGCATGGCTATTCCACTAGATTTCATTACATTGTTTCTCCGGAGGACAATCACAGTGAAGAGGAAAAACTGTTTGAAGCATTGTATTTGTAAAACATAATTGCCAAGGAAACTGAGATAATCACTGGTCACTTACATTTTCATTAAGGGGAGAAATAATTTGCTGATTTGCTGGCAATGTCTGTTCACTGACTGAAGTTAGGTGATCTTTTCACCATAAAGTTTTAGGTTTTTCGGCTTACTTTGCCTTGGGACAAATCTATCATTAAAAAAATCTATCCCGCTTTCTCAAAACAACAGCAAATGTCATAAACATACAAGCAATAAAATACAGCTCATGATCCCACAGCATTGAAAAGCAGACAGAAAGAATTTTCTCTCTGAATATTAACACCCAGGAGCACCCAGAGAAGTTGATGAGTGGTAGATTCAAGTCAGACAAAACATAATCAAAAGTTGTGGAACTCACTGCTACAGGATTTCCATGATGACTGCTTGTTTAGTCTGACTATCAAAAGGGAATTGCACAAATTCATGGCAATAGAATCTCTGTGTTCAGAGGCTGTATACCTGGGAATACTAGTTGCTTAATGGACCTTCTGAGGCATCTGGGGTTGCTGTTCTGGGAAGTAGGATACCAAACCAGATGATATTTACTCTGATCCAGCAGAGCTCTTTTTATGCTAACATTCAACAATTACATAGAACGAACCAACTAAAGGGATGGGGGAAGTGCATATTTTGGTAGAAGCAAAGGGGATGTGTATATGTGATTTTTTTCCCATCAGGCAGTCATGTTCCAGCACAGTGGAACGTGTGGGTGATAGAGCCTTATCTACTGAGTTTCAATGCCTTATGAATCTCTCTCTCTCTCTCTCTCTCTCTGTGGTCTCTTCTTGCTGTTTTTTTTTAGGGGGGGGGAGCTGGGAAGGATCTACTGCTAGTGCACACCTGCAGAGAGTAAGCATACTATAAGATGTGAGCTTATAAGAAGGAATTGTGACTCTGTTTTTTTTCTCCTACACCTGAATATAATAAGGATCTCATTCCCTCAGTGTGGGGTGCCCCACTTCCACTTTTCACACCCTGCCACTGCTTACCTGGCCAGTGGGGGGGGGGAGACAGGGAATGGGCCTCCCGGGCACGCTCCCAGAGCTGGTGTGATGATGTATCTGACATAATTGCACTATCTTGAGAACACTCTTGTACTTGCAGGCTGATTTGGTCCCCAAATGGGCCCCATTTGGCCAATTTGGGGGCCAAATTGTCCCACTGTAAAGCGTAATGATGTCAATTCCTGGAAGTGATGTCATTGTGCCAGTGTGGGGGAACATCCCTAGATAATCAGGAAGGCAGGTGCTGGGTCCCTCCCCCTCCAACCTAGAGAAGCAGAGGACCTGGCAACCCTAATAGTCAATCCTTCCCTTTCATCATAATAGCCTTTCATCAGAATAGTATTTTAAAATCCCAGTGCTTTGATTGGTAAAATAAGTAAATGGAGCATTATGTACCCTGAGACAACATTTAGATGCACCCAAGGGCCACATTGGGAGAGTGGTAGAAAGTGGTGTTGTGTTATCACCATCTCTACTACTATCTGAACCACCTTTTCCTCACTTTTGGTAACTGGTGGCCCTTATCGGGTTAGCTTAGGCCCAAATGAATCCAATTGTTGACCTCAACCTGCCTCTCTTCCTCCTTCAGTTCTGGCTCAAAGCTATCCGTTTTTCATTTTTTCACTTGCCTATTATAACTGCTATCAAAGTGCTGCCTGGACAATTGCAAAACAGGGCCCTGTTTTTAGCTGTTGATTGTCTTGCAAAAGTGCCTCTCCAAGAAGCAGTGAAAAGACACTGAAGGCATACAAAGTGCATCAAGGATTTCTATAACTGTCTTTCGTAGTGACAGGCATACAATACCGTGTGAGACTGAAATTGCCTATCTGACACAGTAAGCCTGTATATCTCATGTCTAGGAAGGATGACAATGAAAAGTTCAACTCAGATGAAATATGTCCTGTTTTGAAAAGGGAGATTCACTTAGCACAATTCATGCTTGGATCAGCAATGTGTGATTGCATTGATAACAAGGAGTTCTTTCAGTCTTGCATTCTCTTCCTTTTAAAAAAATAGGGATGCCAGTGCAATAAGATGGCAACTCTGAGCTGAGCTGGTTGAAATCCAACATCTGAGCCACCATTTCTCAGGGCTCAGGCAAGACAAAGATCATGAATTTTCAACCATCTACAAAACACAAATTGCAGGCTCATTCAGCCTCAATTTTCCTTGGTGCCATGTTGGGAAGAAACCTGTATTTGGTTCCAGTCATTGAAACCTGCTTACTTTTGCTACTATTAACTGTGTTTTAGAAGACTTTCCTCCCTTCAAACATATGTCCCCCTTGAAATAGCAAACCAGGAGCACAGCTTTGATTACCAAACCAAGCAGAGGTTGAAAACTAAAAACCTCTCTCATTTCCCTGCACGCCTGTAAGGAAACTTGAGGCTACACATGCAATTTGCATTTCACAGATGGACTAAGATGCATGATCTTCATCACATCTGTCTGACCTCTCTTGCAGGATTGTTGTAAAGGTTACTGAGATACTCTATGAGTAGTATTTCTTACATCCATAAAGTGTTTCTGTATACATACTGTTGTTATTAAAATATAAGCAAAATGCCTTGGATGGTCAAATCCTTTCTGGATGGTGTAATCCAGTTTGGAGTTGGGACAGAAAGGAATGGATTCATTTCATGCCCCATCAAGATTGCTCGGTCCCACACATCCCAGGCCTCTACTGCTTTCCCGGTGAGAACAATGGGAAGATATGAAGATTGATTTTTTTCCCCAGAAGTTTTGCTGCTAGCTATCCATTTCAGAAACACAATTTTTGCCAGGCTTTTCTACCCTTCCATATCCTCCCCACCCCAACATGAGTTCTCTGCCTGGTACTTCTTTTTTGCAAGTTTGTGTCACTGCAGTGATGACTGTGTACTGAATCTGTGGTCCCTCTCTCGTTCATGTTCTTTTCAAGTCTTTTATGATGTCACCTCACTGGGACTTTACCTCAATGTCTGTACAATTCTACAACCAGATTTAGTGATGTTATCAAATGTTATGAGCATACTGTTTTGATTTGAAAATCCCGTTGTGTCTCTTTTGGAGCTGCAGGCAGCACAGGAGGAAGCAATGGGTGCAAGTCATGCATGTTTGCCTCCCCTTATGGTGAGTTGCTGCTCTTGCTAATATGGTAACTTGGGTCACTGGGGTAGGGGACACAAGGATGCCCATAGTTCTGTTTTGCTGTTGTTTGGCAGAGTATTCAGATCCTAAATAAAAAGGAAAACATGTTCAAGTATGATTAACATCAGCACTGACAATTTTGACATACTATCTCTATTGCGGAGAAAGGCGGAATCTACCATGGAGTGGCATGTGCACTGCCCCTGGGATTTGCGGCTGACAGAGGAAGTATTTTAATTGCATGTCTGCATACCTAAAGTATGGAGAATTCCTTACCTTGTCTGTGAAATCAACCGATTTTGCAGGCTTCATTATCCACACAGGGGCCAGCCAGTTTGCTATAAGATATCCGGATAAGAAAACACAAGATAGACACTGAGCACTGAATACAGAAAGAAATACTAAATATGACCACACTGGGCAGGCTCACGTTAATCCCAGGGACAAGCTGTTGTACTGGGAGTAAGAATACTGCAAAACCTATTATGTGCTTTATTTTCATAGAAATAAATCTATTTTGATTAAAATATGCTTGTTCTATGCAATCTTCATCAAACAAACTCTAACATTTTCCAATTAGTATAAAACAACATTTCTTAAACAAGGGTTAAACCCCATGGCACACTCTTCTCATTCATATCCTGGTTACAGGAAAATGGACCCAACTTGGGCCCCAGCAACCACACAGGAGCTGTAGGGAATGGCTGTTAAAAATAAAGGAGAGCCCAAATGGCCTCAGAACACTGCTGTAGGTAGAGGAAAGGCTCCCCCCTCAAGCTGTTATCCAAAATAATGAGTTGGGGTGTCTCTGTTTTTTCTGCTCCATGTGGAGTACTCTATATACGTGGAGCAGTAAAAACAGGGGACCCTTCCTCGTGTTCTTTTGACATGGGGAAAATTCTTTTTTTTTTGAATTTTTTTTATTTTTTTATTACCTACATTAACTAACAATACAGAGGGAAAGAAGGGGGGCAGGGGAAGGAGAGAAAAAACAACAACATATAACAACACTACACTACAAATAATGCTTTCCCTTCATACTGCCATTATTAAAAAATTAAAAGTTTGTAAGATATTGATGGAGTGGTTGACCTTGCAAAATACAGATTACAATCCAAATTAAGTCTTCCTCCCCCCCCCGGGCCTCGGACGCAGTTCTCTCTGAGCAGCTGCAACCGCAGTGCTCGTTCCCTCCCCCCCTTCAGACTTCAAATGGGGAACTATAAGCCCTCTGAAACCCCAAACAATCTTTGGATCACTCCAAAACACACACCCCTGAACTGGAGAGACAGTCCCCTAAAAGAGGACATGTGATGGTGGGTGCTGATGCAGGGCCAAGCTACACATGACGAATGACACTTGAACGGCAAGTGGATTGAGTGGAGGGCAAGTGAACAGGGAGAAATAAACTTGCTGTTCAAGTGTCATTCGTGATGTGTAGCTTGGCCCTCAGTCTCTGGTTCTGGATATAAGTCTGGATACAAGTATTAGACATGGCTTTGAATAAGGAAGTGGTGAAAATATAAGCTCTCTGAACCCCCAAACAATCTTTGGATGACCCCAAATCACACACCCCTGAACTGCAGAGACTGGGGGGCATGTGCGGCGGGGCGGGGGGCATCGGGGGGAGCGGCGCATGTGATGGTGGGTGCTGTGATGGTGGGTGCTGATGCAGGGCTGATGCATGGCCAAGCCGCGACCCCCGGGGGCCCCCGGCCCGCCGCAGGCGGGGCGGGGGGCGTCGGGGGGAGCGGCGCAGCCGCGACCCCCGGGGGCCCCCGGCCCGCCGCAGGCGGGGCGGGGGGCGTCGGGGGGAGCGGCGCAGCCGCGACCCCCGGGGGCCCCCGGCCCGCCGCAGGCGGGGCGGGGGGCGTCGGGGGGAGCGGCGCAGCCGCGACCCCCGGGGGCCCCCGGCCCGCCGCAGGCGGGGCGGGGGGGCGTCGGGGGGGAGCGGCGCAGCCGCGACCCCCGGGGGCCCCCGGCCCGCCGCAGGCGGGGCGGGGGGGCGTCGGGGGGAGCGGCGCAGCCGCGACCCCCGGGGGCCCCCGGCCCGCCGCAGGCGGGGCGGGGGGCGTCGGGGGGAGCGGCGCAGCCGCGACCCCCGGGGGCCCCCGGCCCGCCGCAGGCGGGGCGGGGGGCGTCGGGGGGAGCGGCGCAGCCGCGACCCCCGGGGGCCCCCGGCCCGCCGCAGGCGGGGCGGGGGGCGTCGGGGGGAGCGGCGCAGCCGCGACCCCCGGGGGCCCCCGGCCCGCCGCAGGCGGGGCGGGGGGCGTCGGGGGGAGCGGCGCAGCCGCGACCCCCGGGGGCCCCCGGCCCGCCGCAGGCGGGGCGGGGGGCGTCGGGGGGAGCGGCGCAGCCGCGACCCCCGGGGGCCCCCGGCCCGCCGCAGGCGGGGCGGGGGGGCGTCGGGGGGAGCGGCGCAGCCGCGACCCCCGGGGGCCCCCGGCCCGCCGCAGGCGGGGCGGGGGGCGTCGGGGGGAGCGGCGCAGCCGCGACCCCCGGGGGCCTGGCTGTCTTTGTCTTTGTCTTTGTCTTTGTCTTTGTCTTTGTCTTTGTCTTTGTCTTTGTCTTTGTCTTTGTCTTTGTCTTTGTCTTTGTCTTTGTCTTTGTCTTTGTCTTTGTCTTTGTCTTTGTCTTTGTCTTTGTCTTTGTCTTTGTCTTTGTCTTTGTCTTTGTCTTTGTCTTTGTCTTTGTCTTTGTCTTTGTCTTTGTCTTTGTCTTTGTCTTTGTCTTTGTCTTTGTCTTTGTCTTTGTCTTTGTCTTTGTCTTTGTCTTTGTCTTTGTCTTTGTCTTTGTCTTTGTCTTTGTCTTTGTCTTTGTCTTTGTCTTTGTCTTTGTCTTTGTCTTTGTCTTTGTCTTTGTCTTTGTCTTTGTCTTTGTCTTTGTCTTTGTCTTTGTCTTTGTCTTTGTCTTTGTCTTTGTCTTTGTCTTTGTCTTTGTCTTTGTCTTTGTCTTTGTCTTTGTCTTTGTCTTTGTCTTTGTCTTTGTCTTTGTCTTTGTCTTTGTCTTTGTCTTTGTCTTTGTCTTTGTCTTTGTCTTTGTCTTTGTCTTTGTCTTTGTCTTTGTCTTTGTCTTTGTCTTTGTCTTTGTCTTTGTCTTTGTCTTTGTCTTTGTCTTTGTCTTTGTCTTTGTCTTTGTCTTTGTCTTTGTCTTTGTCTTTGTCTTTGTCTTTGTCTTTGTCTTTGTCTTTGTCTTTGTCTTTGTCTTTGTCTTTGTCTTTGTCTTTGTCTTTGTCTTTGTCTTTGTCTTTGTCTTTGTCTTTGTCTTTGTCTTTGTCTTTGTCTTTGTCTTTGTCTTTGTCTTTGTCTTTGTCTTTGTCTTTGTCTTTGTCTTTGTCTTTGTCTTTGTCTTTGTCTTTGTCTTTGTCTTTGTCTTTGTCTTTGTCTTTGTCTTTGTCTTTGTCTTTGTCTTTGTCTTTGTCTTTGTCTTTGTCTTTGTCTTTGTCTTTGTCTTTGTCTTTGTCTTTGTCTTTGTCTTTGTCTTCGTCTTCGTCTTCGTCTTCGTCTTCGTCTTCGTCTTCGTCTTCGTCTTCGTCTTCGTCTTCGTCTTCGTCTTCGTCTTCGTCTTCGTCTTCGTCTTCGTCTTCGTCTTCGTCTTCGTCTTCGTCTTCGTCTTCGTCTTCGTCTTCGTCTTCGTCTTCGTCTTCGTCTTCGTCTTCGTCTTCGTCTTCGTCTTCGTCTTCGTCTTCGTCTTCGTCTTCGTCTTCGTCTTCGTCTTCGTCTTCGTCTTCGTCTTCGTCTTCGTCTTCGTCTTCGTCTTCGTCTTCGTCTTCGTCTTCGTCTTCGTCTTCGTCTTCGTCTTCGTCTTCGTCTTCGTCTTCGTCTTCGTCTTCGTCTTCGTCTTCGTCTTCGTCTTCGTCTTCGTCTTCGTCTTCGTCTTCGTCTTCGTCTTCGTCTTCGTCTTCGTCTTCGTCTTCGTCTTCGTCTTCGTCTTCGTCTTCGTCTTCGTCTTCGTCTTCGTCTTCGTCTTCGTCTTCGTCTTCGTCTTCGTCTTCGTCTTCGTCCACCCCTCGCCCCTCGCCCCTCGCCCCTCGCCCCTCGCCCCTCGCCCCTCGCCCCTCGCCCCTCGCCGGGGGGATGGGGGATTTTATTTTTGGCAACGTCTTCTACAAGGAAATCTCTTATGGTACAAAGTTGTAATGTTATAAAATGGTAAAAACTTCATAAAATTGTAAATTTACTAACAATCCATCTCAAATAAGTATATAGATTATTCAAACAGTATTGCTTCTATAATCATATTTGGCATAAATATTAAACATAACTTTTAAACATTAAGTAAAAAGTATTATATACTCGGTAGAGATGGGTTGAAGGTTTTATCTTAAAACCTGAACAGCTTGAAACCTTCAAGTGAGAACTGAAAACACATTTCTCTGTTTTAGAGAAACTTTTTTTTTCAGTACAAAATATATGGGATGTATGTTTTTGTTGCACTCTCCCAACCAGGACACAGACTGCTCCTAAGAGTTTAATGGCTTCTTTCATTAACAAACACTAGTTGTTTTCATTAAGTGAGGTATCAAAATATAAATGTTCATTTAAATGAAACAGAAAAATAGAACAGATGAACACAACAAGAATTAAGTTTCCTAACATTTCTTAATGAAATCTAACTCAGTCAGATTAACGATGAAATGCATTCAAGTTACCGTAGCACATATTACAAGGGTAAGTTTCCTGCCTAGATCTTCATGAGATTTCTTTTGGCCAAAACCCTGATCTGCTATTTGGATTACCATTTTTATATATTATCTTATGCAGAAATCTAACATCTTTTCATATGATAACATAGATAAATATCAAACCACTATTTACTATTTCCAATCATGTGACATTCTACCTAGCCAAAAGTACCACTATGCCCAGCTGCAACATAAGAGGTATGGATAGTAAAAATGACAGGAAAAGTTACATGACCAGATCATCCTTGGTCTCTGCTAACAATTAAAGAACATGTATTTGATACTGTTCACTATTTTTAATTGGCTGTCAAAGATAAAGAAGCACCAGTTATACACCATACTAGAAAAAGAACTACAGTGAAGTTAATACAGCGTTATTTAGAATGCATATGTTTCACTAAGTATGTGTTCTAAACCATAATCAGCAGTCTACTGGTTTGAATTCCACTACTGACATGAGCTCAGTAGGTGGCCTTGGGTCAGCCACTCCTCTCAGCCCCAGCTCCATTGTGGGGATAAGAATAACACTAACTTGTTCACTGCTCTGGGTGAGGCGCTAATATGTGTAAAATAGCGGTATATAAGCACAGATTATTATTATTTATATTTCCATGACACCATTCCTTGACCTGTGAAATTAAGTATTTTGATAAATATGAAAGTGATACAAAATATAAATGCATTGCATAATGTGTGAGTGTACATATACAAACTTTAAAAATTGTATTGGATAATACCGCAAAGCATGATCACTGAGAAAGCTGCTTTCACTGCTTTCAGTGTGGAGAGCTGCTTGTAGATCAAAACAACCTGGCGAGCTGTCTTCATGTAGAGTGCACTTGATTCTCTTGGCTTTCAATTCTGCTTTCGTTCAGCATGGGTAAATCAATGTTTCAGCAGTAAACATTTGTATCACTCCTCCCTGAATGACCTTTTAAATTTTACTGCCTATCGTGTCAAAGCAATTAAAATTAACAATACAGTTACTAAGCTGCTAAGATCAATTAATGGCTCTTAGGCTTTATTTATTGATCTAGTGACATCTTCAAAACCCACTGGTAACAGACTATACATACTTCTCTTCTATCCACAATATATACACAAGTATTGATTACATATTCTTATCTTCTAAATTACATATTTAAATGACATATTCTTATCTCCTAAATTAATTAGTCAAACTCTTACATCAAGGATTGGTGACAAGTTGTGGACAGACTATGCTTGGACAGAATGTACACTGAGAATAAATGACATCAAACAAATTGGAAACTAAATAAATCACTTTTATTTAACAAATAAATTTCTTCTGAAGTCTCTTTAGAAATTAAACAATAGAAACAAACTATGTGGCATTCCTCAAATCCATGTGTAGGATGCTATGGAAGTGGTACTTAGAGGGAAATTAATCTCTGTTGCCTCCTGTCATGAAGAGCAAAAAGAAAACATTAGAAATGAAATGATATCTAGAATAAGAAAACTAGAATATGAACACAAAAAAGGCCACCCAATCTATAAACTTACTTGCATAAAATTAGAGGGAAAAACCTCCTCACATTCTATACAAGCTATTAAAGGCACCCAGGAAAAACCCAAACTAATTCTGTAAAATTAGCCAATGTATTTGCTGAATACTACCAAACCATTTGTACATCAGACAATCCTGACACTAATTATATTTTAATTTTTTTATCATCACAGGAAATTTGGAAAAAAACTCACAAGAACATAAACAATATCTGGGCCAGCCAGTCACAACAGAAGATGTTACAGTCACTATCAAATCCTTGAAAAAAATAACAAAGCTTCAGACAGGGATGGATTCCCTGCCAAATTTTTACAAAAAAATACATTCACCTACTTTCAACTCCACTAACTGCCACATGCAGCTCTGTTATGATAGGAGGTAGCATCCCTCTATCTTGGTCAGAGGCTCAAATAGTAGTTACTCCAAAAAAGGACAACGATATTACAAATACTAAATCTTCTCAACCAATACCCTTACTGAATCAAGACCAAAAGATCTTTACAAGCATATTTGCCAAAACATTGTCTAAATTTAAATAACCAACTACTTTCACCTTGACCAGGGGCATAGTTTTATACAGATTACTTTCTTGAAAAAAATGCAACTGAGAAAACCTATTGAGCACCCCCTAAATGGTCCTGTCCACAGACATCAAGCAGCTCAAAAGCTCACCGTAACTTTATTTATTTATTTATTTATTTATTTATTTTTATGTATACCCTGCCCTCCCCACAGATGGGCTAAGGGTTGCTAACAACATTAAAAAATACATTAAAATCACAGAAACATAAAATCAATAATATTTTTTTAAAAAATGATTAAAATAGCTCAGGAGCAGGCTATTTAAACAAATATTGGGAGTCTGTATACAGGCATGGCAGATGGCTGAGGGCAGCACCGGAAGAAATGGTGGTCTTAGATGGAAGAAGAAGGACACTCACTGGCACTCAGCCAAAGGCCCAGCAGAACATCTCCGTTTTACAAGTCCTGCAAAACTGTAACAGGTCCCACAGGTTCCAGATCTCCAGCGGGAGAGCATTCCACCAGGCCAGGGCCAGGGCATAAAAAGCACTCGCCCTGGTTGAGGCCAGATGGGTGTCCTTCGGGCCAGGGACCACCAGGAGTTGCTTGTCTGCAGAGCACAACACCCTGCAGGGGACATAATGGAAGAGGCGGTCCCACAGGTATAGAGGGCCCAGTCCATGAAGGGCTTTAAATACCAAGGTTAACACCTTGAACCGGATCTGGAACTCCAATGGAAGCCAGTGCAGCTGGCACAGCACATGATGAATGTGCGCTTGGATGGGTGTTCTGGTAAGGACGCGTGCCGCTGCATTCTGGATCAGCTGTAACTTCTGGATCAGGCCCAAGGGCAGTCCAGGATAGAGTGAGTTGCAGTAGTCTAGCCTGGAGGTGACCGTTGCATGGATTACTGTGGCCAGGTCCTGTGGTGAAAGATAGGACACCAGTTGCCTGCCCTGTCAAAGATGGAAATAGGCAGACCTGGCAACAGTCATGACCTGGGCCTCCATTGGAAGTGTAGCATCCAAGGTCACACCCAGACTCCTCACCATCAGCAAAGGTTTCAATTGTACCCCATCAATGGCTGGGAGCTGGTTCCCAGCTCGATTGCCCCATGATCCAGACACAAAACCTCTGTCTTCAGGGGATTCAATTTCAGGCGACTCTGATGTAACCATACCGTCACAGCCTCAAGACCCTTGACCAAGGAATCCAAAGCAAGATCGGACTGGCCATCTGTAATGATTCCAAGTAAATGTATCTTTAAATGCTTGATGAGATAGGTGAAGAGTGGGGGGTGAAGGAGATGGATGAGTGAGTGATATGATTGGTTGAGGACTGAGAGGGTGGGCGGAGTGAATGCAGTTTGAGACTGAGAGTAGAGAGAAAATTTTTAGTCAGAAGAAAACAGGCTAGCTGTGTGCTGCCTGAATATGTTGAAGTGTTTATGAGAGAAATATAACCTGTGTGGAACCTGAACTGAGCATGTTTGTGAAAGGACACTCAGTCAGGGAAAGAGAGGCCAGCTGTGTGAATGGGAGTAAATGAAGTAACTTTAAGAACCGAGAACTATGTTTATGAAACCGATACACTTCTTGACTAAATAAAAGTTTATTTTTGTTTTGTTATATCCCAGTGTAGCTCTTATTGCTATATCCCATTCCTATCTTCAGGGCCACATAGAACCACAAAGGAGCCTGACGCTTAGGAACGTTACCAAAGGGAAAATTTAAATAAAATATCTTGGAATAAAATATTCCTGTTGGCAGCAGACTACCCAGAGGGTTAAGGGATAGATTAAAAGAAAAATCTACCCTAAAGAAAGTAAAAGTCATAATACCATCCATCAGCAGATAGAGCTGAGTGTCATCCGCATACCGGTGACAACCTAGCCCAAAGCTGCGGGCTAACCGGACAAGGGGGCACATATAGATGTTAAATAGCATCGGGGGAAGAATCGCCCCCTGAGGGATGCCACATACCAAAGAATGGTAAGCAGACATCTGTTTCCCGAGTGCCACCCTCTGTCCTAGATTGTGAAGGAAGGAGTTCAGCCATTGCAGGGCTGTTCCACGAATCCCCACATCGGCAAGGCAGTGGGTCAGAAGATTATGATTGACCATGACAAATGCTGCTGTAAGATCTAAAAGTATCAGCAGTGCTGACCCTCTCCGGTCCAGGTGTCGCCGCAGATCATCTGTGAGGGCAACCAGAGCCGTCTCTGTACCATGGCCAGGCCTGAAGCTGGACTGGAATGGATCCAGGCTAGAGGCATCACCCAGGTATACCTGCAGCTGTTCCACTACTGCCCTCTCAATTACCTTACCCAGGAATGGAATATTCGAAACTGGGTGATAATTGGCTGGATCAGCAGGATCCAGTGATGGGTTCTTTAATAAGGACTGCACCACCTCCTCTTTCAGTGAGTCTGGAAAAAACCCAGAGAAAGATTAATGATGTCAGCAAATGGTGCCCAAATCCCATCACCACCACTTTTCACCAGCCATGATGGGCATGGGTCCAGTGGGCACATGGTAGGTTTCACAGCATGCAGGACCCTGCCCACCTCCTCCTGGGAGAGTGGCCTGAATTGATCTAATATCAACCCTGAGGACAACCAAGGGGCCTCCAGTACACATACTGCATCAACTGTGGTGGACAGATCCCGGCGGAGTGACAAGATCTGATCCGCAAAATAGTCTCCAAAAGCCTGACAGCTTATTACCAAATTTACATTTTTATTTGTCCCATGCGTGAGGGACGTTAAAGACCAAATCACTCTGAAGAGTTGTGCCGGGCGAGAACTAGTGGACGCAGTGGAAGCTGCATAGTAGTCTCTCTTTGCAGCTTTCAGTGCCATCTCATAGGCCTTCATAAACGTCCTATAAAATGTTCTTGTCATTTCATCATGAAGTCGTCGCCACACTCGCTCTAGCCATCTCAGCTCCCATTTGATTTGCTGTACCTCATCAGTATACCAAGGAGCTACTCTAGTTCGGGGGCGGAGAGAGCGACGGGGAGCGATCTCATCAATAGCTTCAGAGAAACAGGCATTCCAGTCCTCTATCAGCTCATCCAATGAGCCACCAGGGGGCATTGGATCCTGCAGAGCGTTCTGCAATTCAATTGGATCCATTTGACTCCACGGGCGAGCATAAATCAGCTCGTTGCCCAAGCAGGAGGGGGTCATGGTGCCCAGACAAGCCCTCAGGATGAGATGGTCTGACCATGGCACTGCTATAGCTTCATCCAGATCCACCTGTATCCCGAACCCAAAGATCAAATCCAGTGTGTGTCCTGCTCGATGTGTGGGCATTGATACAAACTGGGAGAGTCCTAATGCTGCCATGGAGGCTATCATGTCCATGGCCTGTGAGAAGGTAGCATCATCAGCATAGACACTGATGTCCCCTAAGACCAGAAGCCTGGGGTACTCCAAGGCCCAGCCAGCCACCGCCTCTAACAGGCCTGGCACAGCATCTGCTGGTGCGCTGGGCGATCGGTACGCCAGACAGATGGCTATACTCTCCTCGGCATCCCACACCAGGCCCACACAATCAATGCCAGCAATCTTTGGCAAGGGGAGCAGCCTGATGGAGAAAGACTCTCGAATGAGCACCTCTACCCCAACAAGACATTTCCCAATATGTAAAACAAATATGAGAAACCTGTACCATAAATGTGTTGGAATATATGTGTGTTGCAAGGTCTGAGATTCAGTCATTATGGGGTTAATGTGTTTACCTACCATGCTATCATTTAGATTGACCTGGAAGGGGAACCTGGCTCAAAGCCAATAATCTGCAAGCCCAGAAAACTTGAGAGTGTTTGTAAACTGTTATTGGTCAACAGGTCAGGTGATTTTCTTTCAGGGTCAAGAAGACAGAGGAATAAGAAGATTCTCCATTCAGTTATCCCAGCTCTTTGTTTGTAACCAGTAGTGAGAATGTAGCTCCAGGCATTTGTTATTTTGTAGGCAATCCTGTTAACCTTTTTCCTTTAGAAGTAAATGATTTTAAAAGCTAAACTCGTGTGCTGACTCTCTATTGATTCAAGATCCATTGCACCTCTGAAGAAAAGCTATTTTTTAACCTTTTTCCCCAACCAAGTGGACCAGTTGAAGTAATTATTAAGGTGAAAAAGATGCTAGCGATTCGTGTATATTGTTCTTTGAATAACAGCAGTATGGTATGGCTTTGGATAGGCAATATGAGATCATTAACTCTCAAAAAAGGCAAACCTTATGAGTTATATCATCCTGCTTTCAGATAATACTGCCAGTCATTGCTGCATCTCAAAATAGTCTAGGAGACTCAAAGTTATCTCAGAAGTCTCAGTCAACTTGAGAGGAACAATCCTTACTGAAACTACTCCTTTTTAGCTCTCCAGAGAGCCAGCTAAAAAGAAGAAAGCAAACAAACAAAGTAACTGCAGACAAAAGTATCTCCTTTTCAAGTACAACATAATTCTCTCTCTCATTGTCTCACAGCAAACATGAGAAGGGGGTGGGAGTAGAAGACACTCTGTTGTGCCAGCCAGGAAAAAGGTGGGGAAATAGCTTCCAATGCTACAAAAAGAAACTTTTCAGCAACTTGAGGAGCCAAGCAAGAAGGAGAAGGAAAACAAAAGGGAAAAGGTGGGAAACTGCCTCCAGAGCTAAGAAAAAAACCCACTTCATAGAGCAAACTGTATCCCAGCAACACCAAGAGAAGCGGCAAAGTGGAAAACACTAAATCTTCACAGCTATTCTGCTGTGTCTGGAAAGAAATGGGCAGAAAGTCAGCTTCATGGCTGCAATAAAAGGGAGGAAAGTAGGGAAATTCTACTGTAGCAATGCGCAGAGCATACTTGCTGCAGAGGAACAAGTGCAGGGAAAAATACCTCTGCACTAGAACCTACAACTATATAGTCAAGCTTTTAAGGTTTCCTCAAAATCTGAAAATCCTTTAAAGAGTTATGATGACGTATTGTCGAAGGCTTTCACGGCCGGAGAACGATGGTTGTTGTGGGTTTTCCGGGCTGTATTGCCGTGGTCTTGGCATTGTAGTTCCTGACGTTTCGCCAGCAGCTGTGGCTGGCATCTTCAGAGGTGTAGCACCAAAAGACAGAGATCTCTCAGTGTCACAGTGTGGAAAAGATGTGGGTCATTTGTATCTACTAAGGGGGGGTGGGGTTGAGCTGAGTCATCCTGTGAGAGTTTCCCAGGGTGTGGAATGCTAATGGCGGGAGGCTTCACTGTATCCTGAGGAGGTTCTTTTGCATATGGATTGGTACTTGATGTGCTAATCTTCTCTGCAGGGCTATTGTCGGGGATAGAATGTTTTGTTAGCCTGGTGTTTTTCAGAACTGGAAACCATGCTCTGTTCATTCTTAAGGTTTCTTCTTTCCTGTTGAAGTTTTGATTATGCTTGTGAATTTCATAAGCTTTCCCATCTGATCAGTAATTCCTTTGATATATGGCAAAAACATTTTTCCTGTGGGAGACTGTTTTTCCTTGGTTATTTGATTTATCCTTGGTTTGATTGCTCTTCGGATTTCATTTGTGGAGTAGCCATTTGCTTGAAGCGCGTGGTTTAGATGATTAGTTTCCTCACTGAGAAAGTGCGGTTCACATATCCATCTTGCACAGTCTACTAATGTTTTTATTATGCCTATTTTCTGTTGAGGGTGGTGACTGGAGTTTTTGTGTAAGTACCAATCTGTGTGAGTTGGTTTCCTGTAGACCTTGTGACATAACTGAAAGTTTGCTTTGCGGATGACCAAGGTATCTAGAAATGGAAGTCCCCCCCCCCCGATTTCTTTCTCCATGGTGAATTGTATGTTCAGGTGGATATTGTTGAGGTGGTTTAAAAACTCCATCAATTCTTCCTCACCGTGGCTCCAAATGATAAAGATATCACCTACAAACTGGAACTAGACTGTAGGTTTGTGGGGTGCTGATTCTAGAGCTGTTTTTTCAAAATGTTCCATGTAGACGTTTGCTATAACTGGGCTGAGAGGGCTTCCCATGGCCACCCCATCTATCTGTTCATAGAATTCGTTGTCCCATTGGAAGTAACTGGTTGTCAGACAATGGTGGAATAAGGCTGTTACATCCTCTGGGAAAATCTGATTAATAAGTGCAATAGTGTCTTTTACTGGAACCTTGGTAAACAGGGATACAACATCAAAACTGACAAGTATGTCTTGTGGATTGAGTTTCAGAGAACTGATTTTGTTGATGAAATCTGCTGAATCTTTGATGTAAGACGAGGTTTTCCCGATGTGGTCCTGCAGGAGATCTGCCAGATGTCTAGCTAATTCATATGTCGGTGAACCAATGGCACTCACAATGGGTCGGAGTGGGACTGAATCCTTATGTATTTTGGGGAGTCTAGGTGGCTGTGCTTCAGTCTTGCATAGTTTTCTGTGTGTGTCGGGATGTAGTGAGGAATTCTTGATCAGCGCATTTGTTAGCCTGGTGATTTTTCAAGTGGGATCTCGTTTTAGTTTTTTGTAGGTGGAGGGGTCCAGGAGTTCCTTAATCTTCTTTTTGTATTCCTCTGTTTTCATGATCACTGTAGCATTGCCTTTATCAGCTGGTAAAATGATGATGTCTGGATCTGCATTGAGGGTCTTGATGGCATTTCTCTCCTTGCGTGTTATATTGCTGGTGGGAAGCTTTGCCTTTCGTAGAATCCTGGCTGTCTCTCCTCTTATTTCCTCAGCTTCCTCTTCAGGTAGATGACGAATGGCAGCTTCTACATTTGCAATGATGTCTTCCACAGGAATTCTGGTGGGGGTGACTGCCCACCAGACAACCAGTTACTTCCAATGGGACAACGAATTCTATGAACAGATGGATGGGGTGGCCATGGGGAGCCCACTCAGCCCAGTTATAGCAAACTTCTACATGGAACATTTTGAAAAAACAGCTCTAGAATCAGCACCCCACAAACCTAGTGTATGGTTCCGGTTTGTGGATGATACATTTATCATTTGGAGCCATGGGGAGGAAGAATTAATGGGGTTTTTGAATCATCTCAACAACATCCACCTAAACATACAATTCACAATGGAGAAAGAAATCGAGGGAAAACTCCCATTCCTGGATACCTTGGTCATCCGCAAAGCAAACTTTCAGTTAGGTCACAAGGTCTACAGGAAACCAACTCACACTGATCGGTACTTACACAAAAACTCCAATCACCACCCCCGACAGAAAAGAGGCATAATGAAAACATTAGTGGATCGTGCAAGACGGATATGTGAGCCGCACTTTCTCAATGAGGAAATTAACCATCTAAACCACGCACTTCAGGCAAATGGCTACTCCAGAAATGAAATCCGAAGAGCAATCAAACCCAGGATGAATCAAACAACCAAGGAAAAACAGTCTCCTACAGGAAAAGTGTTTTTGCCATATATCAAAGGAATTACTGATCAGATGGGAAAGCTTATGAAAAAGCATAACCTTCAAGCAGTATTCAGACCCACCCGAAAAATACAACAGATGCTACGATCAGCAAAAGACAGTAGAGACCCACTCACCTCTGCAGGAGTATACAGTATACCCTGCAGCTGTGGACAAGTTTACATCGGGACCACAAAGCGTAGCATCCAGACAAGAATAAAAGAACATGAAAGACGCTGCAGACTTGGACAACCTGAAAAATCAGCAGTGGCTGAACATAGCCTAACTCAAACAGGGCACAGTATCTTATTCCAGGACACCAAAATACTGGACAACACTTCCAACTACTTTGTCAGACTGCACAGGGAAGCCATTGAAATTCACAAGCATAATCAAAACTTCAACAGGAAAGAAGAAACCTTAAGAATGAACAGAGCATGGTTTCCAGTTCTGAAAAACACCAGGCTAACAAAACATTCTATCCCCGACAATAGCCCTGCAGAGAAGATTAGCACATCAAGTACCAATCCATATGCAAAAGAACCTCCTCAGGATACAGTGAAGCCTCCCGCCATTAGCATTCCACACCCTGGGAAACTCTCACAGGATGACTCAGCTCAACCCCCCCCCCCTGAGTAGATACAAATGACCCACATCTTTTCCACACTGTAACACTGAGAGATCTCTGTCTTTTGGTGCTACACCTCTGAAGATGCCAGCCACAGCTGCTGGCGAAACGTCAGGAACTACAATGCCAAGACCACGGCAATACAGCCCGGAAAACCCACAACAACCATCAGTTATGATGACCTCGTCCAATCCTTAAGGCCACTTTTGGTAGGTGCTCGAGAGGGAAAACTGGTCAAGACCAATTTGTCATCTAAACCTTGGTTTGATCAAAGCTGTATTTGTGTTAAAAATGCTTTAATCTATGCCTATAAGCTAGCACTGAGAGCTGATGAAAAGACCAGACAGGATGCATATCGTTCTCTTTCATTTTTAAAAAAGAAATATAAATCACTGGTTGCCCGCTGTAAGAAAGAACATACCAGAAAACTGTGGGCCAATATAATTGAAGCAGCTACGAGCAAAAACTCAGTGGTGTTCTGGAAACTAGTGTCAAACCATGCCTCCACAGCCGCCTCCCCCTTGGCTTCCTGTATCCCCCCAGATAAATGGACTTCTTTTTTCCAAAAAATGTATGATGATCCTATTCAACCCCCTCCTGCCCTAACAATAGAAAATCTGGCCAAATTCTCCCCAGTTCATGCCGAAGAGGTAAAAGCTTATATTAGCCAGTTAAAGAATGCAAAAGCCCCTGGGCTTGATGGAATATCTCCAGAATTACTAAAAACAAATAAGGACTGGTGGGCAACTTTCCTAGCCTCCCTATTTACTTATATTGATGAAACCGGCTACATCCCCAATGATTGGGGAATGGCTATAGTAGTCCCCTTCCATAAGAAGGGAAAGAAGGAGGATCCATCCAATTATAGGCCCATCAGCTTACTAAGCATTGTAAGCAAATTGTCTACAAAACATCTGCTGGAGAAATTTTTAGACTGGCTAGAACAGGAGGATATAATTGCTGATGAGCAAGCTGGGTTTAGAGCTGGCAGGTCAACAATAGATCACTGCCTAGTAATGCAACACCTTGTAGAGAAATATGCTACAGGAGACCAAGCATCACTTTACCGGGCATTTGTTGATTTAAAAGCAGCTTTTGACACAGTCTCTAGAAATAGACTTTGGAGGAAACTGCAGGCCTCCTCTATTGATAGGCGACTGCTGTTCCTTTTTGGGGCTATGCACAAGCAAACTGCCCTGTGTAAGGTGCAGTCGAATTGGGCATTTGACTGACCCCATTCAAACTTACAGGCAGGTGTGCCTTCTAGCCCCCTTTCTGTTTATCTTCTACATCAACAATTTGGTAAATCTTTTGAATGACCCTGGATTGCACCCTCCCAAATTATCAAATAGGCACATTCACGTACTGCTCTATGCAGATGATGCTGTATTACTTTCTAGGACCCCCACAGGGCTGAAACGAGCCCTAAAAAAATTCTCCCAATTCTGTGATACTGAACACCTTCTAACTAATTACCAAAAAACGAAGATCCTGGCTTTTGGTAAAAATCCAAAGATCAGACGATGGGAGCTTCAGAGGCATCAGTTAGAACAAGTTACCAGCTTCAAATATTTGGGTGTAGTTTTGCAAGCCTCAGGTACCAAAATAACACATAGCAGCTTCATTGCTGATGTGGGAGAAAAAACAGCACACGGTATACTGAAATTCTATCAATCACAAGGGGGGCAGTATGTACCGGCTGCACTCAGATTGTTTAAAGCCAAACCATTGGCCCAATTAGTATACGGATCATTCTTAGGGCTGCCATCCTCCTCTTTCTCTCAACTTGAGAGAGTGCAGTCCAAATTCCTTAGAGCCCTATTACAAGTGCCCAAATGCATGCCTAACTCATGGGTTAGACTGGAAACAGGAATGTTAAGGGTAGAGGCCAGAATCACCATCCTTTCAATTTTCAAATGGCCGTCAGGATGTCTAAACCCACAAGGTCTGCTCCCTCTGTTATTCCAAGACAAATTTCAATCTAATTGGCAAAAGGCGACTCTGAAATCCCTGGGAAAATTGGGTCTTTCCCCTCAAAGTTTGCTAGTCATGGGGTTAGACCGAGCAAAATCACTCATTAAACAGAGAGCGACAGACATTGAAAGACAAACAGATTTACTTAGAGCACCAGGTTTTATTTCTTCAGATACTACTAAATATATTGCCGCTCCTGCAGCCTACTTTTACTTTCTTGAATCCAGTAACTTCAGAAGGGCTAGAAGTTCAACTCTACCCTCTGCCGTTCTAGAAGGAATGTTTAAAGCTGTCCATTACTCTCTTAGGCTTTGCTCCTATCCCCTAAGAGAAATTGACTCAATGGAGCACATCTTCTTTAACTGCCCAAGTCATAGTAAAATTAGAGCGGAAACCATCAGTCCATTAGTAGAAAGATGCCCTGGAAGTTCAAATAAAATCAAACTTGATTATCTTTTGTCTGATCGGAATCACCAGACAACACATCAAGTAGCAAGATTCTGTGGCCAGGTCTACAAGCAACGTAAATCGCATAAGGCAGACTGAATGTATTTTAACCTTTTAAACAACTAATTTATGATGATCTTATTTTTTTACTCTTATATTTATTCATCGTTCTTCCCCTGTATCCAGTCTCAACTGTTTTTAAACTGAGTTGCAAATGGTTTTATATATACTGGTCACAGACTGTAATAATAAACTTGACTTGACTACCTCTGCACTAAGAACAGCAGAAATACCTGAACCTACTTCATGGGGTGAATTATCCTAGCTACCACCAGAAGAAGCTGAGAAATGGAGAAAAGCGGAGGGTGTGGTGTCGGTGTTGAAGAGAATGATAGCACATTGAAACAGCTCCATCTCTCTCATGCCTGAAATTTAAGATTTATGTTGGAAGGGCAAAATAAAAATATTTACCCTTCCAACGTAAAGATACACTAAGAGATCCAAAATGCAGATTCATATTTATTAAAGGCACTACAGAAAACCAAACTTACACATTTGGCTAAATTTATGCCCCAAGCCAAGACAGCCTAATGAAATTCTAAAACAAAGTTCATTAGAATACACATGTATCACTTAGTATAATGTGCTCTAAACCATATTTTCATGACAAACCCACAGAAACAGCAGCAACATAATCTAAGAGTATAATGGAGAGTAACCAATAGAAACAGAAGGATTAAAACTATCCAGCTCACTAGGTTGGAGGCAAGTTCTGACAACAACAGGGACAACAACAAAGATTCTCAGGTCAAACTCCATGGTCAAGTAACAGATTCCAAAATCAAAGACTGTGACCCACCAAGGCTCAGGCAGCCAGAACCTAAGAACTCACCAACTGCCAAGTCCAGAATACCACAACTGTGACTAGCTAATCACATGCTAGCTGCGGCCTTATAAAGGGAGTTTCTCCAACAGGTGAGGCTGGGTTCGTCAAGCTTCTTTCTCCAAGCTGGCTCATCTCTGCTACTCAGGAGGAGTAGATCAGATCCTGTACTGGCTCTCCTGACATTTCCTCAGCAGGGGGAAGGCCGTGGGCTGCCAGGCATGCGCTCCTGTGCCTGGTCCATGCCTCTGCCCTTACCCTCAGCCTTCGCTGCTCCTGGGGTTCTTTGGGAGACAGTGGCAGGTCTGGCAGCAGGCAGGTCCATGCTAAGGCCACCTGTCTTGATGACACTGTGGTTGCCAACCCTCCTGGAGATCCCCACAAATTACAACTGATCTCCAAATGACAGATTTTAACATTCTCCAAGACATGGAGGCTTCTTAGGCTGGCCTATGTGGAATTATACCCCACATAGGTACTACCTGACAATTGATGTCAACCAACCTAGAGAACTCTGAGAGTTACAAATGACTTTCAAATGACAAGTTTAAATTATCTCAAACAGAATGGTGGCTTTGGAGTGTGGCTCCTGTGGAATTATACCCCACTGAGGACCCTCCATATTATGATTGCCGTACCTGGAGATCTCCCTCCATTTCAGCTGAACTTCATATGTCCTATTTTACCTAAATTGGAGACAATGGTGGTATTGGGTATTGGCAACTGGGGTGTCTGAAGCACCTCCTTACAGTAGTTGCCAACTTGGGGTTACGGGGGGCTTATATTTTCACCACTTCCTTATTCAAAGCCATGTCTAATACAGGGTGCTTGGAGGGAGGCCACATTCGAGGACTTAGGTCCAGAATCAGAGACTGGATCAGCACCAGCACATGTCCTCTTGTAGGGGACAGTCTCTGGAGTTCAGGGGTGTGTGATTCGGGGTGATCCAAAGATTGTTTTGGGTTTCAGAAGGCTTATATTTTCACCACTTCCTTTTTCAAAGCCATGTCTAATACAGGGTGCTTGGAGGGAGGCCACATTCGAGGACTTAGGTACAGAACCAGAGACTGGATCAGCACCAGCACATGTCCTCTTGTAGGGGACAGTCTCTGGAGTTCAAGGGTGAGTGATTTGGGGTGATCCAAAGATTGTTTTGGGTTTCAGAGGGCTTATATTTTCACCGCTTCCTTATTCAAAGCCATGTCTAATACAGGGTGCTTGGAAAGAGGCCACATTTGAGGCCTTAGGTCCAGAACCAGAGACTGGATCAGCACCAGCACATGTCCTCTTGTAGGGGACAGTCTCTGGAGTTCAGGGGTGTATGATTTGGGGTGATCCAAAGATTGTTTTGGGTTTCAGAGTGCTTATATTTTCACCACTTCCTTATTCAAAGCCATGTCTAATACAGGGTGCTTCGAGGGAGGCCACATAGTAGGGCTTAGGTCCAGAACCAGAGACTGGATCAGCACCAGCACATGTCCTCTTGTAGGGGACAGTCTCTGGAGTTCAGGGGTGTGTGATTTGGGGTGATCCAAAGATTGTTTTGGGTTTCAGAGGGCTTATATTTTCACCACTTCCTTTTTCAAAGCCATGTCTAATACAGGGTGCTTGGAGGGAGGCCACATTCGAGGACTTAGGTCCAGAACCAGAGACTGGATCAGCACCAGCACATGTCCTCTTGTAGGGGACAGTCTCTGGAGTTCAGGGGTGTGTGATTCGGGGTGATCCAAAGATTGTTTTGGGTTTCAGAAGGCTTATATTTTCACCACTTCCTTTTTCAAAGCCATGTCTAATACAGGGTGCTTGGAGGGAGGCCACATTCGAGGACTTAGGTCCAGAACCAGAGACTGGATCAGCACCAGCATATGTCCTCTTGTAGGGGACAGTCTCGAGTTCAGGGGTGTGTGATTTGGGGTTATCCAAAGATTGTTTTGGGTTTCAGAAGGCTTATATTTTCACCACTTCCTTTTTCAAAGCCATGTCTAATACAGGGTGCTTGGAGGGAGGCCACATTCAAGGACTTAGGTCCAGAACCAGAGACTGGATCAGCACCAGCACATGTCCTCTTGTAGGGGACAGTCTCTGGAGTTCAGGGGTGCGTGATTTGGAGTGATCCAAAGATTGTTTTGGGTTTCAGAAGGCTTATATTTTCACCACTTCCTTTTTCAAAGCCATGTCTAATACAGGGTGCTTGGAGGGAGGCCACATTCGAGGACTTAGGTCCAGAACCAGAGACTGGATCAGCACCAGCACATGTCCTCTTGTAGGGGACAGTCTCTGGAGTTCAGGGGTGTGTGATTCGGGGTGATCCAAAGATTGTTTTGGGTTTCAGAAGGCTTATATTTTCACCACTTCCTTTTTCAAAGCCATGTCTAATACAGGGTGCTTGGAGGGAGGCCACATTCGAGGACTTAGGTACAGAACCAGAGACTGGATCAGCACCAGCACATGTCCTCTTGTAGGGGACAGTCTCTGGAGTGCAAGGGTGAGTGATTTGGGGTGATCCAAAGATTGTTTTGGGTTTCAGAGGGCTTATATTTTCACCGCTTCCTTATTCAAAGCCATGTCTAATACAGGGTGCTTGGAAAGAGGCCACATTTGAGGCCTTAGGTCCAGAACCAGAGACTGGATCAGCACCAGCACATGTCCTCTTGTAGGGGACAGTCTCTGGAGTTCAGGGGTGTATGATTTGGGGTGATCCAAAGATTGTTTTGGGTTTCAGAGTGCTTATATTTTCACCACTTCCTTATTCAAAGCCATGTCTAATACAGGGTGCTTGGAGAGAGGCCACATTCGTGGCCTTAGGTCCAGAACCAGAGACTGGATCAGCACCAGCACATGTCCTCTTGTAGGGGACAGTCTCTGGAATTCAGGGGTGTGTGATTTGGGGTGATCCAAAGATTGTTTTGGGTTTCAGAGGGCTTATATTTTCACCACTTGCTTATTCATAGCCACGTCTAATACAGGGTGCTTGGAGGGAGGCCACATTCGAGGACTTAGGTCCAGAACCAGAGACTGGATCAGCACCAGCACATGTCCTCTTGTAGGGGACAGTCTCTGGAGTTCAGGGGTGTGTGATTTGGGGTGATCCAAAGATTGTTTTGGGTTTCAGAGGGCTTATATTTTCACCGCTTCCTTATTCAAAGCCATGTCTAATACTGGGTGTTTGGAGAGAGGCCACATTCGCGGCCTTAGGTCCAGAACTAGAGACTGGATCAGCACCAGCACATGTCCTCTTGTAGGGGACAGTCTCTGGAGTTCAGGGGTGTGTGATTTGGGGTGATCCAAAGATTGTTTTGGGTTTCAGAGGGCTTATATTTTCACCACTTGCTTATTCAAAGCCATGTCTAATACAGGGTGCTTGGAGACAGGCCACATAGTAGGGCTTAGGTCCAGAACCAGAGACTGGATCACCAGCACATGTCCTCTTCTAGGGGACAGTCTCTGGAGTTCAGATCTGTGTGATTTGGGGTGATCAAAAGTTTTTTTCTGCTGCAGCTGCCGCCCCTTTCTTCTTATTGAATTGTTCTGGGGACAGCCTATTTTGAAGCTGTTTACTCAAGATCTGGGTTTTGTAGGACGACCCAGTATAGGTCCCCTTAGAGTGCTGAGTCTTATTAATATGGAGGTGTATAATATGTGCCCCTGCAAACTTCATTTTGGAGTTGTAGCTTTTCAGTTTCCCACAATATTTTTCTTTGGCTTTGCCGCTTTGCGAATAACGAATAAGGAATAAGGAACTGTGAATAAGGAACTGGGAACTGGGAACCAACTTCAGCTTCATCAAAACTAGAGGGAAAATTACAGGGGCCACCATCTGCATAATCAAGTGACAACACTTGCTTTTGAAATGAGACCTTCAGAAAATTGCCTCCAATAGAACCCTTATTAATGTTCTATGGGAAGAAACACTTTTGGGGGCACTGATTCAAATGGTATGACAAGCCAGCCACATCATAAACAGCCTCAGAAGCTGGACTGATGAGCTGCTTTTAGCATACCAAGCAGAAGCAGCACCAGGGTTTTCAGTGCCCGTGGCCATCCGGCAGGTCAGGGGCGCGCACGCAGGCACACACGCGCACACACCAGCCTGTGTGATGATGTCATGTGTGACGTCATCATGGGCGCACGAGCAAGCTGGCCAGATTGCTGCAGCGGGCGGCTGGGACGGCACACAGGTGGCCTCCCAGCTCTCCTGCTCGGTTGCCCTGCGCTGCCCCAGATGCCTGCTTGTGGCTGCTGTGCCCACCTGGGGGCATGTGCTGGGGGCAGCGGCAGCGTGTGGTGGGACTGCTGGGAGGCTGCAGCTCTGTGGCACGTGCTCCCGCCCCCAGTGCCTCCTCCAGCACCCCCTCTGGCACCCCACACCCTGAGGCAACCGCTTTCCTGGCCTCAAAGGGCGTGCCAGCCCTGATAGCAGGTGACTTTCAATCATGTCTCCTTGGACATATTGTTGAGCTGATTTTATTTACATCCTAATCCCCTCAATCTCGAATTGTATCCAGAAGCATACTGACAACCAGAGAGGATGGTAAATACACTCAAAATCTTCTAGGTATTGAATACTACACTAGAATTATATATGTTTTGTGTGCCATTCTTTTTTCATATACCTGATAGACATAATCATAAAATTAATACTTTATTTCTAAAATTTATATGGAGCTTCATACCACCTTGGATTGCTCCAAAGAGGTTGTGACTTCCATTTAATAAAGGAGGATTTGGATTTTCTGATCTTAATTTATATCATCAGGTATATTTGTTAACTTGTACAAATATTGGGATTGCTCCCCCCACAGGCAAATTATCCATCGTGGGCTCCTTTGGAGGCTTCTTGTCTGGTCCCCCTCTTTAAATTGAGTGTGTTAGGGTCTATTCATGTTAAACTGGATCATGTTCCTCCAACAATTTCTGCAGTTAGAGAACTGTGGTCCATAATGTCACAACAATATACATTTACACAAGCTAAATTAACATTATGGGCCAATCCAGATTTAAAAATTGGGAGGAAATCTTTTCTATGGAAGGTTTGGACAGATCCTAGTGCTTAGGTGCAGATTTCTCACTATTGTTGTCACACTTTTATTTTAATTTGTATGAGGCTTGTTGAAATGTTCCTTCTTTTTCCAATGAAATTAAGAAAACTAAACCAAGAAACAAAAGAAAAGAGGAGGTGGAATTCAGAGGCTGGGTCAGAGTTGAGTTTTCATTGCCTCGCAGTAAAATTTTGGTTCAAATGGTATGCCACTAACCCATCCTCTTTTAATAACAACAGCAATAACTGTGCTTATATACTGCTCTTCTAGACAGATTAATGCCTCACCCAGAGTAGTGAACAAGTTAGTGTTATTATTATCCCCACAATAGCTGGGGAGCTGGGGCTGAGAAGAGTGGCTTATCCAAGGCCACCTAATGAGCTCATGGCAGTAGTGGGATTCGAACCAGTAGAGTGCTGATTCACAGCCAAACCACTTAACACTGTGGGCAAACTTGGTTCATATTTCTTTCTGAAGCTAGCACATAGTCCATGCTGCTGTCCATGGGATGGAGCCAGTAGATCTTCTCATCTTGCTTCTCTTTTAAATTCAACAGGCTGGTTTCTTGAGAACCATCGAACATCTGTAGAGGGAATGGGACAGCTGCTACTCGGTGATCGCTCACATCACACTGTCCCCAGAGCCTTCTGGGAAAGTAATAGGAAGCAGCTTCCCTACAACTTCCCTGTGGCAAGAGAGTGATTAAAACACTTCTTCTGCACAGTCAGAGTAAGATTGCAGGCGAAACACTCCCCCCTCTTAAGAAAATATGTGCTTAATTAACAGAATCACCCAAGAGAACCAGACTGCACAGCCCTGAAGGCCATATCTTTGACACCCCTGATCCATCTAATTTAATCTGAAATATTCGCTTCTGAAACTCATTGGTTCTAATTATAAATTCACACTTATTGGAATTACTGCAGGTATAAAATGACATCAGAAGAGTTCTTTCCCCATAGTCAGGTTCCAATAAGCGATGTTTTCAACCACTCCAGTCCACTCTTTTTCTTCGAAGGAAAAAAAACCAAAAAAAACAAAACAGCAATGCGGCTATTGTCCAGCCACAAAAATCATCATGTAAACATAGTATTATTTTTTCTTCCAGCACACTCAGAATATAGAGTCATGAAATGGGTTCTTCTAGCCATAAGGAAACATATTTCACTGGAGTAATGTTTCTCTGAAGAAAAAATCTCACTGGGTTGCATTTGCGGGGCTCTGTTCAGACACATGGTTTTCTTCATGAGAAGATTTATCTGTTCAGATGTGGAGTCATTAGTGGAGGAGTTGCATGTTTTACATTTCGGACTGTAGCAACAATGATTAGTTCTCATTAATTCTTTGCTGTTTAAGAATCACTGCAAGGTTGTTGCCTTTATGTCAAACACCTGTGGAAGGTTTTCAGCTCTGATCCGATGTACTGAAGAAAATACTTTAACTAGTATCGAAACAAGTCATACTCAGGAGTGCCTCTTATCTTTCTACTATTCTCTGCATATTGTGAACTTGAATACATATGGATATTGTTGCCAAATGTAGCACTCAATCTTCTGTTCTGTTGTGATCCAATGATTGTGCTTGTTGCATAGTTTATATGAGGTGATTTTGTACTATTTTACCTTTTGAAACCTACTGGGTTGTTTTTTTCTTTTCTCTGACATGCCATCATACAGCACAGTTCCATCTGAAACTACCGTGGGTGGATCGGCTCTTGCATTTACCAGCAATTCTGGGCCAAGCTATACATGACGAATGACACTTGAATGGCAAGTGTATTTCTCCCTGTTCACTTGCCCTCCACTCAATCCACTTGCCGTTCAAGTGTCATTCGTCATGTGTAGCCTGGCCCTGTATCAGTGCCACAGGGGTTGCTTGGTTTGGATCTGGCCAGCTATGGTAATGATGGGTGTCAACTCATCTGCTCCGTCATCCTACACTCTAACTGCCCAGGTCCAAGCCAAAGGGTCTCTGTGGTGTAGCTCTACACACGTGTCTGGTCAGAACTGTCCAGTAGTATCTATGACAGACCTAGGGTCGCCCATCACCTCTTCCTGTGGACTCCTATCCATCAGGTCTGAATCGAGTGACACTCCCCCCAATGGAGTTGCTAGTAACAGCAAGTCAGCTTGGCTTGCTCCTGGACAAGATTGGGAGACTCACCGGAGAAGGGGCTTACTGGCAATGTTGCCATTAATGTTGTGACTTCTCTTCCAGTGTGACCAGGAAGTTATGCCATTGTACCACTGGCAATGTTCTAGCATTAGTCCAAAACTCTATGGCTTAACCCCCAAGGTGGTCTCCCTACTCCTAAAACATTTTTAAGCTCTCAGTGGAAACTACCATATGCCTTCTGCCTTTGTAATCAGAGACACTGGGTCCTTTTTTTGGAGGTAAGGATCTCCAGATTGAGCCTGCCCTCTTTGATGATGTATTTTGCGTCTGTTCAGCTGTATTGGCATGGAATGCATGTCACACATAATTCTCAGTTATTAAATTCCTGAAGCATGCAATACACGAACTTAATAGATTTTATGCAAATTGTTATATAACAAAATAACAGCAGATGGTTCTCATCACATCAGAATCTTTCCATAACAATTTCATATTTTGTTTAAATTAAACAAAACATAACAACACCTCAGTGGCCTCTAACTTATTTTAATTTATTCTACCCTACTGTTTTCCCTGCTATTTTCTTGTCCCATTGCACGGCATTGCAATAAAATATTTGTTTTAATGTTCCTCAGATATTTAGTAGTTTACTATTTTTGAATGGTACGGGGGACTAGTAAAGATATTTGTTTATTCATTTTTGCTTCCATCAGAGGAAAATCTATTGCGAGGAATATGGTACATAAGTCACCTCACAATATAGCCTAGAGGAGAGAATTAAAGCTTTACAACAGAAATCTTCAACTAGTATCTCTTTAAGCTCTATTTTTTACACATTTCCATAATGTTTTCCCCCTTAAAACTCACTTCTTTTCCCATCTTCCCTGCCGCTAGCATAGTCAGAAGATAAATGATAGAACAAATCAACCTGAAAGGAGTTATGAAAACAAAACAAAAACATCAGAAATAGGGAGCTAGGGAAAATAAAAACAATATAACTTTATTCTAGCTCCAGAGATGTTTACAGCACTCAACGATAGAGCAGTATCCATATTTTGTGTCACAAAGCGGATTTCGTGTGTACAAGAAGAAATGTGAAGAGGGAAGCGTTTGGGGGGAGACTATATTGCTATCGAGAGCTGAGAGCCAGTTTGGAGTAGTGGTTAAGAGCAGCAGGACTCTAATCGGGAGAACCAGGTTTGATTCCTCACTCCTTCACTTGAAGCCAGCTGGGTGACCTTGGGTCAATCACAGCTCTTCCAGAGCTCTCTCAGCCCCTCCCACCTCAGAGGGTGATAGTTGTGGAGATAATAATGACATACTTTGTTAACCGCTCTGAGTGGGTGTTGTCTAGAAGGGCAGTATATAAATTGAATGCTATTATTATTATTTTTAATATGATCATTCCATGTTATCCTAAGGTTGTCTCTCGCTCTCTAAAATCCACTTCCCAACATTCTGTCACATTCTTGTGTGACAAAGCAACCAAACCCCAGGACAGGGCACAGCAGATGAAATGATGGGGCTATGCATATTGAAACTGGCTTTATTCTTTGGGGCTGGGATTATCAGGACTAAAGAAGATAAACAATGTACTGCTTCATGGAGTAACAGTAAATTCGTAGCATCTGGGATGGCAGGGGCATCTTCCCCACATTTGCTGAAGATAAGATGCCAGTCAGTGTGACCTCTGGAATACCGGAGCCTTCGTGCCTTTAATTTTAAAAATTTAGTGACACACTGCCCTTCAGACAAGTTCGGGAAAAGCCAAGCAACAGAAAGTAAGATGCAAAATTAGTATCCCACCCACAACCATATTTGTTTCCCACAAGGAGAGCACAGCACCCTCAGTTTTCTTTTTAAAAAATCATAACCTTGAAATACATCATACATCCTTCCACAAAAACATGCAATGTAGTGCACAATGATATTTGCCTCCCAGGCAGCAAACTTTTAATATTCCATTCCCACCTTTCTACTTTTACCAAGTCTTCAAGGCGCTTTACAATAAGTAGTTAAAAATAATAGCACCCCTGAAAACTCCTCTTAAGCAATCTTGTAGAAATAGTGGGCGACACAAAGAATGCCTTTAGTGGGGAGCTACTTGATGATAGAATTGCCAGCTAACCTAGAGAAAAATGCCCTGTCCGTTTCAGAGAGGCTTATTAGGATGTTATTAACCAAGTGATGTTATTTTCCTCCATGTCATGAAAAGTGTCAACTGTTCATTTTCACCCATCAAACCTCTGTTAAAGCAACAGGACATTTTTCTCTAGGCCAGTTGCCAGCTCTACGAACAGGCCACCTGGTTCTTCTTTTCCCCTCTCTCATAGAACAAGATGCTTCTTATGGAGCCCTGTGCTGGCAATTTAAATTACAGAACCAATAGGGACACCCACTATTATGATAATAACTTCAGTACCTTTAATCAAAGTGGGTGTGAGGCTCTGGCTGCTCATGTATGTAACACAAAATGGAAAGCAAGGACCAAAGTGACAAGCTCTAAGACAAATCCAGACTGCAGCGATGTAGGATAGAGAGTGTTTTTGTGAGTCATGTGATGATTCCACTGCCTCATATTTTATGAGAGTAGCCAGGAAACAAATCCCTCCTCCCTGTTCTAATAGACCTATTTTCTACCAGCCTTTTTTCTTCTGGCTCCAGCAGGCAGTAAACGTGCCAGTCGTCCATCCTCCCCAACCTCTGCCCCATACCAACTCTCATCTGGCCAGTGGGGGAGAGAAAGGTGTAGGAACATGGCGGTAGTGGTGAAGCACACTCCCATGCACTACAGAGTACCCCTGCATCATGCCAGGAATGACGACATTCCTGGCATGGTGTGGAAGAAATGGGTCAAAATAAAAACAACAGCCCCCAATTTAGTGTTTAGGGCCGATTCTTACTCCATTGGCTCCTGGCACAACCCATTACTTCTGCGTCACAACGGGAATGACATCATTCCCTGAGTGACACAGGGGTACTCCAGAGCATGCGTGCAGTGAATGCACATACAAGATAAATCTCCCTCCCCCCCATGTGACTTCCCCCTGCAAATCCTTATCACTTGCTTTCACTACCCAGGGGCCTGGCAACCTTAGCAAGCAGCTTCTGTGTTTGTCTCTGCTGCAGGGCCACCTCAGATGAGCTGATTCACAGCCAGGACTGGCTTTGGAGCAGTCAGAGGGCCAAGCTACACATGACGAATGACACTTGAACAGCAAGTGTATTTCTCCCTGTTCACTTGCCCTCCGCTCAATCCACTTGCTGCTCAAGTGACATTCGTCATGTGTAGCTTGGCCCAGAGTCACTAAACGAGAGTACCGAAAGATTCAGGTCTAAAGACCAACGGAATTTCCAGGGTATGGGCTACAAGGTCCTCTTCTACCTGCCTCGCTGCCAGTTTCAACTGAAGAGCAGTTTACAGAACCAACAGGTGATGTTGAGGTTCACTGGGTTTCTTCTTCCCCTTCCCCTTTTTGATCAGGAAACTCTACGGGCCAAGCTACACATGACGAATGACACTTGAACGGCAAGTGGATTGAGTGGAGGGCAAGTGAACAGGGAGAAATACACTTGCCGTTCAAGTGTCATTCGTCATGTGTAGCTTGGCCCTAACTTTCCTAGGGCCACCCTTGCTGAGGTTGTAACAGCTGGAGCTTTCTCAGAATCCGCCAGGGCATAATCCTTGGCAGTATTGGGAGTTATTAGATAAATTTGTCATGCCTGCCTAAAATGGAATGATTAATTGCTATACAATCTATGTACCTAAAGATGTCCCAATAGCCATGAGGAGAAATGCAATGCTTTATGACCCAATTAAGGTAGGAGTGAAGGATCATGCTCTGTGGAAAATCTGCGTGTCATAATGCACTGAATTATTCTCAATGCCCCAAATCCCCCGACTCTTCCTTCATTTCAGATGATTTGTGCTGTCATTTCCAAGCTAGCAGAAGGTCCCATATCCCACCCACCTTCTGCCAGTCCTGGAGCCTCCCACTTCCTCTTGACAATTGTGTGAACACTTTCAGTACTGTGATGCCATTTCTGCAGTGTTCAGCAGTTAGTTGCCTTTTCAGTAGAAGTATACAATAAAAGTCAACATAATTCTAAGAGAAGGCAATTGCATTGAATCAAATATTCCATTAAATAATGCAATGAATATGCTGCTGATTGGAGCATTTGTTTTAATATTTCATTAATTGACAACCTGTACATTCCTATCAGCATATTGCTTCTCCTGAACAAAATCACAGATCAACAAAATTAAGTAGGAGGGCTGTCATGTTCAGTGCTTTTTAAAAATTTTACACCCTGCACAAATTTTCTTTGTCACGATGATGCAGTGGTGCTCCGTTCTCATTAGGCCCTTAAGTTATTTTCTTTCTCTAAGGTATGCTTTTTATTAATAGTACAAACACAGAAGAGCCATATATTTTTCTTTAACGAGTAGCATGGCATCTCTTAGGTGTTGGGAAATGAAGTATTATGAGTAATTGGATGGGAGTTGGCTAAACAGCAGCACAGAGGATACATTTATAGAAAGCCTACAGAGTTGTTGTGGAAGGTCATGGGGTCCAGGGTATCAAAGATGCTCTGATTTTGGTGTCAAACATGTTCAGCTGACTAATACCATGTTCAATCAGATGTGAGCCAATAACTGGGGCTTTTCTGTTTGGCACCAAACAACTTGAACACCTGCCAACCAGTTTTGCAGGCTATTTTCAAAACTGTTCATACATGAAAATGCAGCCAAGCCAAATAGATTGGCAGCCATGAATAATGCTAAGGAGCACTCTGATGAGCACTGAATGGTAATTCCCCCCACAAACACAGCATTTGTTTTTGACAGATTTATATGATTTGTGATTGTTCTAACTATCTACTTAAAGAATTGCCCACTGACAGAAATAGTGGAGTAGCAAGGGCAGGGCGGAGAAGAACTCAGTTGGTAGTGTTGCCAGCCAGTGGTTAGCAAGTGCCAAAAGTCTCAAAGGGCAGGGACATAGGGTGGCACTGTTGGGCAACAGCATTATGTCAGTTCTGGGAAAAACCACTGGAACTGCTGTTATGACAGACGCCCCCTTTACTCCCCTACTCTGAGGCAGATTTTCCTGACAAAATCCAAGTTTGCCTGCTTTGGCTAATCAGCTCAAGTAGCATGTCTCTATTTGTGGTTTTAAAGTTTGCTTTGTGACCCACCCTTATAAGCTTTCATAATTTTGGCTTTTTAGCCTAGCCCAGAAACTTGATGGGGAAAAGCAGAAGCCCCATTCCTCTGTGTTGGAAATGTCACTGGAAACTGTATAACATTCAACAGAAACAACTTTATTCAACAGGCAGGGATGGAATAAGGGCAGTCAGGGAATGAAAGTGGTAACATTTGTTGGTAGAACAGAATACCATTTAAGTCACAAGCACAAATAATTTCCTTGAAGCGTAGTTTCTGTGTTCTTGACAGTGAACCGTGTTTTGTTTAATACTTTGGTTACAACCATGTTTCTTTACAGAGTTTGCTTTTACAACTCAGGTTTCCTGATGTTAGCGCACAACTGTTTTCCATTTACATCAGACATAGGGTCCTCTTCAGAGCCAAACCCCCTTTAGACACTAGGCAGGAATTAATCTTCTTCCTAAGAAGAATTAACCCTTCTTCACTTGGCTTGAATGGGAGTTTCCAGTTACTACCCAATCACTCTTACCAGCACCCCACCCCCCAGTTCTATCATGGCTGTGTAAATAGCTTGTGGCTGGCTTTTATACATGAAATTCTTAACTGGAATTCTCCCTCAAAACCATGATGTTACAGTTAGGGCAAAAGATTCCTTTCCCCTCTCACCAGAGGGAAACCTTCCCTGTCAGACTCTCACACACACTTTCCTCAAAATCCTGTCAGCAACCAACTCTCATCCTCAAGGCTGGTTCTGACTGGCCAATCAGGAAAGAGGGAACAAATTGTCAATCAAGCTCTCATTCCAGGCAATTGTTAACTCCTTCCCTTCCAGCACTTAGGAAGTCTTTAAAGATCATTCCATCTCAGGCTGTCATGCCACTTTAAGAATCACCAAAAATTCTTTGGTGGAACCACAGAGTTTCCAGTAATTCCTAGAGTTGAGTGATGTCCAGGTTTTACCTGAAATTTACAAAACATCATTGCCCTGATAGTGATTTTTTATTTATTTATTTATTTATTTACACTGACTGGCGACAGGAGCTGAGGTGGAGGAGGGGGCAGGAGAAGCAAGTAAATGGCAAGCGTGTCTTGGGTAGACATGGGCATGAACAGCAATGTGAACTAAAAAAACCCACGAACAGCCCAATCTGCTGTTCACGAACAAGCTGTTCATGAGGCTTCATTCTAAATGAACAAGTGGTCATTGCAAGCCTTGTTCATTGCTGTTTGTTGCTGTTTGTCAAGCCAGACAGTCTGGCACCTGCAATCAATTCCCATCACAGCTCAGGCAGGGATTGTCTGAACTCTGTCTGAACTCCTGCTGTTGCCCTGGAAACCCCAATCTAAGCCCAATTTAGCTTGATAGGCAGATCTTCCTTCCAAGTGTGGACTGGAGCTCCAAATTTGTTACTAGAGGAAAAGACTGGGGGGGGGGGGCAGGGCTCCCAGCTCTGGCTTTCAGGGAGAGACAACTGCCGTTAGAGAGACCGAGTGAGTGCATTGGAGCTTGAATTTTGTGTGTAGTAGGATAGGGATCTACCCTTTGAGGTTCCAGGGCTGCTGCCAGGCTCTGGGGCCAAGCTATTATTTATTATTGGTACATTTCCTGCTGCCTGCTCAGGTAGGGTTTCTCATAGTGGTGCAGTAGGGATCTTTATGGCTGGTGGAGAGCCTGATGGCCCCCATGAACAACGAACAACAAACATGTTCATGACAGGATCATGTTCATTAGTGTTCATTGTTCATGTTGTTGTTTTTTCTGTTCTTGCCCATGTCTAGTCTTGGGCTGTGTGAGAATGTGCAAGTACAAAAAAGTGATTGCACATTTCTGCATTGTTAGGAAGGAGTACCTTGAATAGCCATGTTCATGACTGTCAAACAGAGTGTGAGCCAAACCAGAAGGTGTTCAAGCATCCATGCTAGGCTCACAGATCAAAATCCTGTGCCATCAGTTTGATCTTCATTAGACATAGTGTCCAGGCAACTCTGAGGATGGACTTTATGGCATTACACCCCTCCCCTCACCAGACTCTGCCCTTCCCAGGCTCCACTCCTAAATCTCCATAAATTTCCCAGCCTAAATCTGGCAACCCTAGTGTGCATCCATTAGGCCAATGCATTAACTGCTAGCAAAATGCTTATGCAGCAGTCAGGGCACTGAACTGGTTATCAGTAACAAAAGCTTTATTTATGGAACTAACAAAGTGAGTAGAAAGAGAAGAAATAATGCTTGCTGCCTTGTTAGTTGAGAAAGGTCTAGAGAGTTCTCAGAAGAGATTACTCTGAGAGAAGCATTCTGCAGCCAGACAAGAAGAAAATCCTTTATTAGAAAGAAGGTAATCCCCCTCCAGTCCTGTTTAACTAGAGCTTGCTGCTCCCTGAAGGATCTTCTCTTCTTCGTTGTACACAAGAATGCTGCTATACTCCAACATTAACAACAGCAAGGGAAGTGGAAATGTTACAAAGAGAGAGTAGTTTAAGATAGATCTAGTCAAAAGAGTAATCTGAATGGATTGATGGCTCGTGTCATTTGACTGGATGTGTTTTAAACTCTCCTTTCTGTGTACATCTCCCTCCACCCCTGCCCCACTTCTTCTGTTGTTAATATAGAAGCTTCAGCCTAATGGATTTACACTCCAGTGCATCTGATGAAGTGAGCTTTGGCTCACAGATGCTTATGCTAGAGTTAATTTTGTTGGTCTCTACCAGAGCAATCCTAAAAACACTTTCCTGGGAGTAAGCTTAATTAAGTGATTTTCTGAGGAGACCTGCTTATAACTGCACTGTAAGGTGCCACCAGACTCCTGTTTTATTTTGTGACATATTTTAAGCAAGCAACCAAGGCAGTAAAAATAAAAGCTATTAAATTGGAATAACTGGGGAGGGAGGAGATAGGACACTCCTACTCTTCTTTTAAGAGTCAACTTGTCCCTAGATAGACATTCTTGACAATTCAAACTCTGGATCTATGAAATAGGAAAGTAAATTGAAAGTGATGAAAAAATAGACCAGCATGAAAAGCTATACTAAAGTTGTACTAAAGACAGTTGCACAGCAGACTGTATTTTAGAAAACTTTTTTAAAAATTTAAACTCTATACAAACATTCTCGTAGCTGGCAAATTTGGTTAGCAAGGGCATCTATTTCTGTCCCTGAGTCTCTGGGCTCTATTAAATATGTTTTTCTTTACTTTGGCTGACAAGATGATTGAATGTACAATTTGTGTTTGCAGAATATTGTGTCACAGTAAAACGCCTAGGTTATTTATATAAGTTAATGTTACATGATTGCATTGAGAGTGTTGCTGTTTTAAGCCTGAAAAAAATTCCAACCAAATCTTGAATGGAGAATCCAAGTCCGTTTTTGCCTTTCTGTTCATTCTAGATTGCCTTGGCTTTTAACAGCTGTGGGGCTAAGGAACGAATGGCCCATAATGGGTATGGTAAAAGTATGAGATCAGCCATTCACTTGGATACTGCAGGATGTATGCAGTTCCCTCTGAGGAACTCCTTTAATCTCCTGAGATAGAAAGCAAGCAGTTCGAAAAGAGAGCCCCAGCTATCAAAAATGAATACAAGTGAGAAATGGAGAACGTAGCAAAAAAGGTAATATGACATCAAAAAGAGTTGGTCTGGATAGGTTTCTAGACCGAAACAACACCTGAGACATGAGCCAGTTGTCCCTTCAGCAATTTATGAACGAAGAACATGAAATCATGTTTCTCGCTTGAAATGTGTGCCTTGAATATATTAAATAGTTTGTACCTTCGTGATTCACCAATTTGGTTTTGTTTCAGCATTGCATGTAGGCCTATCTCTTTGTGGAGAGGCTTTTCTCCTCCTGTCCAGAGCCACCACAGATGTCAGAAGAAGGGAGTTCTGGCTGTTGAAAGCTTGCACTCTGAAAATCTTGTTGGTCTCTGAGATGCCACTGGATTCAAATCCTTTTGTTCTACTGTAGACCAGCACGGCTACCCACCTAAAATTACACAGATTCACGCTGTCTGAGGTGACAAATTTCCCCTGTCAATATTCCCCCTCCTAGGAAACCATCAAAGGCAAACTATCTCACTCTTTGTCAGGAATGTGCAACTCTTGTTTGCTCTTGTTCTTTTAAGTTTTTTCCTTGATTGCCCTTGGTAGATTCATTACTCCAGGTAAACTGTGCTCAACTCTAATATATTCATAAGTTACTGGCTATATTTTGGACAAGGATGGGCTCTTCAGCAATAGAGCATCTATTTAGCAGCAAGAAGGTCCCAGGTTCAATACCTGCTTTAAAAGATCAGGTAGTAGGTGGGGTGGGGTGGGAAGATAGCACGGCATAGTCTGATATCATCAGATCTCAGGGTCGGCCTCCATCAGAACTTGGAAGAGAAAACACCAAGGGAGACTGGGATTGCTGTGCAAAAGAAAACAATGTCAAGCAAACCACTTCTGCTATTACCCAAATAGGAGGTCTCAATTAGTTGGGGAAATTAGCATTAACGGGGACAAGTGATAGGGAGTAGCTAGCAATCTCCACCAATGTTTATGGGGATTATTCCCTTAGAGAACTCTCAAATAAATCAGGCAAATGTTCAATCAGGAAGGTATTTTTTTTATTAAAAGAGAAATAAAAAGGGCAATAACAGAAATGCAAACAGCACACATACAAAGCCAACTAAGAGGAAATTAGTGAGGAAAGGGATAGAAAGCAATTCAAGAAGTGTGATAATGATCAGTCTTGAAGAGCAGAGGTTCACGGAGGCAGCAAAAGGACGAGCATTTCACAGAGAAGAGGAGAGGAGAAGGCCCAAATAAATTTGGGGGTGCATGGATGGGTCCCACAACACACAGCACATGGCTCAGAAGCCCAATTATAGGGCAAAATGTTCCCTGGGACAAGATGATGTCTTGCTCCAAAAATAATGGCTTAATGGTTTGTCTGGAGGTAGAACAATAAGTGGGGAGAGGCTTGATGGTTCCTATCTGGGACAGACTGAACGTGAGAATATCATTTGATGAACTGGTAAGCACTGGACGGGAAGAGCTATCAGGTAAGCTGAATAGCTTTGATTAGGGTAAATGGATGAGGGAAGGTATAGGAAGGCATTGATGAGCTTAGATAGGCGTTTTCTCAGGAAGCCTCATTATCTCTGCTTTTTTTCTGGGGCATGGAGGGGCAGTCAGTCAACTGCCTCTGACTCATGTTAAGATCATTTTCCAAGCATCTTCCCAGTTGGCATTCACCCTGTCTTGGGCTAGGCAGTGTCTTGGACCTACAACATATGAGGAAGGGGTCTACGATATTCCATCAATAAACTGCCCTCTCAGCATGAAGAGGGGGTCTGACTGCTAACACTGCTCCTCACCTGCCTTGAAAACTTCTTGATGGGGGTCACCATTAGTCACTATAAGTGAATTGTTGACACTCACACATATAGTAAGTAGATGAGGTAAAATGCCTCTACCTGACACCCTTGGGGAACTGCTGCCATTCAGTGGACAATACTAAGGCCATAACTCTCTCCACAGATTGGGTCCCATGGATCCATTGCAACCTTAGCCGGGATGAAGAGACAGACACAGGCTTGGAACTAAAGGGCCATTTATTGAGTAACAATAACAAATTATGGCAAGAGCCAACTAAGCAATACAGGTCAAGCCACAGGGTCAACCCTGGACCTCCACCGTGACCTGTCTGGGTGAGCCCCACAGCCTCAGGAGTAGGCCATCCATGGAATGGCTGCAGCCTGGCCAGCTAGGCCAATGAATCTCCCCATCAAGCTCTTAATGCCCCAGCCATACAACATGAGGGAAGGACTTGTCCCTGAGGATCCCTGTGCTATGGTAGTTGTCACAAGCATACCACACTGATGGCAGACCCTGTTTCCCCACGCATGAGGAAATGCCACTGAGTGTTCACTGGCCAGCTCCTTATTCCACAATAAACTCCTGCCAGGGACATACCCTAAACAGCCCACCCAGGCCAAAGCCCTGAACCTCTGCCAGCAGTGCAAGGTTTGCAATCCCCCCTCCCCACTCAACAGCCAATTCGGTAAAGGGGCAAAATATTCCTACCTGGCTCTGTAAACAGCAGCCGGCTAATCCTGCACTACAACAGGGTGAGGCAGGTGGGCCAAGTGAAAGCAGCTACTGCTGGCCGGGTGAGCGGAGCCGCCTTCTAAGGCTGTGGCTCCGCCCCCGACCAAACCTCATATGCATGGAAGGGAGTCTGTCTCTCCCTCCGTGCAAGGCTACAAAGCCCGGCACCAGACTTAAGCTGTGATGCTGCTGCTGAGAGTGCCGAATTTCTCTAACAATGTAAGGAATCTTCCTCTACTGTAGGAATGGAAGGATCCTTGCACCACAGGAAAATGCCAGGATTGGTAGAATGGATCTGTGGGGTCTAATCCTATATGACCAGGAAGCTGGTTGTTCAGGTTCCTGAAAGTATGGAGAGATGTAGGCTCTGTTCCAACCACTAAATGTATGTAGGCCATAGATGAGATTTGCTACCACCTCCTGCTTGAGTTTATATATACTCATATAGCACATATTCAACCTGGGCTACATCAGCTGCACTGGCTTCTGGTGGAGTGCCGAATCAGGTACAAAGTTTTGGTGTTAACCTTTAAGGCCTTGAGTGGTCAGGGGCCTGTGTATATTTGGGACCGTCTCCTCTGGTATGTTCCCCGAAGAGCATTGCACTCTACAGGGAACAACTTACTAGTGATTCTCAGCCCCAAAGCAGTCTGGCTATCCTCAACCAGAGCCATAGCCTTTTCGGTCCTGGTTCCCACCTGGTGGAACTCTCTACCAAATAACATAAATGCCCTGTGAGCTTAATGCAGTTCCACAGAACTTGCAAGGCAGGGATGCTTCACCAGTCTTTTGGTTGAGGAAGTGATGGATTTCATTCTACTGGCGCTCCTTTCCCCCCCTGCCAACATCTTTTCCTTTCTGCCCCTTTCCTTCTATTGTGGGGTGGTGATAAAATCTGGAATTTGAAGTTTTAGTCCTGTTCTATTTACATTGTTTGTTATTTGTGTATTTTTTTGTTCTTTTAAAAAAAAATATTGGATTAGAAATATTTTATGTCCATTACAATCAATTTCTTTTAATTATTCCAATTCTAACCCCCTCCCTTCCCCCCCCCTTTTGATGACTTCCAACAGTTTTCCAACCCCTTATCTATTTTCCCCTACTCGTTCCAAACTTATTTTACCTATTAAACATATACTTTCACTCTCTTCTAAGCTTATCTATTATATCACAGTGCTATCTCTATTTCCCTTCCCATTTAACTTAACAACTAAATAATACATTTCTGGCATATATTCTTCAATAATCATTTTAGTAGCCTATACTCTATCTTACTCATTCTGGTCTCATCTATAGGGGACAAACAATTTGTCCCTTGTTATACATAGCGTTAAATACATTATAGACATTACATACCTTCAATATAAATCAATCAATTTAACCCCTACACCATGTATTACTCTTTGCTTCCTTCTATATATCTTGTTTTCATACTATTTTAATTATCTAATATCTCCATTATGCAACTCTATCATGAATAGTCAGTCACTTTGACTCATATGTACACATTCAGCATAAGTCAATCAATTTGACCCCTATTCTGTATGCTACTATATGTTTTCCCCTCCTTTCTTATATTCATTCATTTTAATTATATAGATTCTCCATTATACCATTATCAGCCAGCAATGAAATTAAATAGTTTCTGTCCTTATAGATCTTATAATAACACCACTATTACTTAATACTATGCATAATAGTCGAATAAAATAATTGCTTAGAAATGTTCAATTAACTCTCCCCCCGCCCGGTATAGTCACTTCTCTCTTCTTTTGTTGTGTTTCAGTAATTTTCAAACTGCCACAGTTCTCCTCCCACCTCCCATTTTTTCACCAAGTATTGTTTCAGCTTCTCCCAATCCGTGTTAAACTGTCCTGGATCAAGGTCTCTCAATTTTCTTGTCATTTTGTCCATCTCCGCCATGTACAGCAATTTGTAAATCCAGTCCTCAATAGTTGGCACTTCTTGTACTTTCCACTTTTGCACGTACAAAAGTCTGGCCGCTGCTGTCATATAAAATAGCAATGTCCTGTGTTGTGCTGGGATGTCCTCCATTCCCAAGTTCAGTAGCAGGAGTTCTGGGTTCTTATTAACTTGAAATTGTAAAATCTCACTTATTACTCTTATTATTTCCCCCCAGTACTGCCTAGCCGCCTCACAAGTCCACCACATGTGATACAAAGTTCCCTCATGCTTTTTACATTTCCAGCATTTATTAGATGTATTCAAATTCCCTAGCGCAATTTTCTTTGGTGTCAGATACCAACAATAAATCATTTTATAGACATTCTCTTTGTTATTGGTGCATGTCGTGATCTTCAACGTATTTTTCCACAAATATTCCCACGCCTCCATTGTTATTTCTTTATTGAAATTTATAGCCCACTTCACCATTTGCACTTTAACTGTCTCATCTACAGTATACCATTTTAGCAACACCTTGTAGACCTTAGAGATTTCCTTTTTGTTTTCTTGTAAAATTAGTTCCTCTAGTTCCGAGTTCTCCATTCTTATCCCTCCCTTTGCACAGTCCGAGTTGTAAAGATCTCTAATCTGTCTATATTGGAACCAGTCATAATTTGAAGACAACTCTTCTTGCGTCTTTATTCTTAATTTAGAAAGGTCTGTTCGTGTTATTTCCTTGTATGTTAGACATTTTTGTTCATTGTCAACAGTTCTCGGGCCTATTACTTCATAAGGAACCACCCAAGAGGGAGTTCCTTCCTGTAAGTAGTTTCTATACTTCTTCCAAATTGTGAAGAGGCTTCTACGGATATAATGGTGCAAAAACATAGAGTCTGCTTTTACTTTTTCATACCACAGATATGCATGCCATCCAAATATTTTTTTGTATCCTTCTAAGGCCAGTAGTTTGCGATTTTTCAAAGTCATCCAATCCTTCAACCACACCAAGCAGATTGCATCATGGTAAAGTCTTAGATTAGGCAGTTGCATTCCACCTCTCTCTCTTGCGTCCTGTAATACTTTCATTTTCACCCGAGGCTTCCTGCCTGCCCAGACAAAGTCCAATATTTTCCTCTGCCATTTTTCAAACTGCTTAGAGTCCCGAATGATTGGTATTGTCTGTAACAAAAACATCACTCTTGGCAACACATTCATCTCGACTACTGCAATTCTTCCTAACCATGACAAATTCAATCTATTCTATTTAATCAAATCTTTCTCTATTTGAATCCACAATTTCTCATAGTTATTCTTGAATAGGTCTATATTTTTTGCAGTCAGTTCAATTCCCAAGTATTTCACCTTACTTGTTACTTCACAGTCTGTTATTTCCGTTAATAACTGTTGTTTTTGTTTAGTCATATTTTTGCATAATACCTTAGACTTCTTTTTATTTACATAAAAACCTGCCAGATCTCCAAATTCTTTAATTTTTTCTATTACCTTTGGCATATTCTCAATCGGATCTTCCACAATTAACATTATATCATCTGCAAATGCTCTGACCTTATAGGAAAAATCTTTTATTTCTATTCCACGGATCGCATTATCTTCTCGAATCTGTATCATCAAAATTTCCAAAACTAAAATGAACAACAGTGGAGACAACGGGCAACCTTGTCTTGTACTTTTGCCAATAGTCAGTTTTTTGGTCAACTCATCATTCACCACAATTGCTGCACTCTGGTCTCTGTAGATTTCTTTCACTGCTCTTATGAATCTTTCTCCCATTTGCAGCTGTTCCATAGTGGCAAACATAAAGTCCCAGTTCAAATTGTCAAATGCTTTTTCAGCATCCACAAAGAAGAAACCAACCTCCTTATCACATCGCCTGTCATAGTATTCAATAGCATTTATAACTGTCCTTAAATTGTCTCTGATTTGTCTATTCGGTAAAAAACCAGCTTGTTCTTCTCCAATAACTTCGGATAACCATCCCTTTACTCTTTCTGCCAGGATCTTCGCAAAGATCTTATAATCATTATTAAGTAAGGAAATTGGTCTGTAATTTTTAACATTAGTCAAGTCTTGTCCTTCTTTGGGGATCAATGATATATTAGCTTCACTCCAAGTGTCTGGAATTCTTTGATCACTCAAGACACCATTGATCACTTCTTTTAAGAATGGTGCCAGTTCATTGACCATTACCTTATAAAATTTAGCTGTAAGTCCATCAGGTCCTGGCGCCTTTCCCAGATTTGTTGACTGAATTGCCTTTCTTATCTCCTCCTCTGTTACTTCACTATTCAATTTATTTCTCCAATCTTCCGAAATTGCTGGAAGCTTCATTTTCCCCAAATATGTCGCTATTGAGTCTTTATTCACTTCTTTTTTATTATACAGTTTAGCATAAAATTTGTAAAAAGCTCTGCTAATAGCAGTCTGTTCCAAGTGTACTTTATTATCCTCACATATTTTATTTATTGTCTTCTCCTTTCTCTTCTTCAATTGCCATGCCAGGTATTTCCCAGGTTTATTTGCACCTTCAAACGACTTTTGATTCATTTTTTGTTCTTTTGTTCACAGCCCTCAGCAGTGTGTACTCAGGGGTAGACATGGGCATGAGCAGCACTATGAATGGAAAAAACCCACAAACAGTTCGTCTGTTTCAGAACAAGCCATTCATGAGGCTCCATTCTAAATGAACAAGTGGTCGTTGCAAGCCTCATTCATTGCCTTCATCAGCCATTCATCAAGCCAGACAGTCTGAGGCCTTTCAATCAATTCTCCTGGCAATGGCAGGGACTGAACTTTGTCTGAACTCCTTCTGGCATTCCTTCTGGCTTTAACTCTTCAAAGTACTTCCAGAAGAGAATTCTGGTTTTGCCACTGTGAAGAGAAAATGACAACAAAGGGAAGGACCCATGGATCCATGGATCATGCACCTCGGGGGATCTTCAGAGGACAGTAAGGACTATGTCCCCTGCAAATTTGGTGGGTATTGGACATTGGGAAGGTCAGTTTGTTACCCCTCAAAGTAGCTGCCTTCCAACAGGCAGTTCCTTTTTTGCCACTGTGAACAGAAAATGACAGCAAAGGGGAGGGAACACACATGGATCATGCCTTTCCCAGGGTGCAATCTCTCTGAAACTTGGGGGGGGGTGTTTGGAGGACAGTAACAACTATGTCCCCTGCAAATTTGATGGGTATTGGACATTGGGAAGGTCAGTTTGTGGGGTGTTTAAAGGTCCCTGCCCCTTGCACATGGCAGGAAAGGGCCCTTTAAACTATCAGATGGCAGGCCAGCTTATAGTTTAAAGGGATCTTTAAGGGGCCACGAACAATGAACATGTTTGTGAACAGGGTCATGTTTGTTACTGTTCGTTGTTCATTGTTCATGGATGGCAACGAACAACAAACAGCTTGTTTGGTTTTTTTCCCATTCATGCCCATGTCTATTCAGGGGTAGAGCAGTTTATAAATTGAAAATATAAACAAATATAAATCTGCAAATATGCAAGCCTGAAAAGCTACCATGAGGAGGGATTGCATACATCTTGGCAAAGGAGGGGAATATTCTAAATGATCTGCACCAGAGAGCTAGGTGTATACCAACAACACAAATTAAATGAAGGCAAATGTAAAATGCTGTACATATGACAACTGGTGGCAACTTGAATGTCAGCCCACAATATGTGGCTGTGGCACAAAAGGCCAAAAAAAATTAGGTTCAACAGAAGACTAATCTCCATTCCAAAGCTATTGAAATAAAGCTACCATTATACTTGAGTCTTGTAAGATGTTGGGTTAGATCCAAAACTTGCATTATGCCAGCAGAAGGATTTCCACCATCAGAGGAGGGGGTTGTTGATTCCCTCCTCTGACTGCAAACTGTCACATTATGCCTAGTGCATGATGCTCCTAGAAGCAGCATTGGGGAGGGGGCTGTAGGGGAAGGGGCTACTTCCAATCCAATATGTGGATTTGGGCATGACAGTTAAAAATGATGTTTACTAGTTAAAAAAAATTAGTAGAGATTCACCCTGTGTTGTTTTTTTTTTCTTTCTGTGCTGATTGGGATGCTTGTCTAGTGACATTTTGGCTGTACTCAGGACAGTCCAATAAAGATAATTTTCATGTGTGTGATGTTTCATCTCACCAAGGCCATATTGCCCTTATTCTGCCCTGACCTCCCCTGCCATGGAAGACTCCCAGGCCTCAGACTGGAGATTTTTTTCTTCCTCCTTTCTGTACCTCTTATACACTGCCTGAGGAGGGATGCTCCCTAGCTGGCTACAAATGCTCCTTAAATAAGCCACCCTTCCAATCCTTTCCCAGGACTGGCTCCTCCCCTCCACCCTTTTACCTAATCAGAAGTGTTCTGAGGCCCCGAATCAGATGCACCTACCTCCTAGGTTGTGCCCTCCTCCAGACAGGGATTGATGATGTGGCTGGCATCACGGGGTTACCAAACTTGATTACTTGGCAGGTCAGAGAGAGAGACAGGGAGAGTGCATTGGAGCATGAATTATCTTTGTGTGTGGTGGGATAGGGATCTACTTTTTCAAGCTCCAGGGCTGCTGCCAGGCTCTGGGCCAAGCTATTATTTATTACTGGTACCTTTCCTGCTGCCTGCTCAGGTAGAGGTTCTGGGAGTGGTAGGGATCTTGATGACTGGAGGAGAGCCTGCTGGCCCCTACGAACAATGAACAATGAACATGTTCGTGAATAGGTCATGTTTGTCAATGTTTGTTGTTCATTGTTTGTGGATGGCAATGAACAACGAACACCATGTTCGGGTTTTTTTTCTATTTGTGCCCATGTCTAGTCAGAACACATGTGTGGTTGGAGACCCAACCTATTCCACGTCATTATTTATTGTACAAATTAGTAACGGAGGAAGGTTGGGCACTTAGTTTGTCAGCTAAGTGAGATCTGAGCTAAATTTATGTTCCTTCCTTTGTTACAGGTGTTTAAGCCTGAGCATGACTGGAGGCACAGACCTTTGGCATCAATTTAAGGACAAAAACCAAAGGGGTTGAGTAGAGTTGCCAGTCCAGGTTGGGAAATTTGAGGTGATTTGGGGATAGAACCTGGGAAGGACAGGATGAAAGAAGATCAGGAACCTCTGCAGAGATAGGATGCCATAGAGTCTACCCTCCAAACAAGTCAATTTCTCCAGTGGAACTGATCTCTGGAGATAATTTGTAATCTCAGAAGATCTCCTGGCTGCCCCTGGAAGTTGACAACCTGATGCTAAATACCAATAGCTCTTAATCCACGGTTTTTTGGCTGGGTCAACAGACCCACAATTAGCTCAGAATGTACATTTTTATCCTGTTTGTTCATTTAAGCTGTAATTTTGTAAGCCACTTTAGGTCTCTATGGGTAGAAAAGCAGGGTAAAAAAAACTTAATAAATCCATGTGTTTACAAGATGCTTCTTTTTTTAAAAAAAATGTACATTTCTTTTTCTACATGGTATCTTCTCTTTCTATCATCCACTTTCTACTTTATCGTTTAGCTATGTACCTGTTTTCTTTCCACCCCCACTCCTTATTTGATGGGCCACTTCAGAACCACATCTGCTAGGCATATGGGATTCTTGATGTTCACTTGTCTTTAAAAATCTGGAAGAGGGAGCAACAACTCATTTCAAACTGGAAAGCAAAAAGACAAAGACTTAGAGAGAGCAATTTCTTAATAAAAGAAAGCATCAAGATAAACAAAAGGAAGCCAGTCTAGGGAAAAAAATAAAAAATAAAATCTAAAGTATGGAGGCAACATGATAACATGCAAATCAAAAGCAAAATAACAAGAGATTGCTGAAAGGCCCAGGATTGAATGGGATGAAATACAAAAGAAAGCCCAGAGACAGCAGGAAATCGAACAAACAGAAATTAGTTTCATTGAAACAAACAACATGCTTTATAATGCAAAAACATGGAGGGGGGTTAAAATATATCCAAGCCCCCCTTCCTTGAAAAACCTATGAATACATGTTCATTTTCAAAGGTCTGATTCTCAGTTTTAACACTTTATAAACTGGCATTAGTAATTATCATTGGATTATTACAACATCATTCTCATATCAGATGCAGCATAAATGCTGTTGAAACATTTTTCTCTCTTGGGACACCATTTCCTACTTGAGATCATCAAAGTTAGCCTGAAAGATAGGTAAAAGAAAACTCTAATAGGGCAAGGGAAGTATTTTGTTTTTAAAAACCTTTTTATTATATTTTTCCATAATCATATTACACCATAGGGACAAAACAGCCTGTAAATCAGAAATGATAAAAAAAGAAGCCAAGCACTTCCAAGAATTAACGGGAGAGAGCACCAACGCTCATTTGTTATTGTTCTAATGTAGTTCAACAACTAGGTCCAAGGTATTAGTACTTCATTGCCAATCCTTGTCTGAATTTAGTCATTTCAGTTTCATTATGTTTCTAAAGTCCCAGATCTTAATTAGATGCTGATGAATAAAAGGTATATCCAAAACTTTGCAATTATTAGTTTTGCCACTGACACATACAGAAGGCACTTTTTCTTTCCTTTCTACAATATTCAGACAAGCCAATTATATAATGTCTGCTTCAACAGGAAAGGAAAAATCCCCCAAATTAAGAAGTAATTGGGCAAATCCACTCTGTCTGTCTGCCGTATATGCATTCTGCCTGAATGAATATCAGTGACTCAATTATTGTAAAATTCTTTGATAAAAGAATCTCAAGAAAGTTAACAAACAAAACAAAATGGTCAGTGATGGTTAGATCCTAGTAAACCTTAATAGAAGATCTTGGGATACTCACCTCCCCCAGCAGCTATTTTGACTCATGCAAATAGAGGCTGGGTGTTGAGGAACCCACATGGACAAAAACCTGCACCACGTGGGTGGAGGCAGTGAGGTGGGGGAGACCAGGAACCATCTCCTTTCTCCATCTCTTACACCAGTAGAAGTGCTGCTGGCAGAACATACAGTCAAGACTCAGGAGATACCATTTTATCTAATTTCTTCCTTATAAGTACACAAGAATGTAAGACTATAAAGATCGGCGGTCCACTAAGAGCCAAGCTACAAGTGACGCCTTACACAGGTTGGACACTTGTCAGCTTCCCTCAAGTTTTGATGGGAAATGTGGGCATCCTGGTTTTACAGCTTGGCTCTCCATTATAGCTGCAAGACCAGGATGCCTACATTTCCCATCAAAACTTGAGGGAAGCTGACAAGTGTCCAACCTGTGTCAGGCGTCACTTGTAGCTTGGCTCCTAGTCCACTGTTTCATACAAAGACCAACCAGTTACCCCCAAGGCCAACAAATAGAACATAGAGGCCAAAGTCTTCCTTTCATGTTTCTTCAAGGAGGTTCCCTTTGGTCCCCGTAGTCAGTAGCCACTGATAGACCCATGCATCTGTATAAACACCTTTTAAATCCTTGTGTGCTTGTGAACATCACTATATCCAGTGACAGCAAATTTCACAAGCTAATTGGTGATGGAAAGTGCTGTCAGGTGATAGCTGACTTATGGTGACCCCTGCTAGGGTTTTCAAGGCAAGAGACTAATGTAGATGGTTTGCCATTGCCTGCCTCTGCTTAACAACCCCGGTCTTCTCAGGAAGTCTCCCATCCAATTACTAACCAAGGCTGACCCTTGCTTAACTTCTGAGTTCTGAAGAGATCAGGCTGGTCTGGGCTATCCAGGTCAGGGTCCACAAACTAATTATTCTACTTGTTGAGTAAAGAAGAATTCCCTTTTGTCCACCCAGTCTATTGCCTATCACCATCAATGGGTGCCTCCAAGTTCTAGTTTTATAACAAAGTTAGAAAAAAAATCTTTCTATCCACTTCCAACACTCCATGCATAATTTTACAAACCTCGGCCATGTCACCTCTCAGTGAACTTTTTTCTAAATGGAAAACTCCTAGATACTTTAGCTTTTCTTCATAGGAAAGGCACTCTGACCACTTCATTAGCTTGGCTGCTCCCTTCTGTACTTCTTCCAGCTCTGCCATATCCTTTTTGAGACACAGTGACCAGAATTTTACCCAGCGTTCTAAACTGAGGCCGCACCACAGATCTATGCTAGGGTATTACAATGTTGGTTATTTTATTTTCAGTTCCTTTCCTGATAATCCCTAGCATGGAGCTTGCCTTTTTCAGTGCTGCCCCACACTTACATTTTCATCATGTCATCCACTACAACCCCAAGATCACTTTCCCTCAGCCAGTTCAAACCCTCTCAGTGTATATTTAAAGTCTGGATTTTTTGTTCCAATGTGCATCACTTATACTTACCTACATTGAAGTTTGTTTGCCACATTGTTGCCCAGTTTGTGGAGATCTTCCTGAGGCTCTTCACATTCCACCTTATTTTCACCATTTTGAATAATTTGGCATCATCCGTCTCCTCACTACAGCCTTACATCCTTCTGACTTTTCGTCCAGATGAGTACCCCAGTTCCCAACACTGTTTTTCATGTGTCAAAGGGCCTGTTGGGGAAGAAGGGGAATTGAATAATATCTAAAACCAACATCTAATTCAGAGGTATACTGTTATGCCTTTCAATTAGAGTCTGTATGGTTATCAATGGAACTGGTTATTGGACCTGTCAAGAAATAAAAGAATTTGAGCTCTTCCCTTTACCTGAATACAAGGATGACCCTCATAGAACTGGTTTAAGCATAACTCCCCACTCCTGGTTGTCACTGGCTGCCTTTTTCCCAACTTGCCCGATAAAGATGTCTCACCATTTCCAGTACTATAGCTAAGCAGTGTTCATGCTTTCAACCGTATCAGGAAAACTGGAAAATGTGACTGATGTCCATATGTTGTCCACTTAGGGCCAAGCTACACATGACGAATGACACTTGAACGGCAAGTGGATTGAGTGGAGGGCAAGTGAACAGGGAGAAATACACTTGCTGTTCAAGTGTCATTCATCACTTGTAGCTTGGCCCTGAGTCCAGCTTTTATGTCTGGATGGTATGAGATAAAATTACGAATGCAAACATTACTGGAGGGGGGCATGTCCCCACCCTGGTTGTTGTTCTCATGTGATGATTGCCAGTGGCCCCTGTGGACCCAAAATGACTGAAAGCCAGTTTGGTGTAGTGGTTAAGAGTGCAGGACTCTAATCTGGAGAAGTGGGTTTGATTCCCCAGGCCTCCACTTGAAGCTAGCTGGGTGACCTTGGACTAGTCACAGCTCTCTGGAGCTCTCTCAGCCCCACCCACTTCACAGGGTGTTTTGTTGTGGGGATAATAATAACACACTTTGTAAACTGCTCTGAGTGGGCATTAAGTTGTTCTGAAGGGTGGTATATAAATTGAACATTATTATGCTTGTGTTATTATGTATATGGGACTGTGCAATGTGTAAATTGTATCTGCTTCTTATGCTACCGGTTTTATCTGTTTTGTTTGATGTCTTTTAAATGGATGTGTTCCGTTTTGGGCCTGCTTGCAGGAAGAGCAGACTATAAATTAAATAAATTACATGCTAAAAAATCCTCATTCTGTATTTGGTGAATAACCAGAGAGGGGTTTGGAAACAGAATTTTGGTAGTGTTTTCTAATACCTATAGGTTCCTTCAAGCCTTGCTCATCGAACCAATAGCCTCTTGAAGACCAGTTTGTGTTTCTCTACATTATAATATTTGGCACATTAGATTTGTGCTCATACACAGGTATGAAAAATCTACCTGATTGTCTTTTTAATATCTCAGAAGTCCTTGGAGATTTCTCCCAAGAAGGAATATCTAAATTTGCTTTGAAATATTTATTTAGGCAAAATGTATTTATTTATTTAGCTTATTTTCTCATTGATACTCAAGGAAGATTAGAGAGTTCAGAGGCAAACTCAGAGGCAATTATAGGTCAAAATGTTATCAACTTTGTCCACTGCTTAGAGTTTCTTCACCAGTCCTGGACTTTCACTGATGGTCATCCATAACAAACATGACCTGTGCCTTGCAAGTTTTGGTTGGGACAAAGATAGAAAAGTCAGGAACCTGTCTGAGATATAACATTTACCAAAATACTTTGGGTTTCCCTTGGAATTCATCAGATCTTTGTCCAGATCTCAAATCTACACCTTTACATCACAGAGTCATTTGAGGGGGAAATTCTACTTATTATAGAATTGTTCATTGTAAAAGTTCATGTTGTACCCATTAAGACTGTTGTTTGGACCTTTGTGTCACACATTTCAAATGTTCTTTTTTTTTTTTTGAAAAAATTTTTTATTGGGTTAGAATCCGTTATTTTTACATTTACATTCAATTTTCCCCAAATTTTTCATTTCTAACCCCCTCCCTTTCCCCCCCTTTTGTTGACTTCCAACAGTTTTCCAACCCTTTGTCCCTTTTCCCTTACTTCTATTAAATTTCTCTATCTAAAACAAATACATATTCTCCATTATACTAAGCAGTACATCCTTAACTACTTTTCTTATTATATACCCAAACTGTAAGTCTTTGTTTCCATCTTAGATAAACAATTTATCCCTTTTTCCAATTTTAAATATTTCTATATTTCTATATCATAAACCTATATAACATAAACCATAAAAATCTTACACATTTAAATCAAACAATTTGACTTATTCTCTATGTATTACTCATTCTATCTTTTTATGGTAATTCTATATAACTCTCGTCACATAGTCAATCAATTTGACTCGTCTATACATTCAGTTTGGTGCATTATACAAATCTTATCAAAGAAAGAAAATATTGTTGGTTACTCAATCCGTATATTTAATCCTTATCCTTAATTATTTTCTATCAATATTCTATTTATTAACCAATATATATCTATATGTATATCAATCTGTTAATCTAACTGCTTATAAATTCACATTTATCTCTTCCCCCCCCGGTAAAGTCACCCCCCTCTACATTTTATTATACTTCAGTAGCTCTCAAACTGCCACAGTTTTCCACATTTCAAATGTTCTGTTGAGGGCAGGGATTGTTTTCTTTCTGTCCTCTAAGCCATGTGGAAATTGAGCTTTGTGTGAGTATCCTTACTTCATAATTATATCTACTTTATTAATATGATGCTGAATTAATAAGCCCACTCTAGCTGCAAAATCATAGAGATATAGAATCAGAGTGGATCTACAAGTGACAAAAGGCACAGGTTGGACACTTGTCAGCTTCCCTCAAGTTTTGATGGGAAATGTAGCTAGCTTGGCAGAATGTTGGACAAGTGACAGTTGAAAAGTCCACTGGACAGCAGTCGGAGAGCCAAGCTGTAAGACCAGGATGCCTACATTTCCCATCAAAATTTTAGGAAGCTGACAAGTGTCCAACCTGTGCCTTTTGTCACTTGTAGTTCCACTCTCAGATAATCACTTTGATAGTGACATAGGCAATGTGTTGATGTGATTAGAATAAAGTGTTCCCTCTGTCTTTTCCATGGCACTTGCAGCTGACTGAAAGCTGGACTGAAAGTCAAACTAGACGTGATGGCCTCACTGAGTCTTCCACAGGGACACCTTTATCATTTTGAGGATGAACTTCCTGCTCTTAAGATAGCATACCATGGTCCTGGTAAGGACCAGAACCCAATGGCCTTTGTAAACAGAGGGAGTTTCATCCCTAAAACAATGGAGGCATTCCCATGAAGGACCTTATGAGATTGCCACATCTAGTTTGGCTGTGAGAGAAGCAAAGACTGATTTTGTGCTCTATGTTAAACTTTCCAGGGGAAAACAATGTTTGTGTGTGTGAGATATGTTAGTGCTCAAACAAAAAGGAGGATTGTGGCACCTTAAAGCAGGAGCTTTCATGAACTAGAGCCTACTCCATCAGATACATAAAGTAAATCCAGGCATCAGCTATATATGCAGATATGGAGAGGGGGTGATGTCAGTCAGTCATCATGAACTGCAAGAAGCAGTTTGTGACATTACTAAACAAAACGACCAATTACAGCTATGTTGATCTCTGTAATATTTTCTTTGTAACACTGATTTCACATTAAGTCAAGAATATTAATCAAAAGAAGGTGATAATGAATCCTGTTATGTATCTGATCAACTGATACTCCGGCCATTGGAACTCATGGAAATTTTTGCCACTACCATCATAAAGTTAAGCGAAAAACGGGTGGGGGGGGGAGAGAAGCAGATAAAATGTCATCACTCAGAAGTGACCAGCATGCAAGGAGAAAACTGTACTCACAAAATTGTGATCTGGCTGCATCCATGGGAGTCAGAATGCTGCACGATATGGGGCAGGTTTCCCTCGAGATCCCTTCATGGCAGAGGATGAAACAATAGACAGAAACGTAGTCAAATGCATATAAAGCCACACACTTTGAAGTGGACATCTGCCCTCCAGTACTAAACAGAAAGAAGTCTTGGACACGGCCAGTGCTGTAATCTCCACATGGAGGGCTGGCACAGGAGTTGTCTTCCTGTGCCTGAGGGCCAAGCTACACATGACGAATGACACTTGAACAGCAAGTGTATTTCTCCCTGTTCACTTGCCGTCCACTCAATCCACTTGCCGTTCAAGTGTCATTCGTCATGTGTAGCTTGGCCCTCAGCCAATGATGGAACCAGGCTCCCAAGATTTATATCAGGCCAGGCCAATCTAGCCCATATGCAGCTTATGGGACCTCACCAGAGGCTGAGGGCCAAGCTACAAGTGATGCCTGACACAGGTTGGACATTTGTCAGCTTCCCTCAAGTTTTGATGGGAAATGTAGGCATCCTGGTCTTGCAGCTTGGCTCTCTGACTGCTGTCCAATGGACCTTTCAACTGTCACTTGTCCAACATTCCGCCAAGCTGCCTACATTTCCCATCAAAACCTGAGGGAAGCTGACAAGTGTCCAATCTGTGCCTTTTGTCACTTGTACTTTGGCCCTCAGTCAAATGTGCTGTCCAGGGCATAGCCCTCCTGCATGGCCCCATTTCCTGCACTTCATGATACTTTTGCTTAATACACGAAATCCTCCACAAATTAGGCAGAAATGGTTAACTATTGCTGAGAGCAAATGTTTAAGAATTCATTGTTGGTGTTCTCCTTTCAGGCACAGATTTTTCTCATGGTATGAAATTTTCATGTATTAGGAAAAGACTGAAAGGTTCGTGAACTTTTCTTCTTCATTACTAAAGTTCATTATTCAGAAAATATCAGGTCTTTTATTAATTGAAGTTATTTTGCATTCCAGGAGGCAGGCAAATGTGTTGCCACTATTATGAATTAAGCAGGGGGTTGCCTCAACCATGAATTATGCAGAGGATTTGCCTAATTAATGAAACTTAGTTTACCTATATCATGAATGAAATGCTTTCATAAATTTACATATTAGACACACTATGGTACAGTGACTACAGTCTGGGGGCCAAGCTCCAAGTGACGAATGACACTTGAACAGCAAGTAGATTGAGTGGAGCGCAAGTGAACAGGGAGAAATGCACTTGCCGTTCAAGTGTCATTTGTCACTTGTAGCTTCGCCCTGGAACTTGGAATGCTCCATTCAAGTCCATGATCAGCTGTCAAGTTCACTCTCTGCCTCCGGGCCATAGTGAGCTAAACCACCATTTTGAGTTACTTGGATGAAAGTAATCATAGGTTGGAGTCTAAACTTTGAGAAGAAGTCAGTTCATGTGATTTGTCTTTCTTACTTACCCCTTCCTGTTACAGAACTTCTCCCCTACCACTCTCAAAGATCTAGGGACATCTGAGAATGGTGTGTAATGCAACACAGGAGTCTAAAGCTGGAACAGAGGCAATCTGCAGAAATCACAGTCACCTCCTACTTTGTGTAAGTGCTTTCTGCTCAAGTAGGTAGGTAGTTTTGAACCAAATCCTATATGTTTAATTTTAGGATGGAACTTAACCTGATGTGTGCCTAATTGAGGGAGGAGATGTATTTATTCATTTCATTCTTTTTTTATTGCACTGTTCTCAATGGATGAGATCCACATAGATGACAATTCAACAAAGCAGCCATTAATTCAGACAATAATAATGGTAAACAATAAAAGCAGCATAAAAAATGCCGTAGCATCTCCAGGAAACATTAAGCAAAGTTTGCATGCCGCTTTTAAAAATGTGCCTCTGGAGGGTAGAAGGTAATAGAAATAGTTGTATTTTGTTTGGTAGCAGAGTCACTGAGTCAAAAGCATTTTCCCCAATGTGCAGTAATTAATCTTGAAGTGATTGACTTGTAGGAAAGACAGAACCTGCAGTTTATTGAAGTAGATTCCATTCACGGTAATATCTTGGAGGAGAAAGAAAGAGTCCTAATCTAAAGGGTCATTTCCCCTAAACTAAGGACCACCTTGTGTGACATCGAAGCTGGATGTGGGTGTGTGGAAAGGCCTTCATGGAAGGAGCTTCAGAAATACATCCTTCCCCTTGGAAGACTATGAGGCAAGAAGAAGAAAATCTGCCAGGAGACAGAGACAAAGGAGGAGTCAGGAGGCATTCCCACCTTAAACAAAGAGAAGTTACTTGCTATCAAGAGAGTTACCTTCCCCCTCAATGCCCAAGGCATGTTGACCTATTCCACCAGAAGGTCCCTCAGAGATAGCCCCACCAACAGAGGTGACAGCCAAAAAAGGGTGGATTGGGATGAAGAAATGGCCATGGAGAATGGCCTTCCTTGCAGCCTGCTGTGTCTCTGCTCCCACAAAGGACAAGGAGAGAGCCTGCCTGGCCAGTCTCAAGCAGGAGGTGCCCAGTTCACATTAGGTGGTTAGGCAGACCTGTCCTGTCTTTTCACAGATCAGGGTGAGTCTGAGCCAGATGGGCACATCCAGTCCATCAGAGGCACCGCTGACTTACACCCTCTCCTCTTTTTGGACAGGGGTGGCTCTGGAGGGGTGATGGTGGCGGCCTATGAGTTGAGGTGACTTCAGTGGAGGGGCAGCCCTAGGCTAATGGCCCATGAGGACACTTCCTAGTGGCCTTAATGGCCAACCTGCCCTGTGTACAACAAAACAACTCTTCTCCAGAACTTTATTTATTTAATTTATTTATTTCACATTTCTATTCCCCGCTACCCACAAGTGGGCTCAGGGCGGATCACAACCTATTAAAATACATTAAAATTCCATTTCCATAAAACATTTAAAAACATCATTAAAATAAAAACATGTTCTGAAAAATAAATAGCAAATAATATTCCGATAGTGGTACTTATATAGCACTTTCCATTTTCAAAGCTCTGCATGTACATTATCTTAATATCCTCAAACCTTTGCCAGGTAGATATGTCTGTACTGTAGAGCTGAGGCTGGAGGATAAATACTTAAGGGCTCATGAAAGGCCTTAGGCAAGAACTTGCAACTTCCCAGAGCATTATGCTACACCTTCTCTACAAATGTCATTTGTTGCTTCCTATTCCAGTGACAGAACATCTAAAGATGTAAGGAGATTTACTGAAGAAGGCATTCTTTGAGTTTTTTTTTTTTAAATGTAACTGTCTGTGCAATCCTATTCATGCTGGGCATAGACTGGAGCAACTCCTCACAGAATGGCTGTGCAAGAAATAAAAAGCCAATTACTTATTCTTGGCTGGTGTTTCTTAGCTATGCATGTGACACTTCAGGGACAGTCCCTTGTTTTAGTCATCCTTGTTAAATCCCTGGCCTTATTTAATTGCAAGTTTGTCTGTTGCAGACACATTGTTATGATATTGTTAATCTGAGATGTTACAGTTGTCATTCTTTAGAGTTCAACATTATCCCTTTGGTCTCAGTTAAACCTGATTAGGGTTTGATACATCTTGATTTTAGTGCACATGTATTTAAATGCATGCATGGGAACATGACACACACTGACATTCTGGGCCAAGCTACAAGTGACAAATGACACTTGCCTGGCAAGGGAACAGACTCACGTGTATTCCTCCCCGTTCACTTGCCATTCACTTCTGCCATTCACATGTGAATGGAAAGTGAATGGGGAGGAATACACGTGAGACTGTTCCCTTGCCAGGCAAGTGTCATTTGTCACTTGTAGCTTGGCCCTCTGACACACTGCTGAGGTCTATATATTGTGGGGAAAAAACCCTGAGTAGTTCCTTAAAGCCCAACACAGTTTCCCAGGGTATAAGCTTTCATGAGTCAAAACTCATTTTTCTGATACAAACAAGAAAGAAGGTCCATCAGTTCGTATATGTGCATCGGAAGGTGAGAGGGTTGTTACAAAGAGTCTCTCTACATAAGACATCTTATATGAGGACGCTGAAGTGAAAGATCTTACACTTGTTCTCCCATTGTGGGTACACATGTATTGCTAGGGAGAACGATTACACTTGAATATAAGATTATTTTATTTATTTTATTATTTTATTTGTTTAAATTTGTATTCCACCCTCCCCGCACCAGCAGGCTCAAGGCAGATCACCTTTATAGACATTAAAATTACAAGCACAGTTTAAAACATAATAAATACAAAACGAACGCAAGCAGCACAAGCAGTTCATTAATCCATTTCCAGCTGTCACTGAAAAGTAATTAAAGAAGAGACTTCTTTTTTGGAGGTGGATGTTCTAATAGGGGGCCCCCATTCTACCCTATTTCGGCTGACTAGGGTCCTACCCAGATCACACAGATAGTAAGTCAGTGAAGCGTCCACATGTAAGATGTCTTGGTAGGACAAGAAAGGTCACTTACACTGAGAGCCAAGCTACAAGAGATGAATTACACAAGGAGGAGCTCCTGAAAAGTTTGTTAAATTCCTCTTTGCTTCCTGAAGGCTCTGTCAGTTTCACTTCTCCTTTTAAAAGGCAAAGAAGAAATAAACAAACCTTCTGAGCAGGGATCTTCCTGGCTCTGTAGAGAGGGGAAATTGACAAAGCCTTCTGATCTGTCTTTTAAAATTCAGCTTCCCAGCTAACATTGCAATGCCCTTCATGTACTCCTCCTCATGTAATTCATCTCTTGTAGCTTAGCTCTCAAAATGCAGAGATACAATACAAATCATAATCAGCTTGATTAGAGAAAGGAGATATGCATATTGGTGGAAAATGCAGAACTTTAGCAACTGTAATGGATTTGGCCTGAGCTCATCAGAGCTTGGGAGCTAAGCAGAGCTGGCCACAGTTAGTACTTAGATGGGAAACAACCAAGAAAGGTAAAGATTGTTATGTGGAGGAAGGTGATGGCAAACAACGTAAACTGCTTTAGTCCTCATTGGAGAGAAAGGTAAGATATACATGAAATAAACAAACAAAACCATGTCTGCTCTTCTCGTGTCTTCTTGAATACCCTATGGTTGGAGTCACCATGAGTTGATTGTGACTTGATAGCGGGGGTTGGACTAGATGGCCCTGGAGATCCCTTCCAACCTTATGATTCTATAATTATTATTCAATGAGATATGAATCCTATGTCCGTATTCCATCCTGGGGGGTCCATTTTCCTGAACTTGTTAACGAATTCTAGTTCAGCTGTTTTGTGTTGTCATCTCTCTTTGAAGCTTCCCTGTAAGAGAACTGCCACCCTTAAGCCAGCAATGGAATGTCTGGGAAGACTTCAGTGCTCTCCCACTGGTTTCAGAGTATTGCAATTTCAATGTCTTTTGTGTAGGTACCGACCTGTTTGTCTGATATAAAGTCCAATGTAAGATGCTTGTGTTGTTCAGATATATCTAACTAAAAGAACAAATGCTAGTTCAGGGGTCTCCAACAGGTAGCTCGTGAGCTACTGTTAGCTTGCCAGGTGCTGCAGAGTAGCTTACACTCCCCCTTAAAAAACATGAAAAGATCATGAAAAGATATGCAGTGGGCTGTCCCTCTGCCTCCCTGATAGCTTCATTTCCAGCCATCTTCCTAGTTCAAGTTCTGTTTCTAGGAGAGAACAAAGCTTAGTAATGGGGTGGGGGGAGTTTGAGATATTTTTCATTACTCAGAAATCTCTCTCATTAAGAAAGTAAGGTTGTTAGAAATTCTCTTAATTTCTCTTTACCTAGGTCCTCCCTGAAATCCTTTTCTTTTCAGAGGTTCTGCAAAATTTCAGAATTTCCCTCTGCAAATACTCAGAGGCAGGTAAAGTTTTCCCAAATCTTCCTATCTTCCTGCTACAGCACCACCCTGGGGAGTATCACATATAACAACTGCAAGAGCGGAAGAAATGCAAGTGAGATACCGTCAATGGCTGTATCTAAAAAAAGTAAATTTTGGAAAAAGAAATCCCCATCCCACAACAGCTCTAAAGGGTTAGCAACCCAAGTACTAGCTTGACTTCTAAAACAATGGAAGACAATAATTTATTACTGGTTGAGAAGAGCCGCATGCAATAATAGGGGACGGTGGTTCCTGTAACATTCTTATTTTAATAACCACGTTCCTACTTGAACGTGTAATATATTGGAGGATATGGACTTCCTCTGTCTTGTCAAATGGCTTCTTGGCTTCAGGGGTGCACATGGCACAATTTAAACAGAAGAGTTTCAGGCCTGGCTTACATGTGGCAGACAGCAGGTGGGGAATGCAATTTTGTAAACCTCCTTATATTTTGTTTTAAAAACTTCCTTACCGAGAGTGTTTAAGAACAAAAAACAGCAAACCAAGAGAAAAATATTCTAACCTAGTTTGCTCCCTGCTGTGCTTGTTTTCTTTTACTTGCATGGATTTTTTTTTTATCCCAATACCAAGTTTAAAAATGTGATCCTAGCTCCTTCAGCCTCAAGTCCATTCTACCATTTTAAGACTATTCTAACCTCATTCTGGAGATTGGGCCTCATTGGCATGCACAGAGAGAGTAATGTGTGTACTTTGCTTTTTTCCAATGCTCTCTAAAACATAAAGAGACGCTTGGTGTGTAGTCAATAAAGAGAGCACAATATATTGTCGATGGTTAGAAAAAGAAGATCTTACTCCATTAATTCCAGGGCAATCGCCAAACAAATCCTCTGGCTATAGATAAAGCCATTAAACATCTGCTACCAAGACCCTTGGAGCAACTGCAAAGGTTTTACCTGACATATTTCTTTCTTGTTAACTCAATACATTTGACAATCTGTGACATTGTAACAATGTGCCTTACTCTATATATCAACTGTAATACAGATTGGAAAGCAGAACAGATCTGCCCATGGGTTGGAATACAAGATAATGAATTCAGCCCCCAATGCATCTTCAAAAACAATGCTTCAGCCTAAGAAACCATTGCTGACATTCAAATACAGTTGGCCATATATCATAGTGTACCATGAAGGTATATGACCTTCCCAGTTTGCCATACTGGGAAGTGCTGGAATTCAGTTTCTTAGCAAGAAGAGGTTTCACTTTCCAGTTCCCTTTGGCTTTTACTAGCAGCCATTTCAGTTCAAAGTTTCCTTGTGATGCCCCCATTACGGTTACAATACAGTTTACCTGTTCATTGGGTACCTTCTGTATCGTGACCTTAACAAAGCCCACTCCAGTAATGCCAGGCTATAACGGGGTTTCATTTTCCAGGGGCTATTTTTAAACACCAAGAAGACAAGATTACTCTTGAGACATTTGTCTTCCTGTTCACTAAACAGATAAAGAAGGAAGTGGAATTGTGCCCAGTAACCCTGCACCTTGATATCAGCATGGCCTGCAATGAGCCCCTGTTCAGACTTCAACTATGGTTCTCCAACCATGCATAAAATAATTGCATGCTGCTTGGGATTTCCCAGTGTTCATAGCAACCATGTTGTGTGAAAAGGGGCAACACCCATATTTTCCATGGACCTACAGCTTCAGTAATGTGTGAACGGAACACTGGATTTTAGAAGGTATGCATTCATGCATATCGATGCCGAACATGCATAGAAAATGCATGCATTGCCCCTTTTTACATAAAAAGGTGATCACACAGATCGGGAAGATAGTGGAAGGATGCTCTAGTTAACATTACATATGCTTGGTATGCCTAAATAGAAGATCTAAATAGGGCTTATATGTGCAAGTGTACGTTTGTACATCAGGGTGTAGCTGCCCTGAGCCCATCTGTGAGGAGAGTGGGGTATAAATCAAATCAAATAAATAATTTTGTAGTTGCATGACTAGGAGCAGATCTGAGCACATGGAGGAAGCTTTGTGTATTCAAGGGTATGTGTATAGGCCTACCTGCTGACATTTGGTAGAACACTCTGTGGGAATGTAAAGGGGGTGAGTTGGGGCGAAACAAGTCTGCAAGGATGCCAGTTTATTTTATAGTTTGATATCGACAAACTAGATTTAAGGCAGCCGGGATGTATGTGAGGAGGGAATGTGACATATACAGTGCAATCCCAAGCAGAGTTACTCCAGTCTAAGCCCATTGAAATCAATGGGCTTAGACTGGAGTAACTCCTGCTCAGGACTGCACTGATAGATCTCAGATCTCGGAAGCTTAGTAGGGTTGGTAACTGGATGGGGGACCACGAAGGAAGACTCTGCAGAGGAAGGTACTGGCAAAGCACCTCTGCTTCTCACTTGCCTTAAAAGCCCTTTGTTGGGGCTGCCATACGTTGTTTGTGACTTGACGGCACATATATGAGACTTGCTCCGTCCAGGATTGGGTGAAATTCCAGAGGGCCTGGAAAGCAGAGACGTTTTATCTGGCATTTGGAGGTTGAGTCAGATATTTTTATTAGCTTGACTGCATATGATTTATTTATTAAAGGCAACGGGCCTGAGTAAGATTTAGTGATGGTGCTGTTCTTTTAGATGTATGGGTTTTCATGTTTGTATTCTACTGTATTATTGGTGTTTAATGTTTGTATTCCTATTTTAATGTTGTATTACCAATTTTAAGGTTTATATTTATATTATTTTAATAGACTTTTTAATATATATGCTGTAAACCGCCTCAAGCACTATGCTGGAGAAGCGGTATATGTTAAATAAAATAAATAAATAAAATATACCTAGGAGGTGTGCCCTGCCTTACCAACTCCACAGAAGGGTTCTATGACTTAACTTCTGGTGGTCAGTAAAATCAAGGATTTCTAGCCTGCCTTTGCTCCTTGGACTCAAGGTGGGCAACAACCCAGTCCAATTAGCAAGATTAAAACACAAATTAAAATGCTCAAATTACACATTAAAAACACACAGAGTTTTAAATAAGACGTGAGTATGTTATGTGCTGTCAAGTCGTTTCCAACCTATGGCGACCCTATGAATGAAAGACCTCCAAATGTTCTATCTCTAACAGACCTTCTCAGATCCTGCAAACTGGAGGACGTAGCTTCTTTTATTGAGTCAAGCCACCTCATTTTAGGTCTTCCTCTTTTCCTGCTGCCTTCCACTTTTCCTAGCATTATTGACTTTTCCAGAGAATCTTGTCTTCTTATGATGTGACCAAAGTATGATAGCTTTAGTCTTGTCATTTTAGCTTCTAAGGAGAATTCTGGCTTGATTTGATCTAGTACCCACAAGTACAAATGTCTTTTTGGCTGTCCATGGTATCTGCAAAACTCTCCTCCAGCACCACATTTCAAATGAATCATTTTTTTTCCTGTCAGCTTTCTTTACCATCCAACTTTCACATCCAGACATGGCAATGGGGAATACCATAGTTTGGATTATCTTGATCTTGGTTCCCAGAGAGACATCTTTATCTTTAAGGATCTTATCTAGTTCCCTCAAAGCTGCTCTTCCAAGTCTCAATCTCCTTCTGATTTCTTCATTGCAGTCTCTCTGTTGATTGATGATTGAGCCAAGGAATAGAAAATCTTGAACAACTTCATTTTCCTCATTTTCAACTTTAAAATTGTGTAGTTCCTCAGTAGTCATTAGTTTTGTCTTCTTGATGTTCAGTTGTAATCCTGCTTTGGTGATTTCCCCTTTAACTTTCATCAGTAGTTGTTTCAAGTCTTCACTATTTTCTGCTAGTAGTGTGGTGTCATCTGCATATCTCAAATTGTTACTGTTCCTCCCACCAATTTTCACTCTACCTTCTTCTAGATCTAATCCAGCTTTCCTTATGATATACTCTGCATAGAGGTTGAACAGGTAGGGAGATAACATGCATCCTTGTCTGACACCCTTGTCAATTGGAAACCAGCCTGTTTCCCCATATTCTGTCCTGACAGTATAAGACATACAAATAAGACATAGAGTGAGAATTAAAAAGCATACAGAATTGAAATGAACACAACCAACTCTGCTGGAACAAGTTTCTGTTCACTGATTGTTCTCTGGAATAAAACTCTTACATGCCTTCCTAGATGTGGTGAATGAAGATTCCCCCTGCATCCACTCTTCCAAGAGAAAGGACTCCCCACAGATAAAGCTCATAATCTATCAGGACTGGGCTCCATATGGAGAAGGTTGTCAGAAGAACATAGCTGGTGGTAAGGAGTGCAAGATGTGCACAGAGGTGAGGCTTGATAAGTATGAAGGCCCTAAGCCATAATAACCAGTGCTTTGAACTGGGTCCAGAAACAACTAGAGAGGCTGTGTAGTTGACACAACACTGGAGTTATGTGTTTCGGGTGGCTGACTCTAGACAAGAGCTTTGCTGCTGCATTTTACACCAATTGAAGCTTCCAAGGTGCCTTCAAAAGCAGACCCACATGGAACACGTTACAATAGTCCTATGTGGCTATCACCACATCAACCCTCTCAACCCAGTTATTGCCAGAGAGAAACATTGTACCAGAGATATGTTAGAACGTATCAGGCTTATTATAAATGTGGCAGTCCACCTCTCTTTTAAACCACTGCCCCTAATCTGAGTTATACGCAGGACCATTTTTATATGGCTAGGTGGCACATTTTATTTTGAAATGAAGATGTGAGCAAAGAGAATTCCTGGTAATACTAGTTTTGGATGTATGTGATCACCTGATGTTCATATGTATCATATGTCTTGGGATTGCTGTTGTGTTTTTTGAGAATGAGTTATCCAAGGGATTCATTATGACATTTTTCTTGTTTGCTATGAAAACTCACTGTAAACAATCATTTATAAAACAACTTTCCTCCCCATACATTTGGAATCCTAAAGGAGTAAGCAAATTCTGTTCCACCTTTGGGGAACCTGAGGCTCTTAGGCCATGATCAACACTTCCATGTCCTCAGATCAAAAGGTAAGTGGGTTTTGGGTATACCTGTCCTACCAGCATCCACCATCGTTTGTTCCCTGGAGGATGTGGCTGAATGTGCACTCCTCAACCATCTACCAAGCTCTTTTTATGTGCATGCCCATACCTTATGATTTCCACTATCTGAGGGCCAAGCTACACATGACGAATGACACTTGAATGGCAAGTGTATTTCTCCCTGTTCACTTGCCCTCCACTCAATCCACTTGCCGTTCAAGTGTCATTCGTCATGTGTAGCTTGGCCCTCAGAGTTCAGTGGTCATAGTCGTGCTTTGGTCACAGTGGCTGTTCCATTCAGCTTCTACATCCAGCCTGGCCCTTCATAGACAGTGATGCTCAGCTACTTTGGCAGTGTTTCAAAGGCTTCCCTTGCTGCAGTGGCTTGCTTTGGGAAACAATTGGTTGGGAAGGGGAGGGAAACATCCATCCTTGGACAACAGCACTTGTCCAAGCCTGGCCATGAAAACCTGAATTAGTGGAGGGATATGGCCAGCCTTGCCACTCTCTTCTCAAAGGCTTGCACTCTGCTTGCTCTTCCACTCACCATTTGGCCAACCGTTCAGCTTTCTCCCTCTCCACAATAAAAGGGCTGTCTTGCTTTTATGTCTAGATTCTGCATAATCACAGCAACATACCTGGCTGACCCTAAAATTCAGCTGGCTACAGCTGACTTTAAACTGGGTGCCTTATGTCTTTTCTTTAGGTGAATGTTGTGTCAAATTAGTTGGCTACCAGTTCTCACAGCTCAAAAAATCATCTCTCCTCTCCCTTTCTTTTTTTATCCAATAGAAGACAATGAGCTGGAACACAGGACTGGACAGACTATGGCATACTGCCAACTTCCAGGAATTCATCACTTTTTTTTTCCTTTTTGCATCTGAAAAGTACTTTGATTGCTTTTTGTTCAAATATGCTCTGGAATGTATCTACTCAATTTGCTCCAAATATTATATATCTAGGATTTTTGTTTAAAAACACATCCCTATGCATGTTTATGAGCCAATCTTTCCTCCCCTGCTGTGTATGACCCCAAGTAATTTTTGGTTAGTGCTGGGTGGAGTCACATTTCCAAAGAAAAGTTGCATTGGTTGCCCAGCCAGAGATTATCCTTGCCAAATGAGTATGTTCGGCTCCAGTCCTTGAATCAAAGCACTTCAGAAGGATATGTTGGCACACTGGGAATACAATCTAATGATATGAGTAACGAACATATTGCAGAGGGACAACACAAGGAAAGGCATTGCCTAAAGCACCAAATGACAGCCTGTGAATCAGTATCCTTCGTCCTTGAGTTTAAATTTGGTTCTGCTTCAAATCTCCCCGATATAAAACTTGATAACTGTACCTGCGAAACAAACAGATTAATGCCTTTCTGGGTTTGCTAGATAGAAATGACAGTGACATGTGACAGCTCTCTCTGTCTCTGTGCATCTTTCTATGCATACACATATAAAACCTACTACATTTCTGAGCGTCGAAGCAAAAAACAGTTGCAAGAGTTATGGGACTCCATCAGAAAGGGTAGGTTTAGGATTGATCCACACAAGATCTTCAGTGCTGGGTAAATACTTGATGAAACACAAAGTGGATGGAAATTTCCCTGCATTTGAATCAATTCCCGCAGCCCTTTCTGATCCCCAGAAAGATTATTCCTCGGGTTGTGGGATCCATGTGAAGGAACAGCCCTGCGGATAAAAGAACTGGAGGGAGAACGGAATCAGTTCAGCCCTTTTCCTTAGAAGATCTGCACTTGTGGAAGAAGAAGGAGTGATTTTACCTCCTTATCCTTCTTCACGCCAATCCCCCTTTTATGAGAACTTGCACTCCAGTGAATGGACTACATTCTCTCTATAGACTTGAAGTGAAAGACAGATGTAGTCAACAGGATGCAGAAGATGAGAAAATTCTTGCTCCTACCACATTCCACTATCTGCTATGCTCTTCCTTTGCTGAATTGGAGGAGCAGATTCATATCTGTGAAGCATGTGAATCAAGACACCTAGTTTTTCTCGACCTCACATTCATTGTGGTGGGGTTTTTCCCCATTTGGTTAACTTACAAAGTTAGATTGTTCTGTTTTTCTGGGGAATGAATAGATAGAGATCACTACCTGGTCTGTGGGTGGCTCTATAGGACTGCTTTTATAAGGACCCTGGCCAGTTTACTATTAGAAATATGGATAGGAAGATGTTGCTTGTATGAGATCCAAGAGTAGTCTGTTTCCAGCAGTGACCAGCCAGATGTTTACAGCAGATCGAATAAAAGTCCATAATGGATGCAGCCATTTTGGGGCCTCTGGCAACTGCGATTTATAGATGCAAAGCCTGTGAACATAGATGCCGTGTAGTAGTCATGGATAATGGGCATTTGATATACCCGTCCTTCATGAATTGGTCCATTTCCCGTTAAAACTACTTGAGTCAGTAGCAGCAAATCCCACAGATTATTTGAACATATTGTGAAGAAGGATTTTCTTTTGTCTATCCTAAATGATTTTATTGAGTGACCTTGACTTTTCTTCCAGGAGGTCCCAAATCCTTGTGTTTTCCCATATATTTACAGTACAATCCTAAACAGAATTACTCCATTCTAAGTCCATTGAAATGAATAGGCTTAGTCTGGAGTAGACATGGGCACGAACTGATATACGAACCAAAATTAAGCACTAACCAGGCCATAAAGTTTAGGCTGGTTCGTTTGGTTCATTTTTTGGTTGACTGCAGACAGCCTGGTGCCAATTGATCAGTTTCCTAGGCAACAGGGGATGGACTTTCTGCAGACCTTCTGCTGACCTGGAAGTGACCTTCTTCTGACTTGGAAGTGACCTTCTGCTGACCTGGAAGTGACCTTCTGCTGACCCGGAAGTGATGGTTTTCTGACCCAGATGTGATGTTGGCCGTCGTCACACGGGCTTTTTTTTAGCGCTAAAATGGCGCTATTTCCCAGCAAACACCCACCTTATTCCAACACTGATGCGATTTCCTCATTGCTGTTTTTTGCTTGATAGTTGCGATATTTTGCGCCTCAGTGTGAATGCCTCACATCGATGTATTTCGCCTCGCAACGTCCTATGCCCTCCCTTCAATCCCAGAATCCATTTCTTCCTGCGACTCCCCTTTTTTTATTTTATTATGTCCTTATAATGCTATAACGACATAACACAATGCAAACTTTCTGCTGAAGTAAAAATGACTCAATTGCCATGGCAGAGTCTTCAGCGATGGGAATCACGTCAGACAGGGAGTTTTCTGCGGGCAAGGGGCTATTTATATAATTTCAAAGTTGGAAAAACAAAAGGGTCGTAATGTTTATATGCTGTTAATCCGTTATAGCGGAATTAAACACCAGAATAATAAAAAAGGGGGGAGGAGCTGCTTCTGCGCGGTTAGAGAGAACAGAACAGAGTACTTCGGTGTGGACAGCTGGTGGCGCGAAGAGCCGTTAGGTGACCCAAAGAAACGTTACTGTGCCGATAACAGGTAGGACGCTATATGCTGTAAATTTAACGGAAGAGATGCCCGTGTGACGACGGCCGTTTTCACGAACCAAACAAACCGGTTTGCAAACCAGGGGTAGGTTCGTGCAAGTTTGTGGTTCATGAAATTTGATGAACCATGAACCGCATGGGTTTTTTTTCTGGTTCGTGCCCATCTCTAAACTGGAGTTACACATCTATCTATCTATCTATCTATCTATCTATCTATCTATCTATCTATCTATCTATCTATCTATCTATCTATCTATCTATCTATCTATCTATCTATCTATCTATCTATCTATCTATCTATCTATCTATCTATCTATCTATCTATCTTGAGAAGCATAAATTACATGCCATCATTTCACCTTTCAGTTTGTTTTTGAGTAGGTTTGTACTGCTTTCCAATTCTCAACCCACCATTATTTATAATAATATGTTCAGAAGGCTGAAGCAAAAACTACTTTCCTCTACCAAGTTCCTTCTTAGAGTAGATTCAGACAACTATGTTTTACCAGAACTTAACTACTTTCACTGCCTGGACTGAACAGAATTGATCTCCAAAACCTGTTTTCAGTGCTGAGGCTCAGTACTGAAACATGTAAAGTAAGAAAAAAGGGAAGCAATCCCCTAAACATGTCTTGAATATTTACTCCTCCACTAACAGGAGCTTCAAAAGTAACCACATCTATCTCACTACTTTTCAAACTGCTGAAAATATTTGCAACTTTTCATTATAGCGGCAGTATAAAAGTGTGGTGCAGAATCCTGTTGTCCTTGAACAGTATCTCAAAAAATATTGTTTTTTATTAATAATGTGTTGATTATTACACAGTATCCCACTGTTACACAGTTCTGAGACTCAGAAGGGCATAATTCTTCCTAGGGCTGCATTGTTAGTAACTTATTAAATGGGTCTCCTACCATTAAGGAACTCAAGGTAGCTTCTACGTGGCTTCTCATTTGGGCTGTAACCCAATCCATACCTGCTTAGCTTCAACAGCGTTGTTGTGTTCATGTACCCCATGGCAATCTCCTGGAACCTACTGAATATTTAAAGCAAGAACCTTTCCATAAATTCTGATCCCATTTTTCTCAAATAATGCTGATTAAAATGAAGATTTTCATTTTAATAAGAAAATGAAGATTTTCATTTTAATAAGAAATCTCCTGTGGACTCCAAGAACTGGTATTATGTTTACCAAAATGCAAATCTTAAAAGTTCACCGATATTCCAGTGCCACTCTTTAATTGGCGCTCACTGTCAAGAACTAAGGTGTTAATGAAAACAGAATGGGAGTTTGACTGAATCAAATCTTCTCTCTTGCCTAGATACTGGGCGAAGTCTCACTCTTCAAGCAAATTAATTGTGTCTGGAATAGAAAAAAAGATTTATTTTTTTTTGCTTTAAAATCATGTGCAATGAGTAGAGTCAAATCCCCAGTATGTGTAAGAACAGGAACAGTTTAACCTCAGTTCCACTTGAGACTACAGAATGCTTGTGTTTTAAATACTGGAGTAACATTAATTAAATCTAATCAGTCAGCTTTGCTATTGGTGCTATCAACCTTCTAAGTAGATCGGGAGCAGTAAAAGCTCAGCAAGATAGTCCTGCTCCTAGGAATTGACTCCTGGAGGGAGCAATGAACTCTTTCCCTTTTGATCCTTTCAAAGGGATACAAGATGCTACTTGACCCTGTGGCTATGTGTAACTTAGATCCAGTGGAGCATTCCCATGGACAGAAGTATTTCTACTCATAAGTTGTGACTTTCTCTTCTCCCCTCTCCTGCCTCCCTCCCCTGAATTTTGCTTCCAGGAGCAGCATCTGTGGGGACATTTTGGACTGCCACAGAAGAGGGGAGATGAGAAAGTCATGTCTTGCATCCTTCTCATGGAAACATTCCACTGGATCCAAGTCACTGGATTTTGCATTAATTGTGAAGACTTAATAGACATTAGGCTATGTTTTTGTCTAACAGCTTTTATTGGCCCCTGAAAGAGTTTGCTGATTGCCACCAAGCATCCCAATGCAATGTGTAGCTGTAGTAGGTACTAAGCATGTTCTAGAGTGCATAAAGTTTGTGAGGGACAGCACCGAGGCCTAGCTTGTGTCTGCATGAACTGAATGCATCCTAGAACATATCCCAGAATCCTCTCTAAAGTCCTGTGGCAAACATAAAGTTCTGGTTACTTTGACAGGCGAGAGCCAATCTAGAGTTGTGTTTACTGTGGGGATGCCTCCACCTTTTATGGATGAAATTCCTTTAGTTTACAAAAGCTGCAGAATCCCAATCCTAATTGAGACTGCGATGGGGAAGGTGCTTCTGCCCAAACTCTCCACATTTTGACTCTTGAAAACGGTGCATGGGCAGGAGGGAACAGGCACCCATCCTCCTCCCTGCTGTGTTCCCAATCAGGATCAGGCCCCTATGGTGTTTGTAAAGAGAGGGAATCTCATTCCTAAAATGGTGAAGGTGCCCTCATGGCGGACTTGAGGATGCCATGTTAGTTTGGCTCTGAAATGTATAATAATTGAAGAGGGGAAGTTCTCTTAGCCTGTTGTAGCAAAATAAAAATCCAGTGGTGCCTTAAAGACTTAGAAAAGCTCTTGTTGAAATAATTGTTGTTTAAGGTGACACTGGACTTGTGCGATATATGGTAACACTTCCAAAAGGGTGGACAATCTGAAAACCATTATTTTACGTAGTACAAAGAGGAACATTACAAGTTTAACTTATCTCTTGGCTAAAGACGAATGCAAATTGTATCAGACCAAACAATCAAAATCTCTTCTCTGTTGTCCAGTTTGCTTTAGAAACAAAAACCTTTGGTTGTTATTGAAAAGCAGTGATCTGATTGTCACAGGCTCATGGAGTCATTTTGAGGTGACTTATTTCTACAAGTTTATCCACAGGCTATTTTCTTTCTGATTAACTCAGGCTTAGTCCTCCAGTTCATAATATTCCTTAGTTCTAATAATTCATTAATGCATATCATTCAGGCTGAAACTTAATGGAAAGCAAAAGTAATGAATTTTTAAATACAAAAATAAAATCTTTACATTGGCTTATAAAATTGCCTCTCCGGTGCACAATTAAAAGCTCAATTTTTTTAAATATCTGAGTGTTTATTTATTTTATTTTTTAAAATCTACAAGTTTCAAGTCATTACTTTCACAATTGATTAGATGTCTTCTATCAACAGATTATATTATACTAGCAACAAAGCCATTGTGGGAAAAAATACAGTGGGCTCTAGAAAGGGGAGAGTGGGCAGGTAGACATTGCCTCCCCCTCCGTGACTGATCCCAGCTGAGTGAAAGGGGGGCGGGCATTGCCTGCTGCTCCACACCTGATCCCAGCTGGGTAAAGGTGGGGGGAAGTCATTGCCACTTCCTCTGTTCCTGATCCCTGCTGGGTGAAGGCGTCGGGTAGGCATTGCCACCTGATATGCACCTGATCCCAGTAGGGTAAAGGGGGGAGGGCATTAACACCTGCTCTGCACCTGATTCTGGCTGGGTGAAGGGAAGCCGGGCATTGCCACCTGCTCCACTCCTAACCCCAGCCAAATGAAATGGCAGTGGGCATTGCTGTCTGCTTCAAGCCTGAATCCATTCGGTTGAAGGGGAGGTGGGAATTGCAAACTGCCCCACTCCTTATCCCAGCTGGGTGAAGGGGGAGTGGGCATTGCCTCCTGCTCCGTGTCTGATCCTAGCTGGGTGGAGGCAGGGGGCTGACATTGCCACCTGCTCCACTCCTGATCCCAGCCTGGTGAAAGGGAGTGGGCATTGCCATCTGCTCTGCTTCTAATCCCAGCTGGGTGATGGTGGGGGAGGGCATTGCCACCTTCTCCACTCCTGATCCCAGCTGGTGAAGGTGGGGGTGGGCATTGCCACCTGCTCCACTCCTGATCCCAGCCAAGTGAAGGGGAGGCAATCATTGCCACCTGCTCTAAGCTTGATCCCAGATGGGTGACGGGGGGAGCAGTTGTTTCCTCCTGCTCTGTGCTTGATTCTGGCAAGTTGAAAGAGGGCGGTCAGAGGTTTGCTGCCTCTTGACTATTCCCATACTATACTGTGGTGCTTTTGAATTATTTGATGTTTTATATTTGGCGTTGAAGCCGCCCCTGAGGAGGTCCCTCTGGATGAAACATCAGGTCACCTGCTGGCTCTGTATGCTGGGCAGATGGGCAATGTCTTGGACAACCCATTTACATTTCATACCACCTGCAAAATAAGCAGCACACCGTAAGTATATTTAAACTAAGAATTCTTCTATACAAGTTTCTTTATAAATCGAAATACTTACCTGAAGAATATTTACTTTTGACGTCCATCCTGAATCTACATTGCACCTGCTGCAACTGGCAGTTGTACTACACAAGAGACTTTTGTTTTGATCCTTGGATGTTTGGAATAGAGTACCTACTGTGTACTTATCGTACATAGATTGTGTTGGTTTATTATTGGCAGTTACCATTTTTTAATATAATTGTATGACTATTATGCTTATTGACTGAACAATTGATCAGGCATATTGCCCCTTAAGAGAATGATTCCACGATATTAAATGCTTTTCACTGGGAATAATTGCATGTCTTTCTTCCCCCACTGGCCAGCTAAGTGCAAGCGGGGGTGGAGGGTGAAAGCAGGGATCCCCTGCCCCACTGAGTAATGAGATCCCTATGCAAAGCCATTATTAAGAATAACTGGTTAGCAATCCAACTTTAGATCATGGTTTAAGAATCTAGTTTGATGGATCTTACCTAAGCATAGTTAGAGGAGAGGCCCACATTCAGGCAAGCAGTTAACCCTGGTTAGTTTAATTAAACTGTGGTTTCATGTGACATCTGAACTGAACTGAAAAGTTCCGAACAACCAATAAGAGGAAGAATGTCGCTCAACTTTTACAGCTAGGTTGGCAAAAAACGCAGAATAATTAGAAACATAAACAAAGACTTTATAGGGCAAACATTAATTAGAAAAGTACCGGAAGAGTGTTCTTTTTTCCTTTCAGTTTGTTTATTTACAAATGTGCAGGTTGAACAGGGGGAATCAAGAAAGCATTCAGGCAGTGTTTCATCCTAAACAGCATCTGTCCCTAAAATCAACAACAGCTCTCCGAATCTGCAAACTGCAGAAACAAACAAACAAAAAAAACAATTTAGTTCCTAGTTTCCAAACGACTCCTGTGTTTCCACTCCTGCACACCCAGCTAAGCAGAATAGCTATCTAGCTCTTACACTGGTAGGTTGTTTGACCGTCAATCCGATTCTAAAAATGTCAAGTCTTTCAGCAATCACCTATAGCTATACCTGAATGCCTAAAAGGAAGGCTGCCTCCTCACTTTACACCAGGGTTGTCAACCTCAAGGTGGGGCTGGAGATCTCCTGGAATTACACCTGATCTCCTAACTACAGAGGTCAGGCCCCCTGCAGAAAATGGCTGCTTTGGACAATGGACTGTATGGAATTATACCCTGCTGAGGTCCATCCCCAAATCCCACCATCTCCAGGCTCTACCCCAAATCCTCAGGAATTTCTTGATCCATATTTGGAAACCCAAGATCAGATGGAGGCTGTTTCTTACCTTACTGTTGCAGTGAACTTGTGTGGTGTAGTGGAATACGAGAACCTGGCCAAAAATTAGATGCTGAATTAAAGGCAAATACAGTTTACCAAGCCTCCAGTACTTCAAGGAGGGGGGGGGACACGATGGCAGGATTAGAATAGCAGGGCAATCCTAAGCAAAGTCAAACCCTTCAAGTCTATTGGTGTCAGCAGGCTTAGAAGGGGTAACTCAGCTAAGGATTTCACTTTAAATGAAGAAGAGTAGCACCCTAAAAGTATCTTTTTGCTTTCAGTGTAAAATTGGAGGCTGTTCCAGAATTGTGATGGAAAGCCTTCATCTGATTTCCATTCATTTTATTAATAATGAAGATACCACTTTATAGTGTACACTGCACTTCCTATATGTTCTCTTAGAAATCCTTACATGGATTATGTGAGAGAAGGGAGGAAACAGCTTGCCTAAAGCCACCTACTGAGTTCATTGGAAAAATCTGAACCCAGAACTGCCTTGTATGCAACTCAGGGCCAAGCTACACATGACGAATGGCACTTGAACAGCAAGTGTATTTCTCCCTGTTCACTTGCCCTCCACTCAATCCACTTGCCGTTCAAGTGTCATTCGGCATGTGTAGCTTGGCCCTCAGACCAAACATTCTCAGTCATGATGGCACATTAGCGCATATAAGCAGTTATCTATTTTCAGAGATTGTTAATGCACACAGGGGCATGCTCATGCATGATCATTAGCATGGATATGCTTGGAAGGCTGGGAGTAGGGATAGGGGGCATTTCAGTGAATTTGACTGTTGCTCCAGGTTGAGTGCCTGGAGGTTTCTCAGACCTGTCTGTCCTATCAGCTGTTAAGGATTTCTGACTTCTAGGGGATCGGATTGTGCCCCCCTGAAGAAATTAGACAGGAGAGCTGATCAAAATGGTTTGGAAGGATGAGACCTCATAGGCAATTTCCAAAATGAGAGGTGGAACTTGGTACCAGTGGTGGAACTTCCTTAAAAGCCATGAATAGTTAAAATTTCAAAACTTGACAATATGTGCAGATGTTTTTTCCAATTACATTAAAGCATTAAAGCTGAAGTGAATGTCTTCCATTTTGTGCTGTGCTTCTGGAAAGGATCTATATTCTTGCCGGAGACTCCATGATTATCTTTTTTTAAAACTTCGTTGGAGCTGTATGGTATAATCTAGTATCCAGGGACACGATGCGGGTCTAAAAGAATGAATTGATTTGACCCTGTGTTCCAGTTACAATGTACATTTTCCTCTTTAATGGCCATGCTTAGTCTCCTTTGGAAAATAAAAGTGTCATCTCTTTTCTCTGCCCTCTCTCCTTCTCTCCTTTACTGATTCTATAAATGTCAACTGTGGTGACCCTGTTCACCCTGCTGCTTCCCGATGATGTTCAGTTGAATTCAATGGAGGTTGCTTTATGGCTAACCTTGGTTTGCTGCCTTTAACTGGAGTGATGGAATTTACTGTTTAGAGACATTCCCTTATATTTTACAGGGGAGAGGAATTGGTATTTTGTGGACTTGCCTAATATCACATGACTATAAGTTGCTCTGCAAAAAGGTTTAGAGACTGCTGTACATGATGTTTTAGTGGCTCTTTATATACATTGAAGTTCTTTAAGGTTATTCCTCATGACAGCTGTCCAGTCTGTTGACCCAGAAATACTTCAGTAAGCAACATGCAAGACCTTTTTGATATTAATCACAAAACTGTAGAGCATTTAGGTATTTGTTTTGGAACTGAAGACTTGTAAGGCTCATGAACAGTTATGGTTCTGCACAAGCGATGATGAGAAGTCCCACTTCCTGTCTCTTGGATGAAAAAGATGCTTTCCACAACCTTGTAGGGAGGGCATGCAGCAATACTTGATTTTGAATTAGACTGATCCCCAATAGGCAACCTCTCTTGTTTAGCAGGAGCAGGCTTGCCAAATTCCCACCCATAGCATAGGATCACCTGCCTCCAGCCTCTCCCAGCCTCTGCCAGCTGCTGCCCCTCACTGGCATTCACCCAGCTGACAGGGGGAAAAGGCACCTGGAAAGGCTGGAGGCAGGCCTGAGACATGTGCAAAGCATGTATGGGTCCACCCCTTGTGCTGGAAAATGACACTCCCAGCACTATATGGAAGAGACAGGTTGTAATAGGGGCTGATACCCTGAAACTTGCCCCGAAGCAATAACTTTGGGTCTGATTTTTAGAGAATTCCCCCCACATGGCTTGTCTCTTCTGCATCATACTGGAAGTGAGATCATTTTCTAGTGTGACACATGAGTAAGTGATCACACAAACGGTTTTGTCCCAGCATACCTGGCAACCCTGAATGGGAAGGTATTTCGGCCACAGCATGTCAGATGCCCCACTGATTAGTAGAGATGGGCACGAACAATGAAACAAACAAACAAAAAAAAATCTACTAACAGCCCAATCTGCCGTTCGTGAACAAGCTGTTCATAAGGCCCCATTCTAAATGAACGGGTGATCGTTGGAAGCCTCGTTCGTTGCTGTTCATCAAGCCAGGCAGTCTGGCACCTGTAATCAATTCCCTTGGCAATGTAGGCAGGGATTGTCTGAACTCTGTCTGAACTCCTGCTGTTGCCCTGGAAACCCCAATCTAAGCTTGATAGGCAGGTCTTCCTTTCAAGTGTGGAGCTCCAAATTTGTTACAAGAGAGCAAAGACCATGGGGGAGGGGGGCCTCCCAACTCTGGCTAGTCTTTGCAGACAGTGGAGAGGGAGAGACGGCTGCTGTTGGCATTTTAATAGAGAGGCAGGGAGAGTGCATTGGAGCTTGAATTTTCTTTGTGTGTGGTGGGATATGGATCTACCTCTTCAGGTTCCAGGGCTGCTGCCAGGCTCTGGGACCAAGCTATTATTTACTATTGGTACCTTTCCTGCTGTGGTGGTGCAGTAGGGATCTTGACTTGGATGATGGCTGGAGGAGAGCCTGTTGGCCCCTATGAACCATGAACATGTTCATGAACAGGGCCATGTTCGTGGTTGTTCATGAGTCCCTGTTCGTGGATGGCAACGAACAACTAACATCATGTTTGTTTGTTTTTTCTGTTCATGCCCATCTCTACTGCTTAGTAGTCAGATGTGGCCACTTTGTCCACCCTTTGACCTGGCTTGTGGTTGGTTGATTCCATGATGGGGAATACAGTTCACCATGTGCTGTATTTTTTACCCACTGCTTAGGCTTTCCTCCCCTTCAGCCATTTCACCCTGCCTTCTTCAGCAAGTTCTTTATGTGAGTGGAGGGTGTTAGTGTTAGTTGTTTTCCATGAGAACTGTTGTTACAACTTGTAAGTGGCAGAAGAACATCAGGTCATATCAACTGGCTACCTTAAGGCATCACAATCAGAGCTTGCTCCATAAGAACAATGAGGGATGGAATGGAATCTCACAAACCATGGGACTCCAGGAACAATGACCATGGCTATTGTGAGGCAGAGTGAGGAGGCAGAGAGGCATAGTGAGGAGGCCAGTGGGAACCGCAGTGTGGTAAATCACATTGGGGCCCCTCCAGCCAGGCAGCTACTTTTCACCACTGATAGGATTATTTGTCCTATTAGCACTGATTCTCCTAAGAGCCTGAAGGAAGCAGCCACTTTTTCTCAAGATGCAGCAGCAGGCCAGAAGGAGACACTATGGTTGGCAACTCCATCTTGAGAAATTGTTGCAGATTTGGGAAGGGAACTCAGCAGGGATGTGCTTCCATAGTCTACCTTCCAAAGCTGTCATATCCTCTAGGCCAACTGGTCTCAGTACTCGGGAGATCAGTTGTAATTCTGGGAACACTCCAGGCCCCACCCGGGAAATGGCAACCATAGTATATACTGTAAGATAACTGCAACATATCAGCAATATTTACTGACAGGATAGGCCAGTATAGGGTGTGTGTGTGTGAAAGGGAAGTAGTGTGATCGTGCTTTCAATTGTGATGAAAATATTTACATTTATGTATACTAGAGTCAAGTTATATCCATATCCACATTCCAAAATCTAGCCAAAGCATACAGTTGAGTGCATACTTTTAAAGGCACATCTCTCTTTAAGGCACATCACATCTGTAACAGGAGCTACTTAATGTTTTAGAGCAGCAATCCCCAACATGGTATCCATGGAGAGCATGGTGCCTATTGATGTGTCTCCTAGTATCCCAAACTCCTCTTCGTCAATGAAAGACCAAATCTTGGCTTTCTTCAACCTCATTGGAGTAGAGGAACTCAGGACGCATGACCTTTGGGGATGCAATAAGCAACTATGAGGAAATCGCTGCTGTTACGAGCCCCTTTCTTTCTCTCACATTTTGCCTTTAATCTTTTTTTTTCTTGCCCCCTCTGGGTAGATTGCTGCCACCAGAAATTATATTTCAAAATAATTTAAATTTCCCCTTGAATAATGTGCCCAAGCATCAGGCTTCTTCATGGTATTATGTGGCCCCGAGGAAAGGAATGGGATATAGGAATAACATACTCTGGGATTAGAAAAAACACAACTTTTATTTTTACAAGAAGTGTATCAGTTTCATATTATTTCTTAAGCTTGATGATTTCAAAAAGTGTCATGTGTTCTTAAAATTTCTTTTCATAGGTAGAGTCACTCAGACCTTCATAAACATTCTTTCTCAGGCTGCAAGCACAGTTTGCCTGTTTCAGATATTAATTTCTCACTCAAATACACATAGATTTTCTCTCAGGCGCACACACAGTTTGCCTGCTTCAAATAGAATGAATGGGTTTCTTTCAGACACACAGAGTTCAGATTTCCACACAGGTTATATTTCTCTCAGAAATGCTTAAATATGCTCAGGCTGCACACAGCTTGCCTGCTTTGCCCAGACTGATTTTTTTCTCTCCACTCAGGGCCAAGCTACAAGTGACGAATGACACTTGAACGGCAAGTGGATTGAGTGGAGCGCAAGTGGAGGGCAAGTGAACAGGGAGAAATACACTTGCCATTCAAGTTTCAATGTGTCATTCAAGTGTCAATATGTCATTCGTCACTTGTAGCTTGGCCCTCAGTAACTAAAAACTGCAATCACTTTGCCCACATTTTCAGTCATCAACCAATCATCTCACTCACTCATCTCTCTTTTTCAGCCCCACTCTTCATCTGTACCACACCAAGAATTTAAAGACGCACACACATGCACACATGCACACACACACACTTAAAATCATTACAGCTGCCCTCATCAGAGGAGGGCATAGAACTGCCCAAAATGTTGTAATTGTTCTCCATGGGAATATACTGTGGCCGGAGTAGACTGTGGCAGCAGCCACTAATGTTTTCGAAATTCCAAAAGTTCTGAGAGATTCAACAATGCTGAGGAACCTTGTTTTAGATACAGGTAGGTATGAAATCATCTTTGTATCACCATCATTTTTGTTGTCATGGTCATCATCATCATCTTTGTCATCATCATCATCATCATCATCATCATCACCACAGACAGGTGCAACTTTGGTTGCTTGGAGTACACAGATACACCAAGAGGGGGCCTGCGTGTGCATCACAGGTGGGCAAGGCAAACAGAAAGGAAAGAGAACCATTACAGTGATATAAAACATCATAAAACCAGAATTGCTTTCACTGCTTAGCTTCATTGCCAATGGCATCTCAATCTATCCCTGCACACATTTCAGATATGTATGTTTGGCCTATCAGCACCAATCACCTGCGGCCATTCATATTGACATTGCAACAAACGGCAAAAAGCTGGTTATTCATCATGTCTCAAAAAAGGAGTTCAAAATAAGTTCATGTGTAGCTATGCCCATAAACATCTGGGAGGTTTATGTCCATAAAACTACTAAACCAGGACCTCTGGGGTTTCTTGTACGTTTTTCCCTTCTTGAATTGCAAATGAAATATCTGGGAGTGAATTGATTCTAGTTTCTGTAACCATATACTGATAGTTTGAGAAAGTATGACTTATCATCAACCTGGAGTTTTCTTCAAATGGTGCATTACGCTAATAGTTCCAATGGATAAAAAATGGAAGCCCTCAATCTACAAGACAAGGCTGAAATGTACTGCCTCCTGGGTCTACTCAGAAAAGAATATTCGTAAACATCGTTGCAAGGACCTAAAACTCTTTTTTTGGTTTTTAATAGACTTTCTAAGCCAGTAAGAAAGAACAGGAAATTAATAGGGTATCATTGGCAACTTACCAACATGTATCACACTTTTGTTTCCTACCTCCTGGAAGTACTTCTCTGCTCAACAAGTAACTCAATTATGGAATACACTGTAAGTTGATGGAGTGATGGCCCCTAGCATAGATGGCTTTAAAGGGGGATTAGATTCTGGAGGAGTAGTCCATAAATGGCTCCTAGCCATGGTGATGAAGGGGAACTGCCATATATTGATACAATAAATCTCTGTATGTCCTGAATTTGCTAGCCCAGATGATCCTGATCTTGGCCAATTCCACATGGCTTACCTGAAGCTGGGACGTTGCGGAACCTGCCGGCAAAACCGCGAAAAATCGCATTTTCTCGCACGAGTTTTGTGTGACGTCGCGCAAAACTCACGCAAGAAAACGCAATTTTTCGCATTTTTGCCAGCATGTTCCGCAACGTCCCGGCTTCAGGTAAGCCATGCGGAATCGACCCTTGTCAGATCTCAGAAGCTAAGCAGGGTTAGTAACTGGATGGGAGACCTCCAAGGAAGGCCAGGATTGCAGAGGCAGGCTGCAGTACCACCTTCTGGCAGTATCTAAGTACAGCACTAACCTCTCTTGGTAAAAGGTGCCAGCTATGACTAATTGGAGTTAGTTGAAGTGGTGTGGAGGGCAATCTAAAATCCCCTCTGTCTGGAGATCAGGGGGCGGGGCCACCGGCCATGTGACCATTTTTGCCAAGGATGATATAAACTTTTAAAAACTCCCCCCCTTGTTCCAGCTGACCCAAAGTGACGTCATTGTGCGATCCTGGGAGCGTGCATGCTCTTTGCATGCACGCATATGGTACCAGGGGCACCACCTCCCACCACGAGTTGCCCCCTGTGCTGTGAACCCACTAAGTACCACCACCTCTTTTCCCACAAAAAAAGCCCCGGATGCTATTAATGCTGAACTAAATTATCAGAGAAACGAAATTTTGTCTAAGCAAAATTCGAATTGAATTTGAGGAGAAACATTTGCGAGAATTCAAAAGACAACAGAAGACCAGTAAATATAGGGGGAGGAGGGAAGAGGAAATTGTAATGTGTTATACATTCTTTATTGAAAATGTTCAAAAGTTCCTTCTTAGAGAAGAGATGTTGAATCTATTTGAGGATGAAATGAAGTTCTTGGTGATGCCCTTAAAATGAAAGCTTTGTGGAAGGAAAATGGGGCTTTAGATTGTTCAAAGATTTTTGTTTGTCCTTTGGAACTCTCCTTTGAAACTGCAATTCTTATAAATATTGAAGAGATACTCTGCAATTTTTTTATAAAATGAAATAAAAATAAGGGACATTAAGTGAACTCATTGTGTGAAGTTCCTCCAGAGACCTCTTGTAGATCTTGAATAGATAACAAGGAGGGAAATTGCTACTCAGACCAGCCAGCCTGTCACCATTCTTAAGTAATTAACTTCTAGCCATTTTTTTGAAAAAAATAATCTCCTCTGGGAAAACTAATGTAAAAGAAACTGGCATTTTTCTTTTACTTGACAGGATTCTCATTAATTGCTAAATAAGCATATAAGAAGATTGGGGGGGGGGAACTGTCCAGCATCAGCTTTTTATGGTGGAGAGCCAGTGTAGCATGTAGTACCGATTGACTGAGCTCTGGAATCTTAACTCGCTAACCGCACCATCCTATTGCAGTTACTCCCAGCCCTGTTCACCAGTGAACGTACATACAATTTGTATACAATGTACACTTGATTTCATTATACGTGCCCTGAGTAATTGCACTGAACACTTACACAACTGAGTGTGATTTAAACCTTGCATTTATCTATGTACTGGCCTCTAGTTTCATTTGTAAAGTGAACACACATCATCTATTTCTTACTAACTGGTGTATGTGCATACATGCAAGATGGACATGCATTCACAGTAACAGGTGAACCAGTCTAAGACCACTGATTTCAATGGGCTTGAATTCAAGGTTGTCAGGAGACCATCTGCTCTGGCCTCTGACTCTCCGGCTGCTGCTTGGTGGACGGTGACAGCACCATAGTTGGGGGGGGGGGTAATTGTGCTGACACCATGATGTCACTTCCGGTATGAACCTGGAAGTGTGTCATTGTGTAACCATGACACTCTAAGATTTCAGGTGAATCCTAGAATATCACAGTGATGTGGTGATGTCACTTCCATTTTTGCACTGACAGTGATGTTGTGGCATGCGTATGATCCTGTCTGCCATGACTCAGCCCCAGTGTCTCCCTGTCCCCTGGTACTGCCAGCCCTACTTAACTCTGCATAGGATCATTCATTAGAATGCCTTGGATCAGAGCCAAGCTACAAGTGACAGCTGACACAAGTTGGACACTTGTCAGCTTCCCTCAAGTTTTGATGGGAAATGTTGGCATCCTGGTCTTGCAGCTGTAATGGAGAGCCAAGCTGTAAAACCAGGATGCCTACATTTCCCATCAAAACTTGAGGTAAACTGACAAGTGTCCAACCTGTGTAAGGCGTCACTTGTTCCTTGGCTCTCAGTCTAAACCCTCTTGGTGATATTGCAAATAGTAATGCTGACTTTCTTTACTGAGAATTACCAAACTAATGTGAGATTTATCAAGCTGATATGGGAAGTGCTTCTAAAGTAAATATTTATTACCAATTTTGCCCAAAATGAAGATGACTCTGAAGGTAAGATGATGCCCCTTAAAACAATGATACAGAAGGTGTTTTTTTATTGTTACTAAGGTTGCCAACTCCTGGTTGGAAAATTCCTGGAGATTTGGGGGGTGGAGTCTGTAAAGAATGTAAGGTGAGGAAGGAATGGTGTGCCACAGAGCCCAACCATCAAAGGTGCCAAGTTCTCTGGGGTTCTGAAATCTGGAGATCAGTTGTAATTCCAGGGAACCCCAGGACCCACCTGGAGGTTGGCAACCCTATTTTTACTGTACATAATTGTAACTTGCAAACTTAAGATAGACCCATCTTTTAACTGACAGCATGTGCAAGTGTGTGTGTGTATATGTGGGAAACTAGTCTTCTTTTTCATGTAAATAAAGTAGTATGCTCAAAGGACTAGGCTAATGGGAGAACTGATAGAGGCTAATACGATTATGCAAAGGAGGTAGAGATGCCTATTGCACCTAAGGTTGCCAGATGGGTTCTGAAATAATATTGGAAGTTGGAACCTGAGGAGAAGGGGGACAGCACTAACATCTTTTTTTCTATACACGTGCACTTACACGCGTGACGTTGTTGTGTCAACCTCACTTCTGGCTGCTTGGGATGGCTGGCTATTCCTGCTGGCACCATGCATCCTCAGGAGGCTGGATGGGCATCCAAGCTGGCTTTCCACTCTTCCCAGTCCCATGCAGCCATAGGAGACTGGCCGGGCAGCTGGGCTGGTTAGCCACTCATGCTGGTTCCATGCAGCCACAGAAGACTGGATAGGTGCCTGGGCTGGAGCTGCACAACTGCAGGAGGCTACCCAGGCACCCAGCCAGGCGGCACACTTCCACCAGTACCACACAGCCACAGGAGGCCAGCTGGGTGGGCTGGCTGGTCACTGCTGCTGGTGCCATGCAAGAGGCTGTGCACGTGGGCTGGCTGGCCACATCTCTGGGCCAGGAGCGGTGCTGTGAAAGCTGGGTGGCCAGGCGATGGAGGAGGGGGGAGGGGAGGGGGAGAGGTTGTTCTGTGCAGGTGAATACCAGACACCTGGTAACCCTAACTGCACTTACCTCTCCTACATGACTAGATTCAAGAGCTTTAGGGCGGAAAACAGAAGTGCTTATCATCCATTGCATATTAACTTATGGAATTCAATGTCACTAAACATAGTACCGGTTACTGACCTTGATGTCTTACAAAAAATCATACCAAGTTGGTCCAAGTGCTTTCAATATTTGAATATAAATGCTAAAGTTTTTTGTTTGTTTGTTTGTTTCTCCTTTCAAATTTCCAATTTTTATGTTGTTGAATTTAAAGACTTTAAGAGTTTAGAGACTATAAAATGATTATTTCAGTAACTTTAAATTCATGAAGAAGAGTTGAGATATGTAATTTAAAAGTATCTCTCTTAAAAGTTCAAAATTCAATACTGTGTTCTATTTTCTTTCAGTTGTACTTCAGGCCCAGCTTATGTGTGCAACCTGCAGTATGACTGTGCTCTGGAAATAGAGTCATATGCAGAAAAATAACATTTGTTTCTGGCCCTGTATGGCTCTGACAGCTTTAACCATGCAAATGTGATCCCAATGGATAAAGAAAAGGTTTTTGTTCTTTTTAAAATCTCTGGCATTCTTCTAAAATTTGTGGTTATCCACAAATGTCTTCTTTCCATAATGCACAATCACAGAATTTTTGCTGCCAAATATGATGATGGCACCAACATAGAGTTGTGAGTCCAGTAACACCTTTACCAACTTTACTGTAGCATAAGCTTTTAAGAACCACAGTTCTCTTTGTCAGATGACGAAAAATTGTGGTTCTCGAAAGCTTATGCTACAGTAAAGTTGGTTAGTTGTAAAGGTGCTACTATGGACTACTACAGACTATTTTGCTACTACAGACTAACACGGCTAATTCCTCTGGATCTATGAACATAGAGATGGATTATCTTTACTTGCTTAGTAGATGCTGGATGGTACTCAGCTGAACAGCTTCCATGCAGAGGTGGTCTTAGTGATTCTGGGGCTTCGAGCAACCGTCAAGGATGTCCCCCCACATCCACTCTGAACAAGAATACTTTTTCACAATGCAAATCTCTTCAAATAAGGCACTGCAGTTTGCATTTTGACTTTAGTCTCTTTTCCACACACACCCTCCAGCCATTGGGCCCCCCTGGTAGCATGGAACCCTGGACAATTGCCCAGGCTGCCCCAGAGGTAAGACTGGCCCTGACTCCATTTGTACTTCAAGTGATATGAAAGTGTCTGAAAGTTCTGCCTGTAATACTGTGTTGGATCCCCCAGATCCGTTTGGCTAGTTGGGGTGTTTTCCTTGGATTGACGGCTCATGTTGGATGAAAGCTCCTTTGCTAACAAGAAAAAAAATCTGCAGGATACAATGTATACGATCTGTAATGGCCTGATTCACACATGCAAGGCCAAGTCATCACTGGATACTGCAATCACAAATTTATATGTGTGAACTAACCTTTGGCGATTAGCAGCTGAATGTGTGAACTGGCTTTTTATTAAGATATTTATACCCCATTTTTCTCCACAGTGGGGACACAAACCAACTCACAATGTCTATCTTCCTGCCTCTATTTTTTTCTTACTACAACCCTGCAAGGTAGGCTAAGCTGTGAGAATGACCGGCCCAAAGTTACCTAGTGAGATGCAATGGTAGAGTGGGGATTCAAACCTGAATTGAAAAGGCATTGAATTTAATAAATGTTCTGTCTGAGGTGTTATATTTGTGACTGCACATTCACCCATTCAAGTCACTGCTTGAAGTTACACTGCTAAACCAGGCCTTATCAGGGGCCCCAAATTATCAGGAGCCTGAAGATGCCTTTGGAATTCTGCCAAACAATGGGTGCTCCTGTGGGCAGAACCAGCACCAAAATGGCTGCCACTGGAGGTACAGCCAACCACAAAAAAAGAATGAGGTTATGCATAATTCTAATAGTAGTAAATCTTCAACATTTCAGGCAGAAGCTCTGTTTAACAGAATGCCTTTAAAATGAACATACTCTTTTTGCATACACACTGTTTTTCTTCAGTCATGCTGTGTGGTGGCAGCTGTTGCCAAAGAAGCTTTCAAAAAATCTGCACAGCTAATCAGATTGCCCATAGTTAATCATTTGCCCCCTCAGTTGGAATGAAAGGCAGACACAGTATTTGGGTTCTAAAATGGGATGCTTTATTAAAATTACAACAATTAAACATAAACTACGGCAAGGGCCTAACTAGTGGTGCAGGTCAGGCCCTGGGGTCACTCCTGGACCCCACCCTGACCTGTCTGGGCGAGACACCCACTGCCCCAGGTGTGAGCCATCCATGGTATGGCTGGGACCTGGCCTGGCCAGGCGAAGTGGTTCACCCCTGCAAAGCTCCCCCACCCGGCCGTACGGCAGCAGGGGGAGACTGGCTTGTCCAGGGGTTCCCCACCCAGGTCTTCTGTCCTCACAACTGGGCCGTATGGCAGCCAGCCGCTCCTGACAGACCCCAATTCCCCACTAATGGGGAGGTCCCAAGGGTGCTCACCAGCCCGCTCAAATTTCCCCCTAACTTAAATCCTGCCACCAGGGAATTACCTCAGTCCCACCATGCCAATTACCTTCCTCTTCTCACAGTGCAAGGTAGGCGAAAAAACTCCATTCCCAAGTGCCAATCAGGGACAAGGAGAGAAAAAATCCTACCTGGCCCCAAAAGGCGACCGGCTAATCCTGCACTGCAATAGGGTGAGGTGGGTAAGCCGAGCATGAGGCACAACTGAAGGCAATGGGGTGGAGAAGCCAACTAAGGCTACAGACTCCACCCTCAATGCTAAGCCCTGGATGCCAGGGTGTGCCTTCTGCTTTCCTCCTTCCGAGGAGGCAAAGAGTGGCCACCGGCCTGAGTGGCTGTTGCCACTGTCTGGGATGGCAGAAAAGCCCTGCTACACAAAAGTCCATTTTCTAAAAAAACAGTTAGTGTGTTCCAGGAAAGGTGTTGATGGGTTCCATGGCACCCATGGGTATCGTGTTTGAGACCCCTGACTTAGATGGTTATATAAAAAGGATTAACCAAAGTCATCAATATAAGAATGGCTATCAGCTGCAATTGTTAAATAAGCTTCCAGGTTCCTTCAGCTTCTCAGTACCAAATGCTAAACATTCTGAGTATCAGAAGCTGGGGACAAATAACAAGAGAAGTCAGTTGTCTTCACACACTGTTTTGGCACAGTTCCTAGAAGCATCTGGCTAACAGGTACTAGAAACGCACTCCTGGCCTAGGTGAATACTTGGTCAGATCCAGCAGCATTGATGTAATGTTCTCTTTTCTGAAGTGAATGCTGGCCTCATTCAAATTCCTGAAGCAGCATACGGGCAGGACTTCACATAAATGGCTTGCCATGTTTTATAAAGAAAAGTTTGCATGGCTGTACTCAAAAAATTATCCTATTCAAGGCACGATGGGTAAAGCTCCAAGATTGAAAGCTTAACCTCAGCTACTAGCCCATGCTTTTTGCACTGAGGTTTTTTCTATCCAAAGCTCTGCATAAGCATCAAGCATCTGTTAGTCATCAAGTTTGGGAAACTTAGGAGTTAGCTTCAGGATCCAGAAGCTGGAGCAGAAAGATTTTGTGCCTGTGTGAGGCAATACCTGCACTGGACATTTGGGAAACATCTAGGGTCACCAGGTGTCTGTTTTTTAACTTGGACAGTCTGGTATTTTCTTGAAATGTCTGGGAAAACTTCAAAGAAAATACCGGACATTTAAATTTTGCTATCCCTGGTTGCCTAAGAGTTTTAGTTGGTGGCCAGCAGTACCAGAAGATTGTTATGGCAGCTGATCTATTGCATGGGTGGCTGGTGTCTCAGCATCTGGTAGGAGGGAAGGGCAAGCCCAGGCTCTTGCCGAGGAAAGCAGGACCTGGGCTCAAGCTCAGGCTCTACTTCCCTGCCTCCCCCCTTTCTCCCCTGTGCTTTCATCCAGTAGCCAATCTGCTGCTGGAGGGCACAAAAGCACAGCTCAGGCTCTGCCTCCCAGCCTTCACCCCCTCCACTTCCACCCAGCAGCCAGTTGACTGCCCACTCACTTCAGCCAGTATCACATTCTCCATCTCAAGGCAGCAGCATGCTTAGTCAAATTGCCTGTGCATTCCTGTTCCCTCTTGCAATTGTCCTCCTTTTCAAGTTAATGGCCAGAGCGACTGATGGCCCAAGCTGAATAATTAACAGCAGTAGGATGGGGACACATGTCGATATCCTTCAACTCTCACTTTCCACCTTATCCCAAGGCAGGAAGATTCAGGCAGGCTCCCTTCCCACCCCCTGCCACCTCCAAATCTCAATATGGAAGCATTAACAACAATAAACATTTGATTTATATCCCACCCTTCAGGACAACTTATCACCCACTCAGAGTGGTTTACAAAGTATGTTATTATTATTCCTACAACAACAATCACCCTGTGAGGTGGGTGGGGCTGATAGAGAGCTCTGGAAGAGCTGTGACTGACCCAAGGTCACCCAGTTGGCTTCAAGTGGAGGAGTGGGGAATCAAACCCTGTTCTCCAGATTGGAGTGCCACTGCTTTTAACCACTACACCAAACTGGCTACACACACACCCCTTTCCCAAAGGCAGTTTCAAACTCTCTTGCCCTCTTCCAAGATAGTTGCACTGCTTGCATTGCCAGTGTCCCCACATTATTCCTGGGCTTGAGGGACAATGAGGAAGTGGAATAGAAGAGACTGAAGAGCCCAAGAATTCCTGCTTCTGCACCCCCAAGTAGCAAATCATGAAGCTGAGAAAAGCGAGAAATGGAGTCCCAGGAATGCTGGGAAGGTAAGCATTTTAAGGGAATAGTATTGTTTTCCACATGACATTGGACCGAATAAAGATGGTGGCGAAAAGTTAGATGGGGAAGGGAGACAAGTATGTATGAACCAGGGCCAGGAGAAAAGAGGAGGCATATTTCTTTCTTATTGTAACATAACTGAAATAGATTGTGGCTGCAATACTAAACTAGGCTGTAAGATCTGAGTTCTGTAAGATTTATATGTGAATATACAGGCTTAGGGTTGTGCTCTGTGAGGTTGTGTGTGAAAATGAGATGTTTTGGGCCAATTTTTGACCCAACTGAGACCCCACAGCTTTCAGTTTTTGACCAAAAGTCATGTCAATAGGGCCTCCAGAGCACAGGTGCAAAAAAAAAACTGAAGTACATCTGAAATTTGCATGAAAATCATCTGCCAACCCTAGAGACATCTGTATACAATGATAAGACTCAAGCATCAACATTTTAAATATTTTAAACTTATCTCTCCCACCCCCTTCAAGTTAAGTTATCTGCTATCAGTCCCTGGCAGTTAGGTCCCTCAAGCCCTCCACAGTTAAAGTAGCTTTATTGCAATCCATACAGTACAGGTGTCCACCCGAAGGTGCAGAGATTGGCAGAAGTGACAATCCAAACAAAGGCCTGGGTATTATAGGAAAACTTCCCGCCCTCTCTGGTCTGTTTGCATTCTGGCGCGAAACCCCAAAGAGGTTGCATGGGAACAAAGTAGTTTAGACTTCATGAAGTACAAAGGAAATCTGTCTCTGGGAAAGTTACAATGCTTGCTGCCAGCAGCTCTTCCCAAGGACACTTGCTAGAACAGTGAAAGTACATATTTTGAACCGATAATGGAGCGGCCCACTGGCTCTCCTGCAATTAATATCAGAAGTTAAGACACTCTCAGGGCCAAGCTACAAGTGACGAATGACACTTGAACAGCAAGTGGATTGAGTGGAGGGCAAGTGAACAGGGAGAAATACACTTGCTGTTCAAGTGTCATTTGTCACTTGTAGCTTGGCCCTCAGATGAGCACACAGAGGTACAGCATGTATTTCAGGCAAACAGAATCATAAAGCATTGGCCATTATAAAATGCGGCACACAATCATGGCATGTATGCTGGCATACATGACATCTGCCCTGGATTTCCCTATATTATTCAAATGAGTTAGAAGACGGTAGCTTTTTGTTGCTGCACAATATAATTATTTTTGCCCTTGGGCAGAAAACTGGAGTGACATTTAGACTATTTGGGCATCACTTCATCTGTCTGCAATGCAAGTGTTTTTCCTCAGGAGTAAGATAGTGGGGCTGGGGGGGAGGAAAACAAATGCCCAGTCTCACTCAGCAAAAAGGCTTACAGTAATTTTTCTACATAAAGGAATACATGCCTCTGAGCATGTGCAGATTGCCTTTTATTCAATATAACAAAGAATCATTGTTATCTTCCTTTCCTCATTCCTCTTTCCATTCTGGTACTAGAATTAAAAGGTTAAAGAGGCATATTGCTCAGGCAAGTTAAGATTCCAGAGACTTATTTATAAAAAAGGAAACTCTTCATTTGCAGAAGGGTGAAGGGGTATAATATCCAGTCAGTCTTACGCCCCAGCACCTCTCACTACAGAAAAGCAAGATCTTTGGATGATGCAAATAAATTTGAGCCAAGAATAATCCCTTCGCTCAAGGCCAAGAAAACCAGCATTTTTCACATATGTGGAGCACTTTTCCTTTAGTACACAGTAACCACATAAGTATCTGGTATTAGGGGATAATTTCTAGGTTATCTTTCAGGTATTTGAAGAGTGAGATCATGTCTCCCCTAAATCTTCTCCTTTCCAGGCAAAATATATCCAGGTCCTTCAACCTTTCCTCAGAGGACATGTCTCGAGGTGGTTGGAACGAGGCTTCATTACCAAAACCATGCCTAGTGTGTGCTAAGTTGGCGCTCACTGATGTGAAGTTCTGCTAGAAATAGGCCTGGAAGGAAAGGTCTTGTCCTTTTCTGTGACAAAGGAGAGGCTGTATGCACATTGCTGACTCAGAGACCTGGGGCCTGTTAGGCTTTCTACCAAAACATGATCCTTCAAACTGATAGTATTTTGCTCACAGGAGTTTACATGCCACTTATTGTCGCTTCTGGATGTTGAGAGTCTGTCTGGATGCTACTGTTGCCCGGAGGCTGGCAAATAGTTGGGGGTGTACCATCCTACAGTACATTACAGAGTCAGTAGGCTCTAGGTTAGCTGGCTCAAGGAGATGCCTCTTGTTTTTTTTTCATTAATTTTCCCTCAGCAAATTGAAATGATGTGTTCAGCTTGAAGAATGTGGAATTCATAGCTGGAGATAGCCTCTGCCTGCAGCATTGTGCCGTGCCTCCAGGGTAAACACTGTGTGTGTGTGGAGGGAAAAAATAAAAATAAAGTACTGTACAAAATGACCTGCTGTACAGTAATTATAACTGAATGAGCCTGTGTGTCTCTGTTTGGGAAATAATAAGTTGTCACAAAGTCATCCAAATGTTAGCAGTAGAATAATAAGCTAGACTTCAGCACTAGAACATCAGGTTTTTGAACAAGAGAGAAATCAAGATTTTCAGCATTTTAGTGTGCATTTTTATTGTTTTGCAGTTATGTTTTTGCTGGTATGATTATAAGAATATTTGCAGGAACTGCAAATAGTTGTTATTACATTATATTCTGATAAAGAGAGAGAGAGAAAAAACATACTTTAAGCCTTATGTCTATACACCTCCATTCAAAAGGCTTTTTCTGCCCTGGCCCCGGCCTGGTGGAACGCTCTCCCGCTGGAGATCCGGGCCCTGCAGGACCTGTTACAGTTCCGCAGGGCCTGTTAAACAGAGATGTTCTGCCGGGCCTTCGGCTGAGTGCCAGCAGGTGTCCTCTTTCTTCCATTTAAGATCACCACTTTTTCTGGGGCTGCCTTGGCCATCTGCTATGTCCGTATATGGACTCCCAATATTTGTTTAAATAGCCTGCTCCTGGACTATTTTAATGACATTTTAAAAATTATTATTTTTTGTTTTAGTGACTTTTAATGTATTTTTTTTAATGTTGTTAGCCACCCTGAGCCCATCTGTGGCGAGGGCGGGGTATAAATCAAATCAAATAAAAAAATAAATAAATTTTGCTTGGAACCCAGATTCCATGTTGTGCTGCTGATGTGATCCAGAAGGTCAGAATCTATACAATACAGTTATCCTGAACTCACTTCCTTTCTGATTATATAAGCAGGGCTTTGATGGCCTATTAGGGGTTCACAAAGTTTGCAGTTTATTTGATGAGTACCTGCAGTTCCTAAAATCAAAGATGTCTGCAGAACTCTGTGCAGTTACTGTGAATATTTAAGACCAGGAGGCAGAGAAATGGTTACTGAATAATGAGCTAGATTTTGTCAGTCTCAAGTTCCAATGAAACTTAAGTGATTTTTCTTCTAGGCCACGTATGACCTTTGTGGTCGGTAAGAAGAGGTATCTGTTTTTTTTTTTTTGAAATTTTTTTTTATTGGGTTAGAATCCATTATTTTTACATTTACATTCAATTTTCCCCAATTTTTTCATCTCTAACCCCCTCCCTTTCCCCCCCCTTTTTGTTGACTTCCAACAGCTTTCCAACCCTTTGTCCCCTTTCCCTTACTTTTATTAGCTTCCTCTATCTAAAACAAATATATATTCTCCATTATTCTAAGCAGTACATCCTTAACTATTTTTAACATTGTATGCCCAAACTGTAAGTCTTTGTTTCCATCTTAGATAAAAAATTTATCCCATTTTTCAATTTCAAATATTTCTATATATCATAAACCATATAGATCATACATTCATTTATATCAAACAATTTGACTTATTCTCTATATATTACTCATTCTATCTTTTTGTAATAATTCTATATATCTCTCATCACGTAGTCAATCAATTTGACTCATCTATATCTTCAGACATTCAGTTTGGTACAAAACTTACCAAAAAGAAAGAAAATATTGTTAGTTAATCAATCCTTATATTTAATCCTTATAGTTAATTATTTTCTATCTATGTTCTGTTTGTTAACCTATATATATCTATATATATATCAATCTATTAATCTGAGTGCTTATTAATTCACATTTATCTCTTCTCCCCCCGGTAAAGTCTCCCCCCTCTACTTCAGTGCTTCAGTAGTTCTCAAACTGCCACAGTTTTCCTCCCACCTCCCATTTCTTCTCCAGGTGTTGTTTCAGCTTCTCCCAGTCTGTGTTGAACTGCCCTGAGTCCAGATCTCTCAGTTTTCTTGTCATCTTATCCATTTCAGCCATATACAGCAATTTGTAAATCCAATCTTCAATAGTTGGCACTTCTTGTACTTTCCATTTTTGCGCATACAAAAGTCTAGCTGCTGCTGTCATATAAAATATCAACGTCCTGTATTGGGCTGGAATTCCCTCCATTCCCAAGTTCAGTAGCAGGAGTTCTGGGTTCTTATTGATTTGAAATTGTAAAATTTCACTCATTTCTCTTATTATTTCCCCCCAGTACTGCCTAGCTACCTCACACGACCACCACATATGATAGAGGGAGCCCTCATGCTTCTTACATTTCCAGCATTTATTAGAAGTATTCGAATTCCCTAGCGCAATCTTCTTTGGTGTCATGTACCAACGATAGATCATTTTGTAGATGTTCTCTTTGATATTAGTACATGTCGTTGTCTTCATTGTAGTTTTCCACAAGTATTCCCATGCCTCCATTGTTATTTCTTTATTAAAGTTTATAGCCCATTTCACCATTTGTGTTTTAACTATCTCATCCTCGGTATACCACTTCAGCAGTACTTGGTATACCTTGGATATTCTTTTCTTATCTTCTTTAAGAAGGGTCTGCTCTAGTTCCGAATTCTCTATTCGTATACCTCCCTTTACAGAGTCCGAATTATATAAGTCTCTGATCTGTCTATACTGGAACCAGTCGTAGTTAGGTGATAGTTCCTATTGTGTCTTTATTCTGAGTTTGGATGCTTCAGTTTTAGTTATTTCTTTGTACGTTAAACATTGTTGTTCATTATCAACAGCTCTCAGAGATGAGATTGGTGAAGGGGAGAATGTCAGTTGCAGAAACTAAACATATGGAGAAGCAGCTACGTTTTCGTGGCTTGCCAGAAGTGGAAGGAAAGTCAGCGCAAGAACAGATGACTGAGGTGTTGGCTGAATACCTGGGGAAGGAGGAGGAGGAAGTTGTGGCTATCCTAGATGTGGCATACCGTGTGAATTCGAGAATTGCAACCCAGAGGAAATTACCAAGAGATGTGATTGTGCAGTTTACAACACGAAATATGAAAGAGAGGATTGTGACAAAACAGTTTCAAGATCCATTGGAGATTGATGGCAAGACGATCATTATAATGAAGGAACTGCCCAGATCAGTGTTATTAGATCGGAAAAAATACAAAGTGCTAATTCAGAATTTGAAGGACATGAAAATCAGGTACAGATGGGAGCTACCAGAAGGAGTGTCCTTTGAGTTTGGAGGGGCCAAAAAACGCATTAGATCTGAGCGAGAGATGGAGCGATTTATTAAGGACAATGAAAAAGACTTACCAACAAGATTATGAGTATGGAGTGTAAAGTATTATCTTGGAATGTAAATGGATTAAACTCACCGAATAAGAGGAAAAACATTTTTCACTGGCTACTAAAACAAAAATGTGACATTGTTTGTTTGCAAGAGACCCATATTAGAAAACAGGGTAAGAAGAGGTATCTGGATCGTGACTCCTGTGTTACCTCTTGAAATGTTGTTGGAGCATCTCATTTATTTTTTATATTTATTTATATTTCAATTTATATACCGCCAATCCCCAGGGGCTCTGGGCAGTGAACAGTTAAAATCGATAAAAACAAGAACTAAAATCAATATACAAACAATAAAACAAGTTAACAAAGTGCAGTGGTGGGAAAAGAGCCCAAAGATCCATATGGCATGTGGAACATAGCTCTCAACTGGTGCCAGTTCCCAGGAGCTGCTGGCTCCTGGGATGCACGTAATAGTATCATTTTCTTAGAGCTTTCCTCAGCCCTGACCCAACCCTAAAATCTAGGCTGGCAGATCTTTTGGTTAAAAGAGGGATGGAAAGGTACAGAGAGAAGGTCCTTTCCCTACATTTGTCCTCTAAATCTATTTTGTGATGAATAGGCTCTATTTAAGGAGAAGGTCCATGTTCATATGAACATATGTTTAAAGAACATTGGTGACAGACCCCATGCAATAATATGACAGATGTTTCCCATTACGATACTTATTCAGATCCTATAAGTATCTTCAAGCAGGAAGAATATTTCACAATTAGTCTGGCATTTAGATATAGGAGAAGGTTCGGAAGGAAAAGCGTGTTTCTTTTCTTACAGTTTATCATCTGCATGTAGGCATTTCATTATATAGAAGTAATTGTTCCTTTCCATTAAATGACAAAGGTTCTCAAAACTATATACTATAAAGGAAAACTGAATGGGGAAGCAAAACGAATAATGGAATTGATCATATGCCTAGGAAGCTAATTTCTTCCAGCCACCCCCCAAAAGGCTAGGAAAGGATTACTAATGTTCCTCATAATGCACCTTATGATAGATGAATAATGTTTTAGTACAATATGGGCATTATGTCAATCACATATGCTTAATGTTCTGATGTGGCGACAGTACTATATATTTTTATACTTTTGTTTCTGTCTGGCTCCTAAGTGGTCCTTTTCTCATAGAAGTAGAATGCTAATGAACTTTTAACATTATTATACATTATTATACAATTGAGTTTTTTCCCTGCGGTTTTTAAATGATTTTGCTCATAAAAGGAAAGCCACTTGGACAAAAGTACTCAGAGTTCCAGTAATCCACCACTGCAGAACATTTTTGCTAGGTTAACACAATGGCCACATTTTCAGTTGTGTGATCCAGAGATATCTGAATGAACTGAAAGACCAAATTTAACCAGGATGTTCCAGAAGTTGTAGTGAAAACTAGGGAGTATATTCATAGTTGTCACCTGGACTGTAATTTACAGATATTTGAATTAAAAGTCAGTTGCCAGAAATAACTTTTAGAAAACATTGGGAATCCAATAGTTGGGCTTCTCAAAAGGTCAGGTGCCCATCTTAATTAATGTGTTCTGATGTGAGCATGTGTTCTAATGGGCACCATTCACTTCCATGCTGTATAAAGGTAGCACATGGGGTACCACTGTACCTTGGAGCAAGACAGATGGCAGCTCTATTGAGGCCAGGGTATGTATCTGATTTAGCAGCTCTTTTTATCCTTCAAATAGTTGTGTGTGGGGGGGGGGGTCTAGTTGGAATTGGACCTTGTTTTCCAGATATTTAGAGGCAAAAAAAAAATCTCTTTGTGAGCCAATACAGATGTGGCCTGCATTTTGAGAAGTGTGCACGTGTGTCGATCAACTATTTAAAGAAAGAAAAGTCCCCCAACTTGATTAGCCTATGTATGAATGTTTGGAACAGGTCCACTGATAAAGGTATTTAAAAATCTAGCAGTTTTTCCCCAAGTGAGTAGCATGCATGCAAGCCTATTCAGATCAGACCTGTTCATGCGCTACTCAAAGAGAGAAAAGCTTTTATTTCTTTAAAACTATGTGCAAATATACAGCCAGACTTTTAAAAGGGAGGACTATTGGGCTTATGCACAGACTTTATAAAGGGAGAAATGTTTTCAAAACTGTATACTATAAAGTGGCTGAGCCACACCCCTGGTAATCTGGCCATACCCTTTGATGGGTGGGCCCTGCCTCTTGCCATAATTTTGCATTCCAAGTGTTGGCTAATGGTGTGTTACACATACTTAGGGTTGTCAGGTCCTTATACCATCCCAGCGGGAGTGGGGTAGGACCTGGCACTTACCTTGGGTCTTGTGGACTTTTGTTATCATGTGTGCACAAAGTGCATGCTTCTGGTGCTTGTGTGATGACATCACTTCCTGGAAATGATGTCATCATGCTGGCCACAGGTGTGCTCTTGCACTTCACTTGGAGCTAATTATAGTCCATTTGGGGCCAAAAATGACCCCAGTGATGCACAGGAGGGCGTCTGCATCTGGTGCAATGACATCACTCAAGAAGTGACATCGTCATGCCCCACCAGGAGATTTACTGGTGTGCGCTTTCTTGGGTTTCCTGCCAGTGGTGGGTGATCTCTGGGAGACTTGCTTAAGGCAAAGAGGCAAACCCCTGTTTGCACAAATAGTGCCAAATATTTGCACAAATAGAGCAAAAACTGGATTACAAGAATTAGAAGGCAATGCAGCAAAAGTACAGCAGGCTGTGATTTACTAGTATAGTTATTTACAGGGTTATTTTTCTTGGAAAAGAGGTGGCAGAACTCTCAAGAGAGAAATGAGGAAGAAACACATGGGATTCTTTGAAATAATATTATTTTCATGCACTATTGCTGAGTATTTTCAAGAGGTGCCGGAACTCCGTTCCACTGCGTTCCCACTGAAAAAAAGCCCTGGTTATTTGTGTGCATTTTTATCTTTTGAGATGAGATTGGAGCTTGCTTGGGCTATCCAGGTCAGGGCAGTTAGTCTATGAGCAACCTGTATATTGTGTTCTCTTCTTTTTTAAAACTTTTTATTTTGATTTTTTAAAATTTTAACAAACAATTTAACAACAACAAAAACAAATACCAGATCACAACAGTCTGTCTTGAATTAACAATACATTTCTACAATTCACACAAAGTTCAAAGAATTTTAGTGTTTTGATTACAAGCCAGGTTATAGTACAGGTATGCATTTATTTCTGCACTCTTTTCTTTACTCTTGTTCACTCAAAAACTAAAAATGTCTAATGGGTAAGAGTTACTCAGCTTTGTCTCAGAGTCAAAAGTGATCATATAATCTAAAACTGGTAGCCAGTCTTCTCTTCTTTTGTTCTTCTGCATTAGCCTAGACCTGTTGACTTCAGCCCCTTCTTTTGCTCCTGTTGGAATTCAGATGAACTACTCCAGTTTCACCTTGAACCATATAGAAATTTTACTTTTTCTTGTGGAAATGAACTCAGTACCATCTTGAAACCAATTTGACAACGATGGTTCTGAAGCATTTTTTTCTCCTAGCAAACCAGAATTACCTTGCACTACAGAAAACATCAGGGCTAAGTTTCATCAAGTGTAGGAAATTGTGAAAACATTTTTGATTACCCTTCAGAAATCATTATATATTCAGAAACAATGGATTTAGGCATAAGTGGTTGAATGTCTTTATCATCTTTGCTTCCACCACAGTTCCGTATGGAAATTCTACATGCAGGTCATATTATGTCTCTCGTAGTATTATGTCTATGCTGAATTTGAGCCACCTGAACTTTGTATTCACTAATCAGGCCTGAAGTAGATGAAGTCTGTTCTTAAGGTGTCTAGCATATAAGAAAGAAATTCTGAGAAATTCAGAGTTTGGTCAAAGATGAAAACATAGAAATAGGGAACTTTATTAGGGACTTATTGGCATTAATGAACAAATCCATGGAGAGTACAGCAAATGAATGGTCTAAGTGTCATAGGAGATATGCATGAAGCTGCTTTAGTCTGAGGCTGCACTCATTGAACGCTGGAGGCTTTTTTGTGGTATTTCTGGGATTTTGTGGGATTTCTGACATTTCCATTCGCAAAACGGATGCAGGCAGTTTTCAAAGTGCTGCAAAAATGGAAACAAAACTTCCTGCATATGTTTTGGAAACAGGGACATCAAAAATCCCACACAAAAAGCCACCAGCATTCAGTGAGTGAGGTATTCTTTTTAGGACATGTAGAAATGGCCTAAGTCATGTTATTGTCCGTTCAACAGATTACTGTCTATTCCAGCTTGCATCAGCTCCTCAGAATCTCAAGTAAAGGGCTTTAGAGACTTTCAATCTGAGATCAAGATCTCCAGGGTCTTCCATAAGCAAAACTCATCTTCACTTCACAACTGAGTTATGGGCTGTTTGGAGAGATGTGTCTTTATCTTCTTTGCCTCCACCACAGTTCCGTATGAAAATTCTACATGCAGGTCATGTTGTACTACTCAAAGTATTATGTCTATGCTGAATTTGAGCCGCCTGAACTTTATATTCTCTACTCAGGCCTGAAGTAGATGAATAAACTATGGTATTCCCCATTGCCATATATGGATGTGAAAGTTGGACAGTAAAGAAAGCTGACAGGAAAAAAATTGATTCATTTGAAATGTGGTGCTGGAGGAGAGTTTTGCAGATACCATGGACAGCCAAAAAGACAAATAAGTGGGTACTAGATCAAATCAAGCCAGAATTCTCCTTAGAAGCTAAAATGACAAGACTAAAGCTATCATACTTTTGTCACATCATGAGAAGGCAAGATTCTCTGGAAAAGTCAATAATGCTAGGAAAAGTGGAAGGCAGCAGGAAAAGAGGAAGACCTAAAATGAGGTGGCTTGACTCAATAAAAGAAGCCACGTCCTCCAGTTTGCAGGATCTGAGTAGGTCTGTTAGAGATAGAACGTTTTGGAGGTCTTTCATTCATAGGGTCGCCATAGGACGGAAATGATTTGACGGCACATAACACACACACACACACATAGTGAAAGAATTACCAGTACTATTAAGTAATGCAATATGGTCCATATTCTTCATGCAAAGAGACTTCTTCTGTGTTTCATTGCAAATGATATTGATGATTCCTCATATTCTGTTCCTTTATTGTTTCATCAAATCTATCTGCATCTCATCCCATTCTTCCTCAATTAAAAAAAAATAACTGTGAGAATTTCTAATATTGATTCTCAAATTTGATCATGTACAATTTCAATCAACTCTCAGTCTCATCAGTGCCTTTGCATTCTTTCCCCCTGCTACATTACCGATGCAATGCAATTATACCTACAATCATTTCAAGGTGGGGTTGTGATTTTTTGTTTTGCAGCAAGGTCCTCAGCATTAGTAAAAAACAGACAAAAAGAATCTTGGTACAACTGGATGTTCAAACACATCAAAATGAGCCAAGAGTCGAGGGGTGGGGTGAGCTTCTCCTATCAAGGACTCACAGCGGACCTGAGAAGCAACCATGCCTCACAGGTCTGCAGCCCTTTCCCTGCCCCCCACCACCACCACCCAGGCTGGCCTGCACAGATGAGTTCTCAGGTGAAACACAATCTGGTGCATGGGGCAAAATTTAGACTTATAATAATAAAAATTGATTTGGATGCTGCCTTTCAGGACAATTTAACACCAGACTCAGGGAAGTTTACAAATCGTGCTATTATTTTCCTCATGACAATCACTCTGTGAGGTGGGTGGGGCTGAGAGAGCTCTGGGAGAGCTGTGACTGAAGCCACCCAGCTGGCTTCAAGCAGAGGAGTGGGGAATCACACCTGGTTCTCCAGATTAGAGTCCTGCCACTCTTAACCACTATACCAAACTGTGCAACTGAGATCACAGAGTGCAAGAAGAAGGAACTTATGTCTCCGACATCTGCTATTTTCCTGACCTGAAATGTCCTGAGGGAGTCATTTTTTGCCCTGTTGGAGGGGCGACATGTACACTGAAAGGCAGCGTACAAGTTTTCCCAGCAGGGCAAATAGCAGCTCTCTGGGTGCATTTCAGGTCAGTAAAATGGTGTGGGGGAAAGTCTTAATCCCCTTTGCCTACAAGCACCATGATTCTAAACTGCATTGAGTTTGTGTGCACTTTAGAGTCCAATTTTACCCAGGAACACCTAACACATGTCTGCTTGACAGGACTTGGGGATGATCCAAAGATGGATCTGGCTTTATATATTTAAGCATGCCAGATTCCAGGGAAAAATTAGGAGGAGGAGAATTTTGGAAGCATCCCTAGTGTGGATGGCAGTTACTGTATGTTCACTGAGTAAAATACATGCTTTAATTAGAATATCGATAGCAGTCATTAGGTGAAATATGCATAGATGAGCTCCTGAGCCTTCATTGAGACTTCTTGCCACTGAATATGGGCCAAGCTACAAGTGACGAATGACACTTGAACGGCAAGTGTATTTCTCCCTGTTCACTTCCCCTCCACTCAATCCACTTGCCGTTCAAGTGTCATTCGTCATGTGTAGCTTGGCCCTAAAATAAGTGAGCAACTCCCCCACTCCCATCCCAACACCCTCCACTGGACTTCAAGATGGTAATAAGCAGAGATTGAGGGCCAAGCTACAAGTGATGAATGACACTTGAACGGCAAGTGTATTTCTCCCTGTTCACTTCCCCTCCACTCAATCCACTTGCCGTTCAAGTGTCATTCGTCACTTGTAGCTTAGCCCTGAGCCACTTCCAAAAGTTGCAGGAGAATCCCGTGACTTTTCGTTGCCATAGAAAGACCTGCTGTCAGAAGAAGAAGTGTGAAGTTCCAGTGTCTGGGTGCATCCTCTTGGGAATGCTTGCACAGAAGCTGTTCTGGATTATAGTTTTAACAGAAGTACTTCGACAGAATGGCATTAAATGATAAATGAAAAGAGGAGTTGAGCACAGACTGTTTACCATCATGAATTTTGCAACTTGAATCATTATTTGCAGCAAATAATTTCTGCGATGTCACTCCAACTGCACCTGTGTGTTGTTCTGTTTGTGTCTGTTTCTCAGGAGGAAAAAAAATGGTTTGGGCTAGAGAAATGTGTGTTTGAAAAACCTTATTGTATGCAAAGTGTACTTCATTGAAATGCTGGTTTTTAACGGGAGTAGCAACAGATTGCTTGGTGAATAATTAACAAGTGATACGTAGCAAGATAGCGAGGCGGTATAGTCTCCAATTAAAAGCTTTTTGCCCAAACAAATTCCGTTTGTTCTTGACAAGTTTATGTCAGGAACAAATATATTTTAATTACTTTTATGATTAATTTTCCTCTTAATTTGTCATTGCTAGAGCTGCACAGAAATGGATGGCCATCACCTTCGTTCTAAATAAATGCAGGATACACTCAGATGCAAAACTTAATTACATTTCTAAAGTAAAATATATAATGCACAATAAATTGGTCTGTGTAAAAAAGTCACTGCTGTCCTTTCCAATAGCACATATATCCCATTTCCTTACCCACACACTTTTCCCAATCCAAATTCTAAATGCTAGCTGTTTGTGTAGGACAAAAACACACGTAGGGCCAAGCTACACATGACGAATGACACTTGAACAGCAAGTGTATTTCTCCCTGTTCACTTGCCCTCCACTCAATCCACTTGCCGTTCAAGTGTCATTCGTCATGTGTAGCTTGGCCCTAAGGGCCCTACCCATGTGGGTTCTTTAGGTACATGGTATTGGAGCCCATTTTGAGAGATGATGTAAAAATGGATGAAGTCACATAAAACCTACCAGCACTTCTAGAGGGACATTAATGCATATTTTTATGGCCCCTTTTCATGGACCTCTAAATATACATCTTCTTTCTAGTTCACTGGAAAGGAAGAAGTAATTGTTTGATCCAATATCCAGTTGTTTTCATATGTCTCTGTCATTGCTTTCTAATTTAAATTCCTTGAACTTTGCTTCTCTCTCTCTCTCTCTCTCTCTCTCTCTCTCTCTCTCTGTGCAACCTACAGCACAAGAAGATTTGGGAATCTTGCCTTTGCAATATCCCTGTCTTGTGAATTAATAACTGGGAATTTAATCAATGAAAAAGAAAATGTATTCTTTCAGGATATTCCACTGAATAGAATATTCTTTAAAGTCAAAGGGGTAAACAAATGTCCTCTGTGCCCTGATCCACACTGATTTTTATTTCTGTTTTATTATAAATTTCCCACCAGAAAAGCCATCTGTGTCAAGTGCCAGCTTCCAGAAAAGGTCTACTTGTAAAAAAAATGACGAGACAACTCTCACTATGAAACCAATTAATATCTGTGAGTAGTACATGTTCAAAAGAAATACTTCCTTGTTCATGGAAGGATTTAATGGTAAAATATGAGTTTGCTCCTCATATTTCACAATGCTTCTAAATGCAAACCATTAACGAGAGATGTTGAATTCACAATAGTCCTTTCCAGGTGGTACAATAGTGTGTACCAAGAGCCTGCCAACAATGTATATTTGGAGTGTGTGCTATCTATGATCTCATCTTCCCGATACGTAAGGTCACCATGTCAACTGAAAGAGGCAAAATACAGATTTTACATGAGAATATAGTCTTTGGCTGCTTCCACACACGCTGGATAATCCACTTTCAATACTCTTTAGTGAACATTTGAAACTGATTTTCCATGTGTGGAACAAAAAATCCACTTCAAAAGGATTGTGAAAGTGCATTGAAAGTGCATTATTCAACATGTGTGGAAATGGCCTTTGTCTGTGTTACATGAAACCCCGATTTTTCAGGGTTATAGTTTGTGTGTACTAAAGCTGAAAAGCTGTGCATTGTCCCTTTCAAACAACATGGTCACGGTAAGTATAGGGAGACACTAATAGGGAGGATCAGCTGTTCTCGATGACTCTAGTCAGGCCTGATTCAGATATAAGCATTACCCATTTGTGGCAAATCTTAACTCACAAGTTAAGATCAGTCAGCTGAACAAGGCTGCTTCTGTGATCTGCGGTCAACCCACAATATAAATAAAACTTTGATGATCTCTCACAGCATGTAGAGTGCAGTGAGTCATTCCAGAAGCTGGATGAGAGGTCAGGTTGTTGAAGGCACAACACCAAGACCAACCTCACATGTGTGCCTGCCTCTTTTTCTACTCATCTTGCTTTTCCACACACTGACTGGCTTCAACCAACTCTCCAGCTGTTCCCACCTCCTTCCATCTAGTACTGTAAAGTTACTAGTTGTTGGACAGATTCCCTCCCCCATTATTGTTGCAAGGCAAGAATGTGAGAAGTCAACAAGGAGGATGAGGAGAGAAAGAATGATGTAAAGAGCAGCGGTGGCTATTATAGAGGGCCGTCCTGCAACTCACTTTCAAAGGCTTCACAACCTAGTTTTGGGCCCAACCCAGAGGTTGGGAAATACTGCCTTAGGGCAAAGCTACAAGTGACGAATGACACTTGAAGGGCAAGTGGATCAAGTGGAGAACAAGTGGAGGGCAAGTGAACAGAGAGGAATACACTTGCCGTTCAAGTGTCATTTGTCACTTATAGTTTGGCCCTTAGAGGACTACTGGTGGCTAGGAACAAATGGAACTAAACTTTCTGCAGGGCTGGTGGTACCACAGGGCCCACTCACTTTGCACCAAGGCCACTTAAAGAATGGCAACGGGTACAGGATTTCTCATCAGGTAAGCCTACACCTGTTGCCATAGCCCAGAGGGTCTGAGCTGAATGAACATTGTGGCTCCACCAGCCCCATGTGGAATGCTGGGCTATATTTGTCTAGATCCATTTTAATCAAGTTGAGGCTTATTTTCACCCAAGATCAGTGTGTTGTTTTGTTATTTATTTGGCCACCAGCCGCACACATAGCTGTACAGTGGTTTGTGACATTTCAGTGAAGAACTGAAAAGTACACAGTAATCATGCATGGCAACTGTGAATAAGGATGACTCAGGATTCTTTATTTTAGCTGCAACAGATTAACACAGCTAACTTGCTAAATTCTGTGTAGAAGAGACATTTTAAAAGGGTCAGGTTTTGGTCATCCTTGTACAACTGCATCATGACCAACTGCATGTCTGAAATTCTCTCCTCTAAAGAACTAAAAAGATGATATAGAAAACTAGAATGTTCTCAACTTTTTATGACTTCTTCATTGGCACCTTCTTTCTTAAATCAATCAGCTCTTCCTGAAAACATGATGTCACATAGCCAATGAGATTGGTCTACATGATGACATCAGTAGAAAATGAAGGTAATGGAAGGTAAAAGAATGAAGATCACTTGCCCTCAGTGATGTAACCAAATCTCACTAGCTAACTGTTCAGTTTCCCAGGAAAAGGAGAATGAAATAAAATAATATAAAATGATGTCAATGTTGATTCAGGCAGTGAGGGGACAACATCATCTGAGGTGACTAGATTGCTGCCCTTGTCAATACTACTTGCGGAGTGCTGTAAGAGGCAAGGATAACACAAATACTTGTATGTATTTGATGGATTTTCAGATGCTACCTTCATCCCTTATGAACCCCTTCTGAACGTTCAATGAAAAGGGGGACAAAGTGGGGTGGATCCTACTCCTATCCTACCACTCCACTCAATAAAGTTTGAAGGCTTCTTCCAATTTAAGTAGTTCTTCCATTGGAGGAAGAGCCATTTAAGTTGGAGGAAGGCTACTTGAAGAATGGTTGAATCTAGCCCAGAGTGTACCTTCCCTTAGCCTTTTAAGAGACCCATCTTCTATTGCATCTTGATATTATTCATATTGATGTTATAGAGTCCAAAAGGCTAGCTTTATTTTAGCATTAGCTCATCCTCTGAGTATGCCATCTGCCATGAGGTATCCTGGAAGTCTGTTAGGAAATCAATCCACTGTATGTACAGCATCCACAAACAGGTATGCACTAGGGTTGACAGGTCCCCTTAAGAGAGCCCATTTGATGTAGTGGTTAAGATCAGCGGGACTCTAATCTGGAGAACTGGGTTTGATTCCCCACTCTTCTACTTGAAGCCTACTGGGTGACCTTAGGTCAGTCACAGCTTCTTGGAGCTCTCCCAGCCCCACCCACCTCACAGGGTAATTGTGGGAATAATAATACTATATGTTGTAAACCGCTCTGAGTGGGTGTTAAGTTTTCCTGAAGGGTGGTATATAAATTGAATGTTGTTGTTGTTGTTGTTGTTGTTGTTGTTGTTGTTGTTGTTGTTGTTGTTGTTGTTGTTACTATTAAACTCCCAGCAGAACTGAGGAACCTGGCACTTTCCTGTGCAATCTTCTCATGTGAGCATGAAGCACACACAAGATCCCAGCAGTTGTGATGATGCCATTTCTAGAAGTGATGTCATCACATCTGACAGTGGGCATACTCCTGCTTTTCAGAGGAGCCAATTTTGGCCCTTGTGAAGGGTGGGAGCATGTCCACCACTGGATGTAATGTCATTTCTGGAACAGACATCATCACACCCATGGGGAGTGAGTCCGCTGTGTGCAGGCCAGGGAGGTTCCTTGCTCTGAGGCCCGTTGTCTGGGATCTTTTCACTCACTGGCCAGGTGAGTGGCAGTGGGAGACTGAGATTGGGAGCAGGGGATCCCCTGCCCCCACTGGGGAACTGGCAGCCCTAAATATGCATCATTGTATTCAGTACACACAACTGTGCTCTAAATATATGATAGCAGAGTTGAGGGAAAATAGTATCCTTTCCAAATATCAATCAAGGGTGTGATGTCAAGCAGAATTTTGAACATGAGGTATATGGACTTGTCTTGTACTAAGTCAGAACCCATGCAGCCCACCACTGTCTTGTCACTGCTCTAAAATGTCTCAGATGGCAGTCATTCTGTTCTTCACAGCTATCATGAATGCTTTTTGTTGACAATGCTATGAACTGAACCTGATACCTTATATGTGCAACAAAATATGAGCTACACTCTTCCCCTTCACTCTAGAGTCTTCTTCTCATTGAGTATTGCAAAGAACAGTATTCACTAGGGATTCCGTCCATTGCACTCAGGAGAACATTTCAGGCTGGCGGAAAAAGTCAGATAGCATGCTTCTCATTAGTCCCAAGCTGAAATGAATTAAGATGGGAATCATACCACAGGCACTGAATGAAGCGGAAAACCCTATGGCTATTTTCTCCCCCATACATCTCTTATAGCACCTGGTAAAATAACTTTTACAGCCAGTTATAAAGTTTCTAGGGCACTGTGAAAAAGAAGCGGGAAGAAGGACGGAAAAGTTTCCTTCACTTGGGAGTACGGTGGGGTGTGCAACATGTAAGTTCATGAATGAGAAATTGTGCTGTAAGAATTCATTTACTGGTCCGCAGTATTTGAAACCGCAGATTTAGCCTCACAATCTTTTTGAACTTTCACGTCGCCTTCAATTAACATTCAAATAATTATATTTAGCACTTCACATACATTAAAAGGAAATAAATGCAGGGAGTAAAAAATATTCTCTTTTCGGTCTTCCCCCTGTGTCTTCCGGCGCATAATCTACAAGCTTTCAAAATAACATTAGGATCTCCCCACATCCGTTTCAAGAAACAATTAAGAGACTTTCTCCATTCCTTATTTCCCAGTGGTCTAGTTGAGTACAAGCAACATACTAAATATCCATTCTTCATTGCCACTGGTTTAACACTGACGTGAGACATATATTAAAGGTCTCTATCAAGCCTGCACAAGATATCTTTCAAGCAGCCAAATGCAGCTCACCAATCAAGTTCAGAAGCCCAGCACCAACTTGATAATTTTATTCTTGCTGCCAGCTTGGGACCACAAAAACAAGCAGTGGTAAGCCAACATGTGCTATGTCATTATTACACAATGTTTGTATGTGATACGTCTCTACAATCAGAATAAAGAAGGACCATGTTCCCAATATTTTCCACTCCAGAGCAAGTCTCTAAGGTGCTTTATCTTTGAAGACAGAGCAACTCTGCTCTCAGTATAGCCACATATATATAATGTTCTTGAGCCCTGGGGTATCTAACTTTTATTTATGCTGTGGGTTGACCGCAGATCCCATGAGTGGTTTGGTTCAGCTGGCGGATCTTAACTTGCGTGCTAATATTGGCCCAAAATGAGTAATTCTAATGTCAGTACTTTGATGGGCGACAATGCACTGAGTATAGACTTCTTTGTTCCCAGAGGAAGTATATAGAGATAAGAAAAGAATGTAGGTAGTGTTGCACTGGAAAAGAAATACTACAGATAGTTCTGTTAAAAATATTAACTAGTGCATTTAAAGTGCAATCCTAAAAAGAGTTATTCTAGTCTAAGCCCATTAATTTCAATGGGCTTAGACTGCAGTAATTTAGGACTGCAGTGCAAGTAATTCATTTTTGTAGGGGGAAATATAGTAAAAGAAATAAGGATAAACAGATGGGTCCATGCTCCCCAACTTGTGTTCGTGTTTGTGGGTGGAGAGAATCGCTTACAGCACATCTTCTCTACCCTGGCTATCCCTCATGCATATGTGTTTTAAAATAGCTACATTGCATACATTACTAAAAATACATGCACTATTTGAAGGGGACTTTGAAAATGGACAGCTCAGGTTAAAATTCCAAGTTCTGTTTATCACTACAGAGGTCAAAAAGGCTACATTTTTAATTAAAGCATATAATAAATATATCATGAAACCTTTAAAAAGCCCCATGATTACTACGATATAGCTAATAGTAAAGTGGCTAGCTCATTTGAACCACAAACAACAAAAACCAAGCTACCCACTGACAAGGAGCTACATAATCAAGGGATTCAGTACATTAACCAAAAGTAAAAAGGGGGGGGGGAATCACCAAATAGCTTGATAAGGACTGAGCACTGCTTTAGGGGGCACAGAATGTTGAATGTGGTTGAGAGAAAGTTAGGAGGAGGGACTTGGGTTACCAGTTGCCAGTTGGCACCCAGCGGGAGACTAGGAGTAAGGACATGTGGGGAGTGTCTTCAGAGTGACAGCGTAATATCACTTCTGGGACAAACCTGGAAGTGATGTATTTGCATTGATGCAAATCTAGGATTTACAGGAAACTTTATGGTTTTACCATAGTCAATCCTAGAGCATCATACACAAAAGACATTACTTTCACCCCAAAAGTGACTGTGTCATTGCTCCAGCTGCCATTTTGGGCATAATTTCCCCCTGCTGCCATACCGAGTGGTGGAAGGAGGAGAGAGCACAGATCTCCCACAGCAGGAACTTACAACTTGGTCAACAAAGTGCACCATGCAAAAATGATTTTATAAAATTTTTAATATATATTTATATATGCAGTTAAAGTGCAATGTGCAATATATAACAATAAATAAGTGATTTTCAATTAATAATATATAGTTCACGTCCAATAAATATCTTCAGTCAGAACAATAATTCCTAACAATATACAGCAAAAAACAGATCATATAATCAGGGAGTACTCTTCTACTACCTGACCATAAGTGCTGATAATACAACATCTAAGACTTAGGGCCAAGCTACACATGACGAATGACACTTGAACGGCAAGTGGATTGAGTGGAGGGCAAGTGAACAGGGAGAAATACACTTGCTGTTCAAGTGTCATTCGTCATGTGTAGCTTGGCCCTATGTGTCCTAAAATTAGTCCTTATGTTTCAACATTATTCATATGATGTAATCTGTTCTTTTTTTTCCCTTTGTAGATGCAAACTCCACACTTGGAGATGGTGAGGCTCCCTGGGAGAATGCTGAAGGGCAACCAAGTCTGTGGGAGGAGAGAGTCCAAAGCTGCTGAGAATCGCTCAACGGGGGCTAGCAATTTTCCTGTTTCAACAAGCTTTTTCAAGAGTGTTCTGAGACAGCAATATTCTCCGTCCCCAGTGTCTCAATCAATAAAGCATTTTACAGTGATCAACCAGATTAGGTACCCAGATACAAAGTGCAGTTTGCATGGTGCACTTTAAGAATTGACCAAGTTGTAAGTTCCTGCTGTGGGAGATCTGTGCTTTCTCCTCCTTCCTGTGTTTTCGACAGCATTCCCCTTGTTGTTTTCTTCTGGATGCCGTGCTGAATGGTGGCAGGGATGGGGGCTGCTTCCAGAAGGTTTCCCACTATAGAGAGACCAGTCAAACCTAGAAGGGATCTCAACCTGACCTACCTCACAGTGTTGCTATGAAGATAAAATGTAAGAGGCAAGAGGTTCAGGAGGTAAGCTACCCTGAACCTCTTGAAGGAAAGATGTATAGAAATATGACAGATAAACAGATAAGCATAAGATTTTGACAAAAGCAGCTTGTTTACTTAATGGGGACAAAGAAATTAAATTAGCCCTGATTACCGAGATTCCAGCTACCATGGCAAAAAGAAATTGATAGATCCATGTAGAGGCAGGCACAAACTGAAATATGAACCAAAATTTGTCACGAACCAGGCTGGTTCGTAGTTCACGAATTGGCAGTTCATCAGAGCCCATTTCTGACGAGCCGCCATGAACTTTAGACCAGTTTGTATGGTTCATTTTCAGTTCATTGCTGAAGACAGCCTGGTACTGATCAATCAGTTTCCTAGGCAACAGGGGGGTGGGCTTTCTGCAGCCCAGGAAGTGACCTTCTGCTGCCCCGGAAGTGACATTTTCACCAATCAAATGAACCGGTTCAGGGAGGCAAGTTCGTGAAAGTTTGTGGTTCATGGTTCATGAAACATGATGAACCATGAACCACATGGTTCAGTATTTTCCTGGTTTGTGCCCACCTCTAGATCCATGCTCAGAAAACAAGGCCAACACTTGCCATGGTAGAACATCTGATTTGCATGCAGATGATCTGATATTCAGACTCTAGAATCAGGTTTTAGGTGATCTGGAAGATCTTTACCTGAGACCCTAGAGAGCTACTTTGAGTCAGAATAGACAATACTGATCTTGATAGACTAATGGTACGACTACGTGTAAGGCAGCATCATGTGTTTAAAAGGAATGGAACGGATACTAGGAAAGTGTTGATGCAGCATTCAGCAGTGAAATACTACAGACCAGAGGAGAGGATATTGAGGAATCTGTACTGGGATATTAGTTGCTATTATGCCTCTGAAACTTTTCCACAAGGTGCCCTTGTGCAGATTTTGTAAATCTGTGCTGCAACTTTATGATTGCAGTTTGGTACTTATCTGGAAGATAGTGTTTGCAATTAAGAAATGCATTTTAGCTATAAGATATATGGAGAAGGATATAAAGCCAAGAAGCCCGGCATTAACGTTTAAAAACACAGCCAGGGACCCACAAACAATTGCGAGGGTGTGAGAACCAGCCTTCCCCTTTCTTATCTTCCCACTGCTCTCATCTTGCTCACCCTGAAAATAAGATCGAAATGTTCAGAGGCATCCCGGAGCACATACAAATGCACTCTTGAGATGGAAGGCTATTTTTCAGGTGAACAATGCTATCCTAGAGGAAGAATTTAAAAAAGCCAACTTGGCAATAAACTCTTAGAAGTTACCTGTAAAGGATGTGCTCCTTCCTATGGCAGGATGTCTGCAGGGGTTTCTTTTCCAAGAGCATTCATTCAAAAGGAATGGAAATCTATATTATGAAACTCGGCTTGTTTGGTGTTCTTACCTGTAATCATCTGTTTTGTGCAGAATATTACCTGGGCTTGAGAGCCTAGAGCTTATGCATTCAGCACCTGCTTCGCTCAGTGCTCATAAATAACCATGTACCGGGGAAAGAAATTGTATTTTCTAATGTCCTCAAGAAAGCATCGTTATATGTGCTGGGGAAGCAGTGGCAATAGAGATGTTAGAATCCGCACATACAAAAACCAGTTCTCGATATTCTGTCACACTGTGATGTGACCAAGAAACGGAACCCAGGATTAGGCTATGCAGATGAAGGATTGAGGCTGCACAGATGGGAGCGGGCTTGGTTATCTAGGTTGGGGTTAGGGAACAGGTTTAGTACCTTGCTTAATTGAACCCTTTGTTGCTCCTTTCTGCTTGTTTCCTACATAAGTGAATTGTTGTCATACTGTTACACCCAGGGGTTTTTTTTCTGGGAAAAGAGGTGGCGGAACTCTCAAGAGGGAAAAGAGGAAGAAGCACACGGGTTTCTTTGAAATAACATTATTTTCAAGCACTATTGCCGAGTATTTTCAAGAGGTGCCGGAACTCTGTTCCACCTGAAAAAAAGCCCTGGCTACACCATTGTTGAAAAGAAAGCAAAAAAATCTGCCTGGCCTTCACGAGCAGAGATCTGGCATAGTGGGAGGAGAAGCAGAATGTATGTATGTATGTATGTATGTATGTATGTATGCATCTATGTACGCATCTATGTATGCATCTATATATTTATGTATCTATTTTTAGTTACTCATTTATAGTCCATCATTCTCTCCGAGACTCAAGGTGGATGAAACTTTTAAAAAATATTTGATGAAGCTCAAGAATCCCCATTTAACAATGCAGCAGGACTCAAACAAGAACAGAAAACAAAACACAAGCAAAAAAAAACCCTGGCAAAGGCATTACACTGTCATAACGCAGAAAGTGGGCTGAGAAGGGAGAAGGTTCACAAGGCTCAGGAAACAAAGGGGGCACCAGGAAAGTTGCCCCTGGGTGACCCTCTGGAGATCACTGCTGCATACTCTTCAATCTCCAGCCCTGGTAATGATGGACATATTCTACAGCTGCACAATTAAAGGAATTGGACCGTGAGACAGTAGTTCCACTGTACTATTCAACTGCCCTTATTTTCTCCTTCTCTGATAGAGGTAAATCATAGCTGCAACAGTGACGATCACCTATTTTCAATTTTTGGAAAAAAATGTTTTAACCTGTGCATGTGTGTGCACAAGCACGCCATACGAAGAGCCATAGTGTAAGGAGCAAATGCAGACTTGCACATATTCCCATTTTACTGAGCTTTCTTGTGATACCAAAGGGCTGTTCCTGCTCACAGGGGGAAGGAAGGCTGGTTCATGTGTGTTTGCCACCAGGTAATCTTGAGTGCCAGTGTTGGGATGGAAGGAAAGCTCTGATACCACCCCCCCATACACACACTTTTTGTCAGATGTTTGGTTTTGCAACCCAGACCACAAGTAATTACACATGATCCTCCTGATTCAGGTGGCGATCATTGTGTGTGAACAGGACAATACACACATTTTTTCCTTGTATGTACAAGTTTGCAACATGCAAACACCTGCTCTCAAAAATACAGTGTTCCATTTGCACATACTGAAAGTGTTCACGAAAAATATACACTTTGCTATATTCACATATAACCATGCATTGCTGGAGGACTGTGGATAGTGCACACTCCCATTATGCGGTGCACCAAATCAAACATCTGGAATGGGGTCAGGTTGTTGTATTCTGGCTGAGGTTGGACTGGTCTATTCTCTCTACTGTTCCAAGAGCACCAGGGGCTAGGCAAATTATACATAAAATGGCTTGTACTCAAAAACATTGTTTAATCCCAGATATCTGAGAATTAAAAGGATCAAGTGGGATCTCTGTGAAGTAAGGAGCTGACATTCCCCTTATTTTAGTTAGGGATCCTTTTCCTTTTTTTCAAAGTATTAGAGTTTTCATTCTCCCAATGACATTGATTGGCAGTAACTTCAGCAGTGTCAAAAAGAAGAACTTCAAGAATTAACAATAATTAAGATGTGAAATTCCCTGCTACAAGATCTTGCAATGACCACTCACTTAGGGCCAAGCTACACATGACGAATGACACTTGAACGGCAAGTGGATTGAGTGGAGGGCAAGTGAACAGGGAGAAATACACTTGCCGTTCAAGTGTCATTTGTCATGTGTAGCTTGGCCCTTAGATGGCTTTCTTGGCAGATACATATGTCAATAGCTATTATCATATCATTGAAATAGAATCTCAGGGGCAGTCTACAGCTGTACATCAAATTCGGAGGGGGGCATCAAAATAACGAAAAGAGAGCTGTTGCCTTCTGGGTTTCCTGGAGGCATCTATCTAGCTGCTGGTGGGATTTTAAAACAAGTTTAATCCAGGTGTAGAACACCCATTTGTGGTGGTGGTGGGGGGGGGGAATATTAACTCTGGTTCACCCATACAACTGAATCTGTATGACACAGAGAGTCAGAGTGAATGTCAGGCAGCATTGTCTATGTGAAATAGGGCAAAGGACAGCATGGCATGCATGAAAACTTGGAAACAAGTCAAGTTTAACATGGCACTTGAATGTTGCCTGTGTTTTCTTATACCTGTGAAACAGCAGCCCTGTTCACAAGTTATATGCGTACAATCCATATAGCCATGTACACTTGGTTTTTCTTTATATGTGTGTTGAGTAATTCTGATGTTACACTGACTGCATGCACAGCTCAGCATGCGATTTAAACCTCACATGAATCCAAGTACTGGTTCCCAGTTTCTTTTGTAAAGTGCACATGCACTGGCTCTTTCTTATAAAAAGGTGCATGCGTGCATATGAAGGTTGTGCTTGCATTCACTGCAATGTGAACAGCATTCAAGAGAAAGCTGTGTGAGGAAGTCCTTCATGGTCTGTTCTTAAGAATTATTTAGCGTGGATTATCTGCCTGGCCTCGGGCTAATCGCTTCTTGCTGTGCCTCAGAGTTCCTTTCTATAAAGTCCTGCATAAGAGACAAATATATGTAATTTCTTTTCAATAGTGTTTTCAAAATATGCTTTATATATACCTGATTCCGGCTTGTGGAATAAATTTATAATCTGGATTGTATTAGTACCCCTCCCTCCTTTCCTGGATCCTTGATCCCCTAACTCTGTCAAAGCACATCCTTGTGGCTGCTGCTCCGCAGGCGGTCCAAAACTATCCTTGGTGCCAGTCAGGCACTCATGCGCAGAAGTGTACCTGATTTCCTCTTTGAAAAGTTGGAGAGTATGGTTCTTCCACAGTCATATGTCCTACAATCCCTAAGGAAATTAGGCTCACAGCATGCATTAAAATTGCTAGATAAATTGCTTCCAGAGGCACACAGCTAGTGCCTGGAAAGCACAGTCTAAAAGACCTGCATAAGGCCCCCAGTGTTAAGTGAGAGAGAGAGAGAGAGAGAGAGAGAGAGAGAGAGAGAAAAGTTTTTATCAAAACCATCCTCAAAGATGAAGCAGAACTAAAACAGGCACAGTGTTTCAATATCATACCTTAGTATCGGGACTGCACCACTAAATAGAGAGAGCTGCCATGTAGGAAGCGTATTTGTTCTCCCACTGCAGTAAGGGCCAAATTAGGGCCAAGCTACACATGACGAATGACACTTGAATGGCAAGTGGATTGAGTGGAGGGCAAGTGAACAGGGGGAAATACACTTGCTGTTCAAGTGTCATTCGTCATGTGTAGCTTGGCCCTTAGAAAATATTGCATCCCCAACTCAACCACACAGACATAGTGCTATTTTAGAGCTTTTTTTAAAAAAAAAAATAAGGTTGCCACAGAGGGCTGATTCTGTTGGGGACCATAGGTCCCCTCCACATGCCATTTTCAAGAGCTGAAATTGTGCAGAGGGGGAGGGAGAAGCCCCTCCTCTCTCTGTGATGCGGTTATCAGCAGGATCAGGACCCCATGGTGATTTATAAAGTAAAAGAACAGGCTCTAAAAATGATTCTGTGTCCCCGTGGTAGACTCAGGCATGTGGTATTGTCTAGTTTGGTCCTGAGATGCTCACTAGCCACAGCTGTTCTCCTGCTGAAGATAAGCAGTTCAGGTGCAGCAACAAAAATGTTCACTTGTCAGATTTTCAAATGAAATGTTATTGCGCATGCTCACCTAAAACAGAGCATGCTCAGTCACAGTAACTGTGGCCGTTTACCCTTCTGTACTCTCCATCGCTTTCAGCTATCTGGATGGGGCAGTGCCTGGGAAACACAAGTAAGGTACGATAAGTAAGTTCTTTTGAAGAAGGATACAACAAATAACTGCAAGTAATAAAAGGCAGTTTCTAAGTCTACACCACTCAGCCTGTTCACCAGCCAGATACTGTGGCTTGCCAGGATATCTCTTATTTCTGCTATGTGGCTAAAAGGGGCGCAGGGGAGGCAAACCTTTGCAAGACATTAGTTGTATATTTTCCGGGCTTGGCAAGACAAATAATCTGTCATGGAGGAATATGCTTGGCCTGCAGACCCTCAAGTTCCGCATTTTATTTTATAATCAGGGCAATCAAATGAAGGCGGGGGCAGGAATGAGAATAATGTCATTTAGAAAGAAAACCCGAAGAAACATGAATGCCTTTTATTGAGCTGCAGAGTAAGGCAAAAATAGTGCAAAGTGTCTGGTGAAGAGAGCTGACAACATTGAAAAGAGAACAAAGATAGCCAGCAGCTTTCTAGAAAAATAAAAAAAAAATGGATTTTGCGAGGCTCATAACTGAAATGTCACCCGGATCTGACATCCACCCATATGCAGATCATTCCTTTGGCAACACTTTGGCTGTTTTGATCCTCCAACTTCTCTTCTTAAACTGAGGTTCAATAAGGCAGCCATGCAAAAGGATCAATAACACCAATGTCAGTGTGGCATTTGATTAAGCAAATTCTTTCCTGCCTTATCGTTAAAAAAATGGCTGGATTCTCATTCCTAGAACTTAATTAATTCCTGTCTTTCTAAATTTGATAACACTTGCCGATTGGACTTGCATTTTAATTTCCAGCGGTAACTATTTCCCCCACCTCTCACTCCAAGAGTTTTAGTTTTGTCAAGAAGGGCTTCTTTAAAACCCCAAAGACGTTTTCCTTAATAAGGTTCTGTTAAACTTCCTTTTTTATAGGTAAATGGATTTTGTATGGCTGGAGGCCCATTCGTTTTTTCCATTTTGTTTTTACTAATCAGACCCACCCCATGAAAAACAATCTGTCATTTGACAAGAGGGCCTTAAGGAGACGTGCTTATTTTATAACTGGCAAAAGGCCTATCATTATGGTAGGCAGAACTGTGTGGATGGAGGGGCTGTATGTTGCAGAGACCTTTAAAGGTGCAACATTGAACATACTCCCATGGGATATCTATCAGTGGAGATCAGGCCATCTACTATTACATCCCAGAACAGCACTGTGTGGTGGACTGAGTTCAAGTGTCAGACTAAGCTTGACTGTGTTCAAATCCTCACTTGACCACAAAGCTCAATGAGTAGCCTTGGGCCAGTCACTGTTTCTCAGCCTAACAAATCTCAGAAGGTTGTTAGTAGTGAACTGTGTACACTGTCCGGATAAAAGGTAGGAGAAGAGAACTGTGCACGCTGTCCTGATAAATGGTAGGGGAAGGGAACTGTGTATGCTGTCCTGATAAAAAGTAGGAGAAGAGAACTTTTCACACTCTCTTGATAAAAGGTAGGGGAAGAGAACTGTGCACACAGTCTTGATTTTAAAAAAAAAAAACTAGGGGAAGAGAACTGTGCACGCTGCCCTAATAAAAGGTAGGGGAAGAGAACTGTATACACTGTTGTAATTAAAATTATAGGAAGAAAACTGTGTACACTGTCCTGGATTTCCTGGGGATAAAGTGTAATAGATTTTATTTTCCTTCCTCAGAATGAATGGCTGGCAACCTGTCACTTATAGGGCTACAGTCTAGAGTCAGTATCCTTAGAGAACTATGGGGCTGTCACGAAACTCACTTAGGTCGTTTCTTGTTCAGGTCAATCATTTTGAGTTACTTCCTTTTGGCTTGGTTGGTATGAACTTCAATTTATGGCCTTTTCTTTTAGTGCCCTCCCCCTTGATATTATATAGAGAGAATTTTTTTATTTTCTTTTTGAAGATTTAAACCAGATGGTATTGCTGGCTCTCTGCTCGATAAGAGAAGAGCCTGTCTCTGGAGGTGTGAAGTTCTCAAGGCCGGAATCTTGGGGAGTCCAGCTCTGGTATTCCAGCTAATTTGCACGAAGTCTCCTGGGAGTGGAGAGAGATGTTTCTTCCCTGCACCTGTGAGGCATAATAACTGCAGTATTGTCCTCACGGACTTGGTCCTCTGATTGGCTAATTTGTTCTGGTTCGCTGTGGGCAGCATCCCTTTAAAATGTGCCATTCCTACAGTGAAATCCTAAGTGGAGTTGCTCCAATCTAAGCCCATTGATTTCACTGTTTGTCTCTCTGGGTTCCTCTTCAGTTCTCTCTGAGGTCTCTTTTGTCTCCTCGGGATTAACTTTGAAGACCCTGATATAAATGGGCATCTATAGCTGGCCTCCCTTTGGTTTTGCCTTTTGTATTTTTGGATTTGTCACCTGGAAACTTTGCTGAATTCTGCTATTTGCTTGAAGGTAACATTTGGAATAAGCTTAGGGATCTCCAGGGTATGCTACCCTAGCTAAAAGGTCTTTGTTAATTTGCTTTTCCTGCTACACTCTTCTAAACTCTTTGATAATTCCCATTTTGTATTTCTCTAATGAATTCTATTAGTTCTGTCTTATGGAGTCTTTTGGGTTACTGCTTCAATCTGAATTTGGTTGCTGGCCTATCTAGTTGATTTGTCTCTGGACTCACCCTGCTAAGTGCCTACTCCGCAAAGCTGACTTCTGTTTGTTTAGTGTCCTGAGGGCAGGAGGCTTGCCTCTCAGGGCCAAGCTACACATGACGAATAACACTTGAATGGCAAGTGTATTTCTCCCTGTTCACTTGCCCTCCACTCAATCCACTTGCCGTTCAAGTGTCATTCGTCATGTGTAGCTTGGCCCTCAGTCTATAGCTGTGGGGTAGTTAGAGGGGTTGATGGAAGCCACTGCCTAGAAAGTGGGTCCTCACTTCCCACCTTTGTGCTTTGTTCTTGTCACCACTGAGAACCAGGACTGTCTTCTCGGGGCACCCTGGCCAAGCATCCCTCCTTCTTGTGCCCTTGGAGAGCCCATCTCTGGCACACTGCAAGATGCCCCTATTGCTGCCTAGCCCTAGAAGCAGGTGGTTCTGCTTGCCCTCTCCCATTGGAGAGTTGCAATAATTGGGTCCCCCCTCACTGGTATTGTATTCCTACCCCAGATAGTATTATTTTCTCCTCTTCCCCAATCACTATAGGCAGAGAGGGGACAGCCTCCTGTCTCTGCTTGCCCTTTTGCTCACCCTCAGGCAATATCTCCTAGTCCAGGATGGGTGTTGCCATGGATACCTGCTTCCTGCCTGAGATGTTGTTCCTTCTCCAAGCTTAAGGTAGGTATCGGTGTTGGCATTGGTTCCCCTCTGTCACTAGCCACCCATCCATTCATTGTCTGAAAGAGGGTTCATCCATCCCTCCTCACCATTTCCTAGTGTAAAACATGCCCATAGAGTTTGCAGATGTATGTGTTGTGGTCAGCGAGAAGTAGTGGTTGGACTAGGACCTGGAGGCCCAGGTCTGAATCCCCCACATTGCAATGGAAACTCACCAGGAGGCCTTGTTCAGTCCATCCCTCAGCCTAATGAATTCACAGAGGGGTTGTTTGAGGATGAAACTGAGGAGGGGGGAGCGATGTTCTAGGCTATTTTTAGTTCTTGTTAAGGGAAAAATTGGGTAAAAATACCTAAATTAACAACTAATAATTAAATCTGAAGCAAAAATACCCTAATAATACCCTAAGTGACTTTCAGACAATTGTCAGTTGTATGTTTTCTAATGCCTTCCTGATGCTCTTTCAGTTCAGTGAGTCTATGAGTCTCCCTCTACACAATACTTTTGACATGTGTCCATCATGTACTGGGAGATGCAATTTTAGCCGGGAAGCTAACATTGCATCTCCCATCTTTTGAAAGACAGAACCAGCAGAGATCGCTGCAGAAGGGACAGATTCTTTCACAGGCCTCTGCCATCTCTGGCATCTCCCCTTCTGGACCCTTTGCTCTGCTAAGGCTAGGTTAATTCAAAGTTTTAAGCAGTGAGGGCAGCAGAGTAAAAAGCTCCAGAAGGGGAGACATTCCGACACGCCAGAGACGGTGGAGGGCTGTGAGAGAATCCATCCCCTCAGGAGCAATCTCCACCATCTCTGTCCTTCAAAACTACACTTTCTGGCTAACATTGCATCTCCCAACACTTGATGGAGATGCACGCAGGCATCTCGTGTAGAGGGAGGGAGAGAGAGAGAGAGACTCAGAAAGTGACGGGGAAAGTGCCATATCAATCAACCAGCATTGTGTGTACTGTTTGCCAATGAAATTTGCACTGATTGGAAGTGCATTTAGGATCACATTTAATGAGCATGGATGTATCAAATACTGTCTTACTGAGAACAGCAGTATTTGAGTCCAGTGTCACCTTAGAGACCAGTAAGATTTTCAGAGTGTAAGCTAGAGGTGGGCACGATTCCCCCCCCAAAAATACCGATCAAGCTGTTCATGGATCCGGGCCGCCACCGAACCCAGGTCACCGATTCTAACCGATCAAGTCCCATTTCCAATCCGGAATCGGGAATCGGGGAGGCCAAAGTGGGAATTGCTCTGCTGTTTTTAGCAGCGGCTGCCAGGCCCGGTGGGCACAGAGAGGCGGCGATGAGCTGCCTCCCCTCAGGGAGGGAGGGGACGTTCACACACACACACACACCCTTAGAGCAGGGGGGGGAGTTTTTAACCCGGCAACGAGCCGCCTCCCCTCAGGGAGGGGACATTCACACCAGGGCTGGATCTACGGTTGCCAGCACCCAGGGCAACTGTAGTCAGGCTCTTGCATGCGCCTGCTCCTGGGTCACCCCCCCCCGCCAACACAGCAAGCCGGCTGTCCCGGTGCACTGCGGAGCTGGTGGCAGCACAAGTGGCTCGGAGTGTCACGGGCTGGGCCAGCGCAAGCAGGGTGGTTCAAGTCCAAGCCTTAATGGCAGAGTCTGATGGGAGTTCCAAGAGCAAAAGCCAGGTCAAACCGGTGGTCAGAGCACAAGATAACGCCAGGAGTGAGTCCAGAGTCCAAGAGCAAGGTCAGGTACAATCCAAGGTCATTTACCGGTAGTGTCAGGTCCAAAAGCAGGCACAGGCACGGGCAAGGTTCACAGAACCTTGGTTGCAGGCAATCGACACGTTGCTTCCACGCCCAGCAGTTCCTCCAGACTGGCTCTTATAGCCAGGCGTGGTTTTCAGCCAGCTGCTGGGGCTCCATCCTGACACTACTCATCATCACTCTCCAGCAGCTGGCGTTGGCTCAAGAGGCGAGCACTGCGCCATCTCTCCTGCAGTTCCAGTCTCTGGCGCTGCCTGCGGCGTTCCTTGGGCGTGGGTGAACCTGGGGGGTGGAGGCTCTTGGCTGCGCTGCACCTGTAGAAGTCCCTGGCTGAGCTTCCCCTGTGGTGTAGGAGCTAGAGGGTGTTGGTGTCTCAGCTGCTGGCTGCAAGCTCTGATCAGCCAGCAGCTGTTGCTCCTGATTGCTGGCTTCTGCTGAATCAGGGCTAGGGCTGGCTACACAGGGCTCCTCTTCTCCTGAGGAGTCCTGGCTGGCTACACGAGGCTCCTCTCCTCCAGAGCAGACCTCACTCTCAGACTGGGCCATGACACGGAGGCTGCCCGCACCATTCACCTGCCCCGCAAGACAAGGGGCGGCCAGCTTGCCTGCGCGCCCCTTGTCCTGGGGAAAGGCGAACTGCGCAGGCGGCCTCCCAGCCTCCCAAGCTGCCTTTTTCCTTTCCCCAGGACAAGGGGTGGCCGGCTTGCCCGCACACCCCTTGTCCTGGGGAACGACGAACGGCACGGGCAGCCTCCCAGCCACCCGTGCTGCCTTTTGCCTTTCCTTAGGACAAGGGGCAGCTGGCTTGCCCACACGCCCCTTGTCCTGGGGAAAGATGAATGGCGCAGGCGGCCTCCCAGCCACCTGAGCTGCCTTTTGCTTTTCCCACAAGCCGGCCACCCCTTGTCCTGTGGGAAAGGCAAAAGGAGGCGCGGGTGGCTGGGAGGTCGCCCGCGCCATTCAACTTTCTCCAGGCGCGCTCCTGGGGCTGGCAACTGCGCCCGGCACCCCCTCTTTGGCGGCGCTGGGGGAAGACTACCCCCCTGCCCCCCCCGTCCATCCGGCCCTGATTCACACACACACACTTAGAGCAGAGGGGGGATCTATCCCTGCCTCTTCAAATAGAGAGAGACACTCCATCAACATGTTTCAGCCAGCTTTAAAAAAAAAGCAGGGACAGAATTCTCCGTTCCTCCCCACCCAATTTTAAAAGCAAGCAGCAAATCTTCAAAAAGCATATTTTAAATACACACACAAAACCTTGAATGAGGTTTTCCCACAAAATACAGTGTTTTAAAAGCAGATTAAAAACAGAGAGTGACAGACAGAAAAACACCCATTCCTCCTACAAAGCCCCGTTTTTTAAAAAAGCAAAAAACCTTTGTGCCCATGGCTTCAGAACACCCCCTCCCCCCTCCCTCCCCTGGGTTGCTGCTCCGTGGTTGGAAGGAAGCCTGCTAATCAAGGAAAGCTGGGCTTCCATTCGGTTTTCTAGGGTGACAGAAGGAGGGCAAACACTGCTCAGACATTCCCCTGGCTCCATTGCTAGGGGAATAGATTATTGGTGCCTGAGTGTCTGGCTCTCCGATTAGATCATGATGGTCCCCCCGATCAAGCCCCCCCCCCCGAACGCTGGACCAGTCACCGTGGACGGAACCGATTAGCTGAGTCCCGATGGCGCAAACACCATTATCGGGGGTTTTTTCACATCGTGAGTCCGATCGTGCCCATCTCTGGTGTAAGCTTTCAAGAGTCAGTGCTCCCTTCTTTAGACATGCGTTGGAACAGAGATTGATTAGAGTGAAATTAGTATCTGTAGTGAGATGATAATCCTAAATCTTTGTTCAGCCCTAGGGGGTCCATTTTTCTGAATTTGTGAATAAACTCAGTTTCAGAATTTGTCTTACCAAGAGAATGTACATTTATATGGTGTCCATTGCTTGCTTTGCATTGAAAAATGCATAGTCTCTCAATAAGAAAATACAAAATGAACCACTAATACATACAAATAAAAATTCGGAGTATATACTCACTGCAGGTGCTATTTCCCTCATTCGGGGGAGAAAAGGGCAAACAGCACCTCCAGAACATTGTTTCACACCAGAAAAAGTGTGCAGGGAGGAGGCTTAACTGCCCCTTATCCAACATCAGGGTCCCAATCCAAACCCCATCCTTCTTCCCCATGGCTGTTATTCAATAAAGTTTAAAGATAAAAGAGAACTTACCTTGAATCTCAAACATCTTATTTTATTGGGTCCTAAATTATAGACAAAGAAAGGGGAAAAAAGATATAAGATACTTATGAAAAATGCATGCTGAGCTAAAGAGAGCTTTTTGGGATACCTAATGTCAGGTAAACTATTTCCTGATATGTGTGCTGTTATGAACGGTTAATAATAACAACTAGAGGAAGTTATGGTCGTGCTCGGCATTGAAAACCCTCTTATTGAGCCAAACACAGCCTGTGGCCATTCCCACTGACTTCAATATCAATTGAGCTTGTGTAAATGAAAACAAAGTTTGACTAATAATCAGTTTTTCTTTAAAGGTTGCTTCAAATGGAGAAAAAAAATCTTTCTCTTTGATTCTAAGGAAAATTGCCATTTCACTAAAAGCAGGGGGCAGGCTAACATTAATGTGGTTGCTCTTTTTGACGGCAGAGTTATACATCATTGGCTACTACTGCTGGAAGTTTGAAATATGCAATGTACTGTTGTTGGGACACAAGTTAGTGTTGCTACACACTATGAATGGGGAGCGTGCAAGGTGAACATGCAGGTTTTGATATCCGTTTTGCTAGTACCATGTTCTTAAAATGTAATGTGCAAAGTGGCATGTCATGGGAATTTTATGTATGTAATGGATGGCTAACTTGCAGCAAGTGACACAGGCATCAAGAGTTTGTGGTATGCCTTCGACACTTGTAGGTAGGCCTGATGGTCAGGCTTTGGCATAAGCTAGGGAATCCCGGAAACCACTTGGAGGCTTGTCTGCTTGCCTGCCGGTCACTAGCAACTGATGGGAGATTCCAAGCCACCTGACAATTGCCCACCACTGACAGGCACCCCAGGCACAAGCACAGTGTACTCACTCCTGGCATACGTGACAAGATCACTTCCAGAAGTGATATCATTGTTAGAGATGGGCACGAACAGCAATACGAACCAAAAAAAGCCACAAACACGCCGATCTGCTGTTCGAGAACAAGCTGTTCGTGAGGCCCCATTCTAAACCAACAGGCGGTCGTTGCAAGCCTCGTTCATTGCTGTTCATCAAGCCAGACAGTCTGGCACCTGCAATCAATTCCCTTGGCAACTTAGGCAGGGATTTTCTGAACTCTGTCTGAACTCCTGATGTTGCCCTGGAAACCCCAATCTAAGCCCAATTTCGCTTGATAGGCAGGTCTTCCTTTCAAGTGTGGAGCTCCAAATTTGTTACAAGGGAGCAAAGAGCAGGGGGGAGGGGGACTCCCAGCTCTGGCTTAGTTTGCAGACAGTGGAGAGGGAAAGACAGCTGCTGTTGGCATTTTGATAGAAGAGAGTGCATTGGAGCTTGAATTTTCTTTGTGTGTGGTGGGATAGGGATCTACCCCTTCAGGTTCTAGAGCTGCTGCCAGGCTCTGGGTCAAGCTATTATTTATTATTGGTACCTTTCGTGCTGCCTGCTCAGGTAAGGTTTCTGGGTGTGGTGTGGTAGAGATCTTGACCAAACTTGGATGATGGCTGGAGGAGAGCCTGCTGGCTCCCACGGACATCCAATCATGAACATGTTTGTGAACAGGCCATGTTCGTAAGTGTTTGTGAGTCCCTGTTCGTGGATGGCAACAAACAACGAACATTATGTTCTGTTTTTTTTTTTCTGTTCGTGCCCATCTCTAGTCATTGTGCTACCTGCTGGAGCGCTCCTGCACTTTGTTTAGGGCCAGTTTTGAAGTATAGAAGCTCGCAAGGATGATCAGCCCAGTAAGTACTGGGTCCCCCCTTCCGCCAGGAGGGATTAGGGATCTGACAACACTAGCATAAGCAGGTATATACTCCTTCCTGTTCAGTGTATCCAAACTGGTGAGAGAGCACTGCATGAGTATTGTGTGCTATGTTATGCTTAGTTACTTGATCATTCCTTTGTTAAAACATTTTCTACTTACCTTTCTGTTGATACTTAAGGCAGCCGACACCAGTGGGAAACCCAGCAATACATCTCTCTCCATTGTTAAAACATAATAAAACATAGCAGAGATTGAAGAAATCTGAACATAAAAGCCTAAGAAGAGAACATAAAAAGAGCCCTGCTGGAAACATCAGTGGTACATGTAGTCCAGCATCCCATCTCACATAGTGGCCAACCAGTTACTCTGGAGGGCCAACAGGCCACGGAGGCCAAGGCCTTCTCCTGATGTTGCTTTCTGGAATTGGTAAAGAAAGAGAAGTGGCCAGAGATCTGAGTTTCTAAATATCTTCTCAAACAAATTGTTTCACCATTTTTTGGAAAGCTGCTGTCATGACAGAAGGACAGGGTAGAAATTTGGCAAATAATTTTTTTTTTTAAATTAAGCCAGAAGTGATGAGAATAAAATGAGTTCCAAAGTCTGAAGGCAATTGCTGGAAATGCCCTGCCCCATATGCCTCAGCTGGTAAAGAAATATGGAACAGGACCGGAGTTGATCTCAGTAATGAATGGGTGAAGCTCATTTTGCAGGTTCCTTAGAGATTCTGGTTTGAGGATCTTGAGGGCTTTATAGCACTCTGAATTTAGCCCAGAAACGAATGTGGAGACAATGAAGTTGACCAAGTAATGGACTCATGTGATCTGAGGAAAGAGTCCTGGGTAAGACTCTTGCAGTCGCCTTTCACACCCCCTACGTTTTGCTTAGGGTTCATTTGTGGCACAAAAGGCTGATCTTGGAAACAATTTTGGTTTATCCAACTGCTGGCATTAGAGGCTGGCATCTTTGGGCAGCTTCTGGGAAGGACCCAATTGATTTTCTCTATCACTTTCTAGTCCCAGGAGGGCCTCCTGACCTATCCTTTGGGGCTGTGTCAAAGACTGTGGCCCTGGATGAGACATCCCTCTCACAGCCGCATGCTCTCTCTCGTGCTATCCTCTTTCTGAGTGGGTGGGCATTAACTGCAGTTTCCTGCCACAATTGTTTCCCCTTGGAGTGACAGCTCCTTCTCCCAATCAGGAGTTAGTGTCTGTTCTTCACTCCTACTGGCTGCTTGGTCATTCATCCTCCTGGAAAGGTGCCAGAAGCAGCAGTGCCAGTTACCTCTTCCTGCTTCCCCTGCTCATCCCCCCTGGACCTTACCATTGCTTGCTCCTTAAAGAAAGAGGCTTGTCAAGTGGAGAGGAGCAACTAAAAGTGCCAGCACTGACCCTAGGCATTGGATGCAGATGGTGAAGATTGGTGGTGGTGGGAAGTGATGCCAGCTGTTCTGCAGATGCTTATGATGGCAAGTGAGGGAAGATGCATGGTTTAGGCCAAATTCAGGCATTCACAGTTCTCTCTTTGTGTGTGAAGGGCACATACACTTTTTTTTCATGCTTGTGCATTCCTCTTCCTCTCCCCTTCTCTTGGTATGCATGGCATGAGTGAAGCCTTTCTAGTTTGGGATTCCTTGAACCAAAGTCCAGTTTGTGATTACATCTCAGTGCAGGTAGCCGAGCAAATTGCAGCTTGATTTCTCCCTGCTAACCAGGATCCTGCTTAGCTTCCAAGATCTGACGAGACCAGGCCTCCCTGGGCTATCCATGTCAGAGCCTTCATCCTTCTACATACTACTTTTCTTTTCCATTTTTTTTCATCATGTTATGAGCGACTGACAGGAGAAGGGGAAAAGTTCATTAAGCAGGAGTGTGTTTGGGAGGGAGGATCCCTTAGATTTGGCTGCTTGGTATATCTTTCAGGGAGATCAGAATGGCAAAATGTTCCATTTGTCAACAGATGTCAAGTTTTAATCCAATCCATAGTTGTCTAAGTGGAAATAATGTGATTTTAAATGGATGCAATCAGCTATAATTGCCACCCTAGTCGGAATGAAGAGGCAGACACCAAGTTGGATCTAAGGGCCACTTTATTAACTATATACATACAATACTAATAACAGCGGCAAGGGCCTACAGTGGTACAAGTCAAGCCACGGGGTCCCACAGACCACCGCCTTGACCTGTCTGGGCAAGCCCCGAAGCCCCGGGTGCGACCCATCCACTGGATGGCGCGGACCCGGCCGGCCAGGCAACGTGGTCACCCCCATAATAAGCTCCTAACACCTCAGCCGTATAGCAGTGAGGGAAGGACTCACAAGTGGGGGTTTCCAAAGGCAGCCTGCCCTACCCCTGGCAGCCGTCAAAGCAGTACCAGGCCCTCAGGCAGGCCCCTCTTCCCACTATGGGGAAGCGACAAGGGTGCTCACCGTCCCGCACCTAACTGACCCCAAACCTGCCAACGCCAGGGCCAAGCCTCTGCTTAGACCCTGGCACCCCACTGATAGCCTAAGGCCAACTTAAGCCCCTGCCGCAAATCATCCAAAAAAATTTGGTTGCCCGCCTCGGAAAGGTGCACCCCATCACCTCTGTAGAGGTCGGGACATTCGGCCCTGATCCAGGGATGGGGCAAATAGACGCCCAACCCCTCCTCCAATGCCCTCTGAATGGCTCGATGAGCCTTCATTCTAGCCCGCTCTATGGCCTGGCGGCTCTCCGCCTCCCTCCATACGAGGCGGGGAACCATTGCTGACCACATGATCAGCACCCCTGGCCAGCGCGCCCTGATGAGGTGCAAATCCGAATGCACCTGCACAGACAGAGCCTTTCCCTGCATCATCCCGAGATCATTGCCTCCTAAATGTAAAACGAGGATATGGGGGGGCTCTCTCCATCCCCCTCCAAACAACAAAGGCAACAGGCCCGACCACCTGAGGCCGCGACGACCCTGCCATTCAACAACAGCCTTTTCACTTAACCCGAGCTGTGACCCCACAGACGTCCGTCTCGCTTGATGGGCAGCCCAGAAAACAAAACTGTGTCCACATATCAGGATCCGCTGCTTGCAACCGCGCACAGGACCTAGGAAACAATCAATTAGTAGCATTCAAAAATGAGGTAGAGGACGCACATAAGAACGATAGGCAGAAGATTTCCACCTGCCCATCCTCTGAATGGCCTTTGCTGAGTATCCCATAGCCGCCGCCGTGGATGCAGCCCCAATCCGAAAGGAATGGGTCCCAAAATTAACGCCCGTTAAGCCCAATTTAGACAAAGCACGCTTGGTCACCGCCCAGAACTGAAAGCGGGTCAACGGCGTTCTATCCTGGTGTAAAAACAACAATCCCTCAGCATCACCACGTGCCCTCTGGTAGGCCCGCAAGGCCTTGACCGGGCACAAGTCCACCTCCTGGCAAGGACCCAACAGAACCACAATGCCCCTCCGCCTCTGGTCCGTCTTAGACCAACGGATTGTAAGCTCCACTGAGCCATCGACAAACCTCAGATCCTTAACCATCAAAGCCCGACCCGAGGCATCCCTTCTTGACTGCACAACGAGTTCACTCACCCGTAAAGCCCCAAAAAAGGCCGTCAAAGCGGCTGCATGGAAAAGTATGGCTTCATAACGCGAACTACACACCTCTTTCCATGAGGACCGCAGGCCCCGAAGCACTGCCGGGGAAATGGGCTCCCGAGTGTCCACACGAGTGGCACTTTCCCTGGCCCATCCTTCCAGCATTTTCCGAACCCGAAAATCACCCGTGGCCTCAGGAAATCCCCGGGCCCTGCTGGCAAAGGCCAGGGCCGCTAATTGCCCCCGAATGGACCTAACCGCCATTCCCTTGCCCCTCTGATAAATACAAAATTGAATTATGTGCTCGACCGGCACTGGCCAACTGCCAGCCAGCCCAGCGGCCTTCCTGAATTCCCCTAACTGGCCTACCGCTCTCCGGTATGCTCTCCGTGTGCTGGGTGCGATTGCCAGTTGAATGGCCCGTGACGCTTCAACCTCCCAAGCTGCCACAGCTCCGTCGGCATCCGGGCCGGTTGCCGATCGGCCTCCGGAGCAAGCCGCCAAAAACGCTCCATCTGTAGGCGAGACAAAGCGTCTGCCACCTCATTATCGATCCCTGGAACGTGTTTAGCTCTGAACAAAATATTCAGCTGGAGGCAAAGCAGAGTAAACTCCCTAACCAGCACCATTACCCTAGGGGACCTAGAAGTCAAGGAGTTCACCACCTGCACCACTGCCTGGTTGTCACACCAGAAGTGGACAGTATGGTTTGCTAACTCCTGACCTCACAAGTGAACTGCAACTAAAATGGGAAAAAATTCTAAGAACGTGAGATCACGCACCACCGCAGAAACCCTCCAATCGGGGGGCCACTGCTCAGCACACCAGTGCCTACGAAAATACACCCCAAAACCTGTGGATCCAGAAGCGTCCGACGTGACTTGAAGCTCAGCTTCAAGTAACAACACGTTACGCCACAAGGTGACTCCATTGAAATCAGTGAGAAATTTTTCCCACACAGCCAAGTCTTCTTTCATACCATTGGACACCTTCAACCGGTGATGGGGGGCCCGTAAGTGAGACATAGCATCACAAAGGCGACGCAAAAAGGCCCGCCCCGGGGCAACTGCTTTACAGGCGAAATTCAGATAACCTGTTAGCTGCTGAAGCTCAATCAGGGAGGCCTTACGCAGGCTCCTGAACTCCCGCACCCGGGCCCTAATCTCCACGACCTTTTCCATCGGCAAGCGCAGGGACTGCTGGACAGAGTCCAACTCAATCCCCAGGAAAGTCAAAACAGAGGAAGGGCCTTCCGTTTTTTCATGTGCCAATGGGACGCTCAGCTCATCCGCCACCTCCATAAACGTAGCCATGAGCCTGGCGCATTGTCCAGACCCCCCTGGCCCAACGAACAGGAAGTCATCTAAATAATGCGCCGTGTCGCGGGAAGCCGCCCTACGTTGCACTTCCCATTCAAGAAACGAGCTAAAGCGCTAGAAGGCGGAACAGGAGATTGAACACCCCATTGGCAAAGCCCTATCCATATAATAAGCTCCCTCAAAAGCGAACCTTAAGAGTTCAAAATCATCAGGATGGACAGGGAGAAGCCGAAAGGCAGACTTGATGTCGCATTTCGCCATCTCAGCCCCCACACCGTTCCGGCGCACCACCTTGACCGCCTGGTCAAACGAAGTGTACCGCACTGAGCATAAATGCCCAGGTATTGCATCATTCACAGATTCCCCTTTGGGGTATGACAGGTGGTGGATGAGACGAAACTCACCCGCTGCCTTCTTAGGCACCACGCCCAGAGGAGAAACCCTAAAATTAGGCGTTGGAGGGGCCACGAACGGCCCCAGCACTCGGCCTTCTGTGCATTCCTTCCTAATTTTAAAACGAACTATATCCTCCTTTCCTAATACTGAACGTAAGTTGTCAGCCATAAATGGAGCCCGGTTGCCCTGCACCGGAATCCGAAAACCCTCACTAAAACCTTGCAACAAATAAACAGCGTCATCCCGGAGAGGGTACTCTAGCAACAAACGCCTAAGGACCCTCAGTTTTACCGGGCTGGGGCCCTTTGACAGGGGGGTGTTGACCACCTGCGTTGCCCCCCCCTGACTTCCTACCCCCCCAACCTTGCTTAAACCTGGAGCAAGCGTTATAGGGGTGAGGGCCGGCACAAGAGGGACACTCGTGCCTAAATCGGCAAGGCTTCCGTGTGCACGAGCCTTTATACGCGAACTCCCAACATAACAGCCGGGGTTGAACCGACTGACCCGCAACCGTGCGGGAGCTGGAAGACTGCGCAGAGCGGTGCACAACGTGCCCACTATCGGACCTATCACCCGTATTGGGTTTAGCAGGAGACATGACATGAAGCCACAACTCCTGGTGAACGCGGTCCCACGGCAAACTGGGGTTCATGGCTGCCCTCATCCGAAACTCTTCGTCATATTGCATCCATGCCCCCCCTAAAAAACCTGTATACCCTTTAAAAATAATATCCAGGTATTGGAACAGCTGGATAGCCCGACTGGGCTGGGCCCTGGCTATAACCCCTGCGTATATTAAAAATCCAGGAAGCCAGTTGTTCCAAGTCCGATCGACGCGCCTCCGCTTAAGGCGCTCTTTATCCCTATCATCCATCTCATCCTTGCTTTTTTTTTCCAGCTCACGAAATAGCAAAGAGAACAGATCAACATACTCTCCCTTCAGGATTTTGTCTTTAGTCGCCTGAGTCAAATGGTCTCCTAATGGCAGTGCTGTGTCCCCAAATGGCATGGCATTAAAGGGGACCTGACCATAGGCCAAAGCTGAATAAGGATACCCCCAAGGGTTCCCAGGGTAACCCGGCCAACCCATGGGAAAACCAGGGAAAGGCGACAACCCGCTACTGCCCCACAATGTAGGGGTCATACCCTGAGGCTGCACCACTGCTCCTGAACCCTGACTAGACCAGGCAGCCTGGTTCACTCCAGCCCCGCTCCCAGCCAAAGGCGTCGAATTGCTCGAAGGAGGCCCAGTAGCGGCACCAGGAGGGAACTGCAAGTTACCCAGGGCAGGCCCAGGAGCTGCACCAGCTGAAAAGTGCCCCCAGGGTCCCCAAGGCCATGAACCGCTAAGATGTGGTGTGGTGTCCTTACCAACATCCCCAGGTTCCACTGCAACAGCCACAGGCGAGGTGTCCCCGGGCCACTCCTGCTCTAGGTCGACTGGTGCTTCATGCTGCTCCACGCTGGCCGCCACATTCCTACTGCTGCTTTCACCGGCTGATGCTCCTGCAGTACCTTCCAAAAGAGCCAAACGACGTAAAATTTCCTTATTGGTCGCATTTCTGGAAGCACGCCTAATGGGTCGACTCGTGCCCACCCCCGGAGCTGCCGGCCCAGAGACCCCTTTTGATTGCTCAAGGGCCACCAAGCGCCGCATGATGTCCCCCTGATCAACAGGTATATCCTCATCTGATGAGGATAAAGCAACATGAGGCCGCTTGGCAGCAGCCTTCTTAGCAGGCTGCTTCCCCTTATTAGCACCTTTGCCCTTCCTAGGAGCCATGATTAAAGGAAAGACCCAGCAAGCCTGCAAATGAACTTAACCAGCTGGAAGCCCTGCACCAAAATGGCCGCCGCAGTTAGGGATGGCCACAAAATGGCCGCCAGCCACAATGCACTCTCACCCACTCTTCCTCGTACTCTTAAGTCGATTTACAGCAGTCACCAGCACCCCCACAAGCAGCCAATTGACCCGAAAAGGCCCCGGACTATAAGCCCAGAAGCCCCACTCCCCACTGCTGAGGATAATGGTGGGAAGGCTGTCTAACGGCCCGGCAGACGTCCCTTATCCCACAACTACCCGCTGGGAAGGGAGGGGGGGTTAAGGCCGTGCACCCGGAGCCGCTGGGCAATTCTATGCCACCTGCCGCAAAGGGGGGGGCAACAGGCCGCGATACAACGCGGCCGCCTCCCAGGCCGAACCAAAACTGCCCCGCACAATAAAGCCGCTCCTGCAGGATAGAAACAAAGGTGGGGTGGGGGAAGTAGGGCCCCGGGACAAACTGCGCCGCCCGGCTAGCCGCCCATCAGCAACTTCCCCGGCCAGCAGCCCACCCGGTACTGTGGCCAATAATAGGAGTGGGAAGGCCGCGCCAAACAGCAGCGCCGCAGTGGCAGCCCCCTAGCGAGCCTTCCCCCACCCGGTCGTATACGCCGCACAAGCGGCAGAAAAATGGGAGGGAGGGGGTTCCCCAGGACGAGCTGCGAAGCAACGCAGCCGTCCGAGCCCCCGCCGCGCTGTCCTGCAGCACGAAGGGCACCGCACACGCCCGAAGGGCCCCAACACCGAGGTGCTCCGCCGCCGCCGACACTCCTCGATGCCGCGGATCCGCCGCTGCAGCCACCGCCGCTCGAGGCCCGCACGCCCACAGCTGCTCGGAGAACGCGACCCGTCCCTCCGAGCAACTGATGCAACTGAGGCTGGGCACGGGCAGCGCAGCCTCTAAGGCTCTTGCCCCGCCCTGCCCAGCCAGCCCAAATAAGGAAGGGAGAGGCGTTGGTGCAGCCTCCCTCCTTCCAGTGCGGCAATTAACGGCACCCGGCTGACGCTGCACGCAGCGAGCCGGGTAAGTGCCGCATAGGACTGTCTGCTTAAATATATGTTGTTTTGGTTTAACTTGATTTTTAAAGGTTCTACTGGTGCTGAAAGAGCTTCATATATCCCCAATATCTTTTCTCCATTTCCCAAATGAACTTGGATTTCAGTTTCTTTGGTCACTCGATCTTCTGTTTGTTATGTGTACTAGTCAAGTAATCCCAGAGTACAAGGCTTTAGTGTGTGCATTTTCAAACTTCACTTTAGGCATTGAAGTACGGGTAATAGTATGTGACAAATGGGCTGTAAAATAACCTGCAAATCTGTTGACAATCTCACACAACATTTTACGGGTACAAAAAAATAGCAAGTTCTCCAGCAAGCATCAATATTACAATAATAATCAAAACTAAGGTCAACGTGACAGTTTTTTAAACTACTGTGGTTTTAAAGGATACCAGAACATCTCATCTCGTTGAATGCCAACCTTATTAAATTCAAGAAGAAATGTATACATTGCTTGTATTTTCTAATTGTTCAGGCCTTTAATGCCAATCTTGTAACAACAGCTTCCCTAAATAGAAATGGAAGTCTGATATCCATATAAATTTCTCAGCCTAGGAACAACACAAAGGCAGGTATGTGCCTGAAGCAGTCTTTATAAATTAAGGCATTTGTTTTCCTTGGTGTAGGGGACATTTGTAGAAGAAGGATGATGAGGAATTGTTTTTAAAAACAGGGAAATGTTCTCAGTAAATAAGAAAAGTGGCAGCCTAGATTTTGCCAGGGACGTTTCGCTTCCTTTATTTACACAGGGGCTCCAAAGTGAATGCTACTCATTTACAATGCATCATGCTTCCCTTTCTCTCTCACACACAAATTGCCGTAGCTAAGAATTGCTCAACTCGGAGTGAAGGACGCTTCTGCAAGAAGGGTGAGCAGGTGTGTTTAGCTAATAGCTTATGGTGCGAGTTACATTGGTCATTTTTGTGTGTGCGTTTCTGATTAGTGCTTTTATATAGAAACCTGTTCTGATGACCTTAACATACGTCTGGAGAGAAACGTTGTTCCTGAAATAGAACAACATTTTCCTTGAGCAAAAGCTATTGACACAGTTGGACAGCTCGCCCTCAGAAACCCTTAAAAGTGTTGAACTCAGCCAAAGGATGAAATGCACAAATGTATATGCTTATCTTATGTGTATGAATAATTTTTTTAAAAATCGAGCCAGGCGTATGCGGCCATTATCGTGACTTTGTGGCAGCCATTTTCAAGCAATTAAAGCAACTCACTGCAAACACCTCTCCCCCACCCCATATGTTTTAAGTTTGTGGTGATGGCAACTATGCACTTTTGAGAAAGAGAGAACGAGAGAGAGAGTGCCTTGGTTACTTGAAAGGAATACTTTTTCCATGTGTGTTGTCCACAAAGGAAGGGGGTATCTTAAATTTGCATACAAGTTACATTTATGTACAGGAATAAAAATAACCCTTTTACGTATAAGCATTTTTCTGGGGGATTATCTTTCATTCATGCATGGTCCTTTTGTGGTGGAACTCACCAGTACTGAGGACTGCCACCTTTTTGGGGGAACTCTCCCAAGTCCTAAGAGAGGAATTGTGGAAACTTGTATATGAGTACTGGCACCTTCCCCCTACCAATACACACTTTAATGTGAGGGGGTTTGAGGGCCAAGCTACACATGACGAATGACACTTGAACAGCAAGTGTATTTCTCCCTGTTCACTTGCCCTCCACTCAATCCACTTGCCGTTCAAGTGTCATTCATCATGTGTAGCTTGGCCCTCAGTGTTTCAGTGAACCAGAGAGCAATACTGTCAGGAGCACAGGTTTGACCAAGAGCCTAAATACCTAGCAGAATCACTCAAGGTGGAAATATAAAGGCTGAGATTCCAGACTAGGATGCATCTATCCCCTTCAGGAATCAACGGTCACATCTGCAGAAGAGAATTGACAGTTCCAATGGTGATGAGGGCACAGGAATCCTTGAAGTTTAGCTACTGGGCAGCAGCAGTAGTTGAAAGTGACTCTGGCAGAGGATCTTTCAGCTAACCCTGGTTAATCCTTCACAGAAGAAGGCAACGGAAAACCTCTTCTGACCGTCTTCCACCTTGAAAACCCTATGATGAGACAGGCCAAAATAGAAGAAGATACAATGGTGGAAGACAAGACCCTCAGGTTGGATGTCACTGAATTATGGAACAGATCATTTGTTCTTCCTTTTTTGTTGTTCTCTTCTATTACTTTGTGCTGGCTGTTATAATAGACTAGCAACAAAGCCCGTTTTGGGAAAAAAATACACCGGGCTCTAGAAAGGGGAGGGCGGGCAGGCAGGCATTCACTTCCCCTTTGTCACTGATGACAGTTGGTGAAGGAGGGGGGTGGGCATTGTTATCTACTCCATGCCTGATCTGCCTGATCTCAGCCATGTGAAGGGGTGGTGGGCTTTGCTACCTGCTCCGTGTCTGATACATGCCGGGTAAAGGGGGGCCATTGCCTCCTGTTCTGTGCCTGACTACGGCTGGGTAAAGGGGGGCAGGCATTGCTGCCTGCTCTGAGCCTGATCCCAGCTGGGTGAAGGGGGGGTGGGCATTGCCACCTGCTCCCCACTGGGTAAAGGGAGGAACAGGCATTGCCTCCCGCTCCGTGCCTGATCCTGACACGTGAAGGTGGGTGGTAGGCTTTACTATCTGCTCTCCTCCTGATCCCAGCTGGGTGAAGGGGGTGCGGGAATTGCCACCTGTTCTGATTCTGATTTAGGCAGGTTGAGGGGGGGGGCACTGACTTTGTTCATCGCTCTAAGTGACTTTATTCACCTCATGAATCTGTCGAGACTTTGTGTGACTTTGTTCACTGTGCTAATCTGTCTAGAAGGGCAGTATATAAACACACTGTAATTATTATTATTATTTTGTTGTTGTTATTGTTGTTTCCTTCCCTTTGGGTAAATATGGCTACTTATCCAGTAAGTCTTGTAAAGTAATACTTCCTCAGCTGGTAGATATGCAGGAAAGAGGTTTCAGAATGGGCACCCATGTTTCAAACATAAAGAAACTGTTGTGTCTTATGCCATTGTTAGGGTTGCCAGATCTCTGTGGCCTGTAGATCAGTTGTAATTCTGGAAGTTCTCCAGGCACCACCTGGAGGCTGGCAAGCCTAAATTATGGTTCGTGGCAGCCAGAAGGAGTTCTCTGAGCTTTACAGGAATTTTGCTGCCCCCTGGGTAAGCAACATACACACAGCTTTCACCTACTAGCTGCTCCTACTCCTTCCAAATAAAGAACACAGGAAGAGGTACATCCTACAAACAGATTGTGGAAAAGATAAATCATTTGCATTTTGTTGGCACAGTCTAGGTTTTGCCCTGGGACTCCCAGGTAAGTTTGTAGAGAACTAGTTCCTTGTTAAGGATAGAAGTATCTTGTTTTGGTTGTCGCAAACTCACAATACAATATTGTTTTGATAATGAGGATGGGGTTTTTCTGCTTCAGAGATATCCCTAGACTATGCTTTTGAAAGAAGGGATTTTTGTTTTTATGTGGTGCCTCTGTAGCACCGGGCCCACATGGAATGATTTAACTGTGAGTTGTTCAGCATCTTGGGATTCTTATGCTAAATGAGTATTATATTACATGCAATCCAAGAAAATAGGAAGTCCAGCATGTAAGGGTGAATCCTCGTGTTTCTGAGGCTCAAACATTCTCTGTCATTTGCTTCCTTGCTGAACTGGCTTCACAAAGGAATTTGTAACGTGATGTGAGGGGAAGGAGCTATGGAAAGGGGGAAAAAATGTAATCAAAAAGCAACCCCAGACTCTAAACAGGCTCAAGACCTACCTTGGCTGACCCACTTAAAGAAAACACCAAATTTTCTTTAAGTAATTTGCTTTTGATTTATATACCACCCTTCAGGACAACTTACTGCTCACTCAGAGTGGTTTACAACGTGTTTGTTTGTTTGTTTGTTTGTTTGTTTATATTCCACCCTCCTCACATCAGCAGGCTCAGTGCGGATTACATCCTGTACATTATAAAAAAACGTTAACATTTCAACTTTAAAACCAATAGACAATAATATATAATTTAAAATCTAAACTACAGAGTACAAAAAGCAGCAGCACAGAAACAATTCATATAATCTATCATCCAATTGCCTCTAAAAGAATATCACAAAGGGTCTCTGATAGGGAGGGACAATCCCCTCTGTTCAACCAGTGGGGGCCCTGCCCAATGTCAACCATACGCCTGGTAGAATAGCTCTGTCTTCCAGGCCCAGCGAAAGGATAGCAAGCCCTGCTGGGCCCTGGTCTCATCAGACAGAGTGTTCCACCAGGTTGGAGCCAGGACCAAAAAGGCCCTGGCTCTGGTCATTGCTAGGTGGGCTTCCCTGGGACCAGAGACCACTAATAACTGTTTTTCACTGGAACGAAGCATCCCCCAGGGCTCATATGGGGAGAGGCAGTCCCACATGTAATTATTATCCCGTATGTCATTATTGTCCCCATATATCATCATTTATTGAGCTTTTATTTATTTATTTATTGGGCTTTTATCCCTGTATGTCATTATTTTTGGGGTCCTGTTTGTCATTATTATCCCCACAACAATCACCCTGTGAAATGGGTGTGGCTGAGCGAGCACTGGAGAGCTGTGACTAACCCAAGGTAACCCAGCTGGCTTCAAGCACAGGAGTGGGGAATCAAACCTGGTTCTCCAGATTAGAGTCCCACCGCTTTTACCCACTATACCAAACTGGTGTATCACAGCTTGGCAATGATTGGCTGAAATATTGTTATGTCATGGAGGAAAGGACAGGCTGAAGTGTATCTGGCTGCCTTTGGTCATGGTGTTTAGATCCTATACAGAAACAGGCAGAAAAACTCTTGAAAATGGCATGGGGGGAGACAGGAAACCCTCATCCCCCTGTGCTATGGTCCCCAGCAGCATACGGCCTCTTTGGTAGGTTTGTGAAGCTCCAAGTAGTGGCTTGAGAAATGGAATTAAAATGGAATTACAATGGAATTACAATGGACATAGATCAGTTCCTTTGGAGAAAATGGCTGCCTTGGAAGGTGGACTTTATGGTATTATACCCAGCTAAGGTCTCTCCCTTCCCCCAAACCCACCCTCCTCAGGCTCTACCCCCCAAATCTCCAGAAATTTCTCTTTTTTAATAATAATTTGTATATTATTAATAAAAATAAAAGCCCAATAAAGGGGCAGATAAACGAAAAAAATAAAGAAAAAGAATAGAAAGAAAAAAAGAAAGACACGAAATTTAAAGAAAAAACAGAAAAATGATACATATTTCATTTTCCATTTTCCACTACAACACCTATTATGTCTTTACACACGTTGTACTTGTAGTTTTAATACCTCTAAAATTTACCTTTTCAATACTGCCCCTCTTCTATTTATTTTTCCCAATTTTAACTTCTTAGAAATCAAATCCACAAATCATCAATTCATTTTTTCTCATTTCACGCAGGGTCAATAAGGAATTTCCAATTTACCATGAAAAATCTCCAGGAATTTCTCAACCTGCAGCTGGCAAGTGGCAACCCTACTCTTGCATTTTGAAAAGTTAAAAAAATCAGGCTCCAAAATGGCTCCCTGTAGCAGGCTCAGAGATGTGGTGTCTTCTAGTTTGACCCTGAGACTTGAGAAGGAAACAGGCCTAGGAAAAGAGGGTTGGAAGAACAAATGATCCATCCAAGGGAATTGTGGGAAGACTAGAAGGATGACAAGGAGAGATGCATATTGTTGGGAGGTGCTGAGGTGAGAAAGTCTGCCATGTTTGTTTTGAAATAGCCAGCCTCTAGTAATATTCTAATGTTCTGTTTTCATATTTGAAAAATGACAGCCAGGGTATTCATGATTTTATCAAGACCTCACTTCTTTATAGGACATATTTCGGCAAGTCGTCTAGTTCCAGAATCAATATAATTGTGACCGTGGTAGGCTGCCACGGGGAAGAAACATTCTGCAGAAGCCCAAATTTCTGAGTCCGTGTTAAGTTTATTCAACAAAAGTGTATCGAGGGAACTTCAAAGGAGATCAAAATAATTCTTTGAAGTTTCCTGCCACATTGACCATTTTTTTTTTCAAGGCTGAGAAAGAAATGGGAAGCTCTATTTTAAGCACAATCTTCAACATTGCCATGATGAGATTGCAGGGTGCTCTTTTAATACACTGCTATGCTAATAGTAATAGGGAGAGTAATCAGTACATTAAATTAGAACTGTAGCTGCTGCCTTTTGTCATTCGAGCTGAAATGTTTAAGACTTCAATTTTTATGCCAAAGTATTTTTTTTAAATAAAAAAAAAAAAACAGCAGATCTCCAGCAGTTCATTCTACTTAGGATTTTCCAAGAGTTTACCCCTCTCGTCTGTTCACTTTCACCGATAACATTTCACAGTATGTGTTAATGAAGTAATATTTCTTCTCATTGCATCCTGGGATTTTCATATATTTGAAGGCCATCCGGACAGAACAGGATATTGCTGGCTGTGATTTTCAAACCAGGGCAGTGCCCAGAAGTTATCCCTCCTCAGCACTCATTGATATTTTCATACCTGAAGCCAAATAATCGGTATGACATCTTCTTGCTCTGGAAAGCAGCTCATTTTTAAAGACAATACAGAGAGCGATCGGAGGCAGAAAAATGTAGGGATGCACAAGTGTGTTCCGGACTGGATTCTACAAATCCATACAATTAGCAGAGGCACTCTGGGAAGGAATCCTGCTTTGAAGCAGGCATCTTGCATCATGAGAAGGCATCTTCCACCAAAGTAAAGAAGCTCTGCTAGTGGGATGTATCTGCAGGACCAAATCTTGTTTTGTTTCACTTTGGTTTTTTTATGGTGCACACAAGACTTTATTTGCTGGGGCTCCTGAATATTTTTTTTCTTTCTTTTATCTTCTTTTAATTGCCATTTATGCACATTTGATAAGGTATTCAAAGAACCACCTCTTCCCATACTTCCCAGCCCACCAGCAAGCCTGCTCTCTGTCCCCCTGCCTTAACCATAAATGATAATGGATGGATGGATGGATGGATGGATGGATGGATGGATGGATGGATGGATGGATGGATGGACGGACTGAACCAGAGACAAAGCGTTTACAGCAGTAGCACCTCACCTGTGGAATGCCTTTCCCCTTGAGGCTAGGATTGCCAAGTACGGTTGTCCAAACTCGTTCTGGTGAGCAGCAAGAGGAAAATGGTGGAGGGAATATCGCTGCCATGTTTAATATCATTTTTGATTGAAGACCCAGAAGTGATGGCATTGCCACTTTCCCCTGTGATGCCCTAGAAATTAATCAAAACTCTCTGGTATTTACCATAAAGTTTTGCGTAAAGGAAAGCTTTCTTCTCCCAGGCCCTGCCCCCAGAGAGCTTCCAGGTAGTGCCGGCCTAGCATCCCTACTTGAAGCTCACTTGAAACCTCTTTGTCCGAGGCCCGACCTGGGGGCCTCAGACTCCGCAGACCCCTACCCCCCCGCGGCAGCAACCACCACCCCCTGCCACCTACCTGGGGGTCGAGGGGAGGGCAGCAGAGGGGCCACCGAGAAGGCCCCATGGGGTGGCGCGCGGCGCGGCCCTCGCTCTCCCGGGGCGCGGGCCGCCGCCGCCGCTGCCACTGCTGCGCCGCCGACCGAGGCCCCGGGTGGGCCGCTGCCGGTCTCCACGGCCCGGCAGGGCAGCGTGCGGAGCGGCCCTCGCTCTCCCGGGGCGCCGGCCACCGCCACACGGCCGGCCGCTGCCACGGGCCAGCCACCGCTGGCCCCCGCGGCTCCGCGGCGGCTCTGGCGGCGGGCAGCACGCCGGCACAGGGAAAGGGCCGGGGGCGGGCTGCTCCCGGCCGGGCTGAGCGGGCGGATGCCGGCGCAGACGCTCTCGGCCGGCCCAGGCACTTCCCCACCACAACGGGGCGGGGGGAGGGAGGGAGCCAGCCGGGCCGAGCTGGATGCTGGGGCGGGGGTGGGCCCGGCTGTGCCGGGCCGGGAAAGGCCCCGCCCGCTGTCCATCAGGGAGAGGGAGGGCAGCAGAGGCAAGGGGGTGGGAAAACCCCACGAAGCCCACCAATGGGCTGGGGCCGGGTGGGGCCGACGGGCGTGGCCACACCTGGCTCAGGTGGTAGGGATGGCCCTGGGTGGGGGTGCATGGGACAGGGGGTGGAGCTAAAGGGGGAAGAGGGTATTTAGGAAGGCTCCACAGGCTGGTCGAGGAGGAGAAGGAAGCCGGCTGCCCTGACGTTAAGGTGTAGCCGGCTGGGTGGAGCCACGTGCTGCCTGGACTCCCAGAGCAGACAAGGGCCGCCCATTTCTGAGGCCACCTGGGGAGAGACCTTCGCACCCCGGGCCTAGCGACGGCGGCCCGACGCTCGCAGGACGGACCCGCCGAGGGGCCCCCACCCCGCGCCGCCGCTAGCACCGCCAGGGGGCACCCCAGCGCCTGACATTGTGGTGGAGAATGCAGGCACGGACCCCACTGTGAGGCGCTCGCGGTCGCACCTCCCGACCCCGCCCGGCTGGACGGGGACTCGAGCCTACCTACGTCCCGCAACCTTCCGGCCCTCCACACCGCCGCCCAACCACACCCCGGCATCGGAGTCCGGCTTAGCGATGGACCAGGCCACTGCTGGGACGATGGGCGGTCCCGGCCAGCCTACAACCCCGCCCGCGCTGGACCTCGGCCAGCTGGGCCAGTGGATGGCGGAGCAGCAAGTGCGACTCCTCCGTGACTTGACCGTGCAACAACAGGAGACGCAGGCCGCCGGACCAACGGGGCCCGCTCCAGGACTTGGGCGGGGGGCCCCCTTCCAGCTGACCAAGTTGGGCGAGAGTGACGAAATCGATGCCTATCTGGAGGCCTTCGAACGAACAGCCGAAGCCACCCAGTGGCCCCGAGACCAATGGGCGTTCATCATAGGGCCCTACTTGACGGGGGAAGCCCAGGCGGCTCTGAAGGACCTGCCGAAAGAGGAAAGTGCAGACTACGCTTGCCTGAAAGCGGCCATCCTCGACCGGTATGAGGTGACCCCGGACTCCTACCGGCAGCGGTTCCGGGCCATCACCTATAAGAAAGTCGAGCGGCCCCGAGCCCTGGTCAACGCCCTCCGCGATGCTGCCTACCGCTGGCTGCGACTGGGGATGGAAGGAGAGAAGAAGATCGTGGACCAGGTCATCTTGGAGCAGCTACTCAACATCCTCCCCCCGAAGGCCCGGCATTGGGTAGCGTGCAGCCGCCCGGGGAGCCTCAAGGAAGCCACAGCCCTCCTAGAGAATTTTACCGCAGCGGCGGACCCACGGGAGGTGGCCCAAGACCCTGGCCCGAATGTACGGGCCGGGGGACCTCCGCCTCGGCTCCAGGAAACCTCACGCTCAGGGCGCGCCAGGTCCGGGAACCGAGAGGGACCGGGCCTAAGGATGGGGCCGCCCCGGCCACCACCCCCCGGGATGGGCCGGGAGGGTGCTTGGACTCGGCCAGCGCTGGCCCCGGGGCAGGAGACCAGCCCCCGGGGGGGACGGGAGCCGGAGGAGAGGGGCCCATGTTTCAAGTGTGGCCAGCGGGGGCATTTCATCCGGGACTGCCCCCTAATGGAGTGCGACGCAGGCTGGGAAGAGTCGTACCCTGCGACGTCCCGTCCCCCGCGACCGCCCCCACTGCTGGTGATGGTTGAGGTGGCCGGCCAGCGCCTCTCTGCCTTTCTGGACAGCGGCAGTTCGGTTTCAATGATACGTACCCGCCTGCTGCCCCCAAACCTGCCAGTGCTGCGCTCAACATCAGTAGCCTGCCTCCACGGCCACTCGGAAACGTACCCAGTGGTGAGGGTCCCCCTCACATGCCGTGGCCAGACCTGGGAGGTGGAACTAGCCCGGGTGCCGGCCCTACCGTACCCCATCCTGCTGGGACGCGACACTCCGAGCTTCCATCTGCACCTCCAAGCTGCCCAAGGCCCCGATGAGGCATTGCCGTTGGAGGCTACTGCCGGTGACGACCCTGCCCGCCCAGGACGAACCCCACCACCCCAGGACTGGGCAACAGACCCAGAGTTCGTCGCCCGCCAGGCGGATGACCCCTCCCTCGGAGGCCTCCGGGACACGGTGGCGGTGAGTGAAGGGGTGGTGATGGATGCAAGACAGGCAGGACGAGTCCCCCGGGTCATCCAAGACGGGGGCGTGTGGAACCGCATCACGGCAACAAGGGGTAGCGAGGTCCGGCAGCTCCTGGTCCCACAGAGCTATCGGCCGGCGGTCCTGACTCACGCCCACGACCATAGCTGGGCCGGCCACCAGGGACCCCACAACACCCTGGCCCGGGTGTTAACCCGATTCTTCTGGCCATCGGTGTCCCAGGACGTGAAGGACCGTTGCCGGACCTGCGATATCTGCCAACGAACCTCCAGTTGCCCTCCGCTGCGGGCTCCGCTGTCCCGCTTGCCGGTAATTCACACCCCTTTCGAGAGGGTGGCCATGGACTTCATCGGGCCCTTGCCCCGGACTGCCAGGGGGTGCCGGTTCCTGCTTGTCCTAGTCGATTATGCCACCCGGTACCCCGAAGCGGTACCCCTCAGGACCATGCAAGCGCCCGGGGTGACGAGGGCCCTGGTGCGGTTCTTTGCCCAGGTGGGCATACCTTGGGAGCTAATCACGGACTGTGGCACCCCGTTTACGGCCTCCATCACCCGCCAGCTGTGCCGCACCATGGGGGTGCGGCAGATCTTTACGTCAATCTACCACCCCCAGACCGACGGCTTGGTTGAGCGGTTCAACCAGACGCTCAAGCAGATGCTGCGGCGGCTAGCCCACGACCGCCCGGCCCAATGGGACCTCTTCGTCGACCCTCTCCTATTCGCCGTCCGGGAATCCCCCCAGGCGTCCACTGGCTACATGCCCTTCGAGCTGCTGTATGGTCGCAACCCTCGGGGGATTCTGGGAGTGATGGAGGGACTGCGGGACACCCCGCCGCCCCAGCCGGGGCAGCCCGCCCCTGAATACGTCCGGGACCTGCGGGAGCGGCTGGAGACGGCCCGGACGCTGGCTGGCCAGAACCTGGAGAAGGCTCGAGCGGCGCAGAAAACCCGGTACGACCGGGGAACCCGGCTGAGAACCTTCCAAGAAGGGGACCGTGTCCTAGTCAGCCGGCGAGTGTTCGGGCCTAACCACCCCGGCGACCCATGGCAAGGGCCCTTTCCCATCAAGAGGGTACTTGGGCCCCAGTCCTACGAGGTCCAGTGTGGCCCGACCCCCCGGCAGGTCAAGTGCCTGCACGTAAACGACCTGAAGGAATGGCGGGACCATCCGCCGAGAGAGTGCCAGCTGGCAGATGACCCTTTCGACCCACCCGCCAGCGACCTCCCCTGGACCGACCGCAGACCGGAGGAGACCACTCCAGGGTTCGACAAAGCTCTGGGACCCGAGCAGCAGCAGCAGCTGCAAGACCGCTGACCAGCCTGCCCGGCTGCTTCTCCACTCGGCCGGGTCGCACGGGGCTGACCGAACACGCCATTCCCACCGCCCCGGGCCAGGTAGCGAGGGCGACCTGGAGGCCCCTGCCCCGGAAGCAGTGGGATGCGGTGGCCCAAGAGGTGAGGGAGATGTTGAGGCTAGGAGTGATCCAGCCAACCCGCAGCGAGTGGCGGAGCCCCATCGTGCTGGTCCCAAAACCGGACGGCTCCGTGCGCTTTTGTGTTGACTACCGGGATGTAAATAAAGTCGCGAAGTTCGACGCGTACCCAATGCCCCGGGCTGACATGCTCATCGACCAACTGGGAGCCGCCCGCTATCTCTCGGCCCTGGACTTGACCAAGGGATACTGGCAAGTCCTGATGGCCCCCGGGGACCGGGAGAAGACGGCATTTGCCACGCTGCAAGGGCTGTTCGAGTTCCGGGTCATGCCTTTCGGGCTGCACGGCGCGGCCGCGACTTTCCAACGGCTGGTTGACCGGGCCCTCGTGCAGTGCCAGGGGTTCGCTACGGCGTACATAGACGACATCCTCGTCTACAGCCCCGACTGGTCGTCACACCTCCAACACCTCCGGCAGGTGCTGCAGGCCCTCCGAGTCGCGGGGTTGAAGGCTAACCCCACCAAGAGCCGCCTCGGCTTCCAGGAACTGAAGTACCTCGGCTTCCTGGTTGGGCGGGGGCAGCTGCGACCCCTCCCGGACAAGGTGGCCACGTTGGAGGCATGCCCACTACCGAGGACCAAGAAACAGCTACGAGGATTCCTGGGGCTGGTGGGCTACTACGGCAAATTCATCGCCTAGTACGCCAGCCGGGCCAGCCCCCTGACTGACTGCCTCCGGAAGGACCAGCCCAACCAGATCCAGTGGACCCCGGTGCGGCAGGAGGCTTTCACGGATCTCAAGACGGCCCTGTCAGGGTCCCCGGTGCTCCGCAATCCTGACTTTGAACGACCCTTCATCCTCCACACGGACGCCTCGGACGCCAGATTGGGCGCAGTCCTGTCTCAGGAGTATGAGGGGCAGGAGCACCCGATCCTGTTTATCAGCCGCAAGCTCCAGCCGGCAGAGCGAAAGTACGCCGTCATCGAGAAAGAGGCCCTCGCCGTTAAGTGGGCCATCGGAGCCTTACAGTACTACCTCGTTAACAACCCCTTCACCCTAGTGACGGACCACGCGCCCCTTGTCTGGATGTCCCAGCTGAAGGACCACAACGCCAGGGTCTTACGGTGGTACCTGTCCCTCCTTCCTTTCAGTTTTTCGATCCGGCACCGCCCAGGAAAGCTGCACGCCAACGCCGACTTCCTGTCCCGGATGTTCGCCGACGAGGACCAGCCCGACGTCTTGCTAAGGGGGGGGTGTCCGAGGCCCGACCTGGGGGCCTCAGACTCCGCAGACCCCTACCCCCCCGCGGCAGCAACCACCACCCCCTGCCACCTACCTGGGGGTCGAGGGGAGGGCAGCGGAGGGGCCGCCGAGAAGGCCCCATGGGGTGGCGCGCGGCGCGGCCCTCGCTCTCCCGGGGCGCGGGCCGCCACCGCCGCCGCCGCGCCGCTGACCGAGGCCCCGGGTGGGCCGCTGCCGGTCTCCACGGCCCGGTGGGGCGGCGTGCGGAGCGGCCCTTGCTCTCCCGGGGCGCCGGCTGCCGCCGCACGGCCGGCCGCCGCCCCGGGCCAGCCACCGCTGGCCGCCGCGGCTCCGCGGCGGCTCCGGCGGTGGGCGGCGCACCGGCACAGGGAAAGGGCCGGGGGCGGGCCACTCCCGGCCGGGCCGAGCGGGCGGATGCAGGCGCAGACGCTCTCGACCGGCCCAGGCGCTTCCCCACCGCAACGGGGCAGGGGGAGGGAGGGAGCCAGCCGGGCCGAGCTGGATGCTGGGGCGGGGGTGGGCCCGGCTGTGCCGGGCCGGGAAAGGCCCCGCCCGCTGTCCATCAGGGAGGGGGAGGGCAGCAGAGGCAAGGGGGCGGGAAAACCCCACGAAGCCCACCAATGGGCTGGGGCCGGGTGGGGCCGATGGGCGTGGCCACACCTGGCTCAGGTGGTAGGGATGGCCCTGGGTGGGGGTGCATGGGACAGGGGGTGGAGCTAAAGGGGGAAGAGGGTATTTAGGAAGGCTCCACAGGCTGGTCGAGGAGGAGAAGGAAACCGGCTGTCCTGACGTTAAGGTGTAGCCGGCTGGGTGGAGCCACGTGCTGCCTGGACTCCCAGAGCAGACAAGGGCCGCCCATTTCTGAGGCCACCTGGGGAGAGACTTTCGCACCCCGGGCTTAGCGACGGCGGCCCAACACTCGCAGGACGGACCCGCCGAGGGGCCCCCACCCCGCGCCGCCGCTAGCACCGCCAGGGGGCACCCCAGCGCCTGACACTCTTCTACTCTCTTTTAGGTGCCAGGCCAAAATATTTTTTTTTTACCCAGGCTTTTAATTAAGAAGTTGTTCTTTACTATCAACTTGATAATCTGCTCTTTGCCTGAGAACTGTTTCATTGGGACTCTTTTAAAGTACTGCTGTTTTATGCTGTTTTTATGACATCAGCTTTTAATATTGGGCATCCTGTGCTCTGCGGACAGGCCAGGTCTGGGCTCTCTGTGGTAGGGCTGCCAGCTTGGCTGGCTAGCCTTGGAAGTGCAGATTAGAGCCTGGAGTTACAGGCAGGGAGCTTGGAGCACAGAGCTTATGCCCAATAGACAGGCTGATTGAGCAAGGAAGCCTTCTCAAGCTTTAGCCTAAATAGGATGGGTGTCAATCAGGCTCCACTGCAGTTGCTGAAGCTCTTGAGGTGGTGGTGTGTTCTGGCCAGGATCCTGCAAGGAAGTACTACTCTCAACACTCTGATCTGGATCTACAGGGAGGTTGCATAGAGCTAGTCTAGCACTTCACCTCCTTTGGGTCACCTTAGCCTGGGCCTTCTGTTCCTGCAGAGTGGGAGGAGATCCTGGAGCACTATGGGCCCAGGTGTGTGCCCTGCCTGGCAGATGCCTAGTGGTTATCTCAGAAACCAATGGCATAGGTTCACTTGCAGGTTCTGGCAGGGTGGCCTCTGGCTAGGGTTGTCAGGTCTGCTTACCCTCCTGGTGGGAGGAGGGGAACCCAACAGTCACCTTCTGAATGTCCTCATGTATGCACTCCTGGCCTGACACAATGGTGTCACTTCCAGGAGTGACATCATTGTGCAGGCCCCAGGAGCAGTCCCACACTTTGCACCGTTTGGGGCTCAAAGCAACCTAGCATGAAGCGTGGGAGTACTCCCGTGGCCTGTGCAATAACATCCTTACTGGGAGTGATATCATTGTGCTGTGTGAGAAGCGTGCCACAGGAGGCCCATTCCCCTGCCTTCCCCCCTCCACTGGACAGGTGAATGGTGGTGGGGAGGGGGAGGCTGGCAGTGGGGGATCCCCCACCCCCACCAGGGGAGTGGCAACACTACCTCTGGCAATGCTGGAGCTTTGTCAGGTGATACCTCTGCAGCATCAGCGCCCCCCTCCCCATCTCACTGGTCCTCCTTATTCTCTGGCCTTGGGTTCTCAGGCTGTCCCTCTGAGCCCTCCAAGTCAGATTGTCTGGGCTCATCTGAAGGCGAGTCAGAGGGGAACACTGTACTGGGTTTGTAATGGTTAACAACTTCTATTGTGAAATTTTAAAATCAAACCAGGTTTGATTCCCCACTCCTCCACTTGAAGCCATCTGGGAGACCTTGGGTCAGTCACAGCTTCTAGGAGCCCCACCCACCTCACAGGGTGTTTGTTGTGGGGATAATAATAATAATAACATACTTTGTAAACCACTCTGAGTGGGTGTTAAGTCATCCTGAAGGGTAGTATATAAATTGAATGTTGTTGTTGTTGTTGTTGTTGTTGGTAGTAGTAGTAGTAGAAGAAGTAGTAGTAAGTTATCTCAAGCAGGTTATCTGGTTCACATGGAGGAGCAGCAAAAAACAACATGGGGATTTTCAAGTTGAAATTCAGAAGGATCCTGAGAAAAATATCACCCTCTCTGGAGGCAGCACCAAGGTGGGGATGAGCAGGAAATTAAGTTTCTCTTCTCACTTCCTTTTCTCTTGTTTTAAATTACAATGAATTGCTGTTCAGGAAACTGCAAATTCACGTCATTCCAGGGACCGGTTCAAAGTCTGCATATTGTTGTTGTGGATGTGTTTGGGTTGCAAATCTCCTGGTGGGGCCTTGGGATCTTCCACAATTATCTTTGGAAGCAGAAGTCAGTATCTGTTTCTGTGAATAAAGTGTCGCGAGCATGCTCTTTGAAGGCAGAACTATCCCTAATTAGCACGCAAAAGTGAGCAGTAATTGATGAGTATAGAATACTGGTTAAATATGATGGATTTCCAACAAAATGTTTCATCCATATTAATCACTCATCTTACATGATGAGAATTCAGGGGAAAAGAACACGTTAATCCGCTCTTATTCCTACCATGTACCTCCAATTTACCGTTGTTTCCATTTGCGTTCTTTTTGCAGGTGCTCGCTAAATAGGCTGTACTACAGTAACGTTCTGTTAAAAAAAATCAACATGCAAACCCTGGAGGGACAGATATTGTTTGCTGTGTGGTCCAACAAGCCAATGAGTTCAGCAGGATTTGAGAGATTTTCCTTTTATCCCCAGAGGCAAAAGAAGAGGGGGTTGAGTAAAGGTTAAGGTACCTGCCTGAGGAATTCTGTTGCTAATTTGTTTTCCCTCTAGCCTGCTTCAGGAATTTCATTGCTAGTATTTTCTTTGACAGCCATGGGAAATCCTGTCTTACCATTGTATTCCTGTGAATTCTGTTACATTTTAGTTATTCAGTCCAACCCTTCAACAACTATCAGAATGTTCCTGAGAATTCAGGTTTTGCTCCTAGCGGGGCACAGAGGTAGAGGAACTGTGGTTCAATGGAAGCGCAATTTAGCATGCACTTTGCATGCACAAGGTCCCCGTTAAAAGGATCAGATTGTAGATAATATAGAAATCCTTTGTCTGTCACCCTGGAGAGTGGCTGCCAATCAGAGTAGATAGTACTGACCTGGATAGACCAATAATCTGACTCAGTATATGGCAGCTTCATATGTCCAGATATTTAGCCCTTATCATGAATCTATGGTTGACTGGTGGTACCTGTTGCTTTTATTCACTGATAAATGCTCTCTGCATATGTTCAAAGTATCTTTCTTTCTTTGCTGTCATTCAGCTTGGTCATTCCATGACTCCAATTTCTCTAAACTCAGGTCTTTGGATACTTACTCTGTCTTCAGGAGGACTTAGGGAACCCGCACACTGTTTTCAAGTCCATCTTCCAGAGCTAGATCTTCCTTCATATTAAACTCCTTCCAAAGATTTACTGGTATGGTGATGCGGAGGACTTCATTGAGAAATTTCACTATGGAAACTATCTTAGCATCCCTTAAAATTCCTAAGGAGGATCCTTCAGTTTCATCTTGAGTTTCATTTTAGGGAAAGAGGAAACAGTGGCAAACTCCAATGCAATCCTGCAGGACTATGGGCCAAGCTACAAGTGACAAATGACACTTGAACAGCAAGTGTATTTCTCCCTGTTCACTTGCCCTCCACTCAATCCACTTGCCGTTCAAGTGTCATTCGTCATGTGTAGCTTGGCCCTAAAATAAGTGAGCAACTCCCCCACTCCCATCCCAACACCCTCCACTGGACTTCAAGATGGTAATAAGCAGAGATTGAGGGCCAAGCTACAAGTGATGAATGACACTTGAACAGCAAGTGGATTGAGTGGAGGGCAAGTAAACAGGGAGAAATACACTTGCTGTTCAAGTGTCATTCATCACTTGTAGCTTGGCCCTGAGTATGTGTATGTGGCGGGGGAAGAGAGCAGGGGCGGATCTACATTTTGGGGGCCCTGAAGCTTAAACTGTTATGGGGGCCCCTTTGCAATCAGCAACAATAGGGCAACATCCAATAAGGTCCAAAGGGCTTTGCTGACCTTGCAAGGACTTCAAGGCCCTAATGGCAGAAAACAGGGTGGTGGGGTGTGGATCCCTTGAAAATGGGCCATACAGTGAGCCCCTTCCCACCAGCAACAAGGTCTAGGTAACCACTGTTATCTTCTTCAGTGGGGATGCCCCATGGCAGATCACCACAAATTTTTAAAAAGTGTAACCACTACAGCTCAGATTTCGATTAAAATTGCTGTACTGGGTTATCTCACATGTCAAAGTCACTTGTGAGAATAAAAATTCCTTGGAAGTTTCCAAGAAGTAACTCCACTAATTTCCAAGAAGTAACTTCACCTTTGTTTTAAAAGATGTCTAATAATTGCACAGGTTACCAACATTTATCTGCAATAATCCAAAGCAGACCTTGAAACAAGAAGATCTGTGCAGGCCTTCCCCCACCCTTATGGTACTGTTGCTGCTTCTTGGGCCAGGCTGAACTACTAGGCTGCTGGGAACAAGCAGCCCACTTTAGAAGAAGCTACAACCCTGAGCACGCTCCTTTTTGAGGTCAGTATTAAGTACTTCAACCCATTGGTTTATGATTCTATCTCTAAAATAGCCTTATTTTAATAACAAACTCCATTAATTTTTCTTGAAAAAATCACTCTTTTAAAAAAAAAGTTGCTTCAGGGGCTCTCTGGGATTCAGGGCCCTGAAGCTTAAGCTTCATTAGTTTCACAGTAGATCTGCCTCTGGAAGAGAGAATGACTGTTGAAAGAAGAGCTGTACAACACCCCCCTACACACACCTATCTAGTGCTTTTAGACTTAAAGGCAAGCTTTGAGTCACACCCCTAAGTTAGAGTTTCCCTGGCAACCTAGATAAATTGCTCTGCCTTTACAGCTGTTTGGTCACAATCTGTATTTGAGGAAGTGGTTCTCCTGCTGTTGTATCTATTTCTGTCCGGAGACTCCTTTCCTTGCCAAGTTATTAGGTGGTGAAGATCTCAAGTAAGTTTGTATTACCATAGCCTTCTCCTTAATGGGACAAAGAGAGGCCTCCTTTCTTCCATCTAGATCTACTGGCTTGAACTTTGAGATCAGTGGGTGATGTTTTCCTGCTGAAACCTGTATCAGGATGGCAGCAACTTATAGGTGGGCTTCTCAGCCGTGACACCCAAGTAGGGCTTCCAAATCTGGGTTATGAAATTCCTGGAGAGTTGAGGATGAGCCTGAGAAGAGGGGGTTTCAGGAGGGATGGGACCTCCACAGGGTATAATGCCTCAGAGCCCACCTTCCAAAGCAACAATTTTCTCTAGTGGAAGTCTGGAGATCAGCTGTAATTCTGTGAGTTCTCCAGGCCCCTCCAGGATGCTGGCAATCATACCCCCTGTCACTGGATTCCTGCTCCCTGGAGGAATGTCTGTCCAGACTTTTTGAGGAACGTCACTGAGGAAGAAATCACTTTCCTATGAAGAAAACTCAGAAGTGGTGCCATTTTCCTGGGACACATCCCAAGAAAAAACAGCCCATTCGGGTGCCGGTGCAAACCATGCACGCTGCAGGATGCTCTTTGCCTCCTTGAATGGAGGAGGAGACAGCCCAGTTTCCCAGACGTCTGGTTCTTTGGGGGGGGGAGCCTGCAGCCTGTTCAGGTGGCTCTGTCTGCCCCCGGCTGCAGTCTTCTCAAGTGCTTGGCCCATCCTCCTCATCCTGTTTTGGTGCAGGATTAGCTGGCTGCTGTATTCAGAGCCAGGTAGGAATTTTTTTCCCTTTCACCCAGACTGGCGCAGGGTGCGGGGTTTTTTTCATCTACCTTGCACCTTTTCCAAGGTTGAGTTAATTGGCCTGGTGATGCTGGTTAGTGACGTCATGGGCGGGATAGAGGTGGAAATAGGGAGCAGGCCGGTGTGTGCCCTAGGTGCTTCTCCATTGATGAGGAAGAGGGGTCTGTCAGGAGCGGATGGTACTGCTTGAGACGGCTGCCATGCTGTGTGGGCAGACTGCCTTGGGGAACTCTGTGTGCAAGTCCTTCCCTCACTGCTGTACAGTTGAAGTTTAGGAGCTTGAAAGGGGAGATCCAGTTTGCCGGCTGACTGGGTTGCAGCCATCCACCAGGATGACTCACACCTGGGGCTTCGGAGCTTGCCCAAACAGGTCAAGGCAAAGTGGGTGACTACGTGGCTGGACCTGTGCCACTAGTTGCCCTTGCTGCTGTTATTAGTTGCTGTTCCAGGTTAATGTTAATTAATAAAGTGGCCCTTAGTTCCCGGCTTGGTGTCTGTCTCTTCATTCCAACTGGGGTGGCAAAACAGCTTTCGTGAGCGTAGCTTAAAAAATAAGATCTTTCTTTTCTTATTAGTAGGGATAGGAAGCCTTTGAGTGAACATCAGTCCAGGCAGACTGGAGCAACTTGAGCAACTCGATTTGAATGCCCCACTATTTTATTCAGCTCACCATTTAGCAAGGTATGGTTTGGCCTCTTCATGAATTTTACTCTCCCCAATCCTGCCCTGTGAATGGCTGAGATGGCAAACTGATTTTTGCATGAGACTTTTGACATACTGTATCTCTTTGTGACTACCCTGAAGAAAACAAATTGAAATTGAAAGAACTATTCTGGTTTACCTGTCTGTAGCTAGAAGAAGAGTTATAAGGAATCACAAGATAACTTGGACCCTTGGATTTCTCAATATATTTATGAACATTTATTACCTCTTGTAAAATACGTTTTATTCAACATGATTTTTACTGTAATAATGATGTTGAATACAAACGGTATGAATTTATATTGAATTTCATAGAAATATTTATTACATTGTTATTTATTGCATAGTATTCTGAGATATTAATAGGCACTGGCACCTTTGAGATGTTCTAACTGTGGTAATAGGATAATCATATCTATCTCTGTTCATTGTTAGCACTTGCACTTTAAATACTGAAGATTCTTTGATTGTACATTGGAGTAGCTGTTATTCTTCTCAGTTTGATAATTAGCCAGAGGATGCTCCAATCAGGGGATAAACAACTATTGGTGGTCCCTGGCTCCAGGGAGGCCTGCCTGGCCTCAGCCAAAGCCAGGGCCTTTTCGGTCCTGGCTCCAACCTGGTAGAACTCTCTGTCTAGTGAGACCAGGGCCCGGCAGGATTTATTATCCTTCTGCTGGGCCTGTAAGATTTACTATCCTTCTGCCAGGCGTATGGTTGGGGGTAGGCTAGGCCTCCACTGGCCTAATGGAGGAGAAGAAAGAAGATCGGATCCTTCCCATTAGAGGCACACACCTTCTAGTTTTTCAAATGGGAGGCTTCAGTGACAAACTAGCTGAATGCTGCCATCTGTATATTTTAAATTGACATTTTATTGTATTGTTCTGGCTGGTTTTAATTTTAATCTGTTTTAAGGTGTAAATTTTATTAGAAGTGTTTTATAAATGTAATCCCCCCTGACCCTGCCTGTGCAGGGCGGAATAAAAATTGAAATAAATAAATAAGTTTTATTTTTTTTTCTTTTTCTATTTTTTTTATTAATGCATCACATATTATTACATTTCAATACAATCACAGTTCTCCTATGATACATCTTTTACCCCTTTTGTAACCCTCCCCCCCACAAGGTGGCCATCCTATAACTACAAATTAAATTTTTAGCCACGAGCACATTTTTTCCAATTTTCCAAATATAGTTGTATTGGCTTCTCCATTATATACCCATTGAAAATATACAGACCATTTCTCTTTTATCTCCTCCATTTTTCCATCCCATGCCTTATCTTTTTTTAAACATTCCAACATATCCGATTGAATATATTCATACAAGTAATCATTCCATCTTTCTTAGGTCCATTTTAACTTCTCCTTCCAACCGTATGCAATCACTGCATGTGCAGCTAGTATCATTGCTTTGAAAATATCCTGGTTTTGTTTCTCAATTCTAGTGTTTCCCAATACACCCATGAATAATAGATCTACATCTATATTGAGGTTGACCTTACATACCAATGCTATTTTTCCCCGTACCTTGTCCCAAAAATCTATGACCTTTGGACACTCCCACCATAAGTGGGAGTACCACCCTTCTTTTGCATTGCAATGCCAGCAGTTAGGTTTCATCCCTTTAAGCATGTATGCCAATTGGGAAGGAGTTCTATACCACTTCATGATAATCTTTCTTTCAAGTTCTCTATACTTTTCTAGCTTAATTGCCTTCAAATTCACCATTAACTTATTAACCTCCTCAGAAGTTATTTGTTTTTCTTTATTCCATTTATTTTTTAGAGTTCTAAACATAAACTCCTTATCCCTCACCAATTCAAGGTAAATTTTCCCTACCAGCCCTTTCTTTATTTCATCCACATATAATGCGTGTTCTATATTATTGTCTTCCCTTTTAATAGCTTCTTTATATTTATCTTGTTTAATTAAATTGTGTAACCCCATTAAATTTAACCAATATCTTTCCCCCAATTTTTGATTCAATTCCTGAAGTGGTAACAAATCCCCTTGACCATTATACATGTCCTTCACTCTAGTTATACCTTCTGCCTTAAGATCTTCCCAAAATTTCGGGTTCATCTCCTTCTCCCAGATATACTTAAGTGGAGTCCATTTTGAGTTCTGTGGCATCATAGCCGTTTTCCACCTCTTCCAAGCAATCAAGGCTATTTTTCTTGGGCCCTTTGCTTGTCTTATCTCCTTCTGCAGATCTCTAGTATAAATTCCATAACTACCTGCTCCCTTATTGATTGCAGATTCAAATCTTACCCACTTATCCCCTTTCCTCCATTCTAGCTCCATCAATGCTTTCAACTGAAATGCATCATAATAAGCTTGCAAATGTGGGAGTCCCCATCCTAAATCATCTTGGGGCATATATACCAATTTTTTTGAGATTCTTGCTTTTTTTCCGGCCGAACACCCAATTTTTAATATTTTCATCCCATTTCCCTATATCTTTCTGGTCAAGTTCTATTGGGAGTACCTGAAGTAGATATAACATCTTTGGTAATATAAACATTTTAACTGCTCTAATTTTCCCTAAAATACTCAAATGTTTATTCTTCCAATCCTTCAATTTCTTTGTTATCTTTGTCCAAACCTTATTATAATTGATTTTTTGTAGCTTCTCTATGTTTCTAGTAAGATATACTCCTAAATATTTAATTTTACTTACTCCTGAATTCATCCCCGTTAGAACTAATATCTCTCTTTTAGTTTCCCTATCTACGTTAAGAAACATTATTTCAGATTTTTTAATATTGACACCAAGCCCCGAGCTTGACTTGAAATCTTCTAAAATAACTAACAGTTCTCTTATTGCCTGTAGTGGATTACTTATTGTCAGCAGAATATCATCTGCAAAAAGATTTAACTTAAGTTCTTCCTTACCTATTTGAAATCCCTGAATTCTACCACTATTTCGAATCCTGTCTGCTAGGGGTTCCATTGCTAATGCAAATAGCATCGGGGATAATGGGCAACCTTGCTTCACTCCTCTCTGGATTGAAATTTCTCTAGTATGTCTATCGTTTATTCTAATAACTGCTTTACCACCCCTATAAATTTCCCTTATAGTATTTAGGAACGGTCCAGTAAAACCAAATTTCTCCAATACCTGCATTAAATAATTATGATTTAAGGTGTCAAACACCTTATAAAAATCTAATTTTAGCAGAGCTAGGGTTTTCTTTTCTTTACCAAACAAAACATTTAATATATTTCTCAATGGATGGGCTATAAATCTATTCTTGACAAAACCATATTGATCTTCCTTAACTAGTTTTGGTAAGTGTTTTTCCAATCTATTAGCTAGAACTTTTGCAAATATTTTGTAATCTTGATTCAATAAACTAATTGGCCTATAAGAATTTGTATCTAAAGGGTCTCTCTGGAGTTTTAGAATTGGAAGGATCTCAGCTTTCTTCCATGAATCTGGCATTTTACCTTCTTTTAATATATAGTTAAATAATCTTTGCATTTCTGGTATCAGTAACTCCGCCATTTCTTTATAATATTCTGCAGTGAATCCGTCTAAACCAGGGGATTTTCTATTTTTTAGACCCTTTAATACTTCTGCTATTTCCTCTCGTGTGATATCTTTATTCAGGCTCTCCCTCTGTTGTCGTTAAATTGTTTTCTAACTGTTCATCAAATTTTTGATTTTCTCCAGTTTTAAATAACTGTTGATAAAATTTAGCAAATTCCTCTCTTATCTGAGTATTTTTAAAAAGCTGTTTATCCCCATCCCCCTTGATGCATCCAATTTTTTGCTTTTCCTTCCTTGTCTTTAAGTAATTGGCCATTCTTTTCATTGTATTTATATTGATTCTGTGATATTCATTTTTCACTAATATTTCTTTCTTCCACATAGATAAAGAGTCTAAATTCTCTAGTTCTTTTTAAAGTTTTTTTAGGAGTTCTTGAGTCTGTCTACTGTAATTTTCCTGCAATTCTTTTTGTTTTTGTATAATTTCACTTACTTTCCTGCTTCTTTCCTTATTGTTTTCCCTTCTAATTCTAATTTCTTTAGCAATATAAAATCCCCTTATGACTGCTTTAGCAGCATCCCAGAGCACTTCTTCCGTAACTGAGTTCCTATTTTCTCTAAAATAGAGCTCTATATCTCTTCTTAAATCCATCCGATCCTTCTCTGTTAACGGCATATTAGCCTTATATTTCCAAATATTTTCTTTCTGGTCTTCGCTTAATTTGAGTTGCGCTATCAAAGGGGCATGATCCGAAATCCATATAGGTTCAGTTATTGTTTTCACCACCTCCGTCTCATTTGTTTCCTTTATCAAAATATAGTCTATATATGAAAAAGTCTTAGATCTATTAGAAAAATATGTAGGTTGTGGTGTTTTCCCTCCATAAGTAAATGCGTCCTTCAATTTCCATTTCTTAAGTTTCAAAGTTTTACTTTTCTTAAAGTCATAATTAACATCTCCTGCTACAACCAATTCCCCTTCGTAGAAATTCTGTAATTTCTGAAATACCTTGTTTAAAAAACTTACTTGACCTGTATTTGGTGCGTATATAGAAGCTATTGTGAACTTCCTGTTGTTCAGCTTGAATTTCAAAAAAACATATCTCCCTTCTGAATCAAATATTTGATCTAATACTTGTATCTTTAAACCTGAGTGTACAAGGATAGCTACCCCTCTTGCCTTTTTAGTTCCTCTTGCCTCCACCTTTGTTTGCCATAATGGGGAATTCAGCAAAGGTTTCTTATTTTTTTTGCCTTTATGGGTTTCCTGTAGGCATACTATATTTATTCCCTGTTTTTTGATCAAATTTTTTAATCTGTACCTCTTTAGATCTGAAGCCAATCCATTTATATTCAAAGAAAGTAATTTAATTATCTCAACCATTCTCTTTTGTAAATTTGATATATGTGTGCTCATTTATGTCCTTTCTTACTTTGATGGTCACCCCCATTCCCCTTCCCCCTTCCCGAAGAGCCTCCCCTAAGGGGTATACAAGTGACATACGCCACCTGACCTCTTCGTTGCTTAATTGAGGGTCGCGTTCCCATCCCCTCCTCCCTTATTATTTAGTTTAAGCATGTTTCAATAGAAGCCACCTTACTTATTTCATATTTTATCCATTCACAAGGAAAAAATCAAAAATAAATAAATAAGTTTGAAAAATATACTTTTGATGGCCATTGTCATTAAATGCAGATGTAAACGTAGGTTTGATTTGATTTTTCAAGGTACATGGTAATATTTTTCTTAGTTTTCATGGCTATTTTCTTTTCCATTGATCTGGGTTTCATGATACTCTAACAGTATCAGTTCAGGCAGACTGGAGCAACCTGAGCAACTGGATTTGAATGTCCCACTATTTCATTCAGCTGACCATTTAGCAAAGAACGGTTTGGCCGTTTTATGCATTTTATTCTGCCGGCACATAAGCAGTTCTTATCATGAACTGTACTATCAACCACATTACCATGCTCGCACAAAACCAGAACATTGCAATCAAATGCACTCACCCAAATATTTACAAATGAATATGTTAATATGTGGTCCTGAGAATGAGTGGAGAAAAATCAATCAAGTGGCATAGAGCATTTTAATTTCCCCAGTCTTGTAGATGAACATTTTAGTGAAAATAAAAGTGGTGCATCAGCCCTGCATTTCTTTATTACTTTTGCAAACCAATGTTTAAGCAATTGCTTGAGAAAACTCTCTCTCCATGTGTGAGTATGCCTCAGTTCCTGGAAAATGTATATTTGTGCTGGGACATAAAATTGGTTTTGTAGAATATTGAACTGCAACTTTAGCTGATCTAAGATATAAAAAAGGCATTTTCGCTGACTTTTAACAAAAGAATAGACTAGCTTGGTTTATCTTTTTTTTCCATTACATTTTCCTAAGCATATAAAGCATTCTGTGCAATGTATACTGTAGTCAAACACAACTTTACAATCAATGTTTCTCATTCTGAAAGAAACAAATGACAAATGGAGAATATATCCATCTCCGACTCTGCCCCGGATGTATTGGAGTGTGCCTTCGAAGCTGTGAGTGGGAGATTGAAGCAGAGTCAGTTGAAACGAAATCCCACAAAGATGGAGGTCCTGCATGTGGTCAGGGGTCCATGGGCACAGGACTCCGGGTCCCCGCTCTTGATGGAGAACCGCTTGCACTGGTTTTGAGAGTTAGGAGCCTGGGGGTGATCCTGGATGCCTCCTGGACCGGCAGTGATCCAAGCAACGGTCACCTCTAGATTAGACTACTGCAATTCACTCTATGCAGGGCTTCCCTTGAGCCTTATCCAGAGGCTACAGCTGGTTCAAAATGCAGCTGCATGAGTGATTACAAGAGTCCTTACTGGGGAACATATAACACCTATATTACACCAGCTGCATTGGTTACCAGTTGAGTACCGGGTCTGGTCCAAGGTTTTGGTAAAGCCCTATGCAGACTGGGCCCAACATATCTGTGAGACCGCCTCTCGCAATATGTATTCCAGAGGACACTTCGTTCTACAAATAAACAACTTTTGGTGGTCCCTGGCCCAAGGGAGGCTCGCATGGCCTTGACCAAAGCCAGGGCCTTTTTGGTCCTGGCACCGGCCTGGTGGAACTCTCTGTCTGATGAAACCAGGGCCCAGCGGAATTTATTATCTTTCCGCTGGGCCTGTAAGACAGAGATGTTCCACCAGGCATATGGCAGAGGCTACTGAAAAGATCTGTCCACCACCCTGTATACATATTGGCTGTGCCTGAAATGCAGTATTTTACCATCGCCATCTTGAGGAGAAGTTTTATTGTATACAATTGTTTTAATTTTACTGTAATGTTTTATCTGTTTTAAATTGTATTTTATGTAAACTGGAATGTTGTACTCCACCCTGAGCCTGCCTGGTGGGGAGGGGGGACTAAAAAATCTAATATAATAAATAAATAAATTTCCATACACATATCTTTATGCCCTGTTGCTTTCCCGCATACTTTGAAATATCTAATGTGGTCATTATAAGAAAAAAACTGCCCTGGATAAATCATTAGTTTAGATTATAGGAACTCAGCCTTCTGTGTACTTAGGAGTAAGCTGATTGAGCTAAGTGAGATTTACCTTTGAGTAAACACTCATAAGTGCAGCCTACCCACTACGCAGAGGCTATTTTATGGTCTTGTAAGCTACATACCTATAGATTGTTCTTTCATGTTAAAAATATATTAACTATTTATATTACTAGTTTCATTGTATATGGGCCTTTTAATATGCGTATATATGCTGCATTACTTCAGTGTGTGTGTGTGTATGGAACTGTAAATAAATAAATAAGTACCTGGATTGCCCAGGAGAGCCTGATCTTGTCAGATCTCAGAAGCTAAGCCGGGTTGGCCTTGTCTAGTAATTGGATGGGAGACCATCAACAAAGACCAAGGTTGCAGAGGTGGGCAATGACAAATCACCTCTGTTAGTCTCTTGCCATGAAAACCCCACCAGGGGTTGCCATCAGTCAGCTATGACTTGAGGGCAGGATTTCTATACAGCTGTGTGTATAGCTGTAAAGCTATATATATATAAAGCTACAGTATGTCTTAGTCCTGAAATGTATTTGTTTTACTGATCTATGGTGATTTCTCATCCTTAGATTGTTTCCTGTCCTTTTGAACTCATTTCCTATTAACTCTTTGCCCTTGAACACCTAAGCCATTCAGATAGTTTCAGGTGGGTAGCTGTGTTGGCCTCAACTAGAAAAGTAAGATGTGAGTCCAGTAGATCTTAAAGATCAACAAGATTTCCAGGGTACAAGAGTTCAAGAGTCACACCGTCTATCTGATGAAGGGAGCATGTGCATGTTATGTGTGCATGGTTGTATACAGAGCCTACACATTTTAGATTTAGCCAACTTTGTACATAATCATACAGAACCTATTTATTTATGTAGAAAAGTTTAGGCCACCTTTCCAGGAATCTTCTCACGTTGGGTTACCAAACACACACACACACACACACACACACACACACACACACACAGCATTGAAAGATATTGATTAAAATCTAGCATTGAAGACTCAACTCATAGATCATAAAAGCAGACTACTGTCAACTTAAAATAACAATTTCCAGACTTAAGTGGTATTAAAATCAACCCCTTGATTAAAAGTCTCAGAAATGGGCTGATAGGCAGAGGAGGAAGGCATACTTATCCTTTCCCATTCACTAATTCTCACTATGCCCCTTTTACATTGACATTTTAACATGGTTATCCATTGCTATCTTGACTTCGCGTGAAGCAATGTGGGAGCAGCAATTTCAAACAGTATTTACATCTGTTTATGAACTGTATGTGAATCACTTTGGCCATTTCAAACAGCACCACTTTTTCTGGTGTGAGAAGTGGCTACTGCCCATCCCACCAGGCCATCAGGACTTTTGGATTTTTTAAAAAAAATTGACAAAAAAATGCTATAGCACTTTAGTGTTGTAACAAAAGGAGTAACAGGTTCTCTGAATTCCCAGATATCTTTTAAAATAAAAGTAAGTTTCTATCCCTTTCCCTTATGGAAATATAAGGGGAAAGGCATATTTCTGCAGCAGAAGGGGATTTTTTTTTTAAATGATAGCTGGGAATACAGAGGTCCTGCTCACCTATTGTTACAATGCTATAGTGCTATTCTATATACATTTTTTTAAAAAAAGAATGCACTATGATTGAGAGGGCAAATAAAAAAGTGGCACTGTCAAAAGCTCTACAGTAGACATGGCCACGAATGGGAAAAAAATGAACCAGCTGGAACTTTAAAGCATATCAGTATCTGTTCTGCTTCCCATGTTTGCAGAAGTGTGGTCATTCCCTGCTGGCTTTAAAAGCCAGGAAAGGGCTAAAGGGCTGGTTTTCCCTACCTCCTTTGGGGTATTAACACACTCTCTTTTTTTTTACAAAGGCAGGAAAGTGTAGCAATGTTGTAACATTGTAACATAGCAACATTGCAATATTGTAACATTACTTCACTTTCCTGCTGGATTTAAAAGCCAGGAAAGGATTAAATAGCTGCTTTTCCTTTTCTCCAAGGCATGTTTCAGACTTTGCAAAGAGAAAAAAAAACAAGTGTTTTGCACAGCCCTTTGGAAACAAAGTGGCAGGGAAGCTGCTGTTGCAGGAAAGGATTAAATAGTTGCTTTTCCCTCATTCCATGCCTTGGAATGAGGGGAAAGCAATTATTTAATCCTTTCCTGGCTTTTAAAGCCAGGAGGAAAGTGCAGTAATGTTACAATGTTGCAATGCTACAATGTTACAACATTGCTACACTTTCTTGCCTTTGGGGGAAAAAAAGAGAGAGTGTGCATATCCCAACGGAGGAAGGGAAAACGAGCCATTAACCCTTTCCTGGCTTTTAAAGCCAGCAGGGAATAAGCAAACGTCTGCAAACATGGGAAGCAGAACAGATACTGATATGCTTTAAAGTTCCAGCTGGCATTTGAAAGCAGCAACACTTTTCTTGCATGCAAGAGACTGTTGCTCCTTTCAAAAACAGGCACTTTTTTCAGCTCATGAGGGATTCCCCTCCCATCAGCTGAAAAGTGGATGGGTGCAAACCTCTACTGCAGAAAGCTCATCTCTGGTTGCCTAGGAAACAGATTGATCGGTGCCAGGCTGTCTGCAGTGACGAACCAAAAACGAATCAGCCTAAAGTTCGTCCCAGTTCATCAGAAATGTGTTCCAATGAACTGCAGGTTTGTGACAAATTTTGGTTCCTATTTCAGTTCGTGCCCATCTCTACTCTATAGACATTCAAAACTACTCAAAAGCAAATGGGGAGCACACTGAAAGCTTAAGAAATGAAAAAAAGAATTTAAAAAAATGCTCAGCCTCACATAGCAAATGGAACACAAGCAGCTTTGCCTGAAAAGGTAGAAAAAATGTTAACAACTGGCAGCCAAACTGGTTGTGTCTGAAATGGCACAAAACTAGCAACCAGCAGCCAAAATGGTTTACAAAGTCTGTGTGAAAGGGGACTATAAATAGGGCTGCATATTGTGTGAGCCAGATCACAGTTAGACCTAGCAACAATTGTTACAGTGGGAGCATTATTTTTAATTCATGCTGAGACCCCTGTGCCTTTCACATATGCTTCCTCAGGGGGATCTGTAAAATATCATAGCCTTCTCACTATGTTACACATTCTAATATTTTATACATCTCCCTAATGAAGTTTATGAGACATTTATGGGTCTGAGTGAATTAAAATTAATTCTCCCACTGCATCTTTCTCTTTCTTTCTTTCTTTCTTTCTTTCTTTCTTTCTTTCTTTCTTTCTTTCTTTCTTTCTTTCTTTCTTTCTTTCTTTCTTTCTTTCTTTCTTTCTTTCTTTCTTTCTTTCTTTCTTTCTTTTTCTTTGTCTCTCTCTGTCTCATTTTTTCTTGGGGCTTAGCTAGACCCAGCCTAAATTAATAAGTGAACTGTGAAGAAGTGGATGTAAGATAAATGAATTCTATTGAGTGCAACTGTAATTTGGGACTAGTGTTATTATTGGAAGGGGAATTTCTTTTTCCAAAATTCACTTTTTAGATGTAGCCATTGATTCCTCTTACTCTCTTTTGAAAGAAGAACTTCTCTTTGATGAGAAATCCATGTGCCCTTTTGTTAGTTCAACACTTGCAGTTGTTTTAGTTTACATGCCCCCAGGGTGGTGCTCCAGCAGGAGGACTGGAAGGTTTGGGGAGATGTTGCCTGCCTCTGAGCATCTACAAAGTAAAATTCTAAAATTTTGCAGCACATCCCTTCCTGCCCCTCCTTTCTTTGAATTTATCTTTCATCAAACAGAACTGTTTAGAAATTGATTCCTAAATCCTAAAAAGAAGAAAAGAAACAGATTGTTGGATTTCCAGAAGAAATGAACAAGAAATCTTAATAACTCTATTTGGGGCACAGTAACAAAAATGTTCCCTTTGCCAGGCTCAGAGGTTCAGCCCCCATCCTAATAGAATATACCCAGAATATGAGGACAATGCGGCCATACACGGCAGCCACACAGCGGTTTTGGCCGTAGGGCTGAAGTTTGCCTCCTCGGATGGAGGAGGAGAGAGAGCCTTTCCCGGTCATCTGGGTCTTCGCAGCGGGGGGCGGAGTCTGCACCCTCTGGTGTCGCTGCCCTCCTCAGCCTCAGTCGCTCCGAGTGATCGGCCCACCCTCCTCTCCCTGTTTCAGTGCAGGATTAGCCGGTTGCTTTATTTGAGCCAGGTAGGAATTTTTTCCTGTTTTCTCTGATTGGCACAGGTGGGGAGCAGGGTTTTTTTGCCTACCTTGTACTGAAGCAGAGGTTTGAGGCATTTTAGGTGTGGTGCCCTGTAGGCTTCCCTTGGCAGGAGAAAGTTGGGAAATAGGGAGCGGGCTGGTGAGCACCCCTTTGGCAATTCCCCATCGGTGGGGAAATGGGGTCTGTCAGGAGGGATGGTATGCTTCATGGCTACCACCACCTGTGCACACTGCCTCCAGGGAACCCCAGGTGCAAGTCCTTCCCTCATGCTGTACGGCTGAGGCTTTAGGAGCTTGAGGGGGGAACCTTTTGCCTGGCCGGCCGGGCCAAGGCCATTCTATGAATGGATCTCGCCTGGGGCAGCGGGGCTCGCCCAGACAGGTCAAGGCAGTGGTCAAAGATGACCCCGTGGCTTGACCTGCACCGCTTAGTGTGCCCTTCCTGCAGTTTAGAGTTGATGTTGTGTTTAATAAAGCGGCCATTTATACCAATGCTCTGTGTCTGTCTCATTCTTCCAACTGTGGAGGCAATGTTGCAGTGGAAGCAAGACTTGCCCATCAGTGTTCAGTGTACAAGTTATCTTCACGTGCACACACCAACACACTCTCCCAATCACAAAACATTTTTCCTTGTTTCCGTAAGTTACATTGGAGGATGAACTGAACCAGCACTGCAGAATATGGGTTATGGAAAAGTTTAAACAGGTGCTTTATGGGTAACCAAATAATTAAAGAAAGGCTAGATAGGTAATTCTATAAAGTTCTCGATAATAGTAACAAGGCTTGAAAAGTAAAACAAATGGAGGAAAAGACACGACTTCGTCATTCTGCAGAGTGTTTTCTGTTTTGCATAGCTTTCTATTCCTCCATGCCAGGGTGATATGCACATTGAGGATCCCCTTCTCCTATACAAATACTGCTTTTAAAGTAGGATGATTGTCACATATAAAGCAGCCCTTGTGGCTTTGCAGTAATGAGAGATAAATTATACATTACCCATTATAGGTGTTTCTGTTAAAAGCTGTGGCTGGTTGGATAAAACTGTATTATTTATCTTGTCTTTGCTGTAGAGGTGAAATCATTTTGTAGTACTGTGTGAACAACCTTTAACAGGTGTTGTTAACGGGTGTGAAAAAAGTATGTTGACATCTTGTACAATTTCCTCTGACTTCTGGAATGACATGACTCCCAAGTGAACCTGAATGCCTGAGAGCTCACTAATGGCTGGGACAACAATGTCAGCAGAATTTAAGAAAACTTCACATTAATGTGAGAACCAGCGACCTGCCTGATCGATTAGGAGCATATTGGCAGAATGGGCAGGGTTTGTTCTTGCTCTTAGTAAACACTTAGTGCACACTTTACTAACTTAATAATAACATTTGATTTATATACCACCCTTCAGGACAACTTAACACCCACTGAGAGTGGTTTCAAAGTGTGTTATTATAATCCTAATGACAGTTACCCTGTGTGGTGGGTAGGGCTGGGAGAGCTCTAAGAGAGCTGTGACTGACCCAGGGTCACCCAGCTGGCTTCAAATGGAGGAATCACACCTGATTCTCTAGATTAGCATCCTGGTGCTCTTAACCACTACACCAAACTGGTTCTCAGTACTTTGCAGCATCACTAGGATGTTTAGCTTCTTATAGCCACACATAATAATTTTAGGGCAACTGTTTTTCTCTTATGATTATGAAGGCTGTAACCCCAAATTCTGATGTAATGAATGGAGGGACATACTTCAGTGGAGATAGCCTTGCCATGGGGTACAGAGTATGTCAATTTAAAAAAAAAAGTGTTTTTTTCTTTCTAGTGCTTGACAATGTTAGTATGTGACCAACATGCTGGTCTTCAGAAAAGTGCTTTGTATAGTTTACTTCCCTTTCTCTCTCTGAACTATATATTTTTTCTTTATTCCCATTCCCTCTAAAGATAAATATCATCCCTTCCCTCCTACCTCTTCTCTCTCCAGGTATCTGGATAACAGAATTTGTGCTGCATATTTTCTCTGAATACGCATAATCTATCCAGACTTTTTAGATAAGTAGTATTTTTCCATATCACATAGAGTCCATTCACTTTACAAACAATGTATCTATATTGGTGATTTGTACTTTGGACATGACTACTATCAGCACAACAATGTGGGGTGTTTCTGCTAAGATGTGATTCTAATAACAGCTGATGTGACAAAAAATGTGGAAAATTAATTTACACTGTAAAGCAGCCTTTATATCATTTTTTAAAATGAGTGTTCTGAGGGATTATTGAACTATATGAGGAAATGCTGAGTGTGCTATGATCAGCAGGTTTCATGTGAATGGGTTTTTACCTTTGGAAGTCATTTCAGTGTTATGCTCCACTAAATATGGCGGCACTAGGATTGCCAACTGCCCAGAAACAAACAAACAAACAAAACCTGGTTGGGTCTGCTTCTTTCCAAATCAGTGGGTACAGTTTTACACGGGATAAAAATAAACACTGGCATGTGCTAATTGTTAGAGTTGAAACATATCTTAACAAGACAACTACAGGGCCTGATTTGAAAAGTTGACAGCTGTGGGTGATATAAACATTGGGTTGTATAAGCATGGCAGTGTGGAGTGACATCCTCTCCTCACCAGAGAAGTCTCTAGCTTACTTCTCACTGATGTGGTAAATATATGAGTTGTTCCAGACAAATTAAATGTTCTTCCATTTTTTAAAAAAATGGAGCTGGATCAAATAAGTTGTGTTCTGCTAACAATCAAGACTTCTTCTGGGGAAGGTATGTAAGAAAGATGCTTTAGCACCACTTTCCCATTTGCTTTGGCCCTGGAATGCCAACTGCATGGTCTCCGAAGGAAAGGGGAAGGGATTTGAGAGTGTACATACACATCATTCAGCCTGAAGTGGCTAGCTGGAGAACTCCTTATGGGCTTCCTCCCATGCTTTTTTTATTGCAAGCATGACAAATCTCATGTGCCTCTTGGCTGGTCAACTGCTAAGGGGGTGGGCAATCTTCCACTTTCACTGTCCACCTCCTTACCTCCACTTACCTGGCTGATGAGGGGGAAAGGCCTGGGAAGAAGCCTTCCAGGTGTGCTCTCGGCATGGTGCAACAACATAACTCCTGGGAATTACATTGTCATGCTGCCCCAAGACAGCTCCCATGCTTTGCAATTTTGGCCCCAAACATGCCTGTTTGGGCCCGTTTGAGGCCGAAGTCCACTTGCTGTGAAGCACATGCTCACCTCTGCTCCTGCACGTGTGAGGAGCGTCATGGGCCTGGTGAGGAGATAATTGCCAGGTCCCCATCCACCATCAGGAGGCTAAGGAGACCTGGTAACCCTATCAACTGCCTCTTGTAAGGTGAATACTTCCCACGAGAGGGAAGAAGTCCCCTCCAACACCACCTGGAGACTCCACTGTCGCATGAGCTGTAGCATGTGGTTGCTCCTTAAAGAGGCAGTCCCCCTAGTGACCTTTCTCTTGATCCGTGGTGCCCCAGTCAGAGGTGAAGAGCTCTCTGCTCTCTGACAGCAAGGAGCCTTCAATTAATGGAATATGTCTCTTCTATTGAATGAAAGTACTACCATTGGAACAGAACTTTTGGATGTAACCAAATTACTGAAAATTAGCGCGCCACAATTCAAAATGTTGAATTTTACTTGTCACCTATGTGCTATGTCAGACTGCGTAGAAGCTAAGAATGACACCAGACACTTGCTTGTGTTAGGAATGGCCACAACTTTATTGATTACAGCTGGATGGAACATTGGACTGGCATCTGGGCACGGATCCCTGTTGGCATCATAGGCCTGGCTGCCGACCGATGCATCACCCGCCAGCCTCCCGCTGGCACCTCAGCACATGTTGTTCCATCACCGGCCCTGCCTGGTGACCCTTGCTTCCAGATCCACCGGAGTGAGCAGTCCCAAAGGCCCACTCACCCTATTGGGATCTGGCCCAATGCCTCAAAAACCGCCAACCCATAAAGTTGTGACAGTGCCCCCCAATGGTCCTTAATCAGCAGAGGGTGGGACGGTGACCAGCTGCTCCTGCGGATGCTTGGATATAATGGCGCTGACCATGTGGCTGGGCCAGCGCAGGATGGACGCTCCTCCTCCTTTCTTAATCCTGCCTCCACTTTGTCTTGCACCCGGTGCCAACTCAGCTTGCTGGTAAGTCATCAGCTTCCTTTATAAGGCCCTAAATACCTTTGGACCAGGATACTTGAAAGATCACCTCCTCCCGTTGAAAAAAATAAAAAATTTATATAAAAAAAAAAAGAAAGATCACCTCCTCCCATATTGCCCAGCCTGAAAGTTAAGATTCTCTCTCTGAAGCCCTGCTATCTCTTTCACCTTTAGAGGTGAGGTGGACGGCAATCAGAGATAGAGCCTTTTCAGCATTGGCGCCTTACCTGTGTTCCCCTTATGTTCTGCTTAATCTCTTTTAAGTGCCAGGCCAAAATGTTTCCACATACCCAGTCTTTTAATTAAGAGGCTATAAGCCTGCTTTTAAGCTTGGTACTATTTTAGGTGACTCATTTTAAGCTGCTCAGTGTTTTGTGTTGTTTTTTGATCTGGCTGAGTTTTTGGTTGGTTTTTGGAACTCATGCAGTCAGTACATCTAGGTAACAAAAAGAACTAATCAAGCAGGGATGCTGCCCCACAAGACTAAACCAATTCACACTTATATCAGGGAGGAATAACATTCCATAACAATGTGTACAATAAATATACCACAGGGATTGAAAGTACTTAATTTTGACTGGATCGTGCCAATGGCATTTTAACACAAATTCACTTCTATAAACAATTCCTCTGTTTCCGCCCTCCAACTTTTTTTTCTTACTGAGTGTGTGAGAAGGGATGTAGATATGTTCAATGGTAATATGAAAACTTTGAAATCTAAGAGCCAGATTGGTATAGTGGTTAAGAGCGGCAGGATTCTAATCTGGAGAACCGGGTTTGATTCCCCACTCCTCTACTTGAAGCCAGCTTTCTCAGACCCATACACCTGAGGATAATAATAACACACTTGGAAACTACTCTGAGTGTGGCATTAAATTGTCCTGAAGGGTGGTATATAAAATCGAAAGTCATTATTATAAATGAAAAGTTCAGGATGAATTGGGTGAATAACACAGACCTGAATGCCAAATTGACCTTGACTAAATATAAAATAGTGCTGTAACTTCATTACTAAGAAGTCTGTGATTCATCATTATAAGGTAACATACAGTGATCCCCTTGCAAATTAACTGTGGGCCTAATTATCTAGGAGAGAATAGACTGGCAAAAGAGAAGAAGAGCTGTGAACCGTCATCACTTCTCCTAGGTTGGGAGTGTGGATAATACAGGGTGTGTAAGTCCACACTAACCATCCAATAGCTGCTTTTATTTTTGCCTTCTTTAAAAAAAATTCTAAATTCTAAATTATTCCTCTCTTGTTTTTCCTCCTACTTACTATTTTGTTTCATTCTCACACTAGCCCAGACCGATCACTTCCCAAATCATGATCTGTACAGGTGGTCTCTTGTACAGGATAGAATGATGTCAGAAGACAGACTTGTTTAGAAACTGTGACTCTTTTTTCTGGAACTTGCAATATTATCCTGTCCCCCAATTTGACAGGAATCAGGTGTGAAAAACAGTTGTGGGATAGAGGGACTTCTATGCTGGCCCAGCATGCAGTGATGGGAAACGCTGGTTGTTAAACATATACCCATTCTGTCCTCTGGCTACCCGACCTCCGTCCCCCAGGTGATTTAATCTGAAATCACTAAAACAAATCCCAGTCATTAGGATATGATCCCTACCTTTGGCCTCTGCCTGCTCTTAGGGGTCTTCACAAGGAGATGGAGTCATCTCTCTGAAGCAGATGATGAATTGCATCATGGGCGCCACTGCAAAACAGCGAACAGGCAAAATGCTACTTCGGCAGCATGCTGTAGTGCCAATAGTCATAAATACAGAGGCGGGGGGGAGAACCCACCCACAGACTTTCATGGGGGAATGCATATCTAAACACTTCTTTAGCCTGCACAGAGTATGCAATCGGGAATCAATTGTTGTGCTTTAGGAATGCTGCAGCTCTTTCATGCATCATATTAATATCAGCAGCCAAAGGGGTTCTTTTCCTACCACCACCTCTCTCTTTTTAACACATTGATGGTATTATTTAAGAAGAAACAGAAATGGGTTGTATTTCTCATGGGCATAGGAAAAACATACAGTAAGATAATAGAGGTCATTCAATATGAGCTAAGTATGCCCAAAAGGCATATCTATCTATGATTTATTAAGTGTCTGCAGGGCTCCAGGATAACTGGCTGATAGTTTGGGAATGTTAGAAGTGGGTACTTGAGAATGGCTCTTAAAGCTATTTTGCACACACTGTGTTGCAGTTGTGTTTTCCTGTGGCTCCTTGGCATACGGTTTTAGGGATACATGCCTGTCTTTCACCCTTTAGTGTGTTAAATATTAATGTAACCCCACTATGACAACAAATAATGCTGCTGCATAAAGTGTGAAGTAGCTCTCAGTCACAGCTGTGCTCTGCTTGGAGCATAGCAAAAGTTGAAATTGTCACATTTGGCATACAATTCAGCTTCTTGAGAATGTCGAACATTTCGTTATTGTTTTAACAAGCAAGTTTCTAGCCCTTATGGCTGCTTGAAGATATACTTGAAAGCATGTCAAACTTCAGAAGGATGTCTGCATCACTTTTGCATTGTTCAACTGCAGGACTTCAGAGCTCAGTATACCTTTTTGTCTCTTCCCACTGCTAGCAAAACAGAGTAAATTATGCAATAGTAAAATCATGGAAATAAAAGAAATTATGCACACTGGCTTCATTTGTATGCGTTATCCCAAGTCATAAAATTAATCTCTTCTTGGCACATCATTTTTATTTCAACTGCCAAGGCCTGGTTTCATGGATGCTGCTGTATTAGTTTGCTGTTCCCTCCGTAATTTTACACTTGTTGCTTGGGCCAGAGTTATTAGCGTCCAGTAAGTTGGACCATTTTGTCTGCAGTAATTATGCTTTCCTGGTGAGAGGCTTAGTTATTGATTTAATTTTAAAATGTCTGAGAGTGCCTGATGATTTGTGTACAATTGCTTAGATTAAAACTGATCTGTTTGGAGTTCAGTGTATGATTTACATGAAGGTATTCCCTAAATCTGGTTTAACGCATCAATGTCATTCCTCTTCTATTAAGGAAGCTGTTTACGCTAATGCGGCTTCCTTCAGGAATTCCTCCTCAGGTGAATACAAATCCTGCTCAAAACTTGTGAATCTGACACTTGCTATGGGCCCTACTGAAGCTTATTATTACGTTAAGCTGATCGGTTTATACCGACTGTTAAGTGGATAACGTAATAACCGTTCAGTTTGCAACTAATTTTGTGAAGAATTGGGATTGGGCAGGGCCTGCTCCTTGTCTCTAAAGGAACAGCTTAAAAAAGAAAAACTTCAGAGGGATGAAAAGGTAAACTCAGATCAATGGATTTTTAGATCATGAAAATGTATGCAAGGTAGATTACTGATACCATTAGGCACAGTTTCGTTTCCCAGCATGTCATGAATCTCTTCTCCCCTCTCTTTTGCTGCCATTCTATCAATTTCATCATTTTTCAAGATGAGAAGAGCTTTTTTTTTTTTAAGGAGAAAAAAGTCATATAGTGATCAGCAGAGAAGAAAATGAAATAGAAGTGCTTAGCTTTCAAGGGGTTCTCAGCAGGTATGAGGCATACAGGCCTTCTGACATACTTTGAGCCCTAATGAAGTCTATATTTGTGGACCCCCTGCCATCTTCACATCCTGTGATTCCTCCTTCTCATTTCTGAAGCCTACAGCAGCACCCCCAACTCATCTTTTGTCCAAGCATTTTCAATAATTTCCTGTCAGAAAGCTTGCCGTTCCCCCAGATAGAATTTGGCAGGTAGGTGGCCAACTTCCTTTGTCCTCGCCCCCCTGTGTTTCTCAACAAGGAAATGAAGGCATCTAGCATAGTTAGGCCTCTCCAAGGACCCTGTGAGGAACCATCCTCTTCTCTGAATGATATAGGAACTGTAATGCAATGTCTGGAGGTTGCTGTTACCCAAGAAGACAATGTGAAAATGGGGAATTTTGAATGGAGAGAAAGAACACAGCAGCATTGAAGAACTCTGTTTTCAATTTTAGCTGCTGTAGGCGAGTGACCTAATCCTAATCCTGACTAGAGCCACCAGGCCTCACACTATGGCGGGAGGCCTCCCACGGGCAGCCTCATTTGCCCACTGCCTCTCTGAACATTGGTGGAAGATTTTTTTTTTAAGTGACATTGGCTACATCATGGTTATACTTGGAAGTGATATAGGGTAGCTCTAGGAATCTCCAGGAACTCTATGGTTTTTGCCTGGAAGTGACATTGCAACAGAGCTGATGTAGCTCCTGAGCTCCTAGTTCCTGAATCCTGACTGTTCAAACAGTGCCAGTATCCTTCACCAGTCAAGGTCAGCTCTGTGGGTGTTTCCATACGGCAAATGTTTGCTCCACTAAAGGATCACTTTCCCACAGGAAGGTGCAAGTATCATAGAAATGACACTCCTGCATAGCATTTAATATAGCATTACATTCCCTTTAAAAATCTGGCCCTGCTTGCCCCCAAAGTGCAAAAGTCTCCTATAAACTTACTTAGAAAAGAAGATTCCAATGGTCCTGCTCTCTCTGCATTTCCCCCTTAATTTTATTTTTGTTTGTAGGCGAATTCATTGTTTCCTAGTGGGTTATTTCTTTCACGCCAGTTGTGAATAAATGGTTAATTATCAGCACTTGGATGGAGATCTTAAATACAGTAAGATTGGATAATTAACCATTTATTCATGAGTGCCGGGAGAGAAACTGCTAACAATGCAAGCTGGCAGAGAACAGAAGTAACTAATTAGACTGGAAGAAGGATTTTAAAGGGGTAGCAGCCCTTGAGGGCGGAATAGTACTTTGACTGTCCACATGGGACTACTTGGTGCCATGTTGCATTTTAACTCTCCCCAAATCACCACAAATCAGGTTTAAAAAACACACAGAAAAACTGCAAAAAGTTGGAATGTAACAGGCTAGCCTGTGATATATAGATTGTCTGTTAAAAATGAGTGAATGAATGGTAGTCTTTCCACACTAAATAGTTAGTGTAGAACCAGCCTTTGAGAGAATGAATAAACTCTGGTGGGTATTGTCATTATTACTGCATTACAACTTTTCAGAAACATTCACCTTTAAGATTTGTGCCATTCAATTTTTGTGACATTTCATCTTGCCAGTTATGCTCTTCCTCACAAGCCCTGCCCTCAGTGCAAAAGCAAACTAGGTAGTGACATAAGACAGAGTGTTTCCTTTGAGGCTTGCTGAACATCTACCTCCTTTAGGCACCAGACCAAAATGTTTCTTTTTATCCAAGTTATCCAGGTTTAACCGGGTTGCTCTTTCAAAATTGTTTTTATCATCTACTTTTAATCCAAGGACAGTTCCATGTACATTGTTTTAGGCTGCTGGATATTTTATGCTCTTTTTATGTGCCGAATGGTTTATTAGTAGCTTAATAGCTGTTTTAGGCTTTATTTATAATTTTATCATGTTTGCTTTTTGAACTCCCTGAGCAGATTTTTTTGGAAAAGTGGCATATAATTTGCATCCGTATAGACAATGGTGAAGCTGGTGCCTTAGCCAAAGAATACATGACACACCATTTTTCATTTCATTTCATTTATTGGATTTATTACCCCATAAATGGGCTCAGAGTGGATTACAGCAGTCCACTATATAAAAGAGTAAGCGTGTTCCAGACAATTCACTTCCTACCCTGGTGCACCACCAGAGGGCGCTGCCATGGAGGAAAGCCCAGGCAAGGCAGCCTGTCCCTCCAGAGAGCATGCCTCAGTGAGAAGTCCAGGCTGGGATCAGGAGCAGAGCAGGTGGCAATGCCTGCCCGCCACCTTCAACCGGCTGGAATCAGCTGTAGAGCAGGAGGCAATGCCCACTCCCCCTTCACCTGGCTGAGATCAAAGTGGAGTAGGTGGCAATGTCCACCCCTTCACCCAGTTGGGACCAGGTATGGAGCAGGCAATAATGCCCTCCTCCCTTTCAATCTGCCAGAATCAGGCACAGTAATGTACAGTTATAATTATACAACAGATTCTATGATCAGCAAAAGACAGTAGAGACCCCCTCACCTCTGCAGGAGTATATCGCATACCCTGCAGCTGTGGACAAGTTTACATCGGGACCACACAGCGTAGCATCTAGACAAGAATAAAAGAACATGAAAGACACTGCAGACTTGGCCAACCGGAAAAATCAGCAGTGGCTGAACATAGCCTAACTCAAACAGGACACAGTGTCTTATTCCAGGACACTAAAATACTGGACAACACTTCCAACTACTTTGCCAGATTGTACAGGGAAGCCATTGAAATTCATAAGCATAAGCACAACTTCAACAGGAAAGAAGAGACTTTAAGAATGAATAGAGCATGGTTTCCAGTCCTAAAAAACACCAGACTAACAAAACACTCTACAACTTACAATAGCCCTGCAGATAAGATTAGCATATCAAGCACCAATCCATATGCAAAAGAACCTCCTCAGGATACAGTGAAGCATTAGCATTCCATTAGCATTCCACACCCTAGGAAACTCTTACAGGATGACACAACCCAAACCCACCTTCCTGAGTAGATATAAATTACCTGCTAACATCTTCTCCACAGTTTGACACTGAGAGATCTCTGTCTTTCGGTGCTATACCTCTGAAAATGCCAGTCACAGCTGCTGGCGAAACGTCAGGAACTACAATGCCAAGACCACAGCGATACAGCCCGTCAAATCCACAACAACCATCATTCTCCGGCCGTGAAAGCCTTCGACTATATAACTTTAGCATGGAATTTGGCAAAATGTTCCACTAGTGTTGCTTCTATGACTCGATTCTTTATACTAGATAAATGTTCTAATATTCATGTGCTTTATTGGTCATATAGTGCTGCCCACGTAAAGCTTTTTACAAGTGCAGCTTATCAAGTAACCTACAGAATCCGTTTGACAAGTAGAAAAATGGTGGAGCTTAATATCTGAAGCCCTACCCTCTACTTGGATCTCTTTACCTGACCATACTAGGGGGCATACCTGACAATGTCTGCAGGCAAAGTGTCCCCTTGGGAGTCCACTACTAACTTCCTGCATCCCAAACCTAGTGTGTACTAACATGTCCTTGATGTTTTTTGTAAGTTTAAACCCCATCCTAGGAGGTCTTCCACACCCATCAATTTCCGACACGAGATGCCAATGTTTGTAAACAACTTGTCTGATCTCATGTGCCAAAGGAAGGGATTCCTGCCAATTTCACAGGATGAGAAGGGGAGGAGGGGTGAAGGGGAGGAGGGGGAAGAGGGAAATAGATCAGAGAAGGCAGGGGGGGAGTTAGGAGTGTCCAATCCCACTGTTGCATCCTCCTTCCAAACAATGGATTCTCTGGAAGGTGATGCAGCAGGGGTTTTTATTTGGAGGCTTGCCTTTGGGCCAGCCTACATTTTTCTTTGGCCTACACAGAGACATTGAGAGACTTCCACTGCTGGCTAGACTCTCTGTCTCCATGTTGGCTGGACTTCTGGAGGACTGGACTACAAGGAGGACTTCACCTGGAGGATTCCCTGACTGACTGGCTGACTCACCACTGGACTTCAGGACTGGAAAGAGATTCAGTGACTCACTGAGTTTTCTCTGTGGGGGTGGGGGGGTTGTTGCTTGTCTTGGTGGGTGGGCGGAAGGGGATTTTTTTTTAAGCGTTACTTTTACTCTTTAATTTTTGGGGAGGTGGATTCTTGCTTTTTTGAGTGAGTGAGTGGGTGAGTGAGTGGGGGGGGGCTTCTTTTGCTTTGAGTGGCTGCTGGTTGGGGCATTTGTTTGGGGGGAGGCTGGTCTTGTTTAAAAGTTATTGCTGTTGGGGTTTAAGGTTTCAGTTGTTGGTGGGTTGCTGCTGTTACTGTTTTAGTTATTGTTGTTGGGGTTTCACTTTCCAGTTGTGAGGGAGAGGCTGTGTATGTTGGGGAGGTGTAGGTGAGCTTGAAGCAGGGGCTGCTTGCTTGGGAGTTCTTGTCTTCTTTACTGAGCTTCATTGGTTGGGCCTGAGTTCTTTAGTTTCAGTTTAATTTTAGTTCTGATTCCTAGCCATTCATTTCTGATGTTTGTGTGGGTGGTATTCTTTGCTGAGATTCAGTGGGTAGGCCTGAGTTCTTTAATTTCAGTTTAATTTGGGTTTTGCCTCTTTTCTACATGTTTCTGCTGTGTGTGTGTGTGTGTGTGTGTGTGTGTTGGGGAATTGTAGGTGGGATTCAGGGGGGCTTGCTTGGGAATTCTGATTTTCTGTTTTCTTTGCTTGATTTGTGGGGCTTTCTTGGCAAATTTTACAGGTGGTGTTTGAAGTTGGCGGTTGGCAAATTTTACAGTTAGTGTTCGGACTTTGGATTTGATGTTTCTTAGAATAGTTGGTGTTGGTGTTTTGCAGTTACAGTATGTTGTTTACTGCTGTTGCTTTACTGATTGCGGTGGGGGGTTATAGCGGTTGTTTAGTGGTTGTTCAGTAATAGCGGTGTTTGAGTAGCATGATTTGGGTTTCTGAGAACTGTTTAGTTTTAAATAGTGTTTTTATAAGGTAGGCTAGTTGTAGGGCTTATTCATTCATTTGCCTTCTAAAGTAAATCATTAGGGAACCTAGGGTAGTTTTCTCCATTTAATAGGCTTTTGTAGGAAAAGAATTAGTGAGAGTTAGATAAGGCTTTATTCAAGTTTTATATTCATATAAACAGGCTGTCTATTAGTTCTCCCTTAACTAGGATTTCCCTGCCCACCTCTGGTACCCTTGGAGCCAAGCCAGACACTTTTTTTCATAAAAGGCTTCACTTTATATTGGGGCTTAGGACCAGCTTGATTCCTGAAGAGGAATTCAGCTGCTTTGTGGTGTAGGTTTAGGTTCATAAAAATAAATGAGGATGATTAAAAAGATATTTAAGCGACTATCTCCAGTAACAGAGCCACAAAACAAAGATTTAGAAATAGGTAGATAGGTTTTGAAACTAAATTCTAACTTTTGGCTAGATTTTTGGGTTTTTTATCAACTTAACAGCTGGTAGTTAGTGTAGGTTCAAGGGGGGGCAGAATGAGTGACAGGAAAGCTGCAAGGGGCCCTGGGGGAAAGGCTAAGACTAAGGCCTATTCGTGGGGATAGCGGGGTACAAGTCAAATAAATAAATAAGAAAGAAAGAAAGAAAGAAAGAAAGAAAGAAAGAAAGAAAGAAAGAAAGAAAGAAAGAAAGAAAGAAAGAAAGAAAGAAAGAAAGAAAGAAAGAAAGAAAGAAAGAAAGAAATAGGGGAGGGGAGGGAGAGGGGGAGTGCTGTAGCTATCCTCCCATCTGAGCAGAGGAGGCCCTCCCCTGCACTGCTGCCATTCACCAGCCTGGTTTCTGGTGACAGCAAGAGGGTTCACAAGGCCCTCTTTCCTGAGGCAGCTGCTGGAGGGCCACACCCAACCCAGGTGTTTGAGGCAGGAGCTGGCAGGGGCCTGCTTCTGAAGCTCTCCCTTCTTCAGCTGTTGAGACCAAGCAGCTGGAGGCGGGGTAGCATGTGGTGTCTCCTGGGATGGAAGTGGGGCATGTGACTTTTCCATCGTTCACGTTCACTCCAGGGACACATCGGATGTTGGAGGAACTGCAGAAATAAGCCCCTGCTGGGTGCTCCTCCCCTGTTTTCTCGGAGAGCAGCAGCAGGCCTCTCATGGCTGTGCAGGAGGAGAGGGTGCTGGAGAAAGAGGAAGGGTGTGGTGGAAAAGCCCACATTTCTGCCCCTTCATCCTCATCCATCTGTGACTGCCCAGCCGATGCACTGTGTGTCTGCCCCAAGCACCTCACAGGAGGTGTCTCCTGGAGGGGCCATAAGCACATCCCCTGTGTGGCGTGGGTCCTTACCTCCAACATCTGGAATCACTTTCAGAGAATAGAGGACCCCCGGTTTGCCCAGTGCAAGCATTATAGGCAACAGATCAGTCACGGGAGGGATGTTAACCATCTCTCTGTAAGAAGTTAGCAGAGCTTATGCAGAATTTGTGCATTGGAAGTAATGAGAATTGACACAGACTCCAGTGTAGCTCTCTAAAATTACTTTACTAAGAGGATAAAATAGGGTTACTTTGGAAGAAAATAATAAATGCTATACAGACTACATCTTGCTAGTATAGATAGTGAACTAAAAGAGAACTGAAGACTACAGAACAAAGCACAATAAAACTTCAGTATATAGCATCACTTAGACCCCCATAGAAAGACGGGAATCTTTACTCTTTTTCCTTTTTTGGAGCAATATTTGATGGGTAGGATTATGCATAATCCATTCTTTGGGTATTTACATATGGTTGTTCTTTTATTTGAGTATGGTAAAATATGGAAACCAGCTTTGGATTTTATATGTACTAATTCCTTTGACGAAACAAAGTTTAGATGTTTGTCCATTGTGATTCTTGGATATGTAACAGATTGTGAAGTGTAGTTTCTCTGTATCTTATGGTTTTATGGTTCCCTCTGGTTTGTATCATTGTTTATATAATTAAATTAATTAAATTTTAAAATTAAAAAGGTGGGAATCTTTATTTGATGCCCTAATGGTTACATGCAAAGTAAGTTTACTAATTAAGTAAGTAACACAAATAGTTTAACTCTTTTGTGACTGAAATGGAAACACTTGCAAATCCCCAACACTCTCCATGTCTGGCATGAGGAACCACATAAAGAAGCAACACTCAGGGCCAAGCTACACATGACGAATGACACTTGAACGGCAAGTGGATTGAGTGGAGGGCAAGTGAACAGGGAGAAATACACTTGCTGTTCAAGTGTCATTCGTCATGTGTAGCTTGGCCCTAAGTGGTGCTTCTTTGGGGGGAAAGTTCTAGTGGCACCACATGGATGCCAGCTAGCCAGAAGGAGGCAGGCTCCTTTGGTGCTCTCCCCCCACAGGTTCCTGTAGGGCAGGGATACCAAGCATCTCAGACGGAGAAGCTTGGTACGCAGGACGTTAACGTGCCCAAAGGGGGGATCCAGAACATGAACAGCCGCATCACACACCGTATTGTCAAGATGATTGCCCATGATGGCCAGCCATTCTCCCTAGTATATCAACTCGGCTTCCTGGAGCTGCTCCAGGATCTCGCTCCCTGGTACGTGATCCCTTCTCACACAATGTTCAGCAGGACCATGGGATTTTACAAGGCTGCTAGGGAACCCATGAAGGCAACATTGTTCCACACTACTGGGAGAACTGTGCACTTCACATCTGACATCTGGACCTGCTCTAGTGTGCAGCATGTGTACTTGTCGCTTACTGCTCACTGGTGGCAACCCGAGGACCTTCAGGGTGGGGTGCCCAATGTTAGGCAGATACAGATGAGAAACCACCAGGATGGCTACTGCAAGGCCTTGCTCCATGCCAAGGTTCTCGATGTGGTGCACATGGCGGAGAACATTGTGGCCATCTTGAGGAGGGAGCTGGATGACTGGGTAGACCATGGAGGCATGAACATGGGATGCATGGTGATGGATGGTGGCCACAACATGAAGGCAGCGGTGGTGCTGGTGGGCCAGGAGTGCATTTACTGTGCAGTCCACAAACTTCACGTCATGGTGAGGTCTGTGCTTGGTTTGGGTTCCCCCAGGACCCCGCAACTTGTGAGCTCCAGTGTCTGCTGCAGAAATATCGGAAACTCATGAGTCACTTCTCACCCAGCATGAAGTCCACTCACAAACTATGCCAGAAGCAGGCCAGGGCAGGCATGCCAGAGCATCACCTGATCTCTGTCATCACTCAGTGGAACTCCACCTGTGCCATGCTGGAGCACTTGCTGGAGCAGCAGGTCGCCCTTGAGGCATGGATCTCAGAGAGCAATGTTTGGAGGCAGGAGGGTGAGTTCAGCCAAGAGGATTGGCTCACCATCTCCCAGACAGTGGAGGTCCTGAAGCCCTTCAAGGACTTCACTGTGGCGGTCGTGTCTGACACAGCAACCCTGGGTCTGGTCATTCCTCTGGTGCACACGCTCCAGAGTTCAATGGCCTCCTTTGTGGTCCCAGACTCACCACATACAGACTTAGTTCCAGGAGTTTGCATGCTCATGAAAAGGCTGCAGCAGGGCATAGCTGTCAAGCTAAAGCATCTCACAGAGAAGGAGTTGTACATGTTGGCAACCATGTGCAACCCATGCATTAAGGGCACTTTCACTGAGTGGGACAGGAACCACACAAGCACCAGAGATGCCCCCCGTCTGCGAGTGAGGCGTAGGTAGGCCAAGAGGGGCCACCTGTCATCAGAGGATGCAGGTGGGTGGCCCAGCCCTATGGGTCCCTCTTGTGCCCCTTCTGAGCAGGCTCCCCCCGCAGCCACCACCAGGATGTCCATGGAGATGGAGATGCTCTGGTGGGCCCTCGGCCCCTTTGGGATCATAAGCCGTGTGAGACAGGATTTGGCAGTGCCAATGGTCAGGGACTACCTTGCGGAGCCCTAAGAGTTGCTGTCCACCAATCCACTGAGCTACTGGGCCAAGAAGGAGGCAGTCTGGCTGTACCTCTCCCTCGAAGCCCAGTGGCTCCTCTCATGCCCTCCAATGAGCATGGAGAGCGAGAACGTCTTTTCTTATGTGGGCAACATTGTCAGCTCACATTGCACCTCACTTTCTCCCACTGAGAGTTGAGCAGTTGGTTTTCCTGAAGGCCAACATGCAGCTCTTTGATTTCTCATGACGGGACTTCCAGAGTGACTGAGGTGAGCCCTCTTTGTGGCCTGCATCCTCTGTGAGTCTATGACCTGGGGAATAGCGCTCTTCCCATAATTAAATTAGTTTGAGCACCAGCAGGAGGAGGGTGGAACTCAGTGGCCTCCCAACCACACACACACACAGAATGCAGCAGCTCTGACTCAGTCCCTGTGGGTACAAATTTGTTCTGATAAATGTGAATAGAGGCCCCAGAAATTTTGACTGCCTGTTATATTTTAATCCAGCATGGTATGGCAGTTGTAGCATTGTATTAGAATCTGGAAGGCTCAAATCTGAATCTCTGGTCTGCCATAGAAGCTTGCTGGGTGACTTTGAGCTGGTCGAACACTCTCAGCCTAACCTACATCACAGTTGTTGTGAGGATAAAATGAAGGGCAGGAGAAAAGTGTAAGTCATTTGGGTCCCCTCTGGGGAGAAAAGCAGAGTATAAATGAAGTAAGTAAATAAACATATCCTGCTTCTCCTCAGGAAGCTTGCAAAGGGGTAGCTGTTTAAGTCTGGTATAGCAAACTAAAGCAAAAGTCCAGCGGTACCTTAAATGCTAACATTTACTTATTTCAGTATGAATTTTGTGAGTCACAGCTCACTTCCCAGTCTGACACCACATCAGCTGTCCAACACCACATTGGTCCTCCTATAACAGAAAGAAAAGATACGACAGAACAGAAGGTGAAGTGGTATAGGATTCTTAACAACAGGTCACATTGACACTTTTCAAACTGAATATTATTGTTATATTTTCATCTTAACCTTTCTCCAAGAAGTTTGGAACACTTTGCTTTTATCTTCACAATAGTCATGTGAGGTGAATTAGGCTGAAAAAGAGAGAGACTTGCCTGCTATTGACTGTGGGCCAAGCTACACATGACGAATGACACTTGAAGGGGAAGTGGATTGAGTGGAGGGCAAGTGAACAGGGAGAAATACACTTGCTGTTCAAGTGTCATTCGTCATGTGTAGCTTGGCCCTGAGCTTCATTAATACGGGTGTACAATCTGGATCTGGGATTTGGGGAAAAAGCCAGATTTTAGCTCATCTGGCTAAATATAGGTTTCCTGGACCAAATCAGATTTGATCCAGAACTCCAGGTAAATCTGGGCAAACAAGTAAATCTGGAGAAACGTGGCTTCAGCCTCTGGCACACTCCTTCCTGGGATTTTCCGGATTTTTTTCAAGAGGAGAGGGAGGAGGGAGGGGGAGGGAGGCAGAGAGAGTGTAGTGAGTGGCCAACCCATGCAGGGACTCTCCTTGTCTTCCTAGCTGCCGTGAGTGACAGTGATTCAGTTGGGCTAAATTGCAACAGCATCCTTTGCTTCAGTTTGATTTGGTGGAATTCTCTGTTTTAACATGATTCTCTGGTTTGATATTGGTCCCCTTGATTCACTTTGGTTCTTCTTCCTTCAGTTTGTTTAGGTGAAATGTTCAGTTTTGACATGGTTCTCTGTTATGATGCTGGTTCCCTTGATTCATTTTGGTTCTGGGTTGATTCCATCCATTCCCTTGCTTCAGTTTGGTTCTGTTGGGTTTCCTCTTGCATTTTGAAGTGCATCTTTGGCCACTGGCAGCTTTAACCCTGTGAGTTTCTGCCTGAGAGCCTGCTTGGAAATATTTTTCCCATACGGAGCAATGGAGAGTGGCTGGGCAGCTTATCCAGGGGGTACTTAGGTTTGGGGTGGGCTTCAGTTTGGCTCTGTTGGGCTTTCTCTGGGTTGAGGTTGCATTTGGGAGTATGACTCTGGCTACTGGCAGTTTGACCCTGTGAGTTTCTGCCTGAGAGCCTGCTTGGAAATGTTTTCCCTATAGGGAACAATGGAGAGTGGCTGAGGGCAACTTTTTCACCTGGAGTTCAATCTTCCTGAAACTTGAGGGGAGAGGATTTTAGAGGAATGTCTGAAGTACATTTTTTTGCAAATTTGGTGGGAAAATGACCTTCCCAGCCCCACCCCAGATAACATCCAGATAAAACTACACCCAGGTAGTTTTCCTCATAGGGAATAATGACCAAATAAATCTGGGATTCTCTGATCTGTCTTAAACAGATCAAAGACTCTTTTCTGGATTTCAGGAATCCTGGATTTTTATGAGATCCCTGAAACCCAGATCTGCAAATTTGCACACCGCTTTTCATGAAAACTGGAGATTTGGACCTGGATTTTGAATCCTAATCCAACTGTTATCCCACAATGGCTCATTTCACTACTATGTTTAAATTGCCAATGGATGATAGGGTGCCAAATTTGATAAAACTTGTTGCTTAAAAAACTTTAAAAAAAAAAAAATACAGTAAAACCCCATTTACACCCAAATGCCTGCACCTTAAAACCCCGTTAATGCCCCTTGCAGATAAAACAGCCTTACAGCACTTCATAAAAACTTCTAAAGGTGGCACCCAGCCTCATCTCATTGACCCCTTTCCATAAGGTGACAAGCCACTGTAGAGCAGAAACAGCCTCTAGCAGACGTCAACTAGGCCACCTTAAGCAGAGGAAAAATTAGAATGTAGCAACCAAAATTATATAATAAGAATAAGAATGTCATTTATAATCTGCCTTTCTCACTGAGACTCGAGGTGGATTACACAGCATGAGATTAGTACAGTCATTTTCAAGGACATTTCCATAAACGTTGCCATAGGGTAAATAAACACAAGTTTACGGGACGTAGCATTAGTAAGCATCTATTACAGAGTTGAAGAAATACTGAAACAGAACATAAGCAATTCTGAGGCTGACATTAAGCGCTCTAGGGCTGACATTAGACAACTTAAAGCACAGGTAGCTCATAGGAGCACATATTTAAAACAACAGATAGTACATAAGGCAATATAGTGGTGAAGTCCATGGTCCTTAGTGAAGCATCAATGGGCCAAGCTACACATGACGAATGACACTTGAACGGCAAGTGTATTTCTCCCTGTTCACTTGCCCTCCACTCAATCCACTTGCTGTTCAAGTGTCATTCGTCATGTGTAGCTTGGCCCTGAGATCCCATCCCTACAATATGAAAGCCTTTTTGAATAATTTGATTTTGCATCATTTGTGGAAAGCTAGGAGAGTGGGGCTCTCCTGACCTCCTCAGGCAGGCTGATCCAGAGGATAGGAGCCACCACAGAGAAAGCCCATGTATGGGCTGCTGTTGATTTCGCCCATGTGCAGGGTGGCACCTGCAAAAGGCTCAGTTCAGATGAGTGAAGGTGCTGTGGAGGAACATAGAGAGGGAGGCGGTCCCGTAGATATGCCAGACCAAGGCCATGAAGAGCTTTGTATGTGATAACCAATAGCTTGAACAGAGCACGGTAACTGATAGGTAGCTGATGGAGTGACTGCAGAATGGGGGTGATGTTCATGCCCCTGCTCGCTCCTAACAACAGTTGTGGAGTGTAGTTGGTGTCTGGGGCCAAATGTGTGAACCTGACCCCAAAATGAGGTAACAAACAGATAAACATCTTTTTATAACAACATCATCAAGAGCTGATCTTCATGTATCAGTTTTCAAAGCCAGAGCTTTTCATAGATATATATATATATACACACACCTGGTGGGATTAGTTCAATTTTCTATTTTTTAAACTGATGGTTGTAAGCCACTGTCAGTATAATTTGTATTTAAACAATTCTAGTATGAACCTTATTAATTTATTAATAGCATTTATATGACCAACTCAGGACCCAAGGTGGGTAACAATACTATAAAGACCAGAATATTTATCACATATGGCCAAGGGCCATCACAATCAAACAAATAAAACACATCAGCAAAACATAAGCACCAAACGGTAAAACAATGAAGTTAAATCACATAAAAAACACATTCAAACACATAAACGCCTCTGTTATACATAGATGAAGGTGTCTTAGGCATTAAGCACAGCTTGAGCCCTGATTTTTCAGAATTCCCCTGAGGTGGGAATTCTGGTTTTGCTAAGGTTTGTGGGTGGTCTTTTTAATATATGAACAGCTTGGGAAATTCCTGAGGATTTGGAGGTGCCTGGGGAGGACAGACCTTGAGGAGGGAGCTTAGTGGAGAGGAGATACAATAAAAAACCAGCTTCCAAAGCAGCCATTTCCTCCAGGGAAACTAATCTCTATAGCCTGGAGACCAGCTGTAATTCCAGAAGAACTCCAGGCTAAACCTTAAATTTGGTCAACCTACTTGAGCTCTTTGGGGACAGGTGGTTTACCCATTTTGAAATGAATAAAAATGAATAAACACATATATTCAGCTTTGTTGACATAACATCATGAGAAGGTGAGAAATAAATGTTTATGTCTGAATGAGGCTACCCCTCTGTCTCGTGTGGAATTTTAGTAGTGCTTTGTGTGTTCCTTCAGAGGAAAATAAGGAGGACAAGTAGGAAACATGATGGGAAGTATTGTGTACTGAGCCTGAAGCTCAGAATGATTGCAGCCCAGAGTGATTTCAGCCAAAACAATGCTCTTTATTGCAAGCCAGAACGGACAGATGACAGCAGACACTACTCACTAGATGACACTTCACACTACAATGAAGCTGATCAGAAGTGCTCAATATATACAGATAAACCCCGCCCTGAAAATAGCCAGTAACCAATAAGAACGTGTACTTTACAATACCATCATTTGCATGAACTATATACAGTGTATCAGATAGGCAGGCCACTGATTGGTCTTTATTGGAGAGGACTGATTGGCTACTGCTCCCAGAAAGTACCCAATGAATGTGCAGGCAAATGTAACCAATGAGAATTGCAGGCATATAGAACCCTGGCATAACCTGAAGCTCAGTGTGTAACAGTAAATACATTCAATATAGCAATTACCTCAGAGGCCTTGTTTGGCCTAGCTCAGCCCAATACACAACAGGAAGATAAGCTCCAGAGAGGTTCTTATGTTGATTAAAATGATCAAATATTCTACTGTCATATTGACTGTCATTAAAAATTATGGAATCTGCCTTGGAAAAAAAGAGGAAATTTCATTAGGAAAGTAACATCTCAACATATTCTCAGTGTGTTTCTGCTTGGAGTGATCTCTTCTTTGGCTTCTGCTTGACAGAAAATGCAGAATGTATATTTTGTGTGTGTGTGATACTTAAACAGGAAAAAGTGCATATTAAATTGAAAACAGTGACTTATCTGTTACTCTACCTGGATACAGGATATCACTTGTTAACTAACAGCTCTTTTAATTGCAGCTTCTACATATGGATCAGTGACTAAAATAAATATTTAAAGGAAGCCGTTTGCTATCTTTAAAAAATCCTGTGCTAATAGACTCCCGTAGGCCTTCATTATACCTCATAACTTCATATTATGCTGTACAGTGGTGTAAACTCCTTGAATACTTGCTTTCTTCATAAAGGAAAAAAATAAAGTAAACTAAATGATCTAACAAGAGACTGAAAACATGCCCTTTGGCTGCTGTCCAGTTTCCAGAAGAGTTTCTAAAGGCTTTTGATTATTTGGGGGAAGGGGTCTTCATTGTTTAATTTCCTTTTTCTCCTCCTCAAATGCTACTAACCTGAGGCGAAAGCATTATGGTCTCTTAGAAGTCTTTATGCAAAATTCATTTCATGCTACTTGGTGACATTTTTGAGAGATGAGAGAGAGCAATAAACGGCCAACTTCAGCAACTGCCATGTGAATTAACATCAAGAGGAGCTTTCCTACCCCTCCCCAATAGCTTTCTTGCAGTTTCCTTAGGGGTAATACTGCAGCGTAACCAAGTGACAAAACTTGAAGGTAGAATTCTTTCACAGTGGACTCCAAGGATCCCATAAAGACTCAAGAAGGAAGGAAAACACTGTCAGAGGAAGTAAAACAGGTTGAAGTGTATTTTCCGATTGTTTTCCATTAGATACCACAGAGTTTATTCATGAAAGGGTGACTAATGGATAGAAATGGGGCAGCAGTAGTAGTGAATTGTTTCAACTGCAGCCACAAAATTCTGGAGCTCAATATCTGATGATTTGGAATAATATCAAAGCAGCAACCCCCCAGCTTTAAGTATAAGAAACAGAAAATGAAACAGTTATCAAGACATCAGGTAGAAAACAAAATGAGCACTTTCATCTTTGCCCGTGCTCCTAAGTGTAAGCGACATTCTGTGGGGAACCAGTCATGTGGCATCCATGAGTAACTTTGTGCATTATTGGCTTGTCAGTGTTACTTATTATATCGGCTGTTCCGCACAGGCTCTCAAACAATCCAAAAGGACGTTGAAAGCTTATGGGGACAAGAGTGGCGGACATGGGCTGCTTCCACACACGTTGGATAATGCACTTTCAATGCTCTTTAGTGATCATTTGGAACTGGGTTTTCATATGTGAAACAAAAAATTCACTTCCAAAGGATTTCTAAAGTGTATTGAAAGTGCATTATTCAATGTGTGTGGAAATGGCCATGGTGTAGCTGAGGATAAATTCATTTAGAGTCTTCAGGCCCATAGTCACTCAGAGACTATTGACACACTTGTGAGCATAGTACTGCTTTATAATACCAGTGAAGGACTACATATCTGAATAGTCCTCAGGGAAAAATAACTACCACAATCCCTAAAGCTCCATACATATACACAATTAGCAGGTTAAAGGATCTGGCAAATCAGCAACTGCCTGCAGTTCAAATGGTAGAGTTCAAGACACCCCTCTTCCCCCCAAACCTTCCACAATCGCAGGCTACACAATGCTGTTGCATATGTATATTATCTGCAAATCGGGACACAAGAATAATAGTGACCTACTTTTCTGAACTGTTGTGAGGATAAGTAAGTGTTGACAAGCACTTCACACATGGCATTGGGGAGTGATGAATAGCCAGCCCATTCTCCTAGACCTTTCCCTCACACTTAGGAACTGTGTCTCATTCACTGGCTTTCAGTTCTGTAAATGCTTGATAAGTGTTATGGTTACAGATCTCGATCACAAATTGCTATGAGAAGGAAAAACCAACCGACTAGAACAAAAGCGAACAATCCTCAACTATGATGGGGGAAAAAAAAGAAAGTGGGATGAATCAAAGTAATTTTACTTTGGAAGTTGGTAATTTTTTTCACTCCTCCCCACTGCAAACACCCACCTCTCCACCACAGTGTTTGTGAGGGTCTCTTCTTCACCGAGATCATTTGGGGGGATTCAGTGGGATCAAGGGAAGGAAGAAAATTTTGTTCAACTGGGAGAAGAGTCTTCCTTTGGTAGAAAATAGGATTCAACCCTGTATCTTTCCAATGTATTTTGAATTGTACACATTCTCTTTCTCTCTTTTTTTTAAAAAAAGACTATGGGAATTATTATCTTGAGATGGTTCTCAGTAGAGTCCAACCTCCTTGGACAAAACATAGAGGAGCTGATCTGCCTACATGAAACTTATGTCATTTCGTCTTCATCAAGTGGGTATTACAGATGACTGAGGACTGAATTATAAACCTTGCATTTCTTGAAAATTAGTAAACCTTCAAAGACGTAAACAGTAAATGACAGTTGTACATGAGCAGTTTTACAATAGTTTGCTTCCTCTTACTTTCTTGAGAATAGCATGCAAACTTGGAGGAGAGATGAGCGATTGTGTGAATCTGTCTTTAATTTCAGATACTTTGTGAAAAAATGTGAGCATACTCCCTCAATTTAGGTTGGGCATTCTACACGAGAGAGAAAAAAACACTGTTGTACCTTGTTTTGCCCGAGGCATCAAGGAAGCGATTAGAGCATGTAGCATGCTTACAGTATCAACTACAGGTATAGAATGGTAACCATATTTCCTGTCAGTTCAGATGGGAAATGTTAGTGCGGCACTGAGTGCTGTTTGGACATGCAGTCTCATTTAAAGGCTCTGTGTTCAGTTTTTGTTTTCCTTAAACTACAGTCAGTCACTTGCAATATAGAAAATGTCTTTGGCCTTGTGTGAATGGGGCAGTGGGGGTGGGTGGGATCTAAGCATCAGTTACAAGTGATACGTTTTATTAATGGAGCGATTGGCTTTTCTACTCCAGCTGTTTTTCTTAGAACACCACCCATTTCCTTGGTCCTTGAGGCTCATTGTGTCCAAACTAAATTTTTGCAGCCTTGTTCCTTACTGTTGCCTCATTGCATTTGTGTGATCTACATAAAGGAGTATGACCTTCCTAGCATTTAGGGAATGTTCACATCGGCCAATGCTTTTATTTAAAATTCTTGTCTCATAGAAGATTGTATGTTCTGTACTATTTCTCATCCTGATTTGTGTTCTACATATGATTTTTAAAATGAATTACTCAATAAATGTTAACATTAGTTCTTCACCTAGTGATGATGATGATAGTAACAACAACGTTTGATTTATATACTGTCCTTCACGAGAAGTTTACAAAGTGGCAATCACCTTGTCAGGTGGGTCGAGCTGAGAGAGCTCTGAGAGAGCTGTGACTGACCCAAGGTCACCCCACTACACCAAACTTGGTTAACGTCTACACCAAACTGTCTGATGAGGGTTATACTTGGCAAGACACAATGGAAGGAAGACAAGCTCAACAATACTGCCAGAATGCCAGTGCCTTAGGAGTCGGCCTCAGACCTGGCTGGAGGGCTGGGGGAAGATTGCATTATAACAGTATATATAATATAATAATTAGAGATGGGCACGAACCAAAATACGAACCAAAATTAAGCACAAACCAAGCCGGTTCATGGTTCGCGAACCAGCGGTTCATCAGATCCCATTTCTGATGAACCACCACAAACTTTAGGCTGGTTCGTTTGGTTCGTTTTTTGGTTCATCACTGCAGACATTCTGGTGCCAATCAAACAGTTTCCTAGGCAATGGGATGGACTTCCTGCAGACCTTCTGCTGACACGGAAGTCAAATTCTGCTGGCCTGAAAGTGACTTTCTGCTGACTCAGAAGTGATGATTTTCTGACCTGGATATGACATTTTCACAAACCAAACGAACCGGTTTGCAAACCAGGGGCAGGTTCTGAAAGTGTGGTTCATGAAATTTGACGAACCACGAACCACATGGTTCATTTTTTTTTCTGGTTTGTGCCCATCTCTAATAATAATATAACAACATTCAATTTATAGACCGCACTTCAGGGAAACTTAATGCCCAGTCAGAGCAGTTTATAAAGTGTGTTATTATCCTCACGACAGTCACCCGGGGGGGGGGGGGGCTGAGAGAGAGCTCTGAGGGAGCTGTGACTGACCCAAGATCATCCAGCTGGCTTCAAGCGGAGGAGTGGGAAATCAGACCCGGTTCTCCAAATTAGAGACCCACCACTACACCAAACTGGATGTTCTTTTGGTGGAAGTTTCTTTTTTGAATATTTTTAAGGATTTAAGCCATAGAGTTACTGCTGTCAAAGTATTTCAACTTGATTCCAGCTTTTCTATTGCAATCTTGTCAGGTTTTATAATATGCTAATGAAAGAGAGTCATCCTAAGGATGGCCAACTTACTTTAGCATTTCACTTGCTCTTTCAGATGTTTTCTTCCTCTTATTTGGAAATCTTTAAAAGGGAGCATCAAGAAATTGACATTGCAGAAAGTATAACACAGTAGAAAATCCTACTTGAAACGACTTGCTCATTGGCAAATGATACAGCTTGAAGTGCTCAGACGTGGTAGTGGTGTTGAAAATGTATTAGCTGTTTGTGATGTTGCAACTAATGGATTATGAGCCTAGTCCAATTCCTGTTAATCCATCATTGAGAACTCTATTGACTACATAGGCTTTGGTCAATTTTCCTTTATACCTGCCCTTGCCACGAGCAGTTGCTTGTTTTCAATTTGTTCTGTACATAGTATACAAAACAGCTTCTTCTTACGCAGCATGTTTCCACCAGCATATATTTTCTATCACATGCTTTTATTCTGTAGAAAGAATTGATAGCTAGTTCTTTTTCCATGCTGCAGACTGAATGTTTTAAAAATACCCGTTGGAATGGCTCTTTAAAAAAAATACAGCATAAAAACAATAGGTTGGACACAGCCAGCTTTTTAGTTGCTCAAAACGGAAGGAGCGGATCTGCTTTGATCACCCCAAAATGCTACACTGGGCCTGCATCGATAAAGCTGTGTGCAATAGAAACTGGAGTAAGGATGTAATTGGACAGGACTGAGTAAAAGAGCTTGTTGGATCCAATCCTTAATTATTTTTTTTAATGTACCTGAATCTGATTTTGTCAGATCTCAGGAGTTAACTAGGGTCAACCTTAGTTCGTAATTGGATGGGGGCCCCCCAATGAAGACCAGGGTTGCAGAGGCAGGCAATGGCAAACCACCTCTGTTAGTCTCCTGCCATGAAAACCCCTCCAGGGGGTTGCCATAAGTCAACTATTATTTCAGGGCAGGATTTAATTTTTTTCAAATCATAGTACAGGGAGGTGTCTCATTCTTCTCTGTTGTGGTCCCTTGATCTTGCTAGGGTTATATGCATGCATGTATCCCTATGTAGATGAGATAATACATGCACACTATCTGAATCTTTTTGATTCAGCTGTCAGAGTCATATTATTGCAACCCTGCCATAAAATCAGTAATAGGGAGAATAGAGGATTGGATTTACCCTGCTACTCCCCCTCACCAAACAGCTGATTTGCAGTATTGCCAACTATTTGACAGGCGAAACATAGGTAGGAATTTAAAGTGAAGTTAAAAGGAGTTTAATAAGATTAGCAAAATTTCTCAGGGGGCTTCTGCACATTAACACAAAGTGATTTGCTGATTCACTGAGCTCAAAGTACTGGAAAATAACTTCTAATCTGCTGTCTTCACTTATGGTCCCATATATTTAATTTGTACTGGTGTGCAAAACCTTCCTGATGAAATTCTGTTGAACCATCAAAATTCTTTGACCATTTCTCACCTTCCTTCGGAGATTCATTTAAGCAGGACCTTCCACGTTTGCCTTGAAATTCACTAATCTGGTAACAACTTGAACCCCCTCCTCCAAATTCACTTCCTTTAAAATAGTTGCAGATTCCACCCCCCTTCCAAGTAGAACTCTCCAAATATAGGCAAATGTGATGGCAACAGTGAAAATAAGCTACATATTATTTAGGATTGTGCTTTTATACACTGAGCCTATACTCTTCAAAGGTGCCATTAATTTGTCAAATGATCTATCCTTAACAAACAAACAAGTCGGCCCTGGTCTCTGCCATATTTAATAGCTGTTTGATAACTGCCAGTGATATAAAAATCACAGGGCCCCTGGATTAATGCAGCTTGATCTGCATCAGGGGAATTCCAGCGGGCTGGGCAAGAGCATTGCTAAGACTTGCCCGGAAGACTAAGGCATAAAAGGAATGTACATGCTAATGCATAGTGATTGGTGGTGATTGAATTTACTGCCTCTCCAGATGTGTGTATGAGCTGTGATAAGACAGAGTTTCATTGTGTCACCCCACTTAGCACATTCCAATGCCCCACCCTAAAATCAAGGATCAATCAATCAGCACTGATAAGATTATAATTTGTTCCTGGGAAGATGCTGTCCCTATTTAAATTCATCAACTCTGCTCTGGGGGGAAACATTAGCAAACTGGCTTTTTGTGAGGCAGCAGGAGAGACTTTGCATTTCCTTTCACATGCACCCAGCAGCAAGTAATCAAAGTAATCAAACCTTTGTAATTCACAGAAACTGACCTATAGGGTCTTTGTTCCAATAGCAGAGGGGACTCCCCAGCTCACGACACATTTTGCTCTATAAGAACCATGGCACTTGCCCCATTCAAACTGTGCACATTAGGCCTTCAGATCTGTTGTACCCTTGGGGCCACTTTCCCTAAGTCTCTCTCCTGGCCAAGAACACAGGACATTTGAAGCAACTGTCTTCCTCCATGGACTACTTACTCTCCTGGATTGGTAAATATACTTCCCTTCTCACTCTGTTCTGTAAAAATCTATTCCAATTTCTGGGTAGCTTCCTAGGAAGTGTGTGTGTACCAACCATTTTTAATTGCCTCTTGTGTGTATGTTGGTTTTTCCTCTTTAAATAAAAATACTCTTTGACCTTAAAGAACCAAGTCTCATTTGCTACCTTGGGGAAAGGACCCTGTAAATACTGGGGGAGTCATCTCATAGTTACCTCTCTCACATAGCATTTCTCCTTACTGGTAATTCCTACACTTACTAGCAAGGAGCCCTATTCCTGGTAACACCCAGGTAGAAACTAAGCAAAGTCAGCCCCGGTTAGTAATTTCACGGGAGACTTCCAATGATGACCAGGGTTTCAAAGGCAAACCACCTATGTTAGTCTGTTGCCGTGAAAACCCCACCAGGGGTCACCATAAGTCAACTATGACTTGACAGCAAGCTCCACCACTATACTAAATTGCTATACAAAATAAATTAAGAGAATAACAACTGAAATCAGGAAAAGTACCCAGTGCCACAAAACAACAAAGGCACTCCCTTATTTTGAAAGGAGGGGGCAGAATTTCTTATAAAACCTTCTAGAAATGCACAAGTTGCTTTACTGCTACAGGGTTCAAGACTTTCAGCTCAAGAGATTTCAGTTCTAGCACTTATTTGCTAGTTAGTTTTTTTTTTTAATGTCATTAAATCCCTACTGTTTTAGGACAGTGGACCTAGTTTGTACAGTACAATCCTAAACAGCATTACACCCTTCTAAGCCCACTGAGTTCAATGGCTTTTGAAGAGTGTACTTCTGCTTAGAACTTCACTGTGTTTTTAAATAGATAAACATTAATACATAATAATTCTTTGCATTTAGCCCTACGTGATTTGTCATGTGTTACTTCCTTTTATATATGAAAATAGCATAAAGCTACTCTGATAGAGCAATCCAAGGAACAGTTTTCTGAGAGCAAGCCACATTGTATAGACCTGAGTAGTATTCTAATTAGACCGGCTTAGGATTCCTCTCTAAATAATACACTGGTCACAGGAGGGATTTCCATTTTTTATCTGGTGTACTTATTTGTTTAGAAGAGTTACCGTGTTTGTTTCGCATTTTTAGTTGGTTACTTGTTATCTCAGGAATCCACCTCAAGAATTCTGTGGTGATTTTATGTGATATTTTGAATGTTTCCTGGCATTCTGAACACATAGGATTGAGCTGCCTGTACTCACAGGGAACAAGGTTTTTGGAACCTTCATCATTGAATTCAAACTCCAAACCACCTGAGAAATGATTTAGCCATCTGTGTCGATGGTTCACTGTCTAAAATACAACCTTCTACAATGTTCTGTAAAAATCTGACAACTTCCTGAGCTCTGGAAAAGAAGATACGGGCCAAACAGGAACATCCCAATGGAGAAATTTTATAAAAAAACTGTTTGTACCATGGAATAATTTTTAACATTTTCAACACTCGACACCAATGGCAAGTACTCTTGCCAGTTATCACCTCACAGCCAGGAATGTGGTAAGCTGTATAATTTAGACTTAGCTGTAGAACAGGTGATAAGCCGATCAACTATGATAAGCAGATTCACTTTTCTAAAACTGTGAAAGGCTGCAATAGATGTGACATTATAGCACCAGATTTTCAGTTTTAAAATGGAGAGAGAAATTCATTACATTTCAATAACATCCTGAGGGACCACCAGATATATCTGGTGAGGACTCACACAATCACATTTTGCCACTGGTTTCCTATAAAAACAGCATAGAACTTCAGATCAGTAACACTTCATTGAGTTCTGGAGCTGCAGTTTATAATACTTTCCATAGAGAACTCAAAAAAAGGAACAGGGAAATCTTGCTGAAGAAAACAACAACAGTAAAATGTCATAAACCTATTTTTTATGAATTTATGATTGTTATGTAAGAGCCTGTCACTACACTTTGTCTCATCTAATGATTGTAAAGAACCAATTGAAAGGCCTTCATATTTCTTAATAACTGAATAGTAAAGAGTCCAGTAGCACCTTTAGGACTAACCAACTTTATTATAGCATAAACTTTCAAGAGCCACAGCTCTCTTCATCAGATGCATGGAGGGTACCTGAGTAGTATTCTACTCAGTACAGTGGTTAGAAGTTAGTCTTAAAGGTGCAACTGGACTCTTTACTGTTTTTCTACTACAGACTGACATGGCTTACTCCTCTGCCTTAATAACTGAAAATCTCACCAGTCCTTTGATTGCTGTGAGCTTAGGCTAGTAAGAAAACCAGAGGTGTGGATTTGGAATCGCTGAGTAAAGTGAACCATCTTCAGGTGCAGACACTCTTTGTTACTCTGATTCAGAGTTAATTGTAGTGCTTCCTCTTGAGGGCTTTGCTTGCTTGCAGTGTTCTCTCTGTGTATTTGTAAATAGGTATCTCAGGGGAAAATGCTGTAAGTCTATAATGCTTGGTCTTGATAGAAGGAAACAGACATGTGCCTGGAAATTCCTATTGTACAGGGAAGCACATCAGACACTATGTTTTATATATATAAAAAATAAACATAGTGGGTGGTATCATAACTAAAACTGGAGGAAGTCCAGCCTAAGGAGCCTCCCTTCAACTTAAGTGGCTCTTCAATTGGAAGAAGAGACATTTTAAGTTGGAGGCTCGTATGCTGGAGGAGGGCTTCAAACTTTGCTTAGTGGAATGTTAAAGTACAGCCTGATGTACTCCTCCACATATAGATATAGATATAGATATAGATATAGATATAGATATAGATATAGATATAGATATAGATATGAGTGATTCTGCACATGTTGGATAATGCACTTCCAATCCTCTTTATAGATCATTTGGAACAGATTTTTGTGTGCGCGGAACAAAAAATCCACCTCAAATGATTGATAAAGTGCATTGAAAGTGCATTATCCAAAGTGTGTGGAATCAGCCACTGATATAGATATAGATATAGATATAGATATAGATATAGATATAGATATAGATATAGATATAGATATAGATATAGATATAGATATAGATATAGATAATTATCTTATTTGTAGAATCTCTGTAGAAGAAAGTAGAAACATAGTTGTGTGACTATATTCTTCATGTCTCCACTGTGTAGAAGAGCCTGTTTGATGTAGAGGTTAAGAGCAGCAGGACTCCAATATGCAGAACTGGGTTTGATTCCCCATTCCTCTGCTTGAAGCCAGCTGGGTGACCTCTCAGAGACCTCTCTCAGACCTCTCTGAGTGGTCTAAAGCCAGCTGGGTGACCTCTCTCAGAGCTCTCTGAGCCGGACCCACCTCACAGGGTTATTGTCGTGAGGAGAATAACAACACACTTTGTAAACCACTCTGAGTGGGCATTAAGTTGTCCTGAAGGATGGTATATAAATCAAATGTTGTTGTTGCTATCTTCATCATCATCATCCTGTAAAATGTCCTAACACTGTGTAACATTCCAGCACAACCGTTTCTTGTTTCCCCAGTATGGCAGTTGTATCCAATGTGTTGCTTCTTTGTGCTGTGCAAAAACACATGATGTTGATTTGATGACAAATGCAATCCTTGACAAACTCAGCTTATTTGTCTTGAGCAATGAGACTGATACTATTTAGGCACCGTTTTTCTATCGTTTAAGCCATCACGTTTCTGGCAAGTGCAAAGTTTAAACAACGAGCCTGGGAAAACACTGATTAACCTTATCAAAGGAGGTGGGCTTGCTCGTTTGTTCGTTTCCATGCAATTGCATATGCACACACATGCTCATTTCAGCATAATGGGGTGGCTATGTACTGCCTGTCATCCTTTCAGGAACAGACGCATTCACAACACTGCTGAAGCAATGTGCTAAAATTTACAACCTTGCCAACTAAAATACACTTTTGATTAAATCTTCCCTGTGAAAAATGCTATACTGACACTTGGAATGGGGGTAATTTATTTACGTTAGGGGATTGAATAACAGGTTGCACAAACTGGCTTTGCTATTTCAAATGTCACTGCGATTGCCAGAGCTAAGGAAGGGATTAAAACATGAAGGAAAACAAAAATGGTGTGTTCTTTACATTCCAACTGCTTCGGCTTCCTTTATCAAGCCAAGAAGCTTTTAGAAACACCTGAACAGCCCTCCACTCTTGTAATAAAATAAAAAGAAATAGAGTTTAAAAATAGACAATAAAATGTGTACATGAGAGGAGACAAAGAAGTGAAATTTATAAAAGGTACATGTATTAAAACACCAATATATATATATATATATATATATATATATATTGGAGATCGTGGCTTCCCTTAGGTTCTTCTACCTTTGGTCTCCTACCTTTTTTTCTCCTCTCTAACTGTGGTCATAGGCCAGTATATTAGTTAAGTTCAGGATGCACCACAAAACTATATTTGTGGGAAAAGAATCCAGTGCTCTTCCAACACAGTTACTCCCTTCTAAGTCGATTGATTTCAGTGGACTTGGAACGTTGTAACTTAGAGTGCCGCTGGTAAGATTTTGTTGTCCACAGATGCTGACTTGGCTAGCACCAGTGAGATATGAGGTTCAGATCTAAAGTAGAGTTATGATTCAGAGATGTGTACTCAACCACCTATAGACTTTGCAGATTATAGACTTTCCCAGTTCCTCCTCCTTGTGTGGAGGAGCCCTCTATGGGGGGGGGGATCCATGATGAACCCTCACAAGCTGCATAGTGGGAGAAGTTTTCAGTGGAAATCACCCTTCCTTCCCTCTTCTTCAAACAGAAACACTGTTCTGTCAGAGGAATTGTGTTGCCTATGTGCTACTGTGGGGGATCCACCAATGACAAAGAGAAACTACAGTAACATACATTGCTTGGTTTCCAGCTTGCTTAGGGAAATTCATCAATCTCTGCCTAATTTGGCTTCTAGGTAGAGCCAGCTGGCAGCAGCAATTAAACAAAAGGCTTTTATGGTGGGTGGCGTCAATCATTATTGGTGGTGCATGCTGTAAATTTGGTAATGTGGAGGCACTGCCATGCTGTGCTAATGCTTCATTGATGCCTCAAGACACTTTTCTCTCTGCAATATTGCAGAGGTGACTTTTATCCTAAAACTGCAAAGGGACAAATGGCTTAGGGGGAGATGTTGTAGTAGCTAAACAGTGACCAGGGCAAGGGTTACCTGGCCCCAACCCCCTGCTTATTCTCCACTGAAAATCACCCCCTTTATAAGTCACTTCTTTGGCATAAAAAGGTGATGTTGTGCTTTATAGACAACCTTTATGCAATGCTCTTTGAGTAAATCAGGATCAAAACCATGATGTTATTTGGATTAGAGAGTACCCTCAAGTCATAGCTGACTTATGGTGACCCCTGGTGGGGTTTTCATGGCAAGAGCCAAACAGAGGTGGTTTGCCATTGCCTGCCTCTGCAACCCTGGTCTTCATTGGAGGTCTCCCATCCAATTACTAATCAGGGCTGACCAGGACTTTTTTCTGGGAAAAGAGGTAGTAGATCTCAGAGGTGGAACTCAGGACCACATAATGATGCCACTTTGGTTCAACTGGAACAAGGGGGGAGTTTTTTAAAGTTTAAATCGCCCTCGGCAAAAATGGCAAAAACCTATTCGGCGGCACAGAGGGTAATCTAAACTCCCCTCTGTCTGGAGATCAGGGGGCGGGGCCACTGGCCATGTGACCATTCTCAAGAGGTGCTGGAACTCCATTCCCCTGTGTTCCAGCTGAAAAAAAGCCCTGGGGCTGACCCTGCTTAGCTTCTGAGACCTGACGAGATCCAGCTCACCTGGGCTGTATAACTTTATTTCTAATTATATCTTGGCAATGCACTTCTGCTGCATTGTATTTATGGACACAAAAGTAAATGGAAACTCTTTAGTGGGGAGGGCCCTGTAAGCGGTCAGCCCGGCCTCCACCATTTTAATAGCAGTTTTATATATGGCTGCTTGTGATATTAAAGATGCTTGTGATTGTGATATTAAAGATGTTCAGGCCTCTGGAGTTAAAATGGCTGCGGTGTTGCCACTAGAGAGCCTCTAACAGTTGCTGAGTCCCACCCAGGAGAACCTGGCATGCATGGAATGCTGCATAGGAATGCGGAGTGATTAAGAGACGATTGGATTTACTATCCTTCCAGCCCCAAAGGTGCCCAGTGCAACAAAGGTCTCGCAGAGTCATCCCCACTTAACACACTCCTTTCCCTTCTTGCATGATGAGATCTCCTGTCCTTGACTGAGGAACTAATCAAATGACATTCATAAGTATATAAAGTTGTTCCTGGGAAAGTACAGTCCCACCTAAAAAGCATCATCTCAGCTCCAGTGGAATTCACTAACAAACTATTCCTTTTGTACAGTGCTAGAACATGTTTTGCATTTGTTTTCACACACCCCAGCAGCTACCAGTCAAGGCACTCAAACCTTTTGTCAAACCCAGGAACTCACCATTGGAGCCTTTGTTCTAACAGCTAGGTGGGCTCTTCCACCTCAGGGCACATTTTACCTATAAAGGTAGAGCCCTGGCCTCATTCAAATCGTGCATGCTTCCTGAGTTGAAGTGCTGCTTCTTTAGGATCACTTCCCTAAGCCTCTCTTTGTACCATGCTTCTGGATCCATAAGTGCTGTTCCCTTGAGGTTTGCCCAAGCCTCTTGCTCTCTTGGCCGAGGACACTGGCTCTTCAGGATAGGTAGATATATTTGCTCCCTCTCTCTCTCTATTCCCAATTTCTGACTGAGCTTCTTAGGACTCTGTGTGTGTATGTGATTATTTTTACCCCGTAATTGCGAGTGTATGTGCATGTCATTTCTTCTTAATAAAAGTTATTGTTGTACCTTAAGAACCGGCCTCATTTACTATCTTGGGAAGGGACCTGGTAGAAACTGGTGACAGATCCCTGCGGTTACCAGCCTCTTGCATAGTCATTCTCCTTGCTAGCTAATTTCCCCACAAATCACTTTATTGCAAGGAGACCAGTTCCGATAACAGGCCCAATAATCTTTACATCAGAGGAACAGCCACTTCCATTGGAGGAAGGCTTCAAACTTTGCTCAGTAGAGTGGCGGGATAGGGAAGTTAGAACATGAGAACATGTTGTGTGCTTTCTTATTCATGTGGTGGTGGAAAGTGCTGTCAAGTTGCAGCCAATTTATGGTGACCCAACAACGTTTTTAAGGCAAGAGGTGGTTTGCCATTGTCTGCCTCTCCACAGAGGCCCTGGAGGCTTCAGACCAGGGCTGACCCTGCTTAGCTTCTGAGATTGTTGAGATAGGGCTAGTCTGGGCCATCCAAGCCAGGGCTTATTCAAGTGATGAGATAGATTTGAAAAACCACCAAGTGACACATACAAGACACAGCAACAACTGGCTCTTCTCTCTTTGGTCTCGGGCACCTTGATTACAACCCATAGCCATAGGGCCAGCATCCTTCAGACAGCTGTGTGAAGATGATTTTCAGTGCAGCCTTAAGTATAGTTATACCCTTCCAAGTCCATTGGTAACTCTACTTAGAATGGTGATGTTTGGATACCATTTGGGGGAAACATCAGATACCATTGGTAGGGAGAGGAGGAGAGAACTAAAAATAGGGAGGCTTATTTTCAGCAATGACCTACATGACTTGAGATTCCCTCTCCGTAAGTGATCGTGGATGTGTGAATGAGTGCACATTCCCATTCTAAGCTCACTGCGCTCTTCTCATCACACAATTAGATCGTGTCAGTATTAATGCCAGTGTGTATGCACTGGAAATACAAAGGAGGTGAAAACAATTTGGCGATCAAGAGCCGAGCATAATTTCTGTTGTGTGTGTCACGGGGGAGAATCGGCCAGACACTTCTCTTTTTTCTCCCTTTGTCTTCCCTTCTCTCTCCTACCAATACCAGGGTTAATCAGTGCTTAAGGCCACCCTCATGTGATACAGAGAACATTCTTAAAGCTGCAGGGAGTCTCTGTGCCTGTGACACTTCGATGTGCTCTCTTTCGGACTGCATATTTGTGACTGAATGTATCTCTGTCCCTGAGATGAATAAAACAAGCTATTTATTCTTCAGATCCTCACATCATTGTGATAGGTTCCCCCCCCCCTTAAATTGAATTCATATTACTACTTGTGATCTTAAATTATGCAGGGAAAGACTTTCCGCATGTACAAAAGTTGGGATATTTTTGTATAACTAAGATAAACCTCTATTTTCATGAAAACGTCCCTTGAAAAGTACTGCTGCCTTCTCACTATTTTCTTTTTAGACGGCGTCTTAAGAATTGCACCTGTTCTCCTGGTCAATTTGAGCTACATTTCATTGGGATTGAACTCTGGAAACTGCTTTTAGCATCAGTGCTCATCTTTGACACACATGAAATGATGTCCAAGATAACCGTGTCTTTGAACATGCACAGAGTACTTTTTTCTGACCACCATTTCCCACTTCCAATTCTGAGTTAGAAAAAAAAAATAGATTCCAGCTCAAACATTGTTTTAGAAATTATATACTGTGTTTAGAAAGTGATGAATCTACTATGTGTCAGCATGCTGAAAAATGTGAATGCTGACTGTCTAGGGTGGCCAATTTCTACATGGGGCCTAGAAATCTCCCAAAATCACGGCTGATCTCCAGATTACAAAGGTCATTTCCCCTACAGAAAATGGCTGCTTTGGTGGATGTGTGCTATGGCATTATCCCCTGCTGAGGTCTCTCCCCTCCCTGAACTCTGCCCTCCCCAGGCTCTACCTCAGAGCTAAACTACAAGAGACAAATTAAACAAGGATGCTCATGTGAAGGGAGTCACTACGTTAGCCAGGAAGCTGAGTTTTAAAAGACATATTGGAAGGCTCTGTCCATTTTTCCTCTCTCAGAGAAGGGGAGGTGAAACTGACAGAGCCTTAGGGAGGTGAAGAAGAATTAAACAAACCTTCTGAGGAGCAATCCTTGCTGGCTCTGTAGCGAGGGGAAATTGACAAAGCCTCCCAATCTGTCTTTTAAAACTCAGCTTCCCGGATAACATTGTGACTCCCTTCACGTGTGTGTCCTGTAGTTTAGCTCTCAGAGCTACAGGAATTGCCCAACCTGGAGCTGGCAACCATATGACAATCCTGTGATTCTTTTGATTTCCAGACTGCCAATGAGGAGAAGTGCGTAGAATGTTGAACTAGGATCTGAGAGACCCAATTCCCCACTCTTCTATGGAAGCATGCAGAGTGACTTTGGGCCAGTCTCACACTCTCAGCCCAACCTACCTCACGGGGATCTTGTAAAGGTAAAATAGAGGAGAGAAGAACAATGTAAGCCAATTTGAGCCTCGTTGGGGAGAGAGGCAGGGAATAAAAGAAGTAAAATAAATATGATAATAAATAAACTTCTAAAAAAGTTTTCTGTTTCCTGGGAATGAATAGAAACTAGGGGAGAACTGTGTGTGGGGTGTGTGTGTTCATGCATGGACATTCACACCAATTGAGAAGAGTGATTACTCTTCATGATATTTTGGAAGGAGTCCTTGAAAAAATGTTTATGTGAAGAGTATCCCCATTGCTGTAGCATCCAACACACCACTTTCTGCGTTGACAGTGTAGCATGGTTATCGCAGCAATGGGGATGTTGCCTCCCCTCTCACATCCATCCAAGGACAGTGTTGGCCTTGTTTGTCCCCATTGGTGGGAACAATTTGCCAAATCCCTGTCATTTTAGTGCTTCTACCTTGTCTACCAGAAAAGCATACTATGCACAACCCTCCTGATTTATGTGTTTGCAATTTTGTGTGAATAGAACAACACATATATTTTCCAGCTTCAGTCTACATGATCAGAAACCCATATTATTGAGAATATTTATACATGCATACTGAAGCTTGAAAATATGTGCGTAGACTTTTCACACAAAATGGTGAGTGTGTGTCTTTGGAAGACTAGGTGTCATGCACTCTCCCGAGACATGAGGGAGGAGCACCAAAATTCTAGTGACTGGAAAGGGCTCAAATCTGCTCCATCATAAGATCCTGTGAGCTAGTGTGGTGTAATGGTTAAGAGAGGCAGGACTCAAATCTGGAGAACTGGGTTTGATTCCCCACTCCTCCACTTGAAGCCAGCTGGGCGACCTTGGGTCAGTCACAGCTCTCTCAGAGCTCTCTCAGCCCCACTCACCTCACAGGGTGATTGTCATGAGTATATTACTTACTTACTTACTTTATTTGTTTGTTTGTTTGTGTCATTTATAGTCAACCTTTATCACTGAGACTCAAGGTGGATTATCCAGTACGAGATTAGTATAAGTATCAAGAGCATTTCAATACAGTATCAAGGACATTTCCACAAACAATGCCATATGGTAAACAGACACAATTTTAAAAGACATAGTATTAGCAAGAATCCCATACAGAATAGAAAAAATACCGAAACAGAAAATAATCAATTCTAGGAATGACATTAGACAACATAGAGCACAGGTGGTACATAGGAATACATATTTAAAGCAACAGATAATATGTAAGGCTATTATAGTGATGAAGTCTATGGTCCCTAACTCATTAGTGAAGCATCTGAGAACCCATCCCTACAATACAGCCCTCGGATTTGAGTAAAAAGCCTTTTTGAATAGTTCAGTTTTGCATCATTTGTGGAAAGCCAGGAGAGTGGGCAGCAAAATAGACAAAATGAACTGTGAAATGATGAGAACTGCAGTGAAAAACGATAGTATTCAGGGTGTTGTCATGAAAAATGTTGTATCCTGTGAAGTGGGACTGATTCTCTGGCCAAACTATCCAAGCAACTCCCAGTGGTGGGTCAATGAGGAGTGCACCACCAGGCCACAGGGGATTGGCTGGCTCCCAGCCACCAGCAGTACTGGAGGTGACTGGCACACCCTCCTGGATCTGTGCTACCACCAACCAGGGCCCAGTCAAGCCTGCGATATTTCCACAGGGACTTGGTTTGGATCTACCTGGTGGTGGTATAGGTTTGTGAATAGATGGGTGTACCTTGCTGAACTTGAAACAGACCTATGTGATAATGTTTGCAGGGGTGGGGGGTGGGGACAGCACAGTTCTCATTCTTCCCTATTTTTTTCATTCATACTTCAGTGAATGCCAACGATTACATTTTAGTTAAATTTTCCAGCTGGATGATTCGTTGCTCTCAATGGAAGGATTCAGAATTTGTATTTACCTTGTTTCCAATGCCTGACTTCTGCTGAGGCATAGGATAGCCTGAATTATTTGCTTCAAAAGATACATTATTTGAGTAGTTTTCTGGCCAGGTGGCTACTGTTGGCATGCACTCACAATTAAGGGCTTGTTTAGATTACATATACCCTGGGTCATTATGGGTGGGTCATGCATCGTTTAATACCAGCCACATGAGAGCCAGTTTAGTGTAATGGTTAAGAGTGGCAGGACTCTAATATGGAGAACCGTGTTTGATTCCCCACTCCTCTGCTTGAAGCCAGCTGGGTGACCATATGTCAGTCACCACTCTTCCAGAACTCTCTCATGAGTTGTCATGAGGATAATAATAGCATACTTTGTAAACTGCTCTAAGTGGGAATTAAGTTGTCCTGAAGGGCGGTATATAAATAAAACGTTGTTATAATTAAATTAAATGTGCTGCTTATGCACTTGTACAGTTATCAGCATTGCTCTTGTGGTTGTGGAATTTATTGGATTGAACTACAGATCCCAGATAGCAGTGCAAGAACCCATGCATCATTTAAAATTTCTCTCTATATAATAACAACGGTCCTGTTCAACACCCTTGCATATGCAGCCTGATTGGTCCTTGCTAGACATGCGCACGAATGGGGAAAAAACCCCAAACACCCTGTTCGTCGTTCTTTGTCATCCACGAACAACGAACAACAAACATGGACGAACATGAACTGTTCCTGGACATGTTCATTGTTCATTGTTTGTGGGGGCCAGAACCACTCCCACTCCAACCCCCCCACTTAGCCCCCCTTCCCCTCAAACCCACTTACCTGGCCCTTTAAAGATCTCTTTAAACTATCAGCTGGCAGGCGGCAGGGGAGGATTCCCCCTTGCCACCTGCCAGCTGATAGTTTATAGGGCCCTGTCCTGGCAAAAATAGCAGTGTCTGCTGGCAGCTAGTTTGAGGGGTTACAAACTGACCTTCCCAATGTCCAATACATACCAAATTTGCCAGGGACATGATCCTCACTGTCCTCTGAAGACCCCCCCAAGTTTCAGAGAGACTGCCCCCCGGGAAAGGCATGATTCACAGGTCTCCAGCTTGGCTATTGTTTTCTCTTCACAGTGGCAAAAACGGGACTCTCTGCTGGAAGTACTTTGAAGGGTTAAAGCCAGAAGGAAAGCCAGAAGGAGTTCAGACAGAGTTCAGTCCCTGCCTCCGGTTGCCAAGGGGATTGATTGCAGATGGCAGACTGTCTGGCTTGATGAACGGCTGCCAAAGGCAACGAACAAGGCTTGCAATGACCACCTGTTTGTTTAGGATGGGACCTCACAAACAGCTTGTTCGCGAACAGCAGATTGTGCTGTTCGTGGGTTTTTTCTGCTCGTAATGCTGTTCGTGCTCATGTCTAGTCCTTAAACCCCAACATTCTAAACAGTATGTAGTTGCTATTGGGAGTCACTGAATGTGTCCTGAGGTAAAATGCACCCCCAAGTCTTCCCCTAAAAGTTCACTAGGTTTGCCAACTTAAAAAATAAAACATTAATCAAAAAATGTTATATAAGTATTATACCTGGATTTAAAGTAGTTAAATACCATAGCGAAGCACGAGTATCAAGCTAGTCAGCTATATTTGAGAGCACATGCTGCTTACTGGATAAAACTACACTTCCCACACAGCAATGTGAGAACTGTTAATTCCATTAAAACACATGATAACAACAACAACAACAACAACAACAACACTCAATTTACATACTGCCCTTCAGGCAGTATATAACTTAACACCCACTCAGATTGATTTACAAAGTATGTCATTATTATCCCCACAACAAACACTCTGTGAGGTGGGTGGGGCTTACAGAGCTCCAAAGAGCTGTGACTGACCTAAGGTCACCCAGCTGGCTTCAAGCAGAGGAGTGGGGAATCAAACCCACTTCTCCAGATCAGAGCCCCGTGCTCTTAACCACTACACCAAACTGGTTCTCCTGATCATGACCAATCTCAGTTTTGGGAGTCAGGCAGGGAAGCAAAAGTAACAGGTTGGAGCAGGAGAAAGAGAGAAGCCATGCAGCTCTCCCCTCCTGCCAAGGCTGAACAGATGGCGGAAGGGGCAGCCATGGCAAAACAGCCACAGCACAACACATTTGTGATCTAGAGCCAAATATGGCTCAAACTGGAAGACTGTGGACTGGACAATAGGACAGTTCGGTGGATAGGGAACTTGTTAGTGGACCGCACCCAAAGAGTGGGGGTCAACAGCGTTTCATCAGATTGGAGGGAGGTGTCCAGTGAGGTGCTGCAGGGCTCGGTTTTGGGCCTGGTACTTTTCAATATTTTTATCAATTATCTGGATGGAGTGGAAGGGCTGCTCATTAAATTTGCTGATGATGCCAAATTGGGAGGAGCAGCAAACACCCAAGAAGATAGAATTAAAATTCAACAAGACCTGAATACTCTGGAGAAGCGGGCAGCTGTGAATAGGATGCAATTCAACAAAGACAAGTGCACAGTGTTACATCTGGGCCACAAAAATGGGAAGCACAAATACTGGATGGGGGATACACTTCTGGGCAGTAGTATATGTGAAAGGGATCTTGGGGTAAGAGTGGACTGTAAACTAAATATGAGCAGTCAGTGTGATGTGGTGACAAAAAAGGCTAATTCAGTCTTGGGTTGTATCAAAGAGGCCACAGCGTTGAAATCGCAGGAGGTCATTGTCCGGGGTCTGGGTCCCAGCCCCCAGACTGGGTAGGAGGGAACAGCAGGTCAACCGGTCTGACGGGCATACAGAGGGGGCAGCCAGCAGCCAGCATGTCAACTGGTCAGCCAGCAGACAGCAGGTCAACTGGTCGGCCAGCTGACAGCAGGTCAACCGGTCTGACTGGCAGGCAGAGGGGGCAGCCGGGGGACAGCAGGCCAACCCCTCCCATGGGCAAATGGGGCCAGAACCTGTCAGTGCCAGGGACAAGGGGCAAAGGCCCAGGGCCTCAGGAGGCAGGGGGAGACAGAGAGAGGCCAGCGAGTCCCACTCCCCTAGGGAAGGAAAGGGGACTAAGCAAGGCAGAAGGGGGCAAGGGCAGAGGGATTGGGGGCCCAGCAGTCACCCACCCAAAGGCCTTACCTGAGGAGGAGAAGCAGCAGCAGCCCCAACAACCCAAAGCCACGCCCCAGCTAGAAAATAGTAGCCTGGCCCAGGAGTTGCCAAAAGCCAAGCCACTCCAGGTGGGGCTAGTGGAGGCACTCTGCATGAAGCCCTGGGCAACCAGCCAAGGAGCCGCAGCTGGTCCCACCTTCAACCATCAGCTCAGCCAGGGAGGCCGGGCTGCTAGCCAGGGAACTGCAGCTAGACAGGCCTTCAGCAATCAGCCAAGGCAGGGAGGCTGGGCAGCCAGGGAACAAGGCACAGCTGGTGCAGGTCAGTGGGGCCAGATCAGCTACCCCAGCTGCAACTGCTTGGTGCAGTCCAAGACCAGGCTGGAAGAGGGGTGGGACAGTAGAAGGAAGCCCTATAAAAGCGGGCTGGGAAGAGCCCTGGGGTGGTGGATGTGAGTAAGGTGTGATGATGTGGAGTGAGAGCGGTGCAATGCAAGAGTGGATGTTTGGAGGAGAGTTCTGGAAGGAGGGGATGGAGAAGGACACGGGGTAAGCAGGCCAGGTTGAGCAGGCCAGCGAGTGGACTGAGAGGGAGTCTGGGTGAGGTATACTTCCCCTCCTTCCACAGAGCAGGGTCCTGCAGCATCCCTGGTCCCCCTATGATGTCAGGAGCAGACCGCCCAGTGCCACGCCCAGCAGCAGCAGCGGCAAGCCCTGACAGTCATAGCCCCTCTCTATACTGCCTTGGTCAGGCCACACCTGGAGTATTGTGTGCAGTTCTGGAGGCCTCACTTCAAAAAGGATGTGGACAAAATTGAGAGGGTGCAGAGGAGAGTGACAAGGATGATCAGGGGTCTGGAGACTGAGCCCTACAAGGTAAGGCTGAGGGCCTTGGGAATGTTTACTTTGGAGAAGAGGAGATCGAGCGGGGACATGATTGCTCTCTTTAAATATTTGAAAGGCTGTCATTTGGAGGAGGGCAAGGAGCTGTTCCAGTTGGCAGCAGAGGGTAGGACCTGAAGCAATGGGCTTAAATTACATGCACAAAAGTACCGGCTGGATATTAGGAAAAACTTTCTCACGATCAGAGTAGTTCAAAAGTGGAATCAGCTGCCTAGGGAGGTGGTGAGCTCCCCTTCACTGGCAGTTTTCAGGAAGAGGCTGGATGAATATTTGTCAGAGATGCTTTAGGCTGGTCCTGCACTGGGCAGGGGGCTGGACTAGATGCTCTGTATGGCCCCTTCCAAATCTATGATTCTATGGCGCCAAGTAGACAAAAGCCGAGAAGAGAGAGTCTCCTGCTCTCCCAAGCAGAATTGAACTATCTATTTTATTTCACTGATTTTTAGACAAAGATGATGGACAAGGGTTGGGGAAAGCAGTATGAAAATACTCCCTTGCAAAACATTTGTGCTGTGATTCCAAACATTTTTTTAAAAAAACAAATATTGTTGGAGTGCTGACATCATTTGTGATCAAAATACAATATGAACGGAGCAGTGATCTAGAATACCTGGTTTTCAAGCACTGACAGAAGGTGCTTAGCAAGCTAATATTTATGCATGAAGGTTAACATTCATTAGCTACTAGATGTTTGCTGTAGAATGCACAAAAACGCATGCATAAAGTCACAGATTCTGCCAGTAAGTCCCATTGCTAGATTAGGGCTTCCTTCATATTCCTGTTCTCCTTTGAACCAGCCATCACTCTCAAGATTTGGCCCAGGTGCTGCCAGTTGCTGACCCCTACTGTCTCATTCTGGCATCTCTTCAAAACAGAGTACTGTTCATTAACTCCAGCAGCCTCGAATCCGACTGGTCCTTTCCAGCAACTGCAGCAGGATTGTTGCTTTAAGAGGCTGTTTCTAGCCTCGTGCTTCTGAGAGAAAGTGTGCAAATCTGTTGCCTTTCTGAGGCAGAGGCAGAATTGGGGGAGGGGGGTTGCTGGAAATGCCTGATGTTTGCGGAGGAGTTCACATGGCTAACTTGCTCTGTGGAGAATTTACAAAAACTGAGCGGCTGACGAATTCCCAGCTTCAGGTAAATAAAGGGAAACCATTTGTGTTGGTGGACACTTCAGGCATATCTGCGCCTGACTGATGTGACACAGAGCCATAAGAAGTGTGGAGGGAATGGCAATTATCTCTGAGGCAAACTGTGTACAAAATGTGAAACCAGGGCAAAATTTTGATGTATGTATTGTGGGATGAGGAGACTGCATAACAGTGTAAGGAGGAGCTGTGTTGTGGTGTGAGTTCTTATGGTCAGAGTATATGCTTACAATTCCCACAGACAATTCTCATCCAATGTATTGTCGAAGGCTTTCACGGCCGGAGAACGATGGTTGTTGGGGGGTTTCCGGGCTGTATTGCCGTGGTCTTGGCATTGTAGTTCCTGACGTTTCGCCAGCAGCTGTGGCTGGCATCTTCAGAGGTGTAGCACCAAAAGACAGAGATCTCTCAGTCACTGAGAGATCACTGAGAGATCTCTGTCTTTTGGTGCTACACCTCTGAAGATGCCAGCCACAGCTGCTGGCGAAACGTCAGGAACTACAATGCCAAGACCACGGCAATACAGCCTGGAAACCCCCCAACAACCATAATTCTCATCTAGTTTAAATTTTCCAACCCATCCTTTTTTTTTTTGTTGTATCATTTCTCAGTGTGTATCTGATTTTCTTTGTGATGGTAATTTGAATAAATTCCTAGAGAGCGTTTGATTGTATTACTTTTGATATTCTTTGGGAAACATTTGAGATACTGGTTTTAAAAAAACCTTGAACATTTATGCATCAGTTGCTCATTTCCACCTTTACTGTGTGGCCCACGTTCGACAGGGCATTGAGTGGATTTCCACTTTTTTTCTTACAACAGCCCTGTGAGGTAGGTTAGGCAGAATGACTCGACTGAGACCACTCAGTAAGTTTTGTGTCCAAGTGGAGATTTTTACTGAAGCCTTCCCAGTATGTGTCCAACAGCAATTTATACTGTACAGCATATTAGGTTGTCTAGTTTAGCAGCTTGAGCATGTACATGTCTATTCAAGTTCCATTGAATTAAATTGGACTTACTCCCAGGGAAGTGTGGATAGAATTGCAGCCCTAATGATTAATCCCAGATTCTGGCAAAGCATCTAAAAATTACTAGTAGTTTAACCAAAAACAAGAGTTTGCTTAAAGCACTTCTTCAGCCCTCCACTCAGTCAATATAAAATGAATGCAAAACTTTTTTTAAAAAAAAAATTGACCTGGGTTGACATTCTTGTCCCCATAAGCTCAGAAGGAATGTTGTTGTGGACTTTTTCCATTTTCCATTGGTGACAGCTCACACTTGACTGTCATCATGACATTATCTTGCTTGTCGTGTTGAATTGTAAAAAAAAAAAGGACTTCGGCTCAGTGGCAGAGCATTGCTTGGCATGTAGAAAGCCCCTGGTTCAACCCCCGACAACTCCAGTTAAAAGGATCAGGGAGTAGGTGATGTAAAAGACCTTCGTCTGGGGCCTTGGAGAGCTATAGCCACTCAGATTATGTAATACAGGTCTTGAGAGATAATGGTCTGACTCAGGATAAGACAGCTTCACTTGTTCATTTGTTATGCATGCAGGAGGTCCCTGGTTCAATCCCCAGTGTCTCCAGTTAAAAGGATCAGGTCTGAACAGCTGCTGCCTGAGTAGACAATAAGTGACTTGGATAGGCCAACAGTCTGACTCAGTATACCACAGTTTCACGTGAATGTAACAGAAGCAAACATTTTGTGTGTGTTTTGAAATCTGACTTTCAGTATGGAGAATTCTGGGACAGACCATTTGCCTGTAGTCCCCACCCCCTTCACAACTGCTGGAGGGCTCCTTTGAGCAGATGTAAGGGGAAGTTTATGGGTACAAAGTATCAAATGCTACTTCTCAAGGGAGCTTCTGGCAAGTCTTGTTGCTACAATTGGGCTTCTGCAGGGCTTTTTTCTGGGAAAAGAGGTGGTGGAATTCAGTGGGTTGCCAGCACAGGGGGCAACTCTTGGCGGGAGGTGGTGCCCTGGTACCACATGTGCGTGTGCAAAGTGCATGCATGCTCCCGAGGCCAATGATGTCCCTTTGGGTCAGCTAGAACAAGGGGGGAGTTTTAAAAAGTTTAAATTGCCCTTGGTGAAAATGGTCACATGGCTGGGGGCCCTGCCGCCTGATCTCCAGACAGAGGGGAGTTTAGATTGCCCTCTGTGCCACTCGGCACAAACTCCCCTCTGTCTGGAGATCAGGGGGCAGGGCCACCGGCCATGTGACCATTTTTAAGAGGTGCCGGAACTCCGTTACACTGCATTCCTGCTGAAAAAAAAGCCCTGGGCTTCTGACTTTTTTTTTTTTTGGCTTCTATTTTTGTACTTCAGTGGCCAGGCGTACTCTCAGGGAAGCGGTTTTGGCCTAGGGGCTGCCAGTCGTTGACATTTACTGTAGACCATTAGGGATTCCAGTCCCCTGATGATGATCCTTGTGCTGCTTTGTGGACTGTGACCTCTAGTTAGGCTTCTGACTTTTAGGACGGTGGCAGGGTCCTTTCTGAAATTGTTTTTATTTAAGAAGATTCGGGGCTAAGAGACAGTCCTGCTGTTTATATATGTTGTTTAATTCCATTAACTTTATCCTACCCTTTGATGGACGTCATTCAATAGGGTTTTTTTAAATATATAATGTGTTTATATAGCTTTTATCGCAAGGTGATTGAGGGCCTGCTAGGGCTATAAAGGGCAGCACCTAAAATCTGACAAAAATAACCAACATAAAGAATACTTGCATGTAGCCAATCTAAATTAATTATTGTCACCACAAAGAAATATGCATAATAGCCCTGCCTTGTTGCCAGCAAAATGTCCTTCCTTGTAAGTGGGCACTCGAACCAATTCTTATTTTTAAGGAGGAGTTTCCCCTCTTCATAAAAAAGCATCCATCCAAAATCTACTATGGCACAGAGTGGAGCAATACTGACATCCTTTGGCTTACTCTTAGGGGAGTGTTTGCATTGTCTCCCCCCATATCATCCTTTCCCCTCTCACTCCCAGGACTGGGTTCAATTTAACCCAATCGAGGATTGTGCCGCATCCGATTTGATGTATTAGGAAGCATAAACTGTTACAGATTTAATCTGTGCAAAGGATTACATCTGCAGGATGGAAAGCTACAAGACAGCAATCCCAGTAATGTTAGAGGCACTTGTGATGCTAAGAGATCAGGTGGAGAAAAAAAAAAATGGCAGGGCCTAAAAGAAGAATTCGGGGGTCTTTGGGGGGGGGGGCAGAGGCCACTAGAAAGGAATCCAATCAGTACCTCGCAATGGCTTTTGCTTTGCCCTTGTTAATGGGAGGATGAGCCAAAGATGGCTTCTATCTCTAGTGGACCGGGCAGTTAAGGGGAGGGGGAGTGAGATTCAGCAATCTCTTTGGCCTCACTTCTCTTTGAGAAGGCTGTAATTTAGTTTGTCGCCCCAACAATAGATTGGGGGGGGGGTTGACTCCTTTGACAAAGGCCACAGTCTCTCTGAGGAGGGAGAGATATTAGAAATCTTAAGAAAAACAGGAGACAAAAAAAAATTAGCAGGAGTGGGTTGGTGTTGTGATTGTGTATTATTGAGGCAAACAGAGGCGATGAGGCTGATTACCTTGGACTTGAAACAGAGAGAGCTATTCTGTCAGGAGCAGGAGGAGGGAGCTTTCCACAGAAAGCCCTCCTTTCTCTGCGCACCCTCCCACCACATTCACTTGCAAATCACTGAGAGACTGGAAAAGCCGTCTCTTCCCCAGTCTGAGTAACCTTCCCATGGAAAGTGCTGCGGCTCTATCAGCAGAACCTCTCCTTTCTCTCCCTCTCTCTCTTCCTGTGTGGTGGCTTTTTTTTTTAATCAGGCGCTCTGAATGAAAGCCAGTCAGAGACAGGGAGAGAGCAAAGGCTCCCCCCCCACACACTCTTTCTCCTTCTCCCCCATCACCGCTTTCCTGCTGTCCAGAGTTAAGTGATGCTCGGAGAATAAGCCTGAATTAAATTCAAGTAGGATCAGTCTTAGGGAAAACAATAATAGCGGCAGAGAAGAGCTTTAAAAAAGAAAGGAGGGAAGATTGAGGAATTCTACACGGTTGTTTGGGTTGGACACTACTTCATCAAGGAGAGAAAGAGATTTTCAGGTAGGATATCTGCATTTGGTTTTATTACTGGGTATATATGTGTGCATGGAGGGGGGGTTGTTAGCAGTGGTATGTTTTCTGATGTCATTCGTCGAGATCCAAAATGTGTAACTTTTGCTTACCGCTGCACAATGCACACAGCGGTAAAGGAGAAGTTGTGTGCATACATCGTTTTTCTAGCTGAGCTGCATTTCTACCTGCCGGAGAATGACAGAGCTCGGCAATTTGCAAAGCCCATTTATTAACTGCCAGGCTGGACGCACAGCAGTGTATAGATCCACCCTAACCTCCGGGAAACAAAACAAAACGATCCCATTGATATTTTGCTTTTGTGAAGGAATTGGATGAGAGTGGAAGAGAAAGCAAGGGAGTGTGTAGTTGGAAAGCTTTTTCTCTCACACAGTAACTACCATGATCATAGCATGAATTAGCAACATATATGCCAGGTCTCATAGTGTCCTCCCATCATACTGCTAACAGTCTTTGTAACCACAAAGCTATCCTAGTATTCTGCTTCTTCTGAACAAATATCTCATTATAGAATTTTATACATTCAATGGCAAGATTACTTCAGCCCGGAGGAAATGATTGATGCACGCAGGGCAAACTTAGACACCTGTCCAGATAGCTTGAAAGATATTCACAAAATGCTAAACATGTACCCATCCCACTTTGTAACTAGGGAGTTGCAAAGAGTAAAGGAGAGAAAGAGAGCTTGTGAACATATGTGTGAAATGACAGACGCCAGTTGTGAGAGCCTTTACTGTCGCTGCTGCACTAAAATCCATATTTGATGTGGTGTTAAATTAATGCAGCATGCTGCAAGTCACCCCCCCCCATCTATGCTCCTGACAAGTCACCGTTGGTGGCATTGTCAAGCGGCTGTGCCTGCTGCACTACAAAATTAGCAGGAAGCAAACGTACAACATGATGCCAGCTGTAGCCACCACTACCGAACAGAGCTTTGAGCAGAAAGGACGCCAGTGACCGACTGCACGTGTGGTGGGTGACAGACAGCAGCCAATGTTTGGGAACCCAACCTGTCACCTCGGTTTGTTTCCACACAAATGGAGACATTTCCTAGCTGCCTGTGGTAAAACAAAAAAAGGGAAAAAAGTGTCTCTGTTATTCAAACTGCACATCCATTACTTTTTAGGGTGCTTTCAGCTTCATGATTCCGACTCTGGGTGTGTGTGTGTGTGTGAGAGAGAGAGAGAGAGAGAGAGAGAGGGAGGGAGGGAGGGAGAGAGAGAGAGAGAGAGAATTGTTTTCTTCATTTCAAATGGCAGTTGGCTCCATATTCACATAGTTCTGTGCCCCCATTTTGCCTTGATACTCATTTCAGAATTTGCAAGTCCCATCTTAAAAATCACCTCCCCACATAAATATTTAGATCTCAAAGTGACTATTCATCACCATTATTATACATAGTAGTATGTATTGTGAAAGGTCTTCCTCTACTGTCACTTTTTTTTAATGTTCCAAAAGAAAAAGTATAAGGGAGAAAGAAAAGATGGAAGTGCAGCTGAGTGAAAGGGAAGAATGACCAAGATAAGTTCTTCCTTTGAAGCAGAAGATCAAGCCTAGCTTCAGAGAATCCCTGGGGTTTGCTGGGGTTGGGGAGACTGTGAGTTTTGGAACCAAATTGAATTATCTTCTTCAAGCTTTGAAAACTCCTTGCTTTCCAACCTACCCTAATAGATAGAACAGATCTCTGTGCTGTGTTTGGATGAGTGTGGGTGACTGTTGCTAGTGTGGTATCTGTCTTCGATGGCTTCAATGGGTTTGGAATAGCAGTGTGACATTTAAAAACATGGGTTTAATTTGGTTAGAGAGAAGCTTAATGTCAAAATAAATTACGTTCCTTACAGTGTTTTCACTTTGCATTTGTAGTGCCATAGAGATGGCATCAGAATAAAGCTCTTCTTTCTTGCTTTGTGTTCCTTTTAGAGTAGTGCTTCTGTCTCCAATACTGGCAACTTTGGTTGGCAGCGATTATTATCAAAGACATAGATTTTTACTTATAGGCATGTTATACAGATTTTATACTTAGGCAGCATTTGGCAGCACGTCTGTTTTACTTTGGAGCGGTGGTTGTTTGCTATTTTAAAAGCATGTAAGAGTCTTTCCAGTACAGTAATGCAGCCTTTAAAAAAGCATCAAGTGTTGAAAAGAGAAGTGTAATTTTTTAAAGTGATATATTACTGCGAGAGCCACAGTCCCCAGGTACACAGAGAACATTGTTGTATTATCAGCCAAAGTAATTTGTTGTTAAAGTTAAAAACAATCCAGGGAGCTTGGGAATGGACGTGGCTGTTAAACAAAGGCTCTATTGCTTCATCTTTCTCATTAGAGGACTCAGTACAGAAGACAGCGAAGGTTAATTTAAAAATGATAACCACCTCTGGCTCTCAGAAAGTCATTTCCTGATCTTCACACGATATCCCGAGGCAACAAATGATGGAGTCTCTCTATTGCTCTCATCTACGCCCATTCCTGCTTTAATAACTTACTTCCAAGATCTTTTTAATTTCATACCTTAGAATACCACTAGGCTGCAGCAACAGCACATGTGATTGGTCGAGGGTTGGAGGACTGCTGATCAAGCAATAGAAAGGGGCGTGTCTTCATATTTAACCACTCTTCATTCTCTTGCCCCCATTGCCTGATTATCAATGGCTGATGTATTCCACAAGCACTGACCACCTTCCTCATTATAAATTTGCACAACATTCTGTCAGTAAAGGAATTAAGCCCAGTTTGGCTTTAGGTGGAGAATAACAAGAAAGACTAACCATTCAGAAATGAGGGTAACACAACAGACTCTGATTTTCTCACAACAAATGCAATGCATGCTTTTTGTCAATGGACAGTGGCTCTTCTTTATGCCGCTGCTCTCAAACCAAAGACGATCATCATGTTTCCATATAACACGTGGCCCCAAAGCCTTTATGAAGTTTTCAGCATATCAGTCTACAGCTTGAGATGTTGATTCAAAGCCCACTTAAAAACAGTCAAGGCCCTTCACTTGATGGTTTTCTATACAACAAGTAGCCTTCTACAGCATAAGTAAACTGCTAGTAGCCTACTATGAAAGTTGAAGTTCAAGGAAGGAATTTCAAATGAGTCATAATGCTGTTGGGATAACAGGCCAAATGAGAGCTAGACCTCTCTCTCAACATGTTCCTGAATCATGGCTTTTCATTGGGAAGATTTATGACCCCCCCAAAAAAAGTTCTTCCAAGAAGTGTAGAAAGAAGCACAATTCCTTTCTCTTTCCTGTTTTGTCTCTTGATCATGTTGTTCAGGCACCCACAATATGTTATATAGTGAGGTATAGCTGAAAAGGCACATTTGTTGATACCCATTCTGAATAATTTATCTTGTATTTTCTGATCTACCAGTAATGATTGATCTCAAAGCTCCACTTTTGACCAGTCTATCATCAATGAACATACATACAACATTTCTACATTGATGGACCATAAACACACACATACCTTGATCCTTTGGGGAAAAAAATGAAACTTAAAAAAAAAAATTGTGTTCATCCTGAATTCTATCTAGGGGTTAGATATGTGCTAAAAGGAACTAACCTTGGGGAAGAAAGATGCAGTATAAATCCTTTAAAACAAATTCAGGAAGAATGCTCAAATATAGATCTGATCAAAGTCAATGTTGGGGTGGGGCCATGGCTCAATGGTAGGGCATCTGCTTTGCATATGGAAGGTCACAGGTTCAATCCCCAGCATCTCCAGTTGAAAGGACCAGGTAGTAGATGATGTGAAAGACCTCTGCCTGAGACCCTGGAGACTCACTACCAGTCTGCGTAGACAATACTGACCATAATAAGCCTATGGTTTGATTCAGAATAAGGCAGTGTCATGTGTTCATATGATGGTGTCAAGACATACAGCAATGTATCATTTGTACTGTCAACTTTGGTGTGGCCAGAAAATGGAAATTCATTCGTTCCCTAAATAATCTCTCCCTCTTGTTTTGAACATATAGTAATAAGGCCATACAATGTGCTACCGATGTGCCCACTGCAAGCTTAAAGAAATTTTAAATAGAGTTCAAATGAACTGAATGCCATGGAACTGTGAATTTACTGAGCAGGGCAATGAAATAGTGGTGAGGTAAAGGCTGGGCTCTCTCTAAAAGGTGTGGGATGCAAATAGCAATGTGACAGTCACACATTTCATTTGCCACATCATTGGCTGCTGACTGTGTGGGAGGGGATGAGTGATTGTGGAAACGGTACAGTTACAGAATGAGAAGAACCTAGACCTGTTGCAGCAATTTTCAGCAACATTCATACTTCTGGATCTAGCTTGGCCTAGATCCAGTGCTTTATCTGTTGCATATTTATTTTCCTTGCATGCAACATTTTGAACTCAGCATTTGATTTTTCATGTCTTTACCTGACCTGGGTAACCCAGGTGAGCCAGATCTCATCAGATCCCATAAGCTAAGCAGGGACGGCCTTGGTTAGTAATTGGATGGGAGACCACCAATGAAGACCAGGGTTGCAAAGGCAGGCAATGGCAAACCACCTTTGTTACAGAGCAATTCTAAGCAGAGTTACTCCAGTCTAAGCCCATTGAAATCTAGACTGGAGTAACTTTGTTTAGGATTGTATGGTTAGTCTTATGCCATGAAAACCCCACTAGGGGCCACTGTAAGTCAGCTATGACTTGAGGGCACTCTCAACCACCACAGTACTGAATAATTCTGCTCTGCTACAAACTTTCCCTGACAGCCAGTTTGGTGTAGTGGTTAAGAGTGCAGAACTCTAATCTGGAGAACCAGGTTTGATTCCTCACTCCTCTACTTGAAACCAGCTGGGTGAACTTGGGTTAGTCACAGCTTCTAGGAGCTCTCTCAGCCTCACCCACCTCGCAGGGTGTTTCTTGTGGGGATAATAATAACATACTTTGTAAACCACTCTGAGTGGGCGTTAAATTGTCCTGAAGGGCGGTACATAAATCAAATAAGGCCAAGCCAGTTGGTGGAGGCTCTAAACATGTATACCATGCTAAATCTGTAACTCATTGTCCCAATATTCTTACAGATACAGGAGGTGTTCCTGCCAAACTTAAGCACTTCTACATTTCTTTGATTACATTAAATAAATAAAAAATACTTAAAGTACTAGAGGAAGCCAATAGCAATCACATTTGCTTGCATCTGCTTTAAAATATATCCAGTATCTAGCAAGATTGGCTCAGGACTTTGGGGCTGGTTCCCTTCCCAATTTAACAGCTACCATGAAGCTGAGGGTCAAAAAACCCCATCAACTAGCAAGTGTTTTTCCTATTTTTTATTAAAAGGAGTGTAGTCTATTTTAGTTTTTCTCTCTCTGAAAAGATGAAGCACGTGCATATGTCCTAATCTTCCTGTTGGTAAATCCGGCCCTGATTTAGGGTGACCTTCTATTTCTTATCCTTTTGCCCATTGCTGATCCATGAAAGGCTATACTATGTTATCTCATAAATGCAGGTGAGATTAACACTTGAGTCCTAAACCCTATTAGGATGAATTCATTCATTGCAGTAGATGCTGCCTGCAAGCAACTGTACATTACATTCATCTTTTGTTGAGCAACCTTTGAAAGCAAAATCCAGTAGATAGAAATGTAGACAAGTTGAACTAATATTTTTAATCGGTGGTAGACCTGTTTGGCTATCATGGTCCTGACCTGTGATTTGTAGAGTTGTGACATTGCTGGCTCATTCTCAGTATATTTACAAAATTAGAATTCCTAAGAATTTTGGAGAAAAATCCTCCTCTGGCAGTTCAGTTGGTTACAAACCAGTTATCTCCATATTACTAATTTAAACTAGTTTCAAAATTGTTTCAGTAGTCATGCCTCTTGCCTAGGGTATCTAAGAACTGGTGTTCCCTGAAGAAACCCAATATCAAACAAATTTGATACCTCCATATAGAACTAAGTTCCCAAGGTGCTATTGGGGAAAACATGGGCTGATTCCGCACACGTTGGATAATGCACTTTCAATGCACTTTATCAATCGTTTGAGGTGGATTTTTTGTTCTACACACAAAAAAATCCATTCCAAATGATCTATAAAGAGGATTGGAAGTGCATTATCCAACGTGTGTGGAATCACTCTCGGACAATCACACTGGTTTCAGTGCAGTTTGATTTTGTAAGGAAGATGTGTCCCTCAAGCACAATTTCATATGCTTACTGTCACAGGTCAATTGTTTGGGAGAGTACAAGTTCTTTTTATCAAAAGAACACAGTTAATGTCTTCTCTTAGGGACAAGCTAGACATGCAGGTTTTTAAAGAATTGGGTCTGGGTTCCCCAGATGTAACTCAAGTTTCCTTGGGTAATAGTTGCTAAAAAATAGCATTGGGTAATAGCTGTTAAAAATGAGAAATATCCCAAACAGCTGTGAAAATCCTTTGTGGGGGGAGAAGAGGCTCCCCCATCCCATCTCAAGCTGTTTCTCCATTTTAAAATAGCAGGGGAGGGAGTTCCCCCCCCCCGTTTTTTTTCTGTTCCACGTGGAGTATTCTGTGCATGTGGAGCAGTAAAACTGGGGTGGGGGGCTCCTTCACTATTGTGACACAGTGAAATGGCTTAAGCGGGGAGGGAAGAACCCCTTCCCCCCGCAGAGGCATTCTGAGGCCATTTGAGCTCGCCTTTATTTTTTAATAGCTATTTACTTTTAAACTGTTGTATGGCTGCAGAAACTCGAGTTGCGTGTGGGGAACCGAAACCTGCATGTTTAGAGAGATCCTTACAGAAATATACATAGTAAAAACTGATCTACATTTTCAGAAAGTTCACATGACATAGCCATGAGGGAATCGTATTCTTTGAAACTTCTAGCAGGAGAATTCACTTTAAATGTGTTAAAAATGCCAAACTCTATACTTAAAAATATAGCATATCACTGTGAGAGGCTGTGGCCTAGCACTGTCTCCTTGATGACTACCTTTCTGTTAACAAAGGTTATCCCTTCCACCACACAGTAGCATTTCAAGTGCAACCTTCAACTGATTTCAAAACAGGCACATCCCTAATTATGAATATGTACATTGGCTATAATGGCCAAAACCTATGGGAGTGGCCTAATTGCCTGAGCCATGTGATTCAATCAGTAGCAATGTAGGAATGTATAAAGTATTTGGAGGGGCAGGAATCAAGAGAGAAGAACCGAGTGAATATTGTCTATCACTCTTATTGCCACTCCCATAGACCATGACACAAAATCCTAATCCATTCCTCACGTGTGGTTTCTACATTGCTGCATTGCCAGACATGCTTTAGTGATAGCCTTGGAATAACCCAAGAATTGCTCTTCAAGTCTGCTGCAAAGTATTAGCAAATTACATTTCCTTAATTTACAATCAACATCCACTTCTGGTATCGCTCGGGAAGCTGCCATTTTTCTTCCATGCCTCTCAGGACTGCATGTGGAATAAATTCCTGTGCATTCAGTTGATAAGGAAGAATTGTGTGCTGCAGATGGCAGAAGCACTGGAAGTATCTTTTGAGATATTACTTAACTTGCTGTATCAGAGTGGATAAGATTGGAGAAGCAGCTTCCGAACAAAAGCCTTTGAGTTGGCAGGGTGCAATATTTTCACAGTACCAGCAGCTTGAGTCAAGGGAATATAAAACTGTAGGAATATTTCTGGGGGCAAGGGGTGTCTCGACATATGTTCCCTTCCCAACAACACCTAGACTTTTAATTTCTCCTTGTATGCTGTGTCCTTCCTCGCTTTTCACATAAATCAGAATCAGATTTAATGCAAGGATATGAAAAACAGATGATACTGCCAAAGTAACCCTTAATGGAAAATCTATCAGAAGAGCAATGAAACAGCCCCAAATCTTTCCGGTTCCACTAGTTCTCAAAAGATAAAGCTCTTCTCTGTTTCTTCTTTATGGAATGTCAGACGATCCCTTGCATATGAATCTGGCTGTGCATTTTTATATTACTACACGTATGATATTATCACAAGCATTTCTTTCTAACGCCATGCTACAGGCTGAATAGATAGCATTATCCTGCCCTGCTACTTTGCCTCACCTCATAAACAATACAACTTAGCTGGTTTTAAAATGGCCTGATTTAAAATTAATTCAAGCCTCTCAGCCTTTGCAGATGTTTTAACACTTGAGCTTTTAAGGCAATAAGTGGTTGGTAGCAAGGCAGTTCTCTGCACTAGGGAGCAAAAGTGCTCAAAATACATTTGAGAGCACAATACTGCCTTCAAATTAACTTAATATAAAATATGTACCCAAATGAGTTGTTTTTGTCCTTGTGTCAGCCCAGAGCATTAGCCGAGCAGATGAGCATCTCTGCTAATTAATTGGACATTTGAATAGTTGTGACCCCATCCTAATTCCAAACATGAATACTTGCTATCCTCTGGTTAGCAAATAGGCTTACTTTTTTTTAAAAAAAGGAAAAATTACATTCCCTCCCTGAAAAAAACCCACACCAGTTCATAAAAAGAAGAAACTGAATCATTTCTGGAAATGGAAAATGCGCAAACCAAGGCTGAAACAATTCTGACTAGGAGAGCCTGTCATATTTCCAGGTGGGGCTTCTAAGAGGGTGGGAAGAGCAATGATTTCTTCTCGAACAATTGATCATTTCTGTGACCTTGCCCCCAATTGTTCCAATAGGTATTTTGACATCTGTGAATTATTAGCATTCTGAAACATATTGCTTGAATTAAGAACAGTTACTTGAAAGTTTGTAAGTGTGCTCCTACTGATAAGAAACAGCTTTGTTGAATAACTTCTTTGCCGTACTGCCACTCGTGGTAGCTACAGGACAGCCATGCGAACAGGGTAAGAGTGATAGTGATCTTGAAAAATCTACAGGCAGGAATACACATGAAGCCACCTTATACTGAGCCAGACCATTGGTCTATCAAGCTCAGAAATGTCAACTTGGACTGGCAGCGACTCTCCAGGGCTTCCTGTCGTTCACATCTTTTCCATCTCCTGGCTGGAGATGCTGAGGATTGATCCTGGGACCTTCTGTAAGCAAATCAGATGCTTTATCACTGAGCCATGTCTCCTCCCCATTGAGTGAGTGGAAATGGGTAGGTGAGAAACAAAGGTTTTCTGTGTGTGGGGGGGGGGAGTCCAGCTGCCATTGATTTTTAATGAGAAATGTCCCTCTTACACAAAATAAACTCTTTTAATGCAGCTATTGCCAATTAATAATAGTAATAATAGCAATAGCAATAACAATAACAACAACATTTGATTTATATACCGTCTTTCAGGACAATTTAACACCTATTCAGAGTGGTTTACAAAGTATGTTATTATTATCCCCACAACAATCACCCTGTGAGGTGGGTGGGGCTGAGAGAGCTCCAAGAGAGCTGTGACTGACCCAAGTTTACCCAGCTGGCTTCAAGTAGAGGAGTGGGGAATCAAACCTGGTTCTCCAGATTAGAGTCATGCTGCTCTTAACTAGAGATGAGCACGAACCTAAATATGACCCAAAAAAACTCACGAAGCAGGCTGGTTTGGGGTTTGCAAACCAGGTTTCATGGAAGCTCCTTTTCACGGAACTTCCACGAACTGTATACAGGTTTGTTGGGTCGAACAGCAGCAGGGGGGCTGGGGTTTGGGCACCAGCAGGTCCCTTTAAACTATCAGCTGGCAGGCAGTGAGGGGGGATCCCCCCTGCCACCTGCCAGCTGATAGTTTAAAGGGACCTGCCACTTGCAAGGCAGGAAAGGGCCCTTTAAACAGTTAAATGCCCCTTTCCCTGCCAGTGTTAAGGGTGGAAAGGGGCATTTAAACCTCATGAACCCCAAACCACAAACTGGTTCATAACTTGTTCAGTTCTGTGGTTCATGGTTCATGAAACCCACGAACCTCCTGGTTCATTTTTTTGTTTTGTTCTGTGCCCATCTCTACTCTTAACCCCTACACCTCTCTTGACCCCTCTTAACCTCTTAACCCCTACACCAAAAAGGCCTTTGATCTTGCTAGGCTGCTGTAATTACTGGCTCCAGCCTATGTGCAACTGGGGTTCAAGTTTGATGAAAATGAGGGGTGGGGGAGATGAAGAAAAGAATGAAAAGAAATATAATATAATAAAAAATAAAATCAATAGCCAACATTTATGAAGGGCATAGAGTAGAAAACTCCATGTCCTTCATTTTATCCAAATTTTATTATCCATCCTGGGCACCTGTTTCTCAGGGGTACAGTGGGATGTAAGTGCCCCCCTTCTGGCCAGACTTGAGTAGACTGGTGGCCAAATTAAATTAGTTCTCAATTAATGTAAAGTTGGTTTACATTTTTTAGATTCTGTTTGAAAAAAAATCTCATGTTTAAGTCTCATGTTGAAGTCAATGAATCTTTGCTTAACTTTGGCTGGATCTTATCCTTTATTATCAAGAGGTATGAAGAAGTAACCAAAACAATGTTTTAAAACGTACCTTTAAAAAAATACCCAGATAGATAGATAGATAGATAGATAGATAGATAGATAGATAGATAGATAGATAGATAGATAGATAGATAGATAGATAGATAGATAGATAGATAGATAGATAGATAGATAGATAGATAGATAGATATTCTGTACTCAAGAACAGATAATTGACCTCACTATGAATATTAGCCATAACCGAAATCCTGTACTGATATCTGACATAGCACCCCTGAAGAAAGGAAAAGACAGAAAAAAGAATTCATGAAACCATGGGGAAGGTACCTTACTGGTGTTCAGAATTCTTTTTTATAAGGGTACATGAGATCTCCCATTGGGTGTAATACATAGGGAGGTGCTCGCACCCTGGAAAACCTCAGTGATTCAGTGTATAAAAATAGAGGTCACAATACTCCCTCTCCTATGTAAATAGAGTTGTGTATATAGGGATTCCACATAGGGTACTATTGACTTCCACACTGGGTACTATTCATTATCACGAATGGGAGGCCTGTCTTGAATGGTAGCACTGCTTCTCCCTAGGGCACATAAAGTATCTTTGTTCCTAGTAATATTAGCCAGCATATGAGATCACTGGGAGAGAGAGGTGCCTTGGAACTCCCTTAGGCAATGTGTGGAAAGGCTCTCCTAAGGGGATGTGTTGTAGTTATCTTGGGGAATACAGTGACCATCCCCGAAGACAATTGTTTTGGGAGAAGAAAACTGGTTCAGTAATGTTCTATGAAGAATTCCCATGTGTATGCCTAGCACTTAAATGAGCACATGAGATGGGATGGGTCATGTTCAGGCTATTGAAAGGGTTTTCCTAAATACACAGGAATCAGGTAGTAAAGAATCAGGAACACTAGCCATAAGGTGACACTCAACCAGGCTTCATTCATCCATATGCCCTACAGCACACTGGAATGTGTGTGTTAACTTGGTGTGTGAGTCTATAAGCATAAACCCACCAAGAAAATACTGTGGTGAGAATGCTGGGCTGTTTTGTGGAAGGATGTGAAGATTCTGCCCATTGTATCTGCCTATTACAGCCCAGTTTTGGCTGGATGATGCATAAACCCATATCCCTTGTTTTCTTGTAACTTAATTCCTTGATCTTTTATGACTGGGGGATGAATATGTGAAATTACTCAGTGAAAAAGCCTTGCATTTGAATGATGCACAGTGATATGTTCTTTCTTTAGTGTTTCAACTGTGGTGACTTATTCACACATACAGCTCGTCCCTTCATGCTGTCATCATGAACAAACAAATATGAACCAGCCATTGCCAGTTAAATTACCTGCAATGTGGCTACTGCACAATTCTGTGCCCCCTTCCCCACCTGACTGCCCTTATTTTATATACAGGATATTCTCAATATTTTGACTCCTCTTCAATGGAAAGACTCTTGTATCCTCTTGCTCAGGCCTGCAAAATGTATGACCTGCCAAGCTTCTATATTAGGGGTGCCATTCCTCCACCCAGGATGGGGTATCCCCTGCTCTCACCGTCCCCCCACCCCCACTTACTTGGCCAGTGGGGGTGCGCTTCCCAGGGCACCCCCCCTGGACAGTGTGGCACACCTCGTACCCACAGCTGCCCAATTCAGGCCCCGCAGTGGACCCATTTCAGGCTGAATCGCACCCCACAGCGGGCCAATTCAGCCCCTTGGTGAGCACAGGAGAAGAGCTCCTAGGCTGCACTTTGACCCACGTGATGATGTCACTTCCCAGAATTGACATCATTGTGTAAGCCGGGAATGCAGAAACACAGACAAACAGACACACAAACACAGTAAGGTAAGTGCCAGGCGCCCAATCTCCCTCTGGGGGTGTCAAGGAAGCTGGCAATCCTATTCTGTATCCTCCCGTGTGTTCTATCTTGTCAGGATCATGACTATACCACCAGTTTTTTTCAGGCCCAGGCATGTATCATGCTGTCATGCATTAATTGTGAATTGAGTTTGGCTTGGTAGTTTATGGTCATTCTACAAGCCTAGCAGTTTGCACTGCTTGGGGTAGCAGGCGTGTATCATTTGCACTGTACAGGAGGACCCTTGCCCAAATATTAACTTGCATGCACTCATTAGTGCGTGAACCAGGGCATTGCATACGTTCGTGAAATGGCCTGAAAATTGGATTCCATAAGGTTGAATGAAGCTTAATTAGAATGTTTAATTCACTGAGAGAAGCAGCATAATGTATATACGCTGCATCTGTGGCCATGATGATTTAGTTGATCATTTTATTATTAATCAGATTATTTTTAGAATGCCTGCTCTTACTAAAAGAAATTGAAGTGCACATGGCGAATGAAAAACAGGAAGGATTTTTCTTTCTAGTTGTACACTTCTGTGATCTGTGAGATGATTAGATTTAGCACCGCTGTGCCTCGTTTTCAAAGGCTTTTCCTATGCTGCAGCAGGCCAGTTAGGGTTTTGGGAACTGGGCCAAAATCTTAAAAAGAGAGCGAGCAAGAGAGAAAAAAGATTTTGCAATGAGCTCCAGAGATGGATCTACTAATTTGAAGGGTCTTCCTCATAGTATCCTTTTAATATTGCTAACACCTTGTTTCTGCATTTGAAAACGTAGAGAGTGAGTTCAAGCAAGTTTGCTCAAAACAACATCCTGTTTTATTCAATGGTGCCTACTTCCAGGAAAGCGTTCTTAGGGCTGCATCCATAGAGTTATCGGCTCATGTGTTTACCCATTTCTCATGGAGCAGCATGAAGTGTGTTTACTGCTTTCCACAATGCACTGAACGTAATGTGTTTTATGCTTCGTATGCTCCTCCATGGCAGCTTTGCTCATCTGAACAGGGCCCTCTGCAGGTGCCACCCTGCAAATAGGCAAAAGGAACAAATGCCTCCACATGCATATTCTCTATTGTGGCCAATACCTTCTGGAATAGTTTTCCTGATAAGATCAGGAAGGCTCCCACTCTCCTGGCTTTCTGCAAACTAGGAAACCTTGAATTATTCACAATGATTTTTTACACAGGTAGGAGGACAGTACTGTAAGAAAATGGTTCAGAGAGAAACTTTGGTAAAAGGATAGGGACCATAGATTGTACTGCTGCGTACTATCTGTTACTGTAAGTATGCTCCTACCATGTAATTTAATGTGTGGTGTTCAATTGCTTAGCCTTCATGTGAAGCATCTCTACGTCTAAATACAGCAAAAGACCCTCTCACCTGTTCCCTAAATGGGAAGAGGAGTGCTGGATTGCGTAAGCATAGGATCAGGGGTTTCAAGATTGTGAAAAAGTAATTAACTATTGCCAATCTTAGGTGTAAATTGTGCTTTACATCAGAGTAAGCATATGTAGACCCAGTTGGTAAAGTACATAATTGTCACCCATAAATAGAGAGCAGCCTAGAAAAAGTGTGTCATGTGTAGATGCCTGCAAATGGCACAAGTAAGGAAGTAAAGACAATTTAATTTGGGTGGGCTGCTCTCCTTTTCTTAATGGAATGGAATCAAACCTAAACAATATGTATGAAAAATTCTTCAGGGATTGAGCCTTTGCAAACAGAAATATGGCCGACATCCAGGTCTGTCCCACAAAATATCCCATCTTCACTTATGGCGATGACTGGTATCTCAGGTGACATTCTACACAAGACATCTTACACGGGGACACTCAAGTGTCTTGCTTTCTATGTGGTCTTATATCCAAGTGTACTTTGTCTCCCTAGCAGTGCATGTGTGTCCATATTGAGAGAACAAGTGTAAGATTTGTCACTTGATCCTACTCGCGTAAGATGTCTTGTGTAGAGAAACTCTTAGATGAAGAGTGGGGCAGGAGACACTGTGGAAATCTTGAGGTTTTGGTAGACATTCTTTTGAATTTACCCAAAGTCCCTCAGAAGTCTTGCTTGAAGAATAACTTCTACATTTGCTTTGAACATTGGTTGTATTGGAATCCAGTGACAATTTAGGAATGGGTGGAACCTCCATGAGATATGTTGCTGTTCTCATTCAAACTCTCTGAGATACCCTCAACACATTGTATAGTGTTTTGCTTAAGGGAGAACTCCAAACTGAATCTGAATGTTGTTGTAGTTAAAAATGTCTTGATCATGATAGTTGTCTTATTATTGTGATCAGCTTTGGGGCTCTGATTTGTACATGTGGTGCTTGTAATTGCCAAAAAAAAAAAAAACAGCTTGTGCAAAATGGTGTTTGTGTGATTTCATCCCATTCTCTCTCCTTGTTACAGCCCCATACCACATGTCATATTGTCCAAGAAGCTCTCCAAACCCTCAGCAACAGCTGGCGTGGGGGGAGGGATTGTTGGAAGAAGGGGGAGGTACAGAAGTACTCCTTCTGTGAACTCCTTCCATTTGTAAGAGTTTGGATCCAGCTCAGAGACTTGTCACAGGGTATTCAGAATTAGGAATGATTTATGTGGAGTGATACCTCCCATGTACATGCCTACAGAACTATTTACTCATGATGACATGCTACTATGATAATATTTCAACATTCTTATCCTACGCATGAACAGTCAGATGATAGAGTGGATACTTGGATTACGGCCAGACCAAGTTCAAGTGAAATACACACCTTTTGCAGCTCTACAGCCTTATGCACTGTATGATTTGCAAAATTTGCTAATTGAGATGAATCTTCTAAGCAGCTGCTCATCAATGCTAATCTGCGGTTGATGCCAAAATGTACTTATAAAGCGTGTTACAAAAGGAGAGGTCTATTGATACCTAGGAAACAAAGCAGATTTATATTATTGTGTATATGTTGGTTATATTTCATTGAATCCTTGTAGATATTTGCCTATCAAAATGTGTCGCAGACGACATCTCCTTTTCTAGAGACTGGTTCTGACTGTGATTGTCCTCTACAGGTATTTTTAAATGATAATTATTTTTACCGAGGGCATCAATACTTCTATATATGCAGATTTGGATTATGTACCAACTTGGCATACTCTTCTTTACCTTAACTGGCCTTAAACTAACTTATTGCTTAAAATAAACCAAGTTGAATATGATGGGGTGGAGAGAAACAAAACACAAGGCATAAAGATGGTTCTTCATATTCATGCTAATGGAAACAGAGTTTCTAAAGAACCATAAAATACTATTTTTTTCAAATGAATACATAGTACCCAATTTATTTCAGTGTGTGAAATGAAAGTATTACTGTTCAATATTCACATGTGCTATGGGTTGGGTAAAATCTTTGCTTAAAAGTGGAAATGCAAGAATAAGAACATAGTAGCCATTTGCTCTAAGTGTCGTATGGTATTTCCATTTGTGTTTGTGCAACCAATTTCTGGCATCTATAATATATATTCCATATGCTCTTGCACAAGTGAAACTGCACTGACAGTGCTATCTTAAGCAGTTATTCCAGTTGCAGCCCTTTGATTTTAATCAACAGTCTTTGATTGGAGTAACTCCGTTTGCACTTTGCTGGATCCAAGTAACAAGATTCATACTTCCTTCATGCATTATGCAGAGGCAATCCAAGTGTACATTCAACAGGGAGCCGTACCCAGTCATGGCTCCTGACACATGTACTTCCATGATATTGTGTTTACAAACATTTTTTCCACATTGACATCTCATTTTTTTCAGATGCACATTTCCAGTAGCTTATTTGAAAACACATTTTAAAAATGTAATGTTGAAGTTGTGTGTGTGTTATGTGCTGTCAAGTCACTTCTGACATGGCAACCCTATGAATGAAAGACCTCAAAAATGCCCCATCATTAACAGATTTGCTCAGATCTTGCAAACTGGAGGACATGACTTTCTTTATTGAGTTGACTAGAACCTTGAGCATGAACCAAAAAAATGGCGGTTCATTTGGTTCATGGTTCATCATGGTTCACGAACCACTAATTATGAACTTGCCCCAGTTCACGAAATGGTTTATTTAGTTCCCAAAAATGTCATTTCTGGGTCAGCAAAGGTCTGTGGAGAGCCCATCCCCCTCATTGCCTAGGAAACTGATTTATCGACGCCACGTTGTCTACAGTGATGAACCAAAATATGAACCAAATAAACCAAGCTAAAATCCGTCATGGTTTTTGAGAAATCAGCTCCCACAAACCACCGGTTCATGAACCACAAACTGGCCTGGTTCATGATGAACTTTGGTTCATAATTCAGTTCATGCCCATCTCTAATCCTACCGCCTTCAACGTTTTCTAGCATTTTCCAGAGAGTCTGAAGTAGCCCCTGTTTTTGTGCCCATCTCGCACTGTCTCTCTGAGTACTCTGCCCAAAATTGCTTAGCTGGAGTTGCAAAGAATAAACTTTAAGTTATATAAGACTGTTAAAAATCATATCACTAGACTGAAGTCTCTCACAAATTCATTCTTTTGCATCCCATGTCCCTTAACAGAGGACCTAGAATTTAAACCAGTAGCCTTTTCATGGTAAGAAGAGAAAAATGATACCTCCAGCCAACCAATTGTAGAAATCATATGACCCTTGGTTGAGTTTAATCAATAGGTTCCCCACCATCACCGATGTACCACATCTTATAAAACCATGGAGTTCAAAGAAGAGTGAGGCTGATTTATGGAAATAGATCTTTCATTTCCCCACCCCCACCCCACTTAGGGACTTTCTTTTGCATATCGAGGAAAAAGAAGTAGAAACTTCTCAGAGGGTGAGCTGAAGCACTCTAGAATGAATCCCAGTTTGAACTTTGATACTGACACATCTTTAGAAAAGTTTGGCAGCCTTTGCTGTGAATAAATAAGGCCAGTGTTCTTGTGTTGCTTTAATAGGATATTTAAAACAAGATTGAGAGGGAGGAAGAGATCATCATGAGACATGAAGCTTGTTGGAAAAGATGACAAAATGATTTGTTTCCATCATGGCCTTTGATTACATTTGCTAAGCTTGTTGTTTAGCCATCCACATGTTTTTACATGCCTGACAGCCCTTCCATGTTTGTAGTCCAGCCAGTTCCTATGATTGACTGGCTTTGGTTGCCTTGGTAAATCACAACTTTTGCAAACATGATCGAGAAACATGTAACAACCAGTCTTTCTTGTATCCTTTGGGTTGTATCCTGCTTAAGGAGATGAGGTCTCCTGCCCCCCCTCCCATCCACTACTGCAATCCCTCAAATCTTTATGGTTTTACCATAGTTATTTTGGAGATTGCTAGAGTGTTGCTGTGATGCATGATATCACTTCTGGTCACATGACTGGAAGTGATGTTGCACAACAGATCACAAACAAAAATGTTTCCCATCCTAATCTTTTTACTCTGCTCAGCCAAGTTGAAGCCTTCAAGCAGATCAAGGAAAAGAAGCAGGTTCCACATGTAGGTAATTGGAATGTTAGAACAGAACCCTTTAGTCTCAGTTGCCTGAGAATTCGATGTAACGTTTTGCAGATTTTGTGTGTGTGTGTGTGTGTGTGTGTGTGTGTGTGTACATTAAAATACTATATAGGCTGCAGCATGTTTTTGTAGAATCAGAAGATGGGAGACATGGCCATAATTCTATTAGGAATCTTGCTTATCACTTCAAGGTGTTTAACTTAGTTCTATGGAAGTCATTGTGTTACACCCTCTCCAATTAGTTTTTGTATATAATAGTACGCAGTACAAATTCACCTGAAATCAAATTATTTTTCCAGATGTGCATAAATTTCACTTACCTTCAAGATGCATTAATGTTCCTTTCTTGGCCTACCTTTAAAACATTGCCCATCGCCCACTGAACCAATTCAAATCCTTCTTTGCAAATATTCCTCTTTTTGGACACATTTTTTTCCCTTTCAAAATAGAAAACATCATGCATGTTAAATGAACCTAAATTAGGCATTATAGTGGCATATCAAAATGGTAAGGGTTATGTTAATAATGTATTGACCCACCAGAAGGTGAACGGTGGAGTTTTCTGATGAAATTCCTCTCAAGGTATTTTCATTGCTTCAGTCTTGAAAGCAAAAAGAGATGATGATTTTAAGCCCTTTGGTGCCATCTTGTGGTGTGTATAACAACATTAAGCATAACATGTTTCTAGGAGCATGAGAGTATCTAAGACTTCTGAGGTTGACTGTAGGATAACACATTTACAAAATACCACAATAGTGGCTCCAACTAGCTTTTCCACTGGTGAAAAGGGGAAGAGGGATCCCTTTTGACTATTAACAAAACTATACTAGAGATCATGGGACTTTCATAGACAAAAGCCCGATAGGATGGAGACTGCAGCAGTGAGTGGAATTACTAAGATTGAACGTTGTGTGTGGGGAGCTGTCTCGATTTAGCCCATAAAATACAACTATGGTGGGGCATGGGAGGACACAGAAAACAAGAAGAGTATATCAGGCCTGGTTCTGATATTATCACGCCGGTGTGAATGCTGCTTACCATGGTTGGCTTCCTCATCATATCTGTGCAGATTGAGATTTATGTGCATTGGCAGAGTCCCTGGGAGTGGTTCATATAATTGCCGTACTGACTGAAATCCTGCAACATCTTCTTAATTACCGCTTTCACAACAAAAGTCATAAAGAGTGAGCCACCCCCAACTAAATTCTGCATGATATGCATGGTCAAAATGACTAATGTGGCTCACAGAAACATTAACTGAGTGCAGTCACTGCCATAAAAAGTATTTGTGTGTGTGTGTGTATTTTTATCACACCCATCTTCCCAGAAGCTCAGGGAAGAAGATACAGTTCTGCCTCCTTCCATTTTATCACAACAATCTTGTCAGATAGGTTAGGCTAAGAAAAAAATGACTACCTAATAAATTTCATGGCAAGTGGGGCGTTGACCCTGGTTCTCACTGATCCTAACTCTAACCACTATCCACTGACTTATGGCCAAGCTAGGCAGGATGCTTTCTGCCCCAGCCATGCAGAAACTGCAAGGAATGTCATTTTAAAAATCGGTGGCAGCTTGGTTTGGTTTGGCACTGTGGCATGGGTGGAAGAGAGCTGTCCCCCCCCCCCAGTGCCTTTTTCCGAGCTGAAATGGCTGCGGTGTGAGGGGGAGTTATTCTTCCCTTCTTGCCATCAACCTCTTTCAGAACAAATAATGTAGTAATTGATTTTGGGATACACGCAGGTACAAACATTTTATTGCATATAGCCAAGGGCCATGATAATCAGACACATACACACACACAAAACATAAGATGCGTAACATGAATGGCATGACTAAAATGACCCAATCTAAAAACACTCATCAGGATACACCAAAGTCTGTTGCTGGCATTCACAACTGTGGGCTGTGCACGTGAATGGGATTGCCCCTGCTGGTCTCCTATCAGACATTAAGTCTAGAAGGCACAATCTCAGTGTCCTCTATGCTCATACTGCATCTGCATTTCTAAACACCTGAACAGAGCTAGAGTATGTCGGATAGGCACCCATATGTATGTCATTAAAGAATTCCAGCAAAATCCAATTTATTCAAAGACATCTCCCTCTCTTCTAGGCATGGAGCAGGGGTCCCTGGGTGTATGGGAGTGGGAAGGGGAAGGGGAGGTAGTTGTGAATTTCCTGCATTGTGCAAGGGGTTGGACTAGAGGACCCAGGCTGTCCCTTCCAACCCTATGATTCTATGATTATTCTCTCTTCCTCATTTTATCCTCATGATCCTGTGAGGTAGGCTTGGATATGTCTGCGAGCTGGTCAGAGTTACTAAGCAAATGTGATGACATAATGAACCCATGTTTCCCAGATCCTAGACTGACACTTTAACTGCTATTCCTTGCTGGCTTACTCTGAAGTAATAAGAAATAAATTTCTTTGGGTTTCAGAGGCTTCAGAGGGATGGGAACAGACATTATTATACAGACTTTGAGTTTTAGGTGATGGAAAAATCTAAGACTGGAAACACAAGAGCCCTCTTTATCATTGATGTCTCAGACTATTATGCTCCTGTCTTAAGGAAACCTTTTTGAGGAGGCTAGGATGGCTGTACTTTCATTTTCACGGAGGAGCCAAAGGTCAGTGGCGGAAGACTTCCTCTGCATCATGCATAGAGCCCAAGTTCAGTTTCTACCTTCTAAGTTTTTAAAAAGATCATAGGTATTGTCACCAGAAATGACCTTCTGGGAAAGGTCCCCTAGAAATTTGCTGCTTATTTGATTAAACAGTAATGATCTGGATTCGATGATGGTGAAATTCAGAATTGTAGGGGGCGGAAGGCTGTGGCTCCATTGTGGAATATCTGCTTTGCCTGCAGAAGGTCTTGTGTTCAATCTCTAGCTGGAATCAGTTAGTAGACGAAGTGAAAGATGTTGATCTGAGACCCTCAAGAGTTGCTGCCAGTCAGCATAGAGAAAATAGTGATCTTGATAGACGAGTGGTTTGACTCAAAGTAAGCAAGCTTCATGTGTTTGTAGGTTGAAATCTTGCCCTCAAGTCATGGTTGACTTATGGTGAACCCTGGTGGGGTTTTCATGGCAAGAGAATAACAGAGGTGGTTTGCCATTGTCTGCCTCTGCAGCCCTGGTCTTCATTGGAGATCTCCCATCCAATTACTAATCATGTGTTTATCAGGCCACATTCCAGAACTGGCTTCTATCAAAGTAGTGTTATTGATTCTGTTAAGACTGTGCTCATATATTAGGATGGGACAAGATATAAAGAGAATAAAGGCAGGAGAAAAGGAGATCAAACTATCTCTGTGTACGATAATATAATGCTCATTTGCCAAGATGTATTAGCATCTTTTTTCAGGAGTTTATTAGAAATAATCGATGGGTTCAGTAGCATATTGGGATATAAGATCTATGTGCATAAGTGAGTTACTGACATTGATCGGGGTTGAAGGTCTGAAACAGGAACTGAGAAGACAATTGGAAATGAGCGGATGTGAAACTGCAGATTCTCTATGGGATTATGCTGAGAGCAGATTTAGATAAATTTTATCAAGATAATTATGAACAAGCCAGTAATAAGATTAAAAATCATATGAAAAATGCAGGGAAAAGTTAAAGTCCTCTTAGATGGGAGAGATTTCAATGACTCAGTTGAGTCATAATGTCAAAGTTGTATTTCTAATTTAACACTACCCCACTGTTAGTTAACAGGATTATAATACAGGGTAGCAGAAAACAGCATAACAGATCGTATAGGATAATACAAACACTGAAGTTAAATGTCAAACTATGAGAGAGAAAAACCAAAATATTAGATCCATCTGATCTTTCCCACTGACTGCAGCATGTTCCTCCAACACAAGGTACCTCCCCTGGTGCAAGAAGGTCTCTCTCTAGCATTCAAGACTTTTGTGGTAGCATATGAGATGGTCGAGGTAAGCTGGACAAAACGATGGTTCCCATCAGCAAAGTCAAGGCAGTAGGAAGATGAGATCCAGATGCTATGAGGAGACAGCTCAGCAATGATGAAATGCAAGGCTGGCAGTCTATGTTCCAGGATCAAAGATTAATCAGCACTGGCCAGGAGCAGGTGGGGTCTCCTCCTCTGCAGAATGTTTACGCCTAGGGCTAAATGGAGTGCCTTGCTGGTTCAACTACTTTGTATGGCTAGCGTGCTTCTGGGATACCTGTGAGTCTGGGCCCGACACCCAGCTACTCATACTACAATCCTGTCTTCAATTCTGACTTCAGTAATCTTTAGAAAACTGAATTTGGTCATCAGCTCCTGGGAAAGTCCTTTTTGAGGAATCTGTTGATTGCTTTAAGGCCTTGCTGCTACTATAACCTGAACAGTGTAGAATATCTGACTGTAAGTCTCCTTGCCATTTAATTAAGCACACAACAACAACATTAAGAAATCCAAAATGAAAAATACCGGTAGATGAAAAAAACAAGAAAGATCACATTAGGTATGCCAAATTGCCGAAATAATGATTTTAAAAAATGACCCATATTAGCTGAACTCAGAAAAGAGATTAGGAAGGGGATATTGATTACTGACTGGAAATTTAAATTTACTGAATAAAAATGTATTAATCATTTACTGAAGATACATTTAATATTCTTTCATGTACTTTTGTGGTGCAATCTGTTTTCTGAGGAGTTATTTAGAAAATTAATTTTTAAAAGAACAAAAATGTTTAAAAGGGCTATTTATACTATTCAGAAGTCATTCTTCATAGCATTACAGTTTTTGGTTAAAGTTGACCTTGCTAAATGGCTGTAGACCTATTTGGTAATAGACAACTATCAGGAGAGCAAGGAATACAGGAAAACAAAAGAAGGGAAGCATACTTTTGTTAGGCTTTTTTTGTTGCTAAGCTTATATGTAAATGTGTATGTTAAACAGGACTGTATTTCTTTATCCCCCAGCACATTGTCTCAAAAGGGGCCATCACAATTAAAAACCTTGTTCAGTAGAAAGGATTTCAGTCCAGTATGGGATTATGTGGAGACCAATTTGTGGTAGAAAAGCCCAAGATTTTTAACTAAGGCACTGTACACTTGATAAAAATCTATTCTTTGAATTTGTATGTGCTTGCTCTTTCAAAATTTAACAGTAACCAATTCCATCAGATAGATTCAAATTCCCAGTAAAAGGAGAAGTTTATGGAAAAGGATTTTCTTTGTGTTCTCCTTTTTTCTATCAATCTCTTATACTCCTGAAAAGACACTGCTGAGTTAGAAGACCCTCTTGGATGAAATTTGTTACAACATGAGGGAAGGGAAGGCTGCATTGAAGAAAACACTTGTTTATTTAATTAAAGCTGCTACAGACCTGCCTTTCTTCCAGAAAACCTGGATTCAGGGTGATTAACAAGAAGGCAACCAATTCATCATAAAAAAAAACATTAAAAAGAATTAAAATAGCCAGCAAAAACAACTACGTACTAGCATCCAAGCAGTTACTTTTCAAAGTGAGAATATTGAAAAACACTAATCCAAAACAAAATAAAAACCTTCCAAAAAGTACATCCCCTCTGAAACTGCATGAAGGGAAGTGGATCTCCTAGAGTCCCCTGGAAGACTTGTGCATTGGAACAGCTACCATTCACTGCTGCCAGTGAATGGGTAGTCATTGTTCATACTCTTGTGATCATGATTAGACATGGGCACGAACAGAAAAAAAATCCCAAACACCCTCTTCATCGTTTGGTGCCATCCACGAACAACGAACAATGAACATGGAAGAACATGAACTGTACCCAGACGTGTTCATTGTTCGTTGTTTGTGGGGGCCAGAACCCCACCCCCACCCAAACCCTCCCCACATAGCCCCCCTACCCTCAAGACCACTTACCTGGCCCTTTAAAGATCCCTTTAAACTCTCAGCTGGCAGGTGGCAGGGGGGATTCCCCCTGCCACCTGCCAGCTGATAGTTTAAAGGGTCCTTTCCTGCCACATGCAAGGGGCAGGGGCCCTTTAAACACCCCACAAACTGACCTTCCCAATGTCCAATTCCCACCAAATTTGCAGAGGACATAGACCTCACTGTCCTCTGAAGGACCCCCCCCCCAAGTTTCTGAGAGATTGCACCCCGGGAAAGGCATGATCCATGGGTCTCCCCATTGGCTGTCATTTTCACAGTGGCAAAAATGAGACTCTCTGCTGGAAGTACTTTGAAGGGTTAAAGCCAGTAGGAAAGCTAGAAGGAGTTCAGACAGGATGCAGTCCCTCCTTGCCTCCGGTTGCCAAGGGGATTGATTGCAGCAGGTGCCATACTGTCTGGCTTGCTGAAGGGCTGCCAAAGGCAACGAACGAGGCTTTTAACAACCACCTGTTTGTTTAGGATGGGGCCTCACAAACAGCTTGTTCGAGAACAGCAGATTAGACTGTTCGTGGGTTTTTTCTGTTCGTAATGCTGTTCGCGCCCATGTCTAATCGTGATCTCCCCTTGCATGGATGGAGCATGCTTGAAGTGGGAAAATGCTCCATATTAAACACACACACTCTATTTTTAATGAAGCATGTGGACCCTCCCTCCCCCAGTATCCTCAGAAGTAAGTTTTATTTTATTCAATGGGTTTATTTACAGGAAAAGAACAATTGTACTGGAAATAATTCATACTGTGGAACTTTGCTCCACAGAATGAAATGTTTGAATCCGTCAACCTTTTATTCACAACTACACCTGATTAGCTAAGCTAGATCTTCCACTGGTCAGCTGTAATTCTTGAGCTAGGACTGTGGTCCTTGGAACCTGTGTTAGCAGATTGGGAAAGTTTTGTAAACATCTTTCCAGGCTGATATCAGTGGATCCTGAGGAGCACATATAAAGATATAAGATGGGGGAGTTGGCTACTGAATTAACAGCACTCATCACAGAGATCAGATTTAATTGTTTTATCATTATACTCAAATGATTTAGGGCTACTGTTTTCATAGGCTGATCATGGAGGCATTGTATACACACTTAGAAATTAATAGATTCTAATAATTAGTTGTTTCCTCTGCTCCCCCCCCCCATCATCAAATCTTACTGTTTGAAACAAAGCTGTGCTTAATAAATGCATTTTTGGAAAGAGGTCTTTATTGACCCTGTAATTCTGTTCTGTTGCTTCATCACTAATCTGGAAAAAGGAACCAAGCTTGTTTTTTAAAAACAGACCACCATCTTGGTGATCATAGGCAGGCAGTGGAGAAGATACTGCCTGACCCAATCAGTTTGGAGGACAAATGTCAATTGCGTTGAAATTCCAGAAAGCATCGTTTGTTGCAGAAATCTCTGGATGTATACGGATGTTGATTTTTCGTATTACAATTACAGTTGAGTGCTTGGCTAAAGAGGACAAATGCAGATAGCATTTTAGCCAGCTAGAGCTAAACCAATATTCACACACAGATGCCTTCTAGTAAATGTGATATGATACAACATCTGTCATTTCAATTTAATATGGGATTTTAAGTTTATAGTTCACATTTTGCAAACTTAGTGGGAATGAAGAGACAGACACAGGCTTGGAACTAAATGGCCGTTTATTGAATAACATAACATAAACAACGGCAAGGGCAAACTAAGCGGTACAGGTCAAGCCACGGGGTCCACTCTGGACCTCCGCCTTGACCTGCCTGGGCGAGCCCCACAGCCCCAGGATTAGGCCATCCAAGGAATGGCTGCCTCCCGGCCAGCTAGGCTACTGGATCCCCCCATCAAGCTACTAACGCCCCAGCCGTACAGCATGAGGGAAGAACTTGTGCCTGGGGATCCCCGCAGGCATCTGCCTGTGCAATGGTAGCCGTCACAAGCATACCACACTGTTGGCAGACCCTGTTTCCCCTATGGGGAAATGCCTCTGGGTGGTCACCGGCCCGCACCCTATTACCCAAAACTCCTGCCAGGGGCAACCCAAACAGCCCACCCCGGCCAAAGCCTCATACCACTGCCAACAGTGCAAGGTAGGCGAAAAAAAACCCCGCACAATTGCCAATTCAGGCAGGGGGCAAAAAATTCCTACCTGGCTCCGGAAATGGCAGCCGGCTAATCCTGCCCTGCAACAGGGTGAGGCGGGTGGGCCGAGCGAAAAATGCGACTGCTGGCCGGGACGGCAGAGCAGCCTCTGAGGCGTCTGGCTCTGCCCCCGGCCAGAATGCCCGGATGAGGGAGGGGGTCTGTCTCCCTCCCACAAGCCAGCAAATTACGGCCCCAGGCTAAACGCAGCGAGGCTGCTGCCTGGAGTGCCGGATTGCAAACTTAGTGGGAATGAAGAGACAGACACAGGCTTGGAACTAAATGGCCGTTTATTGAATAACATAACATAAACAACGGCAAGGGCAAACTAAGCGGTACAGGTCAAGCCACAGGGTCCACTCTGGACCTCCGCCTTGACCTGCCTGGGCGAGCCCCACAGCCCCAGGATTAGGCCATCCAAGGAATGGCTGCCTCCCGGCCAGCTAGGCTACTGGATCCCCCCATCAAGCTCCTAACGCCCCAGCCGTACAGCATGAGGGAAGGACTTGTGCCTGGGGATCCCCGCAGGCGTCTGCCTGTGCAATGGTAGCCGTCACAAGCATACCACACTGTTGGCAGACCCTGTTTCCCCTATGGGGAAATGCCTCTGGGTGCTCACCGGCCCGCACCCTATTACCCAAAACTCCTGCCACTGCAAGGGTCAAGCCTCTGCTTAGACCCTCGCACCCCACAGGTGGCTTAAGGCCAACCTAAGCCCTTGCCGAAAGTCATCTAAGAAAATTTCATTGCCCTCAGGAGACAAATGAACTCCATCATCTCGGTAAAGATGGGCAAATTCGGCCTTAATTCGTGGATGGGGCAAATAAATACCCAAGCCAGTCCCCAGAGGCTTTTTCATAGCCCTATTCGCCTTGCGACGCGCACCCTCGATGGCCCGGGGGTCTAAAGCTTCCCTCCAGACCCGACGTTGAAGAATTTCAGACCAAAAAATCAGGACCCCAGGCCAACAGCTAGCTATCAGCCGGAGGTCATCGGTCGCCTGCAGGGACAGGGCCTTCCCCTCTACTAACCCCAGGTCGTTTCCACCGAGGTGGATTACCAAAATATCCGGAGGAGGACCCGTCCTACCCCCAAACAACAGTGGTAGTAGGCCAGGCCAACGAAGGCCGCGCCGACCCTGCCACTCAACAATGGCCACAGCACTGAGCCCCAGCTGAGATCCAATTTCAGTTCTCCTGGCTTGATGGGCAGCCCAGAAAATCATGCTGTACCCGCATATCAGGATCCTGTGCTTTCCAGTGCCCGGTGCCGCACCTACGGAAAGAACAGTTAGTAACCAGTCAAAATTGAATGAGGGGCCGAACATAACTCTTAAAAGCCCTGGACCGCCACCTGCCAACCCTACGAATAGCACCTGAGGAGTAACCCATCGCAGCTGCCGTAGAGGCTGCCCCAATTCTAAACGAATGGGTTCCGAATTTGACCCCAGAAAGCCCTATCTTTCCGAGGGCCCGTTCCATGACAGCCCAAAATTGATACCGCGTCAATGGGGACTGATCAGCATGCCTAAAAAGAAAACCCTCACACGTGCCGCATATACAAAGATAGTCCCTGAGTGCCTGGACCGGGCAAAGGTCAGAATCAGCACAAGGACCCAACAACAGCGAAGTCCCCTTCTGCCGCTGATCAGTCTTAGACCTCCGTATCCTGATGGACACTTTATCCCCAACAAAAGCAATGTCAGATGCCAACAATGCCCTACCGGACAAGTCCTTACGCGATTGGGCCACTAACTCGCTGACCCTCAGGGCCCCGAAGAAGGCCACCAGCGCAGCAGCATGGAAAAGCAGCCGCTCGTAATCGGAGGAGCACACCGTCTCCCAAGCTGCCCCAAGTCCCTTCAGCACCGATGGGGAAATGGGCTGGCGCAGGTCCCTGGGCCCACTGGTCTCCCTCGACCAACCTTCTAACATTTTGCGTATGCGGAAATCCCCAGTGACTTCCGGCAAACCACGGGCCTTGCAGATGAATGCCAGCGCCGACAGCTGACCCCTAATGGACTTAACGGAAAGACCCCTGGCCCGCTGCACTACGCAAAAGTGCATCAAATGATCCACAGGAACAGGCCAGAGCTCCAGCAGACCAGCTGACTGCCGAAAATCAGAAAACTGCCCTACCGCACGTTGATAAGCCCGCCGAGTGCTAGGGGCGATGGCTAGCTGGATCGCCCGTTCCGCTTCCGCCTTCCAAGCTCCCAGAGCTCCTTGGGCATCTGCACAGGAAACCGATCCGCTTCCGGAGCGAGGTGCCAGAAACGCCCCATCTGTTGGCGAGACAGAGCGTCTGCCACCCCATTCAAAATTCCAGGAACATGCTTAGCCCGAAATAGGATATTCAACTGCAAGCATTTCAAAGTGAAGGGGCGCACCAGCCCCATGACCCTTGGAGACCTCGATGACAAGGAGTTTACCACGTGTACCACTGCCTGGTTGTCACACCAGAAGTGGACCGTGTGGTTTGCTAACTCCTTACCCCAGATCCAGACTGCCACCAATAAAGGAAAAAACTCTAGAAATGTTAAGTCCTTAGACAAACCTCGATCTAACCAGTCAGCTGGCCATTGTTCAGCGCACCAATGTCCGCGAAAATATACACCAAAGCCCAAGGTTCCAGCAGCGTCCGAGGCAATCTGAAGTTCTGCTTCCAACAAGAGGTCTTCCCTCCAAAAGGACACTCCATTAAAGGAGGCCAAAAACGCCTGCCATACCTCGAGGTCATCGCGTAAGCCGTTACTGACCCTCATTTTGTGATGGGGTAACCGCAAGGAACCCATAGCATCACACAGGCGACGCAAAAACGCCCTACCGGGGGCAACTGCCTTGCAGGCAAAGTTCAAGTGTCCCAGCAACTGCTGTAACTCGAGAAGGGAAACCTTGCTCTTCCCACGAAGTCTGCAAGCCTGCGTCGCAAATCTTCAACCTTAGCCATGGGGAGCCTCAATGATTGCTGGACGGTATCCAACTCAATGCCCAAAAAGGTCAACACCTGAGAAGGCCCCTCAGTTTTCTCATGTGCCAGGGGAACGCCCAGCTCCCCTGCCAGAGAAACAAAAACCCCTAACAGCTGGGCGCACTGCCCAGTGCCCGCTGGCCCAACGAATAAAAAATCATCTAAATAATGACAGGTGTTTGGGCAAGAGAATCGGCGTCGCAACTCCCATTCCAAAAAGGAACTGAAGCGCTCAAATGCCGCGCAGGAAATCGAGCATCCCATGGGGAGGGCCCTGTCCATATAGTACTTGCCCTCAAAAGAAAACCCCAGAAGCTCGAAGTCTTCAGGGTGAACAGGGAGCAAGCGGAATGCTGATTTAATATCGCACTTAGCAAGCTCCGCCCCAACGCCGCACCGTCGCACCACCTTGACCGCCTGGTCAAAGGACGTATAATGCACGGTACAAAGTCCCTCAGGGATGGCATCATTCACCGAGCCACCCCTGGGGAAGGACAAATGATGAATAAGGCGGAACTCGCCAGCCGCCTTTTTGGGAACAACACCTAACGGCGAAACTCTCAAACATGGAACAGGGGGAGCATCAAATGGCCCAAGGACCCGTCCCTCCGTGCACTCTTTGGCAATCTTAACACGGACCACCTCTTCCATGCCAACCACAGAACGTAAATTGGCAGCCATGAAAGGTGCCCGTTGGCCCTGAAAGGGAATACGGAAACCACAACGGAAACCAGAAACCAAAAATTCAGCATCCTGACGCCTGGGGTAGAGCCGCAACAAACGCTCAAGAACTTTCAGGTTTACCGGGCTGGGGCCCTTTTCCAGCCGTATGCTGGGTGTTGCCACCCCCAAAGCGCTTACCACTGCCCCCTTGCCTAGCCTTAGGACAGGCCGCGTAAGAGTGAGGTCCCCCGCAGGCGGGGCACTCATGCCTGTACTTGCAGGCCTTCCTACTGCACACACCCTTGGAAGTGAAATCCCAGCAGAGCAGCCGGAATTGAACCTGCTGCCCCGCGGAACCGCGGGTGCTGGGCGTAGCCTGGGGGCGCTGAATCAAATGGCCACTATCAGAACGGTCCCCAGCATTTGGCTTAGCAGGGGACATCACTTGCAGCCAGAGCTGCTGCTGAATTTGGTCCCATGGCAAACTGGGGTTCAATGCAGCCCGCATCCTAAATTCCTCGTCGTTTTGGAGCCCAGCTGGCCCCACAAAGTCCGTGTAACCCCGGTAAATAATATTGAGGTATTGGAACAGTGGCGCTGCCCTCCAAGGGTGCGCCCTGGCCAACACCCCTGCGTATATAAGGAATCCAGGCAACCAATTAGACCAACACCTATCAACTCGCCTACGCCTGATCTTTTCCTTATCCCGGTCGTCTAAGTCTTCCTTGTCCTTCTTCTCCAGTTCCCTGAAGAGAAGGGTGAAGACATCTACATACTCCCCCTTTATAATCTTATCCCGAGTGGCCTGTGTCAGGTGATCACCCAAGGGGAGAGCGGTGTCACCAAATGGCAAGGCCCTATATGGGACAAAACCGTAAGGAGAGGAGCCATAGGGGGGGAAGACCCACTGTTGCCCATGACCATAAGGCCAACCTGCGGCCTGAAGGCTCCCAAATGGATCAGCCACAGGGGGCTGCTGCTGACCAGTTGAAGGACCAGCATAGCCTTGCCAACTGGCCGCGACAGGAGGCACCCAGGCCTGTGGTGTATGCAGAGCTGGTGTCAGTGTAGAGCCTGGAGGTCCGGAGGCAGCCAACTGACCCCAGGGCCCCCAAGGCCAGGTGCACCCTTGCGCAGGCAAGGAAGACTTACCCTCTTGGGTGCTCGGGTCCACAGCAATGGCAACCGGCCCTGGTTCTACAGCTTCGCACACCTCCTCTGGGGGAACCTCCTCGGAAGTCCTGGGTTCTGGGGGAGTGTCGCTGGTCACACCGCCCTCTGGAACAGCTGTGGACTCCAAAGTAGAAAGGCGCATCATAACCTCCCTCTGGAAGGCGGCAGAAGAAGCCTTCTCAGTGGGCCGCCGAACCCTGGCCCCTGATCCTCCAGAAGGCACACCCCCACGTGCATGTTCCAGAGCAGCCAGCCGGGCCAAAATCTCCTGCCGGCTAGGACCACCTTCCTCATCCTCAGAAGAAGACACAGCCGGGGGATGAGGCCGTTTGGAAGCAGCCCGCTTAGCAGGCTGCTTGCCCTTGGATGGGCCACTTCCCTTCTTAGGCGGCATACCTCCACCAACCTACTCCAAACAAAAGGAAATATGTTATTATTATCCTCCCAACAAGACACAGTGCACTCGTGGGCTAAAAGACCACCAAAGCCCTGCAAATCACCCCTATGCCAGGACAGCAGGGGCTGATGGGCTCAGGCAAAAAGGCACTCACTGCCTTATCAGAACCCCAAAATGGCCACTCCCCAACCAAGCTCCAAAATGGCCGCCAAACGGCCGCCGCCCCCAAGAGCCCAATGCAGTGAAGCCAGAGGCCTGCGTGAATCCAATAGCCTAAAGAAGGCCAAAAACCCCCTAAACAGCCAGCCGGGCTGCTAAAAGCCGAGGCCACGGGGGGGAAGAGAGAAAGAAAGGGGCGCCCAGTGGAAGCCTCGTAGGGAGAGCCCTCCCAACTGCCCCGCGCCAAAAAGCCGCAACATGCGGCTGCCTTGCCCAACGGGGGCAAACGCACCACCCCCGACCAGGGACACAACCAGCAGCCAGAAGCCTCTGGCTGCAAAGCGGCTGCGGCGCGGAGCGCGCGCCAAACCAAACCGCTCGCCCTCTGCCGCGGCGCCGCGGGCTTCCTCGCGCCGGTGCGGCTCAGCCAAGCGTCAGCGCCGCCGCCCCGACCAGACCGTCCGTCCGCCGCTGCCGCCGCCGCGTTAGGCCCACTCCCGCGCTCGGGATGCCGGCCCAGTCGCTCTGCTCGGGGAGAGCACGCTGCCTTCCCTGCTGAGCGAAAAACGCGACTGCTGGCCGGGACGGCAGAGCAGCCTCTGAGGCGTCTGGCTCCGCCCCCGGCCAGAATGCCCGGATGAGGGAGGGGGTCTGTCTCCCTCCCACAAGCCAGCAAATTACGGCCCCAGGCTAAACGCAGCGAGGCTGCTGCCTGGAGTGCCGGATTCTCACCCCCAACTAAGTTCTCTTTAACAAAGATGACCATTATTCCTGTTTATCTTTTAAGCTTTCAGATTTGATACTGGTTTATAGACTACTAGTCGCTGAAGCTTATATTTCTGCGATCATTAATCTACACTTCTCACCACTACTGGAAAAGTTCTCCTTCCAGATAGAAGCAGGAAGAAGCAACAGAACTTCCACTGTCCTACATTATATCTCATGTTTAGCTACGGTTTGCTGAGTGTAGGAATACCAGTCTCTGTGATAAAATAATGCAGGCCCCAGTTTTGACACTTATGTGAAAGACATCAGTTTATTTTTTTTTTATCAGTGGGCCACATGCATGCCAAATCTCAGCTTTATGGGTTGCAGAGAAATAATGTATCTAGGAGTGCTCTTTGAAGCTATTTAAGTTCTATCTTTGAGGCTAATTAAGGTGTATTGGTGTGTCATTGTCAGATTTTTCTACTAATTGGAGGGGGGGAAATTTAAAATAAGCACTCCAGCTTGTCAGAATCTACCACAACAATTTTGTCATCCCATCAGTGAGTGAGTTTGTGAGGCCAGATACCTTTAACTTAATAAGAGCCCTGCTGGAGCAAATCAGTGGCCCATGGATTCCACCATACTGTTTCACATGCCAGCCAAACAGCTGCCTTGGAGGGCTACACACCCAGCATGGTGTGTAGCCTTTCCTATCTCCTGTCTCTGATCCTATCTCCCATCTCTGATCAGGGCTTTTTTTCTTGGAAAAGAGGTGGTCGAACTCAGGACCACATAATGACATCACTTTGGGTCAGCTGGAACAAGGGGGGAGTTTTTTAAAGTTTAAATCACCCTAGGCGAAAATGGTCACTTGGCTGGTGGCCATGGTGTGGAGGGCAACTTAAACTCCCCTCTGTCTGGCGATCAGGGGGTGGGGCCACTGGCCATGTGACCATTTTCAAGAGGTGCCAGAACTCTGTTCCACCACGTTCCAGCTGAAGAAAAGCCCTGGCTCTGATATTTGGAGGTACTTCTGTATATGCAGGTTCCTTTTACTTACAAAGGCTAGTGTTTATTGATGGACCTCTCCTCCATGAATCTGTCTAATCACCTTTTAAAGCCATCTACATTCATGGCCATCACTGGACCCCCTGGCAATTGATTCCCCAATTTAGTTACCAGTTGAATAACAAATTGCCCGTTGCAAGATACATGTGCCTCAACCTGTGAAGAACCTTAAATCTCTGTCAATTGGACCATGCTGGCGCCAGAATCTAGATGTGAAACTTTCAAGGTGCTTTGAGGCTTCCTTACTGCTGATCATGATTTTATAATAATCTTTTTTGACAAAGAACAGAAAGTCTTCTGAAAGAGTTCTCACCTTCATGTGTCACCGATAGAAACCGCAAAAGAATCTCTATCTAGCCAAGCTCACATTTATGTCCACCAGTCAGCAGATTTCCTTTCTCTCACTTTCATCCCTAGCACACTCTATTTAGCTGGGAGGCTGAGAGAGCATACTTAGTATGCAGGCTCTGTTAAAATGCTTAGCTTAAAAAGGAAACCGCCCCCCACCCCATGAGTCTATCATAAACCATATGAATAAAATCTGAAGAAAAGGGGCATTTTTTCCCTTCTAAAAATATTCTTGGACTTAGAAGATAGTTTCTGCTCTAGATTTGCCCATGTTGTGTGTGTCCATCTATACGCTGTCATATGTTGGGCATCATATTGGTATGGTGGCACTGAAGGAAGAGATAAAGCAGCCTGACTGTACAAATGCCAAAATGTGAAGAACATTGTTCGTGCAAGAGTCTTGAGCTAATACAAAGCTGGCGGTAACATCTGGATGAGCGGAGAAATATGAGTAGTCAGGGGCATGTGGTTGGGCCCCCTGGGGGTCCCGGCAGAGATCCCCAGAGCCAGTTGTGCTGGTCGCCTGCGGGGGCCAGGAAGAAATTTTTCCTGCAAGGGACTAGATTGGCTGGGGCTCCCTTGTTATTTTTCTTGCCTTCCTCTGGTCATCAAAGTTGGGAACCCTGGGGGTGGTGGTAGCTCCAACTTTCTTGGCTACAGCAGTTGGAGTGCTGGTGCGAGTTGGGCCTTCGGCCTTCCTCTTGTGGTGGGTTTGAGGCATTGGGCTGGATCCCAATAGGGTGAGTGGGGCATTTTGGAGCTCACCCCAATGGATTGGGAGGCAATGGCCATCCAGTATGGCTGGCAGTGGAAGAACACTTGCTGTGGTGTGCCAGCATGGGGCTGGAAAGATATGCATTGAACAGTGAGTGGACCTTCCGATGCCAACTGGGATCCAGGTCCATATGCCTGGCCAATGCGCCATCTAGCTGTAATCAATAAAGTTGTGGCCATTCCAACCCAAGAACAGTGGGCGCTTTTATGCATGCTGAATAATGCACTTTCAATTCACTTTCAGTGCACTTCGAATCTGGATTTTACTGTGTGAAACAGCAAAATCCATTTGCAAATGATCACCAAACTGCACTGAAAGTAGATTGAAAGTGCATTATTTAGTGTTGTGAAAGTACCCAGTGCCTGTGTGTTATTTGCCGGAATGCAGACTGATGTAGTACATAGGTGACAATATCATTCGTGCAAGGGTCTTGAAATAATACAAAACAAAAAGAAGCTCCAAATTGTAATCATGTTTGTAAATAAAAGTTATTCAAAGAAATTGTACCTCCTGTTGAACACTGTGGCTTTAACACACAGTTATATAATATCTTTCTGTGCTCTTTCATGTTAGAAATGGGAGAGATGAACATCTGAGGTAGGTCAAAGAAGAGAGAAAATGGCCATAGATAATCTCAGATTCCCCTGAATCAGAAATCCTTTTCAGTTTTGGCTGTCAGGCAAACAGTGGGTGAGCAGGGCAAAGAGGCTGGAACAATGGGTAGCTCTACAATGGGTAGCTCTAGGAATTGCAGGACTCTATGGCTGGAGCCTTATTTTTTCTTCTTTTCTCTAGCCACTGCTCAAAGCAACGGTAGGGCAACCCTAGGTTGCCATGTCCCCCTACTCTCCCGGCAGGCACTTACCTCTTATCTTTTCTTCACATGCAGGCCCAGGAGCACACACATAGTTCTCATTGTGCCAGTTTGGGCTCCAAACAGGCCCGATTCAGCCCATTTGGAGCCCAAATTGGCACCATGCAAAGTGCAGGAGCGCTTCTGGAGTGGCATGATAATGCTGCTCCTGGGAGAGACGTCATTGCACTGCACCTGGGAGGCCTATTCCCCTGCCCTTCCCCTCCTGCTGGCCAGGTGAATGGTGGCGGGAGGGTGGAGGGTAAAAGCAAGGAATCCATCCCCCCAAGCAGGGAAACAGTAACCCAAGGCAAGACAGAAAAGTACCTAAAAATTGTCAGCCATAAACAGGAAAATAGTGAATCTATTTTTGATTATGATTTTGGTGCTTCTACCTCTTTTAAAGGATGAGTTTCCCCCAGGGGCCAAATCAGGCATTGGGGAACCAGTAGGGTACTTAACCCCACATGTACATGAACCATGTGAGCTCTCCTGCGCCAAACTGTAAAAGCTATGGGTCATGCCAGGGGACAATTCAGTAAATATCAATACCAAGTTTTTGGGAGCAATTTTTAGTTAATTGTCCCCCAGTGCGACCAGGAATTTCCATATCAGCTGGAAAATGACGTTATTTTCTGGCACAACAAGGAAGTGTGCACACACTTTGCTCAGGTCCCTCCCTCCCCCCTCCCCGCTGGCCAGGTGAGCAACTCTAATAAAGGGAGGGGTGATGGCAATGGGAGAAAGCAGGATGTGTGATCTTAGAGCCAAGCTCTTGGCCTTTAGAGCCAAGCTCAAGTGGAGTGCAAGTGAATGGGAAGTGAACAGGGAGGAATACAGGTGAGTCTGTTCACTTGCCAGGCAAGTGTAATTCCTCACTTGTAGCTTGGGTCTCATTGATATGCACATTCACCATTTTGAGTGGCTACGATAACGAATTATTTTCCAGCTTCAGTTCACACAAACATAAACCCTCTAAAAATCTGTGTCTCCAGTCACACATACCAAAGATGGAAAATATGCATTGCTCTATTCACACAAAATGACAGCCACATATATTGAGACAATTGTGCAGAACACGTTCTGCTGGTATATGAGGTAGGAGTGCTAACAATGCAATGACTGTAAAGTGCTTGATGCATTTCATGAAGTTAGTTAGGGGGGGAAGGTTTGAGGGGAAAAAAGAATTAAATAAACTAGTATTTTAAAACCAGTAAGGGGTTCCACACATTTTTTATATATACAACTAAGCTGTATTGTGGATTTTATATATCAGACAGCTGATGAAAAAGCACATTTTTTATATATACAACTAAGCTGTATTGTGGATTTTATATACCAGACCGCTGATGAAAAAGCACATTTTTTATATATACAACTAAGCTGTATTATAGATTTTATATACCAGACTGCTGATGAAAAAGCACATAAAATGTGTTTGGTTTTCTTTTTTATGAATATATTATGAGTGTTTTATGTTACGATTAGGATTATTTTGTGATGCTTTCTGTTTCATTAAATGACCTATTTTGATCACATCTTACTGATTTGTAAAGAAAAGGTTTGTTTATACCCTGTCCCCTCAACTTTTTTGGTTTCTTTTTCTGGTTTTGGGGTTTGTTGCAGGTTTATTTTTCCCTCTTGTCTCATAAAGTGAGCTTCAACTCACAAAAACTTACGATGGTATAAATTGTAGGGTACCGCTGGATACCTGTTTATTTTAACTGCAACAGACTAACATGGAATGATAATAATAATATTTGGTTTATATACCACCTTTCAGGATGTCATACTCAGAGTGGTTTACAAAGTATGTTATTATTATTCTCATGACAATCACCTTGTGAGGTGGGTGAGGCTAGGAGAGGTCTGCGAGAGCTGTGACTGACCTAAGGTCACCCAGCTGACTTCAAGTGGAGGAGTCGGGAATCAAACTCAGGGCCAAGCTACACATGACGAATGACACTTGAACAGCAAGTGTATTTCTCCCTGTTCACTTGCCCTCCACTCAATCCACTTGCCGTTCAAGTGTCATTCGTCATGTGTAGCTTGGCCCTCAGTTCTCCAGATTAGAGTCTTGCCGCTCTTAACTACTACACCAAACTGGCTCAATCAGAATCCCCTTGTTGTTCTGACCACCAGTAAACCATGGCCTGGAACTTTTTTTGGAGTAAGGAAATACCCCATGATCCAGACCAACCTATTGCTGCTAATTGGCTTCCTGACTAGACATGGGCACAAAGCAGCATTACGAACAGAAAAATACCACAGTCTAATCTGCTGTTCTCGAACAAGCTGTTCATGAGGCCCCATCCTAAACAAACAGGTGGTTGTTAAAAGCCTTGTTCGTTGCCTTTGGCAGCCCTTCAGCAAGCCAGACAGTCTGGCACCTGCTGCAATCAATTCCCTTGGCAACCGGAGGCAAGGAGGGACTGAACTCTGTCTGAACTCCTTCTGCCTTTCCTTCTGGCTTTAACCCTTCAAAGTACTTCCAGCAGAGAGTCCCATTTTTGCCACTGTGAAGAGAAAATGACAGCCAAGGGGAGACCCGTGGATCATGCCTTTTCCGGGGCGCAATCTCTCTGAAATTTGGGGAGTCTTCAGAGGACAGTGAGGTCTATGTCCCCTGCAAATTTGATGGGTATTGGATATTGGGAAGGTCAGTTTGTGGGGTGTTTAAAGGGCCCTGCCCCTTGCACGTGGCAGGAAAGGGCCCTTTAAACTATCAGCTGGCAGGTGGCAGGGGGGAATCCCCCCCTGCTGCCTGCCAGCTGATAGTTTAAAGGGATCTTTAAAGGGCCAGGTAAGTGGGTTTGAGGGGAGGGGGGCTAAGTGGGGGTGGGGGTGGGGAGTTCTGGCCCTCACGAACAACGAACATGTCTGGGAACAGTTCATGTTTGTCCATGTTCGTTGTTCATTGTTCGTGGATGGCATCGAACGACGAACAGTGTGTTCGGGGTTTTTTTTCCGTTCATGCCCATGTCTATTCCTGACTGGTCTGGCTGATTTTTTGGTAGTGTCACCTCTTGAAGAGTGATTAACTCAGAGACTCTGTCTTGTTCTTAACCCCAAGAACACTTTCCTGAGAGAAAGCTCAATTAACTAAAACAGGAATTACTTCTGAGTAGACTTGCTTAGGATTGCTCCCCAAATCTCTGGCTGACGCCACTCAGGTTCAAGACTTGCTGCATGGGATAAATTCTGAAATCTTGACGGTGTCAAGTCTGTACTATCTGCTTCACTTGCTAAATAAACACGCCCAGTGGCTCCTTAAAGACTAACAAAAGTTATTCCAGAACAAGCTTTCATGAGTCAGAGCACACATCATATTAACACAACCAACCCTTTGGAATTGCTTTCCATGCTGTACTTTTATATTCATAGAATTTTTTGCCTCATTTTTTCTTGTGCTGTCAACAATATGTGCCTAACTTTAAATGTCCAGCTGTCAGTGACATTTGGAGATTCCTGTGCTCTGTGAAGGGATAAAATTACAACTTTAAAAAAATCCTGTAAACAAGAATAGCTTTTCCTTTTATGGCGTTTTAAAAGGTTAGAATGAAAGAGGGTCAGACTGTACAACTGGAACCTTTCCGAGGAGCTGGACTTCAGAACACATGCATGTCATTAAGTTAAGTTTTAAAAAGCCCTTTTCATCCATTCCTTGGATGTGTTTTGTTCTTCTCAATGGTTTTTCCATATCTTTGCATGTATTTCTTGGTTCCTGCATTGTAACATAGGCTTTTTCTACATTCTTTTAATACTTATTCACATACCTCTCCTTTGCATATCACACACTGTCACACATTGTCTGTCAATCCCTTTCTCTCTGTCTGAGGGAGTGTTTCTAGACTTACCAGCATGCACTTATCCTGAGTCCCTCATTAGGAACTTCTCTCCTTTTAGACAGTCCAACATTATTGAAATGTGCTGTGAGGCATTGATGTGACAGGCTTTCAGACACTATAAAATTAGGAAGTCTTGTGCGTAGCTAATTGGTGTGACATCTGGTACACCTCGTAGAACTTTCTGTCAGAATTCTCTAATGATGCGGTCAGTTAGTCTTTTTCTCCAGAATTTAACAGTCCTAATAAAAACAGGACAGATGTAAAGAATATTGGCTTAAGCTTTAGATTCCAACTAACTGACTAACCAAAATCTTTAAAATATTTTTTTTTAAAAAAACTGTTAAATTGCAGCTGACTTCTGGTAACCTGATAAGGTTTTCAAGGCAAAAGACATTCAGAAGTGGCTTTCCATTGCCTTCCTCAATATAGCAACCCTGGACTCCCAAGGTAGTGTCCCAACCAAGAACTTACCAGGGTTGACCCTGCTTAGCTTCTGATATCTGATGAGATTGTGCTAGCCTGGGTGATCCAGGTTAGGTCCTTCACTTGTTCCATTAAGATTAATTACTAGTCTGTGGGCCAAGCTACAAGTGATGAATGACACTTGAATGGCAAGTGGATTGAGTGGAGAGCAAGTGGAGGGCAAGTGAACAGGGCGGAATACAGTTGCCGTTCAAGTGTCATTCGTCACTTGTAATTTGGCCCTCAGTGAGAGTGTGATGATACTCGCTCCCAATCATTTACCAAAAGATGTCACTCCAATGTGGAGCCCCTTTTCTTCGATTTCTCTCAATAATTGGCACTAGAAAATTATAATCATATTAGAACAGGGATGGCACTGGACCTGTTAATCAGACTAAGAGGAATTAAAATTTTGGGCAAACTTTTTAGTTTTGATTATCTAGTACCTTTTTAGTCTAACTATTTGCCAAGGAGCTCAGAGTATGTAAACTGTCCTTACAACAATCCTATGAGGAGACCAGGCTGAGTGAGCTTTCCAAAATCACCCAGCCATCTTCACAAGGTGTTTTGTTGTGGGGATAATAATGACATACTTTGTAAACCGCTCAGAGTGGGCATTAAGTTGTCCTGAAAATCCCAGATATAAATCAAATGTTGTTGTTGTTGTTGTTGCTATACCACTCTAACTCTTGTAGTGGTTCCCTCTCATCAGGGCTTTTTTTCCTGGGAAAAAAGGTGGTAGAACTCAGTGGGTTGCCCTAGGAGAAAATGGTCACATGGCCGGTGCCCCCACCCCCTGATCTCCAGACAGAGGGGAGTTTAGATTGCCCTCCGTGCTGCCAAGCGGCATGGAGGGCAATCTAAACTCTCCTCTGTCTGGAGATCGGGGGCGGGGCCACAAGCCATGTGACCATTTTCAAGAAGTTCGGGAACTTCGTTCCACCGCGTTCCTGCTGAAAAAAAGTCCTGCCTCTCATACTCTCTCTTAAATTATGGCTGCTGTTCCCAGATAGGGACTGGATGAGGGATTTGGGCTTTCAGGCAATTTGTGTTTGATTTCACTGTCTTAGGCTAAGAGCCATAACTCTTTTATATATATAGAATTTTTTTTAAAAAAAGAAAAGATATAACTGTAGAAAGTGCATAAAAACTTATTCAAGCACTACATTTGAAATTAGATTAAACTAATAGAAAGATACAATCAGAATATATAACAACACAACTTAATTGTATAATAGCTCTCCTTCCATCTCCTTGGTTACTTATATCCAGACTTTAATATCAACTATTTTAGTTAATTATTTCCCTGTGTTTTATCTTCTTATCTGTGTATCGGGTTACCTTAATTAATTAATTTTAGCCGAAGTAGTCAAAGAAATCTATTTTCCCCAAAATTCAGCAATTGGTCTATTATGCACATAAGTAGTAAATTTAGCCATTAATGCATATTCATAGATTTTACCTATCCACTCTGACACATCAGGGCACATATCTGTTTTCCATTTTGCTGCATATAGCACTCTTGCAGCTGTCACCATGTAACAAAAGAGAAACTTGATCCCATACACATCCAACTGAATTTGATGACATTACTCTGACTGATTCTAATTACTGGAGATTTTCATGTAAGAGTTAGAGCAAGGACTTTATGATCCAGAAAGGCTGAAGTACATAGGAAAAGGCTGGTAAAGGGATAAGAAGCTTTGTTTCTGCTTTCTCCATTCCTAGAGCTCCAACCTATTCTACTATGACTAACTTGACTATGTGGAGACATGTTTTTCCTGGTTGTGAGAACAGTAGAGATGCCAGAAACAGTTAACATGTAAGGATCTACCATTTACCAACTTTCAAAAGACTCCACTGTTTGATAATAAGAGCTTTATTGAAAAGTTGCTAGTATTGTGATCTTATTGGGTTCTTTGCCAAGAATGAGGGTACAGGCAGGTATCAAGCATATATATCATTCAAAGGCTAACACCACCCTCCCCCTTTTCCTAAAGGCTGCCTTTCCACTGGGAACTATCTTTGCAGCAGATGAGACACAGGGAGAGATGACACACAGCGTTTCAAGGTTATGTAGGCTACCTTTCCCATAGCCTAGATGTGAGAGCACAGTCTAGCAGAGACAACTTCAGGAACAAACAGACATACAGTCCAGGCACAGCATAACCATAACATCCAGCCCCAGCCCTCAGGCATGAGCATGGCAGATGCTGCCAGCATTTGACAATTTTCTGACCCCAATGTAAGAATCCCATATGTACTCTTGTAAGTACAAGGACTGGGTTTATAAATAGCTTTCATGAGGGGATGTGTGTGATAATTTAAGTCTTTTTCACATGTTCTGTTAGGTGTACTGAACCGCATATAGTGGGAGTGCATGTTTCCCGTGATCCTTTTGATATATACTGTTCCTGTTGCATCTGAAAATGCTAAAAATACATGCAGTGCACATTTCAGATGAAATGACAACCACGAGTATCAGGCAGGTAGCTTGAACTTCTGATACTCCAAGTTAGATACTTCCAAACACAGCATCTAAAAAGGATTTATGTCACATGATGTTGTACAATTGTGATATGCAGCCAATGATTTAGCTTGGCTTTTCATATTACAGAATAGGGGACAATTAAATAAAGTCAGTTCTCTGCTTTTGAGCAAGTAATAACTGTGATGCCACAAATTATTTTGATTTTCAATTCATAACATAGACATTACGCATTTATAGGTGAAGATAAGTATCCCAAACAAGCAACAGGTTTGTATATTTATCACTGAATCAACAACAACAACCTACAGAACTGCAAAAGACGGCGTTACTTGGAATAACATACATTTTACATCGATACCTGGCCGATACTTAGGTCTCTGATGAAAACTTGTATCAGCTCAAGGCCAATCAATAGGCACTTTCACATGCTCTGAATAAAGCACTTTCAACCCACTTCCAATGCACGTTAGTGATCATTTGCAAGTGGTTTTCCCATTCCACACAGTATAATCCAGCGGCATAGGGCATTGAAAATGGATTGAAAGTACTTTATTCAGTGGGTGTGAAAGTGATTAATGATAAAATGTGATCTTTATTTATTATTGATTGTGTTGTGTGAAATTCGAATAATAATAATAGCAACAGCCAGACAGAGTATGAAATCTTTAAGTGAGTCAATCCTTTTAATGGAAATCCAACAAGAAAAAATGGTGATATGAACCAAAAAGCTAACTGGGCTTTCTTTTTGGAGCAATAGACTACTGCAAGATGCAACAGCTATTCAAGTAGGCCCACTAAATGGGGAATTGATGAGAAATGACCCACCACAAGTATAATATCTAGCCCAATTTGCACTTTAATTGGAGGGTGCTGTTGAAAAATAGCCCAATAGCTATGCATAATAGTGATGAGCAAGAGCTAGCTGGGTCTGAGCTTTGAAATTGCGAACTATACAATTGCGAACTATACAATATCTAATTCTTATCGTTCTGGCACGTGTTAAGTTTGAGATGTCATATCTGGGGTGCTTTTGCAAAACAATTTTCAAGATATCAGCTCCTTTTTTTTCCTCTAGCGAACAATCAAAAATAATTCCAATTGTCCCACCCACATATTGAATATTGTTACCCTCTGTGACAAAATGATCCAGTTGTAATTTAGTCTTTTTCATTGTTCCTAATTTTGATGCAAGTTTGCTTCCTACACAGCACATACATACCAGACAAGAAGTAGCAAGTTCACTCTAATACTGCAGTTTCCTCAAACAGGTCAATGTGTTGAAGACAATACCAGCCATTCTTCTAAACCTGCTCTTCTGTTAATTATCTCATTTTGAAAGCGAAAATGCCTTTCTCTTTTGAGAATGGTTTAAGGAATGATCCTGATGAACTAAACATTTTGAAGTCCTTTTGATTAAAGCTTACTTAACTCTCTCTCCCATTGAACAAGTGAGATAATGTGTTTAACTTGGGTGGCAGTTCCTTACTTAGAAACTTTGAATTTAATTTGGTTTGAAATGGTTGAGTTAAATGAGCAAGCAGAAATATAAATGGATTTAGCTCAGTTCTACTTGCACCAGATCTTGTGCAACAATAGGCTTGGCTTGCCAATCTCCAAATGGGATCTGGACACCTTCTGGATTGATCATTGATCTCCAGGCTACAGAAATCAGTTCTGCTTTGGAGGGTAGACTCTATGGCATTATACCCTGATACCTCCTTCCACTTCCAAACCCTGCCCTTCCCATGCTTTATCCCTAAATCTCCAGAAATTTCCCAACTCCAGATTTGACAACCTGAAGTGCATTCCTCCCTATATTTTAAAGTGCTCAGAAATTGGTTGCACAAGTGGAATCAGAAGTGGGGATACAATGTCTGACTTAGTACAAATGACTACTGCAGTCTTTTCCTTGTGTTTCTGTATGTGCAAAGAACTTTAGCACATGCAGAAATTCTTTGCTAACTTAAAGTTACCATTATGACGGAGACAGGACCTCTAACATCAATACTATGGATATGTTTATGTAGTGAAATTTTCTTTGTATTTTAGACAGTATCTTTTGCACACATTGGAAGCGTTCCATTTTTCTTTCCATTTGAATATACAATATATGGAGCAGTAAGCACTGTACAGTCGTGCCCTTGAGCTATATTTCCCTTTTCTCGTAATGGTAAAAGGTTCTCTGCAAAAACTTGTAGCTTCAAGTGACAATTTAAAATGCAAGTATAGCAAAGCGAGCTACCTTTGACCATAATGTGAGGTGATCTTTCAGCATTCAAATTGTATTTAACTCCCCAGAGGGCATGGGGGAAAGTAGGTAGGCTTTTGATCAGCTGATGCGAAATCTCGGTCAAGAGATCTTTTATTATCCAGATTAGTAATTCCCAAATGCTGGGGGAGTGGGGGAGGGGGGTTATACAGGCTTCTTGTTTCCAGTTGTCAGGCTGCATGAAAAGAAACTGCTGAATTATTTTAAAACAACAAATGCAAGTTAATATTGCAGTTACTCAAGGCTTACTAATAGTTTCCTACACTTCATGCTATTTGACTGCTAATGGTTCACAAAGCACTGAGAGATATAGTTAAAAGCAAGTACAAGACATTCCACTATTGAGAGAAAATCTACAGCTGGAGAGAGAAGGAAGAAAAGCATAAAGCCAATTACTCAGTTATTCATCTTTCCTATTTTCAAATTATCTACCCCCATACATGATATACAGAGATAACAGTTAAGAATTAAATGTAGTCAGATTCTGAGAGGCAAGGAAGACCGGTTCTCGGGAGCAGCTATAGAGAGGTACCTCTTTGTGCTGTTTGCATTTCATTATTAAAGAAACAGAATCCACTTTCTGATTGGCTGTAAAAATTCTTGTGGGACAAATTACAATGAGGGATGCATTTCCCTCATTAATTTTTTTTCAGCTACGGTTGTGCACTGCCTGTATACTTGTTTCATATCAGTTTAAAAGGTTGATGGTAATTAACATTAAAGGGTCATTGTGAGAATTAATTAATTGGCAAATATTCCATTTAGTCCTTTGATACTATAAAGCGCTACACCAGCACTAAAGTCTCATGTAATTATTTCTTTTATCTGTTTTCTCTTTGAAATATAACTCCTTCCTCAGTTCCTTTATTCAAAACAAACTTTAACAAAATTTTGATACTTAAAATGCAAATCTCAACATGCAGTTTGGGTGCTATGGGTGTTTTTTTAGTTTAAGATAATGATTATTTAGACCTCTGAAAGGGCCCTACAGAGTTTGGGGTCAATATGCCCAAGAAACTGCCTCCTCCCCTATGTTTCAGCATTCACCTTCAGGCAGCTGCTCAGAGGATGGTACAAATAAAAATGGGATGACTCATTCACTTCACTGTTGGAGGTATCCTTTGTGTGCAGTCCTATTGAATAGAAGCCCAGTCCTTGCTCACACAGCACTCTATATGAATCTCAGAGCTTCTCGCAGCTTGGAATTATGGCAGTAAATCTGTGTGCTTGAAAATGCACAGCAAAACTCTTCCTCTCTGGATGTAACCTGGAAGTCTTCTTGGAAGTGCTTTAAGTGCAGAATGGTACCTAGAATCCTTTGAATGACTCATTGGCACCCACTATCACTGAGGCTGCTAGACAGAGGCAGTTCCACCTGAGATCCTCTAACAACAGCTCCAAATTTTCCTAGCCCAGTGAATCAGTGATACCAGTTGGCCAATCTGACACCACTATTTGACATGAAGTTGGCAGAACTGCTGCTTCACCTCAATCTATCCAATGTCACAGTGGGAGGTTACTAGCAGTGGTGGGCAATTTGAAAAAAAAAATGTGATGTTTTCAAATCCGTGGCTGTTGAGTGAATCGTGATTGAGTAGGTCATTGCCAAATCGTGATTTGGTTGGTCACTGCCAAGTTGGACTCAAAATTTGTTAGGGTTTTTTTGTTGTTGTTCTCATTATTTTCATGGCTGTTCTTTTCAATGGGGCATCTCTAAGACAGCACCAAAATCACACAGAATATAGTCCTCCCTCTGAACCATCAACATACCAAGTTCCAACACTCAAAAACAAGGGAGGTTAGTTTTACCAGACCCCAAAGTAGGCGAGTGTTGGCAGTGCAGGCTCATTGTTTCACTAACTCCTATAGTAGGAAACTGCAGGCAAACCAGCGCCCAAGCAGTTTTGTTTATTTTCTTAGCTCTCAGGTCTATGGGATAGCAAGTTTAGAAAAAGGAGTGTATGTCCGTCTGTTCTGCGAAAGAAAAAGCTGAGGGCACTCCCATTCCTAAAAGCAAAACCCAGAAGTGGACTGTTGGACTACAGACACACTGCTGGTTGAAGCAACCATATCTCAAGCAATGGTGTCCCTGAGTGAAGAGAACTTGCATCTTCAACTGCAACTTAAGCAGGCAGACCTCAAGGAGGCTAGGATAGAACTGGTAAGAGAAAAAAATAAAACTGGCACACAAGATTGAGCTTGTGAGGATTGACAAGGGGCTGCTTCCTCCAGATGCTGCTGTGATGGGGGATACTGAAAATATCCACTATACAGGATAGGGGAGAACATTGAAGCATTTCTGCAGAACTTTGAGCAAAGTTGCATGGATTGCAAGGTCTCCCCAGAATGGTACATGGGAAACTTGAAACCTCAGCTGAGTGGAGTTCTGGCCTCAGTTCTGGACAAATGAAAGGTGAAGAGAGGACAGACTACAAGCGGTTTAAACAGAGAGTACGTAAGAGGGTGGGGTATTCCAAAGGAGCCTGCAAGAGACTTAAGGAAGTAAAACGTGAACCCAGGGAGTCCTACCTAGAGTTAATTTATAGACTGGGGAAGGCCTATGATCTATGGGTTGAAGTAGCTGTTGTTAATACACTAGTTGATGTAAAGGCTCTAATGTGCATCAATCAGTTTCTGACTCTCATTCCTGAGCATATTAGATGCTGGTTTATAAATAAGAGCTCTTCCACTCTCCAAGAAGCTGGACAGTGGGCAGAGCATTTTACAGAGGCATACAGGGGCAGAGACCAACACCTATTGCGATTGGCACCTGAGGAAATCTCCAAAACTTACAACATGTTCGAAGGAGCAGCCAAAAGCTAGAGGAGGGCAGCACAGGTTACAGTTTCCCAGTTCTTCAAGTACTGATGTGCAATTGCCAGTGGGAGATTGGAAGACACCCTGGTGTTCTGCGTGCAATGAGCTGGGACACCTCCATAATAAGTACCCTAAGTCTAGCACGAGCATGCACCACATGATCCTGATGGGTTCCCAACCCACTCTTCCTGATTTTGACCCAGAATATATTCCTTGGCACCACCGTGAGGAGGTCAACGTGATCGGGTGTGGTGTCACCCTTCCTCTCGTGACATATTCTCAAGACAGTGAACAAAGACAATCTGGCAATTAAAAATACAATAGACACAATATTACCATTTTAAACAATTCAAGAAAACACATCTCTAAGTAGTATGTATATATTAAACCTAACAGTCAGTCAGTAAACCCAGGAGCACATAAAATCACCATAAAATAATGTAAAATAAGAGTCGTAAAAATAGGCCAGAAAGCATTGCAGGCGGAGAAATAGGCTGGGATCGATACAGTGTAAGTGAGGGGATTGAAATGTAACTTGAAAGCCCACGTTAATAATAGAAAATGTTTTAGCCTGGTACCTAAAAGTAGTTGCTTATGTATTACATTTATATCCCACTTAGGGTTGTGGGAGACTTACCATGGGAGGGAGCCCTCTCTGGCAAAGCAGTGATGTTATGTCCAGCACAACCTGGAAGTTTTTGAGTAAATGTGACACTTTAGCATTTGCCTCAAACTCTGTGGTTTATCCATAGAGTTTGGAGCAAATACTGGATTGTTGTCTGACATGATGATATCACTTCTGGGTTTTCCTGGAAGTGATGTCATGGCACTGGCGCAATTCTGATTGCTCCCATTTCCCCCATTTCCTCACCCCTGTCCAGTTGAGCAACAGCAGGCAGAGTGTGCAGTGGGCAGAAGTTTCCCACTCAAGTGAGAGATCTGACCACCCTAATCCCACTTCATGGCCAAAAAATCCTCCAAATTTGACTGTACACATTAAATGTACATTACCTAACAAGTTGGCCACAAAATAGAAGGAAGATGTGTGGGAAACACAACCTATGTGTGGGTAAGTCCATAAATAATCCTCAGTTTGTTTCCTCCATAATTTAATTTAATTTATTGTATTTATATTCCGCCCTCCCCGCTTTCTCAGGCTCAGGGCGGATAACAAATACAAACATCACCCAACCATTAAAAACATTTAAAAGCATTAAATAATACATTAAAAACATTTAAAAGCATTAAATATTACAGTTCATACTGCATAGTAGTTCATACATGCCTCTGTGTTTGCATAGGAGTGATGGTTTAACCCCCCCTCCACGGGGGGGGGCACCGCCCGGCGTCAACCATATGCCTGGCGGAATAGCTCTGTCTTACAGACCCGGCGAAATGCAAGCAAATCTTGCCGGGCCCTTGTCTCGCAAGACAGAGCATTCTACCAGGCCGGGGGCAGGACTGAAAAGGCCCTGGCCCTGGTCGACACCAGGCGGGCCTCCCTAGGGCCAGGGACACTTAAAAGATGTTTTCCACCAGAGCGGAGAGTCCTCTGGGGCTCATAAGGTGAGAGATGGTCCCTCAGATACGTCGGTCCCAATCCGCGTAGGGCTTTGTAGGTTAACACCAAAACCTTGAACCTGATTCGGTACTCCACTGGCAGCCAATGCAGCTGGTGTAGCACTGGTGTAATATGCTCCCACACCGGTGCTCCAGCAATGACCCGCGCTGCTGCATTCTGCACCAGCTGTAACCGCCGGATCAGGCCCATGGGAAGCCCAGCGTAGAGCACGTTACAGTAATCCAACCTAGAGGTGACCATTGCTTGGACCACTGTAGTCAAGTCACGGGGAGACAAATAAGGGGCAAGCTGCCTGGCCTGCCGAAGATGTGGGGACTCATTCTCCACCAGCCCTGTCAGGTGGGCATAATCAGTCCTCAAATATATTATTTCCCCTGTCGTTCTTGAGCTTTCTGCAAGCTATCCATGTATGTCAGATTGCTTGTGTATGCATCCTACCACCACTTATTCTGTTGTCTCAGACCTTTCTTTTATATCTACTTCTCTTCAAAGTGATAAACCCATGACTGAAACACACCATTTCAGATTGCTGGTGGGAATTCACATGATCCAGACAAACATTTCCTGAAGTCAGAAATCCAGCAAAGTCAGGGAGAAGGTTGGGCGAGAATAATTTCCCCTGATACCTATATGTAAAGGGATTTTTTTTTAGCAGGGGAATGGAAGAGTATTTGCCCACTGTCTAAAATGGTACAGCCTAGACATAAATTTATTACCTCAATGGACTTGACCTCATAGCCCCAGGCTGCAGAAGTAGTATAATAAATGTAACATTTCCAGGTCCTATTGGGTAATGTTCAGTTTACATGCTGATAAATTGATTTAATTCAGTCAACTGTCTGCATTTAAACCTTCATGGAATTGCAGATTTAGACACAAGCTGGGTCTATGATGATTTTCTGTCATCTTATACTAGATAATCATTGCCCTTTACCCAGAGTCATTATTTTTTTGGTAATCTTGTGCTTGAGAAACACAAGACTTTAAAAAATGCATGCATATATAAATTGCTATAGAGCAATGAGAGATAGTTAACTCATGAATGTTTTCAATTACCTTCATGCGACTTTTCCACCATAAATGATATTCTGCAACAATGCCTTGTTTACGCAGACCGTGAATCTATACAGGCTTCAAAAGTCATCCTTTGTGACTCTGATTTCTAGATTACACCTCTTCCTTTTGTTACAAATGACTCATGTGCCTGATGTCTCTGCAGAGAGTGCAATCTTTCTTTGTAAAGCTCCTTAAGAGATCATTTCTTAGTGGAATACATGCAGATATAAGCATTCCTAATCTCTCTCTCTCTCTCTCTCGCACACACACCACACTCCACACACCCACACACTTTAATGAGACTAGCGACAAACTGACATGAGGCACAATTTCAGTAAACTACTTGCCATTACCAGCTGCTAGTTACTGCCAAGCGATTTCCCAGTGACTATCATTCTCTTTTCTGGGTTTCAGCGCCATCTTTCTAAGCTACAGTCAATCAATAATTACTTAGTGTAGGGACTAGGGTTGCCAGGCCTCAGGTGGGAGCTGGGGATCTCCTGGAATTACAACTGATCTCTAGACAATGATCAGTTCCCCTGGAGAAAATGGGTTATTGGAGAGAGGACTCCATGGCATTATACCCTGTTAAGGTCCCGCCCTTCCCCAAACCCCACTCTCCCCAGAATCTACTCCCAAATCTCCTGAAATTCCCCTAGTGCGAGTTGACAGCTGTAGTAGCAACCAATAGCTTTTGTCTTGCAGCATAAGTGATGATATAAGGGTACTTTTTGGGTGGGGGGGAGGATGGAAGGATCTATTCTGATCCTCCCATCCCAATTTCCTTCCATGGCTTTTATAATGGCTCTTTGACCCGCAGGAACAAAATTTCAAGTGACCTATCAAGGTACAGTGGGAGGGAGATGTAGAAGACCCCAACTCTTCAAGCTATTGCAAACACTTAGCAAAATAAGGATGGGAGGAGGCTTTCTGAGACATTTAATAAGACATATCAAACCTGATTTAGTTCCTGTCAAAATCTCTCTGTTTCTCCACCAGGGGGAGAACTCTTGGAATCTCTTTAAGTTTCACTTCAGTTGACCTTTAGCGGCAATCTAGATATGTGCATGATCTTCCTGAAAAAAATGTGTTTGGATTTGTGCCCAGGTGCAAGTTGAGGTTGGTGCAGTGTTGCCTGCTGATACCTTCTTTTGGGGAGGTATGGCTGTTCTCTGTTTGAGCTACAGCATTTTCAACAATTGTGGATCGGTCTATCAGAGGAGCACCTTCTCTGGCACACAGGAAATTGTGCAAAGTTATTCTTCTCTTGCATAGGTTTGGAAATTAAAACCAGTTACTGTCCATGCTAGGCCAGATGTTTGAGGCTGCTCTTCATTTTGATCTCCTTAGGCTGAAGTTCAGTGCATTTTGCAGTTCTGAGGCGATGGCATGAGTGGGGTAATTTTTTTCACCTTGATTTAGAGGATTTATATTAAGATTTTGGCATTTCTGTTGGTTTTATGCCCCACATTTTGTGTGATCACTCATTGGATGTGTTTAAACTTTGTTACCTGCTGTGTGCTATGAAAATGCGGGATAAAACATCTCTCAGGGATAAATTGGGTCAAAGGTCTTCAGAAGCTAGAACATGGCTCAGTGCTTTTAAGTTAAGAATAAAGACCATCTTCACCACCAAAATGGCAAGTTTGATGTCAGCTTATGATAGTTGAAGTTTACAGCAGAAGCCATTCTTGTGCTGGATAAAGCAGAACCCCTATCTACTGTTAAGCATCATCTTATCGACCTTGATTGTAATAGTATGGTGATATGGGCTTGTAGAGTTTGCTCGACCCAATTTCTTGGTATCTTACCTTCATGGTCCTTATCATCCTATATGAGATATTTAATGACTTTTCATTATTTTCGGGCATTTGCCCTGGCTTGATTCAATGCTAAGCCCTCTGAAGTACTGAATGGTAGCTTTCATCATATTCCATAGTCAGACTATTCCATAGTCACAGTTCTTGTGATCAGGATACAATTGACATTTTGCCTTATAAAATATTGGGATGCCCTCTTTTGACTGATTTTAGAAATCACTGGATTTTACCTCTTTCAACTTTTGCTCTGGTTAGTGGTTTTCAGGGGGAAATTCTTCCCTATCTGATGCTAGATAGTGATCCAAACATAACCTTGTTGGTTGCTAAATTTCTGTCTAGCAAATATTTCCTTTGGAAATTATTTTATTATTCTATTGTTATAATAATAACATTCTATTATTCATTGCTCAAGATCATTTGATCATATTTGCTTAGGAAAGGAAAGGATACAAACCTCTTCAATATATAAATTCTCCTGTCTCAGTGAAACTCTTTTGCCTTTCCTTAAAGTTGCCCGGTGCTTTACAAGGAGTGCTGTCTGAATATGCTGCAACTTTGTTTTAAGCAACATGTGGCAACGATAGGCTCCAGATAATATAAACAAAAGGTTGATGTGATAATTTAACAGGAAAAGTTCTTCTTTTCCGCTTCCTCCTCCTGCTCTGGGAGTTGAGTATTTTCAACGGGGCATGCTTGACGAAACTTGCCTGTTGACACCTGCCTGTCTGTATGAGGGAGCTGAGCCACAACGCCACCATCTAATTAGCAGTAATGGTATTCTACATGCTTTCTGCTTGGATTGTAATGCAAGCTTGGGATGGCTTGCGTACAGACATCAGTGAGCCCATTATTAAATTACACAGTCTCCTAAGCATGCACCGTTTCTCAGTGCCCCGGTTCTTCATGCTTTGGTGAACCAACTCCGCTCTCTGAAGCTTCAAGGCAGACAAATTCTTGATGAGCTAATGGCAAGGTTTTAGATACTTGCCAAGTTGTTTGCACTGCTTCCATGTCTCCGATAATCTTGGTAGCTGGCTGACTGGGTGAGAGCGCTGAAAAGCAAAGGCCTGGAGACATAGAATTCTACTTGCCCTGCAGGGAGAAAGAACCTCTTTATAGAACTCCATGCCATTCAGTGGAATTCACACTTCAGGGCAGGAAATTACCTGCAGGACATGAGAAATGTTAAGGCGCGCTCTTCACGCAACATTAATCTAGAGACTGTTGACAACATAGCAGTGTTTTGTGTTCTGTCAGCCTTGAGACAGCCTTATAAATATAATTTGAAGTTGCTTGCTGAACTGAATAAATATTAAATATTTTTATTTCCAAGATGCAGTTTTATAATTATTGCTACCTATAATACATTGAAATTTTTGACCAGGGCAGTAATTTTACAGGCATAACCTGTGGTACTTCTCATGTTTTGATTTACACAAGACTCTGACAGTTAACACTTGTTTTAATTAACCAATTGTAATTAATTTCTTAACTCCTATCCATTCATTGCCTCAGTGGGCTCTGTGGAAGCCACCTTGAGGCCTGTCTACTGTTATGTGTTGCATGGTTCAGAATGACGGGTTCGGGTTCGGGTTCGGGTTCGGGTTCGGGTTCGGGTTCGGGTTCGGGTTCGGGTTCGGGTTAGCAATTGAACCTTTTGGATTCATCTGTAAAAACTTTTTGCCAAACAGAAATGATAACTTAAAAGCTCACCTTTTCTTCCCTTGTGTATGGTGGGCAGGGAAAGGGGGAAGGATGCACCACCTGGAATGCTGAAATCCATGTTGGTACTGAGTTGTATTTTACTGGTTTTGTTTGTTGTAATTTATCTAAGATTGTAAGCCGCCCTGAGCCTGCTTGCGGGGAGGGAGGGCTAAAAATCCAATCAATCAGTCAATCAATCAATCAATCAATCAATCAATCAATCAATCACATTGCAGCAAGTACATGAGGCTTTTTAAAGTCATCCTATTTTCAAGGTTTTCAGTGTAATGATACATACAGTGTATGATTACATTTCAATGTAATCATACATTAAAAACTTAAGATATAAAATAAGTTAAGGTTGTTGTAATGTATGCCAGGACCATACACAAGTAGTCTAGAACTTGCCTGAAGGCTGGTTCAGTACATAGCACTTACAAAGGATTCAGGAGTGAAAGTAAGCTGTGCAGGCGGATGGGTACTGGTAAAAAAGGAGCCAAATTGATACCTGTCATTCTCTTCTCTGAACTCTCCTGGAAGAATACAAGAAACTATCTTGAGCCAATGGAAATATGGCAGGATTTCAACATTTTAATATAAATAAATTTAAGTTACTTTGACCCCTTATTCCATAGCGACAAAGTGGGCATCTAACTGTAGGCTTCCCATTGCTTTCCATGGGACAGTTGATTGTGTGCTTAACTTAGGGTTGCCACTGGCTGGCAACTAGTGGGCTTCAGGAGGAAGTGGACACATGGGAGCTGCTGGCAGTGCAAGTGTAACATCACTTATTGGGAAAACCTTGAAGTGATGTCATGCCTCCTTAGGAATTACTGGAAACTCTATGGCAAAACCATAGTATTTTCAGTGATTCATAGACAGGAATTTTTGGGTTTACCCTGGAAGTGATGTCACGCCATTGTTGGCAGTGTCCCATCTCTCTGTTACGTTTCTCTCTCTGGTTGCAGGGGCAGGAAACTGGACCCGGGGATCACCTACCAGGAAATTTGGAAGTCCTGACTTAACTCTTTCTGTGTCTCTTGGACTTTAAGCAGGTCTACTCAAGTCTCTTGAATGGGTCATACTTCCAGGAAAGAATTCTTAGGATTGCATTGTAAGTTCTTAATTTTTACTAGACCTGACCCTGCATTTGTTTTAGGCGTTGTTATATTTTTATGGCCAAATTAAAGGTTATCATGCCTTAAAGATCTTCCCTCCTAAATTTCTGGCAGATAGGAGAAAGCAACTTCACTTTAAAAGAAATGAAACACACAGCACACCCATGGACATAAATAATGGGGCCAGGGTGGCCAGGGGGGAAAGGTTCTGACCCTTTAATGGAAACTTAATATATGGAAATAGGCAGTTGAGTCTTCATGGCATGGAGGTAAATAACATCACCTGGTATTTTCTAGAGATCAAAATGATATTAAAGGAATAGCTAGAGAGGGACCAATTTAAAAGCTGGCAAGGCTGAAATAAAAGGGCTGGAAGTGCTCCTTTAAGGAAGAGGAACTGAGGTACAAAATTCATCACAGAAAAAAAACACAGTTCAATGTCACTTCATTTGGCTCTGGAGAAGGTAGTAGAAGGTAGCTGGGTGAAAGAGAATAAGGAAGTTGAGTAGTTTGCCTAGTTTCACTTTCAGGAAATCATTATACCCTGTTGGGGTCCATCCCTTCCCCAAGTTCCTCCATCCTCTAAATCTTTAAGAATTTCCCAACCTAGAGATGGCAAACGTATGTAAGATTGAGAAAGGGTATTTCTGTGCATCATATCTGTGTATCAAAAGGTTAGTTTGTTTGATAGGGAAATATTTATGTTGCATTTGCAATAAAAGAAATTGATGTTTTTTTTTTTTTTACATCATTGTAGATATAAGTGCCTGAAGTGGGGAAAAAATGAAGTTTAAAATTAGGCCACTAGCGTGAATGGTTTTAAAAGGGAGTTAAAAAGACTAACTGAGGATCAGTTCATTTGTGGCTAGTAGTGGCATGGAGGCAAAATGAAGGGAAGACCATGGCTATTATGTCCTCTTTGTGGTGTCTGGGGCAACTGGTTAGCTAGATAGACCAGGATGTTGATCTAGATAGACCACTGGTCTGATCCAGCAGAGATCTTGATGTTCAATATTCCAGATTCAATTTAGGGCCAAGCTACACATGACGAATGACACTTGAATGGCAAGTGTATTTCTCCCTGTTCACTTGCCCTCCACTCAATCCACTTGCCGTTCAAGTGTCATTCGTCATGTGTAGCTTGGCCCTTAGCCATTGGTCCATTTGTATATTCACACATTGAGAACATTTATGTATTTACATAGAGAAGATACAGTCTGCTTTTCATGGGGAAAAAAATAATCTTGAGGTGGCTAACAAAAATATTTTTTTTAAAAAAATGACTATAAATTATTAAATAGTGCATTATACAGTTTGAGATCTTACAGAATAAAGGCAGGTTGCAAAGGGAGTTATTATTTTTTAGTCATTTTTCCCCCAGTCATTCTTTCTTTGGTCAAAAGGGGAAAAAACCCACTGTCATGTATAAGGTAGGGTCAGGGTATGGGTCGAAGAAGGTGAAATTTCCCAGGGACTGTAATCCTTGCTCCAGGAATGAAATTAGATCCTGCCTTCAAGTCATATTTTACTCATGATGACCCCTGCAGGGGGTTTTATGGCAACAGACTAACAGAGGTGCTCAAGGAATACTCTATTCCAAATTGCAGATAGAAAGCAAAAAAGGTCCACATTCCGCAAAGCCATTAAATTCTCCCTTGCAGAGTGAGTACACACAGATATGGTGATCAATTTTTTCACTATCCTTTGATGCAGGTGGGGAGACAGTTTATTTTAAATCAAAAAACAGCAAGGGGTGCCATATTTTCCACACAAGCACACATACCACATGAATTCTACACTAGGCTTATTGATGTAATCATTCTCTTTCCAGCCCGTGCCTAATTTAACTTACTTCCTGGTATTCATCAAAGAGCTGGTAGGGTTGCTTAGAGAAAATTAAATGCTTTAAACAGCGGAACACAAAGAGATAAGGTATGGAAGGGTGAATATTTTGTCTCCCTTTGTCCACATATTCCATTTTTGAAAAAGAAAAGAAAATACAACCAGCTTTTCAGCCACTTTCATGTGAACAAGTGGCTTCATGTATAAACACTGAGCATCGAAACTGAAATCAGGGATATCACTATGTGGGCAGAGAACTGGGCAACTGTCCCAACGTGGGAATAGCACCCCTAACAGGCACTTACTGGCTCTTTACCTCCCACTGGATGCTGCCCTACTTTGAAACAACATCAGTGAGTGAGGAACTTCCACAAGTCAGAGATCATTTTGCTTAGATTGCTTATGCTTCTGAAGTTAACAGACAGAGAGTACTGAGTTTGGATTTTGATTAGTTACCTATTAAACACTCAACTGTGTATCTCTTGCAGATTAGCATATCATAGGTGGCAGGTGGGAAATTTATGCTTGTGTGAGCTGCATGCCTGTGTAGTTCTCAGTGCAGTTGCATTGATCCAACTTAACACACAAGAGGGGGCGGGAAAGACGAGTCTCTGATGATCACTTACTTCCCATTCCAATGTGCCTCTTTTTTTGATATTTGGTAGACCTCCGATAGTGGAGGAGCTCTGGGGCTAAACAGAGGTGGAGAGAATATTGGTACTTATATATGAATATATGCAGTAGTAGTTTTGCCACTATAGAATATTGATTTGTATTGTGCTTTATTTATTTAGCTAACTACTCGTACTATAAGCATGTACAATTTTAAATATATTCTACTACTATCTTGCATTGTGAACCAATTAAAAAAAACAAGGCTTTTTCAGCAGAAGCACCTCTCTTATAGAAGTCACTTTTAGGCTCACCCTGTGCCTATGAGACGAAACAGATGTGACGAGTTACCTCAATTCAACCTGGGTTTCCTTGCCTCAAGGTTTGACGGGAAGTGTAGGCGTCCTTGCAGGCTCATCGCTGCATTTCTTCTTCCCCTGCTTGCATGGCCCGGTGCTACATAGCCACACGTTCTCTGCTCCCCCCCCCCGTCGCACTGAGCATCACTTCATCTCCCCCCCTCCCTCATCTGGCCCAGTCCCTGCAGTTCTGGGCTGCGCGGCTTCTGATGGGGGGGCGGGCGAGTGAGGGGGAGTTGAAGCATGCTCCAGGAGCCTTTCCTCCCGCTTTCCCGGTGCAGCTCGGTGTCGCTTTGTGGGAGCTGGGCCAGGCAAGAGGGGGAGATGAACTGACACTCAGTGCAATGGGGGGAAGCAACTCCACCCCCCTCGCCTGGCCCAGCCCCCACAGAGCAACACCGGGCTGCACCGGGAGAGCAGGAGGAAAGGCTCCTGGAGCATGCTGCATCTCCCCCTCACTCACCTGGCCCCCACCAGAAGCCGCGCAGCCCAGAACTGCGGGAATTGGGCCAGACAAGGGAGGGGGGAGATGAAGTGATGCTCAGTGTGACGGGGGGGGGGGCAGAGCACATGCGGCTATGCAGCTCTGGGCCACGCAAGCAGGGGAAGGAGGAATGCAGTGATGCACCTGCAAGGACGCCTACACTTCCCATCAAACCTTGAGGCAAGGAAACCCAGGTTGAATTGAGGTAACTCATCACATCTGTTTCGGGTCTATGCTATTCTTTTTTAGAACCAGGCCAAAATACTTCCTTTTACTCAGGCTTTTAATAAAGGGGTTGGAGTTTTAAATAATATCTTAGCTTTTAGCCTGAAAATTGTTGATTTCATTTTAAGTTGTTCAGTGTTTTATGTTTTTATGCTTTGGCTGGGTTTTTAATGCTGGGTTTTAATCCACAACTTTTGTGTTCTAAATATATTTTATTTTGTAAGCCACCTCAGGAAGGTTCCCATGGAACTCATTTTTTTTCTGAACGAATGAATGAATGAATGAAAAGTAATTGATATTTAGTAGATAAGTACCTCCTATTATTAGTTGAGTTGCCAGCAAAATGGAAAAAAATGTCCTGCCTCCTTAATAGAGGCTAAAGGAGATGTTATTTACCAAGCGATGGAATGAAAAGCTTTACCCGCCCATTTTCACACATCAAGTGTCTGTTAACGGGGAAATCCTAACTGTTAATAGGATAATTCATATTCTTGTAAATTTTTGTGGTGCTGGTGCTGGAAAGTGCTCTCAAGTCATAGCTGACTTATGTCAATCCCTGGTAGGGTTTTCATGGCAAAAGAATAACAGAGGTGGTTTGCCATTGCCTGCCTCTGCAACCCTGGTCTTTGTTGGAGGTCTCCCATCTAAGTACGAACCAAGGCCGACCCCACTTAGCTTCTGAAATCAGGCTCACTTGGGCTATCCAGGTCAGGGCATATTTTCATCCTAGCACAAACACATTCCTGTATTCCTTATGTAAAGACTTTTCTGGTCCTAGTTACTAGCGGTTTCTCATGCACAAAAAGATGCTTTCAGCTATGTGATCATCGATGTACTGGCACTTAAGATGGCAAACTGAATTCTAGCAGGAGTCTCCAAAGGAGGGGAGAGAGCAGAGAGAGAAGTGTGCCTGCTCCCGCAATCCATTACGGAGCCTTGCCTGCCAAGTCAGTGTACATTAGCTAGTTTTGTAACTTCAACAAATTCCATCCAAGCTTTCATTCCACTGACCTAATTTAACAAGAAGGAAATTCAATAACAACTGCTAACATTGAAGAATTATTTCCCCAGAGAAATTGAACAACACTTTGACATCAAATGGGGATGTGCAAAGAGCAGAGTATACATGCCTGTGTGACCAGGAGTATGTGTGTGTGTATGTGGAAAGGAGGAAGATCTGTGTAAAGGCTACTTCTCGCACACAGGAATCGAAAAATCTTCCAGCTGGCTCAAAAAAAATTTAGTATCTATGGAGACTGCTGCATGTTCTACAATATAATTTAAGATTCAGTGGCTAAAATAAGAGAACAACAGAATCAGATGCTTTCCCCTATACACTCGTCAAAGAATACACATATAAGGGGAGGTCATCCATAAACTGAATCTTTATCCCCACATTCCTGGGCCGAACCAAACAGCCTTAAGTGCAGCAATGAATTGTATGTATGTTGAAGCACACGAGGATCTGTCCCACTAAACAGATGGTTGGCATGGTGAAATTACATAGCTGATTATCTGTAGGCAAGTGAGGGGGAGTGCGGGTCTGGAATCGATACCATGGTCCAAAAGAGCAGATGGCAGAGATCATTTCTTCAGTAATGTACACATAAAGTTGCTCCCTCTTTCCTCCTTATTACAGCCCCCATTCCACATGACTTTTGTTCATGTGGGTTCCATTAGTCCCAGAATGAAGTTCTTGGCAGTCAAAGGGGTCTCCCATCCTCCTTTTTTCTACACCAGAAAAGATAGTTGAAGCTGACCCAACATGCAGACATAGTGCTCATATAAACCCTGGGTAACAGATGTAATTTTCTCTGAAAGCACTGGCCACACGTACAAGTCCATTGCATGTACAAATTGCTATTGTTGAAAAAGAGTATTGATATGGATGCTTTCAGGCTTTATGGTAAAGAATAAGTTTAAAGGCATCCATTTTGTGCAGCAAAGAAGTGATATTATGATAGTTGTTCGAAATGAAGGATAGTTTCTTTGCCAGTCTTGTAAATGCTTTAATAACAGGACATGGCTTGATAACCTGGCAGGCATTTCCTTTTCTCCAAAGCTTAACGGGCAAATAGAGAAAACTTATTGTTTGTTTGTTTAGCTAAAATGTCCATTAGCTGCCTTTCTTCCAAAGGTGCTCAAGGAAGCTTACAGTATAAAACATAAACATCATGAATAGATTTTAAAACAACAGTTAAAAGCAGAGTTAACTTAAGACACAGTAAAGATACATTCAAAAGCTGTCCTAAATAAAACAGTCCTTAGCTGTTTCCTGAAACTAGAGAGTGAAGGGGCCAGTGCACCTCCCTGGGATGATTGTTCCATAATTGTGGGGCTGCCACTGAAAAGGCCCTCTCCCGTATACCTACTAACCAGCCTTCTTTAGTCACTGGGACAGTGAGAAGGGCCTCCCCCTGTGACCTTAATTCCTGGGTAGGAACGTATAAGAGAAGGTGATTCTTCAGATAACCCAGTCTCAACCTATGTAGGGCTTTAAAGGTTAGAACCAACACTTTGAATTGAGCTCAGGAGCAGACAGTAATTGTTGTAGACAGTGTAGGAGCAGAGTGGTAGACAGTGTAGTTATTGTAATATTAGGGTGATATGTTCCCAATAGTTGGCTATGACAAGTGGTCTAGATGCAGCATTCTGCACTAGCTTCAGTTTTTAAACCATCTTCAAGGGTAGCCACAAGTATAGGGCACTGCATATCAAGATGGATTTTAAAAAGCACTAGTCCAGTCTAGATATAAATAAGGCATGGATCACTGTAGCTAGATCTGACTGACCCAGGAATGGACACAGCTGATGTTCCAGCCCAAGCTGGGCAAATACACTTCAAGCCACCACAGTCACCTGGCTTTCTAAAGTGACTGCTGGGTCAAACAGTACTTCTAAGCTGTAAATCTGATTTTTCAAGGAGAGTGTAACCTCATTGAAGACAGGGGAGATCTCACAGACATCTGAAGTGTGAAGAACACTTGTTGGGAGATGCAATGTTATCTGGAAAGGGTAGTTTAAAAAGAGAGCCGGTGGCAGGGTAAAGGCTTTGCTATACACTGGAGCTGTGTGAAGGAGCTGTGAAATGCTAGAAAGGAAACTTCAGCCCATTATAATTTCTCCAGGTCCAAGCCCAGCTCTGGAAGGCAGCTCCAGCCCATTTCCATTCCTCACTGCCCTCTGGTTGCAATCTCACTCAGCTTTAGACTGTAGAGGTGAAATTGACAGAACCACCTTGGAGGCAAAAATGAAATTAACAAACCCTCTGAGGAGCGATCTCCACTGGCTCTGTCTTTTAAAACTCTACTTCCCACCTAACATTGCATCTCCCTACACTTGGTGAACACGCACTGAGGCATCTCACGTAGGAAGACTCACATTGCCAGTCAGTCTTTCTACTAACCCAGAGGACCTCTGTCTTGTCCGGATTCAGTTTCAGCTTGTTCAGTCTCATCCAGCTTGTTTCCCTGACACCAAGCACCATTCAGAACATCAACAGCATTCTTGGAATTAAATAAAAAAGAAAGGTAGAGCTGAATACCATCAGCATATTGGTGACACCCAAGCCCAAACATCCTGATGACCTCTCCCGGTGGCTTCATGTAAATATTAAATAACATGGATGAATGGCATCTATAGTAATCTGCAGGTATTTTATGGAACATGTATACTTCACTGTCAGTGCTCTCCTATGCAGAGTTCTAAATCCATTGAACTCAGGAAGGATGCAACTCTGTTTAGGATTGCACTGTGCAGCTTGACTGTAAGTGGTAATTGTTATAGTGACTGAGAGCTAAACTACACGAGATGCCCAACACATGTCAGGTTCCTGTAAGTTTATCTAGGAAGAGTAGTTGGACCTGCACCTGAGCTCCCAGAGGAAAACCCATGCAGAGTGGATTTTTGCAAGAGTGTCTCTTGCAAAGATCCACTCCGCTCAGGTTTTTCTCTGGGAGCTCGGGGGCAGGGGGCTTGTGAGAAAAGCAGCAGGGCCAGAAGGACAGGAGGGAAAGAGTCAGCAAGAGGAGCCTGAAGAGAGCCTGAATCTGACAGGTGGCTAGCAGCAGCAGTAGGCTCTCTTTGGGCTCTCTCCACTGACTCTTTCCCTCCTGTCCTTCTGGCTCTGCTACTGCTGCTGCTCTGACATGCCCCCCCCCCCCCGCCTCCGAGCTCGCCAAAGAAAACCTGAGCAGAGCAAATTTTTACAAGAGAGACTCTTGCAAAAATCCACTCTGTTCAGGTTTTCCTCCAGAAGCTCAGGGACGGACCAACTACACTTCCTAGATAAACTTGCAGTAACTCGACACGTGTTGGGCGCCTCGTGTAGTTTAGCTCTGAGGGTTGCCAAAACAATAGGGCACATTTTAATCACTAATAAATCAAAGGATGTTTGACATCAATTCGTACACAGTTAAGGCTTATTATAGCTAAGATATTATTCAGACAAGATAGCACCTAACTTGTAACTGCTGTTAGGGCTTCTTTTTTCATCTACATGTACGTGGAAAAAGCTGATTTCGCTTGTTTCTTATAGTCATTGACTTCAGTGGAAACAAAACAAGTCAAATTGGCATGTTATCTTGGATTCCAATCTGTGTCATTCAAGCTGTTATCTTCATTATATCCAGAGGAGTTAGCCGTGTTAGTCTGTAGTAGCAAAATCAAAAAGAGTCCAGTAGCACCTTTAAGACTAACCAATTTTATTATAGCATAAGCTTTCGAGAATCAAGTTCTCTTCGTCAGATGCCTGATCAAATCTTCATTATATACACTGAGCCAAAGTGTGCTGTGATAAAAGATAATCAATTGCCTTAAAATTACACATTTCACAGAGCGATAAATAATTTGCAATTCGCTGTTAAGCTTAATGACTCGTTCTATGTTCTTATCTATGCAAACATGGATGTGTTTTTTTCACCTGTTTTAGTATGAATATACATTTGGGTGATTTTATCCAGATGAAGGTTTTTTTAGTCAATTTAAAAAGTAAAACAAAAAAAATGAATAGAATGGTTAACTGGTATTGGATTAAAATATTTATATTACCCCTTTTCTCTCAATCAAAGGGACTGGAAGTGGCTTGTATCATTAAAACCTCATTGCACAAAAACGCAGTACAAGGAACAAGAGAGCAAGCTGTTTACTACATATCACTGCAACATAATAATACTTAGCATTTTATAATGTTGTAGACTGTTTAAAAACCTCAAATACTCCAGATAGGATTGAGTCTAGAAGGTTTCCCAGCATGGAATCTTAGTCTCACTCTGACACATTTACTGAAAGAAGGCAAGGGGGGAGTGGAGAAAGTATGCAAGTATTGCTGGGGTACAAACTGAAAACCAGAAGCTCTGTTAAGGGCTGCTTAGTGGGGAAGGTGAAACAATTCATTTTAACATTAAGATGGAGTTTGGAGCGTCTCTTGGAGGAACTGTAAGTTGATAGATGGAGGAGACTCATGAACTTGTGTGTCTGAACAATTTTCTGGATTGAACTTCTGTGTCCGAAGGCCATTTTTGGGTTCTACTGCATAACTAAATTATGGTAATCACTGTGGTACGCTGGTAGACAATACACATATGTACGAACATGACATCAAGTTGCAACTAACTTATGTTAATCCTAGCAAGAAGCTTTCAAAGCATGTGAGAAGCACTCCTTCACTCCTCTGCAAAGTCTTCCCTCATCCAAGACACAACCCTGCTTAGCTTCAGAGACATGACAAGACCAGGCTATATCACACTGCCTTCTCTCCCAATTAAAACATTTTTTATTTTAAATTTGATCTTACCATATCTTAAACAATCAGCTTTTTAAAATCTGTATTAAACATTTGCGCCAATACAATACACACAGTTGGTTTGTAATGAGACAATTTAGTCATAATCTAGAGATTGTTGCTTGCATCTATTGTGGTATCTGCAGTGATAACTTGAGACCGTGTGGATGAACATACCAAGCTGGATTAAAATGTGCTATTTCATTCACATGCTGCAGTGTGCATAGGGATTGCATTGGGTGATCTGCATCCAGACATTGCAGCCATCCATGGCAGCCACGAGTGGCTTTGGCCGTAGGGCCGTAGTTTGCCTCCTCGGATGGAGGAAGGCAGATTTTTCCCGGCCATCTGGGTCTTCAGAGGGCGGGGCGGAGTTTGAGCCATTAGGCATCTCCGCCCCTTCCCTGTTCAGTGGCTCCGAGCGATCGGCCCACCCTCCTCTTCCTGTTTCAGTTCAGGATTAGCCGGTTGCTTATTAGAGCCAGGTAGGAATTTTTGCCTCCCCCCCCGATTGGCTGTAGTGGGGGTGGGTGGGTTTTTTGCCTACCTTGTACTGAAGCAGAGGTTTGAGGTGTTTGTAGGTGTGGTGCCTTGTGCCCCCCCCCCCTGGCAGGAGAAAGTTGGGAAATAGGGAGCGGGCTGGTGAGCACCCCTTTGGCAATTCCCCATCGGTGGGGAATGGGGTCTCTCAGGAGGGATGGTATGCTTCATGGCTACCGCCACCTGTGCAGACTGCCTCCAGGGAACCCCAGGTACAAGTCCTTCCCTCATGCTGTATGGCTGAGGCTTTAGGAGCTTGAGGGGGAACCCTTTGCCTGGCCGGCCGGGCTGAGGCCATTCTACAAATGGATTACGCCTGGGGCAGTGGGCCTCGCCCATACAGGTCAAGGCGGTGGTCAGAGGTGACCCTGTGGCTTGACCTGTACCACATAGTTTTGCCCTTGCCGCAGTTTAATGTTGATGTTATGTTTAATAAAGCGGCCATTTATACCAATAACCTGTGTCTGTCTCATTCTTCCAACCGAGGTGCCAAATGGCATGCCCAAAGAAAGGTCTGTAGGCATTTTTCCTTTATTTATTTGTGATCATTTATATACGACATATCAACCCTGTTATTCTCAGAGCAGGTTACATAAAGAGGCAAATCAGTAAAAACATCAAGCCTAGCATCATACAAGAGCAAAGGAGAGCACAGTTCACAAATGAAGATTTCTGTATCCACAATGCCTCTTCTCTGCTGATGGCTTCAGTAACTTTTTATTTATTTTTATGTTATTTATATTATTTCTCACTGAGACTCAAGGTGGATTGCACAGTGCAAGTTAATACGATCAACAGCTGGGACAGTCAATGAACAACGCAATAGGGTACGCAATTCCATATCTGCAGACATTCAAAAACAAGCATAAATTCAATACAGAGCTGAACATGTTGAAACAATATAAACCATTTAACCTAAACAATACAACCATACCTTCATGCAGCTTTAGCTGCTAACGGAGGGGGGCATGCATTGCTCACCTGGCAGGATGGAGAGAGGAGCAACTCCCGGGCATACGGGGCTCTGCTGGGTGGGCGGAGCTGGGAGTCTCTTCGGGTGGCTCCGCCTGCCTGGCTTCAGTTGTCTTCAACACTCAGCCCACCCTCCTCACCCTGTTTCTGGTGCAGGTCTACCCGGTTGCTGCTATGCAGAGCCAGGTAGGAATTCTGCCCCCCCCCTTTCCCAAATTGGAAACAGGTTAGTTTTTTTATTTTTGCCAACCTTGCACCAGGACTTGAGTGGAGTAAATTGGCTTGGGTGGTGCTGTTAGGGGTGTCATTGGTGGGATAGAGTTTTGTGAGGCAGCGGGCCAGTGAGCACCCTTGGTGCTTCGCTATTGAGGGGGAAGAGGGGTCTGCTAGGAGTGGCTGGTACTGCTTGTGACGGCTGCCAGCGCACATGGGCAGACTGCCTGGGGAACCCCAAGTGCAAGTCCTTCCCTCACTGCTGTACGACTGAAGCTTGGAGCTTGAAAGGGGGGAACCAATTGAGGCTTGGAGCATGAAAGGGGGGAACCAATTGGCCGGCTGGGTCTCCTAGCCATCCCCTGAGAAGGCTTGCACCCGGGGCTTTGGGGCTCGCCCAGACAGGTCAAGGTGGTGGTCCTGGGGTGACCCCGTGGCTTGACCTGTACTGCTTTTACCCTTGCTGCAGTTTTGGGAGTGATGTTCATGTTGAGGTTAGTTTAATAAAGTGGCCCTTAGATCCAACACTTGTGTCCATCTCTACATTTCAACTAGGGGGGCAATGCAGAACTACCCAGAAGGAAGATGCTTACAGCAACAGCAGTACACAGTAGTATAGTCTTGAGTCCCTCCCTATCCCTTTACCAATGCATCTCTTTGAACCATTTCCTTACAGTATAGCCTTCCTATCTGTGTAAAAAAGCCCTCCTAAATAATGCAGTTTTGCATAGTTTGCAGAAAACCCAGAGACTGGGGACCCTCCTAAGCTCACCTGGCAGGCCATTCCATAAAGTGGGAACCACAGCACAGAATGTGTGTGTGCAGGCAGTTACTGGTTTTGCCCATTTGCAGGGTGGCACCTGCAGAAGACCCTGTTTGAATGAGTGAAGCTGCCATAGCAGAACATAGGGAGATAGGCATTCACACAGATATGAAGGGCCATGGAAGGACTTTGTATGTGATAGCTAAAATCTTAAATTGAGCCTGGTAACTGATGGGTAACCAAAGGAGTGACTATAGAATGGGAGTAATAAGCTTGTTTCACCTAGCTCCTGATATGACCAGGTGTTCTTCACCAACTGGAGTCTCCAAGTTGACTTCGTGGGGAGACCTCCATAGAGTGCATTACAGTAGTCTCATCTCAATGTTACCATGCCAAGGATCCAGGAAGCCAGACTGGCTGTGCCAAGGTAGGGGGCTATCTTCTGGGCTGGACTAAGTTGTAAGAAGGCCTTTTTGCTGCTGCATTAAGTTGCTTCTCCAGCACCAATGCTGAATCTAGTGTAACCCCTAGGGGTTTCACTGAGTCATCTGGGGTCGATTGAACTCCATCAAAATAGGACAGCATGATGACCTACGGGATCTCTGCTTTCCCAACTAGCATCACTTCCATCTTGTCTAATGATCATTAGAGGACACAACACAAGGTATAGTATTTAAAAAAAAGCATATCTGTCCCTGTAACCTTCTTGCATGGCAGATCACTTTGACACTGTTCCATGAGCTTTTGAGGAAGAGAAGGGTATGTGTCATAAAGAACATTTTCAACAGAGGGGCCACATAGCTTGATAGTAGACAAGAGATTAAACTCCTTGTACACTGTGTCTGAAGAGTTCAGGGGCAACAAGGTCAGTCTGGGAAGCTGCTGCCAACAGTGTTCACAGTACGGGAACAGATGGAACAAAGGGTCAAGCTCATAGAAAAACAGATACATGAGTTCATTGCAGATGTCTGTCTGTGTATCTGCACCTCTGCATGGTGTGTGGAAGCATGCCCCCATGTGTGAATGTCCCTGCTTAGATTGGGGCAACTGTCTTCATCCTTTCCTTGTGAACCTTCCTTATTCTGGGTCAGACCATTGATTCAGATAGCTCAGAAGTCTTGTTAAGTGATGGTATCACTTTGCTCTGGTTAGAACTCATTTGGAGACTCTGTTCAGTTTGGGGCACTACAGTTTAAGAAGGATGTTGACAAGCTGGAACACGTCCAGAGATGATGAGGGGTCTGGAGACCAAGTCCTATGAAGAAAAGTTGAAGGAGTTGGGCATGTTTAGCCTAGATGACTGAGATGAGTAAGAGGTGATATAATAGCTATTGTCAAATAGTTGAAGGTAGAGATGGGCACGCACCAAAAAAAAAAAACCGAACCATGTGGTTTGTGGTTCGTCAAATCTCACGAACCATGAACCATGAACTTTCATGAACCTGCCCCTGGTTCACGAACCGGTTCATGAAAACTTCACACCCAGGTCAGAAAATAATCACTTCCAAGCCAGCAGAAGGTCACTTCTGGACCAGCAGAAGTTCACTTCCGGCTCAGCAGAAGGTCTGCAGGAAGTCCATCCCCTGTTGCCTAGGAAACTGATTGATTGGCACCAGGCTGTCTGCAGTGATGAAACAAAAAATGAACCAAATGAACCAGCCTGAAAGTTCATGGCGGGTCATCAGAAATGGGATCTGATGAGCCGTGGTTCGCAAACCATGAACCAGCCTGGTTCGTGCTTAATTTTGGTTCATATTTCGGTTCGTGCCCATCGCTTGTTGAAGGACTGTCAGATAAAGAATGGAACAGAGTTGTTTTCTGTTGCCCCAGAGGGCTGGACCAGAACCAATGAGTTACAATTAAACCAAAAGAATTTTGGGCTAGACTTTAGGATGAACTTCCTGACAATAAGAAAGTTTCCTCAGCGAAACAGGCTTCCTCAGGAAATGATGGACTTTACTTCAGAAGTCTGATTTGCTGTGGCTGCAATATGGAAAGGTCTTTCTCAAGCCTGGTCACCAGAGGTCCTACAACTGAAAATCATCCCAATCAGGAATGAATATTCATACTCTATGGCATGTGCAAGTTGAGTTTGGGGTCCCCATCCTGTGTCAGATATGAGTTGAGGGTTCTGCTTGATCCCCTTATATGGTGCCCAATTCAGATCAGGATCACAGTATGTGCAGAGAAAGGATCTCGGGCTCTCCCACCCTCACCATTTTCACAATCCCAAACAGTTCCAGGGTTTTGGTTTGGTTTTTTGGGACCCTCCCCCCACCCCTATTTATCCCAGGGAACCTACAGGCTTCCCCTGAAAGCACACAATTTCAGGATGGGACATGGCACAATGGGGGAGATTGAGGCCCCTTCTCCATATGTACTGGTCTGAATTGGGCACCACATCCATGGGCGCAGAGGAGAATGTACAAATCACGTCTGACCATGTTATCTGACACAGGGTGTGGACCCCAGACCCAACCTGTGTAATTAGTATTGTATGGATGAGATTTTTGGACCTAGATCTTTTGCGTGTAAAACATGTGTTTTGCCACCAACGTTTCCTATGGTGCTAATTCATACAGTTGCTCGTCGTTAATGTGCCGTCATTCCAAACCAGCTTTGAATAATTCTATTTCAGTTACAAATACAGATAAGGTCTATCTGTTCTTCCATTTACGAGTGACTTTCCCAGCTACAACCTTCTTCTTGCTGAAAGACTCCTGCATCTTAGGAACTTTCTCTGTTAGAAAGTTTGCTTCGTGTCATGTTGTATTTCTTCCGATGCATGTGATGCCCTCTTTTGCCATTTAAAACACCCTGGGGAACTGGGATTCCACTATTTCTGCAGTTTTGAAAACTGCCTTTGCGTTAGCCTTTAAGTGCCCCTTGGTAACGAGATTAATAAAACACTGGGTTACTTGTAAGTCAAATCAGGCAGAAAACATTTCAAGGAAAGAACGTGGTATTTAATATGTAAGTGCCAGTGGTATGAATCTGCCAGTCTGCTTGATGAATGTTCTCCGAAATCTTAGATCTGAAAGTTAAAGGAAGAGATAATTCTATGGGGAGATGTATGTTTATTTGCACCACTCATTTTTTTCCTGGGGATTTCATGTTCCACTAAGCTGCTGAATGCATTTTGCAAACCTCTGATTAGGTGACAGTTACTAGATAACCTTTACAGTTGCCACATCAGCTGTTTGTTTTATGCTCGGGGGGAAATAACCAATTTGCTGAAAGATTTTACAGCTATGCTGCCAACGAATAATGTGAAATATAATGCAGACAACATGTTTTGTAGGTTCAATTATATAGCTGTACACATACATACACTTTGTTTCTTTCTTCTTTGCTTTCCAGGTTTCAGATATGCATAGACTAGAGGCAAGCTGTCACAAAATGCTTGGATGCTCGTGCCACTGAAGTGGTACCATCTACGGCAAAGAGTGTTATCGATCCTGCAGCCGAAGGCATCGGAAAGAACGATCAGCTGTGAAGAACTATGATAATACAACAGGTCTTGCTGCTGGTTCTGCTCTGGGTGTGCCTGCTGCAACCCTGTTTGACAGCAATGGTGTTCACCAGGACTACAGACCACCAGCCAAAAAGCTTTGTGACTCGTGGAGCAGGGAATGATGGGAAAGCACTGCACCGCCAGAAACGAGGCTGGATGTGGAACCAGTTTTTCTTGCTCGAAGAGTATACTGGGTCAGATTACCAATATGTAGGCAAGGTATGTCTTGTGGTATCACAACAGCTTATATCTGAATGTATTGCAATGATTTAATCATATGAAATTACCATGAGGAAATGGTCAATATACATCTCTTTTTTTAGTTCTGTTTTTAAAAAGAATCTAAAAGCTTTGAGTACTAGGTTCAAATGTGAATGCTCAAATGAGAACAAAATAATAATGTGCATTTCTGTCTTCACTGATGCCAGCACTGCTTTTCCTTTGAATTCAGAATAGCAAAGTTCTTTCCAAAACCCATTTGGTAAAAACATCTCTGTATAGTACTTGCATTCTTTGTATACATAGCTCTGGAGCATAAAATCTCCTCTGCCTTCCGTTCTTGACTCTGTCTCCATGGGAGAGAGTGACCCTTGCTAGCAAATGTGATGGGAAAGGAATTTTAGCATTAAACGACAAAAGGATTATTAATTTCATGACTGAATGAGTTTTATGGTCTATCAAAGCATAGATAAAGAAAAGGCCAGCCCCCTTTCAAGTCATTGCACTTGGCCTGAACCTCTTGAATCGTTATCCTAAGTAAGTTTATTCCAAAAAGTCTAATGAGATTCAATAGAACTTGCTCCCAAATCTAAGTGTGCATAGGACTGAAGCTTTGGTCTAATGCCTAAGCACCACAAAATCTTGCTGCAGTACATAATGGCCTTGATGGCTCGCCACTTCAATAGTCAAACCCTGACGGTGTTTTGCCATCTTCTGGGTATGGATCAGGGGTCACTGAAGGTGTGGGGAGATAGTTGTGAATTTCTTGGGCAGGGGTTGCACTAGATGACCCTAGAGGTCCCCTCCAACCCTATGAATCTGTGATTCCATGAAATTGTATCATTATCATTATCATTATCATTATCATTATCATTATCATTATCATTATCATTATCATTATCATTATCATTATCATTATCATTATCATATTGGATTTTTAGTCCGCCCTCCCCATCGAGCAGACTCAGGGCGGAGCACAACATTTTAATTTACATAAAATCATATAAAACATTACAATAAAATTTAAAACCCTACATTCAATAAAAACTTCTCCTCAGATGGTGATGGAAGAGTTACTTCATTTCAGACATGGCCCATATATCCATATCTATAGATATATATAGGGTGGTGGACAGATATTTTCAAGTCAGGTCAAGTATGACTGGCGGGGGCTCAGCCTAAGCTCTGCCATATGCCTGGCAGAACATCTCTGTCTTACAGGCCCAGTGGAAGGATAATAAATCCTGTCAGGCCCTGGTTTCATCAGACAGAGAGTTCCACCAGGCCAGTGCCAGGACCGAAAAGGCCCTGGCTCTGGTCAAGGCCAGGTGAGCCTCCCTAGGACCGGGGCCACCAAAAGTTTTTTGTGTGTAGAACAAAGTGTCCTCTGGAGTATATATAGGGAGAGGCAGTCCCGCAGATATGCTGGACCCAGTCCACATCAGGCTTTATAGGTCAGCACCAAAACCTTGAACTGGACCCTGTACTCATCTGGTAGCCAATGCAGCTGGCATAATATAGGTGTTATATGTTCCCCTATCGGGACTCTTGCAATCACCCATGCAGCTGCATTTTGAACCAGCTGTAATCTCTGGATCAAGCCCAAGGGAAGCCCTGCATAGAGCGAGTTGCAGTAGTCTAATACAGAGGTAAACGTTTCTTGGATCACTGCTGTTAGGTCTTGGGTCAACAGGTAGGGGACAAGCTGGCGGGCTTGTCTCAGATGGAAAAATGAAGACCAGAAAACTGCTGCGATCTGTGCCTCCATAGTCAAGGAGGCATCCAAGATCACCCCCAGGCTCCACACTCTTGCAAACGGTGCTCCATCAAGAGTGGGGAGCCGGAGTCCTGTACCCATGGACCCCAGACCCACATGCATGACCTCCATCTTTGTGGGATTTAGTTTCAACGGACTCTGTTTCAACCACCCAGTCAAACTTCAAAGGCATGCTCCAAGACATCCGGGGCAGAGTTGGGCTGGCTGTCCATCATCGTTGGGTGTCATTGGCATTTTGATGACACTTGAGTCTGAAACTCTGCACCAACTGGGCGAGGGGGCACATATACACATTAAACAATAGTGGGAAGAGTATCGCCCCCTGAGGGACACCGCACACCAATGGGTGGCGGGATGACAATTTCTCCCAAAGCACCTCCCTCTGTCTCCAACCATGGAGAAAAGAGACAAGCCACTGTAAGGCAGTTCCTCATATCCTCACATCAGCGAGGTGGTGGGTCAATAGATCATGATTGACCATGTGGAATGCTGCTGACAAATCCAACAATATCAGCAGTGCAGATCTGCCACGATCCAGTTGCCTGTGGAGATCGTCAGTGAGGGTGACCAGCAATGTCTCTGTCCCATTACCTGGGTGGGAGCTGGACTAGAAGGGATCTAGGGATGAGGAATCATTCAGGAAACCATGTAGCTGCTCCACCACTGCCTGCTCAATCATCTTATCCAGAAACGGAAGATTCGAAACTGGGCGGTAGTTGACCGGGTCAGTGGGGTTCAAAGATGGTTTCTTCAGTAGAGGCCTAACCTCTAAGAAGTTCCTTCTGTGCTCCAGGAAAGACCCCAGAGTTCAAGGACATGTTGACAATGGCCTGGCTGGCTAAATTTATCATAGCTGTGAGATTTTCATTTGGCATCAGACCCCATCTTTATCAGGGCGTGACATTTATGAAAAGATGATAGATACCAGGGAAGATACTCAGAAGATCATCACCAGTTTCTTGATGTGAAAATCATTCATTGTGGCTCAACATTTCTCTGTAGTGTATACTCGCCTAAGAGGATGTCCTGGGGTCAGGTGGAAAGGCATGTTCCAAGGTTCCATGTTCCACAGTCAGTTGTGGGTCTGATTCAGATAAGACCCATGGTGCATAGAGAAAGGGGGCTCAGACCTCTCCCCCACCCATTTTCTTGACATGAAAAAACCTATTTGCTACATTGCGGAAACATAGCATGCAGCTCATCATTGTGGCTCCCAACAGGGCAAACACCAACTACCTGGGGTTGTTACAGGTAAGGAAAACACATGGGGGGAAGGCCTAAGCCGTCACCTCCCATGGCCCTGATTTGAATTCTGGCCATGTGCACCTGGGTAAAAAATCTTGGCTTATACTGAACGTGCATTCTAAAAAATGGCTGAGAACTATCTACTGTAAACTTGGATTCTGTGCCAGATAGGCCTCAGCAAATGAGTCAATATGGAAGAGATTCCCTGATGGTAGAACATTTCCCCCCCCCCCTTTTATTTTATTTAAACCATAGCTGGAGGAATACGCTACAGACAAAACTTTGGCTTTGCATTGAAGTCTTCTCTGTTTTTTCTTACCCAGAAGATGACATCATGGTGCATGCTAGGAGGCCAGGTTATCCTCCCGGTGACTTCAGTTCACCATATAGGATTTTCCCATCCCCCAACATCTGGTGAAAGTATTTGGACATTATAAGAAAGCACCCAGGGAAGATGTGGGGGTGACTCAGTTATCCTCTTCTTCTTTCCTAAGTACAATACCAGAAGAGGCCAACCCTGTATCTGCATCCGTTTATTAGTTCTAGATAAGAATCCGGATCCTGTGTCTTACTGAAGGGGACACTTTGGAGTCACCACTTTGGATGTTACACTAGCAGTGTAACTAGAACACTAGCAGTGCTTAAATAAATTGAAAGGTAAATGTCACTTGAGTGTCCTCTCCAGATTGCACTATGATTGTCATAATCATAATTGGGTTCAGCAGGGTTTTTTCCCCCATTCAGCCTCACCAAATTCCCCTCCATAGTACAGTCTCCCTTTGGACCCAAGCCATAATATTATGGAAGCTAGGAATGAGTTCCTCTAGCTTAGCATGATGGAAATGTTCATAACAACTGTCACCCACAAAGGGAACTGCTTATGAAGCCACCCTTACCCCTGAATTTGCTATCACAGTTGCTATCACTGAAAGACCTTTAACAGGCAGTAGTTAAGATGGGGAGTATGTGTGTGGGATGGGGGTGGTAGTGGTGAATCCAACTCTCCAAGTTTCCATCAAGACTTATCATCCATATGACGATGCTTAGGTTTGCTAAGGTTTTGTACTGATATTATAAATTTAGTGGTTTTATTGGGGCATTTTTAGTTCTATAGGGTTTTCTGACCTTTATGGTCTATAAACTATATCAAATAAGATTTTTCCTCCAGCAAAGTGGTATAAAAATGCCTGCAACAAAGAAATATTGGGAATCAACTAGGTCTGAGCCTCAGCCATATGTGTGTGTGTATGTTCTGTCAAATTGCATTTGAATTATGGCAACCCCAGCAAGGGGTTGTCAAGGCAACTGAGAAGCAGAGGTGGTGCAGTGTCTTCTTTGGTGGTTGGCCATCCAAGACTTGATGCTGCTTAGCTTTTGAGATCTGGTGAGATCGGGCTATACCCTGCTGCCTTCCTCCTCACAGCCATGTAAAATGTTATATTCAAACAAATATTTTTATACATTGGCAGAAAAGATATTTCGGACTTATAAAGGCCATGTCTTAAATCTGAGTCCAAAACCAGGGTCAATCACATCTTTGTCCTTCTGCAAGCCCAATTGTAACAATGTTTTCTCTAAAGTAAGTATATTATACTGAATCAGACCATTGGGCTATCAAGCCCAATAATGGCCATTTTCACACGTCTTTAAACCTCCAGAAAATTGCGCAAAATTCACAGAATGACGGTGTCTTCATGGTGTGATTTCCCACCATGATCCCATTTCATGGCATGATTTCTGACATCATTGCACCACGAAATGGAATCATGATGGAGATATACCAAGTACTGTTGAAATGGTATACTGAGGACGAGACAGTTAAAACACAAATGGTGAAATGGGCTATAAATTTTAACAAAGAGATAACAATGGAGGCATGGGAATACTTGTGGAAGACTACAATGAAGACAACGACATGTACAAATATTAAAGAGAATATCTACAAAATGATCTATCGTTGGTACATGACACCAAAGAAGATTGCGCTAGGGAATTTGAACACTTCTAATAAATGCTGGAAATGTAGGAAGCATGAGGGCTCCCTCTATCATATGTGGTGGTCGTGTGAGGTAGCTAGGCAGTACTGGGGGGAAATAATAAGAGAAATGAGTGAAATTTTACAATTTCAAATAAATAAGAACCCAGAACTCCTGCTACTAAACTTGGGAATGGAGGGAATTTCAGCCCATCATAGGACGTTGATATTTTATATGACAGCAGCAGCTAGACTTTTGTATGCGCAAAAATGGAAAGTACAAGAAGTGCCAACTATTGAAGATTGGATCTACAAATTGCTGTACATGGCAGAAATGGACAAGATGACAAGAAAACTGAGAAATCTGGACTCAGGGCAGTTTAACACAGATTGGGAGAAGCTGAAACAATATCTGGAGAAGAAATGGGAGGTGGGAGGAAAACTGTGGCAGTTTGAGAACTACTGAAGTATAATAAAATGTAGAGGGGGGTGACTTTACCGGGGGGGGGGAAGAGATAAATGTGAATTTATAAGCAGTTAGATTAACAGATTGATATATATATAGATATATATTGGTTAATAAATAGAATATTGATAGAAAATAATTAAGGATAAGGATTAAATATACGGATTGAGTAACCAACAATATTTTCTTTCTTTGATAAGATTTGTATAATGCACCAAACTGAATGTATAGACGAGTCAAATTGATTGACTATGTGACGAGAGTTATATAGAATTACCATAAAAAGATAGAATGAGTAATACATAGAGAATAAGTCAAATTGTTTGACTTAAATGTGTAAGATTTTTATGGTTTATGATATATAGGTTTATGATATAGAAATATAGAAATATTTAAAATTGGAAAAAGGGATAAATTGTTTATCTAAGATGGAAACAAAGACTTACAGTTTGGGTATATAATAAGAAAAGTAGTTAAGGATGTACTGCTTAGTATAATGGAGAATATGTATTTGTTTTAGATAGAGAAATTTAATAGAAGTAAGGGAAAAGGGACAAAGGGTTGGAAAACTGTTGGAAGTCAACAAAAGGGGGGGAAAGGGAGGGGGTTAGAAATGAAAAATTTGGGGAAAATTGAATGTAAATGTAAAAATAACGGATTCTAACCCAATAAAAATTTTTTCAAAAAAAAAGAAATGGAATCATGATGGGAAATGGAGCCATGAAGATGCCATAGTTCCATGAGTTTTGTGCGATTTTGCGAAGGGTTAAAGACATGTGAAAACAACCACTGTCTCCTCTGAATGGCAGCTGCTCTCAAGTGGAAGTTCTTCACATCATCTACTACCTGATCTTTTTTAAAGTAGAGATGTTGGGGACCGAAACCAGACATTTTACAAGCAAAGCAGATGTTCTACCACTGAGTGGTGGCCCCTTTCCTATCACACTAATAATCAAAGCAGAAAACCTAGGCTCGTTTCATCAGAGCAGGCTTTGTTCTGGAAGTTACTAGTTTTGTTGTGGTCTAGATTTGAGAATATCAGCCTGGTTTAAGCTGATATATTCTATATACAATTGAAAGTAGCATTCTGTTGAAATCCATGGGCCACTTCCAAGTAAGTACAGTAAGGGCTACTGGCTACGGAACAGCTCCAGTGCTGGAGACCTGTTTATTCAGAGCTATTTCAGTTGTTACCCTAAATCAGGGTCTCCTTGTGAGCTGGAAGAATTAGCGTGCAAGGAGACAAGCTAGCAAGAGGAGGTAACTGGGGTATCCACCAGTATATAGGAAGATCGTTCCCTTAGAGAACGCTCAAGTAGATAGGCAGATGTTCAATATCTGCCATGTTTTTATTAAAGGAGCAGTAAAAGAACAATTGCACAGAATACACATAGAACACACACACACAGAGCTAACTAGAAAACAGTAAGGAAATGGGAAAGCAGAATCAGGGAGGGCTATAGTTACCAGTCTTGAAGAGGAAGGTTCCAAGGAGGCAGCAGCAAAGATGACCAGAAGAGGGGAGAGCTCAGATGTAGTCTGAAGGTGCATAGATGGGTCCCAGAATACACACTCATGCACGCACACATGCACGTGCACACACACATTGAGCACATGGCTGAAGAGCCCAATTTTAATGCAAAACATATCCTGGGACAAAACTGATGCCTCTGCCCCCCAAGCAATAGCTTAATGGCTGTTTCCTGAGGTGAGACAATAAAATTGGGAAAGATTAGGTTGTACATACCTGGGAAGAACATAGGTGATTGATGACCTATGATATTTGAGTGGGAAGGGTTTATCAGGTGCCTGAATAACCCAGATCAGGAAAGTGAATGAAGGCAGATTGGAAGGGTGTGGATGAGATAAACTCAGGAACTCCCAGAAGGCCTCTTTTTGTCTTTAAGATTTTGCACATTTGCTGGGTGTAGGGCTGATAGCCACTCCTGCCTCATGAATCATGACTCACCTTCCAGTAATTTTCCCTTCTAGCTGGATCAGGAACTGTTTTGCCTATCAAGGCAATATGCCATGAGCTTAGAACAGGTGAGAAAGGATCTGTGATGTAGTCATATCCATACATTGCCCTTTCTGTGTGGGAGGGCAGGACCACTACCACAGTGTGCTGTGCTCTGCATCATCAGCACATTTGGAGCCATTCGCAAATAACCAGAAGTTTTTGTACTCATGTGCACATCTCTCAATAGTGGTTATTCAAGCCCATTGCAAATCTGGCATTTGTAACAGAAGATCTCTCCTTCCTTTAGTAGCTCCCCCCATTACTAATTACTGTGATATTTCTGCATCTATGAATTTTTTCTTGTTTTTTTACCCTTCTGAATAAGTAGCAGATTCACTCAGGAGAAGCAAATAAATAAATAGATATGGATTTACTATAAACCAGAGTGGTTTCTAGCTCTGAAAGCATTCCATTTATGCCACATTACCCTGACTAAATATCCACATCACATTATGTTGCCTGGCTCTCAACAGACTCTCAACTCAAATAACGTCATGTAATGAAATGTTACATGCCAGATTGCATATGTTTTATTAATTCAGACTGACCAAATTCAATAGGGGAATCATTTTGGCCTTTCCTACAAAAGGAGTTCATGAAAAATCAATTTATTGAGCATTCTAGAGTTACGTACAAGCTTTGACAATGCTGAAGTCAGATTCCACCCCCGCCCTTCATACATTTGGGCTTCATGAAAGAGGAATAAAAATATCCAGTGCTATATAACAACCTGGATCTGTAATTCTTAACTGCAATGAAATGCAAGTGCAGACTATTGTTTAGTTTAGTTTAGTTTAGTTTAGTTTAGTTTAGTTTAGTTTAGTTTAGTTTAGTTTAGTTTAGTTTAGTTTAGTTTAGTTTAGTTTAGTTATTTGGTGTTTAACCCGCTCTCCCCACAAGTGGGCTCAGGACAGGGTACAACAGTCATAAAATACAATAAAATACATAAAATACGTAGCACATTATACAATAAAATTCAGGAATTAAAAAACCTGATATGGTGCTACACCTCTGAAGATGCCAGCCACAGCTGCTGGCGAAACGTCAGGAACTACAATGCCAAGACCACGGCAATACAGCCCGGAAAACCCCCAACAACCATCGTTCTCCGGCCGTGAAAGCCTTCGACAATACATCAAACCTGATATAGTTGGCTACACAATCCTGCCCCCAGCATACAAAGCATACATTGCTGCCTTCTTTGCCCACAGGATGGGGATGAGTAAATTGCTACCTTAGCCGGAATGAAGAGACAGACACAGGCTTGGAGGTAAAGGGCCGTTTATTAATATAACAATAAATATAACTATAACTAAGGCAAGGGCCAACTAAGCGGTACAGGTCAAGCCACGGGGTCAACCCTGGACCTCCGCCTTGACCTGTGTGGGCGAGCCCCAAAGCCCCGGGTGTAGGCCATCCATAGAATGACTGCAACCCGGCCAGCCAGGCGAATGGATCTCCCCGCAAGCTCCTAACGCCCCAGCCGTACAGCATGAGGGAAGGGCTTGCCCCTGGGGATCCCCGCAGGCGTCTGCCTGTGCTGTGGTAGCCGTCACAAGCATACCGCACTGATGGCAGACCCTGTTCCCACATGGGGAAATGCCACTGGGTGCTCACCGGCCCGCTCCCTATTCCCGAGAATCTCCTGCCAAGGGACCTACACAGCACCACCCAGGCCAAAACCTCTACCCCAGCCATCAGTGCAAGGTAGGCGAAAAAACCCCTGCACCCAAAGCCAATATAGTACAGAGGCAAAAAATTCCTACCTGGCTCTGGAACAGCAGCCGGCTAATCCTGCACTGAGACAGGGCGAGGTGGGTGGGCCGAAGCAGAAGGCGACTGCTGGCTGGGAAAGCGGAGCCGCCTGTAGGCGTTGGTTCCGCCCCCAGCCAAAAGACCCGTATGCCCGGGAAGGGAGTCTGCCGCTCCCTCCAGGCAAGGCAGCAATAAACGGCACCCAGCTTACGCAGCTTTGCTGCAGCTGGGTGTGCCGAATTGCTACCTTAGCCGGAATGAAGAGACAGACAGAGGCTTGGAGGTAAAGGGCCGTTTATTAATATAACAATAAATATAACTATAACTAAGGCAAGGGCCAACTAAGCGGTACAGGTCAAGCCACGGGGTCAACCCTGGACCTCCGCCTTGACCTGTGTGGGCGAGCCCCAAAGCCCCGGGTGTAGGCCATCCATAGAATGACTGCAACCCGGCCAGCCAGGCGAATGGATCCCCCCGCAAGCTCCTAACGCCCCAGCCGTACAGCATGAGGGAAGGGCTTGCCCCTGGGGATCCCCGCAGGCGTCTGCCTGTGCTGTGGTAGCCGTCACAAGCATACCGCACTGATGGCAGACCCTGTTCCCACATGGGGAAATGCCACTGGGTGCTCACCGGCCCGCTCCCTATTCCCGAGAATCTCCTGCCACCGCAAGGGCCAAGCCTCTGCTTAGGCCCTGGCGCCCCACAGGTGGCTCAAAGCCAACCTCAGCCCTTGCCGAAAATCATCAAGGAAGATATCGTTGCCCTCTGGTGACAAGTGTACACCATCCTTCCTGTAAAGGTGGGCAAGTTCGGCCCTTATCCTAGGGTGTGGCAAGTAAATCCCCAAGCCTTCCCCCAAGGGTTTCTTCATAGCTCTGTTGGCCTTGCGGCGGGCCCGTTCAATGGCCCGTGTATCCAAGGCCTCCCGCCACACCCGGCGTTGCAGTATCTCGGACCAGAAAATAAGCACTCCCGGCCAACGGCGGCTTATTTCCTGAAGGTCATCAGTTGCCTGCAGTGACAGGGCCTTTCCCTGTACTAACCCAAGGTCATTTCCCCCGAGGTGAATGACCAGAATATGCGGGGGCGGACCAGTCCGCCCCCTAAACAAGAGAGGTAACAAACCAGGCCAACGCAGGCCCCGCCGACCCAGCCATTCAACCGTGGCCACAGCACTCAGCCCCAACTGGGATCCGATCGGTGTTCTCCTAGCTTGATGGGCAGCCCAGAACACCATGCTGTGTCCGCAAATCAGGATACTGCGCTTCCCCAGGACCGACGCAGCACCTAGGAAAGAGCAGTTAGTGTAGGCAATTAATACTGCGGCAGAGGGCGGACATAGGAGCGAAACGCGCCTGACCGCCACCTGCCTACCCTCTGTATGGCCCGCTGGGTGTACCCCATAGCAGCAGCCGTAGAGGCGGCCCCAATCCGAAAAGAATGGGTGCCAAACTTAACCCCTACCAGTCCCAGCTTACCAAGGGCCTTTTCCGTAACCGCCCAAAACTGAAAACGGGTCAGAGGTGCCCCATCCATATGGCAAAACAGAACCCCTTGGGCCTCCCCACGGACTCTCACATAGTCCCGCAAAGCCTGGACCGGGCACAGCTCACGGTCTGTGCAAGGCCCCAAGAGCAGGGTGGCCCCCCGCTGTTCCTGGTCCGTTTTAGACCTGCGGATCCGAATGGATACCTTGTCACCTATGAAGGAAATATCTCGTGCTAACAAAGCCCGGTTGGAGGCATCCCTGCGGGAATGAACCACCAATTCACTAACCCGCAAGGCCCCAAAAAAAGCAACCAAAGAAGCTGCGTGGAAGAGCCTCTGCTCAAAACGCGAAGAGCAAACCTCAGCCCAAGTTGCTCCCAGCCCCTTAAGCACCGACGGGGAAATGGGCTGCCTCTGGTCCCTAGAGGGCCCAGCTTCCCTGGACCAACCCTCTAACATCTTACGTATCCGAAAATCCCCAGTGTCTTCACGCAGGCCACGTGCCTTGCTGAAGAAGGCCAGAGCAGCTAGCTGGCCCCTAATAGACTTGACAGAGAGGACACGCCCCCGCTGCGCCACACAGAATTGAATCAGGTGCTCGGCAGGGACAGGCCAAAGCTCCTGGAGTCCTACCGTCCTCCTAAACTCAGTGAACTGCCTGATAGCCCGATCATAAGCTTTCCGTGTGCTGGGGGCTAAGGCTAACTGGATTGCCCGGCTCGCTTCTGCCTCCCAAGCTGCCACAGCTCCATGGGCATCCGCGCTGGCCGGCGATCGGCTTCTGGGGCCAGGTGCCAAAACCGGTCCATCTGTTGGCGAGACAAAGCGTCCGCCACCCCATTACTCATTCCAGGAACATGCCTGGCCCTAAATAATATATTCAGCTGTAAGCATTTAAGGGTAAAGGCCCGCACCAGCCTCATCACCCTAGGTGATTTTGAAGACAAGGAGTTGACCACATGCACCACCGCTAGGTTATCACACCAGAAGTGTACCGTGCTGTTAGCCAACTCCCGTCCCCAAAGCCACACCGCCACCAGCAAAGGAAAAAATTCCAAAAATGTCAAGTCTTTAGACAGTCCCCGCTGTGCCCAATCTGCGGGCCAGCGTTCAGCACACCAATGGCCCCTGAAATAAACCCCAAATCCCAAGGATCCAGAGGCATCAGAGGTAACCTGAAGCTCAGCTTCAAGCAACAAGTCCTCTCTCCAAAACGTCACCCCATTGAAAGACCGCAAAAATTCCTGCCAGACCCGAAGATCACTCTGAATACCCTTGCTCAGACGCAATCTGTGATGAGGAAACTGCAATTTCCCCATGGCATCACAAAGGCGCCTCAAAAATGCCCTACCCGGAGCGATGGCCTTGCAGGCAAAATTCAGGTGCCCCACCAACTGCTGCAATTCGAGGAGAGTAACCTTACTCCGACCCTTAAATTCTTCCACTCTGCTCTTAAGGTCCTCAACCTTATCAGCAGGGAGCCGGAAAGACTGCTGGACTGTATCCAGCTCAATGCCTAGAAAAGTTAAAACAGTGGAGGGGCCCTCAGTCTTCTCATGTGCCAAAGGAACCCCAAGTTCCTTGGCAAGCCCCACAAAGCCAGCCAATAGCCTGGCACATTGCCCAGTACCAGCTGGCCCACAAAACAAAAAATCATCAAGGTAATGACAGGTATCAGGGCAAGCCATGCAGCGCCGCAACTCCCATTCCAAAAAGGAACTGAAGCGCTCAAATGCCGCACACGATATGGAGCAACCCATGGGGAGGGCCCTATCCATATAAAATTTGCCCTCAAACGAAAACCCTAACAGATCAAAATCCCCGGGGTGTACTGGCAGGAGGCGAAAGGCTGACTTGATGTCGCATTTTGCCAGTTCCACCCCTACACCACACCTCCGCACCACTTTGACCGCCTGGTCAAAGGATGTGTAACGGACTGAACAAAGATGCTCTGGGATGGCATCATTCACCGACCCGCCCTTGGGGAAAGACAAGTGGTGTATAAGGCGGAATTCACCAGCCGCCTTTTTAGGCACCACCCCCAACGGAGAAACCCTCAAACCAGGAACAGGAGGGGTGTCGAAAGGGCCGAGGACCCGGCCCTCCGCGCATTCCTTCGCAATCTTGGCCCGTACCACACCTTCCATGCCAGCCACTGACCGAAGGTTGGCTGACATGAAAGGCTCCCTTTGGCCCTGAAAAGGAATACGAAAACCAAACTCAAACCCGGCCAACAGGTACTCCGCATCTCTGCGCCGGGGGTACAAACGCAACAGGTGCCTAAGGACCTTCAGCCTTACCGGGCTGGGTCCCTTTACCAGGTCCTTGCTGATTGCTACCCCCCCCAAAGCGCTTTCCCCCACCCCCTTGTCTGGACTTAGGGCATGCAGAGTATGGGTGGGGGCCACTGCAGGAAGGACACTCATGTCGGTACTTACAAGCCTTCCGATTGCATTGCCCCTTGGATGTGAAATCCCAACAGAGCAGCCGGGGTTGAACCTGCTGCCCCGCGGGGGCGCGGGAACCAGATGCCGGTTGGGAACGTTGAATAAGATGGCCACTGTCAGACCTATCCCCAGAATTAGGTTTGGCCGGGGACATGACCTGCAACCAAAGCTGCTGGTGCACCTGGTCCCACGGCAGGCCAGGATTCATAGCAGCACGCATCCTGAACTCCTCATCATACTGGAGCCAGGCCACCCCCACAAATCCGGTGTATCCCTTGTAAATAATGTCTATATATTGAAAAAGAGACACAGCCCTCCAAGGCTGCGCTCTGGCCAATACCCCGGCATAAATCAAGAACCCCGGTAACCAATTTGACCAATTGCGGTCCACCTTTCTGCGCTTAATCTTTTCTTTATCTCTGTCATCCAAATCATCTTTATCCTTCTTCTCCAGTTCCCTGAAGAGAAGGGTAAAGACATCCACATACTCCCCTTTTAATATTTTCTCCCTGGTGGCTTGAGTTAAGTGGTCACCGAGGGGTAAAGCCGTATCCCCGAATGGTAATGCTCTGTACGGCACCATTCCATAAGGCAATTGCCAACAGGGGGGAGAACCCCACTGACACCCATAACCGTATGGCAAGCCCCCAGACTGGGGTGCAGAGGATGTAGAAGCACAAGGTGCCTGCTGCTGGCCATAAGAAGTGCTTGCCCCACTCTGCCAGGTTGCAGGAACCGCCGGGGGCCAAGCAGGGAGGAAATGTTGTGTAACTGGTGAAGAGCAGCCAGGGGGCGCGGAGGCAGTGGACTGACCCCAGGGCCCCCAAGGCCAGGTGCATGCCTGGGAAGGCTGAACAGACTTACCCTCCTGCACCGCTGGCTCAACTGCTATGGCCACCTGTCCACAGTCCACAATGGACTCCTGCTCGGCTTCAGTCCCTTGTACCTCTTCAGGCGGCATGGCCACACCCTGGCTGCTGCCAGGTTCACCACGCTCAGATGCTGCTGCCTCCTCCAGAGCAGAAATACGCTTCAAGATATCCCTCTGAAATACAGCATCAGAAACCTTTTTAGTGGGTCGGCGTGCCCGAACCCCAGAGCCCCCAGGCTGAGAGCTGACACGGGCTTGTTCCAAAGCAGCTAGCCTGTCCAGCAGCTCCTGCCTGCTGGGTCCACCATCCTCCTCATCCGATGAGGACAATGGCGCAGGGGGAGGCCTCTTTGCAGGACGCTTGGCAGGCTGTTTGCCCTTGGAAGGGCCCCCGCCCTTTTTGGGAGGCATGCTGTGGTAAAACAAAGTGGCCACCAAGCACCTTTACACTCAAGGTGGCCCCCAATAGATGAGTTAAGGCTGGCCTGAGAGCACAGCACTAGACAGAGCCACCAAACGCCCCCGAGCAAGCCCACAGGAAAAATTAACACCCCCTGCAGCCAACTCCAAACACAGCAATTGCCAACAGGGGGGAGGATATGAAGGGGGGGGATGTGGACAGGCCACCCCACTTAGGCCCAGCCCCGCTGCTCCCTCAATGGCAAAAGCCCCCACACAGGCTCCAAGAAGGGGGGGGGACACTCCTCCAAAACGGCCAAAAGGCCGCACTGCCACAGAATAAAGGCCGCGCTGCCGCGGCGTAGAGGCTGCGCTGACGCAGCTCAGAGGCCGCGCTGCCGCGGCGCAAAGGCCGCAAAGGCCGCGCCGCCGAGGCCGCGCTGCAAAAGCCGCGCCTCGCCTCCGCTTGCCACAACCACCCCCCTGCCGCCGGCAACGGCTCGGTGGCAACGTGAACAAGAAGGCAGGGAGCGCCCAGAACGGCTCACTCCCTCCCCACCAACGCGCCAACACCCGCGGGCACACTGCGGAGGCAGGGCCCAGCAACCGCCGCCAAGAAGCTGCCGATGCTCCGCAGCTGAAACGAGCAGCACACAAACGCTGCCCTCGTAAACGCTGCCACGAGTCCCTCGCCGCTCCTGGGTCCACCTTCCACTTCGGAGAGAGGGAAAAGGCTCCTTCTCTCTTCCGAAGCAGAAGGCGACTGCTGGCTGGGAAAGCGGAGCCGCCTGTACGCGTTGGCTCCGCCCCCAGCCAAAAGACCCGTATGCCCGGGAAGGGAGTCTGCCCCTCCCTCCAGGCAAGGCAGCAATAAACGGCACCCAGCTTACGCAGCTTTGCTGCAGCTGGGTGTGCCGAATATTCCCTATTTTGCTGTGTTTTATATTTTTAAAAGTTGGTTCCCCAGTTTTCATTGTTGGTATGGTATGGTTTTTATTTACAATGTACATGTTATATATATGCACAATAGTTGTGGATTTAACAGCGCAGTTCTAAGAGTAAAGCCGACTGCACAGGAGTAGGAATAGATGTGCTTGGGATTGCTCTCTAATATAATGCTGATTTAGGGATGTATTTGAATGACTGAAAAATATTTTACAGGAAAAATTGCATGTAAGCAGGCATAAAAGTCATGGTTGCGATGTCCTCTGAGAGCCAAACCAGGGGATGGGGGGACAGTGGGGATGGGTATAGTGGGGGGGCAGTGTGTGGTGAGCCAGTTTGGTGTAGTGTTTAAGACTGGCAGAACTCTAATCTGGAGAAGTGAGTTTGATTCCCCACTCCTCCACTTGAAGCCAGCTGGGTGACCTTGAGTCAGTCACAGTTCTCTCAGGGCTCTCACAGCCCCACTCACCTCACAGGGTGACTGTCATGAGGATAATAATAACACAGTTTGTAAACCATCCTGAAGGGGTGTTAAGTTGTCCTGAAGGATGGTATGTAAATCGAATGTTGTTGTTATCCTGTTCCCTTTCGGTGCAACACGGAAAGTGACGGGTTGCACTGGAGGCCGATTCTCTAAAAATCAGACCTAAACTGATTGTTTTCGGCTGATAGAGAATTGGCCTCCAGAATGACCCGTCACTTCCATATTGTGCCAGAAATAACTTTATTTTCTGGTATGATGGGTGGGCACATGCATGCTTTGTGTGCTTGCTTTCCAGGTGCCTCTTCCCCAGCCAGATGGATGAAAGGCAAAGGGAGGTAGAGGATGGTGGAGGCTGGGTGGGGGGTGGGGGATCCTCTGCTATGTCAGTGGATATGGCAAGCCTGATAAAAGTGATCTGTAGATGTACCATTCAGTTTATATGAACTGGGAGCCTGCCAGCCATATGGGCTTGAAGCACAATACGCACGGTTGCTGCCTTTTGTGAATCTACAAGATGATTGACAACAGCTTGTATCACGCTCCTCATATGTGCAGGTGGTGGGATCCTGGTTCCTGTGAATGGAATTGAATGCATGCTGAGGGCTGATACGGTGCAAAGATAAAGAGATGTTAAGTTCTGTAATTTAGGTTCCATTTGCGCCTGGGAAAAGCAAGCTCAGACAAGAATTTTCAAAATCCAAGCTAGCCTATACCTTCTATGTAGGGTTTGAGGCTTGATGGCTTTTGAAAAGGGAGCCCAGCTGAGCCCAGTTGAGTACCATTTCACTAGGAGTAAAGTGCAGAAGTTTGTAAATGGGTACATATTCTGTAGAATCATTGAAGTGTATGGACTAAGGCTTCCCTTCCATAAAATGTACTGGGGCAGGGCAATTATAAAAGTGACTGAGAGATAATGAGGTGCTGGTGCTCCAGGAAGGAAGTAGAGTATTTCTTGTTCATTAACACTCAAGGAACATGGCAGTGGGTAGTGGTAAAATTCTCAAGGACAACCGTTGCTTGTTTCGAAGCGAAAGTTAACAATCAACAATTCTGATTAACACCTCCAAGCTGAGAGCTAAACTGATTTCTTTCTGGTCCCACTCTCAGTTCCCTTTTTTAAAAAAAAAAAAAAAAAAAAAAGAGCCTCAGATGAAATTAGCTTTGTTTTGAACAATAACAAGGAACAACACAAACAGTCTTGATGGCTTTATTTCTTAATAACTTCTTAAATTCCTTGTTGAGTTTTCTTGATGGGTGCTTATGAACTTCTAATCAAAATTTCTCCTTGGCATTTGAAGTTGAGAATTACCTCATCCAAAAGGGTGGGGGAATGGAGCAACGTTGACCTGATCTAGCTAAGGCAGGAATTTTCAAACTTTTTGTCAAGCTTTGTCAGAGCGTCTTCACTTACTCTTTCTTGTGGGACCCATCTCAATGCTGCAGGCGACTGACAGTTCAAGTTTATGAGGGAACCGGAATAGTTTGTGCCCATCATGTCCTCCATCACTAGTAGCTAGGTGTGAGTTGAGATCATGGGAATGGATGAGGGTACAGGGTAAAGGAGGGGAGGAGGGAATGCTGTGGCTCTCCCTTCTCTGAATTATCACTGGGAAGGAAGGGCTGACTCAGGACTGTAAGTCTTATAATCCCTCAGCAAGGGAGCTGCAACGTGCTTTTAGGTCATGACTCACAATTTGGGAACCATTCAACTAAACTCACCTACATATGAAAGCAGAGGGTATCACGTGGATTGTACCGCTGGACTGCTATCTGATATGTGCTCCTGATTCCTAGGTAGGGTTAAAAACACACACATACATCCAGAGAGCTGTGTACTCTAGAATCGTTGTTGGATTAGGTCCAGAGGAACCTCAGAGAGGTGGTTCTCAGAGCTGTTCATGAATTCTTCAATGTGATCAAGTAAACAGGCTTCCCTGAGGTAATCTTGCACACATCATGATGGATCTTCCCCTCCAATGTGTAGTTGTGCTCGTGTGTATGTGATGTTTCATGTAGTCTAAGTCATACTCCTATTTTAAAAAGAACATCAGTGAATATGTCTGTGTCCTAGAACATGCTCCTGAATAACTCTGCAAAGTGGTTCTGTGGCCAAAGTGCAGGAGTTACACAGCATATTTGTCAATCTGGAAAGGGTCTCTTCAGTGATAAACAGATGCTCCAACAAGTATTTAGCATTGGCAGTACCAAGTATCTGTTGGCAAGGGAGTGTTGAACAATAAAAATCTATTCTTTGTTAGGGCATTGATATCAAGGAGAATGCTTTTTTATTTGAAGATGATATTGTCCAACCTTCCTTCTAAGTCAGTGAAATTCTTATTGACTAGGTAGAATATTTCAGAATAAAATAATGTTAAATGAAATGTGGTATAGCAGAGAAATGGGATGTTTATGTACGATGCAGAATTAAAACCTAGTAAGGGGTAGTATAATTAAGACATCTCAATGTACAAAAGAACAAACTGAAGGATTTTAGAGTTACTAACTTCTGGAGTAATGCAAGTCAAATTAAAAACTGTAGAGTGGTTGAAATATGGTATTCATCATTTCAGCTGCAAAGTAATTATTTTCTTTTAAAATGAAAATCGATATATAAATACGTGTCCCCAGCTAATGAAAACTGTGATGAATATGTAGTGTATATACATGTAGGAGGTATATTGGATTTTGTTATTGGACTATAACTTTCATGGCAATATCCGTCATTGGATGAGGATGAAAGAAAAAACACTCCAACAATACATAACTGACATAGATATATTCTGTTCATAATCCTGAAATCACTTACCCTGAGATGTCCCATGATGATGTGGTGCCAGAATCGGTGGACTGAGGATTTCTGCTGTGTAATACAGTGTAATGTGTTTTTTCAAATAAGGAGCTCCAGGTTTTCCCTGCAAAATTTGAGAGGTACATCTTCCCAGAGAAAAATCGGAGGAGATGGGCCATCGTTTATCATTTATATGAATAGTGCATTTTTATACAAATCTAATGGTCAGGGCCAATCAGGGGAGGATGAGGACAAGAGGGTCATTTGGCCTGGGCTTTAAGGTCAAGGCCTCCCCTCAAATTTATACCTTTGGGGCATTTATTAAGTTTCACGAATTGTTTTATGTACTTCATATATAATCTTTTTTTAGTTTTATTGCGGCTAGAGGCCTCAAAAGCTGGAAATGGCTTTCTGGAACTGCCAGTAGTAATATAATTAGTAACCAAACACTGCTAATACATTAGCTGGTATCACTGTTTCTCAAATTATTACATCGAACAAGAGTAGACCGAAACATTCTCAGCTAACAACATTTTTGACTGAACACTGAATAATAAAAAGAAGAAGAACAACAACATTCAATTCATATATCACCCTTTAGGACATCTCGACATCCATTCAGAGCAGTTTACAAGGTATGTTATTATTATCCTCACAACAATCACCTTGTGAGGTGGGTTGGATTGAGAGAACTCTGAGAAGCTGTGACTGACCCAAGATCACCCAACTGGCTTCCAGTGGGGGAGTGGGGAATCAAATCCAGTACACTACATTATATAAAAAACTTTGCTCCTTTACATTTTTGGGGGGAAACTGACATATACTGGCTCTGAAAGAAATGGTTAAAAGAAACAATGTTCCACATTCTTCAACATCTGCCACTGATTTTCACTAGTCTTGAACGCATCAGAGAGTTTTTGTGGTGCGCACATAATAAAACACGTCTCAAAAGTAGCTAAGAGACCCTTTGCTCCTTTTCTTTCTTGCACTTAAAGACATTTTGTGCAATACAGTCATGTAAGACATTTATCTGCCGGCAAAATTCTATGGAGTTTGGGAGGCCGCTTAGAAGTGATTACACGAAACATTCTAGCCTTACTGAAATACAAGAGCAAGCAGGAGAACTGAGGAAGGCATCGTGTACTTCCAATTGTACTTAGCAGTTAATTCAAGGAAATAGATTACTGAGACTTGAATTTCTATTTAAAAAATACAAAAACTTATGTATACTGTAGAGAAATAGACAATTTTTTCTTGTAATATAAATATGCAAATATTTCTTATTAATGGTTCTGGACCATTATCATACCTCATTATATCTGATGTCCCCAGAGGGTAGCATGTTTTCTATACTTGGAAATAATTGGCTGGCTCAGAAGGACCACAAGCAGAATTCTTCTTTCAGAACAAAACTTTAAAGTTTGTCATGCCCCTGAAACTCATGCCCTCCCAATGAAAAGATATCTTCCTGCTGGCTCTAGGCTGCTATGCTTGGGATAACAAATGAAAGCCGAGAACCCTTTACTTTGTGCTGAAGGTCTTAAATCAGGCCGTAAGCACTGCGCAGGAGAGAGACAAATGCTCAGTCTGGATGTTTTAAACTGGTAGCCATCTTCCCACCATTCTCCCTCCTGCTGGGCACTGGTAGGGACTATACTGTGGTCTGCAGTGAACAGGGGAATAAGAAGGAGAGGTTCAGTGGTGTAACATGAGCTTGGCATGCAAAAGGTCCTAGGTTCAATTTCCAGAATCTCCATTTAAAGGATTTGTGAGCAGGTGGTGTGAAAGACCTCTGCCTGAGACCCTGGAGAGCTTCTTTCAGTCAGATTAGACAATCTTCATAGCTAAATGGTCTGATTCAGCATCTCTTTCTCTACTGTAGTGCCTACTTTGGGTTGCCAGGTCCTTCCTGGCAACTAGCAGGAAGTGGGAGGTGGGTGAGAACTTACTGGGGAGATTGCCTGATCCTTGTCCCCATGTGATGATGTCACTTTCAGCATGATCCGGAAGTGACATCATGGTTTTGGCTGAGCACTAAAGAATCAGCCCCAACATGATGCCATTGCTTCTATGTTGTGCTGGAAGTGACGTTATCACACAGGGACAAGAACCATATTCCCTCTTTGGCCTGTGTCTACCTTCCAGTCAGCTAAGGACTGGAGGGCAGACATTTAAATTGCTGTGAGTGTGCTCGCCATAAGCAGGCACCTGGTAAGCCTATACATACTACAGTAGAATTTGTGGCTTATCAGTATCAAAGCAGGGGGGAGGAGGTTGAATTCTACCCAGATCAGCCATTTATACTCTGTAAACCCTCAACCCTGTGGTTGAAGCTGAGGGCAAATGGTTGATCCAAGTGACTGAGTTTTTCCTGACTGTTTGGCTCTGCTATGCCATGTGTTTTCATGGTTTGCCAGATGTAACCATCTGAGCCTACCATCCAGGTGACTTGGGGCTGTCATTACATAAGATGTTTAACACAAGCTGGGCTGGAAATGCCCTTGCCCTACTCAAATTGTGCGTGTGACTGGGCATTCACCTTGAAAAGTATGGTAGCGCCCAATTCTGCTGCAGAGCATGGCATGATGAAAAGATTCAGCATTCCCTCCCTTCCACCCCCCACTATTTTTGCAAGGGGAAAAAGAAAAAAAAAACAGCCCAGGGGGGATGAATGTTTGTCCCACTGCCAGGACTAGGAGTTCTACTCATGTTTCCTAGCATGGGACAAACAACCCTCCATGGCCATTTTTTGCTTATGAAAATGGAGCTGGATGGAAAGACAGGAAGGCTGAAGCCCCTCCTCCCTAGAGTTGTCAGATGCCTTGAGTCCCCCAGTGGGAGACTGGGATCCAAGCACTTACTCCTCGGAGGCTGCTGTGTTTTTTCTCTCTCCCACGTGCACTCTCAGCACACATGATGATATCACTTCCTAGAAGTGATGTCATCATGTGGGTCAAAGGGTGGCCCAGGAGCACTCCCGCGCTTGGCAAAGGGCTGAATCCCCCCCCCCAAGGGCCCAATTCAGCCCAAAACAAGCCTGTTGCAGGGCACGGGAGCGTGCTGCAGCAGGACACGAGGTTGTGCCGCACCTCCTGGGGTGCACCACACTGTCAGGGGGCCCCGGGGGTGCACCCCTCCACTGGCCAGGTAAGTGGAAGTGGGGGCAAGGAGGTGGGAGCAGGGGATCCCCTGCCCCTGGCGGGGGGATGGGATGCCTTCTCCTCCCATCATGCCATACACTGTAGCAGAATCAGGCTCCACAGCACTTTTTAAGATGAGTCCTCAGTCACAAGTGTAATGCAAACTGGGTTAGAGAATACTGTGATCTGAATTATATTACGCATCTCATGTAAATAGGTTCCTGTTTTGGGGGTTGCCTTTCCAACCCCATTCTTGTCTGCTCTGCTTATGACACAGAGCAGCTTTCTTTAATCTGTCTGAAAACGTGTAGGGATATTCTCTTGGATGTGATTCATTAATCCTGAAAAAACAGTGCTACTGGTAGGTAGAAGGATTTATCCAGGAAACAAGGTGTCTCCTGTTCTGGATGGGGTTGCATGCTCTCTAAAGAAGCAGGTTCATAGTTCAGGTGTGCTTCTGGACCTGAGCTTCATCTTAAATAAGCAGAGTAGCAGTAGTGGCCAGAGCCACTTTTTACTAGCTTTAGCTGGTCTGATTTGGACCCCTGCAGAGCGCGGGAGTACTCCCAGGGCAGCATGTGGCCCGTGCAATGATGTCACTTCCCAGAAGGCTGGGAGCATGTGCACACAGAGCATATGCAAGAGAGGGACATCAAAGGGTAGGTGCCGGGCCTCCAACCTCCTGCCTGGGGGGGCGGGGGGCGGGACCAGGCCAACCTAAACATTAATGACCTTGCCAATGTTGCACTCCCCCACCCCCAGCCCTCTCACCAGCTGCTAGTTTTGCCCTAGCATCCATGCTGTACACATTACATTTCCCTGTGTTCAGTTACTATATGGTGAATACCTGGATGTATGCATGGAAATAGGTGCAGGCTTTGTGAAGACTTGGTCACTTATGCCCGTTGACTGTCATGCTACAGACTCTTGATGTATGTAGGTAATTTATTACCTCTCTTTTTTTCCCCCTCAGGGACCCATAGGAGCTCACAATGATCTAATTTAAACAATGTAAATAAGCAAAAAAACAACTAATCAACAACACAACAGGTTCTGAATGCAGTAGCCAGCTCACTGAAAGGCTAAAGGCTTATATCCAAAGGCTCACTCATCTAGTCCAGACTTTATACTTGCAAACAGAAAAGAGAGAGAAGCACAGCTGAGATGCTGCACAGATGGCAAGATGTGCCCTCAACAGTTCCCCTCCCTTTGTTTGTCATGCAATGAATATTCATGTGAACTTTTTTTAAAAAATTAGCATTTTAATTTGAATTAATATCTATATCTATATCTATATCTATATCTATATCTATATCTATATCTATATCTATATCTATACACTGAACTATCTTTTTCTGGTTGAGGTGAAAGAGTAGGGACATTTTACGTGCTGATTATGGCAGACTGCAGTAAAACGCCAGTATATACTTTCAAGCTATGTACTCTTTATTCATCAGCCTAATTTTAACTTTAGCTCACTGTTCATTAGAGAACACCACCTGGCCTTCCTTTTGATCTGGATCCTTTAGAAGATCACATGGGTTGCCTCCTTGTTGGAGAAGTGGCAGATTTGATCTGAGGGTTTAATTGAAAATGGTTGTGAGTTCATTTTTATTGTGTGCACCAGGAAAATATATTTCTAAATATTTTATGAAGAGTGGCAGGGATGAAACAATGTGAAAACGGGGACTTCTTTGAGAAAAGTTGTATGATGCCTGATTTAATAGACTGTCAGTGCAATCCTAAACAGAAAAATAGTAAAGAGTCTAGTAGCACCTTTAAGACTAATTGTAGCATAAGCTTTTGAGAACCACAGTTCTCTTCGTCAGATCTGACTAAGAGAACTGTGGTTCTCGAGAGCTTATGCTACAATAAAGTTAGTTAGTCTTAAAGGTGCTACTGGACTCTTTACTATTTTGCGACTAAAGACTAACACGGCTAACTCCTCTGAATCCTAAACAGAGTTACTCCAATCTAAACCCATTGAAATCAACTGGCTTAGACTGGAGTAATTCTGCTTAGGATTGTTCTGTGTATTAGTTCCATAATACATATTCATTTCATTTTATATTATGTTTTACCCCATTCTTTTCCCAAGCTGCTCAGGATGCTATACATCATTCTTCTTCCTCCATTTTATCCTTACAACAGCCCTGTAAAATAGGTTAAGATGAGAGAGAATTCTTGGCCCAGGATCAGCCAATGAGCTTCATTGTTGATAAGGACTAGGACCTAGATCTCCCAAATCTCATAGAGACCCCTTAACCTTTATACTATAAAAACATAAGAAGAGCCCTGATGGATCACACTGGGGATCCATCTAGTCCAGCATCCAGTCTCACTGGTCAACCAGTTGCTCTAGAGGGTCAACAACAGTGCATATAGAGTCTAATGCTCCACACGCAAGCCAGATATCGACAAAAGGAGGTTTATCAAGGACCTAATGGGGACACCCAAGATGTCTGATGGTCTGTGTTTTTGGCTTGGTGGATCATAGGTTGTACAGGTCTGATATAACCTGATGAATCTGGCTGAACTATGTATGTGCTTTGACTTCTCTGTCTTCTAAATCAAGATCGATTGTGAAATCATTATAGCCTCTGGATGACAATCACTATAGTATGCCTCTTTGGCCCTGAGCAAGAATTACAAAAAAGTAATTGAACCACATGACCTGTAGCACTCACCTATAATGGCAATGAGACAATTAGTGCAGTTTAGTATCAGCAAAATAAAATAAAATAAAATATGGAATTTCATTGACCAGGAAGTCAATGAACAACATTGGAAGTGTATTGGAAGTGTAACAAACATTAATAACAACATTCAATTTATATGCTGCCTTTCGGGACAACTTAATGCCCACTCAGAGCCGGTTGTAAAGTATGTTATTATTATTCTCACCAAAATCACCCTGGGAGGTGGGTGGGGCTGAAAGAGCTCCAAAGAGCTGTGACTGATCCAAGGTCACCCAGCTGGCTTCAAGCGGAGGACTGTGGGATTCCCAAACTACTGTTCCTTACTGCTGTTCCTCTCATCTCCCCACTTTCTTCCTGTATAGATACAAAAGCAAGATTTTCAGGAGAAAAGACTTTTTTTAAAAAAAAAAAAAGAGCAGGAAAAAATAAGCATTGTCGAAGGCTTTCACGGCCGGAGAACGATGGTTGTTGTGGGTTTTCCGGGCTGTATTGCCGTGGCAATACAGCCCGGCAAGACCACGGCAATACAGCCCGGAAAACCCACAACAACCAAAAAATAAGCAGTTGTTCTTTAAGTGTTCAGATGCACTGAAACCCACAAGGGAGGTGATGTTTTTCTTCCTCTCCAAAACGCTCCCACTCATCCCAAATGCCCAGATAACTGAGAGATTTAAAAAGGTCAAGAGTATTTGAGAAAGATTTTTAAAAATCCTTTAAGCATCAGATTGAGAATTACGACTGAATTGTCAGCTGTTTATGCATTTATGCCTTCAAATACGGCTCATGAATTTTTTTTCTGAAGTGTTATAATGATTGCTTCTACTACTGCTATTATTATTACTTCAGTAATTCCTGCATGAATAGTTGCCTGGCTGCGGTGGACTGTACTTTTGCTTTCTCCCTTTCCTCGGCTAGCTGTTGAGATGAATACAAATCATCTTAATTTAATCATCTCTTTGGGCTGGGGAAATGGCTTTTGTGATGGGTAATCTCGACTTAAAAAGACAAAAAAATAAAGTTGTTTCCCAATGCATTGATTTGAACTGTGAATACAGAAAGGAGACAACGTGTCGTTTCCCACAAGTTCTAAGCAGAGTTTCCCTGTGTGACTCTTGCCAAGTGTTTTTCAGTAATGATAAAATCTCTTGTATGTCTACTAGATGAGTGCCCTCTACCTACCTGAGAGCCAGTTTGGTGTAGAGTGGCAGGACTCTAATCTGGAGAGCTCTTCGTTTTCCTTTCGTTGTGGAACATTTTCACTACTCATCAGTCCAACTGTTATTTTCTTCATTTGCAAAGTTATATTTTCCTGCTTCCTTGAAATATGTAGAGACCTTGGTTGTGGGTGGTCACTTAGTGCAGCTTTTGTCCTCTATGCAAGTGCCAGCCAGTTCATTGTTTGCTTTAGTGACAAGCTTGGGGACGGAGGTGGAATAGCAGGGACACCGTCAATTTTGTAATCCCCTCTTCAAAAAATCACCCCTCCAGGATTTTGTAATTTCCTGGAACTTGAACAGGGTGATCCCCCCCACTTCCTTTTAAGCTGACACTCAGCCAATAACATCCCTCATGGATCCTGTTTAGTCCTTATCAGGATATTTTAGAGCTACTTTCATGTGGCATTTAGAGGCCTCTGCCTTCTCCATGGGTGGCTTGCTTTTGCCTCTTTCATCATCCAAGCAGGGACCAGCCTTTGATATTTTTCCTCGGTTCCTTTGTTCATGCAGTTTATGATGAAATGTTAAACTAGTGATTATAGTGGGATTGTGTTTTGTTTTTCTTTTCTTTCTTTTTTTGCTTCGCTTAGAATTGACATGTTTTCTGTTGCGATCCAGGGTATAATTATAGATTGCATTTGTTGTCTCTTCCGTATGAAACAACACTATTTATTTTAGAAGCAACACATACCCTTAATGTTCTATGCCTGTTCACAACAGTAGAATCACATATATAAGCTCCCCAAATGGTGGAATTAGGTCCTCTGACAATGTTGCTAATATTGATTAATGAGCATAATTGTCATTTGGTTCTCTTGAATTGTGTTGGATCCTGTGGAAGATTTCTTCATGTTTAAGTAGAAACACTAAAATTACTCCTCACTGTCTGCTTGTCCTAAGTGAATATGGTTATATCCCCACTGTCTTTTCCATGTGCATAGGGCATAGCATAAGGTATTCTGATCCAGTTTCAAAACTAAATGAAATGAAATCTTGTGAACTGTCTGTTGTGCCTTTCATTGATCCATATGCATGTTGTTATTGCATTAAAATTATATTAAAGTGCTATGTGTTGCTGCAGCTCGTGTGCTTTCACTTGGAGCTATGCCAAGTACATTTCCTCTCTGATCACACAGCACTGGATCCAATCCATGGTCCTGCCTTGATGCTGTTCCTATTCCCCATGAATAGCTGCTTTAAATGGGGTGGGGGGGGGTGGTTGACTGCATGCTACTGTGGTGGATTGCACTTAACAACAGGTTTCCAAAAGTGCAGCAAAATCAGAGAGCTGGAAGAGGAAGGGTTAACTATTTCCTAGAATGGAAAGCTAGCATGACAGGTTGCTCCCTCTTCTGATTGATCAGAAAAAGCTTTAAAGAACTAAACGATCAACCTAGTGCCGAGGAGGGTTTATTATTATTATTATTTCATTCCATTCAGGAGTTTCTGTCAGTTTGAACTCATCTGAAGGCAGTTAGTTGGTTTCTGACAAGATTTGGAGTCAGACAGTCTGACAAGGAAAGTCGGACTGATTCAGAATGAAGGGAGAAGACTCCTTTGCCTAACTGTAGTATTACTGTCCTGAAGAAGACGCCTATCTAAGAATTCAAAGTCTAAATGTCAGCATAAATTCAAGTTCACTTTACATAGGCACCATAGAACTGTGATTGTGTTTTGAGTGAGAGTGAATGGGTAGTGGGTTGAGACTCCCTTTCTACCCAAAAAGAAGAGGGGTTATATCTTCTGAGAAGATTAATTCCTGCCCAGTTTCAAAGGAGGGGGTGATGCTGGGAAGGCCTCCCCGAGTCTGTTGTGAAGGGAAAATGGTTTTAGACTACTCAGGAGATAGAAATACTCTCTAGTTTCAAGAAGGGAGTGAGTTAGTTGCACAAAGAAAGTGTCTGTGTCCAGAAAGCCTGAACTGTCATAGGAAATTTCCTGAAGAAATATTGTTGTAATGAAATTATTCAGTAAAACACATCTCACTGTTAAAAACTAAGATTATATGAAAATAAGCTTAAAGGATACTATGTCTATTACACAAAGTGTATTCTGTAATACCAAGAAAATTTTACCTTTGCATTTCTATCCCCTGATTACACTTGCTCAATTTCTGCCTGTAAAATAAAGGTATTTCTTTTTGAATGTGATACACTGTCTGGTGCCATTTTCAAGCAAAAAGGAAGAGGGATCTTCCTTTTCCCCATCAAGTTCCTAGGCTGGGCTAAAAAGCTAAAATGTCAGGGTGGGCCAGACTATTTAAACCACAAATATTAACATGCTACTTGGGGCAACTCAGTCAAAGCAGGGGAAATTAATTTTTTCCAGGAAAATCTGCATCACGGTGGGGGAGTGAATGGGGGTCTGGTTCATTTCCAGTGGCCTTGTGGATAGTGGTGTCAATATCCAGAATAAGATTTAGGTATCTTATCTGCTGCAGTGTTTTGAAATGGGAGTTTCATATGATTACAAAATTGACCTGTGGTTCCTTTAATGCTGCAGTTGGATCCAGACAGCTTTTAAAATCCAATCTTGCCTCATTCCCCACTTTACTATAACCCTAATTCTACATGGTTTCATCCATACACATCCCAGTGTAGTATTTTTGGTAGTCGAAGAAGACATCACCACCCTTTTTTCACCAGTGGAAAAGCTGGTTGAATCCAATCTATTGTTCTTGTAGGTATGCCTTACTTTTAACTGCAAATTAGACACTTAATATATGCAATTTGATAAATGATGTGTATGGAATATCTTGCTAAAAATGTACCTCAGCCATCTGTGTTGGGCAGATAGGGCTGTGTTTGAGAAAAGGATGAAATGGACATAAATCAGAGACAAAGAATATACATTTTAAAAGTTTGTGGTGAGGATTTTAAGATCATGGCTCATTCCCTCAGAGAGCTCAGAGGAACCATCTTCAAAAAGCTGTATTTCTGGACGTATGGGATGTGAGGTGGCAGAGCACAAATTTATTCAAAAGTTTGACTGTGTCTATCAAGGCCTAAGCAGGTATGGTGGTTACTTTCTCATACTCTACAACCTAAGAGGGATGCATTTTCACCTTTAACTTCCTCATGTATAGCCCTTATTGATAAATGCTGCATAAAGGAACTTTTCTCATTTACAGTTTAAACCGTCGTTTATGAAGATTTGCCCCAATTGCAGTGGCCTTGGCATTGCACCTGTTCATTTTACACTTGTTCATGTCAGCCTCGATTTTAATAATAATAATAATAATAATAATAATAATAATAATAATAATAATAATAATAATAGATTTATATTCCGCCCTTCAGGACAACTTAATGCCCACTCAGAGCGGTTTACAAAGTGTTATTATTACCCCACAACAATCACCCTGTGAGGTGGGTGGGGCTGAGAGAGTTCCAGAGAACTGTGACTCGCCCAAGGTCACCCAGTTGGCTTCGTGGAGGAGTGGGGAATCAAACCCGGCTCTCCAGATTAGAGTCCCGTGCTCTTAACCACTATACCAAATTGGCTCTCTGAGACATGATTTGCATCTGAGACATGATTTTGCATCTGAGACATGATTTGAAGCCTCAGTTCAGTTTCAGGTTTTTGGGGCTTCAAGGTGCACATCACCTTTTTTTTTTTTTAACTTTGCATGTGTGTTGTAAGATTGTGAAAATGCGACTTCGTCTGCCCGACAGGATCCTGCTCTCCCGTGCCAATCATTCCTTCATTGGACTGAAAGAATCCCACCAAAATTGAAACAGTGAAGATTGGCTGTAAACCTTTAGCGGGAAAGATGCCAGTGCAATATATAGGTACTGCACAGCTTCCTCGAGGTGCACATTGTCTTTTTTTTTAACTTGGCGCAGGTGTTATAATGTTGTGACATTGCTACCTCATCTGCCCGACAGGATCCCCCCCCCCATGCCAATCATTCCTTCACTGGACTGAAAGAATCTTTGATCTTTGAGCCACCATGATCAGCAAAATGGCGCTGAGCGGTAGGAAGAACGGATTTTCCTGCCCTGCAAATAGCAACTCTTCATTGGTCTCAAGCATTCACATGAACTCTTTTGAGATGGGGGAGGGAAGAACATCTGCAGCTGGCAGATGTTCTTCAGGCCACTATTTTATACATCCTTAGAAAATTGATCATCCCCTTAGAAAAACAGGAAGTGTCCAGCAGTAAGCATATATGTAGAAAGCATTCCCTATGGAAAAGAGCAAACATTGGGGAGTCTTCGCAAAAGCTTTTCCTCACATAGCAGTAATGCTTCAGCATTTCTTCCTCCCCACACGTTTAAAAAAATAAGATTCAGGAATCACTGAAAACAAACCTGCTGGAGTCCCAACTTTTACTTCTTTCTTTTTAGGAAATGCGATAATTTAAAATTACCTTCGAACATTGCAATGCAGCAATGTTGCTGTCCTTTCAACCCCCCCCTCCCCCAACAGTAGAAAAAGAAGTCCAGGAGGTGTGGAGGGTGGGTGCGGTTAGTTCCGCATGGACCAATCACCATGAACAAACCCTCTGGACTCCCACCATTTACTACTGTCTTCTTTAGGAAATGTGATAATTTAAAATTACTTTCTAACATTGCAATGCGGCAACACTACTGTCCTTTTGAAAAAAAAATGGCAGAAAAGGCAGTTGAGGAGCTGTGGAGGGTGGGTGTGGTTAGTTCTGCATGGACCAGTCAGCCCCTGGGATAAAGGAGAGGGGGGAGAAGAGAAGCAGAACGGGAGTATAAGCATTCACACTGACATTGTTCGTGTTAGCTGTAACTTGCCTGCAGCTTTAAAATAAACTCTGGTATGTGCGCAGGGGAGGAAATCGGGGATAATGCAGACAATGTTCAGTTCTGCATCCCATGACTACCTTTCAAGTGTGAAAGTCATGCAAACATGGGAAGCAGAAATGGTTCTGAAATTGTTTAAAGTTCCAGTGTGAAAAGTACCTGAGAGCAGAACCACAAGTGACAAAAGGCACAGATTGGACACTTGTCAGCTTCCCTCAAGTTTTGATGGGAAATGTAGGCATCCTGGTCTCGCAGCTTCGCTCTCTGACTGCTGTCCAATGGACTTTTCAACTGTCACTTGTCCAACATTCCGCCAAGCTGCCTACATTTCCCATCAAAACTTGAGGGAAGCAGACAAGTGTCCAATCTGTGCCTTTTGTCACTTGTGGTTCTGCTCTAAGACACCCTGCATAAACATTCCACCAAGTAATTTCCTGAGCCTGCACCTGAATTTCACAAGCATCTGACGATATAAGTAACAACCAGGTTCATGTTCAGTTAATCAAAATATTTAGCCAGTTTAGAAAAGGCAACTGGACTTTCTTCACATGTTTTCTATAAAGATTAAGAGCCAAAGCCAGGAAAGCCTTACCAGATTTTGTCACTGTAAGTGCTGCTCCCCAGCTCCAAGGTAGGCCAGGCAGCAACACAAGTGACAGTGGAGTCCAGGGAGGTGACAATAGTGCATGCCAGGCCTGTCACCTCCCCCCATGTGCCTTCCTCTATAGAGTTAATGTCTCAAGGAGCTGCTTGGTTGGCTTGGCCAGTGAATTGGGCATGTTCAGGACAATCCTCTTTTTGAATAATTTTGTTATATGTTTTAAACAAAGCAATAAAGGGCAATATCTGGGAGTATATCTATTTACTAGCCACAGAGCTCCCAGTAACGGTTCTCACAGCACACAGTCAAATCTCCATAACCACAGTGTATATATATCAAAAGCATACAATAACTTTTATACGCTATTCACACTCATTTACAAACAGTCAATCAATCAATAGTATTCATGTATCCATAAGCATATACATCGAGCCGATACAAATGAGGAACAAAATAAATTCCAATTCATTCAAAGGTCCAATTAAATGCAAACTGTGAAATCAACGAGGTAGAGTACACCACGGGTACATCCGTGTAATGCAATTCGTCAGTCCTTCTGGTTATGTGGGATGATGACACCCTTCTTCGGACTGTAGGTTTTTCTTCAAACAACTTCACAGGTTTTAAAATGTTACTCTGCCTCAACAAACGCCCTACAGACTGCTTGGCCCCATCTGTTTCACACTCAACGTGCTTCCTCGTGGGCAATGAATTATCAATATTCCAGTCCTCCTACACTCGTGATTCTACAATTGCCATCGGCTCCTTCTGACGGAAACTGCCTCTGTGAGTTTCCGGTTTAGAATTTTGCATCTTGAGAATTCTGACTTATTATTATTGTTGCTTCTCCTCCTTCTTGTCGTAGTAGCAGTAATTGTAGTAGTAATCATGGTAGTCATAGTTGTCATTGTCATCATTGTAGAAATAGTAGAATCACACTGCAAAACTAAGCAGCCCTTCTACATCCATTAGTCTATTCGCTTAGAAAAGTGTAACTGTATTTTACTGTTGTTGTTGTTACTATTATTATTAGTTCCTAGGCCTTATGGCTAGAAGCTACTGTTTAATTTATCTCTTTCTAGCCATGTGGAGTAACAAAAATAAAATGAAATATTTCAAGGTATGAGATTCTTGGCCAGATAGATTTTCTGAACATCAACTACATGTGCCGTAAATTGGGGTTGGGGAAGAAGAAACGTGGGATACAATTCAACTACAGTTAAGCACATTTGAGTCTCCTTGATTTCAGCAGGAGAGAATTAAGCATGTTTGTGTTGCCACAGATGCCAGTAAGAACCTTCAGCTTTCCTGCTAGTGATCTTTTACATAAGCAAATAGATGCTAGTCTTGCTTAGTTTAATGAGTGCTCGAGTGAGAAACAGCAAATAAACAGTGAAGCTGAATGTCAGAAGGGCAACATTTGATAAAATGAGAAAATGGGTTTGGTGAGGTTGAGTGGTAAACAAGCAAACAAATTCCTCAGTTCCAAACCCTCCGGCTTGGAAGTAACGCTCATTGATTTGGAAACAGGACAAAATATCTTGTTATCTATAATTGATTTGATTATTGTTTGAATGCTATAAAAATAGAGGCAGAGAAAAAGTGCAAATAAAGTGTTGGTACTTATAATATGCGGTACTCATAATATACATCCAATTAAGGAAAATATTCTATTACTGGCTCCGAGGATGGGACTGAAATAGCATCTATTCTACATAATGAAAGCAAACAAGGTATCTGTGTTGTCGTACATGTGTGACTAAACGGACATTGCTGGATATAGAACAGAATCTGTGAGGGAGAGGACTGACGTGACTAGTAGAAATCTCCTGAGCATTCCCGGGACACGTTCAGTTGAAATATTTGCTGCCAGGAAGCAATAATGACTGCAAGAGGAATAGTTTGTAGAAAGCTGATAGCCTTATTATGAAAAATAAATATAATGTAGAAATCAAGGAGAGAACTGAAATAGATTAAAGTATGTTCTAGACAAATACATTAAAATAAGCACGCTTTGAAATTCAGTTATCCCATCTCCCTGATTTCCACATATCATGCCTGCTTTCCATCTAGTTAAAACTCTTGTGATGTCTTGAGAATATCATTTGTTCACTTTTGATTACCAGGGCATTTTGGATATGCGTATGGGTGAGCTTATTACCTCTTCAGTATAGCACCTAGTGTGCAATGTTGACACTCAGAGAATGGATTCACACATGACAGTTTTAGGTGCACACCTAACATTGTGTAAACACAATATAACTACGTGTATTGGGAGCATATGACCCAGCCTTCTGACAGCACACTTACACCATGTTGTGTGAACAGGGCAACACGTGTGCATTTACCATGCACCTACAGCCTAGGTATGTGTAAAACGAATCACTGGATTTTTCAGGATTCACAATCATGCATGATAAACACCTGTGTTGTTCCCGTTTGTACAAGGACATATCAGGAAGGCTGAATAGGATGCACTTCTGTTAAATGTGGCTGGTGCTCCCGGTACGTGTGACTGTATCATCTGAAAAGAACTCATATGTATAGATAAACCACAGTTTGCATGTAACAAACTGCTTTTTGAATATTGTATGAAAGAGGAATGGTCTAATCCTACAGTTTGCCAGCATATCGGTAAACAAACTTAAAAGTTAAAGTCAGAGCCAGTAAACAAGGAGAGGTCATAATTAGCACAGAACAAGCTGTAAATGCTATTCCCAAGATTTTTAACAATGCCATTGCAAATATTAAGATCAGATCACACCATGAGATGGTTTCACACAAATTTGTGTGTGTGAGTTATTTGTTCTTTGTGCCTGGTTGCCACCATAGCAAGGCCATCAGGTTTGAGAACTTTTTTTTCTTTGCTGCTTGTAAGAGGTTTCTTTCTGGGGCTCCTACCCCTATTATCACTTCCAAGAAGCGTCACTTTGCCTGTGATGTAGCACTGAGAATTATTTATAGATGTAAAAGCCGGTGTCCTGCCATTTGGGGGCTGGCGGGGGGAGTTTCTTCTCATTTTCTCTTGATTTGACTCGAGCAAAGGGATTTCAGATTGTAGGGGCATAAATGAGTGAAAATTCACTCAATTAAGGGTGAGACTTTAAGTGTCTCATTGAAACACAGCGTAAAATCCTTTATCACCAAAGAGTTACTTTTAACACAGATTTATGAGTAAGTTGGAATAAGTGATTCTCATTATGAAGGAGCGAGACTTGGCCTCAACTGATTCTCTTTAAAACGTAGTAGTCAGGGAAGGGAGATGTCCTAGGTCTGGAAGTAAGGAGGAAGTTGAGGTACACCTGGATGGAAACACACACACACACACACACACACATTGTTCTGAAGCCGGCCGGTTTAAGGACCACCTCACTTATTCTATAGGGCAAATATGTATTTATCTCTGCATGTAAATATGGTGGGTAGAGTGACAGAGGCCCCTGAGGACCTTCCCCAATGATAATTCCAGATGGCTAGTCATGTTAATCTGTACCAGCACAATATAACAGGAGACCAGTGGCACCTTAGAGACTAACAAGAACTTATTCCAGGGGAATCAGAGTTCACTTTATCACTCATTGAAGTGTCTATCCATTCTGTTGCTGCTTTTATATTCACAACAGGAAGACAGACAGTGTAGTGTAGTTGTTAGAGTGCTGGACTAGGATCTGGGAAACCACGGTTTGAATCTCCACTCTGCCATGGAAGCTTGCTGGGCGACCTTGCCAGTCTATGCTTGCTATGCCACGCCTCTACCTGCTGCCTCCTGCCCTGTTCACCTGGCCAGTGGGGGCGGGGGGAGGCACCAGCAGGAGGAGCACATGCACTCCCACATGCCGCCATAATGTAGGAAAATGACATTTTCTGGCATGACTTGGGAGCTGCAGGTAGCGTTGGAGCCAGATTTCTTAAACATCACCTGTTTGGGGATGATTTTTAAGGAATCTGGCTTCAGCATGATCTACCGTTCCTCCATCATTTTCTGGTGTGATGGGGAATTGCAAGAGGTAAGTACCCCACTGCCCCTTTGCCTCCAAGCCCCTACCCTCTGGTTTGGCCCCTGGGGGACCTGGCAATTCTAGTTCAATCGCAAATTCTCAGCTTAACATACCTCACTGGTTTGTTGTGGAGATAAAATGGAGGAGAGGAGAATGACATAAGCCACTTTGGGTCCCCATTAAGGGTATAAAAGGAGCAAATAAAGATAAATGAATTGTAATATTCATGTTTTATTTTGAACTAGCCTTTCTTTTTAATATCTCTTTTGCATCACCTTAGTGGGTGTACAGTCCAATGCATCTGATGAAATGAGCTCTGACTCATAAAAGCTTTATGTTGGAATAAATTTTATTAGTGTCTATGTTGCTACTGGACTATGTAGGTTCCATAGACCATATGTCTTATGATCTCTTAAACAAGCAAGACTCTGATGTCTGCTAGAAGCAGCCCATTGAGGGAGACCAGAAATTAGGGAAGAGCATTTGCCTTTCCCAGACAACTCTAGAATTAATGTCTCATGGAGACAGCGTTGCCCCATCTCTAGCTTTCATCTGGGGCGACCCCATCCTGCTCACAATTTCCAGTAGCTAGCATGCTGCTGAAGCATGCTGGAATGCTGAGGCTCTGAGGTTGAAATAGCAGGCCTCCACATCCCATCTGCCAGCCTCAGAGGATTAGGTAGTGGTATAGAAATATCTGAGGAAGGACAGAGGCTGATTCCGCACATGCTGGATAATGCACTTCCAATCCTTTTTAGAGATCATTTGGAACTAGATTTTTCGAGTGTGAAACAAAAAATCCACTTCCAAATGGTAGCTAAAGTGCATTTTCCAACGTGTGCAGAATCAGCCATAGCTTTGCAGCTGCATGTGTAAGGAGGTGGGGTTAGAAGAAATGCGAACCAGGATATTGGAAGCTTCAGTGGGCTGGTTTGGATGATACACTGGCCATGCACATGAAGAGAAAATGGGGGTGAGGGTAAAGCTACCAGGCCTCTTATTATGGTACAAGGCCTCCTGTCAGCAGCCTTGTTTTCCCACCACTGCTTCAAGCAGTAGCAGATTTTTTTTTAAGTGACGTTAGCTGTGTTGCAATATCACTTCTGGATAAAATCCAATGAAACCTGGAAGTGACATAGGGCTGGTAGCTCTAGGAATAGCTGGAAACTCTCTGACTTTATCATGTAGTTTCTTGTGATTTCTAGAACTATAATAACTACATTGCCACACTAGTCAGAAAAGAGACGGACACCAAGTTGGATCTAAGGGCCACTTTATTAACTTTATACAGACAAAACAAGCCAAACAGCGGCAAGGACCTAAAGCGGTACAGGTCAAGCCACGGCGTCCCACCTGGACCACCGCCTTGACCTGTCTGGGCGAGCCCCGAAGCCCCAGGTGGGACCCATCCAGTGGATGGGGCGGACCCAGCCGGCCAGGCAAATTTGGTCACCCCCCTTTAAGTTCCTGACACCTCAGCCGTCAAGCAGTGAGGGAAAGGCCTCGCAGGCTGGGGTTCCCGAAGGCAGCCTGCCTGTGGGCCTGGCAGCCGTCACAGCAGTACCAGCCCTTTAGGCAGGCCCCTCTTCCCACATAGGGAAGCGCCAAGGGTGCTCACCGTCCCGCACCCTACTCCTACAAACCAGCCAGGACACTCCTAACAGGCACCACCTCAAAACAAATTTCTCAATCCCCAAGCATCGGTGTAAGGTAGGCGAAAAAACCCCCTTTACCACAGCCAATCCGGAAAGGAGGGAAAAAATTCCTACCTGGCCCCATAACGGCAGCCGGCTGATCCTACACCAATAAAATTAGGGAGAGGTGGGTGGGCCGAGCGACTGAACCGCACTGAGCTGGGAGGGCAGAGCTGCGTAGCTATGCTTGCTCAGCCCTCCCAGCACTTCCATATAAGGAAGGAGGGGGTGGTGCCGTCTATCCCTCCAGTGCGGCAATGGACGGCCCCTGGCTGAGCAGCGTTGCTGCTTGCCAGGAAGGGGCCGAATTGCCACACTAGTCAGAAAAGAGACGGACACCAAGTTGGATCTAAGGGCCACTTTATTAACTTTATACAGACAAAACAAGCCAAACAGCGGCAAGGACCTAAAGCGGTACAGGTCAAGCCACGGCGTCCCACCTGGACCACCGCCTTGACCTGTCTGGGCGAGCCCCGAAGCCCCAGGTGGGACCCATCCAGTGGATGGGGCGGACCCAGCCGGCCAGGCAAATTTGGTCACCCCCCTTTAAGTTCCTGACACCTCAGCCGTCAAGCAGTGAGGGAAAGGCCTCGCAGGCTGGGGTTCCCGAAGGCAGCCTGCCTGTGGGCCTGGCAGCCGTCACAGCAGTACCAGCCCTTTAGGCAGGCCCCTCTTCCCACATAGGGAAGCGCCAAGGGTGCTCACCGTCCCGCACCCTACTCCTACAAACCAGCCAACGCCAGGACCAAGCCTCTGCTTAGGCCCTGGCGCCCCACTGATGGCCTAAGGCCAACTGAAGTCCTTGCCGCAGATCGTCAAGAAAAATCTGGTTGCCTGTCCGAGACAAGCGCACCCCATCACCCCTGTAGAGGTTGGGGAATTCGGCCCTGATCCGAGGGTGAGGCAAATAAATGCCTAACCCGGCCCCCAAACCCTTATGGCTGGCCCTATTGGCCTTCATCCTGGCCCGCTCGATGGCCTGGCGATCTTCAGCCTCCCTCCAAACTCGCCGAGGGATCATGGCCGACCACATGATCAGCACTCCCGGCCAAAGTGTCGCGATTAGGCACCTATCAGATAGCGCCTGAGAAGATAATGCCTTACCCCGCATCAAGCCAAAATCATTTCCACCTAAACAGACAACCAGTATATGGGGTGGCGTATCACACCCAACTCCAAACAGCAGTGGCAACAGGCCCGGCCACCGAAGGCCCCGCCGGCCCCGCCATTCAACAGTAGCCTGGTCACTTAACCAGAGCTGGGACCCAACTGGCGTCCTGCGAGCTTGATGGGCAGCCCAGAAGACAAAAATGTGCCCACATCAAGATGCGTTGACGTCCAACCCGTGACTCAGGACCTAAGAAAAAACAACAATTAGTGACGTTTAAACATGCCTCAATGGACGTACCTAGGAGCGGTAGGCCGCAGACCGCCACCTACCAACCTTTGAATGGCCTGACCTGAATACCCCATGGCAGCAGCTGTCGAAGCCGCTCCAATTCGAAACGAATGAGTACCAAAACTCACGCCTTGCAACCCCAGCGCCACCGGAGCTCGCTTAGTCACCGCCCAGAACTGGTAGCGAGTTAAGGGGAAGCCATCCTGGTGCTGGAAAAGGCAGCCTTGCTCGCTACCACGCACCTGCCAGTACCTCCTCAATGTACGGACAGGGCACAGCTCCGCCTCGAGCCAGAACCCAACCAAACACAAGCCCCCATACGCATCTGGTCCGTCTTGGAGCAGCGGATCGTCAGTGAAACCATGTCACCCTCGAAAGCTAGGTCACTTGCCATAAGGGCATGGCCGGAAGTATCCTTACAGGATGAAACCACCAGCTCCCCGACCCGAAGGGCCCCCAAAAAGGCAGTCAACGCAGCCGCGTGAAAAAGCCGTGCCTCATAACCTGAAGAACATACCCATTTCCAGACTGCACCAAGGCCCCTAAGGACAGACGGAGAAATGGGCTGGCGCGGGTCCTTGTAGACCGTGCACTCCCTAGACCATCCATAGAGCATCTTCCACACTCGGTAATCACCCGTGGCCTCAGGAAATCCCCGAGCTCTGCTAACAAAGGCCAGGGCTGCTAGTTGCCCCTTACTGGATTTCACTGCCAGCCCAAGGACCTTCTGGTGGACACAAAAATTGGAGAATGTGCTCGACTGGAATGGCCAGGGGTTACCAATCCCAGCTTCCCGCCTGGACCCCACCAACTGGCCTACCGCTCTCCAATATAGGTGCGATGGCTAGCTGGATGGCGCGGCACGCCTCAACCTCCCAAGCAGCCAAAGCTCTGGGGGCATCACCCGGACGAGGATCCGCCTCCGGGCAAGCTGCCAGAAACGCTCCATCTGTAGGCAAGACAAAGCATCCGCCACACCATTGCACACACCAGGAACGTGCCTGGCCTTAACAATATATTGTGCCGCAGGCACAATAGTGTAAACGCCCTAACCAATCGCATGACCCTGAGGGACTTAGAGGTCAAGGAGCTGACGACGTGAACCACAGCCAAATTGTCACACCAAAAGTGGACAGTGTGGTTCGCCAGCTCCTCACCCCATAGATGGACCGCTACCAGAATGGGAAAAACTCTAAAAAAGTCAAGTCCCTGATGAAGTCTGATGCCAGCCTATCAGCGGGCCACTGTTCAGCACACCAGTGCCTCCGGAAATAAACTCCGAAGCCAGTGGGAGCCGAGGCGTCAGAAGTAACTTGCAACTCCGCCTGCAGCAACAAATCCTCCCGCCAAAAGGCAATACCGTTAAAGTCACTCCAAAATTCTGACAAGACCTCTAGGTCGGCGTGCATGCCACCTGTCACTCGCAACCTGTGATGGGGTGCACGCAGGCGAGACATATCGTCGCACAAACTACGCAAAAAAGGCCTCCCAGGCGCAACAGCTTTGCACGCAAAATTAAGGTGCCCCACAAGCTGATGCAGCTCAACCAAGGATGCCTTGTGCTTACCCTTAAAATCCCGCAGACGAGCCCTAAGGTCGTCGACCTTGTCCAAAGGCAATCGGAAGGATTGCTGCACCGTGTCCAATTCAACAGCTCAAAATCCAGCAGATGGACAGGGAGAAGATGAAATGCAGACTTAATACCGCATTTCGCCAGCTCCGCGCCCACTACCTGCACAGCCTGATCAAAAGGTGCACCGGACAGAGCACAAATGCCCAGGGATGGCATCATTAACTGGACCACCTTCAGGATACGAAAGGTGGTGGATAAGGTGATACTCGCCCGCCACCTTCTTTGGCACCACCCCCAAAGGATACCCCGGAAATTGGGGGTTGGAGGGGCCGCAACCGGCCCCAAAACTCTAACTTCTGCACATTCCTTCTGGATTTAATGCCTAACTATGTCCTCCTTGCCTTGAACAGAACGCAAGTTCTCAGCCATAAATGGGGCCCTAGCCCCCCTGAACGGGGATTCTGAAACATCCCTGAAACCTTCCCACCAATAAACTGCATCCTCCTTAAGAGGATAAGAACGTAACAGGCGTTCAAGGACCCTCAGCTTTACCGGGCAGGGGCCCTCTTCCAGGAGGCTGTTGGCTGGTGGAGCCGCCGCCCCCCTGCTTCCTACCTCCCCACCCTTGACGGGCTTTACCACAGGCATTGTATGGATGCTGGCCCGCACAGGATGGGCATTTGTGCTGGACCCGGCAAGGTTTCCTAGGGCAATCTCCCTTATACGCATACTCCCAACAGAGCAGCCGGGGTAAACCTGCTGCCCCGCGCCACCATGGGTATTAGACGACTGGGCATTGTGAGACACTACATGGCCACTGTCCGAACGATCCCCTAAATTAGGCTTGGCAGGGGACATCACCGACCGCCACAGCTGCTGGTGAATGCGGTCCAACGGGAGGCTAGGGTTCATAGCCGCCCTCATACGGAACTCCTCATCGTACTGCATCCATGCAGCCCTGAGAAGCCCGTATAACCTTTCAGAATGATGTCGAGATACTGAAACAGAGATGCAGCCCGATTGGGCTGTGCCCTGGCAATCACCCCGGCGTAAATCAAGAAGCCAGGCAGCCAATTGTTCCAGGTCCTGTCAACTCGCCTCCTTTTCAAACGTTCCTTGTCTCTATAGTCCATCTCGTCTTTGTCCTTCTTCTCTAACTCACGATAGAGAAGGGAAAAGACATCAATATACTCCCCACGGAGAATTTTATCCCCCGTGGCCTGCGCCAGGTGGTCGCCTAAAGGAAGGGCCGTGTCACCAAAAGGCATAGCATGAAAAGGAACCTGGCCATAATTCAGCACCGGATAAGGATAGTAGCCCCAAGGGCCGGCAGGAAAGCCTGTCCAGCCAAAGGATGGACCCCCCCAAACCTGAAGGGGAACCGCTTGCTGCTGCTCAGCACCAGGCGAAATCCCTTGATTAAAAGCAGGCTGCACACTACCCGCAAGGGCAGCTGTAGTATTGGAGGGAGCATCCTGCACACCACTAATCGTCCCACTGGCGGCGCCCTGTGCCCGCGGGCCCCAAGGCCAAAGGTAGGTGCAGTGTGGTGCATGGTCCTTACCAGTCGCCTCCACTGGGTCCACAGCCACTGCACCAGGTGGTAACTCCTCCGGCGAGTCCACCCCTTCCACCACCGATTCCTGGACTTCGGACGTTGTCGCTGCACGGCCACTGCTGCCTCCAGCTGCCGGGGATCCATTAGCACCCTCCAAAGCAGATAAATGACGCAAAATATCACGATTAGTTGCGTTCCTAGCTGCACGCCGCACAGGCCGTACCACACGCACCCCATGCTGCATAGAGGCCATGTCACCTTTTGACTGCACGAGAGCCTCAAGGCGCCTCTAAATCTCCTGCTGGTCCCCCAAGGAATCCTCCTCCTCCAAAGACGAAAGAGCTGGAGGAGGGGGCCGCTCAGGCGGTGCCCTCTTAGCAGGCTGCTTCCCCTTGGAGGTCCCCTTACCTTTTTTGGGAGCCATAGTAAAGGCGTAACCCACACGTTTAGTACACAGCACAAGCAAACAACCCCCAGGGCCTAAGGCCGGGTCCAGCCCACGACCCACCAAACAAGGCCAACCCTGCTTAGCTTCCAAGATCTGATGAGGATGGGGAAGCCGCCTATAAAGGCAACGGGAATCAAAGCCGTTACCCCGCACCTCTCCCCACTAACTACTAGGCAAGGCCGCCCTTGCGTAGCGTAATCCGAGGTAGGACCTCACTGACAAGGTAGGCAGGAATCTCAGCCTCTCCCAAGGGCCCAAGGATGCCGGTCGGTTCCCCCTGCTAACAAACCTCACCACTAGGCCACACTACCCCTCGACAAAATTGAGCAGCCAAAATGGCTGACTCCACAGAGGCGCACACAAAATGGCCGCTAGGGTGGTAAAATGGCGGCAACACGCACAGGGCTAGGCCAATAGCTGCCGCCCTCTAAAGCTCCCCCAACAGGGACAACTCCCCGGCTGGGAGCCTATCTAGGGGCTTTCTCCCAAAAACCGCGGCTGGAGCCGCAGAACAAGCGACCGAAGGGGCGCGCCAAAATTTTTCAGCCCTGAATGTGCCGCCCCCAACTCCCGGGCCCCTCACATGCGGACCCCGGCGTGTGCGTTAGGAAGGAGGCCGCACGGCCGCGCGGCGCCTCCGCCGGCCGGCGCAGTCCCCGGGCAGCCGAAATCGACCCTCCAAGGCCTCCCTGCGCCGCTCCAAGGCTGCCCTCCTAGCCTCGCCCCCCAACTCCCGGGCCCCCTCACACGCGGACCCCGGCGTGTGCGTTAGGGAGGAGGCCGCACGGCCGCGCGGCGCCTCTGCCAGCCAGCGCACTCCCAGGGCCGCCGAAAACGACCCTCCAAGGCCTCCCTGCGCCGCTCCGAGGCCGCTCTTCTTGCCTCGCCCCGACTGCCAAAGGAAGGCCCAATCTAAGGCAAGCCTCCAAGCCCTCCGGCCCAGGCGCGCCAATGCCCTGAGCCTCAGTCGCTCGCTGGAGCATCTATCTCCACCGAGCGACTGAACCGCACTGAGCTGGGAGGGCAGAGCTGCGTAGCTATGCTTGCTCAGCCCTCCCAGCACTTCCATATAAGGAAGGAGGGGGTGGTGCCGTCTATCCCTCCAGTGCGGCAATGGACGGCCCCTGGCTGAGCAGCGTTGCTGCTTGCCAGGAAGGGGCCGAATTATTTCTGGGTTTTTCTCAAAAGCAATGTTGCAACAGAGCCAATTTTGCTCCTCTAACACGCCCTGGCTCAGCTTGGCAACCTTAGGTGAGGGGCAGTGCAGTTCATCCTCCCTGCCCACTTGCTTGCTGATGTTGACCCCACCTAAGTCATCTTAAATTGGTCTCCATGCAGTGGCAACACATGCAATTGGAGTCTGTGCAGGCTCCATATCTATGACATTTAATCTAGGATTTCTGCTATGTATACAGAGCCTACGTGTATTAACTTGGCCAAATTGAACATTGCATCAGTTCATGGATGCCCAATGGCATTAGGAATGCATCCAAGATGCTGGCTAGCTGGGGAGAGATGGCATGCTACTTTTGCCTCCTGCTTCTTACTACACATAGGGGAAAGATTAATTATTGAATGGAGAGCTGCAGAGCAACTCCAGAACTAATTGGGTGAGATGATCTTTTTCAATCCTGTTTCAGGCCTAGGTTTGGGGCAGAGACAGCTTTAGTAGTGTTTGTGGATGAGCCTCATTTTCAGATGGACAAAAGTAATGTCTCTCTACTGATAGTTATATCTGTCAGAAGCCTTTGATATGGTAGACTATGCAATATTGCTGAGGCGCCTGGAAGGTGAGGTGGGTCTGTGCAGAGTAGTGTTGAGATGGTTCCAGTCCTTTTTAGGAATGCTGAATCACCTCCTGGGAACTGCCACGGGGAGGGAGGGAGGATGTCACAAAGTTCTGTGTTCTCCCATGTGGTTTAATTTCTCCATAACGAGATCATCCACAGTGCTGAAGCATGTTGTGATCAATAAACGGACGAAACCCAGCTCTATATCAGACTGTTTGTAGAGGTTTGGAGTAGGACATGCTGAATCACCTCCTGGGAACTGCCACGGGGAGGGAGGGAGGATGTCACAAAGTTCTGTGTTCTCCCATGTTGTTTAATTTCTACACGATAAGACCCCTTAACGAGATCATCCACAGTGCTGAAGCATGTTGTGATCAATAAACTGACGACACCTAGCTCTACATTACTGTGAACAAGCCACCTGCTGTTGCTGTTTCCTGGTCTGGTGTCTGAATGTGGGGGTCAAGTGGCTGAGGGAGAACAAAGCTGAACCCAGTTAAGATGGTGGTGATGATGGCTGAAAGACTGTGCTTCCTACAGGTGTCCCTAATACTAAAACAAGTTTTCCCCCAGCAACATCTAGTTAGGAAGATGGCTACTGATTTGCAAATGTCTGATCCAGCCCCACTGACCCATGCTTCAGTAACCTTGAGACGAGATAACTATAACATGGTCTACATGGAGCTACCCTTGAAGAAGGCAGTCGTGAAACTGCTGCTGGTACAAAATTTGGCAGCCTGTTTATTATCTGGGCTTGGGGTGTGGAACTATGTCACTGCGATTCTGAGGTCCCATCACTGGCTGCTGATTTGTTTCCAGGTCCAATTCAAAGTACTGGAGATTACCTTTAAATCCCTTCATGACCTGGAGCCCACCTACTTGTAGGACTGCCTCTCCCTGTATGTTCCTGTGAGGAACATTCTATTCTACTCTTAGGATCTATTCTATTCTATTTTACTCTTAGGATCTACTTTCAGCAGAGTCTGCTCTGAGTAGCCCCATTCAGTACCCCCATTCAGTACCCCCTCTTATCTAAGGTATGTTTGGGAACAGTTCCGGCTCAAGTCTTTCCATTTGATTTCCTATTAGGGATGCCGGGTTCCTCTACCTGAAAAGTGGGAGAGTGGGGGTACTGATTGTCTTCTCTCTCATGCACACCCCACAGACCCTTTGATGAGATCACTTCTGAATTAAACTCGAAAAGACAGCATCTCAACAGGCCCAAAACAAAGCATTTTCACTTATGTTTTGGGCTGATTCTTAGAAAATTGGCCCTGCTGGCCAGGTCAGTGGCACTGGGGGGGGGCAGAGGCTGGGGTGGCAAGGGAGCAACCCTATTCCCCATACCTCTGGAACAGCTTCCTGGAAAAAAGTCAGGGGTACTCCTACCCTGTTGTCTTTTGAGCAAACCTGCAAAACAGGTAATGCTTTGGAGAGCTTTGGGGGGAACCTGAACCTGAGTGAAAGGGGAGTAGCTGTGGATGATTTTAGATGAGTTTTAATGTTGTTATATCTGTTATTGTTAATGTTCATGTTGCAATATTCTTACATTGTTATTATCCTTCTTAGTTCCTGAGTAGAGATGGGAACGAACAGCAATACGAACAAAAAAAAAAAAGCCACGAACAGCCCAATCTGCTGTTTGTGAACAAGCTGTTCATGAGGCCCCATTCTAAACGAACAGGTGGTCGTTGCAAGCTTTGTTCATTGCTGTTCATTGCTGTTTGTCTACGCAGACAGTCTGGCACCTGCAATCAATTCCCTTGGCAACTTAGGCAGGGATTGTCTGAACTCTGTCTGAACTCCTGCTGTTGCCCTGGAAACCCCAATCTAAGCCCAATTTAGCTTGATAGGCAGGTCTTCCTTTCAAGTGTGGAGCTCCAAATTTGTTACAAGGAAACAAAGACCAGGGGGCAGGGAGGCTCCAAGCTCTGGCTTTGGAAAGGGAGAGACAGCTGCTATTGTCATGTTGAGAGAGAGAGTGCATTGGAGCTTGAATTTTCTTTGTGTGTGGTGGGATAGGGATCTACCTCTTCAAGTTCCAGGGCTGCTGCCAGGCTCTGGGACAAGCTATTATTTATTATTGGTACTTTTCCTGCTGCCTGCTCAGGTAAGGTTTCTGGGAGTGGTGCGGTAGGGATCTACCCCTTCAAGTTCCAGGGCTGCTGCCAGGCTCTGGGGCCAAGTTATTATTTATTATTGGTACCTTTCCTGCTGCCTGCTCAGGTCAGGTTTCAGGGAGTGGTGCAGTAGGGATCTTGACCAAACTTGGATGATGGCTGGAGGAGAGCCTGCTGGCCCCCATGAACAGCCAACCATGAACATGTTCATGAACAGGGCCATGTTCGTGGTTGTTCGTGAGTCCCTGTTCGTGGATGGCAACTAACAACTAACATCATGTTCATTTTTTTCTGTTCGTGCCCATCTCTACTCCTGAGATGCTTAAAACATACAGACATTTAAAATTAATGCTGCCACTCTACTCAGCATTTGGTATTGGAGGCAATTGCTCAGTCATGTCTGAAGCCTTCCTCCAGAGAGCCTTCTTCTGATAAAAGAGGCTGTACAGTGTAGGAGGATACTACAAGCTAGCATAGCATCTGAACCAGTCAAGGGGGAACAGAGTGTAGAAACAGCTACTTCCTGTTGAGTCCTTCTCCCTTTTTGATGTCCCTGCTCTTGAACTACTTAGCTGGTTCCTAGGTCCTTCTTCGTCCAAAGCATTGAGGCTTGTATTATCATGTGAAGCTGTCTGATTCAAGGTCAACGTTGTCTACTTTGCCTTGCAGTAGCTCTCCAGTGGAAGATGTTTCATATCACCTGGTACTTGATCCTTTTAACTGGAGAAAGTAATGTATTGAACCTGAAATCGTCTGTAAATAATGCAGCTGCTCTGCCAGTGACCACAGTCTTTTCACCAATCTCTTTTCTCCTGGGAGGGTGATATCAGTCTAGAATGTTTACTTTGTGATTCGATGATTTAAATAAGAACAGTAGCCCAGCCACAAATGCAAACTATTTCCTGAGGGCATAGAGCATTTATCAGTCATAACACTTAAATATTTTTTCAGCTTAATGACGCCATGTAAGATCGCACCAATTAATACATTCTAAAGGCGGAACAGTATGTGAAAACAGAAATGCAGGGCTATGATGCTGGGTAACTGCAGCTGCCGTAGGTGAAGTTGTTGTGATTAGGAAGCAATGAATGAGGAAGCATATTCAGATTTATTCAGAATTCTAGAGAGGATGAGCCTGTGTTGTCTGTTGAAGAACGAAATGCTGCTATGGGTGGGGGTGGGGGGAGGAGAAGGAATTCATTGAAGTCACAGTTTGCAAAATATCAGAGACAGATATAAAAACAAAAACCACATCTTTACAGCTGATCATTTCAGGAAACAAAATTGCTAAGTGAAACAGATGTCTTTTCCTTTCTCAGCTTGGCTGACATAAATCGCAGATGCCCATTAGCCAAAAACAGCGTGTGAACAGTTTACACTTAAAACAGAAAATGAGAACTTCACTGTTATATGTGGAATTTATTTTTGTTGTCTTTTTCTTTTAGTGAAGTACCAGAAAGTAGTTACTTTTTTATCTGGGGCAGTTTCCGGAAGTTTTATAGTAAAGTGTAAACTAATTCATTGTCATCAGAAGTCTGCGCAACTTGCCGTTATCAAGTGTGGGCCAAACTACACGTTACGTTTTTGGGTGAGTTGGGTCGGGGTTCCTCTGACCCCACTTGCTTTCCCTGCATCAGAAGGGAGTCCTTTTCAGCTCAGAATTGTGGAATGAGGAAGTCCTTTCCCCCCTGCTGTTTTAGGAGCTGAAATGGCCCCAGCAAGAACTTATTTATGTGACTTCAGACCAGCACATGGAGTTTTCCAAACATGTGTCACTCCAAAGTTATGTAAATAACTCCCTCACATTTCAGCTTCTGAAAATGGTGTGGAAGGGAGGCAGGAGCCCCTTCTCCCATGCCACAGTCCCACAATGTAAAGGGCCCCCTCTGATCTTTAAAATGTTCTATGCTGCTGTTGTGTGACTTCAGGGAAAGCAAATTGGTCGCAGGATCCAACTTGCCAAGAAAATGGTGTATAGTTTGCCCTGGTTTATTTATTTATTTATTTCAGTTAGTTCCCTTGCCCCAAGAGGTCTTCCAGAGACTTTGTGACTTCAGTAAGGAATGGGAAGTTCATAACAAGATACCTCGCTAGTGTCTGTTCTCCTAAGATTTTCCAAATGGGGAGACCTCCCTAGACCTTCTCTAGACGCATTACATGCTCCAAATTAACCTCAGAGTGCACCACAATGTCTTCAAGACTTTCTGAACTAAAAAGATGGATTGCGGTAGTGGTCCTCAGCCCAAGAGTCCATACCCTCACATTTGTTGTGGAGTCCCATTTGCTGAGTTGCAAACTTTTATAGAACCGACATTGTTTTTGCTGTTCTTAGAAGAGCCTGTTCTACTAGTATACCTTCGTAGAGACTGAGGGCACCATGCTTCCTGCTTCTCTTTGCATGCATACTGAGAGGAGCAGCAACCATGATAACTCAACAGTGAAGAAGATTCCTCTATGGCTCTGACCCTTGTTCATCACAAGCCATCTCCCAGTGCTTGGCTCCCCCCACCCCACCCCTGGGCCTGGCATTCCTGATCTTCTACCCACAGTCCTGGACTTGCTGCTGGTGATGTCATCATTCTCTGTTTCTTTCTGGTCACGTGGCTTTGACATCATAAGATATTAGCCCACTGATTCTTAGATTTGAAAAGGCTGGAGACCATTTGTCTTGTATACTGATTTTGGCTAGCTACCAAAACAGTTCCTCTTCATGTTTCAGTATTAAATGCAAGCAAGATGCTTTTAATGTTATTATAGCTAAAGTCAAAAGTATTTAATTTGTGCTTAATGTTTATGCTTTCCCCATTACTTTAAGGTTAAAAAAGAAAGAAAGAAAGAAAAGACATTTCTTACAATCTGCATATTATTTAAGTTCCAAGATTCCCAGTTCAAAATTTGGAGTTTCCTAGCACTTTTTGTGACCATTATCTGAAGCCTTGAAAATGTTACCCTTTGGGGGCTTTTGTACAGCTCTGACACAACTGTGATTACTATCAAGTTTTTGGAACAAAACAGAAGACATTTGGGAGCCAATCCCAAATGGGGGGAAATTTGCCTATTGCTGGTTTTCAAGGCAAAAGCTAGAAAACAAGAAGCCAGTTAAGCTTGCACAGCAAAAGGAAGAGACAGGTAGCAGCTTCTTCTGTTTTTTAATTGATATCATGTACATTCCTCGAAGCACCAAGAACATAGAATGCCTGTACAATTTGTGACCATCAACCCAAATGCAGCCTACCAGACGTGTGTGTATATTTCTGTGTGGTCAAGGAAATCTGAAGCCTTGACATACATCTGTCTGAATATCTTTTGTTTTTCAACAGAAACCTTCAGCTGTTAGGTGATGGCATTCAGGAATTTTTTGAGGGACACTGAAAACTCAGATAGCATTGAAAAACAGTTTATTTAGAGAGTTTCATACACTACATCAAAGCAAGGGGAATTAGCTCTGTTGATGCAAGAAAGGTTATAAGCACTAAGATTCTGAGCAAGTTTTTCACTCTAATGGAAAGTAGGAAAGGAGAAAATGTGGTACAGATAAAGATGTGTGTGTGTGTGTGTGTGTGTGTGTGTGTGTGTGTGTGTGTGTGTGTGTGTGTGTGTGTGTGTGTGTGACAGACAGACAGCATGCACTCCCCATCTTGGGATCCACTGGAGAGTCACTGAATATGGTTGACAGAATATGTTCTTTTTTGTTTTTTGAATATATGTATATTCTACGCTTTGATTCCCCACTCCTCCACTTGTAGCCAGTCACAGCTTCTAGGAGCTCTCTCAGCCCCACCCACCTCACAGGGCTTTTTGTTGTGAGGATAATAATGACATAATTTGTAAACTGCTCTGAGTGGGTGTTAAGTGATCCTGAAGGGCGGTATATAAATCAAACATTGTTGTTGTTGTTGTTATTATTTGCAAAAAAAATATTGAAGATGGTTTCCAGAAAGTTGATGTATGATAAATCTAGTTAAAAACAATATATACAGAACTATAAAAGCAGAATAAGCAGCATGCAAAGAAGAATAGTCACATAGAAACTGTATCAAAAGCATGGATTGGCATAAAATAGTGTAAAAATCAGCATGATAGAAGAGCAGTAGCAGTTGTAATGCAAGTGGTAGAAGGCTATAAAAAAAAAAACCAGCCCACCAGCTACAGCACTGCATTTACAAATTCCTGGCAAAACAGCAAAATGTTTGGCTTGGCACGGGAAAGTTAATATGCCTGGCACAAGGTAGAATGTTGGGGGAGGCCATTCACAGAATCCAAGTTTTGAAACATTAATAGTGCAATCCTAAGCAGAGTTACTCCAGTCTAAGCCTATTGAAATCAATGAGCTTAGACTGGAGTAACTCTGCTGAGGATTGTGCTCTAAGTATTGGCACCTGCCTTCGGGATTAGCAGTGATGAACAAAAGACAAATGTGTTCCTTACACTTTGGAAGTGCAGCTAATGAGCCCTTCTGAAGCAGGTAGACAGTGCCCACCTGTACTTCATTCATATTTTTCTTAGCAGGCCTCCAGCTCTTCCACAGAAGTGTCCGACAAAATATGTTTTGATGGTGCTGGTTTCTAACATTTGATACACTCCTTGATTCCAAGCCTTCGTGGAAGCTGCAGGTCTGCCAAGCTAACTGTATATCCTTAGAGAAGAGGGTGATGTGTTTGGCATTAATGGCACAGAGAGAATCATCCTCTATTAGGTGTATGCTTCAGCAGTCTCCTGGAGGGCAAGCAAAGCTATTGCCTGCCAGTTCATGTCAAAGCCCCCCAGTATATTCCAGACAGATTTCACATACCATGTCGGCAAAGGGCAGCTTCTGATGAATGAGCAGATTAGAATATGTTGTGGCTATAAACCCATGGAAGTAGGGTTGCTAGCTCCTGGATCGGAAATTCCTGGAGATTTGGGGGGGGGGGGTGCAGCCTGGAGAAGGCATGGTTTGGGGAAGGGGGGGGACCTCAGCTGGGTATAACGCCATAGAGACCATCTTCTAGGGCAGTCATTTTCTCCAGGAGAAATGATCTATGTTGCCAGAAGATCAGTTGTAATTCTGGGAGATCTCCAGCCACCACCTGGAGACCAGCAACCCTACATGGATTGGATTTGGGGTTCCTTGATTAAAGAACTGAATACTGTTTCTGGGTGAGACCATTTCCTCCCAGAATCTTTTCAGATTCTTCCTATTCACTTGTCCTTAGCCTGATAGAATCAGGTAGTGGCTTACTTCCACCTTTCAGTCTATGTCTTTTATTCATTCTGACCTAGATGTGTTTGCGGGACCAGCCTAAGTGGCCGGGATTCTCTGAGCAGGAAAAGACCACGCTGACACTTCTCTGGAGAAAAATAGGCCACAACTTTATTGGTTACAGAATCAGGGAGCTATGGCTGCATAGGGGCACAGATCCCAACATTGGCTGACCCACCTGCCAGCCAATGACCTCTCACCCCTACAGCCCGCCTGCTGCAGGGGGAAACCACGGGATGATGGTTGAGGGAGCCACACTGGGCGGTAGCCTCTGTGTGGCTCCCCCGTCACCTGGACACAGGCCTGCTCTGTCATCTTCCCGAGCTGGGCTTACCACTGCCAAGCCTGATCCAAGATCCCTTATGGGGATCCCCATCTATGGGGAAACAGAGCCCGCAGGCCCTGTTTTCCCCCAAGGGATTGGTGCCCAACACCCAAACCGCCAACCCCAAGTTGTGACAAAATTAACTCAGTCAAAAGTGTAACCTTCAACAACGCTTCAAATATGTGTATAACATAGGAATACATGATAGTCAAAAAACAGTCCTCTGATCTAACCTAACACATATTACCTAACTTGTCCCCAAAATCCCAACATTAAGCCCCCAAACCTGAATCAAGCGGAGGGTGGGTGGAGATCGCTGTTCCGGAGCCGACTGAGGCTACAGAGGCCAGCCCAGGAACTTATGGAGGGAGGGAGGACCTGAGATAAAACCTCCTCTCTCAGGTCAGCCAACGGCTCCCTCCCTTTCAAGTCCCCTGCCGGCTGCACTGATTGGCTGACTGGGAGCATTCAAACCACGCCACCCAGCCTTATCCCGGGACATATGGTTGGGCTGGGCTGGCCGAAAACGCCATCCTGCCACTTTCCCCCAGCCGGGCGGGCCTGCAAACGTCAGCCCAGGTAAGTTCAGGGCCGGGGGCTAACTTTCTTTTAATGCAAAACATGGGGGAAAGTAGATGTCAAACACTGAGATGAAGCTGTCAGGGACATGCACCAAAATTATGAAACTCGCTTTCCAGAAATATTCATTTTTCACCTTTTATCACTAACTTCCACCAGCAGGTAAAGACTTTTTGTGTGGTTTTGTTTTGTCTGATATTCCCTCAGTGACCTTTCCTCCCCATCTTAGATTTTAATGGCTGTTTCTGTGTTTTTCCATATGTATTTTAATTTTGGTTTTAGGATCTGTTTTTATAATGCTTAATGGCCATTATAAAAATGGCCTGATTTGGACAGAAAAGTGGTGTGTGTGTGTGTATGTATATATATATATATATATATATATATATATATATACACACACACACCACTTTTCTGTATATATATATATATATATATATATATATATAATAAATGAATGAAATGGAGGCAATATACCATTTGCTTACCAGACTTAAGGCTCAATAATCCCAGGCTATCCAACAGATTCCTGAACATTTGGCTTAGCAGCAAGTCACAAATTGTGAGAGCTTTATGTCAATCTACACTTGTTTTTAAGATGGTAGCTAGAAATTGTGGCATTTTAATTACGTCACTTCTGCTAAATAATATTTCTTATATTAAAACCTTTCCCCCCATCCAGTTTAATATGCTTATTGCCAAATAATCTGGCTTTATGATGCTCATTTAATGGAAGATAATGAGTAACTAAGTTATTTGTATCACGCAACCATCTGGTAGCCTACTGGCTAAAATGAATAATTTAACAAGGAACCCTGATGAATTCATATTGGTTAATATTTCTTTAATTGTGCAGGAATGATTCCATGAGAAAATGTGTAAGACAGAAGAGTTCTCCTTCTCTGGAAACAATTGGCCAAAGTCTGACAGTTCATTCTAAAACAATTGCTGGATCAAATTTTGTTATTAAAAATTGTTTTTAATATGGTTTTTGATATGAAAATTTTCTTTTTTAAATCCTAAACTTATTATCCGAGAGGGAAGTTGGCACGGCATATCCCAATCTCATCAGATCTCGGAAGCTAAGCAGGGTCAGTACTTAGATGGGCGACCACCAAGGAAGTCTCTGCAGAGGAAGGCACGGGCAAACTACTTCTGCTTCTCACTTGCCTTGGCAGCCCCTTGCCTTGGCAGCCCCTTTGCGTCTTAATGGCATACACGCGCGCACACACAAACACACAGACTTTGTCATTGAATGACCCTGAGTCCCTGTAATGTGGAAGAGAGAGAGAGAGATCTTTCTACTTTCTTCGCCCTGACCATAATTGTATGTGTCTCTGTTAAATTTCTTCTAAGCCATCTCTTTTTCTCTAAACTAAAAAGCTCCAAACACTTTAGCCTCTTCTCTCAGGGAAGGTGTTTGAACTCCTCAATCATTTTGGCTGCCTTTTCCAACCCTTCGATACTTTTTTTATGATGGGAAAACCAAAATCTGAGCATAATATTCCCAATGCACTCACGCCTACAGAGCAAAACCTATTATAAAGCTGTTTCATTTACCCCTTTTTATCTTAGGTGTAATTTAAAAAAAAATAAAATGGGGGAAGGGGCTGGGCAGTGGCTCCACAGCAAGACTGGTCCAGCTGGGAGTCAATGTGGCTGTGCGGAAAGTGACACGGCACCTAAGGAAGGAAGCCACCTCCCAACTATGTCAGAGATGCAGAAACAATCTAAATGGCTGAGGAATTGAGCCCTAGTAGGAGCTGTGAGAGGCTAACAGAGATACCATCTACAATTCTTCTAGAAGGAATCCTTGATATGAAAGCTTCCTAGGACATCACAGGACAGGAACCTAACAAAAACAGTCAGCTGGTGGTTGCCACTTCATCCAGTTCCCCCTCATTCATTGCTCATATGTAAGAAATGGTGATACTGTAAACACATCCCCATGAGAACCAGTGCTACCTGTACTGCTGTTTCATCTAGCACTCTGTTTTGAGGAAGACAACCAGGGTTTTATTGTATAATACTGGCAGTCTTCTTCTCAGTTCTATTATTAATAATTTCTAGCAAAGAATTTGCATTTTGGACCAGTTTCATACACCGAGTAGAAGCTTTCATTGCAACCCCAGGTTGTCATTCCTAACTTGTTATCGCTATTTCAGACTTCATCAGGGGTCCTTGTAGTGTGCAGACTCTCTTTCCATGCTCGTGCCGTAGCAACTGGCATATTTCTAGTTTCTGAGCTTTGATTACACAGTCTTTATGGGATGACATATCCTTCTGATGTATGCACACTATAGTGGACAATGGACGGGAACATAAAATACCTCTGTAGGGTGAGCACAATGAACTGTGTGCTGTTCTTGGTGGAGATGTGCTAGGGGAAAGAGGATGCTTCCACCCTGATATGTATACACACTGGAATATGTCCATCTCCCTTTGTACTTTTTTTCCTCTCCAAAGTTAAGATTGCTAAAAAGAGAGATGAAGACTTGGCTGAGCCAGGAGAAGCAATGCACCTCCTGCTGTCAGCATAAGTTGGTTTCCAAAGAAGAACAGTTGACTTCCTATTTTGAAAGATGCACCAGTTCTAGTGAACATGGGGGAAAATAGGATTAGATCAGGACTCTAGGCATTACCTGTTTTCTTGCTACGATAGCAGCATCCTTTTGTAGAACAGGTCCTATGAAGTATTATTACAAAGTACACACATACACTGCGTTTTTCCTCCAGCCTCACAGTGTCTATGCTTCCATATTCCACTTTTCTGCCTTTGCGGTTCCCAGTGGATGATGCTTCATGCCTCATCCACTCTGTCCATATATGTGCAATAAAGTCAATTCACACTAAAGATGCCCATGGGTTTATTTGCCAGTTATTGCTCAAGCTGCAAGCGAACGAATCTAGGAAAATGTATATAAATATATCTGATTCGCAAGTTACACAGACAAATCTGTGGATACTCAAATCCAGCTACTGGAGCCAGGGACAGACAAGACAAATTTTCTCTGGAAAAACAGAGAAAGCCCCAAGTTTGCAGAAAAATCTGAAATCTTTATAAAAAGTACATTGGGAGTTAAAATCCTCCACAATTAAAGAAGCAGCACCTGTAGCTTTAAGAAATGGATAAACTTAGTAGCCGTTGTTAGGCAACCACAACAGTATTTTCAGTCTTTAAGCCTTGGTTTCTGTCACTGATAGGCAGGAAGAGAGGGCAGGGCCCTTTCCAGGGCTGATTTGGGCTTTAAGGGAGGAGTCATCAGTGTCAGGCCCAGTAGTAACCACAGGGCAACTTGCTACCACACAACTTGCATGACTCACCCAGGACTGGCTGCTTGCCATTGTTCCACAGCAGCCATTCCACGAAAACCATTGATGTGTAGTGGTTAGAGTTTCAGATTAGGATCTGGGAAAACCCAGATTTGAATCTCCATTCTGCTGTGGAATCTCACAGGGTGACTTTGAACCAGTTACACATTCTCAGCCTAACCTACCTCACATGATTGTTGTGAGAACAGAGTAGAGGAGAATGATGTAGGCTGCTTTAAGTCCCCATTGTAGAGAAAGGTAATGTACGTATAACTGAAGTAAATAAATATAGCTGAAGATGCTGATAAAAGGTTAGTTGGTGGCACGGAGCAAAGGAAGCCGGGAAAGACTATTGGGGGGGGCATGTTCAGGGAAAATAAAGTGGAAATAGTGGGGGGGAAGAGAAATAAGATGACCCCCACCCCATGCAAGACCTTATAGGTCTCCTACTTGTTAAAATACCTAATTTGAAACTTGCCCTATCTGCGGATTCTTATATACAGAGACTGGGGCCAGGAACAGACAAGAGATTATTCTACAAACCTAAGAAATGCCCCCAGGTTTACAGAAAAATCCTAAATCTTAAAGAAAATTACCCCGGGGGTTTAACTCCCTCCCCAAATAATAGAATCGGCACCCATACCTTTAAGAAATGGCCACTGGATGTTTACTGGTCATTGTGGGGGTTGCTAGGCAATCACAACAATATTTTGAACCTTCAAACTTTAGTTTCAGCCAGTAAAAGGGAAGGGGCAGGGCCATTTCCTGGGCCAGTTCACTCTGCTATCTTCCCTCCTGCCCTGGGGAGAGGACAGATTGGGGCCCGTTCCAGCAGCAACCACTGGGCAACTTGTTCCCATGTCATTTGAGCAACTTGGTCAGGTATAGCAGTGGCTATAATCTGATGTCAGATAACTTGCCTGGGCCTAGTGGCATGGGCAGTCTCCACAAAACTTACACAACTTGGCCAGGCCTAGCATTGGCTACCAACTAAGAGCCAAGCTACAAGTGACTAATGACATTGCCTGGCAAGTGAACAGACTCACATGTATTCCTCCCTGTTCACTTGCCATTCACTTGCTCTCCACTTGATCATTCGTCACTTGTAGCTTGGCTTTAACCTGGAAGACTAACTACCTTATAATTTTTGCATTTGGGCCATTCTTTTTCCCAGGGAGAGGCAGCCAGAGGGAGGAAAGAGGGGGAAGCTGAGAGCCAGTGTAGTATTGTTGTTAGTGTATTGAACTCGAATCTGGGATACCCAGGTTCAAATCTCTACTTTGCCATGGAAACTTCCTTGGTGACTTCGGCCACTCACTCTCCCTTAGCCTAATCTAACTCAGAGGGTTGTTAAGAGGATAAAATGGAGGAGAGAAGAATGATGTAAGCTCCCATTCAGAGGAAAGTGTGGTATAAATGAAGTGAATAAATAATAAATAAAGTTGATGACTTGGGGAGGAGTGGAATTTTTAAAAGGTTGGTTGGTGAGTAGACATGGGCACGAACCAAAAAAATTTAATGAACCAGCAGTTCGTGGTTCAGTGCCGATGATGAACCCGAACCAGCAAACCGAAACAAACATTTCCCGCTGATGAACCAGTTCGAGGTTTGTGGTTCGTGGGCATCAGAACGTCCCTCCTTGGACTCAGGGCCAAGCTACACATGACGAATGACACTTGAATGGCAAGTGTATTTCTCCCTGTTCACTTGCCCTCCACTCAATCCACTTGCCGTTCAGGTGTCATTCGTCATGTGTAGCTTGGCCTTTAGAGAGCTCATATTCCCAGGGAATGTTTAGCAGGCTCTCCTCCAGCCAGCCCCCAAGTTTGGTCAAGATTGCAATAGGGATCTTGGAGTTATACCCTCTCCAATCTGAGGCCTCCAGGAAACTCCCATTCGATACAATTAGAGCCACCAGTTGATGTTGGCCCAGTATACAAGGGGTTGGCCATCAGAACTGCCTATCAGGGTTTGTAGGGATGAGATTGGAGTGCCCATGGCTACAGAACACCCCCTCCCCCTCCCTCCCCCCAGGTACTTCTCCCATGTAACCAATTGTAACCAATTTGCAGCTCCATGGTTGGAAGACCTGCAGATCAAGGTAAGCTGGGCTTCGATTCGGGTTTCCAGGGCGACAGAAGGAGTGCAGACAGAGTTCAGGCATTCCCCCAGCTCCGTTTCCAAGGGAATTGATTGATGGTGCCTGACTGTCTGGCTTCATGAACCATGGGTAAATGCAACAAACTGGGCTTCTAACGAACGCTGATTCATTGGCCATGGACCCTCATGAACCGCCAGTTCGCGAACAGACGATCAGACGGTTAGTGGGTTTTTTTTGTTTGTAATGCGGTTCGTGCCCATGTCTATTGGTGAGTGAGAAGAGAGCAGAAGTAGGGAAAAGGAAAGGAAAATGGAGGGTTCCAGGAGCATAGGAAGTAAAAATAGTGTGAGGAAGGAGATACAGGGGGAAATGAAGTGACTCCTGCAAGACCTTTTGGGATCCCTGATTGTAGGAGAATAATTGTGTGTGTGTGTGTGTGTGGGGGGGTTATTGTAACTGAGATGCAGCAGTACATATTGTATTGCTATTCATTTCAAAGCACACCAGATAACTGTGCATATAAAAACTAGTGGGGACTTCACTCTCCACATCCAGTTCTTATCCCTCTATTACTACACCTGGTGTGTACCTCAGAGTAGTTATGACGTCTCTTCAGTTTGTCTTATTGTTGGGTCTATTTGCTAGGAATCTATTCTTTTTGCTATTTTGATAACTTGCCAATGACCTGAACACAGATAAATATTTAAGAAATGGCATGTCAATTGGGTATAAGCGCAAAGAAAAACTGGGACAGAGATTCAATTACTGCAATAATTGGACATGCAAAATGACAATACCATGGTCTAGGAGCACTTACAATTTAAATAATAGGTTAGTGGAGCAAAAATAAATTAGATTTCAACACCAGACAGTTTTAAGTAGGGGTATACTCTGGGAAAATATGTGCTACAAAGTTAGATCCAAGATTCAGGAAGGATGCCTTTAGTATTATTCCTAACTAGTAACAAAGCCCATTGTGGGGGAGGGGGGACAGTGGGTACTAGAAAGGGAAGGTTGGGCAATGGGCATTACCGCCTCCTTCATAACTGATCCCAGCCGAGTGAAGGGGAGGTGGGCATTGCCACGTGTTCCACACCTGATTCCGGCAGGGTGAATGGAGGAGGGCATTGCCACCTGCTCCACTCCTGATCCCAGCTGGGTGAAGTCAGGGGACAGGCATTGCAACCTACTCCACTCCTGATCCCAGCCGAGTGAAGGGGAGGCGGGCATTGCCACGTGTTCCACACCTGATTCCAGCAGGGTGAATGGAGGAGGGCATTGCCACCTGCTCCACTCCTGATCCCAGCTGGGTGAAGTCAGGGGGCAGGCATTGCAACCTACTCCACTCCTGATCCCAGCCAGGTGAAGGGGGGTGGGCATTGCCACCTGCCCCATTCCTGATCCCAGCTGGGTGAATGGGGGTGGCCACTAACACCTGCGTCACTCCTGATCCTAGCTTGGTGAAGGTGGGAGGTGGGCATTGCCACCTTCTCCATGCCTGCTCCCAGCTGGGTGAAGGCAGGGGTGGGCATTACCACCTGATCCACTCCTGATCTCAACTGGATGAATGTGGGCAGTGGATGTAGCCACCTGCTCTGCTCTTGACCCCACCTGGGTGAAGATGGGGGGCAGGCATTGCCACCTGCTCTGAACTTGATCCAGGCCTGAGCTTTTTGCCATAACACGCTCCCAGAGGGATGGACTGCCTCTTCTGGGCTTCCCTTTATGATAGCACCCTCTGGAGGCACACCAGGGTAGGAAGTGAGTTGTCTGGAACATGGTTAGCCTTATATATAGTAGGATTTAAAGTTAGGATAATACCAGTTCATGATTCAAATCCATGTTTGTTTCTTTGTGGGGAGGGGGAATCCAGAATGCTGGGATAATTATGTTTAATATATACCATTTTTACTGAAAACTCTGCATTTGCCAACCTTCCTTGTTGTGGTCTATTTTCTCCTTTCCCAAATTAAGGAAGACATATTTTGCAGAAAACCACCCCACTCCCCCATTACTGCAATATTTGAAAATAGTTTGAATTTTTGAAAAATAAAGCACAGGTGTGTTTGATTGCATGTGATGAACCAGCCATCCAATTGCTATGAGATACATGTCTTCATGTTGGGCATCCACTGCAGGGGTGCCTTAATTGTTACTATTTCAGGAGTTACTGGCGTGTGGGATCTCTCATTACTCCTTTCCAGGTCTCACCTAGAGGTTGGGAATAGGGGTGAAGGATCCAGGTCCAGGATTTGGGAGGAAAGCTGGATTTTTGCCAATATGGCTAAATCCAGCTTTCCTGAATCAAATCAGAGAATCCCAGATCCAATCTCAGATCCCAGATCCAGACCCCCGAATAAATCTGGGCTGATCTGGCTTTATCCAGGAACATTGTGTCAGCCTGAGGCTGGCTCCTTCCTTCCATTTTTTTCCAAGAGGGAATGATGAAGGGGAGAATGGGGCAGAGGGAGGAGGTAGAAGGAGGGAGGCAGGGAAGGGGGATTGAGTGTTCAGTCTGTTCAGAAGCTGTCCTTTCTGCCTGGCTCCTGTGAATAACACTGGTTCAGCTGGGTTAAGTTTCAACAGTGTCCCTTGCTTCAGTATGGTTTGGCCGGGCATTGCTGTTTTGACATAATTCTCTGGTTTGATATTGGTCATTGGTCCTCTTGCTTCACTTTGGTTCTGGGAGGATTCCACTGGGTTGAACTTCATTTGGGAGTGTGCCTCTGGCTAGTGGCAGACTTGCTCCTATATATTTCTGCCCGGGAGCCAGCTTCAAATCTTTTCTGCCATAGGAAACAATGGAGAGTGGCTGGGCAGCTTGCTCATGGGCTTTCTGTGTGTTAAGCTTGAGTTTTGGAGCGCGCCTTATCCATGGCAGCCTTGCCCCTCCGTGTTTTGGCCTGAGAGCCAGCTTTGACTTCTTTCCTGCCACAGGACACAATGGCGAGTGGCTGCGGGCAGCTTGCTTGGGGGCACTTGGGTAGCTGTGGGGCTTTAGTTTGGCTCTGTTGGGATTTCAGTAGGTTGAGATTACATTTGGAAGTGTGCCTTGGCCATGGCAGCCTTGCCCTAGTGTGTTTCTGCATTGGGGTCAGCTTTGACTTTTTCCAATAGGAAACAATGGAGAGTTGCTGGGGGCATCTTTTTCAGGGGCCCACAGAATTGGACGCCATTGTCCAATCTTCTGGAAACTTGGGGAATCTTTAGAGGACCATCAGGAAATGTTCTTTGAGAATTTTGGTGGAGTTTCCTTGAAAAATTATCCCACCAGCCCCTACCAGATAGGTTCCCCCACAGAAAATAATGGCCGAATAAATCTAGGATTCTTTAATCTTGCTGAATCGGATTAAAGAATTTTACACGGATTTCAGGGAACTTGAATTTTTGTTTGTTTGTTTCCCTGAAATCTGGATCCTGATTTCCTGGATTTTTTTGGGGGGGGGGCGAACACCCCTAGTTGGCAACCCTAAACACATCCTAGGGCCTTTTCCTGCACTGAACTCTGGTCTGGCCTACAGTGAAGCTCTCTGAGCCTTCTTCACTTTTTATGCTGATTTAGCCTTCTGAGTGATGCTAGCCAGGTCTAATGCCTTAGCAACACCTGGTGCTCATACTACTCTCCCTTGAAAGACTGAGAATAACAACCAAAAAGATAGCTCTGTTAACAGCAATAGGCTGAATAAAGGCAATTGGTGAAACATTCCAAGGCCACCTGACAATGGCCCCCTGACAATACCACTCTGAGAGCCAAGCTACACATGACGAATGACACTTGAACGGCAAGTGGATTGAGTGGAGGGCAAGTGAACAGGGAGAAATACACTTGCTGTTCAAGTGCCATTCGTCATGTGTAGCTTGGCCCTAAGTCTTGAGATTCTTGGGCATTTCCACTATAGGGGATGACAATATTTGCAAAACATGCTCCCTATTTAGATTCACACAGTAGAAAGAGTGCAGCATTGTTTGGAAGAGATGAGGGCAAGCGAGAAAGGAATGCATCCACATGGCTTGGACAATCAAAGTGACTCTCTCTTGCTCCACTCCCACATCATCGACTAGTATGGTTGGCACCCAGCTGCTACATGGAGGGAGGCTGGTGGGGGACACGAGGTGCCATCACATCAATAGCATGCTATCATTTCCACGTTGCAACTGGAACTGACATCATACCACTCTAGAAGATTCTAGAAATGATATCAGACTATTGACACAATGACTTTTTTCTTCATTCCCCTTCCCCACTGCGGCCTACCAAGAAGTGGTGAAGATTTAGGGTTGCTGGTGGGACATCTAGCAGGAGACACGGCAACCCTATTGACCAGATAGGACAAAATGTAGATGGGGGCATCCAGGTATGCAGTCTGGATGGACAATATCTGCATCTATCTATTACATTTTTCTCCTTAAGCTTTTCTCCTTAAGAAGCTTTGGGCTCCATACGTGGTACTGTCCAGCCCATCAGTTAAGATCTTCCTCACTAGCCCTTTCTCTGTGCCCCTCTCATGCAAAGTTGAAGCATCTGGCAAGTGGAGACAGGGCTTTTACAGTGTTGGCAACTGATCTATGAAATGCCCTTACCCTTGAAGTTGACCTTGTGCTTACCCTACTCTCTTTTAGGCACCAGAGCAAAACTTAAAAAAAAAAAACATAAGCTTTTAATAAGAGCTTTTATCTATTTAAAATTGCTTTTACCATCTGCTTCTAGCCTGAGGACTGCTGTACAAGGATCAATTTAGACTGCTAAATGGTTTATTCTGCTGTTGTGTTCTGGATGGGTTTTTAATGGTTTGTTAATTTAAATGATTTTATGCTATTTTGATAATTTTATCATATTTTACTTTGTGAGCTGCCTCAAGTGGGTACCATATACATTTCCCAAACAAACAAATGAATAAATAAGATCATCTCCTCCTTTATTCTTTATTTACAACAACCATGAGACAGAGGTTACACTGAGAGTGATAACCTAAGGTGAAGGATAGGTGTATTGGGGGCAACTAGCTATGGTGACTAATGACAGTGAACCTCTAGATGCCAGTGCCAGGTGGCAATATCAGAGGAAGGCCTCAGCCTCTGTGGCCTGTTTTTGGCCTTCTGGTTGGCCACCTTGTTAGACAGGATGCTGGACTAGTTGGACTAATTGATCGAGCAGGGTACTTGTTATGTTCTTAAGGTTACCCATTGATCTTACATGGCTGAGTAGAAGTTTGAGCCTGGATCTTCCCAAAACTAGTCCGATAACTCCACCAATTCAGCACATTGGCTCTGGAGCCTCCAGCCTCCAGATGCATATGTTGTCCATCTTTTTCTCTTTTGTAATTAAAAAAAAAATCAAGAAGGGGTACAGAAAAAAAGGGGAAAGGAACAAAATATTTAAATTTACAAAAAAGGGGGGGAAGCTATAGATACACATTACCAGAATTATTACAAGGATTATTATAGTGCAGCAATTATATAACATTTTCCAGGTATATTAAACTATATAATCAAATTAAATTAAAATGAAAAAAATATTTATCATCATTATTATGAGTTACGTTATTACTACTGGTTTGAAAAAAGAACAAATATTTTAAAATAATGTCGTATTTATAAGTAATTATATATAAATAATTTTATCATATAAAGTTTATTAGTACTAACTACACTATACTAATCAATTATATGACATATATCTGTTTAATTGATTCTATATCGTTAATTTAAAACAATTACTATTTCCATAATTCCATACAAATCAAAACTCAGAATTAAACTGTACCACTTATATATCCCATTTTTATTTATAATAAGAATAGTACATTTCCCATTTCTATTCAAAATTTTTGATAGGTCTTTTGTTTATATAGTTTGTTTATATAGTTTGGCCATCACCACATATTCAGCCATTTTATCTTCCCAATTTTCGTTAATTGTACATTCTTCCACATTCCATTTGATTGCCATTATTACTCTAACAGCCATCAACATGTATCTAAACAATTCATATAGTGTCATTTCAATATTATGTCAGAATTCCCAGCAGCATAGTCTCAGGTTTCATAGAAAAGTCAGTATTTTAAATTTTCTGTATCTCAGCATGTATATCTTTCCATTTTTTTTATAAGTCCACCACATGTGATAAAAAGTACCTTCTACCTCTTTATACTTACAACAAAACCCTATATATTTCTTGTCCATTTTTTGATATCTTTTGTGGTAATATATCATTGATAAAATATTTTACACCAATTTTCTCTTAATGATTGACTCGGTGAATTTTATATTTTTCATCGATATATTTTCCCATTTTTGAAATGTTGTCCAAGATGTTGTTCATCATGAGAGGCCATTTGTCTCAACAGTGGTGGACAATCCCCCCCCCCCCATTTTAATCCCTGCCAGGGCTCTTTGCTCCAGTGGGAGTAAAGGGAAGGGCAGCAAGTGATGTCAAGTCATCAGTTATGGCTGTACTAAGGAGTGATGCTGAGACACTCTAGGAATTCTCCAAATCTGTATGGAACCATACAGAATGGAACCATAGAATGGAACCATGAGGTCATAAAGGAGGACTCTGCCGGAGGTTCTGTTGCAGTTCATGTTGGGAGGCAGTGCGCATGATGGATTTTGCTGGCTGGCCCCTAAAGCTCTTGATCAGCTCTAAATATGATACCTCCTGAAAAATGAGCCTGTTCAGTGTCGTAGTTAGAATGTAGGCTTAGGGTCTGGAAAAACTAGATTCAAATCCCCACTGTGTCATAAAGCTCCCTGGATAGCTTTGGGTCAGACTGGAAGGCAACCGGGCCTGCTCCTGGCAGGGCACAATGTCATCACTTCCTGAAGTGAGGTTGTTGCACCAACCATGGGTGTGCTCCCACACTTCAATGGGGCCAATTTTGGCCCCAACTGGGCCAGAATTAGCCCCACACGAAGTGTGTGTGGGGGAGAACACACCCATAGATGACGTGAAGATGTCACTTCCTGGAAGTAACATCATCATGCAAGCACCAAGAGCATGTGTGTATGAAAACAGCCACACAGAAGGCACAAGATAAATTCCAGGTCCCCCATCCCACCAGGAGGGTATAGGAAGCTTGCAATCCTAGTGCAGCTCCTTGAAGCAAGGGTGAGATTAAAACATATTAAATAAATAAAATAGTCGTCAACTGGGCTGTAGTGGATGTTGGTATTAGAGCAAAGACAGCAATCACTTTGTGATTTAGATCTATTTTATTATTATAGTCTATACACTTATGTCCTACTTCTCTTTAAAGAAGAACTGGATAATGATCGATATCTCTGTGGGCTAATATAATCGAAAGGAACAATAATGTTACCATTATTCAAGCAAATGGGTGGTACAGCTTTTACTATTCCATTTCTGTTCTTAATTAAAGTAAAATAAAACCCTGAGTAATGTAAAATCTGCTAATTTTATTATTATTATTGTATTGACTTTGATTTCTTGGTTCATCTAAAACTTTATTACAGGGATTTCTGATATATTTTTTGACAAAGCCACTGTGCATTTTCCCTTTGTATATTATTCCAGGATGCATTTTATAGTGTGCTAATGTCGAACAGACTGCTTAGATACAAAAAGTTGTTGCTGCTGTTAACATTTAAATATAATAACATCAATATGCAAATGCAGCCATTAGGAACATAACCGTATGGCTGCTTAGTGGCTGCCTATTTGTACCCAGGAAAAAAAAAACAACCAGATTGTTTCTACTGTTTGATGAACATAAAATTAAAGTTCTATTATTCTGGGTGGATCTTTACCTGAACTAGAGTCAGTAGTCTAACATTATTTGATTTGCTGTTGAAACCATCTCATTATGAGCCTGAAGGTGAGTTCAGTGCTATTTACATGAATTATGGACACCTTTCATTTAAAGATTTCAAAACAAAACATTTAAAATGCAAAATATAAAAGATCCTCACTGAAACATTACCCCTTTCTCATAAAGTCACTGGACTATGAAAGAACTGAGATAGTTAGGCCAGGAGTCCCATTACTGTTGAGCCTCTGGGTGCCACCACAAAATGGCCGCCACAATGTGGGAATAATCACAAAATGGATACCATGGGGGGAATACAAAATATTACAAGGTTCTAGCACAAATAGACAGTTGAATTATATTTACAAAAGTCCCCCAGACTGATTAAATTGGTTTTTGGCTACCTCAGTTCTGCTTTGTGAGATGTTCTTGTGTCTTCAGGAGTCGGGGAGTATCCAACTCTCTAATTAAAGAGAGCCAAACAGTTCCCCAACCCACCTGATATCGTACGCTGGGTGCCTCTTGATAAGAGACAGGTTTCAGACTGTCACAATCAGTCCTACCTGGCTATAGTAGCCCTTAAAAGCAGAAAGAAGCAGGAGAGCTCATAAAACTGAGCCTCTGTCAGGTGCCATTGGGAGAGGAAGGCAACTGTTTCTGAATGGGATCCTCTTCGGATTCCTCTTGGTTCTTCTGAGGCATCTTCTGTTCCAATGAGGAGGACGAAAATCAGATTGTCTCTCTGCTTTGAGGAAAAAGGCACCAGGAAACACATTAGTGGGTAGTGACTATTAGCACCACGGTGGCAATCAGTGTTATTAGTCCTTAGCATGTTTTAATAGAAGGTGGGCAGAAGTAAGGGTGAAAGTTCTGATGTAAGTGAAAGTTCTGATACCTTTCCAGAGACCTGTATAGAAGAATGCAAAATATGGAAGAAAGGGCTGGTGGTGTGTACACAGGAAAGAAAGAATGGTTATAGGGAAAGTATATATAAACTAGAAACAAATCCTGTTCTGGGAAAAAAATACAATGGGCTCTAGAAAGGGGAGAGCGGGCAGGCAGGCATTCCTTCCTCCTCCATCACTGATCCCAGCTGGTGAACGACCTCCTCCACACCTGATCTCAGCATCATGAAGGGGTTGCTACCTGCTGCATGTCTCCAACAGGCCACGTAAAGTGGGGGGAAGGCATTGCCACCTGCTGCTGTCCTGATCCCAGATGGGTGAAGGGAAAATGGGCATTGCCTTCTGCTATGTGCCTGATTATAAGACAAAAAAGGGGGGTGGCAGACCCCATTATAACCTGGAAGAATGGGAAGGACAAGCCCACGGGGAATACAATGAAACAATACTTTACAAAATGTTAAGTTTTTAAAGTGCCAGTGCTATATAATTCATACATTCATACATATTTGTGCAACTCTCTCAGGAACAAGAATAAATACATAATACAAAAAGTGCATTCATGAGTATTGCAACATGTCCGGGTGTAATAAAGTCAGTTAGAATTCAAATCCTTGTGTTGGTCTCTTTCCTTCTTTCTTATAACTTTTCCATGCATAGAGTAAACACAGAGGTGGGATGGATGTAGAAATCCTCCTTAGGCCCAGTCTGGGGCCGGCTTAGAAACCACAGATTTTGTGTCCTCTTCTACGGGAGCACTGCCTCTGGTTACATATGCTTGGAGATTTTCACATTACATCAACCGGATTGGGTGGCCGTCTATTCCAATGCACTCTGCTCCTAATACCAGCTGAGTTAAGATGGGGGTGGGCATTACCACCTGCTCCACTCCTAATACCGGCTGGGTTAAGGCAGAGACTGGACATATTTACCTGCTCTGCTCCTGATCCCAGCTGCATGAAGTGGGGGCATTGCCAGATGCTCCACTCCTAATATAAGATGGGTTAAGGTGGGGGGCCAGCACTGCCACCTGATCTGCTACTGATCCCAGCTGCATGAAGGGTGGGTGGATATTGCCACCTACTTTGATCCTAATATCAGCTGAGTTCATACAAAGACTACTATGCACAGAATGCAAAAGCTTACTTTATACAGTAATCGTTTACTTGTAACTCAACATGCAAAATTCATAACATGAAAATTAATTTGTACATATTCAATAAGAGTATACATAGAATGAACCTGCAAAGTAAATATAAGTTAACCAGTGTCCAACTCGTGTCTTCTTAAATATCACAAACTGCACCAACATAAATGATGTCTTCTCTGAACGCGAAGCAGCAAGGGGTTAAAGTGTCCATGTATATTCCACTTCACTGCAAGTCGCTCACTCGGAAGCAAGAGACACGCCCAATCTGGGGCCGGCTGAAGCTCAGATTTCGATAACGCCTCATCAGGGGCGTCAGTCTCAATATTATTTTACTCCCAGCTGTGTGCGTCTGAAAATAAAGATACTCGCGTTCAGAGAAGACATCATTTATGTTGGAGCAGTTTGTGATATTTAAGAAGACACGAGTTGGACACTGGTTAACTTATATTTACTTTGCAGGTTCATTCTATGTATACTCTTATTGAATATGTACAAATTAATTTTCATGTTATGAATTTTGCATGTTGAGTTACAAGTAAACGATTACTGTATAAAGTAAGCTTTTGCATTCTGTGCATAGTAGTCTTAACAACCCCCGTGGGTTTCCATTTAAATAGTAAGCTACAACGGGGGTGGCCCCTCCTTTTCTGTTGAGTTCATACAAAGGGCAGGCATTGCTACCTGCTCCGGTCCTAATACTAGCTGGTGTAAGGCAAGGGATAGGCATTGCCACCTTCTCCGCTCCTAATACCAGCTGGGTTAAGGCAGGGAGCAGGCATTGCCACCTGCTCCAATCCTAATACCAGCTGCCTGAAGGGAGTGGACATTGCTACCAGCTCCAGTACTAATACCAGCTGGGTTAAGGTGGTGGTGGACATTACAACTTGTTCCACTCCTAATACCAGCTGGCTGAAGGGAGGTTGTGCATTGTCCCCTGCTTGGCTCCTAATATCAGCTGGGTTAAGGTAGGGTGGGCATTGCCACCTGCTCTGCTCCTGTTTCCTGCCTGGGCTTCCCACTATGGAATGTTTTCTGAAGCAATATGTTTAGTTACCTGGACTTTCCTCTACAGCAGTGCCTTCTGGTGGCGCACCAGGGTATAAAGTAAGTTGTCCGAAACACGCTTACTCAATTATATAGTAAGATATACAAACTATCCAGCAGTTTCTTCAAGCTCAGTTTGAAGAAATGTGGAGATTGCTCCTCACCTGAGGGGGAAAATGAGGAAAAATTATATTCTCCCTTCTATTTACTTCAAGTTCGGAAATTTCTGGGAAGTGGGAAACAACCACAAGCCTTTGTGCTGAACTCTTATAGGTGAATGTGAGAGGAAGCACAGGTGGAGAAGCTTTCATGTGAGGGCTGCTGTTGAATAGTGAGCAACTGGGCCTGCATCTTGGAACTCAGGTGGTATCAAGTCATCCAATGGTTGCTAGGCTTGAACCCAATGAATTCTCCCTTAAAGACCAAAACATTCCTGGAATGGCCCCTGTCCCTCCCCCTGCTTTCTCCTGATAGAAACCAAGGCTTCAACTGGCAATATTGTGGTTGTCTAGGAGCAGCCACAGAAGGCATCTGCTTCTTAAAGCTGCAGAATAATAATAGAAGCAGGATGGAAAGATAGATATGTCTTTTCTATTCATGGCTCCAATCTCTGGATTAAAGTATCCACAGATGGGGAATGCTGAGAATTAGATACACTGATTATCAAAGAGAGAAGCATTGTAGAAACAAGGTAATGAAGCAGAAATGAGAAGTAATTGCTTAATAAATCTGTTGTGAATCTGTTTAAACTTTCTGAACTAGCTAACTGTCTTATACAGAGTTAGATGTTACTATTTGTTAAGCTGTTCCTGTTTACTGATATGGACAAAACTTCTATCAAACTTGATAAAAGCCCTGGAAGACTTCACTCATACACTGCAATTCTAAAAAGACTTCCCTGGAAGTAAGCACTGTTGAATAACATTGGACTTCCATCTGAGGAGACCATTTAGGATCACTTCCATAGTCTTTTTTTAAAAAAACAAACCTTTATTGTTGCTCTTTAAAAGTATATATTGCAGAGATTGCAATAGAGAATTCAATTTACAATAATAACAATTCAATAGAGAAATCAAATATAACAGTGTGCAAGAAGAGATTAAAACTGAATATAGAGTATATTACAATAACATCAAAAGAGTTTAGCTTACCATTCATATGTAACATTCCAACATATTTCAGAAGGACGTGAGCACCTGGGGGACGTAGGAGGGTGGTAGAATACCATGTTTACTGGGGTAAGTCAGCAGCAGAAACCAGATTTGTGTGAATTTGTCTTGGGAATCTTCAGTATCAGATGGTTGTAGACCGTGTGATATTTTCTCATAAATGAAAAAACTGCCATTTTTTTTAAGCCATGCTTGAATGGTGGGAGAGCAGCTGTCTTTCCATTTGGCTGCAATAGCCATTTTTGTTGCTCCTACTAGAATGGCTATAAGTTCTCTCCTTGATTATAAATCAGACCTGTTTTCCCAGACATTTAACAGCAATGATTCTGGTGAATTTGGTATGGAACACCCAATTATTTAATGGATATTTTTTATGATGTCCTCTCAAAATTTGTTTACTCTTAGGGAAGCCCACCAGCAGTGAGCCAGGATTCCTACAATTCTTCTAGCATAAGGGAGATCTATCCATATAGTATAATTTTTCGGTACCAGTTCGTCAAAAATGTGAATGCTTGCAATTGAATAGGGAAGACTATAGTTGAAAATGATTTCCAGATGTGATTCCAATGTTTCTCTGTCAAATCTATTGAACACATAGTCTGCCAGGTCTTTTGATATTTTGGAGCCTTAACTGCATCCTCTCCAATCAAAATTTTATATATAATTGAGAGTAAACCTCTTGTAGTGCCCTCATTTGTATTGAGTATTTTTTCAAAGTCAGTTTTATGTCTCTTTAGTGCTTTCTGTATATTTAAGTCTCTCATTAAATGTTGTAACTGGAGATAGCTGTACCATGGTATTTTCATATCTAAAGATTGTTCTAAATCCACTTCCGTAGTCTTTCAGGGCTGACTCTCTGAGTTAATTGGCAAATATATAAATCTTCCCTTTCAAAAACAATCCTTCCTGTCCCCCTCAGCAAAAGGAAAACTTAGATCTGTTTGGGAGGAGAGGGAGAAATTCAGCCAATGATTCTGCCTGTCTTCCTGCCTGCATTGAGTAACAGAGAAGATTGGCAGCAAGAATGCTCCATTTTTCTGTGGAATGCTGAGCATCAAGAGAAGGGATTTGAACTTGCCCTTCATTGTGGGAGCAAAGCACAGGGAAACATGAAACCAACAAGCAACAGCAGAATGCAAAGCTGATAAGTTATGGGCATGCTAGAAATAAAAGAGAACATGAAATAGGCTTATTTTTAATGTTGCTTGGCTGAACTAGGTGGAACACTGTCCTACTTGGGAACACCTCGCTACTCCACCCACCAACCCTCACCTTCTATGGGTCCACTGTTGTGTGTGTATGTGTGTTATTGTGCTTGAGAAAAAACTCAGTGGATCAATGGTTTAGACTAGGAGGGGAACTAACGGTTGATGCTGTTTTTGGCTGCCCCAGAGCCTCATTGTTCTTCGCCTCTCGGAAAGAACAGCATGTGTTTGCACATGTGTGGCCAATGTACACGCAACCAAAACAAAAAAGCCCCACAAATGGATCAGTTCAGAACTGATATTGGCCCAACCAAAACAAACTAATAATAAAATTGAATGATTCTGGAATCCCCAGAACTGAAACTGAAATGGAAACTTTCTTGGTGCTCATCCCTAATTATCCAGTTTAGTGTAGTGGTTAAGAGCATGGGACTCTAATCTGGAGAGTCAGGTTTGATTCCCTACTCCTCACTTGAAGCCAGCTGGGTGACCTGGGGCTAGTCATGGCTCTCTGGAGCTCTCTCAGTCCCACCCACCTCACAGAATGTTTTGTTGTGGGGATAACATCAGCATACTTTGTAAATCACTCTGAGGGCCAAGCTACACATGACGAATGACACTTGAACGGCAAGTGTATTTCTCCCTGTTCACTTGCCCTCCATTCAATCCACTTGCCGTTCAAGTGTCATTCGTCATGTGTAGCTTGGCCCTGAGTGGGCATTAAGTTGTCCTGAAGGGCGGTATATAAATCGAATGTTGTTGTTGTTGTTATAATCATCATCAGTGACTCGATGGCATCACTTCCAGGCCATGCCCCCTCTATAGGGGATTCTTCCACTAGCTGCCAGCCTTGGTCCGGCAATGCTATCTTCAGTAGATGAAGCTGCTGGAGGAGTAGTGAAAATGCCATCAATAGCAGAGACAGGCAAGTTTTTAGTTAGAGTCCCAAACACCCCACAATATATGTGAAAATGCTGGGGAACCAGCAAAAGAAATGGGGTTGAAGTTGAGCAAAGGCACTAGGAGTAAGCTGACTCAATACTGCCCATGAGTCAACATGCCACCTTAGGTTTTGGGTGCCCATGTGTAGCAAGGTAGTCTTGTGTTCTATTGATTGCCACAAGTGTTGTGAATTGCCTTCCTCTTATCTATAATTTTATTTCAGACCACCAAGTAAGTTGGCCAGGTGTGGTGTCAGTGGTTAAAAGCCCTGACAAACTTGATCTTGTCAGATTTTGGAAACTAAGCAGGGGCAGCCCTGGTTAGTAATTGGACAGGAGACCACCAACAAAGACCCCCAGTTGCTATGCAGAGGCAGTCAACAATGAACCACCTTTGTCAGTCTCTTGTCTCTTGTGTTGAAAACCACAGCAAGAATAACCATGTCAGCTACAATTTGATGGCACTTTCCACCACTGTAGTAACATAAGGTTCATAGTTATACCACTCCAATATTCCCTCACTTCTTTATGTGTATTCTCCATTTACTCTGTTGGAACAAATACTAAGATTTTAGAAGGAGAAAAGAGTGCAACACTAACACCAGTTATGCATCTTCCCTTAATTATCATGTTTCCTGCCACATCCTTTATCTGCTTAGAGAATTTACAACTAACACAGCAGGTTGTGAATGTTTAATAGGTTCTTTTTCAAGGAAAGAAAAGGTCAGTATTAACATAAAATTCTTCTTTAAGATTTGTGACACAAATGTTCCACGGCACAGAACAGGTGTTGGTGGGGGAAAAAAACCTCTAAAATCTGCTGTGGGAGACAAACTTGTAGGATTATTCTCTGTGTTAAGGGTGTTGGGGGAAAGAGAACCTCAATGCAATGCACATGCTACACTGTGTGGCATCAACAAAAATGGAAAGGGACTTGGCTTTGTCAACGCGTCACTTGTTTGATGCACCCTGTGTGATTTGCTGTCATGTAAAGAACTGGCTCTCTTTTATTAAAAGCTACACACCTCTTTTTCTTTCTTCCCTCATCCCGTTTTTCTTATCCTCAAGCTTCACTCTGACCAGGACAAAGGAGATGGCTCTCTCAAGTACATTTTGTCAGGAGATGGGGCTGGCACTCTTTTTATTATTGATGAGAAAACAGGTGACATTCATGCCACAAGAAGAATTGACAGGGAAGAGAAAGCGTACTACACCCTACGTGCCCAGGCTATTAACAGAAGAACGCTCAGGCCGGTGGAGCCTGAATCAGAGTTTGTCATCAAAATCCACGATATCAACGACAATGAACCAATGTTTCCAGAAGAAGTTTATACCGCAAGCGTTCCTGAAATGTCAATGGTTGGTAAGTATCACATTTAAATGTGAACAATTACTTTTAGACACAAGGATCTCCCACTGTCATAAATTCAGGGAAGGGTTCTAAGATGTGGAAAGGCAAGGAGATGTTTGGTGCTAACTTCTGCAAAACATACAGAACTGAAAGGGACCTCAAAAGGTCATCTTATCTGAGAGTCAGATAATGAGTGGGATCTAACCAGGTTTTCCATTGGAGAAGAAGGGGGCCCCCTTGTATCCCCCCCAAATCTCTGCTGAGGATCATGGGTACCTGCATGAGGAAAAAGGCATATTGGAGGGAGGTGAGATGGAGTAAAAAAGCTGACTGGATACAATTCTGAAAGATAAGCCTTTTTGGCCTTTTGCACTTCAGGTTGAGGTGATTTACTTGTTTGAATGTTTCCCACAAAATAACCTCCTGGCATGTAGAAAATTACCCTAGAGTTACTTTCCAAATAGGCTATTTTTCTACTTGCTTTAAATATACTGTAATATACTGTATATGGTAACAGACACATATGTATGTAATGTAGACTGTTTTGAAATTGAGGCTGGTACAAAATGTGGCAACCAGGGGCTATTCTGGGATTCACTGAGGAGATCGTGTGGAGCTACTGTTGTGCCATCTACCTTGGCTTCCAATTCGTGTCCAGTCCTAGTACAAAGTTGATGGTTTTGACCTAAATGATTTGGATGCCAAGTACACGAAAGATGTATCTTCCGGGTTTTCTCTCTCATCTGCTATTTAATTTTAAAGGCCTCGAGTGTTTATCTTTTTCACTATGTACATTGAGTCAAACTATATTGTGAATCACTTGGGGGACCATGTAGGCTCTTTAGAAATTAACTAAAGTAAAATTCAATGCTGGGACATTAAAAAAATACCCTCATGCACCCCTCCAATCTGAAGAAGTACACTCCAGGAAAAGCTTTTCCTCTTGATTTTGGTGAGTTGTATAAAATGGCCCTGAGACAGAACTCAAAAGTGAGTGTAAATCCACCTTGACAAAATCATTCCTAACGGATTAATCCACATAACAGAATACTTCTCTATAATCACAGTGTTACACAGCAGGAAGATGCCTAAAGCAATCTGGTATACTCTACTGGATTAGGGCTCAGACACATCTAAGTGATTTGTCCACCTTTTTGTTGCACAACACGTACCTAGTCAGAAACTAGTCGAATCAAAATGGTCAAAATAAGTGTTATGGAAGACAATACCTCACCTCCCTTCCCTCAACTTATTAGGAGAAGTACTTCTTCCCCATTGCAAATGTTAGAACTAATTGCTTCCTGAGCTTAGGCACAGTTGGCTGAGGGAAAAAACAACAGAAAATGCTGCTAGCTGTCTTGCGTGGAAGTCCAAGCTGTGCCGTTTTAACCATCTTGGCTGCTTCAGAAGATGAATGTAGCCGAATGCAATATACCTCAACCCATGAAAGCATCAGAATTTAAAATCATGCAGCATAGCAGGTGGAAGCATGTCATATCCTGGTTCCCTTGCTGGATTAACTTGAACTCAAAAATCTTATTAATCTAGCTGTACATTTTCCCTCCTTGTTTGTGTTTGAAATTTCACTTACGAGACTCAACACTGAAGACTTCATCCAAGATGCTGTGATTTATAAAGAAGCCTGAAAGGGTGGATAGGCATTTTGACATCTCATTCTTCATGAAGATATGAAGTATAAATCACAGTGTTGGGGTGTTGTGTTTTCGCTGTTGACATTTTATATGTTTTGTAGAGGAGATTGACAAAAAATTACTTCAATATAATTAGAAGCAACAAGCAACACATTCAACATTACCCAGTGTGGGGGATGGGGACATTTCCCCTTGTCCACTCAACCTCCAGCTAAATAACACCAATTTAAAGAGGAAAAAACACACTCTTCCACATCTGGATGAAAGCAACCATAAATCAGCACTCAGGGAATATATCCAGATATAAATACCAAGTACCAAAGAGTTTATTGTCTATAGCCATAGGCCGTCACAAATTTATAAGCTACTGCTATGTTATCCAGAATGGGGGAGTATTCAATAAAAATATCCTAAGGCTCCCTGATGGTTGGAAAATTCCAAAAATGCACATGAGGTATACATTAGTATAGAGGGTGGCACCCCCATCAGACATCACGGGATGGTACAGTGAATGGTGGGAGTTCTTTGGCTCTTTTTACTCCATTGAATCAGGCTAGGATTTGGAGGGAGAACGGAGGTCATCCAAAAATTACTAGAAGCAGTTTGTGAATCTAGCATGCAAGTGTTCTTTACTAGTAGCTGTTGTGCCTTTTCTGGCAAATGACTTCATATGAATAGCTGACCAAGACAGCGGTCTTTCAAGCAGCCACAGTGCTGCTCTTGGGGTGATTCGGACCTCAGAATGCAAAACAGATGGATAAAAATGCAGTATCCTAATGCTGGAGGAATGTGCAGGTTAAAAAGACCTTACCTAACTATCCCAGTGCATGGTGTAGTGGCTTTTTTTTTTTATAAATTTTTTTATTTTCATAACTACAAGACACTACACCAGACTATCACAAGGAAAGGGGAGAGGGAAGGGACAAAGGGGGGTGGAAGAAGAAAAGGGGGGGGAATGAACTACAAACACTAAACACTACACTTCAATGTTTCCCTTCATACTGTCATAATACAAAAATAGCTCCATAGAGTAATGATGGAGTGGTTAATCATACAGAGAATAAACATTTCAAATTCTGATTAAACTTTCCTCCCCCTTCTAGGTCCCGGACGCAGTTCTCTCTGTGCAACTGCTGTTGCGATGCTCTCCTCCTCCTCCCCCCCCCCTCCGGCTCCTCCCTTTCTTCGTTCTTGGTGCAGCAGAGTTCTGGTTTTTTATTCTCAAAATCCTTTAGTTGATCTTCTGATAATATCTTATAGGCCTGATCTTTATATCTGAACCATATTCCTTCCGGGAATAACCATTTGTACTTTATTCCATGGTCCCTCAGAAGAGCTGCAAACTTTTTATATTTAAAACGCCGTTTCCGGACTAGAAATGGAACGTCCTTCAAAATCTTGACTTTCAAACCCATAAAGTCCAAATCCGCATTGTATGAGTTATATAGGATGGTGTCCCGAATCTTTTTAGATGAAAAGTCAATAATGATCTCACGAGGCAACTGTCGCTTTGTTGCATATTTTGAAGAAGCCCGACGGACCTCCAAAATGGCGCTTTTAACCTCTTCTTTAGTCGTCCTCGCGGGTGTCGCCAGTAGTTCCGAGACCAAATCCCACAGATCCTCATTTTCCTCCTCTTTCACGTTTTGGAGACGCAAAATTGTCTGCGTTCGTTCCACCTGTAGCCCGATCAGCTGGTTCTCCACCAACTTCAGCTCCTTTTTTGTAGCCTTCACAAGTGACGCACTTTCCAGAGCAGACTTTTCTGCCCCCCCCCGCTGCTGCCTTAATGGTTTTCACCTCGCTTTCAATTAAGCCCACCCTTTGATCAGTTTCGTTCAGCTTGTCAACAAAGGGTTTTATGGCTTCCACCACCGCCCTGCGCACCAACTCTTCGAGCGACTCCCCCTTCAAAGTAGCCGAGATTGACTTACCGAGAGCGGGACTTTGCTTCTTTGCTGCCATTTGGGGGGGGGGGGCGCCAACAAAATTCTGGAACTCAACGAAGGGGAAGAGCGAGTCTTCTTCAGATCAACCTCTTCTTCACAAACGCTTGTAAAACAGAAGGGATTCGCTTGTTTACAGGCTTCCGCCTGTTTCTTTTACTTGCCGTTTCTCGTTGCCCGGCGGCACTCGAGGCGCCGCGCACATCTGCCGACCTCCATAGGGACAAACGGGCAATTCCCCCCCCCGCATTGATTTCGGGGAGTTCTTCCCACCGCGTCCCGGACCCTGGCTCCCTCCCTGGGAGTCCTGGGGGCTAATCCTTGCGGATCAGCCGCCCGGTCAGGGTGCCCGGTCGTTTCCTCCCGGACCAGCCGAGAGGAGCGTCCGGCATGGCTGAGAAAACGAAACCGAATCTCCATGGTGTAGTGGCTTGAATGGTAGATTAGGATCTGGGAGACCCAGGTAGAACTTTCCCACACTGCCATGGAAGCTCAGTGGGTAACCTTAGACCGGTCAGTCTTTCCCAGTTTCACAGGGCAGTTGTGAAGATAAAAAGGAGGAGAGGAGAATTATATCAGCTACTTTTGGTCCCTGTTGGCTAGAAAAACAGGCTATAATTATCTAAATCAATTAATTCAATGCAAGTATTTCTTTAAAGAAAACCAAGCCAGGAGTCCTATCGAGCGTGACAGAATTGATTTGGAGCGCCAACATATCTCAGTCGCATTATGAACAGCACCCAGCAGCACCAGCTGTTTAACTTCCTCTCTATGCATCTCCACACTCTACAAGTAGTACTTACGGCCTAAATATTAATCCACCGTCTATGAAACAATCAGTGATTATCCTGAGTGTCTCAGGACTGGATTAAAAGGTCTGGAGGCTCTATTCTAAGCCCCTGTTTGAGGATCTTCCTCCGCAATGACATTTGTCTCTCAAACAGCAGCACCTTATGAAGAATTATTTTTTGCACCGTTTTTCTCCCTTAGCTGCAACTTGAAACCTCTGTTCTTTCTCTCTTCTCTGGTTCAGTTATCTGTCTTCCCTTTGTCTGTTCCTATAGAGGTTCTGAGGCCACAGAAAGGCTTTCTAGCTCTTAAACTTTTCTTTATGATTTGACTCCACTGTTCTTTTACTGTGTCCCTTCCATTCAATCCTAACCCACTTCTAGGCTTCACCTTTAATTTCTTTGTCCACCTTTCACCTACCTTCCATCTTCAGGGGTTAGCAGCTCATCCTATGAATTACTCAGGCTCCAATTTACTCAGTGTTGCTGATTGCTGTCATCGTTCCTCCCTAGTTGGTCTCTTGGCCTTCTAATCTCTTCTGCCCTCCTACCTGAGGGATATCAATGAGACCTTCACACAGGTGTGACCTCCCTCTGGGTTCACAGATGGTCTGCAACAGTTACCCTGCTATCCTTTTAAAGTCAGTGTTCCTTTTGTCTTTCTCTTCAGAAGTCCAACAAAATCTATTTATAGTGGCTGCTGCTTCCACGACTCCCCAGGCAGTTTTGTTCACTCCATCATTACTGTGATATGTTCTCTTTTTCCTATTGCCAGATCCACAATAATTCCTTTTAATACAGCTTCCTTCATGCTTCCATCATTTGTTCAATAGCATCCCCTTCCCAGTCGAAATGTCAAAATAACGCTTTTTGCTCAGAATGATACAAAAGACCATCTCAGAATGATGGGTATTAGTGGCTGATATTGAAGCTTTGCAAGATAACATTTATATGTTTACTATAGTTTCATTCCAACCCAATAATTTCAGTCCTCTAAAGGGGAGAGGGGATGAGATGGCTCAAGGCAGTTTGGTGTCTGAGGCAAAAAAAAAAAAAAACAATGGTTAAATAGTAAACTTAAAATAATTGACAATTTTCTGTCTTTTTAACGATATTAGGAATCTGCTGGCTTAACCGGATTAATGGTAGACACTGAACCTGTCACATTTAATGTAATACCTTAGCTCCAAATATAGTAATTAAAATAAAAAGGCCTGTTATAAAGGGAGATTCCGACTGTCTCCCCTGACCTGTTCGTTACCCTGCCTTCTAATTTACCAGCTGAAAAGAACATCGTATACTCACTTGCTTCCCCCCACTCAATGTTCTTTTCCAACATGTATTTTATTTTATTAGTCCATCTTTTCGAGACTTAATCTGAGCTACCTGATTTTCTTTATTTCAACTTTTTAAAAAGTGGGGTTTCTTAATTTGGATTCTGTGGGACAAATTATTTGCATGGGTTTATATTGAAAGATACTATCACAAATATTTTGGTCCCAGACTTAATTCGGGTTCCTGCAGCCACACAGCAGCTGTGAAGAATGGCTGTTAAAAAATAAAGGAAAGCCCAGTTGGCCTCAGAATGCTACTGTGGGGGAAGGAAGAACTCCTGCCCCCCAACCCAAAATAGTATAGGGGGAAGTTATTTCCCTGTTTTCACTACTCCATGTGAACAGAATACTCCACATGGAGTAACAAAAACAGAGACTCCCTGCACTCACTATTTTGGACAATGGCTTGAGGGAGGAGACAGGAGCCTTCCTCTCCATGTGGTGGCATTCTGAGGCTGTTCGGGCTCTCCTTTATTTTTTAATAACCTTTCCACACAAGTGCTGAGTGGCTGTGAGAAACCTGAGTTGAGGCTGGAGAACCCAGACCCAACTCTTTAAAAAGCTGCATGTCTACATACTTTACTGCTCACCCCTAATTCCAGCTCATTTATGAACAAGTTAATAGCATCATCTCTTAATATACTGAATAGCCCCCAGCTTGACGCTGATTTTCTATATTCATAGCTTAGTTATATCTTGTTTAAGATGATATATTTCCAACATTCCTGTCTCACATAATAGAAGAGTGCACCATATGTGATTGTCTATGTTTAACCTCCATTTTGTCTGAAAAGGATAACACGTATATTCCAACCATGGCACGTGCTGCCACAAACTCAGAATTTCAAGGGTATGTGTTCACATGTACTGAAGCAGCAAAATACACATGTTACTCTTTGCAGACAACATGGCAATTGTGCAAAATAAGAGGATTATATGTAGTGTTCTCAGTTATTGAATGCCACAAACATAATTCCTAAAAAGGCCTTACATCTTTAAACCTTTCCAAAAGACCATTATTTATAGCTATTTTTATTGGAGAATCTTTTCACTGAAAGTCCCAGGAACAGAAACTCGAACTTGTTACAGACAAAATATACAGACTACTGCTAAGCTATGGAAACTTTGCTAAAGCTCACCACACCAGTATGGCTAAGCCTGATCCTGTTAAAAAGTGAATGTATAAAATATAAAGAAGACATATGAAAAGATTGCTGTTTGATGAACCTGAGGAAAATTCCAACCTGTTATTAAGCTGGAAAACAAAACAGAAAACAGTGCCATGCCATTTGTTTGGCTTCTTAAATGCTTCTGATTTTCTCCCATGCAAAAGAACTAGTTGCTCTTCAAAAGATTCGATCGACAAAGCGTGGCACACACGAGCCCACTACTGAAGGGGATTAAAAATTGGCTGGCAAACAATAAATGATTTTCTAAAAAGGAAGCAGTCTAATATGCGGAAATGTAGCAGGCTGGGTTGCTCTGCGAGGGTGAATCAGGGCTCACTTTAATTTTACCTCAGAACTAAGTCTTTGAAGGCTGCATCGTTTAAAAAATGGCTAAATGTAGAGATGAAACAGAAGAGAAGGCCCTTAATGTATTCAAATTGATTGGAATGAATTAGTCTTCCAGCTGATTAGAGACTTGAAACTGAAAACAAGGAAGCTACAGGGAAGAACACTACCCATGCCTTTAACACCAGTCAAATTATTAATTATGAAGTGATCGAACAGACTGAATCCCAGCTTCAGGTTTTTAATTATTAGGTATTTTAGCTACATCGTGTGCCTGAAGCAAATACGGAAGACACAGTCCAGGGTTTCTTCACAGAAGTTGATATTTGAGGATATGCATACTTAACTTAAAGTATTAATTACAATTTGGGTGATGAATAGGCCCCTCTGGCACAAGATGTGATGGCCAACTGACTTGTATTCCTTTTTTAAAGAATTCATAGAGGACAGGTCTAGCAGCTACCAACCACTGGGACAGATCTAGCAGCTACCAACCACTGGGCACTTCATGAGAGCTTCCATAAGACTTGGCATGGCATAGAGGTTCAAGTGTCAGATTAGGCCCTCGAAGAATGGGGTTTGAATCTCTGCTCTGCCATTGAAGCTTCCCAGGTTACTCTGTTTGTCACAACCTCTAAGCCTAACTCAACTTGCAGGATTGTTGTTGTTAGGGCAAAATGGACGAAGGGAGAACAATGTGATAAGCTTTTTGGGTCCCCATTGAGGGAAAAAGTGGAATATAATCTTTTTACAAAGTTTGGAGCCAGTACTCTCAAGAGACTTCACTTCATGAATAAACGTTCTTTATTGATGGGATATCAGTATCATACACTTATGCCATCCTTGCTAGGATTGTGACTAGACATGGGCATGAACCACATTACAAACGCAAAAAACCCATGGACCGCTTGATCATCTGTTCGCGATCCGGCAGTTCGTGAGGGTCCATGGCCAATGAACCAGCATTTGTAAGAAGCCTAGTTCATTGCGTCCATCCGTGGTTCGTGAAGCCAGACAGTCAGCCACCATCAATCAATTCCTTTGGCAACGGAGCTGGGGGAATGCCTGAACTCTGTCTGCACTCCTTCTGTCGCTTTGGAGACCTGAATGGAAGCCCAGCTTACCTTGATCGGCAGGTCTTCCTTCCAACCATGGAGCTGCAAATTGGTTACAATTGGTTACATGGGAGAAGACACCCGGAGGAGGGAGGGGGTGTTCTGTAGCCAAGGGCACTCCAGTCTCATCCCTGCAAACCCTGATAGGCAGCTCTGACGGCCAACCACAGACCTCCTGTGTTGCTCTTGACCAAACTTGGATGCTGGCTGGAGGAGAGCCTGCTAAACACTCCCTGTGAATATGGGCTCTCTAAGTCCAACAGGGGCCGTTTTGACCCCCACAAACCACGAACCATGAATAGGTTCATCAGCGGGAAATGTTCATTACGGTTCGTGAGTTCGGGTTTGTCGGTGGCAACAAACCATGAACCACGGGTTTGTTATTTTTTTTTTTTGTGGTTCATGCCCATGTCTGTTGGTGACTATGGACAAGTATCACGCAGAAATAGGTTCCCCAATGCTACTCCTAATCCCCCCCCTTTCTTCTAACAGCTCTCTAACTCTGCAGTCAGGAAAAAAGGCTGTGTGATTCATGGGCTGCTCAAGGTCAAGCAGGCTCCCAGGCTCGGGAGAGATTACAACAGGAACAAACAGCTTCCATTCCCAGTTTCCCACCCCAAATTCGAATAACAGAAAGCATCAGCTTCAGCTGCAGGAGGTATTGAATATGACAGGTGATCCTGAGCACCTGACAATATCACACAGTACTGGATGTCCGGAGCAACTGCCAGTGAAAGACCATTCATGCTTTGCCTGTGATCTCTGTTGTCTAAGGATTGGCCTTGTAGAAGGCAATTAGATTCAGAGTTTTGTACTGCAGGTGCAATACAGTTGTTTTGTCTCCTCTTATGATTTACATTGGAATGAAAGGTGGCATGATATAGCCCCATATTGTCAGCTCTTGGAAGCTAAACAGGGTCAGTACTCAGATGGGGAACCACAAAGGAAGGCTCTGCAGAGGAAGGCAACAGAAAACAACATCTATATGTCACTTGCCTTGAAGCCCTTTGCTAGGGTCAACCTAAGTCAGTTGCAACTCGACGGCATGTATGCACGTATGATTCACACATGATTCTGGAATCTCATATCACATCTGCAATATTGTATCAAATCTGCATCAGTTAGAATTTCCATTTTATCTAAATGGAACTTTCTTTATTAGTTTGTTAAAACTAACAAAAACAACAATAAATAATTCAAATCAAAACAATAACAAAAACAACACAGTCTTCAAGGTGGAGATATTCCCTGAATTTTGGAGTTGGAGTTCTGAATTTTGAAGTTTGGAGTTCTGGTCATGATTCCAAACTTGAACCAATACTTTGATAAAGGGCTTCCCAACCTCAATGAGGCTGGGGACACTTTGAGAATTTTGAGAAAGGAGATGGGACTGGTAGTGCATAGGAGAAGATAGTGAAGATACAGTCACTTTCACTTAGTGCCAGGAGACAGCAAGGAGTAATGTTACCACATCTGCTTGTGAAGCACTGTTATGCCTTGTAGAAATCTTTTATGAGATACACTCCATAGGTATGATTAAATCAAGCAATATTACATCAATATTGGTAAAGTGAATGTTCTCGTTTGGGGGTGGCATGCACATATATTTGGGGGAACTCAATGTTGTCTTAGGGCCAAGCTACAAGTGACGAATGACACTTGAATGGCAAGTGGATTGAGTGGAGGGCAAGTGAACAGGGATAAATACACTTGCTGTTCAAGTGTCATTTGTCACTTGTAGCTTGGCCCTCAGTGGTACGTATTCCAGTTCTGGAATTAATTAAATTTAGAAGACTTCCTAATTAAACTAGAGTTAAGAAGAAGGAGAAAACAGCAAGAGTCAACTTCCAGAAGAGCAAAAGAAGAGAACTAAGGAAAATTTGCTTGCCCATGTTACTACTGTACCTCACTGAGTTATACCTTCCTTCCTGCTGCCTCTTATCTCAAATTTGTTAATACATCAGATAGAGAGTAACGTGCCTAAAGTGATACACTTCATATAAGCATATTTTCCATTCACAATATTGATATGTATTTTCTGGACTATTGAGGATAATAGAAGTTGGCTTCCATTACTGCAGAACTGAGGTGACCCTAGTAATAGAGTAATAGGTGCTTGGTACTCACACAAGGACATGGGTGTTAGCAGCACCAAAGGTAGACATGGGATGTCCATGTCAGAACATGTGTCGTGTTCACAATAGCAGCACATTCACAGAAAGGATTGGGGCAGCTTCAGAGCACATGAACTCCCACATTATGTACTGCAGAACTTATAGTGCCATCTAAGTAGAGACACACCCTTCTAATTCTGCTGAAGCCAGAGGGCTAAGGAGGGAGAAACTGTACTTAGGATGGCATCATTAGAGGACAATGATGTCATGCTATGCATCTTGGTTACCAAGAAGAGAAAAGGAAATGTGGTACTGTTAGTTCCTGTGACTTATGCATCTCCACTGCTATCTAGTTCCTCTCTTAGCATGGTGTATCCACTTTAAATTAACTATTATTTTACTGATAATGATCTCAGCAATGTTTTCTGTGATTCGTAGCAGAAAATATATTAGCAATTTTCCACTTGATTTCATTATCCAGGCATTGCTACAAGAAAAAAGAAAATGCACTAGGCCAATTCCACACGGCTTACCTGAAGCCGGGATGTTGCAAAATATGCCAGAAAAAACACGGAAGATTGCGTTTTCTCGCGCAATATCGTGCAAAACTCGCGTGAGAAAACGTGATCTTCCGTGTTTTTTCCAGCATATTTCGCAATGTCCCAACTTCAGGTAAGCCATGCAGAATCGGCCCTAGTCTCACAAATTGCTAGGACCTTGTTGTAATGATTGTGAAAGGACACGTGTCTTGGCTAGGATTGTCTGTAGCTTCTAGTCTAGCATAATCTCTTCTGCAAATGTGATCTTGCTGCAGTCTGATGTGCTGAAAGAACATGGTGCAGGCAGTATTCAGTTCCTCTGGGATGGGATGGGGAGGAGAGAAGGGGAGAAGACTACCAGCATGGGTATAGTAACTTCACCTTTGTGACTATTAATTCAATCCTCTCCTTAGAATTCCTACCATATAAAACCAAAACAAAGTATCTGGGGACTTCTGTTCCCATTTAAAATTCATTTGTATTAAACCCAAAGGTACAGTCCACTTAAGGATGTGAAAATATGTAGGCATTATCCACTTTTTATTCGATAGCAGCCTCAAAAGGGTTTTTTTTAAAAAAAGTAGATACAAGAATAATGATTTTGCACCACAATAAGTCAACCAAAGAAACAAAGAGAGCATCAAGATGGTACTGGAGTGGGATTTTTTCTAAGTAATAAAATTCCCCAAATGTCGAAATCGAAAGGTTTTAAGTAAGCCCTTTAGGAGACCTGCTGGTTTTCTGTAAGAAGAGATTGGGGGAGGGGGGTCCTAGGTCTGTTTAAAGCAAGTAAAAGAGTTTTTACTTGATAGAAAAATAACATTGAAATCAAGAATAAAACACAGGACCCTAGGTCAGATCCAGTTTTTCCACAAATACAGCTGTTTATTGATAAGCCTCTTTGGTTCCCCACTGGGGAAAAAAGCAGGATATAAACAAACAAATAAACACCCCAACCCCCAAATGACCATTTTCGGCTCCACTCTGTAATTCCATGCTTTGCAATAGCACAAAGCAAATACTGTACCATAGATACTATGACTTTGATTGAGGGGCCCCAAATGCTGGTTCTTACATTTGTATTCAAGGATGGGTGCAAAGTATACACAAGCAACCCATCAAATGAGACAGATATAGAACATGGAGAACTTCCACTTCTTATCTGATGCTTTTGATAACGTTGAAATAAAATAATTTGCTGACCGCTGTGACTGTAATGGAAGCGCTTTACCCCCTGCTAGTAAGACACATGGGACATACAGGACCACTGAAGACCTGCAAATATTGAATTCCTCTTAATTTCTCTTTAAAAAAGAGCTAGCCAATAATTTCTTTGCCTTTTAAAAAGGGAGAGAAGCCTCCATAGGCACTAGATGATGTATCTCTAGTACTTACTTCCAGTATGTAGTTAAATCTTAAACTTTCATGAGGGTTAACAGTTCCAAAGTACAGATGGGCACAAACAGGAAAAAAAATTAACATGATGTTCATTGTTCGTTGCCATCCATGAACAGGGACTCACGAACAACCACGGACATGACCCTGTTCATGAACATGTTCGTGGTTGGCTGTTCGTAGGGGCCAGCAAGCTCTCCTCCAGCCATCATCCAAGTTTGGTCAAGATCCCTACTGCACTGCTCCCAGAAACCTGACCTAAGCAGGCACCAGGAAAGGTACCAATAATCAATAATAGCTTGTCCCCAGAGCCTGGCAGCAGCCCTGGAACTTGAAGGGGTAGATCCCTACCACACCACACCCAGAAACCTGACCTGAGCAGGCAGCAGGAAAGGTACCAATAATCAATAATAGCTTGGCCCCAGAGCCTGGCAGCAGCCCTGGAACTTGAAGGGGTAGATCCCTATCCCACCATACACAAAGAAAATTCAAGCTCCAGTGCACTCTCTCTATCAAAATGCCAACAGCAGCTCTCTCTCTCTCTCTCTCTCTCTCTCTCTCCACTGTCTGCAAAGACAGAGCTGTGAGCCCCCCTCCCCCCCGGTCTTTGCTCCCTTATAACAGATTTGGAGTGCCACACTCGAAAGGAAGACCTGCCTATCAAGCTAAATTGGTCTTAGATTGGGGTTTCCAGGTCAACAGCAGGAGTTCAGACAGAGTTCAGACAATCCCTGCCTAAGTTGCCAAGGGAATTGATTGCAGGTGCCAGACTGTCTGGCCTGATGAACAGCAACGAACGAGGCTTGCAACGACCACCTGTTCATTTACAATGGGGCCTCATGAACATGTTGTTCGCGAACATCCGATTGGGCTCTTCGTGGCTTTTTTGTTGTTGTTCGTATTGCTGTTTGTGCCCATTAACTTAGAAATGGGCACCTAAACCTTAAACATTCATGAGGGTTGACAGTTCCAAAGCCCTTTGTCAACAAAAGCAACAATAACTAAATCCCCTTACAAAATTCACAAAACTCACTTTGGGGGAGGGGCAAGTGTTAGTTTGGATGAAGAGCGATCACTATGAAAAAAATAAAGGAAGGGTAAGAAAGCAAAGATGGAAGGGATCCCTGAAGGCTTAAGATGTAGCACTTTGGGATTTTCTTGCCATGCAAAATTAAATTCTATTGGAATCCTCTTAGGTACTTCTGTGGTTCAAGTCACAGCCACGGATGCCGATGATCCTTCATATGGAAACAGTGCCAGAATCATCTACAGCATCCTCCAGGGCCAACCGTACTTCTCTGTGGAGCCAGAAACAGGTAAGGACTCATTTTTTTTCCTGAACCGCAAGTTGCACTAATGGCTGTTACAGAGAGATTAACAAAGCGGAAGAGCCACTAAAAGTCTCCATTTACTGGCCATGTTCTGATCATTCTCAAATTTTTGATGTAAAGGCCATTTCCACATGTCCTTAAAGGGATGGCCCACTCGCCCAATGCTGCCGGCTTTTCCTCTTCACTCCACACGTCTCCAATTTCAAAACTATTTGGCTTCAATTTTTTCAGTGCCTTTTCTGTGGACACACTTTCCTGCAGTCCGCGTTACCAAGGCAAACCAGACTGTGTTTCCTGCAGTCTGTTACCAAGCCGTGTGCTTCCCTCGCGGCCTTCAACCATAGGCGGCAATATCAGTGCAATCTTATAGTGAGTTACTCCAGTATAAGCCCATTGGACTCAATGGACTTAGACCGGAGTAACTCTCCATAAGATTGCACTGTATATCTCCTATAACGGTGCCACCCTAAACAGAGTTCTGCACTTTTAAACTTAGGTTTGCATTGTTTTATTTCTTATTTCATTTATACCCCATTCTTTTCTGCAATAGGAAACCAAAGCAGTTTATAACATTCTGCATTTTATTTTTACAACAACCTGTGAGGTAAGTTAGGCTGAGAATGTATGACTGACTCAAGGGCACCTAGCCAGCTTCCATGGCAGAGTGCATGAGAGAATGAACCACATGAAATCTTTTTTTCTGTTCTATACATGCAACAATTTAAAAACAAACAAACATGCGTAACATTAAAAAAATATGACTATTCATACAGTCTCGGGAATAGTATGATCCAAGATGCTACCACCAAATTCTGCTAGATCCGCTCTCAGACTTGTTTATAGTTCCTTGCTGCTGTAGCTCATTTTTTATGGACTAGTTCCTGGAATTTGATGGTTCTTTGAAATAAATGAGTAATTTTTTAGCAGGGTATTCTTCCCAAAATGTATGTGGTGGTTTTTGTTTTTGAAAGATGTGCCTAAATGCATGCTTTGTTGCATCACTCTGAATGCCAGCAATGTAGGCCTGGGTAACAAATATTTCCTTGTTGTCTTGAAAGGCATCATCCGGACGGCTCTTCCAAACATGAACAGGGAAAACCGAGAGCAGTACCAGGTCGTTATCCAGGCAAAAGACATGGGAGGCCAGATGGGTGGATTATCGGGGACCACGACAGTGAACATCACCCTGACGGATGTCAACGACAATCCGCCTCGATTCCCCCAGAGTAAGCTTTCCTTTAATAGCCCTTCTGTACTACAAAAGCTTCAGAATAAAAGAGTTAGGCAACCACCATCTGGTTTAATTTAAAGCAAATCTAGATTATGGAGCACATATCAACAAAAGGCTTAAGCGCTGATTTATTCACAGTTATTAAAAGCAAAAATTAAATGTAGCAGGAATGCCTTTGTTTTTTTTAAAAAAACCCAACAACAATAGCAGCCTTACGGAACAGCTGCATAAACCTCGGGTAGCTCTCAGTAGAGCTGGAGAAGGGATGGGTGGGAGAAGTTTGAGAAGGGAAGGGACAGATACAAACAGCCTTAAGGACAGATCTTCCTCTATTGTTACCTGTAGCATAATAATTTGACCAATGGATTTTAAAGGAGTACATTCGACTCCCTGATTAAATGTTGGAACAGGAAGTGTCCAGATGTAAGAAAGAAGCTGCCTAAACAAAATCTGTGGAGATTTGAAGCTGCAAGGCCACAATCGATTACACAGTCACAGGTAGTGAAATCCTGTTGTAATCATCGGGGCACACGTGGGCCTAAATTTTGAGCTGTATTCAGGAGGCTGTAGCAAGCATTCTTTACTTGGTGGGGTTGCCACATTTCCAGTGTGAGCTGTAAACCAACAAATGAAAAATCGGACATTTCCTGATGACTAACAGAAACTTCTGGAAAACCAGCTGCCAAGCACACACGCATTGTTGTGCATTTTCAGATCTATGAATGATTCGCCTCAGAAATGTATGAACTGAGTACAGATTTTTTTAAAGTTACAAAAATTTATATCTTTAGAACGAATACCATTCTTAAATCACCAGGAATGTAAAATATGTATTAGATACTCAAAGCACTTTGCCAGACTGAGTGTATTTTCTATTAAAGCAAGGAGTATCTTTTAAAGATAACTTAAGCACCGTAAGTATGTAAGTGGCAAGGGAAAAATATTGGATTGGCACAGCTGAGCAAGTCAGGCAGCTGGAGTTAGGAGACTGTTATTACTTTGGGAAGCTGTCATTGTGCAATTGTTTTTGTGACTATACGTGTTCTTATGTGAAGAACACATTTAAAGGCCTTGTTTTTTAAAAACAAACAACTTGAGGTATATTAGTACTCCAGTTTGGATTGTACACTGACCAGTAAGTAACAGCCTGGATATGGCTTTAATTGTACTGTGGCCACAAAGCTACAAAAAGATATGTTATGGGCCGGCACTTCTAAAGTGAAAGGCTTCAGTGGCATTCACAAGCTCAATTAATGTTAACCTTTTATCAGGAAGGATCAATGTTCACATTTTACTGTGAAATTTGGAATGTTAATGAGAAAGAATGAGAGAAATTCAGAGTGATGACCCTAGACTTCTAGAGTGGCCTTATAGGAGATCTTGTCCTGTGAACTTCAAGTAGGTCATCAGGTAGGTCACAGATCCTCACCTGTTTGGTTACAAGACCTTATACAGTTGCCATTCTGATCCACTTTGGGGGGATGTCCTGCTGCTTGTGTGCATGCATAGAAAGCATGGGTGTTCTGAATCTTTTTGCATGCCCACAGAGAGGAGTAGAGAGATGGTATTTTTAGCAAGGGAGAAAGCTGGGAAAATCCTGCTTTCTCTAGCAGCAGCTTAATACCATCTGGGCTCAGTTTTTTTTTTTTTTTTCTTCTTTTATGGCTGTAGGTATTTCACCCTGGGTGTGTCCAAACAAGGCATGAATCTAGGATTGCCAGCCCTTGGGGAGTGGAGATGTATTAAAATAGCATCCTATGGTGTCAATTCTGGCAGTGTGGCGGATTCGGTTTCGTTTTCTCAGCCATGCCGGACGCTCCTCTCGGCTGGTCCGGGAGGAAACGACCGGGCACCCTGACCGGGCGGCTGATCTGCAAGGATTAGCCCCCAGGACTCCCAGGGAGGGAGCCAGGGTCCGGGACGCGGCGGGAAGAACTCCCCGAAACCAATGCGGGGAGGGAATTGCCCGTTTGTCCCTATGGAGGCCGGCAGATGTGCGCGGCGCCTCGAGTGCCGCCGGGCAACGAGAAACGGCAAGTAAAAGAAACAGGCGGAAGCCTGTAAACAAGCGAATCCCTTCTGTTTTACAAGCGTTTGTGAAGGAGAGGTTGATCTGAAGAAGACTCGTTCTTCCCCTTCGTGGAGTTCCAGAATTTTGTTGGCGCCCCCCCCCCCAAAATGGCAGCAAAGAAGCAAAGTCCCGCTCTCGGTAAGTCAATCTCGGCCACCTTGCAGAAAGGGGAGTCGCTCGAAGAATTGGTGCGCAGGGCGGTGGTGGAAGCCATAAAACCCTTTGTTGACAAGCTGAACGAAACTGATCAAAGGGTGGGCTTAATTGAAAGCGAGGTGAAAACCATTAAGGCAGCAGCGGGGGGGGCAGAAAAGTCTGCTCTGGAAAGTGCGTCACTTGTGAAGGCTACAAAAAAGGAGCTGAAGTTGGTAGAGAACCAACTGATCGGGCTACAAGTGGAACGAACGCAGACAATTTTGCGTCTCCAAAACGTAAAAGAGGAGGAAAATGAGGATCTGTGGGATTTGGTCTCGGAATTACTGGCGACACCCGCGAGGACGACTAAAGAAGAGGTTAAAAGCGCCATTTTGGAGGTCCGTCGGGCTTCTTCAAAATATGCAACAAAGCGACAGTTGCCTCGTGAGATCATTATTGACTTTTCAACTAAAAAGATTCGGGACACCATCCTATATAACTCATACAATGCGGATTTGGACTTTATGGGTTTGAAAGTCAAGATTTTGAAGGACGTTCCATTTCTAGTCCGGAAACGGCGTTTTAAATATAAAAAGTTTGCAGCTCTTCTGAGGGACCATGGAATAAAGTACAAATGGTTATTCCCGGAAGGAATATGGTTCAGATATAAAGATCAGGCCTATAAGATATTATCAGAAGATCAACTAAAGGATTTTGAGAATAAAAACCCAGAACTCTGCTGCACCAAGAACGAAGAAAAGGAGGAGCCGGAGGGGGGGGGGGAGGAGGAGAGCATTGCAACAGCAGTTGCACAGAGAGAATTGCGTCCGGGACCCAGAAGGGGGAGGAAAGTTTAATCAGAATTTGAAATGTTTATTCTCTGTATGATTAACCACTCCATCATTATTCTATGGAGCTATTTTTGTATTATGACAGTATGAAGGGAAACATTGAAGTGTAGTGTTTAGTGTTTGTAGTTCATTCCCCCCCCTTTTTCTTTTTCCACTCCCCTTTGTCCCTTCCCTCTTCCCTTTCCTTGTGATAGTCTGGTGTAGTGTTTTGTAGTTATGAAAAATAAAAAAAATTTATAAAAAAAAAAAAAAAAAAAAAAAATTCTGGCAGTGTGGCACTGGACACTCTAGGATTTCCCCAAAACTCTATGGTAAAAATCATAGAGTTTGGGGGGAATCCTAGACTGCCCTGTGATGTGGTGTGACATTGCTTCCAGTTACATAGGGAGGAAGTGGCATTGCAACATCATAGGACACCATTTTGGCTGTGCCATTTTTTCAACTCTGCCCTTTAAAGCAGCAGCATGGAACTGAGGCAGAGGGTGGGAGTTTGCCCATGAAAGCTGTCAATATGCAGCCCTACACAGATCCCTGGATTCACGGCTTGTACCCTCTGGGCCCTGCATTAGCCAGTGAATCAAGACATAGGAAGTATGTGTGTGTTGTTTCTTTAAATTATATGGTTTAAATTGGTTGGTTTGGACATTTGTGTAAGGTGCTTTGGGTTCCTTTGAGGAGAAAAGCAGCATAGAAATGCCCCAGTGAATAAATAAATACATAAAAGCCCACCACCCGCCTTCACCTGTCGGGATCACGTGAGGAGCAGGAGGTAGTGCTCACTCCTCCCTTCGCCCAGCAGGGAACAGGTGGCAATGCCCACCTCCCTTCACCCAGCTGGGATCAGGCTTGGAGCAGGCAACAATGCCTGCCCACCTTCACCCAGCTGTAATCAGGCACAGAGCAGAAGGCAATGCCCATTTTCCCTTTACCCAGCTGGGTTTAGGAGTGGAGCAGGTGACAATGCCTGCCCCCCTTTACTCTGCCTGTATCAGACATGGAGCAGATAGCAAAGCCCACCACTCCTTACTGTTACTGAGATCAAGTTTGGAGCAAGTGGCAATGCCCACCCACCCCCTCCTTCACTAGCCAGCATCAGTGATGTAGGAGGAGGGAATGCCTACCTGCCCACTCTTCCCTTTCTAGAGCCCATTGTATTTTTCCCCACAACGGGCTTTGTTTCTAGTAAATACATAAAAGGCAAGATCATGTAGCATTAACATAAATGGATCTAGAAGGATTTAAGTCTTGTTAGGATTGTAATATTTATCAATTTGGACCCCGTCAACAGTTCTGAGTGAGGGGCATGAATTATGTTGATCTCCCCACTCCAGCTTTCTTTCCTGGTTTGCAAATGAAAATAGAAGAAGGCAAATTAATGTTTTCTGTACTTTTTCTTGTCACTCTCATTCTCCTTTGTCAGATTTTATCTAATTTATATTATGCATTTTTCTCCTACGTTCAACATTATGTAAAACAAACAAAGACAAATGTCCTCCTCCAAGACTCCAAGATTCAGGTTTGGATGGAAACAAATTTCTCTCTCTACTCCCAAAAATCTAAGTAGGAAATCCAAACCCATTCATTTTCCCTCCATTCATTTTAACTGCAAGACCGTGTCCATTTTGTCCTCTTGTGCAAACTTAAGCATTAATAAAGCATAATTTGCTTCAAAAGGTGCTGTTATAAAGCATCCTTGGGTAATCCAAGGCTCTCTCCCTGCATGCAACACTGATTTGAACTTGGCATTCATGTGTCACTTTCTGTTTGACTTGCACTCTCCAAATTAATTCTTTGGACTTGTTAACTTTGGAGATGGACAATTCCTATTCATGCTCACACATCCAGAACTGCATAGAGGATCTTAGTGCCCCCAGCTGCAGAAGGTTGTGTGAGGTGATATTTGTACTTGAACATGTAGGATAGCCATCTTATGAGCTGATTGCAGCAATTGCTTATATAATAATAGAATTGCAAAGCAGCTATTAAAGATGCACAAATGATTGACTGAATTCCCCCCCACCCACCCCCATATTAAAAATCTCATCACATTTGGAGCTTTTCTTGGGTAGAATGTCTTTTAAAAATCCTCATTAAAACCAATGCATTGGAACAACCACTCGCACAATTTAAAAATCATAGCATGACTGAGTCTCACACACACTTCTGCTTCCTGAAGTGCCAAAAATTGTTCCCCACAAGAGCACTTGAAATGCCTAAGTTGCTAACACTAAGAAAGCACAAGGGTAGGTGTAGTGCTATGCTTCTTAAATTTAAATCGACTGATATTCACCAAGTATGTATCATCCAGTATCCCCTGAAGCCACAAGAGAAAAAGCAGAACATAAAAACAGTCCCCCAGGCAAGCCAACTTTATTTTGCTAGCTATGTTTACAATATGTGCATATGATATACAGATCTCAATCATAAATTCAGTGAGAACCTGGTGCCCAAAGGCACCAACTCTTTAAAGTTAGGTTTAATTCCTGTTCATTGTGATCCACTTTTTAAACCCTAGGAGTTGGGAGTTAATCCTGAAGGCTGAATGAGCAGTATAAATCAACTCTCCTGTACTGTCTGTCAGAAAACATTGTAAGTGGAAAGAGGCAGCTGCGTAAAATCCCCAGTGGGCCCAAATTATTAATGCCCCCAAGATTTGTAGTTGGTGTCTATTATGAATCACTGCTGTAAAGAGTTTGGAATCTCTCTAAAGTTCTGGCATGAATCCAACCACTCCACTTAGAAAAGGTTGAACCTTCTTCCTGCCCCAGGATCCTTCCTTCAGTGGAAATTGAAGGAAGGCTACATAATTGGAGGAAGGCTTCGAACAATGGTTGCTGGCTGATTGCCGGGAAGCAGTAGGACAATCTGGGGGTGGAGAACATGAAATTGGTGTTACACCAATGCTATTACATCACTTCTGGTGAAAAGCTGGAAGTGATGTCATCGTGTCCATGAAATACTCTAGAATGCCACTGAATGTGCTGGAAGTGATATAACAGTGTTGGCGCAATGCTAATTTTCCCTTTATTTTTCTCCCACCACATTACCAAGAGGTGGTAAGGGGTCAGGGGCTGGCTGTGGGAGCCGTACCTTAAACTTTACATGGTGGAGTGAAATGTGTAACATCATTTATGATATACAAAGAGAAAGCAAAACTTAGTAAAATGCATGTCTTGCTAAGAGCCAAGCTACAAGTGACGAATGACACTTGACCTAAGGTTGTTGTGGATTTTCCGGGCTGTATAGCCGTGGTCTTGGCATTGTAGTTCCTGACGTTTCGCCAGCAGCTGTGGTTGGCATCTTCAGAGGTGTAGCACCAAAAGACAGAGATCTCTCAGTGTCACAGTGTAATTGAGAGATGTCTGTCTTTTGGTGCTACACCTCTGAAGATGCCAGCCATAGCTGCTAGCAAAACGTCAGGAACTACAATGCCTAGACCATGGCTATACAGCCCGGAAAATCCACAACAACCATCGTTCTCCGGCCGTGAAAGCCTTTGACGACACTTGAACTGTTCACTTGCCATTGAAGTGTCATTCATCAATTGTAGCCTGGCCCTAAAAAAGATAAGCGGAGCTCATGTTAGAGACTATAAACACTTTAAAGCATGCTAAAGTTGCTCTCATACACTCTCAGCTGCCATGTTAGTGCTTTAAAGTATTTTTAAAGTCTTGCTGTGAATGTTTCCTAGGAGCCTACAAAGATGTGAACTTGTATATTCAGAATGGCGTGGGGAATTAATTTACTTGTTTGTGCAGGGAGTGGGAATAGAGGTCTCTACCTATTGAGGGGGCTGTGAATAGCTGTGAGTAGGAAAAGAACAACAGATTTTAAAGGTTTAAAAAAGGAATATGGAGTTTATTGGGGGATTAGATACAATATTAGGAGGGGGAGGAATTAGCAAATATTGAAACAAAGCGCAAGCAACTAGCACATTTCCAAGCCATAACCAGAAAACATCAACCAAAACTATTCCAATTCCAATTGCAGCATCAGTTACTTCAAAGCTTTAAGTGTAAACGTGAGGGGAAATGAGGAACAGGACAGAAGAGAAGTGAGTGTCTAGCCTTCCAATCTAGCAGAGAGAGGCAGAATGCCAGCTCTCTGTGTGGTGCAGTGTGAATTAGAAAATAAGAGGAGATAGATTAAGGATGGTGAGCAAAGATATACCATTCTTAGTCTGCATAGAAATCAGGAAAAGAAGGAAGGATCTAGTATGCAGGAAGTCTGTTGCAGTCCTTGGGAAGCCCAGAGGAGACTAAGCAAATTCAGCAAGGGTAAGCCAACTGTGGGACTGGGCTAGCAGGTAGGATCCAGAAACCAGCTACAAAAGTTTGGGGGATGAGAGGTGACTTTTATGCACCTCTAGTTGCATTGAGAGGAAGAGAGTGTCTCTGCTGTGATGGGATTGGTTTCAGTCTAGAAACTTTGGATCTAATTGGAAGGTTTGAATTTTAGGGGAGTGGAAGGTGGATGGATTTCCAAATATGGTCATTACTAGTTTATCTCTCCTTTGGAGGTTTACCGTTAGACAGTGTGGAATATGACACTATTACACATAATCACAGACAGAAGCAAGTTGCAAACATCTGATAGCTCCTGAGGTACTGCAACTAAAAAAATATTGAAAGCCTTTGTTGGGAGAGTGAGAAATGTTTTTTTCCTACCTCACAAACCAAGGTGAATTCAGGTTTACAGGAAAGATATCTGGACCTGCAGAATGAAAGAGGCAGAAGTAACAAGATGCTTTTATGATGGCAATATCTGTTATCGAAAGGTCACACTTCACCTCCTCCTAGATGAAAGTTCTCAGGCAGCAAAATTCAAGGTTTTTGTTCTGAGTGTAAACCAAACTACAAGTGACAGTGGCCATAGGTCCATCCTTTTATAAGCTTTTAAAATTTCTGTGAGGCCCCAGTCGGGAGTGTGTGGCACAGTGGCTCCAGGAGCTCTTCCCCACACCATGCCTTTTCAGGTACCAAACAGCCCCTCCATTGCTGCTTCTGCACCTGAAAAGGTATGTATATGTGAGGGATAAATGAGTTCCTGGGGCCACCATGCTACATACACTCCTCAGATTGGGGCCTTTCAGCAATTTTAAAGAACCACAAATGCTTCTAAAATGGTGTTGCCAGCCATGAGATGAACCTGTGGCTGTGGTCAGTTGTAGCGTGGCTGTCAGATAGTGAGAATCCTTGTTTCCCACCATCCTTTTGTTCTCTTGTTGGTTGATTGCTCAGGGCTGGAGCACACCTTCACATTGCCACAGGGATCATAAAGGTGGTCTCTTAGTGGTGAGTCACATCACATTTGCAAATTCTTGCTTTGTGACTTGACCCAGTTTTGCCCTTTGAGCCTCTGTGACTCAGAACCATCTGCAAATGGAGCTGTGAAAATGAGCAACATGATGAGAGCCGTGTCCTTAGATGGGAAATGCTACAGCTGGGACCAGTAGGATTAATATTATAAAAATTTAATTGGCAATCTATCTGTTAAGATTACCCCAAGTGTCGAAGCCACAAAGCATCATATTTCCCTTTTGTAAGTTGCTTTGGGAACTTTTAAAGTTAAAAAAATATTATTAAGCAGTATGTTCAATGAATAAACAACCAGGAACTCTCCTCACAAGACCATTTTCGCAACAATAATCTGTGCTGCATTTCTAACATCTGATTTGTCAGTTTATGGTCAGATGTAAGTTGAATTTGATTGGTTTTCTACATAGATCCAAGTTGGTTGTTTTACCAAAAGAGGCTTGGAAAAGGAAGTAAAACGTGCAGTAAAATGTGGTCAGACCGTGAAAACTTGGGGTTTGCTGAATAGAGCTATAATGAATTTTAGACCATGAACTGAAGGGAGAAGGTGCCTAGGTGAGGTGCAAAATGTCCTCTGAAAAATCTCCAAACAGATATTTTAAAAAGAATGGCTGATTGTAGCTGCCACATTCCCTGTTTAGCTCTGTGTTTTCTAGTGCTAGTTCCTTCTGATTTGTTGTATAATCCTGGTCTATCAGGGATCTTATAGAGAGTGAGAAGCTTTCATGGTAGTGAATATTCCGTTACATAATCATTGAGGGCAACGTAGCAACATTGTCTTCATTCAGAGAGAGAAAATGCCCTCATGTTTCTGAGGAGACTAGACAACATTCTCCACCTTGCTACCATGGCCAGTTGATTTGGGGTTTCTGATTCGGGATAAATACACAAATCAGACCCAATTCATAAAGATTTGGAATTTCCGAACTGGGCCCAGCATGCTGGCCTCAATTAGGAAATGCCGAATCAAAGCTTTCTGAATTGACTGGGGTTGCTTCGGAAAGCTTTGGGGCCCTTTCAAACCCAGGACGGTGGGGAGCTCCCTCCTTCACTGGTCAGTTGGAGCCATCCTTGGTGTTTGAATTTAAAGTGCCTGAAAGGGGCTTTAAACTTCAGCTGGGAGGCAGGGAAGTACCTCCCCTCCCAGTTGAAGCCTGGGAAGCCCCAAACAGTGCTTTAAAGTTCAGCTGGGAGGAAGGGGATTCCCCCTTCCCAGCTGAAGCAGGGGAAGTGCCCCCCCACTTACTTCACCTGATGAGAGGGGGAGGAGGGAACTCCCTCTTCCCCTTCCCATTGGGTGAAATAAGTTGTGGGGCGGGAAGTTCACAGAGCATTATTTGTTTATTTATTTAGACTTTTAGTCTGTTCTCTTCATAAGGCAGGCTCAGAGTGGAGCACAACATAATAATCTACCTAAGGATAAAAACAATGGTAACTGTTACATTATATTAAAACACCATAATACAGCATACACAGTGCATCCCCATTCTCCAAATATCAGGGCCCGTAGGGCAGGGTGGCTATCCATGTGATGACAACCTAAATAGAGAGGGCACATGCTCCCCCCCCACTGGTGGGAGGCCAGTTGGAGAACCCACCCACCTCAACCCCCGTAAGCCTTGCAGGATACCTCTGTCTTAAAAGCCCGGCAGAAAACAGTAGGTCCTGCTGGGTTTAGGTCTTCAAAGAAAGAGAGTTCCCCCAGGGAGGTGCCAGGGCCAAAAAAGCCCTGGCCGTGGTCCAGGCGAGGCAAATCTCCTTGGGGCCAGAGATCACCAGCAGCTGTTTTTCTGCTGACTGGAGCATTCTCCGGGGAACATAGGGGAACAGAATCTTTACATCAGAATCTCAAAAATATGCTTTCCCTTCCTCTAGAGGCCTTACTACAACAATTCCAGTGGCCGTCTTAACAACAGCTCTGCTTTTTCTTCCTAGACAACACCAGGAGGCAAGTGGCCTCTTCTTAACTGTATCATCCTTTGTAACTCTTTACCATACTTTCCTCTATGGTTTAAGAAACTTGATATAGCTGTCATGGAAATCTATACTTTCAGCTATATACATTGTAAATTTTCTCCTTCTGCAAAAGTGTATTTTGGTTAAGCGTTTCAACCCCCCCCCCCACATACACCTTAACAGTCTCCTTATTAATGAAAATCATGTCACATTAGCAGGAATAAAATGAAAGGTCTTGTGAAATGGACCAAAGACGGTATGATTCATGAAAGTACTGAAGGCCTTATTGATTTTTTGAAAAAGTGGAATCAATAAAATTCATGTCCAATGCAGAATTGTATACTAAAATGACCTGCTCTCTGATCTGACTTGCTGACTTTCCCTTAGATCGAGAGGGGTAGCAAAACAGAGAGTCTCTTACACCATTATTTTTGGAATCCTCAGTGACAATGACAGCAATGATCTTAAGCAGCCTACTGAAGACTTGTGATTTATTTGATATATGGTGGTTTTCCAGCATCAGTTCTGAGCAGAATTGGAGAGCTTTTATTGGAAATATTTTCTCCATCTGAATATGAGGCCAATCTTTTACCTGCAGCCAAGAAGCACTTAAGTGCTCTCAGTTCATCTCTTCTCTTTTGTACAAGTGCTGTGATAGTAACAATTGGATGTGAGCTTCAAATTAGACAGGCTTCTGGGATTAAAGATACCACTTTTCAGATCCTGTCGACTTCAAAATGGGAAAGGCTTGCTTATGATAAAGTTGTTCAGAAATGGAAAAGAAACCCCTAATCTTCCCTTGTTAAGACTGGTTCCAATCAGTAGCTAAGAGTGGGTGTTGTGGTACGGTATCATAAACTAGGGTTGTATATTTGCAAGGATCTTTACTAGAGATGGGTACAACCTGGGAAAATACCGAACCGTACGGTTCATGGTTTGTCGTGTTTCATGAACCATGAGATTTCATGAACTTGCCCCAGCAGAAAGCTCACCCCCTGTTGCCTAGGAAACTGATTGATTGGCACCAGGCTGTCTGAAGTGATGAACAAAAAAACGAACCAAATGAACCAGCCTAAAGTTTGTGATGGTTAGTCAGAAATGGGCTCTGATGAACCACCAGTCCATGAACCACAAACCAGCCTGGTTCGTGATGAATTTTGGTTCATATTTGGGTTTGTGCCTGCCTCTAATCTTTACTCCAGCAATACTGACAGTTATCCCAACACAGAAGTCTGTAATTAGGCCTTTAATTTGGCCAGTCTAGGGCCAAAAATTTACCAGATTAGCAATGCAAAGTCTGGAAAAGGTTTTGGACATTCCTGAACATCTTCTCACCCACCATACTAAGTATAGCCAACCACTGCTATTTCAGGTAATTGACCACCCACACCTGTTTTTGCAATCCCAGGAAAGCAGCAAAGCTGGGAGACTTCTCATTCCCTAGAAGGGCTTCCGTTGGCCTATGTTTGGCTTGGTGAGCTAGAAGTTGTGTAGAACTTACTTTGGTAAGTTCAGGTGGGAAGTTGTGTAGATATCATTAGGTAGAAACCTGCTTCTTCTTGGAATGAAATCAACCGTCCATACCTTCCCCTTCTTATGATTCACCAGTCAGTTTCATCAATGCAAGTCTGAAGCTGAGGTGTTGGGATATAAATCATGCATGGCTGTGACTAAGGCATTCTTTTTGTATCTCTATGCTGTTGTTTTTTTACAGGCACGATTCACCTTCGCATTCCAGAATCTTCTCCAGTGGGCACTGCCATTGGAAGTGTAAAAGCCACCGATGCAGACATCGGGAGAAATGCAGAACTCAAATACCAAATTATCGATGGCAATGAAATGAATTTGTTTAGCATCGTGACCCAGAATGAAACGCAGGAAGGCATTATCATCGTGCAAAAGGTGCTTCCCTTGAGTGACAATCACTTTTAAAAAAAATGAGATTGTGTATTTTGTAGAAATGGTGCCGTTAAATGTTCAGGGCTTTCCAAGTAATATCATGTAGCTCTGTTTTAGAAACCACAATTATTTGCTTTACATAGAAGAACTGGCACGAAAAACGACTCTTGAGGTAGCCACAGGAATATAATGTGATATAAATAGCAACAGCCATAATGTTTTCCATTGCTTGTTATATGAAAGGGAGAGGAGATTTCTTAAAAGCTTCTTTTCATATTTGCATCACATAAGGACAAAAGCATCAATGCTTTGAGCAGGTTTATGCACCATTTTCTTTTGTTTGCTGAAAAGTACTTTGCTTGACAAACATATTCCTTACATCTGCAGAAGAAACCCTCCATCTCCCAAGCACTATTTGGTTACATTATGAACTTTCCTGAAGGCCTGAAATGTTGATGCAAACATATTTTAACTCTTACTCAAACAAAGTGTTACAAACTAGATTAGTAAAATGTGTGTGTGTGGGGGGGGGGGGGAGTCAGGTAAACCTCAAGGTAAGTCATAGAAAAGAAAAAGAAAAGATCTGAGGGTTGCATTAAGAAGCTGTCAACAAAGGAATCCAGCCCAGTATTAAGTATTTCCATTTGGCAAGCAAGGAACAGAACATCAGCAAAAACATTAGGGTGAAAATATAAGAACATTGCAAAATATAATCATGTCAGTTTTGCTCTCTGCTCTAATTTCAGTTTTACTTTCAATACAGTGGGATAAAAAGTGACCCCCCCCCCAAGCTCTGACAAACTTCATCCTGTAATTTAAAAAAAAAAATTACAAGGTGGGTGGGAATCACAGAAATCATTACAGTGCAATTAAATTCATAATGATTAAAGAATATGAAGCTACAGAAGAAGACAAATGTTAACCATTTTTTAAAAAAATTCTCTGTGATAATATGACCATTTTAAAAAAATTAAGGGCTAAGCTTGCTGATTTTTCATGATCTGTTGTCCTTGATCTTCATTCTAGTCTAGTACTGATTCAGTTATTTTGATTTGAAGGTTAAAAGTGGTGATTTAATAGAGTAGACGCCCCCCACCCTCCGCTGTGTGAATACTTCTGTACACACACCCATTACTTCTGGCTGCTGCTGCTGCTTCTTTCTTCACAGGCTACATATAACAAGATTATGTCAGCCAATCAAACTTGACCACATCAGTTAAGTAAATGAAGGCAATTGAGAGCGAGGGCAAGTAAGAGCAATTTAAATGAACAAGGGAAACATTTTTACAAATAATGTCAAAAATGATCAGACAGGAAAAGTGTTTTTGGCATGGTCAAAAAATGTGTATGGAGAATTATGAGTGTTTTTATGTCAACCCTCGTCTAATTATTTGTGAGCCCTCTGGTCCCCTGACTAACATGAGTGTGTGGATATCTTGGAGCATTAAATGAAAAAAAAATCCTTTGAACAAACTGTTAATTTTCACCTGTGGAATTGGGCGACCAAAGATTTAATGCTCCTAAAGGATGGTTCTGCTAATGCAGGTATACAACACCAATCTATTCTGCTATATTGCCCATCATTGGCAATGGCATTATAAATGGACTTTTTAAAAATAGATGTGTAGATTTGCACTGATGTAATGGGCTGTCTGGTTGCTAAAACAGCCATAGGGTGATATATAGCCCAGTTAGTCCCTGCCTTGCATTCAGTTGGTGTAGTGGTTGAGTGGCAGAACTCTAATCTGGAGAAACGGATCTGATTCTCCACTCCCCTGCTTAAAGCCAGCTGGGTGACCGTGGGTCAGTCACAGCTCTCTCAGAGCTCTCTCAGCCCCACTCACCTCGCCGGGTGATTGTCATGAGGATAATAATAACACATGTTGTAACCCACTCTGAGTGGGCATTAAGTTATCCTGAAGTGGGGTATATAAATCAAACGTTGTTGTTGTTGTTGTTGTCATCCCTGTCTGGAGTCTTGCTGGATAAAGTGGAAAATAGTATTCTGAGGAGCATTGCTGCAGTGGATTTAAATTGCTTTATTGCTTCTGATTTTATGGACCCTGGCCCACAGCAACTCAATGCTGTAATCTTTGCTGCTTGCCAGAATATAAACCATGCACTGGGTACAAAAAAGTCTTAAGCATCTAAAAAATAATGCTTAAAATTTGCCTCTCTTTGTTTTATAACATCCAGCTGAATGAAGAATTCTGAGGAACTAGAAAGCTTGCACATTGTTACGTGTCACTGAGTTGGTCCTCGCAAAAGATGTGCCATTTACTGTGTGCTCTTGGCTTTTTGGATTGTCCTATTAGGTGTCTATTATCAAAATGTATGATCAGTGAACCTTCACAGTTGGTTTAGGAAGAATTGGTTTTCTGGACAGTATTAGAGATTATTATGGGCATTGTTTTGAAGTACGCCTGAGACCATTTTTAGTACTATAAACAGGTGCACAAATATAGCAAAAATTTCCCATATTTGGGCAAAATGCTTAATGTAGGCAAAATGTTTCAACAATGAGGCACCTAGACTTCAAGGAGAGATGAAGGAGTGTTCCCTCTTCTCTTTCTTTTTCGATTAACTTCAATAGCTTTACTTTTCCTCTTTTTGTTGTTGGTTTTGCAGATTTGTTCATATTGTATGGTTTTATATGCCATTTAGACACTGTATACAACGTACACCGCCATTTATATGAATTTGTATATATGCGCGTAATGCAGATTTGGTGGTGGAAAGTGCTGTCAAGTCATAGCTGACTTAGGTGACCTTTACAGAGGTTTTCAAGGCAAAAGACTAACAGAGGTGGTTTACTATTGCCTGCCTCTGCAACCCTGGTCTTCTTTGGAGGTATCCCAACTAATTTCTAACTAAGGCCGACCCTGCGTAGGATCTAGGATCTGATGAGATTGGGCTTGCCTGGGCTATCCAGGTCAGGGCAATATTGATTTACTGACACATAAATAATGGTGAAAATTGCTACCTCAGTCAAAATCAAAGGCAGAGACCAAGATTGGGATTTAATAAGGGCCACTTTATTAAATACAACATAATATATCCTGTCATTGCAGCAAGGGATCTAACTGCAGTACAGGTAAAGCCCTGGGGTCCCCCTGGACCTCTGCCTTGACCTGTCTGGGTGAGCCCCCACTGCACTGGGGGTGTTCCACCCAAAGGATGGCTGGGACCCAGCAGCCAGGGAAGTGGTTCCCCTTTAAAGCACCATCCCCTACCAGCTGTGGAGCCTGGGGGCGGCCTTGTCCACGGGTCCCACCAGGCGGTCTGCCCTCACAGCTGGCAGCCATACAGCCTCACCAGCCGCTCCTGACAGACCCCAATACCCGCCTAAAGGGAATGTGCCAAGGGGGTCACCGGCCCGCTCATTTTATCCTATCCTGCCAGTGGCCAACCTATTTACATTACCACCACACCACATAAATTAACAATTCTTCCTCCCACAGTGCAAGGAAGGTGAAAAACCACTCCCCATCAAGCCAATTAGGGAAGAAGAAAAAAATTCCTACCTGGCCCTGATAACCAGCGACTGGCTAATCCTACACTGCATATAGGGAGAGGTGGGTGGGACAAGAACAGAAACGTTGACTGATGGCTGGAAAGGCAGAGCCAGTTAATAAGCCCAAGACTCTGCCCCCCAGCTAATGCCCGGATTCCCGGGAAAGCAGGCTGCCTTTTCAGCTTCCGAGGCAGCAAACCCGGCCCCCCAGTCTGAGCAGCCTTGCAGGCTGACCAGGAGGGCCGCAATGTGTACATTTTCTCGGGATAATCCAGTGTAAGGAAAGAGAAAATGGCACAAAAGTAAAAAATAAAAATAAAATAGTTTTGCAATGGGAAATTAAAAGTAAAATGAGGATTTCCAGGTCAAAAGAACAGCGACAAGAGAACTGAAATAATAGTTCAGGGACTGATGTTTTTTTAATGGAAATTTTTATTTCATTAGGAAGATTAAAAGCCCAGTAAAAAGAGCAGAGAAATAGAAGAAAAAAGTAAAGAAAAAATAATACAAAGAGAGAAAAAGAAGAACAAAGACTGAAAATAACAAAGAAAAATAATACATTTCATTTTCCGTTTTTTCTCTACAACACCTATCATATTTTAACAAACATTATAATTTTAGTTTTAATATTTCCAAAATTTGCCTTTTCAACACTGCCCCCTTCTATTTATTTTTCCCAAATTTATCTTCTTAAAAATCAAAACCGCAAATCATCAGTTCATTTTTCCTCGTCTTACGCAGAAAGTCAATAAGGGGTTTTCAGTTAACCATGGCCGTTTCCACAAGGCTTACCTTTGCTCCTAACGACCCGTAAGATCACGCAAAAACCACAGAAGAGCGCATTTTCTCACGCGAGATTTGCATGACATCGTGCAAATCTCGCACGAGAAAACGTGATATTTTGTGTTTTTTGCGCGATCTTACGGGTTGTTACAAGCAAAGGTAAGCCGTGTGGAAATGGCCCATAAAAGTAGACAATGTTTTATCTCTGATCAAAGCTATAAGTTTAGCCATCTCCACTAAATCCGTCATTTTCACAATCCAGTCCTCGATTGATGGCAATACTGTACTTTTCCATTTTTGCGCATATAATACGGCACTCCTGACGGCAGCATCGCTGCTTAACCTGGGGACCAACCTTGGCAGCCTTGCCCAGAGGGAGGGGCAGACTCCCTTCCCGGGCATATGGATGTTTAGCCGGGGGGGAGTCATGTGCCTGAGGGCCAAGCTACAAGTGACGCCTGACACTAGTTGGACACTTGTCAGCTTCCCTCAAGTTTTGATGGGAAATGTAGGCATCCTGGTCTTGCAGCTTCGCTCTCCTACTACTGTCCAATGGACTTTTCAACTGTCAATTGTCCAACATTCTGCCAAGCTGCCTACATTTCCCATCAAAACTTGAGGGAAGCTGACAAGTGTCGAACCTGTGTCATTCGTCACTTGTAGTTTGGCCCTCAGAGGGTGGCTCCGCTTTCCCAGACGGCAGTTGCTTCGTTGGCTCGGCCCACCCATCTCACCTTGTGGTAGTGCAGGATTAGCCAGCTGCTGTTTACAGAGCCAGGTGGAAATTTTTTATCCTTTTCCCTAATTGGCTGACAGGAGGTTTTTTTTCCACGTACCTTGCATGGCTGGCAGAAGTTTGAGTTATTAGCTTGGGTGGTGCTGATTTGGTTAGGTCACTGGCAAGAGAGTATTGGGGAATAGGGAGCGGGCCAGTGAGTACCCAATGGCACTTCCTCATGGGTGGGGAAACAGGGTCTGCCATCAGTGTGGTATGCTTGTGACAACTACCATAACATGGGCAGACACCTGCAGGGATCCCCTGGGACACGTCCTTCATTCATGCTATATGGCTGGGGGCATTAGGAGCTTGATGGGGGTATCCATCTGCCTGGCTGGCCAGGTCGCAGCCATTCCAGGGACGGCCTACACCTGAGACTGTGGGACTCACCCAGAAAGGTCAAGGCAGAGGTCCAGGGATGACCCTGTGGTTTGGCCAGTACCACTTAGTTGGCCCTTTCCATAGTTTATGGTTATGTTCAATCAACGATCCTTTAGTTCCAAACCTGTGTCTGTCTCTTCATTCCGGCTAGGGTTGCAAAAGCCTAGCCACCATGGACATATATAGAAATAAGATACCATGCTTATTTTCCAACTGTTTATCCATTAATCCCAACAAAAAAGCTTCTGGTTTAAATTGTACATTGCTCTTCAACATTTTTTGTATTATCATATGGATTTGTGACCTTTTTTTTTTTTTTTTTGCTTTTGGGTGAAAAATTATTTCACATTCATATACGTCAATAGATTCAGGACAGACGAAAGGAAATACTTCTTCACTTAATGAGTAATTAAAGTGTAGAATTCACTGCCGGTGGGTATAGTGATGGCCAGGAGCATAGATGAGTTTAAAAGGATATTAGATTCATGGTGGTAGGTCCATCAATGGCTACTTGCTGTGTTGACGAAAAGGAATCTCCATATTAATCCTCTGAATTGCCAGTGCCTAGAGGCAACATCAGGGGGAAACTTCAGCCTCTGTGCCCTGTTGGCTCTCCAAAGCAGCTGCTTGGCTATGATAAAAGAAGATGCTGGCCTACATGGACCACTTCCTTGATCCAGCAGAGCACTTATTAAGCTCTTGTGAGACCCAATCTGGTTCCATTTGAGGTAACCAACAGTGTAAAAGTTTTGCCAAAGCAAAACGTGAAGTGAATTTAGGAGTGGGGTTCCTGTATCAGGAAATATATATATATATTTATGGGATGTTGAGAGGAGAGTTTCAATTGGATTAACAAAATGTCTCAAAGAAGTGACCACCAGTTTTTGCCTCAGTCAAAATAGAAAGTGAGCTTGAATGTTCCAGCTCAGCCAAAACCTCTGGAGAATCTGACGGAAGCCAATAGCACATTGATGTCTAATGAAATTTCTCTGGGTTGGTGGTGATGCTTTTCACACCCATAATTATGAGAAGCTGCTAGAGTACAGGCTGCTGTCTTTTATCCTGACAGTTCCAAAACCTGAGTGTGAGTTTGAGAAATAATTATCATATAAGACAAAGTTCTCTTTGAGAAGAAGGTGATGATGGAGAAAAAGTCTCAGGATATTGTGGGAAGGGAATAATTGTTTAGTGTAGTGTGACTTCAGACTAAATAGGAAATTTGCACCAAGAGTGTTTTAATTCTTTCGTGAGTATTAACTTTAAAATTTTTAGGGGAAATTTAAAAGTCTCCCCAGAATTCATTCTGCATCCATTCTTCCCATCTCTCTGTTATATCATGCATGCTAATGAAGATCTTCTCCAGCGTCAGGCAAGCTGCCCTTTCTCTCATCCTGTTCGAACCCTGGAAATCATTAATCCGCTCTTTTCATCTGAAATCACAGAGAAATTGAGGAATGGAATTTCCTTGTCTACCCCTCCCCCCCCCAGCATTTTAATTACAACCCCCAAAACTTTCTCCCTCTTCATTTTTTTAAAAGGAATTGCTGACCAATTGTCAAATGTAGTTTGCAAAAAACTCTCTGATGCTGAATTCATGAAATTCAATGTAAATTACCTTTACAGATTTTTTTCCCACAGTGAAGTTTAAATTCTCATATATATTTTAAAACATGTGGAATCTTTATGAAAGAAGTTTTATGCCACTTGGTCAGTATGGAGGATTTTAGAGTACTGGGAGTCAAGCAGCGTGTTTGGGGAGTGCGAGGAGAATTTCTGAGGCGTCCTGAATTTTTCCACGAATGTAGCTTTTCCAAGAGCCATCAAAAGTACAAGGATTTCAAGTGTGGGGATTTGTTTGTAGAACTGAGAGACAAAGAATAGGTACCAAGTGATATGGCTGGTTCTTTTAGTACTGTTTATCACATTTGCATCTTGTCCTTCAAACTGGAAATGACATCAGTCCTATATAGAAATCACCAGAAACTCTGTGGTTTTAACATGAGGTTTCCTGAAATTCCTTGAGGGGTGTGACATCACTTCTGTGTTTACCTAGAAGTGACATCATGCTGTTGCCAATGCCCCCCCAAATCTCTGTCCCCGAGTCTCCTGATGGTTGCCAAGTCACATCTAGCAACTTTATCTTCAAGACTCTCATATATAACATCATCCCGTTTTGTTTTCACTTTGGTTATATTACTAGGTATGCTATCTTTGTAACACTGTATAATTAATTCTGTTTTATCACTGTATTTCCTTATAGCCCCTGGACTATGAGGCTCGAGGGCTATATACTCTGAAAATTGAGGCAGAGAATCTATATATAGATCGGCAATTTTACTATCTTGGGCCTTTTAAAGATACAACTACGGTGAAAATCTCTGTAGAAGACGTAGATGAGCCGCCTGTCTTCAGCAGATCCTCCTATCTTTTTGAGATACATGAAGATATTGAAGTCGGCACAATCATAGGAACTGTGATGGCCCGAGATCCAGATTCCACTTCAAGCCCTATCAGGTAAAGGCCAGAATTTGAAAGCATGGGGTTAGATCCAGTCAGCTTCTCTAGTGCTGAGAAGGTCAGGATGAGGTCCCCTTTGAGAGCCAAAAAGGTTATTGTGGGGAACATGGGCCTAACATGTATATTACAAATTGTATGTTGTTACACCACCCTGACTCCTGAGCCGTCTGATGGGGAGGGCAGTCTAGAAATGCAATCAATCAATCAATCACATGGAGAAAAGCTATGGTGAATGTAGGAAGGAAGAGAGTTGGGCAAGATTTTGTGATAAAGCTGGCTGGATCCATCCCATGATTGATAACACCAAATTAATTCTCTCTCTGATTATACCTGTTGAATCTTTTGGTTTGCCTAGATAATTCAGCAGAAAAGGTAGGTTTGAGATACTGAGAGAGAAGAGCTTTCTACCCTTGGCTCCCTTTGCCTGTAATCGATATCTATATTTTGTTACTGTGCCATATTGAAAAATGAAATCGTACCCTCAAGATATAGTTGACTTATGGCGACTCCTAGTGGGGTTTTCAAGGCAAGAGACTAACAGAGGTGGTTTGCCATTGTCTGCCTCTGCAACCCTGGTCTTCATTGGAGGTCTCCCATCCAATTACTAACCAAGGCTGCCCCTGCTTAGCTTATGCAATCTGATGAGATCAGGCTTCCCAGGGCTATCCAGGTCAGGGTCTGTGCCATGTTATCATTATTATTTTTATGAGGCTAAATTCAATGATGCGCTTATCGCAGAGCTACTTGTTATATTTTCTGATATTCTGCATGATCAAAGATTCTGTTTCTGTGGCCTCTGGATTCCTGAAACAAGCCAATATTTCTTCCTTTTTTGTAGGCCCTATATGGAGTTGAAAGCATCTGTTCTTATTCCCTGTTAGCTTCTTCAACAAGCTTTTCTAGTGACTCTCCTTAATCTTTCTGATAATGATAAAAACATCTTACTTCCAGCCATGGATGCTATTTGCTTGCAGGCAGTGCCTGCAACCAGGATCTTGCTACTACGAGCCATTGCTTCCGGCCTCCATGCTGTCGATCAGCTGTGTGACTTGCAGGGATTTAAAGATCCAGAATGTGCCCCATCCCTTTAAATCACTCCCCCATTGCTCATATGACTCATAGCATGGGAGGCAGCAGACACATGCTGGCCATGGCCAGAATGCATGTCTTGACCTCCAACCACCAATCACCTGTGTGGCAGTATGTGGATGCTGTGTGTTCTAGCCATGGAACTTCTTGCAGTGCTGCTCAGTAGGTGGTACCCATGGCCAGGAGCCCACCAGGACCCATGTCTGATCTTCCACCTGCTGTCATACTATGGAGTAGCAAGCTGTTCCTACACAGTTAAGCAACATGTTTGGTTAACTTGCAACTTCAGTTCTCCAAGATTGCCTCTTAATATACCTTACTTCTGTGCAAGAGAAAAACAACTTGATACTTATTCAGAAGGACATTGGTAGAACTGAAACAAATATTCACAAATACACAGGGCTTTTTTTTCTGGGAAAAGAGGTGGTGGAATTCAGTGGGTTACCCTTGGAGAAAATGGTCACATGGCTGGTGGCCCCACTCCCTGAGTTCCAGACAGAGGGGAGTTTAGATTGCCCTCCACGCCACTCAGCAGCGTGGAGGGCAATCTAAACTCCCCTCTGTCTGGAGACCAGGGGGCGGGGTCACCAGCCATGTGACCATTTTCAAGAGGTTCCAGAACTCCGTTCCACCATGTTCCAGCTGAAAAAAAGCCCTGCAAATACATGGAATTCTCCCCTAGTTATCATTTTGAATATACCTTTTGTTGAAATTTGAGTTGTAATTTTGAATGTGAATTTTGTTTCTACAATTGAAAGTGAAATGGTTTAACCTGATTGGCATCCCTTAATTGTTTTACTTTGGAGATAATTAGATGTTCATTTCTTTATTTTAAAAAAAATCTATATCTAGCCTCTTCATCGAACAAGGAAGCCACAGGATAGCTTACAGTGCATTTTAAAACACCATATGAAATCAAAGAATGCCATTTCCATCCCCAACCCCTTCCCCCCATATCACAAAGTACAAAATATGAAATCTCAGGACAGCTGTAAAAAATACAAAAATATGATTGCAGCCAATATTGAATACCAATGTGTTTCATCTATAAAATACTGTCAAATACTAACAGATGTCAATTATGGAAATCAAAATTCAAAGTCTAATATTAAACACCATCAACTCTTGAATATAGATCCATTCTGCTGGTGGAAGTGCTTGTCTCAGGTGAAATGTATCTTCCACTGAAGGAAAGCACCTCCACTTGTGGAACAAACCCAATGGATCCTATGCGCTGAATATCTGGGGAATATTGGAGCATTAAAAGTATATCTGGCGAGTAACCAATGTTTCAGTATCATGACTTCTGTGTTTCTTCAGAGAGCTTGTTTTCCTTTTCCTTTATTTATACAGTTGGATTGGTGGAGTTTCTGAAGATGGAGACTTTATTCATTTCAGTTTCTTTTGGCAATTAGACCCTACCTCCGTGCAGCTTTGGCTGCTACTGAGGGGGTCCACCATTGCTCCCCTGTGAGGAGGGAGAGCAGGGACTTTCCCGGGCATCTGGGATACTGCTGAATGGGCGGAGCCAGAAGCCGTTTTCGGCAGCTCCGCCTACGCAGCATTCAGTTGCTGCAGAAGCTTAGCCCACCCTCCTCACCCTGTTTTTGGTGTAGGTTTAGCTGGCTGCCGTTTCGGAGCCAGGTAGGAATTTTTTCCTCTTATCCTAATTGGCCTTGGATGAGGGGTTTTTCGCCTACCTTACACCATTACGTGTGTGCAGGATATTGGATTGGGGTGGTGCTGGTTAGAGTGTTCTGGCAGGACTGATTTGGGATTTAGTCAGTGGGCCGGTGAGCACCCTTGGCGCTTCCCAATTTGTGGGGAAGAGGGGACTGCTAGGAGTGGCTGGTACTGCTTGTGATGGCTGCCAGCGCGCGTGAGCAGGCTGCCTAGGTTAACCCCATGCACAAGTCTGGCCTCACTGCTGTACGGCTGAGGATTAGGAGCTTGGAAGGGGGAACCAATTTGCCAGGCTGGCCAGGTATCCGTGCCATCTCTAGGGATGGCTCGCACCCGGGGCTTCGGGGCTCGCCCAGGCAGATCAAGGCGGGGGTCTTGGAATGACCACGTGGCTTGACCTGTACCGCTTTCCCCTTGCTGCAGTTTTGTTTAATGTTAATGTTGAGGTTAAATTAATAAAGTGGCCCTTTGATCCAACAATGTTGTCTGCCTCTTCATTCCCACTAGGGGAGCAATGAGCAAACTATGGGGTAAAAAAGAAGGGTAGATGTCTGTGTCCAGACATGTGCATTTGTAATGAATTAAGCTCATCTTTTATAACATACTGTTGTTCGTATTATATGACCAACTATCTTGTTAACGCCTGTCCAGGCAGTATTGATCTTCCAGAGAATGACATCAGGTAATTCAGCAACAGTAAATAAAGTATATTAATTCATGGGCGAAGAGTACATTAAAACAGTTGTGCCGAAAGAACTAAATAGACAATATGAAATTTCCCTCCCATCCATGAAAGAAAGACACTACACACTCAAAACTGGATTAAACTGAGTTGATTAACTAACAGTTCATTGGTGTGCATATGAAACCACCCATACCTTAGTGCAAGTAACGATATCGACTGGACTGCCATAAAATTGGATGTTTTCATTTATGCATTGTAACTAGAGAAGGGCATGAGCAGGGAAAACGGTGGTTTGTGGTTCATGAAAAGTGATAAACCATGAACCATCATGAATTTGCTCAGTTCATGAACCGGTTTGTTCAGTTTGTGATTCGTCACTTCGGGGCAGCCACAGCACTGTTTCAGCTGTGTGCATTCGCAAATGGTTCATGGTAATCTCTAATTGTAACCCATCTTGAACCATAGGGAAAGGCCTAAATGTTTCAATAAACATACAAACATTACAGGGTAGCATTTCTTCTGCTCCTAGTTATTCCTGTACAACTCATGGTATGCCCAGGGGAACTGACCCTCGGCCATCATCCCCACCCAGGCAGTAGAGTTCAAAATGATCAAGTCCCACCTCCAAGGATATCTCTTCCTCAACTTACCTGCCTGGTAAGCCATGAAAGACTGGCTTGGGAAACCTGTACTCCTATCAAGTCAGGTTTCTGGGAGCTGACCATATATCCTTATTCTAAGCAAAGATCTGCACTATTCTAGCCTATCCATTTGTTACCTACCCAGTCCTAAAACCAGACCTGTCCAGGAAACAGCTATGGAAAGCAGATTTTTTCAACAACCAAACAACCAAAAAATTCTTGCTTGACCCCCCAAGCCAAGAGGGGCAGGAGGTTATAGTGTGGTACAGCTTTAGATGCTAAGTGGAAAGCAATGTTGAGGCATGAATATAAGAGAGAGCTTCTGTAGCACAGTGGTTAAGTGGTTCAGATGCAAATCAGCACTCCACTGGTTCAAATCCCACTACTGCCATGAGCTCAGTAGGTGGCCTTGAGTAAGCCACTTCTCTCCCTAGCTGTATTGTGGGGATAATTGTTCACCACTCTGGGTGAGGCACTAATCTGTCTAGAAGAGCAGTATATAAGCACAGTTATATTATTATAAGCAAGTTTCCCCCTGAGTTACCATATGACTGAGAGATTCAACAAATACTGTGAACTCCTTGTCATTCTTACTATACAAGCCTATGTCATTTGACTTTGGTAGACTGAGGGCCAAGCTACACATGACGAATGACACTTGAACGGCAAGTGGATTGAGTGGAGGGCAAGTGAACAGGGAGAAATACACTTGCCATTCAAGTGTCATTCGTCATGTGTAGCTTGGCCCTTAGAGGGGACTAATTCTGCACAGGATTGCACTGTCAGTCTAACCTATCACCACTAACATTTTTGTTTTTGTTTATCTCTTGTTTAACTCACCATGAGGTTTTTTTTGCTTTTACCACCTTGCGAGGAACACTCTCTCCATGCCTCCTAAGAGCTGTTTGCAGTCTATTCTCGCTCCAGCTGGGATTTAGAGTGGCTTGCATGTGTTTTAACCATGCTGGGTTTTCCTCAGAACTACCTGACTGCATTTGACTGCTCATTCACAACAAACTTTATCATGAAAACAAAACTCTCTCCCCTTCGTTGAAATGGAAATTTAGGCAAATTACTTAGGAAGTGTTGGTTGTTGGGGGTTTTCCGGGCTGTATTGCCGTGGTCTTGGCATTGTAGTTCCTGACGTTTCGCCAGCAGCTGTGGCTGGCATCTTCAGAGGTGTAGCACCAAAAGACAGAGATCTCTCAGTGTCACAGTGTGGAAAAGATGTAGGTCATTTGTATCTACTCAGGAGGGGTGGGGTTGAGCTGAGTCATTCTGTAAGAGTTTCCCAGGGTGTGGAATGTATCCTGAGTAGATACAAATGACCTACATCTTTTCCACACTGTGACACTGAGAGATCTCTGTCTTTTGGTGCTACACCTCTGAAGATGCCAGCCACAGCTGCTGGCGAAACGTCAGGAACTACAATGCCAAGACCACGGCAATACAGCCCGGAAAACCCCCAACAACCATCGTTCTCCGGCCGTGAAAGCCTTCGACAATACTTAGGAAGTGATAGGCAATTTTGTCAATGCATGATTCATAGCACTTCCAAATTCCAAGTTGCACCCTCAATGTGTTCTTGTATCACGGGGCACAAGGGAGTTTATAAGGCTATTCAGTTTGCCAATCAACAATTTTAACAAGGTCAACAAGACAAGACCCTTGTAGAAATTCCAATTTCTATATAAGTTGTTGCAGAACCGCATAGGAAAAAATGGGTGAGTGCCAGGATTCCTCACCATGTGCATATTTGAAATTCTGAGACAGAGTGGTGAGTGCAACCTAGGGTTGCCAGGTTCCCTTACCCTCCTGGCGGTAGGTGGGAAACCTGGCATTCTTCCTCACCATAAGCACACTTCTAGGCTATGTGATGACATCACTTCCAGGACATGACATCATCATGCAGGGCATCATGCTGCCCCTGGGAGTGCTCTTGCTTTTGGTACATTTGGGGCTGATTATAGCCTGCTGCAGAACACAGGAGTACTGCTGGGGCAGCACAATGTTGTCATGCAGGATCCTGGAATGCTCGCACACTTTGCAGCAAGTTTGGCCCACTGCTGAGCACTGGAATGCTGCTGGAAGGGCCCTGGAAAGCTCCTGTGTTTTTCAACAAGCCAATTTAGACTGCAAATGGGCCAAATCGGCCCATTTGGGGGCCAAATTGGTCTACTACAGTGTGCAGGAGTGCTCTGTGCAGCCCAGGAGCACGCCCGGGAGGCGTGTTCCCCTGGTTTCCCCCCCTCCGACCAGGAAAATGGAGGGAGGGCAGAGGGTGGGAGCAGAAATCTACTGCCCCCAGTGGGGGACTGGTAACCCTGCAACCACAAAATGGCTGCCGTGGGACAAAAAGCCAGACATACGCACACAGAGAAATCCCAAATATTGTGAAGAAGATTAACTTAAAAAAGAAACTGGGGAAAACGTGTGAGAGGGAATCAAATTAACACTATGATGACAGCTGCCACTGAAACTTAAAAAAAAATGCACAGGCAATCACATTTTCAGTGACCAATCAAATGCCCTACAGGGAGAGGGACCCCACCTGGCCTCATCCATTTTCTGAAAACCCTTGGGGGCCATCAGAAAAATTGTCAGAGAGTGCCACGGTGCCCATGGGTGCCATGTTGAGGTCTCTTGGTCTAACCCATTTAAAACTCAGCACATAGCAGAGTAAACGAGGAAAGTTGTGAAACATTAACAAAAGTTCCATTGACCTTTTCCAATAAGGGATCTGATCTGAATCTGATTACTGTAGTCTAGTGGCTTCATGGGAATGATACTGTAAATGAACAATAATCTGGAACTGTTGATAATACTGGAAGAAACAGCTGCTGCAGCAGTGTACACCATATACAGCAATATTATCTGGGGTCTGAAACAGCTAGGTTACCTTAAATCTGTGCAATGAAATATTTGGGCTTACAGAGATAATAAAGCCAATAAAAAGAACTGTATTCAGTTCAGAGTTGGAGTGCCAGCTCCAGGTTGGATAATTCCTACAGATTTGGAGGTAGAGCCTGGAGAGAGCAGAGTTTGGCAGAGGAGAGACTTGTACTGAGGCCTCCTGAAATCCTCTTAAAGAGGCAGTACACAGCAATGAAGATAGGGCTGCCAGCACAGGCTTGGAACATTCCTGGAGATTTGGGGGAGGACTCTGGGGAAGGTGGAATTTGAGGTGGGAGGGAGCTCAGAAGGAATATGATTCGACAGATTCTATTCTCCAAGTCTGCCATTCCTTCCAGGAAAACTGATCTCCATTGCCTGGAGATCAGTTGTAATTCTGGGAAATCTCCAGGCCCCACTTGGCAGTGGGTAACCCTGCTTCAGAGAGAAGCAAAACAGATTATTATTTCAGTCAGTGTTTTTTTACTTAGACTAAACTGGCAATTTCCACCAAATCCCCTTCCTGCTGCAGACCTCTCATATCATTTCTCAGGGCTCCCTATCCCCTAAAAGCAGTATTGTGTGGCCTACTGTGTGTGTGTGTGGGCGGGGGGGGGGAAGCTGGATAGTTTCATTCTGCCATTGGAAAATTTAGTCTGGATCCAACCCAGTATGTCTTTTTATCAAGTTTTTAGAGAGAGAGACAGAGAGAGAGAGCACAAAGAGCACAAATATAGAGAGACCAAATGTAAATTCTCCAAATGCTAGGATTTTGCTAGCATCAGTTTACAATTAGAGATGGACACGAACAGCAGTACGAACAAAAAAAAAGCCATGAACAGCACAATCTGCTGTTCTCAAACAAGCTGTTCATGAGGCCCCATTCTAAATGAACAGGTGGTCGTTGCAAGCCTCGTTGCTGTTCGTCAAGCCAGACAGTCTTGTACCTGCAATCAATTCCCTTGGCAACTTAGGCAGGGATTGTCTGAACTCTGTCTGAACTCCTGCTGTTGCCCTGGAAACCCCAATCTAAGCCCAATTTAGCCTGATAGGCACGTCTTCCTTTTAAGTGTGGAGCTCCACATTTATTACAAGGGAGGCTCTGGTTTTGCAGACAGTGGAGAGGGAGAGACAGTTGCAGTTTGCATTTTGATAGAGAGAGTGCATTGGAGCTTGAATTTTCTTTGTGTGTGGTGGGATACGGATCTATCCCTTCAAGTTTCAGAACTGCTGCCGGGCTCTGGGGCCAAGCTATTATTTATTATTGGTACCTTTCCTGGTGCCTGCTCAGGTTAGGTTTCTGGGAGTGGTGCAGTAGGGATCTTGACTTGGATGATGGCTGGAGGAGAGCCTGCTGGCCCCCACAAACAGCCAACCATGAACATGTTTGTGAACAGGGCCATGTTCGTGGTTGTTCGTGAGTCCCTGTTCGTGGATGGCAATGAACAACGAATATTATGTTTGGGTTTTTTTTCTGTTTGTGCCCATTTCTATTTACAATATACATCTCTCTTATGAAATAGTTAATAACGGAATAATTATCATCATATCTTGCAGATAGTCAAAGCAGCAAAATGGGATCATTCACAGACAAGGTGGGGTCTCTGTATTCAGAGGATCTCACAAGTATGTGGAGAACTATGACTTTGTAAGTTAACCAAAGTGGGAGGGGAAATTGCCCAAAGGGTCTGTTGAGGACTGAACATGCTGCAGAAGGCATAGAATGTTGAGAGCCGGTCTGTGTTTCCCACATCTGGTTTTTCTTCACAATGAAGAAAGAGATGTAGCTGTGAAGTAAACAAGCCGGACTGAGAGTTCTCTTCATTGCCTAAATAGTCCATCTGTCTGAATCAGAATAACCATAAGAGTACTGTGTAGAAAAATGATTTTTTTTGCCACAATAAAATAATATATTTCTGTGTTTGCTCCTTTTTAGGTACTCCTTGGATCGCCATACTGACCTTGACAGAATCTTCAACATACATTCTGGAAATGGATCTATATATACTTCGAAAATGCTTGACCGAGAAATATCCCAGTGGCACAATCTTAGTGTAATAGCAGCTGAGATCAGTAAGTTTGTGTGGCAAACACAATCCTTAGAAGTAGAATGGTACAATCCTATTTTGAGTAGCACAATTCTAAGCACATTGATTTAAATGAACTTAGAGGGGTGTAACTCTGCTTAGTATTATGCTGTGAAATGGTTGTACTACGTGTTTTCCTCATCCGGCATAGGCCTGCTGCTGATCACAGGCTCAAGCTGTGGCTTACAGTTGCCTAGGGCAACTGGGCAGGAGTTGCAATGGGAATGTTGCACATGGTCCCTCTGTCCAGTAGAGCAGCTGGGACTGCAGGGTGTTTAGTCCTTAACTAGGCAATCAAAGCACTAATTGGCTGTTCAGGAAGGGAAGTGGGAGACTGCTGGCCTCTCCCCATCAAACAGCTAATTGCTGTAATTATCAATTCTCCGACACAGGCACGGCCCATACACAGCTGGATTAAGGCCCATGTATTTTATACAGAAACATTTTTAGCTGCACTCTTTCCACGGGTGTACATCCCATTGAATAAAATAGGCCTTACTTTTAAGTGGACTTTCTTAGGAATGCTTCCTTCAAGTCCAATCCTTGCTATTTTTGCAGATATTTTATTCAACTTCTACATGCACCCGGACAAAGATGCAGACACACGTACACAAGACAAAAATCTCTTGCCTCAGTTGAAGCACGTGATATTTCATTCCTACAAAAGGAACATGCCACAGAACAATCTGCCTGCAAATTAGATGGAGAGAAAATATTCAGTGTAGGAAGTGGCAATGAAAAATTGCCCACAACTGATAAGAAAGTGAGCATGGCATATTGATTTAAATTTGTGAGAGCCAAGCTGCAAGTAACGCCTGACACAGGTTGGACACTTGTCAGCTTCCCTCAAGTTTTGATGGGAAATGTAGGCATCCTGGTCTTGCAGCTTACAGAAGTTTACAGAGAGGCAGTCTATGGGAGGGAGAACATGCAGTCGGCAGGGGATTGCACGCATCGGGCTCTTGCCAGGTGCCCCCCTTCCCCTCCCCTGGGTTTGTGTGTGTGTGTGTGGGGGGGGTCTGTAAACTTTAATTAAATGGAGACCTAAGCTGTAAGACCAGGATGCCTACATTTCCCATAAAAACTTGAGGTAAGCTTACAAGTGTCCAACCTGTGTCAGGCATCACTTGTAGCTTGGCTCGTAGACTGAAGCTCGAATTCCTGTTTTGCCATGGAATCTCATAGGTTGACCTTGGGCCAGTCACTCTTTCTCAGCTTGACATATCTCACAGCTTCTCCAACAGGCCTGGAGAAGCATGTCCTGCCATTTTAAAAAAGATGTAATGTGTGAAAATGAACAGCTGAAGTTTTTCATGGCACAGAATAAATAACATCTCTTGGCAAATGACAGCCCATCAAGCCTCTATTAAAGGGATTAGGACACTTTTTCTCCAGGCAGTTGGCAACTCTAACAGAGTTGTTGTAAGAATAAAGTGCATGGAGGAGAATGATGTTGTAAGCTCCTTTGGGTCCTCACTGGGGACATAAGCTTGGTATAAACATCTTAAATAAATAAATAAAGGCACCTTAGAACATTCTTCTTTTTGATAACTGATGTTTCTGAAGGGGAAAATCAAAGGAGAAATTCTCCCGCACAACACCTGTGAAATATATGGGAATTGTGCAAGAGTGCAGCAGTGCTCTTGCACATTTTCCAGTCAATTGTGTGAACTTATCGATGGATTTTGCTCCAAGTCTCCATGGTAAACGTATCGTGGAATCACACAATAGAGAAGAAATTAAAAACAGTCCAACCTTGCAAAGTTATGCGGGTGAAAAAGAACTCATGCTTAACCAATCAAAAAGAGTCCCAAAAAGTCCTGCTTGGCTCCAAAACAACCAGCTAATCACCTCTTGCCACGTACGAGGATGGGTAGGTGCACAGCACTGGACAGCAAGTGCTGTAGGAAGAGATGAGCAAGACTATAAAACCTGCTGGTTCCTCTTGTCTGATTGGGATTCCAGACTCCTGACATGGCCCACCCAAACCCTCAGCATCTTTCTTTTTGGCAAAGGCATCTCCTCATCTGTAAGGGATGGAAAATCATCTTGTTGCCAAGTGTGGTCCACTTGGTGCTCAATCTTCTGCCACATTGCTCCAATGGGAGTTGTTGCTTCCCCCTTGAATATGGACTGACAAAAAAGAGGGGAGGGGGGAACCCACAGGAAACAAAATGCCAATATATAATTTCTCAGTGTATTTCAAAGTGCAATGTGCTCAACTTTTCCTATTTTTTGCAATACAGTAATTTAAACAGAATCATACAGATTACAGACAACAATCTTACAATAAGGTGCAAAGATAGCCGGATTCACCAATAATTCAAGCTCAATAAAGAAATGTCCTTGTTTCCTATGTCAATTTCTTTTTCCGTTCGATTCCTCCGCTGGTAGGTTCACACTGGTGGCATGTTCACAGTATCTCGCGACATTAGGTGTAAACAAAAGTCAATCGACATGCTGTCTCCCAGCACAAGATGTGAGCAGAAGCCCCATCCGCACGCTGATCTGAAGCCAGCTATAGTCAGATTTCGCATCTGCTTCCTCAGTAACGTGCTTTCTATGCAAAACATGTTTTTGTTAACTAAATGCAGAGACATTTACACCTTCTCCCTATCATTATGCAATCCACATACTTACAAGAGGAACCCAATTCATTTACTCATTGATACCGGATTCTAGTGGCAATTCATTCTTTCACACACCGAATGTGAGGGGCGTTTCTCCTGGGCGTCAATTAAATAGTCTAGCTTCTGCGGGTCTTAAAGGCAAACAGTTAAACTGCTACAAGTAACAATTCAAGCATAGTTCATTGTTTAAACCTTTTGGTTTAACTGTCTCCAACTTGTAAATCCAGTAGGCTTCCCTTTGAAGGAGTCTATTCTGCAAAGAGTCTCTATTGTTAACATTCACTACTTCTAAAATGATGAATTTAAAGGAGTTTACTATGTGGTCCTTTTCCCTGAAGTGTTGGGTCAGGGGTGCCTCTAAGACATTATTGCGGATACGGGAAATATGTTCCAATATCCGTGTCTTTAGAGGTCTTGATGTACAACCAATATGGCAGCAGGAATACTGCAGAGGGCCTCCATTGGCCTTGAGACATTCCCACATTAGCTGGTGACATTGTGTAGAAATGTTAGGAAACATGGGGAATGCTTTTACTGTGGATTCCTACAGCCGTATAGAATGTTTTTATATGTTCCAGATATTCATTAGCCTAAGGAAATAGGTGGGGTCTTGGGCTCATGTGGAAGACGTATGGGTCCCTTTTGCAGTTCAGGTCATGGGATTTGCTGCAAGGTGTACAATGAATGAAGAGTACATCCTATGCCCTAACTGTCATGTCAAAAGGGAGATGTGCTATGACCATGTATATGCCCAAACTTAAGTTCTTTTCAGATGTTAGTCACATGTACCAGGAGACTACCAACCGTATGTAATTGGAGCATGTGCTACCTGTGGTCCTCCTGATATGTACAGTTTAGTGCATAAAATTATTGGAGAATAATACTGGCTAGTTATCAATTAAGAATCTTTTGGGAGTAAACCCTTTGTCAGACCTGACAGGCATGCAAACCAGGAGCCACTAACTGGGCATAATGAAAGTTCAAGCTATTTGTGATCCTCCCATTAAGCATGGTCAGCATGTTACGTGGTGTGAACAAAGACAATACATGTATTTACAACTACGTGTGAACTGAGCATTGGATTTCCTAGGTTTCATGTTCATGCATACCAAGGCTCTATGTGCATGGTAAATACTAGAGATGGATATGAACCAAAATACGAACCAAAGTTCATCACAAACCAGGCCAGTTCATGGTTAGCGAACAAGCAGTTTGTCAGAGCCCATTTCTGACAAACTGCCCTGAACTTTAGACCGGTTTGTTTGGTTCATTTTTCAGTTTGTCACTGCAGACAGCTTGGCACCAATCAATCAGTTTCCTAGGCAACATGGGGAGGGGCTTTCTGCAGACCTTCTGCTCCCCCGGAAATGATATTTTTACGGACCAAATGAACCGGTTTGCGAACTGGGGCAAGTTTGTGAAAGTTTGTGGTTCGTGAAACATGATGAACCATGAACCGCATGGTTCAATATTTTCCCGGTTTGTGCCCATCTCTAGTAAATACACATTTTGCCTCTATTCTCTATCAGGAGATCACAGGTAGCTTGTGCAAGCATCCTGGTGTACATGACTGTGACATCTGACAAAGACTCTAATCTCAAAAGGTTCTTAATTAAAGGCCATCCTATGCTATTCTCCTATAATTCTATGCATCGAAGATGTAACATCCAAAGTTCTTCTTAGCTGGTAGAAATTTGTAAAAGAAAAATATTAACAACAACATGCAGAGACTTGTGGTTAAGTTCTGAATGAAGAGACTGCTTTCTCCCCCCTCTTTTTGACAGACAACCCCAAAGAGATGACCCGTGTTTCTGTTTACGTTCGAATCTTGGATGTGAATGACAATGCACCACAGTTTGCTGTGTTCTATGATACTTTTGTGTGTGAAAATGCCAGAGCCGGCCAAGTAAGTCATCTCTGTAAATGCTTTAAGTTCTTTGGATTTGTTTTGGGAACAGGCACTGAGTCATTCATTCACAATCATGTTTCTGTTCCTTAAGACTGAAAGATGGTTTTTGAGAGCAGCTTGGGAAAGAGGGAAAATGGCTGCCGGCAAATCAGATTCCAGCCTTACCCAACTACAATATGTAAATTACCAAATGACTTTTCCTGTTGTTCCTCAGAAAAAGCTATTGTGCTGTTAAAACTTCAAGCAGTTTTTTTTCCCTCCAGCATTTATTTGGTTGTTTTTCAGATTTGTCTTAAAAGACAATCTCTTAATTGCATTCCGTGCTGCCGTGGTGGAGGAAAGCATTATATGTCACCAAGAGTAATTTGTAATCAAATTTGATTTATTTTATTTTTTTGAAGAGCTTCCTTTGCCACAGACGTTGATTGTGCTTTGACTTGATGGGCATGGTGTTCCAAAACACCCCTGTCGGCATTCTATTTTTATGCAAATGGCAGTTTATCTCTAAAATGGTTTTCTGGAGGCAAATCACACAAAAGCATAAAAGCAGTTAGTATCAGAAGGGCAAACATTTGCTTTGCTTTGCCTCTTTCCGAGATGCTTTGAACCGCACTTTGATCAACGGGAAATGACTTTGCCACCAAGAGTAGCAAAGACCAGCCATTAGGGGCTGTTGAAACTCACAATATCTGAAAACAAAAGCAGCATTAGAGGCAGAAGTGGGAGACGCTGTTTTAACCTTTTGTTTCGTGTGAGTATTCCTGCTCACATTTGTCCCTTCTTCTAAGTTGAGTTTTAACCCATAGGCACAGGCATAAGGAGGCTGCTTACGGTGATGGTGCACCAAAAATCTTTCTGCTGCATCACGAGACTGTGAGTAGCTCTACATGAGACATCTGACACATGAAGAACAAGTGTCAGGAGATGAAATGTTACCTGGGAAAGGTAGTTTAAAAAGACAGCCCCAGCAGCAGGGCGAAAGCTTTACTATACACTGGAGCCATGTGAAGGGGCTGTGAAATGCCAGAAGGGAAACTTCAGCCCATTATAACTTCTCCAGGTCCAAGTCCAGCTCCGGAAAGCAACTCCAGCCCATTTCCATTCCTCGCTGCCCTCTGATTGCAATCCCACACAGTTTTAGAATGGAGAGGTGTAATTGACAGGGGAGGCAAAGATGAAATTAACAAGCCCTCTAAGGAGTGAACTCCGCTAGTATAAGACAGCTTCAAGAGTTCATGAGTTAATGCCTCAAACACACACACACAAAGAAGAGGGGAAGGTGCTGACAGTCCACACCCACTGCCTTGGCTTCCACCAATGAGAGAGATCATTGAGATTTGGGTTGAGGTTTCAATGTTAAGAAGTAGAAATTTTGATTTCTTTTCCAGTTTGATCTAGGAAATCCATCACTTTTTGCCTGATCTTCCTTCTGGACAGAACTGATGGTGATTAGTGGTGCACTCTATAAACTTGGTGTTATTCTCTTAAAGTTATTCTTATGGGAGAAAAGCAAATTGAGGGAGGCAGTATTGAACAAATACATGGAAAGATGGGCAAGGGTTAATCAACCCCTGTTCTCGTTCTCCCCTGAAACTGACAGCATCTAATACTGCTTTTCAGTTTAAAAAATTGTTTAGCAAGTATTCATGTCTTGCACAATGTAGTGATTTCTAGAGTAGGATTTGTTTCTTAAATTTGAAAGAATTAGCAAGCAGAACAATGTAGGTCCCTTTTGTCAGTATTGTGTCAGACATGAGGAGAATAATCTGAAGAAAGCTTTAGTGCTACATCCCCAGATAGGAGTGACTATTGCCATTCCATGAGACTTAGCATTGCAATGAGGCTTTTGCTTATATTGCATTATAGACTCAGGTCAAAAGATCTGTGGAATCATGTTGGATTTCACTTGGGATGGGTGAAGAGGAAGACTAGACTGTGCTGTCCAAAAAAAGTGGTACATTTTAAGAGCATTTCTTGAGGATACTTCTTTATAGCTCATAATAACAGTTGCAGTATCGTAATTATGGTCATAATAATAGATTATACAGTTACCATTTTTAAGCAAAGGATTCTTGCTTTAAAAAGCTTCAGTCTATCTGAAACTCTTATATCCATAAAGCGACCCCTTCTGCCGCCAGCCTGGCTGTGGGGCGGGGGGTCGTCATTTGCCTCCTCGGAAGGAGGAAGAGAAGGCGCGCTTTCCCCGGACATACGGGGATTGCGCGGGGGCGGAGCTTGCTAGCCGTTAGGCTGCTCCGCTCCCCCGCCGGCGTCAGTCGCCCGGGAAAGAGCTCGGCGAGTGGGTCGCTGCGAGCTCTGCCTAGGCGGCCGTGCAGGAGCCTCGTCGGCGGTGCGGAGGCCTCGGCGGCGGCGCGTCTGTGGTGCGGCAGCCTCGGCAGCGGATCGGCGGCAGCTGTGGAGGCTTTTCGGCGGCGGCCCCGTCGGAGGTCCTCGCGGCGCGGCGGAGGCCGCGGCGTTTGCCTCGGTGGCGGTCCCGGCGGCAATTTTCTGGGCGGCTGTTGGCCTTTGCCCGGAGGGATCGCGGCGGGGGCCGTGTTTGTCGGCGCGGGCGGCTGCCTTTTCTTGGCCAGGGATCGCAGCGGGGTTGGCGGCCGGGAGTGGGGGTGCAGTGGTTGCTAGAGTCAGGCCTGCCCGTGCTTCCTTGCTCCATAGGCCCTTCTACGCCTTGCGGGTGGTGTTGTTTGAAGGGGGTGTTGGGGTAGTCGTCTTTGCCCCCCCCCCTCTTTCTTCCCTTAACCCCCCCCCCCGGTTGCCTGGTTACAGGGCGGCCATTTTGAGGGGCCTTTCCCAGTCTGCTGAATCGGGTGGCCATTTTGAAGCCGTGAGTCAGGGTGGCTCCCTCCTTTGGTATTCCCTGATACCCATTGGCTATCCGGCCACAGTGCCTTTTGGCTGGCTGGGTGCGTTAGGACACTTTATAAGACTGTTGCTTGGGGCACAGGGCTGGCCATGCCTCCTAAGAAAGGTAGTGGCCCTTCTAAGGGTAAACAGCGAGCTAAACGTCCGCCCCCTAAACGGCCCCCTCCTGTTATTTCTTCATCTGAGGATGAGGCCGATGTTTTGGGGCAGGAGGACATCCTGCGTCGGCTGCAGGCCCTTGAGTCGGCCAAGGGGGTGCCTGCTCCTTCGGGGGACGGTGGAGGTAGGAAGAGGTCTAGGCGCCTGGCCTCCAGGGATGCGGTGAACAGAGAAATTCTTATGCGTTTATCTGTTTTGGAAGGTTCAGCGACAGGTGCGGCTGGCTCTGCTCAGATGTCTTCGACTCAGGAAGTTGGTGCAGCGGCTGACGAAGCTGATCAGGGAGCTGAAGTGGTTGCGGCACCCGTGGCCTTGGCGGTGGAGCCTGAAGAGGACCTTGGTAAGGCTGCACCTACACAAACAGGATTCCCCTGGCCTTGGGGGTCCTGTGGTCAAGGGCCTCTTGGTGGAGCTCAGGGTGCTAGCTCGGGGGTTCCCCCCCAGTTCTCCCCAGCTTGGCCTCCTCTAGCGCAGCCACATTGGTCAGGTCAGGGTTTTGGAGCTGCTTCGCTGCCCTCATCTGTACCTTCGGCAAACCTGGCAGGTGGGCAGCCTTTTGGCTGGCCTGGGATGATGGCTGGTCCGTGGGGGTATTACCCGTTTCCAGCTTTGGCGTACGGCAATGTTCCTTTTAGTGCCCTGCCATTTGGCGATGTAGCCCTTCCCCTGGGTGATCACCTGACACAAGCGACACGTGATAAGATATTGAAAGGGGACTATGTGGACGTCTTTTCCCTTCTCTTCAGAGAGCTGGAGAAGAAGGACAAAGACGATTTGGATGACCGTGACAAAGAAAGGCTAAAGCGTAGGAAGGTCGATAGAACCTGGGGCAATTGGCTCCCTGGGTTCTTGATTTATGCGGGGGTGTTAGCGAGGGCACAGCCACATAAGGCGGCTCCTTTGTTCCAGTATTTAGATATTATTTACAAAGGATATACGGGCTTCCTTGGAGGGGCATGGATGCAATACGACGAGGAATTCCGTATGCGTGCTGCCATGAATCCGGCCCTTCCCTGGGATCGCATTCATCAGCAATTGTGGCTTTCGGTGATGTCCCCTGCGAGGCCTAGTGTGGGTGACCGGTCAGACAGCGGTCATATTGTTCAGCGCTCTTCCTCAACCCCCAGCACCCGCGCTAACGCGGGGCAGCAGGTTCAACCCCGGCTGCTGTGCTGGGAGTTCGCCTTTAAAGGAGGCTGCAGCCGTAAACCCTGTAGGTTTAGGCACGAGTGCCCGTCCTGTTCAGGCCCCCACTCCTACACGGCCTGTCCCAAGTCCCGACAGGGCTCTGGAGGTAGGAAGTTCGGTGGATCAGGCGGTGGTAGCCAGCAGTCTGCTGGTAAAGGGCCCCAGTCCAATAAGACTGAGGGTCCTTGAGGGACTGTTACGGGCTTATCCCAAGGCTCGTGAGGCCCGGTATCTGTTGCAGGGGTTTACTTATGGTTTTCGGATCCCAGTTGTTGGTCCTCGTTCCTCTTTTCATTCGGATAATTTGCGTTCAGTGTTAGGTAAGGAAGACATTGTTAGAGCTAAGATTCAGAAGGAGTGTGCGGAAGGGAGAGTTTTGGGCCCTTTCGATTCTCCACCAGTTCCTAGGTTGAGGGTTTCCCCGTTAGGGGTAGTTCCCAAGAAAGCGGCAGGGGAATTTCGTTTAATTCATCACCTGTCGTTCCCTAAGGGTAAGTCAGTCAACGATGCGATCCCAGAGCATCTTTGTTCTGTCAAATATACTTCGTTTGATCAGGCGGTTAAGATGGTACGCAAGTGTGGGGTGGGGGCGGAGCTCGCTAAATGCGATATTAAGTCTGCCTTTAGACTGCTCCCAGTGCACCCAGAGGACTTTGAGCTCCTCGGGTTTGCTTTTGACGGAAAGTTTTTCATGGATCGCGCCTTACCGATGGGGTGCTCCATCTCTTGTGCTGCCTTTGAGACTTTCAGCTCCTTTCTTGAATGGGAGGTACGGCGCCGGGCGCATTGTCGCGACACGGCGCACTATTTAGATGATTTTTTGTTTTGTGGGCCGGTGGGGTCTGGACGGTGCGCCCACCTGCTGGACACCTTCATTAATATGGCTGAGGAGCTGGGGGTGCCATTGGCACATGAGAAGACGGAGGGGCCTTCGCAGGTTCTCACATTTCTGGGAATAGAAATTGATACGGTTAGACAGTGTTTCAGGCTTCCCTTGGTAAAGGTTCAGGACCTTAGGGCCAGGCTTCAGGAGTTTAGGGGAAAGCGTAAGGTCACGCTCCTTGAGCTCCAGCAAGTAGTGGGGCATTTGAATTTTGCCTGTAAGGCGGTCGCCCCGGGCAGGCCCTTTTTAAGGCGACTTTGCGATGCAATGTCGCCCTTGAAGGCCCCTCACCATCGCTTGAGGCTTAGTACGGGCATTCAGGAGGACTTGCAGGTTTGGTCGGACTTCCTAGCCAGCTTTAACGGGGTTACGTTCTGGCGGGACGATTTATTACTTGAAGCGGAGCTTCAGGTTATGTCCGACGCCTCCGGTTCTTTGGGTTTTGGGATCTATTTTAGGAAACATTGGTGTGTGGGTCAGTGGCCTAGTGAGTGGCATAGGTGGGGTCTTGACAGGGACCTTACGTTCTTGGAATTTTTTCCAATTCTGGTAGCCGTGTTTTTGTGGGGACGTGAGTTTTCCAACCAGACTGTGCATTTCTGGTGTGATAACCAGGCTGTGGTACAAGTGGTTAATTCATTGACCTCTAGGTCCCCTAGGGTTATGAAGCTCGTTCGAGCCTTCACCCTTCTTTGCCTCCATTGGAACATATTGTTTAAGGCCAGACATGTTCCAGGGGTGGATAATGAGGTGGCGGACGCATTGTCTCGCCTACAGATGGATCGTTTCAGGCGGCTTGCCCCGGAGGCGGACCCCCATCCAGTGCAGATGCCGCAGGAACTTTGGCTGCTTGGGAGTCCGAGGCATTCAGGGCCATCTGGCTTGCAGTGGCCCCGAGCACCAGGAGAGCCTACAACAGAGCGGTAGGACAGTTTACAGGGTTCAGAGACAGGCTTAGCTTGCAGCAGCGCTGGCCTATCCCGGTTTCGCACTTGATGCGCTTTTGTGTGCATCAGAAGTTGCGGGGTCTTGCGGTTAAGTCGATTCGGGGTCAGCTTGCAGCGTTGGCGTATGTAAGCAAGGCACGGGGGTTCCCTGAGGCCACGGGGGACTTCCGTGTGCGGAAGATGTTGGAAGGTTGGTCCAGGGAAGCAGGGGCTCGAGTTGACACCAGGGAGCCTATTTCTCCCTCGGTGCTCAAGGGGCTTTTTGCGGTATGGGCCGAGGTTTGCAGTTCTGGGTATGAGACGCGGCTGTTTCACGCGGCGGCATTGACCGCGTTCTTTGGGGCATTTCGCATTAGTGAATTAGTGGCTCGGTCCAGTTTGGACCGGTCTGACCGTGCTCTTTTGGTTAGTGATTTACAGTGGGACGGGGATGCAGTCATTATTAAGTTACGTCAATCCAAGACGGATCAGTGGCGTAAAGGGGTTGTTATTCGGCTGGGGCCTTGCGCAGATGGAGAGTTGTGCCCGGTGAGGGCTCTCCGGCGCTTCCTTCGGGTGCGGGGCAAGGAACAAGGGCTTTTGTTCAGGCACGGCGATGGTCGGCCTTTAACGCGCTATCAGTTCTGGGCAGTTACCCAGAGAGCCCTTGATCGGCTGGGTTTGAAGGGAGTTAAATTCGCGACACATTCTTTCAGGATTGGGGCGGCTTCCACGGCGGCCGCAATGGGTTACTCGGCTGTAGCCATCCAAAGAGTTGGCAGGTGGCGTTCGTCAGCGTATCGGGCTTATGTTAGGCCCTTGTCTAAATTTTAAGCCATTACTAATTGAATTTTCTTTAGGTGCTGTGTCCTGCCGAGAGAAGCAAAGAATTCTGATCTGCGGGCACAGTATGGTTTTCTGGGCGGCCCACCAAGCACGGAGGACGAGGATTGGGTCGCAGTTGGGTCTGAGTGACTGGGCCCGGGTTGAGTGGCAGGGCCGTCGGGGCCTTCGGTGGCCCGGCCTGCTGCCTTTGTTATTTGGCCGGAGGAGTGGCCTCCCGCCCCACGTGTTAGTCATTCACCTAGGTGGGAATGATCTGGGGCTCATGCAAGGCAGGGCATTGTCCTTGCAAGTTAAACAGGACCTGCAGTTCATTCTTCGGCGGTGGCCTGGTGTTCTCATTATTTGGTCCGCCATGTTGCCTCGGCGGGTTTGGCGGGAGGCCTTGCACCGTCCGGCTATTGAAAGGGCTCGAATGAAGGCCAATAGGGCTATTCAAAAGGCTTTGGGTGAAGGGTTGGGTATTTACTTACCTCACCCTCGGATCAGGGCCACTTTTGCCGACCTCTACCGAGGTGACGGGGTACACCTTTCGGCGTCCGGCAACGAGGTGTTTTTAGATGACTTGCGGCAGGGGCTTCGGCTGGCCTTAAGCCATCTCTGGGGCGCCAGGGCCTAAGCAGAGGCTTGGCCTGGCGTTGGCAGGATAGAATTGGGAAATAGGGAGCGGGCCGGTGAGCACCCTTGGCGCTTCTCCATTTTGGGGAAGAGGGGTCTGCCTGAAGCGGATGGTACTGCTTGTGACGGCTGCCATGCTGCATGGGCAGACTGCCTTGGGGAACCCTGTGTGCAAGTCCTACCTCACTGCTGTACGGCTGAGGTGTGGGAGCTTGATTGGGGGAACCAAATTTGCCTGGCTGTCCAGGTAGCTGCCATCCGGTGGATGGCTTAAGCCTGGGGCTTCGGGGCTCGCCCAGACAGGTCGAGGCGGAGGTCCAAGGTGCGACCACGTGGCTCGTCCTGTACCGCTAGTTTGCCCTTGCCGCAGTTTGATAGTTATGGTTATAAATATTGTTATCTTAATAAAAGTGGCCCTTAGTACCAAACAGTGACGTCTGTCTCTTCATTCCGACTGGGGTGGCAAAGCGACCCCTTCTGCCGCCAGCCTGGCTGTGGGGCGGGGGGTCGTCATTTGCCTCCTCGGAAGGAGGAAGAGAAGGCGCGCTTTCCCCGGACATACGGGGATTGCGCGGGGGCGGAGCTTGCTAGCCGTTAGGCTGCTCCGCTCCCCCGCCGGCGTCAGTCGCCCGGGAAAGAGCTCGGCCCACCCTCCTCTCCCTGTATCGGTGCAGGATTAGCCGGTTGCTGTAGTCAGAGCCAGGTAGGAATTTTTTCCTCCGGTCACCTAATTGGCCCGGGTCCGGAGGTTTTTCGCCTACCTTGTACCGATATTGTGGTTGAGGTGATTGGCACGGTGGCGCTGTTTAGATAAATCATTTTGGCAGGATAGAATTGGGAAATAGGGAGCGGGCCGGTGAGCACCCTTGGCGCTTCTCCATTTTGGGGAAGAGGGGTCTGCCTGAAGCGGATGGTACTGCTTGTGACGGCTGCCATGCTGCATGGGCAGACTGCCTTGGGGAACCCTGTGTGCAAGTCCTACCTCACTGCTGTACGGCTGAGGTGTGGGAGCTTGATTGGGGGAACCAAATTTGCCTGGCTGTCCAGGTAGCTGCCATCCGGTGGATGGCTTAAGCCTGGGGCTTCGGGGCTCGCCCAGACAGGTCGAGGCGGAGGTCCAAGGTGCGACCACGTGGCTCGTCCTGTACCGCTAGTTTGCCCTTGCCGCAGTTTGATAGTTATGGTTATAAATATTGTTATCTTAATAAAAGTGGCCCTTAGTACCAAACAGTGACGTCTGTCTCTTCATTCCGACTGGGGTGGCAAAATGTATTTATCTGAATAGTATAAAATATCTAAGGTTACTCTCTGTTGTGTGCAATGCTCAGCCATGGAGTACCTACTGACATCATTAGTAGTGTGTTACTGCTCATATCTCTCTCATTTGCAGCTTGTTGTGTTAGCTTAAACTTATTAATAGGTTTAATTGGCTCTGATAATATGACTTGATATCTATAATTCATTTTCAGTTATACTTTAACTCTCATAAAACATCAATATGTTGTGTTGTAAATCTCAGAATCAAAAATAAACTTTAGAAAAAAAAGCTGGCAAGAAACAGTGGAGTGTAGTGGTTAGATTATGATTTAGGGGATTCAGGTTCAAATCCCCACTCTGCCATGGAAGCTCACTGGCGAGCCTGTGGCCAATTATTCTTTCCCAGTCTGCTCTGCCACATAGGGTTGTTGTGTGGATAAATTTGGGAAGGGAAAACTAAGTATGGTGTCCTGAGCTCCTCAAAAATAGAGTGGGATAAAAATGGACTTGTGGGTAGAAGTTGTTCCTTTGGGATGCATACCTAATACATAGAGCAATTCAGTATAACAATATTTATATTCACAAGGGAGGGATGTTTCCCCTCTTCTTTAAATGTCCATAATTGTGCACAACTAGTAGTCACACAACCTGATCTGAGTGGTGAAGATTAATATATATATGGCAGTTCCTAAACAAATGTTAAGCAAAAGGAAAAATATTGAGTACAGGAAATGGCATTTCTACTTAAATGTCAATTTTAAAATATATGCTGGGGGGGGGGAGATAGTGAGATGGAGATAGTGTTTAGAGTCTTTGCTCTTTAAACAGTTGTAATATTTAAAGGATTACTAACCATCTGAACTTCTGAGCTGCCTGCTGTGGTAAAGTGATCCTTCGGTTCAATTCGGACATAACAAACAAATGAAGTGAGTTCATGACGGCACAAAGCAGTTTAATTGTCGTCCTGCTTCACCTTCCTCCTTTCTTCCCATGGCACACTGAGGTCAAAGTCAGAAGTCTTAAACTCACTCTAGTTCTTAGTGACATCAAGCACCATAAGATCGCCCAGTGTTTCTCTCCCAGTAACAGATTATTAAACTGGGGTTAAATGATGCTGAGGAGTCTTTGTTACTGGGAAAGAAAACAAACCTCAGTTTGTGAAGGTGCTTGCATTCACGGTCTGCTTACCCATGTGCTACAGGTAAACTCAACTTGTGTTTGATATGTGATCTGAAGCTTACGTTTAAAACAGTATGTGAGAGGGTGCAGATTGGGTCCTGTTTGCGCACAGAGGCAGGACAGCATCTTCATTCTCTTCTTTCTGCCTCTCATGTTTTAACTAGAAGAGAAAGACTGTAGGAGGAGGGCTGTTTGTCTGACTGCTGGTTCCACACATCAGCTCAGAATCTGCCCATATCATATAATCAAATCCTGAGTGTCTCTCTACACATTACTTTCGACACATGTTGTTCATGTGTCAGGAGACAAAAAGCAAGCTGGGAAGTATAGGTCTAAATGACAGAGCCGGCGGAGATCGCTCCAGAGGGGACGGATTTTCTCACTGCCCTCTGCTGCTCTGACATTTCCCTTTCTGGAGCCTTTGTCCTGCTGAGTCTCGGTTAATGGGAAGTTTTAAGCAGTGAGGGTAGCAGGATAAAAGGAGACAGTCTGGCACGCCAGAGGCAGCGGAGGGCTGTGAGAGGATCTGTCCCCTTGGGAGCAATCTCCATCAGCTCTGTCCTTCAAAGCTGCAAACATTGAGTCCCAGCAAACATTGAGTCTCCCAACACTTTACGAACATGTGTCCAGGCATTTCATGTAGAGAGACTTTCAGACATCACAATAAACTAGAGGGACTGAAGATTTGGTGTGGGATTTGACGGGGATTTGAGTCAGTTTGGTGTAGTGGTTAAGAGCATGGGACTCTAATCTGGAGAACCGGGTTTGATTCCTCACTCCTCCATTTGAAGCCAGCTGGGTGACCTTGGGTCAGTCACAGCTATCTGAGAGCTCTGTTGGCCCCAACCACCTCACAGGGTGTTTTGTTGTAGGGATAATAATGATATACTTTGTAAACCGCTCTGAGTGGGTGTTAAGTCATCCTGAAGGGCCGTATATAAAATGAATGTTGTTGTTGTTGTTGTTGTTGTTGTTGTTGTTGTTGTTGTTGTTGTTGTTTCTGGCTTCAGTCTCTGAATGCCACACAAGGAAAATACAAAGGCATGGGAATAACCAAGCTCAGCCATTACCCTTCTTGACATCTTAAATTGGCCTTAAATTCCTGCCTTCAGATCCAGTCTTGGTCCAGTCTTGGCACAAGACTGTGGTACCAACATAATAATCTGGATTAACCATTTGTATAGCAGCAGCCATATAAGTATCTTACCTCTGCGACCAGACATGAGAAAACATTTCTATCAGAAGCCATAGTATCAAGTGAAAAAAAGCCTATAGGGCCTTTGTACTCACTGATTGACTCCTGCATAGAGATGGGCACGGACCCAAATATGAACCAAAAAAACCCACTAACCAGCCTGGTTCATGGTTCACAAACCAGTGGTTCATGGAAGCTCGTTTCCATGAACTTCCACGAACTGGTCTACTGGTTCGTTTGGTTCGTATTAAAGGGGCAGTTTAAATGGCCATTTCCCAAAGGAAATGGCCATATAAACTTTTCCTGCCACTGGCAGGTGGCAGGGCCCTTTAAACGGCCCAAACCCCAGCCCACACCCCACCCCACCCCCTCAGCCCCAGCCCCGCACTTACCTTGCTCTGCTGCCCTGCAGGCCCGTAGCCTCCTCCCCCTCCTCCTGCAAGGAACGGGAAGGACATTTTTGGCCTCTTCTGACGCCGCGTGGCCCTGCAGCCATTTGAGGTGTGGGGAGGCCCTTTTTGGCCTCCTCCGCCATCCTGTGGGCCCGCTCAGCAGGGGAAGAAGTCAAAAACGGCCTTCCCATGGTGGCCATTTGAGGGGCAGGAAGCCCATTTTTGGCCTTTTCTGCCACTGCATGGGCCAGCATGGCAGCGGAGGAGGCTGAAAACGGCCTTCCTGCTCCTAGCGGGAGGAGGGAGAGGATGCTGCAGGCCTGCAGGGGCAGATGGGCAAGGTAAGTGTAGGGCTGGGGCTCAGGCCTGGGGCTGGGGGCTGGGTTTTGGGCCGTTTAAAGGGTCCTGCCACTTGCAAGGCAGGAAAGGGCCCTTTAAACTGTCAAATGTCCCCTCCCTGCCGCTGCTAAGCAGCCAGAAAGGGGCATTTAAACCCCACGAACCACAAACTGGTTCGTGAACTTGCCCTAGTTTGTGCCAGTTTGTGGTTCCTGGTTCGTGAAAACCCACAAACCACGAACCTCATGGTTTGATTTTTTTTGTGGTTCGTGCCCATCCTGCATTAGCTAAGATACAAGAAAAGACTCATAACCTCCTCTTCATAACCTCTTCTTTTCTAGTGTAAAGAGCAACATATGATTTGGATAGGGTTACCCGATCCCCTAAGCCTCCGAGAAGGAGGTGAGCAACCTGGCACTTACCTTTTTGCCTAGCCTACAATCTTCCTTGCATGCATGCTTTGCTGGTGTGTTCCCTTGCACAAGGTACAGAGGCTCATGTGTGCTTCACAGCAGGCCAATTTGGGCCTCAAACGGGCCAAAACAAGCCTGTTTGGGGCCAAAATTGGCCTACTGCAAAGCGCAGGAGCACTCGGGGGAGCACCTAGTAGGCTCATTCTCGTGCCTTCCTCCCCAGTCAGCCAGGTAAGTGAAGGTGGGGGATGGAGGGTGAAAGTGGGGGATCCTCTGCTCCCACTGAGGGAATGGGATCCCTAGCTTTGGAGGAGCCTTCCATTCAAGCACTTCATCTGCTATCTACTATTTCCTCTGGTCTTGGCTTGCCCATAGTCACAAGTAGTTGAAGAGGTTAAAGGAAAGGCACTGTCAAACCCTTTCTTGCTAATAGCAATGTGGGAGAGGAGATTAAGGAGCCCTTTGCCAGTGACAGAATTTAGAAGAAGGAGGTTGATACAGTGCTGGGTGGAGGGGGTCATTGAAATCAAGGGCCGGACAAAAAAGCCATTGGAATCTACATTTAGTTCCTGGTCTCTATCCATATTCTGTGATTTGCATTATGACCCTAACTAGAGCTTCACCCTTCAAAACTCACTGATTTCCATGGATTTAGAAAGGTTTAATCCTGTTTAGGATTGCACCAGTTGCGTGCATCTGATTTACTGTTTTGTGTTTAATGAGGATAACGTGTGACATTATGAACTCAGACATCTATTTTACATGCAACCCTTGAGACTGCTCATATTTTCTTTTCTTTTTTTCATGTGACATCTGTCAGCTGGTTTCTTTTTCTTCTTCTCCGCAGCTAATACAAACGATAAGTGCAGTAGATAAAGATGACCCCCTTGGAGGACAAAAGTTTTTCTTCAGTTTAGCTGCAGTGAATCCCAACTTCACGGTCCAGGATAGTGAAGGTATAACACATTTCTAGATGTGAGATGTTTAATGGTGGATATGTGTTTCTCCAGTGTTTTGCATTATTATTTTTCATGTGTGAAACTGGATTCAGAACAACCATTTAGAAATTGTAGAGATAACACTGGGACTCTTGGGTTGGATTTCTGCATTTTGTATCAGAGGAGGACTCCATCCACCAGAGGAAAGTTCCCTGGCTGCAACAGTTGAGATGAATCACATTGATGGGAAGAAATCTGTCCCAGTGAATCATGTTCTCAATCAGCAGTAATTTCCTTCTGCTTAGCAGGTACTCATAAGCCTGTAGGTCCTGCCATGCCAAAGCACATACATACATAGTAGAAGAGCCAGATTTGGGTCCAGTAGCACCTTAAAGACCAACTAGATTTCCAGGGTATGAGCTTTTGAAAGTCAATGCTTCCTGGTACCTGACAAAGGAAGCTTTGACTATCAAAAGTCATACTGTGGAAATCTAGTTGGTCTTTAAGGTGCTACTGGACCCAAATCTTGTTCTTCTACTGCAGACCTACACAGCTACCCACCTGAAACTATCAACATATATAGTACTAGCAAAAAAGCCTGTTGTGGGAAAAAATCCTATGGGCTCTAGAAAAAGGAGGGAGGGCAGGCAGGCATTCCCTCCTCCTCTGTCACTGATCCCGGCTGAATGAAGGCAGGGAGGGTGGGCATGGCAGCTCCTCTGTGCCTGATCCTGGCCAAGTGAAGGGAAACAGTCATTGCCATCTGCTCCGTGCCTGATCCCAGCTGAGTGAAAGGGGGTGGGCATTGTCACCTGCTCCACTCTGATCCCAGACAGGTGAAGAGGTGGGCATTGAGGCCTGCACCATGCCTGATCTTGTCTGGGTGAAGTAGGAGAGGCATTGCCACGTGCTTCGCTTCTGATCGCAGCAGGGTGAAGAAGGGGCGGACATTGCCTCCTGTTCTGTGCCAGATTCCGGCCAGGTGAAATGGGGGGCTCATTGCCACCTGCTCCATGCTTGATTCTGGCAGGTTGAACAGGGATGGGTGAGCATTGCCTCCTGCTCCGCTTCTTATCCCAGATGGGTTTAGGGGGGTGGGTGGGCATTGCCTTCTGCTCCGTGCCTGATTTCAGCCAGGTGAATAGGGGCAGGCATTGCAGCCTGCTTCGCGCCTGATTCTGGCTGGATGAAGGAGGGTGGGCATTGCTACCTGCCCCGCTTCTGATCCTGGCTGGGTGAAAAGGGACAGACATTTCCACCTGCTCCACTCCTGATTCCAGCTAGATGAAGGCAGGGGTGGACATTGCCAACTGCTCTGCTGCTGATCTCAGCCAGGTAAAGCGGGGGAGAAGGTATTGCCACCTGCTCTACCCCTGTTCCCAGCTGAGTGATGTGGGGGGGGCATTTCCACCTACTGCACTCCTGATCCCAGCTGGGCAAAGGCAAATGGCGGGTATTGCCACCTGCTCTACTCCTGATACCAGCCAGGTAGAGCAGACATTGCCACCTGATCTGAACTGTGGGAAGAGGGAATAGGCATTGTCACCTACTCTGCTCCTCATCACAGATGTGTGATGGCAAGGGATGGGCATTGCTATCTCTTCCTGATCCCAGCTGGGTGAAGATGGAGGGTGGGTATTGCCCCCTGTTCCATGCTTGACCCCAGCTGGATAAAAGGTGGGTGGACATTGCCACCTGCTCTGCACCTGATCTCAGCTGGGTGAAGGTGTTGGGCAGGCATTGCCACTTGCTCCACTCCTGATCCCAGCTGTGTGAAGGTGGGGAGTGGGCATTGCCACCTGCTTTGCTCCTCATCCCATTTGAGTGAAGGCAGGGGTGGACGTTGCCACCCACGCCGCACCAGGATAGGAAGTGAGTTGTTATGAATACGCTTAGCCTTTTATATAGTAGGATAATCTTTTGCAGAATTACTCATTAACTCTTCATAGAGTTGTAGTATAAAGGTCATTCTAGCCAAACACAATGGCCAGCCAGTCTTCTGGGAAGCTCAACAGCAGGTCATGGAAAGAAACAGTCCTCTCTTGTTATTTCTTTCCACGTGTATCTGATAATAAGAGCTATAGTGCTCCATATAGTCATCCTCGATAATAACTAACAATAGCATGAATTAACAGAGATACTAGCATGAATTAATCTTACATTAATCTTCCAATCCTTCTAAAAATTTTCACTGGGAAAAAATCTAGTTGAATTAAAGGTCAAACTGTACGGAATGGAAGAATATCTAATCCACCTATTAAATCCAATTTAGTCTTGAGCTGTCTAAAAAGTTCTGGCAATCAATGGATACTACTGTGGTTTCAGTACACTAGATTATTGCAGTTTGTCCGTGGTTCAGTGGTAACAGAGTCTATCAGGTGTTGGAGGACCTGTTTAGACTAATCCTTTTGAGATGTTGCAGTCAAGCATATTGGGAGTCTGCCAGTTGCTCATATTTTATTTATTTGTTTTATTTATTTATTGTATTTAATTTGTAGTCCACTCTCCCCACATGTGGGGCATGTGTTGCCCACACAATCCTCCTGATATGTGCAGCCACTGTGTTCGCTGAAAGAAACAACACACAGATTTTGTACATGCATACAGCTATGCAAAACTTTTTTTTTTTTAAATATTCTAGTTTATGTGAACCAAAGCTGAAAATCCATGTTTTGTCCCTTTCAGACAATATGATCATCACTTATCAGAAAGATTTACATGTGGTACTTGTGGACTGTAATGTCTGAAAAGAGCTCTTTTCTTAAAAAAAATATGGACTGTCCTGGAGAAATTTCAGTAGTCTAATTGCCCTCTTTTGGTTCTCCCTACAATACAGAGAGCCAGTTTGGTGTAGTGGTTAAGAGTGCAGGACTCTAATCTGGAGAACCGGGTTTGATTCCCCACTCCTCCGCTTGAAGCCAGCTGGGTGACCTTGGGCTAGTCACAGTTCTCTGGAGCTCTCTCAGCCCCACCCACCTCACAGGGTGTTTTGTTGTGGGGATAATAATAACACACTTTGTAAACTGCTCTGAGTGGGCATTAAGTTTTCCTGGGTGGTATATAAATTAAATGTTGTTGTTGTTGTTGTTGTTGTTGTTGTTGTTGTTCTTATTCCTCAGCGATTATGTCTGAAGAAAAATCTCAAGATTTTTCTCAAATCTCAAATCTCAATTTCATTCAGAATGAAAGCCAGCAAATGCTGAGAAGGTGGAACTCCACCAAGAAGTTTCAGTAGTCTTATTTGAAACTCTTTGTACTTATCTTGATATTTCCAAGATATTACATAAGAAGAGGAACCCCCTAGATTCACTCCTGGTTTCAAATCTAGTTAAATTCTATCATCTATATATCATAATGTATAACATCAGTAATCTGGTTGTTATATATGCATTCTTTATCATTGACTGGTCTAGATAATACTGCCCGCATTTTGACGAGAAGGAATGGTTTTAGCCGGCATGAAATAAGTACTTATCTCCTGCCTGTGGTGATATCAGACAATGACTACCCCATCCAAAGTAGCACTGGCACGCTGACCATCAGAGTGTGTGCCTGCGACAGCCGGGGAAACATGCAGTCCTGTAATGCTGAAGCTCTGCTCCTTCCAGCGGGTCTCAGCACGGGAGCTCTCATTGCCATTTTGCTCTGCATCATTATTTTGCTGGGTAAGTTACAGGCGAACACATCATTTACTATATGAAATCATACAATAGAAAGATTTTTAGTCTTTGCCAGGGTATATCCTGTTTTTTTTTTGTTTTTTTTTTGTAAATACAGCTCTTTATGTACTTGTTACAACATGCCACAATTCACATACCTTTCAAGTAATAAAGCCCAAGATCTGTTTACATTGAAATAAGATTATAGTGCAATATTTTTCTGGTGAGCAAAGTTTACAGATACAGGGAACACAGTCACTTCAGCCCATTTTAAACCTCATATTGCTTTACTAAAACCTCCAGCTCAGAGGAAAATTGGAGACAATCTTAGGGTGCTGGTGCACACCTGCATAATAAAGCTGAGCATTACAAGTGGCCAAGATCTGTATTCCAAATTTAGGATTTACAAACTTTGCTGGCACTATTAGGAGAAGCCACTAGTATCAAAGAGCATGAATAAACCAAACACGTAAATATAGGCACTGAGTTGGTAAAATGAATTTCCTCCCTAGTCAGAATGAAGAGGCAGACACAAGGGATGGGTACTAAAGAGCCACCTTATTAAAGCAACAACATAAACAGCTATTGCAGCAACAGGGGGCCTAACCAGCAGTACAGGCCAAGCCACCAGTTGCCCTGGGACCTCCTCCTTGAACCTGTCTGGGTGAGATCCACTGCCTTGAGCACGAGCCAGCCATGCGGCATGGCTAGGACCTGGCTGGCCAGGCAAATGATTCCCCCTTAAAGTTCCAAACACCCCAAGCCGTGGAGCCTGAGGGAAGAACTGGTCCAGGAAGATCCATCAAGCAGTCTGCCCTTGCAGCTGGCTGCCGTGAAGTGTGCCACCTACTCCTAACAGGCCCTAATTTCCCAACAATAGGGATATGCCAAGGGTGCTCACGAGCCCACTCTCATTTCCCCAACTCTAACCTGCCAGTGGCTGGATTGTATTACGGCACCACCTAATCCAATTAGCGCAACCACTGCATGCAGAACAAGGTAGGCAAAACAACACCCTTCACCGAGGACAATTTGGTGAAAGGAGAAAAAATTCCTACCTGGCCCCATAAATGGTGACCGGTTAGACCTACCCTGCTACAGGGAGTAGAGGGTGGACTGAGGAAGAGGTGCAGAATGAGCACTGTGGGGTGGAGCCGCCTATATAAGGCATCGGGCTCCACCCCTTCCAAGTTCCTGTATGCTTGGGAAGGAGAGCTTACCTTTCTCCTTCCAGGGCAGCAAATAATGGCACTTGGCCATAGCAACCAACGGATGTGGCCGGGGGTGGCTGCCACGTCAATAGCAGGTAAGTATGTTTCATCTTAGCTTGGACCAAAACTGTGCTGAGAGGTTCAATGTTTCGTTACACCATGGTCTACCGTGGTTAGGGTTCAGTTGATGCTTCAGAGGGCCAAGCTACACATGACGAATGACACTTGAACGGCAAGTGTATTTCTCCCTGTTCACTTGCCCTCCACTCAATCCACTTGCCGTTCAAGTGTCATTTGTCATGTGTAGCTTGGCCCTAAGAGAATACCTTCCTCATGAATCAAGGAAAATTTCCCATGCAGCCAAAGAACAGCTGACTTGGGCACACTTTTCATCTTAAGATACTTGCAGGTGTTTGCCAATTATCTTTACCCATGCCATTGTAACTATTCCTGCTGTCCATAGTTAGGACTTAGCTAATCCTTCATATTCAAGCTGATTTAATAAACCACAACTGAGCAAAACAATGGGAAGCAGGTGGGAGAAAAGACCTTTTCTAAACCTCTGTGAAGAGCCCCCCCCCACCAACTTCCTGCTTGACCCTAAAAAGTAACCAATGACTCCTATATTGCCATATCAGGGTGGGCGGGCAGCTGCTGCAGCATAAAACATGCAACTGGAAAGTGGAGCAGATGTGTATAGCTGTTTCCCATCCTCCCCTTATTGGCTGCACTGCAAAAAGCACATTGGGTCTATCTGTGCATCCACAGGAACTTCATCTTCCATTCAAAAAGTGTACAAATTAGAATAATTTCAGCCTGGCTGAGCTTGGATCTAGGATGGGGTTGTCTGAATGTTCGCAACCAGCAGAGGCTACTCATTAGGAGGTAACTACACTAAATAAGGGAAGGCAGTTTTGACATTTTTTCAGCTTAACTATTCATAAAACCTCATTCAATCCATATCTATCGTCTCATGTCTTCATTCAGAAACTGGTTGTAAATGGCAGTTTTACATTAAAAACTGTTCTTTTGTATTTTTCCAAGTTATAGTGGTGCTGTTTGCTGCTCTAAAGAGGCAGCGAAAGAAAGAGCCTCTGATCTTGTCTAAAGAGGACATCAGAGACAACATTGTGAGTTACAACGATGAAGGTGGTGGTGAAGAAGACACACAGGCTTTTGATATTGGCACGCTGAGAAATCCTGCAGCTATTGAAGATAAGAAGCTCCGTCGAGACATTATACCGGAAACGTTATTTATACCACGGAGGACTCCTTCTGCGCCAGATAATACAGATGTCCGAGATTTCATTAACCAAAGGCTAAAAGAGCACGATAATGACCCCTCTGCCCCACCGTATGACTCCCTGGCAACCTACGCCTACGAAGGAAACGATTCTATAGCTGAATCTTTGAGTTCTTTAGAGTCTGGCACTACTGAGGGAGACCAAAACTATGATTACCTCAAGGAATGGGGGCCTCGGTTTAATAAGCTTGCTGAGATGTATGGTGGAGGCGAAAGTGATAAGGACACTTCGTAACCTACAGTAGGCTATACAGTTTTTTTTGTTCATTTGGGAGCAAGTAACTTTACAGACACCTTCTCCACGTGACAATATTTGATGTTCAGGAACCTTCTCCTGCCACTCAGCACAATGGTTTCTCTTTCTTGTTTCATTTTGAATTTTTCTCATTAATGTCCTTTTTTTCTTTCTTGTAGGATGTCACATGGAATATATACAGCATTTTATTTAACCCCTTCCAAAAGCCAAAGCTATCGAAATTCAGTGTTATCCATTTTATTAAGAAAAGGATACACTATGCTTGAGCAGGCTTACAACCTCTCGAGCAACCTTAGATACAAATTGCTTCTGTTAAATACATGCCCTACACTTTCAAGTGCAGCTTTTTAAAAGACCCAGACCACGATCCACAAACGGTCAGGAATGCACGTTTCACATGCACATTATTTTTTGTAAAGTTTTTTTTTTTTTAGAAACTGCCCACACAAGATACCAGACTACTCTTCAACTTTTGCATAGAGAGTGCTCCCACATGCCTTGAAAACAGGATTCTCATTTTATACAAAATTACTCTTGTTAATAACAGTGTCCACCAGATTTTTCAGTGTTGACTGGCAGCATTTGGAGTTTTCTTTTTTGTTTGTTTTTGTATTCTTGAAACTCTTGTAAGTTTTAAAAGAACTGTTTTGAAATTTGGGTACAAGAGCTTTAAAGAAGGAAGGCCAGCAGCACATACTTTTCACTTTTTCATTTTAAATTATTATCACACATAAATCCCTAGATTACTCTTCAAACCTCCTGAGCATAAAAATCAGAAGAGATACTGATACTTCTCCTGATGTGTCACTACATCTTAGCAAAATTCTTGTCTCTTAGTTTGGAATTCTCATCTGAGTAGAATGATGAAACCTGGTGCTATAAACTGGGAGTCTACAGAAAGTGCATTAGTCTTACCAAACTGCTTCTCCCCCTTCCATTTGTTCAAGATAGGACCCTCCCCTGCAACCAAAATCTGTTCTATTTTCAATTTAATTTTAATTTTCATGACTCATCTGAGAGCCAAACTACAAGTGACGCCTGACACTAGTTGGACACTTGTCAGCTTCTCTCAAGTTTTGATGGGAAATGTAGGCATCCTGGTCTTGCAGCTTGGCTCTCCAACTGCTGTCCAACGGACTGTTCAACTGTCACTTGTCCAACATTCCACCAAGCTGCCTACATTTCCCATCAAAACTTGAGGGAAGCTGACAAGTGTCCAACTAGTGTCAGGCATCACTTGTAGTTTGGCTCTAAGTTGGGGAGCCCTATTTGTTGCAGTTTCTGAAAAAGAAAGTCTTTAAAAAATTCAAGTGCATGCCCAGAACATTAACTTCTTTTTGGATCGTGGCCCATAAGGGAAAAAAAGATAACAGTATACCCCTATTCTGTACATTATAAATTTCCCTAAAAATGTACACGTGGTGTTAATGTGATATGCAGCTGGTTAAAAAAAACCCACTTTGTGCAACTTCATTTCATCAGATTCTATCTGCCAATGTTTTATATTTATATTTTTGTATTTATTTTTAAGAAATAAACTGGTTTTTATAACTATATTCTTGCCTGCTTAATTCTATAAAGGTGAGGAATACATTACCATTTGAAGACATCTAAAGCATTTAGAATTCAAGGTTCAGAACCAGCAAGCACCAAGGCCTAAGCATGCTCAGGTATACCTGTGGAGGTTAGATCATTAACTGAGTTGGATCCAGCCAGCCTTTTCTCTCTATCTCACCCATTTTTCCACCCCATTATAACCTCCATTCCACATGGCTTTTGAACATACAGGTCCCGTGATTCTCAGCCCAGTGTTGATCGCTGGTCAAAGATGACCCCGCTTTTCTTTTTTACTAGCAGAAGTGCTGGTTGTCTCCAACCCGTTGGATGTTTCCATGTATTCAGAAGTTGCAATTTCCCTTTCAAGTTGACTCAGAAGCATGATTACCGGAAATGAATGCAAATGCACAAAAGTGTAGCTCACCACAACTATGCAGATATGTTTCATGCAATATATTTGCAGCTGGTGATCATATACTTGGTTAGATAAGTCCCTGGTCTCAATCAGATCAGCTGGGAAAGGCTACACTTTTCAAATCTCTCTTTCAAAAATGATCAGACAGCTGACTTAGGGCCCTGACCTGGATAGCCCAGGAAAGCTTGATCTCATCTCAGAAGCTAAGCAGGGTCAGCCTTGGTTAGTAACTGGATGGGAGACCTCCAGCAAAGACCAGGGTCACGGAGGCAGGCAATGGCAAACCACTTCTGTTAGTCTCTTGCCATGAAAACTCCCTAAGGGGTTGCCATAAGTCAGCTATGACTTGAGACTGAGGGCTAAGCGACAAGTGACAAATGGCACTTGAACAGCAAGTGAACAGACTCACATGTACTCCTCCCTGTTCACTTGTGCTCCACTTGCACTCCACTTGATCACATGAGATCAAGTGGAGCGCAAGTGGAGTGCAAGTGAACAGGGAGGAATACATGTGAGTCTGTTCACTTGCTGTTCATGTGTCATTCATCACTTGTAGCTTGGCCCTGAGAACACATGCCATCAGCAGCTGACTTAGGAATGTGGTCTAATAAGGGGAGAAGCATCCCAGCATTTCACTAATATGAAAAAAACACCACAAAGAATACTTCCATGTGTGTACAGGAACTGAGACGACACATAAAAGTTATTAAAAAGCAGTAATGGTGTCTCTCGGTGACACCAGTGTTGAAAGAGTATAGTTATACCTTTTCCTGAGCAGCTACTAGGTGGCATTGCTGCTGATAGAAGGTATACACAGCTGTGGATTGGGGAGAGGATAGAACAAACAGCATCAATTTGCACTCATTTTTGTAATACCAGTAAGCAGCAGAAAAGCAAGATGTTTAGCAGCCTTTTGTGGAATGCCCTGACTGACCGATTGGTTACACTTTGCATGATAAGTCACAAGATTGCAGGTAGGACACAAGCTTGAAATTATTCTGTATCATATTTGCACCATGCTGTTAACAATGGAACATGCTCGGCTTTGCATCATTCCAATAATTCAGAGGAAATTACTGTGAATGTCATTTTGTGAGGATGCACCCATGATGCGCTTTTGGATCTGTACTTGATATATGTTGGATATGTGTTACAATCCATACATTCATAGTATTTCCATAATGATGATGTATATCCATTGCACACTTCCTTCCAAAAGTACTCCATGTGTACCAATAGAAAATGGGAGAAAAAAAGATACGCATGCAGTGACATCTCTGCTTGGAACAAATATTCAGGGGAGAATCCCGATGAGGAAGAATTTGGAAGCATCCCTATAACCTGTCCAAGGGCAGAAGAACTTCCAATCAACTTCTGTGTATATATCATCTGCCCCTCTACCTAGTGTGTAGATGGAACACATGGTAATGTAAGGGCAGGAGGAGGAATCTGAGCCATGCTGCAGAAGGAATTGGAAGAAGAAGGCAAAAGTGTAGTGGTGGTTCAGGAGTTGGTTCATTGGAGAAAGTTCATTGGGACAGGGCAACCTTACCAAAAGACATCAGGAGAAGGCATAAGAAGCACCATAATCCATTTAGCAGCAATGCACAGTGCTGCAATTGTGGTACTGTGATAATACCACTTCCTGAAGTCCTTGGTTAAAGGTACCCTATCTCCTTTCCCTCAGAGGTGCCATGGCTTAGTGATGGAACATGTGCTTTGTGTACAGAAAATCCTAGGTTCAATCCTCGGCCTCTCCAGTTAAAAAGGACCAGTCAGTAAATGGTATGAAAGGCCTCTTCCTGACACTTTGGTGAACTGAGGAAATGATAGTGTGACCTTCATAGACTGAAGGTCTAATTGAGTATAAGGTAGCTTCAGGAGTTCTCCCTTCACCAGAAGCTGGTAGACCTCAGGGAAATCATTGGGGAAGCCATCCCAGGCAAAGAATAGCATGTTTATTGTGGGATCCAGTTCCATGGTTTGGTGTGGACTACCATTGCAATCTAAATATATTGACCATTGACCGTCTCTATACATATATGACCATTGCCATCTATACATATAAATGAGTTGTGGATTACAGCCAACGGAGTTTCTAGGGACTGTGCCAATTATGTTAAGTAATTTAGTCTAAGAATGTTTGACAAACTCTCTCTGTATGCTTTTTTAAAACGTTTGCAAGGTACAGTACTTTCCCCACGCATTATATAAACATTCAAGTAATAAAGCTTTAACATTTGCTTTAGAGGTGAGAAGGGAAAAAAACCCTTCATGTCTTTTGTAAAAGTGAACCTGTTATGGAATAACTTTCTGAAGGGTCAGAATTAAACAGTAGTCAACTTAAACAAATATTACAGCTGAGCGTAATGTCATATACCTTCTCAAGCACGTATATGGTTTCTAGAGTAATTGCTTAAGCCTGCTGCGCTTGAGGAAATCCAGGAAGGGAAATGAAATATGCTTCTGGAGTGCAGATGATCTAAGTTGGCATTCTGAATTTCTGAAACTTCCCATTTGGGGCTTACAAACTTAAAAGGCTTTTGAACAAGTGCCCATTGCCCCCACCCCGGTTGGAATGAAGAGGCAGACACAAGACTTGGAACTAAAGGGCCACTTTATTGATATATAACATCGACCATTAAATACAGGAAATGCCAACTAGCGGTACAGGTCAAGCCATGGGGTCACCCCTGGACCACCGCCCTGGGCGTGGGCCATCCATGGAATGGCTTGGACCTGGCCAGCCAAGCAAAATGGATCCCCCCTTCAAGCTCTTAAAGCCTCAGCCATAGAACATGAGGATTTGCACATGGGGTTAACTGCAGGCAGTGTCCAGTTGGTGGTAGCCATCACAAGCATACCCCCCCCCCCGTTCCTGGTAGACCCTTTCTTTTTTATCTCTGCAGGCAGTGTCCAGTTGGGGGTAGCTGTCACAAGTAGAGATGGGCACGGACTGGCATTTGCCTACGGACCGCCGGTTCAGGGTTCGTGGGCTTCCACGGACCATGGTCCATGAACTTTTAACAGACCAGGCCCGGTTCGAGAACCGGTTTGAGAACCGGTTCAAGTCAGAAAAGGCCTTGGTTTTCCCACAGATTTTCACTTCAGTCGACTTTCCCCACCAAAGGTTCTCATGTAACGCTTCTCGATTATCACTTTTCCAAAGAGACAAACAACAACTTCCCCTCCCCTATTCTGACTGACCCTTACCCACCCTTGGGGGAAGGAGAGAGACTTGTGCTCCTGTCCAGGAGAGGTGGCTGCCCACAAAACCCACCTACATGGGGCTGCATCAACAAGAGATGCCCTCCCCAGGGGCAGGGAGACTAACTCTCCATGATGGGAAATGAATGGATGTACTTGAGTGAAAGCCAACTCCGCAACAGGATCATGTAGCAATTCAAAGGCCCCTTGCTGTAATGGAAGGCACAGGAGGGATGGAAAGGATGTCTTCCACACCTTGATGGAAGGAAACTTATGCTACCCTGTTCAGAGGGAGCCTCTTTGGGCAGTGGACAACGAGTCCCACCTTAGTGACGTGGTGTGTCACCTTGCTTGCTATCAAGCAAGCAGACCTGGGCCACTGTCCTACTTCTCACTGGACTTTGGGGATTGACCCTCAGAGGGGCCCTTGAGCTCACAAAAGCAGGACAGTTGCCGACGAAACCCACTTCACTGAACGTGATGCAGTCCGTCAAGGAAGCTCATCATGTGCCTTAGACTGTTTTGTCAGCATACAAATAATATCAAGAAAAAGAGGAGTTACTTAGAAGGTGCCAGGGACAGGGCTTGTCATCAGGAGGAGGATAATATATGTTTGTAAAGCTCAGTCATCATGTGCCTTACACTGTTTTGTCAATATACAAATACAAATCCACTATTTAGGGAGTGAAAAAGGCTTAGAAAGAAGTGAAGCAGACAGAGCCCCCCAAAACCTGCTGCCAGTGGTCCTAGGGTGGGTGTTTCACAGAGGCCAGTAGCAGTCTTCCCCCTGCACCTCAAAAGCCAGGCTGGAAATGTCCCCCCAAGTCACCCACTAAAAAGGCTTTTAAAGGAGTGAAGCAGATAGCCCCCCCAAAGCGAGCTGCCGGTCACCAGAGAGTAGGTGTTTCACAGAGGCCAGTAGCAGTCTCCCCTGCACCTCAAAAGCCAGGCAGGAAATGTCCCCCTGAGTCACCCACTATTTAGGGAGTGAAAGGCTTTGAAAGGAGTGAAGCAGAAAGCCCCCCCAAAGCGAGTTGCCGGTCACCAGAGAGTAGGTGTTTCACAGAAGCCAGCAGCAGCCTGCCCTGCACCTCAAAAGCCAGGCTGGAAATGTCCCCCCAAGTCACCCACTAAAAAGGCTTTTAAAGGAGTGAAGCAGAGAGCCCCCCCAAAGCAAGCTGCCGGTCACCAGAGAGTAGGTGTTTCACAGAGGCCAACAGCAGTCTCCCCCCTGCACCTCAAAAGCCAGGCTGGAAATGTCCCCCCAAGTCACTCACTATTTAGGGAGTGAAAGGCTTTGAAAGGAGTGAAGCAGAGAGAGCCCCCCAAAACGTGCTGCCAGTGTTCAAAGAGTGGGTGTTTCACAGAGGCCAGCAACAGTCTCCCCCCTGCACCTCAAAAGCCAGGCTGGAAATGTCCCCCCCAAGTCACCCACTAAAAAGGCTTTGAAAGGAGTGAAGCAGAGAGAGCCCCCCAAAACGTGCTGCCAGTCATCAGAGAGTGGGTGTTTCACAGAACCTAATAGCAGTCTTCCTCCCCTTGCATCTCATCAGCAGCCAAAAAAGAATGTGGGGGAATGAAGGCAAGAACTCAAGCAGACAACGCCCAAAGCTGCCTTGCACCCACTGTGGGTCTGTGAGTGGGTTGGTGTCAGAGCACAATAGAACCCACCGGCAACCCAGAAAAAAGGAAGAGATTTTTTTGGGGGGGGGAATTATGCCCAAGAAGAACCCAAGGACTCAAAACGCAGGAAGAAATCAGAGTAACCCGATAGTGCGGTAAAAGGATTTTTTTAAAAGTGCTCTCAAGAAAACTAGAATAGAAAGGAGGAGAAAAAAATTAAACAGGAATGGAGAAAAGAGAAAGCTCTCTTGCATCAGAAGCCCCAAAGTCCTAAGGCACAAGCCACGCTCTCACAAAAAAAAAACCTTCCCCACAGCAAGCAGTTGCTAAGCTTAGAAGCTAACTCGCATCCACGCGCCAGCAAAATGCAGTGGGGCTTTGCGCGCTTTGTCTTTTATGCAGAAAGGCTGGTGATCTCTGTTTGGCTGACAGAGCTGCCAATCAAGGTTTCCTGGGCTAAGATTGGTGTGTTCCAAATGGGGAAGGTGGCTCCACCGTTGCCTAGGAAATTGTTTGAGCGGGAATCCTGGCATGACAGGCCAACGGACACACGGACAGAAAGCCCCAATGTTCAGCACTTTCATGAGAAAAACAGAAGCCCACGGCCCGCGTGTTCGCGAAGCACGAACTGGGTAAGTTCGTGATGAAATTAGGTCCGTTATGCGGACCGTGCCCACCTCTAGTCACAAGCATACCCCCTGCTCCTGGTAAACCCCCATTTCCCCACCAATGAGTAAGTGCCAAGGGGTGCTCACCAGCCCACTCCCTACCCTCAAACTCTCTCCTGCCAGTGGCCTACCATCACTGCACCACCACAGCCAATTACCTCAAACCACTGCCTGCAGTGCAAGGGAGGTGAAAAACCACCTCTCCCCCATGCCAATATGGGGAAAGGAGAAAAAAAATCCTACCTGGCTCTGGGAATGGCAGCCGGCTAATTCTGCACTACTACAGGGTGAGGTGGGTGGGCCGAGCAAGCAAAGCAACTGCCTACTGGGAAGGTGGAGCCACCTTCTGAGGACTCTGGCTAAGCCCCCAGCCAAACCCCCGTATGTTTGAGGAATGCCTCTGCCTCATCCTCCTTCCGAGTGGGCAAAGTATGGGCCTCAGCTTAAGCCACTGCATGGCAGCTAGGAGTGCCACATTCATTTGATTGAAAATGCAGATCTAAATCAAATGTTAACTAAACAACAGGACAAATTATTTTTAGACCATACTTAACTTTTTTGCATGATTGAATTTGGGGGTGCATTGTGATATTTAGTGGAATGCAAACTTGTTCCTTCCCACAGTGCCTTCTGCATTCTTTTCACTACATGGACCTAGTGGTAATTCATCTCTCACCCTGTTCAACTTTTGTGAACAAGATACTGATTTTTCAATAACCCGTTTGACTGTTTTTGACACATCTATCACTGTTTAACAGGTTGCTTCCCTGTATTTTTTCCTAACAGTGCAGTACAGTACAATTGGCTTTTTTCATTGCCCCCATTTTCCTTGCTCAGCCACAGGAAGACATTTGGAGTTTTTTTCTAAATGGAAATTGTGACTGCACTTTTACAATCTAATATTTTTAAAATGTACTGGCATGATCATTGAAGTCCCAGCTTTCATTTTTTTTAAAGGATATCTCTAGCGGCCTCTTCCATTGTGGAGTTATAAGAGGAAAGATAATGCATAATTTCCCTTCCACAATAAAAGAAGCTAGAGACTTCAGCAATCATGGCAATATGATGTTAGATCACAAAAGCGCGATTAAAATGACTGATTTTTTTTTCAAAACCTCCAAAAGCCATCCAGTGGTACAGCAGGCAAAAAATGCAGGAGAAATAATGGCTCAGTGTGAAGATGCAGCTGTAGATAGTTAAAAAGTCATAAATAATTTCCTATCCTTCAGCAGCACTTTCCACATGCTCAGTTTTGAGAAAACCCAGTTGTGAAGAAAATGGCTTTTCTGATTCAAACTCAAACTGTAGCCATGTTTCAAATCTCTGGTTCAGGCAGAGAGGCCTGTGAACAGATCTTGTTAGAAGCTCTCGGTACGCAGTGACCTTGGAGATAAGATAGCATGGTACCTCGTTAACTCATTAGAACTTCCATAGTACACCTTTGAGCTTGGATCAGCAGCACTTTGCACATGCTCAGTTTTGAGAAAACCCAATGCAAACCTATTCAGCAGAAGTTTGAGCCATTCACTGTCAACTGCTCAGACCAAATTGTCCACTCCCGTCAGGTCATCTCATTCAAACATGCTATGCTCAATGGTCATGTCCAACACAAAATTCACAGCATCCTTATTTAGGCTTGGTTTAAACATATGAGGCAGAAAAATACCCATTGAACTTTGCACTCCTAGATGGATGTGTGGGCTGTCAAGCCGCAATCAACTTATGTCTACCGTCAAGTTCCAATAGATCACATCAAGGAGTTTTCAAGGCAAGTGAGAAACAAACGTGGTTTGCCATTGCTTTCCTCTGGAGATCCACCCCAGTCTTCCTTCATCTTCCCAATCCAAGAACAAGCCCTCCTTAGCTTCCGAGATCTGACAAGGGCTGTTTCCACACATCTTACTTGCCTGCGGAACATCGCACGAAAGACCCAGAAGACAGTGTCTCCTTGCATGAAATTGCGCCAGGAAGACGCTGTTATCCAGAAGTTTTGCGCAACTCCTGGATAACAGCGTCTTCCTGGCGCGATTTCGCGCGAGAAGACACTGCCTTCTGGGTCTTTTGCATGATGTTCTGCAGGCAAGTAAGATGTGTGGAAACGGCCAAGATTAGGTTATACCATAACACTTTTCTACCCTTGCGCATCAGAGGATCATTGCCCAAACAGATGTTCACTGCTGCACTAACAAAAGTATGTACAGATACTTTGGATGGGATGAGATGCTTTGTGGGTACATCATCCTGGGGGTGGAGGACTTCTGTGTGCGTGTGTGTCTTTCCAGCCTATTTTCCATACGTAAGGGATTTTGTGGGTACAGAAGCATTCAAAACTGTATGATCCTCTATCTGTATTCTTGTATAGTCCCAGGAGTGCTATAACAATAATTAATGGCTGAAAGTATTTTGCTAGAGAAGTGTAAAACTCACCTGAGAAATCCCACTAATTGTATCACAATTCTTTTCGCATCTCTCAAGAGCGTAGAGATGTTTTGCTGAAGAAGAAACCACCCTGTGGGAATTCTGTGATACAGGACACCTTTCTGAGAAATTGGCTGCACTGAATAATCTTCCATTTTAATTTTGTGATGATGGGGATGGGGGGTGGAAGGGGAGAAAAATGTCTCCTGAAAAGTAATTAATTATTATCAGTAGTTCTTTTGGTGCCCTCCCCCGCCAGTTACTGCTTGATCACTTGGAACCAGGGATCACATGAACGGCATGACATCAAGAGCTGTACACCGAATCAAATTTGGCTCTGATGACCTCACTGAAAACATATGTCATTGTGAGGCTCCCCCCTGCTCTGGGTCTGCCTTAGCTGGTTCAGCTGTAATGTTACCAACTGGCCGGGCCCCAGCTGTGCCACCCAGGTCTCAGGAAAAGGGCATGGGATGGGCTAACGTCACCCAGGCGTCCCTCTTTGCTCTCTTGTATAGGATCTAGTCTCTCTCTGCACTCTCCTCAAAACTCCTTCCTCTTGACCCTGGCTTGTGGGTGGGCTTCCTTTTTATCCCTTCACCATTCCCAGAGCCGAGCTATAAGTGACTTTTTTCACGTGGAGAACACTTGATCGTTTTCGCAAGTTTTCCTGGGAACTGAAGTCCGAGTGTCCTTCCCTCTCTGTTAGAATTGCTGCCTGAAGAGCCAGAGAAAGCTGGCTGCAGCAGCAGCTTTTGCAAATCATTCCTCCAGTCACAAGCCTGCTGAACAAGAGGTCTCTCAATGATCTTTGGGTGCGAGCAGCTGCTACTTTCTCCCTGGGCATCCTGCTCCCAGGGAGCTGCTCTGGAGAAAGCCTCCATGTCAGTGAAGCTCCAGCCTCAGCGACAGCGGAAGAATCTGCTGCTGCTCTAACATGCCCTTTCCTTGCTCCTGAGCTCCTGGAATGAGGGCATGTTAGAGCAGCAGCAGATTCTTCCGCTGTTGCTGCGGCTGAAGCTTCACTGACATGGCAGCTTTCTCCAGAGCAGCTCCCCGGGAGCAGGATGCCCAGGGAGAAAGTAGCAGCCCCCAAAGATTGTTGAAAGCAGACTTGTGACTGGAGGAACAATTTGCAAAAGCTTCTGCTGCCGCTGGCTTTCTCTGGCTCTTCAGGCAGCGATTCTAACAGAAGGGAAGGACACTTGGACTTCAGTTCCCAGGAAAACTTGTGAAAACGATCAAGTGTTCTCCACGTGAAAAAAAGTCACTGGTAGCTTGGCTCCCAGTCTCCACCTCTCAGTCCTGCCCTCAACAAACTAGCTGCTGTCCTGGCTGCCTTAGGTAGCCACACCTGTGGTCTCTCTGCTGCCAACCTCTCCTGGCTACTTCCGACTGCTTGCTGACTTGCTGTGCTGACACCCATCTTCTGCTTGCCTCTACACTGGGGAGCACCCTGGCTCTGCCTTCACTGCCATTGAGCTCCTGCTTGTGATGGTGCTGGTTGGTTATCCCTGCCTTGAGCTCCATCTCCCTCTGGTTGGGCTGTTGAACTTCCCATGGGCCGAGGTGATGGGCTGCCCTGGAGCCATGGCTGGAGAGCTGGTGGTAACTAGGACACAGGGGCTGCTGCCCAACCCGCCTACGTCTGCTGACATCTTGCCTGGGCTTCCTGCAGCTGTAGCTTCTGTGGCATTCCTGGCTCTTGTTGGTACCTCTGTTGCTGGTCCCCCTGTAGCCAGGTGAGTTTTTAGGGTGGCGGGGCAGGACAGGGGGCTGTGAGCTGTGTTTTCAGGGTGTGCAGCGCTGGGAGGGTTCCTGTGTCCGGACCTGGCACAGGACAGTCGTCAACTGAGGGCCAAGCTACAAGTGATGAATGACATTTGAACGGCAAGTGGATTGAGTGGAGCGCAAGTGAACAGGGAGAAATACACTTGCCATTCAAGTATCATTCATCACTTGTAGCTTGGCCCTGAGAGAGAGCACTGTACTTCCTGAAGCAGCTGCACAGATTGATCCTAGACAAATGGGAATATCTTTTAAAATGGGTTGACAGTGCTAGGAAGTAGATCCAGAGGAGTTAGCTGTGTTAGTCTGTAGTAGCAAAATAGAAAAGAGTTCAGTAGCACCTTTAAGACTAACCAACTTTACTGTAGCATAAGCTTTTGAGAACCATAGTTCTCTTCGTCAGATACACAGTTCTCTTTGTCAGATGCATCTGACGAAGAGAACTGTGGTTGTCAAAAGCTTATGCTACAGTAAAGTTGGTTAATCTTAAAAGTGCTAGGAAGCAGGTAGATTTGGCTACATGACCAGAAGAAAAGCCACTTGTGAGAGAGCAATAGCAAGAAGAGGTAATGTAAATGAACAAATGAACAGTTTTGCAGCAGTGCTGACACTTCATAAGAAGAGGGGGTGCTTTTTTGACACAACGGCAAATGTTTGCAAAACAGAGTACTAGTTCCATCTCAGGTCTATTTATCAACACTCTTTTTGCTTCCGTCACACCTCTGGGAATGTAACACCTTCAAAATTTTCTTCTGCCTGAGAAAGAGCCTTGATTTGGAATGCTGCTGACATTTCGTGGTAGTTAGTAGTCTGTGTGGAACCGCCCTGAAATATGTCAGTCATCTCACTGGCATTCTGTTGGGTTTCCTTGAAATTCCTTGTATATTTTGCCTGAGGCGGCAACCTCCAGTTCACCCTAGGTGACAGCGATGTGATATTTCTGTGTTCAGCTCTTTTAGTCATCTCTGTAACAAGTCTATGAGTCTGTTCCTCAGATCTCCAGCACTGTGCACCTATGGTGGGTTCTTAGATGCCTCATAATGATAATGAGTAAATTTAAACACTACCATATACTTTTTAGCCCTTGCTTTACTATACTTGCTTTACATGGTATTTTTATCCCTGTACCTAAAATAACATTTGCTTCAATACTGTAGAAGATTAAAATACTTTATTTGGATCTTTGATGCCTTGACTGCAAGCACACTGTCATGTTTGTTTTATTCATTATTAAATATTCCAACGAGAACATTAATTCTCCCCCATTTAATTAACAGCAACAAAAAAAAATCTGTTTTTGGCATGTAAAATGTCAAGTTCCATTCCAAAGGACCTGATGTTGTAGATAGAGCAACAGCAAAGGAACGAACATGGTTCATTCGTATGTGCAACAGAATATTTTGGAAATGTCATAGTAACCTTTGAAGATGACAGTCACAGCAAAGCTGTTGTTTTCTGATCCTTAATTGTGAGAAATGGGGAGGAAATTGCTCTTGAAAGAGCAGATCTTGTACTGAAGGTCTCATTTGGCTCTCTCTCTTTGGGACAGTTCACAAAGCCAATTAGTGTGACAATATTTTCAATGCATTCTTCTTGTTAAAGGCCATGATGTTCTGCGATGGCCTAAACAACTGCAAAGAGGGATGGATTGATTAGATGTGGAAAAACTGTGTGAGGAGAGCTTTGACGGGACATGCTGTCAGCTGATATTTGTGAGCATGATATGAATAACATGGCTGTGTGAATCTGTTTATGTGGATGGATACAAGAGAAACTGGTAAAAGATAAAAACACACTTCCTGCTTTATGCTTATCTCCATGGGGTCTCAGTAGAAGCTCATAGAATCTTAGCTCCTTACAATGCAAGTCTGCACAAAATTATACACTTGTATGCCCATTGATGTTGGGGGGCTTAGAAAGGTGTCATTCTGTTTAGGACCAGGTAAGTTTCATATGATGAAGTGACTGATAATTATATCATGAATTTGCATATGAATAAAAACAAGAATTTTGAAGAGCTTCTCTCTCATTTAGCTAAACAAATACCTCATGCCGTTTTAGAAGAGGCATTCCCAGTTGCGTGAAAGAGGAGAAACAGTGCTTTAAATAAATAAATAAATAACAAGTCCATTATCTGATTAATCAGGACAGACTTTTTAATTGGTTAAAAAGCTTTTGTTTGAATCATCAAATTAACTGACCCACTAAATTTGGCTGCCCTAGTAGAAATATTTAAAAGAATAAGGATTGCTTCAGCTTAGTTTGATTACTAGGACCACCTATTTCTATTTGGGCTGATTTCAGGAGCGACCCTAGGCAAGCTAGCTTTCTAGGCAAAATTACAGAATGTATCCCACATGCTTGGTTTGCATCCACATATTGCTGGATATTACTCTGTCCTCAGTCTGTAATGTTAATTTACCTCCTTGATTGTTTTGTCCACACAGGAAGTTCCAGGGGCAAATTATTGTTATGAAGCAAGAATAGGGCAACATCCAGTCATGTATGCATGGATTCTACACCAGCCCTGGCCAGAGGCTTGTGAGGTAAATACAAACGGTTGTGTATCAAATGGTAGTTTGCAATGTCATCATCTGGATGCTCTTTCCAGCTGATTGGGAGCAGGAATTTATCACTCTTTCCACAGAAAGGTTCTGATGAGGTACAAAAGTGTCATAAATGAGTCCCCAGTACTTGGCAGGATAAGATGTCCAGCCTACCAAGTGGTTCCATGTATTACATAGTAAACAGACATGGTGGCATATTTAACCCAGTGATGACTCCCTTATAAACAAACTGCCATGTCCATCATCTTCCTGTCCACATTTCATATTTATATCATATTGTTTTACCAACAACCATCTCATTGAAGCATGTAAAGGGCTGTACCACAGACTTTCACAACAGCCCTGCCTGAGGATCATTTTTTTCTACATCATTCTAGGCTGCTTGGTGTTTTTGTTCTATGTTGTTATACCCTGGCTTGTGTTGATAGTGTTGGGCTTTTTTTAGTGCTTGTGTTTTAATGGTTTTGGTTTTTTTAAATGTTTGTTTATAACAGTTTTGTTTTGTTAGCCGTAAGCTGCCTTCATCATGTCTCTGGAGAGGTGACCTATATATTTGCTAAATAAATAAATACATTAGAAAGAAGGAAGGTAAGTATTCCTTGGTCTCAGAGTAAACTTGGTAGCTGAGCAGAGATTTGGTCCCAGAATTCCTGATCCCTATCTAATAAACTGACTCCTGTATCACACTGGTTCTCCTCACCTTGACCTTTTTCTTCTATAACTCAAAAAATGATCTAAGCGCAAAATAACAGCAGTGGAATGAATCCATAACTGGTGTTGCCACAAACCAATATGGAACAGATCATTTCAAGCTGAAAAACCTACATAACAGTAATATTTCTTTTTGTCTTCAACTTCTTGGCTTCATACTTGAAAATGTCTGCCTTGCAGTGAAGAGGCCAATTCCCAAATACATCACACAGAAGTGACATGAGAAAAAAAGCCGAGAGAGGGTTGGACCCAAAGTGCCATCGGTGACAGTCTGCAGTAGGGTTACCAGATCCCTATAGCCTGCCAGCAGGAGGCGAGAGACATGGCACTTACCTTTTTGCTTGGCACATGATCCTCCTTGCACATGCATGTAGCATATATGGGCCCTCGCTCTGGTGTGATGACTTCTGGGAAGTCACGTCATTGTGTGGGTGCAGGGCACACATGCGCTTCTCAGAGGGCCAATTTTAGCCTCAAATGGGCCCATTTAGGGACAAAATAGGCCCGCTACAAAGAGCATCACAATGCCCCAGAAGCGCTCCTGGGACGCCCATTCCTGTGCCTTCCTCCCCTGCTGGCCAGGTAAGTGGAGGCGGGGGGCGGAGGGGGAAAGTGGAGCATCCCCCACCGCCATTGGGGGAATGGGATCCCTAGTTTGCAGACAGAACTAAACGTTTACCTGCCCCCTTCCCTCCACCTGCTGCATATTACTGAGCTCCCTGAAATGCTGAACCTCAGGAACATGAGATCCATAGGGATGGTGTGAGGGCAAAGGAAGGCCTGCATACAGAGAAGGCAATTAGCAACAATCGCTCCTCAATTCTGCTGCCTAAAAGGACTTCGGTCTGTAGATGATGACCTTTGGCTCCAACTCACTTTGTATGTCTCCCCACTTTACACATGATCTCAGAGCACAAGAAGAGGAATTGCACATTACCCCTAATTCTTTGGTCTGTGGAACCTTTGGTTCCATCTCACTTTGCATATCCTTCCATGTGATCTCAAAGCATGAGAAGAGGAATTGCACATTGCCCGTAATTCTTCACTCATCGCTTCTGTGAAACTCATGAACCGTTTCTATTGAAACACACGATATGCCACCATGCAGTGACTGCAGTATTGATACTGCCAGTCCAAGCAGAGTAACACAACACGGCATTTTAAATTCAGTTTCGTATAAAGGGCAATTGGAGCTACATAACAGAAGCTTTTGAGTCTCACTAGACTCACATCATTAATTACAATGACAGGAATCGTACAGGGATGTCAGAATGGGAATACTTGGATGAAGGAGCTTAGAAATCTCTCCAGTCCCTCGGCTAATAAAGACGATGGCTTTCATCTGGTGTGAGACTGATAGAAATGTGCGAGTCAGTTTTATCACGTCTCACACATGGCTCCTCAGTGTGTTGCATTTTGGCACTGTATTCCCAAGCCGCTTCAATCCAATCATAAAGACCATACAGAAACAGCACTTCAGACATGTGCCTCACAATAGGGCCACCATATGACAGATGCTTGACATTGCTAGGCAACTTCTCCTCATGAAGAGCTGCTTGTGTGCCACGACTAATGGGCAGCATAAGGGTCGATGAGAACGGTTTTGCAGTGCAATCCTAGGCAGAGTTACACCCTTAAAAATCCACTGAAGTCAAGGGGCTTAGAAGGGTTTAACACTCCTTTGGATGGCACAGTGAGGCTCTCAGAAGACAGTCAAAACTAGATGGATGTTAGTGTGTGAAAGTGATGATTCGTCCATCATTTCACTCATAGAAACACTCTTGCTCCATAGTCAAAAACCTACAAATCAATGTTTTTTGAATGGGAGAGCAGTTGGTGCAATAAACAATGTGGTGAGTGGGGTCTGGAGTGTTGAATTAGAAGAAGAACATCCATACAAATTTGTATTTACCTCCAAAAGGTGTTACCACTTTGAATATCGCCTCAGCTGCATGTTTTGACTCAAAATTCTGCAGTCACTTCTGTGATTGTTCTTATTGCAAATTCTGGTGCCTCTGCACTTAGCTTAGAGTTGCCATGTCCCCTTAACCCCCCCACCCATTGCAAGGGGGGGCCTACGAGTCACTCACACAATGCCCTCACATGCACACAGAGAGCACACAGGCACCCAGAGTGATGATATCACTTCCAGGAGTGATGTTATCACGACACAGGCAACAGGAGTGTTTCCAGGCTTTGTGCCAGGCCGATTTGGGCCCCGATTCTTAAAGAATCGGCCTGTCACAAGGCCAGGAGCACTCCCAGAGCCTGTACGATTTATGCCATTCCTGAGAGTAATGTGGTCGCGCTGCACTGGGAGCATGTCCCAGGAGGCCCGTTCCCGTGCCTTCTCCCCCCTGGCCAGGTGAGTGGTGGCGAGGGGCAGAGGGTGGGAGTGAGAGATCCCCCACCCCCACCGGGGGAACAGCAACCCTAGTTTAGTTCCCTATGCTCTCTCTCTACTATCACAGCAGCACCCTAAAGTGCTGCTAAAGTGACATCACAAATGTGCCTATGTAAGGATGTACCAAGTGACCTTCGAAAGAGTCCACTGTGGTTAGTAAAGCTTTATTGAAAAGTTACTAGTCCTGGATTCTTTGTCAGGAATGAGGTACAAACAAGTATCATGAACGTATATCATTCACAGGCTAGCATTGCCCCACCCCTTTCATAGAGGCTGGCTAATTCTGCTGGAAAACATCTACACAGGGGGCGACACACAGGGTTTCAAGATTATGTGGGCTCCTTTCTCAGAGGCTAGGAGCAAGCATAATCTAGGAGAGAGAATTTCAGGAACAGTGTCCCATCCCATGAAGAGGGAAGAAACAGCTTACTGCACAACTTAACTGTAACAGGTGATCATAACATCCAGGCTCAGCTCCCAGCCCTCAGGCATGAGAATGGCAGATGCTGCCGGCATTTGACAATATACATATATACAGTGTTGCAGAGTTGGATGTTTATGTATTATATTATAGTGGAGGTGGTAAAATGTTATATAATGTAGCAATTTGGGAGATCCAAGTTCAAATAGCCACTCAGCTGTCGAGGTCTTTGAGGGACCTTGGCCCAGTTACTTTCTCTGAGCCTAAACTACTTCACAGGGTTTTTACAAAGGCACGTTCACACTCCTGGCACAGCGCAATGATGTCACTACTGGGCGTGATATCATTGTGCAGGCCCCCAGAGTGCTCCGGGGCTTCCCACTGGGCCAATTTGGGCCCCTAAATCGGTTAAATCATCCTAGCACAAACCCCAGTAGTTGCATGATGATGTCATTCCTGGGAGTGATGTCATCGCACCACAGTGGTCGTTCACCCCGGGAGGTCCGTTCTCATGTCTTTTCCTCTGCTGGCCAGGTGAATGGGAGTGTGGGCTCCCCTACCCCCCTTGGGGGACTGACCATCCTAACTCAGTATAAAATACAAGCAAAAATAAAAAAGTAAACAAGACATCAGTCCAGCTAGTCAAGACCACGGGAATCAATCATTTAGTCCCTTGGCCTTTGACTCGTTTCCCTGGCCACATCCAGGCAATAATAATAATTTAATAATAACATTTGATTTATATAATAATAACATATTGATTTATATAGCACCCTTCAGGACAACTTAATGCCCACTCAGAGCAGTTTACAAAGTATGTTATTATTATCCCCACAACAAAACACCCTGTGAAGTGGGTGGGGCTGAGAGAGCTCCTAGAAGCTGTGACTAACCCAAGGGTAGCCAACTGGCTTCAAATTGAGGAGTGGAGAATCAAACCCAGTTCACCAGATTAGAGTTCTGCACTCTTAACCACTACACAAAACTGCCTCTCTTGCTACAATAAGTACCTGAAGCAAGAGAGAAAAAACACTCAGCCTAGATGTTTCAAGTTGGCAGCCATTTTCCCTCAGTTTCTCCTCTTGTCTCACAGAGCTCAAAGCAAAGGAAAATGGTAGAAAGAAGTAGTCTAAATAAGGGATGACCGTTACATACTCCTTATATAATAATCGTGCATACATTTTAATAACAATTCTGTTTATATATGTTTTATTTTGTTGGTGTTTGATTGTAAAATAAAACCTGTCTATCTATCTGGGGAGGGAGGAGTTTGGGAAAGAACTTGAGCAGGTTATAATGCAATAAGAGTCTACCCTCCAAAACAACCATTTTCTCCCAGGAAACTGCTCTTTGTTGTCTGGATATCAGTTGTAATTCAAGAAGGTCTCCAGGTCCCACCTCAAAGTTGGCAATTCTAGGTTGGAGACCAAAAAAAGATGATGGAGCTGGAGAAAATCCTCATGTAGTACGTAAAGCCTTCATCAGATGTATTTGATGAAGAGAGCTGTGGTTCTCGAAAGCTTCTGCTACAATAAAGTCGGTTAGTCTTAAAGGTGCTACTGGACCCTTTACTATTTTGCAACTGCAGACTAACACAGCTAACTCCTCTGTAGGTATGTAGTACTTAGTGACAGATGGAGAGCACTTTGCACTTTACAAGTTCTCAAGTTTGTTGAGCGACAACAATAGGGCTTTGAATCAGATGGGAATGGGTGTTTTGTGCCTCCCAGAGTCATGTATGCCCTTTGTCCTCCCTACCGCAGCGCACAGGAAGAAGCTTCCTTCTCCTCTGCATGTGTTTTTCCTCCTTAAAGCATACTGCAGAGCAGTGATTGGCTCCACAGCTGATGCAAAGTCCCTATGGTGTCACTCAACAAATGCTAGGATTTTATAACATATAATTGTTTAATTCAAGAAATTATTGTATTTACAAGGGAACGTTGGAGGCTGGAAAGCAGTGGGCCAGGAATGCTGAACACACCATGTGTTTGAGGCGAGCAAACTGGGGTCTACGTTCCTCATATTGATATTGATTTAAACCAAATTTTTGGTTGTACATCTACAGCCTTTCCCTTGTGCTCATGAGTACATAAATGTTAACTGTAAATCACCAGATGGTAACTTTGTTACCATCAGTCCGCAAATGCCAGAAGCGATTGAATGAAGTAAATATCATTCCAACCACAGACATTAACAGCAAAAGGATTCTTCCTCCGGTGCTAAAAAGTATAGCCTGCAGCTAGCATTTCAACACTCTAAAGTAAATTAGCATTGGTGCAAGAGACAACTAACATTTAAAATAATTACTTTTCTTTTTAGTACAAATTCCATCCACTCGCTAATAAACTGAACTGGCTCTTTTGGGGTGGATGCAGTGTGTTTACGGCATGACCTACTGAAAAAAGAGGGTGGCAAAATCTACATGAAGCTTTAAGGTGACAATGGAAGGTTATATTGCATTACTGACAGATGGCTTCTTCTATCACGTTTCTCCTATGTTAGTGACGGGTGAACCTGAAACCCTCCAAAGGTGCCATTTTGATAAGCACTCCCAAGTGCGGTTGATTAAATTTGAAGCTTATCTAAAACCCTTTATGGTCTAATCCTGCAGCTTTCCCTATATTTTTTCAACTCTGATTGAAGGTGTCAGAAAAAGTATAGCTCTAGGTTCGGAAAGACGCCTGGAAATCTTATGAAATCTAACTGCACCATGATTTTTATTTCAAAAAAAGAAAATTATTTTTCCTCATTGGGTTATAGATGCCATCAGCTCAATTCTCTTTTCCCTTTCTGAGACGGAATCTTACCCTTCTGGTTTCACTTCGAGCACAGAGTGAGGAGGTGGCAAAAAAATATGAATGTGAACTTCGTATGAAAAATTGACATTCATTCCTGTTGTGCTTGAAACGCATCCATTCATCTCCACACACAGACACACCCATCTCGGGAGCTAATTGTGTACTTCACAGCTAAAAAGGAAGCAGGTGGAAGCTTCATTCATTAGAAACGCCTGAGGCAGGATGGAAGCTATCATATGCTATGCCCTACAATTATAGAACCATGCTGCACAAACTGCAGATCACATATTCTACTGAGCCATTACAGACTGGTTACATTTAAACACACAAACACACACACTGTACACCGAGAAAATATCAGTTAAGGAACAAGGACAACTATAAACTGAGAGCCAGTTTGGTGTAGTGGTTAAGAGTCCGGGACTCTGATTTAATTAACGCATATAATCCTTGCACCTCCAACCAGTATTGTTTTACTATTTTCTCCAGCAAATTATTTTTTGGAACTAAAGTCCCACCTTCAACAAACAAATCTTTTAATCTATTAAATCCAAATTCTTCTAATTTCTTCCACCCACCAGTGTCTGTATATTCCTTATTTATATATTTTAATGGAGTCCACTTTGAGTAAACCGGCATCCATTTCCTATACCATCTTTTCCAGATACCTAGTGCCGTTTTCCTTGGGCCAATCACCTTCTTATAAGCCATCTGAGCATCCCTATTAAAGATCCCCGCTCTTCCTATTCTATTATTTATCTCATTCTCCATCCTAACCCATTTAACTCTATCATTATGCCCAATCTCTATTAAATATTTCAATTGAAACGCCTCATAATGCAATTCCAGATTTGGTATCCCCCATCCCATCTCCTCCTGTGATGCATAATTTACTATATCTGGAGTTCTAGCCCTTTTGCTTCCAAAAACCCAGTTTTTGAGCACCTTATTCCAGGTTTTAAACCAATTTGTTCTTATCGGGAGCGCAATTACTTGAAATAAATATAATAATTTTGGCACCAGAAACATCTTAACTGCCCTAACCTTACCTAAGATAGACAAGTTCTTATTTTTCCAAGCTCTCATATCTTTCTTAACCTTCCTCCATACTTCTTTATAATTCACATCTGGGATCTTGGCCACATTTTTAATAATATTCACTCCCAAGTATTTAATTTTTTTTTCTCTTAGAGTCCATCCTTGTCATTTTTACTATTTCCTTCCTTTCCTCTCCGTTTACATCCCAAAAAGTAGAGGAGATAATTGGGGTAAAAACAGAAATTGATGATATACTAAGTAAAAGACAAATAAAAGAGAAAGGGCTAGCAGGGGCATTATATAAATTAATGATAAGAGATAAGGAAAGGATGATAAGTATAATACAGAATAAATGGGAGCGAGAAGGCTTATCTCATCAGGAAACGATTCAAGAAATAATGAAATGTATAAATAAAATTAAAGTGGATAAAGATAAAGAATTGGCCAGGAAATTTATATGGAAATGGTATAGAACACCGGCTCAGATATTGTATATAGTTAAAGGAATGAGCCCTAAATGCTGGCATTGTGGTCAAGAAGTTGGTATATATGCGCATATGTGGTGGGATTGTTATGTGGTCAAGGAATATTGGCAACAGATTATAAGGGAAATGTCTGGTTTATTTCAAGTTAATATAGGGGTTAATAGGGATCTGCTTATCTCCGGAATATTGGGAAATAAAAGAGTAGATGGAAATAAGCAAGACCTATATAAAATTATGATTTTAGCCGGAATGGCTGTAATAGCATTGGAACGGAAGGACAAGCATAAATGGACAATGGAAAAATGGAACAATTATGTCTTTGAACGTGTATAATCGGATATGTTTGTACAGATAACTGCTGATGAGACATGGGAGGATAAGTGTCAAAAGATTATAAGTAAATGGTCGTGTTATAGGCACTGGGTGGAAAGGGGAGAAGCCAACCCAAGCATTCAAGCCCGTATGAAGAATCTGTGCACATGGTTAAAGATATGAAGATATAATGGGGGGTGGGTGGGAGGGAAGAGGTAAAAATAGATGTATACGGTTCAATGTATGATTATGTACATATGTTATAATAATAAAATTTTAAAAATTAAAAAAAAAAAGAGTCCGGGACTCTAATCTGGAGAGCTAGGTTTGATTCCTCACCTCTCCACTTAAAGCAAGCTGGATGACCATGGGTCAGTCGCAGCTGTCTCAGAGCTCTCTCAGCCCCACCCACCTCACAGGGTGATTATTGTTGTGGGGATAATAATGACATAATTTGTAAACTGCTCTGAGTGGGGACATAATTTGTAAACTGCTCTGAGTGGGGACTAAGTTGTCCTGAAGGGCGTTATATAAATCAAATGCTATTATTATATTATTATAATCTTTCTTCCTGAAATCTAGTTCTATATGCAGGATATTTTTGTTTGTTTGTTTATATAAGGTGCCTTCAGTCATGTAACCCCCCCACCCCCACCCCCCGACACACACAGATTTGAAATGATAAACTGAAAGAGTCTATGAGGCATAAGAGTGTCAAATTAGGATCTGGGAGATCCAGATTTGAATCTCAACTCCACCTCAGAAACTTGCTCTTTGACCTTGGGCCAATCATTTTGTTTCTCAATCTAATCTACCTCAAAGGGCTGTTGTGATGATAAAATGGCGGGGGGGGGGGGCAGAGTTGTAAACTGCTTTAAGTACCCAAGGGGGGAAAAAAAATCAATTATTTTATTTATTTAAGTTCTGCTGCAATATATAACGTTTTGTGTCCCCTTCCTTTTAAATGCATGGAAATTTTCATTTACAGCAAAATCCTAACCGGAGTTACTCCAGACTCAGCCCACTAAGTTCAATGGGCTTAGACTTGATTAACTCTGTTTAAGATTTCACCGTTAGTGTACCATTCTTTTATTTTATGGAAAGCAGCAACTGGGGCTGTGAATGAAAGGCGGAAGCTGGTATCAGGAGAGGAGTTTTTTTTTTTAATCTTTTTTTCCTGAGGCCGTGGTTCATGCCCAAAGCTGCCACTCTGGCTTCGTTTTTACCTTTGGGGGACCCATAAGTTTTCCATACCAGGCATCAAAGCACCTTGCTGGGGGTAATTTTTCAATGGGAAAATGGCCTGAGGGAAAAATGTGAAGAATCCTTTCTTCTCTTTCCAGTCTCTCCCTCTTTAAATCACAGCTGCTGAGGCTGCTTATGTAATGCGTAAAAAGAATAATGGAATGACGTGTAATGTGAAGTTGTTCCTTTATGCTCACTCTTTCAGAGGTATCAGTAGATGTGTCACTGTTTCATTATTTCTTTTCTTATTTTTTAAAAAATTAAAATACAATACATAATCAGAACCAGTATACAGAGCAAACACATCCCATTCACAAATTAAAAACAAATGAAGGACGAGATTTTACAGTTCTACTTTCCTTCTCCATTCATTTCTAATCATCTTAAGGGTTGTTTTTTTGTCATCTAACATATTCTTAGAATTTTGTGTTGATAACAGGAGCCAGTTTAGTGTAGTGATTAAGACTGGCAGGACTCTAATCTGGAGAACCAGGTTTGATTCCCCACTCCTTCACTTAAAGCCAGCTGGGTGACCTTGGGTCAGTCACAGCTTCTACGAGCTCTCTCAGCCCCACCCACCTCACAGGGTGATTGTTATGGGGATAATAATGACATACTTTGTAAACTGCTCTGAGTGGGCGTCAAATTGTCCTGGAGATATATAAATTGAATGTTATTAGCAATTCCCATATCGTTAAGAACTATTAATTTTCCAGGCATTGTTGGTTGTTTCCAATGACATGCACATACCATCCTCACAGATATCAGAACATGTAGCAGTTTCAAAGTAAGGACCAATCACCATATTTCAAAATTATATTTTCTATTTTTCTCAATAAACTTGAGCCCCGGGGCATGACTATCACATATCAATGTAAAACTGCTTCACAATCTCATCTCATCGGTCCAGTGGTGTTCTTAGGCAAGTGCCTAGGAAAAGCTGATTACTTTTGACTAGCCCCTTGAAGAACATTTCACATTTGTACTTGAGCTTATTAATGTGAGAGAACAAACTCACTTGTATTTTCTTTTGATACACTCAGGGATTAAAATAGAGGCTGAATATGCTGAAAGGGAAAACAATATAACACACAATGTGGAAGACTGAATGAGCAAGAGAATAAAGTTAGAGTCCAATAGCACCTTAAAGACCAATTAGATTTCCAAGGTATGAGCTTTCAAGAGTCTAAGTGCCCTTCAAAGCTTTGAATCTCATAAGCACATGTCTTGGAAATCTAGTTGGTCCTTAAGGTGTTATTGGACCCGAATTTTACTTTCCGACTGCAGACCAACATGGCTACCCTCCTGAAATTATCTTCAAGGGAATAAAGTAAGAGTCGAAATTCAGTGTGGAGTTCTACTATCCATTCAAAAAATTAGTGTTCACATAAGCTCCACCCCTTTGAGGCATCTTGGTCGCACACTGTTACCAGAATTGGTCTCCTTGCAATAAAAGAATTTGTGGGGGGAATTAGCAAGCAAGGAAGATGACTATGCAAGAGGCCAGTAACTGCAGGGATCTCTCACCAATTTCTACAGGGTCCCTTCCATTATAACAAATGTGGCTGGTGCTTAAAATCAAACAACTTTTTACTGAAGAGCAAGCTTTCATGCACATACACACAGAGTTTATGCAGTAAAATGGCTACACATGCACACACAGAGTCCTGGGAAGTTTAGCCAGAGGTTGGGAAAAGAGAGAGGGAGCAAACATATCTACCTATCCAACAAGCAGGGAAGTCCACAGAGGGAGAGCTTCACACATCCAGCGTTCTTGGCCAAGGGAGCAAGAAGCTTAGGGTAAACCTCAAGGGAACAGCGCGTTGGATCTGGTAAGCATGCACAATTTGAATGAGGCCAGGGCTCTACTTTTATAGGTGAGATGTGCTCTGAGGTGGGAGAGCCCACCTAGCCATTAGAACAAAGGCTCCAATGGTCAGTTCCTGGGTTTGACAAAAGGTTTGATTACCTTGATTGGTAGCTGCCAGGGTGTGTGAAAGCAAATGCAAAACATATTCTAGCACTGTACAACAGGGATAGTTTTTTAATGAAGTCCACCGGAGCTAAGTTGATGAGTTTAAGTGGGGACTGTACTTTCCCAGGAACAACTGTATAAACTTATGAATGTCATTTGATTAGCCCCTCAATCAAGGACAGGAGATCTCATCACGGAAGTAGGGAAAGGAATGTGTTAAGTAGGGATGACTCTGCGAAACCTTTGTTGCACTGGATTTCTTTGGGGCTGGAGGAACTGCAAATCCAATCACCTCTTAATCACTCTGTATTCCTGTGCAGTATTCCATTCATGCCATGTTCTCCCAGGTGGGACTCAGCAACTATTGGAGACTCTCTGGTGGCAATGCAATGGCCATTTTAAATCCAGAGGCCTGGTGATATTTTTGATATCACAAGTAGCCATAGTAAAATGGCTATTAAAATGGCGGAGGCTGGGGCCAACCGCTTACCACACAATACAAAAAAAACTGTTTCATTTCAAACAACATGACCAGTGTCACTGTACCCAGCCTATACAATGGGCTCAGGCAGGATTGGGAAGGCCAAGGGGAAACTTTCAGGACAAATCTGTCAAAAAATATGGACAAATTCAAAATATAATGTCAGTAATATCTAGAACAAGATCAGACCTGACCTGACCTGACCCCACAGGTGCTGGAAACTGGCATCAGAGTAATATGTACCAACCAAGCAGGGTTGTCACATTATTTTTCAGCAAACAAGCTCGCTCATGGCTTTGATTGACGTAGGTTCTTGAGAGAGCGATAGCTGCATCAGCCACTTCTTAGGTATCAGCTCAGCTCTTCCTTATGTTCCTGTAATGTTTTTCAGTGGTACTTTTCAAAGAGTAGTATTCAACTTTAAAAAATGTATTGGGAGGTGGGAGGGTTGGCTATTGTCTAGGCAGGTTGCTATCTGTAATATTTTTGTACAAAGTAAACTGCAAGGTATGTATAGCTGAAAAAGTGACACTTTTTGTACATTAAATACTGTAACATGGTCTGACTTAACACTTTGAGATGGTTTTGATATTTAAAAAATGTAGAGAGATAGTTTGGTGTAGTGGTTAAGAGTGCAGGACTCTAATCTGGAGAACCGGGTTTGATTTCTCACTCCTTCAGTTGAACCCAGCTGGGTGACCTTGGGTCAGTCACAGCTTCTAGGAGCTCTCTCAGCCTCATCCACCTCACAGGGTGATTATTGTAGGGATAATAATGACATACTTTAGAAACTGCTCTGAGTGGGTGTTAAGTCATCCTCAAGGGCGGTATATAAATTGAATGTTGTTATTATTGTTATAATTTCACCTCTCTATGGGATGTTAGTTTTAACAGACACAAGCGGTGGACATCACTCCTCAAAGGGTTTGTTAATTTTATCTTCACCTCCCTGAAGACTCCCTTTTGGGGAGGCAAAGATAAAATCAACAAACTGTCTGATGAGAGATCTCCGTCCGCTCTGTCTTTTCAAACTATGCTTCCTGGCTAACATTGCCTCCCCCTACACCTTAGCATCCCTGTATAAGATGTCTTGTGTAGAGAGACTCAAAGACACCAGCTAAGATCAGGGCAGAACAACAAAAAAGAAATCCTACACAGGTTCCAATGCTCACACTGGAGCTGTTGCCAGCAACATTTTGTACGGGGGAGATGACGAAAGGCTCACACCAAAGTAGGGAAGCCGCAGTAGTGATACCATCAACATATATAATTACCAGTCTTCACATTTTTTTTTTGAAATTTGGCACAATCTTTCCAGATAGCTGCTCAAATATAACTTGTTGCACCTCATAGTGCTCGCCTGCATCCTGAGGTTCTTCTCTAGCTCGGACTGGGAGCCAGTTTGGTGTAGTGGTTAGGAGTGCAGGACTCTAATCTGGAGAGCCGGGCTTGATTCTCCACTCCTCCACTTGAAGCCAGCTGGGTGACCTTGAGCTAGTCATGGCTCTCTGGAGGTCTCTCAGCCCCACCCACCTCACAAGTTGTTTTGTTGTGGGGATAATAATGACATATTTTGTAAACCGCTCTGAGTGGGCATTAAGTTGTCCTGAAGGGTGGTATATAAATTGAATGTGATGATGATGATGATGATGATGATGATGATGATGATGATGATGATGATGATGATGATGATGATGATGATTCACACTCTAGAGAGGAGGAGAATTTTCATGGCTCCTGGGTTGGGAATGAAAGAGAAAATGAAAGAGAAAATGTTCAGACCCTGTTATGCTCCCTATGACTTCATGTGGAAAATAGCTCAGAGTGATGAGCCCAGTTCCAAACTGAGACAAATGTTATGGCTAAACTCAGTGGCATGCGGTGAACTGGCATTGCATTGTGGGATAGGGAAAAGGAGCTACTCCAGAGGATTGATTAGAAACTTGTTTAGCTCACCCATAAGGACTCAAAACAGTTTACACAGTTAGTTAGCATCACAAGAGAGCCATTTTGGTGTAGTGGTTAAGAGAACAGGACTCTAATCTGGAGAACCAGGTTTGATTCCCCACTCCTCCACTTGAAGCCAGCTGGATGACCTTGGGTCAGTCACAGCTTCTAGGAGCTCTCTCAGCCCCACTCACCTCACAGGGTGATTGTTGTGGGGATAATAATAACATGCTTTGTAAACCACTCTGAGTGGGTGTTAAGGTGTCCTGAAGGGCGGTATATAAATAAAATGTTGCTGCTGTTGTTGTTATTGGTATAAAATGCAAATAAAACCATATTTCATTCTATTGCCATACAACCATGGAATGGACCATCACGATGTTGATTTCAATGGACTTTGAAGGGTGTAACTTTGCTTAGGATAGCCGTTTAGCACAGAGGACAAGAAAGTTCGCCACAGATGTAGGTGTTTATGAGAAATAATCAATGTTGCTTGAAACAGGAAGAGCAAAAGAAACTCCCCTTCCCACCCTCTTCAAATGCTGTTGGTGTTCTGGACATTACTGAACCCATGGCACACAGTTGATCTTTGAAATGGGGACATTGTATGGGAAGGTGGAGCACATAAAGAGTTGCCATGTCACTATAGGTCTTCCTACATGATTTGTCTAAACTATGGGTGTGTGTGTGGGGGGGAGGGATTCTCTATCCATTCTAGTTTCATTGAATCGTTTTCCTTTCTCCCCACCACATTCATTTAATTTTTTGCCATGCATTTCCCCTTCCCACTAATTTTGATGAGCAGCAAGCCAGCCAAGCTTCTAATGCCCCTACCTTTGGTGTCTGCATATCAAGAGTGTGATATTCTCAGGCATTCTAATGCACCATCAAAGCATCTGACCTGCCAAGTTATATATAGAGAGAGATAACAAATGGTGCTCATTTGAGGTATAATAAAAAGACATATATTGGCTTCCCATTTAATGAGATACCCAACCAGTTGTCTTGGTTGGAGATGTTGCTCAAATATTTCTTCCCTGCTGATTGGCACACTTCCCATTCCATTAGATTACTCCGCTCTCACTTTCTCCACCTACTGGTTACCTTTCTGTGAACTCTCTCCACTGTTCTAGCCAATGTATCAACTGGGAATGCCTCCACTGCAGTGTTCTGTATTGTGTCAGTGCTAAGCAATGGGGGGAAGAAATGAAAAATGAAACAAATGAGATTTTTCATTAGTTTCTCGTTTGTTTTTGGGTTTTCCCATTTATTTCTGTTGCAAGACAAATGAAACAAATGGGGTTCATTTGTTTTGCTTTGCATTCTTTTTTTTACCCTCAAGTATGAGCAACTTATTCCGAACAGTACTAGTAAAAGAATAGCAATTGTTGCAGTATAGTCCCTTTGCCTTTTATTCTACCATTCTACTGAGCAAAGTTGGAAGCCTTCCACTAGCCTAAAGGAATAGAAGAGCCACTTAGACTGAAGGAAGACTTCTTAGGCTGGAGTTTCCTTCAGCCTAGGAAGCATGCCAGTTTTTGGCTAGGTCCCTTATTTTGAATTGAGAAAATTTACTTACCTGCCCCAAAGCCACAGACACTGACCTGTAGCCAAGCACAGTACCACAAAGACTTAAGAGCATTAGGGTTTTTTAAGAGAGGGACACATATTTTGGGACTCCCTGACCTCACTGCAGACTCCTCACATTGCTTCTATGCTATTTCTAAGGATCCACTGTCCCCCACCCTCCAGCAAATTCCACGATGTTTAGTAGTATGGGGCATGTCTCCTATTATAGAGGGAGACCTCTTGATTAGAGATGGGCACGATCCGCATTACGATCGAAAAAACCCACAATAATGGCAATTGCGCGATTGGGACCCGGCGGATCATGATCATCCACGACCAACGATCCAGCGGTCGGGAGGGGGGCTTGATTATGGCTTGATCGGGGTGATTGTGCTCGGATCGGGAAGCCAGACACTCAGGCACCAGCCATCTATTGCCCTGGCAACAGAGCCAGGGGAATGCCTGAGCTCTGTTTGCCCTCCTTCTGTTGCCCTGGAAACCTGAATGGAAGCCCAGCTTTCCTTGATCAGCAGGGCTTCCTTCCAACCACGGAGCATCAAAGCAGTCACCAGCTGGGAGAAGACACCCAAGGGAGGGAGGGGGAAGGGGGTGTTCTGTAGCCATGGGCACTCCAATCTCATCCCTGCAAACCCTGATAGGCAGCTCTGATGGCCAAACACAAACACAGATGCCGCCAGCATCAGCCACCATTCCTGTTTCACTGGGAACAGCGGGGCGCCTTTCCACTTTTGCCTCCACGATCCATGATCCACGGATTGGAAATGGGAGATGATCAGTGCCGATTATTAATTCAGGATCGTCGCCAGCGCCGATCCACGATCAGCTTGATCGGTATTTTTTTTTTATCGTGCCCACCTCTACTCTTGATCTTCACCCCCCCCCGGTCCTCACCACCATTTGAAAGGGGGGGATGTGACAATCACACCGACATGTAACATTACTTCTCATGTAAGACTGGAAGTGATGTCACTCCATCAGGGAGACACTCTGGGATTAATTCCAGAGCATCACTCCGATGCAATGACATCACTTCTAGTTTTGTGCTGTAAGTGACATCGTACACCAGTACCACATTAAAGAGATTGTCTCCACCCACCAATTTTTTTCTGCAGGGTTGCCAGCAAGAGCTGCAACTCTATTCAGTAAGGAAGAAGGTGGAGGACTAGGGATAAACTACTGCGCCCCTCTTTAAAAAAAACTTAAAATATCTGCAGGTCTTTGTGATTGGATGCAGGGCATTTGGTCAAAGTTATCATGTTTCTCTCAACTACCTCGTGTCTGCTCCACAGAAACATTATTGATTTTCTTACCATTAAGAAACCTATCTAGTAATTTTATCTTTTCTTTTCATATGGAAGAGAGAAAATATTAATTTGAGATGGTGGTAGCGTATCAAATACAGTACATTTGCCCTAGCACCATTTACAGTAAAACTTCCACATAAAATTCATCCGCTCCTAGAGCTCTGAAACTAATGAAAAGGACTGCACAATGTCCCGAACTTTGAACACAGGAAGAGTTTCCGAAAAGTATCTAATCTGGAGACATAACCGTGTGTTATATATGGAAGCAAAGGGGGACCACCTTTTGTTTTATCAGCTATGTCTAATCTGCTACCTCAGGGCCTTACATCCCTCTTCCTACTGGAATTTTTTTTCATTATATGCTGAATTACATGAAAAGCAGTCTCTCATTGTACATGCAGGGACACTAAATCAAGATTTCACCTGCAGAGTTGCTATCACCTTTCTGATTGAAGTTTGACACCCAAAAAAGAGAACATTAATTCTCTCCACATGAATGGTTAGATTATAAGGAAAGATATCGCACTAGGCAAGGTCTTGAGTCTTTTGCTGAACAATGAGGGCTTTGAGGGCTACAGAGACATGGACTTGGGATATGGTGGCTCCCCCACTCCCTTATGGATACCACCCAAGTACCTACTCTCATTTTAATGTAATGCTATTATGTATTGTCAAAGGCTTTCACGGCCGGAGAACGATGGTTGTTGTGGGCTTTCCGGGCTGTATTGCCGTGGTCTTGGCATTGTAGTTCCTCCTACAATGCCAAGACCACTACAATACAGCCCGGAAAACCCACAACAACCATAATGCTATTATCCTTTTGTTTATGGAAATGTATGGGTGGAAAATCGGGTTACCAGCTTCCAGATGAGGACTGGAGTTCTTCTAAAATTATAAGTGATCTCCAGACTACAGATATTAGTTTGCCAGGAAAAAAATGGCAGCCTGGGAGGGTGGACTCTGTGCTATCACATCCCAGGGGAGCTCCCTCCCGTCTCCAAACTCTGCTCACCCTGGGCACGTCCCCAAATCTTCAGGAATTTCTCAAACTGGAGTTGGCAATCCTAATGAAAAAACAGTCAGTATTGTACCAAATTTCCTAATTAAAAAGCCTCCCAGCTTCTAAGAAATCCTTGAAAAAAATTAATGACCTCGGAGTCACATACTTTAAATAACCACATCTCTCCCAGGAGGAACCAGCGTGGAAGTACCATTTATCCAGTAAATCTCTGTTTTCTGTTCCCTCAAACAGACAAGTTAGAATTGTCACTGCCACTGCTTTCATAGTGATGCTCGAGTCCTTATATTGCAGAATTCCTACATTGCAGGAATACACACATGAATGCATATGAAGCTGCCTTATACCAAATCGGACCATCTGTCCATCCAGGCTAGTATTGTATTATCATGTCCAGTATATACTCAGTCTTGCAGTGGCTTTCCAGGTTCTTAGACAGAGGCATTTCATATTACCTACTGCCTGGTTCTTTTATTAAATCTTTTAACTGGAGATGTTGGGACTTGAACCTAGGACCTTTCTCATGCAAAGCGGAGGCTCTTCTGCTGAGCTACAGCCCTTTCCGAAAGTCTCTTACCATTTTGTTCTTTAGAAGGCTCACTGTTTAAGAGGACTTCCAAATGCATCTCTTTTTTAGTAGGTGTTGCCATGTTTGTGTGTTGCAGCAAAATCAAATGTATTTATTTATTTTACAAAATTTATACTCCCCCTTTCTGCCTTCATAAAGGCCACCAAGGCAGTGAACAAATTAAATCATACATGATAAAATCACATCTACTGAGCATTAAAACCAACCAGACCCCCGCCTCTCATATAATTAGAGCAATTCAAGCCAAAGCTAAAATACATGCAAAAATAAAAACAATAATTTTGGGTAGGAAAGTGGGATCACTGAGGGACTACCAAATGAAACAAAAAAGTCTTCACCTGCTGATGGTAACAGAGGGGACAGATGAATCTCCTTGGGGGAGAGTTTCAGAATTTTGGTGCAGCAAAAAGTTTATTGTCATAGATTTTGTTCATCTTTAAAGCACCACAGGAATTCTGATTCTGTTTTCTTATTTTCCTCCATTTGTGATGATTGCAATTAAAGGCTTTACTTTTTGTTCTGGGCTGCCTTCAGTCTCCATTCAGTAGAAAAGGTAGCTATAGAAATTTGAAATAATTCAACGCATTCTGGCTAAAGACCAAGAAACAGAGACTGTGGCAATGGCTATTCACGTAGATAGCTTTTTAAAGGGATTATATGACAGATAAATTCAAGGAAAACAAACTTATCACTAGTTTTCCACTGGAACCTCCATATTCAGAGACAGTAAACCTCAGATAACGGAGACAAGTAACAAACAATTAGCCCTATTTTTTTCCTACCAAAGGCACATGATTATATGTGGTGGGAAACAAAATGGTGAATTAGATGGATACTGGTCAAACAGGCACAGACTGAGAGGGAAAAATGGCCCTGGAGAAGGGTCCCACTCCTAGCCTTTGGCTTCACCCTCCCCCCAAGGGAGGGAGAGACAGAGAGGCAGCCTGTCTGCCAAGCAGCCTGTCTGCCAAGCAGGTAGGCCATGTGCACCAGGTATAGCCTCTCACTCCCTGCATAAGGCTTAAGTGGGATAGGCATGGCCACTCCCTTCCCATGAAGGGCTTGGGTGGACTGGGGAGTACCTCCCTCTTGTACCTTGCATGCTCAGACTGGCACTGTCCAACCAAAAGAGGGAGGTAGAGGCAGCCTGCCTGCTCAGTGGTCTAGAGGCAGTCTCCCTCTCATCATGTGAGGCATGAATGGGCTGGGAGTAGCCTTCCCCTCAGTGCATGAGGCTTGGGCTGGCCTGGCATGGTCAATTGCTTGCTGTGAGGCTCCCCCCTCCAGTTGGCTATCCTGGCCTAAGTACAAGGAAAGCCATCAACCCATTATGCAAAGACCCAGTGGCCATAATGGCCAGACTGCACCATAGCCAAATTAAACAGTTCTAAATTGGTTGGTAAGTACTTGGGATAGAAGTAGAACCCCTTCCACTGAAATGCTAGATGGCCATGTGCAAGGATTTTTTATTTTATAGGGGATGCATTTCATCATCATTTCCTCTCATTTAGTTATTCATTCTGACATGTGTACAGCTAGATTGCAGAATAATTGGGTTGATTGTTTTTTTCCCCTTTCCCCCCCTTTTTCTGCTTTTAGTTACCACACATTGTTACAGCTTGGTGTGTGGGGGGTGGGGTAAAGGGAGTTCACAAGAATAATGGGTTAGTGGTGAACTTTTTCATACACAAGTGTCCTAGCTTGAAGTACATCACTGGTAAACAAGATTATATGGTGGCAGGTACATGTTACTTTTCTGTTAAAAATGAAACAATACAAACCTACAGGGATTTTAGAAGTTTCATAAGTATGTTCTTGACAACTGCCAAAAGCTCAAAAAATCATTTTTAAAATATATTGCAGTGCAGCACCAATAAATATTAAGCCTGTCAAGACAGTTGAATTAAAATGTTCCTGTTTCTCATTGGTGAAATGTTAGGTGGGACTGTTTTTTTTAAAAAAAAAAAAAACACCCACTCGTCAACGGAGAAAAAGGTAAACTAGATATGCTTGGTGAAGTTTAAGCAGTACTAAATCTTTACATGCACACACACTGTGTCAAACATTCAATTATACAAAACAATAAAATGGCAGGACTAAAGGTGACAAAGGAAAAGCTGTTAATGCAAGTAAAGAAACTTGGCAAGTAGACGGTCCACGAGGAGTATGTATACATGATTTTGTAAAAGTGTCATTCTTGAAACATAAACATTCCTTAACCTAGAGGGAAAACCCTCTGAACATGAAAGTCTAGGTTGACCAAGAATTATTTCACTGTTCTATTTAATCCTTGTTTGACCCTTGTACGATAAAAAAAGCCAGTGCAGTGCAGCGGTTAGGGTGTCAGACAAGGAGCTGAGAGATCCCAGGTTCGAATCCCCACTCTGCTGTGGCAGCTTGCAGGGTGACCTTGGGCCAGTGATGCACTCTCAGCCTCACCTACCACACACGGTTGTTATGACAATAAGGTGGAGGAGAGCAGAATGATGTAAGCTGCTTTAGTTCTCCTCCATTGGGGAGAAAGACCACCTATAAATGATCTTAAAAAAACAAATAAATGTTTTGAAAATTCTACCAGTTCTATATTGGGGCATGTTTATATGTTATAGACACACACACTGTATATGGAATGAGAAATGTTCAAGCTGGATTCGGAAAAGCAAGAGGCACTAGAGATCACATAGCATATTTACAATGGCTAATGAGGCATACCAGGGAATTTTAGAAGAAAATTAGTCTGTATTTTATATGTTATAGCAAAGCTTTTGACTGTGCGGATCATGCAAAGCCAAAAAATTAAAAGAAACTGATGTGTCACAACATCTGATTGTTTTGATGCACAACCTGTACTCTGGAGAAGACACTAATGTTAGGACAGGACATGAGGAAACAGAATGGTTTCCAGTTGGCAGAAGCATCAGACAAGAATTTATCTGTTCATCCTCGATGCAGAAATTGAAATTGTTAAAGATTTTCTATTCCTTGCTGAATCATCGACCAAAAGGGAGACTGCAACCAATGGAGCAACTGAAAGTTCCAGTGAGAACATCGAGGAAGGTGGATGCCCAACAAGAGCTGAGAGACAGCACAGCTAAATTGCCATAGTCGGAGAGATTTCCACCTGGCTATCTACCTGGAATAGAAGGTCAGATTGTGAGTTTATCCCATCTGCTTTCCAAAGATTGCTTCGGAGGGTGGGGGGCTTTATTGCTGAGACGGAGGTTTTGGTATTCAGGTCCCTACCTTAGCCATTGGAATCAAGGACAGGAAGAAAGTTGATTCATTTGAGATGTGGTGTCAGAAGATACTATGGATAGGCAAAATTTTGGGTTCTAGATCAAATCAAGCCTGAATTCGCCCTAGAAATCAATATGACAAAACTGAGGCTATCGTACTTTAGTCACATCATGAGAAGACAAGGCTCTCTGGAAAAGTCAATAATGCTAGGAAAAGTTGAGGGCAGTAGGAAAAGAGGAAGACTCCAAATTAGATGGCTTGACGCAATAAAGAAAGACACATCCTCCAGTTTGCAAGATCTGAGCAAGTCTGTTGCTCAGACTTGCTCAGATTTTGTAGGTCTTTCATTCATAGGATCACCATAAACTGGAAGCGACTTGATGGCACATAACACACACACACTCTACATCCAGACAGTGTAATACAGAAAAATAATTTAACATGTAAAATGGCCATTGATATTAATTCGGAATGGACAGTTATGTGTTTGGGGAGGACTAGTTCTAAAACTTTTACCTTGGCAATCTGTCCATCCGTCCTTCCTCTCTCTCTCTCTCTCTCTCTCTCTCTCTCTCTCTCTCTCTCTTCATTCCTGTAAAAAGGTCACAGTGAAATATAATAAAACTAAAAGTTAGAACAACCTATCAGAAGACATTTGTTAACATTTAGTACAATCAGTCATGAAATACCCATTTTAAAAATAAATCAGTACAAACATCTAACAGTACTAATTTAACAAATCCTTCCTGAAAATACTAAAGTTGACTGCACTTGCAGGGGTCCTGAGTGCCACTGGCAACCAGTGGGAGATGAGGGAAAGATGCTGGTGTGGCCATCAGTGACGGAGTGACATTACTTCTGTGATAAACCCAGAAGTGATGTCATGCCTGCCTCTCTAGGAATCACTGCAAATGCTATGGTTTTACTACAAAGATTCAGTGATACCTAGGCCGATTCCAGACGGCCCCCTGCCTTGCGAAACGTCGCGCGTCGTCGCGCGTCGTTGCGCAGAAAACGCAAAATATCGCGTTTTCTCGCGCGAGTTTTGCGCGACGTCGCGCAAAACTCGCGCGAGAAAACGCGATATTTCGCGTTTTCTGCGCAACGACGCGCGACGACGCGCGACGTTTCGCAAGGCAGGGGGCCGTCTGGAATCGGCCCTAGAGATGCGTGATGTCATTTCAGGGTTTTCCCAGAAGTGAGATCACACCATTGGTCCAACAGTGATTTTAAATTTTTTTCTCACACTGCCACTCTGAAAGGGTGTGGGAAATAAGAAGCATGGGTGGGGAATCTCCCGCCTCCACCAAGGGACTGGCAACCCTAGTGCCACAGTGGGTCTGTCACATCTATGACAACTGTGTACTCTGCCAGCACACTAGTCTGCTGACCTAACTTTGCAACCCTCAGCTGTGGTATGCACATTCAAAAAGATGCTGGACAAGGGAACAAGAAGTCTAGATGGTCAAGACCACACAGATTTTTGCAATAAAGGCTCCTTGCAGACAGTTTTATCTGCAAGAGAAGGGAGATTAATAAGACTGGTAAAAAGTGTTTCTTCTGCTATGCATGAAGGTATAATTGGTATAATAATCATAAATTTATTGTTTCCACCTGCAGTTTTAACTAGCACTTACTTGGTAGCTTTGCAGCCATAGACTTTCAATAACATAGCATGGTCGGCATTTAGATCATGGTTATCTGCGATTAGCCCCCTTTTTAATAGCACTGTTCATCTCCATTTCATCCTTCCCCATTTCCCTTGAACTTGGGTTTTAATCTTCTTAAAATACAACTTTCCTCTTTCATTTGTGTGATAGCTGAATGGAGTTGCATTTTCCTTTTTATTAAGTGCCATATTATGGATCATTGTTGCCCAGGAACGAGCCTGAAGGCATGATCATTCTTTGGATATGGAGTAAGTGTTAGGTGCAAAATAGAAACTGTGGTCCTTTGCTTTCTACTCTAGGGCTGACCGGACCCTAGAGCCGAGCTGTTGGCCTGTGGGTTCGACTCTAGCAGTGAACTTCACAGGCAAAGATCCTTTACTACCTATGCATCCTAGGCAAGCCTTGTTCACACACACACTCACCTCAAAGCTCAGATTGGCCACACCTGGCAAGAGAGAGGGTGGAACCTTTCCCCAGTCAGCTGTATCTCCCCAGTCAGTTCCTTGGAAGGGACCTCAAGGATCATCTAGTCCACACCCCTGCCCATTGCAGGAAGTTGCACCAAAAACAACAAAGGAAGCAAGCCAAAAGATATATTGCCCTATGTACAAATTTACAATAAAGATTACAACAGTGAATAGCAGTTTGGTACAACAACCATTAGGAGCAAGAAAAGTTCCATCAAATTTCTTCAAGCATTCAACAGGTAAGTGGTTCTGTTTGTAGTCACGTCGCTGTTAATTCATGATGTCCCAAGGTCCGTAGGAGCTGGTTAAAGACATCGAAGAACGCTGAGTGGCAACGAGCTTACCGGTCCAATCTAATTTGGCTCATTTCAGGACAAATCCTTCATCAGGCCACCAACTATTTCCATTCCAACATAATCTTAGGACGTGAGAGAAACCATCCAAATACAGAGTCAATGCAAAGTCCATTCAAAGGAGGAAGTTCACAGCTATCTCTCCCTACTCCTCTTGGCCTGTAACCCCTGCTCTGTGCCCCAAGGAAGTCATATGAAAGAACATGAAGGACAGGCATTGTTCAATGGTAGAGCATCTGTTGTGGCCAAAGAAGGTCCTGGTTTCAATCCTCAGCATCTTCAGTTAAAAAAAAGATTGGGAAATAATCAGCTGCCAGTCTGATTAGATAATAATGGACCAATGATCCAACTCAGTCTAAGGTGTGTTCAGAATTCAAAGCTGGAACTCACCAATGGCAGTCTGAAGTGGAGTGTTTGGGGTTGCTGGGCAGCAGCTGGCAACCCCAGGAGCAACTAGGCGCAGGGCCTGGTGCACTAGTGAAAACCAGAAGTGACATCATTGGACACTGTTGGATTCACAAAAAAACCTCTTCAGTGGAATTCTAAAGCATCCACAATCTCACTTCTGGTTTTTACCAGACGTGATATCAGTGTGCTAGTGTGTTGCTGGCACACACTCCATTTCCTGCCCATTTCCTGCCACTGGCAACTTTGGTACTGGTGGGCAAAGAAGCAAAAAGCCAGGAGATCTTCTGCTATAGTGAAGAGTCCAGTAGCACAGTTCTCTTCATCAGATGCATCTTCATCATGCATCTGACAAAGAGAACTGTGATTCTCAAAAGCTTATGCTACAGTAAAGTTGGTTAGTCTTAAAGGTGCTACTGGACTCTTTTCTATTTTGCTACTAAAGACTAACATGGCTAACTCCTCTGGATCTCCGCTATAGTGGGAGATCTGGCTTCCCTAGGTATCATCCATTCTACCATTTCAGCATTCTGTCACCTCATTCTACTATATCTGCGAACAGGTGCTTAGACCTGTTCTCTTTAAAAAAGGCTTAATGTCCATGAGGCAGGGCTGTTGTTTAACATCCTTTAACTGGATGATAAGCGTCTTCCTATTGATACCCCATGAAAAGCAGCAGAGATCCTGTACCCTTCAGAGGCAGATAGTAGAAAGTATATGGATATGTCCAGCTGTTTCTAAGGTACCACCTGTGCCAAAACCCTTCTTCTACTTAACTTTTGAATGTACCCTATGGACAGAATTTGCTTACTGGACAATTTATTAAACCACCTACAATTTAATGTGCTTTATCTCACATTTTTTGCTGATGAGGATAAAAGGTCCAATATTGTGCCTGGAACTGGTCCCAATAGTCGAGACTTATTTGAGAGATTGAAGCTATTTATTTCATATATTAGATACAATTATGCCAGACCTTTCCCTGAAGTCTGTCTGCGCCATCATTATCCGAGAGAGTTATATATACCTGCATTCCAGTTATCTATAATGGAGCTATAATTTGTTCTTAAAGAGAGAGATTACATGCTGCATCTATCAAATCTTGCTCAAGTTTGGCTTCTTCTATGACTTCCAAAGTGTGCTAGGGATTCTTAAATAGTGTCCTATAACTGGACAAGGTCTTTGGTGGGAATGGAAACTGGACAGAAGGTGCACATTTAGCAAAAGGAAGATTTAACAATGGAGCCCAGCTCAGGGTTTCAAGTCTCCTATGCTACCCTGTTTCTTCCCAGTTTATTATTTAATAATTTAGATATTTATGCCTCAATTTTCTTCCCAAAGTAGTTTACAACATTCTCCCCTCCATTTTATTCTCATGACAGCTCTCTGAGGTAAGTTAGGCTGAGAGCGACTGGTCCAAGGTCATGCAGCAAGGTTTGTGGCAGTTGGGATTTGAACTTTATCTCCTGTATCCTAGTCTGACACACTAACCTCTATGGGCCAAGCTACAAGTGACGAATGACATAGGTTGGACACTTGTCAGCTTCCCTCAAGTTTTGATGGGAAATGTAGGCAGCTTGGCGGAATGTTGGACAAGTGACAATTGAAAAGTCCATTGAACAGCAGTTAGAGAGCCAAGCTGCAAGACCAGGATGCCTACATTTCCCACCAAAACTTGAGGGAAGCTGATAAGTGTCCAACCTGTGTCATTTGTCACTTGTAGCTTGGCCCATGGTGTTTGGAACTCCCCTACACAATGTTTTTTTTCCCGTTTACATTGTGGAAAGCAGTTGAAATCTCCAGCCTTCCCACCCTTATCGCTATTTCCTCCACTCGCTTAACCTTTTGGTTAAGGCCTTTTAGGCCTATTCTGGGAAGAGGACAAGGAGATTAGCTGCTCTAGCTCCTGAGTGGGGACAGAGGCTGTGATGGTGGAGGAAGAGAAGAAGAAGAAGGCACAAACAGCAAAATGTCTTCTTGAGCCAGCAATGGTACTGGCCCTTTCTTCCGTCAGATGCTACTAAGACCTGATAAAGACACGCAAGGAAATAAGGTAGCAATGAGCTGGCAGAGACCTGAAGTGCTGTCACTGTACCACTTTAGAAAACTTGGAAAATAGGGTTACCAGGCCTCCTGCTATGGTCTCCAGGAGAATTTTTTTAAAAAACACAGCAATGTTGCTGATGTTACTATATCACTTTTGGGTACAATCCAGAAGTGACAAAGGAAAGCACTAGGAATCACTGGCAACTCTATGGTAAAATCATAGAGTTTCCAGTGATTCCTAGAATTACCCATTGCCATTTCTGGGTGTACCCAGAAGTGATATGGTGATGTTGGTGATGTAACATTCTTCATGTAAATAGAAAGCAAGCCATCAAAGAGAGGTGTTCAAAGTGTTCTAGCTGCTTAGACAGTTTTCTGTTTCCATGGAATGTTTCACATGAAGGCCCATATTAAGCTTGAATCCACCACCTGCTGCTTGGTTCTAGTGGTATAGCCCATTCTACCACCTCTGCCTTCTCAATCTTCTGCACTTGTAAACCAAGCCTAAACTGCAGTCACACCTCGCTAGGTTTGCCAGGCACCACATATAATGTCCTAAATTTCTATTCTGAGGTTGAAAATCAGATTATGCAAAGCCTATACCTAAGAAACAAAAGGTGAGCCTACAGTTAATGCATTTAGATTTTGATATCCAGCTTTTCTCCCTCATGGGGATCCAAAATGGGTTATAACAGAGACTTCCAGATGATCTGTCCCAGGTTCACTGTCGTTGAGTAATGCCCCCCCCCCACATTCCCACAGCATCATGGAGCATTCCTGTAATTCCCAGGGTTTCTCCAGGTTCCTCTAACCTTTCTCAAATGTCCTTTGCTCCAAAGTTTTGGGAAAGATCTCAGTAAAACCAGAATGGCTGCCATGTGAGTGGGAAAGTTTGGATTTTTCTGCCTACATGGCAGCCATTTTCCCTGACCCTGTGGCATCTATTTCCTCTTTCCACCACCAAGGCCTATTTATTTTTTAGAATGCCAATTTCATATTGTTATATTGCTATATCACTATAACAATAAGTGTAATAGCTTCTGTGAATCCCAGCATTCATTTTTTTAACAGTAAGCCTCTAGCCCCTTCTGTTGTAGATATATTGTTGTAATGGAAGGGGCTATATATATATATATATATATTTAATGAAAGCTGGGAATTCACAGCTTGTGAATTATACCATTATACATATTGTTATAATGGAACATCGATATAACAGTATGAAATCGATATGAAAAAAATTGAAAAAGCCCCAATGACCTGAAGAGGATGACTGCTACAGTGGGACTGCTGCAGAGTATCTGAAGGAGAAAATGTTATGTGGAAGCCCTATTGCCACTTAACTGTATTGGCAGCTCCACTGGAAACAGGGAAATCACACAAGCCTGTTCCTGTGTGGAAACCTCAATATTGTTCTCCCTTGTCTGTTTCATCCCCACAACAACAACCCAGTTAGGTAGGTTGGGCTGAGAGAGAAAGAGAGTGACAGACCTAGGGTTGCCAGCCCCCCCGTTGGAGGGATGGGTTTCCTGCTGCCACTCATAGTGGCAGTGGGAGAAAAATATAATTAAAAAATCACTATTGGCTGACAGTATGACTGGGAAAACCTGACAGCATTGGCTGGGAAAACCTGGAAGTGATGTCATGTCCCTCCAGAATTTGGGGCAATTCTTACCAAGGACTGACATGACTTTTTTTGCTAGAAATGAAGTCATGTGTTTTTTGCTAGAAGTGAAGTCATGTGTCTGGCAACTCTAGATTAACCCGTCATCCAGTGAGCTTCCATGGCAGACTGGGGGTTCAAACCTGTGTCTCCCATATCCTACAAAAGGAGATGTATCATTTTCCTTGTGTAAAAATAGATATGGAATGAGAACAAGGTACAAAGCAGAAAAATAAATGTACAAGGGTGGTGATTTTCAGAATAAGAACTCATTTAACAATAGAGCCAAAAAGGTTGTTTACCTCGGGAAGATAGTTCAAGCATGTGACTCAGAAAAGGTTAGGAAGCTAGATGAAGGATGGCTGGATGGTTTATTGATGGGAGTAAGGGAAGTGCCACGCAAGATTAGAGTACAGTACTTCCAGAGGAGAGCTCGGTGAATATGATGGATGACTATTAAAGAGACAGAAATGCATTGTGCCAGCTATTATAAGAAATGAAATGCTGCAAATTCTCTCTCTGGCCCCGCTGGGAATAAGAAAGAAAATACACACACACACACATATATACAGACACAGGCAGAAAAGAAGATACATTACTCTTTGGACTGAATTGTCAGCTCGTAGAATGAGTCTTTGCTCAAAATGCTCACTCAGTCGGTATATGAATCAAAAGGAACTTTCAATTAGTTATGAGCTGCCTGATAGAGCTTAGAGGTTTGTAGCAGTGGATTTCTCTCAGCTGAGGCATCGAGCTCCCATGCTTGATAAGAATAGATTACTCTTCAAGCTCTTGTCTAAGGAATGCAACTCCTCCTGAAAACATAATGGCCTTCATCCAGTGAAGTGCAAAAGCAGATTTGTTTTCATGGAGGAAACCCACCATATGCCTAACAATCAATTGGCCATCTTGAAATCTGTATAGGTTTGACATTCGGTTTGACAGCCCCCTGGTGGTGGTGGAAGATCCCCCTCCTGATGCTTGTTTCCCATCCCCGCTCAGAGCGGCAGCAGGAGAAAAATTTTAAAAATGGTCATTGGGCCAACAACATTATATCACTTATGGAAAAACTAGGAAGTGATGTCATTCCTCCCTAGGAACCACTGAAAACTCTATGGCTTTACTACAGAATTTCCAGAGATTGCTAGAGAGGCATGACATCACTTCTAGGATTTCCCAGAAGTTATGTCATGCCATTACTGATGTCCTCCCATATCCCATCTACCCTTAAGTCTCCTACTGTTTGTGAATGCATGCCTGAAAATCCTAGTAGATGCAGACCTAGCCAGGAATGGCTCATTGCTGGGGCAAAATGAGTCAATTGCCTTAGGCTGCAGTTTGGGGAGGCAGAAAGCTTCTTCCTGCCTGCAACTCTCAACTTTGCCTATATGTAACCACCACCTGCAACATCCCCAGGAGACAGAGGAACAGTGCTTCCTGTCTTTTCTCCACCAATCCCCTCTAAAAGCATGGCAGCATGGAAATGCTTTGTATAGGACTTCCTAAACTCTTGCAAGATTCATTCCCTAACTAGTAACAAAGCTCATTGTGGGAAAAAATATAATGGGCTCTAGAAAGGGGAGGGTGGGCAGGTGGACATTGACTCCTCCTATGTGACTGATCACAACCGTGTGAAAGGGGGGTGGGTGTTGCCACCTGCTCTACTTCTGATCCAAACCAGGTGAAGGGGGTGGGCATTGCCAGTGCTCCGTGCTTGATTCTGGCCATGTGAAGGGGGCAGGCATTGCAACCGCTCCACGTATGATTCCAAACAGGTAACAAAAAACTTGGCTGCCCTCAGTAAGGACTGAAGTCAAGAATAATAGGTAGCCAGAGGGCAAATGAAGTATTCAACAACACTCTTGTTCAAGAATTCATGAATCTGGTAGGTCTAATAACACATGCAATTAATACATATGCAGTTCATACATTACTATATGTGAATTGCTTGTTGATATCACAAGAATAATGCATATGCTTATAACAGAGTCCCCACCTGAGGACCCGGGAGTGTACAGGCAGATGAAAATCAACCAGGTAAGTTTTAAAGTTGTTATTGGAGAATTTCAAAAGTAAATGTTCCTTTTTCTTCCATTTTCTCTCTCTGTAGGCAAAGAAGAATCCGAGGTGTAGATGATAAACACCAATACAGAACAAGCCCAGAACCACAGCTGGCAAAACTTCTCTTTACTTTTCAGTTCTTCGTCATAAGACTTCCTCAGGGGCATTTACCTTATGATGTTACTTCTCAGATTCGCCTGCTACATCACCCATTGCAACGTGGAAAATCCTATGTAGGAAGTCTTATGACGAAGAACTGAAAAGTATATCCAAAGAGGATCCCCAAAATTCATTATGAACTGGGCCAGTTCATGGTTCGCGAACTGGTGGTTCATCAGAGCCTATTTCTGACGAACCACCACAAACTTTAGGCCAGTTCATTTGGTTTGTTTTTTGGTTCATCACTGCAGACAGCCTGGTGCCAATCAATCAGTTTCCTAGGCCACGGGGGGTATGAGCTTTCTGCATCCCCGGAAGTGACTTTCTGCTGCCCCAGAAGTGACTTTTTCACAAACCAAACAAACTCGTTCGTGAACCGGGGAAAATTCATGAAAATTCGTGGTTCATGGTTTGTGAAATGCAATGAACCACAAACAGTACCGTTTGGTATTTTCCCAGTTCATGCCCTCCTCTAAACATGAGTACCACCTTTAGTAGTGTGCATTACCCATCCTGTCACAACACTGAGAAGGTGACGTGTCATATCAAGGCCAGCAATGAATATGGAAATGCTGGTTCTTCATTCTGTTTAGATGATTAGTGCCCACAAGAAAGACAACATCATCTCATGTTCAAAGGGATGAATGCTGAAGGCCACTGCAATGTAGCACAAGGCCCCTGCAGTACATACTGCTTCCTGGGACTCTTTGATTTCAAGCTTTTATGTCTTCCATGAATACAAAGTTGTGGGGAGGAGGTATCCACTTCTGACTGCTATAGCTGCTACTGCTCCCATTTTTAAGTTTCACATTTAGGTTGCAAACGTGTTCCTAATTGATTCTGAAATAGCTTTGTGAAAAGCTGATTAAGTTAACATAGAGCAACACTCCCCATCTGATACTTCAGTTAGCACTTTGCACATCTGAAGCTGCGTTCATATCTAACATTCTTCGAGTCCTCGTATTGGTACTGTCCTGAGAGTGCTAGACATATCTATAGACTGCAGTGAATATGAGTAGCCAAAAAAAGTTGTGCATTATTAAATATACAGAGTGATACGTCCATAAAAACTGCCTCTGTGGATCCTGGATCTTAGGATCAAGCTAGACTGCAGATATTTAAAGAGCTGGGTCTAGGGAACCAACCAAGTTATCTGCAGCCACACAGTAGAAGAAGTCTGCTGCTGTATGTTTTCTTTTTTAAAATATTTATATGGTTTTATTGGTTTTAAAGCTATCTGTATTTTAAATTATTATACCGGTTGTAATCCGCCCTGAGCCTGCTGATGCAGAGAGGGCAGAATATAAATTGAATTAAATAAATAAAATAGTTTAGGAGAATGGGTGTTAAAAAAATAAAGGAAAGCCCAAACAGCCTCAGAATGGCAGCATGGGGAGAGGAGGGGCTCCTCCCTTCCCCATCAAGTCGTTTCCCTCTGTCAAAATAGCACGGGAGGGAGTTTTTCCCTTGTTTTTTTCTGCTCCACATGGAGTATTTTGTGCATGTGGAACAGTAAAAACCGGGGGGGGGGGGACACCCTGACCATCAAGTTTCACTCCTTGAGCAGCATTTAAAAGAATATGGATGCTGAGAAAGAAGCACAGGATTTCTACAGGGTTTTTTAAGATGGATAGGTTAGCACCAAAACCTTGGTAATGGTAACGAATGAATGTAATTCTTGGTTGTAATAAATCCAAGCTACGGTTCTCGGGATGGCCAAGAGGCCACAGAAATAATTACAAGGACAATACTGGCACAGGAATAATAAATCATTAGCGTGATATTTTGAAGAATCCTTGTTTGCCAAGCTGTCTGAATAAAGTAACATTACTCTGCTACATTCAAGTGGTGAACCCTTGATTTGGTCATAAGTTTGGGCCTTCATAAGCTTTCTCTATATCCATCCATAACTGGAAAAGTGGCTTTCTAAGAAATAAGCAATGCTAACAAGTACAGGGCCATTACTGAGTTGCTCATTTCTTTGTATTTTTCCTACACTGCACAACTGGAATAATGTAAATTTAGATCCAGCCAGCTTTTTCACGCGATCTTACCAAATTCTCCTACCTTTTAAAGATTATGGCTTTTATTTCTGCTGGTTCCATGATCCCCAGCGTAACCTTTTAGGTAGTTGAAGGAGACTCTCCCCTTGATTGTTTCATAACTGAGCTACATAGCCCACATCAACAGATTAATACCATTTATTCGTTACGGGTATTTTGCTGTCAGATAGCAGGGACAATTCCACCATGTTCCATTTCTCCCCAGATTTTAACCAAATGTGGAAATATAATAAAATTCTTCTCTCCCCTTGCTAAGATGATGCAAGCCATCTTACCAGCTCCTTGCATGCAGACTGTGATAAAACTGTATTATTGAATAGAACTTGTAGGTTTTATTCACCCAGAGTGATATAGGATCCGGTGTAATGCGCTTCCAGTGATATGAAGGTACATTACATGGTTTCCATCTCTGGCTAACAGTTAATTGTCATTATTGTGTGCAGACATATTGCTGATCTTATCCACACTCCTCTGACTTCCCTTGACATGTGTCAGATAGAGATGGGCACAAACAGAAAAAAAAATTAACATGATGTTCATTGTCCATTGCCATCCATGAACAACACTCACGAACAACCACAAACATGGCCCTGTTCACAAACATGTTCGTGGTTGGCTGTTCGTGGCGCCAGCAGGCTCTCCTCCAGCCATCATCTAAGTCAAGATCCTTACTGCACCATTCCCAGAAACCTTACCTGACAAGACAGCAGGAAAGGTACCAATAATAAATAATAGCTTGGCCCAGAGCCTGGCAGCAGCGCTGGAACTTGAAGGGGTAGATCCCTATCCAACCACACACAAAGAAAATTCAAGCTCCAATGCACTCTCTCTATCAAAATGCCAACAGCAACTGTCTCTTTCCCTCTCCGCTGTCTGTAAAGTCAGAGCTGCGAGCCCCCCTCCCCCCTGCTCTTTGCTCCCTTCTTGTAACAAATTTGGAGCTCCACACTTGAAAAGAAGACCTGCCTATCAAGCTAAATTGGGCTTAGATTGGGGTTTCTAGGGCAACAGCAGGAGTTCAGACAGACAATCCCTGCCTAAGCTGCCAAGGAAATTGATTGCAGGTGCCAGACTGTCTGGCTTGACGAACAGCAAGACGAACAGCAACAAACAAGGCTTGCAACGACCACCTGTTCATTTAGAATGGGGCCTCACGAACAGCTTGTTCATGAACAGCAGACTGGGATGTTCGTGGCTTTTTGTTTGTTTGTATTGCTTTGTGCCCATCTCTAGTGTCAGATGTTTTACCTGAAAAAGAACTTCAACAGTTATTTCATATTTCCAGTGGCAGTGATAATAGTGAACGTGTTACCAGAACTGCTCTTTATTATAATGGGGAATTAGCTGTAGCAGTCTGTAACTATTAATATTAAGCGAGGATCATAACCTATGTTTACGGAGGTCCCGATCCCAGACACTCTAGTGAAAAAGAGGCAGACAAGGAGTAAGGTTCAAACACGTGTATTGAGTGTAGCGTAAGCCTAGCTTGCACAATCATACAGAGAACACACAAGACCTAAGAAATACAGGGTATGAAATACAGAGACGTTCGCATTAGCTGGTTCCCAACGATGATAGGGGGAATACTCACTTATCCTGGAGCGAAGCAGAGACGCAGCAGCGAGGGTGGCCCAATGCCAGCACTGGAACCACAGACGGACAGCAAGGAGGTCTGGATAGGGAATGGCCGAGGCACCGAGTGGTCTGAGAGACCAGCTTAAATACCCCAAAATGTACCCTGGGGCTGGTGCTGTACTTGGTGGTTCTCACAGTTTAAAACAAAGGGTCTAATGGGCTACTGAATGGCTTAGATGGGCCACTTTGGTAATCAGATTGTGATAAGTGACACCTCAGGAAGAGGGGACAAAAGAGGGAGGGGGAAATCCAAGTGGGCTGAAAGGATGTTCCAGCGGACAGGGCTTGTCCTGATGTCATCAGCTTTGGAATGCGGAGGTTTCTTTGAGATGCATTCTCTAAGTGCTTGGGATGGTCGGCACTTAGTTCCTTCTCCGGGGCGGCTCCTAAGATATGCAGAGCGGGGCGAGGGGCTCTCGCTGCGGACGTGGTGTGCCCGCTTCGCCGAAATGGCTTCTCAAAGCAGTCTTCTTCCCAGGGTCTTCTGGCGGCCTGAGAACATGGATGCCGGCTGGGCATAGCTGGGGCTGGATAGCAGGCTGCCCGGTAGCGAGGGCAAGCTCGGGGACCGGCCCGTGGGAGGCTCCAGGCGGGAACTGACCAGGGAGCGCCTAGCCAGGCTCGCTGGAGGTTTCCTCGGCAGGCGCCCGGCTGCTAGCAGCGGCTTGGGCCCATATGAGGCAGGCTTCCATGGAGGCAGGGGGAACAACACTTTAAAACACAGTCCAAAGCAGGGAACAGGCACGGTCCGTGGCAGATGGCAATGCAGGCACGGGGAACACAGTCCAAACACACACTGGGAATTCCAGATACAGGTCAGGGCAGGGCTGCCCAGAAAGAGAGTCCTTTGTGCAGTTACCCAAACATGGAGTCAGTAAACTACACAGTCTATTGCAGCAGCAAGGTAATTGACACGCAGACAGGAAACTGACACGTGTATCAGAACACACACGTGCAAAGCAATCTTTGTGCAGCAGTGAAACAGCAACGCAGGAAACTTTAGCACAGTTCATGGCAGGCTTCAAAGCAGGGGAGGGGGCCTACTTGGCAACAATTCCCCCCCTCGGAGACCCCGGGACGTCAGGCGCGCGGGTCTCCGAACTTGGCTTCAAAGGCGAGGTGGTCGGCAATGTCCGGTGGTCGAGCTTCGAGCGAAAGAGGAGTGGGAAGGGAAGGAGGGGGAGGCGTCACTCAAAAATTTAGTTTGGAGAACCACCTAACCGAATAAGTGCAATTTAGATCAGCCAATGGGCTGCAGGTCTCTGGGTTCACACCAGGGGGTGTGCTAAGTGCAATTGTCAGAATAAATAGTAATAATTCATAGCAATAGTAATTCATAGTAATAGGCAACAATGATCAATTCATGCATATAAATAGCAATAATTCATAATTGTGTACATTGATTAATTCATGATTGAAGGTAATTCATACGGAATTCATGATGGGTTAAAAGCACTAAAAACCAGGAGCAATTAATATACATGGATCAATTCATGGATAGTTAAAATCATAAATAGACACATAGGATTAAAAGCAGGGACAATTAAAAGCAATTCATACAGGGTAAAGTGGAATGTGCAAGCATGGCATAATTCATCAAGGGTAGAGTAATTCATAAATGGCTAAAATCATAAATACATATATGTGATTAGAAGCAATAGTTCATGAAGTCAAAAGCAGCAAGAATAAAAGCAAGTGCGTGGAAACAATTCATGAGGGGTAGGCGGCGGAAGGGCTCATGGGGGCAGAAAAATACACTCTGCAATTAAAAACCAAATCAATATGGCTGGATTAAAATCAAATTCATAGACTAGAACTGCCTCGGCGGAGGGAGTCAGGTTAAAAAGGCAATTCAAAAGGTTAAAATCAAATTCATAGGGATAAAGTTCATGGGCGCACTTGCAGTAGATAGAGGGAGGGACTAGTTCGGGGCTAAATTCATGGGAGTAAAATTCATAAAAGCAATGGAAAGAAATTCATAAGACCATAGAGCTACAAAGATCACAGACGGCTCAGTCCGCAGTACAGCTGCTGGGCTGGGTTGCATATTTACAAGAACAAGCAAGCTTAGTCCATGTGTTCCAAAACACACTTCCACCCCCCCTTGCTGTCTGTGTCAATCCGCAGAGCAGGGTCGGCAGGCGGCAAGAAGGGCTTCAGGCACACAGTTCCAGTCCTCATGGAGGTAGTGCCGCTGGCGGTCGTTTGGAGACGGGCCGTGGGCTGGGAGGCAGAGAAACACGTCCCCCCCTAGTCCACAAGAGGGCCTCGGAGCGGTGTCCGGCAGCAAAGCGTCCATGGGGCTGGTTCAGGATCCATACACATAATAAAATATAGTCATAGTTCATGACAACGCAAGCAAATAAACAAGGGTTAAAGGAGGGCGCCAAGAATATCCCTTAAGGCAGAAGAAGGTCGGGGTTATAGTGATCCAAGCGGTGAGACAGCTGGAGTTGCTGGAGCTGTCGGCGGCTCCAACAGCCCAAATAAAGCAGTGAGGCACATAGTAAAACTTGAAAAGCCAAAATAACAATAATCGGGTGCAAAGCCAAATTGTAAATTCCAGTGGCAGTGGGGCTCCAGCCAAAGAGGGTTTCCCACCACGAGTGCTCTCCGGTGGTCTTAATCCGCTGGACCAGATCCAAAATCTCCTTTCCGTTGTGGGACACAACCAAAGCGGTAGTGTCCCCGTCCCTCTGGATGCTCTGGAGGGTGCGGTGGAGCTGCGGGTGTGCCAGGAGCTCGTGGATTAGCTCCAGACCGATGCCAAGGGGAATGGGCTTCACATAGCGATAGATGGAGGGTGCCACCAGGATCTCTTCTTGGGTCCAGACCGGTACCGTGTAGGTGAAGTCGCAGGCTGCCACCGAAGACAGGTTGCAAAAGCAGCGATTGACTCCCGGGATCACGGGCTTCAGCTGGAACGAGTTCAGGACCACAAAATCGCATGCCGTTCGCACGCAGGCACATCCTTTCCCAATGTAGACCACAGCGGAGCTGTTCTCCCGGACGACCTCGAAGGGGCACTCGTTGAGGGCGTCGACTTGCGGGGCTACACAGGGGTGATGAGGTGCAAAGGCTTGGTCTTGGCAAATGAAGCCGGTCTGGTCTCGATGCTGGCACCCTTGGAGGCTGACGAGCTGCCATCCGGTCGGGGTGAAGCGGGCCCAATGGTCGGGGTGGCGGGCGTAGAGGACCTCGGTGTCGCTGACTTGGAGTCCCAGAGGCACGACTGGATACACGTGGAATGACTCGTGCGCACTGGCCGTTAATAAAAATAATTTAAGCTCCTGGGTGGTCGGTGAGAATGAGGAATTTACAAGAGACCACCAGGATTCAAGCTCCAGTTCAATGGGTGACAATTTGGGCGTAATCAATCTTTTAATTTCCAGGGGCAAATGCCCGTCCGTGGCTTGCCGAATTAGCCCCATGGCCACAGCCTGATTTAATTGTTGGGCTTGCATACATGCCATGGCTATTGACACGTTGCGTTCAAAAGACTGTGTCCCTTTGAGCAGCAGAGAAAAATCTCTTTCAATTTGACTCTCCCAGTTAACTAAAATGGAGCTGATCTCGTGTTGCCCATTTGAAATGGAATTTAGGGACTGCACCACCGGTTTACCTAAGTCGGAGATGCTAGTCGTGACATGGGCAAACTTATTAGCGAGAGTCTCAATATTGACCGAATCCATGATTGCTAAGCCTCCGGCTGCAGGAGCAGTCCAGTCGGCAATGCTTCGTCTGGCACGCGAGAGAGAGGGGGAGGGATCGATCCACAGTTGTAGCCATGCATTCCAACCCTTGCTACCGGCCTCCAGATAGGGAGCGCACTGCGGCAGCCTCTGGGTTATATTCAGCTCAGCTAAGTCTATGCGGATCTCTTTTAAAGACATTTGCGGGCGGACTAGAACTCTCTCTCGAATGTCAGTTTTCAAAACATGGGAGCCCACTATATGCGTGCCGCCTTGGCTCAATTGTTCATTGCTGGCAATCAAAGGGTCAATTTGGATGGTGTGGGTCTCCTGGGTCCGGATCAGCAGGGAATAATTGCCTGGTTCATGAGTCAAATTTACAAAGAGCAGCCCAAGCCGGTGAAATTTCTCTACTAGGGGCTTGGTTTGGCATTCGGGCGTCTGTTGAACCAGTATCCAATCGGGTGGGCCGTGTTTGGCTAGATCTTCCTCCTTTACAATCCAGGTCAGGTTCTCCCAGCGTTTTATAGCAAAGGAGAGAACTGCGCCTGAAGGGGGCGTGATAGTGACAGATGCAGATTCAATGGCAGTGGTGCCTAGTAGGATGGTCATTCTAAAGGGGTCTCCTGCCTTCCATACTGCGGCCGACACTAGAATAACTTCACAGTATGGTCCGAAAGCCTCAGTGACAAATGGTGAGGTTTCGAAGTTGGCAGGGGTGGTATATTTGTCTACCACCGGGACTGCGGTGGGGGCTGGCCTTATGCGGGGGAGAAACATACAAGGAATCGGAGCAAGTGGTGACACTGTGTCAGTAGGCGAGTAGCATACTAGTTCCTGGGACATAGTTTTACTCCCACACATAAAATAACAAGCTCTGGGGGCCGGATCCACTGCTCTTCACAACTGCGGAAGTTAGTGCGATCCGTAGGGGTGGTCATATTGCTTTGCTGCACAACCTTGCAGACCATCATTTCATTTCCTGCCAGTGTATTGATACATCTCCAGTGGGGGTAGGGCATTAATTTGGACGGGCGTCCCTCTGTTAGGGTGCCTGCCAGCACGAGCAAACACAGAGTAGCCAGGTGCCACATCTCCTGGCCTTCCTTTTCCTTTTGTGGTGAAAATATCCTGGGGAGACCTGCGGATATAAGTACAGGCTCCCTGAGTTTGTTGCAGCAAAAATAAATGAAGTGAAGTGGGGAAAAGGAGGGCGTATTTCTGCCAGCACTGTATGTTAAGCGGGGTTCGAACGAGAAGTCCCGGAGCACTAAGCGAGCCTTTTAGCTTGTTGCTCTGGGGGACTCCTATGTGAAGGTTTCTTTCTAAAGCGTGTATATTTCAGAGGGGAAACGTCTTTACGTCGAGCAAGGGTCGGCTGTGCGTTAGGCGGGATTATGCAAACTCGCCCCAGGGGTCCCTGGGTGCCTAGGCTATGTGACCTCCAGGTGCCCCTTGCTCGGTGGCGGGCTGCTTTTATTTTGCGGGCTGGGAGCTATCGGTCCGGCTCGGTCTGGCCTTGCCGTTTTAAAAAGAAAAAAAAACCAAAGAGCGGTTTCCATTAACTATAAGGGTTGCTGCAGACGGGGGCCCTCGCTTTAATTTCCTAAAAATGGGCTTTCGTCATATGTTTGCAGGACTAGCAATTTTTGGAGGGACTCCCTCGGGAGGCCCCAATTTCATGTTAAAAGTAAGAAACACACAAAGCAAAAGCACACGGGTGTGGGGTACTTTCGGGTTGCCCTCACTTGGAAGGCCTGGCATGGCTTCATTATAACTTCAATATGTCTCCCCCCCCTTCTTTTCCCTTGTACGGTACGGGCAAGGGAAAAGATTTCGGTACGTGGGGCGAGCGGCTGCTGGCGGAAAGGGCCGAAGTGGAGCCGAGGGCGCTCGGCGGCGTTTATCGAAAAGCGGCGGAGACGGCCGAGATCTGCCGGCGCCACTGTGTCTGGGTTGTTCGGGGGTCATCTTGGCGCAGGGGATCCTGGCTATGTAAATGAGGCACGCTGCCCCTTGTGCGTGGCGAACGCACCCCAATGACATATTCCAGAGGGTACATATTTACAAAATACTGGCGGGTCTTTTACCTTTGCACTAAAGCGTACTGGATGGTGGCGCCGTATAGCAACTCACCATGACGAATATGAACATTAGTAAAAGAGGGATGTTGGGCTATCTGGGGGTCCTTTTCCAGGGGAGGCACGGCCCTCAAAGCCAAAGCCGACCATCATGCGAAAGCGTGGGTCTGGCAGGTGAGACCCCGAATCTACGTAGATGCGGGATCTTCACCAGCACGGCGGGTGAAATGTTTTCAAATACAGAGATCACCTTTATTGGTGTGTCTCCAATATTGGAAATGCATTCACTCTTGGGCTAAAGCCTCTCCAACCACTTTCACACACAGCAAATCTCTTTTGCCTGTGCAATTTTTTTTCCGAACATGCGGCTTACAATCCAATTAAGAATCACTCTCGGTGGTGGTCCTATTTGGCTTTGGTTGCCGTGTCTTCCCCAAGGGTCCCAACTGTGGGGCCCGCCTAATGAAGTTAAAGAATAGAATTGGAAAAACTTTGGACATTCACACCTATATCTACATATTCTACTGTTTCTTTTATACTAAGGCTACAAAGGTCTGGTCTAAGGGAACACAGGGTATCTCTGGCCCAGGGTGAAGGGATATCTGGCGAATCACTGGGCAGAGGGGGGCTGGGCTGGTGGCGGCTCCCCCAGGATCATACACAGGAGGGGCAGTTTGCAGCGGCTTCCCTTTCCATTCTTTTAACTGAGAGGCGTGAAAGTATTTTAGCCACGTGCCTCCTGTCTTTCTCTGGATAGCTACCTGATAGACAGCTGGGGAGACTCTTTTTGTGATAGGGACTGGGCCTTGCCACTTGGCTGCTAGTGAGTGCGCCTTTTGCGAAAACTTCCTGTACAGAACGAGCTGTCCTTCTTCCCACTGCCTGGGGTTCCTGACCCATCCTAATTTGCGGTCCATCTCTTTCTGAGCGGTGCCCAACTTCTGGGCCACTTGCATGTGGACGGCGTGTATAGATGAGAGCAGGTCTTGAACCCAAGCGTCATTAATCACTACGGGCTGCATATCAGAAGGGAGCTGCGTATCTAGCCAGAAGGCTTCCGGGAGCTGCATTCTTCGCCCTGTCATTACCATATGGGGGGTGAGCCCGTGAACTGCGGTGGTGCCTCTGATGGCCATTAGGATTATGGGGAGTTTTTCATCCCAGTCTCTCCCGGAGGAGCGAACCATTTTGCGGAGAGCCTCCTTGAGGGTCCGGTTGGTTCTTTCTATGGCGCCCGAGGCTTGAGGGTGGCCGGCTATGTGGAACCGCTGCTGGATGCCCAATGCTTTACAAAGCTCCTGTGTAACTTCTCCGATAAAGTGTGAGCCTAAATCGGAGTCCATGACTCGCACAATGCCCCATCTTGAAAAGACATTGTTGAACAGTAGTTTGGCCGTGGTGGCTGCATTGTTGCGCTTGCACGGAAACGCTTCGACCCATTTGCTAAAGGGGTCTATGACAGTGAGACAGTAGCGATTACCGCGAGGAGTGGGGGGAAGGGGGCCGATAAAGTCAATCTGTATGCGAGCCCAGGGTCCGTCAATTCTCTGATGCTGGAGGGGGGCCCTAGGTCCGGTGGGGTCTGCATTGACCATAGCGCAGGACAGACAGTTGTCTACCCATTGCGCTACTTCGGTGCGCATGCCAGGCCACCAACCAACCTCTTTTACCCTTTCCAGAGTCAGATCCTTGCCTCGGTGTCCCTGCTCGTGGACAAACTGAATTAAGTCAGCCCTAACTTCCAATGGCACTACCCAATGGCGTTCGCCGGCTGCATCCACTGCCCAAACTATGCCTTCCTCTTCTCTGATCATGAGTCTCCCTGTCTGATCCCTTCCTGCGGCTAGGAGGTCAGTTATTTCTGGGTCTGATTGCTGCAGTTGTGCTAGGTCTAGTGTTCCCGTAGTTCCCCGAGCCTGGCTGCGGGCTTGTGCGCGAGTGGTGACAGGGTGTAAGGGGCAATCGGTGGCTGGTTCCGGTAGGGGAGCATTTTCAGTGGCGGCTGCCTTGGCTGCGAGGTCTGCCTGGTCATTCCAATAAGCGGTCTCTGAGTTTGTCTTCTGGTGTCCCTTGACATGGGTAACCTGCGTTGGGCCTGAGCGGGACTGAAGGAGTGCTGCTACTTGCTGCCATAGCTGTAGGTGGGCTACGGGTTTCCCATCGCTAGCTCTCCACCCCTGATTCTGCCATACCGGGAGCCAGACCGTGGCGGCTTTGGCCGTCCAATCCGAGTCTGTGTAAATGGCAAGCGGGCTTTCTGGGGGCTCAAACTCAAGCACTGCCAGAAGCGCTTGCACCTCAGCCGCTTGGCTGGAATGGGGGCGGGCTGGACCTTTGAGAGTATGGGCGTCGCTCACTCGCACGGCGCCGTAGCCTGTCCGAGGAGAGCCTCCAACGTGAAAGGAGGAGCCGTCACAGAACCAGCATGTGAAGCCGTTCTGTCGGGCTTCCTCTAGCGGGACTCCCCAAGTGACTGGCCAGACAACCTGCGGTGGCGGGTCCAGGGGGCACTCGTGCTCGGTCCCGGTTACCAATAGGCCATAGGGGGCTGGAGGCTCGGTGGTCTCCTTTTTAAATTCCACTCCGCGGTTAACTAGGGCCAGGGTCCACTGGGCTATGCGAGCGTTTGAAACTTGTCCGTCTTGTATCTTTCCCGACAGGATATATTTGAGAGGCGTGTGAGTGGTTTGAACTATTGTACGTGAACCTCCTATGATAAATTCCCAATGGGTCAGACTCCAAACTAGAGCAAGGCAAGTCTTTTCGCATGGGCTGAACTTGGTCTCTACTGCGGTTAGGTTGCGAGAGGCATAGGCTACTACTCTAGCGGTCCCCGCTTGCTGCTGGGTGAGCGTGGCTCCTATGCTCTTGTCTGATACTGCCAGCTGAATAAAGAATGGCTGAGTTACATCTGGATGGGCTAGGGCCGGGGCTGCGGCCAGGCTGCGCTTTAGCTCGGCTAAGGCTGTCTGTTGCTCCGGTCCCCACTCCCAGGGAGTATTCTTCTTGAGGAGAGCATAAAGGGGGCGAGCTTTGTCTGCAAAGGACTCGATGAAGTCTCGGGAAAAGTTAAAAGTTCCTAGAAGGGCTCTGAGGGAGGGGACATCGGTGGGTGCAGGCAGCTTGGAAATGACCTCCATTCGCTGGGCGTCCGGGGTGCGACCCTCGGGTCCCAGGGTCAGACCCAGGTACTTGACGCTGGTCTGAACCAATTGGGCCTTTTCCCTGCTTGCCTTGAACCCAGTCTCGCGGAGGAGTTCCAGGACTTCCCTAGTGATCTGGTGGGCTAATTCTTCCGTGGGGGCGTGGACTAAAATGTCATCCACGTAGCTCAGTACGTGGGGCCTCGAGGAGGGTTGGAGGCGTTCCCACATCTGAACCACATGGGCATGACAAATGCTGGGGCTGGAGTGGAATCCCTGGGGTGTCCGCTTGAATGCGTATTGCTGGCCGCGGAAAGTGAACGCGAACTTGTACCAGCAAGACTCATGCAACCGGATGGAGTGGAAAGCATTGGCCAGGTCTATGACCGAGTAGAACCGGGACCCAGCGGCAATGGCCGTTAGGATCTCATTGTACTTGGCCACAACCGGGGCAACTGGAGGGGTAGTGGCATTCAGGGCACGGAAGTCGACCGTCATTCTCCAGGTCACTCCATCTGCTTTTAGAACTGGCCACAATGGGGCGTTGCAGATGGACTGCATCGGGAGTATGACGTCCCACTCAAGGAGTCCTTCTATAGTTTTGGCTATCCCTGCCTCAGCTTCCGCTGGGTACTTGTACTGTCGTTGGGGAGGGGGGTCCTTTCCTTCAATCAGGACGCAGGCGCCCTTCACTATCCCACACTCGGCCTTGTCTGTCACCCACACTTCGGGAAAGTCCTGAACCCAGGGGTCTCCTGTGATAGGGGCGAGAGGGAGGGGGGCCTTAAGGGCTGCGCACCGATGGATTGCATTGACGAAGTCTGGGCCTCCTGGGATGCGCCACAGGAGCCCATTTGCTAGGTCGATGGTCAGTCCCTCGGCACGGAAAAATGGCATGCCCAAAAGTCCATCGTCTTCTCCCCGGTTTGCGCATGCCGAAATCCGGGTGGCCAGGTTCCCAACGGAGAGGGGGATATCCTGCCAGACCGGGGATTCCTGCATGCCGCCTCCAAAACCGGCGAGTTGCATGGTTGTGGGGGTCTGGGTGCCCTTCGTGACTAAGGTGGGCCGGAGTATATTAAGTGAAGCTCCGGTATCTATGAGGAGAGTGGCAGGCTTCTTCTTTTCCCCGGGAGTCCCGATCCCTGCCTTCACTGTCGGTCTCCCCCATGTGTCCGGCTTTAGTTTGGCAACTATGCCCACGGAGGGAGACTGGGACTCGGGGCAACCCTATTCTGATCCTGCACACTGGTCGGTGGAAGCGGCGCTTCCTCTAAAGGGGTTGTTGGGGCTCGGTCGTTCCCGGACCGCAGCTATCGGGGGACTCGAGAAGGGAGGGTCCGGCGGTAAAGGGGGCGCTGACGGAGGTACTGGGGGCTGTTGCTGGTCTTCCCACTCCATGATCGCCTTCATTAGAACGGACGTGGGCTTCCCATCGAATAGCTCCATGTTCGCTCCAATGTTTTTGAGGCGCATCCATAGCTCCCAACGGAGGGAGTCCCTGGACTGGGGCGTGCTGCCGCGGTCCCGGTAGCCCTCGTGGTCGCCCTGCGATGCTCCCCAAGCGTTAGACTGATCTGGAGGCGGGTAGACCTGATGATTGTACGGGTGTGATGCTCGCGAGTGAGAAGGAACTAGGGGCGCCTCCTGTAATCGGGGCTCGTGGGGTCCCTGCTGGGAGGAGGAACTGTAACTCGGGGTGGGCGCAAAGGAAACTCCCGGACGGTAGTCCCTCGGTCCTCTTCCCCGGTTAAAGCTACTGCTCCTTCCCCTCAGGATCCCTCCCCTTGCCTCCGGGTACGGGCTGCGTCCCTGCGGTCGGTATTGAGAGTGGGGGCCATGATTGGCATAGGTGACTGCACTTATCGGCTCGCTTTCCTTTCTACGAGAGGCCGGGGACTTCACATGGCGGATGGCGCCGGTCTCTCGCAACAGGCCAGCAATGCTCCTGATGCGGGATTCCAGCTCTCCCCATGTAATGCTCCCGGGCTCGACTCCTGCTAGGGCTAGGCGAGTGGTGCTGTTGAGTCCATCTATGACTGCCCTCCTGAATTCTAAGTCGTCGAAGTCCGGCATGTCGCTCAAATCTAAATCTACCTCGTCTGCTAGTTCGGCTAGGAGCTGTTTCCTGGCTAAATATGCCTCTGGATCCTCTCCGAGTTTTTGAGACTCTGCAATATACAGGGCTTTTAAACTCTTGGTGGGCCACAGGAAGGCGCACAACTCTTTCATGGCACCATACTGACTGCGAGTGGCTAGTCTCCGGTTAGAAATATATGCGTTGAGGGAGGTGACTATTTCGGGGCTGGCACAATGGCGGGCCAGCTGAGCTACATCGGAGCCACTGGCAGAGGGCTGGGACATGGTCACGTGTGCGAACCACTGTATAGCTGAGTCTCGGTTCAGGGGTCCCATGCGGTCCGCTATGGCTTGGAGCTCATCGGGCCTCCAATTGCGGGTCTCTTTAACTATTCGGTCTGTCTTCCTGCCATCATCGTCTGTGGTGACAATTTCTTTGGTAGCTATCGGATGGAGGGGCTGTGGAGCTTCCTCGGGCTGGGACGAAGGGGGTGACCAACTGTCGGTACTACCTTCGGGGAGGGCCAAGAGGGCTGAGGGGTGCACGGCGGAAATTACGGCCTGTTGCATCCCCAAGTGTAGCTTCAGGGCCTCTAGCTCCCTCTTACAAGCTGAATGGTCCGCGGCTGCGGTTTTAGGCTGGTTGTGGTCCGCCATGAACCGGGCGGCATGGGTGAGCTTAGTAATCTCCTCTTGTCCCTCAGTTAATGCGTGCTCAGCCATATCGGCACGAGCGGCGGCCGCTTCAGCCTTGTGCTGGGCGTCCTGGAGGGCGGTAGTTAATCCCTGTTTCTCTAGTATGAAATTGACGCGTTCGGCGCGCCACTCAACTGCCTTTTCCTCATGTTCTTTCTCCTGTTCGGTTAGCTTGGTCCTGAGAGTCTGGATTTCTAGGCGCAAGGCGTCCTGTTCTCGTTTGGACCTCTCCTCTAACTCCTCCTGTGTGGTTTGTAACTTACTAATTAGGGACACGCTGTCCTGCAGGGCAGTGAAAAGTGCCCAGGCTCCATATCTGTCCTTCTTGCTAGACCTAGGTTTCTCCTTGTCACAGAAGTCCTGGAAGGCGCTTCTAACTATCTGGAGTGGGTCGGGTCCCTTGAAGGAACCGGCTTCCCAAGGGCAATCTCCCTTCTTAACTAGCCACTTCTCCAGGCGGGGCACGGTGGGGTTTGCCCGGTACATCTTGCTTTCGTTTAAGGCTGATCACGGGGGAGGTTAAAGAGTGGATCAGCGACACCAGGGGTGGGGCGATTAAAGCTGCTCAAGGGTTTTAACAACTTCTTCCTCTCTATGTTCCTTTTGGGAGGTTTATCCTTCCCTCAGGTCCTCAAGGGTTTTTACCAGGGGGTTTTAAGGTTCTACTTTTAGGTTCACAAGGGTACTTTTAAAGGTACTACACTCAATCCTTCTCCACCGGGGGAGAGGGGAAAATTCCTATTCCCGTTTCAAGCTTGCCTACAAGCCACGGGACCAGGAAAAGTTTACTGGCTCAGAGGGTGCTCTCAAGCTCTCTAAGCCCAAGAACCAAAAACGCTCGCTGCTTCCAAGCCTCTGCCTAGAAGCCAAAGCTCAGGGGTCTCCCAAGCCTCTACTCGGAAAACCAAAAAGTGTTCCCAAGCCTCTGCTCAGAAACTGCAATTAAGGGGTCTCCCAAGCCTCTGCTCAGGCAACCAGAAATGCTCCCAAGCCTCTGCTCGGAAACTGAAGTGCTTCCAAGCCTCTGCTCAGAAGCTACAAATGCTCTCAAGCTCTCTGCCCAAGAACTAAACTCAAAAAGTCCCCAGGCCTCGTGCTCAGAGACAAACGGTTAAACTGTCTCCAAGCCAAGACCAAAAGACTACAGCGCTCAAGGACTGCCTCTGCACGTCCCCAAGCAAAAGTGCCCAGGAGTAAAGCTTACTGTACTCCCAAGCGGAAAAAGCGCTCAAGAGTTCTACCAACTCTCAAGCGAAAATGTGCCCAAGAGTCCCACTGACTCCCAAGCGAGGTGCGCCCACGAGTCTGACTTACAACTCGCAAGCGGAAAGGCGCCCAAGAGTCTAACTTAAAACTCTTAAGCACGGTGCGGCCGGCTGCCGCGGGGCTTCAGGAACCTGGCTTTAGATTCCCAAAGCTAAACTGACGGAACAACCAAACGGACTAACAATCCCTTCACGTTTCCTCCGGAGCGGGGATTGAAGCCTAAGTGCTGGCAGGAACGGGGTTTGGACGGGCTTAGGAGAGACGGGGGAGGGCGGAAAAGAATTTTATATGTGCTGCTTCAGGATATATATAAATCTATAGAGCCTACTTCTGGGATCCCACCCACATAGACGCGTTTAGGCGGCCCGGAAGGTGGCCAGGAACTTCACCAGTTCAGAGGTCCTCACCCACAGTACACCGGTTATAACGGCTGGAGGGCCTCGCGGTGCACCACAAAAGGCAAGTAGTCCAAAGCTGGCTGAAGGAGGAAACGGGGGAAAAGCCAACCCACAAGATAGAAATGCTCACTAGAGCCACACACATTCACACTTTTAATTCCCTGAGCTAAATTGCACTCTTTACACTGAGGTCTGGAAAATTTTCCTCTAAGTCAGTTCGCTGAAGACACGCGTGTCGACTCACGTGTATTCACACGAACTGGGCTCTGCCCGCATCCTCCACCAGTAAACTGTTACCAGAACTGCTCTTTATTATAATGGGGAATTAGCTGTAGCAGTCTGTAACTATTAATATTAAGCGAGGATCATAACCTATGTTTACGGAGGTCCCGATCCCAGACACTCTAGTGAAAAAGAGGCAGACAAGGAGTAAGGTTCAAACACGTGTATTGAGTGTAGCGTAAGCCTAGCTTGCACAATCATACAGAGAACACACAAGACCTAAGAAATACAGGGTATGAAATACAGAGACGTTCGCATTAGCTGGTTCCCAACGATGATAGGGGGAATACTCACTTATCCTAGAGCGAAGCAGAGACGCAGCAGCGAGGGTGGCCCAATGCCAGCACTGGAACCACAGACGGACAGCAAGGAGGTCTGGATAGGGAATGGCCGAGGCACCGAGTGGTCTGAGAGACCAGCTTAAATACCCCAAAACGTACCCTGGGGCTGGTGCTGTACTTGGTGGTTCTCACAGTTTAAAACAAAGGGTCTAATGGGCTACTGAATGGCTTAGATGGGCCACTTTGGTAATCAGATTGTGATAAGTGACACCTTAGGAAGAGGGGACAAAAGAGGGAGGGGGAAATCCAAGTGGGCTGAAAGGATGTTCTAGCGGACAGGGCTTGTCCTGATGTCATCAGCTTTGGAATGCGGAGGTTTCTTTGAGATGCATTCTCTAAGTGCTTGGGATGGTCGGCACTTAGTTCCTTCTCCGGGGCGGCTCCTAAGATATGCAGAGCGGGGCGAGGGGCTCTCGCTGCGGACGTGGTGTGCCCGCTTCGCCGAAATGGCTTCTCAAAGCAGTCTTCTTCCCAGGGTCTTCTGGCGGCCTGAGAACATGGATGCCGGCTGGGCATAGCTGGGGCTGGATAGCAGGCTGCCCGGTAGCGAGGGCAAGCTCGGGGACCGGCCCGTGGGAGGCTCCAGGCGGGAACTGACCAGGGAGCGCCTAGCCAGGCTCGCTGGAGGTTTCCTCGGCAGGCGCCCGGCTGCTAGCAGCGGCTTGGGCCCATATGAGGCAGGCTTCCATGGAGGCAGGGGGAACAACACTTTAAAACACAGTCCAAAGCAGGGAACAGGCACGGTCCGTGGCAGATGGCAATGCAGGCACGGGGAACACAGTCCAAACACACACTGGGAATTCCAGATACAGGTCAGGGCAGGGCTGCCCAGAAAGAGAGTCCTTTGTGCAGTTACCCAAACATGGAGTCAGTAAACTACACAGTCTATTGCAGCAGCAAGGTAATTGACACGCAGACAGGAAACTGACACGTGTATCAGAACACACACGTGCAAAGCAATCTTTGTGCAGCAGTGAAACAGCAACGCAGGAAACTTTAGCACAGTTCATGGCAGGCTTCAAAGCAGGGGAGGGGGCCTACTTGGCAACAAACGTTTCTACAGGAATGTCTCTCCCAATATGTCCCTCAAAAGGTTTTGTTCTCCTCTGATCAACATCTACCAGTTATCCTCAATCCAAAGAATGTTCACTTGACTTGTTCAGCTCTGGTACCAGCCTGGTGGAACACTCTCCTAGCTGAGATCCAAGCCCTGCAGGACTTACTGCAGTTCTGTAGGGCCTGTGAAATGAAGATGTTCTGCCAGGCCTACTGTTCAGGTGGCGGCAATTCATCTCTGCTGGCCTCCCCTGCTTTGCCCTGCTCTCGACCTTCTTGGCAGATTCTTGCCCACCTATTTGCACTGTATAGTCCCATCTACACTTAGATTTGTGTAGCGGATGCCATCAAATGTTTTAGTACTGTTTCAATTGCTGTTTTATGAATTCATGAATGTACAGATTATTGTTTATATTTTAACTTTATATTATATTTTTATTGTGCATTATTTAAGTAAGTTGTTGTAACTGCCCCGGGAAGGTGGGCCAAATATTGAACAGACAAGTAAATAAATAAATAAACAAACAAACATAGGAAGCTACCTTATACCAAGACAGACCATTGGATCATCTAGCTCTTTATTGTTTACTGTAACTAGCAACTGCTCTCCAATGCTCAGGCAGAAAATGTCTTTCTGCCTGCCTGCTACCTCACTTCCTTTCACCAATGTTTTCAGGCACTTCGTCTCTGCAATGCTGGTGTTCTGCCACTAAGAAATGCCTTTATCATGCCACCTACAACATTTTTAGGGGTGTTCTCTTTCTGATGCCCCACCATGAAGACAGTTCAGCAGTTTCTATCCAAGGTGATGCAGTAATACATTTTAGAGCCACACAGCTTTAATATAGGCTGAAAATGCCCCCAAGTCTGCCCTAGAAATAACTCCTTAATACAGGAGAACAAATCAGCGTGATTTAGATGCCCCTCAAATACATAAACTACCTTTTCTATCTGTAATACCTCAAACATTACAAGCTGCTGTAAGATTTCCCATGCAAGCACTTACTGGGTCGAATAGAGGTGATTTGTGGGGTATCAATACTGGGCATTAATATTTTAAGTTCTGCCAGACTGTTAGTTATAAACTCAAGGCCATCTCAATAATAATTTTGCAAGAAGCAATGTAACTGAGCCTCTTTGAAGTGGTGTTAAAAAAAAACTCAGCAAGTTTGGGAGGAAATAGATTTTTTAAAGAAAGAATATTTTATATATTGTTATAGCAGTCAGATTATTAAACAATATTTTAATAAAGATGCATTGGCGAGCAGAATGTTCATGAAATAATTTGTGAGCTTTTAAATAAAATGAACTTTCATCACATGACTGCAATTCATTGTGTTTGTGCCTCTAGTACTTTAGTTTGTAGATAGTTTATATTATAGTGAAATTACTCTGTATGTGTATATATATTTAGTCCCAGTGTTTTTACTACTTTCATACTCTATGAGCTATCTTTTTTTTTGCTGTTTTTATTGAGTAATATTTCCTCTTTTATTACAATAATAAAGTAGACACTCTGTATATACAAAAGCCATTAGTGCTATATATTCAACTGACATTCACTTTTATTATTATTAAAATATCTTAATGGTTATTGCTATATTAGTAAGATATATAGATTAACCTTCTAATGGTTATTCTGATATTAATAAGATATACACAGCAATTGTGCAATTCTTATTGCTAATTTAATAAGATATATACAGGAGACATTTATAAGACTTAAGAATATTCAATATTTAACTGGCTCACAGAACCAGCTGTCACCGTGCACAAAGTGACACATGTTAACGGAAAACCACAGAATAACATAAGGTAAATATTTTTAAAATGAAATGATGCTGCGGATGCTAGAAAAATATGGATATAGTACCCATTCTTTGAAGATTTCCTGGAAATACAGTTGCCTTGGAGTTGAAGGCTGATTTGCTTCCTTTAATCGTCCCAGTTGCATGGAAATCAGTCCATTTGGTGATATATTTTTAAAGTGAACAATTATAAAAATTGGTCACTAAGACACAGAGTTGAGACGATCCAGAGGACCCATTAATCAAAGCCATTGTTGGAAAGGTGGACCATCTTTTTATTTATCTATTGCAGATCAATGGTTCCTCCCTCAGGGTTCACTAGATAGAGTATTACCATGTGATGGGTGTGTGTGTTATGTGCAATCAATTCGCCTTCAACCTATGGCAACCCTCCGAAACGTCCTATCATTAACAGACTTGCTCAGATCTTGCAAACTGGAGGACGTCGCTTCTTTTATTGAATCAAGGCATCTCGTTTTAGGTCTTCCTCTTTTCCTGCTGCCTTCCACTTTTCCTAGCATTATTGACTTTTCCAGAGAATCTTGTCTTCTCATAATGTGACCAAAGAACGATAGGCTCAGTTTTGTCATTTTAGCTTCTAGGATCAGATACAGAATATTGATTCTATATGTTAGAACATTTTCACGAGGCCACAAATAAACAGAATATGTATTTTTTGGCAACCAGAACATTTTTAATATTAATACATCTATTTCCAAACCTTGCCATAGAGGATGCAAAATGGAACTAGGGACAGAGTGAAGTGGGGGGGGGGGATTTCTCTACAAACCTGAAGAAATCCCAAGGTTTCAGAAAAATCTGAAATCGAAAAAGAAAATAGGTCTTAAAGGCCTTAAAGCTCCATAAAACAAGAGAAACAATCCCTCTAGCTTTAATAAAAGAATGTCCACTGAACTATTAGTGGTCGTGTTGGAGGTTATTAAGCAACCACAACAATATTGCTGTGCCTTCCAAACCTTGGTTTCTATAACTCGGAAGCCAAAACAACCACCCAGGCTTACCATCCCCCCAGTGGGGGCAGGGAATCATTGCTCAGCTGACTGACATATTGGGTAGGAATGGTGGAAAATAGAGGGGACATTGGTAGCATCCTGACTTATTGATGCCATCCCCCCTGAACCTGGAAGTGATGTCAGCACATCTCCAGGGGATTCAGGGGACACTCTGGTATTTGGGCAAAACTCTATGGTTAAACTATGGACAGAACAAAGAGCCCAGGAACAGAGCTGTATTTAAGACTATCAACTTCAAGGTGTGTCCTGGAGTTCTCCTGAAATAACAACAGATATTTAGAGTACAGAGATCCATTCCACTGGTGGAAACGGACACTTCCAAAAGCAAACTCTATGATATACCATAAAGTATAGGAGAAGTGGAAGGAATATGCAGACAGAGGAATGTGCAGTAAAACCTCTAAGGAAAATTTTAATCTCTGATTAGGGTCATATGGAAGCAAGTGGTACTTGATATTTCCTGGCTCCAGATAGCTTAGGGTGTTAACTGTTAAACCCAGCTCTTTGAATTGGGCCTGGACATCAACAAAAATCTTGTGAAAGGGATCATTGACATTATATGTTCCACTTGGTTTATTCTGGTATCAGCACTGCAACCCAGCAGAATTTCCAAACCATTCAAAACTCAGCCCTCTGCAGAGTGCATGACTGTCATCCCATCTAGATCCCACTAAAAAGGCTGGTTCAACATGGGAGAAGGCATATTTCCTTCCTGCTGCAGCAGCGATTTTCGCTTGGGAGGAAGGAGAGGTGAAGACGCTCCTCCCATCTGCTCTTTTAGGGAGAAAAATGGCTGCTGGGGCATCTAAGTACAGCCTATCCCAGTCTAGGTGGGAGATTCTCCCCTTCCTCCTGAATTTAGTCCATGTAGGTGATCTTGAGTGGCAGCACACATCATCTTGTTCATTTGGGGTTAGAAAGAGGCCCATTGATCACCACCCTATTCGCTAAACCCAAGTGCAGGGTATGTCCTTTCTTACTTGGATCCAAACTAAATGTGATTATCGTTACCATTTTAAAGTGCTGTTATTAGACCCACAGCACGGAGCTCCCCCTCGCATACCTTTTAAAATGCTAAAACAGTTGTGGTGCATGCGTGTAGGCTTAGTTTAACTCTTGATCTCACCCTTGCTCAGGCAGGAAGGAAAGAGGCAGAGAGAGTTGGCTTTTCTCTGCAATTCATTGGAGGTAGGAAAATAGTGGCATACGAAAAGAGGCACACACTCCCTCCTTATGAACACACATGAAGCTTCCTTATACTGAATTGGTCCATCAAGGTCAGTACTGTCTATTTGGACTCTCCATGGTCTCAGGCATAGGTTTTTCACACCACATAATACCAGATCTTTTTAACTGGAGATGCCCTGGATTGAACCTGGGACCTTTAGCATGCCAAGCATATACTCTTTCACTGAACCACAGCCCCTATCTTTGCTACTACAGATCTGACAGGCTGCAAATATGACTAGAGAGAATGCACACATCTTCCTGTGCTTTTAACAAGGCTGGATTGCAGGTAGCCTCTACAACTTGCCTTGGATCCCGTCTGGAAGGCAATGAAGGGAGCAAACCATGCCTCTCATCCCCTACTATATGGCACATTCTGCCATTTTGGTGTTCCAAATGACCACTTAGGTTGTAAAGTGGCTCTGATCACTAAAGTATGTACTACTGTAGGTCCATTTCATCCCAGAAAAAGGTGTTGCTGGTAAGTCAGTTTTAGCTGGTAAAAATACCCTTGGATGTAAAGGTCATTTGGGCATCCAGGTTCAGCACTGGTTCCAAAGTTCCTACAAACTGAAAGACTATCTACACAAGATGCCTTGATCTGAGTTTGTCAAGTCTGGGGAAAAATGATAATGATAATGATAATGATAACAACATTCAATTTATATACAGCTCTACAGGATGACTTAACACCCACTCAGAGCAGTTTTCAAAGTATGTTATTATTATCCCCACAACAAAACACCCTGTGAGGTGGGTGGGGCTGAGAGAGCTAGAAGCTGTGACTGACTGAAGGGAGAGACAATGTTAGCCGGGAAGCAAAGTTTAAAAAGACAGAGCCAGCAGAGATCGCTCCTCACAGTGTTTGTTAATTTCCTCTTCGCCTCCTCAAAGACTCTGTCAATTTTACCTCTCCAATATAAAACTGTGTAGGATCACAACTAGAAGGCAGTGAGGAATGGAAATGGGTTGGAGCTGCCTTCCAGAGCCAGGCTTGGACCTGGAGAGGTTATAATGGGCTGAAGTTTCCCTTCTGGCATTTCACAGCCACTTCACACAGCTCCAGTGTATAGAAAGCCTTTGCCCTACTGCTGGCTCTGTCTTTTTAAAGTACCCTTCCCAACGAACATTGCATCTCCTGACTAGAGATGGGCACTAACCGGGAAAAAAACGAACCATTTGGTTCGTGGTTCGTCAAATTTCACAAACCATGAACTTTTACGAACCTGCCCCTGGTTTGCAAACTGGTTCATTTGGTTCATGAAAACATCACATCCGGGTCAGAAAATCATCACTTGTGAGTCAGCAAAAGGTCACTTCCAGGCCAGCAGAAGTTCACTTCTGGGTCAGCAGAAGGTCTGCAGGAAGTCCATCCCCTGTTGCCTAGGAAACCGATTGATTGGTACCAGGCTGTCTGCAGTGACGAAACAAAAACCGAACCAAATGAACCAGCCTAAAAGTTTGTGATGATTCGTCAGAAATGGCATCTAACGAACTGTGGTTCGCAAACCACGAACCAGCCTGGTTCGTGCTTAATTTTGGTTCGTGCCCATCTCTACTCCTGAGTCCTGACACATGTTTTTCACATGTCAGATGTCTCCTGTAGAGAGACTCTGAATCTGAGTCTTAAATGGCATGCAACCGTAACACAGGTTTTACCCTTACAATAGGATTAAATGGATTCTCAGCACTTTGGAAATTCTCACAATGCTCAATGAAGCCATTGCATTTTGAGTCTCAATCCCTTTGCATTCTTCCAAATGTTAGTTATAGGATATAACTGATCTTAAGATCCATCTCTGTGGCTAATGTGCCATGGCCATGTTTTTTGTTTACCTTCCCAAGATTTAAACCCACACTGTTATCATTTGTTGTCCAGAAAAGCAAAAGCCTGAAACACTCCCCACTGTGCCACTAGTTAAAAATATGTGTCAAACAAATACAGCTAACAAAGGAACTAACTACAAGGAGGAGGGAGGAAAAAAACAAATAAAATCAAATATGTTATCAATACAGCAAGCTAACAAACTGGCATGACAGCCTCCATTATGCTGTTGAATGGGATGTCTACAAGTCCCAGAAGCCTCTGACACTTTGTGTAATTGGTCGCAGAGTGGCTGTTTATCGAAACAGTAACTTTGCAATGTGTTGGCTGCTGAGAATCTAACAGTTCTGGGATCATGCTGACTGCAAATGTATGGTACGTTCATCGCATTAACTGGATGTCCAAGGAGGAGGAACCAACTTTGACCTGCTGTCTCCAGCTCTCTTCCCATCCCGAGTTTTCCTATCTTATTACAACAGTCAATCAAAACAATCCAAAAAGGGGCTCCTAATTGCTAGCTAATTAAAATCAATGCTAGTTTCAAAGGAAGTGAAGGCTAGTGGCACCACAATGAATATTGAGAAGTGCAGCATCAAATCTGGTGATGAACTATTTGTAGTCCCTCCTCACGAGAGTAAACAGCAGGAGAGGAGTTGAAGGAGAAAAAGAAATAAACTGGGGATGTGTTAAGAACACCTTGAAATTAGCAGTAGAAAAGAGAACGAGTCCAGTAGCGCTTACAAAATTTGAGGTAGGGTATGAGCTTTCATGAGTTACAGCTCACTTCTTCAGATACCAGCTCACTTCTTCAGATATTTCAGATGATATCTGAAGAAGTGAGCTGTGACTCACAAAAGCTCATATCCTACCATAAATTTTGTTAGTCTTATAGGTGCTACTGGACTCGTGCTCTTTTCCATTGTAAAAATAAGGAGTTTCAAAATACATGTTCTGCTTATACATCTGCAGAGCAGATAGCCTCATTGCTGTCATTTATCATGTCGGCTCATTTTCAGAACCTCCTGGATCAAACCCGAGTGCCCAGACAGCATGCAAGAACACATCAGTGCAATCCAGTTCACACAATTGATTAATAATAATAATAATATTTGATTTATACATTGCCCTTTAGGACAACTTAACACCCACTAGAGCGATTTACAAAGTATACCATTATTATCCCCACAACAAAACACCCTGTGAAGTGGGTCGGGCTGAGAGAGCTCCTAGAAGCTGTGACTGACCCAAGGTCACCTAGCTGGCTTCTAGCGGAGGACTGGGGAATCAAACCCAGTTCTTCAGATTAGAGTCCCACGCTCTTAACCACTACACCAAACTGGCTCTAGAAAGACAACAGGTACATTGGGCAGATAGACAGAAATGTGGACAGCTATAGGGAAAGCAGCAAGAGAGCATGCACATTCAAGATATTTGAGCTCAGACCCCAATGCTCCATAAATGAAACCAAGTCAGCCGCACAAATATCCAAGGCTAGAATGGAGAGACACCAGGATCAATGCTTTTAGTCTCCCCTCCCCCACATATACAACAAAAGGTGGGTGAAAGGTGGGAAAGGAGTGCTGTGATGTACATACAGAGAATACATGATTCCATTTTAAAAGTCTGAAAAAGGTTTTTTTTTTTTTAAAAAATGGAGGGTACAACATGAAATATACACAAATTGTGATTCAAACAAAAGTATGATTAAACATCCCTGCTCTTAATCCCACTTTACAGTGGAGAGGTAGATCTCCTAATATACTCGTAGTTTAACCTAGTTGTAGCCTTAACATACACATAGCTTAACCTAGTTGTAGCCTTAAAATCATGTTTTAAGAATACTATAAAGAGCATTTTATCTTGGAAAGCAGGAGTAATGTAACAGCAGGATTTGGGTTCAGTGGCACCTTAAATTTTCAGGTACGAATTTTCGAGAGTCAGAGCTCCCTTCTTCAGATATGGAGGAATGTAAGTGTCATGTATGCCAGCATACCTGCCATGATTATATCCTGCAGTTGGTACTGGTCAATGCTGGTTAGCAAAGTTATATCCTGTATTCTGTGTGGATCTTCTGAGAGTGTCTTAATTGCTAATATTAATTGCAGGAGAGCTAGTGAGCCTCTCCGTTATCTGTTGAAAATATGTACTTTCATTTCTTCCAGCGAGTGTACTTGGAGAAGAGCTGCTAGCAGCACACATTGTATCTTTCCCAGAGACTAGTATATTTTGCTTTGCACTTCATGTAGTCTAAACTAATCTGTTCCCAAGTAACTTCTTTGGGATTTCGCGCCAGAATGTCAACAGACCCCGGAGGTGGGAAGTTTCCCTATAATTAGTAATACCTTTGTTTGAATTGTCACTTCTACCAATTGCCACCTTTGGGTGAACACCTGTACTGTATGGATCTCAATAAAGCTACTTCAACTGGAACACCTGCGTGTTAACTGTGGAGGGCTTGAGGGACCTAACTGCCAGGGACTGACAGTAAAGTTTCCATCTTTACCCTACGTGAACATACAGGTTATTATATGTCTAAGGGCCAAGCTACACATGACGAATGACACTTGAACGGCAAGTGGATTGAGTGGAGGGCAAGTGAACAGGGAGAAATACACTTGCTGTTCAAGTGTCATTCGTCATGTGTAGCTTGGCCCTAACAAATGCTTCATTGAGGGAATGCAAAACCAAACTATATCAATTCAGTACAAGGATATCCTATTTACTTCCATAGTAGAAAGCACAAATTGAGGGATCTTAACTGAGGGCCAAGCTACACATGACGAATGACACTTGAACAGCAAGTGGATTGAGTGGAGGGCAAGTGAACAGGGAGAAATACACTTGCCGTTCAAGTGTCATTCGTCATGTGTAGCTTGGCCCTCACTCCCAAGTTCTGACATAAGATGTTGTTAAGCTTCCCCAATTGTAGGATTAATGCTAGGTCTCAAGAAGTGTAAGATATCTCAAACCAATCTTTTGGAGACATACAACACATTTTATCAAAAGGTGGAACCCGCATTAATTCAATCTAGCTCAAGAAAGGATTAAGAATCAAACAACGAGTACAATGTGAATGTCATCTCTGTCTTTCTTCATGCAATTGATACAGGAGGTACAGTTTTAAAGTGTGTTTATCAAGACCTGTAATCTCCAGGAATACCAGTCTCCTCCTTAATTTCAACACTGAAATGGTATAGCATCCCACATATTATGAAGAGGAGAGCATTTTTCAGACATTACATCCACGTGTACCAGGAAGCTTGCAGATGTATGTTCACCATGTTGTCTGAACAGAGGAAATGTACACATTTGGCATGCACGTGCAGCTTTGGCACACAGAAACCCACCAGTGGATGTTCCATGGTTCTGGTTCATGCGTACTGAAGTTGCATACACATACAAAACACAAGTGTTGCCCATTTTCAAACAACATGAGACCCATGTGTTTTGGATGCATTGTCAGCACTGTGTAAGATCCTGGTATGTGCAGACATAATGTCTGGAAATTATTGAGGGGAGAGTGTAATGTGAAACTTCAGCAGTTCAGGACCAGAGAGTCCTAAGGACCACCTACATCCATATAGTTACATCGTACCCATATTCTTATGCTGAACCATGCATTGCCTCAGATGACATTATCAGTGATCCTGCCTGTCTTCTCTCAGTCCCTTCTCCATTGTCTTGTAGTTGTGTGGGGTAACATGGGGTAAGATAGGCCATTTCCACACATTCTTAAAGGGACGGCCTACTCACCAAACACTGCCGGCTTTCCCCCTTCACTCCACATGTCTCCAATTTCAAAATGGTAGGAGGCTGTTTGACTTCTGTTTGTCAGTGCCTTTTCTGGGAATGCACTTTCCTGCAGTCTCCAAAAAGGTGCCGACAAAACGAAAGCCAAACAGCCTGCTACTGTTTTGAAATTGGAGACGTGTGGAATGAAGGGGGAAAGCTGGCAGCATTCGGTGAGTGGGCCATCCCTTTAAAGATGTGTGGAAATGGTCTTGGTCATATTATCTCTTTCTCTCTCTTGCTCTCTAGGTAAAGTGCCATCAAGTCACAGCCAAGTAATGGTGACCATGTAGATTTTTCAAGGCACGAAAAAAGAGAGGTAGTTTGCCATTGCCTCCCTCTGTGTAGCAACTCTGGTCTTCCTTGGAGACATCCCACCAAGTACTAAACAGGGCTGATCCTGCTTAGGTTCCAGCATCTGATGCAATCAGATTAGCTTGGGCCATCCAGGACATGCCAGTAGTCTCTTTAGCTGGTATTACTCTTTCCTCCAGACTGCTTGATTCCTATACCTTGATACTCATTCCCTTTTAATAAACTTCCTTTGCAATTTGGATTGTATTTGGGTCTCTCTGTAAATTCTTTTACCTCTCCAAGACTTTATCCTTATCCAGTAAAAGAACCATTTACTGATCACTGATGGGAGTGATGTTTGGGTTTTAGGAAGCATTATTCTTTCTTAGTAAGTTTTACTTGACCTGTGGTGTTTCAACAACAGTGTTCCTTTAATTTGGGTCAATGTTTGAGATTGCACCAGTCAACTCCAGGATTTGGTGTGGACAGGGAGAAGGGAAGAAAATTGTGGTAGCTGTAGCTTCGGGAGAGTAAAGGAACGAAGACTGAATAAAACACTTGCCTATTGGAAACAATGCTGCCTTGTCATTCCTAAGCCTGGCATTAAAGACACAACATGACCCACTATTAAAATCTGGGCCAGCCATTGTATGGGTAGAGGGCTGCGGAGGGAAAATAGTTTGGTTCCTGAGATTATTTGTAAACATGGGCTCCATTCTAGAGGTGGGACGATGTTCACATGTACATATCTCAAGAAAACACAGATGCTTCAGCACATGCGGTAGCAATATGACCTTACTCATGACCTAAGGACTTTAGTTGAGGCATTGTTCTGTGTGCCTATGTGTAAAAAAGCATAATTTGTGGGATGGAACATTTTTATTTATTGCGCCCAGGCTTGGGAGCTGTCTTCCGAAGAACTCTGTTTTTCTCACTCCTTACCTGCTTAAGATTTTGAAAGACTTCTTTTCCCCAGCTGGTGTTGAGTAAAGCTTGAAAAAGCCTTATACCGAGTGAGACTCTGAGTGTTTTAAGGTCACTTTTATCTACTCTAACTGGCAGTGGCTCTCCAGGGCCTCAGGCAGAGGTTATTTTCATTACCTCCTACCTGATCCCTTCAACAGGTGATCCCAAGCACTGAACCTTGGACCTTCTGCACTCAAGGTGATGCTCTTCCACTGAGGCATGCCCACCTTCTCCCAGTGCTGCAATAATTGGAAATACGTATTTGGAATGCTACCCATCGTGAACATTTTCAGGTTGCTCTTCAAGACTGTTGGTTTTATTGTGTTAACTTGACAGGCTAGTTTATTTTGTCTGCAGCACGTTAGCTGCCTTGGGTGCTTTGTAGCCCAAAAGGATATAGAAGTATTTCAAATAAACAAACATAAATAAAGGGCAGTTTTGTAACCTTGCTGAAAAAGAAGGTGCATTTGCTGGATACCACTATGTCACACTGGCTCTCTTCAAGTTCTGATGGATTGTACCGCCAACCACTCAGACATTCAATAGATGCACCACGTAGGGACTCCATAAAGTATTATATCTGAGAAGTTACGCCTTACAACTAAAGATGGGCACGATCCAAAAAAAAAATAACGATCCAGCCGATCGTGGATTGGGGCCGGCAACGATCCCAAATAAATGAGCCACACCGATCATCTCCCGTTCCCGATCCGTGGATCGTGGATTGTGGAGGCAAAAGCGGAGGGGCGCCCCGCTGTTCCCAGTGATACAGGAACGGTGGGTGATGCCGGCGGCATCTGTGTTTGTGTTTGGCCATCTGTGTTTGGCCGTCAGAGCTGCCTATCAGTGTTTGCAGGGATGAGATTGGAGTGCCCATGGCTATAGAATTATCCCTTCCCCCTCCCTCCCCTGGGTGTCTTCTCCCAACTTGTGACTGCTTTGCTGCTCCGTGGTTGGAAGGAAGCCCTGCTGATCAAGGCAAGCTGGGCTTCCATTTGGGTTTCCAGGGTGACAGAAGGAGGGCAAACACAGCTCAGGCATTCCCCTGGCTCTGTTGCCAGGGGAATAGATTGCTGGCGCCTGAGTGTCTGGATCCCTGATCCGAGCCCGGACGCCCTGATCCAGGCCCCTCCTGATCGCTGGATCATTGGCCGTGGACGATCACGATCTGCTGGGTCACAATCGTACGATCGCCATTATCATGGGGTTTTTCCGATTGTAATGCGGATCATGCCCATCTCTACTTACAACAGGGAACACTATGGCAATCTGGTTGTGAAAAAAAACAGTGAGAAATCTCTTGGTTTCCTTTGTTTACAGGGAACTGGATGCCAAGATCTATTTTGTTGTCTGTTTCTTCTGGCAGGGCACCTTCCACTGGTGAAGGAATTTCTTGCATCAGGGGAAGTTTCCCTGCACTCCAGTAACCATCCAAAATACGCAAAACAATCCAGTATCTACAGCCAAGCTCTACGCTACAGCTGCATCTGCTCCGTTCTGCCTGACAGAGATTCTCACCTGCAGGATCTACAACAGAGATTTCTAGCATTGTAGTAACCACCAGATGCAGTAAGAAAACAGATCAAAATGATAACAGGAGTAACCTGCTACAAGATAAGCCCAAACAAGGCAATAGCAGAATACCATTGGTAGTCACATACCTGCTCAAACCAGTTCAACACAATGACTTGCAACCTATGCTGGACAGTGATACTGCTCTGTCAAAGGCATTCAGAGGCAAACTTTTCCTTGTCCACAGACAGTTCCCCAACATTAAACAAGTCGTTACTTATAATAATGCACTTTTTAATGTGGACATGGACTCTGGAACCAGACTTTGCAGTAAACAAAGATGCCAAATCTCTCCTCATAATTACATTAATAACGCCATTACTGGACATAACAACACCTGTTATACCATATCAGGTTTGTTCAGCTGTTACTCTTCCAATGTTATATATGCCATCAAGTGTCAGCAATACCATTCCACTCTACATTGGACAAACAGGTCAGTCTCTATGAAACAAAATAAATGGACATAGATCTGACATCAAAAATCACAATATTCAAAACCAGTGGGAGAACATTTTAATCTTCCAGGACATTCCATTGCTGTCCTAAAAGTTGCAATTCTCAAGCAAAGAAACTTCAAATGTAAATTATCATGCAAGATTGCTTAGATTGAGTTTGTTTACAAGTTCAGAAGAATGGACACCCCCCCCCCCCGAGGATGAATCAGGACTAGAGATGGGCACAAACTGAAACATGAACCAAAGTTCGTGACGAACCAGGCCGGTTCATGGTTTGCAAACTGGTGGTTCGTCAGAGCCTATTTCTGACGAACCACCATGAATTTTAGGCTGGTTCGTTTGGTTCGTTTTCTGGTTTGTTACTGCAGGCAGCCTGGTGCGATCAATCAGTTTCCTAGGCAACAGGGGATGGACTTCTTGCAGACCTTCTGCTGACCCGGAAGTGATTTTCTGCTGACCCAGAAGTGACGATTCACTGACTTGGATGTGACATTTCACAAACCAAACAAACCGGTTCATAAACCGAGGCAAGTTCATGAAAGTTCGTGGTTCGTGGTTCATGAAATGTGATGAACTACGAGCCACACGGTTTGGTTTTTTTCTGGTTCGTGCCCATTTCTAATCAGGACATAAGATTTTTCTCTAACTACAGATGCTAATTTTCTGCACTTTGCACTCCTGCTCTATCAAGCTAATTGTGTGTGTGTGTGTGTGTGTGTGTGGTGTGTTCAAGTCATTGTTGACTTATGGTGACCCCTGCTGTGGTTTTCATGGCAAGAAACTATCAGAGGTGGTTTGCCATTGCCTGCCTCTGCAACCTTGGTCTCCCATCCAATTACTAACCAAGGCGGACCCTGCTTAACTTCCGAGATCTAACAAGATCAGGCTCACCTGGGCTATCCAGGTCAGGGCATCAAGCTAATTGCAACATGTATTAAAACTAGATTCCTGATACTCTAATTTGCAGTACCCTTCCCACCCTCAGCCAGGTTTATAAAGACTCCTACTCTTTTCCACTCCTTGTATCTGATGAAGGGAGCTTTGACTCGCAAAAGCTCATACCTTGAAATCTTGTTGGTCTCTAAGGTGCAACTGAACTTGAATGTTGCTCCACTAGTGCCATGGATCCATAAGATCTAAACCAGTTATTTCTCTAGCCTGTGTTCAAATTGGAGTGACATATAAATTACAAATAATAAACAACTGTATCTTAACCCCTTATAGAGATGAGACAGGACTCAATTGGTTTTGCAACTAGGGTAGGACAGTCCTCTTATTTGATGGCTCCTCACTGAAATATACAAATTCCATTTCTGGCCAGGAATATTGGCTGAAATGACATAGAGACTAGATTCAAGAGCAGCCACATGGTGTCTGCAGTTGGAAGAAAGGCTGATAGGCCTCCTGCTATGGTGGGAGAATGCTTGACCACTAGGCAGCTTTTGTTAATATGAGCCACCATGTAAACCTTGTGATCAAATCTGGATGCAAACCACTCCAATTCCCATGCTCTTCATTTTGATTCAATAGCTTTTATATACTGCTAGAGACTTCCCCTTCTTATCAGTATATAGAAATTCTATCAAGCTTGCTGGATGCATCCTTACCTGGAGAGCCCAGGCAAACCCTATTTTGTCAGATCTCTGATGCAAAGTGGGGTCGGCCTTGGTTAGTAATTGGTTGGGAGACCTGCAAAGAAGACCAGGGTCGCAGAGGCAGGCAATGGCAAACCACCTCTGTTAGTCTCTTGCCATGAAAACTCCACCGGGGGGTCGCTATAAGTCAGCTATGACTTGACAGCATTCTCTACCACCTCTGGCTAGGTGTGTGTTTCAATAAGAAATCAGCAACTCACAGGTACAGAATGTGAAAGGTGCACAGGCACAATCTCTCTTTTAGAACACAGTCTGATACGTAATCAGCTCAATGGCCTGCTTCAGTTCTTCTACTTGGACAAATATATAAAATTAATCTTTTTACTAAATAGATTACAAATCTTCTTTTTTAATATAATCTACTAATTGAAAACATTCATTTCACTGGAGTTATTCATTTTGCTTGGTAATAGAAGTCACTCCATTTGCTCTGTCTTTTTCTCTTTTGGTGCACAGGACAACTTATACGTTTTGCCATTATTATATATGCTTTGAAAAGTGCAGTAAGCCAGATTTATGGGAAAATATATTGATTAGAAATGATGAAATATGAAATAGAAAACAGTAGGGAGAGGCTGATTTATAGGGAAATATTGATTAAAAGTGATGAAATGGGAGAAAGCAGCCTATGAAAAAGTTTTAGGCTTAACAGCCTTCAGTTGGATTTAAAAAAAAAAAATTAGCAAGTCCTTTAAATCATTTTGATATTTGCCTCAATCCAGTCCCTTCTGTTGTAGGAAGTTCTTATAAAGCAAACGTAGGCCAGGGATGCCAGGTGGATTGGCGGCACAAAATTCTCCTGTCTCAATTTTTTCCCCTCTGGGGATCCCTGGAACTCCATTTTTCCCATGATCTCACCTACCTAATATTTGTAATCTCAAGGATTCAGAGACCGAAAGAGACGTCTCTAGGAATCTATAATCACTTGTTTTAAGTGATTATAGTTATACTGTTACTTGACTTGAAATCTTATCAAGTATTCTCTTGCTGCTGCACTTTGTTGTCCATGTATTACCTCCCAGTAAAGGCCATTATAACACCACCATAAGGCCTATTCAAAACCAAAGGCACGGGAAAGCATCCTGTAGATATCCCCTGAGTTCAAGACACCAGGACTGTGAGATCAAGCTTTAGAAATACCTCCATGATCACTGATAATACTTGAACCTGAAGAAATGCCTCTGTAGCAGCCAAAAACCTGGCCCAATGATCAAAGCTTCTTCCACGAAGAACATTCAAGCTGCACAGCTGCAAACATCTTTCAAAACATGGGTCCAAAATCTATTGATGCAGTGAACCTTTAACACTTTGGCCAGTTTGACTAGAATAATAACCAAAGGTACCAGGAACTTCCTTTGCATAAACAATCTCAGGGTAATATAATCATCTACATTTGCCCACTACTGTATCATGAGTGATTGTCTTGTCAAATCAACCATGCTTTCTTCACCATAGCCATTTCCTCACTGCCTTATTTCAGCAGCACAGTATCACTATTATGCCGCTTTATTCACATTAGTTCACACATTTTTGTAATCCAGCTGTGCAAATCCCTTCATCCTCCCGTTACTGTCATACTTTCTCCAAGAACATAGACTGACTGCTGTTTCTGCTTTGAAATGCATATTTAGCCCTATTTTTGGCATGCATGAGAATGCTTAGAAACACTTCTCCAGAGAATGCCCACTCAGCCACTCCTTCTTTCTTGGTTGGTGCTTCCTCAGAACAGTTGCTCTCTCCCGCAATCTGGAATCCTGCAAGCCTCTGCAGACTCCTGTCGAAAGTTTTCTCCTACCTTTTTTTTTAAAAAAAAAAATGTTAATTGTGCTATTGTGATCTCTCACTTAAAAAGAACCCATTGCATTTCCCATTTAAAGCAATTTAGATCCTGGAACAGAGGGACAATGAAACAGAAAGGAGAAAGCTGGCAGCTAGAGGCAACACCCACACCCCCTCCCTCCTTTTAACAATGTGTCTGGTGATTTTAATGGAGACCCAAGGAGGGACAAGCATAGAGCTTAAAATTTGTAGTACAAAAAATGGATCCTTAATTCATGGCTTGGTTTTAATTAGTTTGATATATCAGATTTCTCCTGACCAAAAAAATGGGGGTGGGGGGAGAACCATGCACGTAAGATTCCCCCCTCCAGCCTGCCACTATTTTGAAATAGTGTTTACTACAAAGAAAAGTGGGTGATCCTTCCTCCCACCTCTGTCCATTGAATCACAAGCAAACCAGGTGTGTGTGGGGGGGAAGCAGCTGGAGCAGGCAGCCTTTGTACAGCTCTAGTGCTTGGTGACAAAGAGTTACAAGGTAAGCCTGGCTTCCCCAGAAGGTGAGGGCAGAGGGAGAGAAACAAGAAACCAGCGGCAGGAAAGCAGATGGAAGGGGAGTCTGCAACGAGCAACTTAGACGAAATTGGTGGGCAAAATAACAGCCTATCACAGGCTTCCTTTGGGCAGAGCTGGTTCCAAGCTTACATAATGAAACAGTGATGTAATGCAAATCTGAATACGGGTTTTTTTTAAAAGGGTTTTAAAAAAACCCAGAAATGGGCCTGAATGTGCTTTTGTCAGCTGTGATGCGAACTCATCTACTGCCCATTATAGCAGTTTTTCTGCAGCATGTGAACTTCTGAAAGTGCAATTCAGCCGCAAAAGTCAAGACATTTGACCTGGCATGTGAATGCTGCATCATGAAAGAGGGATCAGAAATGGTGTGATACAAGCACAAAAATAAGTCCGTAAGGAAATTTTCCATAAAAGGTATTCAGATGACCTTTCCTTATTAACCTATTGAAGACTGTACCCTAAACTTTGCACAAATGAGCATCTAAATATTTAGTTGTCTGATAAATAACTAGTATGTTGTTCAGCAATTAGGTACAGTAACAAAGTCATTTTCCCCATAAGCCTCCCGGTAAATTCGAGTGTATAAGAAGGGTAACACAAGCCCTCCTACTTTGTAGATAGTAATCCCATAGTCTTTCACCTGCTACAGAACAATAAAATGTTGGACCTCATCTCTTCAAGACTAAGAGGGTATCATTTATTCTATGTTTTGCTTTTTCAGATCATAATCTTTGAATCTATATTTTGTTAGGGGAATAAAGCAATTTACAGGTTGCGCATTTTGTCTCCTTTACATTTATTTCTATATTCTGGATTTCTGGGCCAATTATAAGAATCACATATACACTGGACCGGAACAATTCTGATTGGGACTCCAATACTTGTGCATAGTATGTTCATGTGAGAGGGGGTTCTGACATGACAGATCCTGTGCAGGAGAGGTGAAACTACCCAAGTAGGAACAATAACCAAACTAAATGAATACAGCAGCGGTGCCAGGGTTTTTGGTGTTTGCGGCTGGCAGGCCATGCACCCACCTGTGCATGCACACACGTACCAGCCTGCATGATGACGTCACGTGTGATGTTATCATGGGCACACATCCACACTGCTGGCCCAATTGCTGTGGCAGGAAGCTGGGACGGTACACGGGTGGCCTCCCAGCTCTCCTGTTTGGTTGCTCTGTGCCACCACAGATGCCTGCACGCCACTGCTGAGCCCGGCCAGGGGCATGGGCTGGCAGCGGCGTGGGGCAGGAGGGCTAGGCAGCTGCAGCTCCGTGGTGCATGCCCCTGCCCCCCACACCTCCTCCAGCGCCCCCTCCAGCACCCCGCACCCTGAGGCCACCGCCTACCTGGCCTCAATGGGCGCGCTGGCCCTGAATGAATTTATAAGGAAAATTAAGTCAATCTGTATTGGAGCCAGAAGCTCTCCTCTAAGTCAAGAAAATTTATACACGCATTAAACAAATTCTTAAATAAGAAACATCCAGTAAATAGCCGAAATTAATAAACAAGGTGCAAACAAGGTACAAACAGGAAGGCCTATGCGGGTTTGCTGTCCTTGCCCCACCTCCATCGCATCCACCGGTAAAGGAATACAGAGATATTCTTGATTACATTAAGACTTTTCTATACTTACTGTGACTTCATACTGGAAGCTTACCTGTTGGACGCCTTTCTGTTTGTACATTGTTTGCACCTTGTTTATTAATTTTGGATATTAACTGGATGTTTCTTTTTGTTTAATATGTGTATAAATTTTCTTGACTTAGAGGAGAGCTTCTGGCTCCAATACAGATTGACTTAATTTTTCTTATTTATTTATTTAGTTTGGTTATTGTTCCTACTTGGATGGTTTCACCTCTCCTTCCCGTTGTTGTTTACTGTGGGTAGGCACCTCTCCTTTCTTTCTTTAGTCCCTGTGTAGGGACTGAGTTGAGTAATGCCTTGCTATCTTTTCCAATGAAGCAACTGATTAGAGTGAACAATTACTGCTGCCTAGACAGCTTTTCAGTCCATTAAGGACTGGTCAGTTCCTTCTCTCACTCCTCTCTCTCTTCATTCCTTAAATACGTAAAGGATGGTGGAGGGAATACGTTTCAACAACTCTGTTGGAGTCTCGTTGCACAGAAAGGGTTACAAACAAGATCTGGACCTCTCGGTGTAGTTATTAATTTATCAATTAGTAGATACATTGCAATGCTGTGCTAAGGTCAAAAACATGCTAAGGTAAAAAAAAATCTGTCCTATTATTCTGTGAGATGATTCATCAGTATAAACCACTATTGCTCTGTTTCAAAAGACTAATAAATATCTGCAGTCCAGGTCTATCAAAAACAAAAGCACTTGAGCAAGATGTTTACTTTTGGATTCATCCCATACTACTCCCACAAGTTGGCATAGCTCAGTAAGAGTCTGCTGAATGGATTCTGTTGTACTCTAGTGCAGCCAGATAACAATTTCCGGTCATAAACGAGCACAGTAATTGAAGCCCATGGATTCTTATGGGTTATAATAACATGTACACAATAAAATGCATTTTTAAAAATCCATTATAAAAGGGTTTGCATCTGGTAGATCTGTTCCTGTATGGAATTCCACAAAAAAAGAGTCATCACCGCAAAGACACTACTTTCTGTAGAATACAGTCTTGCGTTTCTGTAGCAGGGCATCGCTACTTGAGCTCAGCTCTTGGGAGGTAGCTCATATTGGAGAAGATGCTCAGATGTTGGACTGGACCTTTAAATATTAACAAACCAGGAAAGGTAAAGGTAGTCCCCTGTGCAAGCACTGAGTCATTACTGACCCATGGGGGACAGCGCATCATGACATTTTCTTGGCAGCCTTTTTTTGTGGGGTGGTTTGCCATTGTCTTCCACAGTCATCTACACCTTACCCCCAGGAAACTGGGTACTCATTTTACCGACCTCGGAAGGATGAAAGGCTGAATCAACCTTGAGCTAGCTACATGAATACAGCTTCGGCCGGGATCGAACTCAGATCGTGAGCAGAGCTTGGGCTGCAGTACTGCAGCTTACCACTCTGCACCATGGGGCTCTGTTACATTAACACTTCAATATATAGAATGATTTGATGGTTAAACATCTCCCTAGCCTTAACCTATAACCTATACAACATATAGCAACAATGATAACACAAAATCTCGTTTAAATTCAAAACAAGGCTGTTCCATCTCTGGAAATGATAAACAATAAATAAAATCCTCTGGAAATTATTTCTTCCTCTGGAAAGTCTCTCTCTCTCTCTCTCTCTCTCTCTCTCTCTCTCTCTCTCTCTCTCTCTCTCTCTCTCTTCCTAACAGTGATAAAAATGCAATGTGACCTTTTCCTCCCTGATGTTCCAAGTCCATTTGTCATTTGCTCAGTGGGGACTCAATATAAAGTATGTGTAAAGCTGGAAATTTCTCCACCTCATACCCGCTTTATTCCCTCACCAAAGGAAATGTGGATCATATCATTTGCAAGCACAGCATATGGTTTTGGAGTTTCACACAGATACTGCTGAACTGCAGGTTCACAGGTCTAGTCCCAGAGAGCTCTTCGATTCCAACCTTGTTGTCATCTAAAGTGGCAATCATTTGACAGGTTTACTACTTGTCACTGGAACCATAACAACATACGGTTGGTTCTTGTGACATATGTATCCCTCTGCTGGCTTGTTTTTGACACCCAGTGCCCCCAGAGAACTGAACTAATGAATAGCTTAATTAGCTGCAGATTGTACATTTGTCAAAAATAGAATATGGAAATACAGCCAATAAATCATTCATTCAGAGGTTTATATGTCCAGTGATACTTAATATATGGACATTTTGTCCGGTTTACTGATCCGTAAGCTTCCTTCCTTCCTTCCTTCCTTCCTTCCTTCCTTCCTTCCTTCCTTCCTTCCTTCCTTCCTTCCTTCCTTCCTTCCTTCCTTTCTTCTTTCCTTCCTAAAAAGGGCTGTTCTAATTTATTTTGCAAATGTCTTTAAGAAAACACACTGAAAATGCTTTTTCCTTATTCTAAAACACAACTGTTTATATAGGTTGATAAATTATCCATATATTTGAATCCTATGCATAATCCAAGCAATAGTGTTTTCTATTTTATGAGCTTGATTGTTTTGAAAACTGATTAATATTTCAAATACAATTTGTGTGCAAGACAAGAGATTCAGAATTAATTTTTGGCTGTTTTCACATCCGTTGGATCATTTGCTTTTAATGCACTTCAGTCATCATTTCCTACTGGATTTTCCTATGAGAGGCTGTTTCCAAACACTCTAGTGGCCCAAGATCACCTTCATGGTTAGGTGTCTCCTAGTCTGATACTCCAGCCGCTAATCCACATTGGCTCTCAATTCTCACCGATTCTGCACACGTTGGATAATGCACTTTCAATTCACTTTATCAATTGTTTGAGGTGGATTTTTTGTTCCGCACAAAAAAAAAATCCGTTCCAAATTATCTATAAAGAGGATTGGAAGTGCATTATCCAATATGTGCAGAATCAAGTCTAGGCATCTCTTCCTTCTTTCTCACCTCCAAACAAGCAACTGATGATGCCTGTAGCTGAAGAACAGAAGTATGCTGGATCAGGGTGAACCCATCTTACGTTTTTCCATATACAGACTGATAATAGATCAAAAGGATGTGAAAAATTATTGGCCTTTGCTTTCTGCTCTTTCCTTGGACTTGGCCATTCTGCCTCACTCAGAGAGCTTTACCCCAAGCCTTGTAGCAGTTACGAGAACTTTACTTTTTCTTTGAAGAGTTGGCCATTATAGGCAATTCTAATGTTATGACATGATCCCCTTTCCCACAGAAAGACAGTGAAACATGTTACCAGCTATTCACATATAGGGCTAGTCCTGTATGGAGCAAATTCTAGGGTACTCAATTACACACAGGAATCCATGACAGATATATCGAAGTTTCTCAGCAGCTACATCAATGCGATGAAGGCATTCCATGATGGTACAAACTCGCCTGTAAGCCTTTGATACATCTGCTGCCAGGCAAACCACTTATTTCAATGGTACATATACAATTTGCACTGGACAATGAAATAGATAGCTAATAGATTCAAGGCAGACAAAAGGAAGTACTTCTTTAGACGTACACATAGCCAGGAGTATGAGATGGCTTTGAAAGCAGATTAGAATTAATGAGTACAGGTTTATCAGGGACTACAAGCTTGATGACTAAAGGAAACATCCACCTCCAGAGGCAATACAACTCTGAATACCAGTGCTAGAAGGCAACAGTACCAGTGTTAAAGAGGGGTGAGGCCTTGGCATCTATGCCCTGTTTTGTCATCCTCTAGGTCACCTGGTTGACCAATGTGTGAAGCACAGACTAGATGGGCCACTTCTCTGATTCTGCAGGGCAACTCTTAGTTTGCTATACCAAAGAGTCACCATTTGCCCTGGAATAGTTCCTGTTGATTTCAGTCAGAAATTGGGTTTGATGACAATGGCCTGTGATACTGATGTATGGCAGAGACATGGATGGTAATTCTGTATAGATAATTTAGTTTTCAAGGGCTGCACCCTTCTTGCCCTTATGTTCTACGTTGTACATTAAACTCCTTGTTCCTGAGAGCTTGATATTCTCTCAGGTTGATGTATGATGCCAGAATCATCTGTTAAATGCCAGTGGTTTTGTTTTCTACCTGAGAGGCTAGGTTAATTAAAGAAGGAGATCCTTTCTGAATCTGTGTTTTTCAACATTATCCAAATGTTCCTGTCTCGTTTAGAGTTCAAAAAGGGAAGAAGATAGATCCCGTCCTGGTTGATGCAGGTTATAAATCAACCTCTTGTAATGTGAATGTTTTATAGCAGGCATTTGCAAACTAAAAAGCCTGACATTTATGCAGTAATACATGCATAATCTTTCTCTCCTATATGTCACATCCTTGAGATAAAAGTAATTTTAAAATACAAGGTCAGAGAAATATCTGCCATTGTTTTTAAGAGAAAGAGAGAGACCAAGTTTTAAAAAAGAGAGAGAGATCAATTTGACATTTTATCTAATTTGAGTCACATTTATTATCTGATGGGTGTGTTTAAAAGAGAGAAACTTTTTGACCATATTGCAAATATAAAATCAAAGTTGGTGAATTGTTTCTGCAATTTAGTGTTCATTACTTATTCATTGGCCAACTGAACAATTGCACCTATTCTTGGGGGACACTGAACATCTCCTTGCTCTGATAAATGCTATGGACAGAACACCCAAAGTCTCAGCAGGAGAGACACTGAACAAATTGTCAGCATGATTTACATACAAGTTGTCAACAGCATCTGGGCTGCCATGTAAAAGAATGATGGGCAACAGATGTTCTAGGAAATATTGCCATCTGCCCTCTGAATATACGTCCCCTGTGAAATAGTATGTTTGAACAGCTACAGCAGAGATAACTCTTCTGCAAAGACCCTAGGCTACTCGCCACATTACTTTATGCCACAGGGTCTCAGTAGGGATGCTAGAAGTTAGTACCAAACATGATCTGCAGGGGAGCACACTGTTTCCGATAGTAATGATTAGACATGAACGGAGACCTGACCCCACTTTAGCCTCTTGTGAATGTGACCGGTAAGCTGTGATTGGCTGAGCTTATTTTTGGGAAGTACACAATTTCTTTATTTTTATATCCAGTCAGGTTCCTTTTTCAAGAAAAAAAAACTGATTTCATTAGATTTGTTATTAAAGCTATTTCTTCTAGTTATTCAGTTCAGTTTTCATTTCCATTGGCTCCAACTGGAAACAAGACTGTGGCTGTATTGTCGAAGGCTTTCATGGCCGGAGAACGATGGTTGTTGTGGGTTTTCCGGGCTGTATTGCCGTGGTCTTGGCATTGTAGTTCCTGATGTTTCGCCAGCAGCTGTGGCTGTTTCCACGTGTCTTAACTAGCACCAGGAAGACGCCCTCATTCTGTGAGTTTTGCACTAGGTAAAGACGTGTAGAAACGGCATGAGACAAAAGCAAGGTTTGGGTCCAATAACACCTTAAAGACCAACTAGATTTTGAGGATATAAGTTTTTGAGAGCTGATCTACTGATCTAGCAACTGAACCCAGACACCTTCCAAGTCTAGATTTCCACCCCCCCCCCTCAAATGGACTCTTGTATTTGAACCCTGTAATGAGGGTTATCCATCAATGTACTGGCCAGACCCAGACTAGCTTTTATATATAAAAGCGACATCTGTCACCTCATTGATACAAAAGATCCTTCAAGCACATCATCTGGACTGCCTGCCAAACACATTGCCATTAAAACAAAGCTATATGTTAGCCTCAATAATATACTAGGTCAACTCACAGTTAAAAATTTTGGTGTAGTTAGAAACATGAAGGTGAAGTTTGCTAGTATGAAATTTGATGGCGCTAGTAAAACATCAAAGGCTACACAACATGTAGAAGAAAGGTAGTTGTCAGTGATTGGTGTTGACTGATAAACAGACAGATCTTTATTTTAAAACATACAATTCAAAGATGCTACAGATGCTCGGAAAGTCACAAGAAGGTTTGATCTAATATGCCAGACTCATCTTCAAAGATGATTTCCTTTCCTCCTGGCAACTGAATCAGGCTGTTCCATCTGCCTCAACAGAATGTACGAATCGGGCTAATTACCCCTTTTTCACCTCCTAGAGGGACAGTTCCTTTTTTTGTTTCTTACACATTCCAAAACTCAAATCAAATGGGGGGGGGGGAGGAATTCTTTATTAAGGAAATATAAAAACACAGTTATGTACTTCTCGGTCTGTTTGGCCAGGGAAAGAACCCGCCATGGAATGGAAGCAAAGAATAAAAAGGAACTGGTCAGAAATGCACTAATTGTAAATCAAAAATGTTCGCAAAAAGACTGCTCGTTTGAGTCACCCAAGTGTTTTATCCCTGCATATTACATCAGTAGCAGGCAAAGGGGTAAGATTACATTCAATAAAATATAACACAAGGGAAAAAATAATAACTGTGTATTCAAATGATTGTTCCCCTTAAATTGGAAGTGGTATTTAAGCGATAACTAATCACTGGAAACCAGAATGCTCCTGACATATTCTCTGGTTTCAATATGTCAGTGGGATCCTCGTGAACAGATAATGCTTGATGGCTTCTGACCAAATGAAATGGTGACAGTAAATGTTGAAAGCACAGAAACGTCTGAGGATTTATTGAAACCCAAACTGCAAAACTAAAAGCAACACCCTACCCGCCTAAATATCAAACTGCCTCTTTGAAGTGTTTGCATGTCCATGTGGGAGTAGACCAGGTGGTGAGGGGAAACGATATTGCCAAACCAAAATACAGTTAATTAATTTACCAGATAGATAGATAACCAAAAATGTGGTCATTTGTTTTCCAATCAGTATGTGGGATTCATTAGCACCCTTCTCTTTCTGCAATCTTTTGTATCAACAGTACACAAGATTCTGTGCTATATGGAGCCTTTCCCCATCTCATTTTTATGGACGTTGGCCGCAAAGTCCGTAACTGCTCTCTTCCCCTCTCTTTCTCCACACACTCACACTTCTGACTCTAGAAATCCGGTTATTTTTTCCTTGTTTCATGCACTCCTGGACCCTGGTTCTTACGGCTTTTGTCTCTCAAGATCTGTACCACATAGCCTTTCACACCTCTGGATGCTGTTTGAGGCTCCCAAAACTGACCTTAGACTTCTCTAGCATCAGGGAAAAGAAAAGTTTGAGAATGTCAGACAGGTTCTTCACAGTTCTTACACAATGGAAAATAATCCCTAGCTGGGTCAGTCTGTGACCTGCTCCCGAAGTGTTGCCCAAGTTCTTTCCTTTCATATTTTAGCTGCCAGTCTGACAGCATTGTTTTTCACAGGATGGAAACAGTTTGTAATACTCGCTTGAACGGGAAGGTGTATAGCCTGATCTTGTCAGATTTCGAAAGGTAAGCAGGGTTGGCTCCAACCAGTACTTGGATGGAAGACCACCAAGGACAACTGGGGTTATCTGCTGAGGAAGGCAATGGCAGCCAAACAACCTCTGCTCTTTACTTGCCTTTAAAACTCCTTGATGGGATCACCATAAGTTAGTTGTGACTTGACAACACATATAACATATAACACCTGCTTACATTAGGAAGCAAATTTCTCTGTTTCAAAATTTCTTCTCAGATCATAATTCCTCTCTGATCCTGGTGCACGCACTAACATTGCAGTGACCAGAGGCCTTGGGAAATGTAGCTTTTCTATGGCTTTGGAATCCTTAGAATGGCCTGCAGGTGCCTATTAGTCTGTGGCCCTAGAGCCAAAAACTGACATATTGGTATCAAGTAAGGTGGCAAAACTTCTGAAAGGTGTATGTCTATGTGTTACGTTTCAATGTGATAACCTGTTCTGATGGGTAGCTTAAGCTTTTCATGATGTTATCAAGATGGCCGAAGCCATCTTTGCTAATTTAAGCTGATTCGAGAACCATATGATACATTCCAAATTTTAAAAAACTCCCGGAAAGCTAATAAATCCCCTACAAATAACATCAATAATGCCTATATCCATTATATTTTTGTGATATATGCCATAAGTCAAATAAAAGTCAATTTACCCAATATTTTTGTAAGGTTTACAGCATATGATGTTTTACCCGATACAAATACTTACCTAAAGTATATTAGATAACTGTAGCTTATTCTTTTGCCTTTGCAATGAACTATAGCATGAAATTCATTTTGATGTGCCACGATTAGGTACACGAGATCAAATTCACATTGTTATTTTTATGAATGCGTTATATCAGATGTTGGTGTCAGATAAGGTCGCAGAGCTTCTCGATGTTTTTTTTTTCCTGAAAGATGTACGACTCTGTATTATGTTTTGATATGATAACCTGTTCTGATAGGTAGCTTAAACTTTTTATGATGTCATCAAAAAGGCTGGAGCCAATATTTCTTGTCTTTTATAATTTGATAATATCATAAAAAGCGTAAACTACCCACAACACGTTATCTCATCAAAACGTAATACAGAGACATACATGTTTCAGAAAAACATAAAGAAGTTCTGCCACCTTCCTGATGCCAACATCTGGTCTGGTCCACACCTCTGTGTAGAAGGTGGTGGGGTTCAGACTCGGTCGGTTTCTCACTTATGTTGCTAGGAGTGCAACAATATTTGAATTTTGCAACCAGGCTCTAATAAACAAAACTATCTTCTTATGAGGAGGGAACAGCTCACTTAGTCAAGTTCAGTTCTAAGCTGAGTTGAGCTTGCACATTGGTACTAATGTTCTTACCTTTAAAGCCCTGAATGGGTTGGGACCAGCATATCTTCGGGACCGCCTCTCCCTGTACATTCCCCAGAGACTGCTTCGATCAGTGGATAAACGTTTACTGGTGGTCCCCAGCCCTAAGGAAGCCCGCCTCGCTTCAACCAGGGCCAGGGCCTTTTCAGTCCTGGCCCCAGCCTGGTGGAACGCTCTGTCAATGGAGACCCGGGCCCAGCGGGACATATGATCATTCTGCCGGGCCTGTAAGACAGAGCTGTTCCGCCAGGCATTCGGTGGTTGAAGGGGGTGGTGCCATGTCGGCCTCCCACCATTGGGGTGAGGTGGGGGTTCTCCCCACCATTGCACTTGGTTAATTTATTTCATTATTGTTTTGTATATTGATTTTAGTATTGTTGTTTTCTTGTTTTTATTGATTTTAAACTGTTCACCGCCAGAGCCCCTGGGGATGGGCAGTATATAAATTGAAATATAAATAAATAAAATAAAATAATAAGACCAATGTCTTTTGAGTCTCTCGACAGGAGCATGGTTTTAAAAAACAGAGCCAAAGATTTTGTCAGTTTCACCTCTATACACTAGGGTATTTCTAAAAGACAGAGCCTGCAGTGATTGCTCCTCAGAGGCGAAGATGAAATCAACAAACCCTCTTTCTTTCTCTCCCCCCCTCTTTCTCTCTTCCCCACCCTTTCTCTTTTTCACTTTCTCCACCAACACCTTCCAAAGGTGGAGCTTTGACACAGTGTGTCGCAGGGTGATAGAAATCCCAATTTGCAACTTCACATTGGCCAGACCTTTAGAGCAGCTCAAAAGAAAGGGAGAAAGAGAGAAAGCAAGAGAGAGGGAGAGAAAGAGGGAGCCTTTCTCAGTGCAAAAGAGGGAGGGAGAGGAGAGGAGGGGTAGAAGGAGGAGGGGGGACAAAAGCACTCGCCTAGATCCATTACACTGGGGAAGTGAAGAGGGGCGCGTTTCCAGCCAAGGGCTTACCTCAGCCTCAAAGCCAGCAAAGCACTCTCTCTTGCTCTCACTCTCTGCATTTATTGGACAGAGCCAGCAGAGATGGCTCCTCAGTGGGTTTGTTAATTTTATCTCTGCCTCCAAGGAGCGATCACTGCAGGCTCTGTATTTTAAAACTACCCTCCTGTAGAGAGCCTTTGTCTCTGTCTTTTTAAACTACGCTTCCCATCTAACATTGTGTCTCCCTACACTTGAGCGCCCTCGTGCAAGAGGTCTCGTGTAGAGAGACTCTTTGGACAGAGACAATGTGAGGACTGGGAGGCATGTGGGAATTTCATGGAGATCAGACTGAACTCTGAACCTGTTGACTGTTTCTCCCAAGAGAAACCTTGCCTTATTCTTACCATCTTCATAATTTTAGAGGTGCCAAATTAAAGCAAATATGTTTAATTATGGCTTATTGAAAACTGATACTTACTGACTTATTTAAAACTGATACTTAAAATGATAAACAATAATTTAAAAAAAACCTTTACATTTGTTGCTTTCCCCTTGAATATCAAAAGCAGCTAACTGGAAGTTTAAGCCTGTGCAGCAATAAAATCTAACAGCACTTGTAAAATGTGGCTTTCGATTGTCAGGGGAAAGCCTGACGTGGCAGTGTGGTGTAAGCCACATGGACATTGGATTCAATGATGGGTCTGAATGAGTAATTCACCTGCCAATTGCATGCTGGTTTTTGAATTCTTTATGGATGAAATCCATCATCTGAGCTCCTCCTGCTCCTTCCGAACATTCACTTCAAAATGAACTGAGGTCCAACTATCCCCAGGGTAGGGAAAGGAAAGCTCCATGTTAACAGTCGGCCAAGTCCCAATAAAATTCAACGTTAGTCTGCTGTGTGTTTGTTTTTGGTTGGTTATTCCTTTTCAGAATATTGATTGGCCAGTGTAACTCCATACTTCTGGTCATTGGTTGGTTTCCCTGGAGGACTCACTTTAAAAGTGTAGGAGAGCAGTATGGTTGGATAGAATGCCAAGTCTGCTTTTCTCAAATGTGGCAAATATTGTTACCACAGAATCGCTTTCTTCAGATTCCCCCCCCCCCCCTTTAGATTGGCAACTAGAAGGGACAGTCAGCTATTTGGCTCCAGAGGATCCAATTGTTCCTTCTACTCCATATTGGGTTTGATGTAATGTAGCCACAGTGTGAGGAAAATACCTCATCAGTTGGCTATGTTCTGAGAGGCACGCAAAAGAAATCCCCATATTCATCACCTTGACTCAAACTACAGTGTTTTGAATAGTTTCTTTTGTACAGTAGTACAGAGAAAGACCAACTGAACTTATTGGGTTGCTTGTTCAACTTTGAATAGAAGCATGTTATCTTTGCCTCTCTTCACATCCTTTACTGCCTTTGTTTCTCTCTCTTGTGACTTGGGAAGTCATTATTGTTCCCTGCTGTTCTCTCATGTATTCATACCAAGTGCCCCATTATATTCAATAATAATACTGCTTTAGCTCTTGGCTGACTGTTTCTTTTTTAGGTATGTGTGGATAGAGCATGTAGGATCTGGGTATGTGCTAGTGATCTTGCTTTTTTGCAGGGCTCCTGATGGTCTAATTTCATGAAAAAGCATTAGAGGTGCGATGAAATTAGGAGCAAACACGTTTGGCAGGAAAACATAATTTTTGACAACTGTAATTATTTGTGAGCCTAGGCTCAGAGCTCCTTGCTTCACTTGTTGTCCATATCAAGCAGCTACAAAACATATTTGCACAAAACACATGCAAAATTGATAATACAGAATTAGATTTAAACTAACATTAAGCAGAATGGCTGCCATTCTAAAAAAAAAAAGTGTTTATTTGACTGACTAACTGGTATGTTCACTTGACATTTTTGAGCTGAAGCTTTCTACTTGGACGTCTTAGAGTCTTTGGTGTCTGCCATGAGCCTAGCTATTCCTGTGACCATTTCTTGATGCATGTCAATAACTGTATATTTATTTATTTAGAATCTTTCTACACTACTTCTTCAATGTTCTACATAAGGTAGCCTACAATTAAAAGCCATAATGTATATGTATACACATAGAAACACAAAGCCATTAAAAAGCCAGCCATAAACACTATAAAATGGAAGTGGACTGTTAAAAAGCTGGTAAGATAAAACACCTGATTGAAAGTCTGAATGAAAAAGATTTGTTTTAGCCAGGCACTTAAAAGAAAGCAAGGAAGGTGACTGGCAATCTTCAAAGGGAAGGGTGTTCCAAAGGAAAGGTCCCACTACAGAAAATGCCCTGTCTCTATTTCCACTAGGGGCATGCACTGGGGGAAAAAAAACCCCGTTTCTGTTTTGAACCCAGGGGTTCTAAACAAACTATGTACTATGGCTGTTGTGGGTTTTCCTGACGTCTCGCCAGCAGCTGTGGCTGGCATCTTCAGAGGTGTAGCACCAAAAGACAGAGATCTCTCTGAGAGATCTCTGTCTTTTGGTGCTACACCTCTGAAGATGCCAGCCACAGCTGCTGGCGAAACGTCAGGAACTACAATGCCAAGACCACGGCAATACAGCCCGGAAAACCCACGACAGCCATCGTTCTCCGGCCGTGAAAGCCTTCGACAAAACTATGTACTATTATTGTTTTTTTCTGTCTAGGGTATTGCCAGCTTGGAGCTAATCTGTTTGGAGGTTTTTTATCATGAGATTTAGCATTGCTCTTTGCAATGGGGGCTTCCAGATTTGAGGGAGGGCAGCTGTTTGATGCATTTTACTGCTTCAAAATTGCACAAATACAGTCCTCCCTCTAAAACATCAATCCATTGAGATTTTTCTTTAGTTACACTACACATACACACGCGTACAGAACAGCAGACTTTGAAGAAAACACGTGTCAGTCAGTGCACATGGGAAACTGGCTTGCAAAGGGGCAGGAGGGCGGTGGCGGCATTAAAAACAATCCTGCCTTATGTTCACTTTTTTCTTTTTCTATAGTGTCAATAAATTATTACCTTTGCATCCTGCTGTTGCCTGTTGGTGCCATGTTTCCTTATGCTTACTCCCTTGGGTCTTTAGAATTGCAGGCTATGAATGACGTCTTCCAGGGCTTTGATCATGTTTCATTAATGGTATAGACCACCCTCACCCCAGCACTTTTCATCACAGTGACAGTCTAAATGCTCTGATGGGGGTGGGAGAGACAAACCAGTGTCACAAAACCAACCCAAATGCAAGCCTCTAAACAGGTCTGCTCATATGTAAGCCTCGTGTTATTCAATAGTGCTTATTCCCAGGTAAGTATCTTTAGAAATGTTGCTTAGGATGGTTCTTCATGGTCCTTCACGGACTGGAACCAGCATACTTCTGGGACAGCCTCTCTTGATATGTCCCTCAGAGAGTTCTGCATTCTAAGGACAAGCAGTTACTGGTGATCCCCAGTCCGAGGAACATTTGCCTGGCACCAACCAGGGCCAGACCTTTCTCAGCCCTGGCGCTGGCCTGATGGAATACTCTTCTAGTTGAGATATGGGCCCTTTTGCAATTCCACAGGGCCTGTAAAATGGAGCTATTCTGCCAGGATTCATCCCTCCTGACTGCTCATGCCTTGCCATTCCCACTCTAGATATGAACTTAACTTTCCAGATGCATTTTATGGATTTACTCAGCCTTTAATTAAAATGGAGAGCAGATGCCTCTTTGTATCTAAATAGTAAAGAGTCCAGTATCACTTTTAAGACTATTTTACTATTTTGCTACTACAGACTAACACAGCTAACTCCTCTGGCAATTTGTATCTGTTCCTGTAAATACTGACATGGTTTATGGTTTTGATGTAAATTATATTTGTATATTTTTTAATATTGTAATGACCCGCCCTGAGCCTGCTTGTGAGGAGGGCGGGATATAAATCTAATAAATGAAATGAAATTGGCACATTCCCCCTTCCATGCATTTCCAAAGCTGATAGGCAGGGAGGGGTCTCCCCTTGTGAGGACCAGATTGGCAAGGAGACAATGCCATTACCAGGAAGTTATGGGGGAGGGCTGCACTCATACATATTGTGCATATTTGCCTTTCCCACCAACAGAGTAAGGGTTCTTTCTCTTTGGGATCCAATTGGTGAATGGTGTTAAGGAAAACAAGTTGATGCTCTGTGGGCCCAGTGCCACCTGCTGCTGCTGCAAAGTATGAACCGACATGAAACACAAAATTCTTGGTGGGAGGTTGACATTACAATTTGGTTTCATGGATTTGATTCACTATTACGGAAGCTGCTTTAGCAAGACCAAAAAGCAATTTCAGGTGTATTTCTGGCTTGTTTGTTTCATTTTGCACACCCCTAGTTGCTACCTGCCTCCCCTCTGAAAGCACTGGCACAGAGAACTGGCTTGAGAAGTAGATCTAAACAGGTGGGTCAGACAGTATGGAAGGAGATGGTCCTTTAGGAACCTATGGCCCCAAACCATTTAGAGCCTTAAAGATAAGAATTGTGCATGGAAACTGATGAGTAACCAGTGCCTATTTTTCAGCACAGAGGTGATACGATGTCTGTACATTATTGAAATGTGAGCAGCACACCTCATTTTCAAGTGAGCAATCCAATAATCTTTCTTGATAAATAAGCAATGGAGATGCCAATGAAATGGTAGGAAATGAGGCAATAAATATAAAGTATAGTGAAGTCATTCCCAAGTGTCAGTCTACCTTCCCTTCTCATCCACCTTTGTCCCATTTCTCTTTCCCTGTCACTTGCTTCTAAATATCTAGCATCTGCCACCTCTTATCTACTTCTTCAACTCCTATAACTGATGCTCAGTAGGAATTCTACACATTACCTGTTCTGAATGTGGCTCTTCTGTGTAAGCATGACCATCATTGTCTCTTTCCTTAGTGTAAATTCTGTTCATTGCTAGACATGGAGATATATCTAAGAGGAAAGTGAGGGTTCATGGGCATCTTAAGGAAGAAAAAAATACACCAGGGATGACTGCAGCCATTTCTGGGCCTGTTCCCTGGTCATAAGGAGAATCGACATAAGAAAGTCTGAGATGTACAAAACTTTCACCGTATGTCTGATTCAAAGTCCTTGTATTGTCAAAAGGCCTTTGTAATGTATAAATCGGCCCATCGATGAAATATGTAAATTCTTTATAGATGGTACATTATTTTTCACTCCTCTCAGCCTTTCATTGCTATCTTTGCCTCTTCATTCCAGCAAAATGGTTCAGGGGGAGAAGATAGTCAAAAAGACAAAATGAACCAGCTGACATGTAAAACCTGATTATACACACACCATCTTCCAGCACAGCCAGCCTCTTAAAGGGTTCTTAATCATCTAACTAACTTCTACAAATTCATTAATCAATTTAAACAACTTGAGACAGCGCTAATGCCAGCAATGACAGATGGAAAATCAAAATGGCCACCTATGAATTGAACTGAGTTCTATTTTTAATCTGAAATCAATCAGCTGGTAATTGAGTTAATTGCACTGACGGATGTGTCTCACTTTATTGCCGGATCCCCTTATTTACTTGATTTTCTCGTTCATCCCTTAGACACATTCTCAGTTAAATTAACACAGATGAAGGTATATAAGAAACCAAATAGCTTAGTGGAGTTACGAACATATTTTAATGACATTTTCGAGTCTTGTTATTCCATCGCTTTCAATGACCTAATCCAGGCAACAAAGTCAGAAATAAACTAAAAGTCAAAAACCCAAGGGCTATAAATATACAAGCTAGATCCACAACAAGCTTTCAAAATGTAAAGTACACATACAGTGAAAGTTTAGATCCAAGTTCTCCAGCAAACTTGACACTGAAGAAAAGAAGATTCATTTACATTTCAATCTGTGCTACCAGAGAAAAAACAAGATTTTTCTTTAAAAAAAAATGCATATCCTTCAAGAATGGTTTTACTGCTCATGACAATATTTACCAATTGGATAAACAGACATTCATGAGAGGGGGGAAAAAACCCTCAGTGAAATAAATGGCAAAACAAATCAAAATTTGCTGACCTAAACCAGATCTTTAAAAATGTTTTTCAATGAAGTCTTATTGAAACAATGTTTCTAGGCTAATAAAAATATCATGTTGGGAACTAAGTGAAAAAAAGAAAAGAAGGCCTGTACCTCAGAGAATTCAGAATGTGTAATTTATAAATATGTTCTATTCTAGGAATATAAATAGTGGACTATGTCCTATCTCTCCACCCATCAAAGTCTGAAACATTCGTCTACCCTAAGGAGTCTTCTTTCAACTTGTGGCTCTTCATCTAGAGGAAAAAAACACTTCAGTTAGACAACATCTCTTGGAGGAAGTCTTCAAATTTTGTTGAATAAAGTGGTAGTTTACAGGTATTTCTGTGCTGGATAAGACCAGGAGCCTTCCCTTTTCGGCAGTAGACAGCTAAATACCTTGGGAAACTAAGATGTGAGACACAAAACTGGCTAGCCATTCTTGACTTATTTCAAACATCTAATCCAGGGTTCCTAAGATTTTTGAGCCTTTGGGCATCTTTGGAATTCTGACACAGGGTGGTAGACACAACCACAAAATAGCCACCATTGGAGGTGGAGCCACTAACAAAATAACCACCATAGGAGGAGGAGACGCATACATGTAGAGGAAGGCTAAATGCAAGGGACAAAAGGAGTAATTTTTAAATATGAAAGGGGTGTGAGACAAAGAATAAAATTAACACTATAATGGCAGCTGCTGCCAAAACAATATTATTTTAATTTGCACAGCCAAACCAGTCTCCAATGACCAATCAGAAGTCCTGCTGGGCAACAGCCTCACCTAGCCCCACTCCCTTTCTAAAAACACAGTGTGTCCCAAGAAACAAGCTAGAGGGCTCTGTAGTGTCCACCAATACCCTGTTGGGGACCTCTGATCCAGTCAACTGTCCTGCTTTCTTGAACAGGTCAGTGCCATGAGTAGACATGCACTGGAAGTCTGGATAGCCTATAAAAATCTGTTGAGTGACAGGCAGCTGGTACATAAGCCTTAACATATCCATATATAAGTAGTCTTAGCTTGAACTTCAAAGACCTTCTGGATCAGGGATTGATTGAAAATTGCACATGGAAATAAATCCAATAATATGTTCATCTCTGGGAGGGATTCAGTTCTATCAGTATTACCCAACTTGTAATGCATCCAACTCTTTGAAGCTGATCCATGTGATCTTACATATATAAAAAAAACCTACTTTGTGGTTCATAGAAGTGTACCAGAAGCATTGGGTTGGTTGCTTCTCCTGTAAGAAACTACGATGACCAAATTCCCAGGTAAATTTTCTACTGAAGGGCAAATTTATTTATTTATTTATTTATTTGTGTGTTTGTGTGGTGCCCTCAAGTCATAGCTCACTTATGGCGACCCCTCATGGAGTATCATGGCAAGAGACTATCAGAGGTGGTTTGCCACTGCCTGCCTCTGCAACCCTGGTCTTCTTTGGAGATCTCCCTTCCAATTACTAACCAAGGTTGACCCCGCTTAGATTCTGAGATCTGATGAGAACAGCTTCACCTGGGCTATCCAGGTCAGGGTATTTATTTATTTATTTATTCGATATTTAGCCCGCCCTCTCCACAAGCAGGCTCAGTGTGGGTTACAACATAGTTAATATGATGAAGGTTTCAACCTTGCTCAGTGGAGTGGTAGCATGCAAGCCATTATATCATTCATATGTGAGACCTTGGTTAAACTCAGATTTATTTTTAAAAATTATAGATTCATGCTACTTCAGACAATGAGCACAAGGCAGATAAGACCCTTCGGATCCCATTGATCATAAAAGGACATTGTTAGGCCTACAGATATGAAGGAAGAATAATTCCAAAATATGAGGAAAACACTATTTGCTCCTTTTCTGTGCACTTAAAAAATTGCAGTGGGGAAAATGGACATTCTGAGAAAATTTGTATTAACTCTTTATGAAGTATTTTCTCATTTAGAATGATGGGTGATGTACTTTTAAAAAATGTTTTGAATATTGTTTAGACATTCCACACATTATGGTATCCTGCTCCTCCCAGCCTTTCTGGCATGTTTCCGTCTTCCTTTCTCCCCCAAATAAGCAGATCTTGCATACCAGATATTAAAAAATTAAGGAAATGGTTATTCATAAGTAAAACGAGGTAATAGCGGAGAAACATTGACTAAATAAGCAAAAGCTTTAAAAAGCAAGAAAAAGGATAAAAAGCAAAGAAGAAATAAATGCTAAAATCTTAGTTGTGGTGCTTTGGTGGATGGAGTGGAGAGTATCCTCAAGTCATAGCTGACTTATGGTGACCCCTGGTGGGGTTTTCATGGCAAGAGACTAACAGAGGTAGTTTGCCATTGCCTGCCTCTCTAACTCACATCTTTGCTGACAGTCTCCCATCCAATTTCTAACCAAGGTCAACCCTGCTTAGCTTCTAAGATCTCATGAGATCAGGATCACCTGGGCCATCCAGGTCAGGGTGTTATTGTGGGTAACTACACTCATTTTTTTTTAAATTAAAGGTGTTAAAATACAGTTAGTGACCATTTACTCCTTCAGATTGCTTTGCAATAACCTTGTAAAACAAACTACAGCATTCAGTAATTATAATTCCTGCATACTGCACAGCTCTCAGATCTTCTTGCATGCTTCTTTATCTTCCACAACTTGCAAAAGAAATTGATCTATATTTGAAAATATGCAAATCAAACTAAGAAGCAAACTAACTAGGAATTAGTAAAGAACCCTGTTTCAATGCATGCACACTGTCAGTTCTCTGAAGTCCATGGAGAGAGAAATGAAAGTTCAGAAACTGAGTCTGACTTGAGAAAGATGCTGAAAACAGTAGCATTTTCAAGGATGTATTATTTATTGTTTACATGACTGGATGTGGATTTCACATTGGTAATTCTGTCCACTATTGTATCTCCCGTTGGTGTGGATTGATTATTACCTTCCAGACCTGATTAATGTGAGGGTGTCATCATGACTGGTGAATGGCAGTGGAGTTGGAAGGGACACAGCAGAAGAGGCATTCAGTTGTTTCATTACTTTGCTTTCTAGTGCAGTGATTACACTATTGACTTTGTTGTTAGGGGATCCTTACTTGGATATGCTGGGACAGCATAGACATTCTGGTTACCTAGTAGGGATGTGCAAAATGAAACAAAAGAGCCAGAAATTGCTGTTTCATTTTGTTAAAGCAGCTTCCAGAACAGTGAACCATATTCAGGAAACCAAATTGTAACAACACCTTCCCACAAAAAAAAAAATGTGTGTTTGTGTATTGTAACAACACCCTTTGTGTGCATCTTGGTTTGTTTTCTGGTGCTACCCAGACATTGGTCTGCCACCCCCACCTCCATCAGGGCACTTGGACAATGGATCTCTGGGAGGAAAATGCTGTGGGGGGCTGGACAAACAGTCTATTTTACTATATAATTGAGTAAGCGTAATTCAGACAACTCACTTTATACCCTGGTGCACCACCAGAGGGCATTGCCACAGAGGGAAGCCTCGGCAAGGCACCATGTCCCTCCAGAAAATGTGCCATGATGGGAAGCCCAGGCCGAGAACAGGATGGGAGCAGGTGGCAATCCCCGTCTCCCACCTTCACCCAGCTGGTATTAGGAGTGGAGCAGGTGGCAATGCCCTGTCCCTGCCTTCATCTAGCTGGTATTAGAAGTGGAGCAGGAGGCAATGCCCACACCCCGCCTCAACTCAGTTGGTATTAGGAGCAGAGTAGGTGGCAATGCCTAACCCTGTCTTAACCCAGCTGCTATCAGAAGCGGAGCAGGTAGCAATGCCCACCCCCACCTTAACACAGCAGGTATTAGAAGCGGAGCAGGTGACAATTCCCACCCACCCCGCATTAACCCAGTTGGTATTAGGAGTGGAGTAGGTGGCAATGCCCAACCCCACCTTAACCCAGCTTGTAATAGGAGTGGAGCAGATGGAAATGCCCACTCCCCATCTTAACCCAGCTGCTATTAGGAACAGAGAAGGTGGCAATGCCCACCCCTTGCCTTAACCCAGCTGGTATTGGGATTGGGGCAGGTGGCAATGCCTAACCCCCACCTTAACCCAGCTGGTATCAGCAGCAGAGCAGGTGGCAATGCTCGCCCCTCTTTGAACCAGTTGGGATCAGGAGTGGAGCAATGGGCAATGCCCACCACCCAATTTAACCCAGCTGGTATTAGGAGCAGAGCAGGTGGCAATGCCGACCTCCAACTTAACCCTGCTCATATAAGGAGTGGAGCAGGTGGCAATGCCCACCATCCACCTTAACCTAGCTAGTATTAGGAGAGAGAAAAGATAGTAATGCCCACCCCAATGTTAACACAGCTGGTATTAGAAGCGGAGCAGGTGACAATGCCCCCCCCTCGCATTAAGCAAGTTCATATTAGGAGCGGAGTAGGTGGCAATGCCCTCCCCTGCCTTAATCCAGATGGTATTAGGAGCAGAGCAGGTGGCAATGCCTAAACCCGTCTTAACACAGCTGGTATCAGCAGCGGAGAAGGTGGCAATGCCCACCCCTGCCTTCACCAAGCTGGTATTAGGAGAGGAGTATGTGGCAATGCCCACCCCCACTTTAACCCGGTTGGTATTAGGAGTGGAGTAGGTGGCAATGCCCTATCCTCGTCTTAACTCAGCTGGTATCAGCAGCAGATTAGATGGGAATGCTTGCCCCCTTTGAACCAGTTGGGATCAGGAGTGGAGCAGTTGACAATGCCCACTCTGTGCCTTAAGTCGGCTGGTATTAGGAGTGGAGCAGGTGGCTATGTCCACACTCTGTCTTAACCCAGCTGGTATTAAGAGCTGAGCAGGTGGCAATGGCCACCTCCCTTCATGCAGCTGGGATCAGGAGTAGAGCAGATGCCAAAGCCAGCCCACTGCCTTCACCTGGGTGGGATCAGGCACAGAGCAGGAGGCAATCCCCCTCTTCCATTCACCCAGCCGGGACAAGAAGTCAAGCAGGTGTCAATGCCAGCCCCCTTCAACCTACTGTAATAAGGCACTGAGCAGGCAGCACTGCCCACCCCATCTTCACCCTGTCAGAATCAGGAGCCAAGCAGGCAGCAATCTCTGCCCCCCTTCAACCTGCAGGAACAGAGAAGGTGGCAATGCTCGTACCCCCTTCGCCCAGTTAGGATCAGGAGCAGAGCATGTAGCAAAGCCTACTGCCCGCCTTCACTTGTTGGGATCAGGCCAGGCGCGGAAGGTAGTACTTGCTCCTCCCTTCACCCAGCAAGGAACAGGTGGCAATGCCCACCCCCCTTCACCCAGCTGGGATCAGGCTTGGAGCAGGCAGCAATGCCTGCCTCCCTTCACCTAGCTTTAATCAGGCACAGAGCAGAAGGCAATGTCCGTTTTCCCTTCATCCGGCTGGGATCAGGAGTGGAGCAGGTGGCAATGCCTGCAACCCTTTACCCGGCCTGTATCAGATGTGCAGCAGATAACAAAACTCACCACCCTATCATGTTGCTGAGATCAGGAGTGGAGCAGATGGCAATGCTCACCCCCCCTCCTTCACCAGCTGGGATCAGTGATGAAAGAGGAGGGAATGCCTGCCTGCCTTCTCTCCCCTTTCTAGAGCCCATTGTATTTTTTCCCTCAAAGGGCTTTGTCTCTAGTACATCAATATTCAATCACTGAAAATAAATTTTGCAGGTAAGTAATAGATTTTCAAGTCCATGAATAGGTTATGATTGTTCTTTTCTTTCTTTACAGGTCCTCTGAGAAAAAGACATGATGTCTGACTTCTTCCAAAGGAGGAACTTGTACAGAGTCTTGAAGAAGAGACAGCCAAGATGGAGCCTAATGGGCGTTCATCAGCATTATTAATCCCATTTCGTAATACCAACTTTTTCAAAGGCTCAACATTATCAAGACCATCAGAGCATCATGTTGCCAAGCAATTTCTATAACCAAATGGTGTGTGTTATAGACGGAGAATCCTGTCATATAGACGGTCTTCGGCAGCAATACTGAACATGCTTTTTCTTCCACAAAGCCATCTCTGAGTTGCTTGTTCCCTAAATGAGTGTGTGTGTGTGTGCACTTGCAGGCACATAGACTCTCTGGGCTGGGAGCAAACTGGCAAATAAGTCACACAATTCCTGCAAAATAATCAAACCAGAATTTCACAGTGAAGTATGTGATGGAATGAAGTCTGGAGGTGGGCGATAATGTCTTCACTGAGGAAATAGCTGCAGGCTTTGAAAATTGAGCTCAAGATGCTAGCAGTAAGAACAACCTGAGAGAAGCCAGGTTCTGTCACAAGACAGAGATAGCGGTATAGATTGCAGCTGGGAAAGGAAAGAAAGATAAATCATTCTTTTGTCATACAGTTTATGCTTAATCTAATCACATCCAAACCTTATTCACAGGGAAAAGTGAACCTGGCACAGTCTCATGAGGGTGAGTTCACACATGCTTTTCCATTACTCCAGAACTACCACATCAAGTGGTGACCTGCCACTTGTAAAACAATCATCACAGATCAAGCAGCACCAATCAGGATTTCATATCACTTCATTTTATATTTTACATTTTTAATTCTTTTCACACATTCAGGCAGGGGGTCATGGCTCAATGGTACAGCATCTGTGTTCCTTGAAGAAGGTCCCAGGTTCAATCTCTGGTTGATGAAGTAAGGGGAGATGTGCAAGTCCTCTGCCTCAGACCCTGGAAAGGCACTGCCAGTCTGATCAGACAGTACTGACCTTGATAGACTAATGGTTTGAATCAGTATAACAACAACAACAGCAACAACAACAATAACAACACCTACATTTGATTTATAAACCACCCTTCAGGACAACTTAATGCTCACTCAGAAAAGTTTACAAAGTGTGTTAGTATTATCCTCACAACAATCACCCTGTGAGGGGGGTGGGGCTGAAAGAACTCCAAGAAATTGTGACTGACCCTAGGTCACCCAGCTGGATTCATGTGGAGGAGTGGGGAATCAAACCCGGTTCTCCAGATTAGAGTCCTGCCACTCTTAACCACTACAGCAAACATGAAGGCAGCTTCGTGTGTTCATAATTAGCCCAAGTGATGCTATTCAGTGCTAATAAGCAGCATGATATTGCTTACATGACATGTCATTGCATGACACCAGCTAAGTCTATCAGGGGCCTCCAACCTTTTTGAAACTGTAGGCAACTTTTGAATTTTGGGAGAGGATGGTGAGTACCACTGCAAAATGGCTGCCATGGGAGGCAGAGCCTAGCCCCCCAAAAGACTGCCACAGGAGACGTAGCAAAACACAATGCCTCCTTCCTCATAGATCTTGGAGTCGATTTACTCCACCTTTTATTTAAAAATATTCAAGGCAGATTAAATCAAAAAACACGATGCAGAAAATATCAATCCAATTGTTTGATGAAAAAGCAGGCCAATGGACAGTGCCTTCCAGTCTCTTCCTCCATCTTCTGCAGAGTATCTAGATAAAGATGAGAGGGTGGATAACAGTCTAGTTTGATGGAAAGAGCTCCACTTTCTGTCCTTCACTTTGTACAGCAGGAGACTTTAGTGAGAATGAAGGGGACTGGTGGGTCAGTTGGACAGACAGAGAGGACTTCTTTGTTCTTTCCAAAAGTGCCCCTCTGCTTACAGAGGTGAACAGAAAAGGCACCTTCAGATCTAACATAATGTGATTAATATTATTAATGATTATTTGACTAGCAAGCATGAAGATCTGCTGTAAGATTAATGATTATGTCCCCTCTATCCCATAAGGGCTGTTGTTTGTTCCTTAACTGAGAAATTAGCACAAGCATGTAAAATAATCTGAAATCAATTATGTAAACAAAATACATGTCAGAAGATGATAAAAGATTACTACAAATGCTCTTTATACATCTTTCTTTCAATGCCAATATATAAATGTGGCAAAGTCTATGTGCATTCCTTTATGGAACCCATAAATGCAGACAAACCAGAGAGATATCAGGCTAAAGGTTGACTTGCTCATTAATAGCTGATCTGCATCCTTAAATCAGTGTAAGTTGCTGCTAACAAGATGTCCACCATGGCGACCAATGTTTTGGGCAAATCCACTTGGGCTCAAAACTTAGCCAGCATAACTATTGACTTTGTCCTCATGTAGTACTGACAGGTGCCAAGTCTCATCTCCCCACAACATGCTTTTGAAGCAATTAAGGGCTCAACTGATAGTGCTCATCCACTAAGAGTGTTCCCTCCCAAACTCATCCAGTTGCTTTATCTGAGAGCCAACATGGCATAGGGGTTAGACGGCCGGACTAGAGAGACTTTGGTTTGAATCCCCACTTCTGCCATGGAAGCTCACTGGGGGACTTTGGGCCCTTCAGATACTCTCTCAGTCTAACTTACCTATCAGGAGGGTTGTTATAAGAGAAATAGAGGAGGGGAGAACCATGTTTTAAGTCACCTTCAGTCCCAACTGTGGAGAAAAGTGGGATATAAATAAACAAATGCAAATAAAAATAAATGTATGTTCCAGCCAATGACAAGTCAGGGTAAAAATGGATCCCCCTCATCCTTAGACAGCTCAGGCTGCTTACTAATCAGCCCTACTTATATGTTAGCAACTCACAATATTCCATAGTGCAGTGATTACCATGACTGGTTAGGATCTGGGAGACTCGAGTTCAAATCTCCATTCTGCCAAAGAAGTTTCCTGGGCACCTAACCTACCTCACAAGGTTGTTGTAAGAATAAAATGGAGGAAAATGGTGTAAGCTTTTTTGGGTCCCCGCCGGGGAGAAAGGCAGGATATACATTAAGTGAATTCCTGCCAACATTCAGCATGGGTTTATTCCATGAATAACCAGTTAATACCACTCAACCAAAACAATGAGAAACAGGTTAAAAAAGGCACCTTTCTAAGCCACTTTGGAGAAGGCCCACAAAATTCGTGCTTGGCCCCTCAATAGGTGACCAGCTAATCCTGCATTAAACGTAGGGAATCTGGGTAAGGCAGCTCACAGCCAAAACCTGCTGCAAGAAGTGAGAACAGGGCTGTTTCTACACGTCTTTCCCCCTCATGGAAAATCACACAAAACTTACAAAATGACAGCATCTTCATGGCACAATTTCCCATCAAAACTCCATTTCCTAGCACGATGACATCATAAACCGTGCCATGAAATGGAATCATGATGGGAAATCGCTCCATGAAGACACCATCGTGCCGTACATTTTGCACAATTTTCCGTGAGGGAAAGGCATATGGAAACGGCCTAGATATATTGTTGAAGGCTTTCACAGCTGGAGAACGATGGTTGTTGTGGATTTTCTGGGCTGTATCACTGTGGTCTTGGCACTGTAGTTCCTGATGTTTCGCCAGCAGCTGTGACTGGCATCTTCAGAGGTGTAGCACCGAAAGACAGAGATCTCTCAGTGTCAAACTGTGAAGTAGATATAAATTACCTGCTAACATCTTCTCCATAGTTTGACACTGAGAGATCTATGTCTTTCGGTGCTACACCGCTGAAGATGCCAGTCACAACTGCTGGCGAAACGTCAGGAACTGCAATGCCAAGACCACGGCGATATAGCCCAAAACATCCACAACAACCATCGAAACGGCCTAAGTTTAAACGTTCTCTTTAGCTCCTTTTCTACTGGACAAGGCAAACAGATAGCTTGCCAGGGGCCAATTGGGTTCTCAGGCCTCCTTAGGAATTCTAGCCCTTATGGAATTTGGGACTAAATTAAAGGAAAGAGCCATGCTACAGACAAGGCATGGAAGATCAAAAAAGGGCATCCTATATACTTACTGACAGCCACAGTGCCATCATGGCATTGTTTCCAACATCTACCTAGAAGTTCATTTTTGCATGCGATAGAATGAGCAATGCTTTCCTGATTTTAATAGAGCTTTTTTTAAAAAAAGGTAATGATTAATAGCTGGTATAAGATTTGCTAAATCAGGAACTTGCTGTGTACAAAATTCATATTTATTATCTTTTTTTAACACTGTATAATAGGAATACTGCTGAGGATGTTATCTGGATTAATTGCTGAAATATGAATTGGAGAAAAACAGGCTAAATAAGAGGCATTTCAGATACAGGCACAAACACATGTGCTCGCACGCGCACACACATCGCTAGCAGTGCAAAATGTGCACCCGGGTGAAAGAGAGGAAGCGGGAACCATGTGGTTAAAGATCTTAATCACAGAATGCTCTTTGAAGCTGTCGGAGATATTATTTCTGACTACATTACTATTTTCTTCTGTACTCTTTGGCCACGGTCCAAGACAGTGTTAAGCTCATTTAAGCCCGACTATTTCAATGGTCTTAAGCACACTTAAGCATATAAGAAAAACTCAGCAAGATCAGACCAAAGGTCCATCTAGTGTAGCACTGTGTCTCCCATAGCAGCCCAACCGATGCCTCAGGGAAACTCAGAAGCAGGGGTAGAAGGCAACAGATCTCATCCACTGTGGCTTTGCAGCATGTAGTATCCAGTAGCATATTTCTTTCCAAACACAGATATTTTCTTTAGCCATCATGCTTAACACCCATCTAGCAAAGTGCCTAACCTCCTTGAAAAACAATTTAAACCAGCAGAAGTCATCACATCTTACAGCAGTCAATTCTAGAAATGTGTACAGAAGTTTTATTCAGGTTCAAGTTCAGCTTATTTTGTTCAGCAAATATTTAGCTTGGATTCTTGAATATTGTTATGGTTTATGTTTCAGAATGATGATTGTTCAGTGGTGATGTTTACACTTAGGCAAAACAGATTCCCACTTATAATATTTTTGTTTCCCATCCTAATGAGATGAAGTGTTAGGGACTACCTCAGGAAAGTAGTGTAGTTGCTTTCTATTCTCGAATGGGCTGAAAGGACAAAAATGCCTCCCCTTACCTGTGTTCTTTGCAGTTGTGTGTGTATATACATAAAAGGAAAAGCTAAACTCAAGCATAATTGGCTTTCTTACAGCTCTGAGATGAGATCCTCAGTTGGGGTGTCTCGCTCATACATTGTGTCCAGTCAGAGGGAAACTACGCTAGATGTCCAGGCATGTGTCAGATCCCACAAGGTTCCCTGGGTAGCGTAGTCTTACAAAGAACAGCAGCTCAATGTGATTCTATAATAATAATATAATAATAACTTTCAATTTATATATCGCCCTTCAGGATGACTTAACATCCACTCAGAACGGTTTACAAAGTATGTTATTATTATCCCCGCAACAAAACACTCTGGGAGGTGGGTGGTGCTGAGAGAGCTAGGAGCTGTGACTGACCTAAGGTCACCCAGCTGGCTTCAAGTGGAAGAGTGGGGAATCAAACCCGATTCTCCAGATTAGAGTCCCACACTCTTAACCGCTACACCAATATTGGCACCATTTTCTCTGCATGATCCTTGCATGACTGCCATTCCTCCTGTGCTACCACAGGGCTTATCTAAGGTTTTAAAAATGTTAATTGCTATATATTATACAGCAATAGTAACATAGCAATTGCTGATTTTTTAAAAGCTTGAAAATGTTCTCTGGTGTGTGGAGGGTGGGGGCTGTCAAGACTTGGGGCCAGCAAAGTGTAGGAAAACCGCATGTTGAAGCTCCATGACTCCTCAAATGCCTCTGCGTTAATAGTTTCAGGTAGGTAGCCAAGTTGCTGTGCAGTAGAACTACAAGATTTGAGTCCGGTGTCACCTTAGAGACCAACAAGATTTTTAGGATATGAGTTTTCAAGAGTCAAAGCTCGTTATATATGAAAAGGGGAACTTTGACACTCGAAAGCTTTTATCCTTAAAATCTTGTTGGTCTCTAAGGTGCTGCTGGACTCAAATCCTACAGTTCTGCATTCACAGTGGCAAGGAGAGCTCTCTGGAAAATCTTTGCTATGTGGAAGCAACCCATAGAGAAATCATTTGGTTCTCAACTGGGTTACATGTGTATGGATCTCCTTTACTGTTGGAATGGCAGTAACTTTACCTTCTGATCTGCAAAATAGGAAGACATATAATTAAGGGTGTCAGGGAGGAGAGAATGAAGAAGATGAGGACAGCCCCCCCATGAATCTTTGACCACAGTCCAAGTAGCACAGCAACCTTTCCTACCTTACAGAGTAAACAAATTAAGTCTTTGCCAAGTAGCAAATGGGCAACACTACTAGGGGAAGAGTGGAATATGTGTGTATAGGGATAGTGGAAGGAGTCAATTACAGCGAGAGGCTCTGAATAGCTTCTTGAGTCACAAATTGCTCTGGTCTGCTCTAGATGTTGCAATTAAGGTTGCCAACTATGGCTTGGGAAAATCCTCGAGATTGGGGGTGGGGTAGTCCTGGGATGGGTGAAGTTTGGAGAGGGAAGGGAGCTCAGCAGGGATGTGATACCATAGACTCTGCCCTCTGAAGCTGCATGTCCACCAGGGGTACCAATGATTTCTGTAGTCTTGAGATCAGCTGTGATCTCTAGGCCCCACCTGGAAGTTGACAATCCTAGATGGTTAGCTTTTGCTTTTTTCTACAGAGTCTTCCTTGGTGGTCCCCCATCAAAATACCTACCCTGCCGAACACTGAAGATCTGGCAAGATCAGACTCTGCCATACCATTGCACATTCACTGGCTTCTGTAATTTATTGTAATTCTAGAAGAACTCCAGGAACTGCCTGGAGGTTGGCAAATTTCCAATCTCCAGGTGCTTAGGATTGTGACTGTAGATCACAGTGAGAGGGTGCTATAGCTTATGCCTTTTCCCTGCAGTATTCCTAATTCAGAATAATCAAATGGGAGCACTATTTGCAATTTGGACCCATGGGCTACATGCAAAACACCCAGTGAGGTGAATTGTGCCCCCCAGGGCCATTTCAGATTGAGAAAGAAGAGCTGGGAGGATGCTAAAGTAATGTTGCAACTTGCCCATCTCCAGCTGGTGGTCAAAGATTCCCAGAATTACAAGTTATATCCAGGCCATAGAGATCAGTTCAGTTCTCCTGAGGAAAACGATTGCTTTGGAGTAGACATGGGCATGAACAGCATTACGAATGGAAAAAACCCACAAAGAGGCCGTTCGTCTGTTCACGAACAAGCCGTTTATGAGGCCCCATTCTAAACGAACAAGTGGTCATTGCAAGCCTCCTTCATTGCCTTCGTCAGCTGTTCATCAAGCCAGATGGTCTGGCACCTGCAATCAATTCCCTTGGCAACCGGAAGCAGGGACTGAACTCTGTCTGAACTCCTTCTGTATTTCCTTCTGGCTTTAACCCTTCAAATTACTTCCAACAGAGAGTCCTGTTTTTGCCACTGTGAAGAGAAAATGACAGCAAAGGGGGAGAACCGTGCATCATGCCTTTCCCCAGGTGCAATCTCTCTGAAACTTGGAGGGTCTTCGGAGGACAGTGAGGACTATGTCCCCTGCAAATTTGGTGGGTATTGGGCATTGGGAAGGTCAGTTTGTGGGGTGTTTAAAGGGCCCTGCCCCTTGCACGTGGCAGGAAAGGGCCCTTTAAACTATCAGCTGGCCAGCGGCAGGGGGGAATCCCCCCTGCCACCTGCCAGCTGATAGTTTAAAGAGATATTTAAAGAGCCACAAAAAACAAACAACAAACATGTTTGTGAACAGGGTCATGTTCGTTACTGTTCATTGTTCGTTGTTTGTGGATGGCAACGAACAACAAACAGCTTGTCCAGGGCTTTTTTCTCTGTTTGTGCCCATGTCTACTTTGGAGGTTGGACTGTATAGCATTATGCCCTGCTGAGGTCTCTCCCACCCAAACCCTGCCCTCTCCAGCCTCGACCCAAATCTCCAGGAATTTCCCAACCTGGAGCTGCCATCTCTATGCTGAAGCTCCTTTTCACACACTGTGATCTTAATCTGAAACAGACTAGAGAACCTGGGAATTTAGTCAGCAACCCACCAGTGTACATTGTTTGAGTGACCCAGGTACAGTTTGTGGAAAAACATAATGCGTACCTTGGTCATTGAGGGTTTATCTAAGAGCTATAGATCTATAACATATTCCAGCTCTGAAGTACAGATCCAAATTGGTGAATTGTGTGGCGCAGTATGGACATGCCTTTGAAAGCATGGTCAAAGCCATTAAAATAATTCGAGGCTGTCACAGGCCTTTAGCAATGTCAACACTTTAAAAATCAGTTCCTCATTTGCATGTATAATCTTTTGACAACCCAAGCTAAGCTAAAATTAAAATTACAGTCTCCAAAGAGGTGCTTCTTAAGTATGCAGTGATAACAATAGCTCCTAACAGCTTTGAAAATATAATTATATTTTATAGGGATAAGCACTTTGAGACCTCCAATTTTACACAAATGCTATGGCAGTTGCATTTATCTGGGGCAACTCTGCTAAGACTCAGTTAATATTTCTTTACAACTCCAAAGGAAAATACATTTAGCGCAAAGAAATATTTAAAGCAAAATGTAAAACCACAAGGAGAATTAGCAACATATTCAAGAAAGGACACAAGATTTTCAACTAATACCTTATATTTTTCTAATCAAGCTGCTTTATTTCATCATTTTCTGCACATGTTAATATACAGTATTAAAATGGTCACACAGTTAAAGTAAAACACAATGGTCATGATCCAACAGAGTGAAGCATACTCAAACCCATTCATATAAAATAAATTCAAGGTATTCATTTCTGTCTTAGACTACGTTTCTTTTTTTTTAAGAACTGAAAACATAATTTATTTTTAAGTTGTGAAATGGTCAGTATTTCATTCTACATATTTCTGTAGGTTGTGCATGCTCCATTTGCTAGAGATTTATTTTGGAAAAAAACCTGCATTATTTTCACCAAGTACAATTTGAAATTTTTTAAATAATCAGTGGGGCCAGTTTCACTTCATTCAGTTAGTCACCAACTAGTTATTTAGAAGCAGCCCTGACCTGTTCCTAAAATGGACAAAGCCAGGCTTACAGCTACCGAGGATATTTGCAGCATATCATTGCTTTGCAAAGACTGTACTAGGCTGAACACAGTATTCCTGAACATATGCAGAGAACTTTCTGCTTACTACATATTAACCACATTCTACTACCTAACTGGTATTAGGGCCTGAGGTTTTAGTTTGGAAAAAGTTACTTGAAGGCAGGTTGGACTCTACCAGTGTATTCCTAAGCATTCCTTTCAAAAGTCCATTGAATACAGTGGACTTAGGTGGGTATAACTCTGCTTAGGATTTCTTCTTTTTCAATAATTAAACTGATCATTAATAGCCTTGTTCTCTTAATTTCTAATACATATTTCCCATTATCATTTTGAATCCTATCTCATACACCAATTCCAGATTCTGCTCTGCAAACTCTCTCGAGAGAACGATATAGGTATATAACTTACTCTCTTGAGAGAACAATATACGTCTATAACTTAAATGGCTCAGAGTATGGTTACAAACTATTCAGTTTTCCTTGGGTGGCATGCCATGATATAGATTTATTAACTTCACAACTCCTTGAAGCATGATTTTACATTTCAGATATCTTACGTTTGTCCTGTATGTGGTTCCATAGTACTGCACTCCTATATAAATGCTAACCTGTTCAAGAATTTTAAAACTGAAAAATTTCTAGCAAAACATGAGATAATGTCCCTAAGGCAAGCAAGCATCCAGCAAGATGTACTCTACTTACTATATTGATTCATCCTTTCTTTTTTGTTCCCTGAGTTTTTCACAATGAGATATTCCACTTCTACATTATTGTCATTGTTCAAACTGTTTAGAAGTGTCTCACAGCTCAACTGTATGCATAGTTACTCAGATGTAAATCCCACTGAGTACAAAGGGACTTAACTCCCAAGTAAATTTGCATAAGATTGTAGCCTCAAATTCCCTGGAGGAAACATTGTTATAAGGTTGTGGTTTTTTGTTTGCGGAATACAAAAATTATTTAGTAGGATAATATGAGGATATACGCAAACTTCCTGTTTGTCAATGGAATAACAGACATTACTTGCAATATTTGGAATTTTAGAACCTCTATGGTGAAATCAGATATTTTTTGAAATTCCTAGCATATTATGACATCACTTCCTGTTCTGAAAAACAAGTGACATCATAGTGCTCTAGGAATTTCAAAAACTATCTGTGATTTTACCATCGAGATTTTTTACCAAAACAGGAATCAACAACCGGGCATTGATTGATGCCATTTTCCACTCATTTCCCTTTGCAGCTCTGCTGAGTGAGGGAGGGCAACAGGGAGCTTTGATGGGAGGTCACCCCAATATAACTGGGTAAGTGTCAAATCATACTACTTGAGCACCTAACATTTAAAAAATCAGCTTTATTTAAATTTAACAGGTTATATTTCATTTTTTGCTGTTTCATGTCATCTTACCATGATGTACCTTTATGCCCCCTACTCCAACTTTTCTGCATATGAGCCTGGATAAAACCAAACAAAACAGAAAAGTCATTTCAGTAGTTTTTGGGGCCTGCCCAGAAATTATAGGTAAAGTTTTGGAACGGGGGAAAGAACGGCATTCTCTACAGGTATTTTTCCCCAGTGAATAATTTGACAATATTTATGGCTTTGATTAAAATAGTGACTGCACCCAAACCACGGTGGAAAAATTAGTTAGAGAGTTGCCTAATAGCCTAAAGCTAAATTATTGATTGAAATACTAAAATCTACAGATGTTAGCCAATCTGTTATTTTACTTCAGGGAATATTTAAGCCTAAGAAGAAATGTTGGAGGATTTTAGGCTCAGTGTGTTATTCTTCCACTTGGTTCCATCCTCCCCCTCTGTCACTTCGTCTCCATTTTATTTCTGTGCCACAATTAATATTTACTTGCAATATTTTGAATTCACCTCTGCTATGAAATGACATATATCTGCTGTGTCTTTCTAGTTTTTTTTTTAATTCAGGCTAACCTAAATATAGAGGAAAAAAGGTTGTTTAAAATCTTTTCATAGTGTCATAATTTGATTTGACACAGTGTTTCTCAGAGCTAGTCTAGCATAGAAAATAGCAAGAGTCCGGTAGCATTTATAAGCTCACTTCTGAAGGTATCTGAGAAGTGAGCTGGGAGTCACGAAAGCTCATACCCTTCCACAAATTTTGTTAGTCTTATAGGTGCTTCTGGATTCTTGCTGTTTTCTACTCCTACAGACAGACAAAAATTGCTAACCATCTTAATCTAGTCTAGTCTAGTCTAGTAGCTAACAGACTGGTAACATCCTCAGGAGAGCTCCACCCTTCCAAGTTCATGGTCTTATAAGGATGTAACTCTGTTGATGATTAGGAATATGCGTTCAGATATATCCTGTCTGAATATATATCCAAAAAATACCTCATCAGTATTTTGGGGTGTATTTGGGAACTGGAAGCAGTACTCAGAACTCTCAGGAATACTGTTATCTGGGTCCCATATATTTCCAGAAACACTATGTTTATGTTAATTCCAGAATCCCAGAAAAAAACGACACCAAATCCCAAAATGGTACCAGGAGACCCAGACACCCTCAAATACCAGTATTTATGCTCTTCTAGAAGTCTGAATCTACAAAATACATTTTATTGCGTGGTACATATCCCTACTGATGATGGTATTGTAAGTTTATTTATTTTTGTTATTTATAGTCCGCCTTTCTCACTGAGACTCAAGGTGAATTACACAGTGTAACTCATGACAATAAATATTGGGACAGTCAGTAAACAGTACAATAGGGTATAGGTTGCTGAAATTTGAAAACAAGGAGATATATAGAAGCAACCCAGTAGGAACATACTTACAATAACAGACAGTGCATAATAGTATAGTCTATCTTCTCTATCTCTTATCACAGCATTATGAGACGAAAAAGTGAAGAGCCTGGAGGAAAGGATTGGTAACCTGCAAGAGATCAAAGATGGAGAGGATTTCGTCAACAAAAGTCTTCAGGCCCTGCACAGGGATGGGGAGAGTAGTGGAAGGAACAATAAAACAGAATATTTTCCTAACGAACTTCCTCGGAGGTTGACAGAATGAACTAGAAGGCACAGAAAAATTGAATCCAGGCCCTCGCCGAAGTAACAGAATCAGTGGCCAATTTACAAAAAGGACCTGAAAGAACAAGTAGGAATGCCATGGACATATCTTATTATATAACTAAGCGTGTTTCAGACAACACACTTTATACCCGGTGCACCACCAGAAGGCGCTACCACAGAGGAAAGTGCAGGGAACGCACCATATTGCTCCAGAAAACATGCTGTGGTGGGAAGCCCAGGCAGGGAACAGGAGCGGAACAAGTGGCAATGCCCTCCACATGCCTTAACCCGGCTGGTATTAGGTGCAGAGCTGGTGGCAATGCCCTCCCCCACCTTAACCCAGCTGATATTATGAGTGGAGAAGGGAAATGCCCCCCCTCAGCCAACTGGTCTTAGGAGTGGATCAGGTGGCAATGCCCTCCACCACCTTAATCCAGCTGGTATTAGAACCAGAGCAGGTGACAAGGCCCACCCCCCTTCAGCCAGCTGGTATTAGGACTGGAGCAGGTGGCAATCCCCCCCCCCCGCCTTAACCCAGCTAGTATTAGGAGCGAAGCAGGTGTCAATGCTAACACCCACATTAACACAGCTGGTAATAGGAGCAGAGCAGGTGGCAATGCCCACCCCCACCTTAATAGAGCTGGTATTAGGAGCAGAGCAGGTGGCAATGCCCTATCCCCACCTTAACCCAGTTGCTATTAGGAGTGGAGCAGGTGGCAATGCCCTCTCCTCACCTTAACCCAGCAGGTATTAGGAGCAGAGCAAGTGGCAATGCCTTACCCCTGCCTTAACCCAGCTGGTATCTACAGTGAAGCAGGTGGCAATGCCCCCCCCCACCTTTGAAACAGTTGGGATCAGGAGCAGAGCAGTTGGCAATGCCCACCCCCCACTTTAACCCAGCTGGTATTAGGAATGGAGCAACAGACAATGCCGACCTCCTGCCTTAACCCACCTGGTAATTGGCATGGAACAGGTGGCAATGCCCACCTCCCACCTTAACCCAGTTGGGATCAAATGGAAATCAGTTGGCAATGCCTGCTCTCCTTCACTCGACTTCGATCAGTAGTGGAGCAGATGACAATGCTCCTCTGCCCTATCCCAGCTGGTATTAGGAGCGGAGCATGTTGCAATGCCCACCCCCCACCTTAAACCAGCTGCTATTAGGAGTGGAGCAGGTGACAATGCCCAACTCGCACCTTCACCTGGCTGAGATCAGGTGCAGAGTAGAAGGCAATGTCCTTCTTCCCTTCACCCAGCTGGGATAAGGAGCTGGGCAATTGGACTATTGGGGAATGATAAATGTATTTTGCATGTAATAAGGTAACATATTTGCACTGTTTGCACATTGGACAAATTTGTATATAACACTGCTATAACTTTGCATAAATGTTGAGACTATTTTTGTGAATATCCGGGTGGTTTTCCACTTTGTGCTTTTCTGGTTTGAACCGGATATGCTTGTTGTTTTGTATGCTGGGATAAGGAGCTCAGCAGGTGCCAATCCCCACCCTCTTCAATTTACCAGAATAAGCCACTGAGCAGGCGACAATGCCCACCCTGTCTTCACCCTGCCAGAGTCAGGAGCCAAGCATGCAGCAGTGCCTTCCCCCCCTTCAACCTGCTGGAATCATGTGCAGACTGACCTACAATGCCCACTCCCTTCACCCAGCTGGTATCAGGAATGGAGCAGGTGCCAATACCCGCCCAGCGCCTTTACCTGGGTGGGATCAGGCACAGAGCAGGAGGCAATTCTCTTCTTCCATTTACCCAGCCAAGACAAGAAGTGGAGCAGGTGGCAGTGCCCATCCCCTTCAACCTACTGGAATAAGGCACTGATCAGGCAGCAATACCCACTCCATCTTCACCCTGTCGGAATCAAGCACCAAGCAGGCAGCAATCTCTGCCTCCCTTCAACCTTCTGGAATCAGGAGCAGAGCAGGTGGCAATGCCTGCACCCCCTTCACCCAACTGGGATCAGGAGCAGAGCAGGTAGTAAAGCCCGCTGTCCACTTTCACCTGTCAGCATCTGGTGCGGAGCAGGAGGCAATGTGTGTTCCTCCCTTCACCCAGCAGAGAGCAGGTGGAAATACCCACCCTTCACCCAGCTGTAGTCAGTCGCAGAACAGGTGGCAACACTCCCCTTTACCCAGCATGTATCACACATAGAGCAGGTAGCAAAGTCCACCACCCCTTCACATGGCCAAGACCAGGCAGATCAGGTGTGGAACAGATGACAATGCCCACCCCCTTCCTTCACCAGCAGGAATCAGTGATGGGGGAGGAGCGAATGCCTGCCTGCCCACCTTCCCCTTTGTAGAGACCACTGTATTTTTTTCCCCACAACAGGCTTTGTTGCAGGTAAACAAATAACATTGGAAAGAAAAGGAAATCTTGGTGATTGGTGATTCTCTGTGTGCTATTCCTGTCAAAACCAGTTAAAAGTTAGTAATAATAACAACAACAAAACAATAATAACATCCAATTTATATACTACCCTTCAGGACAACTTCATGCCATACTCAGAGCAGTTTACAAAGTGTGTTGTTATTGGTTGTTGTGGGTTTTCCGGGCTGTATTGCCGTGGTCTTGGCATTGTAGTTCCTGACGTTTCGCCAGCAGCTGTGGCTGGCATCTTCAGAGGTGTAGCACAAAAAGACAGAGATCTCTCAGTGTCACAGTGTGGAAAAGGTGTTGGCAGGTCATTTATATCTACTCAGGAGGGGTGGGGTTGAGCTGAGTCATCCTGTAAGAGTTTCCCAGGGTGTGGAATGCTAATGGAGGGAGGCTTCACTGTATCCTGAGGAGGTTCTTTTGCATATGGATTGGTGCTTGATGTGCTAATCTTCTCTGCAGGGCTATTGTCGGGTGTACAGTGTTTTGTTAGCCTGGTGTTTTTCAGAACTGGAAACCATGCTCTGTTCATTCTTAAGGTTTCTTCTTTCCTGTTGAAGTTTTGCTTATGCTTGTGAATTTCAATGGCTTCCCTGTGCAGTCTGACAAAGTAGTTGGAAGTGTTGTCCAGTATTTTGGTGTCCTGGAATAAGATACTGTGCCCTGTTTGTGTTCGGCTATGTTCAGCCACTGCTGATTTTTCAGGTTGTCCAAGTCTGCAGTGTCTTTCATGGTCTTTTATTCTTGTCTGGATGCTACGCTTTGTGGTCCCGATGTACACTTGTCCACAGCTGCAGGGTATACGGTATACTCCTGCAGAGGTGAGTGGGTCTCTACTGTCTTTTGCTGATCGTAGCATCTGTTGTATTTTTCGGGTGGGTCTGAATACTGCTTGAAGGTTATGCTTTTTCATAAGCTTTCCCATCTGATCAGTAATTCCTTTGATATATGGCAAAAACATTTTTCCTGTAGGAGACTGTTTTTCCTTGGTTGTTTGATTCATCCTGGGTTTGATTGCTCTTCAGATTTCATTTCTGGAGTAGCCATTTGCCTGAAGTGCGTGGTTTAGATGATTAATTTCCTCATTGAGAAAGTGCGGCTCACATATCCGTCTTGCACGATCCACTAATGTTTTCATTATGCCTCTTTTCTGTCGGGGGTGGTGATTGGAGTTTTTGGAGTTGTGTTGTTATTATCCCCACAGCAATCACTCTGTGAGGTTGGTGGGGCTAAGACAGCTCTGGGAGAGCTGTGACCAACCCAAGGTCATCCAGCTGGCTTCAAGCAGAGGATTGGGGGATCAAACCGAGTTCTCCCGATTAGAGTCCTGCCCCTCTTAACCACTACACCAAACTGGGTCTCAATCTGTAATCTGTCAGTAAGAGAGAAAGAGAAACTAAAAATAAATACATAAATCGGGGAAGGGCATTCTTCAGGCAAAATGCCACTACTGAAAATGCCCATTCTCTTGTTGCCCCCTGCCTTGCCTCTGATGTCACGGGCACAGACTGCAGGGTTCATGAGGAAGATATTAACTAGCAAGCTGGACAAAATGGGAGGAGGGGGTCTTTCAAATAGTGTGGCCCAAAGTCATTTAGCACTTCAAATGGCAAATAAAGAGAACTTGCCATAACACTATGCGCCCAGTGCACTTTTTGGAGTACTAGACCTTATAAAGTTGCTTTGGAAGTTTTTAATGCTTGAACAAATAGGGAGTGCGAAACAGTATTTTATATAGGTACAGCAATTCTGCCAGGTTCGTTCTCTTCAAAACACATGAAAGAGCAGAGCTTACAATCAAAGAACCACATTTTATCTTACTCTTGAACTTCTGACCTGTCACTGACTATTTATTATCGAGAGCAAGAGGGGAAAAATACATTTCCTTGAGCTGTAAGTTTTGCTTCTTTCCTGTGGCACTCTGGCTAAGAGGGAATGAGATTAGGAGTCCGATATTGCAAATGTGTGAGGGAAGCTTGTGGACATTATTACTGTGTATGAGAGTGATAAAGGATTTAAATTCTTGTGTGCATGGTGTGGAAAGAGATGTGCATTTTTGCTGTGTGTGAAATAGAGGGTGACAACAACTTAATGAGACTAAGCCTACCTGTGCAGGGGAGATGGCTTGGCTTTTTGGAGCATTCTAGAGATCTGGATGTTGGATTCTGGAGTTCGGCCGTGGCTCAATGGGACAGCATCTGTTTTGTATGCAGAATATTCCAGGTTCAGATCCAGTTAAAAGGATCAGGTAAGAGGTAGAGTGAAAGACCTCTCCCCAGACAGTGCAGACCCACTGCCAGTTGCAGGAGACAGTTCTGCAGTTGATAGAACAATGGTCTGAATTGTATTAGGTAGCTGTTGCCCAGGCTGAGACACCACCATTTTGTTGTCATTTCTCCTACCATTTTGTTTAGCACATTTGCAGCATGCCTTTGCCAGAGCTGGAAAGATCTGCCAGATTTCACAGGCAAAAATACAGATGGGCTGCTAAAAGGAATGTAAGGCAGCTGGGATTAGCCACACGGTGTGATTGAAATGGAGCCCCCGAGACAATTGCTGGCTCGTCGAGGAAGGAGCTAAGGTATGCAGGACTTATACAAGAGTACTGGGAAGAGAACCCAACCCAACAACAGAGCAGAACCACAAGTGACAAAAGGCACAGATTGGACACTTGTCTGCTTCCCTCAAGTTTTGGCGGGAAATGTAGGCATCCTGGTCTCACAGCTTTGCTCTCTGACTGCTGTCCAATGGACTTTTCAACTGTCACTTGTCCAACATTCCGCCAAGCTGCCTACATTTCCCATCAAAACTTGAGGGAAGCTGACAAGTGTCCAATCTGTGCCTTTTGTCACTTGTGGTTCTGCTCTATATATAGACAAAGAACTAATGGCTACTATATTGTATATTTTGACTTAGACAAATAATCAAGGTTATAGTCTAGGCAACAGATACCATTTTTTTATACCGGTTGCCATTCAAACAGGCCAGTCAGGGCACAACTGGATGTTATGGTGTCAATGGGTCTTACTCATGGATGCCACTACCATTTTACAGCTGAACTCAGACCATTTAAAAACACTGCAAGGGTCCAATCTTGATCATGCCTGCAATATGACATGTCTAGGCCCTCTTGTCCCACCCCTCACCTTCCACAGCTGTTTTGGCACTTGGGGAACAAGTATACCTGGTCCCACTGAGTCCAGCTATAAAATGTTTCCAGCATCCACAGGTCTGACCTGGGAATGCTGTAACATGTATTTGTGCCCTCAATGAGGGGTATTTTGACCCCGATTCCAGATTTTACTGGCCCTCAGATTCTTCACTGCCAGATTTCATCCAAGTAGACGAATCAAGTCTCTTCCATGTCTCTAATCCTTCCCCTTCTTCTCTGATGGAAGCAACAGCAAGCTGCCCAGCCTTGTACTCCTTGTTTTGCCTATTGGAAGTGTTACTCTCACCTTTCCCAGACTTTCTCCCACCTCCTGGCAATCTTGTTGTTTTATTGTTCACAGTTCTTAGAACTGCACCCCTTTTCTAATGACAGACAGCACAGTGATAACACATAGGCCCTCCAGCACACTGCCGGAACATGCATTACACATTGTTGATGGCACATGGCCAGCACCCATGACCTGTACACTGGCAACTTGCACATGTCACTTTACACATTCACTGGTGCTTGCTTACTGGCTTGCCTCCTTTATCTCCATTATCTCACTCTGATCAGGCTCAGCCTCTCTCCCTCTTTGGATTTATTGTCTGGAATTGTTGGAGGAACACGGTACTAGACTCCCAGACAATTCCCCAACACAGAAAAGGATGGGTGATTTATCTTTTCCTCCCCTCTTACTTCTCAATCCTACTTCTTTTTCTCTTTGAGGTATGCACGAATCCACAGTGTAACTATACAGTGGGTGCCAGAATCAGGTACCAATACTGATGGGCTTTGTGGTATTTTGTGCTGAAGTATTGTTCTACATGCTTGCCTGTAGCCCTGATTTTCCTCAATAAACCCTCTCTGATTATTCCAATTTATTACATCTTCTGTTTACCTTTGTAAGCCTACTTTGGAGCACCTGCATTTTTCATTTCAGTCCCCAACTTCTGGGCGTACAACACTCATTCTCTCCGTCTGAGCCTGGATCTGAGTCCTGTTCACACAGTCAAGGGAGTTTACACATGTTGCCCTGAGCCCGCTTGGTACCTCTCTTCATGTGTTCATATATTTTACATACATGACAGGTTTCTGAATTGAACCTGCCTGACGTATCTAAACTTGCTATGGTCTCTTTGGCATATTTTGTTGTAAAAAGGAAAACAGGAAAGTATGCCACAAGCTTATAAGCTTAAAGGTTAGAATATATGGGTGTTAATAGGATGCAAAATGCCTTAGCAATAGTTTTTAATTAGAACCCTGCAGCCAACATATTCACTGTCTAGTTCACATAAACATGGGAAACTGTCCTTTCCACTCATTAGCAGAGAAGCATTCTTTCCTCACCCCAGAGAAGGGAATTCAGATAGTGTCACATGGAATTTAACCTTGGAATATCGCATATTTCCCTCTTTACCTGTGGACTTCAACAGTGGCCATCTAGGTGCATGTCATGAAGGTCTAAGGACAAAATATATTTTCTATTTACCTCCCCAAACCTTAACAGTCAATAGATTGATCTTCCATGGATTCATCTAATTCCGCTTGCGCAGAAATGCTCTCTATTTTGAGCTACATCACAGAAATCAGAGTTTTGAGGCTGCAACACCACCCCAAACACACACATTTGTTCCAAATAAAAGGACAGGAAACAGGAGAGAGTGTAATCACTCTCAAGCAGGGTTGCCAGGTCCAGACTGGGAAATTCCTGGAGGTTTTGGGGGTGGAGCCTGGAAAGGGTGGGGTTTAAAGAGGGGAAGGGCCTCAGAATGGAATAATGCCATAGAGTCCACCCTCCCAAGCAGCCATTTTCTCCAGGTGAACAGATCTTTGCCACCTAGAGATCAGCTGTAATTCTGGGAGATCTCCAGCCACCACCTGGAGGCTGGTGGCAACCCTACTCTCAAGCCTCAACAATCCCATTGGTGGCTGTTATCAGCACTCAGTGCTTAAGGTTTGGTTATGAAATCAAAACAATCAAACAGAGAACCATCAAAGGGCTATATTACACCCCAGCAAGAATGTGACACCTAGGGGACAGTGATATGGGGAGGCAAAATGCTAAATCATATCTCTTGGTGATCACAGGAAGAGAAGAACTGACCAAGGAGGGATGGGCAAGCAAAGGAGATAAATTCCCTGGATATAAGGGGAATGTGGTCCATTTTGGCTGATGTCATCTGGGGATAACTTGCAGAAAGGAACTCTCACATCTGGGCCGGATCTTGATGGTTGCTGTTAGCACGTGGAGCCAACAAAGGGCAAGCAGCATGGACAAAGACTCAAAGGAATGGGTGATTGATTGAATGCTGTAAACAGCTCTAAAAGAACAACAGTTGGGGTATGTATAGCGAAGGAACAGAGAATCCCATGTATGCACCTTTAATTTGTATCCTTGCTTAATCTAATGCTATGTGTGTGGACATTTTCTTTTAAATACATTTCTTATTACTTTGAATGTTGGAAGTTTGTTCTGACCGCATTAAGTCCAATTTGAACATGTTACTAAAAGGGCACCATGGGAAGGGATGTAGTTGGTCAATAGATCACTAGATTCCCAGAGGTAGGTAATTGGAGCAAGTAGGAGCCAGAGACACTAGGTGGAGTGCAGATGGAGTGCTAGGACTTCTGGCCTTCTTAGCGGGAGATATTCTTAATGACAAGAGGGTGGCAGTGTAGATACCCAAACAGAAGCAAAGAACCCCTCTGGGAGTTAAGCGAGCACAGTAGAGTGGTGCACCATCTAGTGGAGACCCAGAATGGCTGCTGAGTATCTTGACCTACCCCTTTCCCCCCAAGCAGAATGGCTCTTGAAAATCAGCAGAAATGTTTTGTGACACCCTTTAAAATCATCTCAGCCAATGTCTATCAAGATCTGTTGTGGAAGTGAATCTCATAATTTGTGTGTTATATTTTTTAAAAAAACTTCCTCTTGCTTATTTTGCATCTAGTGCTTTTGAGGAACCCAAGTTCTAGTATTACAAATACAAATGATTGAGATTTATGCATACATAAGCTACAGGGAATTTAAGTAAATAAATACATATTATGGAGCTGAATAAAGTTTACCTACTTTCTCTTCCCTCTGTCTGAGTTTTCTTACAGGTTAAGATCTCTTCTCAGTCTTCAACCTGCCACACAAAGTTACTCTTTTCTATAGTGCCTGGGTGATGTTTTAATCCCAGCCAAAATGATATTCCTTTCCCACAGAGAATCGCAAGCATTCCAATAACTTTGCCCCAAGATGCAATGCCTGTGAACAATCTGTGTCATCATCACACTAGTTCAGCAACCTGAAGTCTGTGGCTTCAACGCCTCAACCACAATACAATTTATAATAATTGTACACCAATTTAAGGGCAAACTGCTAACAAATAATATCTTTCTTCAAAGATTGCATGTGATGACAAATATAGTATCATATGTTGGAGATGTAAAAAGGAAGGCTAGTATTATGGTGGGCTTGTCAAATCACCTTTAGACTTCTTAATATTTTTTCTAATATACACAGAAATGTCAAAGCAATTATGGGGATTGATTGGTATAAATGAGAAATGCTGCAGGAGTTCTTCATGCAAAATGTGGGAGCCTAAGAACAGGGAAACAAGCTTGAATCTGCTGTTTCCAAATCATATCTCTAATGCTGAACATGGACCTCAGAGTATGGATCATAAAATCTTCACAATGGGTCTATGTTCAGTGAAGGAACTTTTTAAAACAAATTTGGGGGAACACCCAAATTTACAGAAAGATTGGAATTCTTTTTAAAAAGTGAGGGGGGGGATAAATTATGCCAAAGTTAAAGGGAAAGGGAGGTTTTGTGACTCTGGCATCCTCTAAGATGCTTTGGCAGAGTTGGGGGATAAGGACCTGCTGGGCGGTAGTGGTCTTTGTTGTCACCACCAGGAAGGAAAGCAAAAGCTGACTGATTCCACACACGTTGGATAATGCACTTTCAATGCACTTTAGCTATCGTTTGGAAGTGGATTTTTGGTTTCACACTTGAAAAATTCAGTTCCAAATGATCTCTAAAGAGGATTGGAAGTGCATTATCCAACGTGTGCGGAATCAGCTAGGCTGGAAGGGAGAAAAAGCTGGTTCGGAGAAGTATGTATGTGTAAAGCGCTAAGTGCAATGAATATAAATACAATTAATAAATCTCATATGCAATCAATACAATATGCATCAGAAACTTCAATACAATAAATACTATTTACATATACATTCAATAATCCATTATTCCGTTCTGAGAAGGCAGAATTATAAGGAACATGAATATTCAATACATTTAAAGTAGACCGTTCCAAAAAATTCTTCAGAGGACCCCAGTGGATCCCTCACTCATCCCAATCAACTGTTGTCTCAAGGTGGGTGTAACAACGTTGCTTCATGGAGGACCATCTTGTAGTGCGTTGAAACTATGCACTTGAAATTTGAATCATTAATGCTTTGATAGTTGTTTGTACGGATGGATTGATTTATTAGCCCCTGAGGAAGTTGCTCTTGGATGAAACAAGCTTGAAATCATAGCCTGGCCACTTGTAGAGCTGGGGATCCCTAGGGAAACCCCTTCCAGTCTTTTTCGGCTCCACCTATAAGAAAACAAAAAGAACAAGCATTATTTTTGGTTGAAGCAACATTGTTACACCCACCTTGAGACTATGGTTGATTAGGACGAGTGAGGGATCCTCTGGGGTCCTCTGGCTCTCTTTTTTGGCTTCACCTAAACAGAAAACACAAAGCAAGAAGTGGTAACTTTGGATCCCACATACTTATTGATTTGGCAGCTACGTGGGTGTAATTCATGCTGGGACAGCTACTTAAAGATTGAAGAATTAACTCTTATTTATTTATGAGATTCTTGAACCGGCACTGAAGAATTTTTTGGAACAGTCTACGTTAAATGTGTTGAATATTCATGCTCCTTATAATTCTTCCTTCTCAGAACGGAATAATAGATTATTGAGTGTATATGTAAATTGTATTTATTTTATTGAAGGTTCTGATGCATATTTTTATTTATTGTATATGAGATTTATTAATTGTATTTATATTCATTGCATTTATCACTTTACACATATAGAGATAAATCTAGTAGAAAAAGTAGAGTTGAAGAATTTTCATTTATCCTTGAGTGTGGGTTCCATTCAGGTTTGCAAATAGTTCTCAGGGACGTTTGTTTGGTTTGTGCTTGGTCCAGAGAAGACTGTTGGGAGCGCAGCTGCTAGCTGAACACTCCTTCCTAGTCCAGAATCTTAAACGTTAAACTACAGTTTAAACCAGAATTTTATTTTTTGGAAATTATGGACAAAAAAATTCGGCCTGCCCAGCAAGCAGCATACTGTTCCTGACATCTGGGGATCTGAGGAGGGGGCAGAGTCAGGCTCTTGAGAGGCAGCTCTGTCCAAGCCCTTCTCAGCAGTTTGCCTTGTGCTCGGTCTGAGCACAGCATACCTCAAGCTCTCTCAGCCGTGCTCCTCCAAGGCTGGTTTTACTGACGGCCCTTAGACCCGGGTGGCAGCAGCTGCTTTGGAGAAGCTGTGCTATTCCCCTGCTTGCTACTTTCAAACTGTAAATGCAGAGAATTTTGAGAAACTGCGTAATGAATTAAATTTAGTTAATTCAAATGAGGCACAGTGAGAAGGGGATTGTAGGAATAAAGCACTGTGGTTTCATTTGAATGTGCAGGGTGCTTGCAGAGTGAACTATACTTTGTATAGTTTGATGGTTGTTGTGCGTTTTTTGGTCTTTTGGTGCTACACCTCTGAAGATGCCAGCCACAGCTGCTGGCGAAACGTCAGGAACTACAATGCCAAGACCACGGCAATACAGCCCAGAAAACCCACAACAACCATCGTTCCCCGGCCATGAAAGCCTTCGACAATTTGTATACTTTGTTTGTCTGTTGCTTCTGAAGTAGCCCCTCCCTGCTGTGAGTGAAGGTTCTATTCTGTCTGTGTCAGTTGTAAAATGTCTGTTGATGAAACTTTCTCTCTCTCCTGTGTATAAATGATGAATATGTTTCTCTCTCAGTTTGTTGTATATATTATTGTAAACAGTTCTTAAATGAAACTCTTCTTTCACTAAACAAACTTATCTTAAACTATATTTCTTCTCACTGGACTTCACTGTGTGCTCTGCTACACACATTCACATGTGTGGAAAGTAGGTATATCCTTCACCAGGTGAGTGACGGGATATGCCCCATGTGGAGGAACACTGTTCTGATGGTGAATTTAACTTTCTAGGTGCTACAGGAGGGAGGGGCCAGTTCTGGAATGGAATCTGATTGGAGGGAGAGTGAGTCAGTTAGTGGAGGGGAGTGGAAAAGGTGACAGTTGGTGGCTGGAGTTGATGGAGAGATGGCTCTGAGGGGAGATGTAGATCTAATGTAACCCTAGGTACCAAAGTATCGTGCCTGCCCTACACACCATCTAATTAGGGCATGAGTAGAGAGAAACAGAGGGAGATAGAGGAGGGTTTTTTGTGTTGTATTATTCCTTCTGTTCACTGTATATTTGTCTGTGTATAGTTAGAAGATAAATAAATGATTTTTGGAATTTATGAAGGAAGAAAGATCTTCTGTTCCACATAGTCCCCCAACTGCTTGGGCTCACTAGCAGAGGAGGGAGGTTAGGAGGCTGTCCCACCTAACCAGGACACACTACAGGGACAGTGGTGGCAGCAACTACTCAGAGACAAAAAAGTGAGATGGCCCCTCCAGGTGCTGGGCTAGACAAGGGAGGGGTAGGCAGAGCAGGGTCTACCAGTTAAGAAAAAAAAGAAAGGAAAGGCCCCATTTCACCATACCCCATATTGAGGGTCAAAGAGATATCTCTCCCCTCTCACAGAGGGTTGTGGGCCCAGCCAGCCACCCAGCCAGAAGGTGAAGAGAAGTAAATATATTTAAGAAAAATAAAAGAAGAAACATGATGGTCACATATTTAAAAGCAGTGAAATCGCTAGAGCCTCCTGTGCCTGTTCTAACCTCCAGTAACTAAACTTTATGGAAGTTCAGAATGGAGAATGAGCTGGTGAAGAAGGATTTATGGGAAACAGTGGAACAAATCCTACCAGAAGAAGAAACCCAAAACGTGAATTGGGAAAAACAAGACAGGAAGGCAAGAGCAGAAATTGCAACTTATGTGAGTGATAGTGACTTACACCACATAAGAGACTTTAAGACTGCCAGAGAACTCTGGCTGGGACTGAGAGAATTATACGAGAGAAACTCACCGAATGAAAGACTGTACTTATCAAAAAAGTTGTTTAATTTAAAATTAAATGAAGGTGGTGGTCTAGAAAGGCATATAAGTCAAGCGGCAGAGTTAATGGATCACCTGAATACTATAGGAAAGACATTTGATGGACAAAATCATTTTAATTTTGTCAAGCCTGCCTGAAAGTTACAGCTCTTTGATACATGTGCTAGAGACAAAAGATGAACTTTCTATGAAATATGTTGCCTCACAACTTAAGGAAGAGGCATCTAGAAGAGCACAGAAGGCAGCAGAGAGTGAGACAGGCATTTTCTGCACAAAGGACTGAGAATAAGTCTAACTATAGAACCACGTTACAAGTTGCAAACAAGAAAGATAAAACTAGAAAATGCTTTTTTTGTGGAAAAACAGGTCATTTTTCTCGAGACTATGTAAAGCAAAGTGGTATTAGCAAAGAAAGGCAACAGAGTGGAAGCAAAAGGCACATGAAAAATGTTTATGTTGCTCACCAGAACAATTTAGAAATTTAAGAGTGTGGAAGAAACAAAGATATTAATACTAAATCCTCTGGTTGAATTATGGATTTGTGTGCTTCCATACACATGACCTGTAATTCTGAGTTCTTCAAAGGTAAAGGAGAAGGCTTGCTTAAATGTGTAGCAGGAGGAAGAATAGTCTACAATGAGGTGAAAAATGTGGTTTACTTGCCAGAATTAAAAGACAATTTGTTAAGTGTATCTGTGTTGACCAAGCATGGTTTTAATGTAAATTTTTGAGGAAACAGATGCACAATCATTAGAAATGGTACTCTATGTGCTCAAGGTTTTGAAAATAATGGAGTTTTTGTTCTAGATACAAGCCAAGAGAGAGTGAATTTGGCAAAACAGAGGTAAAGCGCAAGATGCATTCATCTGTGGCATAAAAGGCTGGGTCACAGAGACTTCAACATAATAGAAGAAATGCAAAAGAAAGGTTTGGTAAGAGGAATGGAAATTAAACCTAGTAACATTGACTTGAATAGGAAAAAATGCAAAAATTTTCTGTTGGGGAAGAGAACAAGACCTTCTATCCCTAAACAAAGTCAGAGAAGTTCAACAAAAAGTTTGCAACTTATTGATGATTTTTCCATTTTCTCTGCTACATGTGTGGAAAGGTGGTATATCCTTCACCAGGTGAGTGATGGGATATGCCCCATATTGAAGGTCACAGAGAAGTCCAGTGAGAAGAAATATAATTTAAGATGTTTGTTTCGTGAAATAAGAGTTTCATTTAAGAACTATTTACAATAATATATACAACAAACTGAGAGAGACGTCTCTCCCCCGTCACACAAACACCAGGATGAGAGCCAGGGCACAGTGCCAGGCTCACTGGTTTAGCAGAGACTTTTTTCTTAAGTTCATTTGGGGCCTGCTGTCTATCAGTCAGGAAGGCTAAAGTAGAGTTAGATGGAGCCCCTGCAGGCCTCTGGCCTACCTAGGCTTCTCTCCCCTCCCCCCTCTGCTGTTTTCATTTTGTTGGGAGGGAGTATTTCCAGCAGCAACAGCCAAGTTTTTGCTGTAGACCATAGGGGTAAATTGCAGCCATCTGAGGGTGGATTGCTTCACACATTATGGCTACTGGTCTAGCAGGGGTCTACATTAGACATGGGCACGATCTGAATTATGATTTAAAAAAAAAAAAAACAATTTTGGCGTTTGCACCATCGTGACTCAGCTAATCAGTTCCGTCTATGGCAACCGATCCAGCAGTTGGGGGTTTGCTTGTTTGGGACTTGATTGGTTGTATCGATTTTTGTTCAGAATTGCAGACACTCTGGTGCCAGTAATTTATTCCCGGGGCAATGGAGCCAGGGGAATGAGCTGTGTTTGCCCTCCTTCTGTCACCCTCGAAACTCGAATGGAAGCCCAGCTTCCCTCATTTAGCAGGCTTCCTTCCAACCACGGAGCAGCAACCCAGGGGAGGGAGGGGGAAGGGGGTGTTCTGAAGCCATGGGCACAAAGGACAGGAAAAACGCAGCGCAAGAGGCTGGGAGGCTGCCCGTGCCATTTGTCTTTCCCCAGGACAAGGGGCGCGTGGGCAAGCCAGCCGCCCTTGTCCTGGGGAAAGGCAAAATGCAACATGGAAGGCTGGGAGGTCGCCTGCGCCATTTGCCTTTCCCCAGGACAAGGGGCGCGTGGGCAAGCTGGCTGCCCCTTGTCTTGCAGGGCAGGTGAATGGTGCGGGCAGCCGCCGAGTCACTCGCACTGCCGCCAGCTCTGCAGCACACTGGGACAGCTGGCTTGCTGTGTGGGTGGGGGGTGACCTAGGAGCGCGTGCGCGTGTGCAAGAGCCTGACTACGGTTTTCCTAGGTGCTGGCACCTGGGAATGTCCCCTCCCTGAGGGAAGGCAGCTCGTTGCCGGGTTAAAAACTCCCCCCCCCTCTATTCTATGTGTGTGTGTGTGTGTGTGTGTGTGTGTGTGTGTGTGTGTGTGAGAATGTCCCCTCCCTCCCTGAAGGGAGGTGGCTCATCGCCGCCTCCCCCTGCCCACCAGGCCTGGTGGCCGCTGCCACCAACCATCATTCCTATATCACTGGAAACAGCAGGGCGCCCTCCCACTTTGGCCTTCCCGATTCCAGATTGGAAATGGGACTTAATCGGTTAGAATCGGTGTCCTGGGTTCGGCAGCAGCCTGGATCCACTAATGGCTTAATCGGTATTTTTTTTTTATCATGCCCATCTCTAGTCTACATTCCTAGGGTGGATGCTGGTAGGCCCCTTTCCTTGTCTAGGCTTTTCCTCCCCCCCTTACCATTTACACTTACTTGGGAGGGAGTATTTCCAAAAGCAATAGCAAAGGCTTGCTGGAGGCCGCAGAGATGGCTTGCAGCCATCCCCTGCTCAGCCTAAGTCCTTCAGGCAACAGGGGCCATTTTGCAGGAGGGCTTGGCAGTTTGGTGTAGTGGTTAAGAGCACGGGACTCTAATCTGGAGAGCCGGGTTTGATTCCCCACTCCTCCACTTGAAGCCAGCTGGGTGACCTTGGGTGAGTCACAGTTCTCTTGAGCTCTCTTAGCCCCACCCACCTCACAGGGTGATTGTTGTGGGGTAATAATAACACTTTGTAAACCGCTCTGAGTGGGCATTAAGTTGTCCTGAAGGGCGGTATATAAATCGAATGTTATTATTATTATTATTTATTCAGTTGGATGTGGCCATTTTGAGAGTGGCACCTGGTGGCCTGATTAGCTTCCTGGCTGTGGTGGCCATGTTGTGAAGGCATCTACAATATGCACAGCTCTGGGGATGGCCATTTTGAGTGTGGTGTGTGTGGCCTGATTTGCCTCCTGTTTACCGGCAGTAGTGGTCATTTTGGTGAGGCTTTTGTAGCTTATCCTGTGCTGGAGGCAGCCATTTTGAGAGTGGCACCCAGTGACCTGCTTAGCCTCCTTGCAGTGTTGGACATGTTGTGAAAGCATCTACAATATACCCAGTTCCAGGGGCAGCCATTTTGAGTGTGGCATTTTGTGGGGCCTGAGTGGCCTCCTGCTTACTGGCAGTAGTGGCCATTTTGGTGGGGCTTTTGCAGCTCATCCTGTGCTGGGGGTGGCTTTTTGAGTGTGTCTGGAGGAGAAGGGAGGAAGATTGTGGTTCTACGTTGCTATTCAACCAATCAGGACGCAAGGGGATAAAGGGAAAGGTGAAAGGTAGGGCCTGAGCTTACACCCAAGAAAACATTCTGCACGTCAAAAAAGCCATCTTTTAATTTTATTAAGGGGGTATAGTGCAGGGAGAAGAAATGCAGAAAACCCAGGGAACAATCAATTCTGCAGCAGATGCAGCCTTTCACCATGCAGACCTTGAAAGAGTACGGGAAGCAATTTGAAAACTGAACGAAGGTACTTTGACTATGTGTGCATAATTCAGGGGATACATCAAAGCTGTAAGGGTCCAGAACTAACAGGGGGAGGGGCAGTGTTGAAAAGCCCTTGATTTCAGGTTATGGAGCAATGATTCCACATGGCAGCTTATTAAGTACTATTAACATAAACATAACTATTATTTCTGCTTCAACAAAGAATATGTGTTTAATTTTTACTTGCTGCCATAATACCCACAATGTTAGTTTTCATTTTTTTTTCTCACAAAGAAGAAAGCAGAAATAGGGAGCAGATCAGTCCTCTAGATTTTAGATTACATTCTTTGCAAAGTTTTAGCAGCTGTGCATGCCAGAAGTGCTCAAAGCTCTTCTCTGCATCAATTACCAGAAGACATTTTATAATTTTACAGCCCTCAGCAAATGGATAATGCCTGGCATGTAACTGATTTATCAGATACTAGCTGTCTTTGATCAATACTGTCTAGCCAGGTCTTTAATGAAATTATGAAAATGAAAATAGTCTCTTCAATCAGGTGAAGAACAAATCCTATCACAGCTTCCGGTAACCTCTTTGCAACGGTGCACGTTGCACACCTTGCCTTTGAGTCGGGATCTAAGTAAAAAGCATAATTATAGGCAGCTAATGTATTTTATTCTCTGTTCAGAGATTCTATTAATTAATCTGCAGCAGCAAAAGAAATTTAGTTAAGTTTTTCTTGGGGTGGGTGAAAAGATCTGAACATTCGAATCAAATGTTTCATGGTGAAGCTGAGTTTTGTGGACTGTACCATGTGAATTTTATATAAAAATGTGAACATCCCATATTAAAACAATACCTAGTCTTAGCAGGACAAGTAAATTACTAGGAGGCTTAAGTATACTTTATCTTCCTCTAACCTCTGGTGCTCAATGCTCTCAAGGTTTCTATTGATATGCAATCAGTGGAGATGTCCATCCATTCAAGTGGATGTTCTCAAATCCATTCCCTTCCATTCTTTTGTAACTATCACTGTTTAGATGGACCAAAGTAATCTCATCGCGGCGTGGCCAACTCAAGGGCTGAGGGTGCTTGTGGAGAAAAACAGGCCACAACTTTATTGGTTACAGTGACAGGAGCATTGGGTCTGCACAGGGTGTGGATCCCCGCATCGGCTGACCTGCCTTCAAGCCAATGACCTCCTCACACTTTCAGTCTGTCTGCTGAAAGGAGAACCATGGGATGACAGTTAGTGGGATCCACAATGGACGGTAGCCTCTAAGTGATTCCCCCATCATCTGGAAGCACGCATGCTCTGGCAGCCCCTGAGCTGGGCTTGCCTCTGCCATGCCTGGTTCAAGATCCCTTATGGGAATCCTCATCTGTGGGGAAACTGTGCATACATACCATGTTTCCAACACCAAAACCACTAGTCAAAAGTTGTAACAAAGGTAACGTTACAGTAACAACCCAATCCAACACATAAACCTTATATATTAAACAGACTGAAGACCAACTACCACCTAAAAGTTGTGATTAGTAATACAAAATTACTATAACAAGCCAAATCCCCTTTTTTGAAAACCCCTTATGTTACCAAATGTATAACATCACCGACAAAACTTATAGCTATCAACTATAAAAGAGGGGGGGGGATCGCTGTTCAGAGCCCAACTGCCGAATGCCGAGGCTGGCCCCTCCTAAAATAGAAAGAGGGTGGACCTGAGAGGAAACTTTGGGGACTGAGCCCCACCCCCTTTGCCCAGCCCGCTCCAATTGGTTGGCTGGGATTTTGAATCCCACTCTCACTGTGCAGTCATGGGAGCCACATCTGAGGTGGTAGCTGGGAGAAGGAAGCTGATCTGCGATGGTTGTTGTGGATTTTCCGGGCTGTATTGCCGTGGTCTTGGCATTGTAGTTCCTGACGTTTCGCCAGCAGCTGTGACTAGCATCTTCAGAGGTGTAGCACCGAAAGACAGGGATCTCTCAGTGTCAAACTGTGGAGGAGATGTTTGCAAGTAATTTATATCTACTCAGAAAGGTGGGTTGGGTTGTGTCATCCTGTAAGGGTTTCCCAGGGTGTGGAATGCTAATGGAGTGCTAATGCTTCACTGTATCCTGAGGAGGTTCTTTTGCATATGGATTAGTGTTTGATATGCTAATTTTCTCTGCAGGGCTATTGTGGGTTGTAGAGTCTTTTCTTAGCCTGTTTTTTTCAGAACTGGAAACCATGCTCTATTCATTCTTAAAGTCTCTTCTTTCCTGTTGAAGTTTTGCTTATGCTTGTGAATTTCAATGGCTTCACTGTGCAATCTGACAAAGTAGTTGGATGTGTTGTCCAGTATTTTGGTGTCCTGGAATAAGATACTGTGTCCTGTTTGAGATAGGCTATGTTCAGCCACTGCTGATTGTTCAGGTTGTCCAAGTCTGCAGTGTCTTTCATGTTCTTTTATTCTTGTCTGGATGCTATGCTGTGTGGTCCCGATGTAAACTTGTCCACAGCTGCAGGGTATGAGGTATACTCCTGCAGAGGTGAGAGGGTCTCTACTGTCTTTTGCTGATCATAGCATCTGTTGTATTTTTCTGGTGGGTCGGAATACAGTTTGTAGGTTGTGCTTTTTCATAAGCTTTCCCATCTGATCTGTGATTCCTTTGATATATGGCAAAAGCACTTTTCCTGTAGGAGACTGTTTTTCCTTAGTTGTTTGATTTATCCTGCGTTTAATTGCTCTTCTGATTTCATTTCTGAAGTAGCCATTTGCTTGAAGTGCATGGTTTAGATGATTAATTTCCTCATTGAGAAGGTGCGACTCACATATCCGTCTTGCACGGTCTACTAATGTTTTCATTATGCCTCTTTTCTGTCGAGGGTGGTGATTGGAGTTTTTGTGTAAGTACCGATCCGTGTGAGTTGGTTTCCTGTAGACCTTGTGACCTAACTGAAAGTTTGCTTTGCGGATGACCAAGCTGATCTGCCTTTGCCCCATGCTGTGAGGTCTGCAAACTCCAGCCTCCATAAGATCGGGGCTAGGGGCTTGCTGTGGAGTATGACCAGGTATCCAGCCAAACTACCTAAGTTACTGCTTGGAATGACAAAATGAGACAGCAATGTGGTACACCTCATGGGCACCTATTTTTCCTGTTCATTGGTAGTGTGGAAGACAGCATTTGGGGTGGGGCATTTGGGGTTGCAGAGAGAAGGGAGAGGTATCTGCCAGCAGATATTCTTTAATCCATGGAAAACCAAGGCCGTCGTCACACGGGCATCTCTTCCGTTAAATTTACAGCATATAGCGTCCTACCTGTTATCGGCACAGTAGCGTTTCTTTGGGTCACCTAACGGCTCTTCGCGCCACCAGCTGTCCACACCGAAGCACTCTGTTCTGTTCTCTCTAACCGCGCAGAAGCAGCTCCTCCCTCCTTTTTTTTTAAATTATTCTGGCGTTTAATTCCGCTGAAACGGAATAACAGCATATAAACATTCCGTTAGAGCAAAACCTTACGACCCTTTTGTTTTTCCAACTTTGAAATTGTATAAATAGCCCTTTGCCCGCAGAAAACTCCCTGTCTGACGTGATCCCCATCGCTGAAGACTCTGCCATGGCGATTGAGTCATTTTTACATCAGCAGAAAGTTTGCATTGTGTTATGTCGTTATGTCGTTATAAGGACATAATAAAATAAAAAAAGGGGAGTCACAGGAAGAAATGGATTCTGGGATTGAAGGGAGGGCATAGGACGTTGCAAGGCGAAATACATCGATGTGAGGCATTCACACTGAGGCACAAAATAGCGTGACTATCAAGCACAAAGCAGAAGAGAGATAATCGCTACAGTGTTGGAATAAGGTGGGTGTTTGCCAGAAAATAGCGCCATTTTAGCACTAAATAAAAGCCCGTGTGACGACGGCCCAATATAAGCTTGAGAATAATTTTCCAGCAGTTACGCAGAAATGAATTTTCCATTCATTCCTATGGAGCCCCAAAGCAGCTAAACTGGCTTCAGACCTGCCTGAAGCATAAGCGGAGAATCACAAAATAAGGGAATTCCATATTCTAGTTCATAGTTTGGGCAGGAAATGCTTTGACCACTAGATAAATACAAATAACTGTTTATCAAGTGGTAACTCAACATGGTGCATACACAAGCAGTTGGTAAACAGGTTGTCTGTTAATGCTGCAAATGAAACCTTCTGAGTGCAAGATATGAGTCCATAGAACCTCAAAGACCAACTAGATTTTCAGGGTATGAGTTTTTGAGAGTCAGATCTCCAAATCTAAAAAATAGTTGGTCTCTAAGGTGCTATTGAACCTGGATGTTGCTCTGCTTCTGCAGATCAACACGGCTACCACCTGAAACTATCTTCTGAGTGCAGACATATTTCAGACTGCACATGAGGACACCGCTGCTGAATACACTGCCATGTAATAACAATACCTGAAAATACATCAACAAATCACAGCCCATTTAGGAGAAAACTACTACTTCAGTCTATTCCTTGCTGTGCTTATTTTGTACTTGCAGGGAAGGTATCTAGAGCTAGGGGAACTTTGCATGCAGAAGTTCCCAAGGTTTCTGGCATAGCCAATTTAAAGGATTGTATGACAATTAATGCGATCTCTGCCTGAGATCCTGAAGAGCCACTGCCAGACAGGGTGGCAACACTGAACTTGACAGATCAATGGTCTGGTTGAGTTTAAGGCAGGTTTATGTGTTCAATTTTGATACTTTGTTTGCAATCTGAAATGTGATTGCCCAGTCTACGGCCATATTGTCGTATGTGTACATCAAGTCTGAGAATTGGTTCACATATGCATGCTGAATCCTTGATGACTTACAACTAAACCTATGAACTGATAGTATAGCAAAAGCATCGAGATAGAAATGCTGTGAGTTGGTCACAAGATTTTCTTAATGAAGTTTGAGTTCATGATGAGTCAATCTGGGTTAACTCATCAGCTGATTCTGCAACCATTGCAAGATCACGAGCACTTTCCTTTGGACCCATCCTTGGACAGGTCTAGGTGACTGGAACTTTCAATAATTTTTATTGTTTTTCCTAGCTAAGGACAAAGAAGTTTCTTAAACTCCAAAGGCAAAGACTGCAGGGTCTCACATATGTTTCCACCATGCATCTGGGTGGAGAAAGCAATTTGCAGTTAGCTTTCTTTATACTTTCCATCACATTTTTTTCCACAGTTAGTTTGAACCCAAACACATACTTTGTGTTGCATATACTCTGAAACAAATTCCAGTATTCAGTGCAGTGCTGGCATTTCCTTTCTACCTAAAGACCATGCTTTGACAGAACACAAGACGGAATGCTAAGCATTAAAAGAAAGTCTGTTACTCCCTCGATTCATAATGGTAGCTTTTTATCCAATGACCCAAGGTCAATTGCATTGTCTTTCATGAAATATATAGAAATTTTTCCAAGCTGCATTTTACTGGGCAGGAACCTGAAATCTGTTTCCTCTGATAAATGTCAATACCTTTTTGGGCTCTGACATATTTCTTTTTTTTAAAAAAAATAGGAACATAGATGAAATTGCTTTTAAAGGAAAAGCCACTTAAAACACCTCTACAAATCATCTGCCTATATTACAAGGCCTCTGGGGGGGAAAAAGAGATGTAATGTAAATTACAATACAAGATATAATGCCTTGTGTTCGTTATTCCTACGTAACCCAATCAAGTATGACACTGAAAAGCAATTCAGTGAATCGGCGGAGGTAAAAAAAAATCCATCAAGAATCTTCATTTTTTAAATTATACTCCAGTTCATACACCCGTGGTTTTCAAAGTGTATAGAGTACTTTGCTAAGGCAGCATGGAGATTTTATAGTGTAAGAAAGACAGAGGCAACAAAGCTGAAGTGTAGCCAGAAAAATATAAGAGACAAGATAGACAAAGACAATCCTTAGTTATTGTACTAGTGTTACCGTGGGTAGAATCACAGGTCTGCATCTCTTCATTTATTTGTGATTTCAAAACCAGCTTTAGATAATGTTATTTACTCTTGTACAGAGACAAATGAAGGATCATACTTGAAAACATATATACTGTTGTAGCTAATTTACCCCTAGATCAGACAAACTCAACAAAAGAAAAAAAACTGAGCTGAACCTAAGCTTACCAGGTTGTAGCAGGACACATCTTGCTGGCGAGTATAAAATAAAAAAGAGATGTTGCTGATGTTGTTACATTACTTGCAGGTACAACCCATAAGCAACAAAGGGTAGCTCTAGGAACTGTTGTAAACTCTATGGTAAATTTTTTCTTTAAATTAAACTTCCAGTTCATACACTCATGGTTTTCAGAGTCTATGGAATACTTTGCTAAGGCAGTATGGAGATTTTAAGAAAGACAGAGACAACAAAGGGAAATAAACTGAAGTATATCATAGAGTACCATAGAGTATCATAGTGTACCATAGAGTTTCCCGTGATTCTTTGAGCTACCGTTTGTCACTTCCAGGTTGTACCCAGAAGAAATGCAGTGATATCAGTGATGTCATCAATGTCAGACATATACCCCCTTGTCCTTGACTCTAGCCCTCAGGCTGGCTCAGCCTAGCAACCCTAATGAACTCCATCATTAAGCTCTGAAACCTCTGTATTTCCTGCCATCTTTAATAGCCACTTTAACATGGCTGCCTATGATATTAAATGGTATCAGGCCTCTGGATTTAAAATGGCAGTTTGTATTGGAGCCAGGGGACTTTCAGCTAACAATTGCTGAGTCCCGCCTGGGAGACCCAGGCATGAATGGAATGCCACATAGGAATGCAGAGCGATCAGTGGTCATTAGATTTACAGGCTCCCCAGCCCCTAAGGAATCCAGCATAACAAAGGTCTCGCAGAGTCATCCCCACTTAACACGTTGCTTTCCCACCTCGCGTGAGGAGCTAATCAAATGACATTCATAAGGATTTACAGTTCATTCTTGGGAAGGTACATTCCCCAACTAAATGCATCGACTTAGCTCTGGTGGCATTAACAAACTGTCCTTTTGTGCAGTGCTAGAACAAATTTTGCATTCTCTTTCACACACCCTGGCAGCTACCAATCAAGGTAATCAAGCCTTTTGTTAATCTCAGGAACTGGCCATTGGAGTCTTTGTTCCAACTGCTAGGTGGACCATCCCACCTCAAAGCACGTTTTACTCTATAAGAGTAGTGCCCTGGCCCTATTCAAATCATGCATGCTTCCTGGCTGCTCTCTTAGGGTCTCTTCCCTAAGCCTCTCTCCCTCATTGTACATGCTTATTGGATCCAAAGTGTTGTTCCCTTGAGGTTGGCCCTAAGCCTCTTGCTCTCTTGGCTGAGAATGCTGGCATTTGAAGCACTCCCTCCGCAGACTTCCCTGCTCTCGGGATAGGTAATTATCACTTTGCAATTCCTCAAATCTATTCCACCATCCCCATTGTTTTTCCTAGGCCTCTTGTGTGTTTGCGTGCAATCTTGTGTGTATGCATTTGCCCCTCGAATAAAACAATTATCCTTTAATTAAGAACACCGGCCTCGTGTGTGTATATCCTTGAGAAAGGATTCCGTATATTATTGGTGAGAAAGATCCCGTAGTTACCAGCCTCTCTCATAGCTCTCTTCCTTGCTTGCTAATTCCCCCACTCTTTTTACTTGCAAGGAGACCAGCAGCATCCCACATTAGGACACATATGACCCTCCTGTAGCCATTTTGGCTTGAGAAAATGGCTCTAGAACCAAATTGGGTCCCAGCACAATTGGGAATGTGAGTTCCTGGATGTCACATCTGTCTGGATGTCGCATCGTAGTTTGGTTGTCTGCTAAGATTTGCACAAGATTTGCACAGCCTGGGAACTAAATGGAATGGTTGGTGGAAACAAGTGAAGAGATGGGAGAAGGTACAACTATAACAATGAGAGCATCAAGTGAATTGTGTTTGTCTGAGGGTCAAGCTACACATGCAGGTTTTTTAAAAGTTGGGTCTGGATTCCCCAGATACAACTTGTGCTCCCTGCAGCTGCACAGCCACTTTGGGGAATAGCTGTTAAAAATAAAGGGGAGCCTAGGCCTCAGAATGCCTCCGTAGGAGAGGGGACGCTCCTCCCTCCCCCCTTCAATTAATTTTCCCATGTCAAAATAGCAGGCGAGCCCCCCCCCCCCTGTTTTTTCTGCTCCACATTGAGTGTTCTGTACACATGGAGCAGTAAAAACAGGGGGGAAACCTCCTCCCATGCTATTGTGACAGAGGAGAATGGCTTGAGGGAGGAGGAGGAGCCCCTCCTTCCCCCATGCAGTATTCTGAGGCCATTTGGGCTCTCATTTTTTAATAGTCATTTACTTTTTAACTGCTGTATGGCTGCGTAAACCCAAGATGGGTCTAGGGAACCCAGACCCAAGTCTTTAAAGACCTGCATGTCTAGAGAGACCCTGAGAAATAAGGACATATGAATGTTCATGAGGTAAGTATAAGCATGAATGTTGCTGTAGGAAAGGGGAACTGACGCTGAAGGCATTAGCAACAACAACAACAAAAAATGTCATCTCTGAATTTATCCAGGTCTCGTTTAGTCCTGTCGTTGACAGACTGCCATGCTATGAAAAAGCCTGAACACAGGAAAAGCCAAGACACGTCAAACAATTAGGATGTACTAATGCTATGGATCTCATTCTTGAAGCTGCTCCAGTTATATGGATATCAAGTTGCTGTGCAGAATGTCTGATTTAAAAAGATTTTTTTTTTAAATTTTATTTTTAGATTGGTTTTCTCATTGCTATAGACATATGACAGAATCCAGATATAGGCAGACATACTTAAGAATGAACATGAGAAGAACCCATGTGGATCAGACCCATCTAGTCCAGCATCCTGTATCAGCAATAGCCCACCAGTTGCCCTGGAAGACCAAAAGTGGTCTTCCCATGACGTTGCCTTGAAAGCAACGGGACCAGAGTGATTTTAAATGATCTTGAATGAGGCTGGGAGCTGGTTCTTCTTTGATTTCATGTGAGCGTTGTCTTTATTCCAGTCGGATTGCTTCTAGCATGTATTTTTTCTAGCATGAATGAAAATCAGGTCTGATTTTTCTCTAAGGTACTTTGTAAATTGGATGTGTTCTGTGGTCACAATTTGATTTGTTTGCTTAAAGAACCAACCCGAACCATCAAAGTTTGGGTAGTACCAACAAACATTCCTAAAGATGAGTCTGAGTTTGTGAAGACTAGAGAGCTCTTTGGAAAGTTACGAATGCCACCTTGAGTTCAACAGTGGAGGGAGGGGAGAAATGAAATATAAGTGAAATAAGTAAAAACAAATATTTGCGTATCTTGTAAATTTGAAAAATATCAGTATTTACTTTTTTAAAAAAATTACTAACATCACATTTGCTTTTGAGATTTGACTTTAGAGGATAATTCAAAATGAGATTTCACTTTGGTTGAGGTGATAATGTTAAATGTGATACAGTTAAGTTTGTTTGTTTGTTTGTTTGTTTGTTTGTTTGTTTGTTTGTTTGTTTGTTTGTTTGTTTGTTTGTTTGTTTGTTTGTTTGTTTGTTTGTTTGTTTGTTTGTTTGTTTGTTTGTTTGTTTGTTTGTTTGTTTGTTTGTTTGTTTGTTTGTTTGTTTGTTACCCGCCCTCCCCACAAGTGGGCTCAGGGCAAGGTACAACATTGATTAAAATACAACTTAAAATCAATTAAAAACAGATAAACTACTGTGCTCCCTTTGGAGCAACCAGCGGGAGTGGACTTTCCATACCCCTTGTAGACGGAGACCGGTGGAAGGCTCGGCAACGATGGGCTAAAAATTAGCCTCCACCATATGCCTGGCGGAACATCTCTGTCTTATAGGCCCACTTAAATGATACAAGATCCTGGTGGGCCCGAGTGTCCCTAGACAGAGAGTTCCACCAGGTTGGGGCCAGGACTGAAAAGGCCCTGGCCCTGGTAGAGGCCAGCTGAGCCTTCCTAGGGCCAGGGACCACCAGTAGATGTTTTCCAGTTGAACAAAGTGCTCTCTGGGGCACATACTGGGAGAGATGGTCCTTTAGGTATGTTGGTCCCAGTCCGTTTAGGGCTTTATAGGTCAAAACCAACACCTTGAACTGGATCTGGAATTCTACTGGGAGCCAGTGAAGCTGCTGCAAGATAGGCATAACGTGTGTCCTATATGAAGCTCCACTTAGGACACACGCAGCAGCATTCTGGACCCGTTGAAGTTACCGGATCAAGCCCAAGGGCATCCCTGAGTAGAGTGAGTTACAGTAGTCTAACCTGGAGGTGACCGTTGCATGGATCACTGATGTTAGGTCCTGGGCCAAGAGGTAGGGTGCCAGTTGCCAGGCCTGCCGAAGGTGGAAAAAGGCTGCCCGAGCCACAGCCACAATCTGGCCCTCCATAGACAAGGAGGAATGCAAAATCACGCCCAAACTCCTAACCAATGGTACGGGCACAAGGATCCCTGCCTCTGACAGTCCACGGCCCAAGTACAAGACCTCCGTCTTCGTGGGATTCAACTTCAGCCTGCTCTGTTCTACCCAACCAGACACGGCCTCCAGAGCTCTCAACAGGGTGTCAAGGGCAGAGTCAGGTCTGCCACCCATCAACAGATACAACTGAATGTCAAGGTGATAATGTTAAATAATAAATATCAAGGTGATAATGTTAAATAATAGCATACAAAATGCATCCTCCACACGGTCCATACACAGACACACAAACCCTATAAACATACTTGTATCCCTAACTGGGTTTGCTAGGGGAACAGGGAGGGTATAAATTGATATAAAATGATTGTAACAATACCAAAATACACAAATATAAATTTTTGTGAGAAAATGTAACTGGGAAGGTGTTGTTTCAGAATCTCCTTTTTCGCTCTTAAAGAAAGGCAGAGCACTGGTGCATCCTTACAGGCTTATTTATATATATATATATATATATATATATATATATATATATCTGCATTTCCTTCAGGATTTCTCAGAGTTTGATGGCTTATGGCTAAACATGTGAACTGATTGGGCTGAAAGCATTCTGCTGGAAGTAATTTTGACATGACATGAAAGTTCCATCTATGATGTTTGATCTGTAATGGCTGACTCACACATGTTAATAATTCCTCGATGCCACAGCCATGAAAGGTTGGGCACCTTTGTGTGAACTGGCCCCTAAATTCTTCATAAATAATGTGTTTTGCATTTTATTGCGATTGCCTTTTCAACTGGCAATTCTACCAGTGAGATTTATTTTAGACACTCAGAAGAATGATAATAAAAATATCCATACTATTTTCATTCTGACTGCCAGTTACTGATCTTCTTTCCTCCTCCCCCTCTCTGATAATTTGTCTAAAGCATCTTGCCGACTATGATATTCTTCTTTGATGTTACTTCAAGTGAGGAAAAAGATTAAAGTCGAGCTAGAATTTATTACAGGTGACACTTCCATGACTTTGGGCCATCCATCCTTTATGAAGAGTGGATGTCAGAACAAAGTCATCACAAATTATATAATGACATTTCACCCAAAGAAGGAATGAGAAATGAGGTGATGAAATGTACTGCCATAGAGTCTATATCCTTCTATAGGTTATATCAGAGGAACCTGTGATTTATGAGGTGTTTCAGGACTTAGAAAGTAAACCATTCATGGCCTAATCTGTGCCTAACCATTTATCCACACTGTCTAGGGAATGTATCTTGTGCAACGGCTTACATATGGCCCTTCTTTAATATGTGTCTAGTCCCCCAAACGTCTATTTACTTAGTACAGTTTTTGCCTGAAACTTCCTCCAAGAAGCTGAAGGTGGCATATGTGGCTTTCTTCCCTGTTCAGTTTTATCTTCATGACAACCTTGTGAGGTAGGTCAGGCGTAGCTAGTGATTGGTCCAAGGTCACTTAATGAATTTTATAGTAAGTGGGGATTTCAATCTGTGTCTCTCAGGCCCCAGTCCAACTAGGGATGCCAGGTTGCAGGATTGGGGGTGGAGTAAGGGGCACAGTGTTGTGTTATGCCTGGACGTGACATCAATGCATCGTGAAATGTAATTTCTACATACACACATACTGTTCTTCTGCCAGCCTGGAAGCAAGGGGGTGTTGGGAGGAACCAGCCAGTGGGAGAAAGCCTGCCAAAAGGGGCAAGTGCGTCCGGCTTTCTAATTACTACACCACAAAGGGAGCCTTGACTCTCAAAAGCTCTAGAAAATCTAGTTGGTCTTTAAGGTGCTACTGGATCCAAAATTTGTTCTTCTACCATGCCACCCTGGCTCTCACACCATAGTATCTACTGTTATTTACGCGGAGTCTCAGGGAAGCTACTGACTTTGTACTTAATGGATTATGTAATGTTAGTATCCAGCTTTGTAAAATAACTGCCACAATTTGTCCTTACTTCTACTTTCTGTCTTGCAAGGGACCTCTGCTTAGCAACAAAGACTGTGTGAACTGACTGCACTGCTTGGGTGAACAGCTGCACTTTGAACTTCGGTCCTCTGTGGGTTTCTCTGCCTCAGGATGTATCTGTATAACCCATATAATCCTGTGCGGCATTCCATGCATGCCGTGTTCTCCCAGGCAGGATTCAGCAACTATTGGACTTCCTCTGGTTGCAATACAGCTGCCATTTTAAATCCAGAGGCCTGGTGATATTTTAATATCACAAGCAGCCATATTAAAAATGGCAATTAAAATGACGTAGGCCGGGCCAACCACTTACAGCTACCAGCTAAGAGGGCAAACGGCTGTGTGGGACCTCCTATACAAGTACGACCCCTCACATTTGATGACAGGAGGGTTTATGAAGCTTAGTGGAGGTTCCACATGCCTGGCTGGCTAGGTCCCAGCCATACCTTTGATGACTCGCGCCCAGGGCAGAAGGGCTCACCCAGATAGGTCAAATCAGAGATCCAGGGTGACCCCAGAGCTTAACCTGTACCACTAGTTAGGGCCTTGCCATATTATGTTTAATGTTATGCTGTTACCAAAATAAAATGGCCCTTTGTTCCCCGCACTTGTGTCTGCCTGTTTGTTCCATCGGGGGGGGGGGGATTGCCCTAACTGCTCTTCATAAGCCTAGTTTCATAAGATGAAGAAACAAATACCTAGAAAATGCTCAGAAATTCTTCTCTTTTGTGTCAGAACAGCAGTATTAAACAGATAGCATCAGGTACTGTTGCGGCATGGCAGCAAGCGGGCAGAGCAATTGGACAATGGACCAGGAAGACACATTCAAGAATACCTTACATTCCCTCTGCAGAATGGTCAAGACAGCAGATTTACAAAGGAAGCAGCTGCATAAAATAAAGCTTATTACGTATGCCTTGCTCAACTGCTGTGAATCTTCTCGCGACAAAGAGAAGAAACCCTCTAAAGTGATCATTCTGGACCCAGAAAACCGACCTATGCAACAACGCCACCTATAGATGCTACTGACTCAACACAAAAAAAGGGGGGGCTACTTGCAATGCCTTGGAAAGGAGACAAATTTCCCTTATGGGTGTTTAGCAGAAAACTCATGCCTAAATTATATTTTAAATTATGGTAGAGTTGTTCTGTAGGGCTCAGCACTTCCGAGAAATTATCAGTTCAGATGAGCATTCTACTGAAAAACATTATTCACTGAAAAACGTTCTTGAACAGGAATATGGCTAGGCAAGGACATGTTTTCCCTGGCATTTTGGTCTCTACGGGGAAGGATGGTTTGTGTATCAGTGTGTTTGGAATGATATCTAAGATAGTATCTCTTCAGCTGCATTCTGAAGGGAGTACTGCCCATGGAGAATAGTAGCATATGCTTTTTCTGGAAGCTCCAATGCAGTCCACAGTATGGAATCAGGAGATGGTAGGTGTAATGGATGAATTATGTATCTTCAAGAATGTGAAATTAGCTATTTCAGTTTGGTAACAGAAGCTTGACCTGGAGACAGGGAAAAAAGATGTTTGTTGCAATAGGGCATAGACAGTTTTCCAACGTATTTTTTTTGTGTTGTTTAGCAGTGAACCCAAATGAAATGTAATTGTATTTGCTAATAGACATCAGTATGTGCATCAAAACATACTGTGCCCACATGTCCTCCAAACACACACACACAGAAAGACACACACACACACACATATTATTATTATACCTTGTGGTATATAAATAACTGTGCTTATATACCACTCTTCTAGACAGATTAGTATCTAACTCAGAGTAGTGAACAAAGTGTTGTTATTATCCCCACGATACAGCTAGGGAGTTGGGGCTGAGAGAAGTGGCTTACCAAAGGCCATCTGCAGAGTTGATGGCAGTAGTGGGATTCCAACCAGCAGCATGCTGATTTGCAGCCCATCCATATGTTTCTATCCTGCATGACTGTTCACTTTAGATAAGTTAGTGATGTGCCTTAGCTAGGAACATGGGGTAACTTTGTACTCTACATTTAATATGGGCACAAGTCCAAATGTACTCTTGTAGTTGTTGTGGAACACAGTGGCCACACCCATCCCAGGGACTAAAGGAAGTGTAGAAAAAACACACAAGCCGTGTTCAGAATTTCCTGCAGGTATGGAGGTTTGGCCATTGTCTAGATGAAAGAGGGGGAGACCGAAAACATGGCAAGTCTGACAAGGAGAATTTTGCGACTCATTATTCATTTCCTTCCTGTGAAACCAACTACCTATCAGAGCTGCCAAGAAAAAGAAAAACCTTCCAGGGACAGAGGGAGAAATTCTATTTCAAAATGAGCAATCAAATTATCAGAGTCTCTCCACTGGAAATCTGCGGCAGATGACTAACGGCTGGCTTCTGCTCATTACTTCTATCAAAAGATGAATGGAGCCTCTTTGTGTTCTGTGATAACTGAAGTTTCCATTTTGCCTTTTCTATTTTTAAGAAGTAGTTACAGATCAAGAGAAAATGTTCTACATTAATAGACCCGCATCAGGACGTATCTTCCCTCAACTGCTTTTCAGCAGCAGAGGAAAATGCCGTGTATTAGCATTTGCTGCCGCTCCTATAACATTTCTAAGTGACTCTGCTTCAAATGCAAATTTCTTCATTACTTTGAATTGCCTTCAGTCCCATCAAGGCTGTTGCCGTGCATAAAACTCTCAGCCCCACCCTCCCCCAAAACAATTTGCTGTGAAAATAAGATGATGTGGTATGATGGCATGCATCCATTAGTTAATACCTGAATAAAAAGGCTTATAAACATATTTCATTTGAGTTGCGACTTAATGGCTCAGATGTAGTGGCTAAGATCGTATCCAGCCGAGTAGAAGAGGCTTCAGAGCTGGAAGCTTTATTATTTTGATTATTAGACTAAATATGATGGGAACGCAGAGGTTTATCAAACAAGAAAGGATGGGAAGAGGGAGGATGCTACAGGCTTGTAATGGCTTTCTATCCTTCTTCCCAAAGTAAAGCTTCAAGTAACCTGAGAATCAGTTCCCTCTGGATCATGGGATTTATTAGCTGTAATTGTGGGACGGAGTGGTCAGAGGCTGATCTGTCATGGCAGTTTTAAACTTTTGTCTTTTGGATGAAAAGATTACATGCTCTAAAAGACTACTGGTCATTTAACATTCACTATTGCACAATTGCCAAGAGTAAAGTGCTCAGTCAATGCATGATAGCAAAGTCCCAATTCGACTACAACCCAGTACACTCGACATAGATTCAATTTTCTTTGCTTCTTTTAAAATCATCGTTCAGCTACTGTTGATCCATCCGTAAGGATTGGTATATTCCATCCTAAGACATATGAAAAGGGCAGTTCATTAAAAGGTGCTTGCTGTGTTGGGAGCCTGGCATTCTGGGCATCACCTATCAAAGATAGCTGCACTGCTAAGTCAGTTCACCCCTCTTTGGCTGTTTGTCTGGCTACAACAGCAGTGGTATGCTCTGTTTCTGGATCTGAGATGGCACCAAACAGATAAGACTTGTTGCTCGGCATGGTCCCCAGTGGCCTGGGAGTTACCCACTTCAGGGCAATTTGATGCAGTAGTTACAGTTCAGTTTGGAGGTGTGATGTGAGGTAATCAAAGAGGGCCAATCCCCGCTTGCACAAGCTGAAATGGAAGATAGGATGCAATCAACTTGACTTAGTGCAAGGGCTACCTATGATGACTATCTTGCGTTTCAACTAGCACAAATGCTGTTATTCTGTGGACAGTAATATGAAGGGCATAGAACTGAGAATATAAAGTCCAGGAACAGTTTTACTTTGCTAGATTCAGCCTTTCTTCTGAGAGTGTCTCTACACAAGACATCTTACATGGGGATGCTCAAGTGTAGGGAGATGCAATGTTAGCCAGGAACTGTAGTTTAAAAAGACAGAGCCGGTGGAGATCAATCCTCAAAGTGTTATTTAATTTCGCTCTTGCCTCCTCAAAGACTTTGTCAATTTCACCTCTCTACAGGAGGGTAGCCTGAGAGCCTGAGATCGCCAGGAACTGTAGTTTAAAAAGACAGAGCTGGTGGAAATCGATCCTCAAAGGATTTATTAATTTCATTCTCACCTCCTGGAAGGCTCTGTCAATTTAATCTCTCAAGCACTCCTTAGTTTACTTGATTTCAACTGAAAAATTTAGAGGCGAGTGGTTATCATCATCATCATCATTTATTTCTGTTCTACAAGCTAAAATATCATCTACAGGTTGCAGAAAGATGTGATGTAGGATCCAATATCTTGACTTCTAGAACAACCATTAGATTTTATTTGGAGCAGCAATGCTGGAGGAAGGGTGGTTAACCCTTACCACTCTATACCATTTTCCATATATAAGTGCCTCCCCAAATTGTGCAATTTGTCCTCCAATGAAAAAGATGATTATAATGCAGATACGGATCTTTTTTAGGGTCCAGGGCTAATAGCTTTCAGGTGGGGAAATTTTGATCAGGGAAATAATGCAGGGTCAGGCTTGACCCTGAAGGGAAAGTAAGTATACTTGATGGTAACTTACATTATGTATTTTAGTGTTTATGCATTGCAATGATATTTTTAAATGCTCCCCTACCAGCCATCTTTGTTCCATAGACCAAATGAGCAAGTACTCCCAGCAACTAAAAAGTTAAACGTTAACTTAAAATCTCTCCCACTGAACTCACCATTGGGACTTGAAAGTGCATCTCTTCGGCAAGACTGTACACAAAAGTGGCACAAATACACAAATATACATGCTTTACAAGAGCAACAAGCCACAAGAAATTAATGCATGAAGTAAAATGGTAATATATTTCCTAAAAAAAAAATCAGTAACTGAATCACAGCTTTTTATTACTATAGTTTATGAATTCAGCACTTAAACTGTGCGCAACTGAGACTCTCTACAACGGCTGTAAGATACAATTATATCTGGAAACCCTGGGGGAAGTGCTGATTAATTAAGAGACTAAATCTGCATATTATTGAGAGTTATTTCTCAAGTCCTCTGAATCCTTAATGTCCAGCAAAAATCTGTGAAAAAGAAGGCTTCCCCCCACCACCACCACCTTCAAGAAGGAACAGCAGGTTGGATCCCGCCAGATTTGTCAGTGGTGAAAGATAGCAGAAAGACAACCAAAGAGGCAACGCTGGGGATCATGTAACCTTCACGGACAAAAGCCATGTGGGGTAAGGGCTGAAGGAATGAGGGGAATTGGATGAGACTGGGGACAAAAAGTTGGCCGGATCCAACTCAGCATCACACGGCATCTTTCCAAGCTGCCTACCTAGTCATGCCACTACATAGATAATCCAAAAGTGATTAACACACTGATTTCCAGGCACTTCTGGGTATTTTATAGTGTGTGTGTGTGTGTAGGAGGAAATTGGGCAATTTAGAGAACATGAAATGAGATGTCACATTTAATCCCACTTTATTTTAGATGGTTTTAATTAAAGAACACCAATGGTATCTAATGTGTAGGAACTGTATGCTCGTAACAACGGTGGCTCTACTTTAAATTCTGGAAAACCCACCAAATAGATCAAAATATAAGTAGAATGTTAGTTGGGAGAAGCTGGTGCACCTTTCACCGCTGCACCTTTCACTGCCATTTCACTCTAATGCAAAAACAGACTCACACAGGCTCTTTACAGCCTGACAATGCTGTTAATGTAGAAGAAATGCAGCAGCCAAAATTTGCATGGCTACAAAACATTGGCAGATTTCTAAAGCAGGCACAGATACAAAACACTCCAGGGCTACCAACTGGCTCTATTATATTCTCAGCTTGTGGATATTCAGTGTATTTCTGTGCCAGGTCAACCTTTTAAAAAAATTGCCGAAATAAATTGAGGGTGTAGTTATAATGACTGATGCTTTAGCATTTGTGTCCGTACAGTCTTTATAATGGAACAATAATACTGACCTACAAATAAACGTATGACACTATCTTATTCTGAATTGGACCATTGGTACATAGTCTATCCTGACTGCCCAGGACTTTTGTAAACCTGGGGATGTCATAAACTTGTTGAGGCTGTGGTCACTTTAAAACTTTTGAGAACATTGAGAACATTCCACAATCAGATTGTTGGCATGGGAGCATATCACAGGATATTAAGGTTTTCCAACCCAAACATCTTCCTGTGACAAATGTAGTTCTTTCGGAAACAAAGGCGATGTCTCCTGGGCTCTCCTGAAGCACCTCCTGCTCCTGTGAGGTGGAGAAAAGCCAGGGATGAACCTTTGCTTTAGGAAAGAAGGAGGTGAGCACAAAGAAAAACATCAATTGGTACCATGGTTCCACATTGGAGAACCATGCTACCTTAGACCCATGTAATTACTAGCAATTTGATTTGCTTGTCTTTTAGTGGCTTGTGTTGATATTTATAATCGTTATGTTTTTAATTTTTATGTATTTATTTATGTTATTATAGTCTGCCTTTCTCACTGAGACTCAAGGTAGATTACACAGTGTGAGCCCGTACAGTCAATTTCAAAGTCATTTCAAAAAACAACATAAATGCAAATTTGTAAAGCTTTAAAACTAGCAGGAACCTAATACAGAGTTGAAGAAATGTTAAACAGAGCGTAAGCCATTCTAAGACAGACATATTAAACAACATATAAACTATCTAGAGGGATCATACTTACGGTAACAGACAGTACCTAGAAATACAGTCTATAGTCCCTTTCCCTTTATTTATGCATCTCTTTGGGACCACTTCCACACAGTACAACCCTTCCATCTGAGCAACAAGCCCTCGATTAAATCAGTTTTGCATCGTTTGTGGAAAGCCATGAGAGTGGGAGCTTTCTTGACCTATTGCATTGTTTTTACTTTACTTTGCTTAGAGCTGTTTTTTTTTTCTAGGAGTAGCATATAGATTCTCTAAATAAATAACAGATTTTATTTAGAGGGCTGCTGAAGCACAGTGGTTAAGTGGTTTGGCTGCGAATTAGCACTCTACTGTTTCAAATCCCACTACTCCCATGAGCTCAGTAGGTGGCCTTAGGTAAGCCACTCTTCTCACCCCCAGCTCCCCAACTGTATTATAGGAATAATAATAGCACTATCTTGTTCACTGCTCTGGGTGAGGCACTGTTGTTTTTGTTTGTTTGTTGTTGTTGTTATTTTACTTCATTTATACCCTTCCCAATGAGGACCCAAACCAACTTACATTATTTTCCTCGCCTCCATTTTTTCCTCACAACAGTCCTCTGAGGTAAATTTGGCTGAGAGTGTATGACTGGCTGAAGGTCACCCAACAACCTTCTGTGGCACTGCATGGAATTGAACCTGGGTGGTTGAGCCATCACTCTAGCCACTACACAACACAGCCTCTCATGCCTCAGGATTACTTAGAACCTTCTACATGGAAGTCCAAAGTCTACCACAGAGATATGACCTGTCATAAAGAAGGCAGGATGAAAAACAAAGCTGTTTCTGGGATGCAGCATCATGGAGCCATTATATTTTTCTTGATTCATCTTGCCTATCAACTGAATGGGTGAGTTTCCTGCCACCCTTAAATCAGAAAGAAATTTGTAGTTTGGAAGCTGACTTAAAAGCACCAGTTGCTACCTAAAAATCTCTGAGAAAGTTATGATGGACCGAATAGCTACAAAATAGGAAGTAATTTCTAAATCTTTTGCTAACTCAGTAATTAAAATTGAATATAACTTAACACCTTTTTCGATCTTGTCTTTTTTTAATTTCCCCCCGTTAAACTTCACTTTTCTGTTTAGATTTTTTCCTCCCAGCCTCAAATACTGCTATTATCACCTCTCCATGCTAATCCTTTCACTAGCTGACTAAGATTATCACTCTTTTCTTCAAGGTTTGGCTTTTTACCCTTGGATTCTCTAATTAGCTTTCCAGTCCTCTCACCCTAGATTATTTTTTCTCCATAGAGTCTTATCTGATTAATGACTGCCTAGGCTGTATATTTTCCTGTCCCTCAGCAAAAGAACTGCTGATCCATTTCTTCAAAGTGTTTTTCCCTTTCCACCGGTTGTTTCATTTCATGTTGTTGTTGTTTTTTAAAGTACCTTCATACTTCCTACAGCATTTTCTTAATACATAGAAACAGCAAAACTCTAGTGATCAATTATGTATATGTAGACATCATAGAATTATAGAGTTGGAAGGGGTCTTATAGACCATCTAGTCCAACCTCCTTCCCAATGAAGGAACAGCCTAAAGCATCCCTGACAAGGATTCATCCAACCACTCCTTGAAGATTGCCAATGAGGGGAAACCCACCACATCCCAGGTAGCCAATTCCACTGATGAATTACTCTTAACATGAAGAATATTTTCCTAATGTCCAGCCGGTACCTTCCCTCCTGTAGTTTAAACTCATTATTGTGAATCCCAACCTCTGTTGGAAACAGGAATAGCTCCCTTCCCTCCTCTAAGAGTCGCCAACAGGAACAGCTCCCTTCCCTCCTCTAAGAGCCAAGCTACAAGAGATGAATTACATGAGGAGGAGCACCTGAAGGGAGTCACAATGTTAGCTGGGACGCTGAGTCTTAAAAGCGATTGGAAGGCTTTGTCAATTTCCCCTCTCTACAGAGCCAGAGAGATCGCTGCTCATTTTAAAAAGGATGTGGAGCCAAGCTACGAGAGATGAATTACATGAGGAGGAGCACATGAAGGGAGTCTCAGTGTTAGCCAGGAAGCACCCGTAGGACTAGGTAGTTATATGCTGTCTTAGAAGTGGGCACGAACCGAAATATAAACCAAAAATTCATCACGAACTGGCCTTCTTTTGGTTCACAAACCAGCGGTTCGTCAGAGGGCATTTCTGATGAACCACAATGAACTGTGATGATTTTTAGGCTGGCTCATTTGGTTCATTTTTTGGTTCATCACTGTAGACAACCTGGCACCGATCAATCAGTTTCCTAGGTAACAGGGTGGGGAGGGGGTGAAGTGGGCTTTCTGCACACCTTATGCTGCCCTGAAAGTGACATATCCACTAACCAAACAAATCAGTTGGTGAACAGGGCCATTTCATGCCAGTTCATGGTTTGTGGTTCGTGAAACATGATGAACCACGAATCACAATGAACTGCCATTTTCCAGGTTTGTACCCATTTATAATGCTGTCTAATGTCAATCATAAAACTGCCAATGCTCTGTTTCAGCAATTCTTCAACTCTGTATCAGATTCCAGCTAATGTTATATCTTTGTAGACTTGCATTTATTTACCCTATGGCATTGTTTATTGAAATTTCCTTGATATTGACTGTACTAATCTCACACTATGTAATCCGCCTTGAGTCTCAGTGAGAAAGGTGGACTATAAATGACATAAACAAACAAATTATACATTATATCATTTTTGGTACTTTTGCGGGCAGCAGGGAGGTAGGGCAGCCAGAGACCTGGTTCCCTTATTTCAAGTCATTGTGAACATGAAATAGGGTTCTGGTAAAAAAGTTATTTGTTGATTTTCCTTGGTGGGAGGACAGCCCTTGATATTCCCAAGCCCAGGTCCAAATTGAGTTAAGTGCAGTAAGCCTCTCTCTCATTTGCACTACGTATTATGGAGAGGAAAACAAGAGCTTTTACTTCTAGTGATTACAAAACGGAGTGTGAAGGTCTCATATGGCTCCTACACATGTGCCTGAGAGGTATAATTCTTGGATAACTTGTGGTCCAAAGTGTCCAAGTGTGATGTTATATTAAATCCTTCTAATATTTCTTCATGAAATCAATCGACATTCTGTTAACTTTTGCCATTAAATTAATTCCTCAGTCCTTCAAGGATACTAAACAATTACATATTGATCTCTTGGCGCCTTGTGATTTCATGACTTATATATTTGAAAGATGCCTGTGGTATTAAGCACTATACGTTAGAGGCATTTCTTAATGTCAAACTGCCTACCTCAATCTATGCTATTTAAATGGCTTCTGTTCATTTTGTAAAATCAATGAACACTTACTTTCCAAGTCATGGTGCACCACTGAAAGTGCAGGAACCAAAGCTGTCTTTGTGTTGCTGGCTTTCACCCTACTTTTCAGTAATATTTCCTCGCATTATCCACACCAAGAATGCTTTCAGAAAATACTTTGTCATGTATATAATCAATAAGGCTGTTATATAGTTACGTCCAACCAGCAATACCAAGATACTCACATATTGCAGTGTACAGGGCTAGATCCAACCAGTTTTTTTTCACACAATCTTACCTATTTCCCTCCTTACTAGAGCTCTCACACAGCTTTTGTCCTTGCAGGTCCCATGCCAGCTCTGGGATGGGAAATTCCTGGAGATTTTTGTGGTGGAGCTTGGGGAAGATGGAGTTTGTGGAAGAGAGAGACCTCAGCTATGTAAAATGCCATAGAGTCTACTTTTCAAGGCAGCCATTTTCTCCAGGAGAACTGATCTCTCTTGCTTGGACATCAGTTGTAATTCTGAGAGAGCTCCAGCCACCAGTTGGAGGTTCACGAAACAAAGGTTACAGGAAAACAAAAACAACCGTGAATGCTAACTAAATATAAAACAAATCACACTTTTGTATATAACTGGTCCCATGATCCACTATGTTGCTTTTTGAGTGGTCAAAGTGATCCCTCCACCCCTTTTCACCAGTAGAAAAGCTGGTGGGATCCAACTCATAATTTACACAATTGTCATGTACGCCAGCATACCTGCCAATATTGTGTTATGCATTTTGCGCTGATCACTGGTTGCTAAGGTTGTATTCTGTATAAATCATCTGAGAATGTGTAAACTGCTAACTTACAATGCACTGAGCCAGTGGGGCTATCTGTTATCTATTGCAAGTATTTACTTTCACTTCTGTAGCAAGTGTCCTTGAAAGCAAGCTGCGGGTAGTGAGCAATGTATCTTTTCTGAGAGACTGTGATGATTTCATTCTGTACTCTGTCTAGCCTAAACTAATCAGTTCTCATTTAACTCTTTGGGGTTTCACGCCAGAATGTCAACATACCCAAAGGGCACGAAGTTTCCCTATAATTAGTAGTGTTCATTTTTGAATAGTCACTTCTGCCAATTGCTACCTTTGTGTGAACATCTTGAACTGTATGGATCTCTAATAAAGTTGCTTCAACTGGAATACTGGTGTGTTAACTGTGGAGAACTTGAAGGGACCTAACTGCCAGGGACTGACAACAATTTTGCAACTCCTGCAATGACTGACTTAGGAAAGCATTCCCTGACTCCTCCGGAGTGAGATTCTTAAAACATCTCTTTATTTACCAACATCTGTGCCAAGCAAGTATTGTGAGGAGCTCAGCAGTAAGCACACAGGTAATGCTGGTTTCAAAATAATATCTGTCTTGTAATTTAAACAGTCTGACTCCGAGCACTAGAAGTCCAATCTGTTTTGTGTGGGATCCTTGCCAAATGTAAACTTAGCCAACATTTATGTGTTGTTGTTACTACCAGTGCATATTTCTGACTCAGAAACGGAATGAGATTTTTAAAGACTCCTTGCTCACTAATAAGTTTTTATTGCTCCAATAAACTAGCAAGTTATACAGATTATTTCGCATTATGCATCCATATATGCAATATTTGATAGTGGAATTCTTTCCAATATAAAAGGTTTACGAGTTCTTCTATATAGATCAAGATGGGTAGCCGTCTGTAGCAGCTGAAAAGAACAAGAATCCAGTAGCACCTATAAGACTAACAAAATTTGTGGTAGGGTATGAGCTTTCATGAGCCACAGCTCACTTCTTCAGATACCATCATGAAAGCTCATACCCTACCACAAATTTTGTTAGTCTTATAGGTTCTACTGGATTCTTGTTCTTTTCTTCTTCTATATAGGGAAGTTTTAATCCATACACAACTGCCTTGACCAAGACCTTTTGAATTTATGATGAAGGGGGGTAAACCTAAGCAGATCATATGGAATTAAGTCCCTTTTAATTTCATGAGGGTTACTCCCAGGAAAGTGGTTTTAGGCTTGTAGCCAATGGTAGACAGAATCTCTCTACACAAGACATCTAATATGGGGACATCTAATATGGGGACTTTCTGTGTGGTTTGCATCCCTGTGCAAGATGTCTTGAGTAGAGAGACTCACAGTTATATACTGATATACCATGCATTGTTTGTTATACCAGTGGTTTTATAGTGGGATCCACTCCTAACAGTGTTACCCAAATAACTCTTTCCTGGGGTGATGCATACTGAGATATTTCTGATCAGAAATCTGGCCTCAAATTCCTTTTTTTGTTTCAGATTAGAAATACTAAAAATGAAGCAAAGTGTCATGTCTGTATCCCTACATCCATGTCATTGTTCTAGGTGTTGAACCATTGCTAATTCTGTTCCTTGATTTCATTTTGCAAATACTATAATCATCACTTTCGTTTCTCTCTCTAGCAGCTTGAGAACACAGCTGTGTTATCTCTTTTCCCCACTATTGGGAATAAGAGACAGAGACAGTAGCTTGGGTTATAAAATGGGCGGCTTTATTTAAATAAACAACCAGCAAAAAACTTCAACTACGGCAAGGGCCTAACTAGCGGTACAGGTCAGGCCCTGGGGTCGCTCCGTACCCCGCCCTGACCTGTCTGGGCGACACACCCGCTGCCCCGGGTGCGAGCCATCATCAAGTGGCTGGTACCCGGCCTGGCCAGGTGAAGTGGTTCACCCCTGCAAAGCTCCCCCACCCGACCGTACGGCAGCGGGGGGAGACTGGCTTGTACAGGGGTTCCCCACCCAGGGCGTCCAACCACACAACTGGGCCGTACGGCAGCCAGCCACATCTGGCAGACCCCAATTCCCCACCAATGGGGAGGTGCCAAGGGTGCTCACCAGCCCGCTACAGATTGTTCCCTGACTAAAATCCTGCCACCCATGACATTAACTCAGCCCACCAGGCCAATTAACCCCAACTACACAGTACGAGGTAGGCGAAAAAACTCCCGCCCCAAGGCCAATCAGGGGCAGGGAGAGAAAAATTCCTACCTGGCCCCGAAACTGGTGGCCGGCTAGTCCCGCACTGATAGGGTGAGGTGGGTGGGCCAAGCATGAGGCAAGACTGAAGCCGCAGGGGGCGGAGGAGCCAGCAAACACTGCGAGACGTTGCCCCCAAGGCTAAAACCCCAGATGAGGATTGCTCTGTCTCGATCCCTTCAGTGGGGCAAAGGGCTGCCACCTGCCTAAAGGCAAGCCCTTGGCAGGGATGGCAGAATTCTTTGAACCTCACTGAAGTGACCTTGCACTGTCTGAAATATTGCTGTTTCTTTTATGCCTCTTTGTCCTGTCTAGCTGATGTATAAACTCCAGCAGATGTTCCCAGACTCCTTCCTGTGCAAACTGGAAGGGGGGAAATGATTGAGTATTTAGAGCTATACTTTTCTCAAGTTTCTATTCCTAGAAAGGAAGAGTGTACTGCTTGGATGCTTTCTTGCCTCTGAGTAATTCTATGGAAATATATATGGAAAAGATTGGATTTCTGAACAAAACCATTTAACCAAGAGCTTGGACTTATTGTTGCAATGGTGCAGGGACCTGTCTACCATATCCTGTCATCCATAGCCTGACACAAAGCACTAACAATATGTTAGGCAGGGCTTTTTTTCTGGGAAAAGAGGTGGTGGAACTCAGTGGGTTGCCCTCGGAGAAAATAGTCACATGGCTGGTGGCCCCGCCCCCTGATCTCCAGACAGAGGGGAGTTTAGATTGCCCTCCACGCTGCTAGAGGGAAATCTAAACTCCCCTCTGTCTGGAGATCAGGAGGCAGGGCCACCAGCCATGTGACCATTTTCAAGAGGTTCCGGAACTCCATTTCACTGCGTTCCCACTGAAAAAAAGCCCTGATGTTAGGATTCCTAAAATTCATCTCCTGAAATTTCAGAATTTTTCCAGGTTATTTCAGCTGTTTTCAATGGGTGGGCAACCTAGCTTCCAGACTCCAGAAGTCAGATCTGCTGGCATTGAAGTAGGGATAGCAGGTCTACTGCTCATTAAAGAACAATGGAAGTAGACAACTTCAAGACGCCAGGTCTACCCATACTGATATTCCTGAACTTGAAAAACTTTCCCCAAACAGATTTAGAAAACAATACCAATATTCCCAACTTTTCAGAAAAACCATCACCATTCCCTTTCTGAAATACTCAAATGAAATTTAAACACATTTTTTGAAATATACATTCCTTCCTGGGAATAGGGTTTCCAGGTCCCCTTACCTTCTTGGTGGGAGGGGGGACCTGGCATTCACTTTCTTGGTGTGTTCACACATGTGCAAAGTGCACATATACTCCCGGGATGGTGCCACATCACTTTGAGGAAGTAATGTTGTCACACCAACCTTGGAGCATGGCCAGGAAGTCTATTCCCCAACCATTCCTCCCACTGATCAGGTGAGTGGTGGCAGGAGGGTCGAGTGGCAATGGGGGATTCCTCTGTCCCCACTGGGGGATTTCTTCATCTGCACTGGGGGATCTGGCAGCCCTAACTGGGAACTATTGAATAGATTTGAGTCAGATTCTGAGACCTGTTTAGGATTGTTCTGTAAATGTACTATACTTTTCAGGGATCACTTGTAAAATTCGGCCCCTTCCTGGCAAGCAGCTATGCTGCTCAGCCAGGGGCCGTTTATTGCCACTCCTGAGGGATGGACGGCACCACCCCCTCCATTCCTTATAAGGAGTGGCTGGGAGGGCAGAGCGAGCTTTGTGACGCAGCTCTGCCCTTCCCAGCTCATTGCAGCTCAGTCGCTCGTCCCACCCGCCTCTCCCTAAGTCATTGGTGCAGGAGTAGCCGGCTGCCATTTCGGAGCCAGGTAGGATTTTTTTCCCCCCTTTCCGTATTGGCTTGGGTAAAGGGGTTTTTTTCGCCTACCTTGCATCGATGTATGGGGATTGAGAAATTTGGTGCGAGGTGGTGCCTGTTAGGTGAGTCATGGCTGGTTTGTAGGAGTAGGGTGCGGGACGGTGAGCACCCTTGGCGCTTCCCTGTGTGGGAAGAGGGGCCTGCCTAAAGGGCTGGTACTGCTGTGACGGCTGCCAGGCCCACAAGCAGGCTGCCTTTGGGAACCCCTGCCTGCGAGTCCTTTCCCTCACTGCTATACGGCTGAGGTGTCAGGAGCTTAAAGGGGGGGTGACCAAATTTGCCTGGCCGGCTGGGTCCGCCCCATCCACTGGATGGGTCCCACCTGGGGCTTCGGGGCTCGCCCAGACAGGTCAAGGCGGTGGTCCAGGTGGGACACCGTGGCTTGACCTGTACCGCTTTAGGTCCTTGCCGCTGTTTGGGTTGTTTTGTCTGTATTAAGTTAATAAAGTGGCCCTTAGATCCAACTTGGTGTCCGTCTCTTTTCTGAATGGGGTGGCAATAATTCCATGCTACTTTCCCTCTCTCTAACATTAAAAAAACCAAGAATCTCACATCAATTAACAATGAATATGTTTGTGTGTGTGTGTGTGTGTTTTCAGTATTTAACAGCACTGAGCCTCAGCCCAAACTTCATGAATGTTTCACGCAATGTGCAGAAGGAAATCAAAATCTGCTGTTTAACTTCCAAGAACCTTACACCAATTCTGCAGCAGCTCCACTGGCTCCCTGTGGAATTCTGGATTTGGTTCAAGGTGCTGGTTTTGATCTATAAAGCCCTAAATGGACTGCGACCTGCATACCTAAGGGACCGCCTCTCCCTGTATGTGCCCTGGAGAATGCTCCGATCAGCTGGAAAACATCTGCTGGTGGTCCCTGGCCCCAGGAAGGCTCTGTTGGCCTCAACCAGGGCCAGGGCCTTTTCGGTCCTGGCCCCAACCTGGTAGAACTCTCTGTCTGAGGACACCTGGGCCTGTCAGGATCTTCTATCATTTCGGCGGGCCTGTAAGACGGAGATGTTCCACCAGGCGTATGGTTGAGGCCAGCATGAGATCCTCACTGAGCCTCCCACCAGCCTCCCACTAAGTGTGGGGTTATACAGTGCCCAACAGCCGGCTGCCCAACATATGGGTACAGCACAGGGCTATGTAGTGCCCATTCATTTGCTGACCCATGTATGGGTTGCAGTACATTATCTGTCCGCTTCCCTCCCCCTGTATGTTGATGGGCAGGAATCTGGAATTGACCCCATCTTGGGATAGTTATTATCTGTTGTTGATTTTATGATGAACTGTTTTTTTTATGAATTGTTTTAATATTTGTATTATATTTTTATAACTGCTGTACCTCGCCCTGAGCCCACTTGTGGGAAGGGCGAGTTAGAAATGAAATAATAGTAATAATAATAAGAACCTTCTCTCCCAACACAATCTGTTATACCTGCTCAGTCCTGACCTTACCTCTAGAACAGTCACTTCTGGATCCCAACCCACAGTTTGAGAATAACTGTACTATGTCAAAGGAATAAATTATGATGCACTTACAAATCAAATGTTTGGGCAGGTTGATTAAAATGTTCTGTCAGGGTACAACACATTATCTATCTAGTGCATTCTTTATCCTGCCCTTCCTCCAAGGAACTGTGAACAGCATACATGGCCCTCCCTTCCTCATTTCATCCCAGAACAATAACAACATACAATAACATTCACTTTATATACTGCCCTTCAGGGCAACATAACATCCACTCAGAGTGGTTTACAAACTATGTTATTATTATCCCCACAACAATCACCCTATAAGGTAGGTGGGGCTGAGAGAGCACTGGAGAGCTGTGACTGACTCAAGGTCACCCAGCTGGCTTCAAATGGAGGAGTGGGAAATCAAACCCGGTTCTCCAGATTAGAGTCCTGCTGCCTTTAACCACTACACCAAACTGGCTCTCAACCTTGTATGATAGGTTCTGCTCAGAGAGAGTGGCCAGCCTAAGGTCTCCCAACAAGTTTCATGGCAAAGTAGGATTGAAACCTATATCTCCAAAGTCCTAGTCCATGCTATGTTGGACTATATGAGTCCAGCCTCATGCATTCACTAAATGCACAGGGAGGGAAAGTGGGAGCATGCATGCTGACCTTTCCCCAGGCCTCCACACGGTTGTTTCATTGTCTTCAAGTGTGACTGTGTGGAAGATGTGGCCATGCAAAACTTCCTGCCTTATGGTCAGCATCATCTGAAAACCAGCATCATTTATCACAGGGAAGGAGAATTCACACAACCACTTATTCTGTGTGGTCACCCTTGCAGATAACCAGGCAGGGGGGAGGTCCAGAACACTTGCTCCAACTCTTCCCACTTGTGCAGTGAATACCTAGGGTTGTCATGTGCACCAGGCTGTCACTTTTGTACAGGTGGTACTGGAGGAAATAACTACCAAATAAGAGTGAACAAAAGAAAAGTATAGAGTCTGTCAGTGCAATCCTAAACAGAGTTACATTCTACATATGTACATGCCATCAAGTTGTAACTGACTTACGGTGACCTCAGCAAGGGGCTTTCAAGGCAAGTAAGAAGTAGCGGTGGTTTGCCAGTGCCTACCTCTGGAGAACAACTCTAATCTTCTTTGGTGGCCTCCCATCAAAGTTCTGGCTGAAGTTGATGCTGCTTAACTTCTGAGATCTGATGAGATAAGACTATACCATGCTGCCTTCCCTCCTTGCACAGTTAATCTGAGCATGAATAGTGGGGGAGAACATCTGATCACAGGGTGAGAAACTCAGAGCTAAACTACAAGAGATGAATTACACAAGGACATGCATGTGAATGCAATGTTAGCCAGGAAGCTGAGTTTTAAAAGACCGATAGGAAGGCTTTGTCAATTTCTTCTCTATACAAAGCCAGCAAGGATTGCATCTCAGAGGGTTTGTTAATTTCCTTTTCGCCTCCCAAAGGCTCTGTCAGTTTCACCTCCCCTTCTAGGAGGTGAGGAGGAAATAAACCCTCTGAGGAACAATCTTAGCTGGCTCTGTAGAAAGGGGAAATTGACAAAACCTTCCAATCTGTCTTTTAAAACTCAGCTTCCCAACTACTCCCTTCACATGAGTGTCCTCGTGCAATTTGTCTCTTGTAGTTTAGATCTCAGATGAAAATTCCAGCTAGAGAACATGAAGTACAAGTTATTGAAACCAAACTGATGATGAAAAGAACAAGACCATGCTCTGGAGTTACTGCAGACATTTCTCAACATAATTTGAACAGAATGTGGATGTTTCTCTAAAGGTGAAATCCCGGAGGAAAGCCAAAATTGTTTTAATTGGACCAAGAAAATTTGGAGGTGTGATTTCACAGAAGTGTGCAGGTTCATGTTTCGTTTTAAGCGTTCTCAGTGAAAATCCTCTGCCTGATATTTGAAAGTTTCTGCTCTTCTTCTGCTCAAGCAAAAGTGCCAGTGTCACTTTTAATTAACAAGGAATTAGGTGTATACACGTTCTTTGGCTACAAGTTAGTTTAGTGATTTCATGAATTTTGCTGTCTTTTAGGATTGCTAGTAGAGATGGTCATGAACCAAAGTTTGTCACAAACTGAGCCATTTTTTTGGTTTGCAAACTGTCGGTTCATCAGAGCTCATTTCTGATGAACTGCAATGAATCGCTATGATTTTTAGAGTGGTTTGTATGATTTGTCACTACAGACAGCCTGGCGTGGATCAATCTGTTACCTAGGCGGGGGGATGGGCTTTCTGCAGACCTTCTGCAGCCCCAGAAGTGACGAACCAACGAACCAAACCGATTCATGAACCAGGCAATTTCATGGTGGTTTGTGGTTTGTTAAACTTGATGAACCACAAACCGCAATGAACCACCATTTTCCCGGTTTGTGCCCCCCTCTAATTGCTAGTTCTTTCTATGAACAACCTTAAATATTTATTTGTGCTATAATAAATACACTGAATAATTAGCTACATAAAAGTGGCCTTTATAATCTTACCACTCTGCTCAGCAGTGCATGAAGCCTTCCTCCAACCAAGGAAAGCTTCCTTCAGTTTAACTAGCTCTTCTCCGGTGAAGGAACTACTTAAATTGGAGGAAGTCTCATGAGGCTGAGAAAGGCTTCCTGCTTTGCTGAGCAGAGAATGGAAAACAGGCAAGTATTTCATAGTATTCCAAACAGGAGAAAGATGTTTTGCGTAGTGCTGTAGATGGAGATACCACAGAATCTGGAAAGGATGAGAGAAAATTTGAAGTTCATGTTGTTGAAGAGCCATGCTTTTTAAATTTTGACTGAAAAGAACACCTCAAAGGAGGAGGAAGAGTTTTCAAATAGCCAGACAAAGAAATTAGGTGACTGCAATGTCATTTTCTTTGGCTGTGGGCTGGTGTGGTGGATCTAGCCACTCAAATAATTTCCAATTTGGAATGGGAGAGGTGGCGGGGGAGCTATTATTGCAGCCTCCAGATATGCCTATATTGTTAGGGCTCAGCTGTCTTCATGGAGATTGAGGGTATAGGGTTCTGACAGCACAGCACCCAGGGGGGCCTCTAGCTGATGCACAAAATATTTGAACAGCTCTGAAAAAAATATTCAGAAAAAGGTAAAAGCAAGCAAATGTGTTTTCCCCTCCCCCATTTCTCTGCCACTAAAGCAGAGATGAGTTAGTTCCCTTTCTTTTGTAATATTTTCTGAAACTGCTCCTGACACAACAAGAATTGAGTCTCTGCCAAGCTTGATTTATTGGAATATAATTAGGAGAATAAGACACAGGATACAGCTCCCCGAACAAAATTCAAAGATCTAATTCCGAGAACCATCACCTGAGTAACTAGGAGCTCTATCTGCATAATGAAATCCCTTGATGCCTTTTAAATATCTAGGAAAGGTAATGAGGACAACATCTTGGAATTAATAAGCAAACCATTCCACATTCAGTTGTAATATCTACTGTAGTGCCTTCAGCAAAATAGTTCTATTTAGCAAAACAGAACCCAATATTTTAAGAAGCAAAGTGACATGACAGCAAACACTAATTTTTAGCAGAAGCAGAACGGAACCCGAAATAAGGGGGATTTGGAAACAAATTAATTCAAATTGTGCTAGATAGGAACTCTGCCGTAAGGTTGGAAATGTACTGTGTGACTATAATAGATAAGAAGTGATAGAATAACAAGAATAGCCAATGGATAAGTTTGAAGTGAGTTGCTGAAGGTTTGAGAGGGGTTGTTTTTGTGTGCAATCTTACTCGATATTTTTAACCAAAGCTCAATAAAATACAGGAAACAACATGTTATTGCAATTCATAATTTCCTGTAACCAAGAAAGAAGTAGAAATAACAAAGGCAGGGAATCATTATTCAAGACAGAATAGCAACACTGACAGAAAAATATATCAAAGGACTATCCAAACTGTTGCAGGAGGCAGATAATATTCCATAAAAGGTCTTGAAAGCTGTTAACGGAATTCAAAGGTCTGTGTGACAATATTCATCCAATTTAGTTCCCAGACAATGAAGTTAGGGTTCCATGTTGTGCCAGAAACAGGCAGCAGAAGTGTCTGGAGCCATGGTGGTCCACAGCTTCTGTCCCCGATCGAGCCACCTCCACTGCTCCACAGGGTGGCAGTGACCAAGAGGGGCTGGGGTTAAGGGACTGACCAGAAGCAACAGGAGACTCTTTGACCCACCTAGGGCAGAAGCAGTTGGCCATTCCTACAAGCTGCTGGCAGTGGGTTCTGTGTAGGATTGCCAGGTACAGTTTGGGAAATTCTTAGAGATTTGGGGGGTTGAGCATAAAGAGACGACATTTGGGGAGGGGAAAGGCCTCAGTGGGGTATAATGCCACAGAGTCCACCCTCCAAAGCAGCTATTTTCTTCAGGGGAATTAATCTATGTCAACTGGAGATATGTTGTAATTCCAGGAGATCTCCAACCACCACCTGGAGGCTGGCAATAATAGTTATATGACACACAGGAGGCAGAGTCCTCTGGGCAAACGGCCCTGTATGATGAGACAATCTTGTGGGACATGGAGAAGCAGGGTGGGGCTTGCAAAGATTGCAGGGAGATCATTAATTTCCCTCAGTCAGAGGCCAAGAATGAAGTGGTCGATGCATCACCTCTCCAAGTCAGGCAGGGCCAGATAGAGAGACAAGGTAGATGTTGGAGATGGTTGATGGAAGGAGGAGTAGGAGGAAAGGGGTGGGTTCAAAACCCCTCCTCTTCCAATCGGAGGCCTTCACTCCCAATTGGAGATGGGGGAATTCCCTGCCACCAGCAGGCCCTTCCCCCTGCTGCTCAGCTGGCTGGTGGGAGGAAAATGATAGCAAATCGTATGGGTGGCTTTGGGGCTTGGCTGGTGGGTTGCTTCCTCCCTACACTGTGCAGGTGGTTTGGGGGCTTGTATGGCCAAGCGCTTCTGCAATCAGGCAACTTTGCAGGTTGTTGGGCTGGCCAGTTCCCTCCCACTGGGGCAGCTGGTTATAGGGCTGGTGAGCTCCCAGCACAATGGTTGAGCAGCTGGGGGGACACCATAACCCATGCCTAAGACCACACTTAACAGCAATCACCTAGGTTCCAGTCTTGAAGAAAGGTTGGTTAAAATGCTCTAAAACTAATCAGTAAAAAAAACAAAACCCTGGCTGGCCAAAGTTCAGAACAACATACTGGACAAGATGGTCCATTGGTCTTAGTTCATCTTTAGATCACATCTACAAGGGAACATTTCATTTCATATTCATAGAGTCATACACATGTATGTGTGAATGTGCCATAACTTCTGTGTGTGTACCCACATGTCCATTTCTATAACTTTCCATAATAGTCTTAATGAAATTATTTTGTGATGTACACACAGTTCTCTGGGGTTGTTTCCTTTGCAGAGTATGCTACCTTCACTTCAATAAAAGTGGTAGAAAAAAGGCCTAGCTTCATCTTTTTTTAACTTGTTGTCTTCTCAATTCCCTAATCATTGCTAGAGTTGGGCTCCAATACATGAATATTTAAAAGTGTATATTGCTGTACTCAAGAGAGGCAAGCTGTATAGGACAATACACATTTGATAGCTATAGCAAAACTATTCAACACATTACACATTACATATTTGGTAGCAATGGCAAAGCTATCTACTACATTACATACGTTTGGACTGGTATGTTGCTATGAGATTTCACCTATCAAATGTTTCAATTTTCCCACTTGTGAGTGACTCTGGAAAAAATCAATAAAAACCACAGTGAAACTAGCATTAAATATAATCTTTAAAACCATATGCAGAAATAAATGCTGCAAAGAATTCTATAAATTCCACACAAAGCTTCAGTAATGAAAAATCAAACCAAAAAAGGTTCTTGTGGCAGGAAATATATTATGTGTATAAAACCTTTCTGGGGGAAAAAATCAGGACAAACTAACTAAATGCTGCTCAGATGAACACATTTGGAAAGCTTTTCTTTAGACGTCTTTCTTATTTCTGGGGTGGGTTGCTATATAGCCCTAGCTGAGTTTTCCTTGAAGGAATATAATTTGTATTGTTTTTTTTAAAAAAATGCACCACAGCTTTGTGAGGTAGATCATATTGTGTGTCACACATCCAAAGATGATTCTCAAAGAGAGTAGGTAAGGTAAAAGTAGTCCCCTGTGCAAGCACCGAGTCATTACCAACCCATGGGGGGACATTGCATCATGATGACGTTTTCTTGGCAAACTTTTTGTTATGGGGTGGTTTTCCATTGCCTTCCCCAGCCATCTACACTTTACCTCCAGGAAACTGGGTACTCATTTTACCAACCTTGGAAGGATGGAAGGCTGAGTCAACCTTGAGCTGGCTACTGAACCCGGCTTCCGCCAGGATTGAACTCAGGTCGTGAGCAGAGCTTGGGCTGCAGTACTGCAGCTTACCACTCTGCGCCACAGGGCTCCTGCTCAAAGAGAGTATTTAAGTCTTTCTTTGAGACCCAGTACAAAATGGATCCCATTATAAGTACCCTTGGAGGAAAGATTCTCCATGCTGAGAATGTATGTCTCATATTAAAGAGACAGAAACAAGGGCATAGTTAATGACGAACCATGTAGTGTTAGAGTTGCCAACCTCCATGGGGGCCTGAAGATCTCCCAGAATATCAACTGATCTCCAGACAACAGAGATTAGTTCCCCTGGATAAAATGGCTGCTTTGAAGGATTACTTCTATGGTATTATAGACTGCCGAGGTCCCTCCCCTCCTCAAATACACCCTTCCCAGGCTCCACTACTAAATCTCCAGGAATTTCCCAAACTAGATTTCATAACCCTATTTATTGTTATGCAAATGACCCTGAAGAATAATCAGGCCTATGTGCCCCCTCCTCCTGTGTCATGAGACCTGTTCCCATAGTGACAAAATTTTGTTGTTAAATCTGAAACATACTGTAATCTTACATCTTTATGGCTTGTTTTGAGTTCTTTTCAATAGCCATAAATACATATTACATTTTCCTTGGGAGTGTCCCTGATTGGGCAGAGAGGTATATTCTGAAGCTCTGCAATTCCATGGTGTGCGTGGATTCAGTTAAGATTGGGACCATGGTTGGCATGTGCTGCTCTACCATTTGTTCAACTTGAAATGACTCCAGGAAACTCTGTTTGTCCCACTCCAGAAATACAGCATGTATCTCATCTGTACACATGCAGCCCCAAAGGTATAATCAGTGCCCCTAGGCCAGTACAAATGGGAAAATGGTATTGTGGGAAAGTTCTAAGTCTTCTCTCTCTGCACATTATGGTTTCAGTCTGAAATGAGCCTAGATCTGGAAAGCTCAGAATTTCATAACACACCTCTCCACTAGATCTGGGGATATCCTTGGGAAAATTGTCACATACAGTTTGGCTCTATAACTAGTCTTGGTGATCTCTTTTTTTGTACTTGCATAGGTCTTATGTTGGATCTTACCTAATTTACCCTTTCAGCTGTTGCTCAAGCACTGCTTTTTTTTGCTATTGCTTTAGCTATTCCCATCCTCCTCCAAGCCAACTGTCCCTGTTTTGGTCCATCACTCTTGAGGACTTTCAATAGTGTTCCGTTTTTTCCCTGTTTAATAGTCTGGCTCCATGCCTGTTATTAGTTTGTCTGCCAAAATAAATAGTAGTTGTTTTCATTTTTATATTTATCACAAGCTTGGAAAAAAAGAGATTTTTTGACTTGGAGAATCTTGTTGGAGACCTCTCAACTTTAAGTCAATTACTCTTAGATCCGTTTGCTCTCATTGTCTCTGAATTTCTTTGCAATGTGATTAATTTCGTACTCCTAGCAGCATGAATTCCCTTTAGCTCCAGTCATTTCTACCAAAGATCTCATTATCTTCTGGTTTCCAACTGCCTGGATTCATAACATCTCTGCTTTGTTCCATGTATTTTATTCACAAAAAATTGGAACCATATTCCTTTATTGCTTTGGGCTCACTTCAAGATATTTAAAATATGAGAGAGATTTAAAATATGCAACAAATCATCTTCTGGTAAAGCATTATATTTTTTTGAGGGGGGATAAATTATGGGATACCAAAATATCCTTATTTCATGAAAAAAGTGTTGGTGTTTCACACCATCAGTTATCCATTTTGAGACAGTGTTAATTGCCATGTCATTTTACAGAATTTAATTTTCCCAATTAAAATGCCTGGACAGATGGCATTTTTTAAAAAGCCCTGAAAACCAGTTCATACTAGCCAGAAGCTTCCACACAAGCACTTCAAGAGAGTTCAGGGCTGTTACCATGTGCATGTCCTGGCACCACTATGCAGAGATGCCATTTGAGTGAATCAAACACCTCTATGTGCAGATTGTCTGTGTGACCACAACGTCAATGGGAGAAATAGCATGGCATATTGGGTAGAGTGTCAGACTAGGACCTAGTTCAACTCCCCATTTTACCATGGAATCTTACTAGATAAGGTTGTCATGTTCCCCGGGAAACAGGCGGAGCTGGGAGTGTTATCCAAATAGGTAGTTTCCAAATTAGTTAGGGAAATTAGCTTTAAAGGAGACAAGCGAGAGAGGGTAACTCCTCTCCACCTATGTTTACAGGGATTATTCCCTTAAGAAAACTCTCAAATTAGCCAGAGGGATGTTCAACCAGCAAGTTTTTTTAAAAAAATTATTAAAAGAGAAATAAAAGGGCAAGCATACAGAAAACCACACACAAGACATAAAGGAGGCTTACTAAGAAGATCAGGGAGGAAAGGAGTTTTGGAAGGGCGATAGTTACCAGTCTTGAAGAGAGAGGTCTGAGGAAGGTAGCAGCAAAATGACCAGCATTTCATGAAGAGAAGAAACCCAAATGGATTTGTGAGCATGTGGACGGATCCAGAACACACACACATTCACTGGTGGCTAGGGAGTCTAGTTAGAGGGGGAAATGCTTTCTGGGGCAAACTAACATCTTTGCCCCCAAAACAATAACTGAACAGGTTGTCTGGAGGTTGGACAATAAGTCAATACAAGTTTGATGGGTCCTATCTTCAACTATGACTTGAGGGCAGGATTTAATTCATTTCACCTGAGGTGGACTATAGGTGTTAAAAAAAATAAAGCTTGATGACCCCCGTAAGTACCAGATGGGAAAAGTACCAGGTTTGCTGAAAAGCTTCATTAGGGTACATGGATGCGGAGAAGTGAGATTGGGCATTGATGAGATAAGTCAGGAGTTTCTTGGAAGACCTCGTTGTCCTAAGCTATGAATCTCTCTCCAGGGAATGGAGGGGCATCAGTCAGTCAGCCGCTCTGACTCACACTCTGGCAATTTTCCAGGCTCCTGCTTGGCTGGCCTCCCCTTAGGGCCCGGCTGTGCCTTGGGCTTATGATATACAAGGAAGGATGTTTGTGATATTCCATAAATTACCCTCATAGCAGTGAGGAGGGGGCTGACTGTTAACAGGAGGGGCTTATCAGGGAAGTTCTCTGGTAACATCACTACCTCAACAATGATGTATTGATTGCTTCATGACATGGAAGTGACATCAGCATGTCATCAGGTGCACTGGGAGTGCTGTCAGCTCACTGGAACACTGCCCATCCTCCCCCCAGTTTCCTGCTATTTCCCCCTCACCAATCAGTCGAGCATTGGCAGGAAGCACTGGCTGGTGCTGGAAGAACCCCCACCAGTACTGTGGAAATGGTGAGTCTATAACTAATAGACTGTGAGCCCCATCACTCAGCCTAACCTACCTCAAAGGGTTGTTGTTGTGAAGATAAAGTGGAAGAAGGGAAAATGTTATGATAAGCTGCTTTGGGTCTCCATGGGGGAGAAAAGTGGGGTATAAATTCCTTTAAAAAGCCATCATTCTGGTAGATTTAGAAAGTACCGCTGGGATTATGAAAACCAAATGATGCTTCTGTTGCAGCATGATTGGGCAAGAAGACACATGAGAAAGTTCCTGAAGCAATCACTTTGATGTATGTCTTAGGCCACATCAAACAGTCAGTGCAGCTTGCCCAAGTGGTCTGCTAAGTTACGGGCAAAGACCTTTCCCAGCATTACTCCCAGAGCTCCTTTTTCACCTGAAATGCCAGGGGTGGAATCTTGGGACCTCCTGTGGGCAAAGCACATGCTAGGAATTCCAGGCCTTCACAATGTTACCCTGTTTGGGGGTGGGGCCTGAGAAGGCAAAGTGTTTAACACTTTGATGTCATTTCCAGGTGAAGATTCAGAAGTTCCATCAGTGCCCCCTCCCAATGCTCTAGGTATCACCAAAGCTTGATGGTAAATACCATAGAATCCTGAACTTGGCTAGCTGGCTGGAGCAAGGTCATCGGCTTGACTTGGGAACATAGAGTGGGGCTTGAAGCTTGCACCAAGCTGATCCACCAATGTAGCCCTCTCAAGTTTCATTCTCAATAGGCTGACAGCTAATCTGTCTCAGCTGCATTTCCTGGCAGGTGCAGAGGCTCCTGGGGCTGGACTGTGTTTTGGTCATGATCCTGCAAAGAGGTACTGCTCTAAGGTCCCTGCCTTGGATCCAGGCTGGGAAGTGCCAGCCTTGCACTTCATCTCTGTCTTTGCACAAAAGTGACATCTCACTTAATTTCCCCTTGCTGCAGTCCCCATCCCATAAGCCTGTTGTCTATTTTGGTCACATGATCTCCAGCACAGCCTATTTTTGATGGCCAAAGAGGATCCTTCCTTCTTTTTTTTCACTAGCACAAAAGCTGATTAGATTCAACCCACACTTATGAGCCACTCTCAGATTTCTTTTAAGCACTACCTGGAATCATCTACTAAAGAAGGTTGGTTATTGCCCTAAGGCAGAGCTTGAAGGCACCTTTGAAATTCTGAAAAAGGTAATGAGAACCCAAACTGAAATTGACCAGGACTTGCTTCACCCTGAAGGTGCACACACTATATAGAATGATTTAAGGAAAGGGTTTTTTTAAAAATAATTTATTTAGAAATAGATAAAACTCGGCAATGGAGGAGGGAAGACCAAGGGAAGAGGTGGAGGAGAGAGAAATACTACTAACGCTACAGGTACAAAACAAGAACATATGACCTAACTTAGCTATTTCTAAAAAAGTGTTCCTGAAATGTAGTCTAAGCAGATGGTGTCTAAGGCAGCTGCCTGAAGATCAATGGTTGTGTAGTGGTTAGAGCACTGGACTGGGACATGGTAGTCAAATGTTCAAATCCCCATTCTGCCACGAAGCTCAGTAGGTGACCTTTGGCATGTCACTCTCTCAGCTCCTCATGAGGTTGCTGTAAAGATAAAAGAGTGGAGAGAATCGTGTATGCTGCCTGAGCCCCTTGGAGGAAAGACAGAGTTTTAAAAAAATGTACTAAATAAATAAATCACTTTTTGGTAACCATTATAACTCAGAAATCAAAGTACGTCCCGACACTAATCTGCACAGCTATAATGCCCTAACAGGCTCTAATTCACACATGCTGAATAAGTGTGAATGTTGCAAAAAGCTGTTCCTGATGTAGTAAATCACGATGCATGTCTGGCTCGAGGTTTCTCCTTATTTAAGGTGAACATCCAGTGCAGTACAAGGAAGACTTATTATGCATAAAGAGAGACTGAGCTGTCAGAGGATGAGGAACCTCAAGTGCCAGACTAATATTTCCAGATGCTCCGGGGAATCAGGCAGAAACTTCAGACACATACCAAGGCTGTGATAAATAATTTTCTCCATCAATCGCTCTTCAGGTGCCTCCTGATTCTCTTTTGTAAATTACTATTTTATCCACCAGGAAATGATGCCGTGCAACTCCCCCTCCTTTTTTTTTTTTTACAGCTGGGAGAAGAAAGGCTCCTTGGAGAAGCGACATGTTCAGCAGGGAGGGGAGACTCGCAGCTGTGGCGAGGCCTTTGGGATACTGACAAAAATGAACTGCTTTTTCCATTGGTTGATTGGCAGCTTGTTCCAACTCCCAAGTTATATGGCACATTGTCTTCCCTTCATCTGTATTCTGCCCATCAACTGCACTTCTTCTACCCCCACCCCACCCCAGTTTTCTTTAGATTCAGACCACAAAATAGGTGGCTCACTAAGTCCAACAGAACCTACCTCCCGTGTCTGCTAGTAAAGGTGCTGTATCCATTAAGAAAAGGAAAAGCAAAGAAAAGCAAAGTTGCACATCAATTTCATTGTGTACTTTTTGCCAGGTCTTTTACGGGGAGGGGGGAGAGGCTCTGGACAGTATCTTTCAAAGTTTGAGATGGAGCAGTGGAATAATCTTACCCAATGATCTACCCATGCCGGAGGGGGGGGGGGGAGTTGCTTGTCTTCTTTCCCTTCTTTTCTGCTCTGAGAGCATGTTGCAGAGAAAAGTGGCATACTGTTTCTCCTATAATGTGATACATGACTCTACATCTGGTGTATGATGAATATAAAAGTACACTTTCCTTATATATGAGGGCTCATCTTGCTTTTCTCCCAAGCCTTGAACCATTGGCAATTTGGTACTAACAAAAACAAATCTTCCACATAGCTGGTATAGCTTAGCCTAAGGGCCAAGCTACAAGTGACGAATGACACCTGAACGGCAAGTGTATTTCTCCTTGTTCACTTGCCCTCCACTCAATCCAGTTGCCATTCAAGTGTCATTTGTCACTTGTAGCTTGGCCCTTAGTTAGAAGGAAACCTCATGTTCTCAGGGTTAACAGGTTTATATTTACTATTAGAGATGGGCATGAACTGAAATACAAAACAAATTAAGCATGAACCATGCCGGTTCATGGTTTGCGAAACATGGTTCGTCAGATTCCATTTCTGCTGCAGTTTAAACTGCAGCAAAGAAGAGGAGAGGAAAGTTTAAAGTGTGGTGGAGATGAAAGAAATGGAAGTGCAGTGAAGGAAAGGAGGAGAGGGAAGGAAAAGGGAGGCAGAGGAAAAAATGATAATTAAAAAATCTTGTAACTAGAAATGTCCAGAAGGAAATGGATGTGAGGTAGAGGGGAAGGAACTCCATCTTTTACTGTGGTCACCTCTCAAGACCTGACAGTGGCATGTCGCTCAAACAACAGCAAGGAATCAGCCACATAGCAGTTGAGGGACACTGCCCTGGTTGCTGCTCTGCTTTGTATACCCTGTGATTTTAGGGGCCCTATTTTGACTTTTGCCTAGGGCCCCAGAATCACTAAGCTTGCCCCTGGGATTTGGTTCCAGAAGGCTGCAAGTAGCCTGTTCCGGTGAATACTGGTGAATAAGTTGCAAACTGCCACATATCCCATCGATTGGCTGCCTGCAGGAAGTGAGGCAAGCTGACAGGTGTTTGAGCATCCTTAATCCGAAGCTTGCATGACATGTAACGGGGACGTTCAGTCAAGGTAAGTTTGCTTAGCAAACATGTTCATGTCAAAGTTCTCAGCAGGACTACACAGGAGCAAATCCCAATGGGATCTATTTCCAACTAAGTATACTTGGTAATGCATTTTACATTCCTAGCCCCCAACACTGTGAAATATTGTGCCTGAGAATCTATCTTTGCCAGCCATTAGAAATCGAACATAGGAAGAGAGAATCCAAAAGTCTAGTAAAATCAAAAAGAGTCCAGTAGCACCTTTAAGACTAACCAATTTTATTTTATTGTAGCATAAGCTTTCGAGAATCAAGTTCTCTTCATCAGATGCCTGATCCGAACTGGTCAAATACAGAAGAGGAGGGGAGGGGAAAGAACAGGACATATATCACAAGAAGACAGGATGCAATTAGTGTGAAGGCAATCAAAACATTCCTTTGCTTGTAAATGTAAACATCTCCTTTTGGTGTGGAGTCAGTTTGCTGCAGTGAAGGTATACAATTCCTATGTAGTATAAGCCCTCGATAACCACAGCTCTCCCTGCCAGCTGCATCTGACAAAGAGAACTGTGGTCCCCGGAAGCCCACACACACTCAGGCTGAGATAATTGACAAACAAAGCCCATACCAGGCGTCTCTGGGCTCCCCCAGACCACGCCTCTGTAAAGGAAATCTGTTACCTGTGATAATGTGATAACCATTCATAGTCTCTATTCAGTCCCAGCTTGACAGAGTCAAATTTGCATATGAATTCCAATTCAGCAGTCTCCCATTGGATTTTGTTTTTGAAGGGTTTCTGTTGAACCACAGCGACTTTTAAGTCTTTGGTGGAATGTCCTGGTAGATTGAAGTGTTCTCCCACTGGTTTTTGGACGTTTCCATTTCTAATGTCAGATTTGTGTCCATTTATTCTTTTGCGTAGAGGTTGGCTGGTTTGTCCAATGTACAGAGCAGAAGGACATTGTTGGCACATGAGGGCATATATCAGATTGGAGGATGAGCAGCTGTAAGAGCCAGAGACAGTGTAGTTGATGCCATTGGGTCCTGTAATTGTATTCCCTGGGTAGATATAGGGGCAGAGCTGGCATCTGGGTCTGTTGCAGGGCCTGGTACCTGTGCTGGTGGCCCTGCTGGCCGATTCATGATTGTAAGTGAGAAGTCGTTTAAGATTGGGGGGCTGTCTGTAGGCAAGGAAAGGTCTTCCACCCAGGACTTCTGAGAGAGAGGTATCATTTTCCAGGATGGGTTGTAGCTCCCTGATGATACGTTGGATGGGTTTGAGCTGGGAGCTATAGGTGACAACCAGTGGTGTTCTGTTGTTAGTTCCTTTAGGTATGTCCTGGAGCAGACTGTTTCTGGGTACTAGTCTGGCCCTGTTGATTTGTTTCTTCACTTCATTTGGTGGGTACTGTAGTCTCAAAAATGCTTGTTGTAAATCTCTTAAGTGTGAGTCTCGGTCGAGAGCATCGGAGCAGATACGGTTGTAACGTAAGGCTTGGCTGTAGACAATAGACCGAGTGGTATGTTTAGGGTGGAAGCTGGAGGCATGTAGATATGAGTATCGGTCTGTTGGTTTCCGGTATAAGGTGGTATTTATTCGTCCATTATGTAGTTGTACAGTGGTGTCCAGGAAGTGTACCTGTTGTGTAGAGTGGTCCAGGCTTAGGTTGATAGTAGGGTGAAAGTTATTGAAGTCCTGATGAAATCTCTCAAGGGCTTCCTTCCCATGGGTCCAAATGATGAAGATGTCATCCAGGAATCTTAAGTATAGTAGTGGTTCCAGTGGATGGGAGCTGAGGAAGCGTTGCTCCAAGTCCGCCATGAATACGTTAGCATATTGTGGTGCCATGCGTGTGCCCATGGCTGTGCCATTCACCTGTAGATATAAGTTGTCACCAAATTCGAAGTAATTGTGAGTGAGTACGAAGTGACAAAGTTCAGTGGCGAGGTGTGCTGTGGTTTTGTCCGTGATAATATTCCATATGGCTTGCAGTCCATCTGCATGTGGGATATTGGTGTACAGGGCCTCCACATCCATGGTTGCTAGGATGGTGTCATCTGGTAGGTTGTCAATGGACTGTATTTTCCTGAGGAAGTCAGTGGTGTCCCGTAAGTAGCTGCGTGTGCTGGTGGCATAGGGCTTGAGGATAGAGTCCATGTATCCCGAGACTCCTACTGTGATGGTGCATTTTCCTGAAACAATTGGGCGTCCTGGGTTACCTGGTTTGTGGATTTTGGGTAGTAGGTAGAATCTTCCTGGTCGTGGTTCCTGGGGTGTGTCCATATGGATGCATTCTTGTATGTCCATGGGGAGTGTTTTTAATATTTTATTGAGTTCCCTTTTGTATTGCTCCGTGGGGTCAGAAGGTAGTATTTTATAGAATGTTGTGTTGGAGAGTTGTCTTTCTGCTTCTTGTATATAATTTTGTTTGTCCATGATGACAACTGCTCCGCCTTTGTCAGCTTCCTTGATTACGATGCCAGAATTATTTTGGAGGCTGTTTATGGCCTCTCTTTCTCCACGGCTGAGATTCTGCTTTAGGTGTTGTTGTTTGTCAATTATCTCAGCCTGAGCACGTCTACGGAAGCATTCAATGTAAAAGTCCAATGAGGAGTTACGGCCCTCAGGGGGTGTCCATGTGGAACATGGACGTTACAACCGTATCTGCTCCGATGCTCTCGACCGAGACTCACACTTAAGAGATTTACAACAAGCATTTTTGAGACTACAGTACCCACCAAATGAAGTGAAGAAACAAATCAACAGGGCCAGACTAGTACCCAGAAACAGTCTGCTCCAGGACATACCTAAAGGAACTAACAACAGAACACCACTGGTTGTCACCTATAGCTCCCAGCTCAAACCCATCCAACGTATCATCAGGGAGCTACAACCCATCCTGGAAAATGATACCTCTCTCTCAGAAGTCCTGGGTGGAAGACCTTTCCTTGCCTACAGACAGCCCCCCAATCTTAAACGACTTCTCACTTACAATCATGAATTGGCCAGCAGGGCCACCAGCACAGGTACCAGGCCCTGCAACAGACCCAGATGCCAGCTCTGCCCCTATATCTACCCAGGGAATACAATTACAGGACCCAATGGCATCAACTACACTGTCTCTGGCTCTTACAGCTGCTCATCCTCCAATCTGATATATGCCCTCATGTGCCAACAATGTCCTTCTGCTCTGTACATTGGACAAACCAGCCAACCTCTACGCAAAAGAATAAATGGACACAAATCTGACATTAGAAATGGAAACGTCCAAAAACCAGTGGGAGAACACTTCAATCTACCAGGACATTCCACCAAAGACTTAAAAGTCGCTGTGGTTCAACAGAAACCCTTCAAAAACAAAATCCAATGGGAGACTGCTGAATTGGAATTCATATGCAAATTTGACTCTGTCAAGCTGGGACTGAATAGAGACTATGAATGGTTATCACATTATCACAGGTAATAGATTTCCTTTACAGAGGCGTGGTCTGGGGGAGCCCAGAGACGCCTGGTATGGGCTTTGTTTGTCAATTATCTCAGCCTGAGTGCGTGTGGGCTTTCGGGGACCACAGTTCTCTTTGTCAGATGCAGCTGGCAGGGAGAGCTGTGGTTATCGAGGGCTTATACTACATAGGAGTTGTATACCTTCACTGCGGCAAACTGACTCCACACCAAAAGGAGATGTTTACATTTACAAGCAAAGGAATGTTTTGATTGCCTTCACACTAATTGCATCCTGTCTTCTTGTGATATATGTCCTGTTCTTTCCCCTCCCCTCCTCTTCTGTATTTGACCAGTTCGGATCAGGCATCTGATGAAGAGAACTTGATTCTCGAAAGCTTATGCTACAATAAAATAAAATCGGTTAGTCTTAAAGGTGCTACTGGACTCTTTTTGATTTTGCTACTACAGACTAACACGGCTAACTCCTCTGGACAAATGTCTAGTGTGTCAGTCACCACAACTGGTCATCTGCACAACAAGCCATGCTGTCACAGCTGCTCACTTTCCCCCCCGCCCTGCAGATTGTGGTTCCATCCTATCAGTTTCCAGTAACTGAAGAGCTATTTATTGATAGGGGGTGACGCACCGACGATGCTGGTTGCTTAAAACAGGAGCTCTACTACCCTCCTCCCAACGACCGGTTTTACAGCACTATAGAGGCTCAACTTTTCTATGAAGGTAATGGGGAAGTCCGGGGGAGGCAAGAGCAAAACTGCTGAACCCACTCCCCCCTCTTTTAAACCCTTTTGCCCAGTGGGATCTGTAAAAAACGGAGCAGGCCCCAACGTACCAAAAACCACCAAAATGGCCGCTGCATGCTCAGAAGAGGGAAAGGAAGCAGAAATCCGAGCCCTGGAATGTGACATCGCTGCAAAAATAGATTTGCTTGAAGATAAACTGGGTAAAAGAATGGAAGCCCTGATTAAGCCCCTAACAGAGCAGCTCCAGGAGCTTAACAATAGCATCCAGCAAGTAGCAGAAACAGCATTGCAGTTAGGACTAACACTTCAAGATGACACTAGGATATTGCAGGAGGAAAATACCTGGATGCAAGCTAAACTTCTTGATTTGGAAAACAAAATCAATTTCAACAACCTTAAATTTCATGGTTTTGGAGAAGAGGCTGAAGGTTCATCTGACCTGGCTTCCTTCATAGCTAACTGGCTGGCAACAGCACTGGGCCTAGAGGATGATATTGCGCCTCTGATCGACTATGCCTATCGTCAGGGCTCTCAGCGTAATCCGCGAAATAAAAGTAGCAGAGACATTGTGGTCAGATTCTCAAGCGCTCGCGCCAGAGGAAAAATACTCCGTGAAGCGAGGACACAAGGCTTTTTCTCATTTCAGGAAGATAAGATCCAAATATATCAAGATCTCACAGCTGAGACTTTGGCTCACCTCAGGGAATTGAAAGCTACCACAGCCAGACTCCATGAAGAAAACATTAAATATAGATGGATTTCGTCGACTAAACTTCAGGTCTTCCATCAAGGAAAATCCTTTTATGCAAATGATTCTGAGTCTGGCAAGAGGCTTCTGAGAGACTTGAGCTTAAATCGGGCGAAGACTTTCCCTGAAGATTCGGATTCTGAAATGGAGCAGGCGTCAGGATCAAAGAAGATGAGAAGCAAGATCCCTACTAGAGATTCACAGAATCGCTAAAAGGACCTCTCATACTATGCAATTTGCTCACTAACTTATAAGGTGTATTACAAGAAGCATGCTGCAAGCTCTCTGCCTAACTTACTATCCTATAGGTTGACTTACGAGCATGCTTACCGACATATAGTGTCTTACATGAAGCATGCTGCAAGTTTTCAATCTCATCACTTGCGCCCAACTACTATCTATTTTAAGCTTAATATGGATAGACTAAACCAGTTGGGGAGGGGGGGATTTCCCTTTTTCTTTTACCCCCAAGTAGTGCTAGGGACCTCCAATTTGAGGGCACACTGCTATCATTGCACTGAGTTACTTCAGTGCCATTGGAGTACAACCTCTGATTGAGGTTTTAGCATTGTTTTTGTTATGATTCCAGTTGTTTTTGGGTTGGGGTGGGTGGTGTGGGTGGTGTAGGTGGCAGGGGAAATGGGAAAGTTGGGGTTAGGGTGGGTATGGGGAGGGAAGAAGGGAAACAAGGCGAGTGGCAACTCTGATATGCATTGGTTCCTCTGGTATGATCCTGTTATAAGAACCACACTACTTAATGTTATGTGTCACACCATTAGTCATGTTGAATGTTTTTTCTTGTTTAATATACCTGTACTTGTTTATGGTTTACCTCTTTACCTTTATTATGCTAGATATATTGACCAATGCAGTATGTTATGCTGGGTCTTAAAGAAGGGTTACCTCTTCGGTAAACTGCGCTATAAATTGCAAGCACTTAACAAACGACAACATGCCTGACAGTCTCAAGGTAATTTCATTTAATTGTAGGGGGCTTAATAATATCATCAGGCTCAAGAGGGTGACGTCTAGCATAGTAAAACAACACCCCAATATCGTACTACTGCAAGAAACCCACTTGAAAGGCAAATCGCCTCAAGTACTCCAATCCAACTGGTTCCAGTACTACTTTCAAGCCCCGGGCTCCTCTAAGGCCAGGGGAGTAGCTGTTCTAATTTCTAAAAATACTATGTTCCAGTTATTGGTAGTTAAAGCAGACCCAATGGGTAGATACCTTTGGGTCAAGGGCATAGTAAATGGACTTAAACTAACAATTGCATCACTATACGCCCCCAATAGCAAGCAATTGGACTTTACCCATGAAATACTCACACAATTAACCAATTTTGCAGAAAAAGATCTCCTTATAGGGGCAGATCTTAACCATGTTGCAGACAGTAACCTAGACAGATCTCACCCACCTAACCATAAAAATAAACAGCCAAATACTAGTATACCTTCAGGGCTAAATGATTTATTTCACAATTTCTCCCTTATAGATATTTGGTGGCTTCAACATCAAAACGAGAGAGATTATACATATTTCTCACCCCGCCATAATGTTCATACACATATAGATTACATCCTAACCTCCCCTAATCTCAGCCGCCTAATCACCTCAACCATGATTGGGCCAAAGGCATGGTCAGACCATGCTTGGGTAGAATGTGACATTTACCAAAAATCAACTAACAAACAAGGATTTCCATGGACATTGAATACATTTCTTTTACTCGATCAATCATTTACAGAAGAAATTGACAAAGAGTTGAAAGAATACTTTAAAATCAATTCCAATGAAGAAACTCCTCAGCCTATAACATAGGATGCTATGAAGGCAGTGATAAGAGGCAAATTCATTTCACTGGCCGCATTCTATAAAAAGAAATAAGAACAGTATAAATTAGAATTGCTAGATAAAATACGTACCCTTGAGGCCAAACATAAAAAATCTTGTAGTACCAAAGTCTACAAGAAACTAACCAAAGAATGGAAAAAATTGGAAGCCCTTGAAAGACACAACATACGTAAAAATCTATTATATGTGAAACAGAGGTACTGGCATAGGAGCCCCAAGTCTTTGAGCCTTTTGGCGTGGAAAGTCCGTAGGAAAGTGTCAACTAACTCAATCTGGACGATCGGAAATTCCAAAGGGGTACAGACCTCCAGTGTAAAGGAGATATTGGGAACCTTCACTAATTACTATCAACTCCTGTATTCTTCAGAGAAGCCAGAGAAGCCCTCCATAGTTTCCTTTTTCTCATCAGTAAAGATGAAGAAATTATCACAAGATGACAGGGAGGCTATGGAGCGACAAATCACTAAACAAGAGGTAATCGAAACTATTAAAAATTTAAAATTAAATAAAGCCCCTGGGAGAGATGGGTTTTCAGCCGAATTTTACAAAAGGTTTATCGATACACTGGCAGACCCCTTAACTATCACCTGTAACTCAGCACTACTAAAAGGCTCAATGCCCCGTACTTGGCTGGAATCTAAAATCATTCTGATACCTAAAAAAGGGAAAGACCCCACTGACCCGGCCTCATATAGGCCTATATCCCTTTTGAATCAAGATGCTAAAATTTTTACTGCTATACTTGCGAATAGGCTCAATAAATTTATCATAAACTATATTCATAATGATCAAACCGGTTTTATGCCCTCGATAAACATCACTGACAATATAAGGAAAACAATTGATATCATTAATTACTGTAAACATAACAGGATAGAATCTCTTATCTTGTCTTTAGATGCGAAAAAAGCCTTTGACAGACTTGAGACCCAATTCCTTTTGCATACACTTGAAACCATGGGTTTTGGCCCTGTTTTTCTCAAAACTATGCAGATGCTATATGCCCAGCCCAGGGCGCAGGTAACTGCAAATGGTCTCCTCTCAGAAGAGTTTATTATGACTAGAGGCACTCGTCAGGGATACCCCCTATCCCCCCTACTCTTTGCCATTTCATTAGAACCTCTGGCTGAAAAGATCAGAAGTAAGGCTGAAATCAAAGGTGTAACAATTAACAATCAAGACTTTAAACTCAGCCTCTTTGCTGACGATATGGCAATTTACATCACTGACCCAGAATACTCATTAGCTTTCTTAGAATCAACCATCTCTTCCTTTGGCAAAGTGTCAGGTTTCAAAATTAATTTCAATAAATCGGAACTTTTTCCAAAAATTATTTCAGCATCTCTAACTAAAAGGCTTAAAGACAAAGTTTCATATAAATGGATTAATAAATATTGGAACTATTTAGGCGTCAAAATACCAATACAAATGGGAAAACTGAAGGAATACAACCATAACGATCTGTCTAACAAGGTTAATTTTATGCTCAGAGATTACAGCAAAATAGCTTTAAATTGGAATGAAAGGCTCAATTTAATAAAATCGTTTATTCTCCCTCTATACCTGTTTTATTTTAGAATGCTCCCTATCTCTTTAACTGATAAGGAAATCCAAAAATGGCAGTCAAACCTAATTAATTTCATCTGGGAATATAGAAAACATAGAATGACTATGACTAGATCAGCTAAAAGGGGTGGCCTATCAATTCCATCACTGAAACATTACTATACGGCAATCCACCTTGCAAACCTCACATCCTTGTTCTATTTCCAAAACCAGGTCCAATGGGTTAGCATTGAAAGTTCTTACTATTGGCCCAGGGATATTAGAGACATTATATGAAATGCCCTTAAGGAACGACCCTCTCCAATTAATTGTAACATGCTTTGCAACATCACATTAAATATTTGGGATAAAGAGAGGAAATGGCTTGTACCTAAAATCTTACCTGTAACATCCTTCCTTGGACAGAGCTGGTTCTTGCCGGCTTCACAACCCCATGGCTATAGCTTATGGAGAGGAATACAGAAATATAGGTTAAAAGATATTATAAAACAAGGTCACATTATAGAAAAGGCTAAACTAGAAGAAGGCACTAATATCAAACTTCCAAGGTATCCATATTTACAGGTACAACATCTATCGGAAAGTAGAAGTATAAAAGAAGCATTTAATAGAGACCTTACTGACTTTGAAGCAATCCTATACCACAACACCATATTGAGGAAAGGCCTGATATCTAGGTTATACAAAATAGTCACCAAGAAAGGGAAAGATACCATCATGAAGTACCAAACACTTTGGGACAAAGATTGTGGCTTTAAACTAACTGAAACTCAATGGGAAAGCATTTGGAAAACGAAAACACTCAATTCTAGAGCTCTTAGGGTCCAAACCCTCTCTTATAAAATACTAGCTAGACGGTATACTTACCCGTGCCAACTTCATAAGATCAACTGAAGATACAGTCCACTGTGCTGGAGACGATGTGGTCAACTGGGTAGCTTTATCCATTGTTGGTGGAGCTGCCCAGTTGTCCAAACTTATTGGGGGAAGATTTTCTTTCACATTAAGAAAATCACAGGATAAACAATCCCACCTTCACCTGAGCTAGTTCTCTTAGGCCTATGGGAGGATGACAGTATTCCCAAAATTAGAAGGGATTTGATTTTGTTTATGCTAGTAGCTGCCAAATTGCCTATAGCATCCTCCTGGAACAAAGCTATTTTACCCTCTCTAACTAAATGGTACGATAAAGTATGGGACCTTTTCATAATGGAAAAGCTTGCTGACCATCTTCAAACATTAGATAACCCACGTTTTCAATCTACTTTTGCCAATATGTGGCTCCCATACCTTGACTACATCACTGTCACAGACCAATCGCAGATCCCCAAAACCATGATTTATACGATTTTGTCCACTCTTTGACTCGTCTATGTCTGCAGTCGTTATCTATTGTATATTGCTGTAATAGGTTCTTTTGTTTAGTATACACCCTTTATACCCTGTTGTTAATTATTAGCATTGTCATATATTATAATACAGTTGTGAATGTTACTCTGTACTGTTAAGGGTGGGGTGTTTATGAAAAAACTAAAGAGAGAAAATGGAAAATAAAGTTTGAAAAAAAAGAGCTATTTTTTTTAAAAAAAGAAAAAGAAAAAAAAGAGCTATTTATTGATGATGAGAAATTGTGCTGGTTTACGAAATAAAGACCATCCACACACCGCAGAGACTGCACTTCTATTCTACCCGAACAACAACAAATTTTCAACAAATCGGATCCTGGAGAAAAGTCACGTAAGAGAGAAAGAACAGTAGACTGACACCACCATCTGGAAATAGCATTATAACTGTGTGTATAAATGATGGTAATTGTGCTGTGTTTGATATAACCACCTTAAAATATAGAGAAATCAAAAATACGTCTCTACTTAAGCCCGCTTTCTGTCTACCAGTGTTCATCATAGAAAAAAGCCCAATGGTGGGCATGAACAACTAGTAAAGAATCCAGTAGCACCTTTAAGACTAACCAACTTTATTGTAGCATAAGTTTTTGAGAACCACAACTCTCTTCATCAGATGCATAGTAAAGATAGATGCATCTATCAGATGCATCTTTACTATTTTGCAACTACAGACTAACACGGCAAACTCCTCTGGATCTATGAACAACTAAGTGTCTTTTATAGAAAAGATTCAATTAAGTCTCAAAGTACCCATATTATCTACCTACAGATATATATGACATGACAGTGAACTCAAAATTACAGAGTAGGAAGTTATCACAGTTCAACCACATAGTCCAACCTTCTGCCCCAAAACAGGTCTATCTACCTGCTAGTGTCCCCATTCATGCACACATCAGATTAAACTCATCAGTCCATAATCCTAGACCATACCCTCCTATCTGTTTGCAGAAGGCACAGTTTTCCTGCACTCCTCTCTATCACTGCAGCTCCTTCAGTTCTCTAGAAAGACCACTCCTGGACTCTCAGGATATTTGCAGAGGAACAGCCATGAAAGATTGTGGGGTGGAGTAAGGAGAAACAAGAGAATGAAATTATGCCATCCCCTTCAACAGAGGTCCACATGCAGACGGAGTAATTTCAGCTCCTTGTCCTTCCTCTCTCTAATTACCCCTCAACCCACATGGCTGTTCCTCCATGCAGGTTCTGCAACCACTTCTGAGCTGATTCCTCTAGAGCTCAGAAAGAGCCAAAACAATAGAAAGGAACACAGGAGACCTACATATTCTGCATATAGAGGAGAAGGATCCTGCTCACTGTATAGTGCATTCAGGCAACAAATAAAATGCAAACAAAGATGACACCAGAGCAAATATCCTTAATGGCATCAGTTCCATCATGAGATATAGGAGGAGCTGGTAAATTCATCATACACAAGGCAATTTATAGCTCTTGAAGGAACAATCCAAGTTCAGTTAAGCCCCAGAACCTGCCTTCATTGCTAGAACTCTGGTTCTTGGAATATCCAAAGAGATTTAAAAGAAAGCATGCCACTGAAGGGAGAGTTTCACAGGGTTTCACTTTGTTCTTTTACACTCTTTAACATGTATGTGAAACTGCTGAATGAGATCACTGGAGATTTGGCCAAGGCTATCACCAATACACGGATGTCACTCAGCTCTATCTCGCACTTCCAGCTGATTCCAGGAAGGCTGTAGAAAACAGAAACCCTGAATAGGTGGCTGGAGACAGTTTTGGAATGGATGTGAGTGAATAAACTAAAGATTACTCCTCAGAAGATGGAAGTGCTACTGGTCAGCAGAAGGGCTAATCTTCTGTTCTGGAGGAGGTAGCATCCCTCCTCCCCAGAGGAACTCATTTCCCACATGTCCAGGGCTCCATGGATCAAGAAGACTATGGTGGTGGAGGAGAAGGAGCTTCAGCCTCTTTCTCAACCTGAAATAATCTTAGGGGCATTATTTGACTTATTGGGGGAGCTGCACATAAACTGAGGTCCTGTTTGCATGTCAAAATGCTTTCCCCACACCTGACCGCCAACCATTTATGTCCAAGGCAGGTTGGTGGAACTCAGCCACTACACCTTACCAATTGTAATAATAATAATAATATTTGATTTATATACCACCCTTCAGGACAACTGAACATCCACTCAGAGCAGTTTACAATGTGTGTTATTATTATCCTCATGACAACAAACACCCTGTGAGATGGGTGGGGCTGAGAGAGCGCTGAAAGAGCTGTGACTGACCCAAGGTCAGCTGGCTTCAAGTGGAGGAATGAGGAATCAACTCGGTTCCCCAGATTACAGTCCAGATTACACTCTTAACCACTACACCGAACATGTAACATGTAGTTTTACTCTAATCCTCATTCTAAAACCAGGTAAGGTCATATGATCTTAGGGCAAGTTCAAAAATTACCAGTTCCTTAATACTTTAAAATATAAGGGAATGGCTCTGAAATGTACGTCTACTCTTAAAGGCTGGAGCGAAGAGCTGGCTGCTCGTCATCCATGTAAGTCTGGAGACAAAGGAGGGAGGGGCAGAGTTTGGCTCCACTCTGGCAGCCATTGTGGTCTTCAGTGCCATTCCTAAGGCAGAAGAGCTAGTAAATGGTCTCTCTCTCTCCCTGGGTTCCAGCAGCAGTTTGGGATGCTTAACACAATTTGGCAGTTTTGAGGCGTTGGGCCAGATCCACTAGTGGGGAGTTGTGCTGCCTAGGTGGCTGACTCACTTTTCCAGGACACCCATAAGGGATTTGGGAAGTTGAAAGGTACACACCAGGCCTGACCATTGCATGCTTTACCCTGGGTAACTAGGTCCTGTCAGGTCATACTGATGGATATAGATTTGGAGGTTTTTTATATACTTATTTTTATATACTAAACCTATGCTTTTTCAGTATTACATCCTTTGCATTTTTTCTATGCTTAGGAGCCAAAGTAGTACTTGTAATGTAACCTGTAAGAATTTGACACTTGAAACAAGAAGACTTGAAACTCTGTAAGAACTGATATACTGCTTTTAGGGCTGCACTTATATTATATGTTATATTATTCTATAGATTCCAATTGAAATCAGTACCAGAGAGCCTTTTGTAGAAAACTGATTTGATGCAGCAAGCTGGTTTTGGCCACCTGTGGTATTATCTTCCTTAAAGCTGATAAGAAACTGGGGAAAAGGACACGAATAGGAAAACATCCCTTCCTATCCACCAGACTGAGACTCATTGGCGCCCTTGAAAGTATTATGCCCAGAAGAAAGTAGGTAAAAGGTTAGACAGTGTCCTTCCAAAATGAGGGCAGAGGAAAAAAACTGTGAAGACTGGAATTCCCCCAAATAGAGAGGCCAGCAAGAATTGCATCTTCAAATCAGAACTGACCCTAGATATGTTACGAGCCAATAAGATATCAAATATTAGAATACTGTAATATTGTTATGATTATCTGAAAGTATTAATTGCCTGTATTTCTATTGTAATTTTGATGAGCTCAGGACACAAGGAGACCACCTACTCCTGTGAAAATAGGCTCCTCCATTGTTTAAATTAAACAATCATATATTGCTTCATTCTACAGGACTCCGTGGTGTGTGTCTCTTATTGTGATTGGCGAGAGGGACACCTAAGGCACAAGTTTGTGCATAACAATACCCAGATGGGTGCTATACCTCCTGCCCTCCTCTAGTTAGTTTCCTGTAGTGCCCAGCAGGGGGCTGGGGAAGACATGCCTTGAACAGCAGGTAGTTCGTTCTACACAGTGGATTCATGCCCTGTGCCAGTCAACGTGCCAATGGCTCTAATCAATACAGCTGTGTGTTCATTTTCCAGTGCACCAGTCTCACTTATAGCCTATACATCTGTAAGAGCTCCCAATCATAACAATATAATTAAAGCTTCATAAAAATGACAAGTTGCATGCTCAGAATCCATACCATGCTCAGAAAGGGTGCCGTGAAGCCCCCTTTATGCAGGTCCGGGCAGGCAACAAAAGCATGAAACACTACTTAGCTGCTGTATAAAAGCTGAGGGCCATGCGAAACCTGATGGTAGGTGCTAAATTGCTTGGTCCCGCTTTCCACTATCTCATCCACTATCTGAAAAAGAGCTCACAATGTTCAAACTAGGATCTATAGAATTTGTGTTGTGATTCAGAACATTCAGAAAGCAGGAGACAAAGAGTGTGCACTCTAAGGTATAGCTTGGTAAACTTCCAGTTTGTGCAGTTTTCCCGGGCTTGCAAAAACAAGAGACTTGTCACTAGACATGAGCACGAACCAAAAAAATTTAACGAACCAGCGGTTCGTGGATCGGTGCCGACGACAAACCCAAACCAGTGAACCACAATGAACTTTTCCCGTTGCCGAACCGGTTTGAGGTTCGTAGTTCATGGGCATCAGAACGGCCCCCGTTGGAATTAGAGAGTCCATATTCCCAGGGAGTGTTTAATAAGCTCTCCTCCAGCCATTACCCAAGTTTGGTCAAGATTGCAATAGGGATCCAAGCTCCAATTAAATTCTCTCTGTCTCTCTCCCCAGAGACTAGCAAGTAGCAAGCAACAGCTCTGTCACACTCCACTGCTCACTGAAAGTGAAACCCAGCCTGGGAGCCCACTGCTTTTTATAAGCTGAGGTCCCATTGAGCAACACAGGAGGTCTGTGGTTGGCCGTCAAAGCTGCCTATCAGGGTTTGCAGGGATGAGATTGGAGTGCCCATGGCTACAGAACACCCCTCCCCCTCCCCCTCCCCCCTGGGTGTCTTCTCCCAGATTGTAACCACTTTGCAGCTCCACGGTTGGAAGGAAGAACTGCCAATCAAGGTAAGCTGGGCTTCCATTCAGGTTTCCAGGGCGACAGAAGGAGTGCAGATAGAGTTCAGGCATTCCCCCAGCTCCGTTTCCAAGGGAATTGATTGATGGTGCCTGACTGTCTGGCTTCACAAACCATGGAAGAATGCACCGAACTGTGCCTCTAATGAACACTGGTTTGTTGGCCATGGATGCTCACGAACCGCCTGATCGCGAACAAAAGATTGGGCAGTTCGTGGATTTTTTTGGTTCGTAATATGGTTCGTGCCCATGTCTACCTGTCACACACCTGACAGGCTGTTGACTCCTGGACTGCTGGGCCAGCTGTGGCTTGATGGGTTACAAGTTGTGTCATTCTGCCTCATCCTGCTTAAAACAAAAAGAGTTGGAATGAGAGATGCCTTGAACACAGGCTGTAAAACAGCTGCTGAACATGCTGTGTTTTACAGCCTGCTACAGAACAACTGCACAGAAACTGGTGGCGGAGTTCCATTTCCTTGCTTTGTGGGGACTTTTGCATCTGTACCAGAGATGAAATCAATCCCCTTCCCAAGTCAGAGATAATCAGTTTAAGTAATAAATTGATGGGGATAAATATGACACCCACAAGGCTGTGTGAAATAAACTTGTAAACACAGAATTTAATGAACATCAAATGTTAAGACATTAGAAAAAAACATTTATTTCCTGACTGATTTGCTCACTACTTCTTTATATGATTGACTGCTGAGCAGTGTACAGTGACAACAGGCCTGCGGGGAAGGGAAAACTAGAATTCTTATTGGGCTGTGTGAGAATGTGAATGCAAGAAACACTCCTGATTGCACTACACTGTATGCATTTCCTAAAAGTAACTCAACAAACAAACCAGGCAAACTGGCTGATGAAAATTTGGCTCATGGTTCACAACTGGCAAACAGAACATGAAGTGCATCATGTCTGAGCATCCCTAGATGAAAAGCAAGATTTGAGTCTGGTAGCACCTTAAAGACCAACAAGATTTCCAAGGTATAAGCTTTCAAGAGTCAGGGCCAAGCTACACATGACGAATGACACTTGAATGGCAAGTGTATTTCTCCCTGTTCGCTTGCCCTCCACTCAATCCACTTGCCGTTCAAGTGTCATTCGTCATGTGTAGCTTGGCCCTCAGACTCCCTTTGTCAGATACAAGTGGAATCCCTCAACCCTTATATCCCAGTCAGAAAGTGGGAGGGGTGTTGCAAAGATGAAATGGAAATTCAAGCACACAGTTTCTGAGTTATAATAAGAGATGTCATCAATATGTAAATTAAGGAAAAAATGAATAAAATTTTAAAGTTTCTAGTGAAATATCCAAAGACATTCAAGGGAAGCCAATAGATGTTTAATTAGATTTAGCAACATTTTTTATGGAGGTTCCACAAATCCAATTCATTAGTAAATTTGAAGCGATCATACTTGGAACTAAATGACAATTGAAAATTGTTCTTTTATGACAGATAACTGTTGTCCTTTTTGAGATATTCATATTCTCTTTTCAGCTGTGCAGACTGGTTGCTGTTAAGTGGATGCCTTACTTTGCTTCTCTGGAAGTAGTAAGATAGTGCCCTATTGACTCTTCCAGAATTACAACTGATCTCCAGGCTACAGAAATCAGGGCCAAGCTACAAGTGACGAATGACACTTAAATGGAAAGTGTATTTCTCCCTGTTCACTTGCCCTCCACTCAATCCACTTGCCTTTCAAGTGTCATTCATCACTTATAGCTTGGCCCACAGTCCCCTGGGAGAAAATTGGCTGCTTTGGAGGGTGGACTCTATTAAATTATACCCTGCTGAGGTCCCTTCCCACTCCCAATTCTGTCCTCCCCAGGTTCCTCAAATCTCCAGGAATTATCTATCATGGTGCTGGTATCCCTACCCACAGTACCTCTGTAGGTTCAAGCCTTTAATCCAGCCTCAAAGTCCCCAACAAGAAGGTACAACAAAAGTGACAAAACAAGTGCCACAAAGATTTACAAGTAAAGAAGCTGCAGGGGGTGGGGGGAATGGAGTGAAGCAACATCCAGCAACAACCACCAATGGTAGCGAGCATAAACTCTGAAAGATATCAATGTGTGCAATAGCAGACATTTCTTTAGTTCTCTCCCTAGTGTTTGTCTCACTTCCCATTAATCAAATACAGTGCAGAGAAGCTGAATTGGACCTGCCCAATCCCTTCTTGGCTCGATTCACCTCTTCTTGATGGATGTAACATGCAAGTGGTACCAATCAATAGCACATAGGCCTGATAAGATGATCCTACCCATGAGGGATGTGACCCAGTTTTATGGAAACTCTGGTTCAGATTCAGAAGTTCAAGTTTCTTTTAAGGTTCCCCTCACCGCTGGGATAGTTGCTGTTTTGCCTGACTGGATTAATTAAAATGTGATAGAAATATTGCCTTTGGCTGATGTCTGTTTTTGTGCGAATTGCGTCAAAATAGCATCTAATGCCAAAAATGCATACATGAAATCAATGGAGAAAAAGATATTTGGAAAGAAAATGGGTACAATGAAAACAATTTCTCTGACTCTCTGACTGACTGAATGGCATAATGGTTAGAGCATTGGAGAAGGATCTTGGAGCACCACATATTAACCCCTAGTTTACCAGGAAAGCTTTCTGGATGGAGGAAAGGAGAACAGTGTTGTAAGCTACTTTTGATCCCCATTGGGATGAGAGGTAGGTATTTCCCCCCAAACCAAATGTCATTGTTAGATGTCAGGGTCACCAAAGAGCTGGAGGGTCAGGGGCAGAGAGGTGAATTAAATATATCTCCAAGCGTGATACAAATGAATAAAACACAGGTATATAATTTAATTCAACAAACTATAGTGCAAAAATATGATTTGAAGCATCAACAGTGCGGTTCAACATATAAGTACCTTTGTATATACACATAGTAAGCTCACACATATACAGGTACATTAGTACATTTTATCTCCATATGTATAGAACCAGAACCAGACACACTTTGACCCAAAGGCCTTCCTCAGTGGGATATATCCAAAATATCTGACCCAGCACAAAATTGACACAAGGATGTTTTATTTAAAAAAATCGTGAAGTAAATGCATTCAATTCCTCCCGCTAGACAGCTTAAAATGCAGTATGGGCAACACATCCAGAAGAAAGATTTTTCTTTTGCCCATAGATTTCCTGAGGCCCGGTCAAAAGTATTCAAATCAAAGATGGAGTGCTAGGCTACAAACAGGGCTGTTTCCACACGGCTTACCTTCTTCCGAAAACTTCCGAAAAACAGCATCTTTGCATGAGAAATCACGGCAGGAAGATGCTGTTATCGTGCGAAATCGTGTGAGAAGACGCTGTTATCGCGGAAGACAGCATCTTCTCGTGCAATTTTACACGATAACAGCGTGCGAAGATGCTGTTTTTTGGAAGTTTTCTTAAGAAGGTAAGCCGTGTGGAAACGGCCCGGCTACTGTTTTGAGCACTGAATGTAGGAAATGGATTAATGTTTCGTTTTCTCATCTCTGAAAGCTGAGGGCATCCATGCCCCAAAATTGTAAGTACAGATCATGAATGATTTTGGCCATATTTATCCTGAACTCATATACTCTGATATACACATTTACAAAAAATATTTTCTGCATCTTTTGTCAACTAGCAAACAACCTAGAATGTACTGATCATTCTAATAAGAGAGAGAGAGAGAAGAGAGAGAGAGAGAGCAATTTCTAAGCCTGCTATCTGTTTGCCACCTGGTGCTTGTGGTTTCCCTGCCAGTTGTTTCAATCTCTTGTGGTGTTTGGGGAGACCAGAGTTTGCCAAAGAATTATACCACCATGTAGATCTTGCCCAACAAAGCTTGCTGAACAGATGGAGTTCTAGTACAAGTGGAAAGGACAGCTGGTAGGAGTGTGCCATGAACTGCCAACCAGTCTACAGAACCAGCAGTCATAAACACCCTCTCAGTGATCAAGGTTCTCTTCTCCTCAAAATTACTCTACCACCTTGACTTCTGTTAATGCAGTTGCCAGCTGCTTTCTTGAATAAACTCCCCGTATCAGATTTAGTCTCCAGATACCGTTTTTCTTTCACTGAGGTCCAAGCTAAGGACCATATCCTGACTAGCACATCAGCAAACAATAACCCAAGATCATATTCCCCCTTGCAAAACAGAGGTGGATGGGTTCTATTCTCCTGGTTGTGCTAGTCTTACAGTTTCAGAAATTTCTGAACAGAATTATCCTCTCCTCCCTCTACTCTGATGGACCGATGCATTCCATCACCTCAATGCTGTACCAGATCATTCTTCTAGAAGTATAGACCTAGCATTAATCTTTCTACTTGGTAGCTTGGCTAAGGTTTCCCAGTTCAAGCTATAGCTGGAGGGAGCAATTCAGCCCTCTTGCTGTTCTCTGGAAGTTATGCTCAAGAGCGGCTTCCTCCTTTGATTGCCACAATCACCTGGCAGGATCACACACAAGGGCTTGCAGAGTTGTTAAATGCACACAATTCTATTTATATACAGCTCCAGTATGTTATTTTTTGCCCTGGAGGGACCCAAGAAGCTCACACAAAAATAGCAAAATAAATTGTCTGTTTACAACAAATAATACAATTAAACAAACAAAAGAAACACATCTTAGGCTGACCCTGGTCAAAGAGGCTGTCTAACAAAAGCCCCAGACTACAAGTCAAGGGAAAAGAACCCATTTTCCTTGTTCTTTGGCTCCCACTCAAGGCCTCATGGCTCTGTTTCCCTCAGTCTTTGATACTTGCAAGGAGAGGAAAACAAACTTAGGGCCAAGCTACAAGTGACGAATGACACTTGAACGGCAAGCGGATTGAGTGGAGCACAAGTGAACAGGGAGAAATACACTTGCCATTGAAGTGTCATTTGTCACTTGTAGCTTGTCCCTCAGTCATAATGGAGCTTAGCTGCTTCTAGCTTGCTGCTTTCCTCAGTTCCCTCTGGTCCCACTGTTCCCTCAGCTCCCACTGGTCTGTGTCTACTTAGCTTCTTAGTTTTATCTTTCTGTATCAACTAACAAAATAGCAGAGAAGGGAACAGTGGGCTCTTCTTTCCTTCCCTATAGTGGATGCTGGTCTGTGGCCAGACTTCAAAGCGCTTAAAAAATTCAGCACTCGAAAGAATTCTTCCCTTTTGCATAACTGAGTCCCATGAAGTCTTGCCCTGATGCCAATGGTTTTAGGGCTCAACAAACCAAAGGTCAATATGAACTTCTTTGATGTTAGTGCTATACTTTTTTTATAAGGAAAAGGAACTAGAGAGAGAAAAAAACTGCCCATGAATGGAGGCCTGAAAGAAGAGAATCTGTTTAAAAAGTTGTCCTCTGCATACAGACAGCGATGGCAGAATCACAGAGATAGGAATGGGAGAAGGTGACGAGAAGAGGCAGGAGATTTTAATTTCTAATCACTCAATTGATGAATCAGTTAAACACAAGACAGTTAATTGGTTCCATGATCTATATTTAGAAGACTCAACAGGAGCAAGGGGGGAGTTGTGTCTCTATTCTACAGCTTGTAAAAAAATCCTTAATATCTACCGCTGTGTATGCTTATCCCATTAGTGTAAATGAAGTACTATTAATTACTGATGGTATGAAGTTAAAAAATAAAAATACATTCACCAAGCTAATTAGTTTTATTCCATTGCCTGCTCTCAGAGATCTATTGGAGTGTTTAAAAAAAAAAAAGAAAATCCTGCCTTAATTAGATAAAAGCAACCTTGCATCCAAATCGCTACAGTGTATCAGGGTCTTGTTTTATCAATACACTACAAAAGGAGTCTCGTGACTGAGCAAATGGTTAATAACTTGCTTTGTAACGTTCTTCATAACAAACACCTGTGCCGATTCACAGAGTGGGTTGGTATGTGAGCATTATATGTGGCAGTGTCTATCAAAAGCCTGGCTTACACCGGCAGAAGATTGAAGTGACAGAGCACTGCGATGGTAGAATGGGCTGGATCATTTCAGACTATAAGGAGAACTTAGTGAAAATGTTGGCTGGATACAACCAACCCAATTTCACCTCATTCCCTCCTTATTAGTGACCTGACCTTACTTTTGTCCATGCAGGTCCATGATCCCTATCATAGCCTTTTTGAAGGTCAAAGGAAACCCTGATTCCCGTTTTTCACCAGCAGAAAAGCTAGTTGGAGCCAACTCATTGTTTTGGGTGAATCTGGTCATAGCTGATTCAGATAGAGATGTGCAGTTAAGAAGCCTGAAGAAGTTAGCATTTCTGTATCAGAGCATTCATCTCTTGGCAAGAGAAACGCCTTAACATTCTTTTTGTTCCAGCAGGGATATAGTACACAAGTAAAAATATTGCTACAGCAACCTTGCTTCCATTTTTTCTTTTTATTATAACCAGGGCTCATTTTGAGGGGGAACGTGCAAGAATGCAGTTCCAGCAGTTGCCCAAAGAGGTCACATGTCAGGTGGCCCCGCCCACCTGACTCTCGGACATTTGGGGCCCATTGTCTCCTGGATTGGGTCTCTGAGGGGTGGTGGATCACTCTCCTGTTTAGCAGCAGCCTGATCCTGACCATTTTGGGCCCCTTTTTGGCAATTTTCAGCCCCCTTTTGCCATTTTGGGCCCAATTTCGGCCCTGAATGGCCAGGATTGGGTCCAAAACAGCCAGGATAGGTGATGTCAGGGGGTGTGGCATATGCAAATCAGTTACGCTAATGACACATTTCCAGTGATTTCAAGGGGTGTGGCATATGCTAATGAGTTATGTTAATGTGTTGTGCTAATGAGTTCCTCCAGCTCTTTTTCTACGAAATGACCCCTGATTATAACTATGTACATTCTTACCACTGGCTAACTTAAAAGAATATCATAGTATTTTCTGTAATGTTTTGCATGTAATATATTTAATTTGAATTTTATTTCTGCTTGCTAATGTGGGGTTTTTAATAATTGTTACTGTGAGTTTATATGCAGGCCTCTGAGGAAAGAAGGAAAGGGGCTGGATGGGCGAGTGGAAAGCAATCTGATGGGCCGACAGCTGTATCGTTGGGGGCGGAATGAACTGCAGTTTTTAGTCAGTGCTGAGGGAAAAGTTTTTAGTCAGTCTTGGGGTGTCTCAGAGAAAAGATTCTGACTAAATCAGGGCCAAGCTACACATGACGAATGACACTTGAATGGCAAGTGGATTGAGTGGAGGGCAAGTGAAGAGGGAGAAATGCACTTGCTGTTCAAGTGTCATTCGTTATGTGTAGCTTGGCCCTCAGGCTGCGTGGAAGCCTGAGAGCTTAATTCTATCAAAGCCAGGCAAACTCTGTGTGAGCCTGGGTCACTTTCTGTATATCTGAGGGCCAAGCTACAAGTGATGAACGACACTTGAACAGCAAGTGTATTTCTCCCTGTTCACTTGCCCTCCACTTGCGCTCCACTCGATCCACTTGCTGTTCAAGTGTCATTCATCACTTGTAGCTTGGCCCTGAGAGAGAGATTATCCTCTCTAGGTCAGGTATGCTGTGTGGAAAGGCCTGAGTGAATCTATGTCTGTGTCAATGAGATGAGATTTTAGTCCGCTAGCAAAGCCCTGTGGGGGCAATTAGTCTGTGTGATTGAGGGCCAAGCTACAAGTGACAAATGACACTTGAATGGCAAGTGTATTTCTCCCTGTTCACTTGCCCTCCACTCAATCCACTTGCCAGGCAAGTGTCTTTCGTCATGTGTAGCTTGGCCCTGTGTCTGTGAATATACTTTTGAGAGGATATAATTACTTCTGAAAGCACCAACCTCCAGAACTATTCTGAAACCGATACTCTTACCAAAACTCTGCAGCCATCACACTTAGGTTATTTATTTATATTTTACTTTTGGTTAAGAAAAAGAATTCCCCATGCACTAACTATTCAGTCACACTACCATCTATAACAAGTCTTCCTGTATTACTAGTTAAACCATGGAGGTCTAAGATGAAAGCCTTTGGTGGCAGGCAGGCAGCAATATATAGATCACATACACACTAAAAAGGGTAATGTGTTCTCCTTTATTTATAGGTTTTCAAAATCATCTCCCTACAATACCTATCTGTCCCACTTGATAGGACTCACATTTTAACTAACTTCAAACATCTTAAAACGTTGTCTATACTTATGTATCTCCTAAAAACATAAACTTTGTGTTAACACATTCTTACGGCTTTTATGGTGGACTCCCAAGCAGAATTACACTCTTCTAAGTCAATTGAAGTTAGTGGATTTAGAAAGGCATAACTCTCTTTAGGACTGCACTGATAATCATCATAATCAAGAATATAAAAATAATGATTACAATTTTCTCATACATATTTGCCACCCCAGACAGAAAAAAGAGACAGATACAAATGTTGGGAACTAATGGGCTATATCTATTTGGCAACAATATATCATTGAACATATATACACGGCAAGGGCCTAACTAAAGGTACAGGTCAGGCCTTGGGGTCACCCCTGGACCTCTGCCCTGACCTATCTGGATGAGCCCCACTGCCCCAGGTGTGAGTCATCCAAGTATATGGCTGGGATCTGGCTAGGCAAATAATTTCCCCCTCCGAGCCTATAGCACCTCACCATATAACAGAAGGGCCTTAATCGTACAGAAGGAGCCACACAGCAGTCTGCCCTCTCAGCTGGCAACTATCAAGCAGTACCAATGATCCTGACAGACCCTAATCCCCCCCACCCCAAATGGGGACATGCCAAGGGTGCTCACCGGTCTTCTCATTTCTCCCCATCCTAATCCTGCTAGGGGACAGCCAATTACAGTTCTACCCTAAGCCAATTACCACGATCCATGCAAGAAGGTGAAAACTTCCCTTTCCAATGCCAAAATGGAGAAAGGAGAAAAAAGTCCTACCTGGCCCTGGTAAACAGCGACTGGCTAAGCCTGTACTACTACATGGCGAGTAGGTGGGCCAAGCTCAAGGCAACTGTGGGGGAGCAGGGGCAGAGCTGCCTTACAAGGCACTTGGCTCTGCCCCTCCTGAATCCCTGGATGGCTGGGAAGCCATCTGTCAGGTCTTCCTCCTGGGGGGAGGCAGGAGGTGCCCTCTTGGCCTTAAGCAGCTATAGTGCTGGCCGGTGGGCCGAAATCTGTTGGACCTCAGCCAATAACCCCCCATTTTTTAACTATATCAGTGACATCATAATTTTTGGAAGTCACCCTATGTGACTGATTCCCAATAAGCAGAACACTAACACAGCCTGTGAAGGCTGAGCTTGATCTTTCTCCCTGATACGTTTTTTAAAAAAATTACAGGGAGTTTTTATGCTCCTCACTTTCAGCCCATTCTAGTACCCTCCTGATTCTATTACCTCATTCTGGTGCATCTGTAGACCACTTTACATCTATGCACATTTATTTTTATGCAGCACATCCAACCCTTGTGAACTTACCACCATTAAAAAAGGGCTTCAGGCAACGTTGCCCACCCTGGATAGGGAAGTTTGTAGAGATTGCAGGGTGGAACATAGGGAGGACAGAGTTTGAGGAGGGAGCTCAGCAAGAATGTATGACATACAGTCTCCCCTCTGAAGCTGACATTTCCTTCAGGAGAATTGATCTTTGTGGTCTGGAGATCAGCTGTCATTCCAGGAGAACTCCAGGCCTCGCCTGGAGATTGGCAAACTGGAATGCACCCACATGTGACTGTATGTACATGGACAGATCATATAATGTGATCTTTATGTGGAGCATGTGTGTGTGTGTGAGAGAGAGAGAGAGAGAGAGAGAGAGAGAGAGAGAGAGGGAGCACTGTGGCTCCCATAGCCTATCACAGAACCAACATCATCCTAATCCTCATCCTCATCATAACAACATTAACAACATTCAATTTATATACTGCCCTTCAGGACAACTTAATGCCCACTCAGAGCAGTTTACAAAGTGATATTATTATCCACACAACAATCATCCTGTGAGGTGAGTGGAGCTGAGAGAGCTCTAAAAGAGCTGTGACTGACCCAAGGTATCTCTATCATCCCGAGAATACAAACATCTTCATGACTGACTTACAGCAGTACTCTCTGAGCTCCTACATACCAACACCTCTGTTGATGACATTTTCATCATTTGGGCCCAGGAGAGGAAGCTTTCAGAAACTTCAGCAACTTTCACCCTGCCATCATCTTGAGACTGGACAACTTCACTTCACTGGACAACTACTCAATAGACACTTAAGCATCATCTTTTAGAGGCAACCCACTGAGAGGCACACATATCTATATGCTTCTTGCTTTTAGCAACAAGCCTGAGGACACAACACAACTCAATGGCTACAAGCCTGAGGACACAACACAACTCAGTGTGCACTAAAACAAAACTAGTATTTGTTCAGATTTAGGTATCCAGAATACTGCATATATTTGGTATTCCCAGTATTCAGGTCCTAAAATACTGGTATAGTATTCAGATTCAGGATTTATTCGGATTTATGAATATATTTGACTCCATTTCCTCCTATGGGGGAAAAATTTCCAGGGGCTGGAGGGGTCACTTTTCAAGTAAACTGCACCAAAAATGCAGGGATCCTAGTCCTGCCTGGCTAATAAAGGCCCCCAAAGTTTCAAATCAATTGGGTAAAGGAGTCCAGTTCTATGGGCCACTGAAAAATTCCCTCCAGCCACTCTCAATTATTTTTATGAGATGAAAACAACTGTTTCCCAATGCCTTTTTCCAGGGCAAAGGAGAAGCCTAAAAAGCAGCCTTGCAAAATACACAAGAGCAACCACACTAGCCAAGCCTCCAAGTGCAAACAGAGCCAACAAAGCCCAGCAGGACAAATATCAAACCAAAGAACCTCAGCAGAACGAACACCAAAGCAGAAAATCCCTGAAATACTAAACTGAAGCAAGGGAGACTCATACAAGGCCAACAGGACCCATGTCATCCACAGATGCCAGGCTAATTCAAGCCCAGCAGAACCAACGTCGAACCAGAGAGTCCCATCACCTGAACTGGTAAGCCAGTAGTAACAAGGCAGCTAGCCAGATATGGCAATGGCATATGGAAAGCAAGCAACATGGATGCAGACACATACACAATAATGCTGCCTCCCCCTCTTCTATAGCCTGGGGAACCTAAAAGGGGAGGGGCGACAAGGTATTGCAATCTTTAAATTTTGTTTTAATATATTCAGGTAATTCAGGAATGTAAATACTGGTTTATCCAAATATACCCCAAAAGAGATATATCTGGATATACCCAAATACTATTAAACAGGTATGTTCCAGGTATATTTTTTAAACCGTATATGTTGAATGACAAATCCCCAAGATACCACCAGGGACCATGTTACCACTGCAGTCACTTCAGTTCCTTGGACACAGACATATGGGCATACATTTAGATGACATTATCCAACAAATGAAATGAAGAAGCAGTTAGACAAGCATACGGCCCTCCCAGCCAGCAGTTTCCACTGATAAGGCTGGGGGCCACTCTTTGCCTCCCTGGAAGGAGGAGGAGACAGAGCATCTCCATGGTATCTGGGTCTCAGGCTGGGGGGTGGAGACTGGAGACTGATGAGGCAGCTCCTCCCAGCCGGCTGGCAGTTGTTCTGTGTGCTCGGCCCACCCACCTCACCCTGTAGTAGTGCAGGATTATCTGGCTGCTGTTGACAGAGCCAAGTAGGATTTTTTTTCCCCCTTTTCCCGAATTGGCATGGGGAAGAGGTAGTTTTTTTGCCTACGTTGTACTGCTTGCGGAGGTTGAGGTCATTGACAAGGTGGAGCCACTTTAGGATGGTCATTGGCAGGATAGAGTTTGGAAATAGGGAGTGGGCTGGTGAGCACCCTTGGCTTTTCCCCATTGGTGGGGAAATGGGGGTCTGCCAGGACCCCCGGCTGGTACTGCTTGTGATGGCTGCCAGCTGCACAGGCCCTTTTGTTCCAAGCTTTGTGTCTGTCTCATTATTCTGACTAGGGTGGCAAAGGCTGCTGCTGTGAAATAGCCTACTGTAAGTTCCTCCACCATCAGTCCTCACCAACAGCTCCTAGCTCCAACAGTCCAATGCATCATCAGTGACTTACAGCCCATTCTGGACAACAATAGTTGTCCTGCACTGGCCTTGGATGGTAGGTCTTTCCTTACAGAGAGTCCTCCAATCTAAAACATAAGAACGTAAGAAGAGCCACGCAGGATCAGACCAAAAGCCCATCTAGTCCAGCTGGTAGCTGACCAGTTGCATGCCACAAGCAGGATAACTGCAACAGGATCCTCAACTTTTTACCAACCACAGTGAGCCAACTAATAGAAGTGCAGATCCAAGGACCAACCCTGTGAGTGCTCTGTTCCTCTATCTGCTCAGGCAATACTATTACACAGCTTAATAACATCAGCTATGCCATCTGGGGCTCATTTAGTTGCCCTTCCTCCTGTGTAATGTAGTTGTCCTCATCTGTCAACAATGTCCTTTTGCTCGCTCTTTACGTAGGACGTACAGGTCAGCCTCTCCACAAAAGAATAAATGGGCACAAACCTGACATTAAAAAATGGCAATATTTTGAAACCATCAGAGAACATTTCAGTCATCCAGAAGGACAAACTGATGCTGATCTAAAAGTCACCATTCATCAGCAAAAGAACTTCAAAGGAAATGTTATTATAAGGGAAGAGAATGTTGAATTAGAATTCATCTAGAAATTTGACACCATCTCCCAAGGCCTCCGGAAGCGAGATTCTTCAGCTACTACATGTGTTAAGCAGTGGAGCAAAATCAGAGAAATTATATTATCACAAATTACTACTATTGTGAATGGTCTTTGTGTTGTGAATATACTCCTTAATTATATGTGAACATTAAATAACCATGTCTCATCTTGGACCTTCAGTATGTCAGGGTCCATTGACAACTGCTTACGACTTTTTTTTCTTTATAACTTTGGATAGTTATGACTTCCTAGTGACGACCCCTCTACATGCATCTGACTAAGCAGTCTTTAATCTACAAAGTTTCTGCTAAGATCAAAACTTGTTCGTCTTCAGTGTGACACAAGGCTTCTGTTTATTTCGGTTGCCCCAGACTAGCATGGTTACCCCTCTGGAATTTATAAATAGAAGCTCAAATATTTAATAACTAATATCTCTGCTCTTCACCCTTTAGTGGTGGTAGACATTACTGTCAAGTCACAGCTCACTTATGGTGACCCCTACTGGAGTTTTCAAGGCAAGGTGGTTTGCCATTGTTTGCCTCTGCATAGCGATGCTGGTCTTCCTTGGAAGTCTCCCATCCAACTACTAACCAAGGCTGACCCTGCTTAGCTTCCAAGATCTGATGAGATCGGACTTACCTGGGCTCTCCAGATCAGGGCAATCAGACATTAGTAATTTTTTTTAAAACCATAACACATTATTTTCTTTTCAACCCATTGCCCATTAATCCTCTTTTCGTACCTTGTACTCCAAAGCACACTCTTCCCTCTGTCTTCTTATCTCTATTAGCCATTTCCATGAATATGTATGAAGCTCCTGATACTGATTAGGGCATTTGTCTATCAAGGTCAGTACTGTCTACTCTGAGTGGCAGGAGCTGTCTGAGAGCTCCTTTTAACGGGTGATCGAACCTGTGACTTTTGGTATACCAACCATGAATTCTAGCACTGAGCCACCATCCCTCCCCAAAAGCTCCCACCGACTATGTTGACCCCTGTAACTGCTTTAAACCACTACAGTTCACTGTGGATCTATTTCCCCCACTGTAATTGCCCATTTCTTCTTTCATTTCCCACCTTCTACAGCAGGAATATTTTCCATCTTTTACAGTGAGAAAAGTTCACAAACTTGTAACGGTTGAAATTCCCCTAGCGGTTTATATTTGTTAGGGGGCAGGTTGCAATCAATCCATGAGCCCTACATTGGTCAGGATTTCTGTACTGAGGTACAGAAATACAATTCTAAGGCTGCCCAGTCCCTGATATTTAAAAGCTGTTGTATTTTTTCTTCCGGATTTTTTTTTAAGAGGAAGGATTTAAGATTTGGCTCAGATGAGAAATTTTTCACTGACAGTCAGCCCACAGATTGTTAATGGCTAGCTCTTAAATTATATTATAGAGCTACAGAAATGTTTATATGGTATGCATCATATATCAGGAGTTTGCATTTGCCTCAGTATAAAAGAGGCGAAGAGCAAATGGATTCATAAAATTGACCATGCAAAGTACACAACAGATACACGATAGAGCTATCCTACATACATTAATACTGAAAAAACCTTGTCCAAAATATTTCCATGAATTAACATCAGCATGGCTGATTAATCTCACGCTGCTTTTTTATTCTCGTGTAGTAAAGAAAAGTAATATTTTTCGTCATAACATATAGTAGCTCATCCTTCAGGCAGAAGATAATGGATTACGATCACTTCAACAGAGTAGCCAATATTAAATGTGAGATTATTGACAAAGTACTACATTTTCTAATCTCTCATGTGGAAATGCTATGCAAATTATTTGTAAATGTAAAAGCCTGGGGAGCAAGACGGGCTCCTTTTGCAAAGGTATGCTCAATAATTTACAACTCAAAGGTTTAATTGGATATAAATTGTTGCGACACAAGTTCCAGCTTAAGAATGGAAAGAGCACCATCTCATGGACATCAGTATGCATTTCTGTTGGAAACCACAGAAGGAAAAAGAAACCTTGCAAGTCATTTTCCTGCTGCACTTACTATACCAAATACGAATTACATTCCACATGTTAAAAGCACTTTGCAGGAACTCAGAGTCTCTCTACGTGAGACATCTTACACAGGGATGCTCAAGTGTAGGGAAATGCAACATTAGCTGGGAAGCATAGTTTAAAAATACAGAGCCAAAGGTTCTGTCAATTTCACCTCTTTACACAAGGGTAGTTTTAAAAGACAGAGCCAGCAGAGATCGCTCCTCAGAGGGTTTGTTAATTTTATCTTTGCCTCCCTGAAGGGGTGGTGAAATTGATAGAGCCTTCAGGAGGTGAAGATGAAATTAACAAATGCTTTGAGGAGCGATCTCCACCAGCTCTGTCTTTTTAAACTATGCTTCCCAGCTAACATTGCGTCTCCCTAAACGTGAGCATTCCCGTTGCCTCAGGTAGAGATTCTGAATGTGAACCTACAAAGCTAAAGTTACCATAATCTAGACGATTACATACTAAAATCCCTTTTCAGAATTTTCTGTTGTAGAGTGGAAACAGCAATACTGTCTCTCTTTCATGAACATGGTTAGGGGAAGGGAAATGTCGAGGAAAACAACACTGGCTATGCCATGATGTCACTGCTGGGAAGAACCCGGAAGTGACATGGGACAGCTTAGGAACCTCTGGCAATTCCTAGAGCTTCCCTATGTCACTTCTGGGTTTTCCATGGAGTGATGTGCAATATAGCTGACATAGCTGTCATTTTTTTTCCTCCTGATGCCAGTCGAAGTGGTGGTGAACAAACAAAACGGTAGACAGGAGACATGGCAGCCCTATTCATTTACCATTCCAATGGTTTGGGGATTGCAAGGGCCATGTGGAAGAACTAGTTGATTTGTCCACCACCAATGCCAGAGGATCACTGCCTAGGAACTGGGGCAGCGCTGGCAAGATAAGGGGACACACTGTGGATTACTCCCACAAAACATATGAGACCCACATGATATATCAGACCATGAGTGATTCTGCCTCAGTATTGCCTACTATAACTGCTTAGAGAGGGCTTTCCAAAGGCCTACAGTCTGTGGTCCTTTTACTGGAGATGCCAATGACTGAAACTGAGAAATTTCGCATGCACTCTACCACTGAGCCATAGCACACTAATATGGTACAGATAGCCATCACATTGTGTCTGAGGTTATGGTGGGAAAGGAAATGTCTATGTATATAGGTATCCCCTCGAAATTTCTGCAAAGAATTTTGACAGAGAGAGAGAGAGAGGCAGAGAGACAGATGCCATGCCGCAGCAGTAGACAGTGCCAGTGGCAATTTCCAACTGAATACTCAAGAGTTCAAATTTTGCACGATGCTGGCCTTTTTCTATTTCTGTGAACAACAGTGAATTTTTTTCAGGCCCCTTCCAACCTCTGGCTGAGCTATTTGTTGACAGCAACCACTCATCGTATTTTCTGGCTATTTATCTATGTATTTATTTATAACCGGCCTTTCTCACGGGGGCTTCAGGAGGATTACAGGATAAATATAGGCTGGTGTTCTGAGGTGATCTGGAAGCCACGTGACTTCAGGTGGCGGTGACCCTATCCACTGCTGCCTTGTAGAGACTGAAATTGAGAGTCTTTACCTCCATCCCTAGAAACCAGGAGGACTACATTTTCATGTTAGCTGGACAGCATAAGAGGGGATCAGCCACTGTCTTGTAGACCTGTAAACCCAGTGGTAGAGTTGCCAGGTGTCCAATTTTGAACTGGACAGTCCAGTATTTGCACTTCCTGTCTAGGAAATAACTTAAGAAAGGAAGTCTGGTATTTTTCTAATTATCCTGGGCGTATCAGAAAGGGCCATGAGAGCCTAGAAAAGGATAATCTCTTCATGTCCTCCCTCTGCCAATCTGTATAAATTCATATTGAGTTACAAAATCATCTTTGCTGTCAGGTGGCCATCTAGTCTCTTCTCCAGGGCAGGAGAGCCCACTACCTCCTGAGGAAGCCTGATTGACTGAGGAACCACTCTGTCAGAAAGTTCTTTGTAATGTTTAGGCAAATGCTCTTCTGCTGTAATTTTAAGGAAGGGCTTCTGTAGTCATTTATGGGGCAATCTGGGGTTTATTTTCAGTGTCATCTTTCCCTAAGAGTCATCTATTTTGGATGAGCCAGAGAGGTCATGTACGAGGGGGTTCTTCTCAGGCCAATGGCAAAACATCTAGCAGGCATTTGCAAATGATAGTGGCTTGCAATTGGTTGTAGCTTCCAAAGTATAAAACAGATGACAGAAGTATTGTCGAAGGCTTTCACGGCCGGAGAACGATGGTTGTTGTGGATTTTCTGGGCTGTATAGCCGTGGTCTTGGCATTGTAGTTCCTGACGTTTCGCCAGCAGCTGTGACTGGCATCTTCAGAGGTGTAGCACCAAAAGACAGAAATCTCTCAGTGTCACGGATGACAGAAGTGTCATTTCACTGCACTAACAGCATTAGCTAGTGTCAAAGAACCCATTGAAATAGGGGTTGTTTCTGTTCTCCACTTGAGAAAAAAATAGGTCATTAACTATAGAATTAAATAAATTCTGAAGTGAGTACCTTTTGTTTGTTCTATTGAACCTGAGATGAAGATCAGTAATGATGAATAAAAAAATGTATCATTTTAAATATTGAAAACTTCCCAATTTCCTTGTGACATAAGGAAGCTGGCATTAAAAAAAGGAGGGCGAAAACATGAAAGCTGGTGTTCTGCTTTATCAAGTGATGCTGTAGAGCAGCAATAGAATTGTAAGAAGTCTGGTTGTAGCACACATAGGTTCTAAATCTTGCTGGTGGGTTTTATGTCTACCTGATTACATAGACCAGGATTGTTTGGAAAATTATTCCCCTCTATTTTTTTCCCTCTCTCACAGCAAAATCTCTCTCTATATAAAGACAAGTGTCCTGACTGACTCATCAACACCGAGCCCAAACCCCTGACCTAGAAACATGAAATTTGGGGAGAACATTCCTTTAGTGATGTTAACACCCACTGAGAAGGGATTTTAAGAAATTCACCCCATAAGGGGGTAAAAAGGGGTCAAATGTGTTTTCCCAAAGAGATACAGCTTCCCTGTTTGGCTGGCAGGCTGCTGCCTGCTTGTGCCCCCGCCCACTGCCAGCTCATCCACTCTTCCCTGATTGGGTCAGTTTTTCAAGGCCATTTGCATATGCAGGCTGATTGGGGCTTACAACATTCCACACCTCACCCGCTCAACTAGAGGTAGGCATGAACAGGAAAAAAACTCGAACGTGATGTTCGTTGTTCATTGCCATCCACGAACAGGGAATCACGAACAACCATGAACATGACCCTGTTCACGAACATGTTCATGGTTGGCTGTTCATGGGAGGGAGGGGGGAGACTTGGAAGGGAAGAACGTTCCCCGCACCATTTGCAAAAGGCATGGGGAACCTCCTTCCCTTCAAAATCTCCCTCCTTCCAGCTGGCTAGAGGGAGGGGGTAACTTTGAAGGGAAGAAGGTTCCCCATGACATTTGCAAATGGTGTGGGGAACCTCTTTCCCTTCAAAGTCTCCCAGCCAGCTGGAGGGAGGGGAGACTCTGAAGGGAAGAAGGTTTCCCATGCCATTTGAAAATGGCATGGGGAACCTCCTTCCCTTCAAAGTCTCCCAGCCAGCTGGAGGGAGAGAGGGGAGACTGTGAAAGGAAGAAGTTTCCCCATGCCGTTTGGAAATGGCTTGGGGAAACTCCTTCCCTTCAAAGTCTCCCTCCTTCCAGCTGACTAGAGGGGGGGGGGAGACTCTGAAGGGAAGAAGGTTCCCCATGCTGTTTGCAAACGGCATGGGGAACCTCCTTCTCTTCAAAGTCTCCCTCTTTCCAGCCGGCTGGAGGGAGGGAGGGGAGACGCTGAAGGGAAGAAGTTTCCCCATGCCATTTGCAAACAGCGTGGGGAACCTCCTTCCCTTCAAAATCTCCCTCCTTCCAGCCGACTGGAGGGAGGGGGGTAGATTTTGTCAGGAAACCCCAGACAAGCGGCTGAGTTGGAGGTGAAGTGTCCCTCTCCCTGCTACTGTGCAGCAGCAGAGAGAAGGGCATTTCACCCTGGCAGGCAGCACTCAGGGCCAAGCTACAAGTGACAAATGACACTTGAACGGCAAGTGTATTTCTCCCTGTTCACTTGCCCTCCACTAAATCCACTTCCCGTTCAAGTGTCATTCGTCATGTGTAGCTTGGCCCTCAGCCGCTTGTCAGGGGTTTCCCTGACAAGCAGCTGAGTAGGGGATTTAAATGTCCCTCTTCCTGCGCTGCGCAGCAGCAGGGAGAGGGAAATTTAACCCCGGCAGGCTGCAAGCAGCCCTTGTCAGGGTTTTCCCTGTTACCAAGGGAATTGATTGAAAGATGCCAGACTGTCTGGCTTAATGAATGGCTGATGAACACCACGAACAGGGCTTGGAATGAACACATGTTCATCAGGAACGGGGCCTCACAAACAGCTTGCTTGCGAACAGCTGATCGGGCTGTTCGTTGCTTTTTTTTTTTTTGTATTGCTGTTTGTGCCCACCTCTACCCTCAACACTCTTCGCTTTATTCAAATACCATAGTGAAGCTCACATACTCTGCTATTATACCTCAAAACCAACTAACCCCTCCCCCCGCCCAAATGTTACATACCCATAAGTATTATAACTGGATCCAAATTAGTTAAATACCACCTAGAGCCCCTGAGGATGGGCGGTTTCTAAATCAAAATAATAAATAAATAATAAATACTGTACCTTTTATAGGATAAAATATTTCCAAGATAGATGGATTGTTATCTTGTGTGTGTAGACAGAAAAGGTATAATTAATTGTTTTTGATAGACAAGTTAAGGGTTTTTCAGTTTGGATTTTAGATTTTCTTTAGTGAAACATTGAACTTTGCCATTTGTTATCAGCTTGTGATGTCATGTAGTTTGTCATCAATAAACTTCCCAAATCATATGTGTGTATATATTTTGGTCAACAATTTTTTTATGAAGGATTTTGAATATTTTTTGTTGAAGCCATCTTGCAACCCTATCCACTGAGTAGCTTTGCAGACTCTCCAGTGGTTTCCGTTCCTCATTTTAAGATCCACTGGTTCCGTGAAGTAAAGTATCAAAAACACTGCAGCTCTTCTCCTTTCACATAGCTGCTCATTGTGAAATAACAGGAACATCTCCCTCAAAACGGGTGCACATTAACGCCATGAATTCCTTTTTCCATTTTGAAAAGAGCACTAAAAGAAAAAGTAAGAGCAAAATGGCCTAAGATACAAATATTGCAGAGAAGGACCTGGAAGATTTACAAGACATGATTTATACGACTCCCAGGCTATACCATCATAACCATTATGCATATCTTTGGCCTTTGGTTTGACATTTTCTCTGGCTGCTTCTCTCCATTTTCTGAATGCAAGTAGTAAAGTATAACATTGGAAGAGACTACACGATTTTAAAAAATGTGCTGAAATGAAAATTTCAACACAAAGTTAAAATTTGGCATAGTTCTACGTCTTGGATGTGAAACCTTGGTGCTGGGATTTAGATATGGACTCTGAAATCTGACCCTCAAGTACTTCTCATTTGATATCATATTTTGATTGTTCTGATTTGGGCATGTGTGTAATATGAAATCAAGTAAGATGTTGACAGTCAAATGCTGTCAAATGTCATTTCACATTATCTTTCAAAAATGGATTCTAATTATTACGCCACATCATTTATCAAATAGTTAAAATGTCATCTGTTGAAATCAGATCTCATAGGATGCCATTATTCATATAAAATTCAGTCAAGGAGCATAGAATTTCTCTTCTTTTATTAAAAAAGAGATTTCATCTGGTTTTCCTGAAGCTGCTCTACTGAAGTTTAACTACATCATTACAAAAGACAAACAGGGGGTGGGGGGACTACCTTGAAATTGCAGTCAAAGGCCACCAAAAGGTCAGGCTAAAGATTAAAAAATATTAATTTCTAGTCAAGGTCCAATGTAAACATAAGTTTAAAGTTATCTATATGGTGAGTGTTGCAGGCATTTAGAAAAAAAATCATCTGTGTTCCACTTTCAGAAATTGCTTCCTTTGATAAATATGCAACTTTGCACCTTTTTCAAACTGCAGCTGAATTTCAATAGACTTTACTTTATTTGCTAATTCACGACTTGCAATTCATCACTGATACAATTTATTCACTGAGAAAGTTCATGAAATGCATCAGATTTGAATGACATTTAAAATATTCATTTCTAGCTAACTACTATAATCCAAAGAAACCAAAAAGGTCAGCTTGAGGGTTGCTAGATTCCTGGGCCGACCTAGGCAATTTGTAAATGGGAAAATTTTCTCCAGCAACCACAGGATGTTGGGAGTGACAAAAGGAAGAATGTAAAACCTTCGATGTCCTTTGGTTGTCTCCCTAGTGGATGGTTATGTGAATCAGTGTGTACTTTGACGTTCCTTACGGAAGAGAGCATAAAGATTCTGCTGTCCTAAACTAAAATTCAACTGTTACCATAAGTCTTACTGTACCTTTAAAAGGTTGAAAACAGTGCATAAAATTACCAAGACCATGCTGTAATCAGTAACTTAGTTTATCTTTTTATAAATTTTTTCACAGCCCATGTGGCTAGTAGAGATCAGAGACCTACTGTGATTGTATTGGTTAGTGGTAGTCTAGGATTCAGGTTGTCCAGATTCAAATTCTGAGTTTCCTCTGAAAGTTTCTGTCTAACTTTAGGCCAGTCAATTGCTCTCACATTGATTTACCTCACAGGATTGTAAAGAACAAAGGCCTCATGTACCACACAGGGTTATGAGAAAATTTATCTCACAAAGTTGGGCTATGAATATAAACCAGGGAAGAGAGAGCCGTACATGAAGCAGGATAAGAATATACGAGACAGCAGGCAGGCAGGCAAACAGGCAGATAGATAAATGAGTATCAGTCACATCTTCTAGAATGCAAGGAATATCACCCAGCAAATGACCTGCTACGCAGTCTCTGTGCTTTTCAAAATTATACACTAAAGATCTTTATATAACTGAGACAGGTGACCCAAGAATTTGAGCACCCAAGATAGTTCCCTAGTCTACCCTTGGTTGGACTGGCACTGACATATGGGTAGACATGGGCATGAACAGAAAAATAAATCTGAACATGGTGTTCATTGTTCGTTGCCATCCACGAACAATGAACAATGAACACTGATGAACATGATCCTGTCACGAACATGTCCGTTGTTCGTGGGGGTCCTCAGACTCTCCTCCAGCCATCATCCAAGTCAAGATCCCTACTGCACCACTCCCAGAAACCCTACCTGAGCAGGAAGCAGGAAAGGTACCAATAATAAATAATAGCATGGCCCCAGAGCCTGGAAGCAATTCTGGAACCTGAAGGGGTAGATCCCTATCCCTCCGCACACAAAGAAAATTCAAGCTCCAACGCACTCACCCTGTCTCTCTAACAGCAGCTGTCCCTCCCAGAAAGCCAGGGCTGGGAGCCTCCCTCCCCCCTGGTCTTTTCCTCTTGTAACAAATTTGGAGCTCCAGTCCACACTTGGAAGGAAGACCTGCCTATCAAGCTAAATTGGGCTTAGATTGGGGTTTCCAGGGCAACAGCAGGAGTTCAGACAGAGTTCAGACAATCCCTGCCTGAGTTGCCATGGGAATTGATTGCAAGACTGCCTGGCTTTATGAACAGCAATGAATGAGGCTTGCAATGACCACCTGTTCATTTAGAATGGGGCCTCATGAACAGCTTGTTCATGAACAGCAGATTGGGCTGTTTGTGGGTTTTTTTAGTTTGTATTGCTGTTCGTGCCCATCTCTACTTATGGGCAACTTGTTCCAAAATGAATGATGATAATAATATCTTGTACTTTCCCTTTCCCCCTTCTCTCTCCTCCAACCCTGTTTGTTTATTTGATAGATTTTCACTCTACTCCAAAATGCTTTCTTTGTTGTACAGTCCAGCTTCTTCACCCAGCAGTTCACAGGGCCCAGGGCTTGCTTCTTGGCATCAACTCTGGGATGTGAAACCAGAGACTTTTCTGTTGGGAATAATGGACAGCCAGTTGGAAAAAAGTTTTAGAACACTGTTTTTCATACTTTATTACAGCAGTAAGAGTACTTTATGCACAAAAATGGAAAAGTACAACATTGCCTACAGTGGAGGAATGGTTTACAAAAGTTTTGGAGCTTGTGTTAATTGCAAAACTTACTGCATTAATTAGAGAAAGGACATTAGTTAACTTCTTGTCTGAATGGAAACCGCTAATAGACTTTTTCATGAAATGGATAACAAGGATTTGATGACATCTGGATTTATGGATTAAGAAACAGGAACAATAAAAAAAAGAGGGGGTTTGTGACTAACTTAGAATAAGTGGGACTCTAGAAATGATATATACTTGTGGCGGAGAAAATCAGAACTCAACTTGTAGTGTAATCTACGTGTTTTTTTTCTTTTCTTTTTTCTTTTCCTCTTAATTTTATAGATATATGTATTGTTAGTGTGTTACATTTAGAAATGTGTGTTTTTTCTTCTCTATGTTTGTTGTTTATTGTCTTGTGGTGTATAGTTTATAGTTTAAATAAAGAAAATGTTAGTCATCAACTCTGGGATATGATTCTAGTTAAACCATTAGTTCTGCCATTGATAGCTAGCAGCATCCCAGTCCAGCTTTGGCATCACTCAAGAAAGCTGTATAAAGGTAACCCCCCCACCCCAGGCATGATAGAGAACAATAGTATGAACAAGCCATTCTATAGTGTAGTGGTTAAAGTATTGGATTAAGAAACTTAGGTTTGAGTCCCACTTTGGGATTCAGAGCCAATTTGGTGTAGTGGTTAAGAGCACGGGACTTTAATCTGGAGAACTAGGTTTGATTCCCCACTCCTCCACTTGAAGCCAGCTGGGTGACCTTGGGACAGTTTCTAGGAGCTCTCTCAGCTCCATCCACCTCACAGTGTGTTTGTTGTTGTGGGGATAATAATGACATACTTTGTAAACCGCTCTGGGTGGCTGTTAAGTCATTCTGAAGGGCCGTATATAAATCAAATGTCATTGTCATTGTTTGCCATGGAAGCTCGCTGGCCAGTCCCTCTCTTTCAGTTTTACCTACCTCATAGGATTTTTGTTGAGGGTAAAATATAGGCAGGGGATCAGTGCATGCCACCCTGATTTCTTTGGCGGAAAGATAGGATAAAAATTTACTAGACAAAAAAATTAATAAAATTTTGCAAGGAAAAAAAATCAAAATGTTCATGCCTTGATATGCTATCAACTAGTGCAGAATCCAACTGTTTGCCTTAGATAGGTTTTGGTAGGGGAAGAGAAAGCTCATTGTTTCATAATAACTAGAGATAAACAAACTCTTGAACAGTGGTCATATCTGTTCTAAACACAATAAGGCACGACTGACCCCTAAATGGTTTCATTGGCCCCAGAACATCTAAAACCGCAATAAGAAAAATCTACCCAGTATGTTTAGAAGGATACTATTCTTTACCGTGTAACTCTAACAGGAATATCAGCAGTTATTTCTATCATTGATTAGATGCTGTTCAATTCTCCATTCCCACATTGTGACCAGGACACTTAGCAAACATTCCTGTCAATAACTTCTCAGTAAGTAGAAATTAACTTACTGAGCACTCATAATTCAGAGAGAGCATTAACTGATATCACCAAATTGACTTTATGGACTGAACTATGCCATTCAAGCAGCTTCCGTTTATTTCAAGTATCTGTCCTTTTTCTTAGTGTCAGCATGGAGCCATAAACAGCTGAAGGAGTGAATTTAGGACTTGGCAGGGGGAGGAAAATCCAGAGTCAATTGCAGGTCATGTTCTGGGCCAGGAGATCTGAGTCAAGGAAAAATGGACTGTGGGGATTTGCATTCAAAATGTATTTAATCAAAATCCAATTAAAACACATGTTGTTTTCTAACCTTGAAAGGGAAATGATTCCAAATGAAATTACCTCAGACTATCAATAAAGAATCTAAGAGGCCAATAAGGAACCTAATAGGCCAAATCAGAATGTCAGAGGCAGTGCAATTTATTCAGCTGTAGATTCCATTCCTTTGTGTTGTTTTTCATTTTCCATTTCCTAAGGGCGGTAAAGGGCAGGGGAAGGCTAATGAGGAAAGAAAGTGACACAGCTAATATGTACCTTAGAGGCACATTGTCCAACCAGAATACTTAGCTCATATTTACACCACTTAACATCATACCTGATAGATGTTTCTATCCACAGTCACAGAGATTCAGTGACTTGGGTTTTCATTCTTTACTGTCAGAGAGTTCCTTGCTGGAGCTATGTATTAGGCTTTAAACTGATTGCATTACTGTAGAGACAAAAAATAAGGAGAGTCTGGAGACAAAAAAAAAGCATTCAAAAATATATGCACAGAACAATGAATCAGAATAAGAATTTTACAGTATTTGGCCATTGGCCATTACAAGTTTGCAAGACCATATGGTACAATGTCTAATAAAAAATTTAAAACTCAGAGGTAAAATTAATTTAAAACTGTTAAAAGATAAAATAGACTATTCCAACCAAAAAATCATAAAACTGCCCCAGTCAGTGCCACCCTACATCTAATCTCCTTGGCTGCAAGGGCAAACTGAAATACTCTATCTTACTATATAATTCAGTAAGGGTGTTTCAGACAATGCACTTTATACCCTGGTGTAGCACCAGAGGGCGCTGCCACAGAGGAAAGCCCAGGTAACTCACCATATCGCTCCAGAAAACATGCTGTGGTGGGAAGCTCAGGCAGGCAACAAGAGCGGAGCAGGTGGCAATGCCCTCCCCGAGCCTTAACCTGGCTGGTATTAGGTGCGGAGTAGGTGGCAATGCCCACCCCCCATCTTAACACAGCTGGTATTAGGAGTGGAGTGTGGGACAATGCCAACCCCCCTGCCTTAACCCAGTTGGTATTAGGAGCAGGGCAGGTGGCAATGCCCTCTCCTTGCCTTAAGCCAGCTGGTATTAGGAGCAGAGAAGGTGGCAATGCCCTCTCCTCATCTTAAACCAGCAGGTATTAGGAGTAGAGCAGGAGGCAATGCCTAACCCCTGCCTTAATGCAGCTGGTATGTACAGCGGAGCAGGTGGCAATGCCAACGCCCCCTTTGAGCCTGTTGGGATCAGGAACAGAGTAGTTGGCAATGGCCACCCCCCCACACACACCTTAGCACAGCTGGTATTAGGAGCGGAGGAAGTGGCAATGCCCACCCCCTGCCTTAACCCAGCTGGTAATAGGAGTGGAGAAGATGGCAATGCCCACCCCTCCATCTCAACCCAGATGGTATTAGAGTGGAGCAGGTGGGAATGCCCACCCCATGCCTTAACCCAGCAGGTATTAGGAGTGGAGTAGGTGGCAATGCCCTCCCCTGCCTTAACCCAGCTGGTATTAGTGGTGGAGCAGGTGGCAATGCCAACCCCCAACCTTAACCCTGATGGTATTAGGAGCAGAACAGATAGCAATGCCCACTCTCTGCTTTAACCCAGCTGGTATTAGGAGTGGAGCAGGTGGCAATGTCCACTGCCCAACTTAACCTAGCTGGTATTAAGAGCAGAGCAGGTGGAATTTCCCCTCCTTACTTAATACAGCTGTTATTAGGAACAGAGCAGGTGACAATGCCACTCCCGACATTGACCCAGCTGGTATTAGGAACTGATCACTTGGCGATGCCCGCCCCCCCTTCACCCAGCAGAGATAAGAAGCAGAGCAGGTGGCTTTGCCCAGCCACTCCCTTAACCAGCAGGTATTAGGCATGGGACAGGTGGCAATGCCCACCCCCCACCTTAACCCATCTGGCATTATGAGCAGATCAGATGGCAATGCCCACCTTCCTTCACCTGACTGGGATTAGGAGTGGAGCCCTAACCCAGCTGGTATAAGGAGCAGATCAGGTTCCCTTCACCGAGCGGAGAGCAGGAGGCAATACCCACCCCCTTCATCCAGCTGGGATCAGACTTGGAGCAGGTGGCAATGCCTGCCCCCCTTCACCCAGCTGTAGTCACCCACAGAACAGTAGGCAATGCCCCTCCTTTGCCCAGCATGCATCCCACATGGAGCAGGTAGCAAAGCCCACCAACACCCTTCACATGGCCAAGATCAGGCAGATCAGTTGTGGAACAGATGACAATGCCCACCCCCCTCCTTCACCAGCTGGAATCAGTGATGGAGGAAATGCCTGCCTGCCCACCCTCCCCTTTCTAGAGCCCGTTGTATTTTTTCCCCACAGCGGGCTTTGTTGCTAGTAGGATACATAAGTATCATTCTCTGATAACCAATCAATCAATCAATCAATCAATCAATCAATCAATCAATCAATCAATCAATCAATCAATCAATCATTCAATCATTCAATCAATCAATCAATCAATCAATCAATCAATCAATCAATCAATCAATCAAAGGGTTTATTACTGTCACAAGACCAGCCAAGTAAAATACAGATAATAACAGTCTTTAAATACTTAAAATGGGTAAATACATAAAAGATAAAATCATATATAGGTATTCTCTGATAACAGAAACACGATCTTCTCAGATTCAGAATGTGCATTTATGGCAGATAGAATCCCAGCAAAAATGTATCTCTGAGTGCCCTATATATGCCCTATATAGTGGACAGGAAATAATGTAATGGGACAGATCCTCAATGGCAAATGACCCACAGATACAAACACAGTGTTCCGTTTGGGTGTGAGAATAGCTGCCAGCCAAAAGGGCTGCACACAGCAATGAAACAGAAGATACTTGTGTGCAGAAAGATCATGTCTAAACACAGCCCTGGGGAACCTGATTATCTACAAGTTCACCCATTCATGTGTAAAATGGGGTGGATTTCTTTTCTTTCTTTTTTTGTTAATGGAGCATGTGAATGAATGCAGGCAAATCTCATGCCCTCCCACACTGAATCTTGTTGTGCTGCAGTGTTTGAAGCATTTAATTTTCTTTACGAACGCCTGTCAGCTCATTGACAGGTAGAAGGAAGTAAATTAAATCAAGTTAGGCATACTGGAAAAAATGAGGAAAAGAATGAACACAGTGAAGGGTCTGTGTGTGTGCACACACATTGAGCAATCAGAATCCCATTCCTTTTTAAAACAAAATGCCCCCCGCCCCACCTCAGTGGCAGGGAAGGATGAAATAAAATCTAATCTCACACCTCATTGTGCCAGCTTTTGCAAGAGAGAATATTAATGACCTGTAAAACTAAGATGCTGTTTCCGTAAGGTCTGCCATTTGGCAGAGAAGATTCCTTGCATGAAGGGTACAGATCCTGAGAATTTCACTGAAATTAACTGGGAAACACAGTACAGGTAGAACAGTAAGGTTTTCATCCGGTGGCACCTTAGAGACCAACAGGATTTCCAGAGAGTAAGCTTTTGAAAGCCAGAGCTCCCTTCTTTGGACATGAGTAGGAATGGAGATCTCTGAGCCTTTATATCACAGCCAAATGTGGGTGGGGTGTTACAAGTAGAGATGGGCACGAACAGCAATAAGGGCATGAACAGCAATACAAACAAAAAAAAGCCACAAACAGCCCAATCTGCTGTTCGTGAACAAGTTGTTCGCGAGGCCCCATTCTAAACGAACAGGTGGTCATTGCAAGCCTTGTTCATTGCTGTTCGTCAAGCCAGATAGTCTGGCACCTGCAATCAATTCCCTTGGCAACCGGAGGCAGGGATTGTCTGAGCTCTGCCTGAACTCCTGCTGTTGCCCTGGAAACCCCAATCTAAGACCAATTTAGCTTGATAGGCAGGTCTTCCTTTCAAGTGTGGAGCTCCAAATTTGTTACAGCAAGGGAGCAAAGACCAGGGGGGAGGGGGGCTCCCAGCTCTGGCTTTGGAGAGGGATAGATAGCTGCTGTTGGCATTTTGATAGAGACGGCATTTTGATGGAGCTTAATTTTTTTTTTGCGTGGTGGGATAGGGATCCACCCCTTCAAGTTCCAGGGCTGCTGCTAGGCTCCGGGCCAAGCTATTATTTATTATTGGTACCTTTCCTGCTGCTTGCTCAGGTAAGTTTTCTGTTAGTGATGCAGTAGGGATCTTGACTTGGATGATGGCTGGAGGAGAGCCCGCTGACCCCCACGAACAGCCAACCATGAACATGTTCATGAACAGGGCCATGTTCATGATTGTTCATGAGTCCCTATTTGTGGATGGCAACAAACAATGAACATCATGTTTGGGTTTTTTTCTATTCTTGCCCATCTCTAGTTACAAGGGAGGGCATTGCCTCCCTAGTTGGAATGAAGAGACAGACACAAGTGTTGGATCTAAGGGCCACTTTTATTAAATTAACCTCAACATTAAACATTATCTCATAACTGCAGCAAGGGAAATGCGGTACAGGTCAAGCCACGGCGTCACCCCAGGACCTCCGCCTTGACCTGTCTGGGCGAGCCCCGAAGCCCCGGGTGCGAGCCATCCCTAGGGATGGCTAGGAAAGCCGGCCAGCCAGGCAAATTGGTTCCCCCCTTTCAAGCTCCTAAGCCTCAGCCGTACAGCAGTGAGGGAAGGACTTGCACATGGGGTTCCCCCAGGCAGTCTGCCCATGCGCGCTGGCAGTCGTCACAAGCAGTACCAGCTGCTCCTAGCAGACCCCTCTTCCCTACCAATAGGGAAGTGCCAAGGGTGCTCACTGGCCTGCTGCCTCACACTAAACTCTATCCCGCCAATGCCAGGGCCAAGCCTCTGCTTAGGCCCTTGCACCCCACTATTGGACAAGGGCCAACCTAAGCCCTTGCCGCAAGTCATTGAGGAAGATATTATTGCCGTTCTCTGACAGGTGAACCCTGTCGCCTTGATAGAGGTCGACAAATTCAGCCGTGATCCTAGGGTGGGGTACATAAATCTCCAAACCCTCCCCGAGAGCTTTCTGTATGGCCCTATTGGCCTTCATACGAGCCCGTTCAACTGTCTGATGGCTCTCAGCCTCTCGCCACACCATGCGAGGCAGCATGGCGGACAACATGATAAGAATTCCAGGCCAACGCTGGAGAATCACTTGCAGATCCGATTTGACCTGCAATGATAATGCCCTACCATGAATAAACCCCAAGTCATTCCCCCCTAATTGAATAACTAATATATGTGGTGGAAGACCCTTGCGATCCCTAAATAAGAGTGGTAACAAACCAGGCCACCGGAGGCCATGACGACCTTGCCACTCCACATCTGTTCATTCACTCAAACCAAACTGGCACCCAAACTGCACCCTCCTGGCTTGATGAGCAGCCCAAAAGATCATGCTGTGCTCACAGATCAGAATCCGTTGTTTTTCCCGGCAAGACACAGCACCTAAGAAACATCAATTAGTAAAACATTCAAAAACGTATTAAGGGACGGACATAGGACTGATAAGCGGAAGACCTCCACCTACCAACACCCTGGATTGCTTGCACTGAGTACCCCATGGCTGCTGCCGTAGAGGCAGCCCCAATCCAAAAGGAATGGGTGCCAAATTTGACACCTGACAACCCCAATTTGGTCAGTGCCTTTTTGGTCACAGCCCCAAACTGATAACGGGTCAGAGGAGACCCATCCTCATGTCAGAATAGCGTCCCATGATTCTCACCCCGAACCCGCAAGTATTTATGTAGAGTTCGCACCGAACACAACTCATGGTCTGCACAGGTCCCCAGTCTAATGACCACTCCCCTATGCTTCTGGTCCATCTTAGACTTCCTAATTGTGAGGGAAACACCCCCTTCCTCCAACTTAATGTCCCTAGCCATTAAGGCTCGACCAGACTCATCAGCCTTAGACTGAATGACCAGCTCACTAATACGTAAAGCCCCCCAAAAGGCAACTAATGCCGCCACATGAAATAGCTGCTCCTCAAAACCTGAGCTACAAATGGTCCCCCAGGCCATAATAAGCCCCTTCAAAACTGTTGGAGAAATGGGCTCTCTAGGGTCAGATCGAGCTACCACTTCACACGACCATCCCTCCAACATTTTTCTAAGGCGGAAGTCCCCCGTGGCCTCAGGGTACCCCCGAGCCTTGCTGAAAAAGGCCAAAGCAGCTAATTGGCTCTGGATAGATTTAACCATTAACCCGCGACCCTTCTGATACATGCAGAAGCGCATCAGATGTGTGACAGGGATAGGCCATGACTGCTGAAGACCAACATCCCTCCTGAACCCAGCAAATTGCCCTACCGCTCGGTCGTAGGCACGCTGAGTACTGGGAGCCAACGAAAGCCTTATGGCCCTGGACGCCTCGGCCTCCCAAATTCCCACAGTTCCTGGGGCATCTGTGCCGGTTCCAGGTTGGCCACTGGAGCAAACTGCCAAAACCGCTCCATCTGTTGGCGAGACAAAACGTCTGCCACAACGTTATCAACACCTGGAACGTGTTTGGCCTTAAATAGGATGTTTCTCCGGAGGCATAACAATGTAAAGGCTCGAACCAGCCTCATGACCTGGCTAGATTTTGAAGTCAAGGAGTTGAGAACATGATCCACAGCCTGATAGTCACAACAGAAGTGGACAACGTGGTTCAACAACTCCCCATAGGTGGACCACCACCAAAGTGGGAAAAAACTCCCAAAATGTCAAATCCCTGTCCAGACCCACCTCAAGCCAATCAGGGGGCCACCGATTTGCACACCAATGCCTTCGGAAATAAACCCTGAAGCCCAATGAGCCAGATGGGTCGGACATGACCTGCAGCTCAGCCTCAAGTAGCAGATCCTCCCGCCAAAAGGTAACCCCATTAAAGTCCCTGAGAAAGGCAGACCAAACCTCTAAGTCCTCATGCATCCCTGAGGTTGTCTTCAGGCAGTGATGAGGAGCTCTCAGGGAAGACATGGTGTCACAAAGATGCTGCAAAAAGGCTCTACCAGGGGAAACTGCTTTACAAGCAAAGTTCAGGTGACCAACGAGGTGCTGCAGCTCCAGTAGGGACACCTTTCGCTTAGATCTGGACTCGAGGAGCCTGGCTTTGAGAGAAGAAACTTTCTCTGGGGAAAGCCTAAAACATTGCTGAACCATATCAAGCTCAATACCCAGAAACATCAAAAGCTGAGAAGGGCCCTCCATTTTCTCGTGCACCAAAGGAACGCCCAGCTCCCAAGTCAACTGGGTAAAAATATTCAGCAGCCGGGCACACTGCCCAGATCCTGCTGACCCAACGAACAAAAAATCATCTAAATAATGCGCGGAATTGCGGTTGCCCGCTCTGTGCTGCAATACCCACTCTAAAAAGGAACTGAAGCACTCAAATGCCGCACAAGAAATGGAACAGCCCATGGGAAGAGCCCGGTCCATGTAGTACTTCCCTTCGAATGAAAGCACCAAGAGTTCAAAATCATCAGGGTGGACAGGGAGAAGTCAAAAGGCTGACTTAATGTTGCATTTTGCCATCTCAGCCCCCACCCTGCAATGGCATATCACCTTGACTGCATGGTCAAATGATGTGTACCGAACCAAGCATAAATGCTCCGGAATGGCATCATTCACTGACTCCCCCTTAGGGAAAGAAAGGTGATTATCAAGCGGAACTCCCCAACGGCCTTCTTGGGTACCACTCCTAAAGGGGAGTCCCTCAAATTCGGAACTGGGAGGGGGCATCAAAGGATCCTAGCACCCGACCTTCAACGCACTCCTTAGCAATCTTTGTCCTTACTATGTCCTCCATCCCAATAATAGAACACAAATTATTAGACATAAAAGGGGAATGAGGTCCCCTGAACGGAATTCTAAACCCAAGTGTAAAACCCTGCAACAAATAAAGGGCATCCTGCTGACGAGGGTAAGCCTGCAACAGTCGTTCAAGGACCCTCAGCCTTACCAGGCTGGGCCCCTTTACCAGACGCCTGCTGGCCACCAGATCCGGTGCCTCCGGGCCTCTTAAAGCCACCTCCCTGCCTACCTCTGGGACAGGAGTTGTATGGATGCATTCCGGCACAGGAAGAGCACTCGTGCCTAAACCTGCAAGGCTTTCGGCTACACTGCCCCTTAAAGGCAAACTCCCAACAAAGCAGCCGGGGTTGAACCTGCTGCCCCACTGTGGAGCAGGTAGTAGCCACCGAACCGGATGAAGAAGGACGCTGCACCAGATGGCTGCTCTCTGGTCACCTAAGTGCGGCTTCACTGGGGCCATGACCTGCAGCCAAAGCTGCTGGTGTATGCGGTCCCAAGGCAAACTAGGACTGAGAATTGCCCTCATCCTGAACTCCTCGTCATACTGCATCCAAGCAGCACCCAAGAAGCCAGTATACCCCTTATAGATTGTATCTAGGTATTGCAACAGAGAAGCAGACCTATGAGGTTGCACTCTGACCAGTACCCCGGCGTAAATCAGGAAGCCTGGTGACCAGTTGGCCCAGGTCCAGTCAACGCAACACCACTTAAGCCTCTCCTTATCTCGCTCATCTAAGTCATCTTTATCCTTCTTCTCCAATTCTCGGAAAAGAAGGGTAAAGACATCAACAAACTCGCCCCTGAGAATCTTATCACGCCAAGCGCCTGGCAAAGGGCCAAAATGCTACCCAGGGCCAGCCAAACACAGGCAAGGTAACCCTTAAACCTATCTGCCCAGCCAAAGGAAGGCAGACTAGTAGGCCACTGTCCCCCAAAAGCAGCTACCAAATGTTACCCAAGCCCTCCAAATACCAAGACCAAGAGGGCAAGGCTGCCCTGGCGCCATCAAACCATTGCAGCTGTGCACCCAGCAACGGCTGAAAAAGTGGCGCCTCAAACAGCCGCAGCCATGAAAACCGCTGTGCAGATGACGACAACGCAGTGAGGGTGCACCTGCTGCTGGAAGGCCTAGGCCACCGCAGCAAGGCCGCTGCAGAAAAAACGTGGCCGCCGCAAAACGCTGCAGCTGCGGTAAGCCGCTTCCCAGTGGCCGAACTTCCGAGCTACTCCCGCATGCTGCAGCCTTGCTGCCACTGCTGCTGCGAGGCCGCCTCGAGGCCGCCACCGCTGGGAGGCTGCTGCCACAAAGGCCACCGCAGAGGAATGCGGCCACCGCAAAGATGCCGCGGTAAGCTGCTCCCCGGCAGCCGGGACTCTGGTTTGCTCCTGAACGCTGCAGCCTCGCCGCCACCCGCCGCCACTGCTGCCACTGATCGACATGCCGGCGCCTCCGTTTCAGTGCTCTGGCGAGGGGGAGGGAAGCGTCCTATACTCCCGAGCACTTGAAGCAACTGAAGCTGGGAAGGCAGAGCCGCCTACAGAGGCTGCCGGCTCTGCCCCCCAGCAATTGCCCGGATGCCTGGGAAAAGCCTGTCTGCTCTCCCTCCTCCCAGGGAGCCAATGCACACACCCCCTGCTCAAGCAGCTAAGCTGCCTGCAGGTCTGGCCGTATTAGGTTGTAAAGGTACAATGCAACTGATTAAAGTAGAAATTAGCATCTGTATTTAGATAAGAATCCTAAGTCTCTGTTCAGTCCCGCCCCCCCCCCGAGGGGTCCATTATTCTGAATTTCTGAATAAACTCCATTTTAGCAATCTCACGCTATAATTTCCCCATGAAATGTTTTTGTTCGAGGACAGCAACCTTTAGATCAGCAATGACGGATATGAAAGATTAAAATTTTCTCCTACTGGTTTTTAAGTGTTGTGATTTCTAATGCCAGATTTATGTCAATTTATTCTTTTGTGTAGGGACTCAACTGTTGGTCCAATGCAGAGAGTAGAAGGCCATTGTTGTCACTTGGTGACATATATAACATTGAAAGATGAACAAGTGAAAGAACCTGAGATGGTATAATGTGTTAAGTCCAGTGATCGTGCTGTTGGAGTAAATATGGGGACAGAGTTTGAGACTTGGTTTATTGTAGGTTCTCGTCTCAGAGTCTGTGTAACAGCCGGACAGTATATTATTATGAGTGAGAAGTTGTTTAAGGTTAGGGGCTGTCTGTTGAGAAGGTTCGCCTTCAAGTGCTTGTAAGAGAAGAGTATCATTGTCCAGAATATGTTGTAAGCCATTGATGATGTGTTGAACTGGTTTGAGCTGAGAGCAGTATGTGACCACCAGTGGTATTCTGTTGTTGTTTTATTTGGGCCTGTCTTGTACAGGTTGTCTCTTGGTATAAGTACAGTACAGGTGGGAATGTGTTTTCCCCTTTGAAACCTATTTAAACATCACTCAAATACAATCATGACCCTGAACACATGCCCTAATTTTATTTTATTTTTATTTTGTTAGGCTTCCATTCAATCCTCCCCTCAAGCAGGCTCAGGGTGAATTACATCATTTAAAACATAATACTTAATTAAATACAATTTCCATAAAAACACATAAAAACATTATTTAAAAGTTTGATACAAAATTACAATAAATAATTTCTCCCTGGTGGCAGCAGTCACTGCTTAGCTGATAAAAAAAAACTCACAAGGTGGTGGACAGATCTAATAGGGAAATTTGTATCATTCACCTTTATCTTAACTACATTAAAGTGCCAAAATCCAATTTTAATTAAACAAAACAGAGCTAAACTACAAGAGACGAATTACACAAGGACGCTCACATGAAGAGTGTTACAATGTTAGCTGGGAAGCTGAGTTTTAAAAAAGATTGGAAGGATTTGTCAATTTCTCCTCTCTACAGAGCCCCAAAGATCGCTCCTCAGAGAGTTTATTTCCTCTTTGCCTCCTAGAAGGGGAGGTAAAACTGACCAAACCTTTGGGAGGCAAAGAGGAAATTAGCAAACCCTCTGAGGAGTGATCTTTGCTGGCTCTGTAGAGAGGGGAAATTGACAAAGCCTTCTGATCTCTCTTTTAAAACTTGGCTTCCAAGCTAACATTGTGACTCACTTCATGTGTGACTCTCTTCATGTGTGCATTCTCGTGTAATTCGTATCTTGTAGTTTAGCTCACAAACAGGACCCAAACTTGAATAAAAACTATGTCTTATCCCAGCTAAAAAGGGTGGCTGAAATGTACCAGACTAAAGAGTAGACATGGGCACAAACCAAAAAAAAATAACAAACCAGCGGTTCGCGGTTCGGTGCTGACAATGATCTCGAAGTCGCGAAACGCAAGGAACATTTTCTGTTGCCGAACTGTTTCGTGGTTCATGGGGCGCAGAATGGCCCCCGTGGCACTTAGAGAGCCCATATTCCAGGGGAGTGTTTTGCAGGTTCTCCTACAGCCATCACCCAAGTTTGGACAAGATTGCAAAAGGGATCTTGGAGTTATACCGTCTCCAATCCAAGGCCCCCAGGAAGCTCCCACAAAAATCCAAGCTCAATTACACTGTCTCTCCCCAAAAGCTAGCAAGTAGCAAGCAACAGCTCTGTCACACTCCACTGCTTGCTGAAAGTGAAACCCAGCCTGGGAGCCCACGGCTATTTATAAGCACAGGTCCCATTGAGCAACGCAGGAGATCTGTGTTTGGCCATCAGAGCTGCCTATCAGGGTTTGCAGGGATGAGATTGGAGTGCCCATGGATACAGAACACCCCCTCCCTCCCGTGGGTTTCTTCTCCTAACTTGTAACCGCTTTGCAGCTCCGTGGTTGGAAGGAAGACCTGCCAATCAAGGTAAGCTGGGCTTCCTTTTGGGTTTCCAGAGCGACAGAAGGAGCGCAAACATAGTTCAGGCATTCCTCCGGCTCCGTTTCCAGGGGAATTGATTGCTGGTGCGTGACTGTCTGGCTTCCCGAACCGTGGCTGAACGCACTGAACCAGGCCTCTCCCAAACACTGGTTTGTTTGCCATGGACAATAACAAACCGCTGGATCGCGATCACACGATCGCCAATTTCGTGGGTTTTTGAAGTTTGTAATGCGGTTCATGCCCATCTCTACTAAAGAGTAGGTAGAAAAGTAACAGGTTGAAGGCCAAGCTAGACAATACATGGCCTGACCTAACTTGCAATCACGTGTGACTCAGAGAACTAATGTTCCCAAGTGAAGTGGAGCCCAGTTTGGCTCAGGAGCATAGCATAGGGGAAGGCCAATTATCAGTGCCAAAGTGGTTACAGCTATGGGATCTATCTGCAGTCAGTACTCATTGATTCCCACAGTGAGGCAGCCAGGGGTCTCCTAAAGCTGTTTTGGCTAGAGAAAGAGTACAAAAGGGAAGGCTGAAACTCCTTCTACTTCACCTGCACTGTGGTCCTAAGCAGAACTGGGATCAAATCCTATAAACAGCCGAGGCTGGGCGGGGGTGGTGGTGGTGGTGGTGGTGGTGGTGAATGCACATGAAGGGTTAGGAAGGGGAAATGGTACCAGGTGTCAGTAGAAAGTTTCAAAAATCTACACCATCTCATTTACATGTGGGCAGGCCCATTTTGTCTCCTATATTTCTGGAAAGATTGGAACAAAGCAGGTTTTGAAAATGTCGGTGCAGACTTCCAGTAATCAGAGTGTGATAACAGAGATAAGTTTTAGAACTAGGGAAAGAGGAATGTGTTTAAACCTATTAGATTTTCTCTGTGCTCATATGTTGCAATTTTTTTTGTTTGATTGCATCTTTCACTTCTGTATCTATGCTATGCTTATATTTTTATACATACGTCGTTGTTTCCCTCTAAATTTGGAGTTACTTAGTTTCAGCAACCACAAAACCACCTCACACTTGGATCATGCTTCTGAAAGCAGAAGAGAGAAGCTGGGAATACCTGCATAGTTGAGAACATGGTCCAGTTGGCTGAAGCAAGAAGGAGATTCAGATCTTTTAAAGTTAATCTGATCTCTGGCTGTTAAACATCAATTGTATTTGTGCCTTGTGGTGGCAGTGGAGTCAAAAGAGAAAGGGTCTGACTAGGATAAAGACTGAAGAGAGGACAACTCCTCATTGAGATCTAGCCAGTGCCAGCAGTGTAAATTCCTCATCCCTTGTGGTAAAAAAAAGGGGTTGTTTTAACTCCCTAGGCACTTCACTACAGATCCTCATGAGCTATTGCTGGTCAGAGTAGACAGTACTGACTTTGATAGACTAATGGTCTGACTCCTTAAAAGTCTTTAAAATGGATTAAAGAAGAGCAATTAGAAGAGGTTGTGATTTCAGGGTACCTTCATTTGCTATCCCTGCTGCTAGTACCAGTAATATTTATTTCAGCAACAGATGGAGGAACCAAAGACTACTTCTGATTTCTTTCTCCTGGTTCAAGCCATATTTTTATCAGCAGGAGGGGAGCGAGTTCTCCACATTCTATTATGTTGATGTAATATAATTTAATTTGTAACTTGTTCATTTATTGTCTGCCCTGATAGTACTAATGGAAAGGTGGTGTGAGCAGTCAACCCCGGCCTCCATCATTTTAAGAGCTGCTTGTGATATAAAAATCACAAGCTCCTTGAATCTGATGCACCTTAATTCGCATTAGAGTCCCTGCCTGCTGAACAAAGCATTGCCGAGTCCTGCCCAGGAGAGTGAGTCATGCCTGGAATGTAAATGCAAATGCCAAGGACTGGGCGTGACTGGCTCCTGCTCCTCCAAGCTGCAGAATATGCAATTGAGGGCCAAGCTACAAGTGACGAATGACACTTGAACAGCAAGTGTATTTCTCCCTGTTCTCTTGCCCTCCACTCAATCCACTTGCCGTTCAAGTGTCATTTGTCACTTGTAGCTTGGCCCTGTGACAATAAGGGTACCTGTAAGTCACCACCCAAACATTCCAATCTCCCCTCTCTTTCGTGATTTGAATCCTATCCTACAATCGAGGACCATCAATTAGCTTTGATAAGTTCGTAAGTTCTGCCTGGGAGCATTTACTCAAGAGTCCAAATTTATTATCTAAGCTCCGCAAACATTAATTAGCAACTGTTTCTTTGTGAAACACCAGGACAACCCAATCTGATTTCTTTGTCTCACACCGGTAGCACCAATCAAAGGTACTAAAACCTTTGTCATTCCCAAGACCTTTAAGGTGACCTTTAAAGTCTTTATCCTAACAGCTGAGGGGTCTCTCCAGCCTCAGGACATGGTCTGCCCTATAAGAACCAGGGCTTTCCCCCATTCAAATCATGCACGCTTCTTCAGACCTGAGTGCTGTACCCTTAGGGTCTCCTTCCTTAAGTTCTCCTGGTCGAGAACATTAGCTGTTTGAAGCCCATGTCCTTTGTGGACTATCCTGCTTCATGGATAGGTAACTATACCCCAATCCTCACTCTATTCCAACCTCTGGCTAATTTCCTAGGAACCTTGTGTGCTTGTACGTGACTCCTTGTATGTGTGTGTGTGCTTCCCCTTTAAATAAAAATTACTCTTTTACTTTGAAGAACTCCCGTCTTGTTAGTTTCCTTGGGGAGAGGACCCTGTAAAAATTGATGGAGGATCCCACTTGTTACCTCTCTTGCGTAGCCTTCTCCTTGCAGCTAATTCCCTCCTACTCACAAGGAGACCAATTTCAGTAACAGTGAGATATGCATTAATATACAAAGGAAGTTTTACTTTTGTACATAAAATGACTGCTTTAATTTTTTGCTTTCTTTATGGAACACGGATGAGTAGGAAAGAAGAGAAAAGAAAAGGAAACCTAATTAGTTTCTTATGTCATTTTAAAAACAGGTTCTTCAATATCACAATGTTAGCAATCTTTGTGTCAGGAGATGCACTGTGTTGAACAGCTATGGTTCAGGTTCAGTTTTAGTTTGTAAATTTCCAGTGGCACATCCTTACTACGCAACATTTTGGTTCTTTCTTAGACAGCGTAATCCTAAACAGAGTTATACGCTTAAAGTCCGTTGACATTAATTGACTTAAAAGAGTGTAACTCTGCTTAGGATTGCACTGTTGGTTTGTTTTATTTTCATTTCTTTTCCATTAATAGTTTGCTTTCTTGCTGAGACTCAAAGCTGATTACACGATGCAAAGATCAGACAGCATAAGACAACCAAGGAACAATGCACAAGGACTGGAATTACAGAATCAGGGAACAATGCAAACAATTTACTATCTAACGTAGGTAAAATATAAATAATACAGAAAGCAGATTACATGGTAAAGACCAGGAAAAGTGCTAGCATCTCCCAAGGTGAGTCATCTGTCAGGGCCCATTTCTTCTTGCAGGGCCCTGCAAGCACACCTCCTCTGCCACCTACCTGCATACCCTTCCCCATCCCAGTCACTTGCAAATGTTCCCTCTCCTGTGATCCTGGCTGCCCAGGCTTCCCAGAGCCACCAGGGGAAAGCATGCAGGTGGTGCAAGTGATGCTCCTGACATTCACAGCAATGGCACTCCTAGCCATACATACCACCCAGTGCTGCTGAGGAAAGGATGCACAGGTGGCCGAGAGTGTGGGCAGTGGGAGGGTCACAAGCTGACACAGGAAGAACACTCACTCAGGTGCATTGTGGAGCAGGAGCTTTGAGTGGGGGTCCTGGTAGTATGCAAAGGAGAGGACATAGGGCCAAGCTACACATGATGAATGACACTTGAACGGCAAGTGGATTGAGTGGAGGGCAAGTGAACAGGGAGAAATACACTTGCCGTTCAAGTGTCATTCGTCATGTGTAGCTTGGCCCGTAGTCTCTGAACATTCTCTGCCCGGAGCCAGCCCTGGTAAAGGCAATGCAGTAAAAACAAGTGATACTTGCAGTAAACATTGCAGTGGACTGTTGGCATCATAAAGGTTTCCTTCTTGGCAGTTCATTCTACTACAGTTCTAGTCTCGCTCTTTTTTAAAAAAAAAAATCCCTCTTAATCATTTCGGTTTTGCACATTCTGTGGAAATACAGAAATGTGGAAGGCTTCCTGACCTCCTCAGGCAGGCTGTTCCATAAGGTAGGAGCCACCACTGAGAAAGCGCAAGAACAGGCACCTGCCAATCTTACCCATTTGCAGGATGGCACCTTTATTTTTTTTATTTTTTTTATAACTACAGAAGACTACAAAAGTATAAAGGGGAGGGGGGAAAGGGGAAGGGAGAACTGGGAAAAGGGAAAATCAACATACAAACAACAAACACTACACTACATGTCTTGTATTCCCTTCATACTGCAATTTTTCTTAAAAGTTAACTTTCTAATATGCTATCAGATTGGTAGGTCTTATACAATACAGATTATATTCAGGATCAGGACTTCTCCCCCCCCCCCCTTGCGTCTCGGTCTCAATTCTCTCTGCGCAGCTGGAGCAGCTGCACCCGCTCTTTCCTCCCCCCCACTTTCCCCTTCAGACTTCGAACTTTCTTCCTGCTGAAACTCCTGATGGTTGAACAAAAAGTCTGTCAGCTGCGCGTCCGATGTAATCTTGTAAGTTTGATCTTTATATCTGAACAAGACACCTTCTGGAAACAGCCACTTATATTTTATATCACATTTCCTCAAGAAAGCCGCAATTCCTTTATACTTGAATCTTCTTTTACGAGCCAAAAATGGAACATCCTTCAATATTTTAACCTTATTGCCCAAATAATCCAAGTCCACATTATACGAATTGTCTAAGATGGTGTCCCGAGTCTTCTTAGATGAAAAGTCAATAATAATCTCGCGAGGCAGCTGCCGCTTCATTGCATACTTTGAAGATGTCCGCCGGACTTCCAAAATATCGTTTTTTATCTCTTCTTTAGTTGCCTTTGCGAATGGCGCCAAAAGTCCAGACACCAAATCTTTTAAATTTTCACTTTGCTCTTCTTTTACATTTTGAAGACGCAATACCGTTTGGGCACGGTCCACTTGTAATCCTATTATTTGATTCTCCAAAAGCTTCACTTCCTTACTTGTTGCTTTCATGAGTACTGCGTTCTCGTGCGCAGACTGCTCTGCTCCGGTGCAGGATGGCATCTTTAGAAGGCTTTGCTTAAATGATTAGTTGAGGATTAGTTTTGGATTCCATCCACTGGAACTTTTCACTTGTGCCATTGGTGTTGTACAATAGCCTATCTGTATAGCAGGATACAATCGAGCTTTCCACACATGGGACAGTTTTTCGACGTTTAAAGCTCTTACTGTATTCCTAAAGCACTTAGTTAACAGAACATCATGAAAGCTAACGACAAACTATCAAGGACTTGTCAAGAATGTTTATATCAATTTATATATATATTTGGTAAAGGGCAATGAAGAATAAATTTATTTGATTTATATAAATATGTACGGTATTTGTACAATAATTTCATAAGTCACAATTCACAATTCCACAAGTCTCATTTACAGTAGAAGACAGACAGGTACAAAAAGTCAATATAAAATAGCAGAGAATCTCAATCTTCTATAAATAACCCTGCTAGAGCAGGAAATTTTATTTCTTTTAAAGTGCTAATGTCAGCAAATGCATTCATAAATAAGTTTCAAAAAATATTTGCAAAGTCCTGCTGTATAAGATATAATTCAAAGGGTCCAAGAATCACTTGAGAAAGACATCTTTGACTACGACAGGAATCTGGCTGTAGTCCCATTTCCAGAGATCTTTTCAGAGTAGTCAAGACAATGGATTATCTCATGTTGAAATTAATTCCTTCCTTCTAAGCCATGACAAAGTGGCATGGACTTAGAGGATAAGATGCCACTGCTGTCAGTTAGTTGCCTGGACTAATAGAGACCTGGGACCTACTAATGTGCAAGCATGTGATAGGAAGTCACGTGACATCAGATGCATGTGACAGGAAGAAAGAGCAGAGTTACAGGTGTTAAGACCAAGACCATGGGGGGGGGGGCAGATCAAAAGAGCTGGGGACAGGAAACACAATCCAAGCAACCAGGAAATGTACCATAGTGAGGAACAAGTCAAGGCTCAGAGACATGGAGGAATTCTCTCCCCCACAGAATGACCTAACCTTGATATCTTACTGGTCTTCTCAGAGTAGGTGAGGAAAACATCCTTGTACGCTATGCAACAGGTCTTCCAAATGTCAGCAAAAATGGCAACTCTCTTAGGGCTTTTGTCCCAGCAAGAGGAGCTCTGGGAGCCACTGAATGAAAAACATTGGACTAATCCAACCAATGAGATTTGAGAAATATTCTCCAAATTCATGGGGTAAGCAATTATTTTAAAAGGGCATATTTTTCTACAAGGACTGTAGAAATGAAGAACAGCATCTAGGAAAAGGCATTCATCTTTCTCTTGCCTCCTCCAAGATAGTACACGCTGCAATTTATGTGCACATCATCTAAACACAAAACGATAATGTTTATTCCCACTCAGAATTGTTTTATTCATACACAGTTGGTTTAAATTAACACTATTCTCCTTTCCAGTCTGCATTAAGCAACCTGCATAGAATCCAAACACTACAGAACAAAAACCATCATTAACAACAAGTCATGTCAGTAAAACAAACTGTCAAACCTCAGTCAGCAAAAAGAGAACATCAGCACATTTAGCACCAGTTTATAATTCATGAAGAAATGTCCTCCCTTGTAACACCCCTTTGAAATACCACCATTTTTATCTGGTGCCTAAAAGCACCAGAGACCCAGTTGGAACTCACTGGAAAAAGCATTCCACAGTCTTGGTGCTGCTTTCAGAAAGGACCTGTCACATGTTTACATGCAACATGACTCCAACAGTGCAAGGTCAAAGAATACTTTGTAGATGATCTAAATGGAGATATCGGCTTATATGATAGAAGGTATCTTTGTGATAAACTGGTTCCAGACAACGTAGGACTTAAAGGTAAATGCCAAAAACTCTGAATCGGGCCCAGAAAAACAACTTTAAACCAATTGCAGTTTCAAAGGTTACATAGAACATATTGTAATAGTCTAATCAGGAAGTCATTGTATGTGGTATATCTGTGGGCCAAGCTACACATGACGAATGACACTTGAACGGCAAGTGGACTGAGTGGAGGGCAAGTGAACAGGGAGAAATACACTTGCTGTTCAAGTGGCATTCGTCATGTGTAGCTTGGCCCTGAGTGTAGTAGCTTTGCCAGCAGGAGGCTGGCAAAAAGTGGGAGACTTACTGGGTGAGGGGTCATCGGGGACACTAGCATTTGTGCAAAACTGAACAATTAAACAATAGAATTTTGTCCAAATACTACAGCATTCCTGGAACACACTGATGTAACTTCTGGGCACATGAGGAGGATATCAGAATGCTGCTAGTCACCCACATTTCCCCACCATTTTCTCCTGCCGCCCAGCTGAGCTGGCTGGACTGAGCAGGCTCATGGTGCCCGCTCGTGGTGGATAATCCAGCAGGGACCTGGCAATAGACAAGGGCACGAAATGGAAAAAACCCCAAAATTAGAGATTCATGTTTCTTCAGGTTTCACGAATCATGAACCATGAATTTTCACAAAATTGACCCATTTCATGAAACAATTAGTTAGTTTCATGATTTGTCAGAACCAGGGGCATTTCAACGGCCCCCTTCACCCAGAGATGCCAGAGAAAGATAAGCAAAGAATAAATAATGGAGGCCTCAGTCAAACTCGGCCCCAGAGCCAGGCATAGGCCTGAGGATAGGGGGGTTGGGTTGGAACTTGGAGGGGAAAAGGCACCCTCACTCAAAAGACCTTCCCAGCAAGCTCCCAAATCCACTCTCCCTCTCTTCCCAAAAAGCCGAATCCTTCCCCAAAACTCTCCACTCCACTCTCTCTTCCCAAAAGCTCCCCAATCCATTCTCCCAATTCCAGCAGCAATTCCTCCCTCTCCCTCTGTCTACTGGGATTGAACCACAAGGCAGAGAGAGCTGTGCCTTAAATAAGAAATGCTTACATAGAGCAGAACAGGAGCTCTCTGGTGGTTGGCAGACAGACCTGGCCATCAGGATTTGGCGGAAAGAGATTGGTGTTCCCATTGCTACAGAAGGCCCATCTCCTCAGTTGCCTAATCCTCTGCCCCTTGCTGTATAGGGCAAACTGAGAGATCTCCCGTTGGCAGGGAAAGCTGCCTATCAGGGTTTTGAGAGCTAAGATTGGGGTTTCCAGGGCAACAAAAGGTCTACAGACTTTCATGGCCTCCATTGCCTAGGGAATCAATAGATTGGCGCCAGCCTGTCTGGTGTTATGAATCAACCACAAAGCTTATGAATCGGCCATAAAAGTCGTGGATTTCGTGAAAAACACAGCCCCACAAATCACGTTGCCACGAAGCATGAAATGGCCCGATTCGTCACAAAATTTGAGTTGTATTTCAATTTGTGCCCATGTCTTCCTGGCAACCCTGGATTATAGCTAAGGACTTTCTTTCTAGGAAAGGGCATGCTGTTGAAAGATTCTCCTGATACTGCTGCTATCCAGAAACAGCAGTGCTGGTTGCAGAAAAATGTCCAAGCTGCAAATCTTAGGAAATGTAACCCCACCTTGAACAGGCTGTATATCTACCCCCAGATAAATTATGTTCCTCACTGCTGGTACTTCCAGTATTGTGGATAACGTTTCAAGTCATCCACCTCTGTTCAGCCCATTTCTGACTTCAAATTATTATCATTTCCACTGCCTCCATAGGATCTAACAAAAAGACAGATGGGTATAATATTGATGGCACCAACAAGTCTCTGAGCAACCTCACTCATGGTTTTCATATACAGAATAGGAGGTAGGATGGATTCTTTCAGTCTGCTGTAGGCCTCACATCGCCAAGGATCTTGGCTACATCCTTGTCTACAAGCAGACCCTCTTAGAGCATGCAGAATATCTTAATATGGTGCCTGTTGGACTATAATTGATCGATTGATCAATTAATTGAAACTCATATGACTCACTGACTAAGATTTCTTTTAGTGAGTAATAGCTTCTACTCTATGGCACTGCTCCATTGCCTTGCTCATTTTCTGAAAGTCAAGTCTGTTGCTATGTTGGAACAGTGTTGATTAGAATTGATTTCCTGCCAAATGTGATGTCTTAACTGAGCAAATGCTTGCTTTCTTCCCCCCAACAGATGCCCCTCAACCGCTCTTTGCAAGTCTTTATTCTCAACTGCAGAAAGTTTAGTCTGGAATTCCAAAGGGTAAAAAAAGGTACAAACTATGAAAGACAAGCACACTGCGACTTATGGTGCTCCATGCTGAGCTCTGTTAGCATTCCAGAAGAGTTATGACAAGCAGTCGTAGAGCATGTGGAAGAAACAGACACAGAATAAATCTCTTCTCTCAGGAAAATCTACTTGAAGAAATTTTGCTGGCATGGAAACAGCTGTGCTAGTAACACATTTCCAGCTAAGTGCTTCTCCATGTTTTAGAATATGTGCTCACAGTCAATGGGGTGGATCCAGCTAGCTTTTTCACCCAGTTTCACTTAATTCTTCTCCATACTATAGTTCCCATCCTACATGGCATTTGTCCACTGAATTCCTGTGACCCCCAGCATAAATTTTGGTGATCACAGGGGACCCCCCCTCCTGTTTTCACTACTGGAATTGTTGCCAAGTAGGCCCCCTCCCCTGCTTCTAGGCCTGCCATGAACTGTGTTAAAGTTTCCTGCATTGCTGTTTTATTGCTACACAACGATTGCTTTGCACGTGTGTGTGTTAATGCACGTGTCAGTTTCCTGCCTGCTTGTTAATTACCCTGCTGCTACAATAGACTGTGTAGTTCCCTGACTCCATGTTTGGATAACTGCACAAAGGACTCTTTTTCTGGGCAGCCCTGCCCTGACCTGTACCTGGACTTCCCAGTGTGTGCTTTGGACTTTGTTACAAGTGTGCCCCGTGCCTGCATTGCCATCTGCCACGGACCGTGCCGGTTCCCTGCCTTGGACTGTGTTTTAAGTGCTGTTCCCCTGCCTCCATGGAAGTCTGCCTCATATGGGCCCAAGCCGCTGCTAGCAGCCGGGCGCCTGCCAGGGAAACCTCCAGTGAGCCTGGCTAGGCACTCCCTGGTCAGTTCCCGCCTGGAGCCTCCCGCGAGCCGGTCGCCGAGCTTGCCCTCGCTACCGGGCAGCCTGCTATCCAGCCCCAGCTATGCCCAGCCGGCATCCATGTTCTCAGGCACCCAGAAGACCCAGAGGAAAAGACTGCTTTGGGAAGCCATTTCGGCAAAGCGGGCACACCACGTCCGCAGCGAGAGCCCCTCGCCCCGCTCTGCATATCTTAGGAGCCGCCCCGGAGAAGAACTAAGTGCCGACCATCCCAAGCACTTAGAGAATGCATCTCAAAGAAACCTCCACATTCCAGAGCTGATGACATCAGGACAAGCCCTGTCCGCTGGAACATCCTTTCAGCCCACTTGGATTTCCCCCTCCCTCTTTTGTCCCCTCTTCCTGAGGTGTCACTTATCACAATCTGATTACCAAAGTGGCCCATCCAAGCCATTCAGTGACCCATTAGAACCTTTGTTTTAAACTGTGAGAACCACCAAGTACAGCACCAGCCCCAGGGTACGTTTTGGGGTATTTAAGCTGGTCTCTCAGACCACTCGGTGCCTAGGCCATTCCCTATCCAGACCCCCCCCTTGCTGTCCGTGGCCTCGGCCATTCCCTATCCAGACCTCCTTGCTGTCCGTCTGTGGTTCCAGTGCTGGCATTGGGCCACCCCCCTTGCTGTTGTGTCTCTGCTTCGCTTCAGGATAAGTGAGTATTCCCCCTATCATCGTTGGGAACCAGCTAATGCGAACGTCTCTGTATTTCATACTCTGTATTTCCTAGATCTTGTGTGTTTCTTGTATGCTTGTGCAAGTTTAGGCTTACGCCACATTGTTAGACAATACACGTGTTTGAACCTATTTGTAGTCTGCCTCTTTTTCACTAGAGTGTCTGGGATCGGGACCTCCGTATACATAGGTTAAGATCCGCGCTAATTTTAAGTTACAGACTGCTAAGCTAATTTCCCCCTTATAATAAAAAGCAGTTCTGGTAACAGAAAGGTTGGTTAGATGCAATCCAGTATATCTTCTGTGCTTCTGAATGTATTGACTGATTTTCTTTTTCATGTTGTGAGATGCCTCAAGCAGTTCTATAAAGAGATGGCATATAAACACTTTAATTTTAAGACTTTTCAGATAGTGGGATTGGGATGAAAGCAACTTCTTGGCCTCTTTCTTGCCAGCAATTCATTCCAGCCCCATATCCATTTACTTTCACTCTTGAGTCTTTTATCCAACACACCTGATGAAGTGGGTTTTAGTTCCAAAAAACTCTGATTAAATTTGTTATCTTTCCAGGTGCTGTTATTTTAGCTACAACACCTAACATAGCTGCCTGTCTGGAATTAGGGCCACACTGTGTAGACCCAGACTCTCTCTCATGGATTGTGACCAAAAAGGGTTACAGCAGCTTTGTACATCCACAACTGAGTTTCAAAGTTTTGTGCTGAGACAGACTCAGTATAAGATGTGTCTTATTTTATGAATTCCCTGGGCAACTCTGGTAACATCCAACATTACCTTTGTGAGATTGTCACCTCAGTATGAACTTAAACTAGGCCCAAAATACATAAAATCTGGCTATGGCAATCCTACTATAAAGTCTGCGTACCAAACTAGATAAGGTGCAGAAGACAGCGATGAGGATGATCAGGGGTCTGGAGACTGAGCCCTACAAGGAAAAGCTGAGGGCCTTGGGAATGTTTAGTTTGGAGAAGAGGAGATGGGGGGGGGGCGTGATTGCTCTCTTTAAATATTTGAAAGGCTGTCATTTGGAGGAGGTCAAGGAGCTGTTCCAGTTGGCAGCAGAGGATAAGACTTGAATCAACGGGATTAAATTACATGCAGAAACGTACTGGCTGGATATTAGGAAAAACGTTTTCATGGTCAGAGGAGTTCAAAGGTAGAATCAGCTGCCTAGGTAGGTGGTGAGTAGACATGGGCATGAAGCGAAAAAAATAATGAACTGGCAGTTCATGGTTTGGTGCCACCGACAAAACCAAACTAACGAACCACAACGAACATTTCCTGCAGATGAACCTGTTCTGGGTTCATGGTTCGTGGGGGTCAGAATACCCCCCATTGGACTTAGAGAGCCCATATTCACAGGGAGTGTTTAGCAGGCTCTTCTCCAGCCAGCACCCCAGTTTGGTCAAGATTGCAATAGGGATCTTGGAGTTATACCCGCTCTGATCTGAGGCCCCCAAGAAACTCGCACTCGATACAATTAGAGGCAACAGTTGACGTTGGCCCAGTGTACAAGGGGTGTACTCAAAGGGTTTGCAGGGATGAGATTGGAGTGCCCATGGCTACAGAACACCCCCCCTCCTCCCCTGGGTGTCTTCTCCCAAGTTGTAACCACTTTGCAGCTCCATGGTTGGAAGGAAGACCTGCCGATCAAGGTAAGCTGGGCTTCCATTCGGGTTTCCAGGGTGACAGAAGGACTACAGACAGAGTTTAGGCATTCCCCTGGCTCCGTTTCCAAGGGAAATGGTTAATGGTGCCTGAATGTCTGGCTTCACGAACTGCGGACAGACATAACAAACCGGGCTTCTTAGGAATGCTGGTTTGTTGGCCTTGGACACTCACGAACTGCAGGATCACGAACAGACGATCAGACGATTCATGAGTTTTTTGTGTTCGTAATGTGGTTTGTGCCCATGTCTAGTGGTAAGATCCCCTTCACTGGCAGTTTTCAAGAAGAGGCTGGATGAATATTTGTCAGAGATGCTTTAGGCTCATCCTGCATTGGGCAGGGGGTTGGACTAGAAGGTCTGTATGGCCCCCTCCAACTCTGTGATTCTGTGATCAACTTCTGAAATACCTTTTTTAGTTTTCATGTTAGAAATTAGGTACAAAAGTCTGCATATATTCTCTTAAGTGCATCACAAAGTCCCCCAAGCACATCAACAGTGATACTTCAGTTACTCAATAATCATTTAGAATGGATGGACGTTATAACCAACAAAATAGTTACATTTTTGTTTAGAAGCATTCTTTTCAATTGCTCCATCATTCTGACAGCTATTACTGAACAGAACATGCAAAATGTTAAACACACTCACAAGAATGTATACATGTTACAAACACACATCCTTTTGTATTTGATTTGTGATTTAGTTTGCAGTGAAGTCAATGCTAGCTCCCCTAACAAGAGGGAAATAACCTGGGGGTCATGTTATAGCTGCTAAAGTTCCCCTCCCCAAATAACCCCAAGTAATCCTATGGACACAACTGCCTAGAAGAAGCACTGTAGGAATCAGGAGAAATGCAACAGTCCCTGATGGTTATTTGCATGACTACGTATGTGTGCCATCATGTCATAGCTGACTTACGGTAACCCAGTAGCGCTTTCAAGGCAACACATGTCCAGAGATGATTTGCCATTGCCTGCCTCTGTGTAGCAGCCATGGCCTTCCTTAGTGGCCTCCCATCCAAATACTGACAAGGGCCAACCCTGCTTAGCTTCTGAGATCTGACGAGCACTTTTTAACCACATAAGATAATATGAATTGCTGGATCATGTTCCCCAAGTTTTTAACACCTGCATGAAACCACTAGGAGAGATCATACAGGGATCTGGATTGAGGTATCACTGATACCTAGATGACGTCAAGCTCTATTTTTCTTAACAGCCAAGCCAGATGCGTCTATGGACATCTTGAAAAAGGGATAGAGGAGGGCCAATAAACGGGAACGAAATCCAGATGAGATTGAGGTGCTATTGGTCAGTGACAGTGCCACTTGAGGAATGAGGAACAGGCTTAAAGCTTCAGGATGCTGCTGTATCCTGGCTTCCATTGGAGGTGCCCATCTCCTCTGTGGCATATAATGCTGTTTGTCAGCTTCAGTTGATATGCTAGCTACAACCCTTCCTTGAAAAGCATGATCTGGCCACAATGAGCCATCTGTTTATCACATCCAGGTTAGATTACTGTACTGTACTGTACTGTACTGTGTGTGGAGCTGGCCTTGAAAACTGTTCAGAAGCTTCAGTTTGGTCCAAATTGAGCAGCCAGGTTATTGTCATGGGCTGAACAGAGGGATCATATTACCCCCATGTTGAACCATCTATACTGGCTGCCCGTCTGTTTCCATGCACAAAGTGGTGGTTTCTACCTTTAAGCCCCTAAATGGCTTAAGCCTTGGGGGGTCAAGAAGGACAGATTGTACCGTCATTGTCCACCAACTGAAATCCTCTTCTCATGTCCTGCTTTTTGGGTGGTAGCGCCTTACCTTTGGAATGTCCACCCCCTTGAGGCTTACTGGTGTCTACATTACTTTTGTTTAGTTGCCAGGCTAAAACTTTTTTTTCTTTACAAAGACTTTTAATTAAAGGGTTTCATCTGTTTTAGCTATTTTATATGTTCCTTGCCTAAAGACTTTTTTGAATATCATATCACACGGCTTCATTTTATGTGATTTTATAACTTGGCTTGCTTTTATTGGTGGTTTTTAATTCACTTGGATTGTTTTATTGATATGCTTTTCCGACTATTCGTTTTCACTGTATGCTTGGATTCGGTTTATTGTTGTGAGCTGCCTCGAGCAGGTGTGGAGAAATAACATGATTTTCTTAATGAATAAATATTTTAGGAGAAACAAACTAATCCTCTGTATCTAGTACCTGGCCACACTATACATGAAGCTGCCTTAAACTAAGAGTCTCTGTAGATGAGGCATCTTACACGAGGACCCTCGAGTGAAGAGAGACACAATGTTAGCCAGGAAATGTAGGCAACAGAGGAGAAGACTTCGTCACTTTCACCTCTCTATAAAGAGCCAGGAGATGGCTCCTTGGAGGGTTTATTTCTTCTTTGCCTTCCCGACCAGGAGGTGAAATTAACATAGCCTTCAGGGAGGAGAAGGGGGAAGGGGAAACTAACGAATCCTTCAAAGAGTGATCTCCTGGCTCTTTGTAGTGAGGAGAAAGTGATGAAGCCTTCTGCTCAGTTGCCTATCATTCCCTGGCTAACATTGTCTCTCTCTTCACTCGAACATCCTTGTGTAAAATGTCTCATCTACAGAGATGCTGAGTCTACTCTCCGGGATATGACCAAGGTCTTTTATATCACCTACTATCTCATTCTTTAAACTGGAGATATCAGAGACTGACAGTGAAATCCTAAACAGAGTTACTCCAGTCTAAGCCCACTGACTTCAAGCCCATTGACTAAGCCCATTGACTTCAGTCTAAGTCCATTAACTTCAATGGGCTTAGACTGGTATAACTCTGCTTAGGATTTTACTGTGAATTCAGGACTTTCTGTGTATAAAGTAGTTGCTGTACCACTGAGCTATGCAGTTCTTTCCCCTCCAGGCTGTAGATTCCTGTAGAAAACAGAAATGCTGGGGGGGTCAAAATGTCTCCTTTGTACCTTACTTTGAGAAAACCTGGCTTTGTGCTAGCGCTGAATGAGAATCCATTCCAACTTAAATAATCCTTACATTGTATCTTAGCAATTAGTAAGTGATCATGGGGACTTACTGCTTTTTATGTAGGTGTAAAATCATTTCAATGACAACCGGAGTGCAGTAACAACATAGTGAATTTCAGGCGGGAAGAATTCAGTGAAGCAGGATGATGCCATATAGCAAAATATTTATATATCCTTACAGATTCTTGTTTTCTCCCCAGAAAGGTCATTTGAGTGTAAATGTGACATTTTGAAATGTGTGACTGGTGAAAGCTAAATCAATCTAAAAACATTTATCACTTTCTAATGAAATCTCATGTTTATCTTCTCTCTCATTATCATTTAAAGAGGTCTTGTCCTTGTAATTATTAGCCATGCCACTGACCTTCCTATAAAGCTCCCCCCAGGCAATTAACTTCTTTCTCCTATTTGGCCATGGTCTAGATAAGGTTCTGTTTATTGGGAACCAAATATATGTTTTTATTAGCATCTCTTTTGTGAAACAGAACCCAAAGCAATAAGATGAAACCACACCAATTCCAAAGTAATTCATTTGAAACACCCTGTTTGTGTAAATTGGCAACAATCTGACTTCATTTTTTTCTATTCCCTTTTGAGAAACCCTTTAAAAGATAATGGGAATTAAGTTGGGGTGGAACAGAAGTCATCCAGAGCATTAAAATAACTAAACAATGTCCTAGTCTGAGATTAACTAGGAAAGGAAAGCAAAGAAAAGACACATCGCACTTTTTAAAAAAATGTTTTTTTATTCTTTTTAAAAAAACATCTTTTTTGTCACAGGAGCTGTCCCCATCTCACAATAAAAAATCCATAGGTGAACATGGAAGTACAATGCATCATTATTTTTTTTCATGCACTTGTTAAGGTTTTTTTTAACAAAATTACTGCTGATATACAAACAGTACTAAACTGATCATTTTGATTAGCAGTATCGAACATCTTGGAAACACTACAAATATCTGCTGCCAGTATCCAGAGAAGTGGTCCTCAACTTCTCCAGACCTGTGACTCATTGAGCTGCAAGGATGTGATATGACATTATAGTCACTTGTCCCAAAATGGGGGGAGCCTGAGTTATGACGTCACCGGTATCAAAGCCAGCATTATGAACAACCAACCAAGAATGTCAGGGGCAGGAAACACAACCCAAGTACCAGGAGATGTACCATAGTGAGGAACAAGCCATGGAAAATCACTGCCTTGCTATCCCGCTGCTCTCCTCAGTATGCATACAGTGACATATGTCAGGAAAACCCCTGACAAGTGGCTGAGTTGGGGGTGAAATGCCCCTCTCCCTGCTGCTGCAGCATCACGGAGAAGGGCATTTTACCCCTGCAGGCTGCACTCAGCCAGCAGGGAGTTCCCAGCTGGCCAGCCTGCTGTTTAAATGGGCATTTCCCCACCGCTCTGAGCAGCGGGGAAATGGCCATTTAAAGAATGGGTAGGACTTGGCTGGCCAGCCATGAATTCCCAGCTGGCTAGCCAAGCCCCTCTGTTTAAATGACTATTTCCCCACTGCTTAGAGTGGCGGGGAAATGCCCATTTAAACAGCAGGTGGGGCTTCGCTGGCTGGCCAGAATTAACTCCTGACCGGCCAGCCAAGCCTCACTTGCTCTTTAAATGGGCATTTTCCCGCTGCTTCGAGCTGCAGGGATATGGCCATTTAAACTGTGTGTGGGACTTGGCTGGCTGGCTGGGAGTTGCCAGCCAGCCAAGCCTAACCCACTCTTTAAATGGCCATTTCCCTACCACTCTAAGCAGTGGGGAAATGGTCATTTAAACAGCAGGTGGGGCTTGGCTGGCCGGGGAATTCCTGGACTGGCTTTTTAAATGATCAGCTGCTTGTCGGGGAAATCCTCGACAAGCAGCTGATCTGGGGGTTTAAATGTCCCTTTCTCTGCCACTTTGCAGCGGCAGGGAAAGGGGCAATGGGATTCAACATGAACCATGAACAGTGCAAGTTCATGGATGTTTGTGGAAACAAACTTCCACGAATCACTGGTTCGCGAACCACGAACTGCCCTGGATCATGGTTCTTTTTAGTTCGTATTCTGGTTCATGCCCATCTCTATTAATTCCTGCATGTTGGAGAAAGTGGTTCTGATTGAGAACTCTCCTGCCACTCTGCTACCAAACAAAATATAAATATTTCTAATACCAATTACTAATTAAGGCTCACCCTGCTTAGCTTCTGAGATCTGTCAAGATCAAGGCTTGCCTGGGTTATCCAGGTCAGGGCGATGCACACTTAAAGGGTATACTTCTCACTGGATTCAATGGGATATTCTTCTGAGTAAACATGCTTGAAATTGCCCTGAACATCAGTTCCATTGTGTGCACAGAAAACATACACTAAAGTTATTTATTCCCAGAATACTCTAAAGTATTTTAAACTCTTGTCAGACATACCAGGGAATCTTCTTCAGATCAACAAGAGTACATATGTGAAGCTCAGAACCCCCAAGGACCGTGAGTAATGCACTTCAGCAGTGCACCCTGGAGTGTTTTGTTGCTTGAATGTTGGAACGGTCAAGCTTTGACTGCATATTTTCAGGTCTCACAGAAATCACCGTGCAGCATAATTTTCTTTGCTCTGTCTTTCAGCAGAAGACGAGAAATTCCTCTCAAATAGGCTGCGATGAAATGTAATTCAATTAATAGTGCCAGTGGCTTCAGTGGGATTAGACTGGAGTAACTTTGCATATGATTGCGCTATTGCTCTTGTATTTCTCTTTGATTAGCAAGCCAAGTCATACAGTTTGCCATTACACAGGAGGAAAAAGAGAAAATGGCAGGATTTAGTAGATTACCCTACAATTTACTTTTTTCACTACAGTGGGAAGAAGAAACACTTGTAGTAAGTGAAGAGTATCTAGGGACTTTCATAGTAGTGTTGCACTCAGGGCCGGCCCGCCTATTGAGGCTGGCGAGGCAGCCACCTCAGGGCACTAAAGCACTGGAGGGGGGCTGCTCAGGGGGCAGGGGTGCACGCCACAGAGCTGCTGCCGCCACCAGCCAGGAGTGTGTGCTGGCAGCGGCAGGGTGGGGCAGCTGAGCGGGCAGTCTCCTGTTCAGTTGCTCTGCAGGCCAGATGCAGCTGGCAGCCAGGGTGGCCAGCTGCACCTGGCCCGCAGAGCAACTGAATGGGAGGGCTGAAAGCCTCCCCCCTGTGCGCGCACCCAACCACTGTGTGATGTCACATGCAGTGATGTCATCACACAGTCTGGTGTGCATGCACGTGCACACACAGAGACAGCCCTTAAGCTGCCTCAGGTGCCGGCAATGCTGGAGCCGGCCCTGGTTGCACTAGCTTTACTGCAGCCCTTAGTCCAACACAAGGATACCCAAAGCAGATTATCTAAAAGGTGCTTCACCCCATAACTGGCCTAAAATATTAAATTATTGACCACGAGGTCTTTTTAGGCTCATGCAGTTGTGTGGCTTGATAAAACTGCTGCATTTTATCTTATGGTTGGCCCATACCTCCCCTTTTTTCCTTAGCTGTTCCTGAGGGTCAACTGACAATCTAGAACAACACTGGGGTGGGGGACTTTGTGAGCTGCAGTGGGGGGAATGGGAAAAAACCTCCCTCTATGCAGTGCATGGATGGTTGGATACATGTCAGTAGGTTGTGTTTCTTACCTCTTAATCTTATAAACTAGATCCATGTTCCCTCTCCCCCAAGACTGACTGATTAATCTCTCTCTCTCTCTCTCTCTCTCTGTGTCGTTGTCACTGTTGCTGTCTGTGTGTAAAAAGTGGTGGAAGGAACATTAACAATTTGAGATATGGAGTTGATGACACATTACTGGCAAAAGAGTAAAGACTACTGATGAAGTTTAAAGGAGAAAGTGCCAAAGCAGGATTACATATTGATTATATTGAGAAGACAAAAGCAATGACAACTGAGGAATTACACAAGTTTAAGGTTGACAATGAAGAAACTGAAATTATTAAAGATTTTCTATTCCTTGGCTCAATCATCAACCAAAAGGAAAACTACAATCAAGAAAGCAGACGGAGATTAAGACTTAGAAAGGCAGCCATGAAGGAAATAAAAAAGACCCTTAAGGGTATGAGTGTATTGCTGGGGACCAAGATCAAGATAATTCATACTATGATATTCCCCGTTACTATTTATGGATGTTAAAGTTGGACCATGAAGAATGCTTACAGGAAGAAAATTGATTTATTTGAAATGTGGCATTGGGGGAGAGTTTTATGGATACCATGGATGACAAAAAAGAAAAATAAGTGGGTTCTAGATCAGCATGAATTTTCTCTAGGATAAAATGATGAAATTGATTTTATCATACTTTGGTCACATCATAACAAGACAAGACTCACTGGAAAACGACGGTAATTCTAGGAAAGATGGAAGGCAGTAAGAAAAGAAGATTCAATAAAAGAAGTCATGGCCTTCAGTTTCCAAGACTTGAGCATAGCTGTCAGTGACTGGAGATCCTTAATTCGTAGGATTGCCATTAGTCCCATATGGGACAGGTTTTTTTAAGATATAGATATGTATGTGCATTTTAACAACATTACTGTCAGCTAGCAGAAATGTATGCTTGTTCCGATAGATGTTGGAAATGTGGTGTAGAAAGAGGTACCTTTTTTCATTCTTGGTGGACATGTAAAAAAGCTAAGGAATTCTGGAATATGGTCTCATTGTTCATAAAGAAAATGTTGGATTTGCATATTACCCTAGATCCCACGATATTTTTATTGTCTATGTTTGATAGCAAGTTTCCAAAGGAACAAAAATACTTATTGCAATATATTATTACTGCTGCAAGACTGGTATATGCACAGGTCTGGAAACAAAAGTGCGTACCTGATAAATTAATAGAGAAGTTGTTACATTGTATAGAAATGGACAGACTTACCTCAATTCTGAATTTAGAAAATAACAAAACTTTTGTAGACAGATGGAAAGACATATATGTCAGGCTGAATTTGACAACCAAGTATATTATATCATGAAACTTATATTAGTTATTATATAGGATGTATAATCAAGTTATATAAGAATATCACTTTGCAGTATTATTGCACCACTCCCCTGTGTAAATAATTGAAAATTCTTAATAAAAATATTTTTTTAAAAAAACAACATTACTGTCAACATCATACCCAACAGAAGAGATTACAGTACCATAATTTGAGTCTTCAATGCACTACAGTTTTCATTTTCTTTTTCTAGATAATGGCACCATACCAAGAAAAACTAAATTAGACACCTTCTGTTGTGGCCAGGAGGAGAATGTGGGCTGTTTGCTGCATCTGGGAGAGCTCCCACCTCTCATTCTTTGGTTGTAGCCTTACTTTGGTCTGTGACCACCTAACTTAAAAATACTAGTCCTTCACCAGCCATTTAGGAACTGGTGAATCCCTGACCATGTACAGAGTAGTAGCAATGGATGAGCTGCTAAGATCATGGGTGGGGGATGGCTTGACACAACCGGTTCTTAATCAAAGAAAAATCTTTATTGTACCACAGCTAGGGTACATATTTGCAGAGTGCAGAATATGCAGGGAAGATTATATAAGGACAAGGAAGTTCCACAGCTTGTTACCTGAATTGGTCTCCTTGTGAGTAATAGAGAGTGGGAGAATTAGCAGCAAGGAAGACAGCTATGTGAGAGGCAGTAACTACAGGATATTTGTCACCAATTTTTACAGACTCCCTTCCCAGATTGCTGGTGCTTTAGGGTCAAAGAGTAATACTTTATTTAAAAGAGGAAAATACACACACACACGTAGAAATAAGTAATAAAAATGGTTACACGCGCACAGAGTCCTACAAGGCTAGTCAGAAGTTGGAATAGAGTGAGGAAGGGGAAGTATCCTGAAGAGTAGTCCAGCCCACAGAGGAAGAGAGTAGCTTCAAGCATTCAACATCCATGGCTAAGAGAGCAAGAGGTTTAGGGCAACCTCAGGGGAGCAGCACTTTGGTTCTAATAAGTGTGCATACTTTGAATGGGGCCAGGGCACTATTCTTATAGGGTAAAATGTGCCCTGAGGTGGGAGAATTCTCCCAGCCATTGGAACAATGACTCCCATGGTCAGTTCCTGGGAATAACAAAGGTTTGATTACCTTGATTGATTGCTGCTGGGGTGTGTGAAAGAGAATGCAAAGCTTCTCCTGGAACTGCACAAAGGGACAATGTGTTAATGGAGTCCACTGAAACTAAGTTGATGAATTTAGTTGGGGAATGTACCTTTCCAAGGAATGAATTACAAATACTTATGAATGCCAATTGATTTTCTCCTCAATCACGGGCAGGGGATCTCATCACAGAAGGAGAGGAAAGGAATGTGTTACGTGGGAAGACACTGCAAGACCTTTATTGCTCTGGATTCCATTTGGAGCTGGGAAGACTGTAAACTAATCACCACTGGTCACTCTGCATTTACATATGGCATTCAATTCATGCCAGGGTCTCCCGGGTGGGACTCAGCAACTGCTTGCTGGAAGTCCCCTGTTTGTAAGCCAAACTGCATTTAATCCAGGAGCCTTGTGATTTTATATCACAGGTAGCTATATTAAATAGCTATCAAAGATGGCGGAGACCAGGCCGACTGCTTACAAGCTACGTTTGAAAAGGAAAGGAAAAGACTACACTACTAAGCTCTAACTACATTACTTGAGAGTCATGGGGTTATCTCATCATCCTAAATTGGCTTCTCTGGATCAGTGTGCATCTTTGGAGGCCAGAAGTTAGAGGAAAGAAGCTCTCCTACCCCTTGCTTCGGGTCCCAGATGAGCAACACACACCGAGAGAGAACTACAGCTCTTTTAAACCTTTCTCCTGAGAGGTGGATTCCCCTTTTGTCCAGACTTAAGACCAGCCTCCTCAAAGATCTATTTCATCCAAAACCCCAGTCACATAACTCCCGTACCCCTGGCATTTACAATACCAGCAAAAAGTTAGAAAAATGCACATCTCTTCATGACAGGATGACAAAGCAAATGGGGATGCACAAGCATCTTCATTGCCCTTCTTCCTCAGAAGAGTTCAGCTTTCTCAGGGCTTCAGAAGGCAAATTAAAGGCTATCATAACACCTCCAGCCAATAGGCAGGGAATAATGCATTAGATTTTAAAAGTAATGAGATTTTTTTTCTGGAAGTTATATAATGCTGTTGCAACAATGCTGATTAAATTTTATATCTTCCACCAGCCACTGGATTAATGGTGGGAAATGGGACCCAGGGGTGGGGATCCCCTGCCCTGCTGGGGAACGTGGCAAGCCTACTTCTACCTCTTCAGCCTGCAGAAGGAAGGTCACATGATGCAACCTTCCCTACAAACATTTTTTTAAGTACAGAGAAAACTAACATGGTATAGAGAAGATTTGGCTCTTCTCTCTGTATGCAGGGTTTTTTCCTTTGGTATGGAGAAGCAATCAATCATTTGAGTTTCTAGCTGCAGTCTATAGTGGTATAGGCCAGACAAGTAGATCAAGGAAGGGTAACCCAAGGAGCAGCTTTTCAAGCTAAGAGGGTAAGCTTCAAATCCCAGCAAGATGCAATACTTCATAGAGAGCAAAAGAACTTTGATTAAAAAGGACAAAGTGGAAGACTTGCTTAGATGGGTACTCGCACACTCCATTCATGGACACACTTGATAAGTCTGCAATCCAGTTTTTTTTTTAATTGATGCTGAACATACCTAGCAAAACTAGTGGGGACTGACTTTCCTCCTGAGATCAAAGTCTGTTCCTATTTCCCTGAAGAGTTAAACGGAGCCAGCAAGTCTTAAACAGCCATGGTTTGTTCAAAGAAGCCCCACACAAGGGCTACATTTCAGCTAAAGAAATCCTTTCTAGAACACATCCACAGTGCCATCACTTCCTCTTCCAGACATGTAAAACCCTTGACTAAGCCTGCAATCCTAAAAACACTTTCCTGGTAAGTCACTTTGAATAAAAAGGGACCTTTTCATAGACCTATGTAGGATTGATTCCCAAACCCCTTAGGTTTAGCCTCCCATTCAACGAAGTGCAAGGATTAATGTCATCTCTTCTCTCACTGAATCTCTCATCTTTTTGCTTCTATTCATCCTGAAAGTCTGGCTCTTGCAGCAATCTGTGTTTCTTGCAAGTCATAACATTGCTTCAGCAGATGAGGTAAAGGTAGTGGTTCCTATGTGCACACAAAAGTAGATTTCTCTTTCACATTAATATAGGGGCAATTCTTTGAGTGCTCTGGATGGGTGTGCACAGACATTCAATTGAAAGAATACGCCATGGGTCAGCAGCAGTGAAGCCTCTGTTGCTGTCACATGTTTCACTGTTGATAAGTTTGTCCCATTAGGGAGACCACAGTCTGTTTGCTGAGCAGTCTAGATCCCCTAAAATACTGAAAGGAAAGGGGCAGAGAAGGGTAGGGGAGACAAATGGAGGGAAAAGTAGAGCAAGGGCTGTAAGAATGATTTGAGAATAAAACTCTGTGTTAAGAATCCTGCCTTACGTTGTCTCCTTGTCTGCATCAAAGTATATAACACTGTGTTCTTCATTTATTTTTATTTTTTAAATTGGGCTCCTCTCCTGCCCTCCCCACAAATGGGCTAAGGGTAGGTTACAGTAGTAAATTATATTAAAATTCACAATAAAACTGCAGAATTTCCATAAAACAGCAACCTTACAACCCACCCCTGCCAATAACACACAGAAGGGTGGGAGAAGGAGGGGAATTAAATTAAATTTGTAACTCATGAGGGGGCAGATGGTCTTATCCACACACACACACACACCCCAGCAAGAGGCTGGCTGGGAGACTTTCCGGATGACTCCTGGACTGACCTCAACCATATGCCTGGCAGAACATCTGAGGGCCAAACTACACATGACGAATGACACTTGAATGGCAAGTGTATTTCTCCCTGTTCACTTGCCCTCCACTCAATCCACTTGCCGTTCAAGTGTCATTTGTCATGTGTAGCTTGGCCCTCAATTTTGCAAGCCAGCTGAAAGATAGAAGATCCTGGTTGGCCCACATATCCACCAATAGAGAACTCCACCAGATTGGAGCCAGGAGGCTCCATATTCAATTCCTGTCATCTCTGGTTTAAAATAAAACTTACATAGATAAGGTATATGCTGAAGTGACACATAACCAACTGCAAGAGATTCAGCCTGCACAGCAAGTACTCAGGAAGGGATGGAAGCTTACAGCACCTTACATTGCCCCAAGTCTAACAATAAGTGCAAGGGGCAGGCCTGATCTCTTATATCCTGGAGCAAGCTCAGAAAGCTCCACCCAGGCCCCACCCTTCTAGGGTGGAGAGTGTGTTCTGAAAGACTATGCTCAGATTTGGAGCCTTCTACTCCTGTGATACTGTGACCTGCTGACAGGCCCTTCAGCCTCTCTCATGAGCAGGGTTGGATGACTGTAACCCTGGAGGCCACTGGGTCTTCCAAGGGCTCTGATTGGACACTTGAGGGCAGTTGAACTCCATGTTCAAGCTCAGAGTTTCTTCTCCAGATAGGGCTGCTTTCTTGGCCTCCTCGCCATTAATATCTGGTCCCATATCAAAGGCAAGATTGGACACCTCCTCATGTGAATCTCTTTAAGACCTGCATGATAAATTCATTCTAGGAAAAAAGCCCACAGGAAAAAAGGTCATGGGAAGAAAGCCCACAGAAAAAAACCCATGGTCATAAATGGTCACAAGAAAAAAGCCCACATGGAAAAATGCCCACAGGGAAATAAGCTCACATGGGGAAAAAACCCACACGGAAAAAAGCTCATACAGAAAAAAGCCCACACAGAAAGAATGGAGTTGCTAAGAATGGTTTCATTCATGGAATGAAACCATTTTTCTTTAATTACAATTACAAATACCATTTTTTTATTAATTACATACATTTTGACATTCCTGAACTAATACTTCATGATTCCGATGTGGAAAATCCAGACAAAATTCTCATTTTAGTTGATCGAGATCTTATGCTTGAATTAAACAAAGACACCATCTATGGAGAGGGCACCTTTGATAAAGTGCCGAATATGTTTTACCAACTGTACACATGGCATGCCAAGGTGGGTAATTCGTATCCACCATGCGTTTACGTTTTACTTCAAAAAAAGAACATGGACACCTATAATAGAATGTTTGAAATAATAAAGCTATTGATTCCAGATCTGGCACCTCAAAAGGTTTTTGGTCGATTTTGAGAAGGCTTGTATGAATGCAGTGAGGACTGCCTTTCCACACGCTGAGGTCAAAGGGTGTTATTTTCACCTGTGTCGGAGTCTCATCAGGAAAATCAACAGTATTCGTTTGAAGACTGAATATGAAACTAATATGAACATAAAAAATCACATTGAAATCTCTTGCTGCATTAGCCTTTGTCCCAATCAATGATGTGAAAGGTGTTTGTGATGAGTTTGTTGCCACATTTCCAGATGAAGGCAGCTACAATGAGGAGCTCAGGTACTTCTTTTTGACATATATTGAGGGTGCAGCAGGTAGAGATGCTCACTTTCCTATAAGAATGTGGAATCATCATGTTGCAACCCTGGAATGGTCACCAAAAACTACAAACTGTTGTGAGGGATTTCACAATGCTCTTAATTCCCTCTTCCACTGCAGTCATCCCAGTGTGAGGTCTCTATTTGATGGACTGCAGAGGGGCCTGGCTTGCCACAAACTAACACTGGCTAATGCACAGGCAGGTTGCTTAGAGGTGAAAAATAAAATATGAGGCACTACATGATATAGTTGCCACTTCTGTGCAGCACTTTGAGCAGGTGGAAGATAAACTTAATTACTTAAAGAGATTGGATAATTTGCTAACTTAGCCGGAATAAGAGACAGACACAGGCTTGGAGATAAATGGCCATTTATTAATATAACAATAACATAACTATAACTATGGCAAGGGCCAACTGTGCAGTACAGATCAAGCCACGGGGTCACCCCTGACCACCGCCTTGACCTGTCTGGGCGAGCCCCAAAGCCCCAGGTGTAGGCCATCCATAGAATGGCTGCAACCCAGCTAGCCAGGCTAACGGATCCCCCTATCAAGCTTCTAACGCCCCAGCTGTACAGCATGAGGGAAGGACTTGTGCCTGGGGATCCCCGCAGGCGTCTGCCTGTGCTGTGGTAGCTGTCACAAGCATACCACACTGATGGCAGACCCTGTTCCCCCATGTATGGGGGAAATACCACTGGGTGCTCACTGGCCCACTCCCTATTCCCTGAGAATCTCCTGCCAGGGGAATCTAAACAGTGCCACCCAGCCCAAAACTGTCAACCTGTGCCAGCAGTGCAAGGTAGGTGAAAAAAAACCCCAAACCAACAGCCAATATGGTAACAGAGGCAAAAAATTCCTACCTGTCTCTGGAAACAGCAGCCGGCTAATCCTGCACTATGACAGGTGGCTGGGCCAAGCAAACGCAGCAACTGGTGGCTGGGAAAGTGGAGCCACCTTCTAAGGCAGTGGCTCCGCCCCCAGCCAACTACCCATATGCCCGGGAAGGGAGTCTGTCTCTCTCCTGGGCAAGTCAGCAAAGAATGGCCCCCGGCTTATGCAGTGTTGCTGCAGCCAGGTGTGCCAAATTGCAATGAAAAACTATATCTGAGTTATTGTTATTGCTGTTATTGTTGTTATTAAATAGTTGTTGCTTTTATTATTAGGGTTAGGTAGTCTTTTGTTGTGGTCACTGGGTGCACCACAATATATTTGTTAAAATGCAAGTAAAGGGAAATCGAGATAGGAAATCGACTTATTTTAAAGTTACCTTATGGTTTTGTTATAGTTTTAATTTTTACTAACAAAATAAGTAAATAATATTAATTATTTGAAGATTTTAAAGCCATATAGTTCTCGAAAAGCTGTGTATACTAGACAGTCTATACGTAATTTAATTTAATATCTTTCTGTCTTTACTTTAGAAATTACTGCATACAAATATTTAAAAAGCTGACAAATTGTAAATTAATAAATTTAAAGCATTTCTTTTTATTTAAAAATATTTCTACGTAGAGTTTAATTTCTGTTACTATCGTTTTCCCTTCTTAATAAAGTGCATTGATAACAAAATGGTCACTTATATTTTGTTGCATGTGAATATGACATATTTTAATCCTAAAATACCAACGTAAAATATAGGTAATACCTGTTCATTCTCATAAATGGAAATGAATGATTATCCACAAATATAAATATCTATGGTGCTTTGCATGAAAATTACAACATGAAAATTACAATAGGTGGGCATTTTTCCCTGTGTGCAAATTAACAGTTTGTAGCGGCACCCAACAGCATATATCCCCAAAGCTCTGCAATTCAATTTTAAAAGGTGTCATTAATAAAAAATGTTATTATTCCATGTGGGCTTCTTTCCATGTGGGATTATTTCCGTGTGGGCATTTATGACTGGGGGTGGGGGTTGTGGGCTTTTTTCTTGTGGGCTTTTTTCTGGTCACCAATAAATTATGCAGAGGTGAATTTGGGTTGACCAAAAGGTGTACATTCAACAGGAAGTTGAAGACAATCACAGCTCTTCAGCTCGTGTATATCTATGACATACAGTTTTGCAGACATTGTTATAGGGATGCCAGGTTCCTTTACCTTCCCAGTAAGGGGGGGGGGGCAGCCAGCTGTCAGGGAGTTGCTCTTTTGTCTCTCTCCCATCCTGAGTCAGCAACTGGCTGCTCAGACTCCTAGGAGACTCTGGAGATGCAGGGGAGCTCCACTTACTAAGGTTTTTCAGCCTGAAAGACAGTGTGAGTTCACCCAGATGACACAATATGTGGTGCTTAGAGACAGAGAATTAATAAAAAAAAACAGACAAGGTAAAAGGGTAATTTTTTACTTTAAGAAATTTAAGAGGGTTAACAAAGGCTGGTGTTACCCAGTGAAGTTTTGCAAGCACATGCACACACAAAACAATAAATCCTTACTAAAGCTAATTTACGGCTAACTTAATTAAGTCACTTAGACTGGCTGGCTGAGCCTCACCAATAAAGTCCACAAGATGATAAGTTGATCTTGCAGTGCTGGGAGAGAAAAGCAGCCTCCCAGGTCATGATGTATCAAAACAAAGTGGTGGTCCAGCAGCAACAGGAGAGGGAGCCACCCCCCTGGCTGAAAACATTCATGTCTTAAAATAGATCCAACCAATCAGGGCATAACACCAATTAACAGTTGCTACCCTGAAAAAGGTCACTTGGGGCCAAGCTACAAGTGACGAATGACACTTGAACGGCAAGTGTATTTCTCCCTGTTCACTTGCCCTCCACTTAATCCACTTGCCATTCAAGTGTCATTCGTCACTTGTAGCTTGGCCCATAGGTGCAAACAATTTGCCTGCTGAAACCCTTCTCAAACATGTGAGACTGATTTTACTCATGAGGCAGTTCTTAAAGCTAATTTGTCATAACAACATGTTTCTCAGGTTCAGCTTCCCATCCTGACACTGGCACTTACTTTTTTTTTCTTGTCCCTGGTATGCTGCTTGTGTACATGCAAAGCGTGAGTCCACTTGATGCAGTGTGATGACATCACTTCCAGGAAATGACATCATCATGTAAGGTGGGTAGCATGTGTGTGCTTTGCAGCGGGTTGATTTGGGACCCAAACAGGTCTGATTCAATCCATTTGGGCCCAAATTAATCACCCCTACAAAGTGTGGCCGTGTTCTCAGGGCAGCGCTATGATGTCAGTGACATTGTCATGCCAGCCTCGTAGCACACCCAGGAAGCCCATTCCCCACCATTCCCACGTCTCCAGCCAGGTAAGTGGGGGGCGGTGAAAGGTGGGAGTGGCAAATCCCCAGCCCCCACCAGGAGAATGGGATCCCTACATTCATACCTTAAAATGTCTTAAGTATCCATCTAAACAATGTGATGTGGAAATGAATTTCAGTTACAAGTTGGGAAATTCCTAGTGATTTGGGGGCAGTATCAGGGGAGGGTAGAGTTTGGGGAGGGAACTCGTCAGGGATGTAATTTCAGAGAGTCCACCCTCCGAAGCTTCCATTTCCTCCAAGACAACTACTGTCTTTAATCTGGAGCTCAGCTGTAATTCTTGGAGAACCCCAGGCCCCTTCTGGAGTTTGGCAGCCCTAAATTTTGAGGCAAGGGCAATAGAGGGAAATAAAGAAATGTGGTTGGGGGCCTGGAGAGAGTAAGACAGAATTAAACTTTTCTATCAATTTTACAAACCACTTAGAAGCCAAAACTAAATGGACTAAAATAAATTAAGCATGAAAAAATGAAATGGAAATCTTCAAGATTTCCTTATCCTCTTTTGTCACAGAGCCACTCTCCTGTGCAAGGTAAATATTTAAATAGAGTTAATTAGGTGATTACTTCACTTCAACTCAGCGCCACCTCCCAATTCCCTGAAAAACAAAAGTGCACAGAACTGAATGTCACAGACAAGGTCAGCTGAATAAATTATTCTAGGGTAGTTTTCTTCGTTTTTTATCCTTTAATACCCTTCATACACTTGTCCCAGTCTGCCGATTACTTTCCCCTTTCCCCCCCCATAATTGTGTTATGGAATCATTCCAGAAATCATAACTAGTAAGGGGGAAAATTACAGCAAAAATATTAGACAAAATGCATTAATTTAATGTCTCATGAATACATTCATTGAGGGGCCCTATCGCTTTTAAATTAACACCAAAGACGCAGATAGACTTGGCCTTAGGAATTTCGAATGCCTGTTGTTAGAGCTTTCATGGGTCTGTTGATTAATTTATTATCAGTTTACAACAAGCAGGAGGCATAATTGGGATTCTCCCCATACCTCTTGTATGAATACTAATAGTTTAATACATGCCTCATTGTGACTTGCATAACCCAGGGAGGCAAAACTCTAGTTTATGGATTTATTTAAATATCAGGAATATTCTGCTCAAAGTATAAGAATAGGATTGGGTCAGTTAGCTAATTACCAACCAGAACCAGAATATGTATTGCACATGCCCACCGGCCATCACAATCAAGCAAATTAAACACATAAGCAAAACATAAACACCAAATGATAAAAAATACTAGGATACATTAAAACACATAAGAACCATTATACATTAATCACAGGTTGAGCTTTGGTTTTCTCAACTGCCAGGGCAAACTGTGCTACTCCATAAGAGATGTGTACACCCCTGTTTGACCCCCCCCACAAGTAATTGGGATCTCCTCTGTCAAACAGCCTGTGTGCCTACCTTAACTCTAGCAGATATGTTGGAATGAAATTCAATTAGTTAATTATACCATCATATTACTGTTTTTAATTGTTCAGGGTTTTGTTTTGTTCTTTTGATACACCTGAAGGCTTCCCCCAGCTTGTGTGCCAAAAGTGTCACATGAGAACATTTTGCTTGCCAGATCTGTGCAAAAGCAACCGAGTTACTGGCAGCACTATTGGGACCAGCAGTGCAAGAGAAGACACCAGTCATGGCTTATGATGACCACCATCATTTCCCAGACTTGCACAGCCACCAGCACAATCCCTTAGTGAAAAAAGCTGCCCCAGAACTTTGTTTCCCCACACCCCCTTGAAAAGAACAGCATGAGTTTATCCATGTGTGGCTGATGCACAGGCAACGGGTCAAAACTCATGAAAACTCAGGCCTCGTTACCTGCAATGTAGCCACTATCATTCCTGTTATATTAATGCAGTCCCTGATATGCTGACTATACCACTGCACTTAGCTTGCTCCAAGTGCGCCTACTCATCACTCTATGTCTTGTAAAGTTCAAGTGTGAAAAGGGAAAGAACCATAAATTTGCCATTTGTATCTATTTTTATTAGTAGGTAGCTCGGAAGGGGAAAGCATTGATGTACCAGGAATTATGATGGCTACTTTGCAGGTAACAGGGCTTGAGTTTTCATGACTTTCAACCAATTGTATGTGCATCAGCCACACATGCACAAACACATGCTGTTCTTGTAAAGGGGGTGTAGGGAAAAAAGGCTCTGGGGCAGCCGTTTTCTCATTTAATCAAAAACAGCACCAACCATAAGTCCCCCTCCTAGTCTAAACCATCGATCCACTGAGTTTTCCCACAAGTACAATAGCACACACAGCACAATGGACCAGTAGAAGTCGAGTGTCAGGGAGTGGAACAGCAGCAGCAGGGTGTTCCCAAGTAGGAGAGCACTCCAACACTCCGCCCAGAGCCCCTGGGGATGGGCGGTATATAAATTGAATAAATAAATAAATAAAAACAATCCTGTTTCATGTTCCTTTTTTTTTCTTTTTCCATAGTGCCAATAACTTATTATCTTTGTGTTCTGCTGTTGCCTGTTGGTTTCATGTTTCTTTGTAATTTTGTTCCCAACTTCCCATAATGAGAGTTGAATTCAAATTCTAGCCTAGTGGTCCTCTGCAAAACAGGGCATTCTTACTGCCAATCTTCTCCATTGCCCAAATGCATGCAGGCAGCTAGGTAGAATGATTGGCTGAATTCTCCCTCCCTTGCTGAAACAGACCTGTTTTTCCCATTAAATTTTCCTTTTGGTGTGGGAGCGGGCAAGATTGTTTTTAAAAAGGGGTTTGTCACTTGACTCAGAAAAAAAGAGAGCCCTGAAAGACTATGGAAGTAATCCTAAACAGGTCTATTTAGATGTGAGTCCCATGTTATTACTTACTCCCAGAGATGTGTTTCAAATTGCACCCTATGATTGAAGTCTTCATACCAAATGTTTCCAAAGCTGATAGGAGGGGACAAGGAGGCAAGGATTGGCAAGGAGGTAAAGAATGCCATATCCTGGGTAGCTAAGGGGTGGGGGGCGGGAGATGCACTCATGCGCACTGATCTCATTCCCCCTTCCTGCCAACAGAGTTAATTAATAATGTAAAGTCTCTCCCCCTTGGGATCAGATCGGTGAATGTTGTTCAGGAAAACCATCTGCTGCCCTGAGAGGTGAGCCCAGTGACTATCTGCTGCTGGAAGATACGAACTGAAACAAAACACAATTTTTTGGCAGGAGGGACTCATCACAATTTAGTTTCCTGGATTTGGTTCAGTGTTCCTGAGGCTGCTTTAAGGAGCTAAACCAGTGATATATGTGTGTGATTTTGGTTAATTTTTCCTGTTATGTACATTCCTTCTAGGCACTACTGCTGAGCAGCTATTTCCTCCATCATCAACCCAAATGCTGGCCATCAGTGCTGAGCAGCTGCTGTCAATCAGCTGTTGAGTGTCTGTAGTTGCTGTGAAGACCAGATGCCATAGCTCAACAAACCAAACAACTGCCTCTGCAGCAGCCATAGTAAAAAAGCCTGTGGCAAGGAGGTATGACGAGAAGGTGGAACAGGCTATAATAGCCTCCTTCCTATTGGCAGGCTCACACGAGGCACTTGGCCTCCCTATAAAGCCTCCATTTTCCAGCTGACCAGTGGAAAAATTATCCTCTCCTTGTAGGGGCAGGGGGAAAGTTGAGAAGGCACATATAGCATGGTAAATTTAAAACATTTAAAGAAAATGTTTGGTGTAGTGGTTAAGAGCGTGGGACTCTAATCTGGAGAGCTGGGTTTGATCCCCCACTCCTCCAATGAAGCCAGCTGAGTGACCTTGGGCTGGTCACAGGTCTCTGGAGATCTCTCAGCCTCACCCACCTCACAGGGTGTTTGCTGTTGTGGCAATAATGACATACTTTATAAACTGTTCTGAGTGGGTGTTAAGTTGTCCTGAAGGGCGGTATATAAATTGAATGTTGTTGTTGTTGTTATATTAAACATGTATCTATGGATACAAAAAATAACCAAAGCATTGCATAGTTAACTGGAAAAAATGTCCCTCTTCTTCGTGGAGCATCTTTAAAACATGAAATCCCCTTTGGTTTTGTATTTGATCATCAATTTGGCTTTGCAAAGGATTTCAAGGGAGCTTAAGCAGAGGAAGCTGGCAGCTGGGTTTGTTTGTTGTGAACAGATTTTTGCTGCGCTGTCTATTCTTTTCTAATCCTCTCCTTTTCCCAGCATGGTACAGAATTAGGGACACCAAAGCATCATGAGAGGGAGGGTGAAAGTTGCACAATAAATTGGCACTTTCCACTGCATACAGAACTAGCACAGAATCTAAATATAATTAAGAAGAAGTTTCCGGTCTCGAGTAAAGACAGTCTTTAAGAATCCATGGCAAGAAATACCCAAGAAAACTGAGTAATGTAGGAAGTATATAAAAAACAGCTCTTATTGGGAGTAAACACAGAATCTCTCTACAGAAGCTATCTTACACGGGGATACTCAAGTGTAGGGAGATGCAATGCTAGCCAGGAAGCATAATTTAAAAAGATAGAGTCAGCAGAGACTGCTCCTCAGAGGGTTTGTTAATTTCATCTTCACCTCCTGGAGGAGGAGGCAAAATTGACAGAGCCTTCGAGGATGCAAGGATGAAATTAAAAATCCTCTGAGGAGTGATCTCTACGGGCCTCGTCTTTTTAAACTACACTTCCCAGCTAACATTGTGTCTCCCTACACTCGAGTGTCCCCTTGTAAGATGTCTTGTGTAGAGAGATTCACAGTTATGTGTACTAAAAGTTTGCTGAAGCTGGAGGTATAGATGGATAGGATTGTGTAGGGGTTTAAATAGGAAAGGATGATCAACAGGAGTTGATAGGAAAAAGTTCTACTGCCAAAGGGAAGCAGGTAAAAGCTGTGGGGCTCTTCAGGGGCTCCTGCTTTTATTTTATATTGCATTTCTTGACTCTGATGCATGATTTGCATTCATGGTTCATGGAGGAGTCTAGATTGAAACCGGAGCCTTTCAGGTTGTAGTGTGATGCTCAAATATTACACCATTCTGATTTCCATCCCTTAAAGAAGAGACAGACAATGTCAAACCACTTCTGTTCTTTTCCTGCCTTGAAAACCCTATGGAGTTCCCACAAATTGGCTGGGACTTGACAACACTTTCAACCATCAAAGTAACACATGCATTGGCAGTGTTGTATAGATGTACTTTATGAAACCTCTGAACTTAACTGCTAAGACATAACTTTGCCTTTACTTTGATCTCATTGTTATTACTACTGCCACCACCACTGATCCCACATACATACAATTTTGAACATAAATACTTTGACAGAGGAGGAATAAACGTAATTTAAGCAACTTGACTGAGAGCACAAAGATCTAGTAAAAATACAGTAAAACGTAGAACTGGAAAAGCTGAAAATATGCCCACTTAATTTACTTAAGCCATCATTATTAAATTTTAAATTCATCTTGAGTTCAGCTTTTGGGAAAATGTTTGCATAAAAAACAGAACTGGAAGAGAGATTTGGCCTTCTGTCAAAAAGGATTGTTTTGCATAAAGAAAACTAACATTATTGATGTAAAACATTCAGGCATTTTGAAGTTGCAAGGGAAAATTAGGGTTTTGGAGGGGAAGGAGCCAGGAAATAAACTGAGATAAAAATTGAAATAGCTACAATGTTTACTTGTTTATTTGATTTAAATCCTTTTTCTGCTTTAGAAACAAAAAAAATGTGTTACACAGAACAGAAGGCACAGACAGTCTGTAGAAGGTAAATTGTGCAGATACATAGCCATAATTTAAAACAAGACCACACCGGAAGGGAAAAGCAGATTTAACCTTTCAAATTGTATTCGGTTTTGTTAATTAAAATTGGGATACCTGTCCTGTTATGAGCATTTAAAAATGAGAAAGATATGAGTTTTGAAAAGACGATGGCACCCACAGTTAATGCATAAAATTATACTAGTTTATGCATTTATGAAATGTTATTAAAAGTATTAATGCTTTTGGTTTCTTTAAATAATCAATCAAATTTTACCAAGTTTAAAGATGAAGCTGCACTATTAAAAAAAAATCCAGACACAATACCCCACACACAATATCTGCTAACCAAATGTGACTGTTCTGTTAGTGTGTATGCTGCACTACAAGTTGTGATCCCTCCTTCAAACTTCATCCATCTCTCTGTACAGAGATAGTATCTACCCCCAACCTCACAGATCAGAGTATTAAAGGCTACAGTATATCTGTGAAACCTTTGAACAACATCAATCTATTCCATAATGTATCATCTCATGTAGAAAGTGTCTTAGTAACGGTGATACAAAAATTACCCTCAAAGCCATATGAATGATGTTCAAAACAATAAAGCCTATACCCTTCAAAACGCTAACTTCCAATTTCTTTCTCTGAACAGAATCAGGTTTTGAAAGATAAATTGCTTCTGATTCTGAACTTTCTTTTTTCTCTGTCTCTCTCTCCCTGGACTTCAAAGAACGGAAGATGTCCGTGGATTGAAACAAGCTTCTTTACTTTCTTATGTTAGCTTCTTGATTTAATGTGTATACTTCTATACATAATCTCTCTTACTTGTTGCAGTAGCTACAGCAGGTAAGATGATTTGAGAGTTTTACGTGTCAACAATATATATAAGATTTGTAAATACCTACTAGTGCAGATTGTTTTACCTAAGGTATCAGAAAGCATTCTGAAAGAGTAAAGGGGCAGATAAAAGTCTGTATCCTACCACTGCATCCAACAAAATATGAATCCTTTCTCCATCCTAAGAGACATTTTTACCAATGAAGTAACTCTTCCTCTGGGAAAAGAAGTAATTCTTAGGCAGGAGGAAAGCGCTAAACTTTGTCGAACAGAGTGGTAGATACATACCAATACTTTTTTAAAAATGCCTTAAATAGCATTCCATCCATCATTATTCAAAAGAAACATTTTGTAAGAGGGCTCTTCAATTATCCAATTCAAATAATTCCATCAGAAAGTTGAAGGGAAAGCCTTGGGAAAAAATGGTGGAAAATGGCGGCTCTACATTTTTGTTATTTCCCCCTAAGTCTATCTTTAACTGGCACAGAATGTAAAGAAGTCTAGATTAAGACACACATGAGTGTTTCAAAGGGAATGTTTGTTTTTTTCGGGAAACAACTTTTGAGTAACAAGAAACACATTGGGTTCCTGGAAACTGCCGTAAGTTACAAAATCATGAGATCCATTTCCCTCCTCTAGCCAGACTTTTATTTATTTGTTTGTTTGTTTGATTGATTATTTGTTTATTTGATTATTTGTTTATTTATTTGTTTGTTTATTTGTTTATTTGCTTCATTTGCACTCTGCCTTTCTCAGAGAAACCGAAGGCAGATTACAAAAATGTAAAGCCAACAATAAATCTGTGTAATTTATATCCTGTGTCTCTGGAAGACCCCCTTGACAACAGAAACCATTTACAAACTTTCAGTAAAAGTTAGATACTACAATAATATCCCTCTATAAAAATACCCTCCTGAAAAAGTTCCGTTTTGCAAATTCTTCAAAATGACAGTAATATGAGAGCCAGCCCAACTTTCTCAGGCAGGTAGGGGGCACCAATAGGGCAAAGTCAGTCATTAAACTTACCCAATTTCAGAGTAGCACCTTCAAAAGGCCTTGCTCAGATAAGCAAAGCTATCATAGTGAAACATATCAGTAGAAGCATTGCTGCAGATAAGTGAGTCACAGATCAAGAATGATTGTAAAGGCAATAACCCACATATTTAACTGAACCCATAAACTAATTGGTAACTAATGGAGTGATTTCAAAATAGTTTTAATATGCTTACTCCACCTAGTTCCTGGGAGTAACTGACCTGCAATGTTCAGTGCCAGCTGAAATGTCTGAAGACAGCCCCATGTAAAGCACACTGCAATTGTCTAGCCTTGAGGTTATAGTGGCATGGATCGATGTGGCTAGTTTGGTTGGGTCACGGTATGGATAGGGTTAGGGTATCATAGATAATCGCCAAATCCAAATACCCTAAACAATCCAGAGGTGAACTAGCTTACCCCGTAACAGTGGAGAAGTGTGATTTCATTGCCATTATTACCACCATCTCATTGACTTTCACACTGGCTCTCTAGCTTGTTCTGTCAGATTCACTTTGAATTTTTCACCAAGGATACTCTAGATGTCTCCTAATCCTCTTCAAGTCACCCAGCCCCATAGTAAAACACTCCACTGGATTTCATCTTGAGGGATGGAGAGGACACCAAGGAGCAACCCTTTTGATTATGATCAGGAGTTCCATATTTCAAATTCCCACCATGGCTACAGCAGGGCTTCTGTCTGTGTCCTTTATTTTATTAAGTATATATTTACTTCATGTATATCCTGTCTTTCTCCTCAGTGGGGGCCCAAAGTAGCTTTCATCATTCTCCTCTCCTCTATTTTATCCTCACAACAACCCTCTGAGGTAGGTTAGGCTGAGAAAGTGCCACCCAGCAAGCATCCATGGGGACTTGAACGGGGGCCTCCCAGATCCTAGCGCAACACTTTAACCACTACACCATACTAGCTTTAAAGTGTCCCAGAACGTTTTGGGATCCAATGGATCCATAAGTCTCTGCAGATGGAACATTTAAATGGACACTACAACCCACATTCACACCCACCCACCAAATTCTCAGCACAAAACATTATGTCCAGCATATGTCTTTTTTCATGAGTAGGATCCATTACAACGTTGTGGCTATGGAGCACATGAAGTCTTAGAGTTGGCCTAGACCTGTTGCCATCACTGTGAATGTAGAAGTTCTGCAGAACAAGATGTTGAAGTCCTACAGAACAAACAAGACCACCTTTGCCTGTTACATTCACCCATGCCTTAAGAAGATAACATGGCACAGGCTGAACTTCCAGTCCCTCTACCAGACCACTCACCAAATTCTCAGTGCAAAACATTATGTCCAGCATATGTATTTTTTCATGAGTTGGATCCATTACAACTTGGTGGCTACAGAGGCCATAAAGTCTTAGAGCTGGCCTAGACTTGTTGCCATCACTGTGAATGCTGAAGTTCTGTAGAGCAAGATGTTGAAGTCCTACAGAACAAACAAGACCACCTTTGCCTGCTTAGACAAGGCACCCAATGGCGAACTAGGTGACTGGTAAACTAGTAGAATACTCAGTTTGTCCCTGGATCCCAACACTAGAAACAATCTCAAGGCCGGCAATACTTTGCATTGGCTATCTGAGAGCAAAGAAAGATTCATGGAGAAATGGAACCCCCACCCCCAGCAGTAGCACCAGCGTTTTCGGTGCTTGCAGCCAGCCGGTGGGCCGGGCGCCCCTGCGTGTGCGCACGCACACACGCACTGGCCTGCGTGATGATGTCACATGTGACATCATCACAGGAGCTCACGTGCCACCGGCTCGATTGCTGCAGCAGGCGGCTGGGACGGTGCGTGGGTGGCCTCCAAGCTCTCCCGCTTGGTTCCCTGCGCCGCTGCAGACACCTGCCTGCAGCAGCTGTGCCCGGCCGGGGGCGTACTCTGGCAGTGGTGGCAACGTGGGGTGGGGGGGATAGGAGGCTGCAGCTCTGTGGTGTGCGCTCCCGCCCCCTGTGCCTCCTCCGGTGGTCCCTCCGGCACCCCAAGCCCTGAGGCCACTGCCTACCTGGCCTCAATGGGCGCGGCGGCCCTGCCCACCCCACTCCCCAGCCTCCGTTTCAAGGTTGATGAAGGACTACATAACCAGATGTTTACTTCACCATTTCCCTCCAGCCCCGGCTTGATCACACAAGCTGGTCAATTTTCTACCCTTTCAGTATCTCAGATAAAAGAGCAATCTTCTTCCTCTCTGATTTAGAATGGCGCTATATGAGCTCCTCTTCTTTTAGAATGGTTAGCATTAGTTGAACAAAGCCAATGTTTTAAGGAAAAGCTAATTATGGGCAAGAGTTTTCAATAATATTTTACATTAAAGTATTTTTACGAATGGGTACAGGGGGAATAGTGACGTAGCAGATGCTGCTTTCAGTTTTCTCACTGGTATGTTTGTTATAACAGGCAGATGTCAGTTAAGAGAGAAATCAATTAAAATTGAAACAGAGAGAGGATTATTAAAAACTTATGAAAGTTTATTGAAACATTACTAATGGATACTAATCCAGGAGCTTTCCAAATAACAGAAGTATATCAGGAATATCTATCATGCCTCTTACTGTTTAGTTTATTTCAGAATGATTTGAAGGTCTGTCTAGTAGCAAACCAATTTCACGCATCTAAAATATTAAATGATTCAATACCCTTTATATGCTGATGATCAAGGAATGATTGATTTCCAGATTTCTGCCTAAGATTACAATGGCAAATGGAGGCATTCCATCTATAGTTAAATAAATTTCTCTGTATAAAAGGCAGTTCCCATAATTCTGTAACACTCTAGCATGACCAAGAAAGAGAACCAAAACCTGTCTAAACCTGTCTAAACTTGTGCACCAATTCCTCTCCAGCGCTTGCTTAATCTAATAAAAGCACAAACCAGGTCATTTTTAGTCATGAGACTGCAACCCTATTGTCGTGAGAATGACGGAGTTTGGTTCTGAAAATCCCAGGACATTAACAGCATTTGAATCCAGGCCTATGTGAAAAAGACTTTTAAAACTCCAAAAACGGAGGTTTTTTCCCTCAGTCCTCCCTTTATCTTAACTTTCGTTTCTTCTGACTCCCCCACAAGCAAGCTAGTGAAAGAATGCAGCACACTGGGATCTCGTGACACCCCCAAGGTCCTTTCACTTTTGCCCGCAGAGCTTATTGGGTTCTTGCCAGCCTGAAGCCTTTATGCTTTCTGCTGAGCATGCTGGAACAAGTGCCAAAGGCCTCTGCCCCGCAAGGAGAAACCGATAAGCAGAAAGGTAGGATCCCTGAAGACCTTGGCAGGAGAACACCAAAATACACCTTGAAAGGAAGGTGCTCGCCATTAGAACTTCGCTGATGCCCTGTCCAAGGGGCTAGAGAGGTTCCAGTTTAGAAGCCCCTCTGCACGGCTGAGCTCAGTCCAAGGGGACCCTTGCTTTTTGTCATGACTTAGGTTAAGTATTATAGCTTTAAGATTGCCTTCTGTTCATAAGTTTAAAGTGTTAAGCTGTATTCTGACTTATAATGTTAAGTGTGCATCTTTGTAGAGAATTGCTTTGCGGTCTTAGCCTCTGTAGTGAATAAACTCTGTCTTTTAAGCATCATATTAAGTGTATAGTTTTAACTTTCTTAAGGGAAGGAGAGTGAAGTGTTCCCGTCCAGAGGTTGCCTGGCTGGGAAGCCACGGAACGAACCCAGAACCAGCAGGATTGGGCTGGGAAATAGGCTATGTCCATTTGCTCAATAGTGGTGTGGGAACCAACACTTGCCCTCAATAAAATCCACCCCAACCCAGCGGGGAAACCCACAAAAGTTCACACAACACCTATGACCCAAGGAAGCTTTTGGATCACATGACTCCAACCCTACGGAATCACATTCCCGATGAGATGAGGAGGGTACAATCTTTAATGACTTTCCAGTGCAAAACCATTTCATATGAAAGCTCTTTTCACTGATACGTTACATTATTGAAATTTCCAATTCAGTTTGGCGCTTCAGTAACTTTATTATTCTTAGAACTGGTCTGCATTAAGTGTTTATACTGGCACTGTTGAGGCAAATTTTGGAAGTGGTCTTCGGCTCTTTAGGGGGAAAGGCAGCATATACCTATGCATAATTTAAATAAATGTACACATTGTTGTCCAAAGAGAGAGGAACAGGATTGGTTCTCAATAAACTGGGTTACCAAAGGCAAGGATTACATTTCCTCCCCCAGCGGTATTCCCAACTGCTCCCTCTTGCTTTATTTTCTTTACATAAATTGTTACCAAATCATTTCCATTATTTAAACTCAGGTGTTGTACTTGGGAGTTATTGTTTCATATTTTTTTTGTCACTGCCCTCCGTTTAGTGGCCCAGCCCTCATTGACAGGTATTTCACAGGCAATTGCAGTCTAGGCCTACAGCACATAGGCAGACCCAGGGTACAATGTACAACCACACAAACACACTGTAAGGTTCTGGAAGGTAGATTTCAACGACTTCACTACATGAATCCGGAACTGCATGAGTTAAAGCTTTATTGATAATCTACAAGTCCAGCAATCCATTACAGGTTCATTGCCAGGAATAAAGTTCGGTGCCAACCCCAAGCCGATACTGAATTCTAAGTACAGCCCAGTTCCCACCCCCACCCCTAGCTGCTGTAATGGGCTGGGCCTGCCCAAGCAGAGTGGTCAAAGTCCAGAGTCAAAGCACAAGTTCCAAGCCAGAGGTGAGTCCAAAAGCCAAAAGCCAACGTCTGGAGTTCTGTAGGTCAGTTCTGTAGTTCGAGGGTTACGCAAGAGCAGAGTGAAGACATGGTCTGAAAGTCACAGAGCAAGGGAAGGTTCTGTGGAGAGGTCGAAGAAGGAACAAGATTCTGATGTGTCGCTTCCATGCCTACTGGTCTTTTGTGGCTGGATTTTATAGACAGGCTGGACTTGCAGCCAGATGCTTGGGAGCTATCCTATGGTTACCCCTCATCACTGTCAACAAACAGCTGACATCTGGCCAGGAGGCATGCACTTTGCCGCCTCTCCTGCAGCTCCACACATTGCCTTTGTCTGCAGCACTCTCTTGGTGAGGCTGGAAATTTGGATGTCCCTGGCTGCGTTTCACCAGTGGTGTTAGAGCTGGAGTGTGTTGGTGCCTCTGGCTTGGCTGCTAGCTGAGGGCTGTGGTCAACTGGTGGCTGAGCTTCACCAGTGGTGTTGGAGCTGGAGGGTGTCAGTGCCTCTCCCTCAGCTGCTGGCTGTGGACTCTGATTAGCACACAGCTGTTCTTCTTGATCACTGGCTTCAGCTGAGTCAGGGCTGCCTACACAAAGCTCCTCTTCTCCTGAGGAGTCCTCACTTGCACTGAGTTCAGACTGGCCCATGACAGCTGCCAGCCTAGCCTAGGTTCCAACTTCCCATCTCCCAATAGCTACAGTGTATGTGTAAGGCAAAAAGCAAAGTGACTATGAATGAAAGCAGAGAGGATGTTTTAGAAAGTTCAGAAGTTCCAAGGTTATGTATCCGTGACAACAGTTCTTCTTCTCAGGCTGAAAGCTGGAGGCTAGCAGATAAGCTCAGGAGCCCCCCCCCCCCGCTTCTGCACGCTTTCACAGGGCAGAGACAGAGGAGACAGCTGCAGCTGTCTCTAGCATAAGAGCACAATGTCCATTAGAGTCCATTCCTTGGCCCAGGCTCTTACCAAGTAGGTCAGGGGGTTGTCATGCCCCTGAAGTATGGCAGGAGATGCCAAGACCCTGACATACACCAGTGTCATAATAATAGGCATTTTGTTAGTTTCAAATAAATGTTCCAGAACAAACTCAAAAAATTAAGATCATCATCCTTGGGAACAAAAGAAGAAGTGTAAAATCCAAATGCTAGAAACATTGGGTGATATCACTACTCATTAGAGTTATTGCTTATTTCCTGGACAAATGTCCCATGGCTTGAACAGCTCCATTGCAGGCAGAAATCATCAACTGCAAATTTCTCCAGCTCTACCTTCTCCCAGGGAAATGTTTCAGTTGTTGACTCCTGCCTCTTAGGAGGCATCGTGCTTCTGTGCATGAAAACAGGGCAATCTTGCTATCCTCTGAAACATTTCATTTATTTTAATATGATTCTCAAAAGCTCATGTCATCACTGATGTCTTTTTAAAAAAGGACTCATCCTTTTTTCAATAGAGCCACAGAATTCATAGAGCTAGGGACAAAAAACGGTTCTTCAAAAACAGGCACCTTATCTCGGTGGCCTTGGATGCTAAAGTAATGCAGAGAAAATGTATGTGCGATTCACGCTTCACATATAAAGTGCAAACTGGGAAAGGGAGAGTTGAATCTCACTCTAGAGAAATATGCAAGGCTGCCAAGAACCATTATGCCCCCCAAGTCAAAGATTCCCTCTGGATCCCCCCCCCCTTCTCCCTGTCCAGACACAAAATAATCCAATACAATTTGTAGGACTTTTTCACATGCCTGAAGAAATCATGACAGGAAGACACCATCGTTCTGGGAGTTTTACATGATTTTGTGCAGCCTGTAAGACATGTGAAAATGGCCGTATTTAGTGCTTTTTAAAAAACAGCTACTGGAACAAACACAGTTTTCCTCTTAGATACAACATATGAAGCTGTCTTCTCCTGGGTCTGACCCTTGATCTACAAAGATCAGCATTGTCTCCTCGGACTGTCAGCAGATCTCCAGAGTCTTAGGGCCAAGCTACACATGACGAATGACACTTGAACGGCAAGTGGATTGAGTGGAGGGCAAGTGAACAGGGAGAAATACACTTGCCGTTCAAGTGTCAATCGTCATGTGTAGCTTGGCCCTTAGAGAGAGGTGTCCCTCAACCACTTGCTCTTTTTAATACCAGGCAATACCAGGGATAAAACCTTTGTTAGCAGTCAGACCCCTCCTCACACTGAGAGGGCAGTTTATAGATTAAATATCATAACCCTCGTCCCTCATATTCCATAAGCACAAGGCACTGCCTGGTCCAAGGCAGAATGGATGTCAACTAGAGATGGTCACGAACTGAAATACGAACCAAAGTTTGTGACGAACCAGGCCGGTTTGTGGTTAGCTCTGATGGAGCCCATTTATGAAGAACCACCACAACATTAGGCTGGTTCGTTTGGTTCATTTTTTGGTTCATCACTGCGGATAGCCTGGTGCCAATCAGTTTCCTAGGCAACAGGAGATGGGCTTCCTGCAGACATTCTGCTGACCTGTAAGTGGCCTTCTGCTGGACCAGAGGTGATAATCTGCTGACCTGGATGTGACATTTTGATAAACCAAATGAACCAGTTCATGAACCAGGGCAGGTTTGTGAAAGTTCATGATTCGTGAAATGCGACGAATCATGAATCACATGGTTCATTCCCCCCCCCCAGTTCGTGCCCATCTGTAATGCCAACCAGACAGGAGCCTGGAAAACTACCAGGAGGTGAGTCAGAGTGGCTGATTGACTGACACCCCACCCTTGCCCTGGGTGACTTAAGATAATGAGGCTCCCAGGAAGCTCCTGACTCATCCATCAACACCCAACCTTGTTGGCCCTTACCTATCCACCCTAAATAAACAACAGCACAGCAAAACTGGTAACTTACCCCACCCAGTGCTAAAAAGGGCATCAAACACCTTTCACACCGATAATATACCTTATGAAACCTCCCCCAAATCCATTGTCTACCTCTGGAGACAGTCATTAAGCCTTTGTTTTAAGGCAAAGACGTTAGCTTGCCCCAGGTAGCATTTCAGCCTATATCTGGGCTGAAATCCTTATCTTCCCCTTCCCTTCCCGCTCCAACCTCCTAGGCCCTGTGCACCTAAACTCTAATGGTCTTTACCTCAAGGTGGGAATCCTGCCCTATAACTAACATTGCTTTGCCCATTTACATCACTTCTGCCAGTGCTGTAGTCTGAGTGCACAGATGCTGATGGTTCTCTAATAAAGAAACTTTTACTGGACTCTTGAAGTGTCTTCAGTGAAGTAACTGGGGATCTAAATGGCAGAGCCTGACAGGTGTTCTCTCACTGGCCCCAACTGACCTTCCTTCCTGTTTATGTATTTCATTTAATTCTTTTTAACTGTTCTCTGTGGGTGTATTTTAAAGCTTGTTTTAATGGTTTTGATTGTTTGCCATCTTGGAGACCCTAAGTTGTATATAAAGGTGGCATAAAAATATTTTAAATAAATAAAATTATAAATATTTGGGTCACAAAAACACCCTAAAGTCAGTTCTGCCTCCATGCTTTTCACACCTATCTATAGATAAGTTGGCTGAAAACTGGGAGGAAATGGCAATGCAAAAATATGTCCATATTGGGAGAAGAGATTACTGTATTCAAAGGTAAGAAAAAGAAGTTCATACAGAAAACCTGAAGAAAATTATTAGAAAGTTGCAGTTAGTATAGAAGCCAGAAGATGTCACTCTAGAACAATTCTTCTAATCAATGTTTTTCTATTTGTGTCTGTTTGCTTAAACTACAAGTACCAACTTCATCCTATAATTCTATAGTAACATAGGATTTCAGACAGTTTATTTACTGCTTTTTAAACCATGGGGAATAAATTTTATGTTAGCTAATTACAATTCATGCAGTGAGCACCTAAAAATGGAGCAAATATCACAGGATTGCAATTCTGAAAACAGGTCCAAAGCTTCAGTCTCATGACGAGGCAGCAACAGCAGGAACCGTAAACCTTCATGAAAGATTACCTGACATGATGGAAAATTGTCTCTGAATAAATTACGGGATCTATGTGCCTGCACATGAAGTAATGCCTTAAGGAAAACGATGAATTTCTTTCATCTCTCTACTCTGTATGCTCCTCTACAGCAATTTCCTATGAATGTGAATGAAAGGATACATATAGATATTGTATCCATGCTGAATTTCAGAAGGAAATGATCCTGCAAACAGGACTGATTCTCATTACTGTTCCCCCCCCCCCTATTGCAGTGAGGTTTTTGCAATCAGTTTGGTAGAATCTACTTAGTTCTTGTGAAGAAAGCCACTTCTCTGAAACAAATATAACGTGGCAAGCCTTGGAAAGTAGAGCACTGAGTACCAGTTGAATGTAGAGCAGAAGTTGTGCTGGAATGCCAAAAGCAAGTCAAGAAGTTCAGATATGAAATCTGAATGATTGCTAAGATCATAAAGAGTAAGAATATTGCATATATTCATACTGAAGATCCTACATACTCAAAGGTATGTAGGATCTTTAGTAAGTAGTGTTGCCAGGCGAAGCCTGACAACTGGCAGGACAGCTGGGGCTGAGGACAAGGGGTTATGCATGTGATGTCAGCGATGTTGCTGACATCACTATATCATGTCTAGGTAAAACTTGCAAGTGACAAAGGGTTACTCTAAGAATCACTAGAATATACAGTTTACCATAGAGTTTCCAGTGATTCCTAGAGTTGCCCTTTGTTGCTTTTGGGTTGTACCCAGAAATGACACAGTTAGCAACATCAGCAACACTGCTGTTTTTAATATTATTTTTCTCCCATTGCCACTCTGAGTGGTGGTGGGCAAGCAGGTTGCTGTGAGGAGGCCTTCTGCCGTAGCAGGATTCCTGGCAAGCTTACCAGTAGGGATGCTGCGAATTTTGCCGCAAACACATTCAGCTGCCACACTCACCATGTTCGAAGATGATGTGAGCCACTTACTCAGTTTGTGTGGTATGTGCTTTCTACACATCTGTAAAAAAGGGTTTTATAAAAAAAATCTTTAAAACTATGAAAAGGGTGACTGTTGCAATGTCGTATTCCTGGGACATGACACCTGTGTTGACAACCATAAGAAAAGGCCAAAGCATCCCAACTGGAGATGAATTCACTCCAAGAGCGTTCAACAACTATGCAGACGCAAAAGTGGCCAGCAGCTAGAACACAGAAGTTGATGGTACTTACCTAGCAAGGCATAATGAAACTCTGTAGTACAAATGGCTATTGCATGACCTATGTATGAGGAAGAAATTTTATAATTAGGTTCACGGTCACATTTTTAAAAAGTTCTCAGTATACTCAGAGTTTGGCTGACATTTGGGGGCTTTGTTGACAGTATTTGTTGCAGGGTCCAGTATCTATGCTAGTGTCTTTTTTAGATTGCCCATTGTCACATGTGGGCAGCTGTTTAAATGAGGGGACTGTGAGAAAGAAGTAGTCAATGGGATTTCTGTGAAAGAGAAATGCAGGTAACTCTGGATAAGCTGTTAAATTAACTTAAATGAAAGTATTTCCCAGACCTTTGTAAGCTATTCATTCTTTTCCTAGAGCTGGAAGTCTATTCATGCTTTCTGATGCCCAGCAAACATTAGCCCAGCTAACAAACATAGTACAGGTCCACAGAACCTCGCTGATGGTATCTTTTGGGGATAATTTAGAAGATAAACCATAGGGTCTAAAGGTAATTGTATTTTTTCTGTCTCATTGATTTCTTCAGCAACTGTCTTTCACGACATTTCATCCCCTCCCCAATAAAAAACACCCTTATAAGTTTGCACAGAAACAGTATCTACCATTAGAGGAGATACAAAACCTATAGAGCTCCCAAGGAAAAAGTGATACTGAACTGCCATTTTGAAACAATTTTGACAAACCAAGACATGCCAAAGCATATTTGGTATTCCTGTATTTCTCTACAGTTTATGCCCTGTGTTATAAGTATGGTACAAATAAGGGTTGCTGGCAACCACCAATGGGGACTAAGATCTCCCAGAATTATAACAGACCCCCATACTACAGAGATCAGTTCTCTGATCTCTGTAGTATCAGAGATCAGTTTCCTTTGGCAGCTTTAGAGGGTTGATTCTATGGCATTATACCCCTCCGAAAACCCTGATGTCCACAGGCTGTACTCCCATATCTCCAGTAATTTTCCAACCCAGAGCAGGCAACCCAGTCCCATGCCAGTATTTTTTTCTCAATTACTAATTTTTTCATACCTTGCTAGATTGCTAAAAGTATAGTCCTGTACACCTCTTCTCAGAACTACGGGCCTAACTACATGAAACTTTTTTTGCTGAATACATGGATTTAGAATTGCACTGTCACACACAGAGAAAAATGGAGGGGGAACCTCAGTTATTCTGGGTTTTTTTTTTATTGAAAACTTTTCTACAATGATTAGTGAAAGTATTTTTAGGGCAAACAATTGTTTAAGTATCCTTTAGTCCCTCATTGTATCTTCCAATAAATAGATATATAAAATACCTTAAAGACCATATGCAATATTGAAATGCAAGAGAGAGACTGAAGAATGAGTGCACGTCACTGAAAATCCAGGGCCAGCTCTATAATGAGGTTGTGTCAAGAGACAGATTTTGGTAGGTGGGAATCTCCCAAACTGCCTTGTGCCAACCAGCTATCCCATTTTCCATCTGCTGCCTGCCCAACTGGGTGCCCCACCCACAAACCAGTGGAAATAATCCTCCTCACCTCCTTGCTCCTCCAGGCAAGCTGTTCGTACCACTTCCAAAACTCTAGTGAGATCCCTTCTTCTCGTGATAATTTAGCCACCAGTGAATGGTTGCCTGTTGCTGGGACAGTTCATAATGGTAACCAGTCTGTCATGACAGGAGTAATGTTTTTCAGGAAGCCCTATGGGGCATATTTGGCTTGCTGCACTATTTTAAAGACAGCAGAGACAATGAAGAGGATATAAGGGCCATCTCCTTCAGGTGTGGAGCAGGGGTAGCACCACTAAGGTATGAATGGGGGGGGGCACCACTATTGCTACCACCTAAGATAGCTAAAATCCTGTTGAAAGCATTGCCTTTGCAAAAGGCTTTCCCAACTATTCAGTTTCCAATATTAATTTTAAGAATATTTACTTCCTGAGTTTTTTCACAATCTGAGAGTCTTCAGCTTCTACATAATAATTACAATGGAGAATAGGAGGTTCAAAGCACAGACCAAGAAAGCTGCCTTTACAGCACAATCCTAAGCAGAGTTTCTCCATTCTCAGCCCATTGAAATCAATGGGCTTAGACTGGAGTAACTCTGCTTATGATGGCACTGTATGTTTACTGCAATATTGGTAGTTTCCATTTTCAACTCTTTTGTTACTCCTACTTTTATAACGTACAAAAACTATGGTATGCTTAGGAAACATCAGGCTGCACAAGCTTGCTGCCCCACGCAGGGCATATCTGTAATTATTTACAGATAATTAATTTCAATCAGTACAATTTTATGTGCCAAGCTTTCTACAATGCATGTATTAGTGATACGGAAGTTTTAACCACCCAAGAAATCACTGGTGGAATCCAGCCATCTTCTTTGCTCCATTTCAGGCCAATTCCTCTCCTTATTACAACCCCATCTCGTGTGGTTTTGGAGCATGCAGGTTCCATGATCCCTAGCACAGTCTTTTTGGTGGTCAGAGAGACCACCTCCTCCCTTTTTTCATCAGTGAAAAGCTGGTGATGTCTTTCCATTTCCCTCAAATTTCTTCTTCTTTAAAGGAAAAAAAAAACAATTTCCCCTTTTCCTTCTATGTTTTCAAACCATCTAGATATATTACTGCTAGGCAATTTTTGGGTGCTGTACTGTTTTCTATATGTGGCCTAAATTAACTAAATAACTCTTCTCCCTGTGTGCTCATCGCCCCTCATTCTATCCTGTATTTTGGTTGTAATAACACAAAGGCCTTGCTGAGTACAGTCACTTTGCACTCTGAGAACAAATGAAGGTTACACATTTCCTTCCTTCCCTGTCATCAACCTTAGGTATGTCCTTCCTCAGCAATCCTACTATATAATTAAGTAAGCGTGTTTCAGATGACTCACTTTATATCCTGGTGCGCCTCCAGAGGGTGCTGCCGCAGAGGAAAGCCAAGGCAACTCACCATATAGATCAAGAAAACATGTGGGGAGAGCCCCACTAGGGGCTCTCCCGGCCCTACAAGCTGCCGGCTTGAACACTCCACATTTACAAGGGAACCTTCAGAACTTGATGTTAAGAACCTTCAGAACTTATTACTTCTGAAATGGCATACGGAGGATGAAACAGTTAAAACCCAGATGGTGAAGTGGGCAATAAACTTTCATAAAGAAATAACAATGGAGGCGTGGGAACACCTGTGGAAAAATACACTGAAGATTTCAACTTGTACGAATATTAAAGAGAATGTATACAAAATGATTTACAGATGGTACTTAACACCAAAGAAAATTGCGCTAGGGAACATGAACATGTCAGACAAATGCTGGAAATGCAAAAAGCATGAAGGATCACTGTACCATATGTGGTGGACTTGTGAAGTAGCTAAGCAATATTGGGGAGATATAACTGAAGTAATTAATGAGATTTTACAAATTCAAATAAACAAGAACCCAGAATTGTTGCTACTGAACTTGGGGGTGGAAGTTGTTCCAATGCAGTATAGAACATTGCTATTTTACATGACTACAGCGGCAAGACTTTTGTATGCGCAGAAGTGGAAAGTACAAGAAGTACCAACCATATAAGATTGGATTTACAAATTGCTGTACATGGCAGAAATGGACAAGATGACAAGGAAGCTTAAAGATCTTGACCTAGGACAATATATTGCTGATTGGGGGAAATTGAAACAATATTTAGAGAAAAAATGGGATGTGAAAGGAGAACTGTGGCAGTTTGAGAATTTTTAAAAGGTGGTGTTGTAAATGGAGGAGAGAAGTGACTTTACCATTAAGGGGGAAATTTAATTATAACAATCTAAGCTAATTTTATGATTAAGAAAATTTGATTTAGAACATACAGTTTAACAAAGGAAAAGTAAAATTGATACATTAGAAAATTTATACTATATACTATATATAATATATTATGATGTATGGGGTTAGTATATTACATACTATATTGGGATGTTATGATATGCTATATTATAATGCATGCTATGCTATATTGGATGGTATAGTATATAACAAATACTATATTGATGGCATATTTGATAGAGTATATGCATAAAAGAATTAGAATATGCTTAGAGTAAGAGATATTATGATCTATGTGTTGCAGATAAATATATGCTATGTTATATTACAATGCATGCTATGCTATATTGGATGGTATAGTATATAACAAATACTATATTGATAGTATATTTGATAGAGTATATGTATAAAAGAATTAGAATATGCTTAGAGTAAGAGATATTATGATCTATGTGTTGCAGGAAAATATAAGTGAAATAGAATTAAGCAATAAAAGGGGGTAAGGGTTGGAAAGCTGTTGGAAGTCAATAGGGAGGGGGGAGGAAAACGGTGGGGAACAGAACTAATCAGATATGAAGGGAATGTATGTATCAAATTGGAAATTTAAACTCACCAATAAAATTTAAAAAAAAAACCTTCAGAACTTGATGTTAAGAACAAACATAACAAACAAAATCTTTAAGTTTGTAACAAAAGAAGTTTTCCCTCCTGTTGGACTACTTTACAGGGACGTGGTCAATACTTACCTTTTGTATTTGTAATACTTGTACTGTAATGACTGTATAAATTGTAATCATTGTATTAATGAATTGTTTGGCACTGAGCACTTTAAAATGGTAGCTAATTTCTTACAATAATTGTATTCTGTCTTCATGATTATTTGAAGTACCATCTAAATACTAGTGGCAGATGCTGTTGGTTGAGCAGAGATCAGGTGTGGAGCAGGTGGCAATGCCCACCCCCCCTCCTTTACCAGCTGGGATCACTGACAGAGGAGAAGGGAATGCCTTCCTGCCCTCTCCCCCCTTTCTAGAGCCCATTGTATTTTTCCCACAATGGGCTTTGTTTCTAGTGTAGAGATAATTACAGAGTCTTTCTGATGGTTTATTTTACATGACCTGAAAAGAAACATAATCTCAACCTGTCCATCTATTATGTCCTGAACATCATGGAGACATTTACTTGATTATTAATATATTATTGTAATAATCCTCTGTACTGTAAGCAATTGTTGTTTACTTGCATCATGCCTGTGAGGTGGTGTAAATGTAAGTGCTGCTTGTTTTTTGGCATGCTCCCTGCTGTGATTGTGTGTGCATCAAGCTTATCTGATAACTTCTCATAATAAACCTTTTCTGCTTCTAAAATTATCAAGTTTGAAGCCTTGGTTTATTATTCAGACAAAGAAAGAGGGGAACCTCGTAACTGGCAAAAAGAAGTAATTAAAGTTTCCCCCAACAATTACTTCTCTATGCTTACCCATTGCAAGGCTGATAAAGGCTGTTGGAACTGTAGAGTGGAAGCCCACCAACAGCTTCTTGTGTAAGTGCTCATGAAATCTGGAAAGCAACGGCTCCCATACTCACCGGGGGGCTGGTTTGCGGGTGATGTGGGGGAGGTGGGTGGGGAGATGGCATGGTGGCCGCCCTATGGTGAGGGGTGGGGGAATGACCAGGTGTGTATGCCCAGGACATCCAGCACGTGCCCCTGGTCTGGAGGCCTGCTCCTGCCCCTCAGCACTGGGCTCGTGGTGGTAACCTGCCCAACCTTCCCTTTTGTCACAACTTTGAAGTTAGTAGGCTGCGGATTGGCATTGGGCACCAATCCGTTTGGGGGAAAACAGGGACCTCAGGTTCAGTTTCCTTATTATGGGGATCACCATAAGGGGTCTGGGAAGTGAGGAATGGCCGGTGCATGCCCAGTTGGGGGCTGTCAGTCCACCTCACTCCCAGGTGGCAGGGGATGTTTCACACAGGGCTGTATACCCACATGGCATCCCACTGGCTGTCATCCAATGGTTCCCCCCTCAGCAGGGGTCTGGGGCATTTGAGTCATCAACTTGGCAGGCAGGTCAGCCAATGCTCGGACCCATGCCTTATGCATGCCTTCACTCCCTGAGCTATAATCTCAACAAAGTTGTGGCTTTCTTTACCTCCAGCGCTGTGTCCGTGAGTTTTTATCACTGTGTCCCCTCCCTGCTCTCCTCCCCCACTTAGCACTCACCTGCAATAGTCCTTCATTCACATTTTTAAGGGCACACATTACATACAGCTCAACATTTTACCAATGAAAAAGAAACAACCTATTGTGCTTGCAAGATAGCTTGGGTTGGAGTTTTCCCCAACATGTTTTGTATATCTTCTAATGAGACCCTTGATTGACTTGTGCAAGTTCCAAACTGACCATAACAGTCTTACAATGTTTCATCTCATATGGAACGTGGCTAGATTTATTATAATACTTGTGCTATTCAGACACATTCAAGAATGCTTACCATTTGCAGGAGAAAATGGAAGGATATTTTGTGCCCATGTATATGCAAATCATCCATCTCCAAATGCCCTCCCTCCACCAGGTTTACAAAGGATGTGCTATTTTGAGTATCTGCTGAGTGGAAGATTTCCTCCTCTTCAGGTTCAAATGGGGCTCAATTCATATGCAGCTTTGCACATGATGATTTGATTTTGTATAACAGAAATGAGCGAGTCCAGCTATTTGCTTTAAGCCGGAATCTGCTGTCACACGATAGGGTCCAGCAGCAGCATCATAACAGCTTTGAAAAAAAGATTCCACAATGTTCTAGATTGTGCACTTTGTGATCCAAACTGCTTTTGAATTTCGAGAACGTTTTCCTAATTCTCCTAACCTTTCAAGCAGCTTCTGCTGGAGAATTATTGATGGAGAATTATTGATCTCAAACTTCACAGTGGCATCTGTAACAAGGACCAAGTCTTCCTTTCATTCTGTTTGATATACAAGCTATGGATGCTACATATCAAAAAGGATATTGAAGAGCTAGGGAAAGTGCAGAAAAGGACAAGCAAAATGAATCCAGGGTTTGAGCTTTTGTCCTTTGAGGCTGGACAGATACTTGGGGATGGTTCATCTTGTTCCTGAACTGGACAAGTGTTGGACTAGATGGCCAGTAAGCCCCCTTCCATTTAATTTAATTTAACTTATTAGAGTTGTATTATGCCCTCCCCATGCCAGCAGGCTCACAATTTTCATGCAAAGTTAAAATTACATCAGATACCATTTAAAACCATAAATTAAAAACATCACACAGCGGCATGGTAACATGTACTATATATAGGCAGAGGGCATAACCCTTTAGTCAGCACCAGAGCATTTGGAAGTATTCAACAGATGGAGATGTCACCAGTGGGGAGGGCACAGTCCATACTCAACCAGATAAGGGATGCTTCGCCTAGCATCAACCATATGCCTGGCGGAACAGCTCCATCTTACAGGCCCGGCAGAAAGATAACAAGTCCTGCCGGGCCCTGGTCTCATTAGAGCTTCCAACTCTGTGATTCTATGATTCTATGATCTAGGGCATTTTAGCTCAGAAAAAAGAGCAACTGATGCAAGAGATGATAGAAGTCAACAAAATTATGCTTGCCTTGGAGTACATAGAAACTTTTTCCTCCCATAGTACGAGAAGTCAAGGTCACCCTCTGGGATGGATCCAACCAGCTTTTTCACTCAGTTTCACCTAATTTTCCTTTGTTACTGCAGTCTCTATGTAACACGGTATTTATCCATGCAGGTTCCATAATCCTTAGCATAGCTTTTTTGGGGGTTAAAGGGACTCCCTCCACCCTTTTTTACCAGCAGAAAACCTGTTTGTATTAGGGCTGCTAGGCCTTCTGCCAGTGGGAGGCCTCCTGCTGGCAGTCCTAAATTGCTTGCTGCCATTCTAAGCAGCGGTAGGAGATTGTTTCCCCCCCCAAAAGTTATTGTTGATTCTATCATCATGTTGAATTACAACATACCTGTGAACAAATTACAGATAATAGGTCATATTATCAGGCCTAATTAAACATATCAGCTATAACAAAAAGTGGCAAATGAGAGAGATATGAGCAATAACATTCTATTAGTGACATCAGTATGTACTTCATGGTGTAACATTGCACACAACAGAGAGGAAACTTAGATAATTTATACTACTAAGATGGCAAAATTTTAAAGATAGGAGAGTTTCAGATAGACTGGGTTTTGGGGTTGGATATCCTCTTTGGTGATGTGCTCAAGAAAAGGGAGCCATTTCTCAATGAACGCAGTTGTTTTAGGGTAAATTTCAGACTGGAGAAGACCATCTGAGACCTTTTCCGTTATCAGATGATCCCATACTTTCAAATATCATATGGGTATAGTCAGAGAAGACTGTGGGCCAAGCTACACATGACGAATGACACTTGAACGGCAAGTGGATTGAGTGGAGGGCAAGTGAACAGGGAGAAATACACTTGCTGTTCAAGTGTCATTCGTCATGTGTAGCTTGGCCCTGAGACTTCCATTTTAGAGCTATTGCTGTTTTTGCTGCCACTAAGAGGCTAATAATTAATTCACATCTAATTTTTGGGATTGAGATATCCTGCCAGTAATTTAGGACAACAAGCTCAGGAACCATTGGAATTGTATGTCCTGTTATTTGAGTTATTTGCAAAAGAACTTTGTTCCAGATTGCTTTGATATGTTTGCTGCTTTAGGGATCCCTTTGTAAGTGGAAAGGCAGCATACAAATGTTATAAATGAAAAAGGAAAATGTTGCATAACTCTAGAAATCGCTGGAATGCTATGCTTTTATCATAGAGTTTCCCACAATACCTAGAGCTACCCCATGTCACTTCTGGGTTTCCTTGGAAGTAACACAGTGGTACATAAGACAATAGCACCCCCATGATGTTATTCCTAGCCCTCCTGTAACCCTTGTTCAGATCATTTGGATCCACCATAAAACTAAGGAAAATCCAGATATATGCATGTAACAAAAGTGTTCCTAGTAACAGACTACGTAAATATTTCTTATTCACAGTAGCTGCTGAATTACTTTTTTTATACACACACACATACACACACACACACACACGCATACATACAGGGCTTTTTTTCAGCTGAAACGCAGCGGAACAGAGTTCCGGAACCTCTTCAAAATGGTCACATGGCTAGTGGCCCCGCCGACTGATCTCCAGACAGAGGGGAGTTTAGATTGCCCTCTGCACTGCTCAGTGGCACAGAGGGCAATCTAAACTCCCCTCTGTCTGGAGATCAGAAAGCAAGGCCACCAGCCGTGTGACCATTTTCTCTGAGGGTAAGCCACTGAGTTCCACCACCTCTTGTCCCAGAAAAAAAGCCCTGTCTAGATCTAGATCTAGATCTAGATCTAGATAGATAGATAGATAGATAGATAGATAGATAGATAGATAGATAGATAGATAGATAGATAGATAGATAGATAGATAGATAGATAGATAGATAGATAGATAATGTTTATTGTGGAAATATTAAAAGACAGAACAAAAGAAATAAAGTAAACCATAACCTAAAGACAACTACAAAGGACCAAGAATTTATCCATGCCTCTGGGCAGCTTTAGCTGCTCAAGGAGGGGGCCATGCATTGCCCTCCTGGAAGGAGGGAGAGTACAGCAGCTTTCCCGGGCATCTGGGGCTTTGCCAGGTGGGTGGAGCCAACAGCCTCTTCAGGCAGCTCCGCACGCCCGGCTTCAGTCACTCACAATGCTCGTCCCACCCTCCTCACCCTGTTTTTGTGCAGGATTAGCCGGTTGCTGTATTCAGAGCCAGGTAGGATTCCCCCCCCCCTAATCTCTAATTGTATATGAGATGGGGGGGGGGGGTGTTCCGCCTACCTTGCACCAGGACTCAAGTGTTGGAAATTGGCAAGTGGTGCTTGTTAGTGATGTCACTGGCGGGATAGAGTTTGGTTAGAAGCAGCGGGCCGGTGAGCACCCTTGGCACTTCCCTATTGGTAGGGAAGAGGGGTCTGATAGGAGCGGCTGGTACTGCTTGTGACGGCTGCCAGCGTGCGTGGACAGACTGCCTGGGGGAACCCCACGTGCAAGTCCTTCCCTCACTGCTGTATGGCTGAGGCTTAGGAGCTTGAAAGGGGGGGACCAATTTGCCTGACCAGCCAGGTCTCCTAGCCCTCCACATGGAGGGCTCGCACCCGGGGCTTCAGGGCTCACCCAGGCAGGTCAAACAGGAGGTATAAGGGTGACCCCATGGTTTGGCCTGTACCGCTTTACCCTTGCCGCAGTTACCATTAATGTTCTCGTTGAGGTGAATTTAATAAAGTCGCCCTTAGATCCACCACCTGTGTCTGTCTCTTCATTCCAACTAGGGGGGCAATGGCCTACCAATCAACCTACAAATTAAAGATAGTAAAAGACATAATAGGCATACTATTAATCCATTACAGGTTTTTGCCTACACTTCCCCCTTTATTATCAATCAGCTTGTTGTCTCATTAATATCTTTTTTTGTGTCTCATCTTCTTGATATCTCAGGACTTTATTCTTAAAAATCAAAACCACAAAACATTAATTCATTTTTTTTCTCTCGCAGATAGTCCATAAAGGGTTTCCAATTTGCCATGAATGTAGTGAGTGTTTTTTTCTCTAATTAACACTGTAAGATTGGCCATCTCAGTTAAGTCCATCATCCACAGAAGCAGCTGAATTACAAAGGACACACACGGGATGACTATTCCATTCCTTTGGATCTGTAGCCTTCCAAACCAGGATTATCCGTCTTCAGAACCTAGAGGAACAGAAGGTCACATGCTGAATCTAACAGGACCATTCATGAAATAGGTGGGTTCAAGAGTGGATAACCAGAAGGACCAACTGTTAACCCCCAATCTAGCACTGAGCAAAGAATCAAACAGGAAAGATAGAATCGGCTATAACACAGAGCTGAAGTAAGTAATCACTAGCATCTGAGGCCTCTTTCCTTGGATAAGGTTGGGACTATATGCAACAGTTGCAGCTGGTTTTAATTTTCACAGCAACACTCCCAGCATAGGTGTAAAAAGATAAAGCCTGGATGGAGGTCCTGACATGCTGTGAGATACAACCATGTGTTAAATGGCAATTTTACCTCCTCAGCTGCCTTGAGACAGCTCGGCCTGGGTTTCTAGTGTCTTTCCACAGCCTCCGCATCAGTCCCTCCAGCTCAGATAGAGGATCTTCTTGTCTGCCTCTGAATCTTGCAAAGTCACCTTGGTAATATAACATCTGTTAACTTCACAGCTGTTTGTAAAAGCACAGGATTAAATCTCAGCAAGCATGCAAAAAAGTCCAAATGTTATATTCTCCCCACATTTTGAAACTGCTCAAGATGAGCAAGCTTTTCTTTTTTTTTTAGCTTACATGCCATTTTTTGTCAGATTCTAATGAGCAGCTGGGTGCCCAAAACCAGCTGAAGCTTAAACATTTCAGGGGAGGAAACTAGGCTGAATTGCAGCTGCGAGTCACAAGTCTTTTCCTTTTGTGTGTGGAGACACTTTTTGTTCTTCAATGAATCATATCTCCTTTGACTTACATTTTGCATTGTTACCTGGGACATTTTTGTACCATAATGTAATCCCCTTGTCGCTAGGTAACTATCTATGGGTAATGCCTATTCTCCTGTCTCTCAGGGAAGGAAGCTAGAATTATGGAATCAGAACTCAAACAGCAGATTCATAACCTAAGATCTCCAAATCGTGAATCTAAGATTGAATAAAAGAGGAGTTACTGATGGCTAGAACAACCTCTGACTTTGGAACAATTGAAAGTCTCATTGAAGGTGGTCGACTTTGGTCTACCTTAGAAAAGACAAGTCCAATTTCACAGAATGGAGTAGGCAATCAGGTGAGAGTTTGAAAGTCCCACATTACACTGCTTATGGGTACACTGCTCACAATAACAGCCTGTCTCCAGACTGTCATCAGAACTGATTCATTGTAATGCAGCGCAATGGTGTTGGAGGCTCCAATAATGTGGCTGGGATCTAAAGCTTGGTCACAATCCGTTTGTATCTTTCACCACCTTTATCCATTAAAGTTGCCACTACACATACTGTTGAATCACAGGTTACAGAGTGTAAAGGTTGGTTCTGGAGTTTGCACTCTCTGATTGTTATATGTGACTTATAGGATATCCTCAGTTCCAATAAGTGGAGGGCGCAGTTCAGATCAGCACTATAGTGTGTATAGAGAAGAGTCTTCCCTCCATGCCTTTTTCCTGACCTGAAATGGTCCAAGGAGGGCTATGAAAGAGATGGGGGTTTGTTTGATATTTAACTAAACAAACTACCATCATAAGGTAGGTATCTTTGCACTGGTTCAAATATAATGCAAAACCATGAAAGAACTGGAGAGACCATCAGGGGGATGAACTTCCCTTCTGCCTTCTCTCCTCCCCCTGTAAAATGGGACCTAGTTGGATGTGCAGCAAGCCATAGCTATTACATACAAAGTTGCAAAGTATGGTTTCCCTTTGCTCTGCAAACTGTCATTTCAAACAGTGTCTTGCTGCAGACCAGAGGGTCTGGAATTAGATTGTGGCATCCAAGGGCAGAGAGGAAGGAGGGGGTTAATGAGCTTGAGGATTCCAAATAAGCCCAGAAATACAACTGGAAATCAGAGGGTTTTTTCTGGGCTCTTCTGATTAAAATGGTTAACTGAGGGCCAAGCTACACATGATGAATGACACTTAAACGGCAAGTGGATTGAGTGGAGCGCAAGTGAACAGGGAGAAATACACTTGCCGTTCAAGTGTCATTCGTCATGTGTAGCTTGGCCCTCAGTATTAAATGAGCAGTGATAGCAGGATTGTGCACTGCAAGTTGCATGTGGACACCCAAGTCTTTCCCGATTAGTATTCCACGTGGACTGGCCTGGTTAAGGACTGTGTTCCCTTCATATTCTTTGTTCAGACTGGGGCTTTGGCTTCCATTTAACTTCTTTTTTATTGCGAGTTTTATATCACTAAAGGACTACATCATTTAAGGCTGTAATTACACACGTACTAAAAAAACAAAAACAACTAATCAACAAACAAGAAAAACAAACACAACAATAAAAGGAAAACAAACAATCTAAACTAAAAGGTGTCCAATTTTCTCCAAATCAAATATTTGTATCATGTCAAATTTACACTTTCACTAGATAATGATTAGAAGCTCTCTCTCTTTTTCTTAACATCAAAATCCCTTAGTTCTGCCCAGTCTCCCACTTTTATTGGTAAAAATAGAGAACAGAAAGAGGCTTATCCCTCATTCCCTCAATGCCCCATTAACAAAATCAAAGGATCTTCTCCTACTTCCAAACTCTCCATGGTGGACTGTTCTGGGAAGGAGAGGAATCACTGGTGTAGGAGGCTATAAGTAAAACATAACAGGGACTCCTGGTTGACAGCACAGCAGCACCCCCGACATTTCTCTGCCAGTGCTCTATTGCATTTTGGGTATGACATGAAACGACATTATGTCCCTGTCAAGCAAGAGAGATCGGGGGCCAAATGCAAAGGATCATGGTAATGTGGTATGCATGGTCTACTCTGGTCAAAAACACAGTAACTTTAGAAGAACAACAGACACTCAATGAAGTACCAAGCACAGTTCCAGCAAGTCTCTCCACTGTGACAAGAAACCCGATGCTGAGATTAAGGCCTTCATGGGAATGCTTCACTCTTAAGTTTGAAGCCTGGAAAGAGCTCTACAATGCTGTTTCCAGGCTTTTTGGTTCTGAAGTTCAATGATCAGAGCTGAGGACAGAGCTTGGTCAGATCCACCCACCTCAACTGTGGCAGGCGACTCCCCCTGAGTGTTGAAAAGAAGAATTCACTCCTCATTGTGGGAACAAAACTATGAAGTGCAGGGAAACATGGATTAACAGGCAACAGCAGGATGCATAGGTAATATATTGGCAGTATGATAAAGCAGGATTTTAAAAAAAACATTTGCTGTGCTGTACTGGTTGACGATGGAATGCTCTCCAGTTTGGACACCAGCCCACCAGCAGCAGCTTGCCAGCCAGTTTCTTTCCATTTTGAGCACCCACTGACACTCGCATTCTTCAGATTCATTGCTGTGTGTATATGGTTTGTTCTTGAGGATCAATGGGGCTTTGGACTAGGAGGGGGAACTAATGGTTGGTAATGATGAGGTTTTTGGTTAAGTGCAAATAAAACCTTGTTTCCCCAACCTCCTTTGAAAAGAACAGAATGTGCATGCACAGCCGCCCAACACTTGCCGTGATGCCTTTCCCCAAGCATTCTTTGGGTTCCATAAACACTGAACCCCATTGTTGTTGTGTGTGCTCAACTTGGTGGGACAACGGTTTAGAAGTAGGACTGTGTTCTGTGAGATTTGGGTGTCATTAAGTTCAAAAACAGCTGCCCCAGAGCATCATCTCCCCAACCTCCTTTGCAATGAACAGTGCATGTGCAGCCTACACGGTCCTTGCACACACACAATAGGACAAAATTCATAATAATAAAAAAACAGAGTGGATTATAACTGGTACCAGCTCACCCATAACAAACCAATAACAGAACAGAGTTCATTTGGAAACCCCAGATTTGAAACTGAAACAGAATTTCCAATGTACGCCCCTAAAGGCTTGCTCATGTAACACCAAACCATGGTTTGATACTGTGTCTGAAGCAATCTTCTGCACGCTTCCCTGTCCTTGTTCCTTGCCTATAACTTCAGGAATATGTCTGCCAAGTGGACTTACTAAGTAGAGTCTTCGGGCCAAGCTACAAGTGACGAATGACACTTGAACGGCAAGTGTATTTCTCCCTGTTCACTTGCCCTCCACTCAATCCACTTGCTGTTCAAGTGTCATTTGTCACTTGTAGCTTGGCCCTGGGTGTTAAATTACACGGTGGAAATGAATGGCAATTTTGCAATGAAGAGGATATTTCTGACCATTTTCACATCTCCGGAGTCTCAGATTATAATTAGGGATGCTTGTAAACTCTCTTTCTGGGCTCACACCCTGCCTGCCAGTCACGAGCATGGAGCCAACCAGCTGTTCTGCCTGTGAGGGTGTGAGGAACTAGAATGAGTTTTAAACTGATGATTTACTGAAATTATGCTTTTTTGGATTATCCGTGCTTGAATTTATGCTTTGTTTTAGCCAACAGGCAATACTAGCTTGTGTTTTGTATTATTAGCTGATCTTTGTTTTGTGGAAGTCTAGGCTGAAGGCATAAATGGTTGTGTCTGGGGGTTACTGTGCCCACTCTGAAGGCCAAATGAAGACACGTTATAACAAGCAGATGAGTCTGTTCCATTCTTTGCAGTGAACACTAAAGCTACAAAAGCAGGAGATACTTTCCCTAGTATTCAGGGAACTAAGGGCCAAGCTACACATGACGAATGACACTTGAACGGAAAGTGTATTTCTTCCTGTTCACTTGCCCTCCACTCAATCCACTTGCCATTCAAGTGTCATTCGTCATGTGTAGCTTGGCCCTCAAATAGACATTCTATGTGTGACTGCCTTCCCCACACTCAGCCCTTCTTCATCAGAATCTTGGTTACTGTGGTGGCAAACTCTAGCCAAGATACTGACGACACTCCTGAATCAGGCCACAGCAAGTTTCCAGAATCAGCCCATTGCAATCTTCTGATAAGAGGAAAAGGAAATGTTTTCACCAGCTTGTCCCAAACAGAAGGCTCTCCTCCCAAAAAAGCCAGGGCTTCATCCACCTGGATCTGGCTAATTCCCACACCATTCTTAGAAAGGAGGAGGGCATAAACCATGTGGACCCTGTGACACAAAGGAGTATAGAAGTAGCAAAGGGCATGGGAGGGGCAGAATCTCCTTAACCTCCACTCAGGATTCTGCTGTTCAAATTGTATTAGCTGCATCTAAGTCTGACGCTTGTACGTATGAGGCACTCCTGAGTATGGGTGTGTATGAGTGGAATGAGGATCACACAGCCTCATTCATGAATTTCTTATTTGTGACTAGATCAAGAGTCTCTCTATACAAGACATCTTACATGGGAATGCTCAAGTGTAGGGAGATGCAATGTTAGGAAGCATAGTTTAAAAGAGCCAGAGCTCCCCGAAGGGGAGGTGAAATTGAGAGACCCTTTGTGGAGGCAAAGACAAAATTAACAAACCCTCAGAGGAGCAATATCTGCCAGCTCTGTATTTTTAAACTACCCTTATGTAGAGAGGTGAAATTGACAGAGCCTTTGACTCTCTCTTTTTAAACTACACTTCTCAGCTGACATTGCGTCTCCCTACACTTCAGCTTCCTCGTGTAAGGTATCTTGTGTAGAGAGACTCCAAGATGTGTAGCAATGCTAGCTTGTTTGTAGCAGTAGAAAAAGGGGCAGTGCCTGCCCCATGCCTTCACTCAGCAGGAATAAGAAGCGGAGTATGCATCAATGCCCACCCCATTTTCACCTAGCTGGGATCAGACATGGAGCAAGTGACAATGCCAGCTCTCCCTTAAACCAGCTGTGATTAGGAGCAGAGCAGGTGGCAATGCCTGCCTGATGGCTTCAACCAGGTGGGATCAGGTGTGGAGCAGGAGGCAATGCCCACCCACCACCTTCACCCAGCTGGAATCAGGAGCAGAGCAGGTGGCAATGCCAGCCGGAACTTCACTCAGCTGGGATCAGGTGTGGAGAAGGTGGCAATGCCCACCCCACCCCCACCTTCACTCAGCTGAGACCAGGAGTGGAGTAGGTGGCAATGCTTGCCCTTCTTCACCCATTTGGGATCAGGAGCAGAGCAGGTGGTGATGCCTGCCTCCACCTTCACCCAGCTTGGATCAGGAGTGGAGCAGGTGGTGATATCTGCCCCCCATTCACCCAGCTGGGATCAGGTGCAGAGCTAGGGCCCATGCCCCCCCTTCAACCAGCTGGGATCAGAAGTGGAGCATGTGGCGATGCTTACCCTCCGCCATCAACCAGCTGGGATCAGTCATGGAGCAGGCAGCAATACCCACCTCTGACTTCACCCAGCTGGGATTAGGAGTGGAGCAGATGGCAATGCCAAGCCCCTTCATATGGATGGAATCAGATGCAGAGCAGGAGGCAATGCCCACACCCCTTTTCTGGGTGGAATAAGTCACAGAAGATGAGACAATGCCTGCCCCCTTCACCTGGCTGGGGTCAGGAGCAGAGCAAGTGGCAATGCCCACCTCCTTTTACCTGGCCAGGAGCAGGAGTGGAGTAGGTGGAATTCCCCCCTGCCTTTACCAGATCAGGATCAGGCATAGAGCAGTTGACAATTCCCACCCCCCTTCACCCTGCTTGGATCAGGAGCGGTGCTGGTATCAATGCCCGCTCCCACTTCACCCAACCAGAATCAGGCACAGAGCAGGCCGTAATCCCCACCCCCCTTCACCCTGTTGGAATTAGATGCAGAGCAGACAGCAATGGCCACACCCCTTCACCTGGACAGAAGAAGATGCAGGGGAAGAGACAATGCCTGCCTCCCCTTCTCCTGGCCAGGAACATAAGCAGAACAGGTGGCAATGCATTCCCTCCGCCTTCACCCTGCCAGAATGACGTGCAGAGTGGGAGGTAATGCCCACCCCCTTCACCTAAAGCAGATGTCAATGTCCTGCCTTCACCTGGCCAGGATCAATCATAAAGAAGAAGGCAAACCCACCTGCCTGTTCTCCCCTTTCTGGAGCCTGTTGTATTTTTTCCCACAACAGGCTTTGTTACTAGTTTAGCATATTTTAGCTATACTGAATACTGAAGCATGCAGTTGTACTAACCACTTCCCCACACTGGCTGATTAAAAAAAAGAAAAAAAAGAATCAGCTATGTTTTTTCTTATCTATTGAATAATTTTCTTTCCATTTCTGAACATTTATATCCTGTCACTCTGCTTTTAACAACCTATATAATTTGCTCTGAATCTGCTCCCCAAATGACCCCATTTGCCAAGATTGTTTAGACCAGTTTCTCAACGTGTTCAGAGTTTCACAGTAGATAAATCAAGCACTCAATCTATTTCAGCCTTTCATTTTCTGTCAATGAAAACAAAAATAAATCTAAACATATTTCTCTGAAGAGTCTGAAAAAAATAAGAACGAGAGCTTTAAAGAGGAACACAAAATGTGTAAAAATATAAATGTGTAAAAATGTGTTGTATTCTTTCTAGCAGTTCTTCTAACAGCTTATCCTGTACAACAACATGCCTTTGAAATGTATGAAAGATTCCTTTTCCCTGCCTAAACTACAATGTTGGTAGTTTTACCACACAACAGAATAACTATCACCAGTCAAAATAAGTTCCAGCACAAAGCATTTTATCCAGGCATACAATTTTGATTGCCTCATTTGGCAAAATTTTAGACTTTGTATTTTGTCAATGTAAGAGCCAGGCTACATGTTCAGCAGACTTATGCGATGATAGGACATACCACTAGAGACTGACAAGGGTGTGTGTGTGTAAAATGTTTGAATGATTCGCTACAAAACAAAACCCACTCTGCACAAATATAATTGGCACACCAGGGAGGCAGAACCTTCTCCCTGATAATTTGTCTGTGTGATGGTTAGTCTAGCAATAAAATTCTTAGATCCCCCCTCACTTGACTCTGAAGTGGTACTGCCTAGCAACATATACACCATACGTGTTTGCTGAAAGTTGAATCAGCCATTTCCATGGAGGGAAGAAGGCACAACATGTTTGTATCATGTGACATTTCCAGGAACTATCTGAAATGGGATTGGGCCAGTGATACTCATTATGAAGATTGAGGGCCATTTTTATGGAGCTTTTTAGACTGGATTCCACTGATTTAGGCCAACAAGATCAACATGTAGGTTGGGATGCTAGGGGCTATTTGAAGAAACCTTTCAAAATGTAGAGCGTGTTTCAATTTCAGTTCTATTAAGTCTCTAAATGCCTGTATTGATTTAATCATTAGGCTTCTGATGACCTCCAAAAACCAATATTCTTTTTTTCCTCCTTTAAGAATAAAGGAATGATATCAACAGGAAATTCAGGGAAGAGTTCTTCCCCCTCTTGACAAATAGTAGCTTTTCACCCATACAATGAGCTCAGATGATTATGGAAGTTATTTCTCATAAGGATTGTAAGCTTGCCTTGATTGAAGCAAAAATCCCTTAAATGGTAAAAGGGTTGGCAGAAATGGTTATAGATGGTGGGTTTTTGTGGAATGTTTGATGATGCATTTCAGACAGCTAAACTGAAATACTAGAGCAGGCATGTCAAGCAGATTCAGGGACATGAGCCAAAACATCTGCTAATACAGGGGCTGTGATTAAAGGCAAGATTTACTAGCAAGAGGGAGCTGTTTTCTGGCCTATTTTAACTACAGGGTGCCCCTCATTAGCCTCAGTAGCCATAAAATGTCACCTCCCCGTTTGTTATGGTCTCCTGCCAGAGCAATGTATTTAGAAACTCAAAAGCTTTATAACTTACACAAGCCCAGGTGCACATTCCAATTAAAGCAGGCTTCCATAACTTTCCAAGCTGAACACTTGAGGTATGAGCTAGGGTTGCCATTTGGGGGTGGAGACTGGGGAGGGCGGGGTTTGGGGAAGAGAGGTCTCAGTGGGATATAAGGCCATACAGTCGTCCATGCTCCAAAGTAGAGATGGGCACAAACAGAAAAAAAAAGAACATGATGTTCGTTGTTCATTGCCATCCACGAACAGGGACTCACGAACAACCATGAACATGGCCCTGTTCACAAACATGTTCGTGGTTGGCTGTTCGTGGGGGCCAGCAGGCTCTCCTCCAGCCATCATCCAAGTCAAGATCCCTACTGCACCACTCCCAGAAACCTGATCTGAGCAGGCACCAGGAAAGGTACCAATAATAAATAACAGCTTGGCCCAGAGCCTGGCAGCAGCCCTGAAACTTGAAGGGGTAGATCCCTATCCCACCGCATGTAAGGAAAGTTCAAGCTCCAATGCACTCTATCAAAATACCAACAGCAACTGTCTCTCCACTGTCTGCAAAGTCAGAGCTGGGAGACCCCCTCCCCCCTGTTCTTTGCTCCCTTGTTGTAACAAATTTGGAGCTCCACACTTGAAAAAAAATAGTCCAGTAGCAAGACTAACCAACTTTACTGTAGCATAAGCTTTCAAGAATCACAGTTCTCTTCTTCAGATGCATGGAGTGCAAGAAGAAGCTGGTCAGATATATAGGTGGAGAGAGGAGCCACACTTGAAAGGAAGACCTGCCTATCAAGCTAAATTGGGCTTAGATTGTGGTTTCCAGGGCAGCAGCAGGAGTTCAGACAGAGTTCAGACAAACCCTGCTTAAGTTGCCAAGGGAATTGATTGCAGGTGCCAGACGGTCTGGCTTGACGAACAGCAATGAACAGCAACAAACAAGGCTTGCAACAACCACCTGTTTGTTTAGAATGGGGCCTTATGAACAGCTTGTTTGCGAACAGCAGACTGGGCTGTTCATGGCTTTTTTTTGTTCATATTGCTTTTTGTGCCCATCTCTACTCTGAAGTAGACTTTTTCTCCAGAGGAACTGATGTCTGGAGATTAGTTATAATTCCAAGGCATCTCCGGGCTCCACCTGGAGGTTGACAACCCTAGTATATCATGGGTAGAGGCGGGCATGAACCAAAATATGAACCAAAGTTCATCACAAACTGGGCTGGTTCATGGTTCAAGAACCGGCGTTTTATGAGAGCTTGTTTCTCACATACCATGATGACTTTTAGCTCAGTTTGTTTGAGTTGTATTTTGATTCATCACTGCAGACAATCTGGCACTGATCAATCAGTTTCCTAGGCAACGGGGGAGGGGATGGGCTGTCTGCAGACTTTCTTCTGACCCAAAAGTGACATTTTCATGAACCAAATGAACCAGTTTGTGAAACTGGCAAGTTCGTAGTTCGTGAAACATGACAAACCACTAACCACACGGTTCAGAATTTTCCGGGTTCGTGCCCATCTCTAATGCTGGGTATAGAAGTGCTCCCCACAGGGTTTATAATCCTTATATTTTGATGAGAGTCAGAGACTACAAAAACAAGAGAGATGGGCTGTCAGGCATGTGAGTATCAACTGAGTTCAGATAAATGAGTCTCCAATTACGTAAATGGGTAATTGTTCCAAGTTTCATACATTCTATTTACAGATCAACATGGAGTAGGGTTACAGTTCAGTGGCAGAATGCTTGCTTTGCATGCTGGAAAACATCTGAAAGTGGTGTTGGCACAGGCGATCATTTCGCTTAAAGGCTCTAAGTTCTGCCATCCACTCAGTAGCTGAGTTCATGCACGATGCTTGAACCCTGGCCCCAGGATCTCTGTCTCTGTCCCCAACACCCATTCTTCTCCCCTTTGGTGTTGTTCAATGGTGTGAGTGGGAATCTTCTTGGTGCACGACATGAGCCTCTGCTGCTCACAGGGGAAATTGTTTACATGTGCTAAGTCTTCTCTTGAAAGTTTTGTGTGTTTGCCCTAAATATTCATGGGCTAATTTACTCATGTGTGTAAATTTTGATTACTCATCATTTATTGTCTCACGGGTGAATGGGTGAACCGACTCCACAGGGAAAACAATACTATATTTGGGATCAAGTGAAATGAAAGTTTTGTGATGATATCCACATGTGTGAAACTTGGTGCTGTGCTCATCAAGCTGATGAATATGCATGTGTGAATCAGCTCGAAATTTCACAAAGAAGCCACTTTCATTAATGTGAATATGCAGGAAAAAGAGAATGTATTCTTCTGAATCATGTCTTCCTGCACTATCACCATCTTAGTTTCTTTTCTTATCTTTTTTTTCTCCTTCCACCAAAGTATTTGTGGGATCCAATAAAGTACTTTTTCCCCATTTCCTCACAAGACAGGAAGATGTTTATCTGTCCCAGGACGCACTCTACAGTTGTCAAGTTCCCCCTATATTTTGTGCTCTACTTCTCATGGCCAATGGTTCTCGGGGGTACTATTAATACCCTATTGCTCACAGAAGTCACCTTCAGCTGCCATGGACTGTAAGTCACTCACGCAGCATGAGAGAGAATTCACAGTGTCTTCTAATACTCCTGGAGTCGTTTTACGGCTTGTTCTCACTGACGTCTGTGAGTCAAAATTGGTCAACCATGCACTCATTCTGGATTCTAATCACACAGCAAGAAGGAGGTCCTTTCCTAAACTTAGACTTAATGCAGGGTTTCTCTACAACCTCCACACACACACTCACATCCTGTTTCCTTCATAAAATCTGAGATCTTGTTTCAATCTTGAGGAAAAGACACTTGCTTCCTAGATAATATTCTTATGTAATTTCCCTAGAGGATGCTTTTATCTCAACAAGCTTTCTGGTTGATATCATCTGGAACCTTGTAACAACTGTTAGGGATGTTGCAAACTTGATGGTATGCAACATTGGCAGGAGAGCACCCCTGTGTTTCGCTGTTGCGTCTGCCCGGGGCACAATTGGCCTTGAGCACCTACTGAACAGTAAGCTGTTGGAGGTCTGAAGGGGAATTATGGTGGCCCTGCTGAGTGATGGTGGGGAGGGGAAAGTCTAATGAAAATGGTTGAGCCATTGTCAGACCAAAACAGAACCCAGGCCTAGTGTAAATGAGCTGAAAGCTGATAGGATCTCAGCCCAAATCCACTCTGACCCAGCAGGTTTTTTCTCCACAGGTGAGGAAGAGAAACAGAGAGAAAGCCAGGCAGTAAGTTCTTGAATACAGAATAATGTTCATGATGTTCACACCAAGGGAATGCAAAAAGCATCTTGTATTCTTCCTTGCAGCATGAGGAGATGTCCCATTGAAAACATCTTGTCTAGATGGTATAACAATATTACCATGTGGGGCTAATTAAAATTATTTCCTTTCTTCATAAAAAAAAGCATCTATAACCCTCTCACCCAGCTCAAATGTCTATGAGCATTTTACTGCCTCTGATTTAGTAGCACACAAAAAAATTAAGTTGAATAAAAGGAATTATTTTTCAGCTTCAGAAGTTTCTACTCATTTGCGAATATATTCTTTAAGAGTATACCAAATGCCTTACTTTAAACCATAGCATCTTCCTTGTTTCTCCTTCCTTGCCTTAGTGCCCTAGACTGATTAAAATCATTGCACCTTAAGGAAATTTTCTCTCCAACTTGAGATGGAGACATTAGGTGTAATTGATTGAAAAAGCTGGCTGGACGCAGATGACTTATTAGTTAAAACTAAAACATGTTTATACAATATTTAACAAAATTGAACAAGTTTCAGAAAAGAAAATGGCAATCAAGTATTGAGTCACCACAATTTATTTACCTCCTTTTTGGAAGGATCAGCTGCTACTACACATGAGCAGAAAGCAATGCTATCATACCTCCTGCCTCTCTTTGTATGCAAGCGGGAATGAAGGGAGCAGATGGGGTGGAAAGGCAAGATCACTCAGACATGGAAAGGATTCCTCCATGGCTCTTACTGACTTATTCCTGACTTGTAAACCACCCCATGTTCACCTTGCATTTCCAGTTCCCAGTTTTCTTGGTCTATTGCCCACTATCCTGGACTTAAAATGGGTGAAATTGAGCCTTCTTCCTGTCATGTGACTATGATGTCATGTGCTTGCAGCTTAGCAAGAGCCATGCTGCCACCTAGAGGTTAAAGGTGGTTCCAGAACTAGAAATGCTGAAGACCCATGGTATAAACCATAGATTTTCAACAGAATATGGTTAAATATAAACGACAATGTGTGGATATATTGATAAGAAAATGTCACCGTGGAAAATTATGGTAAAAACTAATACTTCACTTAATAGCTCTTCTAGACATGGTTTCAGCAAAACTAGCAGTGTCCTGATGAGGTAGTAAAAAAAGAATGGAAAATGAAAAAGGTATCATGCCAAAGTGCAATGTGCAAATGGAATCTAAGTGGCTTGAAAATAGAAGGACACTGAAGTGCTTTTATTCAAGCATTAAGCATCTGGGCTGACATTCATCTCCTTCGAGAACAGGCTCTTTATTATTAGGCACAATGTCCCAGTGTCATAATTCTGCTTAAAGTAATGACAGCTTGTGGTCACCTGCCATTAGAATAATACTTTATACTTAGTAGAAAGTGAAAAATTTAATGAATGTACTTGCCATTCAGCAATACCTCTCCAATGAAAGCAATGTAAGAATTGGTGCGGTATAGTGGTTAGAGAGCTGAGTTAGGGCTGTGGACACCTAAGTTGCAATCCTCCTGCTCAGCTATTAGGATAATCTCAATTCTTTCTCTTAACCTAACATACCTCAGAGGATTTCTAGAAGAATAAAATGAAGAGAGAGAGCCATGAATAGTGCTGTGACCGCCATGAAAGAATGGTAGAATACAAATGTGATAGATGATAACTAGGTCCAGATTCAGAGGAAATCATGTACTGTGCCCCATCTAGATATCAGTTCCATGCATAATAAGAGACAGATGAAAATTTGCACCCTTAACTAGAAAGGTATTCGATTATAAGCATCCGAAGACTGCAAACCTGGACATAGCTTCCCAAACTAACCTACATGCTTGTAAACCAATAACTTAAGGCACATTAATTGTTTGAAGCTAAACAAAGATAGCTCTGATAAAGGAGAGAGAAATTACTAGTAGAAGATTGGTAAAAGTGTAGAAAAGGATTAGATGGGAAGAAAAAAAGTTATAAAAGTGATAGTAGAAGAACATGACATCGATGGTAACGCTTAAAGATTTCTAATTAGTCTAAAGCACTTAAATTCATGAATAAAAGTTACATGTATTTATAGCTAATCCATAGTTTCTCTTCCAAAAATTAATAATGGGTTTCTGACAGCATGCTTATTTTGCTTTGGGGCAGTGCTTTAAAGCAGGTCCATGTAACTCAGCTTAGGATTTCACATTTAGTTTGCAAAGCACAAGACATTGAGAAGCCAATATAACACACATCAGGTAGGCTGAGTTGCAGGTTATGCAGGTCTGTTTTTAAACTATGCTCCTTCATGAAGGCACCATGCTGAGCATCACATTGTGAGTTAGTTGTTCCAGAAAGGAACCCATATTTCATTTAAATGTTGCTTGTGGAACAAAAACTTCTCTTCCTTTCACCACCTCCCTTAAATTATCTCACAGTAGTTGGATGGTATTTTCAGACAATTGTGCATAGCCCTGTTTTCCTTCCTGATGTAGGATCGATAATATTAAGAAGAAATGAACATTCTTCTGTATAAAGCTTCTTGTAGCTATTATTAAGTCATTCTTCTGATTTGTCTAGCCGGCTGAAATTCATTTAAATGATGTTTCTTTGTTTCTGTAACTTGACACGTAAAAAATCAGCTTGTAAATTCACATATATGTAGAAGGGTATATCTAGGAGAAAGCCATCTATTCACTTAATTAAAGTGTCTGCTATAGTACTACTGCAGATTTATAGTATACACAGTGATATATTTTGTCATAGGTTTTTGTTGAATTCTGACTTTTATGCTTACTGTTCCTTGGAAGATGTAGGTGACACAAATTGCATGGGGTTAGAATGGATAAAAAAATGTTTTCAAAAAATCTGGAATTGGCACTGCACAGAGAGTCTTGTTGCAAGGTCCATCTAGGACAATAACGTGAAATCACTCCTCTGTTTAAATTGCAGTGTTGATTGCAATTTATGAGCACTGCAGCTTCTTCGAACACTCAAAAGAAGTTCACTTTTTATGAAACATTATTAATGTGCTAATTTGTATTTTTAAAATTTGTTTACTTATTTATTTTTCCCACCTTTCTCCCCTGTGGGGCCACAAAGTAGCATACATCATTCTCCTCTTCCATTTTATCCACACAACAACCCTGTGACATAGATTAGGCTGAGAGTGTGTGACTGGTCCAACGTTACTCAGCAGGTTTCTCAGGCAGAGTGGGAATTTGAACCTGGGTCTCCTAGATCCTAGTTCAAGACTCTTACCACTATTGCAAATATTTTACATGTGCTGATTTCTTCTGGCATCTCCCTTCTCCATCCATGCACCTCACCCATCAGGGAAATAATTAAATTTAAAAAATACTTTCCTTATTTGGCTCAATGCTTCTGGGGATAGGTGGAGGAAGTGGTTTGACTTGTTTCTATTATTCCAACCTTGCCTACTTTGCCTGCCTTACTTCCTAAGCCAAGTGTATACACTGAGTGTTCTATATTGGATTGCAAATAATTTTTGCATTCTTGCATTGCCAGCTGGGAATTGTAGTTCGATTCAATGAATTCTAAGTATGGGGCAAGATAGTGCTGTGTACCAGTGAATGCGGCCAAGCATGGATGGGCAAATGTGGCACACACTCTGGAAATGGAGATGGTTTTAAACTATGTATAATCTGCCTGTAAGAGGTCTGGCATTTGTAAATCCAGCAATCCAAAAGAGGCACTTCACCACTTCATCAGAATCCTTTATAGTATTAGAATAATAGAAGGAACATGTCAGCCAGTTATCAAACCAGGACAAGCAGAAGGAAGATTTTTGGTAACATTCCCCTCAGAAAATCCTCTTAAATCAGGGAGACTCTACTAATGGTGTTACACTTAACATTGATATGGAAAAGCCAATTAAGTGGAATTTACAGGTGATATTTTGACTTCTTATATTCAAAATTGGCAATTTCAAACCAAAGAGCTTTTGATGTACCATCACATGCTGCTCAGAATTGCCCATAAGGATGCAGAACTTTATAACTTAGTTAGCATAATGGAGTCACTCGTTTCCAGTCAACTACAGGAAACGAGAGTATGCTGGAACAGGTTTTTAAGGACTTGTTACTATAGATGGTTCTCTGAACACTGAACAGCTCCGTAAAGAGTGTGTAATGTTTTAATGTGGGTCATGTAATGGAGGTTAGCTTTGTTCATTGCAGCAACTATCAGATTATGAGATAGTCTTACTAGAATTGTGACAAAAAAAGATTGGGCCCTTTTATAAAACGTGATTGATAAGAGACAGATTGTATGTTAGGCAGAAGGCATATTTGGCAGGAGACAACAGCTGTTGCCTGCAGAAGTTTATATTCTTGGTTTTAAATATTCATCATTGTTAGACACATGGCTTTTTTGGGGGGGGGGGAAAGAGGTGGTGGAACTCAGTGGGTTGCCCTCAGAGAAAATGGTCACATGGCTGGTGGCCCCGCCCCCTGATCTCCAGACAGAGGGGAGTTTAGATTGCCCTCCACGCCGCTCCAGCAGCGCAGAGGGCAATCTAAACTCCCCTCTGTCTGGAGATCAGGGGGCAGGGCCACCAGCCATGTGACCATTTTGAAGAGGTTCCAGAACTCCATTCCACTGTGTTCCAGCTGAGAAAAAGCCCTGGTTAGACAGCATGAAAAAATGTTCTTCTAAAATAAAAAATGGATTTTTGCGGTTCATCAGTACAAGAAGTAGTTTCTCATTCCAAGTAACTGGAAAAGTAGCCTAAGAAGAGTTACATGTAGGCTTGCCAACTGCTCACCCCAATTGGGGTTTGTCTGCTACCCACTGCTCCTGATAGTCATGGTGGCAAGTGATGCTGTGTTCAGGCAACATTCTAGGAATACCCTCAAATCTCTATGGGTTACACCCTTCTAAGCAATCTCTAGTTATACTCTCCTAAGTCTATTTAAGTCAATTGGCTTAAAATGGTGTAATTGTGCTTAGGGTAACACTATTGTAGACTCAGAAATAGAAAAATATAGTCTAAGAACATTTCCAGACTAAAAACTAATGAGCAATCTCTTCAGGGAAAAGTTACCCTGTACGTGCTCAGAGGTTCTCAGTCAGACATAATTTTTCAAAAGACAACTTTGCAGGCCTGTGCACTAGTGTATTGTTATTGAATGTTCTCTGCTATTCAACGTATATTGCGCTTGAATTGTGTGGCTGATACACAGATATGCTGTTTCTGAATATAAAAAATGCTCTGCAACAGCAATGGAGGAGCTATAAAGAAATGTCTAGGAGTAGAGACTGCAATATTCCTCTTAATGGAGTTGTAGACAGGATGTATGAGAGGAATGATAATCTGGTGTCAGCTTTTTCATTATGTTTGAGACGTACAGTAACTCCAGAAATATTTCTACTTCCCTGACTTTGGGGTTTAATTCATGATCAAAGGGTAATGTGATCAAGCTGATACATATACATATGACTTCCTGAAAACTTAAATGTGATCATTTTCGGTAACTACATGACTACGATAAAAGATGGATTCAAATAGGCATCACCCAGAAAATTATGCACAGACGCTAGTTTAACCTTAACCTGAGCAAAAGATATTTTAAGGAGGAATGAAATCAATTAAATGTTAATGTGTTCACTAAGTAGGCAGTAAGTATCAGACGAATCAAGGAACTTCGTGTTCATGTAAAATGTTTGTAGGGATTTTGAAGGAAGGTAGAAAAATCAAGATCAGATTTCTCAGAAACTATGGCCCTCCCAGCAGGTGGCAAAAGCTAGGGGTCACCCTTTGCCTCCCCGGAGGAGGAGAAAGCAGTCAGCACTTTCCTTGGCATCCAGGGACTGCATGAGGGGATGGAACCAGAGGACTTATAAGGCTGCTCCACCCTCTCATTGCCTACTGCTGCCTCGTGCTCAGCCCATCCACCTGCCCTGGGGCAGTACAGGTCTAGCCAGTCACTGATTCCAGGGCCAGGTAGGAATTTTTTCTCCTTTTCCCACAATTGGCAGACGGGTAGAGGAGTTTTTTTTTTTCCCCTACCTTGCACTGCCTACATGGATTGGGGTAATTGACTTATGGTGGAGCTGTAAGGTACTCCCTCACTGGCAGGTTAGAAGATGGGGGAAGTGAGTGGGCCAGTGAGCACCCTTGACATATCCCCATTGGTGGGGATTGGGGTCTGTCAGAAGTGGCTGGCTGCTTCATGGCCCAGTTGTGAGGATAGACTAACTGCTGGGGAACCCATGGACAGGCCGGTCCTCCCCCAGCTTCACATGTGGGTGGTTGGAGCTTTAAGGGGGGGAACCACTTTGGCTGGCTGGCTGGGTCCCAGCTATGCACATGGATGGCTTGTACCCAGGGCAGTGGAGCTTGCCCAGACAGGTCAAGGTGAGGTCCAGGGTTGATCCCAGGGCTTGACCTGTACTGCTAGTTAGGCCCTTGCCGTATTGACAGTTGTGTTGCTCTAATTTAATAAATTGGCCCTTTTGTTAGGTAAACAGCTCACAAGAGGTAGCTTATGTTATTTTTAATTGTAATGGAATCTTACTATATAAAAGAGTAAGTATGTTCTAGATGACTCACCTCCTACCCTGGTGCATCACCAGAGGGCGTGGCTGCAACAGGAAACCCAGGCTAGGATCAGGAGTGAAGCAAGTGGCAATGCCTGCCCACCTCGCTTTCACCAGGCCAGGATCAGGAGTGGAGCAGGTGGCAATGCCACCCCCGCCTTCATCTGGCCAAGACTAGGAACAGAGAAGGTAGCAATGCCCACCCCCTGCCTTCAGCTGGCCAGGATCAGGCACGGAGCAGGTGGCAATGCACACTCCCCACCTTCACCCAACCAGGATCAGGCATGGAGCAAGTGGCAATGCCTGCTTCCCACCTTTACCTGACTGGGATCGGAGCAGCTGGCAATGTCCACCCCTGCCTTCACCCAGCCAGGATCAGGAGAGGAGCAGATGGTAATGCACACTCCCCACCTTCACCCAACCAGGATCAGGCATGGAACAGGTGGCAATGCCTGCTTCCCGCCTTTACCTGACCGGGATTGGGAGTGGAGCAGCTGCCAATGCCCACCCCCACCTTCACCTAGCCGGGATCAGGAGTGGAGCAGATGACAATGCCCACCCCCCACCTTCACCCAGCCAGGATCAGGAGTGGAGCAGGTGGCAATGTCCGCCCACCTGCCTTTACCCAGCTGGGATCAGGAATGGAAGAGGTGGCAATACCTGCCCTCTCACATTCACCTAGCAAGGACAGAAGTGGAGTAGGAGGCAATGCCCGCCCCAAGCCTTCATCCAGCTGGGATCAGGAGCCCTCACCTCCACCTGGCCAGGATCAGGAGTGGAGCAGGGGGAAATGCCCACCCGCACCTTCATCCGGCCGGGATCAGGAGTGGAGCAGGTGGTAATGCGTGGCCGCTGCCTTCACCCGACTGGGATCAGGAGCAGAGTAGGTGGTAATGCCCACCCCCTGCCTTCAACTGGCAAGGATCAATCATGGAGCAGGTGGCAATGCTCGCTCCCTGCCTTCACTTGACTAGGATCAGGAGTGGAGCAGTTGAGGAAACAGTGGTGCCCTGAAGGTTGGATGCCCTGAAGGTTGGTGCCCTGAAGGTTGGAGAACGAAATGTGATTCCCTTGCTTACCGATTCAGCAGGAGGCCACCAAAAGCAGGCTGTAACCTTATATTTCAAATACATTAACATCTAAAGAGGAGATAAAAGGCCATTAACACTAGAATTGCTAACTATACCACTAGGAGGGGAAATGGCATGTAGATAGCGGCAGTCATGTGAGAAGCTGACCTTTGAAAATACCATATAGTTCAGCCAGGTGACATACTGGAGTCTCACATGACCTAATCAGCTGATCCACAGAAATATCATAGTGGGTGGAGGAATACGGCAGGGCTGCCCAAAGGATATAGGAAGTCGAAATGTTGCCTAGAATACTGTCTTGTTGAAAAAGTTCCAATCCTTCAGACAGACCTATTTAAAAGAGATGCTGGTTATATCAAAGATACTGACCTGTGTGAGGTGGCAGATGACAAATGCCACATTTCAATTGTTCGTTGTCTTCTGCATGTTCATCATTAGCATGCCAGTGGCCCAATCTGAACAACCTGATTTCAATATAATGACAACCAAGTGTAACCCGACATGGGTTTCTTGTACTCAGCTGGCATTGCTATAAAATTGGGCATCAAGTCTGGCAAAAAAATGCCAATGTGATAACTCGTCTGCTCCCTTCCTTTCTTAGCAGTGGCTAAACAAGGCTGGTAGGCAAGTGACCGGACAGCCCATGAAGTTACATGCACTGTTCTCTGTTAAGAACAAATTAGGTTGTTTTTGCATCTTGCCTCAGGTTTATTCTAAGTACGAAATGTGTTCTAACAAATAATTTCGACCAAACACTTTTCTAGCCAGAATCTTTTTAGAATATAGGGCAATGGCTCCCTATTGAAGCAATGTGATACCTGTCAGTTGCCCAAATGGAATCAAATATGGTGGAGGGAGGAAGAGAGACCACGGCAATACAGCCCGGAAAACCCACAACAGCCATCGTTCTCCAGCCGTGAAAGCCTTCGACAATACATCGAGGGAGAGAGAGTTGCTTGGTTTAAATGCAAGTTGCAAATGTCACAAACACAACCAATTTAATCACAAATTTATCTGCATATATGTCTCATGGCAGCAAGCGCATCATCAGCAGAGGGGGGAAATTACCTCCGATTTTACAGCTACGTACAAAACAGCAAGCAACTCCGTGGTCTTCAGCATCCTGCCGTGCCCTTTCGCATGCAAGAACTGTTCACAAAAAGCTTGAATTGCAATTAGATTTTATGTGAAGCAACTTGGAAGGGAGCCGTCTGGAGAGTTAAATGGTTTTGGAAGTATTTCTGCTACACAATCTCTGCCGCCTGCTGGCTGTTGGAGCAAAGGCTGCACGGAACTTTTTAACAATTAAGCTGGATTTCACCCGATAGCATCTTGATCTCTGTTGCGTGTCGCTAAGAACAGGGAGCTCCAAAGCAAATATTTTGTTTCGTGGATGTTACATTGATCCAAAAGATAATGGAATGCTACCTATAGCAATAACCATATTGCTACACTGAAAAGACTGCCAATTTTACATGGGAAGTGGAGGCATATGAAGAAATCTATTAATGAGACTGGCTAGAAGAACCAAATGCCACATGGGTTTAACACAGATGAACACATGAAGCTGCCTCATAATGAGTCAGTCTCCATTTAACCTACTACCTGAATACTCTATCCAGCAATAACTAAGATTTCAGAAGGCCAATTCACAAGTTACAAAGATATTTTCTGGAATTCTGTGCCCCCTAGACATGGATGGGTTAGGGTTATCAGGTCCCTTTACCCTCCTGGTCCGAGGAGGAGGGTTGACCTGGCACTTACCTTTCAGTTCTCCTTGCACATGTACTTTGCATTTATGCACACCCAGCAGGCACAATGACATCACTTCTGGAAGTGATCTCATTGCACCAGTAGCGGGCATGCTACCATGTTTCACAGGGGCCAATTTGGGCCCCTGTGAAGCACAGGAGCATGGCCGCCATTAGGCATGAGTATGTCAATTGAAGAAGTGGCATCACCTCACCTGTGGCTAGTGCGCCCACTGTACACTGGCCTGGAAGATTTTTCTGCTTCCTGGACACATTCACTGGGGCCTTTCCCCCGCCCCCACAAACACACCGGCCAGGTGAGTGGCAGTGGGGTGCAGAAGTTGAGAGTGGCAATCCCCTGCCCCCACCAGGGAACCTGGCAGCTCTCACCTTGGGGAGCAGAGCACCAGCATCAACAGCCACCTGAAATGAAAGTACAGAAATAAGAAACGAATTATACTTTCTACGAACTTTTATATTCTATGGACTTACCTTGTCAAACTCCTCTGGAATGGACGATGTGGAATTAATTTTGTTAGAGAATTATTGCATATAACTGTATAAATTGTATATAGGTTGACACCAGGCAGTGTCTCGGGTCTCCTTACAATTTGTGGTGATTGCCTTGGTAGTGGTGTTTCCAGTGGAGACCTCCCGTGTTTTGTATTGTTTGAGATTTCCATGAAATGGACTGGGGTGCTGCTGCTATTTGCCTCAATAAAAATGGCTACACATAAGTTTCTCTGGTAGGGCAAACAGTGGCTCTCCAGGGCCATTTCAGTTCAGGAAAATTGCATGGGGAAAAATGTAATCCCTCTCTTCTCATATTGCCATGGTCTCGATCTAAATTAGGCCCTGAATGTCTGGGAGACATGGAACTCCAGATCATGTCTTCGTGACTCTGAATCAGTCATCAGGCAGAGATCTTTCTCGATCTTGCTTCCTGATGTTTATTTTAAATGACAGATTTTTCCTTTGCAAATGTATCATCCAGGATTGCTTTATCAAGGAGGAGAATGGCAGGGGAGAAGGGAGTTCTCATCCTTTCCTACTGTTTTCTTGTTGGAAAATGCCACTCCTGAGTTATTTTTAATCCTTCTGAGGAAAACTTAGAATCATAGAAGCATTGAGTTGGAAGGTACCTCTATGATCATCTAGTCCAACCCCCTGCACAATGCAGAAAATTTGCAACTACCTCCACCCCCCACCCCCCACCCCCCACACACCCAGTAACCCGTGCTCCATGCCCAGATGATGGCAAAGCACCTCCAGGATCCCTAGCCAAACTGACCTGGGGAAAATTGCTTCCTGATCCAAAAGTGGTGATCAGCATTACCCTGGGCGTGTAAAAGTCAAAAGACTTTATTGTCTATAGCCATAGGCCGTCACAATTCACCAAACATTGACTAATAAACTATTAAGTTCCTGATCACAGTTTATATCGGTGACTAAAATTAATTAAAACAATACAGTATGCCAAACTATCCCAGGGATCACGAAGCAGCCTCATTCAGTACCACCGTACATCTTATCTTTTTGGCTGCGAGTGCAAACTGAGAGACTCTATAGGATGCATGATTATCAGTGTCAGATAACAAAAACACAATCTTCTCGATTTCAGAGTATGTGTTTGTCACTGGTAGGATTCTGGCCAAAAATTCAGCTCTGGGTACACTATATAATGGACAATAAAGTAGGTAGTGGGAAAGGTTCTCCACTGTAGGTAATCCTCAAATGCAGGTGTGATGTTCCATAGGGGTGTGAGAATAACGCCCTGCCAAAAGAGCTGTCTGCATCATCTGGAAGCGCAGAGCAGTGAAAGACACTCTGAGGTTGTAAGGAGAAATACTGGCTGGGTAGGGAGATCTTGAATGGTCAAATGTGATTTGGGCGTGTAAGAAGAGGCCATGAGAACTAAGCACTGATACCCTCCTCGTTTTCATCAGTGAGCTGGAAGAGGTGAACACAATCCAAAAGGATGTAAGCCACATGTACTAAACCAATGCACATTGATTAGGACAGAGATACGAATCATAAAAACACAAGAAGCTGCTTTATACTGACTGAAGCTATTAGCCCATCAGACTGGCTGCAGCTCTCTAGGGTCTCAGGCAGAGGTCTTTCACATCACCAAACACTATATTGTTTAAACTTAGGAGTACTTGTATTCCCCCCTCCCCCAGTAGGGGTAAAGGCAGCATGACTGGAGAGGAAAGGGTTAATCCCTCCATCTCTTTCCTCGATAGAACAACCCAGGTAGATAAATTTGGAAAAGAAAACAATTCATTAAAAAGGAACAGGAAGACATTTTAACCTGTCCTTGATCCCCTGAGATCCTTCCATTTGAAATTGTGGCTTTCTCCACCAAACACTGTATTGTTTAAATGTAAATACAATAACAATAATATTTGATTTATACAGCCCTTCAGGACAACTTAATGCCCACTCAGAGCAGTTTACAAAGTATGTCATTATTATCCCCATAACGATCACCCTGTGGGGTGGGTGGGGCTGAGAGAACTCCAAGAGAGTTGTGACTGATCCAAGGTCACCCAGCTGGCTTCAAGTGGAGGAGTGGGGAATCAAACCTGGTTCTCTAGATTAGAACCCTGCCATTCTTAATCACTACACCAAACTGGTTCTCAATTTGTAGAATTAATATAATTAGCAGTGGCTTCAATTCCAAATACACACATGCATCAAAAGGATATCAAGCAATCTCTATCTGTATCACACCAGTTGTTCAGAAGATGGAGGAATGGGGTTTGACACTTGATGCATGCAGCGTCTATCAATAAGCTATAGTCTTTTATCAAAGCTTAGGAATGAATGCAAGGTATACGATGCCTGATCCATCTAGGTCTGCACTTTTGACTGTACTGGGTCTCAATGAGAGATCTTTCTCCACCCGGCCACCTGAGAAACTTTTAAACCAGAGATGGCAGGCAGTGAACTCGGAGCCTTCTGTCTGCCTGTGCTTTACCATCGAATTACAGCCCCTTCTCAATTCATCAACTTACAGCCCCGATACAGTAAAGAAAGAAGTACAGCATAAAAGCCGCATCTCATTTTGATCCTTATTTGATGCATATGTCCCACAGGGCTCAGATTCTCTATTCGTTTCCACCAACTGTTATGCCCAGTGGGAGCTCCGGAGAATCAGGCTTTAAGCACAGGCAATGCATATTTTGCGCAGCGTGGCGCTTGGAATGCAATGCTCAACTTAAAAGGCAGCCCGAGCTCATGCAATGATATCCTTAAAGCCTCCGTGGTTCACAGAAACATTTGAAAACATTTGTGAGTACTAGCATGGGTCTTTCCCCCTCCCACAGTTTATTAAATTTATACCCCCCCCTCCATTTTCATTAGTGAGCTGGAAGAGGCGAACACCATCCAAAAGGATGTAAACCACATGTACTAAATCAATGCACATTGATTAGGATAGAGATACGAATCACAAAAACACAAGAAGCTGCCTTATACGGAGTCAGGCTGTTGGCCCATCACAGTCAGTATTGTCTGCTCAGACTAGCAACGGCTGTCCAGGGTCTCACACAGAAGTCTTTCACATCACCAATTCCCTCCTCCTTTGAAACAGAAGAAAGCAGAGATGGAACCTGGACCTCTGTCATTCAAGGCAGATGCCATGACATTGAGCCACAGCCTCCCTCCTCCCAACCTGTAATTAAACATGATAAAATCCAATAGAAAATTGAGGGTTGCTGTCAGTTGTTAATACCACCCAGTAGAATGACAAATGAAAGGCTAGATTGGGCATATCCATTGACTTCTGCTGATGTTCCAGAAACAGGAATGTCAAATGGAACTCTATCCTCGGCTAGCCACTGTTATAGCTACTGATTGCTGATAATAACCAGCAGCCACAGGCCAGCAAGATGGCTAATAAAAAAATGAACGTAGAAAAATTAAACACATCAAGATGAAAGATAGGCTGAACATTCTAGTGTTGTATGAACAAGAATAGTTTATATGTGGGGACATACTCAGTTTTATAATCCCCAACCTGTGGTTTGAAAGGAGCAGCCTCACAGGAGTGGTGTTGTGGTTACAGTGTCAGACAAAGAGTAGAGTTGGAGAGTGCCATCAAGTCATAGACGACTTATGGTGACCCCTGGTGGGGTTTTTGTGGAAAGAGGTGGATTGCCATTGCTTGCCTCTCCAATCTTGGTCTTCGTTGGAGGTCTCCCATCCAATTACTAACCAAGGCCGATCCTGCTAAGCTTCTGAGATCTGACAAGATCAGGCTCACCTGGGCTATCTAGGTCAGGGCATCAGACAGATAAATAAAATAAACAAATAAAAGGCTTCTCACTTGCTTCAACTGAATGTCTAAGTGGCACAGGATGGGAGAACACAGTAATGGTATCGTTTGTCTCACCTTGTTAGTTATGTTTTCCCTTCTATAGATCAACCCATGTGCTGATATGGGGCTCTACCCCTCTATCAAGCCATTTTGTTCATTTGATAACATAAGGAGGCCAGAGGTAGGGAAGGGAACTGTTACTGGGGTTCATCTAGCTAGCTGCACACCATCTAGGATTTCCAGTCAGGGGATCTCCTGCTCCCACCCTCCACTTTCTGCCTTCACTTACCTTTCCAGTGGGGGGAAAGACAGGGAAATGAGCCTCCCATACACTGCAGTGGGCCACTTTCAGCCCCAAATGGGCCCACTTTTGCCTGCTGCAGAGCACAAGAGCACTCCAGGGCCCATCATACGACCCCGGTAGCATTCCTGCACTCCGCAGTAGGCCAATTTTGACCCCAAACAGGCTCAATTAAGCCTGATATGGGCCCAATTTGGCCCCAAATGGGCAGAAATCGGCTTGCTGCAGAGTGCAGGAGTGCTCGGGGCCCATTGTGCCACCTTAGCAGCTCTCCCATGCTCCAGGTGGCTGATTTTGACCCATTTGGGGCTGAATTGGTCCCGTTTCGGGCTGAAATCAGCCCACTGAGGAGTGCAGGAGCACTCCTAGGAGCATCACATGGCCTGTGTGATCACTCTATCCAGGAGTGATGTTATGGTTACAGTGTCAGATATCTCTAAGGTGAGTGCCAGGTCTCCTGTCTTTCAACCGGAGGGTAAGGGGACCTGGCCACTCTAACACTATCTCATCTCTATGTGTTTCTGACTTTTTCCTGTCTGCATATATGAGGGCTAGGCATTGCCAGAAGCCCTGTGCATAAGCTGAACAGCAAGAGCAGAGGTCTCTTGGTGCTTTGGTTCTTAGCCTGTGGCTCACAGCCTGTGCCTTTAACTGAGCCTGCCACTAACCCCAGAAGCAGCCCAGGACTGGAATGTCATTTGTTGTTTTCTTTCTGTACTGGTTTATTTGCATTGTGTGTTTTTCATTCACTTGTAAGGGACTTTGGTTCCCCTCGGGAAGAAAAAGCGGGATATAAATATTTAAACAAAGAATTAAGTCTCGCTGTTTCCAAAGAAAGGGCTATCTCATTTCGAAGTTTTCTTCCAAGGGTGTCTATCCAGATTCCTCTGGAAAGCCCACAACCAGGCCATTCAAGCAATCCCTTGCAGTTATTTGTCCCGCATGGCCTCTGAACATGGAGGCTCTAATAACCATTGATATCTGTAGCCTCCTCTGATGTTTCAAATACATTTGTAAAAAACTATCTAAGATAGCAGCTCAGCCATTGCATCTTGTGGCAATGAATCCCATAAATTAATGGGTGGTTGAATAGCAGTTCAAAGACTGAGAATGTGATCAGTGGGTTACAACTGATTATGCTGATACCGCTAAATATTACCGTCATGAAAAACGATGCTTTCTTTTATGGAAGCTAAGGCTGCGTTAACTCTGTTACTGATCTATAATTGGGAGACATTACCAGCTACAATTTATGCTCCAGAAAAGAATCATTAGAGCCAGATCACTGAGAGGCTAATGGAAACAGCCATGTGCACAGACGGAGGTTCCTCATTTCAAGAGAGATCACAAAGATGACAAGTACTGCATAGAGCATCGCGAGTAATGGCAGGCATGCTCAATCATGCCCTCTGGAATATAACTATGTACTAGATGTTATATGGAATAGTTTACATTCTACAATTCAGTTTTAGCTCCTGTTCTATAAAGTGCTAAAACGCATTTTCTGTTCGTGTGACAAAGCAGAGGTTTATGAAAACGGAGGTTTGTCAAGCTAGTAAAAAAGGAAGAACTTTTACTAACAAGAGCATTATTTACAAAATAAAGTGATGACAGAAAAGCAGTGACCAGTGTGTCAAAAATTAAATTATAGCTGCAGCTCAACTGGAAAACTAGTTTCATGGCTCACAGTAAAAACATGGATATGGTTAAAAAAAACATTACCCTCTGTTCCCGGAATCAAGGGGGTTTGTCAATACTTCTTGTCAATGTTGTAAGTAAAGCTTCACAGCTTTGTGTCCTATTACAGATGATGATGGAAGAAAATAAGCAATAAATCTGGTTCTCTCTGTAACATTTTTATGGATGCTGTGTAATATTTGGACTTTTATTGAGGATGGTTTTTTCTTTGTTTCCCATTTGTACATCTGATGTGAAATTTTCCTTTCTCCCATTTTTCACCCTTCCCAGAACAAGTAATCAACTTTACAAGCTATTAGAGACTTGAATGGGCCAGAAAAGAAAGTGGAAGATGCTCAGGAGGAAGGAAAGCAGTGTCTAGAGTTATAGAGCTCTGAAGTTAGAGGGGCCTTATAGATCATCTACTCTACCCTCCATTCAGTGCAGGAAATCCAAAGCTAAAGCTTTCCTGACAGATGCTCCAGGTTTTGCTTGAAGACCTCCATTGAGGAAGGGAGCCCTTAAGAAATTGGTTTCATTGTTGAACCTCTCATAATATTAAGAAATTTCTTCTAATGTTCAATGAAAATCTACCCGTCTGTACCGGAAGCCCATCTGATCTACTTATAGCTCTACTCCCATCTTTGGGCATATTAAATAATAAACTTCTTCATGAAGTAACTTGTCCATTTTGAGCAAAGTCCACTTATAGTTCTCTCTCTACCATTTTCTGCCTTTGTCATTTAGGCCATGCTAATTGTGTCAAAATGGGGGCTTTCCTCCCACTGGTAGACCCCGCTCTGTATACCCCTCCCTTTTCGCCTCTGGCCAGGCACATGAAGGGGCTGTCTCCCTTTCCTGTCTCTGGGTAGTTGCTGCCACCACTGTCCCTGTATGGGGTCCTGGTTAGGTAGGACAGCCTCCTAACCTCCCTCCTCTGCTAGTGGGCCCAAGCAGTTGGGGGACTATGTGGAACAGAAGAGCTTTCCTCCGTCATCAATTCCAAAACTCATTTATTTAACTTCTAACTATACACAGGCAAATATACAGTGAATGGAAGGAATAATACAAACTAAAAAGAACCCCCTACTCTATCTCCCTCATGCCCTAATTAGATGTTGTGTAGGGCAGGCCCAATCCTTTGATACTTGCGGTTACATTAGATCTACATCTCCCCTCAGAGCCATCTCTCTCTCCCCTCTTCAGCCACCAACTGTCAACTTCCAACTCTCCTCCACCAACAGACTCGCTCTCCCTCCAATCACATTCTACTCCAGAACTGGCCCCTCCCCTCTGCAGCCCATAGAAAGTTAACTCCACAAACAGAATGGCGTTTCTCCACGCTAATAAGAAAGGGTGTAGTCACTCTTTGGTCGAGTTTCTAACTGTCCAACTCGGCAGGGTTAGAGCTCGGTACCCAAATTAGAACTCTAAACCAAAACAAGCGAACTTCATGTATATGAGATACTTTTTGCTTTAAGTTCATTGTTGGTAGAAGACTGTGAATTTATCTCAGATTGTATCTGGTTCTAGAGGTTACATAGGCCTCCAGCTAATTCAGTTTACAAATTAATCTCTGGGTTATTGTTATAAGGAGAAGGGTGATAATTCCCTGAAGGAACATGCAGACTTCACATTTATGCATACAATTCGGCCCACCTGGACGGCAGCACTGCAGCTTGGACAGGGGCCGTGTTTGCAGCCCTGGAAGAAGGAAAGGCAGTTGGGCATTTCTTAGGCATCCAAGGGCTTTGCTAGATGGGCGGAGCCAAAGACATATTTGCCTGCTCTGCCCTTCTCCAGCACACAGTTGTCTTTGTTGCTCGGCCTGAGCAGAGCATACTTCAAGCTGAGTTCTCTGAAGCTGGTTGTATCAAAGGCCCTCAGGGCTAGGCAGCAGTAGCTGCATTGGAGAAGCTGTGCTATTCCCCGGCTTGCTACCTTCAACTCCAGGAGGAGAGCCAGGGCCCAGCGCCGGGCTCAGGGGTTTGGCAAAGATGTTTTATTTTATTTTATTTTTTTTTCTCTTTCTTATTTTCATTTGGGGCTTGTTGTCTATCAGTCAGGAGGGCTAAAGCAGGGTTAGGCCCAGCCCCTGTAGGCCTCTGGCCTACTAGCCCCCCCTTTCCCCCCCCACTCTGTTGGCAGGGAGTTCTTCCAGTAGCAGCAGCAATAGGCTTTGCTGCAGGCCACAGGGGTGAATTGCAGCCATCTGAGAGGGGGGGGGGATTGCTTCATTTACTGTTGCCATGGGCTTAACAGGGTAGATGCTGGTGGCCTCCCCTCCCGGTCTGGGGTTTTTTCCCTCCCCACCACCCAGTTTACACCTTGGGGGCTTGGGGTAGGGTCATGCAGATAGGATGGCAGGCCTTCCGGCCTTAGCAGGCCTTGTTACTTGAGGGAGGCTAGAACTGGTAGTTTGGGCTGGTAGCCATCTTTTATTAGGGCTACTACAGAGGTGTGGTTATCAGTGTCCATTATGTGATGCTGCAGCAGCCATCTTTGTTTAGGGCATCTTATTGAGCAGCAGCCATTTTGTGGGTCACCCCATAGGTGGCCATTTCACTTTACCGGGTTTAACCATGCCACCTAAGAAAGGCCAAAGAAAGACCAAAAGCACACGGCCAGCAAAGAGATAAGCCCCTGAAAGTACTGTGCCAGTGCTGTCCTCCTCTGATAGGAGGAGTCCTTTAGTAGTAGAGCTGCCAACTCCAGGTGGTGGCTGGAGATCTCCCGGAATTGTAACTGATCTCCCAGCTGCTGTGCTCACTTTCCCTGGGGAGAATGGCTGCTTTGGAGGGTGAACTCTGTGGCATCGTTCCCTGCTGAGGTCTCTCCCCACCTAGGGCCACACCCTCTCCCCCCTCCCCCCCAAAGTTTCCAGGAATTGCATAATTTGAAGCTGGCAACCCTATCTAGTAGACATGATATACTGGATTGCATTGCAGCCCATGTACAGTCCAAAAGGGTCTCGAGGCCAGGATCAGGTCTGTCCAAGAGGCTGGAATCAGCTCTGTCTTCTGTGGGAAGTGTTAACAAGATTTTCTGCTCTAGCAGGACCTTCTGCCATAGGCAAGCATGAGGAGACGGTCATGCCAAAGGTGGAATGTGCAGTGATTGACCCAGATGCTTGCTGTGGAGCCAGCAGAAGGAGGATGTATGCTGGATGAGTTTCAGAAGTGAAAGTGGTGAGGTCATAGCCCTGGTGGCAGATGGTACTGACGCGTATGTGGCTTCAGATCATCCATGCTGGCCTGTAGAGGCCTGCCCTAGAGTGTGATGATAAACACACTCAAAGAGTGGGCATATGCATGGCTGTGGGCCCCTGGGTTCAGCCTCTGTTCCTACACCTTTGGTGCTTTACAGTCAGGCAGATCCCAGGCTAGCATGTCTCAGGGCCTGAGCTAGTCAGGACAGTGGTCTTCATGGCCACAGCCATGAAGCAGGCAAGTTGCTGGTCCACACACATGGTCGGCTTTAGTCACTGTGACAATGAGTCAAGGGTTTGGCATTAATGGGCTCAATGGTTTCCTTGCTGCCCTCCCCTTTTTGTTCGGTGGTGCTGGCTGCAAATTCCAGGCACCAGGATCCCCCCTTTATTTGCTAGTGGGTTTCACATGGATGTTGGATTCCTGTTCAGGGTCCTGGTACAAAATAGCAAGGGAGTGTGCTGAGAGCAGGGTGCTGCCCCCCCCCTTTGTTTTTTGGATGCCCCTATTTTTCCGCATATAGGTCCTTTGGCCAGCAGTCAAAGTGGCTTGGTGATGTGGGGTCTGCAATTAAATGGCGAAATGTGATATTGGGCCTGCCGTTCACTCACCATCTCAAAGATTTTATGTTATTGGGTTTCCCTTAGGGCAATATCATACGGGTAATCTTACAGTCAAGGCTCTTCTAAGGGAGTGCTCTGTCTTTTAGTGGCCTTTGAGCACTCCAGCTTTTGTGGCACGTGAGAGCTCTGCAGGTTCTGGCCATTGTGAGGGTTAATTTTGCCTATAGAGTTATGGCACCTGCTAGAGAGTTTCTTGGGACCCTTACTTGAGGCCATAGGTTCTTTATCACATGCTTAAGTTTTGTAGGGGTATCAGGGAAGATTTGGCAGTGTCGGATGAGTTAAGTTGTCCAACTGCTTTAATGGGATTGCTTTTTTGAAGGGGGACCTGCTCTTAGAGGCAGAATTTTCAGGTTAGCTCTGATGTTTCTTGGTCTCTAAATCTTAGTGATGGTGTTTTGTGGTGAGGGAGTTTGTCTGCCACGCTGTCACTTTTGGTGTGACAATTCAAGGGGCAGTCCATGTTCTCATGTCACCCCCCCCCCAAAGAGTTATGGAGACCATTTATGCTTCAGTGCTGCAGTTTAGGTGGCAAGGGGGGGTCACCTGGGTGACCTCAGGGTCATGGCATGCCCATTTACTATTGGCTTACACAGACTTGCTGCTCTCCAGCCGGTAGTGAGTTTAATGACTCATGGGGAGCTGTGGTCCTTCACCTAACATCGTTTCAGAGGGCATGCCCCCTTTCCCTACAGGCTCATGCAGGCTTGCACCACCCAGGCACGTAGTGGCCTGATGCCTAGAGGGTAGGTGCGGACCTTCGCCTCACATCCTGGTCATTCACCTGGGGTGATGACCGTGGCTCACTTACATTACAGACTCATGGAGGCTTGCACCACCCAGGAAAGTAGTGGCTTGATGTTCCAAGAGGAGGTGTGGACCTCTGCCTCACATCCCTGTCATTCACCGGGGGGGGGGGGGAGGGATGATCTAGGCTCACAGAGCATAGCCCTCTCCTTGCCTCACATCCTGGTTATTCCCCAGGGGGATGATGACTTCGGCTCACAGGACATGGCCCTTTCCTTTTAGGTCATACCGGCTTGCTCTCCCCAGGCAAGTAGTGGCCTAATGCTTTGAGGAGAGGTGCGGTCTTCGGCCTCACGTACTGGTCATTCGCCTGGAGGGTGTTGACCTTGACTTTCAGGGCATGGCTCTTTCCTTACAGGCTCACACAGGCTTGCACCGCCCAGGCAAGTAGTGGCCTGATGCTTTGAGGGGAGGTGCGGACTTCCGCCTCACGTACTGGTCATTCGCCTGAAGGGTGTTGGCCTTGAATTACACGGCATGGCTCTTTCCTTACAGGCTCACACAGGCTTGCACCGCCCAGGCAAGTAGTGGCCTGATGCTTTGAGGGGAGGTGCGGACTTCCGCCTCACGTACTGGTCATTCGCCTGGAGGGTGTTGACCTTGAATTACAGGGCTCGGCTCTTTCCTTACAGGCTCACACAGGCTTGCACCGCCCAGGCAAGTAGTGGCCTGATGCTTTGAGGGGAGGTGCGGCCTTCCGCCTCACGTACTGGTCATTCGCCTGGAGGGTGTTGACCTTGACTTTCAGGGCATGGCTCTTTCCTTACAGGCTCACACAGGCTTGCACCGCCCAGGCAAGTAGTGGCCTGATGCTTTGAGGGGAGGTGCGGACTTCCGCCTCACGTACTGGTCATTCGCCTGAAGGGTGTTGACCTTGAATTACAGGGCATGGCTCTTTCCTTACAGGCTCACACAGGCTTGCACCGCCCAGGCAAGTAGTGGCCTGATGCTTTGAGGGGAGGTGCGGACTTCCGCCTCACGTACTGGTCATTCGCCTGGAGGGTGTTGACCTTGAATTACAGGGCATGGCTCTTTCCTTACAGGCTCACAGGCTTGCACTGCCCAGGCAAGTAGTGGCCTGATGACTGGAGGGGAGGTGCGGACCTCCGCCTCACATGTTGGTCATTCGCCGCGTGGTGTTGACCTTGTCTCGCAGGGCATGGCCCTTTCCTTACAGGCTCACACAGGCTTGCAGCGCCCAGGCAAGTAGTGGCCTGATGACTGGAGGGGAGGTGCGGACCTCTGCCTCACATGTTGGTCATTCGCCGCGTGGTGTTGACCTTGTCTTGCAGGGCATGGCCCTTTCCTTACAGGCTCACACAGGCTTGCAGCGCCCAGGCAAGTAGTGGCCTGATGACTGGAGGGGAGGTGCGGACCTCTGCCTCACATGTTGGTCATTCGCCGCGTGGTGTTGACCTTGTCGCGCAGGGCATGGCCCTTTCCTTACAGGCTCACACAGGCTGGCAGCGCCCAGGCAAGTAGTGGCCTGATGCTTTGAGGGGAGGTGCGGACTTCCGCCTCACGTACTGGTCATTCTCCTGGAGGGTGTTGTCCTTGAATTACAGGGCACGGTCCTTTCCTTACAGGCTCACACAGGCTTGCACCGCCCAGGCAAGTAGTGGCCTGATGCCTTGAGGGGAGGTGCAGACTTCTGCCTCACGTACTGGTCATTAACCTGGAGGGTGTTGACCTTGAATTACAGGGCTTGGCCCTTTCCTTACAGGCTCACACAGGCTTGCACCGCCCGGGCAAGTAGTGGCCTGATGCTTTGAGGGGAGGTGCAATCCTCCGCCTCCTGTTATGATCATTCACCTGGATGGGAATGACTTTGGCTCAAGGGTGCGGGCCGGTGACCCCCTTTGGCACATTCCCACTAGGTGGGAATTGGGGTCTGTCTTGAGCAGTTGGTGAGGCTGTACGGCTGCCAGCTGTGAGGGCAGACTGCCTGGTGGGGACCCTGGACAAGGCCACCCCCAGGCTCCACGGCTGTGGGGGTTGGAGCTTTTCAGGGAGAACCACTTGCCTGGCTGCCGGGTCCCAGCCATCCATAGGATGGAACACCCCCGGGGCAGTGGGGGTTCGCCCAGACAGGTCAAGGCGGAGGTCCTGTGGGACCCCAGGGCTTGACCTGTACCGCAGTTAGAACCCTTGCCGCAATTACAGGTTTATTGTTAAGGTTGAGTTAATAAAGTGGCCCTTATTTATACCCACTGAATTCACCAACCTCTATGAGGTGATGGGGTCTACCTATCGGTTACTGGCTGTGACATATTCCTGGATGATTTACGGCAAGGGCTCAGGTTGGCCATAAGCCACCTGTGGGGCGCAAGGGCCTAAGCAGAGGCTTGGCCCTAGCGGTGGCAGGTTAGGATGGGAAAATGAGCGGGCCGGTGACCCCCTTGGCACATCCCCATTGGTGGGGAATTGGGGTCTGTCAGGAGCGACTGGTGTGGCTCCACGGCAGCCAGTTGCGAGGGCAGACTGCCACGTGGCTCCCCTGTACAAGTAAGGCCCTTCTGCTGTATGGCAAGGTGCTGCAGGCTTGGAGGGGAAACATTTGCCTGGCCGGTCGGGTCACAGCCATGCGTTGTATGGCTCACCCCCGCGGCAGTGGGGGCTCGCCCAGACAGGTCAAGGCGGAGGTCATGGGTGACCCCAGGGCTTGACCTGTACCGCTAGTTAGTTAGATCCCTTGCCGTATTGACAGCTTATGTTAAAATAAATAAAGTGGCCCAATTTTATACCCAAGCTTTGTGTCTGCCTTTTATTTCGACTAGGGGGGCAATTCGGCCCACCTGGACGGCAGCACTGCAGCTTGGACAGGGGCCGTGTTTGCAGCCCTGGAAGAAGGAAAGGCAGTTGGGCATTTCTTAGGCATCCAAGGGCTTTGCTAGATGGGCGGAGCCAAAGACATATTTGCCTGCTCTGCCCTTCTCCAGCACACAGTTGTCTTTGTTGCTCGGCCCACCCACCCTCCCTATAGCAGTGCAGGATTAGCCGGTTGCTGTTTATCAGGGCCAGGTAGGAATTTTTTCTCCTCTTCCAATTGGCATAAGGAGAGGTGTTTTTTGCCTACCTTGTACTGCAGGATGGAGTCCTAGTAATTGGTTTGGTGGAGCTGTAAATATTTTGGCCACTGGCAGGTTAGGATGGGAAAATGAGCGGGCCGGTGACCCCCTTGGCACATCCCCATTGGTGGGGAATTGGGGTCTGTCAGGAGCGACTGGTGTGGCTCCACGGCAGCCAGTTGCGAGGGCAGACTGCCACGTGGCTCCCCTGTACAAGTAAGGCCCTTCTGCTGTATGGCAAGGTGCTGCAGGCTTGGAGGGGAAACATTTGCCTGGCCGGTCGGGTCACAGCCATGCGTTGTATGGCTCACCCCCGCGGCAGTGGGGGCTCGCCCAGACAGGTCAAGGCGGAGGTCATGGGTGACCCCAGGGCTTGACCTGTACCGCTAGTTAGTTAGATCCCTTGCCGTATTGACAGCTTATGTTAAAATAAATAAAGTGGCCCAATTTTATACCCAAGCTTTGTGTCTGCCTTTTATTTCGACTAGGGGGGCAATATTTCTTCTAATATTTACCCTATACTTTGGGTAGACTTATAGTCATGGGGAGGTATTCCTTTGGCTGTTTTGAGTGGGAAGATTATCAGTCATTGAAGACTCAGGGCCAAGCTACACATGACGAATGACACTTGAACGGCAAGTGTATTTCTCCCTGTTCACTTGCCCTCCACTCAATTCACTTGCCGCTCAAGTGTCATTCGTCATGTGTAGCTTGGCCCTCAGAAACCAAAAAAAGGAACTTCATCAGATATCACTAGACTGGGACAAAGAACAGAAAACAAGTAAAGACTCAGAACTAGCATTAGTGATAGGCATAAACTCTGTTGCTGATAGTTTATTACCAGTGGTGCTGTACCAGACAGCAAAATGGATATCATATATACCCTGCGGTAGTATTGTGCTAAATTCAATATGACTTGTGTGAATTACAAACAGTAGATTCCACAGGAAACTTATGTTTGATGCTCAAAGGACTGAATGAATAGTAAATACCTGTAACTATCATAATTCCATAAACAAGCAGCCCCTTATCTTCCTCACTCAAGCCTAAAAGCTGTCTATTTGAGCTGCTATCAAAACACTTCATGGTAATAAAGTTCAATAATGCAATTGTAAGCAAAGTCCAGAGGCCAAAAAGGAGAAAATCTATAACATACAGCTGGTAAAAAAAAATGTGCTGAACATGTCAGCCCTATCACATCTCACAAGGGCTGTCTGCAAGCCCTTGAGAAATGTAGCTAATCTTATCCAAACTATTTTTGCTTCCTATGATATTGGGAGAATTTCTTCTCCATCTCAGCTTGAAATGTTACTTTACTTGGTATCTGTGGCAACTCTGACTCTTCTATGCAATCCATTTCTTAACCAGGTCCATGTTTTTTTAACAGGTCATCCAGTGCAGATGAATAGTAAATAGCACCTGTTGCGTAGCTGAAACATTGCTCTGAACTGAAGTTTGTTGTGCTCGTTCACTTCCTGGTTTGGTTCATGAACTGGGAAGCTGATCATAAAGAGCTCTGTTTGGATGCATCTGAGGGCCAAGCTACACATGACGAATGACACTTGAACGGCAAGTGGATTGAGTGGAGGGCAAGTGAACAGGGAGAAATACACTTGCCATTCAAGTGTCATTCGTCATGTGTAGCTTGGCCCTTAGTAATTGCAGATGCATCTGATTAACACAATTGCATCATTTTCTTACATGGTCAGACTACTTTTTTTGTAATCACCTGTCCCCACCATGTACATAGTGCAAGCTTAAAATGTTTGAGTTGAGACTTACTATTTAGTGTCTCTCTGTGCCTTTTGTGTCTGCTCATGATCCCAGCTAATCTTACAACCAGTTTTCAGATAGAGGCCCTGACTGCACAGGCACAAAAACTAGGCAATGCAATGTATCTGATGCTGATCATTTAAAGGATGCATTCAACCGTGCAGGTGAAAGAGAGCATGAAATGCAAGTAACTAATAATCAGTACAATACAACTTGACGCAAGTAAAGTTATTACAAGTTGATACAAGTTAAGGTAACCTTAAACAGGGTTACATCCTTCTAAGCATGTTGGCGTCAGTGGATTTAGATGGGTGCAACTGTGCTTAGAATATTCTTATTTATATACTTAAAAACATTTTTAAGCATCCTTTCCACCCAACTTAAGGTACCCAAGGCAATGAAAAATAAAATTGTTAAACAAGATTTTTTATGTTTTAAAAACATAAATGTATAAAAGAATTAGAACATATAAATAACCACACATATAAATAAGTATTTATTATTTGTATAATATTGTTAGCATTGTTAATGACCCAACCATGACCCCAGGGTGTTTTGCTTCTTGTATAGTAAATGAGATGATTTACTTCTTGAGCCGAGCAAAAGTACCCTCAAGCTGCACAATGTTTCTGTTTGTTGTTGTTTAACCAGCCGTGAACCTTAGTTACAGCTTCTCCTTAAGCTACCTGAAACTTTTACCTCAGGAGTGACTTGGTCACTCACAACCAACACTCCCCCAGCTTCAGTTTTCTGTTTTTCCGGGGCCTTTTACCTCAAGAACACTTTCCATTTTGGGTTTGAATCTCACTGCTAACACCACTGGTGGCATTTTGCCCTGTTTGTGTGACCTATATATTGCTGCTTCCCAAAAGGTTTTCCTTGCCAACGAAGGCAAGAAAAATCTTGCCTTTGTTTGATCTCTTCAGTTTAGCTGGTATTATAGGAAAGCTTATTTATAGATAGTAGAATGACAGAATGGTCAGAGCATGGAGGTGGCTGTGAGGTAAAAAAGAGGGGGGATTCTATATTCCTGATGAAAAAGGAGTTTTGCTTAACCAGAAGTAGAATTTATTTATAAGTATAATGGTTGTTGAGTATTGATAAGCATATCGGTTTCAGAATAGTTTCATAAACTTGGTGGTTTCAAAAATAGTTATATTTTCTTATAATAATAAAATAATTCTCTCATCCAGACAAACATTAACTTTCTCAAGCTCCCCAGAGATTGCCTAACCTAGATGGAATGACCTCTCTCTGAGATGTATGCGCAAACTGACTAAGGCTTCCATACAGTTTGTCTGACTTAGACAGAATGAATACTTTGTCTAAGTGCTGAGACTAAAAAACTACAGTTCCCTCTCTCTGTAGGGTACAGCTACTGTTCAATAGACATGGGCACGAGCCACAAAAAAACTGAACCATGCAGTTCATGGTTTGTGGGTTTCACGAACCAGGAACCACAAACTCCCACAAACTGGGGCAAGTTCCTGAACCAGATCGTAGTTTGCAGTTTGTGGGGTTTAAATGCCCCTTTCTGGCTGCTTAGCAGCAGGGAAAGGGGCATTTAATCGTTTAAAGAGATCTTTCCTGCCGCTTACAAGCAGCAGGGCCCTTTAAACTATCAGTTGGCAGGTGGCAGGGGGGAATCCCCCCCACTGCCTGCCAGCTGATAGTTTAAAGGGACCTGCTGCTTGCAAGTGGCAGGGCCATTTAAATGGCCCAAACCCCACAAACCCCAGCCCCAGCCCCCCCAGCCCCAGCCCCAGCCCCAGCCCCACACTCACCTTGTCTTCTCTGCGGCCTCCTGCTCCTCCTCCTGTGAGGGGCAGGAAGGCCGTTTTCAGCCTCTTCCACTGCTGTGCAGGTCTGCAGAGCAGCAGAGGAGGCCTAAAATGGCCTTCCCAACCCTCAAGGGAGGAAGGAGAGGAGGTCGTGGCCGTGGAGAAGACAAGGTGAGTGTGGAGCTGGGGCTGAGGGGGCTTAGGCTGGGGGGTGGGGGACTGGAGCTGGTGGGGTTTGGGCATTTATAGGGTCCTGCTGCTGTAAGTGGCAGGTCCCTTTAAACTATTAGCTGGCAGGCAGCGAGGGGGGATCCAGCTGATAGTTTAAAGGGGCCTGCCGCTTGCAAATGTCAGGAAAAGTTTAAATGGCCATTTCTCTGGGGAAATGGCCATTTAAACTGTCCTTTAATATGAACCAAATGAACCAGTAGACCAGTTCATAGAAATTCGTGCAAACGAGCTTCCATGAACCTCTGGTTCGTGAACCACGAACCGTGCTGGATCATGGATTTTTTTGGTTCGTATTCAGGTTTGTGCCTACCTCTACTGTTCAATAGCACATTTCACTCACACATCCACCCCCTCCTTCTCACATCAGAGACCTGCACTTCTAACAACAATTAACATATATTCAACCCCCCTATTAATGTATTAATAAAACATGCACACCTATTTACATGCAAGCCATTACAAGCTGCAATGAATTTGGGTTGGATCCAGCCAGCTTTTTCATTTAATCTCACTTATTTCAGAACCCAACTCACGTGGGTTTTGTGCATGCAGGTCCCATGATTCTCTAGAACAGCCTTTTGAATAGTCAAAGTGTTCTCTTCCTGCCTCTTTCACCAGTGGAAAAATCTGGAAAATTTTCTGTAAATACCAAGTATGGATGAATTGTGTGTTGCCACCTTCTTATTGCTATCCTCCCAATGCCTCAGTAGTTTTTTTCCAAACAGCAGGACCCTGTTGTGTTTCATGTGTCATTTGGTGTCAACACTACACAAAACAAGGTGAAAAGCTTTCATATATGACAAGAAATTTTGCCTCTTTTTTTGGCTTTGTAGTTCACCACTTAGCAAGACAAATAAGGGAAAAACAAGAAAGCTGCAAAAATATTTACTATGACCCAGAAGATCATTCATACTAATGTTTTTCACGGTAGAAATGCATTTCTTCAGTGGAGAGTCTCAAAAAGATATAAGCTAGGTTCATTTGGATGTTGCTTCAATAAATATTTATATTCTGTTTATTGGTTATATATAAGTAAACATTTTCAAAATGGTATATCCCCTAAAAAGAGCATATCTAGCTGGAAACATTTTGGAATATATTCATCTTGCATTTTGTATTATTTTTTTTTTCACCTTTAGGCTCTGCCATTTGTTTTTCCCTCATTTCCCCCTCCCCTGTCCCAGCTCACAGCTCCAAAACTCATCTTTTATTGTATTTGTCTTTTAAGTTTCTCTCCAGAGCACTTCAGCGGAAGCTTAAGGTTTCTAAAGAACCCTATTGCTCTATTTTTCTTTCATGGAAATAATATATTCTTTTTGTTCATTTTCCATTCATTGGTTCAGCTTAGCTGAGCCCAGAGCAGGAAAATAAAGGCAAGGGTAGTTTTTAAAATTTCATGGGTTGTGGCAGAGGGAGAAGAACACTAAGGACAACAGCATCTTGAAAAACCAAAAGTCTGCCTGAGAGCTTCAGTTCTACCACAAGAGCCAAGGTAGTGACAGCTCCAGGTGTGTGTTGAGGGAATACAGTGTGAGCGATCCTCAACATTGATCAGGTGAGGAGCACCAGTGTGTCACCTGCAGCTAGCAGCACCTGGAGCTGATGCCGGTCATGTACACTCCTTGTTTGTGGTCTGAATTGGGTGAGGAAGAGGCCAGGAATCAGTAAGGGGAGGATGGTCCTTGCTCAAATAGGGCAACCAGTTCAGAAGTTAGGTAAGACATCAGAGAAAGAGGTTCCTGGTGTAGCAACAAAAACAATCTCTTCTCATATTTTGTGTCTAAACTCAACTGAGAACGCTGTGTAGCAACAATTGAAGCTCTTTGCCCTTTTGCCAGCCCAGAAGAAGATGATGCTGCCTGTTACTACTTAGATCCATCTCAATCACTATTGTATTCTTGGACTGCCTCCTCTCTCCAGGATCTTAGGGCTCTTTTTCAACTCCTGTTATTTTAGATCATTTAGCCAGAGATGCCAGTCAGAGAATTTCAGACCATCTGCAGGCAACAGATGTGCTCTGTCACCGAACCACCAACATTCCCTGATGTGCCAGATCTCCAGTGTTGACAGCTAAAGTAGGGGTGGATCTTACACAACAAGGGGTGGATCTTCTTCCCATTGATAACAGCCTGCTCTTTTTCTCTCCAAGTTAGAAAGGAATGAGTCAGCTTAGACCAGTGTCAGAAAGGGATTCCCTGACACCTCCTCCACCACTTGAAAATCTTTTGGGAGATACCACAGTAGGGTTAGGAGCTTTCCACTGTGGGTGGGATCTATCACACACACACTCCACTCTCATTGTTGTTGCCTCACAGCTGGGTGGCAAGAGGAAATTCCCAGGTGAAATGGGGGGGGGTGCTATCGGCATCCCTAATATGAAACTATTGTTTCCAGCATGACTTGTGACATCATCATGCTGAGTAACACTCTAGTATTTGCCCAAAATTTATGGTTAAACCATAGAGTTTTGGGTGAATGCTAGTGTGTCATTCCTCCTGACATTATGATATCAATTCTAGATCATGCTGGAAGTGAAGTGCCAGGACATCAATCCCACCCCCTAAGAGAAGTCTCTTCCTTTTTATCTCTGGCAGCCATAGATAAAGCATCCATGGCAATGTGGATGACCCTGGCTTGCAGAAGGACATTATCAAGTCAGCAGCTGGAGACAGCAAGCTCCCTATTGCATTTTGTAGTAAGATAAGAATCCAAGGAAATCCAACACAAGCTCCACAGCCCAGCAAAGCCAGAGAAAAAGACAGCTTGAACAGCAATGATGAAATCCAGTTTGCTTTCAGATTTGCAATTGTTATTTGCTGTCCTTCAGCAAGCTACTTCTTTGGGGCCATTTTTTTTCCTGCTCTCTCCCTTATGCCATCTAGTAGACATTAGAGGCTCTATTTTGTCAAAAAGCCCAGCAGCATTCTTTGGCAATAGGTTGATGCATTAATGCTCAAAGCACTGGGCCCGACACTCACCTGCTCATGTCTTCTGCTACCTGGTTACCTCCTGTTGCATGCATCAGTGCTTCTTTTAGCCGCACAGTCAATATGTTTATTTGAGAAAGAAACCCAAATGTGTAAAATCTTATATCTGGATGTACTCAGCCAGGGGATGACCTTTCCCCATCCTTACAAGACTCATATGCATCAGTGAATAAGACAACTGACTGCAAAAGAACAACTCTGTAAATATCCCATGGTCCAGAAAATGGCTTGAAGGCACATGGTATTCTATTGTTAAAACAGATTGGGTTTTGGACTAGTCAGCATCTGAAGGTACTACTGGTCACCATAGAGGCCCATAGAGCTAGGAAGTCAAGTTATTTGCTTTCATGAAAAAAATTGGGTTGCTTTTTGGAAGTTTAAATGTATTGTTGAAGCTATTTGTTTTGATATTCAATGCAACACCTCTGTTAATTTAGAATTACTTCCAGATTCCTTGGAACTGTAGCCAGCTAATTGCTTCTGAGCATATTTGCAAAGAGGCACAAAGGTTTAAGCCTAATATGTTTCCACAGGGCACAACGTCATTGAAGAAAAAAGTCAAGTGTTAATGGATTAACAAAGAGATAAATCAGAAGTTCTTGTTCCATTATTCAATAACACTTCAACCAAGGCTTAAATTAGGATCATGAAATTCTAATGGCATTTTTTAAGAATGCCTTTTTGATTCATGTTTTATCATTGTGACATTACCATTGGTCAAGCCACTTGCTTTGAGAAATTAGTCTAATAACCACTAAGTGTTATGAAGATAAGACAAAGATAAGGTATAACATCCTTGAGATTGTTTGAAGATGACATAAATCTAGTTAAAACTAAAGTGAGCTATGCTGATGATTCGATCTTGAGATACTCTGCAGAAATAAAACAAAGATAAATTCTAAAGGACACCCCAAGTAGGGACAGAACTTGTAGTTATTGCATATGTGTGCTGTAGAGCTGCTGACTCCCAATCCTGCTTCTGCTTCACATGGGTGGATATTTAATGGATGATGTTCTTGTTTTAGAAGTCAAGATGAACCCTCCTGCTTCCATTCTTGATATGCAGATTTCCTCCTAGTGCATTTCAATCGAGATGAGTAATTTGGTGTTTCAGGCAGAGGATCTCACACACTTCATTTGTAAATGTCTAATTACCTGATCTTCTCCAAATTTTCTATGTGTGGAGTATTCCAATTAGAAGCAAGAATGAAATGGTGAGAGGGCCTGGATGAAGTAGGCTGATAGTTGACTAGGGGCCAAGCTACACATGACGAATGACACTTGAACGGCAAGTGGATTGAGTGGAGGGCAAGTGAACAGGGAGAAATACACTTGCTGTTCAAGTGTCATTCGTCATGTGTAGCTTGGCCCTTGGATTCACATTTTTTTAATTTGCTTCAATTTGAGTATTGAAAAATTCGCTTCTTTCTGTTTTGATATTGCATTGTGCATTATTTAGCCCAGTTTCCCTTTGGTTCCAATGGGAAAACACATTGCCAGACATACACTGTTATCCTATACTCTTCTAGATCCATTGAAGTCAACATGTTTATAAAGGTATGACACTGCTTAATATGGCACCATTACAGATTACATAATTAATAGACAGATACGCTTTGGCATTAACATTAGAATAAATGCTAAAGAAACAAGATATTTAGGAAGACATCACAGACTAGCTAAATATAATGATACTTTCACATACACAAGCAAAATTAGCAACTAATCACAGTTTCACATGCATAGCAACTCAGCAATTTGAAAGGTATCAGGAAGAACCTGTAAACCATCTCAAAGAGAACATAATTAAGTCAGACAATAAGTCACTGGGGTGGGGTGATGCTTCTATGGACTTGTGCCTCCCCAAAGCTAGCAGTGGTTGATGGGATCATTTTGGAAAGAATACGGCCCTCCCAGCCAGCAGCTTCCACTGATAAGGCTGGGGGCCGCTCTTTGGCTCCCTGGAAGGAGGAGGAGACAGAGCATTTCCATGGTATCTGGGTCTCAGGCCAGAGGGGCGGAGAAAGGAGTCTTATGAGGCAACTCCGCCCAGCCAGCTGGCAGTTGCTCTGTGTGCTTGACCCACCCACCTCACCCTGTAGTAGTGCAGGACTAGCCAGCTGCTGTTGCCAGAGCCAGGTAGGAATTTTACCCCCTTTTCCCTAATTGGCATGGGGAAGAGGTGGTTTTTTGCCTACCTTGTACAGCTTGCAGAGGTTTGAGGTAATTGGCAAGGTGGAGCCACCTTAGGATGGTCACTGGCAGGATACAGTTTGGGAATAGGGAGCGGGCCGGTGAGTACCCTAGGCGCTTCTCCACTGATGGGGAAGAGGGGTCTGCCAGGAGCGGATGGTACTGCTTGTGACGGCTGCCATGCTGCATGGGCAGACTGCCTTGGGGAACCCCATGTGCAAGTCCTTCCCTCACTGCTGTATGGCTGAGGCTTAGGAGCTTGAGCTGGGGGGATCCATTTTGTTGGCTGGCTGGGTCTTAGCCATCCATAGGACAGCTCGCACCTGGGGCTTTGGGGCTCGCCCAGACAGGTCAAGGCGGAGGTCCAGGGGTGACCCCGTGGCTTGACCTGTACCGCTAGTTGGCCCTTGCCGTATTAATGGTTGATGTTATGTTTAATAAAGTGGCCCTTTAGTTCCAAGCCTTGTGTCTGTCTCGTTATTCCGACTAGGGTGGCAAAGGCCTACCAGGAAATTATCTCTTCTGTTAGGTTTTTTTTTTCCTCCCCACTCTGCTGATTGGAAATGTTTCTCGTCCATTTCATAGTCTCTTTATTTCTCTCCTCTTCTGTCTGAACTTGAACTCTGTTTAAAGTCTCTAAACCAGACAACCAGGCATCAGAATAATGAATACTGACCAACATTAAGAAACATTATTAGTTTTCCTGTTTGCTTTCAACAATAGTGAATGGGATATTTCCATTTCTGAATTAGTTCACAGAAGAGTTTTCTTGAAATAAATCACTTGGCTGCTTTGAGGCACACCTAGCATAGCAGTGATTTGCCTAGTGCTAAATCCTGTAGAAGCTGTTCTACAAAATATTCTCCATGTGCATGAGAAAACAACTTTGATCTCCCCCATGATCTACATTTCAGGTTGCAGTTAAGCTGCCACAGTTAAACATGTGCTGTGAAATCCTAAGCAGAGTAACTCTACTTAGGATTTCACTGTTGGAGTCATATAAAAGAAACTTAATGGCCTTAAAGGTCTTTTTATCTAGATAGCAGTCCCCAGCCTTTGCAAGCCTTCAGGCACTATTGTAGTTCTGATAAAGGGTGATGAGGGCAACCACAAAATAACTGCAACAGGATGTAGAGAAAACCACAAAATATCAGCGAGTGAAATTATAAGTCTAATAGTAACTCTTCAACTTCTCAGGCAGAAACTCTGTTTAACCGGGTGTTTTTTCAAATGAACATATTAAAATATTCCCTTGCATGAACACACAGTAACACAGTGAAGATCCCTTTGACGTTGTGGCAACTTATTACTGACATATCTTTTAAAAACTGCACAGCCAATTAACTCTCCAATGACTTTGCTGGGCAAAACCCCCACCTGGCCTCACTCACTTTTTAAAATGTTTGACAGCAACCATGGAAGGTGTTAGAGGTGTCATGACTCCTTGGAGCACTATATTGGGGACCCCTGATGTAGATGCTCCACTGAATAGTGTGTATTTCGTTTATATCTTATCACTGCTCCCAAGAGCTCTATGGTCTTCTACTTCCCATTTTATCCTCTCAACAGATTAAGCTGACCAGTAGGGACTGAGCCGAAGTCATCCAATAAACTTCAGGGCTAGCTGATGTGAGCCAGTGCAGTGTAATGGTTAGAGTTTTGGGCTAGGATCTGAGGAAGCCAGGTTTGAATCCTCACTCTGCCAAAGAAGCTTGTTGGGTGGCTTTGGGCCTGTCCTATACTCTCGGAGCCAAACTACAAGTGACGTCTTACACAGGTTGGACACTAGTTGGCTTCCCTCAAGTTTTGATGGGAAATGTAGGCATCCCGGTTTTACAGCTTGGCTCTCCATTACAGCTGCAAGACCAGGATGCCTACATTTCCCATCAAAACTTGAGGGAAGCTGACAAGTGTCCAACCTGTGTAAGGCGTCACTTGTAGTTTGGCTCTCAGTCGAACCAACCTCATAGGGTTTTGTGAGGATAAAATGGAGGCGAGAAGAACAATGTAAGCTGCTTTGGGTCTTTACTGGAGAGAAAGGCAGGGTGTAAATGAAGTAAAAATAAATAAATCCAAAAGCCAAGTTGCAGTCTTCTATCCTCCCCCTACCACACTACCAGCTGTAATAGCAAATCTATAGTTTGTTGAGTATATCAGTTATACATTAGCAGAAAATCAAACGCTGTTGGTTGAAGAAGGAATGTAGTTGAATGAATTCATGCAACGAAGTGAGAAAAGTGAATGACAGCTTAACTTTTTAAGTGCATGGCAGGCATCAGGCATAATCAAAATCTATTCATTTCTAGCAGGAAATGCCTGGTGAATTAAATTGGCATGATGATTGGTATGAAAAAATTCATTTTCTAAACAAAATTAGTTTTTTTTTTTAAAAGCAGTGATTTCTAATGGTGCTTACAAAACTTGCATTTCTGTGGTCTGGAACAAAAGTGTTGACAGCTCAAACATTTCTGATACAAAGGTGTACTTTACAACGCCAAAAGAAGTCTGGTACTGCCTTCCTGCTCTTTTTCTACATACCATGAGCATCCCGCCCAACGACCTCTTCTGTCCTGCCCATCCCACCCTTTCCGCGAAGGCAGGAAGGTGGGTGATGTCAGCTGCCGCTGCTTTTGGCCAAGAGGGCTGTAGCTGCTGATAGGGTTGTACATCATGGGGCCCTTATCTATGGGCTCCTGCTGTCCCCTCTGAGGAGGGGGGAATGGGTCCCTCCCACCCTTTCCATGAAGTCAAGAATGTGGGTGCTGTCTGCTGCTGCTGCTGCTTTTGGGCGTGAGGGGCAGCTCAAGAGCTGTTGCGCATATGGTTGTACAGCATGGTACACCCCTATCCATGGGCTCCTGCTGTTGCCCCTGTGCATGGGGGGAATGGGTCCCACGACTCACTTCCTTTCCATGAAGGCATGAAGGTGAGTGATGATGGCAGCAGCCTCCAGTTCGACACCGGAGGGGTGGACAAGCCTCTCCAGTAGCAGTCTGCGCACTCCTTCAGGGTGGATGTTGGGGTCCTCCATCTCGGTTCTGCTGCGCAATGCAACCAAGAAGCCTCTGTCCTCCTCTCCCAGACAAGTACCTGGTCCCTCTTTCAACCTCTCCCTCTCTGGAACCACTCCGACCCTTCCCAATGATCTCTCCTGTCCTGTCCATCTTGTCCTTTCCGTGAAGGCAGGAAGGTGAGTGAGGCTGGCAACAGCCTCCATTGCGACAGGAGGGGTAGACAAGCCTCTGCCGGAGCAATCTGCGCAATCTGACATGGTGAATGTTGGGGTTCCTCTTTGTCCTCTTCTCCCTGTCAAGCTCCCCATCCATCTTTGAATCTCGCCCTCTCTGGAACCGCTCCGACCCTTCCCAATGACCTCTCCTGCACTGTCCATCCTGTCCTTTCCATGAAGGCAGGAGAGTGGGTGATGGCTGCTTCTGCCCCTGACAAGATCAGTGGGTTTCAATGATGAAGGGTCACAAATGTTTGGGTATTTCCTGGTCCTGCTCCGCAAGGCAGCCGGGAAGTGGTAACCCTCTGTCCTTCTCTCCCTGACAAGGTCACCGTCCTTCTTTGAACCTCTCCCTCTCTGGAACACTCTGACCCCTCCAAATGACATCTCCTCTCCCTTTCATCCTTTCTGTGAAAGCAGGAAGGTGGGTGATGTTAGCTGTCGCTGCTGAGTACCTCAAAGGGATCCTAGGATGAGGTCTCACAACTGTTGGGATCTTCCCAGTTCCCGTTCCCTCTTTCAACCTCTCCCTCTCTGGAACACTCTGACCCCTCCAAATGACATCTCCTCTCCCTCCTGTCCCTTCCATAAAAGCAGGAAGGTGGGTGATATCAGCTGTCAGCAGCCAGACCCGCCCCCTCCCCCTAGAGGGGAGGCGGCCTGCCGCCACCTCCCTGAGCCTACCAGGCCCAGTGACCGTACTCATCAGTAGAGATGGGCACGATCTGCATTACGATAAAAAAACCCCACGATAATGGCAATCGCCTGATCGTGACCTGGTGGATTGTTGTCTTCCACGGCAAACGATCCAGCGGTCGGGAGGGGGCTGGACCTGGGCTGGACCAGGGCGATTGTGTTAGGATCGGGAAGCTAGACATTCAGGTGCCAACAATCTATTCCCCTGGCAACGGAGGCAGGGGAATGCCTGAGCTCTGTTTACCCTCCTTCTTTCACAGAGGTTTCATGCTGCACACAGAGGTTTACTGCACATGGAGGTTAACTTTTTAGCAAAATAAATTTAAGGCAAGAAACTTGATAATATTTCCCCTAGCGAGGAAAAGCAAACAGTTGTGAGTGAAAAGGTGGCTTCCTGAGAGAAATATAAGCAAAGTGATTGGGAGAGGAAGGGGTTAAGAGAGAGAGAAAACAAAAACCCCTGGCTTTGAGAGCAGCTATCAACTGAAGCTGTTTTGCACTCCTCTCCTCCTGAGTTCATTCAGTGCATTGAAAGAGTTAACACTGAAAAGAGATATCTCTCTCCTCCTGGCTTCTCAGCCCAGTGCTTGCATCCTTTTTGCAAGAAGTTGATATGTGATTTGATGTTTCATTTGTGTTTTTCCTATTTAAAAAACCATAGGATCCACGAGGATCCATGTGGATCCTGGTTTTACATTCTTCCTGTTTAAAATATGCTTTTGGAAGACTGGCTGCTTGCTTTTAAAATCGGGTGAGGAGGAATGGAGGATTCTATCCCTGCTTTTTTAAAAAAAAGGTGGCTGAAACTTGTTGATGGGGTCTCTCTCTCTCCATTTGGAGAGGCAGGGATGGGTTAAAAACATTTTCCCCCTCTGCTCTAAGTGTGTGTGTGTGTGTGTGTGCGTGTGTGATAAAACGTCCCCTCCCTGAGGGGAGGCGGCTCGTCGCTGGGTTAAAAACTCCCCCCCCTCTGCTCTAAGTGTGTGTGTGGGGGGACGCCCCTCCGCTTTGGCCTCCCTGATCCCAGATCAGAAACGGGACTTGATCGGCGTGAATCGGTGATCTGGGGTCATCACCAGTGCAGATCCACGATCAGCTTGATCGGTATTTTTTTTTGGATCGTGCCCATGTCTACTCATCACCCACATCCCTGTCTGCGCAGGAAAGTGCAGTGCAGTACTCTGAGGCCTGGCGGGTGAGAAAGCACATGGGGCATGCTGCCAGGGAGCGGCCAGACCCCCTGCCACCTAGAAAGGAGGTGGTCCACCTTCAAGTCCTCCACTTGTAAACAGGGCCAATTGTATTGAATGGGAGTTTCCTGGGGGCATCGGATTTGGGAATGTATAAGTCTAAGATCCGTATTGCAATCTAGACCAAACTTGGTTGATGGCAGGAGGGGAGCCTGTTGAACACACCCTGTTAATATGGGCCCTCTAAGTCCAACGGGGGGCATTCAGGCCCCCATGAACAATGAACACCAAACATGTTCATTAACGGAACATGTTCGTTACTGTTCATCTGTTCATGTTCATCAACAGCAACGAACTACAAACAGCATGCTCCTTTTTTTCTGTTCATGACCATGTCTACTCAGCCTCCCCCCAATTCTCCTCTTTGTGTCTTTTAAAATTATTTTTATGGAAGCGACTTGGGGTCCTCATTGGGGATAAAAACAGGATATACAAGACTGAATAAGTAGATGAATAAAAGAATGAACATAATGTGAGAAGGCCTGAATCCTCATTGCAGGTTCCCACACCAGTTCCAAATGGACCAATTGGCTCTGTATATTCTCCCAACCCCAGTTCTTGGCAACCTAATAAGTGTCAAAGCATTTCCTCCATATCTCGGAAGCAAGAACAGTTTTCTCTGTCTGATCTTCATTTTTCAATACAGGGTATGTTTTGTTTTCTCATTTCTCTCTACAGTACATCGAAGGACTTGACATTTTTCTGCAAGATTTCATCAGCCTGTTGACAGTTACATCTGATCTTGACAGGCCTTCATGCAGCTTACCTTATGAGAAAAAATAGTTTTAATAGTTGGTTGAGGGGGCAGAGTTACACTTTAATCTCTTAGTTACAGCAGAAAACTTGAAAATGTGATGTGACTATGTGCGGAAGGCTCAGATATGGAGAGAGGTGAGAGTAGTTTATTTGCTGTCAATCCTGTGGCTGGAGGCTATGATGATTAATCTTCAAGTCTGTTCTCTAGACTTTGACCAGGAATGGAAGAGGGTCGCAGAACACAAAATGTGACATCCAACATATTTAGGCACCTTTCACTGTCCGTAAATCCACATGGAGTGTAATCCATGATATGGATAATTTTAAAAGGAGAATTGTCAAAAATCAATCATTAGTGAATGATATAATGGTATTATGATAGGATACAATACACTAGGATATATTAGCCCTGCCAATGCCCAAGTCATGGCAGGGAATCCCTACCCTGAGCTCTTGATGCATGCTAAGAGGTGGCATGGGAAAGAATTAAAAAGCTCACACAGAGTTTCCGGTGATTCCTAGAGCGTCCACTGTCACTTTGGGGTTTTACTAAGACATGATGTCAACATGCTCATGATGCCAGCATCCCCTTCTCCCTGCCTCAACCCTCCTACTTGTTGCCAACCTCAGCCTGGCAATCTGCTACGCTATGCGAGACAAGGCAGAATCGTGTATGCTGATCTGAGCTCCCTAGAGGAGAGGAGGGATAAAAATGTACTGGGCAGATTAAATAGACAGAGCTGAGACTTATGGTAGAAGATAGAATGTGTGGGTCTGGGCATACTTGGGGGAGGGGGGCAAAAAGGGCCCTGGAAAAGCACCACACCCCCTCCTTGTCATCATGCTCTCTGGACCTGATAGAGGACCCCAGAGCCAACTGAAATTAAGAGAAAGGAAGAGCCATGGTGCTTGCTGGCTACACCATGGCCAGGCTGAGAGAACAAAGCTCTGTGTTGCTGGTGGGCTAGAGATCCCCCACTCCTAGCCTCTGCCCCACCCCCACTACTCACCTGGCCAGCCTGGGAAAAGGCATAGGGAAGGGGCCCAAGACCCCCAGTACAGTCCTGTGAAGCATGACAAGGAAGTTCTAGGGAGCACACTCACACAAAGCACATGTGAGAAGTATGTACACTCAAGGTGCACCCCCTCCAACCCCCCCCCCCGGGGTTTGGTTTTCAGGAAAGCTGGAAACCCTATGTTGAGCCCATGCTCCTCCCTGTGCTAGTAGCAGCAGGGGTTTCCTGCCCTTTTTCTTTCAGGGAAAAGCTGGGCACCACCATGACCATGCCCCTTCTTACAGGGTGAAGCCAAGCACTGCTGTGCTCATGCTCTTCTTTGCTGGCTGAACTGGGTGCTGCCTTGCCCATGCTCCTCCTTGCCAGCCGCATCAGGTCCAGCTGGCACAAGGTAAAGCTAGGCCCCACCATGCCTGCATTCTTCCTTGCAGGGCAAAGATCGGCACTGCTGCACCCATTCTCCACCTTGCTGGCTTAAACAGGAACTAGCTAGCAATCCCCAAGCCAATAAAGATTAGTGGAAACTCTTTGGAAAGAAAGAGATACATGGAAAAATCTCTACTATTGCAAAATCTGTTGGACTGATGATTAGAATTCATTTCATTCTCTCTCAAGGAGAGGCATGAGAAAGTTTCCTGACTCTCTCATTAATCAAAACAAACCAGAAACCAGCCCGAAGATTAATGAGCATTAACTACTAATGTACTTGTATTTAAAATAATAACAACAACTATAACACTTGCAGTAATGAATGAAACCTTTCTTTTTCATTATCAAATGGTGGAAAGTACTTTCAAGTCATAGGTGTCATATGATGAGCCCTGCTGGTGTTTTCAAGGCAGGAGACTAACTGAGGTGATTTGCCATTGCCTGGCTCTTCAAGCCCTTGGGAGGTAAAAATGATTTTTTTTCCTTAAACAAAAGTAGCATTTATTTATAATTACATAAGTATGATGGTTACAGAGTTTTGATAAGCATATTGGTTTCAGTTCTTAAGCTTGGCAGTTTCAAAAATATTTATATCTTCTTAAAGGTATATTCACAGACTCAGGGCCAAGCTACACATGACGAATGACACTTGAACGGCAAGTGGATTGAGTGGAGGGCAAGTGAACAGGGAGAAATACACTTGCCATTCAAGTGTCATTCGTCATGTGTAGCTTGGCCCTCAGTTACACATGTCTTCACTAACAGAATAAACTCTCTTCACATCCCCATGGACATAGATTCATTCTGGCCTTTCCACATAGCTTTCTTGAACTAGAGGGATTAATCTCTCAGATGTACAATGACTGATCCAGGAATGCACAGTTTGCCTGATTTATCCAGAATCCTGAGACACAGAGACAGACTTAGGCTCACACACAGGTTTCCTGACAGACCGTATTTCTGACAACTTCAAACAGATAATGTAGGCTCCACACAGATTGCCTGATTTAGCCAACATAAAACATTTTTCAGGCTTCATCACAGTTTGCCTGATGCAAAAAGAATGCGGCACTTACCTGGCAGGCAGCAACGCTGCTAAGCCGGGTGCCGTCCATTGCCGCACTGGAAGGAGGGAGGCTGCACCAACTCCGCCCTCCTTCCATGTTAGGCTGGCTGGGCGGGGCAGAATAGGAGCCATTGAGGCTGCGCTGCCCCAGCCCAGCCGCAGTCACTTTTCTTGCTCGGCCCACCCTCCTCTCCCAGTATTGGTGCAGGATTAGCCGGCTGCTGTTGTCAGAGCCAGGTAGGAATTTTTTCCTCCCCCTTTCCTGATTGGCAAGATGGCTAAGGTTTTTTTTTTTTCCCCGCCTACCTTGTACCGATGCTAGGGATTGAGGTATTGGCTTAGGGTGGTGCTAGTTAAGTTGGTCATGGCAGGTTTGGGGTCAGATAGGGTGCGGGCCGGTGAGCACCCTTGGCGCTTCCCCATTAGTGGGAAGAGGGGCCTGCCCGAGGAACTGGTACTGCTTTGATGGCTGCCAGTGGCAGGGCAGGCTGCCTTTGGAAACCCCAGCTTGCAAGTCCTTCCCTCACTGCTATACGGCTGAGGTGTTAGGAGCTTAAGAGGGGGGGTGACCACGTTGCCTGGCTGGCCGGGTCCGCGCCATCTGGTGGATGGGTCACACCCGGGGCTTCAGGGCTCGCCCAGACAGGTCAGGGCGGCGGTCTGATGGGACCCCATGGCTTGACCTGTACCGCTTTAGCCCCTTGCCGCTGTTGTTACTGTTCTTATTGCATGTTTGTTTAGTTAATAAAGTGGCCCTTAGATCCAACTTGGTGTCTGCCTCTTCATTCCGACTTGTTGCCAAGTAGGCCCCCTCCCCTGCTTTAAGGCCTGCCATGAACTGTGTTAAAGTTTCCTGCGTTGCTGTTTTACTGCTACACCAAAGACTGCCTCGCACGTGTGTGTGTTAATACACGTGTCAGTTTCCTGCCTGCTGTTTAATTACCCTGCTGCTGCAATAGACTGTGTAGTTTACTGACTCCATGTTTGGATAACTGCACAAAGGACTCTATTTCTGGGCAACCCTGCCCTGACCTGTATCTGGACTTCCTAGTGTGCGTTTGGACTGTGTTACAAGTGTGCCCCGTGCCTGCATTGCCATCTGCTACGGACCGTGCCTGTTCCCTGCCTTGGACTGTGTTTTAAAGTGTTGTTTCCCCTGCCTCCATGGAAGCCTGCCTCATATGGGCCCAAGCCGCTGCTAGCAGCCGGGCGCCTGCCGGGGAAACCTCCAGCGAGCCTGGCTAGGCGCTCCCTGGTCAGTTCCCGCCTGGAGCCTCCCGCGGGCCGGTCGCCGAGCTTGCCCTCGCTACCGGGCAGCCTGCTATCCAGCCCCAGCTATGCCCAGCCGGCATCCATGTTCTCAGGCAGCCAGAAGACCCTGGGAAGAAGACTGCTTTGAGAAGCCATTTCGGCGAAGCGGGCACACCACGTCCGCAGCGAGAGCCCCTCGCCCCGCTCTGCATATCTTAGGAGCCGCCCCGGAGAAGAGCTAAGTGCTGACCATCCCAAGCACTTAGAGAATGCATCTCAAAGAAACCTCCGCATTCCAGAAGCTGATGACATCAGGACAAGCCCTGTCCGCTGGAACATCCTTTCAGCCCACTTGGATTTCCCCCTCCCTCTTTTGTCCCCTCTTCCTGAGGTGTCACTTATCACAATCTGATTACCAAAGTGGCCCATCCAAGCCATTCAGTAGCCCATTAGACCCTTTGTTTTAAACTGTGAGAACCACCAAGTACAGCACCAGCCCCAGGGTACGTTTTGGGGTATTTAAGCTGGTCTCCCAGACCACTCGGTGCCTCGGCCATTCCCTATCCAGACCTCCTTGCTGTCCGTCTGTGGTCCCAGTGCTGGCATTGGGCCACCCTCGCTGCTGTGTCTCTGCTTCGCTCCAGGATTGTGAGTATTTCCCTTATCATCGTTGGGAACCCGCTAATGCGAACGTCTCTGTATTTCCTACTCTGTATTTCCTAGATCTTGTGTGTTCCTTGTATGATTGTGCAAGTTAGGCTTACGCCACACTAAATACACGTGTTTGGAACTTATTTGTTGTCTGCCTCTTTTTCACTAGAGTGTCTGGGATCGGGACCTCCGTAAACATAGGTTATGATCCGCGCTTAATATTTAGTTACAGACTGCTATAGCTAATTCCCCATTATAATAAAGAGCAGTTCTGGTAACAGTTTACTGGTGGAGAATGCGGGCATAACCCAGTTCGTGTGAATGCACGTGAGTCGACACGCGTGTCTTCGGCGAACTGACTTAGAGGAAAATTTTCCAGACCTCTGTGTAAAGAGCGCAATTTAGCTCAGGGAATTAAAAAGTGTGAGTGTGTGTGGCTCTAGTGAGCATTTCTATCTTGTGGGTTGGCTTTTTCCCCATTTCCTCCTTCAGCCAGCTTTGGACTACTTGCCTTTTGTGGTGCACCGCGAGGCCCTCCAGCCGTTATAACCGGTGTACTGTGGGTGAGGACCTCTGAACTGGTGAAGTTCCTGGCCACCTTCCGGGCCGCCTAAACGCGTCTATGTGGGTGGGATCCCAGAAGTAGGCTCTAGATATTTCCTATATATATATATATCCTGAAGCAGCACATATAAAACTCTTTTCCGCCCTCCCCCGTCTCTCCTAAGTCCGTCCAAACCCCGTTCCTGCCAGCACTTAGGCTTCAATCCCCGCTCCGGAGGAAACGTGAAGGGATCGATAGTCCGTTCGTTTAGCTTTGGGAATCTAAAGCCAGGTTCCTGAAGCCCCGCGGCAGCCGGCTGCACCGTGCTTAAGAGTTTTAAGGTAGACTCTTGGGCGCTTTTCCGCTTGCGAGTTTTAGGTCAGACTCGTAGGCGCACCTCGCTTGGGAGTCAGTGGGACTCTTGGGCACACTTTTGCTTGGGAGTTGTTAGAACTCTTGAGCGCACCTCGCTTGGGAGTACCGTAGTTTTACTCCTGGGCACTTTTGCTTGGGGACTTGCAGAGGCAGTCCTTGAGCGCTTTTGGTCTTTTGGGTCAAGGCTTGGAGACAGTTTAACCGTTTGTCTCTGAGCACGAGGCCTGGGGACACTTTGAGTTTAGTTCTTGGGTAGAGAGCTTGAGAGCATTTGCAGCTTCTGAGCAGAGGCTTGGGAGCATTTCTGGTTGCCTGAGCAGAGGCTTGGGAGACCCCCTTAGTAGCAGTTCCTGAGTAGAGGCTTGGGAACACTTTTTGGTTTTCTGAGCACATAGGCTTGGGAGACCCCTGAGCTTTGGCTTCTGAGCAGAGGCTTGGAAGCACTGAGAAGTTTTTGTTCTTGGGCTTAGAGAGCTTGGGAGCACCTTCTGAGCCAGTAAACTTTTCCTGGTCCCGTGGCTTGTAGGCAAGCTTGAAACGGGAATAGGAATTTCCCCTCTCCCCCGGAGGAGAAGGATTGAGTGTAGAACCCTTAAAAATACCCTTTGAACCTAAAAATAGAACCCTTGAAAACCCCCTGGTAAAAATCCTTCAGAACCTGAGGGAAGGATAAACCTCCCAAAAGGAACATAGAGAGGAGAAAGCTGTTAAAAACCCCTAAGAATCCAGTGTAAGAATCCCCGAGGACCCGAAGGGAAATAACCTCCGAACGGCCCCTAGACGGGAAAACTTATAGGGAGCTCAAACCGCCCCACCCCCGGTGCCGCTGATCCACTCTTTAACCACCCCGAGATCAGCCTTAAACGAAAGTAAAAATGTACCGGGCAAACCCCACGGTGCCCCGCCTGGAGAAGTGGCTAGTGAAGAAGGGAGATTGCCCCTGGGAAGCCGGTTCCTTCAAGGGACCCGACCCACTCCAGATAGTCAGAAGTGCCTTCCAAGATTTTTGTGAGAAAGAGAAACCCAAGTCAAGCAAGAAGGACAGATACGGAGCTTGGGCACTTTTTACTGCCTTACAGGACAGCGTGTCCCTGATAAATAAATTACATATAGCGCAGGAAGATAGTGAGCAGGAAATAGAGAGGCTCAGATTAGCCCAAGACAAAGAAAGGAAGGAGCTAGAGGAGAAAGCAAAGCGAGAACAGGACGCCCTGCACCTAGAAATCCAGAGTCTCAGGGCCAAACTAGTCGAGCAGGAGAGAGACCATGAGGAGAAAGCAGTTGAGTGGCGCGCTGAACGCGTCAATTTCATATTGGAAAAACAAGGATTAACCACTGCCCTTCAGGACGCCCAGCACAAGGCTGAAGCGGCCTCTGCTCGTGCCGATATGGCTGAGCATGCAGTAATCGAGGGACAGGAAAGAATCGCTAAGCTAACCCATGCCGCCCAGTTCATGGCAGAGCACAATCACTCCAAGGTAGCTTCTGCAGACCACTCCGCTTGTAAGAGGGAGCTAGAGGCCCTAAAGCAGCACCTGGGTATGCAGCAGGCCGTAATCTCCGCCGTGCATCCCGCAGCCCTCTTGGCCCTCCCCGAAGGTAGTACCGACAGTTGGTCAACTCCTTCGTCCCAGCCCGAGGAAGCTCCACAGCCCCTCCATCCGATAGCTACCAAAGAAATTGTCACCACAGACGATGATGGCAGGAAGACAGACCGAATAGTTAAAGAGACCCGCAATTGGAGGCCCGATGAGCTCCAAGCCATAGCGGACCGCATGGGACCCTTGAACCGGGACTCAGCTATACAATGGTTTGCACACGTGACCATGTCCCAGCCCTCCGCCAGCGGCTCCGATGTAGCTCAGCTGGCTCGCCATTGTGCCAGCCCCGAAATAGTCACCTCTCTTAATGCATATATTTCTAACCGGAGACTAGCCACTCGCAGTCAGTATGGTGCCATGAAAGAGTTGTGCGCATTCCTGTGGCCCACCAAGAGTTTAAAGGCCCTGTATATTGCAGAGTCCCAAAAACCCGGAGAGGATCCAGAGGCATATTTAGCCAGGAAGCAGCTCCTAGCCGAACTGGCAGACGAGGTAGATTTAGACTTGAGCGACATGCCGGACTTCGACGACCTAGAATTTAGGAGGGCAGTTATAGATGGACTCAACAGCACCACTCGCCTGGCCCTAGCAGGAGTAGAGCCCGGGAGCATTACATGGGGAGAGCTGGAATCCCGCATCAGGAGCATTGCTGGCCTATTGCGAGAGACCGGCGCCATCCGCCATGTGAAGTCCCCGGCCTCTCGGAGAAAGGAGAGCGAGCCGATAAGTGCAGTCACCTATGCCAATCATGGCCCCCACTCTCAGTACCGACCGCAGGGACGCAGCCCGTACCCGGAGGCAAGGGGAGGGATCCTGAGGGGAAGGAGCAGTAGCTTTAACAGGGGAAGAGGACCAAGGGACTACCGCCCGGGAGTTTCCTTTGCGCCCACCCCGAGTTACAGTTCCTCCTCCCAGCAGGGACCCCACGAGCCCCGATCACAGGATGCGCCCTTAGCCCCTTCTCACTCGCGAGCATCGCACCCGTACAACCATCAGGTCTACCCGCCCCCAGATCAGTCTAACGCCTGGGGAGCATCGCAGGGCGACCACGAGGGCTACCGGGACCGCGGCAGCACGCCCCAGTCCAGGGACCCCCTCCGTTGGGAACTTTGGATGCGCCTCAAAAACATTGGAGCGAACATGGAGCTATTCGATGGAAAGCCCACGTCCGTTCTAATGAAGGCGATCATGGAGTGGGAAGACCAGCAGCAGCCCCCAGTACCCCCGTCGGCACCCCCTTTACCGCCAGACCCTCCCTTCTCGAGTCCCCCGATAGCTGCGGTCCGGGAACGCCCGAGCCCCAACAACCCCTTTAGAGGAAGCGCCGCTTCCGCCGACCAGTGTGCAGGATCAGAATAGGGTTGCCCCGAGTCCCAGTCTCCTTCCGTGGGCATAGTTGCCAAACTAAAGCCGGACACATGGGGGAGACCGACAGTAAAGGCAGGGATCGGGACTCCCGGGGAAAAGAAGAAGCCTGCCACCCTCCTCATAGATACCGGAGCTTCACTTAATATACTCCGGCCCACCTTAGTCACAAAGGGAACTCAGACCCCCACCACCATGCAACTCGCCGGTTTTGGAGGCGGCATGCAGGAATCCCCGGTCTGGCAGGATATCCCCCTCTCCGTTGGGAACCTGGCCACCCGGATTTCGGCATGCGCAAACCGGGGAGAAGATGATGGACTTTTGGGTATGCCGTTCTTCCGTGCCGAGGGACTGACCATTGACCTAGCAAATGGGCTCCTGTGGCGCATCCCAGGAGGCCCAGACTTTGTCAATGCAGTCCATCGATGTGCAGCCCTTAAGGCCCCCCTTCCTCTCGCCCCCATCACAGGAGACCCCTGGGTTCAGGACTTTCCCGAAGTGTGGGTGACAGATAAGGCCGAGTGTGGGATAGTGAAGGGCGCCTGCGTCCTGATAGAAGGAAAGGACCCCCCCCCCTCAGAGACAGTACAAGTACCCAGCGGAAGCTGAAGCAGGGATAGCCAAGACTATAGAAGGACTCCTTGAGTGGGACGTCATACTCCCGATGCAGTCCATCTGCAACGCCCCATTGTGGCCAGTTCTAAAAGCAGATGGAGTGACCTGGAGAATGACGGTCGACTTCCGTGCCCTGAATGCCACCACCCCTCCAGTTGCCCCGGTTGTGGCCAAGTACAATGAGATCCTGACGGCCATTGCCGCGGGGTCCCGGTTCTACTCGGTCATAGACCTGGCCAACGCTTTCCACTCCATCCGGTTGCATGAGTCTTGCTGGTACAAGTTCGCGTTCACTTTCCGCGGCCAGCAATACGCATTCAAACGGACACCCCAGGGATTCCACTCCAGCCCCAGTATTTGTCATGCGCATGTGGTTCAGATGTGGGAACGCCTCCAACCCTCCTCGAGGCCCCACGTACTGAGCTACGTGGATGACATTTTAGTCCACGCCCCCACGGAAGAATTGGCCCGCCAAATCACCAGGGAAGTCCTGGAACTCCTCCGCGAGACTGGGTTCAAGGCAAGCAGGGAAAAGGCCCAATTGGTTCAGACCAGCGTCAAGTACCTGGGTCTGACCCTGGGACCCGAGGGTCGCACCCCGGACGCCCAGCGAATGGAGGTCATTTCCAAGCTGCCTGCACCCACCGATGTCCCCTCCCTCAGAGCCCTTCTAGGAACTTTTAACTTTTCCCGAGACTTCATCGAGTCCTTTGCAGACAAAGCTCGCCCCCTTTATGCTCTCCTCAAGAAGAACACTCCCTGGGAGTGGGGACCGGAGCAACAGACAGCCTTAGCCGAGCTGAAGCGCAGCCTGGCCGCAGCCCCGGCCCTAGCCCATCCAGATGTCACCCAGCCATTCTTTATTCAGTTAGCCGTGTCCGACAAGAGCATAGGAGCCACGCTCACCCAGCAGCAAGCGGGAACCGCTAGGGTCGTAGCCTATGCCTCTCGCAACCTAACCGCAGTAGAGACCAAGTTCAGCCCATGCGAAAAGACTTGCCTTGCTCTAGTTTGGAGTCTGACCCATTGGGAATTTATCATAGGAGGTTCACGCACAATAGTTCAAACGACTCACACGCCCCTCAAATATATTCTGTCTGGAAAGATACAAGACGGACAAGTCTCAAATGCCCGCATAGCACAGTGGACCCTGGCCCTGGTCAACCGCGGAGTAGAGTTTAAAAAGGAAACCACCGAGCCACCAGCTCCCTATGGCCTGTTAGTAACCAGGACCGAGCACGAGTGCCCCCTGGACCCGCCACCGCAGGTTGTTTGGCCAGTCACTTGGGGAGTCCCGCTAGAGGAAGCCCGACAGAACGGCTTCACATGCTGGTTCTGTGACGGCTCCTCCTTTCACGTTGGAGGCTCCCCTCGGACAGGCTACGGCGCCGTGCGAGTGAACGACGCCTATACCCTCAAAGGTCCAGCCCGCCCCCATTCCAGCCAAGCGGCTGAGGTGCAAGCGCTTCTGGCAGTGCTTGAGTTTGAGCCCCCAGAAAGCCCACTTGCCATTTACACAGACTCGGATTGGACGGCCAAAGCCGCCACGGTCTGGCTCCCGGTGTGGCAGAATCAAGGGTGGAGAGCTAGCGATGGGAAACCCGTAGCCCACCTACAGCTATGGCAGCAAGTAGCAGCACTCCTTCAGTCCCGCTCAGGCCCAACGCAGGTGACCCATGTCAAGGGACACCAGAAGACAAACTCAGAGACCGCTTATTGGAATGACCAGGCAGACCTTGCAGCCAAGGCAGCCGCCACTGAAAATGCTCCCCTACCGGAACCAGCCACTGATTGTCCTCTCCACCCTGTCACCACCCGCGCACAAGCCCGCAGCCAGGCTCAGGGAACCGCAGGAACACTAGACCTAGCACAACTGCAGCTATCTGACCCAGAAATAGCTGACCTCCTAACCGCAGGAAGAGATCAGACAGGAAGACTAATGATCCGTGAAGAGGAAGGCATAGTTTGGGCAGTAGATACAGCTGGTGAACGCCACTGGGTAGTGCCATTAGAAGTTAGGGCCGACTTAATTCAGTTTGTCCACGAACAGGGACACCGAGGCAAGGACCTGACTCTGGAGAGAGTAAAAGAGGTTGGATGGTGGCCTGGCATGCGCACCGAAGTAGCGCAATGGGTAGACAACTGTCTGTCCTGCGCCATGGTCAATGCAGACCCCACCGGACCTAGAGCTCCCCTCCAGCATCAGAGAATTGACGGACCCTGGGCTCGCATACAAATTGACTTTATCGGCCCCCTTCCCCCCACTCCTCGCGGCAATCGCTACTGTCTCACTGTCATAGACCCCTTTAGCAAATGGGTCGAAGCGTTTCCGTGCAAGCGCAACAATGCAGCCACCACAGCCAAACTACTGTTCAACAATATTTTTTCAAGATGGGGCATTGTGAGAGTCATGGACTCTGATTTAGGCTCACACTTCATCGGAGAAGTCACACAGGAGCTTTGCAAGGCGCTAGGCATCCAGCAACGCTTCCACATAGCCGGCCACCCTCAAGCTTCAGGCGCCATAGAAAGAACCAACCGGACCCTCAAGGAGGCTCTCCGCAAAATGGTTCGCTCCTCCGGGAGAGACTGGGATGAAAAACTCCCCATAATCCTAATGGCCATCAGAGGCACCACCGCAGTTCACGGGCTCACACCCCATATGGTAATGACAGGGCGAAGAATGCAGCTCCCGGAAGCCTTCTGGCTAGATACGCAGCTCCCTTCTGATATGCAGCCCGTAGTGATTAATGACGCCTGGGTCCAGGATCTGCTCTCATCCATACACGCCGTCCACATGCAAGTGGCCCAGAAGTTAGGCACAGCTCAGAAAGATATGGACCGCAAATTAGGATGGGTCAGGAACCCCAGGCAGTGGGAGGAAGGACAGCTCGTTCTGTACAGAAAGTTCTCGCAAAAGGCGCATTCACTAGCAGCAAAATGGCAAGGCCCAGTCCCCATCACGAAAAGAGTCTCCCCAGCCGTCTATCAGGTAGCTATCCAGAGAAAGACAGGAGGCACTTGGCTAAAATACTTTCATGCCTCTCAATTAAAAGAATGGAAAGGGAAGCCGCTGCAAACCGCCCCTCCTGTGTATGACCCTGGGGGAGCCGCCACCAGCCCAGCCCCCCTCTGCCCAGTGATTCGCCAGATATCCCTTCACCCTGGGCCAGAGATACCCTGTGTCCCCTTAGACCAGACCTTTGTAGCCTTAGTATAAAAGAAACAGTAGAATATGTAGATATAGGTGTGCATGTCAAGAGTTTTTCCAATTCTATTCTTTAACTTCATTAGGCGGGCCCCACAGTTGGGACCCTAGGGGGAAACACGGCAACCAAAGCCAAATAGGACCACCACCGAAAGTGATTCTTAATTGGATTTTAAGCCGCGTGTTCGGAAAAAAATTGCACAGGCAAAAGAGATTTGCTGTGTGAAAGTGGTTGGAGAGGCTTTAGCCCAAGAGTGAATGCATTTCCAATATTGGAGACACACCAATAAAGGTGATCTCTGTATTTGAAAACATTTCACCCGCCGTGCTGGTGAAGATCCCGCATCTACGTAGATTCGGGGTCTCACCTGCCAGACCCACGCTTTCGCATGATGGTCGGCTTTGGCTTTGAGGGCCGTGCCTCCCCTGGAAAAGGATCCCCAAACAGCCCAACATCCCTCTTTTACTAATGTTCATATTCGTCATGGTGAGTTGCTATACGGCGCCACCAGCCAGTACGCTTTAGTGCAAAGGTAAAAGACCCGCCAGCATTCTGTAAATATGTTACCTCTGGAATGTGTTATTGGGGTGCGTTCGCCACGCACAAGGGGCAGCGTGCCTCATTTACATAGCCAGGATCCCCTGCGCCAAGATGACCCCCGAACAACCCAGACCCAGTGGCGCCGGCAGATCTCGGCCGCCTCCGCCGCTTTTCGATAAACGCCGCCGAGCGCCCTCGGCTCCACTTCGGCCCTTTCCGCCAGCAGCCGCCCGCCCCACGTAATCTTTTCCCTTGCCCGTACCGTACAAGGGAAAAGAAGGGGGGGAGACATGCTTTTGCTTTGTGTGTTTCTTTCTTTTAACATGAAATTGGGGCCTCCCGAGGGAGTCCCTCCAAAAATTGATCCTAGGAAAAAATATGGTCCGCTGAAATACATACATGAGGTCCTGCAAAAAAAAGCAGAGGGAAAAAGGCAAAGCAAAAGCAAACCATCACAGAACATACCTTCAACCCTAACCTCATCTACTTAAAAATCATTTTAGAAAAAGGAGCGAAGGTCCCCGTTTGCAGCAACCCGTATAGTTAGTGGAAACCGCTCTCTAGTTTTTTTTCCCTTTCAAAGCGGCAAGGCCAGGCCGAGCCGGACCGACAGCTCTCAGCCCGCAAAATAAAAGCAGCCCGCCACCGAGCAAGGGGCACCTGAAGGCCACATAGTCTAGGCACCCAGGGACCCCTGGGGCGAGTTTGCATAATCCCGCCTAACGCACAGCCGACCCTTGCTCGACGTAAAGACGTTACCCTCTGAAATATACATGCTATAAGAAGAAGCCCCCGCACAGGAGTTCCCCAGAGCAACAAGCTGGAAGGCTCGCTTAGTGCTCCGGGACTTCTCGTTCGAACCCCGCTTAACATACAGTGCTGGCAGAAAAACACCCTCCTTTTTTTCCCTGCTTTACTTCACTTATTTTGCTGCAACAAACTCAGGGGACCTGTACTTATATCCGCAGGTCTCCCCAGGATATTTTCTCCACAAAAGGAAAAAGAAGGCCAGGAGATGAGGCACCTGGCTACTCTGTGTTTGCTCGTGCTGGCAGGCACCCTAATAGAGGGGCGCCCGTCCAAATTAATGCCCTACCCCCACTGGAGATGTATCAATACATTGGCAGGAAACGAAATGATGGTCTGCAAAGTTGTGCAGCAGAGCAATATGACCACCCCTACGGATCGCACTAACTTCCGCAGTTGTGAAGAGCAGTGGATCCGACCCCCAGAGCTTGTTATTTTATGTGTGGGAGTGAAAACCATGTCCCAAGAATTAGTATGCTACTCGCCTACTGACACAGTGTCACCACTTGCTCCGATTCCTTGTATGTTTCTTCCCCGTATAAGGCCAGCCCCCACCGCAGTCCCGGTGGTAGACAAATATACCACCCCTGCCAATTTCGAAACCTCGCCATTTGTCACTGAGGCTTTCGGACCATACTGTGAAGTTATTTTAGTATCGGCCGCAGTATGGAAGGCAGGAGACCCCTTTAGAATGACCATCCTACTAGGCACTACTGCCACTGAATCTGCATCAGTCACTATCACACCCCCTTCAGGCACAGCTCTCTCCTTCGCTATAGAACGCTGGGAGAACCTGACCTGGATTGTAAAGGAGGAAGACCTAGCCAAACATGGCCCACCCGATTGGATACTGGTTCAACAGACGCCCGAATGCCAAACCAAGCCCCTAGTAGAGAAATTTCACCGGCTTGGGCTGCTCTTTGTAAATTTGACTCACGAACCAGGCAATTACTCCCTGCTGATCCGGACCCAGGAGACCCACACCATCCAAATTGACCCTTTGATTGCTAGCAATGAACAATTGAGCCAAGGCGGCACGCATATAGTGGGCTCCCATGTTTTGAAGACTGACATTCGAGAGAGAGTTCTAGTCCGCCCGCAAATGTCTTTAAAAGAGATCCGCATAGACTTAGCTGAGCTAAATGCAACCCAGAGGCTGCCGCAGTGCGCTCCCTATCTGGAGGCCGGTAGCAAGGGTTGGAATGCATGGCTACAACTGTGGATCGATCCCTCTCCCTCTCTCTCGTGTGCCAGACGAAGCATTGCCGACTGGGCTGCTCCTGCAGCCGGAGGCTTAGCAATCATGGATTCGGTCAACATTGAGACTCTTGCTAATAAGTTTGCCCATGTCACGACTAGCATCTCCGACTTAGGTAAACCAGTGGTGCAGTCCCTAAATTCCATTTCAAATGGGCAACACGAGATCAGCTCCATTTTAGTTAACTGGGAGAGTCAAATTGAAAGAGATTTTTCTCTGCTGCTCAAAGGAACACAGTCTTTGGAACGCAACGTGTCAATAGCCATGGCATGTATGCAAGCCCAACAATTAAACCAGGCTGTGGCCATGGGGCTAATTCGGCAAGCCACGGACGGGCACTTGCCCCTGGAAATTAAAAGATTGATTATGCCCAAATTGTCACCCATAGAACTGGAGCTTGAATCCTGGTGGTCTCTCGTAAATTCCTCATTCTCACCGACCACCCAGGAGCTTAAATTATTTTTGTTAACGGCCAGTGCGCACGAGTCATTCCATGTGTATCCAGTTGTGCCTCTGGGACTCCAAGTCAGCGACACCGAAGTCCTCTACGCCCGCCACCCCAACCATTGGGCCCGCTTCACCCCGACCGGATGGCAGCTCGTCAGCCTCCAAGGGTGCCAGCATCGAGACCAGACCGGCTTCATTTGCCAGGATCAAGCCTTTGCACCTCATCACCCCTGTGTAGCCCCGCAAGTCGACGCCCTCAACGAGTGCTCTTTCGAGGTCGTCCGGGAGAACAGCTCCGCTGTGGTCTACCTTGGGAAAGGATGTGCCTGCGTGCGAACGGCCTGCGACTTTGTGATCCTGAACTCGTTCCAGCTCAAGCCCGTGATCCCGGGAGTCAACCGCTGCTTTTGCAATCTGTCTTCGGTGGCAGCCTGCGACTTCACCTACACGGTACCGGTCTGGACCCAAGAAGAGATCCTGGTGGCGCCCTCCATCTATCGACATGTGAAGCCAGTTTCCCTCGGCATCGGTCTGGAGCTAATCCATGAGCTCCTGACCCACCCCCAGCTCCACCGCACCCTCCAGAGCATCCAGAGGGACGGGGACACCACTGCTTTGGTTGTGTCCCACAACGGAAAGGAGATTTTGGATCTTGCCCAGTGGATTAAGACCACCGGCGAGCATTCGTGGTGGGAGACCCTCTTTGGCTGGAGCCCCACTGCCACTGGAATTTACAATTTGGCTTTGCACCCGATCGTTGTTATTTTGGCCTTTCAAGTTTTGTTATGTGCCTCACTACTTTATTTGGGCTGTTGGAGCCGCCGACAGCTCCAGCAACTCCAGCTGTCTTACCGCTTGGATCACTATAACCCCGACCTCCTTCTGCCTTAGTGGTTGTTCTTGGCGCCCCATTTTTAGCCCTTGTTTATTTTGTTGCTTGTGTGGTTACGAACTATGCTTGTGCATTTATGTGTAAGAACTCTGCACCGGCCCCATGGACGCTTTGCTGCCGGACACTGCTCCGAGGCCCTCTTGTGGACTAGGGGGGGACATATTACTCTGCCTCCCAGCCCACGGCCCGTCTCCAAACGACCGACAGCAGCGCCACCTCCATGAGGACTAGAACTGTGTGTCTGAAGCCCTTCTCGCCGCCTGCCGACCCTGCCCTGCGGATTGACGCAGACAGCAAGGGGGGGTGGAAGTGTATTTTGGAACACATAGACTAAGTTTGCTTGTTCCTGTATATATACAACCCAGTCTAGCAGCTGTACTGCAGACTGAGCCGTCTGTGATCTTTGTCGCTCTATTGTTTCATGAATTTCTTCCCATTGCTTTCATGAATTTTACTCCCATGAATTTAGCCCCGAACTGGTCCCTCCCTCCAGCTACTGCAAGTGCGCCCATGAACTTTATCCCGATGAATTTGATTTTAACCTTTTGAATTGCCTTCTTAACCCGACTCCCTCCGCCGAGGCAGTTCTAGTCTATGAATTTGATTTTAATCCAGCCGTATTGATTTGGCTTTTAATCGCAGAGTTTATTTTTCTGTCCCCCATGAGCCCTTCCGCCGCTTACCCTCATGAATTGTTTCCCCGCACTTGCTTTTACTATTGCTGCTATCATCTATGAAATCGGTTTTAACTTCCTGAATTATCATTTTAAACCCTATGTATCTATGTATTTATGATTTTAACCATTTATGAATTAGCCTACCCTCAATGAATTACGCCATGCTTGCACATTTCACTTTACCCTGTATGAATTATCCCTGCTTTTAATCCTATGTATTTATGATTTTAATTATCTATGAATTGATCCATGTATATGAATTGCTCCTGGTTTTTAATGCTTTTAACCCACCGTGAATTCCGTATGAATTACCTCCCGCCATGAATTGATCAATGTACCCAAACATGAATTGTTGTTGTTTATATGCATGAATTGATCATTGCTGCCTATTACTATGAATTACTCATTGCTATGAATTGCTCATTACTGCTTATGAATTATTGCTATTTATTCAGACGATTGCACTTAGCACACCCCCTGGTGTGAACCCAGAGACCTGCAGCCCATTGGCTGATCTAAATTGCACTTATTCGGTTAGGTGGTTCTCCAAACTAAATTTTTGAGTGACGCCTCCTCTCCCTTCCCTTCCCACTCCTTCTTCGCTCGAAGCTCGACCACCGGACATTGCCAACCACCTCGCCTTTGAAGTCAAGTTCGGAGACCCGCGCGCCTGACGTCACGGGGTCTCCGAGGGGGGGAATTGTTGCCAAGTAGGCCCCCTCCCCTGCTTTAAGGCCTGCCATGAACTGTGTTAAAGTTTCCTGCGTTGCTGTTTTACTGCTACACCAAAGACTGCCTCGCACGTGTGTGTGTTAATACACGTGTCAGTTTCCTGCCTGCTGTTTAATTACCCTGCTGCTGCAATAGACTGTGTAGTTTACTGACTCCATGTTTGGATAACTGCACAAAGGACTCTATTTCTGGGCAACCCTGCCCTGACCTGTATCTGGACTTCCTAGTGTGCGTTTGGACTGTGTTACAAGTGTGCCCCGTGCCTGCATTGCCATCTGCTACGGACCGTGCCTGTTCCCTGCCTTGGACTGTGTTTTAAAGTGTTGTTTCCCCTGCCTCCATGGAAGCCTGCCTCATATGGGCCCAAGCCGCTGCTAGCAGCCGGGCGCCTGCCGGGGAAACCTCCAGCGAGCCTGGCTAGGCGCTCCCTGGTCAGTTCCCGCCTGGAGCCTCCCGCGGGCCGGTCGCCGAGCTTGCCCTCGCTACCGGGCAGCCTGCTATCCAGCCCCAGCTATGCCCAGCCGGCATCCATGTTCTCAGGCAGCCAGAAGACCCTGGGAAGAAGACTGCTTTGAGAAGCCATTTCGGCGAAGCGGGCACACCACGTCCGCAGCGAGAGCCCCTCGCCCCGCTCTGCATATCTTAGGAGCCGCCCCGGAGAAGAGCTAAGTGCTGACCATCCCAAGCACTTAGAGAATGCATCTCAAAGAAACCTCCGCATTCCAGAAGCTGATGACATCAGGACAAGCCCTGTCCGCTGGAACATCCTTTCAGCCCACTTGGATTTCCCCCTCCCTCTTTTGTCCCCTCTTCCTGAGGTGTCACTTATCACAATCTGATTACCAAAGTGGCCCATCCAAGCCATTCAGTAGCCCATTAGACCCTTTGTTTTAAACTGTGAGAACCACCAAGTACAGCACCAGCCCCAGGGTACGTTTTGGGGTATTTAAGCTGGTCTCCCAGACCACTCGGTGCCTCGGCCATTCCCTATCCAGACCTCCTTGCTGTCCGTCTGTGGTCCCAGTGCTGGCATTGGGCCACCCTCGCTGCTGTGTCTCTGCTTCGCTCCAGGATTGTGAGTATTTCCCTTATCATCGTTGGGAACCCGCTAATGCGAACGTCTCTGTATTTCCTACTCTGTATTTCCTAGATCTTGTGTGTTCCTTGTATGATTGTGCAAGTTAGGCTTACGCCACACTAAATACACGTGTTTGGAACTTATTTGTTGTCTGCCTCTTTTTCACTAGAGTGTCTGGGATCGGGACCTCCGTAAACATAGGTTATGATCCGCGCTTAATATTTAGTTACAGACTGCTATAGCTAATTCCCCATTATAATAAAGAGCAGTTCTGGTAACAGACTAGCGTGGCAATAAATGTTTTGTCTCAGAAACACACAGACAAACTCTCTCTTAGGCTCCATATAGTTTTCCTGACTTAACTACAATGTAGGACTGACAGTCCCCTGGTGTGTGGGGGAGGATCCCCTTCTCCCAGCCTCTGCCCCCCTGCCACCAGTCACCTAGCCAGCAAGGGGGGGGGAAGGAATGGGAAATGGGCCTGGGAGGCAAAATACCTCTTGAGCAAGCCTGCAGCGGGCACGGTCCCAGCGGGGCATGAAGATATCACTTCCAGGAGTTCTGTCATTGCACAAGCTGCAGGAATACTCCCATGTTTCACTTGGGACCATTTGGATTGACATCATTGTGTCAGCACTGGGAGGGTGTGCATAGTGCATGTGTAAAGATTTTCGAACAGGTGAGTATTGCAATCCCCTGCTCCCACTGCAGACTCTAAAATGTCTCACAATTTCACACAGACAGCTGAGGCTCCACACAGATTGCCTTACCAAACCAAAATGAACACAGTCTCTCAGAACACTAACTAAAAAAGCTGTCTTCACTCCACCCCTACAGCTACCATCCAATCAGATCACTCTCCTCTCATTCATCCAGCCTCCTTCCTTCTTCCCTCAGAGGCCTGAATTTAAACTCAAAGTAATAATTTTTTAAAACCCCATATTAACAAGCAGGAAAACTCCCACAAAGCTAATTATTTGCAAAACTGCTTAATCCATCAAGGTATTCTCAGTGGCGGCACTCATATGTTGGGGAACTGTTATTTGGATGTGGCTTTTGCCTTAAAGTCTGTTGGTGGATTGGCTTACAACCTGTGGTTGTGATCCAAATTTTGAATGATTTTGTGTTTTAAGGCAATCAATAACTTCCATGTGGATAATCTTTTTTAAAAAACTGATTTGTAAGACACCTTGAGAGGAGTGGAGTAGAAAAAAATGACTGAATTAAATAAATACATTCCTATGAATGCTGATCGCTTTTCTTCCCGGTCTTATTTAATTATGATTAAGTACTATCAAGTTGTATCTGACTCATGATGACCCCTCATGAGATGTTCAAGACAAAAGCAAACAGAGGTGGTTTGACACAGCATTCCTCTGCATCACAACCCAAGCCTTCCTTGGTAGTCTCCCATTCAAGTACTAGCTGTGGCTGATACTGCATAGCTTTTTTGCTCTGATAAGCTCAGGCTAGACTGGAGATAACAAATAGTCTTCTCTTCTAGGCATTGTCTGTGTTATTTATGCCCCCACAATAAGTCTGGAGAGCTGGGGCTGAGAGGAGTGGCTTCCCCAAGGTCACCTGCTGAGCTCATGGCAGGAGTTGAATTCAAACTAGCAGAATGCAGATTCACAGCCCAACTACTTAACCACTATACTACAGCAGTTCCAGCTACCCTGTTATTTAACAATAATGTTAAATGTGTGTGCTCAAAGTTGTGTGTCATGTGAATGCTTTGCATGATTAATATTATATAAATACTAAGCAATAAATACATTGACAAAATACAGACTTAACATTTTAAGGGAGAGTCATTCTTGAATAAGAATTTGAGAAATAATATCTTCTCTAGTTCTTTTCCTATCACACAGACACAGTGGTTGTAAAGTTACCATGGACCCCTTACAAGCATGCTGAAATTTACAGAGCCCAAAAGAACATTTACAAATAAATTTATAGAACCCAAGTGCTGTTTCTTGTGAAAGATAGCAAGTTAAATAGATAAATTGTAATATAGTCCTGTGTTAAGTTATTATTGGAGGAGAGTTGCAGCATATTCCAGGAAGAATCATAAACTAAGCCAGTAACTATGGGTTATAGAGTGAGGGAAAGTGAGATCCAAAGAAAAATAGGTACACAGCCCATTAACAATATATCAGGATCAACGGTAACAACAGCATTATTAATATTAAGCATCATGAAACATGTTTTACAAAAGAAAAAACAGGTTACTGACCACAAGGTGCTTGCAGTCTTCAATGCTTGATTAAGTGAAGCATACAACCTATTTGTTTCAGTGTTCCTGCTTTGCAGCCATAATAGCACACAATGCTTTGCTGCCATTATGGCACACAAAAAGAAGCATTGCATGAAGCAGAAATTCTTTTTTTTTTTTTACAGAAAAGATTGAGAAGGACAGTAGGAATTGTTGCATAGTTATTTGGAACCAGCGAAACACTGGCCGTTGTCACACGGGCCCTTATTTCGTCAGTTTTGCACTAGAAATCCTTTCTTCTGTTATTGTTATTAGAACGGATTCTCCCATCTTTTGACGATTGCTTGCGCTTCCAGTCAGTCACATTAAAAGGGAAAAGCGCAATTCAACGGTCAGTCAAAGTGCTTCCGGAAATGGGGCCCTAAAAATCCCGCCCCCTTTTTTTTAAAAAAAAAATTCGCATATTTGCGTTATATCACTCTTCTATTATAATGTTGTGCTGGGCCAATGCAAAAGCCAATCGTGATAGGTAGCAGAGGTTTCCCACCCATGGCAGAATCGCGCTATAGCACTATAGCATTATAGCGCTATAAGGCTGATGTTTTTTAAAAAAAAATTACTTTGAGGCTTAATTGCTAGTTGCACTGGGGCTTGTGGGAGTGTAGGGCAGGAGAATCCGTGTTAGGTGAGACAGATGATCAGGGAGATTGAGCGTTTTGGTGTTGCAAAGCGTTCATAGTCAATCCAGGGCATTCACATGGAAGTGGATAAAGACGACATAAAGAGTCACAAAGCGTGAACTGGGGAGAATAGCGAAATTGCAAGAGAACCGGAATAAGGTGAGAATTCAGCGGGAGATGGCGCTAGTTTGGCGCTAAATTTATGGCCGTGTGACGATGGCCACTGTGTTGCCGTAACAGAGAAAATGGCTCCAGGAAGGAAGCCATAACAGAAGAGGGTTGCCAGGTAGCCATATAACAGAGAGATGGTACCAAGATTTATACTCTCTATATTCTCTCTCTATACTCTTTCTTTGCTTATGAGGAGACGTTGCTGAAGGGACAAATGGGTGCTTGCTCACAAGGAGACCTTTCTGAGGGCTGGATGGGTGCCTGCAGGACATTCCTTTGATCAGCAGCTGTGGGCCATGTGGCTACAGGCCCTAGCTCCACCAACCTCTGGCTGCAGTTGATGGCCCCGGCTAAGCCCAACCCTGATGACAGATTGGACAGTGGCCATTTGGTGCAATGACTGTCCACCCCTGCTGGTACCTGTGCCCCTGCGGAGCAGTCGGTTCAGCCCTGGCTGCTTTGCTGGGAGTTCGCTTATCAGGGGGTGTGTTACAGAAAGGGGAGCTGATTTAAGCACGAATGCCCATGGTGCAGTTATTTTGGAGAGCCTCTTTGTCACTCTACCCCACAGAGGCCCCTCCATAGTAGGGTTGCCAGCATTTCCAGGTGAGGCCTAGAGATCTGTTTCTATTACGACTGAACTCCATATGTACATGTCCTCTGGGTGTAAGTGGCAAGATGGAACTTTCCTGCCTTATCAACATTACCAGATATCCCTTATTTTAAGGAATTGTCCCTTAATCAAAAGCTCTCATCCCATCTGTCCTTTATATGAAAACATTATCTCCTTTTGTCTTCTTTGGACAGATGTCCCAGTTCCAATGCATATAGCCACTGTGTTTTTTTTTTTTTTATCCTGCAGCCTAAGCATTTTTAATTGTAATATATAAAAATAATGTCCATTGAGATGGACTCTGCAGAAAACTATGCTGGGAATCAGGGACCCAGTTTCCTACCATAAGTGGAGCATCCCCTCCAAAGACAGAAGGGATAAAAATGTGCAAGAAAGAAATTCCAGCTGATGGCTAACCCGCACCACCCCATACAGCAAATGGTACAGCAAATGGGGAAATGCTGGCATGTTATTGTTTAAAAATCACATATTATTTACCGTATGATAAAACAGGCAATCCTTCGAGCATGCTCCCTGTTGTCTGTCCTGCATGATTTGCTTCTCAGTTTGAGAACTTGCTTCAGCTCAAATGTAACAAAGGATTTGGGGATTTATGAGCAAAATTTGCCATTCAGTGGAATCTCACCCATCCTTTAACAGCATGCTTAGATGAGCAAAAATCCTAATGAGCCAGGAAGTCATAGTTGGGTAGATATGCTAGCAGCCTCTGTATCAAATGAAGGTTGGGGGAAGGGATACCAGATAAAACATCTTCAACTTTAACATCCTTACAGTGTTGCCGTCTTTTGTACAAGTTCCACCCAATGCATTACAGCCTATGCATTATTAACCTGCTGCCTCCTGGGAGCAATTGAGTTTTACATGCCCTGTATAAGATGCTAAGATGGCAGACTGCATCGAGTTTTATGCCATGTCATTTCAGAACATAATTAGCCCTCTACAGCAAGCAATTCCTCTACAGCCCAGATTGGTGTGTGCCAATGCATGGCACCACTTTTCAACAAAAAGGGCATGTATACCATTCGGCACCAGATGTCTCCGCTTGCTGTTTTGCAAGTTTTAAATATAATAAAGATTTTTATTAGGCAGGGAAACAATTAAATTAAGATCTATTTTTTTAAAAAAATGTTTCCGTTCATGTTTTATAAAAAGTTTGCAAAAAAAACAGGAACTGGCAAGCCAAGGCAGACTTCTTGCTAGCTTTATTATATTTTCTTTGAGCATCAGTTTCTCCTTTACAGGGTTAATAATAATAAAAGAAAGATAATAATGCTGCGATAGAAGCTGCACAAGAATAGGAGGGGAGAAGAAAACCACAAGTTTCTTTTATTGGCAAGGGTTCTTAGAAAACATTATTGGAGATGGATATTCTGATTTTCCCCAAACTCAAAAGAGACCAAATAGGACCAGACATCATAATATTATAAATTTCAAAGATGTTTTCTTATAACCATCTGCACCATTCTAATGCCAGGTTTTGTTTTTTTTTAGAGCTATCCCCACCATGTGGTATCATATGGTTTTAACATCTGGTCAATCTTCATTTGGCCTCATGAACAGATGATGCGATCCAGAACGCTCAGATTCACAATTATACGAAAGACCATAGGTTAAAACCAAGCAGACATTATGGATTTATTTGGTATTATCTAGGCTGTGGAAATCAACAATCCTACTGTCTCTGTGATGGAAATTCAAAGGTCATTACTAGCAGTTGGAGCTATTTGTCTTTTGGACAGGCTTACTCACTGAGGCTCATGCCAGGGAGGAAGACAGTTGTGGTGGACAACAACCACTGTGCCTGCTTGCAATGTCATTTTAAGGTTGCCAACATCCAGGTGGGGCCTGGAGATCTCCTAGAATTACAACTGATGTCGAGACTGCATATATCAACTCCTTTGGAAAAAATGGCTGCTTTGGAGGATGGACTCTATCTCATTATACCCTGCTGAGATCCCTCCACTCAATAAACACCACCTGCCCCGGGATCCACCCTCCAAATCTACAGGAATTTCCCAATTCGGATGAGGCAACCTGATGTCATCAACAAATTGGTTAGAGACTGGTGTACAGTTTTAATTTGTTGGTTAAATAAAGTAAAGGTTTTTGTTTAATTACGGTCCTATTCGGATTTATATGGTTGGCTTACTGTCATATATGCCTGTCTGCATATCTGCCATGAACGTCTTCTGTGTTATGTATTGGTCCTCTGAGGGCATGAGAAGTTTCTTATTGATGTTAAGGGAGTAGGTGATCTTGCACGTATTTACTTTCTCTTTCTCTACTGCCTCCAGAAGTGTCCTTGAAGGCCAGCTGCGGCTGGCTCAAAATGTATCCCTCTTGGGAACTGAGATGATTTCCTTCTTTGTTCTGACTAGCCTAAACTTAGCTTCTCCTCTTCACCCTCCCCCACCCCCCCCCCCAGGTCCTTCACACTCAAACTTTAATGGTCCCTATCCTGATGGCAGGAACCTTCCCTATAACTAACACTACCGACCCGATCCATGTCACTTCAGCCAATTCAGTTGTCTGAGCCCCTTGAACTTGATGGAACTCTAATAAAGTTACTTCAACCAATACACCTGCATCTTTGCTGTGAAGAGCTTGGGGAATCTACCTGCCAAGGACTGGGACTTACTTTGTTTGTACATGAGTGCTCCATATCTAGGCTGTTTGTTGAGTGGAGGGAGTGGAAGGGCTGCTCATTAAATTTGCTGATGATACCAAATTGGGAGCGGTAGCAAACACCCAAGAAGATAGAATTAAAATTCAATAAGAACTGAATACTCTGGAGAAGTGGGCAGCTCTGAATAGGATGCAATTCAACAAAGACAAGTGCACAGTATTACATCTGGGCCACAAAACTGGGAAACACAAATACAGGATGGGGGATACACTTCTGGGCAGTAGTATATGTGAAAGAGATCTTGGGTGAGAGTGGACTGTAAACTAAATATGAGCAGTCAGTGTGATGTGGTGGCAAAAAAGGCCAATTCAATCCTCGGTTGTATCAAAGGGGCCATAGCGTCAAAATTGCAGGAGGTCATAGCCCCTCTCTATACTGTCTTGGTCAGGCCGCACCTGGAGTATTGTGTGCAGTTCTGGAGGCCTCACTTCAAAAAGGATGTGGACAAAATCAAGAGGGTGCAGAGTAGAGTGACAAAGATGATCAAGAGTCTGGAGACTGAGCCCTATGAGGAAAGGCTGAGGGCCTTGGGAATGATTAGTTTGGAGAAGAGGAGATTGAGGGGGGACATGATTGCTCTATTTAAGTATTTGAAAGGCTGTCATTTGGAGGATGGCAGGGAGCTGTTCCAGTTGGCAGCAGAGGATAGGACTTGAAGCAACGGGCTTAAATTACATGCAGAAAGGTACCAGCTGGATATTAGGAAAAACCTTTTCATGGTCAGAGTAGTTTAAAGGTAGAATCAGCTGCCTAGGGAGGTGGTGAGCTCCCCTTCACTGGCAGTTTTCAAGTAGAGGCTGGATGAATATTTGTCAGAGATGCTTTAGGCTGATCCTGCACTGGACAGGGGGTTGGACTAGATGGTCTGTATGGCCCCTTCCAACTCTATGATTCTATGATTCTACCATTATGTCTTCCACTAAAGAATCCTACAAATTGTAGTTAGGTGAGAAGTACTGAGAATGCTTTGTCAGAGACTCTTAGATAATAGAATGACAGTTTCCAAAGTTTTCTAGGGAGACAGACATATCTATTAAAACAATTAAATTTTAGAATGTATATATGCCTTACTAGGAGAATTAATTCTAATTATTGTGGAGAATATCATGAGAGTATAGATTCAAGTCTAAATCAGGAATACTAACATCCTCAATTCTTTGAGATAGGAATATTTTGGCCATAATCCACAAACACAGAGATGATTTTGTCTGCTCACATCTGTAGCCATCTGTCAAACAGGCAGTGAGACGCAACAGACAGCAGTGTGCCCATTTCGCTATGGCCTGGCTGCCAAGCAAGGCTACTTCTAGGTGTTCAAACTACACTAGAAGCCAAAAGTGCCTTTTGTGTGGTTGTCTGTAATGGACAACATTGTTTGTTTCAGTTCTTAATTCTGGCCATCATTACAGGCATTGACTGAAATGTAAAAAAACAGCTTTTTGCTAGCATCCTGTGAGGAGCTCCACACAGAGACATTAGATAGTAACTGGAACCTATTCTTGGCTGGATTTTTAAAGAAAGATCGTAGATGTTTGTTTGCTAATGGTGAGAGATTTGGCAGCAGATGGATCACTTAAGGACATCCCTGGTTTGTATCTTTCCTCCGCCATGAACATTGTGAGATGGCCACTGCAGGAAGGTCCTGTGGATACCATACAGTGGCAGTAATACTGACTGACTTTATCAGAGACCTGTCATGATTAAAACAAGATATTGGACCTGTTGAATTATTCAGTGCTCCACAGTCCTATATAAATGCTCTATTGTATTATTTCACAGACCTAAATAGGCCCTCAAAAGATTTTACATCATGAGGGTTAAAAGGAGGGACTGCGGTGGGATGGGTAAATCTGAGAAAATCATCCATTGCTTCACCCAATAACAGGAGTATTGTGCTAAGTTCCTGATCACAATCTGGTCCACCCAAACCTGGGAAGAAGAGAACATCAGAACATAGCTCTTCATGTGACCTGTGGATGTCTCCACCAAAAGGGTAATGTGTAGTTAGTCCCTAACTGACCAGAGATTACAGTTATAATCTCCAAATCTCTGTGCCATAACACTTGGACATTTATAACTGTGCCAAGATGGGCATGGCCCAAGGAGATAATTTTAAAAACCAGAAACCCTCCCCAAAGGCAATACATTGTTTCTTGAGAGGAAGACCGAAACTTAAAGAGACGGGGTTATTATGAAACATGTCAAAGCTAGGGAGGGAAGTACAAAGGCAAAGAGAATAGAACTGAGTGTGGATTTATGCAACACCAAGCAGGTTTCATAGAAAAAGACTGATGAAAAGTTAAACTTCAGAGATGCGTAGCTGTATTGCACCCAAGGCCTTGATGTGACACAGTTGTACAGTATTGTAAAAGTGTAGCTTAGAAATATGGGTTCCTGTAGTATTTTCCTAATATAGTCTTAAACATTCTTCTGTTATCAGAGTGATTAGATAGATGAAAAGTCTCCCTTGCATCTCTCCACCAGTGAATGTGTAAACACATGAACTCCATGAAGTTATTCTAACAGTAAGTACATCACTGATGATTATCAGGAGGAGACTGAACAATTCGTAAATACTAGACAAACTCATTTTATAACTTGTCATCTTTTGTAAATCACTAGTCATCACAGAAGAAATAGCCAGTTGCTTAAAGCATTAAAAATAAAACCAAGGCTATATTTTCCTTGCACATGAGGAAAAATGCACTTTCCTGTTCTAAAAGATAACAGAATCATCCATCAGAGATATGGCTTAATTTTACAAGAAAGCCGTGTCATTTTCATTAAAGAAACAATAGCCATTTTTGCTGACAGTCAACACAGACCACGTTTCATAGGCAAATCTGAAATTTGAAAGATGTGGAGGTTGGGAAAGTAAGCTCTTCTAAATTGTGCTTCCAACAGTAGGATTTTAAACCATTTCAAAACTATTTTCAAAAGTAACCTATATGGGAATATATTATTTGTCTGATTAATATATCCAAATGGCAACAAGTATAGCATACATGGCAATATTTGACGGAATTTTTAAAATTTTATTAATTATAATGATCTGCCCAAATTCTTCTAACAACATGTTTTCCTTCACCCTCAGCTAGGGATACCAGCCCTTGGCTGGAAATCCCCAGGAGCATTAAGAGGCAGAGACTTCTTGAGTGTAAGTCCCTGTTCAAAACAGGAAGTGACATCATGACACGCTGGGAATGTCAACAAATCTCTATGGTTTTATCATAGAGGTTTTTGAAATTCTTAGATTGCTATGATATCATTTCCTGTTCTGAAACATTAAGTGACTTCTGCATGCCATTCCCACAACCCACAACCTCGACTGAGGGCTGGGGTCAAGGAGCATCATTGAGAGGTCCCCCACCATGACCAAGTAAGCATCAGCACTACCCCAGACATTATTTCCTACACCTCCTTGAAAGTTATTAGTACATATACCTTAACATACCATCTTACCTCAACCCGTAATTTATTCCCCACAATAACCTTGTGAAGTCAATTACTCTTAAGGTTGCTAAGTCTGGCTGGGAAAAGTTGTGGATATTTGGTGTCAGAAACTGAGGAGGGCAGTGTTTGGGGAGGGTATAGCTCATCTGGTATATGATGTCATATCTTGTGATGTCACATCCAAGTTAAATGCCATTTCCTCCAACTCCTTTCCTTCCTGTGAGGTAACTTCCAGCAAAATTCAAATTCTAAATTTCTTGCCACATCTCACGCAATATATTTTTTAAAAACCCTGTCAAAACTTCCTTCATGTTTTTCTCAATGTTAAGGAGCAAAATTCAATCAATGGAATGTGCTTTCGTTACATGTTCTCACACAACAAATTCTTTTTAAAAATGTAGTTAAAACATTTTACCCAGCCCTTCTACCCAGTTTAGGGCTCTTCAATGCAAAATTACACACTTCTAAGCCAATTGACTTCAACAAGTATAACTCTGCTTAGGACTGCACTGTTGGATCAGGGCTTCACTTAGTATCCGTTGCACCACACTTTTCAGAAATGTTATCAACACTGGTGGGAATTGCATAGCATAACAACATATGCAAAGTTCTGCTTTACAAAATACGCACAGTTTAGCTGCATGATTTTCGCAACAGAACTAACGCAAACCTATGGACCCATTTTGCTTTTGCTATAGGTTTCTTCTGAATCTAGATGATGCTTGCTTATCTGTAAGATGTTTCTCTCCCCTGGGTCTTTTGTACCATTGCATAAGATGTAAGACCAGCCAAATGAATTTCTATTTCTTGCTCATTATTTTAATCATTGTGCCGTATTTGACTTTTTCACAAATGTCTTCTAATACAGGTCATTGCTTTTTATATTTCAAATGCAGCTTGAACATGTCCATAGGCTTCAATGATACCAGCTCAGGAGAGATCAATGTCTAGGATCCTTTTTCTTTTTAAAATGCTGTGTCCATTACTTAAATGGATTCTAGAAAGAAATGTGCCACTTTATTTTAGTAACTGGAAGATTTATTATCCCATTTTGTTTCTCTTGAGGCTTTCTATTTGGGGCATAATTACTAGTCTTTATAGGAAAAAAATCCAAAGCTGAAGAAGAACCAACTTCTCTTTAAACTGTGAAAAGGCCTGAGAGTTTTCATATTAATGAGACACAGAGATCATCTGTTTGACAGGCTATGAAGAGCACTTTGCTACACACTGAAGTTCCCCTCATTGTGTAGAATTACAACTGACCTCCAGACAGTAGAGATCAGTTGCCCTGGAGGAAATGACAGCTTCTGAGGGCATGCCATAGAGTCTAGCAGAGGCTGAAGTCCTAGAGTGACATCATATCCCCACTGAGTCTCTGCCTATCCCCAAACGTCACCTTTTCCATACACACACCCCAATCTCTGTGAATTTCCCCAAGCTAAGGTTTGCAATAGTACTCCTCCATCTCAGAAATGACTTTACTGCTTTTTCTCACAGATTAGACCTAATGGGAGAGTCAGGCGCAAGCCACTTGTCAAGGCAATGGTGTCAGCGTTCAGGCTAAGCAACTTCTGGTGCTGAGGCAATCAGAGGTGAGGTGATCCAGACCCAGTCCAATTTGCCCCTCACCTCCTCCCATACAGTCTGAAGTGACAGTTATATATTTTTTTTCTCAAGCTTGCTCTCTGTGCCCTGGGCCTGTGGAGGCTAAGGAGGTAGCAACCACAGACAGATTTTCTTTTTCAGTAGTGGCACCTCACCTTTGGCATGCTCCCCAAGCTACTCTGGTGCTAATTTTTACTGTTCTTTAGGTGTCAGGGCAAATACATATGTGTTATGCAGGTGTATACTGTAAATGAGAAGTTCCATCTCTTTAATAATAATAATAACATTCAATTTATATACCACCCTTCAGGATGATTTAATACTCAGTCAGAGTGGTTTACAAAGTATGTCATTATTATCCCCACAATAAAACACCCTGTGAGGTGGGTGGAAAATTTATTTGCAGGAGAAAGCACGAACACAGTCTCCCACTACCACAAATTATGCAGTCGAGTTTCCCGCATTTGGGGAAATCACAGGGGTCAGCACACCCGGAGTGCAATGGATGAGCCTAACGCTGGGAAAAACACCTTCTTGATCATGGTGTCTCCCCTGCCAGGTTAGCTGTATTTATGGTCTGCTTGTAGCCTCTGTGCCATTTTATGAATATCATTTATATTGCTGAATGTTGTTTTATAGAATCATAGAATCATAAGAGTTGGAGGGTGCCTCCAGGGTCATCTAGTCCAACCCCCTGCACAATACAGGAAATTCACAACTACCTCCCCTCCCCCCCCACACACACCCTGTGACCCTTGCTCCATGCCCAGAAGATGGCAATACGCTGTCAGGATCCTTAGCCAAACTGGCCTGGAGAAAATTGCTATTTGACCTCAAAGTGGTGATTGGCATTACCCTGGGCATGTAAGAAGGGGCCACAAGAACTGAGCCCTGATGTAACCCTTCCTGCCCTCCCCTCATGATCTGCATAGGTTCACAGAATCAGCATTGCTGTCAGATGGCCATCTAACCTTTGCTTAAAAACCTCAAAAGAAGGAGAGCCCACCACCTCCCAAGAAGCCTGTTCCACTGAGGGACCGCTCTGTCAGGAAGTTCTTCCTAATGTTTAGCAGAAAACTCTTTTGATTTAATTTCAACCCGTTGGTTCTGGTCCAACCTTCTGGGGCAATGGAAAACAACTCCATGCCGGAATTCGTTTTCGTTTTCTCAGCCATGCCGGACGCTCCTCTCGGCTGGTCCGGGAGGAAACGACCGGGCACCCTGACCGGGCGGCTGATCCGTAAGGATTAGCCCCCAGGACTCCCAGGGAGGGAGCCAGGGTCCGGGACGCGGCGGGAAGAACTCCCCGAAATCAATGCGGGGGGGGAATTGCCCGTTTGTCCCTATGGAGGCCGGCAGATGTGCGCGGCGCCTCGAGTGCCGCCGGGCAACGAGAAACGGCAAGTAAAAGAAACAGGCGGAAGCCTGTAAACAAGCGAATCCCTTCTGTTCTACAAGCGTTTGTGAAGGAGAGGTTGATCTGAAGAAGACTCGCTCTTCCCCTTCGTGGAGTTCCAGAATTTTGTTGGCGCCCCCCCCCCCCAAATGGCAGCAAAGAAGCAAAGTCCCGCTCTCGGTAAGTCAATCTCGGCCACCTTGCAGAAAGGGGAGTCGCTCGAAGAGTTGGTGCGCAGGGCGGTGGTGGAAGCCATAAAACCCTTTGTTGACAAGCTGAACGAAACTGATCAAAGGGTGGGCTTAATTGAAAGCGAGGTGAAAACCATTAAGGCAGCAGCGGGGGGGGGGCAGAAAAGTCTGCTCTGGAAAGTGCGTCACTTGTGAAGGCTACAAAAAAGGAGCTGAAGTTGGTGGAGAACCAACTGATCGGGCTACAGGTGGAACGAACGCAGACAATTTTGCATCTCCAAAACGTGAAAGAGGAGGAAAATGAGGATCTGTGGGATTTGGTCTCGGAACTACTGGCGACACCCGCGAGGACGACTAAAGAAGAGGTTAAAAGCGCCATTTTGGAGGTCCGTCGGGCTTCTTCAAAATATGCAACAAAGCGACAGTTGCCTCGTGAGATCATTATTGACTTTTCAACTAAAAAGATTCGGGACACCATCCTATATAACTCATACAATGCGGATTTGGACTTTATGGGTTTGAAAGTCAAGATTTTGAAGGACGTTCCATTTCTAGTCCGGAAACGGCGTTTTAAATATAAAAAGTTTGCAGCTCTTCTGAGGGACCATGGAATAAAGTACAAATGGTTATTCCCGGAAGGAATATGGTTCAGATATAAAGATCAGGCCTATAAGATATTATCAGAAGATCAACTAAAGGATTTTGAGAATAAAAACCCAGAACTCTGCTGCACCAAGAACGAAGAAAAGGAGGAGCCGGAGGGGGGGGGGGGAGGAGGAGAGCATTGCAACAGCAGTTGCACAGAGAGAATTGCGTCCGGGACCCAGAAGGGGGAGGAAAGTTTAATCAGAATTTGAAATGTTTATTTTCTGTATGATTAACCACTCCATCATTATTCTATGGAGCTATTTTTGTATTATGACAGTATGAAGGGAAACATTGAAGTGTAGTGTTTAGTGTTTGTAGTTCATTCCCCCCCCTTTTTCTTTTTCCACCCCCCTTTGTCCTTTCCCTTTCCTTGTGATAGTCTGGTGTAGTGTTTGGTAGTTATGAAAAATAAAAAAAATTATAAAAAAAAAAAAAGGAAAACAACTCCATGCCATCCTCTGTATGGCAGCCCTTCAAGTACTTGAAGATGGTTATCATATCACCTCTCAGTTGTTTCCTCTCCAGGCTAAACATACCAAGCTCTTTCAACCTTTCCTCATAGGACTTGGTCTCCAGACCTCTCACCATCTCCGTTATCCTCCTCTAGATTCACTCCATCTTGTCTATATCCTTTTTTATATCCTGAACACAATATTCTATCCAGAGGAGTTAGCCGTGTTAGTCTGTAGTAGCAAAATCAAAAAGAGTCCAGTAGCACCTTTAAGACTAACCAATTTTATTTTATTGTAGCATAAGCTTTCGAGAATCAAGTTCTCTTCATCAGATGCCTGATCCGAACTGGTCAAATACAGAAGAGGAGGGGAGGGGAAAGAACAGGACATATATCAGAAGAAGACAGAATGCAATTAGTGTGAAGGCAATCAAAACATTCCTTTGCTTGTAAATGTAAACATCTCCTTTTGGTGTGGAGTCAGTTTGCCGCAGTGAAGGTATACAATTCCTATGTAGTATAAGCCCTCGATAACCACAGCTCTCCCTGCCAGCTGCATCTGACAAAGAGAACTGTGGTCCCCGAAAGCCCACAGGCACTCAGGCTGAGATAATTGACAAACAAAGCCCACACCAGGCTGCTGAATTGGAATTCATATGCAAATTTGACTCTGTCAAGCTGGGACTGAATAGAGACTATGAATGGTTATCACATTATCACAGGTAACAGATTTCCTTTACAGAGGCGTGGTTTGGGGGAGCCCAGAGACGCCTGGTGTGGGCTTTGTTTGTCAATTATCTCAGCCTGAGTGCCTGTGGGCTTTCGGGGACCACAGTTCTCTTTGTCAGATGCAGCTGGCAGGGAGAGCTGTGGTTATCGAGGGCTTATACTACATAGGAATTGTATACCTTCACTGCGGCAAACTGACTCCACACCAAAAGGAGATGTTTACATTTACAAGCAAAGGAATGTTTTGATTGCCTTCACACTAATTGCATTCTGTCTTCTTCTGATATATGTCCTGTTCTTTCCCCTCCCCTCCTCTTCTGTATTTGACCAGTTCGGATCAGGCATCTGATGAAGAGAACTTGATTCTCGAAAGCTTATGCTACAATAAAATAAAATTGGTTAGTCTTAAAGGTGCTACTGGACTCTTTTTGATTTTACAATATTCTATGTGAGATCTAACCAGAGTAGAGTAGAGTGATACCATCACTTCATGTGATCTGGACACTATACTTCTGTTGATACAGCCTAAAATCACATTTACCTTTTTAGGTACCACATCACACTGCTGACTCATGTTCACTGTTTATATTATAGGAATGCCAAATCTTCTGCTTTGGCATGACACCATGTGTCCCCCACTGGTACTTCATTATTCTGCTCAGCTTGTCAGAGGAGGAAAAAAGAATGGAGGAAAGGGGAGGGGGCTATTGGCATCAAGCTGACACCGGTATGTCACTTCTGAACCAGAAATGATGCTATTAGATGGACAAACAATCTAGCATTTGACCAAAAGCCTATGGTTGAACTATAGAGTCTTGGGTGAATGCTAGAGCATTACCTCTATGCAATGGTGTTACTTATGGGATGTCAAAATTGATGTTGCCACTGTCAGGTTCTGATTCTGTTTAAATCAGAGAGACTCCATTTTAATCTTGTCAGTGTATTAAGTGTTTCTTTTGCAGGTGAGATGCCTATTGCTGGAAGCTTACTGAGAGAAGAGGAATGTTGTGTCTACAGCTATCTGCCTTTCCGACACCCTTGAGAAACTTTCACTTTCTCACCCTCAGGCCGTTTGTTTTGAGAACTGTGGGGGAGGATGGGGCCTGCAGGGGACTGCTTATTCTGTACATCATCCTTTGCTTGGCATTCGTAACAATTTCCTAATGCAGCTAAGATCTGTGTATCTTGGAATGTGTACTCTAATGGTTGTTTATCTCCAGTAAAGCCTTTTGAAATCAATGGACTTTTGTCTTATTGCAAGAGGCAGGCTGAGTTGCAACTTTTAGTAAGCCACAGCCTGACAGCCACATCATCAATGATGTCATAATGTCAATAATGAGTCTCTCACCCCCTGGTGAGTCTCTCACCAGTTACCAGCTTCGGACTGGCTACCCTGTTTTTTTTGCTCTATTTATGGCTTGTTTTAACATCGGTAATAATTTTCTAAACAAATAAACCAATTCTCTGTATTAATATTAACATGATGTGGGGCAAAGTCTCCCACATTGGTGCTGCTGATTAGAAGACAATCCAGTTCCTTCCTGGAACAATCCTTTCCTTGTTTTCCTGTCCCAGGGGCACTGAAAGAGCCATGATAAAATGGTTACTGTTGCTGAATAGAGAGAAGTGAGGCAACCCAAGCATAGCCTACAAGGGCTATGTAAGAGCCAAGATTGCCCAGCCAACCACATGGTTGGACACTGTAGGTCCAAGACGGCTGCTGAATATTGGCTGATTCTGCACATGTTGGATAATGCACTTTCTTTTTTTAAAAAATTATTTTATTATTAATTTGTAACATACAAACAATAATAACAATATTAAATACTCAAATCTCAAGCAAATCGTAATACAGAGGATAATGCACTTTCAATGCACTTTAGCTATCATTTGGAAGTGGACTTTTTGTTTCACATGCGAAAAATTCAGTTCCAAATGATCTCTAAAGAGGATTGGAAGTGCATTATCCAACGTGTGCAGAATCAGCTACCGGCTGATTCCGCACACGTTGGATAATGCACTTTCAATGCACATTATCAATTGTTTGAGGTGGATTTTTTGTTCCGCACACAAAAAGATCCATTCCAAATGATCTCTAAAGAGGATTGGAAGTGCATTATCCAACGTGTGCAGAATCACTCACTGTCTTGAAGAAAGGATCTTATAGATGCATCTTGAGTACAGTAGAAGTTGTTCATATTTTGAGGAGATGAACCAAACCCATGCAATCCCCACAGTGGACTGCCAGCAACTGGGAACTAGCTGGTAGTCTGGTGTGTGTGTGTTAGATTTGGCCCTGGGGGCTCCCATTCCAGAACACTTCTCTCTTTCTCTTTGTTTTAATCCAGTAGAGATAGTTGATATGGAGCATGTGATCATCTTTCTCTTTCATTTTTCAGTCCTCTGACCAAACTTATTATGTAAAGCAAACTCAAGCACATTCACAATCTCTCTCACAATCTTCTAGCATTTATAGTTTTGAAACCCATAGATTGCAAGTTGAGCATTCCATCAAGATACAACACATTTTAGAGTCAATGTGATTTCTCCTTGAATTTTTATGATATGAGAAGGCTCTTAGAAAGATAAAGATCATTGATGAATGTTGTTAAAATGTTGCCTTTTATTTCTTTGACATACAAAACTACTTTGCAGCTCTTACAAAAAGAAGAAGAAGAAATCTCTCTCCTCTTGCTGGAGGACGAACATATGAAACTGAGAAAGAGACAGATAAACAATATCTTGAGATACCACATTTTCTGTGGAAAATAAAAGCAAGATACTGATGATAGAACTTTCCACAAATTGAACATTAAATCATGCTTAAAATGTAGTCAACATAGTTTGATGGCTATGCAAATGGAACTTTAATGAGTAGAGCTTTAATGAATTAGTGTCCATTTCTGAATATGGTGTAGAGACAATGGGTTCGATCTAGCCAGCTTTTCACTCAATCCAACTCATTTCCCCTTATTACAGCCCCACTCCTGCTTGGATTTTGTCAGTGCTGATCTTATGATCCCCATCATAAGCCTTATAGTGGTCAAAAAGGACTCCCTTTTTTTACAAATGGAAAAAAAAATAATTGGATCCCACTCAACTTTGAATTCATTCTACTATGACACTGGCCCTAATCCAGCACGAGTGCTTTAGAATGAAATCCTAAACTGAGTTACTCCAGTCAAAGCCTATTAATATCAATGGGCTTAGACTGGAGTAACTCTGCTTATGATTTCACTATTAATGGCTATACATATATACTGAGCTAGAGTATACCAACTATGGAGGAAGATATTGAGTCCATTTGTCATCCTAATTTCTAAATATGGCCACTTGTCCTACATTTCAAAAGAACTATAAAAATCATTATTAGACAGAAAGCAATTTCCAGGTGGGTTACCCTTAGAAGAAAGAACAACAATGATTTTTTCTTGAGTTATAGATAGAGGTGGGCACGGACCAGAAAAAGGACCAAAATTTGACCTGCCTGCTTTGGCGTTCACGAACAGGAGAGACACAGGATGCATGTTTCCCACAGACCTGATTACTTTTGAGCCCGCCTGTCAGTCCGTTGGTCCATGCCTTCACCAGGATTTCATCACCTGCCAGCCGAAGCAAGGCATGAGGTTTGAAGTGCCTATTTCCATGCCCCTCACTTGCAAGCAGCATGGAACTGGGAGCTCCAGGTGGAGCTGGCTTCAGCTGACAGGCAGGGACTTGCCTGCAGGCCAGTTGAAGCAAGTCACACCGGGTTGCAAAGCACCCCATTCCACATGGCTTGCAAGCCGTGGAGAAAGGGTGCTTTAACATTTAAAGCCCCACAGCTTGCTCCAGCTGACCCACAAGGAATCCTGATTTGGTCAGCTGGAGCAAGCTGAGGGGGTTGCAAACCTCCCCTTTCCATGTGACTTGCAAGCCACACAGGTCAGTTAGGGCAAGCCAAGGATGGTTGCAATGCATCCCTTTCCCTGAATCTTATAAGCCACATGCAAAGGGGTGCTTTAACTTTTAAACCCCCTTGGCTTGCTCCAGCTTACCCGTGGGGACTCCCCAGCAGGTCAGCTGGAGCAAGCTGAAAGCGGTTGCAAAGTGCCACTTTCCACATGGATTGTAAACAATGTGGAAAGGGGCAAAATAACTTTTAAACACCCTTGGCTTGCTCAAGTGACCCAAGGGGAATTCCTCGCCTGCCGGCTGAAGCAAGACACAGGGTTTAAAGCTCCTCTTCCCATGCCCCTCACTTGTAAGTGGCACAGAAATGAATGCTTCCCTGCTGGGCTGGCTTCAGCTAACACGGCCCCAAAAGTGATGGATCACAGACTGATGAACCGGTCCGCAAACCGGTGAAAAGTTCGTGGTCTGTGAAATTTCACTCTGTATTTCCAGTTTCTATACAGAATTTACCTTCTATCCGTTTTTATTAAATCGGTAACTACTAGAAACAAAGCCCATTGTGGGAAAAAATACAACAGGCTCTAGAAAGGGGAGAGTGGGCAGGTAGGCATTCCCTTCTCCTCCATCACTGATCCTGGCCGGTGAAGGAGGGGGGTGGGCATTGCCACCTGCTCCACACCTGATATAAGTAACAGGAAGGGGTGGTGAGCTTTGCTACTTGCTCCACTCCTAGTCCCAGCCGGGTAAAGGGAAAACGGGCATTGTGTTCTGCTCTGCACCCAATTACGGCTGGGTGAAGGGGGGGCAGGCATTGCTGCCTACTCCATGGCTGATCCCACATGGGTGAAGGGGGGGTGGGCATTGCCACCTGTTCCCTGCTGGGTAAAGGGAGGAGTGAGCACTACCTTCTGCTCCTCACCTGATCCCAACAGGCGAAGGCAGATATTGGGCTTTGCTACATGTTCTACGCCCGATCCCATCTTGGTGAAGGGGGTGAGGGCATTGCCACCCTCTCTCCTCATGATTCCAGCAGCTTAAAGGGGGGCCAAGATTGCTGTCTGTTTGGCTCCTGATTCTGACAGGGTGAAGATGGGGTGGGCATTGCTGCATACTCAGTGCCTTATTCCAATAGGTTGAAGGGGGTGGGCATTGCCACCTGCTGCACTTCTTATCCAAGCTGGGTGAATGGAAGAAGGGAATTGCCTCCAGTTCTGTGCCTGATCCCACTCAGGTGAAGGCGCTGGGTGGGCATTGGCACTTGCTCAACTCCTGATCCCTAAAAAATACCAAAAGAGAGAGGCACGGAGCAGCCAGCCAAAACAATGTGTATAACCATGCCCGACTAACTATGCAGCAAATGTGCTGCATAGACTACTACTTTCAATGAAGGAGCTTTAATAACCATTCAATCAACAATTCTTGCACTCCAAATTATGTCATAAATGCTGAAGGTGTGAATTTAATATTTCAACTCCTGAGGTATATCATCCACAGTAAGTTTTATCCATAACATGTATAGGTACATAAACAATGTTACCATCTACAATATCAATCGATATTTCCAATACAATCAATGTAACTGCTGACGGGTTCGCCAGCAAGAGGTTCCCGTTCCGGATGCCCCTTTCTCAAAGCAGTTACCACTGTAAAAATATACAAAACAATTTTTAGAATAATTATAAAAATTCATACATCTACAATAAATTACAATCCTATCACTATATACTCACAAACAACAGTTCTGATGGATGCAATATCTCAATAAATACTGTAAAACAAAAGCCACACATCAAATTTATAAATACCCTCTGAATTAATATCAAAATATGTCAATATACATAGTAAATTTACAAATGTTGTATAAATACTTACAAGCAATAAATCAACACATTTCTCAACCTTCAAAGTGCATAGTGGCAGCACGCTCTATAGCGTCACAGCCGTTAAGTATTACATCCAATTAGTCAATGAATCAAATTTCCAGTCATCATTTAAAGCGCTAGTGCTCCTAGGACATATCCTCATAAGAATGCAGCCAAGTCAAATGAATTATTTAAACCTCTTGGTTCCATGGATCGTAATTTAAAAATCCACCAAGCCTCTTGCCGCAGTAGGTCCCGTTGCAACATCAAGGGCTCCCTGCAGCGACTCACATACAATACGGTTTATACAAAATCATTATCACCATGTCCCATATTTTTAAAGTGTGCAACTAACGGCACTTCCTCAATGTTCCTCCGTAGTCTTGACCGATGTTCCTGAATCCTTATTTTGATGGCTCGTCCTGTACATCCTACATACATTTTTCCACATGAACATACTATCAAATACACAACATTTTGGCTGTTACAATTGGAAAACTCCTTCCAATACAATCCTAAGTCCCTAAATTGTTGTGGTGACATCACCATATTACACGTATTACATTTGCCACATTTATAATGCCCCTTCGGTAATTCCCTAGATGGAACCTTTCCTACTATGTCCGTGTGTATCAATTGGTCCCTAAAGCTTTTTGTTCTACAGAGGGCAATAAGGGGTTTATCCTTACATCCAGGCAAGCTCTCCACAAGGGGCCAATATTTATAAATAATACCCTTAATACATCTCGTCAAAGGTGTGTAGTCTAATGCAAAACAAAACCTATCCTCCTGTCTTTTTTCTGTGTTCTTTAAGAACTCCTGTCTATCCCTCTTAATAGCACTATTCTTGCATTGATTAATCACCTGGGTCGGATATCTCTTTGCCGTAAGTTGTCTCTCTAATTGTGCCACATGTGTATGAAAATCCTGTATTGTTGTGGAATGTTGACGTAACCTCAAAAATTGGCTATATGGTAAATTATTGCGAAGATGAGGAGGATGAAAAGAATGAAAGTGCAAAAGTATATTTTTATCAGTGGGTTTCTTATATGGTCGTACCTGTACTACATTCCCCCTCGAGCGGACTACTGACACATCTAAATAATTAATGTTGTTCTCATTGGCTGACCAGGTGAAACTAATATTACTGTGTAGGGAATTCATCCATATGCACAATTCTTCAACTATGTTACATTCAGACAAAATCAAAAAAAGATCATCAATAAAACGACAATAGAAAATATTTTTTTCAAAAAAAGGATTCTGTGTTGGATTTTGTAAAAAAGTTTCCTCCAGATGCCCCATAAATAAATTTGCAATGCTAGGTGCCGCGGAGCAGCCCATAGCGACTCCGCGGACCTGCAGGAAAAATTTATCCTTGAAACGAAAATAATTATGTGACAAAACTATATCCAAAAGTTCTAACAAAAAATGAGAAGGTGGACTGGATGAAGTTCTTTGTTCCAAAGCCACTCGGACGGCTTCCATAGCCTCCTCGTGGGGAATATTTGTATATAATGAAGCCACGTCCAAGGTTACAAAAGTCGCTCGTTGAGGAATAGACATACCCTCCACAGCATTGATAAAGGCTTGTGTGTCCTGTATTTATGATGGAAGCTTTCTTACAAATGGCTGACAAAAACTATCTACATATTTAGCTAACGGCTCTAAAATGGAATCCGACCTGGATATTATCGGGCGTCCTGGAGGGGGAAATCCCGGCTTGTGGATTTTCGGTAGGACATAGAAAATAGGTGTTCATGGACAAGAATTAATCAAAGCCCTATGAGTTTGTTCAGAAATCCAATCTAGGGCTAAAGCTTCATCAAGTGTATTTTTCATAATACTAGCTACTCGTTTCGTAGGATCATTCGGAATATTCAAATAGCTCTCCCTATCATTAAGTTGACGGTCAATCTCCCCAACGTAATCCTCTCTATTCATTATAACAATTGCACCCCCTTTATCTGCCTCCTTAATAACTATAGATTCATCTTGTATAAGGGAGCGTAAGGCAAGGTTATGTGAGTAACTGAGATTGAACTTCTTAAAGCAGAAGCCCTGCTCCGCTTCCTCTATTTCTTTATTCACCATTGCCTCAAAAGTTTGAATATGATGATTAGTAACCGGAGGAACGAAAGTCGAACGGGGGCGAAGACTGGGAGGGACACCATGGGAGGGGGGCGCATTGCCAAAAAATTCTTGAAGTTTTAGAAGCCTGACCAATTTAAACAAATCAATTCTTGTTTTGAAAGCATTATAACGAGGGGTGGGAACAAAACCTAAACCTAAATTTAACACTTCAATTTCTGCGGTGGAGAGCTGCCTGGCAGACAGGTTAACTACTAAGTTTTCCTGCCTCGTCCCCTGGCTCCTGCCCTCAAAAAATTCCCTCTAGGCTTACTATGACTCAGCCTGTTGATTCGTGTATTGCTCAGAGTGTTATCCTCCACTGAGGTATCGGTTTCATCCCCATCTGTAGTGTCCAATTCCGAGTTAGTTTCAAGTGGATTGGACCAGGTTACTCTTTTACATGCTGAATTGGTTTCAAGCCACCAGGAATACACCCTCCCCGTTGTATAATCTTTAGTATCCCTACGGAATTTTTTAATCTTAATTTCCTTTGTCTTTTTTTCAAATTCTAACACCTGTACTTCCAGTTCTGCCAATTTAGTTTCAAATGCCGTATGTATCATGTCTTGTTTAAGAGTAGTTTCTAAGGTGGTGATCTCTTTCTCTAAATTACTCACTTCAATCTTGGCTTGTTCTACAACCAGTAACATCAAGTCCATTGAACACTTATTGAGGACCGCTGCCCATCAGCTCTTAAATTCTTCATTATTCTGAAACATACCCGGAAGCTTATTAATTCTAAGTTCCCTCGGGATCCTATTGCAGCTAATGTAATCCGTAAGGGAAGTTGCATGCAAATTATATCTTGCTTTTTTCTTTTTTATAAATTGCAACTGCCCACAGGAGTCCTCATTTGGTGTATCAGTAACATTCATGATTGAGGACATGTCTGCTAGAATTCTAGCCTTATCGGCTTCAGAAAAAGTAAAAAACCCATCAAAGGAAGAATTAGACATAGCTCTCACTACAAGCCTAAACAATACCAAAAGAGAGAGGCACGGTGCAGCCAGCCAAAACAATGTGTATAACCGTGCCTGACTAACTATGCAGCAAATGTGCTGTATAGACTACTACTTTCAATGAAAGAGCTTTAATAACCATTCAGTCAACAATTCCTGCACTCCAAATTATGTCATAAATGCTGAAGGTGTGAATTTAATATTTCAACCCCTGAGGTATATCATCCACAGTAAGTTTTAACCATAACATGTATAGGTACATAAACAATGTTACTATCTACAATATCAATCGATATTTTCAATACAATCAATGTAACTGCTGACGGGTTCGCCAGCAAGAGGTTCCCGTTCCGGATGCCCCTTTCTCAAAGCAGTTACCACTGTAAAAATATACAAAATAATTTTTATAATAATTATAAAAATTCATACATCTACAATAAATTACAATCCTATCACTATATACTCACAAACAACAGTTCTGATGGATGCAATATCTCAATAGGATACTGTAAAACAGTATTTTTACAGTATTTCACCTCCACTCCTAATACCAGCTGACTTAAGGCCGAGGGGATGGGCATTGCTACCTGCTCCGCTCCTAATGCCAATTGTGATAAGGTGGGGTTGAGCATTGCCACCTGCTTTGCTCCTAACACCATCTGGGTTAAGGCAGGAGCAGGCATTACCACCTGCTCTGCTACTGATTCCAGCTCGCTGAAGGGGAGTTGGGCATTGCCACCTCCTCCACTCCTAATTCCAGCTGAGTTAAGGTGGGGGTGGGCATTGCCACCTCCTCCACTCCTAATTCCAGCTGAGTTAAGGTGGGGGTGGGCATTGCCACCTGTTATGCTCCTAATATCTGCTGTGTTAAGGCGGGGGTGGGAATTGCTACCTGCTCCGATCCTAATACCAGCTGATTTAAGTTGTGAGGGGGCGTTGCCACCTGCTCCACTCCTGTTCCCTGCCTGGGCTTCTCACCATGGCATATTTTCTGGAGTGATATGGTGAGTTACCTGGAATTTCCTCTGCAGCAGTGCCCTCTGGTGGTGACCAGGGTATAAGGTGAGTCATCTGAAACACGCATACACAATTATATAGTAAGATTCTGTGAGATAATGACAGATGGGTGAAGGATTTTTATGGGTGAAGGATTTTACAGGTACTGACTGAAAAGAAATTAGAAATACTGACTAAATCTTACTATATAATTGCCACCTGCTCCATCTGCAGAACAGATGGCAATGTCAGCCACTTTCACCCATCTGGGATCAGGAGTGGAGCAGATACCAATGCCCACCCAGTGCCTTCACCTTGGTAGGGTCAGGCACAGAGCAGGAAGCAATTCCCTTATTCCATTCACCCAGCTGGGACATGAAGTGGAGCAGGTGGAAATACCCGCCTCCTTCAACCTACTGGAATAAGGCACTGAGCAGGCAGCAATGCCCACCCCATCTTCACCCCTTCGGAATCAGGAGCCAACCAGGCAGCAATCTCTGCCCGTCTTCAACCTGCCAGAATCAGGAGCAGAGAAGGTGGCAAATCCTGCACCACCCCTCACCCAGTTGAGATCAGTCAGTCAAGCAAGCCTGTATTGGCATATATAAAATATAACATTTTAAATACAGAAACTCCATACAAAATGAGATTAAAATACAGATGGGAGCAGGGCAACAGTGCAGCAAAACCAGTACAGGATATTACTTGTCAGGGCGTATAGCCATGGCACTGTAGAGAAACTTTGCTACTATTTCAATTATTTCCTCATCTGGGTTGTCAAGCAAAAACTGAACCTTAAAATCATCAGAAAACTCTGAAAGTTGGGCTAATATAGGATGTAGAAGATCCCGGTGTGGCGCCAGATAAAAAGAGCACTGGAGAAGAACATGGGAAACAGTTTCAACACAGTCCATCAAACAAGGACAACACCTGCTATAATAAGGACTCCCATGAAATCTACCAGATAAAATGGCTGAAGGAAGAACATTAAATCTGGCCAGAGAAAAGGCTTTACGTAAATTGGGAGCCAGGAGTTGGTAAAGGTATACTGCTGGGAGACTTACATTAGGGAAAATCCTCCAAGTTTAGGGGAGAACAAGTTCTGTTAGCAGAACTATAGAGAGTTTGTAACTCTAATCCCAAAAGACTGGATTTTATTTTTGAGAAGGCCTCAGACTCAGATAGCAGGGATAAAGATTCTATAGATAAGTTCAAGGAACTTATTTTAGCTTCAATACAGGCTGACCAACTAGAGTTGGCAAATTCAGATAATAAATGATACATATAACTAGGGGGATCAGAATTAAAATGGAGTCTCAACCAATATTTGATAGTGTGAAGCCATGCCTTGGTGACCAACAGATTCTGACTGCACTCTAAGCATAAGGCAACATATGGAACACACATAGGAACCCCCATGATCTTATGCAGAAAATTAGAATCAGGAGCAGAGCAGCTGGCAATGCCCACACCCCCTTCACCTAGCTGGGATCAGTAGCAGAGCAGGTAGTAAAGCTTGCTGCCCACTTTCACCTGTCAGGATCAGGCATGGAGCAGGAGGCAATGCCTGTTCCTCCCTTCACCCAGCGGGAAGCAGGTGGCAATGCCCATCCCCTTTCACCCAGCTGGGATCAGGCTCAGAGCAGGCAGCTGCCTTGTGTTGAGTCAGATCATTTGTCCAACATGGTCAGTATTGTCTACTTTGACTGGCAGCTGCTCTCCAGGGTCTCAGGTAGAGGTCTTTCACATCACTTAGTGTCTAATTCTTTTAATTGGGGATGACAGAGATTGAACCCTGGGCCATCAACATGCAAATCCCTTCCACTCAGCCACAGTCCCTCCCCATCTCCGCAAACAAATGCATATGGTGTGGAGGTGGTGGAGAGTGCCCTCAAGTCATAGCTGACTTATGGCGACCTCTGGCAGTGGTTTCATGTTAAAAGACTAACAGAAGTGGTTTGCCATTGCAATCCTGATCTTCATTGGAGGTGTCCCATCCAATTACTAACCAAGGCTGACCCTGCTTAGCTTCTGGAATCTGACAAGATCAGGCTCACCTGAGCTATCCAGGTCAGTTTGTGAGGCCCCGCCCTACCCGCCGCTGGCCCCCCCTGCTCTGCCGTACCCTTGGACCCCGGTTGGGGTGGTGGCAAAGGAGTTCCCTCGGCCTCAGACTGGGCGGGGGCAGCAGTTGAGCCACTGGCTTCTGCCTCCTACCAGCTGCCTGGAGAGCCTATGGCCGTTTCCCCTCTCTCTCTCGCTTCCTCGCTCTGGCCGTATGCGCTCTCCCCGCCAACTTCTCCTCCTCGGCGTCCTCGGGCTCTTCCCTTTTCTGCCACCGCCTCAACCCGCTTCTCCCCTCTCCCCCAATCCGCCATCGTGCTCCCTCCTTTCCCCGCCCCGTGCTCTGCTGTCCGTTCTGTCACTGGTGCCTTCCCTTGTCTGTTCCCACCCCTTTCCTCTCAGCTCGCTTGCCTCCTCCGTCTTCCTCCCTTCCCCGCACTCTGCTGACCCCTTCTCCTTCCCCCTTCTCGTGCCCGTCTCTTCATACTGGGGAGCCCTCCCAACCTTCTGCTCCCCAATCTGGCTCCGCGCTGCCCCGGGTGCCCGCCTCCCTTCCGCTGCTCGCACCCGCGCCCTTCCCCTTCCCGGCCCGGGCCTGGCCTGCTCGGCCGCCATGTCTCCACCCAGCCGCCTCCTCGGCAGAGGCCTCTCCAGGTTTTCCCCGCCCGCCGCCGCCCGCGTTGTCGGGGGCGCCGGTCTGGTGCCCCTCTGCGGGGGTGGTGGCGGCGGCGGCGGCGGCCCGGCATTCCCCGGCCCGGCCGCTTCCTCCGGCCTGCGCCACGCCCGGGCGCTGCTCTGCCGCCGCGCCCGTCGGCGCTCCTTCGAGCCGGCTTCCCCCGGGTCTTGAGGTGAGCGCTGGGGGTCTGGCGAGCGGGGGGGCGTTGGCGGGGCCTGGCCTCGGTCCAGGGGGGGCCCTGGGTGGGCCCAGTCCGGGGCGGGAAGGTCCTGCTCCGGACACACCCCCTCCCTGGGCCCAGCCTTCTGGTCTTCCGGGGCCTCTTCGGGGATCCGCGACATGTAGTCCGCATTCACATGCAGCCGGCCTGGTCGATGCCTCAAGGTGAAGCTGAAAGGGAGCAGAGAGAGGTACCACCTAAGGATGCGAGCATTGTGGTCCTTCATCCGGGCCATCCATAGTAGGGGGGCATGGTCCGTGACCAAGGTGAAGGGGTTGTTCGAGAGGTAGAACTGCAGGGCGCCCACGGCCCACTTGACGGCGAGGGCTTCTTTCTCCACTGTAGCGTATCTGGTTTCGGCTGGCTGCAGCTTCCGGCTGATGAACAGGACGGGCCGTTCTTGCCCCTCTACCTCCTGGGACAACACCGCTCCGAGCCCCACGTCCGAGGCGTCAGTCTGGACGATGAAAGGACGCCTGAAGTCCGGGTTGTGGAGGACCGGGGCGGTGGACAGGGCCCCTCGGAGAGTCTCGAAGGCCTGTTCCCAGGTCGGGTCCCACCGGACGGCGGTGGGTTGGCCTTTGCGGAGGCAGTCGGAAAGGGGGCTGGCCAGGCTCGCGAAGCTTGGTATGAACTTGCTGTAATAGCCAACCAGCCCCAGGAACTGTCTCAGCTGCCATTTCGTCCGTGGGCGGGCGCTCTGTTCTAGGGTGACCACCTTGTCGGGGACAGGACGCAACACCCCGTGGCCTACCCTATATCCGAGGTAGGTCAGCTCACGGAACCCGATGCGGCTCTTGTGGGGGTTGGCCCGGAGGCCGGCTTGCTGGAGGGCGTCCAGGACTATGCGTAGGTGCCTCAGGTGTGAGGGCCAATCGGGGCTGAAGATAATTATATCGTCGATGTAGGCCCGGGCGAACTCTTGGCAGTGGGCGAGGATGTGGTCGACGAGCCGCTGGAAGGTGGCCGCAGCCCCGTGGAGCCCGAAGGGCATTACCTTGAATTGGAAGAGGCCCTGAGGCGTCGCGAAGGCCGTCTTTTCGCGGTCCTTGAGTGCCATGGGGATCTGCCAGTACCCCTTTGTGAGGTCCAGGGCCGAGAGGTACTGGGCTGTTCCTAGCTGGCCTATGAGGACATCGGCCCGGGGCATGGGGTAGGCGTCGAAAGTGGCGAGGGCATTTACCTGCCGGTAATCCACGCAGAAGCGCACCGAGCCGTCGGGTTTCCCTACCAACACTATGGGGCTCCTCCACGCGCTGCGGGACGGTTCGATCACGTTCAGGCGTAACATTTCCTCCACCTCCCGGGCTACGACCTCCCATTTCTTCCACGGCAGAGGCCGCCACGGGGCCCGGGCCACCCGCCCTGGCGGGGTGGGGATGGGATGAGAGATGACCGCTGTCCTCCCCGGGCGGCGCGAGAAGACCCCTGGGACTTGGCGGAACACGGCTCGCACCTGCTCCTGCTGTTCCGCCCGGAGGTCGGGGTCCAGCTCAGGCTCTTCCCCCACTGACGCGTCGGCCGCCCAGGGTAGGTCTCCTTCTGAGAGTTCCAGGGGCTCCGGGGCCAGGCTGCACTGCAGGGTCGCGGGGTTGTGCCACGCTTTTAGGTCGTTCACGTGGAGCCGCTTCCGATGCCGGGGTTCGGGGCCGCACTGGACCTCGTAGGACAAGGGCCCCTTGACCTTGGTGACCGGGTAAGGGCCCCTCCACGGATCCCCTGGCCCAGGCCCCATGACTCGGTGATGGACGAGAACCTTATCGCCGACCCGGAACTCTCGCGCTCGGGCCCCTCGGTCGTAGTAAGCCTTTTGGGCTTCCTGGGCTGCCTGGAGGTGTTCCCGCGCCTCAGCTCGACAGGTCGCTAGGCGGGCCTGTAGCTCCTGGACGTAGGTGGGGATGGGCCGAGCTTCCACCGCCGGCGCTGGTCTCCATCGTTCCTCCACCAGCCCCAGAATGCCCCGAGGGCGGCGTCCGTAGAGGAGCTCGAATGGGGCAAACCCCGTCGAAGCCTGGGGAGTCTCCCGGACCGCGAAGAGCAGGGGGTCTAGGTATAAGTCCCATTGCTGGGGGCGGTCGTGGGCCAGCTTCCGCAGCATAGATTTCAGGGTCTGATTAAACCTTTCCACGAGCCCATCCGTCTGGGGGTGGTAGACGCTGGTGAAAATTTGGCGGACCTGCAGAGTCCGACACAGGTGCCGCGTGAGCTGAGCTGTGAAAGGCTTCCCGCAATCGGACAGGAGCTCCCGCGGCAGGCCCACATGGGCAAAGAAATGCAATAGCGCACGTGCCACCCCGGGGGCTTTCATGTCCCTCATTGGGAGGGCCTCGGGGTACCGGGTGGCATAATCCATAAGGACCAGGATGTAGCGGGCCCCCCGCGGCGTCCGGGGTAGAGGTCCTACGAAGTCCATTGCCACTCTGGTGAAGGGCTCCTCAATGACCGGCAATGGGGCAAGGGGGGCCTTAACCGGGCGACGATGGGACAGCCGCTGGCAAAGGGTGCAGGCCCGACAGTGTCGTCGTACGTCCCCGGCCAAGCCGGGCCAGTAGAAGTGGGCTTCGATCCGGGCCATTGTGCTCTTGGCGCCCTGGTGTCCCGCCCAGGGGTGATCGTGGGCGGTCTTCAGGATCTCGGGTCGGTAGGCCGCAGGCGCCAGCAGTTGGGAAACCTCCCCCCGGGCTCCCTTCACCTTCCGGTACCAACGCCCCCCCTCCTGGACGACTTGGGGCCATCTTCCCGCCCGACGGGGGTCAAGGACGGCCCCTTCGCTTACCGCCACCATCCGGCGTAGATCCTCTAGGGTGGGGTCGTTGGCTTGGTCTGCCGCGAACTGAGGCTCCCCCCCCACTCCTGGCGGAGCTGCTCAGGGGCACCTGCTGCCTCGGCCTCTGCGGGGTTGGCCTCGGGTTCGTCCACCTCTTCCCCGGCCAGGGCTTCTTCGTCCTCCTCCCCCTCGACCACCGGAAGCGCCTCTCGCATGGCGGGCCGGAAGTGAGGGCCATCCCTTCCAAGTAGGACCGGGTATGGGAGAGCCCGCACCCGCGCCAAGGGGGTGTCCCAGGTGCGCCCCTGGTAAGTGACGGGTACCAGGACGACGGGGCACTCCTCGATATGGTTGTGAAAGCAGGCAATGGTGGCTTGCCGGACCACGGGGAGGTCCGGGGGCAGGAGATGGGACCGGATCATGGACACTGAGCTCCCGCTGTCGAGTAGGGCCGTCAGCCGCCGCCCTGCCACCCGGACATGTACCAGCATGGGTGGGGGCCGCGAGGTTCTGAGCGAGACCGGCAGGGCGGTGTCCCAGCCGAGGTCGCATTCCATGAGGGGGCATTCACGCTTCCAATGTCCCCACTGCCCGCAGGTGAAGCAGGGGCCTTTCTCGCTGGTTTCCTTCCCGGCTCCCCCTCCTGGTCGGGCCGCGGGGGCTGGGGTTGGTGGCGGCAGTACAGGCCAGGGTGCCCGGGGCCCCACCGGCACTCCCGGTGGGTTCCGCCCCCTGGCGCCGGGCGGGGGCCCTCGCACCCCGGGTCTCGCCCGGCCGCCTCGAGTCCCTGTGGCGGAGCCCCCTTCCCCGCTGGGCCGGGTGTCCCCCTGGGGAGGCTCCCGGGTCTCAGCCGCCATCACGTTCTCCCACAATACGGTGGCCTCCTTCAGGGTGCCCGGCTTGTTGTAGGCCACCCAGTTCCTAGCTCGGGTAGGGATCACTTGGAGGAGTTGCTCCAGGACCACCTGGTCGGCGATTCGTCGCCCCTCATCTGTGGTCGGCTTGAGCCAGCGGTAGGCGGCGTCCTGCAGGTTGGCCACGAGAGTGCGGGGGCGGTCCGTCTTTTGCAGGGTCAGGGCCCGGAACTTCTGGCGATATGTATCCGGCGTTATCTCGTACCGGTCCAAGATGGCATCTTTCAACTTGGCATAGTCGGTGCCCTCGGCCTTGGGCAGGGCCTTCAAGGCGGCCTGAGCCTCCCCTGTCAGGTACGGACCCAGTATGAAGGCCCACTGGGCCGGGGCCCATCCGGCGGCTTCGGCCGTGCGCTCAAAGGCCTCTAGGAAGGCATCAACGTCATCTTCCGGGCCCAGCTTGGCTAGTTGGAACGGTGGACGGGGGGCAGGGGCGCCGCCTCCTGCTCCAGCTACACCTGCTCCCGCCCCCGCCTGGGCAAGGACCTGCTGTAGGTCTCACACCAGGGATGCTTGGGCGTCCTGTTGCTGCCGGGCGAGGGCGGCTTGGGCGTCCAACTGCTGCTGGGCTACCTCGCGTAACAGCTGCCCTTGATGCTCTGTCAGCCATTGCCCGAACTGGGTGAGGTCCATGCCGGGGTTGGCGCTGCCGGACGGCGCGGTTGTCCCTGGGGCGCTTAAGGTGGCGGGCTTCAACAGCGAGCGAGGGCTGCGCCAACCTGCAGGGGTGGGCAGGTAAGGGCGGGGGGGTCTCACGGGGCTGCCAGTGCCTGCATTCTCCACCAGTTTGTGAGGCCCCGCCCTACCCGCCGCTGGCCCCCCCTGCTCTGCCGTACCCTTGGACCCCGGTTGGGGTGGTGGCAAAGGAGTTCCCTCGGCCTCAGACTGGGCGGGGGCAGCAGTTGAGCCACTGGCTTCTGCCTCCTACCAGCTGCCTGGAGAGCCTATGGCCGTTTCCCCTCTCTCTCTCGCTTCCTCGCTCTGGCCGTATGCGCTCTCCCCGCCAACTTCTCCTCCTCGGCGTCCTCGGGCTCTTCCCTTTTCTGCCACCGCCTCAACCCGCTTCTCCCCTCTCCCCCAATCCGCCATCGTGCTCCCTCCTTTCCCCGCCCCGTGCTCTGCTGTCCGTCCTGTCACTGGTGCCTTCCCTTGTCTGTTCCCACCCCTTTCCTCTCAGCTCGCTTGCCTCCTCCGTCTTCCTCCCTTCCCCGCACTCCGCTGACCCCTTCTCCTTCCCCCTTCTCGTGCCCGTCTCTTCATACTGGGGAGCCCTCCCAACCTTCTGCTCCCCAATCTGGCTCCGCGCTGCCCCGGGTGCCCGCCTCCCTTCCGCTGCTCGCACCCGCGCCCTTCCCCTTCCCGGCCCGGGCCTGGCCTGCTCGGCCGCCATGTCTCCACCCAGCCGCCTCCTCGGCAGAGGCCTCTCCAGGTTTTCCCCGCCCGCCGCCGCCCACGTTGTCGGGGGCGCCGGTCTGGTGCCCCTCTGCGGGGGTGGTGGCGGCGGCGGCGGCGGCCCGGCATTCCCCGGCCCGGCCGCTTCCTCCGGCCTGCGCCACGCCCGGGCGCTGCTCTGCCGCCGCGCCCGTCGGCGCTCCTTCGAGCCGGCTTCCCCCGGGTCTTGAGGTGAGCGCTGGGGGTCTGGCGAGCGGGGGGGCGTTGGCGGGGCCTGGCCTCGGTCCAGGGGGGGCCCTGGGTGGGCCCAGTCCGGGGCGGGAAGGTCCTGCTCCGGACACAGGTATACGGTGCATATATGCAGAAATAAGTCCCACTGTGCTCAATAGAGCTTGCTAGCTGCAGTCTGCATTGAGGCTCTTGATCTGGGGCTCTAGACTTCCACCCCAGAGTTCAACCTTGATGGGGCTACTGTTTTGCAGGAAAAAGTATGAGTATTTGCAGCCATTTGGGGAAAATTCATACATGTTATCAAGTCAACAAAAACAGACACTGGAAGCAGCAATAATTGTGAAATGTGGGCCTTTATAGCATCATGGATTCCCCAACTGACTTCTGTGTCTAAATCAATGTATTTGTCCCCCCCCCCAGCAAACTATTTACATGTATATTTTGACAGTATACTAAATATTTATAAACAGCAGTGAATTTCTAAAAGAAAATTTGATTAAATAATTGTTGCTTATATGTGCGATATCTTAGGGAATCTTTGAGAACCTCTGTGAAATTTTAAATACCATGGAAGGGACATAATCGCTAGTCTCAAATGCCTATTTATTAGGCATGAGACATAACTGAAACAATCAAGGCGATTAAAGAACTGACCTTATATCATTTCTTTTAAAAAGCAAATGTTAACAGTCCATGAAATAAATGGAATGAGCGAAATTAGCAAATTTAATGGCACAATGATGAAGCTTTTAACATGACTTTAATTCTAGTCAAAACATCACCAACATATTCTCATTTCTCCAAATCAAATCACAGAAACTTAGAAACATAGAGTTGGAAGGGGTCTTACAGATCATCTAGTCCACCTCCCTACCAAATTCAGGAACAGCCTAAAGCATCCCCCAAAATTATTCATTCAGCCACCCCTTGAAAGCTGCCAATAAGGGGGAACCTATGACTAGACATGGGTACGAACCGCATTACGAACCAAAAAAACTCATGAACTGCCTGATTGTTCGTGAACCGGCGGTTCGTGAGGGTCCCTGGCCAACGAACCAGCATTTGTTGGAAGCCCGGTTCATTGCATTCACCCGTGGTTCGTGAAGCCAGACAGTCAGGCACCATCAACCAATTCCCTTGGAAACGGAGCTGAGGGAATGCCTGAACTCTGTCTGCACTCCTTCTGTCACCCTGGAAACCCGAATCAAAGCCCAGCTTACCTTGATCGGCAGGTCTTCCTTCCAACCATGGAGTTGCAAATTGGTTACAATTGGTTACATGGGAGAGGACACCCGGGGGGAAGGAGGGGGAAGGGGGTGTTCTGTAGCCATGGGCACTCCAATCTCATCCCTGCAAACCCTGATAGGCAGTTCTGACGGCCAACCCTTGTACACTGAGCCAACGTCAACTGGTGGCTCTAATTGTATCGAACAGGAGTTTCCTGGGGGCCTCGGATTGGAGAGGGTCTAACTCCAAGATCCCTATTGCAATTTTGACCAAACTTGGATGCTGGCTGGAGGAGAGCCTGCTAAACACTCCCTGGGAATATAGGTTCTCTAAGTCCAGGGAGGGGCATTCTGATGCTCACAAACCACGAACCTCAAACTGGTTCAGCAACAGGAAAAGTTAGTTGCAGTTCACTGGTTCGGGTTCGTCGTCGGCACTGAACCATGAACAATTGGTTCATTAAATTTTTTTTGGTTCGTGCCCATGTCTACCTATGACATCCCCAGGCAGCCGATTCCACTTGTGAATTACTCTTAATGTGAAGTTTTTCTTAATGTCCAGCCAGTACCTTCCCACCTGGAGTTTAAACTAGACATGGGCATGAGCAGAAAAAAAAAATGAACAAGCTGTTCGTTGTTTGTTGCCATCCACGAACAACGAACAATGAACAGTAATGAACATGACCCTGTTCACAAACATGTTCATTGTTCGTTGTTCCTGGCCTCTTAAAGTTCCTTTTAAACTATCAGCTGGCAGGTGGCAGGGGGGAATGTGCAAGGGGCAGGGCCCTTTAAACACCCCACAAACTGACCTTCCCAATGTCCAATACCCACCAAATTTGCAAGGGACATAGTCCTCACTGTCCTCCAAAGACCCCCCAAGTTTCAGAGAGATTGCATCCTGGAAAAGGCATGATCCATGTGTCGTCCCCCCTTTCCTGTCATTTTCTCTTCACAGTGGGAAAAACGGGACTGCCTGTTGGAAGGCAGCTACTTTGAGGGGTTACAAACTGACCTTCCCAATGTCCAATATTCAACAAATTTGCAGGCAACATAGTCGTCACTGTCTTCCAAAGATCCCCCAAGTTTCAGAGAGATTGCACCCCGGGAAAGGCATGATCCATGGGTCCTTCCATTTGTTGTAATTTTCTCTTCACAGTGGCAAAAATGGGACTCTCTGCTGGAAGTACTTTGAAGGGTTAAAGCCAGAAGGAAAGCCAGAAGGAGTTCAGACAGAGTTCAGTCCCTGTCATTGCCGGGGGAATTGATTGAAAGGCCCCAGACTGTCTGGCTTGATGAACGGCTGATGAAGGCAACTAACGAATCTTGCAATGACCACTTGTTCATTTAGAATGGAGCCTCACGAACAGCTTGTTCACGAACAGATGAAACGGGTTGTTCATGGTTTTTTCCCATTTGTAATGCTGTTCATGACCATGTCTAGTTTAAACCCATTGTTTTGATTCCTATCCTCCATTGCCAACAGGAGGAACAGCTCCCTTCCCTCCTCTAAGTGACAACCTTTTAAATACTTAAAGAGAGCAATCATGTCTCCCCTGAACCTCCTTGTCTTCAAATTGAATATTCCCAGGTCCCTCAGTCTTTCATCGTAGGTCTTGGTCTCCAGGCCCCTGATCATCCTGGTTGCTCTCCTCTGCACCCATTCCAATTTGTCCAAATCTTATTTTCATTCACTGCACTACACAGGCTCGTGGCCTCACATCCTATTTTGAAGTGAGGCCTCCAGAGCTGCACATAATAATCCAGGTGGAGCTTGATCAAGGTAGTATATCGCGGGATAATAACATCCTGTGATTTGGATGTTATGCCTTTATTAATACACCCCAAGATGGTGTTCGCCTTTTTTGCTGCTGCATCTCACTGACTGCTCATATTTAGCTGCCCATCCACCGGTATCTCAAGATCTTGTTCACACATACTTTCTACCCACTGAGGACTCAAAATGGCTTACAAAAAAAAATAGTATTTAGATACACAAGTAACAATGATATCTTTTGAGCCACACTAAACATTCAAGCTACTGCTATTAACTCAATATTAGATCAATTAAGAAGTAAACCTGCTGCTATTTTTTTAAAAAAATTAATCTATGCTATTTTAAACACAAATACTTATTTCTTACATGCTATATAGACTTCCTTGAAATAAAAATAACAATAATAAAAATCCATTATAATTCCTACTATCAGGGTGATCTTGGCTTCACAGCAGTTGCTCAAACAGGACCACAGGCTGTGAGCCATGAGCTAAGAGGTCAAGAGCCCTTTGGTTCTTCCCCTTCCTCTCACACCAAAAGGCTTTTTATCTTTCATCAGGCTTCAATACCAGTCACAGAAAAGAAAATGAACAGTCAACCCAGGTCTTATACTACTAGCAGATGTCCAATTTGAACACACTTGGTGCACAACTAGCATTAAAAACATGGTCCATTTTCCAGATGAATTTCATAAAAGTAAAACGGGAAATGATGCCGCAGAATCAGCATCAAAATGAGGACAATCAAACTGAACTAGTAAACTTGAGAAAATTCAACATCATGTTGCATGAAGTTTTATTGGCTGGGCAAACTTGCCTTGTGTTTCACAAAAGATTAGGCACTGCTGGCTTTGAAAGTGATGCAAGTGAGAAACAGTCTCAGACTGTAGCCTTTTATGTCAGTGATTAAATGCAGGCTCTTGCCATTTCGTATAGATGTTTCAGTAGGCAATTTGTGTGGGAAATGGCCCTCTAGCCGAAGTGGGAAGCTATTATTCTAGCTATCTCTTAGGAAGTCTTTAGAAGGACATTGGGTCTCTTCCCCTCTCCACTTTCTCAATAGTTTATATTGTCACAGCTGCATTTTGCACAATCGTTTATAAGCCAATAGCGATGATTATCTCACCTTGGATTAATCTTCAGCCGCCATTTAACAATAGCCAATAAGCAGGGATATAAATTACTGATAAAAGAAATAAAAGCTGTACACTTGGTGGATGAGTGTAATTTGGAGACTCCATAAAACACTTACCTTGCAATAGATCATGGCATATTGGAAATATTAATCCCCTTGTTCAATAGTGAACAAAGCAAATGTTGCTAGATGTAAATTGCAGTGCTGTGTATCTTCATGTGGAAGGGAGATTTATGAAACTTCCAAGTATTTGGTGACGATAGAATAGTATTTACAGTCATTATTCCTGAATCCTGAACAATAAAAAGGTCTTACAAATTCATTCAAAATGAATTTGAATGAGTGTCAACATTAGGAGAAGCTGATAATAAATATTTTGTTTTCTTTTATTATTTTGTGTGTTTTTATTATCGTTGGGTTTGTTTCACAGCATTGTTTTACTGCTATCACTAATTATTCTTGTGCCTCTTGTATGCTGTACACCATATTTTTGCCCAGTGTACTTGAAGATCCTCCTCCTCTGTAGTTTTTAGCCCACAAGTTAAGATTTGCCTCCGGAGCCATGTTCTCAGTGTCCCTGCCTGCAAAAGTGAAGCAGGCAGTGACCAGGAACAAGGCTTTTTAAGTGGTGGCACCTAACCTTTGTGATGACCTCCCCCTTGAAGCTCACCTGATGTCTTCCTTGCTGTTCTTTAGACTGGGCCAAACCATTTGCTTTTACCCAGCCCTTTAACTCAGGGGTTCCATCTTTATTAGCTGCATATATGTATGTGTGTAGAGCATTTCTTATCTCATTTTCCTTCCCATTGGGGACTTAGCTTATAAAAATACCAATACAATGTAAATAAATAAAAGTTTACTTGATTCATGCTTATTAAGGTTCAAAGGAAAGACAGAGAGAGGTTGCTTAGTTCTGATATTATTTCAAAAGGAGAAGCAATTTCTAATTTTGCTTAGAGAGAATCTGTTTGTAGGTCACACGAGATACCTCTGCTGACTTACTGGCGGCAGGGGAGAGAATTCCTAATTGTATAGGGGAATGTTGAGAAAAGGTTGGTGAGGTAACTTCATCCTATGGTCTAGCATGCTTGGGCTGGCTGAATATGTTCCACATTCCCTGTGGTAAAAATTAGTGCCGTCCCATTTCATCACAAGTCCCACTTTGCAAAAAGCTAAGTATGGCTTTTCCTGGAATTACAGGGGGAAGGGCTGTGGCCCAGTGACAGAGCATCGACTTGGCATGTGGAAGGCCCCAGGTTCAATCCCCAGCATCTCCAGTTAAAAGGACCAGGCAGTAGGTGATATGAAAGACCTACTGGAGAGCCACTGCCAGTCTGAGTAAGACAATACTGATGGACCAAGGGTCTGAATCAGTATAAGGAATCTCCCTGTGTTCATGTGTATAGCAATACAAGGAGGGATACACACATGCTGAAACTTTATGTAACTCTTAGAAAAACCTAGGGTTTTTCAGAGTCTAGATCCAAACCTGTCAGTAGCAGCAGCAAACCCAAAAGGGATGCCAAGAGCAGAATTTCATAAACTGGTTTGAACGTATCAGCCAACATAGACAGAGAGAGGAGAAAGGAGGGAGGAGGAAGAAGCAAATCTGAATATGATCCTAGGGCATAGGACCTAGCTCTAGGATACAGAATCCTGCCAAGCGATCTCTGGGGAACATGAGGGACTAGATAGGTGGTAAGGTTGCCAACACTGTGTTATGAAATTTTGGAAGACTTGGGAGTGGATCCTTGGGAGGACCAGGTTTCAGGAGGGAAGGGATCTTGGTAGGGTATAATGCCGTAGATTCCAATCTCCAAAGCAGCCATTTTCTCCTGGGAGTCTGATTTCTGTCATCTGACGATCTGTTGTAATTCCAGGAGATCTCCAAACCCCACTTAGAAGTTGGCAACTATAATGGGCAGATAGCATTAATGCCTCCAAACTTTCTTACTCCCTTCACCTGAAGAAGTGAACCAGTTGGCCATTGTATGAAACACAATGTTAGACTAGGTGGATCTTTGGTTTAATCCAGCAGGATACTTCTTATGTTCTGGGAAAGGTGCTCCCTTCCAAGAGTTGAAGGTATTAAGTGAGGCAAAGAGCAGTTTTGGCCTAGCCAGGGGCCTCCTTCAAGACTGGAAGCTAACAAATTAGTCACATGGCCTTATAAAATAAATGAGTTTTGCAGTTATTGGGCCTCAGGGTATAATGTGACTTTTCTCTTTTTGGGCACTGCAAAAGTATGTTAGTATTTTTTGATCTGATAAGATTTGAACAGTATTGTCAGTGTGAATACATAATTAAATCTTTGCCAAATTCATCCTACAGGTCAGGACAATAGTGGATTAATTCTATTATGCTGACAGGAAGATACCACAACTGAATCCATAGCTTAACTTGTTAGCGAAGCTAAAGGAAAGCAATAAACCAATTAGTACCCCCTCTGCTGGCTGTGTTATGTAATGAAATTTAGAGCTATTTAATAGGAGATGGGTTTGCTGGAAAACACTAGAGTTGCCTTGGAATCAGCAAAATTCTTCTACAAATATCATTAAGCTTGTTTGTATATGTGTGTGTTCGCACATGCACAAGGTGGGAACCAGCTATTGAAAAAGAAAGTTTCTCGTGCTGTTCTCTGTATCTTGTGAATATGTGTCATCTAGTAAGCCATCTAGTGCAGAGGGAAGGATGAAAGAATGTGACCTTCTGTATTTCATTGCATTTGCATGCAGTTAAGCCTAAGGGTCATCAGCAATAATTGAACCCCTGATAGAAGCAAGACTTTTCATACACTCCCCTGAAACTGAAATACTAGAAGGTTTCTGCACTAGACAGCTTACTTTTATTCACATAGATGCCCCCCATTATTTTAAGGGTGTTCATGCAAGGGCACATATTTACAAGATACAGGGGACAACATGAAAACCTGTGTTTCTTTTTCAATAGTTGGTTCTCACCTTGTGCATGTGCATACACACACATATACACACAAACTTAATTATATTTGTAGAAGAATTCTATTGATTAGAGGTGGGTATGAACCAGGAAAAAAATGAACCCTGTGGTTCATCGTTCATCCCATTTCACGAACCATGGACCATGAATTTTGATGAACTTGCCCCAGTTCACGAACTGGTTCGTGGTTCGTGATTCATGGGGTTTAAATATCCCTTTCCGTGCTGCTGCAAACCAGCATGGAAAGGGGCATTTCACACACACCCCACCTGCTTGGATCAGCTGCTTGTCAGGGATATCCCCGACAAGCAACTGATTGGGGGGGGGGGTTAAGTGCCCCCTTCTTTGCCGCTTCGCAGCGGCATGGAAAAGGGTACTGGGCTTTTATATGAACCAAACAAACTGGTGGCCCAGTTTATGGAAGTTTGTGGAAAACTAGTTTGCACAAACTGCTGGTTCGCAAAGCATGAACCGGCCCAGTTCGTGACGAACTTTAGTTCATCTTGCAGTTCATGCCCATCTCTACTACTGATTCCAAATCTTAACTGCATGCAATTGCAATGAAATACAGATGGTCACATTCTTTCATCCCTCCCTCTTCCTGTTCCTTTCCCCTATTCCCTTCTTTGTCAAAATGTGCATTGATGGCTCAAAGGAAGGAAGGAAGGAAGGAAGGAAGGAAGGAAGGAAGGAAGGAAGGAAGGAAGGAAGGAAGGAAGGAAGGAAGACTAATTCAAGGGTAATTCATGGGCTTGTCTTCCCTTACAGCTTACAGTTTGGGTGTGACCTTGATTTTTTTCCACTCTGATTTAGGGATAAGAAAACTTTCTCTTTTTCTGTTTACATTCTGTTATATTTTTGTCAATGATTTCAGTTCTCTACTTTTCAGTATTAGCTTTGCAAAATTGTATTATGTACTCTTGTTCAGTTTATATTTTTAATATATAATGCTATATATTATGGAAAGTCAGCTTAGTGTAGTGACTGGAGTTTTGCACTAGGATCTGAGAAAACTCAGTTTGAATCCCTCTCTGCCATGGAAGCTTGCTTGGTGATCATGGGCCAGTCACTCTTTCTCAGCCTAACCTATCACACAGGATATCGAAATTTGTGTCCAATGGCACCTTAAAGACCAACAAGATTTTCAGGGTATAAACTTTCAAGAGTCAATGCTCTCTCCATCAGCTACAAGTAGGAATGGACATCACTGAGCCTTTATATTTGTCTCAATAGGTGGGAGGGACATTGCAAATAAGGGAGTTTGGATGCAAAGTTACAATGGTATAATGTAGTTTGATTAGAGGAGGCTCTTGAAACTCTGAAAATCTTATGGACATGAAATGTGCTAGTCTAATTTTGACCAACATTGCTAGCCACCTGAAACTACTTTACAGGATTTTTTTGAAGATGTAATGGAGGAGGAGATAATAATATTATAAGACACTTTAGGTCCCCCTGGGGTGAAAAATGGGATATAAATATATAAATAAATAATTAAATCCAGATTTTCTGATTTAAACATACAATATACATATTAATGTATAACGCTGATATACTGATGTACAAATCGTACTGGAAAAGCCAATGTGGTATAGTCACATTGATAACCAGTGAGATATGGTTAGTCATGGACTAGGATTCTGGGAGATCCAGATTCAAATCCCTACTGTGTCTTGAGTTGGTTATTCTCTCTTGAGAATAACCTCACAAGGTTGTTGTGTGGGGAAAAAAAACTGGGAAGAGAGAACAAGGTATGCTGCCCTGAGCTATTCTGAGGAAAGATCGGTAAACATTCATTCAGTAGAAAAAATGCAAATGTTTTTAAAGAAAAATTGGGTGCATGGAACCAAGAAATGGAGTGAAAATGACTCACAAGCAAAAAGCAAAGTGAAATGGTGGCTTTAAGGTCAAAGTAGCATGGATAAGAAATTAAAGAAACTCATATTATTTCGAAATAAATTACAGTCAAAAGATGAGTTATTGTATAGTTGGGGGGTTAACACATTTGAGATTACTAGATAACATTTGAAGTCCCTTTCTGTCCTATGGAATTTTAAAAAGTGCAACATTTATCAGAAAATGCTCTGTCACATCTGCAGAAGAATATGTCAAAAGTAAAGTCCATTGCACTGCCAATATTTTGGCCACAATTTCCCGAACAGTATAGTCACATGATCCTTCTCAGACAATTCACAATCTACCTAAGACATTGGCCATTTTCACACTGCTTACTGGCCACAGAACATTGCGTCAAGCTCCCGGGATGACAGCATCTTCCTGGCACTATTTCACACGAGAACTATAGTTTTTGTGTGAAATCGCACCAGGAAGATGCTGTCGTTCCAAGATCTTGATGCAATGTTCCATGGCTGATAAGCAGTGTGAAAATGGCCATTTATTAGCATTCATTGTAGGTTCATATTTTCTCTTGAAAAATAATCTTCTTCCAGCTATCAGCTATAGGTTCATCCTCATGCATGAAATCCTGCCTCCCAAATTTCAGGCAGGTAGGACAACACACCCTCAGGCAAAAAGAAGTGTCTGACAAGTCACTTGTGTTGTCTGTTGACTTGCCCTCTTTTCTCACCCACCCCTCAGCAAAGTGAAACTATCAGAGAAGCACCAGAGCAACAAACGTTATGGACTGTTCCCAGTTGTTTCCGAATGTCCTTATTTTTAAAAAAAGATCAGATTGGTTATAATATTAATTTTTAAGAGTGGGTGTACTTCGTTCATGTCTTGATTAGATACCATTCAGTTGCACACAACCCTACTTTTTATGGGTATCATAACTACAGCAATAACACAAGTCAGAGGATCACCAATTGTATAAAGAAGGGGATTTGTGCTTTTAATATGCTTAGCATGTTCATTAAAAAAAATGAAGAAATCTTACAACAATAACCAGTGTGTTGTGCAAGTGAGTTCATGAAAATAACAAGTGATCCTGAAAATTACTCACAGGTGGATTAAGAATAGAAAGGTTTGTTGCCTTGTGAGATAGGTGTTTCAATGTTCATGGACTGCAGAATGGAAGGATATTCTGGGGTCTTGTGCAGCATGCCAAAAGGCAATGGGATCCTTCTGTCTGAGTAGTAACTGTATTTGGATTTATGCTTGCATTCAAATTTCTGCAACCCATACCCTATTGTGGGGTCCCCAACCTTTTTTGAGCCTGTGGGCACATTTGGTGCTCTGATACAATGTGTTTGGTTCAGCAACAAAATGACTGCCACAGGAGGCAGACCCTGCAACAAAAAGGCTGCTACAGCTTTCTTTCAGTCACACAGCGAAGATCCTTGTGTTGTGGAAGCAGTTTCTGCTAATGTTACCTGAATTGGTCTCCTTGCAAGTAATAGAATTTGTGAGGGGGGAATTAGCAAGCAAGGAGGACAGCTGTGCAAGAGGCCGGTAACTACAGGATTTTTTCCACCAATAACTTACAGAGTCCTTTCCCACAGATACACACACACAAAACCGGTGTTCTTAATTAAAGGATAATTATTATTCAAGGGGCAAATGCATACACACAATATTGCAAACAAACACACAAGAGGCCTAGGAAAAGCAGTGGTGAAGGTGGAATAGATCTGAGGAATTGCAAGGAGATAATTACCTATCTGGAGAGCAGGGAAGTCCATGGAGGGAAAGTTTCAAATGGCAGCATTCTCAGCCAGGAGAGCAGGAGGCTTAGGGCAAACCTCAAGGGAACAGCGCTTTGGATCCGATAAGCGTGTATGGAGGAAGAAAGGCTTAGAGAAGGGATCCTAAAGGAGCAGCCAGGAAGCATGCATACTTTGAATTGGCCAAGGCACTACTCTTATAGAGTAAAACATGCCCTGAGGTGGGATGGCCTACCTAGCTGCTAGAACAAAGACTCCAATAGTCAGTTCCTGTGAGTAACAAACCATGATTGGTAGCTGCCGGGGCATGTGAAAGAGAATGCAAAATTTGTTCTAGAGCTACACAAAAGGGCAGTTTGTTAATGAAGTCCACTGGAGTTAAGTTGATGAATTATTTGGGGAATGTACCTTCCCAGGAATGAACTATAAATGCTTTTGAATGTCATTTGATTAGCTCCTCAATCAAGGGCAGGAGATCTCATCACGGGAGGAGGGAAAGGAATGTGCTAAGTGGGGATGACTCTGCGAGACCTTTGTTCCGCTGGATTCCTTAGGGGCTGGGGAGACTGCAAAACTAATCACTGCAAATCTCTCTGCGTTTATATGCGGCATTCCATTCCTGCCTTGATCTCCTGGACAGGATTCAGCAGCTGTTAGCTGGTAATCCTCTGGCTGCAATACAAACTGCCATTTTAAATACAGAGGCCTGATACCATTTACTATCATAGGCAGCCATGTTAAAATGGCTATTAGAGATGGCGGAGGCTGGGCCGACTGCTTACACAAAACCAATGTTTCCAAAATCTGCACAGCCAAACAATATTCCATTGGCCAATCAGAAGCTTTGCTTTGAAAAAGCCCCACCTAGCCACACCCACATTTTAAAAACACTTAATGGGCAACAGAAAAGGTGTCAGCAGGCACAAAGATGCCCATGAGCACCATATTGAGGACTTCTGCTCTTTTGTATTGTTCACTGAATGTCCTAACTGTATTAACTTACTCTGTCTACTCTGTCTAATCTGCCTTGAATCTCAGTGAGAAAGGTGGTCTACAAATAAATAATTAAATTAATAAATAAAAAACATACTATTACCTGAGCTATTTAAATACAAAGCAGACAGCACAGACAATTTATACTGTTTCTATAAGATTAACAAAATCCCTTCATCATCCAAGACCTTGTCTCAATAGTATGGTTGCTTGGGATGATGGTAGGACTTACCCTAACAGATGACATCATGTTCAGCTACATAACCAGAAGAAATGACATCATCATGTTGAAGGAAGCTCAAGGATTCACCCAAACTCTATATTAAAACCCACCAAGTTTCATATGAATCCTAGGGCATTCTGTGGTGCAGTGATATCATTTCTGGTTTCAGAGGCAGAAGTGACATCACAGTGTCAGATGACAGCCTTTTCACCCATACATTTTCCCTGTGCTGCTCCACTGAATGCTGGTGGTAGATGGGGGAGCACCAGTGGGGCAAATGGCAACCCTACACAATGTCTATTAAAAACAACAACAACAACAACAGTCTTTCTGTGATATATAAATAATCCCCAGCAAGAAAAAAAGCTGACTAGACCTATTGCAGAGTGCCCTGAAACATTAGCCAAACATACAGCAATTATTTCTTCTCTAATTCCTTTATAGTATGGGGGACCAAAAGATAGCTCTCTGGCTTCCACAGAATAGCATGTGCAACCCCTAGAAGACCTATAAAAAGACTGAAAAGATATGTGCTAGATTTTTTTTAAAAAATGCTTTTCTTTCATAGGTTTTTCCTGTGCAGTTTAGTAGTTTCATTTCTGGTGCTCTTCCTAGTTCTGTTTCCAGAACTGTTCTGTCCAGTTCTGTCCAGTTTCTAGGGCAGAACAAAACTGCACAGGGAAGGTGGGGGCAATAATTCAGAAGATTGGTCAGATTCAGAAGTCATTCTGATTAAACAAAAGCTTGATGTTCCCTGCTTTAGTAATGAGAAAAGCCAGGCTCATGGGCTGTAGTCTAATACTGCTACACCCCCAGAATCTAAACCATTATTTGCTTGTAACATCTCTCAAAGATTGATAGGATTGTCATCTCTGGCTTAGGAAAGTCTTGGAGATTTGGGGGTGGATCTAGGGAAGGTGGACTTTGGAGAGGGGGTGGAGCTTATTGAAGACATGCTTCCATAGAGTCAGTCCTCCAAAGCTGCCATTTCCTTCAGGGGAACTGATCTCTGTTGCCTGGAGATCAGTTGTAATTTCAGTTGTAATTCTGCTATAAGAAGAGACTGCAATATAACTTGCCATTATTTTCACCATTCAAGCTCAACCTCGTCAAACAATTCATGCTAAAACAGGCATATGAAGGGAAATCCATGACTGAATTTTCCTCCTGTTCTTCTTGTACTTCAAAGCAGCCATGTGGTTATAGTAAGTGGATTGAGATAGCTGCAGCTGAGTAGGGGCCATTTGGGAAAACAACAAATATCACCTCACCCTTCCAGTATCCATTAGCAGTTCCTTGCAGATAATTGGAAGCAAAGAAAGAGACAGTAGGTGACATAGGAATGGAAGAAAACAGGCCAGGTCTCTACATCATTCTCTTCACCTTTCTCTTTGTTTCCCACAGTATCATGAAAACAGTGACAGACACATTGGTGCTGCTGAGTCCCCTCCCAGAAGGAGCAGCCCACAGTCTTATAAAATGGATGAATTAATAACATTGTTTTAAAAATAGTCAAATGAAGGCTCAGTTCTAATTAACAGAGCACACACACCACTCTGCCCCCCCTTGCCCCCACTTTCTGATCTCCTGCACTGAACTCTTCCAAGGGTTTAAGTCCCTCATTGTCAGAGCGTCAGTTTGCTAGTCAGTTCTCAAGCCAAAGCTACGCCATGTTCTTATGTTATAATCTGTAGTTGTTTAGTTCTCTCCCTCCAGGCCCAGGTGTTGTCCAAGCCACATATATCCATGGGAGCGAAGAATTCTTATCACTCCGTTCCGGCCGACCTTGATGTCCTCGCCTTCCCAGGCCTTCTAGACAGGACTAAGAGGGGAGGCATGGAATGGGTGTTTGAAGTGTTGTTACTTTCATTTTGTGTGTCATTCTCAACAAAGCTTGTGTTCAGCCAAGGCCTTTCTAGTCCTTGGAATATGGACACTGTATCCTGAGCATTGCCTTTCAATAAACCTTTTGGAATCAAGAAACTTTGTGCTTCTTGCAGAAGGGGGGAGACGAACTCTAGATAACTGGGATTCCATAGTGTGACATTTGTTGAGAATCCCTTTTAACTTCCCCGACCCCTCAACTGGGAGAGATGGACACCGGATTACCTCCAACAGACCCATCTGATCCAGGCACCGAGGGTGAGGGGCTGTTTTCACAGCCTGTCAGTGGGACTGGCCAGGTGTGAGCGAGCAGGGAAGGTGCCAGGCCCCAGACCAGCGTGGGACGAGGATTTACCCCTCAGACGTCTGGGCCTACGCAGACCCGGGATATCAGCGTGGGACGAGGATTTACCCCACAGCCCTGGAATAGTGGCATGGGATGAGGTTTTCCCCTACAGACATTGTTGTCTACACGCCGGTGATGGGATTCGAGACCCCGGGACGCCCGCAAATGGCTAGCAGGCAGCAGATTCTCCCACTCCAAGCTTGGTTTTTTCCTGAGCTCCGTTCCAGAAGACTCGAAGGGGCTGGAAGGCCCAGAGAACAGGAGCATCCTCCAAACCAACACCCAGCCCTCAGTTTATTGAGATGAGGAGAGCCCCCCCAAACTGGGAGGCGCTGAGCATGGAGTTAGAAGGGGCAGGGGCTGGAGGTACGAGTACAACCGAGAAGGCAGACCAAGACACTTCGGTGGCCGCGGCCACACCTGATCTTCGAGCTCAAGTTCAAGGAGCCCAAGCCACGGAGGAGGCGGTGGAGAGAGCCGACCGCCAACAGAGAGCTTGGGAGGAGAGCTTGCTCCAGCAGCCCGGAGAGGACGAGACGGAGCCCGACCTTAACGTAGAGGAAGAGAACCACTGCCAAGCCCTGGAAGTGCAAATGGAGGCGATGCGAGTGGATTTAGTGCAAGCCACCTATTTGATTGTGTTACTGGCCCAGGCTCCAGTGGGACTACATCAGTTGCTTGAGTTGGCAGAAGCCAGGGACAACGCAAGACTGGCCGCCCCACCTGCGCAAGGCCCACCACTCCCATTGCCACTGCCACCAGGAGGAGCTGCACCTGCCAGAAATGGTGCCAAGGGGGGTAGCGCCCCAAGGACCAGCACCAGGAGTCCCTCCAGCGGGGGGGCCCCCGGCACCTATCATCGGAGGAACTGCCCCTGCGGGTCCAGGACCTGCTATCCCTGTGGCAGCCGTGCCTCAACCACAGGGGCCGGCGCCACCGCCACAGCTGAGGCCGCAACCGGGACCAGGGGGAGTGGGACCACCAGGGAGACTCCCAGTTCCACTGCCACCTCAACCGTGTCCGGGGGGCCCAGGAGTGCTATCGAGACCTAGGCTGCTGAGGCCCGCACCGGTTCAACCGCGTCCCCAAGGCATACCTCCTGCACTGCGTCGGCCACTTGGCCAACCTGTGGACGTGGGAGGAGCCGGTGAGGGAGAACTACCAATGGGATGGATTAAGCTGGAAGCTACCTTTGACGGTGACCCCCGTAAGTTAGGGTTCTTTGGCGTACAAGCCCTGCAATTCTTCAGTCAATGGGGGTACCTGTTCCCCAATGAAGAGAGCCAAATGATGCACCTCATGGCCTGCCTGGAAGGCATAGCAGCTGAGTGGTATGTAACCCTCTACTATACGGGGGCCACAGAATTGGAAAGTCTACAAGCCTTTATTGCCGTGCTCACAGCCCAATAGAAGGGGAAAGGGCTCGCACAGAACTGCAAACCTTATGGCAAGGATCCCAGTCAGTGAGAGATTATGCAGCCAAATTCCATCAGCTGGCAGCTAAGTGCCCACAAGAAGAGGAAGGAACCAAGATTGTGCTGTTTCGGAATGAGATGAATCCCAAGTTACTGAACAGGGCGCTAACACAAGATGATCCACCAACACTTCTGGGGTGGATACAACTGGCTTGCCAAGTGGAAAATCGCACTCAAGTCGTCCGGATGGTTGAGCAGCAACAGGCCACAGGGACCCGACAAGCCCCGCCAAGCCAGCAGGGAGCAAGGGGAGCCCCTGCTGCGAGAGGAGCCCGGAAGACGCGGTGGAGACAAGGACTATGCCTTCAATGCGGAAACAGCGGGCATTTTGCAGCCCAATGCCCTCTATGGGTGCAGGCACCGGCGCCCCGGCGTGTCCCACTCCGGCCCCACAATCCAGCAGGGGCCGGGGTATGGTTAAAAAAGGGCACACCGAGACGGGCTTGGAGGCAGGGGAAGTGTGCATGGAATTCAAAGCCCAGGTCCCAGAGGCCGAATCAAGAAACTTTGTGCTTCTTGCAGAAGGGGGGAGACAAACTCTAGATAACTGGGATTCCATAGTCTGACACTCATCTTCTTTCTCAGTTCCTGAGAGGAAGTTAGGCTCAATCACTTCCTGTGTAACTCCTTGGCAACCCTTGAGCAACCCCCTTTTTTTCTTTTTTGTAAGTGTTAAGGCTGCTATTCCCCCCTCCCACTTCTCAAACAAACTTGGAAAGGAAAAAGATTAAACCTATGTCTTAAGAGCGTATCTTTTGAATAGATTGTTTTCTAGATTTGCCAGCTCTGGATTGCAGGACTGACAGATGAGGTCCAGCTTAATATCGGAACCCAGGGAGAGGTGGGGGGGGTCATCTTTTGTGTGTGTGTGCATATGCTCCTGGGTGGTGTGATAACATCACTATAGGAAGTGATGTCATCTCACTGACCCCCTGACTTCTGGGTACCACTTTTGGGTGGCACTGCACAGCTGCAGGAGCCCAGGTGCCCAGGCTGGCCACTCCTAGGTGCCATGGCATCAATGCAGGAGGCTGCATGTGTGCCTGGGGTGGCAGGTCACTTTAGGCCAGGTGTCCTGTATTTGGGGGACTGTTTTCCTGGGCAGTCCCCCAAAATACCAGATCGTCTGGGCCAAAACCAGACACTTAGCAACCCTACTGGTTTAGGAAATCCCTGGAGATTTGTGCATGGTTACTGAGAAGGGTGGAGTGGGAAGGGGAGGGAGTTCAGCAGGGATGAGATACTATTCTGTTTTGTCACATCCAGGTCAAAGGTAATCTCCAATTCCTTCCCTTCTTGTGAAGTCACTTCCACCAAAATCCAAATTCCTGCCACTCTGTTCATTGGCCCCTCCCCACCACTATGCCTTTCCATTCAACCCCTCTCTGATGCTCTGCCCAACCACATGCCTTCCCTTCCTGCCTCGTATCATGCCCCCCTGCGTTCTTTTCTCCTACCTTACATCACCAATAGAATTTTTCTTGTATCGTACTAACCCTTCGATCCTAAATATTATAGCAACAACAACTTTGTTTGAGAAGCAGAATGCAGAGCAGATTTTAAAGAAAAAAAATTGAAAAGACCAATTGTGCAAATTGTAAATATTTTCCATTTTTCATTACTTGTAGTTGAGAAAGCCTGTACCTTTTGTTATAAACACTATTTATGTTAGTAAACTAAATGATGTCCTAAATATTTGTCCTAGTATAACTGGCTACTATCCAGGTTTGTCCCATTCAACCTTTAAATAAACCTCTCAAAATCCTTAATATTGTTTTCTCAGGGTCAAAGGGAAACATCCACTGTGAAGACACATAGGAGGATACCAGTCCTATCCCTCTTTCAATCCCCAGTTAGCCTCTGGATTTTAGTGGGTCTATAGGTGACACTCAATTAGTTTCTCCTAGTCTCTATGATATGCTATAGGAGAAACAGAAATCCTACCATCTGAAACCATGCCAGCATTCTACTAGACTCCATGGTATTCCATAGAATTTGCCCTTTGAAGATGTTATTTCCACCAGGGGAACTGATCTCCATAGCCTGGAGATCAGTGGTCATTCCGGGAGAACTCCAGACCCCATGTTTTGGTTGAATTTGCATTTTGTAAGTCACTTGTAAATTCTTCAGTCACTTATAAGTTCTTCATCTGATACTTGCCAGCTGAATGACTGAACTGATTCAATTTAAGTATTACAATATGATACCCAATTATGCAAAATTTTTATTCATCTGATTAAATCTGGGATAGATGATTCACAGATTTACATCTTTACTGGAAGTTGCAGTCACTGAAGGATAGACACATACGTGTGAATCAACCTTATACAAGTCTTAACTGCAAGGAGTATAAACTATTTATTGACCTACCATTAAGCTTCAGAAGAATTTGTCTTGTAGTTACTACTATGTTTACTTACCTTTATCTGATTTTTTATATTCTGGATAACACATAGATCTGATTTATTACTACATTTAGCATCAAAACATGATTTGCTTTTTTTTGGCTAGGGATCTACTTCAAAAGCCAGTAGGTGGTGCTGCAGGAGAGACCTTGTTTGTGCGCATTGTACATGTTACATTACCAACTGTATTGTTTTTTAGTAGTCTGTGATGTTAAGAAGTCACATATAGCATATGGTATAAAAGAAATTTCTCTACAACACTACATCCCCCCTCCCCCTGGAAACATAACCAACAGTCCAGTCCTATGCAGAGTTACCTCTATTTAGGCCCATTCAAATCAATGCATTTAGAAAAGAACAACTTCGCATAGGATTTCACTGTATTAAACCACCACCAAAATCCCTGTATTCATTTCATCTGAGCAGGGACCTCCAAATTTACCTTTGTTTTGGGCAAAAATTAGGTAATAGTAAGAAACAGATAGGTTACTTCAATCATCTGTTTTGCACATTCACTTGATTCACAAAAAAATTCTATGCAAGCAAGCAATGCTACATCACAGGGAAAAAAAACTTCAGCAAAACTACAAGTCAGATTTGAGAACATCTGATGTTCCTACTAAAAGGAGTGGGGGAGAGAGAAGGGAAAGTTTTCCTCCCTCTTTATGCCATACGCAATTATTATTTACCTATATCTGGTTATTGTAAGCTCAACAAATAACCAATTCTTAAAATACACTGGGTTGAATCCGGTGGTGATTACCAGAGGTGTACATAAATGAAATCACAAGATGTAAAAATCATGGGGGGAAATGTTTTTGACCCTTACTCATGATTCAGACCAGAGATGCTGGGGTGATTCATAGTCACAAAAAAACCATTCTCTAATCATTCTGTGATTTTTTTTTATTTTGATAGCTTTCAGCTAATGCTACTTCATCACAGCAGTATGGAGTCACTTCCTAGTTATTGGGGGCTGGAGTTACCCCCTATTTTTTCACCCAGCAACCAACTGCATTTATTCCCTCCAGTCTGAGAAATCAGTACAGGAGCTGTGCCAGCCAATCACCATAGCCTGTAGAAAAGAGCAAGAGTCCAGTAGCACCTAGAAGACTAACAAAATTTATGGTAGGATATGAGCTTTCATCAGTCACAGCTAGAGATGGGCACAAACAGCAATATTAACTAACCCCCCCCCCCCAAACAGCCCAATCTACTATTCGCGAACAAGCCATGAGGCCCCATTCTAAACGAACAGGTGGTCATTGCAAGTCTCGTTCATTGCTGTTCCTTGCTGTTTGTCAAGCCAGATAGTCTGGCACTTGCAATCAATTCCCACGGCAACCCAGGCAGGGATTGTCTGAACTCTGTCTGAACTCCTGCTGTTGCCCTGGAAACCCTAATCTAACCCAATTTAGCTTGATAGGCAGGTCTTCCTTCCAAGTGTGGACTGGAGCTCCAAATTTGTTACAAGAGGAAAAGAGCGGGAGGGGGGGCTCCCAGCTCTGGCATTCAGGGAGAGACAGCTGCTGTTAGAGAGACAAGGTGAGTGCATTGGAGCTTGAATTTTCTTTGTGTGGTGGGAGAGGGATCTACCCCTTCAGGTTCCAGGGCTGCTGCCCGGCTCTGGGGCCAAGCTATTATTTATTACTGGTACCTTTCCTGCTACCTGCTCAGGTAGGGTTTCTGGGAGTAGTGCAGTAGGGATCTTGATGGCTGGAGGAGAACCTGCTGGCCCCACGAACAATGAACAACGAACATGTTCATGACAGGATCATGTTTGTAAGTGTTTATTGTTCGTTGTTTGTGGATGGCAACGAACAACGAACACCATGTTCATTTTTTTTTCGTTTGTGCACGTCTAGTCACAGCTCACTTCTTCAGATATCTGTGACTCATAAAAGCTCATACCTTACCACAACTTTTGTTAGTCTTATAGGTACTATTGGACTCTTGTTCTTTTCTATTGCTACGGACAGACTAACATGGCTATTCATCTTGATCTATCACCATAGCCATGAAACGTAAGGCAAATCCTGCTTTTCTGTTCTGATTTCCCAGCCCCCCAGCTGCATTTCTCCCTTCCAATCGGATCAATGAGCACAGAGCTGTGCCAACCAATCAATTATTTGGTATAGAACATTTATTTATTATTTATTTATTTATATCATGTTTGTATTCCGCCCTCCCCGCAAGCGGGCTCAGGGCAGATAACAACCTTAAAATCATTTTAAAACATTCCATATTAAAACATTAAAACATCATATAAAAATGATGTTTTTATTTCAGTGTCAAATCATGACATGCAAGAATCACACACGAGAACTTTTTTTTTCTGCCTTCTTAAAGGGACCCCAACAGCAGGACACTACTAATTAATCATTTTATTGCCACATAGTACAGGAATGGAAAAAAAGAAACCTAAGGCAGGATTTCTTTTCCAAATGTCGCTGGTTATCACAAGCTGGTGGTACTCTGCTTGGGTGCCAGCCAACCACTAATAGTTTGCTTACATTTTCCCACCATAGAAGTCAGTGAAACAACAAGCATGCACCACTGGCTCTTGCTTACACCTACCCCCTTGTTTGTGCATGCTGGATGGGTCAGAAGGAGGGTTGTATTCTGTGTGGTTTTAGTGTAATTGAGGATAAAAACAGCTGTCCCACAGACTCCAATTTGTCCTCCCTCTCCTTCCCAACTGAAAAGAACAGCCACAAAAATCATGAGAACAACAACAAAACAAAAACTAATGAATTTCAAGTCCAATCCAGGAATGCACCACCGGAAAGCTACTGAACCTTGGTAAACATTTCACTCAATAGTCACAAATTTGAATATATCACAAAAATTTCAAAGTGCACACTCCTAGTAATTAATATTGACAGAAAGAATTTCCATCCACAGTGTGGAACTTTTTCACCTCCCCTTCCTATTGTAACTCAAAATGGCCCCCAAAATGTAGCTTCTGGACGTGAAGGGAGTTAGGGGCAAGCAGCAGAAGAAGAATGGTGGAAATAAGTGAAAATCACATCTCTTCTGTTGGAGATCTACCACTGAAGCCAACCCACTGCTTTTATCTGAAAAATATGAATGAGCAGAGAAGTTTGTAGAAAAGTAGAATTTTATTTACTGATATGGGAATAATAGATAATATCCAACCATCTATTTTGTTTCATTTTGCTATGAAAAGTAGCAACTAGAATACACTTATAAAAAGTGGTTTTGAAGAAAGAAATGTGACTATATGTTTGATTTTGTGTTAGGTCTTTATTTTGTATCTTTTACATGATTATGTTATAACAAAAAAACGTACCATTTAACACTTTCAACATATCCAAGAGTGGGCTTTTGAATCTGCTGTGACTCCCTACCTTCACCCCACCAATCTGAAATATCCATGCTGTGATCTTTAAGTCTTAAAGCAACAGTGATCCTACTGAATTCAGGAAACCTAGAACAAAATTACATCATATCTGAGGCAACACATTATTGATATATTGATATCTTCCCTTTCCTTTCCCTATGCTAAGGGTTCGAGCTGATATACAATTCTCTTATTGTGCCTGAATAATAGCCTGAAAGATAGGTTAGGCTATGATACAGTGATTTCCTAAAGATAATCTCGCAGTGCAATCCTAAACAGCATTACTCCAGTCTAAACCCAGTCATATAAATTTGGATACTCTAACATCCCAACTCTACCTTCTAGCCACAGTGCAACAGAGTTCACACTACAGAAGCCAGGTCTATTTGCATATCTATACAATGCTGGGATCCCAACCAATCAGCTGCCTGGTGGGAGGGGAGCAGGCAGGACTGCACATATCTTTCCTTCCCTGACGGTAGATTGACAGGATTCTAATTTTGCTTTTAGGCCTATGAGTGCACAGTCCAGTTTGTGCATGTAATTCCTCTTCCAGCTGTTTACTTTTGCTGACCTATCCTGGCAAGATCTGGACATCTATCCATTTAGTTCAATAGCTTGCTTCATAATTTTTACTAGCATAAATAAATGTTTCACTTGAAATTAGGGACAGGAAGAGAGCAAACCGCCATTGTTAGCAACATCCTTTTAAATAAGTGCCTCTTAATTACTGTGCTTCATTAGTATTCTGGACTCACATTAAACAAGCTTAGTTTAATCCCTTTTATGCTATTGTTGGGTTTGACCTGCACACTTCTACTGATAAATCAGTTAATCTCCTTATTTGGGGAGATTATTTCATTAATTGATGGCCTGCTGCTGAAAACAAAAAAACACAAAATGTATTGTGGCCACAGGGGATGTAAAACATTCTTGTCCATATTTTGATGATCATGGAGACAATGGAAATCTTCTTTTATTTGGGCTGTAGCTGTTGTTAAACATTGAACATTTTGTAAAAACAATCTGCGCCCCATCTCCCAAAAATACTGTGATGTGGAAAAAAGTGCTAATAAAGGAAATGCCAGCATTAATTCTGATGGAATGTTTGTTTAAAGGGTACACATGAAGGAACGTATGTGCCTTTTACCAAAGCCCATTGCTTCTCATGAAGCTGAAGTTGTTTTCTAGTTCCCAGTTCTTTATTCACAGTTCCTAGTTCCTTATTCGCAGAGCAAAACACAAATATTTGGGGGATTTTTATTTTGGAGTAGGGGACAGTCTCTAGATTGCTGATGAGCTCTGTGATTTGGGGTGACCCAAAGATTTTTTTCAGGTACAGCTATCCCACTTTCTGCTTATTGATTTGTTCGGGTGCACTCTACTTTGAAGCTGTTAACTCAAGAACTGGGCTTTGTAGGAGGACCCATTGTATGTTCGCTTAGAGAGCAGAGTCTGCTGGATATAGAGGTGTATGATATGTGCTCCTATAGTCTTTATTTTGGAGTATAGAACTTTTCAATTTCCCCCAATATTTGTGTTTTCCACTGTGAATAAGGAACTAGGAACTGTGAATAAGGATGCTTTGTTTACTTCGCGATATACAGGGTGACTGTATAGCATTTCACGTGTGGGCAAGTTTTTCCAGGTTACTGGCTTGGATCCTAATCACCACTCTGTTTCTCCTCGAGCTAGATATTGTCACTCATGGAAGAGGAGCAGGGTAATTTGTACTGACTTCACTTTCTCACTAAAGACCCCACTTGTTCCTGGGGTTTACAACATTCTCACCTCCTCCATTTTATCCTTACAACAACCCTGTGAGAAAGTTTAGCCTGAGAGAGATGGACTGCCCAAGATCAATCACTCATGGCTGAGTGGAGATTTGAACCTTGGTCCCCCAGATGTTAGTTCAACATTCTCACCAATATGTCATGCTGACTGGAATGATGTCATTTAGACAGTGTAGCTCTGCTCATATGTGTAGGATCCAAGCCATACAATTTTGTTTTAGCAGTGTTGTAGTTACCCCAACAGAAAACGTAGTCATTTATTTATATGGAGAAAGTCCTTTTCATCTGGCTTGTCCTCATCCATTCCTCCACAAATGTGAATCAATGTTACAATATTTCCTGCCAAAAAGTTTATTTATGGGGTCATCCATGTACACTTTTGGCCTACCCAAAAGCCCCTTGTGATTGCTAAAGCTCCACTAAGTGATGCAGACTACCCAACCCGTTATCTTGACTGAAAGATACATGACCAATCCATCTCAGCTCTGTATCATATCACATATATTGCAGCGGTTATTCCTGTATATTTTCAGATATCTTCATTTTAAAATTAATTAGCTAAAGAGAGGGAAAGGAGTAATATTTTGTAATTTAGCTGTGATGTTACATATCTTATCTATGCTTTTCTTTTACTATACTATATGTATATTATATAACCTTTTTATGCACTTTCTGTTGTCTTTTCCTTTTAAAATAAAATTTCTTTTTTAAAAAAGTGAACCGCTTTGGGTCCCTGTTATGGAGAAAGGTGGGTCTAAATGAAAAAAAAAATCCCTCTCATATTACCAAAATACAGATGCACACTGATAAATACTCCAAAAAGAGATGTTATGATGGTGATTGTGTATACATTTGTGTCCGGATTCTTAGTATTATAGTTTACCAATGTCCAAGAAAGTGCCTGAAAAACACTTTAGTAAAAGAATCTGGATGTGATCCACCACAGCGCCACAGGAGTTTATGAGAATAGGGTTAGCAGGACAGAGAGAACCCTGCAAAATAATAGAAAGAGTGGGGACAATCTACTCATCCCTACAAAGAATTAATTGGCAGCCACTGAGAAATGAGCCAGACTTTGTAGTATAACCCTACCCTCTCTCATCCAAATAACTCTGCGTAACATTCCAGGTTATTTTGCTAAAGCGCAAGAGAACTCGGGAAAGGGCTTTTTATAGTTGCTCGGATCTGTGGGAGCCTTTCCACAGATGGAAGGATTTCTACCTGCAAAGCATCACTTTCTCATCTTCCTCTTCTCTCTACAGCTCAAAATACCCTCCCCCCCCCCAAATGCTGCAGCATTTAGGAGGACATTATAAGCTTCAGCATGTTGGGAGATAAGGAAGTTGTACTCTGCAGACGCAAATCCTTCCCCTCATGGAAATGCTCGAATGGATCTAAAGGGATGTATGTTAATGAGAGACATCCCCCCTTTGGAAGTGTAAATAATGCATTTACAAATCTCAGTGGTATAAAGCTCCCCTCACTTCTTGTCTAATGTGCCATTGATAGCTGTTGTTCAAGCTCTCCTTCCTATTTTTGTAGAAAGCACGTTGTTCCCCCATGTTGTGTATCCATTTTATTTATACCCCCACAACCTCCTTCTTTATGTAAGAAAGACATATGGGAAAAGTCAGGGTTTATCACTTGTCGAAACCATGAGTTGTACTTGGAATTTTGCATGTATATTTTGCTTCATAAACATCAAAACCTCACCACTTTTTTTGTTGGAATAGCAACCTTTATTGCTAGTCATATTTATATGTTCTTGGAACAATAAAAAGTACTTCCCATCACTTACAGCTCACAATTTCGGGGGCTTTACTTATTATAACAGAGTGCTGTTTCACATAGCTGCTTTTGTTTTATGTATATTCCTCTCTGTCATAAGGTGACACCCCAAATGAATGACGGGATATATGTGTGGAATTGTATTCTGTATTTTTATTTCAGTTTGCAAATCTGTTGAGACTCTGAATAGCATAGAGTGATTTTTTAAAAAAAATTGGCTCTGCTAACTGGAGCTATATAATCAAAGACTGCTAGTAGATAAATGTGACTAGTGAGGTATATCTGCAAGCAAAAAAAAATGAGAAATTGAGAGTGGAAGAAGGCATCATTAAAAATGCAAAGCTGCCACCCAAAATGGTATCTCTGCATTGAGTTCTCTTCTTTACATTGTGTATACCTCTGCTTATTTGCTTGTATATAATCAAAGTCTGTGAGCAGATAAATGAGACTAATGCAATATATCTGCAAGGGAAAAATGAGAAGCCAAGAGTGGAAATAAATATTAAGAAAAACAAAGACTGCCGCTCAAAATGGTATCTGTGCATTGAGTTTTCTCACTACCTTCTTCTCGGCCACTGGTATCAGTGATGTGCACCATTGTACAACTCGATGTCTGGACTTGGATAGATGTGACTATATAGTACAGCGTGGACAGCCCAACACAGTGATGTGACACAGTCCTAAAGTGTATATCCACCATAAGATGATATTGTTGATCCCCGAGACACAATCAGATGAGTAGATGTCTGACAGTCTACTTTAGAAATTGGGTGCAGCATAGAGGCAAGGCTTGTGGTTTGAAATAATTATTGTCTTGGGCAGGTCCTACTTGTGGTGCCCCCTATGCAACTGGTGTGGGATCAGGGCTATAATTCTCTGCCCAATTAACCTGATGATGTGGTAGAGGTCTTCAGCCTCTGCCTGACTGCTGTGGTTAAGTGTCTAAGAGCCTCGCTACAAGTGACATCTTACACGCGAACGGCACGTGATCATTTTCGCAAGTCTTTCTGGGAACTAAAGTCCCTCTCCCCCACCCCTTTTCCTTCTGTTCCTTCCCCTCTCTGTTATAATGGCTGCCTGAAGAGACGGAGAAAGCCTACAGCAACAGCAGCTTTTGCAAATTGTCTTGCTGGGGGGTGGGGGATGATCTGGAGAAAGCTACATGTTGGTGAAGTCCTAGTGTCCTTCCCCTCTCTGTTAGAACTGTTAGAATCGCTGCCTGAAAAGTCAGAGAAAGCCTGCTTTTACAAATCATTCCTCCAGTCACAAGCCTGCTCTCAATGATCTTTGGGGGCGGGCAGCTGCAACTTTGCAAATCGTCTTGCTCGGTGAGGGGGGGATGCTCTGGAGAAAGCTGAGAAAGTTGATTATTATTGATTGGCCTTACTAAGCTGATACAAGTTGCCACTGGAAACCTAAGTATCAACCAGATATCAGCGTAATATGTACACTGTTCCAAATAGTTTAAAGGGATCTTTAAGGGGCCACGAACAACAAACAACAAACATGTTTGTGAACAGGGTCATGTTCGTTACTGTTTGTTACTGTAAAAGCACAGTAACTAACACATCTAGGCACATCTAGGCACATCTAGAGATAATAGAAAATGTGACAGGACACCTGAGTGGCTAATTGACATTGCCAGAGAGGTAGTGGAGAGGCATCTGGTTGCACTGGATGAATACAAATCCCTTGGGCTGGATGGGGTGCACCCAAGAGTGCTGAAAGAACTTTCCAGAGAACTTGCAGAACCCCTGTCCATCCTCTTCAAGGCCTCCTGGAGGACTGGGGATGTGCCACAAGATTGGAGAAGAGCAAATGTTATCCCAATCTTTAAGAAAGGGAGGAAGGATAAACCGGGAAACTACAGGCCGGTCAGTCTGACTTCTGTTGCTGGGAAGATATTAGAACAGATTTTAAAGGGATCAATCAGTAAGCTTCTGAAGGACCACTCAGTGATCCAGGGAAGTCAGCATGGTTTTGTTCCTAACAGATCTTGCCAGACCAACCTGGTTTCCTTCTTTGATCGAGTGACCAGCTTACTGGATCGGGGGAACTCTGTTGACGTGATTTATCTGGATTTCAGTAAAACTTTTGATAAGGTCCCCCATGACATTCTGATGGGCAAACTGGAAGACTTTGGAGTAGACTATAGGACAGTTCGGTGGATAGGGAACTGGTTGGAGGACCGTACTCAAAGAGTGGTGGTCAACGACGTTTCATCAGATTGGAGGGCGGTGTCCAGTGGGGTGCTGCAGGCCTCGGTTTTGGGCCCGGTACTTTTCAATATTTTTATCAATGATCTGGATGAAGGAGTAGAAGGGCTGCTCATTAAATCTGCTGATGATACCAAATTGGGAGCGATAGCAAACACCCAAGAAGATAGAATTAAAATTCAACAAGACCTGAATACTCTGGAGAAGTGGGCAGCTGTGAATAGGATGCAATTCAACAAAGACAAGTGCACAGTATTACATCTGGGCCAAAAAAATGGGACGCACAAATACTGGATGGGGGATACTCTTCTGGGCAGTAGTATATGTGAAAGGGATCTTGGGGTAAGAGTGGACTATAAACTGAATATGCGCAGTCGGTGTGATGCGGTGGCAAAAAAGGCTAATTCAATCCTGGGTTGTATCAAAGGGGCCATAGCATCGAAATCGCAGGAGGTCATAGCCCCTCTCTATACTGCCTTGGTCAGGCCACACCTGGAGTATTGTGTGCAGTTCTGGAGGCCTCACTTCAAAAAGGATGTGGACAAAATCGAGAGGGTGCAGAGGAGAGCCACAAGAATGATCAGGGGTCTGGAGACTGAGCCCTACGAGGAAAGGCTGAGGTCCTTGGGAATGTTTAGTTTGGAGAAGAGGAGGTTGAAGGGGGACATGATTGCTCTCTTTAAATATTTGAAAGGCTGTCATTTGGAGGAGGGCAAAGAGCTGTTCCAGTTGGCAGCAGAGGGTAGGACACGAAGCAATGGGCTAAAACTACATGCACAAAGGTACCGGCTGGATATTAGGAAAAACTTTTTCACGGTCAGAGTAGTTCAAAAGTGGGATCAGCTGCCTAGGGAGGTGGTGAGCTCCCCTTTACTGGAAGTTTTCAAGAAGAGGCTGGATGAATACTTGTCAGAGATGCTTTAGGCTGATCCTGCACTGTGCAGGGGGTTGGACTAGATGGTCTGTATGGCCCCTTCCAACTCTATGATTCTATGATTCTATGATTGTTCATTGTTCGTAGATGGCAATGAACAACAAACAGCTTGTTCAGTTTTTTTTCTGTTCGTGCCCATGTCTAGTCCTAAACTGCCCATTTCACTTTGAAAGCAAGCCTAGGTTATTTGTAATTCCAAAATCTTGAGAGATACTGCACATTTTGGAAGCATTCGTATTTCTGTGGGACATACTATATAGTTTGCAATGTGGAATACTGTTAAGAAGGACAAAAGCTGTCTCCTTCCTAAAAATGCACAGATCTTCAAAGGCAAGTTTGGTCCTAATTCCCATAGTACTCCCAGATCCACTTTCTCCATTCAGGATGATCATTCAGCAATCAGATACTGTATGAAATAGGGCTGCCAGGCCTCCAACAGTAGTGAGAGGTCTCCTGCTGGCAGCTCACCTCTCCCCCCACCACTTAGAATGGCAGTGGGAATTTTTTTTAAAAAAAAGCATCATTGACACTACTATTATGATACTAGCTGATTTGTTTTCAATTCCCTTCCTAATAATCCCCAGCATAGTGTTGGCCTTTTTTATTGCCGTCACACACTGTATTGGCATTTTCAGTGAGTTATCCACCATGACTCCAAGATCATTCTCTTAGTCATTCTCCACCAGTTTGAACCCCATCATTGTGTATTTGTATTTGGGATTTTTGGCCCCAATGTGCATTACTTTGCCACGTTGAACCTCATTGGACACATTGACGCCCACTTGCCATGTGGATCCATGCTATAGTCACCTCTAGATGATACCAGTACAATGCACTATACATGGGCCTCCTCTTGAAGTCATATTAGAAACTTCATTTGATGCAGAATTTTGCTGCTCAGTTAATATTGGAAGCTAGTTTGAGGATGTATATGACACTCATTCTGTATGACTCCACTGATTACCTATCAGCCACTGGGTTCAGTTCAAGGAATATACAAAGCCGTGGCTTTGGATCTTCATATTAGTGGGTCCAGCTCTCCTCCAATGCACTGTCATTTACAGCTTTGCTCATCTGAATGAAGTCTTTTGATAATACCACCTTATAAATGGGTAAGGTTGATAACGGTCTGTAGACACATATTCTCTGGAGTAGCTCCCATCTTGGAGAGCCAGTTTGGTATAGTGGTTAAGCGCGACGGGACTCTAATCTTGAGAACTGGATTTGATTCCCCATTCCTTCATTTGAAGCCAGCTGGGTGACCTTGGGTCAGTCACAGCTCTTTTAGAGCTCTCTCTGCCCCACCCACCTCACAGGGTGATTGTCGTGAGGAGGATAATAACATACTTTGTAAACCACTCTGAAAGGATGTTAAGTTGTCCTGAAGGGAGGTATATAAATCAAATATTGTTTATCATTATCATTATCATTATTGTTATCATTATCATTATCGTTATCATTATCATTATCATTATCATTATCATTATCATTATCATTATCATTATCATTATCATTATTTGAATGATCCGATACACAATCAACAATAAGCAGAGGTCACATGTTATTATTGATTGGCCTTACTAAGCTGATACAAGTTGCCACTGGAAACCTAAGTATCAACCAGATATCGGCGTAATATGCACACTGTTCCAAATAGTGCCGTCTTTTGCAGTTCAGTAGGTGTTATGTCAGAAAGCTGCAGTTTTCCCATATGAATTGCAAAGTTTTTCAAGATGGTTCCAAGTGCCCTGATGACAATGGGGACTACTGTTGCATTCTTCTTCCATAGTTGGATGGTTTCTGTTGCCAGATCTCTATATTTAATCATTTTTTTCTTGTTCTTTTTCTTCCACTCTGGCATCCCCAGGAATTGCACTGTCGATTATTAAAACTTTTCGATTTCTCATGACTGTTATGTCTGGTGTATTATGTTCAAGGTGCCGATCAGTTTGAATTCTGAAATCCCACAAGATCTTGACTTGTTCATTTTCTAGCACCTTTTCCACCTGATGTGACTATGAATTCTTTGATACTGGCAAGTCATACTTTTTACACAATGACCAATGAATCAGCTTTCTGACCCTGTCATGTCTAGCTTTGTAGTCCGTCTGTGCAATTTTGCTGCATTCAGACATAAGGTGGGATGCTTTTTATTATCATTATCATTATCATTATCATTATCATTATCATTATCATTATCATTATCATTATCATTATTTATTATGATGACAATGATATAATTTGGGCCCAGTACTTTTCAATATTTTTATCAATTATCTGGATGAAGGGGAGAACGGGCTACTCATTAAATTTGCTGATGATAGCAAATTGGGAGTAGTGGCAAACACCTAGGAAAGAGATAAAATTCAACAAGACCTGAATATTCTGGAGAAGTGGGCAGTTGCAAACAGGATGCAATTCAACATAGATAAGTGCACAGTATTACATCTGGGCAACTAAAATGTGAAGCACAAATACTGGATGGGGGATAGTAGTAGTGTATGCAAAAGAGATCTTGGGGTAATAGTGGACTGTAAACTAAATATTAGCAGTCAGTGTGACGTGGCTCAAAAAAGGCAAACTCAGTCTTGGGATGTATCAAAAGAGCCATTGCATCAAAATTGCAGGAGGTCAAAGTCCCTTTCTATAGTGCCATGGTCAGGCCACATCTGGAGTACTGTGTGCAGTTCTGGAGGCCTCACTTCAAAAAGGATGTGGACAAAATTGAGAGGGTGCAGAAGAGAGCAATGAGGATAATCAGGGATCTGGAGACAAGCCCTATGAGGAAAGACTGAAGGTCTTGGGAATGTTTAGTTTGGAGAAGAGGAGATTGAGGGGGGACATGATTAGAGATGGGTATGAACAGCAACACGAACTAAAAAAAGCCACGAACTGCCCAATCTGTTGTTCATGAACAAGCTGTTTGTGAGGCCCCATTCTAAACGAACAGGTGGTTGTTGCAAGCCTCGTTCATTGCCGTTCGTTGCTGTTCGTCAAGCCAGACAATCTGGCACCTGCAATCAATTCCCTTGGTGACTGGAGGCAGGTACTGCCTGAACTCTGTCTGAATTCCTGCTGTGGCCCTGGAAACCCCAATCTAAGCCCAATTTAGCTTGATAGGCAGGTCTTCCTTCCAAGTGTGGACATCCAAATTTGTTACAAGGAAGCAAAGAGCAGGGGTGAGGGGGGCTCCCAGCTCTGGTTTTGCAGATAGTAAGGGAGGGACAGCTGCTGATGGCATTTTGAGAGAGAGACAGGGAGAGTGCACTGTAGCTTGAATTTTCTTTGTGTGTGGTGGGACAGGGATCTACCACTTCAGGTTCCAGGGATGCTGCCAGGCTCTGGGGCCAAGCTATTATTTATTACTGGTACCTTTCCTGCTGCCTGCTCTGGTAGGGTTTCCAGGAGTGGTATGGTAGGGATCTTGATGGCTGGAGGAGAGCCTGTTGGCCCCCACAAACAATGAACATGTTCATGAACAGGTCATGTTCATCAATGTTCATTGTTCATTGTTCGCGGATGGCAATGAACAATGAACACCATGTTCGTTTTTTTTCTGTCCGTGCCCATGTCTAGACATGATTACCCTCTTTAAATATTTGAAAGGCTGTCATTTGGAGGAGGGCAAGGAGCTGTTCCGGTTGGCATCAGAGTATAGGACTCGAAGCAATGGGCTTAAATTACATGCTGAAAGGTACCGTCTGGATGTATTGTCGAAGGCCTACACGGCCGGAGAACGATGGTTGTTGTGGGTTTTCCGGGCTTCACTGAGCCTCCCGCCATTAGCATTCCACACCCTGGGAAACTCTTACAGGATGACTCAGCTCAACCCCACCCCTCCTGAGTAGACATAAATGACCTGCCAACACCTTTTCCACACTGTGACACTGAGAGATCTCTGTCTTTTGGTGCTACACCTCTGAAGATGCCAGCCACAGCTGCTGGGGAAACGTCAGGAACTACAATCCAAGACCACGGCAATACAGCCCGGAAAACCCACAAGTACCGTCTGGATATTAGGGAAAACTTTTCATGGTCAGGGTAGTTCAAAGGTGGAATTAGCTGCCTAGGGAGGTGGTGAGCTACCATTTGCTGGCAGTTTTCAAGAATAGGTTGGATGAATATTTGTCAGGGATGCTTTAGGCTCATCCTGCATTGGGCAGGGGGTTGGATTAGAACGTCTGTATTGCCCCTTCCAACTCTGTGGTGGTGGTGGTGGTGGTGGTGGTGGTGATGATGATGATGATTGTGGAATAGCCTTTCTGAGGTGGTCAGGAAGGATCCCACACCTCTGTCATATTGCAAACTATGTAAAACAGAATGTTCAGAAAGGCCCTTTATAAAGGAATTGGAAATGTAGTCTATGCCACTGTTTATGGAATGTCCTTTGTTTATTGTAGGGTCCCTGACATGGTGCCCATGGATGCCCTGATGCCTGTCAATACCTTTCCTGGTGCCTCCCAAATGTTTTTCGAAAGTGGGTGGGGTCAGGTGTGGCTTTTGTACAGGAAGCCTTCTGATCGGCAGATTTTTAAAACATTGCTTTGGCAGCAACTGCCTCTGCAGCATAAGGGTTTTCACTGTGTGAATGGAAAGTAAGCTGCAGCAACCATTGTGTGGTTGTCCTTTTGTGGCTGTGCCCACAACGCAGTGTCAAAATTCTAAAGGGGCCTGCAGTTTCAAAAAGGCTGGTTTATTGTATGAATTATCCTTGTCTCCTTTTATAACTCCATTTTCCACACTGTTTGAAATGCCATGTTGATAACTTGTTTACATTGTTCCTAATGTGCAAACCTAGTCCTGTTGCATTGTTTATTAGATGTCTTGTGCTTTTGATTTGCATTGTTTTAAACCATGAAATATATTTAGAGTCTCAGTGAGAAAGGCAGCTCATAAATAAAGTCAATAAATAAAAAAATGCCAACCATAAAGCTGAGAGAAGGCAATCTCACATGCAGAGTTGTCATTTGCCCCCTCAGTTGGAAGAATGAGACAGACACAGAGTATTGGAATTAAGGGCCGCTTTATTAAACACAACATCAACACTAAACTGCAGCAAGGGCAAACTAGGCGGTACAGGTCAAGGCATGGGGTCAACTCTGACCTCCGCCTTGACCTGTCTGGGCGAGCCCCTGCTGCCCTGGGTGTAATCCATTCATAGAATGGCCTCAGCCCGGCTGGCCAGGCAAAGGGTTCCCCTCTCAAGCTTCTAAAGCCTCAGCTGTACAGAATGAGGGAAGGACTTGCACCTGGGGTTCCCTGGAGGCAGTCTGGACAGGTGGTGGTAGCCATGAAGCATACCATCCCTCCTGCCAGACCCCATTTCCCTACCGATGGGGAATTGCCAAAGGGGGTGCTCACCAGCCCGCTCCCTATTCCCTGACTTTCTCCTGCCAAGGGAAACCTACAGGGCACCACACCTAAAACACCTCAAACCTCTGCTTCAGTACAAGGTAGGCAAAAAACCTGCCCACCACCATGGCCAATCAGGTAAACAGGAAAAAATTCCTACCTGGCTCAAATACAGCAACTGGCTAATCCTGCACTGAAACAGGGAGAGGAGGGTGGGCCGATCGCTCAGAGCACCTGAGCCTCTAAGGGGGTGGAGATGCCTCTAACAGCTCTAACTCCGCCTCCCCAAGGCAAGGACCCAGATGACCGGGAAAGCTCCTGTCTCTTCCTCCTACGAGGAGGCAAATTTCAGCCACACGGCAAAAGCCACTGCGCGGCTGCCGTGTAAGGCCGCATTCTCTGCAACTGGACACATTCAGGTTGTTCAGATGCAGACAAATAGTCCATTCGGTGTACAGATCCTTTGACTGCTACTGCCAAGATTATGGAAATTATGCATCCTTGGTACTGAAACTGATGAGCAAAATAGGATTTAGCCGTATTTCCATAACCCCTTGTACTCTTGCGTGCACATCTATATAGTTTTGAAATGTGGAATTTTCATATCATGCCTCTCTTTTCTTCTGCTAATAGATATTTTGTGACACCTCCATTTATTTCATTTTCACAATTAAAACACTCTGCACTTTTAATATATAAAATATACTAGCACAATAATGTATTCATTATCTCCAAGCTAATTACATTTGCAGCTAGACAGGTCTTTAGACAAAGCTGTTAAATCTCAATAAGTATGTTTTAATAATCATTTGATGTTTAATTAATAAACAGTACCCATCACATTAAATCCAAATTAAATGCTCTTGTGAGACGCTGAGATGAAAGTTGTAATGGAATAATAAAGGCACACTCAAAAGAAAATTGTATAGCAACACTGTTAATCTAAATGAACCTTTGTAAAGATTATATATATTGCCATATTAAATTTTACAAGATGGCTGCAGCCAATCCCATGTGCACACACACGTAAACTTGTTTCCTGGTAATCTTCAAAACTCCCATAGTAAGAAGCTTATTGGTGAAGATTATCTTCCCAATCTCTGCATTAGCTTGCAGAGGTGAGGCAAGAGGAAACCAGAGTGTTTTCAGTGGTGGCACATCACCTTTGAGGCATGCCTGGTGCCTACTTTATCATCCCTCAGATGCCAGGGCAAAATATTTCATTTTACCTCCGCTTTTAGCTGAGGACTCTATCTTTTAAAGCTATTTTAAAGTCTGCTTCTAACCTGATGACTGTTTTATGAATATCATTTTAGGCTCTTCAGGGGTTGTCTTATTGTGGTTTTATGCCCCCCTGGCTTGTTTTTTATGGCTCAATTTAAAATTGATAATTCTTGTCACTTTTTAATGATTATATTGTAGTATTTTCATTTTTAGATTCACCTTGAGCAAGTCTCTGGTGAGACACTACATACATTTTCTAACTAAGGCTGTTTCCACACTGCTTACCTTGTTCTGGAAAACAGCGAAATTTCGCGAGAAGTGCTGTTATTGCGCGAAATCACGCTAGAAGACGTGATAGCGTCATCTCGTGAGATTTAGTGCGAGATTTCACTGTTTTCCGGAATTGGGTAAGCAGTGTGGAAACAGCCTAAATCAAGAGAAATGGAAATGAGATTTTAGGTTTGCACTCCTCTTTCCCCAATACTACAGAGATAAGAGCACCCTGCATAGGGCCAGATCTTTGTGAAGCACTGGAAACTTAATAAGCTTGCTTATCATTGTACACGTTGAGCAGGTATTATAGGGTTATAGTATCCTTCATCTAGGATACTATACCTTCTAGGTATAGTATCTAGGATACTTTACCTTCACACAAATCATATTTTAGAGCAGTGAATTCCATCTTTTTTCTTCTAAAGCTCTTTTAGCCTAGCCACCATTACAGCACACGGAAAGCTAATTTTTTAGCCCTCACATCTTTTAAAACTTCCATGAAGAATATATGGTGCTGGATGTGTGAGTGTTAATTTAACATATGAAATTACAGTTCCCATTTCTCTGTCCCCCTATTTCCCATCTCTGAGGAATTTTGTAGTGGAAGAAAAAATGGCCTCACATAATGGTTGTCTAGGAATTTACCCTGTCTAGGAATTTACTCTGTGGTAAAAAGGCAGCCTAGAGTATCACCTTGAAAGTAAGATCATGTTTAAAAAAACAAATCATTTTAAGATTGACAGCAGCCCTATCTCCACAACACAGATGAGTGTGTCTGCCTGTTACTAGCACTGAGGTGAATTGGGAAATGCATCCTACTAAATTTTGCTGCAAACATAGTTGACAGTCAAATTTACTGTGTTTGGTGTTCAACTTTGTCAATCAGATATAACCTGATCATTGGGTCTGTTTGGCTCAGCACCAAACAGCACAAAAACACCTGTTTGGTGTAGTGTTTAAGAGCGGCAGGACTCTAATCTGGTGAACCAGGTTTCTGCCATTTTAGCAGCACTTCTGCTAGAGGGAACAACTTTTGCCACTTCTTCCCTTCCTCTGCAGAATCTCATTTTGCCTCCCCTCCAGTCATGTTTGTGAATGTTTCTTAATACCAAGGAACAGAATTTCAAGAGATTCGTGCATTGCCACTGAAGAAGAGAGGTAGGGAAGTCCTGCTCATGTTACTCTGCTCATGACACACACAGATGCATGAAAGCTGCCTTATACTCAAGGTTTTTTTTCTGGGAAAAGAGGTGGTGGAACTCAGTGCTTGCCCTCAGAGAAAATGGTCACATGGCTGGTGGTCCCACCCCCTGATCTCCAGACAGAGGGGAGTTTAGATTGCCCTCTGCACCGAGCGGTGCAGAAGGCAATTTAAACTCCCCTCTATCCAGAGAACAGGGGGTGGGGCCACCAGCCATGTGACCAGCCATGTGACCAAGAGGTTCTGGAATGCTGTTCCATCGCGTTCCAGCTGAAAAAAAGCCCTGCTTATACTGAATCAGACCACTGGTTGATCTAGGTCAATACAATCTCTTCTAACTGGCAGCAGCTCTCTGGAGTTTCAGGCTGAGGTTTTTCATATCATTGATTATCTGACCCTTTCAGCTACAGACACTGGGGATTGAACCATAGCCCTTCGGCATGCCAGGCAGCTAAACTACCACTGAGCCATGGCCCCTCTTCTTTGGATCCAACCAAGTGGAAATAAAGGAGACTCAGGCTGATTCCGCACACGTTGGATAATGCACTTTCAATGCACTTTATCAATCGTTTGAGGTGGATTTTTTGTTCTGCACACAAAAAAAATCCTTTCCAAATGATCTATAAAGGGGATTGGAAGTGCATTGTCCAAAGAGTGCGGAATCACTCTCAGAGAGCAACTGTACTGAGTTCTCGCAATCTTCTTGTAAAATCATTTTGGCTAGCCTTTATCATTATTCCATGCGCTTATTTAATTTAAACCACTTTCCCCTGCACTCTCTGCTGGAATCCAGATGGCACTTGAGGGAGTTGTTATTGTAGTACATGGCATTATTTGCATTTGTTATGCCCAGGCAAATTAAGAATCCCATTGCTTTCAAAATCATCTTACTAATTTTTAAAGACAGAAAGTTACATAGGTGCTTAAATTTCTCCCAGGTATGGTACGATCTGAAGTTTACCCAACAGTAAGTCATATAAAGTTAATAGGACTTACTCCTTTGTAAGTGTACATAGGATTGTAGCCTACGATGGAATGTTACATGTGCTTTGAATTGTACCCAATGGGGTTAATATCAGGGTTGCCAGGTCTTCCAGTGGCCAAATTGGGGAGGTAGGGGGCAGTGGGTACTTACTTCCATGTACATGCCACTTGTTGTACTGGAAAATGACATCATTTTCTGGAACAACACAGAAGCTATGGGTCATGCCAGGGGCTGATTCGTTAAAAATGGCTCTGAACAAAAATTGCACAATGACATCATTTCCCAGTGTAACTCAAGAGCATGCCTCCCCCAGGTACCTTCCCCCCTGCCAGCCAGTTAAGTGGCGATAGTGGGACAAGGGGATGTGGATCCCCTGCCACCAGCGGGGGAATGGCAGCTCTAGTCAGATACAGTTTGTCCCAAATTCCACTTGAAATTCAATGAAATACTCCTAAATCAGCAGTATTACAATTCTAAATGGAGTTACACCTTTCTAAGACTATTAACTTCACTGGACTTAGAAGGGCTTAACTCTGCTTCGGCTCATTCTGTAAAACTGTTGCCAAACTGGTTTGGTAGCAAGTTAATTGCACTTTTTCTTACAAATTGAGGTTAACTATCCTGAGTGTTCAACATTTTTTCTTGAAACATTTTTTTCCTAATTAAAATCAACTTCCCGTGGAAGGCTATTACTGGTTTCTAAATATCATTGGGATTTACTGCTGGGGTAAGCAAGCAAGAGGAGATGTGATATGAAAGGATAGTAATATACTCAGAGATATAATTAAGAACTGTCCCATTGTTTGCAACATACTGCTCGGCAATTAAATGCACCGGATACACCATTTCCTTTGTTGCATTAATATGCTTTGAGATTAACAGTGCAATCCTATGGAGAGTTACACCAGTCTAAGCCCATTGAAGTCAATGGCCTTAGACTGGAGTAACTCTTCATAGGATTGCACTGTAAGTGTGAAAAACATAAATTTGGATACTGACTTCCCTATACTATTTTAGACTTTCTACAGTTTAAGAAACAGGTGGTCACAGATGCAACTGTCTGTGAGACATAGTCAATGCTGGACAGGTTCATGGAGATCAAAACACCAGTTCCCCAAGCGTCAGATGTAAGACCTTATAATATAAAGGAAATACAGTCTGTGGACAGTGAACATCTGTGTCTTTTGTGTCCTTCAACTGCATCAGCTCATGTTTTAGAGGATAAAGATAGCTTTCTGCTGTGATTCAAAAAGTTACTAGAACCACTGCAAATAACATTTTTTCCAGAGAGTGTAAAGTACTGAAATTATACCCCCTTCCACCATAACTATTACCCTACCATATATCTTTTAGTGTTATTTTTTTCTCAAAAGCTGATTTAAAAAAAAAAAATAACTCCCTTGCCAAGCTCTGTAACAGCTGAGCTAGATTTTTTGTTTTTAATAGGTTGGGACTACGTTCCTCGACCCCATCTCACTTTATCTGAAGTCACATTGCACAGTGAGGAATTGCTGCTTAGGATGGCAGATTTCTGGTTTGGCTTGGGACTGTGGCATGGGTGAGAAGGGGCTCCTGCCTCCACTTTGCTGTTTTCCCTATGGAAGTAAATGCACATTATCATAGTGTGCACATGCAAAAGGGCTACAGGCTAAACTGAATCTGGCCTGTAAGGGCGTAAGATGAACCCTGTTAGATCAGAATACTTGACCATCTACTCCAGCATCTTCTTTTGCACAGCAGCCAATCAGTTGGCATGGAGGATCAACAAATAGAGCAAAGAGGCCAAGACATTCCCTAATGTTGTCTCTAGGGTTGCCAGGCCTGGCAACCAGTGGGGAACAGGGGTGGAGTTATGAGGGGTCCTGTTGGTGAACACATGGTATCACTCCTGGAAAAACTCTTTCCTGAAATCGTCAGGAACACTCTAGTAAAGTTGTAGAGTTTCTGGGAATTCTTAGTGAGAATAACTTGGTCTTTTCTGGAAGTGATCTCATACTGTTGCTGACAGTGATTTTATTTTTTTTCCCCTTCTACTGGCTGCAACAGTGGCAGTGGGCGATCGGAGTTGGGGGCAAGTGTTAGCAGACATACCCCTTCCCCACACTACAAGGACAGTTTATAGATATGAAATCTCATAAACCACTTGCCAGAAGTCCTGGGCACTGCCTGGTCCCAGGCAGAGTGGATACCAGCTGACCTGGAGACTGGAAAGTTGTCAAGACATGAGTCAGAGGAGGGATGATTGGCTGTTGACTCACACTCCAGAGAAAAGTAGAGATAACAAATTTCCTGAGAAAACTCCCTGTGTAATCTCATCAACATCTTCCTCTACTTCCCTTCTCCCACTTAATCAAAGCTATTCAGCACATCTGATATCTGTCCTGTCTGGTACTTACCAGGACATCAAGCAATATTTTCACCAATAGACCATCTCAGATAGTTATATCAAATGTTTTCCAGTTTATTGTCATGCCTCCAGACAAACCTTCAAGTTATTGTTTTTGGGAGCAAGACGTTTTGCCCTATAAGTGGGTTCCCCAGCCATGTGCTCTGCGTGTGAGTGCCTTGGTATCCATTCACGCACCCCCAAATCCATTTGAGCTTCTTCTCTTCATGAAACACTGGTCATTTTACTGCTCCTCCATGGACACCCTTCGAGACTGGTAAGTATTGCCCTTTGCCCAAAACTGCCCCAAAATGGGAATGCTTTCCCATTCCCTCACCGTTTTCTTAGTTAGCCCTGACTGTATGTTGTGTTTGTTTTCTGTATGCTTGCCATTTTTTTCTCTGTAAAAAAAAAACCCTTTCTGGTTGAACATCTGCCTATTTATTTGAGAGTTCTCTAAGGGAATAAACCCCATAGACATAGGCAGAGAATACAAGTTACCCCCTTTCGCTGCTGCCTTAATGCTAATTTCCCCAACTAATTAACGAGACCTCCTATTTGGGTAATACAAGGGATCTTTACAAAGCTAGTTGCCTTCTAGCACTGGTATTCAGAGGTTTGCTGCCTCTGCATATGAAGGATTCTCTCAGTCATTAAGGCTAGTAGCCACAATTGGATCTCTCTTCCACAAATCCATTGAATTCTGTTTTCTTCCCTGGAGAAAATAGTTGTTTTGGAGGTTGAACTCTATAGCATTATAACCTGCGGAGGTGCCTCCTCTTCCCAAGCCATACCCTCCACCCCCAAATCTCCAGTCATTTGCCATCTTGCATCATCAACTGTATATATGGCAAGAACAAAGGGAGAAAAACACTATTTTGTAACAACAGGAACAATCCTGGATAAGGTGCTCCTCTGAAAGCTGGGATATAGTCATCTATACACAATCCACAGCCACACAATAACAACTTTTCATTAATGTTCATTATTTTAAAAAGACAAGGAGGACTGGCAAACAATATCTTAACTCTTCGGAGAAATAGATCAAGGGTGGGAGAAGAGCAAAATGGATGCGTACTTATGCTGGGCTCCTTCATGGCAATCTGCTATGATCCCAATTAAAGATCACGTGTACAGTCAGACTTCTGAATGCAGCATTTTATCCATTGCTTTGTTACCTTTCTGTGTGTCAATTAGAATTAGCGAGTCAAAATGAAGTTTATTGCTGCATTAAGATGCACCTTTCCTTCTAAGAGCTCAAGGGGGTATTTGTGGCTCTCCATTTATCATTTTTTTCTCAACAATAACACTACAAGGTCAATTGTTAATATAATATAATATAATATAATATAATATAATATAATATAATATAATATAATATAATATAATATAATATAATATAATATAATATAATATAATATAATGGTTCTTTAAATACTGGCTGATTTTCTTTAAAACAGAGGGATGTTGAAAGTTTAATTTTAATGGGTTTTTTCCTGTGATGAATTTTATGCCTCAATTCTGCTTCCTTTGGGTATACTTGCATCCCCTGCCTGCATATACCGACCTCACTGGTCGGCAGACCACAGATTGCTTTTCTTAGCAACCTTAAATAACATAATGCATGTTAAGGGGGGAAAGATAATCATTCCCCAAACTGTTTGCTTGTAAATCAGGAATAGGGTATTCACTCAGGTTCCTGGCCAGGTTCACAGAGGAGAAATGTGTATGCGAGATGTGTGTGCTCATTTATTAGGAAAAAGATACAGGGCTGGGAGTAAGTGGTTTCCAAACAAGAGACTTCATACAATTCTAATGGACAAACTGGACTTGACCGCAGAATAACATGGCTATCCACCTGAAACTATCTTCCTAGAAGGCACCACATTCAGTCACATGGAGTAGAACCCTATCAACCTCCTGAAAATCTGATGATGGAAGCTTTAACTCTCAAAAGCTTGTATATCATGGAAATCTTGTTATTTAAGATGCAGCTGGACTCAAAACAAAACTAGGGGACAGGGACTCCATCCCTTGAGACTAAATGAGCACATACAAATATCACATAATGGGGTGGGTGGGGACAGTCTGTAATGCATACAGTAAATTCACTTCATGAATCATGGACAACAGGCATAAATATTGATGTATTTTTTTCCTTCTGAATTTCATAGCTAAATAAAACTTATTTGGAAACTAACATTTTGTATGCAAAGAACTATGTACATTCTTGTTGATCCAGAAAACATGACAAACCATAGGCTTACCTGCACTAGATGAAAAGGAGAAAGAAAGCATACTGGTGACATCACATTTCAAATTCCCAAGTCCCCTTGTCTGATGCTAAATGTAAATGTTAAATAGAATGAGAGACAAGATGGAACCCTGTGGATCCCCATAAGCATTTCAAATGCAAATACATGCTTAACAAATAAAGACACAACAAAGGCTTATGAACAATTAGTCTTCAGTCTTTTTAAATAGCTTACAAAAAACAATCTAATGACTTTTGTGACCTCTTCAGTAGAAAATTGGAACTCTAGAGGAAATCATTGTTCAACAGTTTTATTGTGTTTTCATCAGCAGATAAATAATATTATTTCTACAGTGGCTCAAATCACAAATGACAATAATTCATTGTACTGTAGGAAAACAATGACATCAAGATATCTTTGTTTCCCTGACTGTAACTGCTGGATAATGTTTGAAATTAATAAAGGAAACAAAGAAAATGTAATAAAAGCCAGCAAATAGCAATTAGCTGTTGATTTTTAGTGAGAAAATGCATCTATAGTTCAAGAAGGCCTCTCTGGGCTTGTTGTCCACTGATGCCTAATGACTACCAAACAATCAAGTTGATGGGATACAGTTTGCAATACCAGTCAGTTCACAAACAGGCTTATAGTTAAAACCACATTTGTCCTGTCTTTCTCATTGGAGTAATCATTATTAGAGATGGGCATGATCCGCATTACGATCGAAAAAACCCACGATAATGGCGATCACGTTATCGTGACTCGGCAGATCGTGATCATCCATAGCCAACGATCCAGTGATCGGGAGGGGCCTGGATCGGGGCATCTGGGCTTGGATCGGGAAGCTAGATGCTCAGGTGCCAGCAATCTATTCCCCTGGCAATGGAGCTCTGAGCTCTTTTTGCCCTCCTTCTGTCGCCCTGGAAACCCAAATGGAAGCCCAGCTTTCCTTGATCAGCAGGGCTTCCTTCCAACCACGGAGCAGCAAAGCAGTCACAAGTTGGGAGAAGACACCCAGGGGAGGGAGGGGGAAGGGGGTGTTCTGTAGCCATTGGCACTCCAATCTCATCCCTGAAAACCCTGATAGGCAGCTCTGACGGCCAAACACAGATGGCCAAACACAAACACAGATGCCGCTGGCATCACCCACCATTCCTGTATTGCTGGGAACAGGACACCCCGGGGCAGAGTAGAGATTCTAATCTGAGTCTTCTGGTTCCTAGGGGAGGGTCTTGACCTCTACATGCCACTTGTTTGGCTCTCCATGGCAAATGGTTGGCCACCATGAACAGTATGATGAACTATTATTTATTTATTTATTACATTTCTAGTCTGCTCTCCCTGAGAGCGGGCTCAGAGCAGATCACAACAATTAAGATACATAAAATAAAACATTGGCAACATAAAAATAAATTACATTTTATTAAAATATCCTAAGTGCAGTGCACATATTGTACAACCCCAGCTCCAGTCATTAGGTGGACTAGCTGGATCACAGATCTGACCCAGCATGTTTCACATATATTCTTATGTATTGTGGCCCATTGTGGCAAAAAATATAACGGGCTCCAGAAAGGGCAGGGAATCTGGGCTGGGCATGGATGCCTCCCCGTGCCCCAATCCATGCTGGGGGAGGCCAGGCAGCCAGGCCAGGCATAGACGCCTCCCCTGCACCCTGATCCTGGCCAGGGGAGGGCAGGGTGGCTGGGCTGGGCATGGATGCCTCCCTTGTGCCCTGATCATGTTGGGGAAGGGCTAGGAGAAAGAGTCACCCATCTGCCATCTCCTCTCCTCAATCTAGGTGTAGAGGGCTGTGCAGGCAGGCAGGCCCTTCCCACCGCTAGTGCTGGGCAATCGTGGCAGGAAAGGGCTGGGAGGCCAGGCCATCCATCCTGCCACCTCCTCATCCTGATCCGGCTGTGGAGGGCTGTGCAGGCGAGTGGACCCTCCCCACCACTGGCACCGACTGTGGTGGGGAAGGGCTGGGAGGCGGGCCTGTCCTTCCCACCAGAATGCAGACTGTGCTTGCATCAAATAAAAGATGAGTCGTCACTAATACAGCTCACCTTTTATGTTTAAGGATGGTATCTGTCTTCCACATTAGGCAAGGCAAGAATGCCTTCTTGCAGAGAACCCATAATGGATTTTTTGAATGTATTTAACTCTTTGGTTTTGTTATTTTTTAATTTATCTATTAGTTTTCTTCTAATGCCTTAGTACCCCAATCTTCCTAAATAGAGCAAAGAAACTTTTAAATACTAATGATAGGAGGAAGCATCAGAGAAGATCTTGCCCTCCATGGCCTGTTTGTTGGTCCTACAGGGCAACTGTTTTGTCTGCTGTGTGAAACAGGATGCTGGACTAGATGGTCCACTGGTCTGATCTGGAGCTCTTCTTATGTTCCTAATATGCAAATCCTTATATACAGCAGTAGGCTGCACAAACAGGACAACAAATTTTGATCCATGGAATACATGTTTTGCTGTTGGAACTTGAGAGCAAATTTGGGATAGTACCATCATTCATGCTTGAGAGACACCAAAGTATACCAAACTCGGGAGGCAGGGTTGCATTATCTGGAGCTTTAAGGAAGGGGGACATTATTGACTATTTTGGTAAGATAATTCACATTGCAGTCCTAAGCAGAGTTGCAACTTTTTAAGTCCATGAGGGACCTAGAAGGATGCAACTCTAGGGGCCAAGCTACACATGACGAATGACACTTGAACAGCAAGTGTATTTCTCCCTGTTCACTTGCCCTCCACTCAATCCACTTGCCGTTCACGTGTCATTTGTCATGTGTAGCTTGGCCCTAGGACTGCACTGTCAGAACAAGGAGTGAAGTGGGAAAACCAAAGGAGAGAGCTACAACAAAAGTAATTTATAGAGTTACTGATTGCTGTCTTATTTCAAGTATTACATCTAAGAAGAATATTACATCATCTGGAAGGTATTGTGCTATTGGTTGTATATTTCTAGAACACAGGTTGCCTCTCCATTCCCTCTGAGCAGTATAACAGTGAACTTCCTTTTCTGGGGAATAAAACTCATGAGGTGATTTTATATCACAAACATGTTTAATGGACTGGGGTAAGAAAAAAAAGTTAAAATAATTGTATTTTCAGACTTGTTTTTGTATTCCAAGTAGTTTCTGTGTATAGAAAGAAACTGTTAAATTGTAAGTTGGCTCTACTTTTGAGACAATGTTTACTCATGTACAGGTAGCAAAGTTCTAACAGGAGAAAGTTGTAGAGCCAGTTCTCAATGTACTTCACCAAAAAAGTGCATCTGTGGTACAAATTTACCTTAGACCATGAAGCCAAGGTTAGACTGGGGATGACTGTACATTTCTTATCCCTGCTGCTTCAGTCCAAAAGTACCCATTTTGATCTTGCTTCTCTGTTATTTGACTCAAATCCTTGAACCTTTATTTTTAGTACATTTTATTCCCATCCCTCTTCTGAGGAGAACAGGGTGGCATATACAATTAAAATTTCCTTACAACAATCCCATAAGGTAGCTTTGACTGAGGGCCAAGCTACAAGTAACGAATGACACTTGAATGGCAAGTGGATTGAGTGGAGGGTAAGTGAACAGAGAGAAATACACTTGGGGCCAAGCTACAAGTGACGAATGACACTTGAACGGCAAGTGGATTGAGTGGAGCACAAGTGAACAGGGAGAAATACACTTGCTGTTCAAGTGTCATTCCTCACTTGTAGCTTCGCCCTTGCTGTTCAAGAGTCATTCGTCACTTGTAGCTTGGCCCTGAGACAGTGTGACTAACCAATCTGTTGGGATTTTTGCAAGTGTCCTACGTTCAGCCATGAAAGAGTTAAATTGTTATTCTGTTTGTTTTGTCAGATAGCTAGTTAGCATAGGACCACTTAGGCCTCGAGTAAAAATTCCTGTCATAGAAAGGAGAGTCTTTAGTCTTAATGAAGGAATCTAGGATTGTCTATTGGATGAGCCAGTTTATTGGGGGGCAATTAGCTAGCAACACATACTAAGGTTTTCTTGCTCTTTGTTTCAGTCACTCTCAGGGCCAAGCTACACATGACAAATGACACTTGAACGGCAAGTGGATTGAGTGGAGAGCAAGTGAACAGGGAGAAATACACTTGCTGTTCAAGTGTCATTCGTCATGTGTAGCTTGGCCCTCAGAGCCAAGCTACAAGTGACGCCTTACACAGGTTGGACACTTGTCAGCTTCCCTCAAGTTTTGATGGGAAATGTAGGCATCCTGGTTTTACAGCTTGGCTCTCCATTACAGCTGCAAGACCAGGATGCCTACATTTCCCATCAAAACTTGAGGGAAGCTGACAAGTGTCCAACCTGTGTCAGGCATCACTTGTAGCTTGGTTCTCAGTCTTCGCTCAGTCTCAGTCTCTAAGTTTCTCTCTCTAAGCTCCTAGTCTAGCCATCAAGATGTAGTTAGTTAGCTATTCTTTATTTTCTCACCAAATGTACCCTTTCTCCTTGTTATGTAGTAAAGTATTTTTATAGAGCTAAAATCACAGAAATCTGTCTACTTATTTCCAATATGCTATTATCAAACTCTGCTACCTTACTTATCCCTTTTTAATCTCACCCGCCAACACAATCGTCACCTAGTGAGTTTCACAGTACTGTGTGGATTTGAATCTGGTTCTCCCAGATCATTGCCTGACATTGTAACCCTCACACTATGGTAGATTCCTCATGAATTTTTTCATAAAATACACACATTTTCCAATGCTATTTGTGCATCAGTAAATCACCACAAGCTGAAAATGTGTATTATACATGGCAGTAGCCTACAGTTGCTTGTATTTGTATCACATATATTGTGTATAAAAGCATATAACCTGAATGCATAGTCCAAAAGAAACTACAAAAGCAATAGTACAAAGCCGCACACATTGACAAAAATAGAACCAAATATAAAAAGAAATGAAATGGAGGATAGTCAGTCTTCCCTTGCTTAAACTGGTTTTTACTGCACTATGTGAGGAAGATGGAAGGGGGGGGGAGGCTAAAGGCAATTTAGGTGGTTTATGATTTGTTCTGGTGATGGCCATGACCCATCAAAAGTGAAGGACTTTGTAAAGTTTCATTGATTTCAATGAAAAGCTTAAGTACGTGTGTAACTTTTCCCCACTCAAATGTGCTTTAAAAGTGCTTAAATCTGGCTAGGTTTTGCCCACTCTTTTAAATCTATGAAGCATACATTCTCTTTAATCAGAACATCCACAGTCAATTCAAATAGTACTTCCTCAATAAAACAGCATACTGTGTGATGAACAGTCTAAAAGAAAAACACTAGAGAATATCTCAGCAATGCTTAAACATCCTTTGATTGCTTTTCTTTCAATCATAATAAACTGAGACGAAAAGATCTTTTCTAATTGGATTTTCTCCTAAGAGCTATTGATATGTCTATGATGTTCTAGTTATTATCCTCAAATTACAAACAAACACATTATTAGCACCCAATTAAAATATAGAGAAGAAAGGTTTTTTGAAGGTTCAGTAATGGTTCATAAGCAAATAAAATGACAAGTCTATAAAGTAGAACTGGATTGCTTTTCACTGCTTTACTTCTGGTTTAATTAGGGGTTTATTTGAAGGCACTTGGAAGAATACGTATCAGGCTTTGGGGATAATTCTAGCTTTAAATTGTGGGACTTGGATATGCATAGTTAAATAGAAAATACATGTGTGTGTGCATGCGCACACACACTATCAAGAATATTAAACCACTAGCAGGAAAGAATTGGGCCATAGTTGCAATTTTTTAAAGCAATGCACATCTAATTCTGTCCTTCCTATTCACAGGAGTACAGCTCACTATATTATGCATACACGGTACTGGCAGCTCTTTTCCAAAAAGTAGAAAAAGTAGCTTTACATGGGCTCATGTGGTATGCTCTAACCCCACCAGAGGGTCCTTACCAATGGGTTGAAGATAAATTGACCAGTTCTTCTGCTCTGGTAGGAGACCTCCTATCTACAGCTTCCATTCTCTGACACTACTCAGTAAGATGTTAGGGGGTTGTGGGGAAGGGAAATCACTGATGCTCCAATGCTGTGATGTCACTTCTGGTGCAAACCTGCAAGTGACATTATTGAGTCAAGATGGCGCTCTAAGATTCCATCAAAACTGTATGGTAAAACCGTAAGTTTTGGTGGAATCTTAGATCATCATAATTAGAACTCTGGAAGATCCATAGAATTTCAGGAAATCCTAGAGGGTTACCGCAACACAATGACATCACTTCCAGTTTTATGTTGGAAGTGCATTGCAGGATTAGAGTGACTCTGATTAACATGTCCCCAGCCCCCAAAAGCTCCTGCCAGTTGCCAGCATTGGGCTGGTGATATATTGTCGAAAGCTTTCATGGCCGGAGAACGTTAGTTGTTGCAGATTTTCCAGGCTGTATGGCCATGGTCTTGGCATGGTAGTTCCTGATGTTGAACTTAAGAATGAATAGGGCTATAGTAAGCTTAAGAAAGGATAAGGCAATAGGGCATGGTTTCCAGTCCTGAAAAACACCAGACTAACAAAATACTCTACAGCTTACAATAGCCCTGCAGAGAAGATTAGCATATCAAGCACCAATCCATATGCAAAAGAACCTCCTCAGGATACAGTGAAGCTTCCCCCCATCAGCATGCCACACCCTGGGAAATTCTTACAGGATGACTCAGCCCAAACCCACCTTCCTGAGTAGATATAAATTACCTTCTAACATCTTCTCCATACATTGACACTGAGAGATCTCTGTCTTTTGGTGCTATACCTCTGAAGATGCCAATCACAGCTGCTGGTGAAATGTCAGGAACTACAATGCCAGGACCACAGCTATACAGCCCGGAAAATCAACAACTAAAATTGGGCTGGTGACTTTAGTTGGACACATTAACACATGCATCTGTCTTATACTGAATCAGACACTTGGTCCATCAAGGTCAGTATTATCTACTTGAACTGACAGCAGCTCTCCAGTGTCTCAGATAGTGGTCTTTTCACTTCATCTAATGCCTTGTCCTTTTAACTGGATATACCTGGGTACTGAGCCTGGACCTTCTACATGCCAAGCAGATACTCTACCTCTGAGCCACAACTCATCCTTCAGTAGTTCAATATCACTGCCTTATGGCACAGTAACAGGTATACACAGATGAAAGTTAAAGACTTTACAGATAAAAACAATCTCCCAGTCAATTTGAAATAATTTAATGCATTATTTTGGTATACATTTTTAATTTAACTATACCAGCCAAACAGGCAATTTACTGGCTCCGGGTATGTGAATGAAATGTACAGAAGCAGTGTCTTGTAAAAAACCAAACATAGAATTGACAAGAGACATTCAATAGTTATCTGACAAAGGTATTTGCATGTGTTTTGCTTTGGCCTTTTCTATGTGTGAAAAGCTAATTTCACTGAGGTGACTAATAAATCCCATAGCTGCACAACTGAGATGCCTCTTATACTCGAGGTTAACCTTTTTTTTCCACACATTCACAGGGGCTGGTTTTAATAACCACTGAAATGAAGAAAGGGATAATAGAGAGATAATTACACAAAATGGAGAACTTTAAAGAGAGATGCTAATCAGCTCTCTCCAGAAATGTCTGGAGGAGGAAGCACAACTGGAAACCTGAATCATTTGCTAACCAATTGAGAGAGAAATGAGAGTTCTGAAAAGAGAGCAAGTATAACTCAAGCAAAGCATTGCCCCCATGTTGAACTCACTGTGGCAAGAAACAACCTCTTTTTGCTAACCAGAAAAGATTGGAAGCTGATTGTCACAGAACTTGCAAGGATGGATGTAATGAGGAATGTGCTGAAAATCTGAGATTATTTTGTGACTCACAAGAATAAAAAGATACCATCAAGACATAAAATGATCAACATGCCAGGGGCATAAAAATAGCATAAAACTAATACTGAACATCCTAAAGAATAGCCACAAAAGAATCATCAGTCTAGAAGCAAACTATAAAAGGGTAAATGTTTCACCTTAACAGGAACCTCTAAATTAATATTAGGGGAAGAGCTGGGCTCAGTAAAGAGCCTCTGCTTTGTCTGCTGAAGGTCTCATGTTCAAACAGCAGCATCTCAGTTGTTGTTTTTTTTTAAAGAAGCATGCGGTAGGAGATATGAAATACCTATACTTGAGACCCCTGAGAAACACCTCCAGTCTGACTAGACAATCCTGACTTTGATGGACCTTTAGCCATATAAAGCAGCTTCATATATGTGTTCACCATGGCATTTTGCAATAGGTACAGTTTGGTGTCTACTCTTTCTTGGGGCAAGTGTGTCATAAGGAATGAGATCATGCCACTGTATCCATTAGCAGATCATCTTCACCATTGGGTTGTGTCTCTTGCTCTGAGAAGCACGTGGTGAGGTGGCACAGGAGAAGTCAGCATCAGCATAAGCTATAGACGAGACATGGGCATGAACAGAAAAAAAACCCATGAACATGGTGTTCGTTGTTCATTGCCATCCACGAACAACAAACAATGAACACTGACTAACATGATCCTGTCATGAACATGTTTGTTGTTCATGAGTGCTAGCAGGCTCTCCTCCAGCCATCAAGATCCCTACTGCACCACTCTCAGAAACCCTATCTGAGCTGGCATCAGGAAATGTACCAATAATAAATAATAGCTTGGCCACAGAGCCTGGCAGCAGCCCTGGAACCTGAAGAGGTAGATCTCTATCCCACCGCACACACAAATAATTCAAGCTCCAAAGCACTCTATCAAAATGCCAACAACAACTCTCTCCCTCTCCACTGTCTGTAAACTAAGCCAGAGCTCGGAGCCCCCTCCCCCTGCTCTTTGCTCCCTTGTAACAAATTTGGAGGTCCACACTTGGAAGGAAGACCTGCCTATCAAGCTAAATTGGGCTTAGATTGGGGTTTTCAGGGCAACAGCAGGAGTTCAGACAGAGTTCAGACAAACCCTGCCTGAGTTGCCATGGGAACTGATTGCAGCACCAGACTGTCTGGCTTGATGAACAGCAACCAACAGCAACGAAGGAGGCTTGCAATGACCACCTGTTCGTTTAGAATGAGGCCTTGTGAGTTTTTTTAGTCCGTATTGCTGTTCGTGCCCATCTCTACTATAGACTCCATGCTGAAATAGGAATAATCTACTGCTGTGTTGAAGCCTGAGGACAAAGCCATTGTTCTGTCTCTCCAGTGTTATTTCAGTTGAGATCCAACTTTTTCAAGACAGTGGCTTCGTTCCCCAGAATCTTTTTGCGGGCAGAAGTTTATAGTCTGAAATGCCCTAGGGCATTTCATGCTGCTGTGGAAAGAGAGGAAGTTGCACTCTGTAAGCAGAAATCCCTCTGCCTGCAGAAAAATCCCAGAAGATCTAAACCGTTTTCTGAAATCCTTTTTGAAGGTGACGTCAAAGTTTACCAGTACCTATCTGATTGTTGCTCAAAGCCAGTTTTTGTATACTCGCTTGTTTGATTTTTTCCTCTTTATCACTTTCTAGATTTTTTCTATGTTTTTGTACATTTCTGTATATGTACTTGTACACACACACTCAACAAATACACAAACAATTTCATTACAATCATCGTACTGGATATTTTCAATAGCTCCTTTCTTTAGGGTTTGTTTTCGAGATCCCCTTCCCCCCTTCCATTTTGTAATATTAAATAAGGCAGACAGACTGTGCAATTTTCCTGCTACAATTGAAGAATGAATGAGGGAAATCTTATGTGCCAAACAACATTTTTTTTTAATCCAGTGAAGATGTCATTTCATTCAGAATATACATTCAATCTCATCGACATCATTAAAATTCACTAAGGATAAATATGTGGGTATCATTTGAGTCATTTGCAAGGAGCAAATTGAGCAAAGCTTAAAGCATTTGGAATTTAAAATCCTCTTTTTATTTAATAGAAATATTTACATAAAGAGGTAAACATGACAGAAGTTAGGACTGCAAGAAAATAAAAGACTCATATTCTACAAGGGAATGTCATTTTCATAAAGTGCCAAGTAAACATTCATTCATTTTACTTAGCATATAGCTATGATGGCAATGCTTTGTTTACAACAGCACTGGCATCAAAGGAATTCGGAAAAGCTAATTTTGATTAAGCACTGAGCCAATGGGAAAGGAGTTGATGAAATCTTTGTTGTGTAACCAGAGAGCAGGAACTTGTCAGATCAACTAGAAACATGATCCTGACAGCTTTCCCCCACTACAAAAAGCTTAGAGGACAACACAATTAGAATACCGTGGCTGCATTTGAATATCAGAACTAAAGATGGTTAGTTCAAATCTGTTATCTGCAACCTATGGCTCTGAGCCAAATGTGGTGGTTACAGAACCAAATATGGCTCTTTAGAAAAGAAAATGAAAGCACTAAGTTAAGGTATATTGAAAGAGATAAGTGGGACATTAGAATAACTGGTATGTGAAAGGAGTGGCAAGCAAAGATTTTAATGGGACTGAAGGGCTTCTTGAAGATGCTTTACAGGTGGAAAAATGATAGAAACAAACCGTTGTCAGTAATCCAAGTTCAAATCATATGTGCCAGTGCACTAAACAATTGTGCTGGGTGGTCCTGTCTCTCTTCCTAAAAACGAACTTAGTTACAACTAGTGCTTGGGCTGTGGAAGCTTTATGGATTATTAATCAACCCCCTAAAAGATACTCATAATCTATGACATGTTAAAAGCACTGGCAAATAAAATGGCCTTTCAGCCACTTCTAAAACGTCCAGAGATGGCACCCCTCTTTACCTCCTAAGAGAGCCCATTCTACAATTGGAAACTACAAGAGAAAAGGTACAACCTCTGGTTGATGCCGGATAGGCTACACTAATAGGAGATCAATTAGCATGATAGCAATATAAAGCATGGTAGCAAGAGCTGCCTGTAAACGTGCATTCTCAGCGGTGTCCCTCAACCTATGGAAAGGCCTGCCTGATTATTAGGAATTAGTTATATTTTGGTTTGTGGTTGCAGCAGAGTTACTTAGCCAGAGAAGCATTTCATTCAACGTGCATTAATTAATCTTCACACAAACTGCAGAAAGATAGAACTTACAGATTTATTGAAGTAGATTCCACCCATAGCAGTATCTTGGAGAAAGGGAAGTGTCCTACTCTAAAAAGTCACTTTTCCTATCACTAAACCACAGCCTGAGTTTGGCAGCGAGGCTGAGGTGTGGGTCTGTGGATAAGGCCTTCGTGGCAGGCGCTGAGAGAATCACATCCTTCTCCTTGGAAGACCATGAGGCAAGAGAGAGAGAGATGGCAATCTCCCAAGAAGCGCAGAGACAGTCAGAACGGCATTCCCACCTTAGACAAAAGAGAAGCAGCGTGCTTGGCTAGAGTTACACCTACATACAGAGAGTCATGCAGCACCCCCCATGTCCAAGGCATGCAGAGTCACCTCTTCCAACACTGATGAGGTCAGAAGAGCCCCCACTCTCCTGATTTTCCATAAACAATACAAAACGGAATTGTTCAAGAGGATTTTTACTCAGATAAAAGGACTGTCCTGTAGGGAGGAGATCTCAAAGATACACTGCAGTAAAGAGATAGGGAGGGACCATAGACTTTAGCACTATGTACTATTTGTTGCCTTGCTTCAAGTATGTGCTACTATGCACTATCTGTTGCTTTAAATATGATCTTACTGGGTAGTTCTGTTGTTTAATGTGAGTCTTAGAATTACTTACTCTCTGTTTCAGCATTTTTTCAACTCTGTATTGGATTTCTGCTGATGTTATGTCTTTGTAAATTTACTTTTATATAGCCTATGCATTTTTATTGAAATGTCATTGATATCGACTGTACTAATCTCACACTATGTAATCCGTCTTGAGTCACAGCAAGAAAAATGGACTATAAATGACATAAATGAATAAATATATTAAGAGACTGCTCTTTAGATATGTGAGTCCTAGACTGTGAGTCCTTGCTCCTATGTAAACAGTACCATGAATTAAACTTGGAAACAAACTGACTACCAATGTAGCTGTTTTAAGGTGGGTGAAATATGTACCCATTGGTTAGCAGTTCCCGACAATAATCGGGCTGCCACATTCTGAACCAGCTGCAGTTTCCAGATTGTCTCCAAGAGCAGCCCAATGTGTTACAGTAACCCTGCTGTGATTAACCTTCCATTTGTGTTAAATTGTCAGTATTTAACATTTCATTTACATTAGGTTAACAGAAAAAAATAGAAATATATCAAAAAATTAAATTCCACTTTCATTTTTAAATAATTTAATCAAAATATTCTTGCTTTGGACTTCTGGCACCTTGTATTGGTCTGAGTTGTAATAGATTGAGAGTGGTGGTTACAGGTCGTCTGTGAAGCCTGCTTCTTCAGTTAGAATTTCACCCGAGTAAAAATAGTACATGTCTGCAACGTCTCATAGAACCAGCCAGTTTTTTTACAGCTCCTTTCCAACCCCCTTTGCTGCATATACAGGGAAATCAGGTGCTTGCATACAGTATTTATATCACCTAGAGGTAGAAAGATCTGAGCAGGCTGGGCAAGACTTTCCACCACACCCATAAAACCTTGAAAATTAACAAGGACCTATTGTACATTGATGCCTACACAAAGGATCTAGTCACCTGAGAAGTCCTCCCTGAGAGCCAGTTTGGTGAAGTGGTTAAAAGTGGCAGGACTCTAAACTGGAGAACCAAGTTTGATTCCCTACTCCTCCATTTGAAGCCATCTGGGTGACCTTGGGTCAGTCACCACTTTTCCAGAGCTCTCTCAGCAGCACCCATCTCACAGGGTGATTGTCGCGAGGATAATAATAACAAACTTTGTAAGCCACTCTGAGTGTGGCATTAAGTTGTCCTGAAGGGCAGTATATAAATTGAATGTTGTTGTTGTTATTTATAGTGTCTGGGGGCAGACAATTATCAGGAATCACTGTGAGGCTGTTTCAAGGAAGAGAGAAGGTCATTGCCCACTCAGGCAGCTGTCCCAGAGCCCTCTCTCTTTGAAGAAACAATGCTGCTACTGTGACAGCTGATTGGTGGCTGGGTAGCTCCATGCCTCTCACAGGGAATGGAATCACCCCTAAAAGGCAGGGGCAGTCAGAGGACATGTACAGCATGTCAAAATGCCTTTACAACAAACTGGGAAGCGGCTGATGAAGACAGGCTGTGGCGGGGCAAGGACCCACCAGCAGGAGAAACAAGGTACTGAGAAACCCCACCCCTCCTAATTCCGAGATCATCCAAAGGTGGTCCTTCATAGGAGTGGAGACTGATGCCCACCACACCTTTGGTTGATGGATTATGTGAACAAGGCATTCTAAAAATCATCAGCCAAGTGATAGCCTTCTTTACCAAGCCTTGCCAGGAAGGTACATCAATGCCACACCTGGTCAAAGGGAGCTCATCTGTCACTCCAACACAGTCTTCCAAGTACAGCCAGCAAAGCAAACGTATTAACACCAGTTTGGTGTAATGGTTAAGAGCACAGGACTCTAATCTGGAGAACCGGCTTTGATTCCTCACTCCTCCACTTGAAGCTAGCTGGGTGACCTTGGGTCAGTCACAGCTCCTAGTTCTCTCAGCCCCACCCACCTCACAGGGTGTTTTGTTGTGGGGATAATAATGGCATAGTTTGTAAACCACTCTGAGGGGGTGTTAAGTCATCCTGAAGGGCGGTATATAAATTGAATGTTGTTTGTTGTTTGTTGGTTGGTTGCTTGGTGGTTGTTGTTAAGGTGTGCTTGAATTTTTTTTCTTGGTTATAGCCTTAATTAACAAGGGGCAGATCACTCCTGTTTGTTTAACTCCTCCAGGGAGCCGTTGCAAGCAAATTGGTGTGTTCCAGAATGCTCTGAAGCTCTCTTAAATGAATATCAAAAACAGCTCCGGATTTGGAACCCCTTGGATTAGCTAGGTATTCCCGGGACTTCTTATATTAAAATGGGAGAGACATGTCACTTTTAAATAAATTGTCTTGCTGCTTTAGCATAAATTTAAATAAGTTCAAGGACTTATTTGATGCTTACCAAAGCAATAAATGTCTTCATGTTCTATAAGAAACAAAAGGGTTTTTCTCATTATTTTTGCTATGTCAACAAAATGCATTATTGAAATTTTCACTTTTTTTTGCAAATTATTGTCAATGTGTCATAAGGTGCATAGAGCATAGTCAATAGGGGAGGGCAAGCAAAAGATGCCTGAGCAGAAAGTATGTGCTGGTGAGAAGAGGGGAAGGCTATGGTGGAGAACTGGACTCACATCTAAAGTGGCTTCTTCATGGAGGTTTTCCTCTGTGTTCTCCCCACCCCCCACTTGCAACCCAAAAAACTGCAGTGGTTTGTAAGCCACAATCACTCGGGAATATGCTGAGGGTCATCTTAAGTAAATAAAGTATAATTTTATTCAGATTGAACAAGAAAGGAATACAATGCCTACCAAAATCCTTCAAAGCAGCTCATCTAGCCATCTTACTAGGGTTTCCAGCCTTGCACTAGCAACCTCCCGGATCAGGTAGGAGGAATATTGCTGATACCATGATGTCACTTCCAAGTGAGCACCTAGAAGTGATGACATGGCATTTGCAGCACTCTAGGAATCCCTCCAGTCTCTATGGCAAAGACCATAAAGTTTTGCAGAAGTTCATAGAGCATCACAGACACCATGATACCACTTTTTGTATCAATAGTTTATTAATACGGTCAAAGACCAGCACAGAACATCCAAAACTGTTTCTTCAAATAAAACACATAGAGTTGTAGCACATAAAACATAATTTCTGCTACCAAAAGTCACATCATCCATGCCATCACCCCCCCCCCATTTTCCTCAATGCTCCATTGAGCAAATATGGGGGAAGGAGTGCAGGAGTGGGAGATTGCCCACCATCGACAGGCAACTGGTAAGTAGGGGTGTGCAGCATTAAATTCCCAAAGCAAAAATGTAGATGAAAACTGCTGCTTTGGGTCACTATGTTAATTTTCTGAAATGGTAACATAGATGCAAGATGCTTGTAAAAACCCCTCCCCCCAAAATATGTGTAGTTTTTTTGTGTTCAGATACTTATTGTCAACAATGCAGCCGACATCTTGTTTTCCTTTGATCCTACTAATTTCCCTGCAGTGGTCCAAGGATGGTGGATCTTGGCCTGTGCAAGCCAGGCAAAGGACTCAGAAGAACTGTGGTTCTGGTTCACTCTTTATTCATCCCTCACTACTTTGTGGAGGTGGTGCAAGCATGATGGCTAGGGGAACCTTGTGTAGGTTTTCTGAAAAGAAATTTTCCTCTCATTGTGAAAAAGAATAGACAGTGGGCCACAACAAAGAAAGATGGCAAATGCAGGGTTTTCAATAGAAAAGTATGTTTTTATTGTCAGTCAGTCACTGTAAGAATAGAAAAATGAAATGAACGCAGGTAGTTTTTTTTTTTTTTTAAAGTAGCGTGGCCGACTGGTGCTTTCCTGCCAAGCTGCTGCTCAGTTACCATTTCCCCCTACAGAAATCAGCAGAAAGAAATGAGTTTATGCCAAGAGGCAGTTACTTTGGGAGTCTGTAAAATCGAACCCCTTTGTTCAATTGTCTTGAAACTAACAGTACAATCCTAAGCAGGGTTACTCCAGTCTAAGCCATAAGTTATACCAGCTCCACGTTCTGATACCTTGGAAGTGTAATAAAATATCTAATGGATCTGAATATTAAACAGTCCTTCTGAGTGTTTTCTGACAAGATCATCCACCTTCTGAGTTTCCCTGGTTCTGCTCTGTAAGAACATACTAAAAGAGGGTTTAGAAAACATGAAATAGGAAGATGGAGATTTTTGCACCACCCCACTCTCATCCAGCAGCACATCTGTGCCATAAGTCCTCCTCCCCACCCTCAGACATTTGGTAGTAGGTATATCACTATATTGGTTGCCTTACCGCAATTTGCAAATGATTAAAAAAAGGAAAAAGCCTGCCAAAAAGGGGTGGGGGAATGGCGGGTGCATTTGGAGAGATAATGAGATCAAACTAGGGAATTGTCTCTGTGTGGAAGCAACCTAAGACTTCATAATCATTGCAAATGGTTGGAATTAGAAGTGGGCACAGATGGGAAGAAAACATGGGCTGTTAGGCCATGGTCCATAGCTTTTCACAGACCACGGGCCATGAACTTTTCACAGACCCGCCTCGGATCGCAGACCGGTTCATTTATCTGTGGTCCGTCACTTCTGTGGCCTGTAAGCTGAAGCCAGCCCCATGGGGGAGAGTAATTTTTCTGCCTCTTGCAAACGAGTGGCACAGAAACAAGCACCCCATGCCTTGCTTCAGCTGGCAGGCAAGAAAGTCCCCACCTGTCTGCTGAAGCCAGCTTTGTGGGTGAGCGCCGGGTTCCGTACCACTTGCAAGTGAGGGGCATGGAAATGAGCATTTTAAACCCCATGGCTGACTTCAGCTGACTGCTGGGGAGTGCCCTTCTTTGCCAGTCAGCTGAAGCCAGCCTTGGGGTTTGAATTTAAAGTGCCAAAAAGGGATTTGAACTTCAGCTGGGAGGGGGGGGAGTCCCCCCTCCCAGCTGATGTAAGCAGTCAGCTCAGCCTCTGCCATCTTTAACAGCCATCTTAACATGGTTGCATGTGATATTAAATAGCACCAGGCCTCTGGATTTAAAATGGCAACTCAGCTAACAGTTGCTGAGTCCCGACTTGGAGACCCAGGCATGAATGGAATACCGCAGAGGAATGTGGAGTGATCAGTGGTGATTGGCTTAGCACATTCCTTTCCCTCCTCCTGTGATGAGATCTCCTGTTCTTGATTAAGGAACTAATCAAACAATATTTGTAGGTATTTACACTTCATTCCTGGGAAGGTACATTCCCCAACTAAATTTATAAACTTAGCTTGGGTGGACCTCACTAACAAACTGCCCTTTTGTCCAGCGCTAGAACAAATTTTGCATTCTTTTTTACACGCCCCAGCAGCTACCAATCAAGGTAATCAAGCCTTTTGTTAACCCGGATTCAGTTTCGTTTTCTCGGCCATGTCGGACGCTCCTCTTCGCAGGTCCGAGAGGAAGCGTCCGAGCAGCCTGACCGGGTGGCTGATCTGCAAAGATTAGCCCCCAGGACTCCCAGGGAGGGAGTCAGGGTCCGGGACGCTGCGGGAAGAACCCTCTGGCAAATCCATGCAGGGGGTAAATTGCCCGTTTGTCCCCATGGAGGCCGGCAGACATGCACGGCACCTTGCATGCTGCCGGGCCAAGGAAAACAGCAAAGAACAGGACTAGGCGGAAGCCTGTAAGTAAGCGAATCCCTTCTGTTATTACAAGCGTATGTGAAGGAGTGGTGGGATCTGAAGTTAAGAAGACTCGGATTTCTTCCCCCTCGCTGAGTTTCAGAATGTTGGTGGCCCCCCCCCCCTAAAATGGCAGCGAGAAAGCAGAGTCCCGCTTTGGGCAAGTCAATCTCGGCTGCCCTGCAGGGAAAAGCGGAATCGCTCGAGGACTTGGTCAAAAGGTCGGTCATCGAAGCCATAAAACCCTTTGTTGACAAGCTGAATGAAACAGATCAAAGGGTGGGCTTAATTGAGAGCGATGTGAAAGCCATTAAGGAAGTAGTGGGGGGGGGCAGAGAAGTCTTCTCGGGAAAATGCGTCACTCATGAGAGCAACGAACAAGGAGCTAAAGCTGGTGGAAAACCAGCTGATCGGGCTGCAAGTGGAACGAACACAGACTGTTTTGTGTCTCCAGAATGTTAAAGAGGAGGAAAACGAGGATCTAAGGGAGCTTGCCTCGGAATTATTGGCGTCACCTGTGAGGGCAACTAAGGAAGAGGTAAAAAGCGCCATTTTGGAAGTCCGTCGGGCTTCTTCAAAATATGCAATGAAGCGGCAGCTGCCTCGTGAGATTTTTATTGAGTTTTCATCTCGGAAGGTCCGAGACACTATCCTATTTAACTCATATAATGCGGACTTGGACTTTCTGGGAAATAAAGTCAAGATACTGAAGGACGTTCCATTTCTAGTTCGGAAAAGAAGATTTAAGTACAAAAAGCTCGCAGCTCTCCTGAGGGAACGAGGGATAAAGTATAAATGGTTATTTCCGGAAGGAATCTGGTTTAATTATAAAGATCAAGCTTACAAGATAAACTCAGAGGATCAGCTAAGGGATTTTGTGGACAAAAATCAAGAATTCGGGCAAGATACCATGCAAAATGAAGAAGACTCGAAGCCTGAAGGGAGGGGGGAGGCAGCGAGCACAGTGGCTGTAGCTGCTCAGAGAGAACTGCGTCCGAGGCCTAGGGGGGGGAAGAAGAAGATTTAATATGGGTTGTATTTTGTATTTTGCAAGGTCAACCACTCCATCATTACTTTATGAAGGTTTAAATTTTTAACTATGGCAGTATGAAGAGAAAACATTGTAGTGTAGTGTTTATTGTTTGTATGTTACCTCCCCCCCTTTTCCAGCCCTCCTTCCCCTTTTCTTTCTTCTTTCCCCTTTCCCCTTTCCCCTTTCCCCTTTCCTAGTACTTTTGTAGTTTTTTATGTAGGTTTTTGTCTTAGATATTAAAAATAATTTTTTTTTAAAAAAAAAAGCCTTTTGTTAACCCCAGGAAGTGACCATTGGAGTCTTTGTTCTAACAGCTAGGTGGGCTGTCCCACCTCAGGGCTTTTTTTATTCTATAAAGGTAAAACCCTGGCCTCATTCAAATTGTATATGCTTACTGGATCCAAAAGCGCTGTCCCCTTGAAGTTTGCCCTAAGCCTCTTGCTCTCCTGGCCAAGAATGCTGGCATTTGAAGCTACTCTCTTCTCCCGCAGACTGGGCTTCTTCTCTGGATAGGTAGAACTTATTCCCCACTCTCTATCCCAACTTCTGGCTAGCTTCCTAGGACTCTCTCTCTCTCTGTGTAACCACTCCCCCCCATATTTCTGTTTGTATGTGCATGCACTTTTCTTTCTAACAAAAGATTGTTATTTGAACTTAAGCATCAGCCTCGTTTGCTATTTTGGAAGGGACCACATAGACATTAATAAACAAGATCCCATAGTTACCGGCCTTTCACATAGCTGTCTTCCTTGCTTGCTAATTCCCCCCACAAATTCTCTTACTCACAAGGAGATAAATTCTGGTAACACTGAAGCCTAGGGAAGCTGCTAAACGGGCACTTTTAATTTCATTTGGAAGGGTGGAATCCCCCCTCCCAGCTAAAGCCCAGGGAATCCCCTAAATGTGTGCTTTAAACTTCAGCTGAGAGAGGAGGATTCCCCCTCCCAGCTGAAGCCTAGGGAAGTCCCGAAAGGCTTTAAACCCCAGCTTCAGCTGTCAGGCGCGGAATTCCCTACCTGCCAACTGAAGCAAGTTTCAAGGTTTAAAGTGCCCCCTTCTATGTTGCTTGCCAGCAGCACAGACAGGGGTGCTTTAAAGCTGGGCTTCAGCTGACAGGTGGTGGCTTCCCCACCTGCCAACTGAAGCAAGGCTTGGGTTTTAAAGAGCCCCTTTCTGTGCTGCTTGCAAGTGAGGAGCATGGAAACAGACGCTTTAAGCCCTGCGCCTTGCTTTACCTGGCAGACGTGGAAGTCCCCACGTGTCAGCTGAAGCCAGCCCAGTGGGGGAGCTCCCGGTCCCATGCTGCTTGCAAGCAAGAGACATGGAAACCACTACTTTAAACTTGGTCTGGATTCATGGACCAACAGACCAACAGACCAGCCCAAAAGTTGTCAAGTCCATGGAAAACTCATGTCTCATGATCCAGATAGTTTGTGAACGCCAAACTGGCCCAGTTTGTGTCAAATTTTGGTCTGTTTTCCAGTCCATGCCCACCTCTAGTTATCATGCTTAATTCTTTTTTAACATATATGAACTTTGATCATAGATGTTCATAAGTTGTAGAAGAGTTCATGAACTTTAAACTGTAGAACCACTTTTTACATGAATGTTCAACCACATGATTCTCCAACTGCATTATATAGCACTTCAGCTCCAGGTAGGAGGCACTGCCAAATGTGTTTCATATAAGTATGGCTTTCATAAATTTATTTTTCTCTTCTTGCAACCCATTTTTAGGGGCCAAAGTAAATCTTCTCCATCTTATGATAGGGATTTGGATGCTGAAACCCACCTGAAAGGTGTCATCTTCAAAGAATCCATCTAATATAAACTTGCTCCTTACCCCTAAAGTCACGCATGTATTTTGCAGTGCATAATTTATAAACTGATTAATATGAAACCATGCACAACATTAATTGAACCATCTCCTACCAGATCAGTTAATCAAAGTTTAATCACCTTTCAATTAACTCACGGAGAGCTGGAGAGAGCCTCAACAGACACTCTCCATCAGTTCAGTCACTTGCTTCATAACACAGTCATATGGAAGTTAATTAGTTTTTCATTTGATTCTTCAGCACTAAGATCTGGTAGAACAGATTCCTGAAATATTCAACTTTTGGAGCCTGATTTAAAAAAAAAAAACAGACCTCTATGTATGCACAGTTTCTAAAAAGTCTTAATTCCCTGAAATATTCTACTTAACGTGAGGTTCAGAATTGAGCTGTGTTGTAATAAAGGTGATTCAGCATGTCCAGACAATGAGGGGATGCTACTTTTTCTCTTTGCATTAGAACCAGATTGTGTGTATATTCTTACTGAACAGAATGTCTCTCTTTGTCTAAGCTGGGATTTCCTTTGACTCCTACTGTCCCTTTGTGTTGTATCCCTTCCACTCATGGTCTTGCAAGAGCAGAATGTCTCTCTGGGTCTCTCCTGTGAGAGACTATGATAAGCAAGTCCATACTTTTCTGAGCAGGTTAAACTTGCCTAAAACAAATCACACTTGCATTCACCAGATGCTAGACAGCTAGCCAGTTGTTTTAGGGGAAAATATTCCTTAGTTTTGTTTTTTATCTACTTTCAACTACAATTGAACCTACTTCAATAAAAGCCAGTCTTACCTTTTCCTAATGTATTTGCCTCGTGTGTTCATTGTGTATTATTACACTTTTCCCCCTAACTGTGCAACTTTGCTATATTAGCTAATAAATGTCAACGGTAAACAGCAGCTTGCAATTCTAAACATGCAGATGAGCTACAAAATGGATTCAGCTAGCATGGGCATAATCCTTCCATCCTCTGCCACTATGTACCTGAGCTAGGCTATTTCGGTATTCTGCAACATGGCCAGGCCATTGGTTTAAAGTCAAGGCCATCCTATGCATCACTTTAGATTCAATGGACTAATCCTTCCCTTGGCCAACAAGCATCCAAGCTAATCTCAAAAGAAGCAGAAGTCACACTGTTGATGGGATCAGGGGAGAGGAAGTAGCTGGCTACTCTGAAAGAAGATGCTGGAAGTCATAACTGTGCTAGATTATATTGTGGCTTGCCTAGAGTGTGGGGAGTAGAGATGGGCACAAACAGGAAAAAAACCTGAACATGATGTTCATTGTTCATTGCCACCCATGAACAGGGACTCATGAACAACCACGGAAATGGCCCTGTTCACAAACATGTTCATGGTTGGCTGTTCATAGGGGCCATCAGGCTCTTCTCCAGCCATCATCCAAGTCAAGATCCTTACTACACCACTCCCAGAAACCTGACCTGAGCAGGCAGCAGGAAAGGTACCAATAATAAATAATAGCTTGTTCCAGAGCCTGGCAGCAGCCCTGGAACTTGAAGAGGTAGATCCCTATCCCACTACACACAAAGAAAATTCAATCTCCAATGCATTCTCTCTATCAAAATGCCAACAGCAACTGTCTCTCTCCCTCTCCACTGTTTGCACAGTCAGAGCTGGGAGCCCCCTCCCCCCTGCTCTTTGCTTCCTTGTTGTAACCAATTTGGAGCTCCACACTTGAAAGGAATACCTGCCTATCAAGCTAAATTGGGCTTAGATTGGGGTTTTCAGGGCAATGGCAGGAGTTCAGACAATCCCTGCCTAAGTTGCAAAGGGAATTGATTGCAGGTGAGATTGTCTGGTTTGACGAACAGCAATGAACAGCAATGAACGAGGCTTGCAACCATCACCTGTTCATTTAGAATGGGGCCTCACGAACAGCTTGTTCACGAACAGCAGATTAGGCTGTTTGTGGCTTTTGGGGGGTTCATATTGCTGTTTGTGCCCATCTCTAGTGGGGAGCCATGTTTGAGATAGGCCAGACTCCTTCTTGAAATATACCAGTACAGTATAATGGTTAGGAAGTTGGACTATGACTAGCAGATTTACAGTAAAATTCTAAGCAGAGTTATTCCAGTCTAAGCCCATTGATTTCAATGGCCTTACCCTGGCGTAACTCTGCTTAGGATTTCACTGTTAATGTACACTCCCACTCAGCCTGCCATAAAGCACACCTCAGCCTAAACTTCCTCGCAGAGTATTGTAAAGACAAAATGGCTCAGGGAAAGACCTGGCATCATGAGAATGTTTGAGGAGTTCCTTCATACTCCCAGGCATGCAGGGAGCGAGGTTGTTTTCCTTTATATATGAAGCACAAAACACCCAAGTGAGCAAACAAATTATTATGTTTCAGTTTGTATTGTACAAATAGCTTGGCAAGTTTGCATTTTTATTTGATAAATATCTACTATCCATATACCTTAGTGCTGGGTTTCACATTCTCTCTGGCCTGCTTAACTTTTTTTTTAAAAATCAATATTTTGTTGTAAATTCAGAAACCCCCCAAAATCATATTTCCTTTTCACTATGGATACAGAGCCATTCAGAGTGAAAACGTTTTTATGGGAAGTACTAGTGTTTCCTTCCTCCCTTGCGGATTTTTAGGGGCATTTAAATTCACTAAATAATAATATGGAAGTGACGAGTAGTGTGTAATTCTTGTTGTTTCTAATGATTCACTTTCTTTTTTCATCTCCCCAATGAGTTTTGTGTTTCAAGTTTGGCATCCTCCTTGGTTTAGTTTATTTTAGACTGAAATAATGTACACTGCCACCATTCTTGTCTTTTCTCACAACCATAATTACAAGTTTCAGTTTGTCCCTCCCTGTTCTCTGTAATATTACTGATTGCCCATCCAAATTAAGAGCTTGAAAGTAGGTGTACTGGCTGAAGTACAATCTAGACAAGACAAGACATGTTTTATTACCTCAGGAAAAAAGAGGATACTTGGTCTGAGGAAAAAGCAGTAGTGCTATTTTTCTGCTAGGCAGGCTTGTATGGTGAAACAAAGGTAGGACATGTTTGTGTTCTAGTTTTCCTCTGTTTTCAAAGTGTTTGTCATGTTGCATGCTATGTGTGGCTGTTCTTCAGGAAATACAAATACAAACACCCCCTCAGGCCCATGGAGGTAATTGTGAGAGGGTTTTTTTCTTCTTTTTTTAATGTTGACAACCATTTTAGCATTGTGAATATAAAACCAAATTGCAACTGTAACTTCTAAATACTGTTGTTGTATCAGCTGAGGGGGAAAAATCCCGTTATGTTATGTGATTGACAGTTTGCACATAATGAATGCAAACACCACTATATACTAAAACTACACAGCACAGCATTATAATTTGTACACTGAGAACCTCCTTTAAACAAACAAAAAAAATTCTTAGATGAAGTCAAATCCAAATCAAGAGAAGTCAATAAAACAACATTAATTTAAAAAACCCCAAGCATTCTGAAACAATGCCAGCAACAAAAAAACCCAAAACATAACATTAAAAATTCAACAAGTTGATAATAGCATGTAGCATAAATATATATGAAGAACCCAATACATAATATATAGCACATGGGGGGCGGAATCTAACTATATGTGGAGTATGGAAATCCCTAGACTATGTTCGCTAGAGGGGAAACAATTATCAGTTTCAATTGGGGGGTACAAATAGCCATTAATTTCAGTGGAGTCAAATTTTGTTCCCTTTCCCTGCCTCAATACACTGTGATTGTACAAATACTTCTTTTTAAAGGGCCATTCAGATAATTTTTTCAACCCAGCTGCTATTTTTTTCCTCCTTCCTACATCAGTCACATTCCACCCAATTAAGGATCAAAGAAGAACATGATTTCCCATAAGGATGCTTGTACACTTGCCAGTTTGGCCAGGGCTGCCATCCCTCTGGTGGATGTGCGGGATATGCCACCACCAGTGGGCACTTCCTGCTGCTGTACAGCTGGCTGGCAGGGCAGGGGACAGGCAGGAAACTCTGGGGGATCTGATGTGCAATCCACCCAGCTGACATCATTCCTTGTCCACCCAGAAGTGATGTCAGCATATCACCAGTGATGCCAGAGACGCTCCAGCATTTGGGGAAAGCACTAGAGTTAAACCATAGTATTTTGCCCAAATGCTAGAGCGTCCTCAGCATCGTGGAGTGACATGCTAATGTCACTCCCAGAAATATGGGGAGTGACATAAGCATGTCGCCAGCAACATCATGAGCCCCCATGCAATAAATCCCCTTCCTAACTATGCAGTACAGCACAATCAGCTTTTTGCACATGCATGTTCTCACATAGCCCAATGGAATCCTACTCCTTCCCACCTTCAAGCTTCCTGCATGATTGCTCTGGTCAGCATGCAACTGTTTAAATATACAATTAAATCAGTTACAAAACATATATATCAGTCATAAATAAATGCTGTGTATTTTTTTAGAAAGTTATTTCCTTTAGTGTTCATCTTAATTAGTTCCTACTGACATGAATGGCTGCCAATCGGTTCGAATTAGCAGCATCGTTGCACATGCACAGTTTTGCAAACACTCAGTGCAAAATTATCTCGTAAGCGTCTGTGGATGTTTGGCCTGAACCAAACAGGCTGGATGATCAGTTGACAGTGAACTTTTGAACACAATAAATTTGACTATCAAAGACATTTCTGGCAAAATTTGCAGCATGTGTAATATCCCCATGTAAAGAAGGAGGAAAAGAAAGCTATCCCCAAGCAATGTAGCCAAAAATAGTTTAGTAGATGCCCAAGAAGAACTTGTTTGGCAATTCTATTGCATTGATAAATTCTTCTTCGGTACCTATTTGAGGTTCAAAACTTTATTTTGAATATTTGGCCATTTTTAATACTGCCTTTTCTTGTTTTGAGCCTTTTTACAGAGATGATGGTTAGCTAGGTAGGAGAACATTGTTTCAAAAACTACAGAAAATAACTGAAAAGTTGAGGAATATCTCATCGATGCCAAACATGTCTATGAAATGTTGTGCATAGTTTCAAGTCTAGCCAACATTTACTTGCTTCAGTGACTAGCGATGCACCTTATGTAAAAACTCATTGCAGGACTAATTTGAAGTATTGCGGTTCTCATCTCCTCTCTTGTGTGACTCATTTTCATACGCTGCATGCCGGCGTGAATATTGATCTGAAACCTAGAGCTCAGCCAATAATTGCTTTGACTTCTGATGTTAGTTCCTTAGGACAATGAGGTCAAATAATTAAATCCAGTTCTGGAGCTTAGGAAGGTATCAAATATAACAACAGTTCATGCTACCAAGGAGGTCAGATGCCAGGGTTGTAAGTCAATCAGAGCATGTATGAAATAAAGTCATTAAATGTCATTTATATTTTGCTGAGAAAAATGTGTTGGAAAGGTAATGCCCAGTTTCAAGCTCTGTGTCTCCCATGTCTAAAAACAAGCAGCATTAATAAGCACTAAGAAGAGTTCTATTCTGCTCTTATAGGCCATGAATACTAGTAACAGAGATAAAAGGATCTTTATGTTATGGGTTTCTCCCCAACAAAATGGCTTCTGAACACCCTTGGCAAAAAGGGACATTCATCCCATTTTCCCACTGAAAATTAACACATGTGCTGGCTTTGGCACCTCATGAGATAACTTATGGGTACCCATCAATTTTCACCAGCAGTGGTAAAATCAGAAAATGGTGCAAAGGAGAAGGTACACTGGTCTTCCCACTCAACAGTACAATCTTAAGACAAATATATAAACTGCTGGACATGGGTGGTATCAAGGATGTACAGGGGATGGGGAATGGACCTTATTTGGAACTCCAGCCCACATTCTGGCACCTTGATAAGAGTGAAAAATAATCCTCCCCACAACACACACCATCCTCCTGCCTCACCTAAAAAGCTTAGGAAAACAATTAACTCTTGAATCTATCACAGCTCTCTTAAGCACTATATTAATCCCAGAAAGTACACCCATATAAAATGAAGTTACTTTATACAGAGTCTGATTGTTGGCCTGTCAAGGTCAATATTGTCTACCCTGACCAGCAGAGACTTTCCAGAGACTTGGGCTGAGGTCTTTCACACCCCCTCCTATGTAATGCTTTTAAGGGAGATGCTAATGATTGAACCGTAGACATTCTCTGCCATTGCGCTGTGCCCCCTCACCATAGATAGGCCATGGTGACAGGCCACTTACCCCACAAACTGTGAAGGATGAGAACAAAAACTGCTACAACTGCTTGCTCAGAATCCTTACAGGTACCCCACATCAGAACACAAAGTTAAATCTGATTTTCCATTCCTCCAACTGCTATGCAAACAATAAATTCCTTTCCTCAAATATCTCCCTCCCCTCACTGGCTCAGCACATAGTACACAAGGAAAAGCATGCATAGTGCAGAAAGTGGCTGCTTCTTAGAAATAAGCTGATAAACATTACTGTGATGCTGGTGAGATATCATGCCCTACAAGCAAGTGGGGGAAACAGGGAGTGTCAACATATTTCTGGGTGACTACTAGAGATGGGCATGAACCAGAAAAATGACGGTTCATGCTTTGTGAAAAGCAACAAACCACGAACCACCTGGAATTTGCCCAGTTTGCGAACTAATTCATTTGGTTCATGATTTGTCACTTCTGGCACCAGCAAAGCGATAGCAGCCACAGCAGTTTTCTAGCTGTTTGCATTTGCAAACAGCAAGAAAAAGTTTCCAACTTCCTGCCCTGCTGCTGTTTTCACCTGATGGGAGGGAGAGGGCATGAAGTTTGAAAGGAACACTTTTCTTGCCATTTGCAAGTGGCAAGAAAAGTGATGATTTCAAACTCCAGCTGCTTTTCAGCTGATGGGAGGGGGGGGGCCCATCAGCTGAAAAAAGCTGCTGGCATTTGAAAGCGGTTCCCGTCAGCTGAAAAAAGCTGCTTTTTTCAGCTCATGGGAGATCCCATGAAAAGTGTGAGTGTTTGAAAGCAACACTTTTCTTGCCATTTGCAAACAGCAAGAAAAGTGCTGTTTGAGCTTCAGTAAACCCAAAGTGGAAAATCCAAGGGGGTGCACACCTCTAGGGACAAACCAAAAACTGAACCAAATGAACTGGCCTAAAGTTGATTGCGGTTCATCAGAAATGGGCTCTGATGATCCACCAGTTCACGAACCACGAACCAACTTGGTTCATAACAATCTTTGGTTCATATTTTGGTTCAAGCCCATCTCTAGTAACTACCATCCACTCCATTCCAACCATTGCTTCTGCCAGCCAAACATTGTTGACCTCTTTTGTCTTATAGGACAGAAGCCCCATGGAACAGCTCAAATCGAATCTCTTCTTCCTTTTCCTGCTGCCTCTCCCCCCCACCCGCTATTGCCTTTACCACTAACTCTCTTCCTCTTGTCCTGCTGCCACCTTCTCCTAATCTTTCTGTGCTGTGTTTCTGCATCCCTTTCTGCTGTCCCCTGTTCCCTGGCGGTAGCTGTCACCATCACGGTAAACAATATTTATGGGATATCTAGGCATCCCTCAAAATAGTGACTGAAAACTCATGAGGCATTGCAACACGCCATTTTTCATTGTAAACTGGGATTGAGAGGGGTTAAATCTCCCTCACTTTTTTCTTTCTTTTTTCCCATGAAAACATGGGTCTTCCCTAATGATTTCAGAACAATTCCCTCCAACCATACATGTCCCCATTATGTGATTTTCTTTTTATATCTGCCCTCTGGAACTGTGTTCAGAATTAGATATATCGATACATATTTGGTCTGCTCTGACCAGTGTTCTAATACCCTGCTCTTCTATAAATGAAGTAAATATATTATGGAGTTATCATATGTGTGAACTGGATACTATATACTTAGGTACTTTAGTTTCTGTGAAGGTGGTTACTCAGGAATAATGCTATTGCCTCTATGGGGATCATGGTAGATCTTAATGAATCAGCCATATAAAAGGGTACAGAAATGAGACCTCTGCATATATAAAAGTGAACTAAAGATCACCTCTTAAAACCAATGTGTGGGAGCTTCCATCCTGTGTGACCAAGGTTATAGACTGCTGAACAGATTTTTCTTCTTCTTGATACACATCCACTGAAAAATAACAAGCTGCGCATCTATTGTTTCCTCAACATTAAGAACATTGCTACAAGTAATTGGTTAGCAGATCATCCCATTAAATAATAATCTATTTCAAATTGCCCCCCCCCAAATTGGAATGAAGAGGCAGACACAATGGTTGAGAACTAAAGAGATGTTTTATAAAAATTACAGCAACATATCTGTCAATATAGCAAGGCTCTAACTAGCAGTACAGGTGACGCCCTGGGGTCACGCCTGGATCTCTGCCCTGACCTGTCTGGGCAAGCCACCCACTGCCCCAGTTATGAGGCATCTTTCATATGGCTGGGACCCAGCCTGGCCAGGTGAAGTGGTTCACCTCCTTAAAACTCTCACTCAGCCATAAAGCTGAGGGAGGACTGGCTTGTCCTGGGATCCCTCAGCAGGGTGTCTGTCCTTGCAACTGGGCCATAAAGCAGCCAGTCACTCATGAAAAACCACAATTCCCCACCAATGGGGATATGCCAAGGATGGTCATTGGCCCTCTCATTTCCCCCAACTTCTAACCTGCCAAGGGAGAGTAAATTTGACCCACCCCTGCCAATTACCCTCCACTTCTGACAGTGCAAGGTAGGCAAAAAAAAAACCTCCTTGCCCAGTAGCCAATTGTGGGTCAAGGAAAAAAAATCCTACCGGGCTCCCATAAATGGTGACTGGATAAATCTGAATTGAAATAGGGTATGGTGGGTGGGCCAGGCACAAGGCACAATTGAGATGTTGAGGGGTGAAGTGGCCTGAAAAGGCCTCCAGCTCCTCCCCTCAAGGCATACCCAGATGGCTGGGAAAGCACCACTGCCTCCCCCTCCTCCAGAGAGGCAAATCATGGCCTCTGGCCACAGTGGCTATTGCTGCTAGCCAGGAGTGACACATTTACTGGGTATGTTATTTTCTGTAGATGAAGGAGAATGGGACCCCAACAGAATAACTGCTCCCAACATCAGGAGTTTTACAGGTCACTGGTTTAGCAATAAACATTCATTTTAAACATTTGCCTAAAGTTTTGGTCTAGCAACATATTACAGGAATATCTGTGTGGTGTTATGGGATGGGTGTGATATACCAATTGTGCTGCTATGGATATGCAACAACATTGGTCATACTAGGATCTGGAAGAACCAGCTTTGCATACCCACTCTACTGTACAAGCTCACTGGGTGACCTTGACTCTTTTTCAGCCTAATTTATCTCACAAAGTTGCTGGAAAGATAAAATGTAGGAGGAAGAATTATGCTGAGAGCTGCTTTGTGTCCCCATTAAGAATGCCAAGAGCCTGGAGAAAAAAATGTTCTGCCCCTTTAATATAGACTTAATATATGGAAAAGGGCAGGTGACATATTTCATAGCATGGAGATAAACAATATCATCTGGCAAATAGCATTCCATTAAGCCTCGATTAAAGGGTCAGAATATTTTTTTTTATCTCCAGGCTGCTAGCAAGCTCAGCTCCCATTAGTGACCCAAATATCAACATAAATAAATGAATGCAATCCCAAAAAGTTATTTGGCAGTAAATCTAACCTGCGTACCTGTACAGGCACAGAAGTGAGTGAGGTATCTATGCTCGGAAGAATGTCCCACTATGTTAAATGGGGCTCACTCCCTAGTAAGGATAATATTGTGACTTGCATGATGAAAAATGTGTCAAGTAACTGGATACATATATCTCATAAATTAATACATATAAGCCTGGCCAAAGTGGGTACCAAAAAGAAAGAGACACATTGCATGGCTGGCTGGCTGGCTCCCGTGTACAAAAGCATACACAAATCTCTCTCTCATTGTATATGCTGGCTTTACATTCAGGGAACATTTCTGAAAGTATGCTCAGGATTGTGACCTTACCACTGGCCTGCTAAAATGTTCCATTTTCAGCATACAATTTTTACCTTTCTTGCATTAGACCTTCTTTTCCCCACTGAGCACCAACTGAGAGCATAAAAGCACGCCTTAATATAAAGGTGACCTTGGGCTTTCTTTTTTATTGTTAACTGTCTGAGCATACTTATTTAGTTACGAAGGTTTTACTAGCTTGCCCTAAACTACTGTATATTCCAGCGAGACAATTTGCTTGAAGTTTAAATTAGGTTTCAATTTGGGTTCCGCGTGTCATATTTTCTCCTGGTAATTCTTGCTGGCATATTATTTTGAGGCAAACGAGGAGAAAGCAGTTTATAAATTTAAGCAAGTGACTGCCCTCTGTGCCCTTTCCTGTACACTTCAGTTCTCATTTCCTTTTTGTAATGTTTTCCCACCCTTGAGCCGTGGAGTTATTGAACACTGTAAAGGCTGTGCTGGATGGTAACATGGCAGGTGCTGAAACTTTCCAAGAGCTTAGCATTTAACTTGTATGTGATAATAGCTAAAGGTGATATCACAGTGTCAGCATAAATTAACTGTGGTACCTCAGGGAGATGAAACATAATAATGTGATTTCCAGATGGAGGAGAAGAACATCTATGGGGGATGTAAACCAGTTTAGTGCAACAGCTAGAGAATGTAACAGTCTATCAAAAGGAGATTTTGGTACAGCCCATCTTTGCTTGCAGAAGGTCCCAGGTTCAATCCATGGCATTTCCTATTAAAAAAAAAATCATAGGTAAGCTGCAGACTTTCCCAGACCTATTGAGAAACTGGAGAGTAATTGTCAGTCAAAGAAGTGTATCTTGCATCTAGAAATAAGGGTACCTTCAGCAGTGCTTCACTGGGGAACTTTAAAATGCAGGCAAATAGTGCTATGAAGTTGCTTCCCTGCTTGGCAGGCTGCCTGGAGACCTACAGCCTTGTAACTCTGAAGATCAAAACTGGAAGTAAAATCACTTCAGTTTTACCTCATACCTTTACCAGTTCACATCCTTAAACATCACCCTTTTTCACAGAGAACCATTATTTACACATTTTATATACACTTGGAAACTTTATCAAGTATTTAGGTTGTTATTGTATAGGTGCTCCCTGAGGTATTTTGGAGTCAGATTATTTAGGTCTTGAAAGGTTAAAACCAAGACATGTCTGCAACTAATAGGCCTATGGTGATGTTTAGGGAATTGCCTTTTGTAAGAGAGAGTCACATAGCTTAGTAAAGGATAGTTTTTCCAGGTTTAGGCTCTGTTCCCAGAAAAGCCAGGCCTCCAGTTCACTGACAGAGGAGCTCTCTGCATCACGTTTCATAATGATGTGGCTTCTAGCCTACAATATTATTGCAGCCAAGATAAGTCTTTACACTGATGCTCTTTCTTCCATGTTGTTAACTTGTATTCTGCCTCCTATCTCTCAGAATGTTCTATACTTTTGGTTTGAATTTAGCAACTTGCAACATGTGATTTTTTTTTTTTTGAAAAAATTTTTATTGGGTTAGAATCCGTTATTTTTACATTACATTCAATTTTCCCCAAATTTTTCATTTCTAACCCCCTCCCTTTCCCCCCCTTTTGTTGACTTCCAACAGCTTTCCCACCCTTTGTCCCTTTTCCCTTACTTCTGTTAAATTCCTCTATCTAAAACAGATATATATTCTCCATTATATTAAGCAGTACATCCTTAACTACTTTTCTTGTTATATACCCAAACTGTAAGTCTTTGTTTCCATCTTGGATAAACAATTTATCCCATTTCCCAGTTTTAAATATTTCTATATATCATAAACCTATATATCCTAACCATAAAAATCTTACATTTAAATCAAACAATTTGACTTATTCTCTATATATTACTCATTCTATCTTTTTATGGTAATTCTATATAGCTCATCACATAGTCAATCAATTTGACTCATCTGTACATTCAGTTTGGTGCATTATATAAATCTTATCAGAGAAAGAAAATATTGTTGGTTACTCAATCCTTATATTTAAACCTTATCATTAATTATTTTCTATCAATAATCTATCTATTAACCTATATATATATCTATATATATATCAATCAGTTAATCTAACTGCTTATAAATTCACATTTATCTCTTCCTCCCCCGGTAAAGTCACCCCCCTCTATTATACTTTTATTATACTTCAGTAGTTCTCAAACTGCCACAGTTTTCCTCCCACCTCCCATTTCTTCTCCAGATATTGTTTCAGCTTCTCCCAATCTGTGTTAAACTGCCCTGAGTCCAGATTTCTCAGTTTTCTTGTCATCTTGTCCATCTCTGCCATATACAGCAATTTGTAGATCCAATCTTCAATAGTTGGCACTTCTCGTACTTTCCATTTTTGCGCATACAAAAGTCTAGCTGCTGCTGTCATATAAAATATTAACGTCCTATGATGGGCTGGAATTCCCTCCATTCCCAAGTTTAGTAGCAGGAGTTCTGGGTTCTTATTTATTTGAAATTGTAAAATTTCACTCATTTCTCTTATTATTTCCCCCCAGTACTGCCTGGCTACCTCACATGACCACCACATATGATAGAGGGAGCCCTCATGCTTCTTACATTTCCAGCATTTATTAGAAGTGTTCAAATTCCCTAGCGCAATCTTCTTTGGTGTCATGTACCAACGATAGATCATTTTGTAAATGTTCTCTTTAATATTAGTACATGTCGTTGTCTTCATTGTAGTTTTCCACAAGTATTCCCATGCCTCCATTGTTATTTCTTTATTAAAATTTATAGCCCATTTCACCATCTGTGTTTTAACTGTCTCGTCCTCGGTATACCATTTCAACAGTACTTGGTATACCTTGGATATTCTTTTCTTGTCTTCTTTAAGAAGGGTCTGCTCTAGTTCCGAATTCTCTGTTCGTATACCCCCCTTTACAGAGTCCGAGTTATATAAGTCTCTAATCTGTCTATACTGGAACCAGTCGTAATTGGGTGATAGTTCCTCTTGCGTCTTTATTCTAAGTTTAGATGCTTCAGTTTTAGTTATTTCTTTGTACGTTAAACATTGTTGTTCATTATCAACAGCTCTCGGATCTATCACCTCATATGGAACCACCCACAAGGGAGTTCCTTCTTGTAAGTAAATTCTGTACTTCTTCCAGATTATATATAAACTTCTCCGTACAAAATGGTGCAGGAACATCGAGTTGACCTTTACTTTGTCATGCCATAGGTATGCGTGCCATCCAAATATTTTTTTATATCCCTCTAGGGCTAATAGTTTCTTGTTCTTTAATGTCATCCACTCTTTCAACCAAACTAGGCAGATTGCATCATGGTAAAGTCTCAGATTGGGCAGTTGCATTCCGCCTCTCTCCTTTGCATCTTGTAATACTTTTACTTTCACTCGAGGCTTCTTGCCTGCCCAAACAAAGTCTGATATTTTCCTCTGCCATTTTTCAAATTGTTTAGAGTCTCTGATGATTGGTATTGTCTGTAGCAAAAACATTACTCTTGGTAACACATTCATCTTAACTGCTGCAATCCTGCCCAACCATGACAAATTCAGTCTATTCCATTTAATCAAGTCTCTCTCTATCTGAATCCATAGTTTTTCATAGTTGTTTTTAAATAAATCTATATTCTTTGCAGTCAGTTCAACTCCCAAATATTTCACTTTGCTTGTTACTTCACAATCCGTAGTTTCCATTAACAATTGTTGTTTCTGCTTAGTCATATTTTTACATAATATCTTTGACTTCTTTTTGTTGATATAAAAACCTGCCAAGTCTCCAAACTCCTTGATCTTATCTATCACTTTTGGCATGTTCTCCAATGGGTCCTCTACAATTAACATTATGTCGTCCGCAAATGCTCTGACCTTATATGAATAGTCCTTTATTTTTATTCCACGAATTTCCTCATCTTGTCGTATTTGTATCATCAGAATCTCCAATACTAAAATAAACAACAGTGGAGACAATGGGCAACCTTGTCTTGTTCCTTTACTAATCGTCAGTTTCTTAGTCACTTCATCATTCACCACAATTGCTGCAGTCTGGTCTCTGTAAATTTCCTTGATTGCTCTGATGAATCTTTCTCCCAATTGTAGCTTTTCCATAGTGGCAAACATAAAGTCCCAGTTTAAATTGTCAAACGCCTTTTCAGCGTCAACAAAGAAGAAACCAACCTCTTTATCACAACGCTTGTCATAATATTCAATAGCATTGATCACTGTCCTTAAGTTATCTCTTATTTGTCTGTCTGGCAAAAAGCCTGCTTGTTCCTCTTCTGTGACTTCCGAGAGCCATCCCTTCAGTCTCTCCGCCAATATCTTCGCAAAAATTTTATAGTCATTATTAAGTAGCGATATAGGTCTATAATTTTTCACGTTGGTCAAGTCTTGGCCCTCTTTTGGGATCAATGATATGTTCGCTTCACTCCAAGTATCTGGAATCCTTTGATCCCTAAAAACTCCATTCATCACCTCTTTTAGGAATGGTGCCAGTTCATTAGCCATTGTCTTATAAAATTTAGCCGTAAGTCCATCTGGCCCTGGCGCCTTTCCTAGATTTGCGGATTGTATTGCCTTGCTTATTTCCTCGTCAGTTACTTCACTGTTCAGTTTATTTCTCCAAGCTTCCGAGATTTCTGGAAGTTTGGTTTTCTCCAAATATGTCGCTATTGATTCTTTATTTACTTCTTTCTTATTGTACAGCTTAGCATAAAATTTATAAAAGGCTCTACTAATGGTAGTCTGCTCCATATACGTTTTGTTATCTTCACAAATTTTGTTTATTATTTTCTTTTCCCTTCTCTTCTTCAATTGCCATGCCAGGTACTTCCCAGGTTTATTGGCACCCTCAAACGCTTTTTGATTCAGTCTTTTAAGATTCCACTCCAATTCTTTATTACTCATTGCTGTTAGCTGCTCTTGCAGTATTTTAATTTCCTGGTATAATTTCTTTTTCCCTGGTCTCTTTTTTAGCTGTATTTCTTTGGCTTTTATTTTCTCCTCAATCTCTTGTCTTTTCTCCTCTTTCTTCTTTCTTGCTCTACCATTTAAGTCCATTAGTATGCCCCTTATAACCGCCTTGTAAGCATCCCAAACTTTATTGGTTGGTACTTCTTTATTCACGTTGTATTGTATAAAAAACTTTGTCTCTCTTCTCAATATTTCCATATTCTCTCTTTCCTGTAACAAGTCCTCATTTATTCTCCATGCTTTCCTTTTTCTCCTTTTTCCTAGTTTCCACATAATTGGATTGTGATCTGAGCCTACCATCGGCATTATTTCTACCTCCTTAGTCCATAACGCTAAGTCTTTTGAGGCCCAGATCATGTCAATTCTTGATAATGTAGAGTGCCTTGCAGAATAAAAAGTAAACTGTCTACTTTTAGGATATTCTCTCCTCCATACATCTTCGAGAGTCTCTTGTTGAATCAACTCAAAAAAGAGCTTTGGCAATAGTCCTCTTTTCTTTTGTGCCGTTGTAGTCTTTTTATCTAGTTCCAAGTCTGTCACTCCATTGAAGTCTCCAGCAAGAATTATCTGGTCATATGAAAGGTCGTCTAAATGCTTCCTCAAATCCTCAAAGAAGCTTTCTTTTGCACCGTTAGGTGCATAAAGTCCGACTACCAACACTCTCTTTAAATTCCAAATACATTCCACTGCTACAAATCTGGCTTCCACATCTCTCATAACAAATTTTGGCTGTAGCTCCTCTTTTATGTACAACACCACTCCTCTTTTTTTCTTGTTGGAGGCCGCTACAAATTCTTTGCCCAATTTTCCAGATTTTAAATATTTTACATCCTGCTTTCTAATATGGGTCTCTTGCAAACAGACAATATCACATTTTTGTTTTAGTAGCCAGTGAAAAATATTTTTCCTCTTATTCGGTGAGTTTAGTCCATTTACATTCCAAGATATTACTTTACATTCCATGCTCATAGTCTTGTTGGTAAGTCTTTTTCATTATCCTTAATAAATCGCTCCATCTCTCGCTCAGATCTGATACGTTTTTTGACCCCTCCAAACTCAAAGGACACTCCTTCTGGTAACTCCCATCTGTACCTGATTTTCATGTCCTTCAAGATCTGAATTAACACTTTATATTTTTTCCGGTCCAATAACACTGACCTAGGTAGTTCCTTCATTATAATGATCGTCTTGCCATCAATCTCCAATGGATCTTGAAACTGTTTTGTCACAATCTTCTCTTTCATATTTCGTGTCGTAAACTGCACAATCACATCTCTTGGTAGTTTCCTCTGGGTTGCAATTCTCGAGTTCACACGATATGCCACATCTAGGATAGCCACAACTTCCTCCTCCTCCTTCCCCAGGTATTCAGCTAACACCTCAGTCATCTGTTCTTGCGCTGACTTTCCTTCCACTTCTGGCAAGCCACGAAAACGTAGCTGCTTCTCCATATGTTTAGTTTCTGCAACTGACATTCTCCCCTTCACCAGTCTCATCTCTGTTTGTTGCGTGTCTGCTAAATTCTCCATCGCGTCTTCTACTGTTTTAACTCTCTGCTGCGTTCCTTGTAGTTCACTTTGTATTGTTTCCATACCTTTTTTCACTTCTGACAGCTCCGATTTTACTGTCTGTGTAACCTCTTTAACCTCTTTAATCAATTCCAATTTCGTGTCCTTAAGTTCTTTAATCATATCTAAAAGTTTCTTGTCCAGGTTTTCTATTGCCGATTGCCACTCTTTTTTTGACATCGTGGGGCTTGCTTTAGCTCGCTCCCACGAGTCCGCTCTCTTCCTTAACTCCGTGGCGTAAAATTTAAAGTCTTTTTATTTTAAATGTCCCGGTCTTCTTGCAAAAATTAAATTTTAAAGAGTCCAAAATGTCGGGCGTCTTTTCTCTATGGTTTCTCTATAATTTTGTAATCCAAGATGGCCTACTTCCTTTTCCGCTGAAGCCGCGACCCTTCCCCTTTCAAAGATGGCGATTCCCTTCTTCCTGCCCTCCTGCAAGGGCCGCTTCTCTCCAGCCACTCTATTGTTATTACGCACTTCCTGTCTCCCGTCTTCCCACAGCAGATCTCGCGATGGTGTCTTTTTCTCACAGCTCCCAAGCCACAGGTATTCAAAACAATAGTCCGTTTTCTTTAATAACTTCTTTAAACTTAGTCTCTTTTCAAATACAACTCCTGCCGAGTCTTCCCCTCCTTTTCACTAGTCTGTTGCAGTTTAAAAATCTACTTTTTTTCCTCTCTGTTTTTGTCAATCTGTCCCGTATCGGAAGATAATGATCTTTACCTTCTCTTCACTTTTCTCGGGTTGTAATCACTGTTTCGATTTTAAGTTTTCCTCTCAGCTTCTTCCCCCAATCGAAGCTTGGGTATGTAGGTCTTATGCCAGCCGAATTGGCCCCAAAACTGCCGCAGAGATTGTAGCCGACCCGTCGCAAGGTGGGACCTCAAGGATCGAGAGGGGACCCGTTGTGTAGAGCCCCCCCTCGTCCGAGATCTAACTCACCCTAGGGTCTTGAGCGTTCTTTGCCTGCTCTCCGCCTGAGAGCAGTCGGCCGCGGGCTATTTTCACCCCGCCGGCCGGTTAAAACAGCAGTCCGGTCAGCTCCGCAAGTGGAGCTGCGTTAGACCTCCATGAATCCCAAACCGGAAGTCAACATGTGATTTTTTATCAGTATTTTTTTTAAAAAACAATCAGCAGTAGAATCCTAAGCAGAAGGCGGTAAGTCCTGGCCACAGCAATCACCTGCTACAACCGGGTGCCATTTGTTGCTGCCCTGGAAGGAGCAGAGGCAACTCTTCTTCCCAGGCATATGAACTTTCTCCAATGGGTGGAGCAAGAGGCCTTAAAAAGCAGCTCTGCCTCTAAGGCACTCATTTTTGCCTTGTGCTTGGCCCACCCTATAGCAGGGCAGGTCTAGCCGGTCACAATTTATGGGGCCAGGTAGGATTTTTTTTCCCCTTCACCATTTTGGCCTAGTGAAAGGGTTTTTTTTTTTGCCTACCTTGCTCTGTTTGCAGTGGTAGTGGTAATTGGATTAGGTGGTGCTGTGATATAATTTGGCTACTGGCAGGTTAGAGTTGGGGAAATGAGAGAGGGCTGGTTAGTACCCTTGGCATATCCCCATTGATGGGGAATTGGGGTCTGTCAGGAGTGGCTGATATGCTGTACACTGGACAGCTGTGAGGGCAGACTGCCTGGTGGGACCTCCTGTACAAGCTCTTCCCTCGGGCTCCACAGCTTGAAGGGTTTGAAGCTTTAAGTGGGGAACCATTAGCCTGGCCGGCTGGGTTCCAACCATGTCATATGGATGGCTCATGCCTGGGGCAGTGGGTCTCACCCAGACAGGTCAGGGAGGAGGCCCCAGTGTGACCACCAGCTTGACCTGTACCTCTAGTTAGCCCCCTCCTGTTGCCACATTAACTGCTTGTGTTGTTGCTTTAATAAAGTTGCCCTTTAGTACCCAATCCTTGCCTCTTAATTCTGACTAGGGTAGCAAATTACACCATTCTAAAGCAATGGGATTTGTAGAGTGTAATTCTGTTTAGGATTGTGCTGCAAGTTACTTTGCATGTTTAAGTTTATTGTGTTCATCCCATGAAGAAGAATTACTCATCATTTTCTCTAGTTGTACCAAAGAAGTGTGAGCTTTTCACCGTTTGTCTGATTTCGTTTTTATTAGAATGCATTTCAAACTGAAATTTTACCAGGTGTCACCCCGCGGATGAAACAGAATGGGTGATACTTGCATCAGAAAATGAAATCTGTCATCTTGTCTGGATAGGATTAGCAGTTAATGATTTTTATCAGATGTTGGCATTAGAAGTGATGCTTGTCAGACTATGACACAAAAACTAACAAGGGCAACCCTAGTGCAAATTAGCAAAGACAACAAGCCAGGGCTACGGTATAGTCAATAATTGGAGTATAATCTGTTATTCATAGTACAAAGTGCAAAAGTGCTATAAATACATACATGAATTATAAGCCAGTTTATACAAAAGCAATCACAAGTGCATAGATACAGGTAAGTAGCAAATATATAATTGTGCAAAATGTCACTGTCCGGAGCAAATCTTATCAATTAAAGTGCAAATGCCAAAAAAGTCAAGGAAGAATCGGTAGGTGGGAGCTTGTGCCAAAGGAATATTAGCAGTCCATAGAATCAAAGTATATATAGAAGAAAACGCCGACGGGGACTTGCAGGCAAATAACATTAACCCGTTTCGTGAGGATCACCCCTCACTTCCTCCTGGGCGTGTAGCAATTCGGACTGTACACAAGTATGAAAATAGCACCACAGGTTCTCCCACCGTTCCTCCGACACACAATTCACCTACCGATTCTTCCTATAAATTCATGTATGTATTTATAGCACTTTTGCACTTTGTACTATGAATAACAGATTATACTCCAATTATTGACTATACCGTAGCCCTGGCTTGTTGTCTTTGTCAGACTATGACAGCGGCAGAAAAATGGAAATATAGCCAGTCTTTAACTCATGTAGATACCCAACCAGCACCATTTGAAAGAAAGCTATCTGCAAATATGATAATTTATGTTGATCACATGAATTTTTTGACAAGGTATGACAGTATAGTTCAATTTATTCAGTTACAGCCATAAATTAGAACAATATTCACAGGTAATATAAAAATGAGAATTAATTGAAGGAATTGATATATAGATGTTGCATCAATTAACCAACATAACAGAATAGGAAAACCTCTTAATATATGGATAGCATCTTTATTATAATAAACTTAAATTAAGTGGTCGCCACTGCAAGTAAAGGCAGCAGTAGATTGCACATGTAGCATTAATTTTCCCAGATGCTACAGCAAAATCTGTTATTTTAAGAGTCACATATTTATCCAGGTCAGACAATAAATAATAGATCTTTTCATAATCCATTAGCCTCTTGATTCCACTAAGGAGGCTGGAAAGAAATCTCTGGGATTCTTATCTAAAGGGTAGTTTAAAACGTAATGATTTTTTTTTCATGTCATCTGGGTTAAGTGGTTTTAATGTTTTTATTGTATTTTTATCGGAATATTGTTGGAAGCCACCCTGAGCCCACTTGTGGGACGGGTGAGGTATAAGTCAAATAAGATAAAAAATAATGGTTTAAATTCTCAACGCATACTTGGTCACCAGCACACTGACCCAGTTTGGAGTAGTGGTTAAGAGCAGCAGGACTCTAATCTGGAGAAACAGTTTGATTCCCCACTCCTCCAATTGAAGCCAGTTGGGTGACCTTGGGTCAATCACAGCTCTCTCAGAACTCTGTCACCCCACTCACCTCACATGGTGATTGTTGTGAGCATAATAACAACATACTTTGTAAACTGCTCTGCATGGGTGTTAGGTTGTCCTGAAGGTTGGTACATAAATCGCATGTTGTTATTATTAGACATCGGCACGAATCAAAAAATATTACCGATCCAGAGGATCGTGGTTCGGTGCAGACCACGATCCCAAATTCCCAAATAGCAACGAACATCTCCCGTTCCCGAATTGTGGATCGTGGATCGTGGAGGCGAAAGCGGAGGGGTGCCCCGCTGTTCCCTTCCCAGCAATACAGGAACAGTGGGTGATGCCGGTGGCCACCGGGCCTGACGGGCATGGAGAGGAGGCGGGGGGTCTCGCCGCTCACTGGCAGCACCCCCCATGTGCCCACCTGTCAGGCCAAAGTGGAGTGCCTTGGTATTCCCACCGAGGGCAGGAACGTGGTTGAGGCTGGTGGCAGCCGAGCCTGGTGGGCTTCCATTGGGGTTTCCAGGGCAACAGAAGGAGGGCAAACAGAGCTCAGGCATTCCCCTGGCTCCATTGCCAGGGGAATAAATTGCTGGCGCCTGAGTGTCTGGATTCCTGAACCGAGCCCGAACGCCACGATCCAGGCCTTTCCCGACCGCTGGATCATTGGCCGTGGACGATCACGATCCGCCGAGTCACGATCGCACAATCGCCATTTTTGTGGGGTTTTGACATTCGTAATGCGGTTCATGCCCATCTCTAGTTATTATTGTTATTGTTGTTATTTGTTTATCTACAGGGATTTTGTTGTATCTGCCATTCAGATATTCAGATGGCATAGTCTGAAAATGTGGTAGCCTTTCTTCAATTGACATTGTGAGCTCTGTAAAGTATCTCTGTTGTTGTTGTGGATTTTCCAGGCTGTATTACCGTGGTCTTGGCATTGAAGTTCCTGACGTTTCGGCAGCAGCTGTGAGTGGCATCTTCAGAGGTGTAGCACCGAAAGACAGAGATCTCTCAGTGTCAAACTGTGCAGAAGATGTTAGCAGGTAATTTATATCTACTCAGGAAGGTGGGTTTGGGTTGCATCATCCTGTAAGAGTTTCCCATGGTGTGGAATGCTAATAGAATGCTAATGCTTCACTGTATCCTGAGGAGGTTCTTAGGCATATGGATTGGTGCTTGATGTGCTAATCTTCTCTGCAGGGCAATTGTAAGATGTAGAGCATTTTGTTAGCCAGGTGTTTTGGTGTTTTTCAGGACTGGAAACCATGCTCTATTCATTCTTAAAGTCTCTTCTTTCTTGTTGAAGTTGTGCTTATGCTTATGAATTTCAAAGGTTTCCCTGTGCAATCTGACAAAGTAGTTGGAAGTGTTGATGACATCCAGCTCCATACCTATGAATGAGTTACACAACAAGAAATGTCATTGGCAATGCCATCTTGTGCAGGGTTACAAGAATTTGAGCTTATTGAAATGAATGGACTTAGACTGAAGCAACTCTTCATACGATTGCACTGGGAATGTTTGTTTTGGCAGTTGCTAAACCCTGTTTATGTTCTTCTTATAGTTACAGTTCTCTCCCTGTAGCAGGTATTTAACCATGAGTGTGACCAGAGGCACAAACCTTTTGCAAAGAGCCAAAGGGTTCTTGGCTTTGGCCTCTCAACTCACCATTCATAACTTTTGGTCCTGATCAAGCCTGTCCAGTGAATCCTAGACTAGTCCAGGAGCTTTACTGTGAATTTTTTGTTGCTTGTTTCCACAGGGGAAAAGAAATATTTAAACAAATAAATAAATAGAAATATTTAAACAAATAAATAAAGCGACACTTCATGCAAAAAACTATAGACTATAGAGGATTCTAGATTGATGTGATTATATTTAATTACACCCCTGATATGCCTCTCCAAATTCTTCTTTTTAGTACTTGTAGTAATGCTGTATGTCTCTAGAGCAGAATTATGGTCAGGCTTTCACTTCACAGATTTATTTATTTTGTATTGCAGAACATGTGATGAGGGAATAAATTGCATATAGGAGATGCACATAAATCCTGATGTTACTGCATGCTCATCATGAGATTCCACACAGAGAAGCGTAAACATTTACATTATAACAGACTAATTACTAAGTGAAGATATTGACAAAAAGGGAATGTTGATTGTCCCCATGGGGTAGGTGTGTGATCACACATCTTCTTTGCGTGTTTCTGGAGACAATGAAATGGTTCGAGCTTTGTTTAATCTTTTTAAAAGATTGACACACGCTAAAGTTGTATAGCAGCAGAAAGCGTGTTAAAAGGAACACGTGGTTAGTAAAATAATAAGTATCAAAAGAATATATTTGCAGTGAAGGAAACGGATTCAAATTTGGTATCGTTTTAGAAATTGCAGAGAGACTATCAGGAGGGATTAAGTTTTAGATCAGTGTATAAAATATTCTTTTGGACAAACTATAATAGCTGCTCTAGTGCAGGGGTGATACTAGGAAACTTAAAGTGAGATAAAAAGTTTTCTATTTTTCTGCAGAAGAATTGGCAGCACCTTGAATTGCAGCCTGGATATTTTGATTCAAGCCAGAAATAAGACAGCTTGTTTCTCTTCTTTACGTAAACTTCCAGCAATTTGTTCTTAGGATGTAGGATAACAGCAGGTTAGAGCAAGAAAAAAAAATGACAGCACAGAAAAGATTAAAGAGATGTTTGATGTAGAAATCCAGAGTGGAGAGGAAGACACCCTAAGGAGAAAATAATTATTTTCTTAATATAACAAAGTAAATGTTAACCTTGACTATGGCTGTAGCTAGAATTCAATATTATTGAATTTTCAGGTCATATCTTTTGATCTTGTTACTATTTCTTCCATGTAGCAGATTGGCATGAAGGGGTAAGATGTTTTCTTTCAGAGGACCATAGAGACCCAGGCCCCTTCCAGTTTTTGAGGCCCTATTAATGATGACACCTGATATGCATAAAAACAAGATGCAAATCACCCGGCCTCAATAAGTAAGATGAAGGACCATCTGAGGTGGAGGCCCAGGCCAAACAACCTTCTTACTTTTATTCCCTTCTGATTGGTCCTGTGGTCATGTGCTTGTTCATTGGAATACTTTAAAGGTATTCAAAGAGCACAGTACAATTGTCAGTGGCTCATACATGCAAACGTGGACCTAAATAGTCCAGGTGAGCCTTATCTCATCAGATCTCAAAGGCTAATCAGGGCCGGCCTTGGGTAGTAATTGGATGGGAGACCTCCAACAAAGTCCAGGGTTGCAGAGACAGGCAATGGCAAACCACCTTTGTTAGTCTCTTGCCCTGAAAACCCCACCAGCTATGACTTGAAGGCACTCACCACCACCACCACATACATGCAATAGAAGTCCTATTTTCTGCCCTACATATTCCCCATAAAGCTGTTGTTGCTATGCATTACTCACCAGTCAATTATATAAATAAATAGTTCACAAATCAGTCAGCCAGAGAGTTAATATTTCTTAATGTTTGGCATCCACGTTGTGGACATTATTTCATGTGAGTGTATTTTCACATATCCTTATTTATTTCATCTGTACCCCACTTTTCTCTGCAATGGAGGCCCGAAATAGTTTATATCATTCTCCCCTCCATTTTATTCTCACAACAAACCTGTGAGGCAAGTTAGCCTGAGAGTATGTGACTAGCTAGGCACCCAGTGAGCTTCCATGGCAGAGTAGGGATTGGACCTGGGTTTACCAGCTCCTCATGCAACAATCTAACCATTATACAACTCTTCCTGTCTCTTATGGGAGGTGTAGTTTCCTTCTCACATCATTTAATGACATGCCCTGACCTTCCATGACCACCATGACCTACTGTTTAGATTCCAAAGCCCCTACAAGGCAAGGGAAATGACACTCCACCACCAGAGCTATTGCACAGGTTCAAAGCTGTTTGACAGTCATTCAAGGCAAACAGTGGGCAGACAAACAGATCAGAGGTTTGGCTCATGGGTAATTACAGTGGTCTAATAAGATATGTTTGCCTAGCATACACATTTGCTATGAAGTTTGTGGCATCTCTAATGGAAATTAGGGAAGCAGCAATCCGTTGAGCTATGAAGATAACTTTCATAGGTAACCTGTGCACAGTGTTGCTAGTTTTGAAAGTGAAGTTCTAGTCATAGAGTGGGTACTCAGTAGATATGAGGGCATCACACATGCCAAACAGATTTCTTAGTTGAGCGGACAAAGAGGTTCTCAGCCATCAATGAGTTGGTATGATGTTTTTCAGCATGCATGCTGAAATAGTAAGATATGGCATAGGATTTCATTGATACTACTTCGATAATTATGGGATACAATTAAAGTTGCCAGCTCCCTAATGGGAGTAGGGAATCCCCTGATCCCAACTCCTGCCCCCAACTCCTGCTCAAAGTAGCAGCAGGAGGCAATTTTTTAAAATTGGCCATTGGGCCAACGACCTAATCTCTTCTAGGAGAAACCCAGAAGTGACACCAGTCCTCTCTAGGTATTGCCTGGAACTCTTTGATTTTGACATAGACTTTCTGGTGATTCCTAGAGAGGAAAGAGCAAGTGCATTCTGTTCTGTGACAATTGCACCAGTTGTTTTACCAATTAGCTTCCAGGCAGAAATCAAGGTGTAGTTTTTTACTTATACAATTTGAAAAGTGGTCTGGGTCAAAGCCATCTGTTTTTTCTTACATCTCCTCAGCTGCTGAAGACTCCCCTCAGTTAAAGAGGAAAGATCTATCAGAGAATACTTTGCCTTGCAGCATTCTCTGAAGCTTAGCCTCCCGGCTGGCAAGAAAAAAGGCCCCTGTTGTTTTCTCTAGGGGAACTGAATTGTGTAGTCTGGAAATCAATCATAATGCCAAGAGAACTCCAGGCCCCATCTGGATGTTGGCAGCCCTAAATGATAAGATATTGATGGTGTAATAGAGTTGCCAGACCCCCATCAGTGACAGCGAATTCCCTGCCCCCAATCTCAATGGCCTGTGATCCTGCCACTGCTCATCTGGCCATCGGTGTGTGTGTGGGGGGGGACGGCTTGTAACAGGCTTTTCTCAATGATGCCACAATGTCACAAGCAATATATCAATGTCACTTCCTGTATATGCCTGGAAGTGACATCATCACAACGCCAGGTGAAACTCTGGTTTTTGGGAAAAAACATATAGCTTTTGCCCAAATACCAGAGTGGTTTTGGTGTGATGACATCATTACCAGAAATGACGTCATAATGTCACTGAAGTGCATGTGAAGGTAGGTTTCTCCCTATCACCACCCACTGTCTCCCCTCACCCTTGCCTGTTGTCAGAGGTGAGCTAGCAACCCTGGGGTATAACAATTTCACAGCACACTTTTAACAGAGCCAAGGCATGGGCTGGGCCCTACTCATCCATAACCAGCCACAACCACCAATCACCATAACATGAAAAGTGAAATTAAAGCAAAGGTCTTTCCCTTAAGGGATAATATTAAAATAATTATACAATACAATAAGGGCACAACACCAGATTCACAAACCTCATGATATAACAGAAAATGTTTTGAGTTTTATTTGATTGTTTTTCAAGAATGTTATTAATTACTGTTATTTTGTGATTATAATTTTGGTTTTTTATTATTATTATTATCAAGAAGTTAAGCCTAATTAATTAAAATCAGTTTAAAATACAGTTTTTAATATTATTTATACTTAACCTGATTAGAGCAATTAAAACAATTTTGCCACCCGTACTTACTAGAAGTAAGTCCCATTAGCCACAGTCCAACACAAAGTTAAATGCCCAGTGATTTCACATCACTTAGTTTAATTGTGCTTACCTCTGTGTTGGATAATGGCCATTGATTTCAAGGGGACTTGTTTCCTAGTAACTGCCAAGAATTGCAACCCCAGTATGCTCTTCCAGCTGGCTGCCCTTTTTCTTAAATTTTATTTGCCAGTAATCATTGTGTAAAATTGGATTTGAATGAAGCCATTCGAAATTAGTGTGGGTATAAGGGCAAACTCAATATAACAATATATATGTGGCTAGCACTGAAAATGGCAGTTGTGTGTTTAGTTACGTATGGCAACATCGGGCAACGGATTATGTAGGACAGGATCAAAGAAATGTAAAAGTCCAGATGTCTGGGCACAGGTAAGTTATACTTAGGTGTGCCAACCCTCCCACTATTCTGGGATGCCTCCCAGTGTCCAGGCTAATTGCACACTGGTGCCTCAGGTGCTGATGGAAAGAAATGGGGGGGGGGAGCATGTGATGGTGTTGTGCCAGCGTGCTTACTTCACTTCTAGAAAAAATTAGAAGTATCATGGGACATTACAGCATTTTACAAAAACTCCATGGTATATCCTAGAATATCTAAACATGTCACTTCTGTACCAGACTCCACCTCCTAGTTTCTCCCGGCTGCAGCCTGGCAACCCTTATACTAAAGATTAGGAGGAGTCGGGGATAATGGGAGATCTAGATGCATGGCCACCATTTTTGATGGCAGCTTCACGGTTATATCATTGATATATGAAGGTCCTAAGTGAGAACCGATGGTTTCATTCAATACCTGAATTGAATCAAAGTGAGTGTGGGACAGTTCTCATGATTATTTTACCTTTTCACTCCACTTGTTTTTATTGGGCGGTAGGGATGTGATTTTTCAAGGGGGAGCTTTTCAGGAATTTCTTTTCATGGAGGTGAGTTGCAGAGAGAAGGCACCTATCCAGATAATAGTTTAGGGTACCCAATAGAAAAGAGTCCAGTAGCACCTTAAGACTAACCAACTTTACTGTAGCATAAGCTTTCGAGAATCACAGTTCTCTTCGTCAGATGCATCCGGTACCCAATAGGTTGCCAACCTTCTCCTGGACTTCTGGAATTACAACTGATCCTTAAATTATTAGAGATCTGTTCCCCTGGATAAAATGGCAGCTTCAGAGGATGGATTGTATGGCATTCAAGGCTGCCAAGTTTCTGCTGCGGGTGGTGGACAGCTCCTAATGCTCATTAGTCCTCCAATAGCCAGTGGGAATACAAAAAAAAATGAAATCATCATTAGTGAACAGTATGATATCACTTCTGGGAAAAACCCAGAAGTGATGTCATGCCTCTCTAGGAATCACAGGAAACCCTATTGATTTACTAGAGAATTTCCAGCATTTCCTAGAGAGGTGTAATGTCATTTCCAGATTTTCCCAGAAGTAACGTGACACCATCATTGAAAGGTGCTCCCCCTCGCCTCCCACCAGTTCACAGGCCATGCCTGACAACCCTACTGCCCAAATCCCCCATTCTTGACATTCAGGCAGCTCCATTGTGAGCTTCTTTCTGTTCCCAGTCATTTGTGTCCCTCGATCAGCCTCCTTCCTAGCAACATTAACAACATCACATAGTCAATCAGATTTGGTAATGTGTTGACATCACTCAAGGTAAATGAGGCTAATTGAAAAGGAAAACTGTGCTTCCGGAACTGGCCTCACTTTACTCTGAAATAGCTTTCGTCATTTTTCAGTCTAACAAACAAATGCCAAAGCAGTAAAAATCAGGGCAAAAAACACTGATGGTGCCAAAAAATCCAAGAAAAAATAAGCATAGGGAGGGTCTTTCAGGAAATGTTCACATGATACACATGACTGTAATGCCTGAAAAGGTCTTTTCTTAAATTATATTCTTATCAAACAGATGATTCTTTTTTTCTAATTACATTCCTGATGGGTTGAACACAACTGGTATGTCAACCTACGATTAATGTTTATTTCAGTAGGCTTTATTAACTTAATCAACTAGTGTTTGTAGTCTACTTCTTTAAAGATGTCACAAAATCTGGGTTCATGACAAATTTCTACTTTCCAGATCCAAATGTGCGAACAACAGAATCACCTGCTTTGCTCGCCGTATCTGATTAATTCCAAGGTAAGCAGACATGACAAATGTTATGCAAATCTCTCTCTTTTGCTAAGAAAAGCACACTTAATTATAGGAGATCTGACTCGAGAATTTTCCTTCTCATCACATTATGCATATTTTCAGAGGTGTGATCTATCAATTTCTGTTTTTGACAGAATCTCTGCTTCTCGTTAAATATTCGCTAACATTAAAAAGTTCACGTTTCCTCCATTAAACCAACATTATTCAGTTGTACTGAATGCACAGTTAACAAACTTCAGACTTCAGTGAATGGAATGGGGAAAAGAAATATGCTTCATAGGGATCTAAAAAGTTCATTTGCATGTATTAGGCTTTTCTTGTTCTGTGCTATCTGTACAAAAATAATGTTTAACAATCAAAGGAAATGTCTTCCGGATATATTTTCTGTTTCATTGCCTGCATAAATAACAAAGAAGCTTCCGTTGGCTATTTGCTCTACTTGTAAAATGATGGGCTGTCTTCTAGCAGTGTGATTCTAAGTGGAGCCACACCCTTCTGAATCCATTTACTTCAGTGGATTTAAAAGAATGTAACCATGCTGAGGATTGCACTGTAACTTTCAATTCCATAAACATTTTGCTTAGGGTGATTAATCTCAGCCAATATGAATGCCATCTTGAGCACACACAAAAAATGAACAGTTCACAGGATTTAATGCTAATATTCATAACAGGTGCTTGCGGCAATCTTTTAGGTCTGTACCATTTCCTTCTTTGGAGGTTTTTAAGCAGAGGCTCGATGGCTATGTGACAGCAATGCTAATTCTGTGAACGTAGGCAGATCATGAGAGGGAGGGCAGGAAGGGTCACATCAATGCTTAGTTCTTGTGACCCCTTCTTACATGTCCAGGGTAATGCTGATCACCGCTTTGGAGTCAGGAAGCAATTTACCCGAGGCCATTTTGGCAGGGATCCTGATGGTGTTTTGCTATCTTCTGGGCATGGAACAGGGGTCACTGGGGGTGGGGGGTGGGGGAAGGTAGTGGTGAATTTCCTGCACTGTGCAGGGGGTTGGACTAGATGACCCTGGAAATCCCTTCTAATCCTATGAGCCTATGATTCTATGATTTTGCAGTGTTATTACTAGTATGGTGGGATGTTCCCCTCATATAACCATATTTTATTTATTATTTAAAATACTTTTATTCTACTTTTCTCCTGATCAATGGGACTCAAAACAGGTTACATTATTAAAACAAGCTAAACTGCCATTTGACAAATGTACAAAAAAAGTAACTAGGAGAGAGCAGACCGTTTACCTCCATCATAATAATTTACTCCTACTGACAAGCCACTAAAAACATCCTGAAAAGGCTGTCTCTAAAGAGCTTCTGAAATCTCTTCAAGGATGGGGCCTTTTTATATACTCAGGAAGACTGTTCCATAAAACTGGTGCGGCCCCTGAGCCCAAGTAGGATCAATTCTTACTAGCCTGACTGGAGGAACTGGTAGTAAGTAACCCTTGTTCTGATTATTAAAACTGTCCTGTGGACATATGAGTGGAGACAGTCCCATAGATACGAGGGTCCTGGGTGCACAAAGAAAGCTAGCAAATTAGGAAGAATAGTCGGTTTGGCTATGTCTTAGAGCAAAACTACAAGTGACAAAAGGCACAGGTTGGACACTTATCAGCTTCCCTCAAGTTTTGATGGGAAATGTAGGCATCCTGGTCTTGCACCTTGGCTCTCTGACTGCTGTCCAATGGACTTTTCAACTGTCACTTGTCCAACATTCCACCAAGCTGCCTACATTTCCCATCAAAACTTGAGGGAAGCTGACAAGTGTCCAACCTGTGCCTTTTGTCACTTGTAGTTCTGCTCTCAGTCTGCCACCAACATTTAGATATAGAAGCAAAATTTGAGTACATGTGAAATGTCCTTCAAAAAATGGAATATCTGAAGAAGTTCAATGGAAACCAGAAGATGATTGAAATTTCTCAGGTGGGTTTCCAGCATCCTGACCTGGGCCCTTTTCCTTCAGGTGTCTGCTTCCCAGAAACAGGGAGTTTTGACATGAGGAAAGACTTTGTCAATGCGAATCTCATCTGCATTCTAAAGTAGTAGAGCTCTATCAGAGTACCTGTTTAAAATGCTTGTTCATAACCCAAGCTCCATCAATTAAACCTTTCTGCAATAAAGCCAAAGAATATTTTTCCTCCAGATGCTTTACCGCAATTTTTTTCTCAGTAAAGAGCTGCACCACGATATTATACATACCAGTAACTGGAGTGGGGCTATATTTTTCTTTAAATAACATCTCCGACATTATCTGCTCAGCTATCCTAACTAGATAAATGAGTTCTTGTATATGGGGAAAGCCCTCAGTATACCTGTTTCGACCTTGGTGCTGTAATATTAGACAGGCTTAGACGGCATAGCAAGTTAGCTTGAAAACTGTCTGGCTCAAGGACTTGTTTTTATTACACTGTCTGTTCCACTGAGCACAATGCCAAAAAGCCACAAGTGTACATTGTCTGAACTGGCAACATTCTCACAGTGAGTGATGAGATACACCTGTGTGTGTGTGTAGGATTTCTCCCTAGGTGCATGAGCACATTTGTCACAGACTTGACATTTGGTTTCTATAACCTATTATCCTCTAAAAACTGCTTTTCAACACCAGAGCACTAGAAAAAGAGAGAACATGTGTATTACCCATTGCTGCTGCTACAGGTATGTTTCCAGCATAGCTGTCAAAATACTACTTTAATCTGGGTCTGTTTCTGCCTAGCAGCCATTTTCCAATGGGCTGCTGGGCATGTAAAGCAATTGCTTATTTAGCGGTACATCTTGGTATCATGTCTAAAGATTTCTTAACCACTTTGCTAGGCAGCAATCAATAGCCTGGATGACCCAGAACTATGGCCCATCGAAGGCCAAGATGGAAAATGTACTAGCATACAGACACAGCATGCATAGGGTATATAAATTGGATAAGGATACTTAAGCATAATGTTGGGGCCTAGGGGAAGGGGAATTAAGGGATAATTAAATAGTATCTAGTGATGTCCATTAGCATAGATGGCTTTCCAAAGGGATTGAGCAGATTCATGGAGGATTCAACAGATGAATGGTAACTAAAGGGAACCTATGTATCTAGAAACCTCTAAATGCTAGGACTGGGGAAGGCCTTAGCCTTCATGATCTGTTGGTTGGCTCTCCAGGACAACTAATTAGCCACTGGGTGAATTAAAATGCTAGAGTAGATGGACTACTGGCCTGACCCAGCAGGGCACCCCTTATGAAAATATTGGTGTTTATGCAGCAACAGCTTTCTGCCCATTCTTAAGGGCCTAACTATATGTGGCGTGTGACATGAGTCACACATTCAGCAGTCACCTTAAAAACTGTTCCATCGTTCACTGTAGCTCAGAGCACCGTGTGTGTGTGGGAGGGGCATCTGGCTTCCCTCCTGAGTGGAAATGGCCATGGGATGGAGGGGGGGGCTTTGCCCTTCTCTCGGTTTCCATATATTTTCAGTCACATGGAGCCAAAAGGAGGGGCAAACAGAAGTCCTTGTTTCTGCTAGGGAAAGCGGTACAGGAATGAAGCCAAAAGACCTTCCCCTCTCATTGCAGCACTCCAAGCTGCACTGAGTGACAAAAAGGGGTTTAAGGGGATTCCCAACACAACATTTGTCACATGTCACATATAGTTTTGCCCTAAGAGGCTTTTGTTTAAGGTATATACAAGTGAGAGACACACAAGGACTTATGGGGGCATCACATTTTCCCTTATATCCCTTCCGTACACTATTTTCTCTTTCTCTTCTTCTGGCAACCCCCACATCTTCTCCCTTTCCCTGCTTCCTTCTGTCTTTCCACCCACCAGCCCACCTGCCTTTTATCAGCCTCCAATCTCTAGCTATATTTATTATCTGTTTACTTCATTAGTATCCCACTTTTTCCCCTGTGGGGACCCAGAGTCGCTTACCTCTTCTGTCCTCCGTTTTATTCTCATAACAGTACATGAAGTAGGTAATGCTGGGAGTGTTTGACTGACCCAAGGTCACAGCAGAATGGGCATTTGAACCTGAGGGCCAAGCTACACATGACGAATGACACTTGCCTGGCAAGTGGATTGAGTGGAGGGCAAGCGAACAGGGAGAAATACACTTGCTGTTCAAGTGTAATTCGTCATGTTTAGCTTGGCCCTGAGTCTTCCCAGGTCTTAATTTGAAACTCTAACCACTACACCCCCATCGCATTTTGTACAATGGCTTGAATAATAGTGAACTGTTGGGGCTGCCACTGCATGTTCCAAGGTTGGACTTTCATGAGTCCATCCTTAAAGGCCAAACAGGTCTGAAAAGCATCCTGGCCCCACCAACTTTTACTGACAGAAACCAAGGCTCTAAGGCTAGCAATATTGTCGTGGTTGCCTTAAAACCCTACAGATGCTATTTGTTGTTTTAAGCTACAAGTGCTGTTTCTATTATTTTATTATGCCCCTTCATTTTTTAAGAGTTCCAATTTTTCTGCAAACCAGAGGTTTTTCTCAGGTTTTTAGAAAGACGTCTCTTGTCTATTCATGGCTCCAGTCTTCAGATTTAAGTATCCCCAGATACGGATATGTTGAGGAGTAGATATATTGATGAGGAATGTGTTATAACACGCTGTATTTTCTAGTATAACTCATCTGAAAGAACAAAGCTATCAATTAATAAGACAAAGAGACAATGGATTTATAACCTGTAATTGCGTTACGAGGTATGAAATGGAACGTACTGTGTTTGCTGGTTTATCTCAAACTTTGAAGGATGAAGTTACCGCTGCCAAATATCTTCAACATTTGAAAGAACTTCAACAGGAACAAACTTCAACAGGAAAAATAAAATCAATGTTGCTTGCTGATGTTGATGGCTTGGGGGATTGTCCCTTTTGCTCTCTAACATGCACCTCTACTGGCTGATTATTTTCATTGTTATGTTGATAATTAGCCAAAGTTTACTATAGTGCTATAAATCAGAAGATGAACACCAGTTCGGAATTATTGGGATTAAAGGAAATCTACAGTGCAGTTTGTTTGGGATTTTCTATCCCCTAGATGATCTGCCATCATCTGCAACTTCTGCTGATTATGTTCACATATCATGACAATTCGGCTTTCCCAGCCACAGCAAAGCTGCTTAGGCTGGGAGCTGGCTTTGCAGTCCGCCCGGAGGAAACTGACAGGCTCCCTTCCTGGACATCCAGGACTTTGGCTTGGGGCGGAGCCAAGAACCGTTTTCAGGCGGCTCCGCTTCCCCAGTGTCAGTTTCCTCGTGCGCTCGGCTCACCCACCACATCCTGTTTTAGTGCAGGATTAGCTGGCTGCTGTGTCAGAGCCAGGTAGGAAATTTTTCCCTCTTTGCCCTGATTGGCTTTGGGAGAAGGGGTTTTTCGCCTACCTTACACTAATGGCAGTGTTCTGAGGTATTGTTTGGGTGGTGCTGTTTGATCTGTCATTGGCAGGAGAGTTTTGGGTATAGGGTGTGGGCCAGTGAGCACCCAGTGGCACTCCCCATGGATGGGGAACAGGGTCTGCCATCAGTGGGGTATGCTTGTGGCAGCTACCATTGCACAGGCAGACACCTGCTGGGGATCCCCAAGTACAAGGCCTTCCTTCATGCTAGACGGCTGGGGTGTTAGGTGATTGATGGGGGGTTCAATGGCCTAGCTGGCTTGGTCGCAGCCATTCGAGGGATGGCCTATACCCGGGGCTTTGGGGCTTGCCCAGACAGGTCAAGGCGGAGGTCCGGAGTTGATCCCGTGGCTTGACCTGTACCGCTTAGTTGGCCCTTGCCTTGTTTATGTTAATGGTCATTTTAATAAACAGCCCTTTAATACCAAGCCTGTTTCTGTCTCTTCATTCTGACTGGGGTTGCAAATTACAATCCTCTGTAAAAGCACAAAGTGCTAAATGTGACAAGCATAAAAAGTCACTAAACAAAAGAATTTTAGTCATCTAAAACATATCAAAACTGCTAAAAAAAGAATTTGGCTGAGAAGAAGTTGGACTTTTGGAGCACAAGTAACCCCTAAGAGAACCAAACATTTGCCATTCATTCCCCACCTCTTAGGTACTACTTTTCCCAACTGGAACCTAAACTCCCCACCCCATTCACTGCATAGTAAATTTGTGAAAAGCAGGCAGTTGGACCATTAGTCCATTCAGCTCTATATTATCTGGTCCATTTAGCAGCAGCTTTCTAAGATCTCAGGCAGGGGCCTCTCCTAGCTCTGCTTAATGACATTCTGTTAATTTAGAGATGACAGAGACTGAAACTGAGACTTTATGCAGGCTTAGATGAGTAAGATGAGGTCACAAAAGATAGACTTTCCAGTTACAGGTGAGTAGACTGCCGTTGGCTCCATCCCATGTACAGAGGCAATATCTCTCTAACACATTTTAAATTTATGATTGAGGCTATTTTAATCATTACTATTTGATTGTTTTTTTAAAAAAATGTATTGGTTTTATTGTTGTTACCAGCATGGGGTGTCAATTTTCTGGGAGAAAGTGAAGCCTATAAAGGTTGGAAATAAAAAAGAAATTTTACCCTCCCTTTCCTCTGAGGAGCTTGGGAGGGGTAACATACAAGCTTCCCTTCTCTGAAATTTCATCCCCACAACAACCTTGTGAGGTAAATTAGGCTGAGAGAGAATGAGTGTCCCAGACTGAGTCACTGAATGAATATCATGGCTGAGTGGGATTTGAACTCAAGAATCTTCAGTGCTTACTTGACACTCTAACTGCTTCACCAGGCTGATCTGGGTATGGGATGATGGGGACAGATACCATGATGGAGAGTTTCTAGGGGCATCTGGGTAACCACAGATAGAAACAGAATATTAGACACTATTGACAATTTGACCTGATCCAACAAGGCAGCTCTCTTGCAACCTTGGTGAGGTAAATCCATACAAAGCAGTTTTCTTGGCAGGAAATCAGCCTGCCAACCTTCATAGGACGTCCATTCCCCTGAAACCTTTGCAATCAGAGAAACACTGAGCAGTAGTTCTATTTGGATTCAGACACCACTATACAGTCATGTAGGAATGGTGGAAATAAACGAATTGTTTTCTTAAAAACAGAGTTCCTATATAAACTTTGACACCTTGCCAATGCAAAATTTGTTTCACACAGTTGTGCGGATGAAGCTTTGACTGTTGAGATGCACACCACAGACTTTTATTAATATCCTGCGTTAGCCAGGAATAGCCGTGTGCAGAAAGCAGATGCGTTATAAAAAACAAACAAGGAACTGACTGCTGAGTCAATAATGCCACGGCAAACAGGAGCTATTGACTCAACAGTGTTATTATAGTGCCAAAAAATTGATAGCTTAACTACAGTGCAAAAATATGAAACAGATGCTACTGAGTAAAAAGCTGTAAAATTTAATTACTCAAGGCAGACACTGAGGAGAAAGTTAGTGTGTTTATGAGTTGTAGATTAATTTAATCTTTCAACATTTGAAACTGCTTTACTTGGGGTTTTGTCGGTAGCAACTAATATTTTTGTACATTTCAGCAGTAGGTTACTAATAATAATTGCCCTCCACCCCGTATAATTCAGCTATGCATACAAATACGTTTTTGTTTTGAGAAGCGATAAAAATTTGTCTTAAATGCCTTGCTTTTTACCAACTGTAAGTTCCCACTGTTGTGGCAGCCATTTAATATGTTGTGGGAAATTAAGGAGAGGCAGGTTTTGAACTGTTATTGGTTAACTTAATGTTGAGCTGAGTGTATTATTTGTAGGGATGATTATGAATTGTCCCAGAAAATAGAAATATTCTAAATAATGGGCAAAACAAAACAGGCAAACGGGAAGCATTATAGCAATATATTAAAGTGCTCTGAACAATTCTGCTGCTGCTCATGGTTGGAGTCCATTTTGAACAACTAGTCCAGCTTCTCTAAGGTTTATAGCTTAGTAGTGTAGCTGAGCATTTGCTCCTTAAGAAGGCAATGGAGGGTGAGACCAGAGAAGCTGAGGCAACAGGGCAGCTTCGGCAATAAGCCATAGAGAGGCTCAGAAGGTGTGGAGGCCTGGATGGGGGAGCAATGGCTTTTTGGGCTCAGGTGGTTTAAGGTAGGATGTGGCTATGGAGAATGGGAACTGGTTATAGAAAGATAACAGAGAAGAGGATGGTGGAGCTTAGCTCAAGGACCAGGTGGTTTAGGGGTTTGGCTATTTCAAATCTGACTACTGCCATGAGCTCAGTAGGTGGCCTTGGGTAAGCCACTCTCAGCCCTAGCACCCCAGCTGTATCATGGGGATAATAATAACACTACCTTGTTTACTGCTCTGAGTGGGGCACTAATCTGTTTAGAAGAGTGGTATATAACTGTAGTTATTATTATTGCGTCTAAAACTCTTGCTGTTGTTGTTGTTGTTGTTATTCAAATTTCACACATAACAATCAGTAATAAAGATCATGTTATCATTGATCGGCCTTGCTGAGCTGATACAAATTTCCACCAGGGACCTAAGTATCAGCCAAGTATCAGTGTAAAATGCATGCTGTTCCAAGTAACGCTGTCTTTTGCAGTTCTGTAGGTGTTATATCAGAAAGCTGCAGTTATTCCATATAAGTTGTGAAGTTTTTCAAAATAGTTCCAGAGCCCAGGTGACAATGGGGACTACTGTTGTATTCTTCATCCATAATTAAGTGGTTTCTATTGCCAGATCTCTATATTTAATCATTTTTCTTGTTATTTTTCTTCTACTCTGGTATCCCTCAGAATTGCAATGCCAATTAGCCAAACTTTTGGGGTTTTTTCCACAACTGTTATGTCTGGGGTATTATGTTCAAGGTGCTGAACAGTTTGAATTCGGAAATCCCATAAGATCTTGACTTGTTCATTTTCTAGCACCTTTTCCACCTGATGTTCCCATGAATTCTTTGATACTGGAAAGTTCTACTTTTTACACAATGACCAATGAATCAGCTTTGCGACCCTGCATGTCTAGCTTTGTAGTCCATCTGTGCAATTTTGCTTCATTCAGAGATAAGGTGGGACACAGTTTCATCTGTTTCCTGGCAAAGTCAACATTTTGGATTTTCATGATTTTCTGCATTTTGGCTTTCATAGCATTCATTTGCAATGCTTGTTCTTGCACTGCGAAGATCAGATCTTCAATTTCTTTCTTGATTGTACCCATCTTCAACCATGCGAAAGTTAGGCTGTTGTCACTTTTTCCTTCAATATTTTTTAGACATTGCCCATGTAAAGGTTTGTTCTTCCAGCCATTTAATCTATTCTCAAACTGTTTCTTCTTGTATTCAGCCTTTGTTTCGGATGTTTTTAATATGTTCTTTGTTTTCACAGCCTAAAGTAATTCTTCTGTACTTCTACTGATGTAATCATTCAGGCCTCTATTTTCTTCTTCCACTACCTGAGGTACATGTAACAGTCCTCTTCCACCAATTTTTCGTGGTAAATATAACCTATCAATGTTACTTTTTGTTCATTAGCTTTCGCATTTTTCGATCCAATTTTTCTAAATCGCTTTGAGTCCAATCTATTATTCCAGCGGGGTATCTGATCATTGGAATTGCCCATGTACTTATGGCCTTGATTGTATTACCAGTTATCACCATTTAATTTTGAGTTCAGAATTTTTCATACTCTTGATATATTCTTTCTGAGTCATTTCTTTTACATGCAGGATGTTAGCTGATTCTAATATTCTAAGATATTTATAATTTTCATTATTTGATAATGATTTCATGATGTCAGCATTAGAGATGGGCACGATCCAAAAAAAAAAATACCGATTAAGCCGTTCGTGGATCCGGGCTGCTGCCGAACCCAGGCCACCAATTCTAACCGATCAAGTCCCATTTCTGATCTGGAATCGGGACGGCCAAAGCGGGAGGGTGCCCTGCTGTTTCCAGCAATATAGGAATGGTGGTTGGTGGCAGCGGCCGCCAGGCCCGGCGGGCATGGGGAGGTGGCGATGAGCCACCTCCCTTCAGGGAGGGAGGGGAATTCACACACACACACACTTAAAGTGAGGGGGGAAGTTTTTAACTCGGCAACGAGCCTCCTCCCCTCAGGGAGGGGACATTTCCAGGGTCGGATCTACGGTTGCCAGCGTCCAGGGCAACCGTAGTCAGGCTCTTGCGCACGCACGCGCACTCCTTCCCCCCCCCACACACAGCAAGCCAGCTTTCCTGGTGCGCTGCAGAGCTGGCAGCAGCACGAGTGGCTTGGCGGCTGTCCGTGCCATTCACCTGCCCCACAAGACAAGGGGTGGCCGGCTTGCCCGCACGCCCCTTGTCCTGGGGAAAGGCGAATGGTGCAAGCAGCTTCCCAGCCACCCGCACTGCCTTTTGCCTTTCCCCAGGACAAGGGGTGGCTGGCTTGCCCATGCACCCCTTGTCCTGGGGAAAGACAAACAGCGTGGGCGGCCTCCCAGCCTCCAGCACTGCCTTTTGCCTTTCCTTTGTGCCCATGGCTTCAGAACACCCCCTTCCCCCTCCCTCCCCTGGGTTGCCGCTCCATGGTTGGAAGGAAGCCTGCTAATCAAGGAAAGCTGGGCTTCCATTCGTGTTTCGAGGGCGACAGAAGGAGGGCATTCCCCTGGCTCCGTTGCCCCGGGAATAAATTACTGGTGCCTGAGTGTCTGCAATTCCGAACAGAAACCGATATATCTGATCAAGTCCTGAACAAGCAAACCCCCGACTGCTGGATTGGTTGCTGTGTACAGAACCGATTAGCTGAGTCACGATGGCGCAAACGCCAAAATCGGGATTTTTTTGAAATCGTAATTCAGATCGTGCCCATGTCTAGTCACCATTTTCAAGTTTTATTCCACCAGTCTTTTTTACTTTTCCACGTTGCATGGAGAGTACTGCACATTTGTCTAAGCCAAATTTTATTTGAATATCATCACTGTACATTTTCTCTATATTAAGCAATGATTCAAGTTCAGTGGGGCTCTTAGCATACAATTTCACAGGAGATGGTTTATTTTCCCAGCCTGGTCAGAAATATAATAGGCCATTTTTGTTTTCTCTAGGACCATTGTTAAGGGGATTAATAAGATGTTGAATAATAAAGGCAACAAGGAATCCCCTCAAAATATACCTCTTTTGATACAAACTTCCTATTTTCTTCACTATAGGCAATTAGCATGGTTTTCCATTTTTGCATATATTCCTTAAAGAACAGTCTGATGTTTTCACTAATTCCAAAATTCTCCAGGTAGGTATTAATCCAACTGTGTGGCAATGAATCAAATGCTTTTTTGTAGTCAATCCATGCTATATTCAAATTCGGTTTTCTTCTTCTTGAATTTTTCAATACCATTTTGTGAATTAGCAGTTGATCTTTAGGGCCTCTTGACTTTTTAAAATTGCCTTTCAGCTTAACAGGGTACATATTGTTCTCCATTAAATAATCATATACTAATGTCATTAATATCCTCGTGAAAAGTTTGGATGTTGTTGGAAGGCATGTGATTGGCCGGTAACTGCCAGGTTCATTGCCTTTTCCTTCATCCTTCACAATCAGAAATGTGTGGCCTTTTGTGAGCCATTCTTCACTGGTAGAATTTTGAAGCATTTCATTGAATTGCACTACCAGGCGTTGATGAAAACTTGTTAGATGCTTTAACCAAAACCCATGCAATTCATCTGTCCCAGGTGTGCTCCAGTTCTTCACATTCTTCTCTTGTCTAGCAACCATTTCAGTTGGTATTACCACATCATTCATCTGTTTCCCTTTAAATTATTTACTAATGCCTTTAATCCATGGGGCACTTCTGTTACATTCTACTGGGCTTTCCCAAATGTCTTGCCAAAATTTCAAGGTATCTTCTTTACATGGGGTGATGTTCTTCTGCACTGCATTTCCTTCCAGTAAATTGCAAATTTTCGTTATACTGTTTTATTCGCCCATCATATCTTTCTATTTTCTTTGCTGTTGCTGTTACCTGTTGTTTTAGTTCGTCTATAATTTCAGCAATTGTTGTTCTTTCCAAATCATACCTTTGGCATAGCCTATCTTTTATCTTCTCATTTTTCAATTTTCCGTCTTTCAGGTATTTCAGGTTACTGATATCTAAACGTAGTTTATTAATCTTCTTTTCCAGTTGGATTTTCCATTTTGGTGTGCTAGGCTTTCTCTTTTTTAGCAATTTGTAGCTGAGTTCTGCAGTTATTATAGCAGCTGTACTGTACAAAAGTTGATTTGTTTCTTTTAATGTGTTTGTTGGAATTGTATTGATGACATCATTTGCTACATCCAGTAAATTTTCCACTTGTTTTCTCTATATTTGAATTACAGGCAGTCTTTGTCGTTCACTGCTTTGGCTGGCATGACTCAATTTTTTTTTTCTTTCAGAACACTTTGCTGTTCATTCAGTTAATTATTATCCGGCTGATCCATAGCTTGTATTCAGGTAAAGCATGTTCTTCTGCTGTGGCTTTAGCCTGTTCAGCCATGATGCTTTCCCTTCTTTAGTCTACTTTGTTGTTGTTTCTTTTTTGCCAGTTTCTCCAATTCTTGCAGTTCCAGTTCTGTGAAAACTTTATTCTGAAAAATGAACTATCTTTGACCTATTATTCTTTGCTCTGTTATGCCACAGTTTGAGTGATTTTCTTTCCAAATTTACATCATTCTTTTCTGGAAACCACAGGCAGATGGATTTGCCTTATAATAACATTTCATTATTTCTCAATTTTCGGTGTTTGTCCAAGTGTTGCACTTACTTTGTTCCAGTAGCACTGCAGCAGTCTGTCCTGGTTCCTAAAAAGAGTCTGCTGAGCCACATAACCCACTTATTGACAGGTGTCCAGGAGCCATAGCACCTGCCACAGTCCTTTTTGACCCAGGTGATGACTGATCTGGTATGGATTTCTGTTTATTTATCTCATCATAATTTATGGTTGTTGGGTGCACTTAGTCTAGCTCCTCAGTCAAGACCTGTCTGGTTTGGGTGACATTGCTAGTAGCTCTGCTACCACCAGCATAACTCTCAGCCTCATTAGAGTACACAAGCCCCACCACCACTACTAGGTGGCACCCTTGGTGGAGATTATTATTATTATTTTTATTATGAATCAAATGTTGTTGTTGTTGTTGTTAAATAGGGAGGAAGGGGAAATGGGAGGTGTTTGGCTGGAGGGAGAAGGTACAAGAGCAGGACAGAAAAACCAAGCCAGCCAGGAGTAAAACGATGAAGAAGAAGCCAAAAAGGGGAAGCACATTGGTTCCGGGAGGTTCCTAGGCATGGACGCTGGTTAGAGGGACGTGTCTGTTCTCAGTGTGACCCTGTGGAGGGTGATGTTAACTATACATTCAGTGTTTGGATTGGTCACCTTCCAATAAAACTACCTGTGCAAGGAAGCAGTGACTGGGTTGGTGCTTTCAAGAATCCAAGCATCAAAGATATCATGTTCCCCTGCTCCAATGTACATTTTGCACACAACATGTTTTGCCATGCAGGCAACGTGTATGGAAATACCCTTTGGGTTCACCGTACAATTTGCTTGTGATTTTTGCCACATTTAAGAATTTTGTGTCATGAAAAACTGGCCTCATCACTGCTGATCCTGGATTCTAGATCATTTATGAACAAGTTAAACAATACCAGTCACAGTACAGGTCTCAGAGGAAGCCTGCTATTTACTTCATTCCATTTTGAGAACTCTTCATTGACTGTCTCACTCTGCTTGTTATTTAACAACTACCAGTCCTTGAGATCAACTAAACTTCTGTACCCATCTAGGGATCAAAGAATGGTTCAATACAAATGTCTTTCCTAGCCTGCAGCTGTCTATGTTGTATACACAAATAATGAAGTGCAAAATGCTTTGATATAGTCTTTGCATTTATGCAACAAGTAAAGTGAAAAGTATAATCACGTCAAAGCTGATTTATGGAGACCTCATAGGGTTTTCAAGGCAAGGGAGGAACAAAGGAGGTTTGTCATTGCCTGCCTCTGCTTAGTGACCCTTGACTTCTTTGGTGGTCTCCAATCCAAGTACTAATTAGGGCCAAACTATATTAGTTTCCGAGTTCTGACAAGATCATGCTAGCTTTGGCAACCAGGTCATAGGACTGGTGAAAAGGAATAGACACATTTGATTTATTTATTTCCCACTTTTCTCCTTAATGAGGACTCAAAGCAGTTAAGAATATCATTTTCCTCTCCTTTATTTTCTTACTACAATAACCTTGTAAGATAGGTTAGGGTGAGAGTATCTGAATGGCTCAGCAAGTTTCCATGGAAGAAGTGGGGTTTTCCGGGATCCTAGTCCAACACTCTATCCACTACACCACACTGAGTCTCAATAGATCTTCTTGAATTATTTTATTTATCCCTGAGAAAAGGTTTCATAACCCCAAAAACTGTACTATCAGAGAGAACATTTTAAAGCTGGAATAAGCAAAGATCATTTTTGTGTACCTGTACAAGAGTCCAATGCACCAGACTACTGAAATCTATAGATGTTAAAACACAGAGATTTTATTCTGTGTTGGAATATGGTTACTGGATCTATTATAGCTGTATAGTTTCTTGGAAGAGCAGCTGTGAGGGAACTAGAATAGATCCTTGAACAGAAAGATATCTCTCTGGGGACCAAGAGCAAAATACGAATGGATGTGAAAGTTGGACAATGAAGAGAGTTGACAGGAAGAAAATTGATTAATTTGAAATGTGGTGCTGGAGGAGAGTTTTGTGGATACCATGAACAGCCAAAAAGACAAATAAGTGGATTCCAGATCCTTGACTTTCATAGCCCAAGTGAGCCTGATCTCATCAGATCTTAGAAGTCAAGCAGAATCGGCCTTGGTTAGTAATTGGATGGAAGACCTGCAACAAAGATCAGGGTTGCAGAGGCAATGACATCCCACCTCTGTTGGTCTCTTGCCATGAAAATCCTGCCTGAGGTCACAATAATTTAAGAGCACTCTCCACCACCACCAGATCAAATCAAGCTTGAATTCTCTAGAAGCTAAAAAGACAAAACTGAGGCTACTGTTCTTTAGTCACATCATGAGAAGACAAAATCCTCTGGAAAAGTCAATAATGCTAGTAAAAGTGAAAGGCAGTATGAAAAGAGGAAGACCTAAAATGAAATGGCTTAACTCAATAAAAGAGGCCACATCCTCCAGTTTACAAAATCTGAGCAAGTCTGTTAATGATAGGTCATTTTGGAGATCTTTCATTCATAGGGTCACCATAGGTCGGAGGCAACTTGACCGTGCATAACACACAGTTACCATGTATAGTTTTAGCAGTTTTTTTGTACTATACACTGGATCATGTGCACTGCTTCTTTTAATCCTGCCTTATCCGAACGGGTGGGTTGCACATTTAGTGTTCAGATACTGCATGATCTATATAATTATTTTTTAAGTATGATTACCATCTGTTTTCAAATGCCAACCAGTGGCTGTCACTTTATATTGTCTTAATAGCAGATTACCAAATAACAGTTTGGATCCAAGATAGCATTTTCATGGGCAGAAGACATTTGTATTCATGCCAGGGGAGGCCATCAATTTCCACAGATCCCACCTCAATGTCACATTCTGTTCCCAAAAGTCTCATCAACAGGCATGACTTTTCGGTGAAGAATGTTCATGGAGCTGCAGATAAACAGTTGTAAGTGGTCAGCCCAGCCTCTGCCATTTTAACAGCCATTTTTAATATGGCTGCTTGTGATATTAAAAGTCACCAGGCCTCTGGTTTTAAAATGGCTGCTGTATTGCCACCAGAGAGCCTCCAACAGTTTTGCTGGGTCCCACCCAGGAGAACATGGCATGAATGGAATGTTGCATAGGAATGCAGAGTGATTAAGAGGTGATTGGATTTGCAGTCCCTCCAGCCCCAAAGGAATCCAGTGTAACAAAGGTCTCACAGAGTTGTCCCCACTTAACACATTCCGTTCCTTTCTTCCATGATGAGATAATGACAACGACAACGATGATGATGACGACGACAACAACGACTTTTGATTTATATACCACCCTTCAGGACAACTTAATGCCCACTCAGAGTGGTTTGCAAAGTATGCCATTATTATCCCCACAACAAAACACCCTGTGAGGCGGGTGGGGCTGAGAGAGCTCCAGAGAGCCATGGCTAGCCCAAGGTCACCCAGCTGGCTTCAAGTGGAGGAGTGGGAAAACAAACCTGGCTCTCCAGATTAGAGTCCCACACTCCTAACCACTACACCAAACTTGATCGCCTGTCCATGACTGAGGAGCTAATCAAATGACATTCATAAGTACATACAGTTGTTCCTGGGAAAGTCCACTTTCCACTTAAACTCATCAACTTAGCTCCAGTGGACTTCATTAACAAACTATCCCTGTTGTACAGCACTAGAATATGTTTTGCATTTGCTTTCACACACCCTGGCAGCTACCAATCAAGGTAATCAAACCTTTTGTCAAACCCAGGAACCAATCATTGGAGCCTTTGTTCTAATGGCTAGGTGGGCTCTCCCTCCTCAGGGCACATTTCACCTATAAAGGTAGAGCCCTTGCCTCATTCTAATCGTGTATGCTTACCAGATCCAAAGCACTGTTCCCTTGAGGTTTACCCTAAGCCTCTTGCTCCCTTGGCCAAGAACGCTGGATGTTTGAAGCTCTCTGTCCGCGGACTTCCCTGATCATCAGATAGGTAGATATATTTGTTCCCTCTCTCTATTCCCAATCTCTGGCTAAACTTCCTAGGACTCTGTGTGTGCATCTGTAGCCATTTTACCCTGTAAACTGTGTGTATGTGCATGAAATCTTGCTCTTTAATAAAAGCTGTTGTTTGATTTTAAGCATCAGCCTTGTTTGTTATAACAGAAGGGACCCCGTAGAAATTGGTGCAGTTACCGGCCTCTTGCATAGCCATCTTCCTTGCTTGCTAACACACACACCACACACACACAAATTCTTTTATTGCAGGGAGACCAATTCTGGTAACACAGTTGGATCCAGACTAAGTTTTCGATGACTGGATGGGGAGTTGTAATTTATGCTAATTCCCTTTTCCATTTGCAGACCCGCAGTTTGTATCTCTTCCCATTCCTGAGGGTCCCTTGTCCCTCAGGAGAGCATGTCAGGGAGAGGAGAAGGCAGGAAAGTTCTGTTTCGATGATGGAATGCCTTCCTTTGACAGAAATGCTCTGTATATGTGTGGTGCCCTCAAGTCAGAGTTGACTTACGATGATCTCAAGTGGGGTTTTCATGGCATGATACTATCAGAGGTGGTTTCCTCTTGCCTTCTTCTGCAACCCTGATCTTTGTTGTAGTTCTCCCATCCAATTTCTAACCAAGGCTAACCTTGCTTAGCTTCTGAGATCTGATGAGATCAGGCACAAATGGGCTATCCAGGTCAGGGCAGCAGAAATGCTATTGGATCCCAAAAGGAGGGAGACAAGAAAGATTTGTTCCAGAAGTGAAGCTCTGCTTGCCTGTCTTCCGATCCAATCTGTAATTTAAAAATCATAAAAGAAGTTACATTGTACAAAACTGGTTTGTTGAAGGGCTTTAAAAGGGACCATATTTTTAAAGGTATTATAAAATGGATTTATGCAATAAGAAGAACTTCAATGGTCATTTTTTAATGTATTGACAGTGGCCCCTTATCTCAGTACACGGAAACTGATTTAACATGACTGCTAGTCTCACAGTGACATAACATTTCAGTGGAGAAGGGAATTGGGGCTAGGATTGCTTTGTACCATCCATTTCTTCCTGCCAAGTCAAATTAGTTCCATTTTTCCCATTAAGGAAATTTATTCATATATTAACATGTTCCCGTAAGTTCTCATTATCAGGAAATGCTGCAATGCTTTGAAGAAGAAGGCCATGTAGCTTAAGTAACCAACTATATACATTTCTGCAAATTTGAAAAATCCCTCTACAGAGTAAAGATATTTGCTGCCGAGTTTTATTCTTTGTGGCTAAGGACTGGATTAGCTTTTGATCCCTTATGAATGCAGACTGCAATAATTTTGTAAATCTTATCTCGGGATAGCCTTTTGGAGGCTCGGCACACTGTTGACGACAAGTCAAATTGGCTCATTCTGTGACAATTTTGTGGAATTACCAGGAAAGACCCAAACTCATCAAGATCTTTTACCTTGTACTACAGGAGATTCTGCTGTGTGGCAGGGATTCTGTTGTCAAATACAGGCATCAAATAAGTACATCACAGCTTAAAATACTAAGGAGTGTTATGGGATATTGTTTCCACTTTGTCACATCAACAGTTACGAAGCTTAGCTGCAGCTTAGCATTCAGAGCTCCCCAGCCATAAAATTCTTCTAATAACATATTATCTGTGTACTGGCATTGCACATAGAGTGCCATGTTCTTTCGCCGTCTTTCTTTGTTTTTATAAACAGACTCAGTTGTTGCTTCTGCTAAGGATTTAGGTTTCAATCCTGAAACAATTTCCAGTGGAATAAGCCCATTGACTTTTGGGGGCTACTCCTAAAAAAGATAATCAAGGGAAAAATGGCACATTACAAAGAACATGAGGCTGCTGCCAAAAACAGCAGCCCTATGACAAGTTTCCCCCATCCCTGCTCTGTAGCATTGGTTGCTGCTGACAAAGAAATGTATATCAGGAGACAAATAACGCTGAAGAAGAGAATATATGGGGGAGCGGTAATAAAAGACTACAGTTTTCAGCAGCAGTCCTGTGTTCTTTGTGGTGGTAGTCATCATGGCTGGACCTCAAGGAAGAAGTCCATGGACTCTAGATGCAAGAAAGCAAGTCTTATTGAGCCCAGTGGGGTTTATGTTTGAATCAATAGGCATAGGAGCAGGCTATAGAATTGTGTGTTTATCTGTGGACATGGTGGGATGGGATGAGACAAGCTTGATGAATTTTAATTCTGTGCTTCACATTTATTTATTTTTAAAGACATTTTTAGCTGCCTTTCCACCTAGATCAAAAAGAGTCCAGTAGCACCTTTAAGACTAACCAATTTTATTGTAGCATAAGCTTCCGAGAATCAAGTTCTCTATTTCCACCTAGAGGAGCTCAAGGTGGCTTACAATATAAAATAGAAACAAATATAAAATTACATTAATAACACAGTGAAAAACTACCATCTCACTGTATAAAAGGCTAAGTGTATTCAAGACAACTCACTTCCTACCCTGGTGTGCCACTAGATGGCACTGCTGTGGAGGGACGTCCAGATGAGTCAGCCTGCTCAAATGTGCCCACCGAGTAGAATTCTGTCGAAACAGTATTTGATGAGAACTTGTTCAGTTTTCAGTTCTCAGAAATCCAAAGCGAAAGTGCTGAAGAAATTGTTTGAGAAATTTACTGATGACTTAAGCTCTATAATATCAGTCTGAAGAGAATGGAATACATCTACTCCATGGAGAAGTAATTAGCTGTAACTGCATTTAGCCAAAAAATAGTAGTCCCAAGAATCCATCATTGCATATAAAAATAGAGTTCTAAGACAAAATAAAATGTCATGGATTGGATACAGCCAGTGAGGGATCATGGAAGCCACATGGACAAAGCCACATCAGATGAGAGCTGTAATAATAATAAAAAAAGATTGAGTGGGGAAAGCTGTCTGGATCCAAACTAGTGTGTGCGTAAAGTATCATCAAGTTATAGTTAACTTATGTCAACCCCTGATGGGGTTTTCTAAGCAAGAGAAAAACAAGGTTTTGCCCTTGCCCACTTGAATGGATCAACCCTAGTCTTCCTTGGTGGTTTCTCATCCAAGTACTAACCAGTGCCAACCCAATTGAGCTTCCAAGATCTGATGAGCTTGGGCCATCCAGTTCAGGGCATCCAACTAATTACTTTTTCAAAAATATTATGTGGAACATGCTTGGATATGAATGTGATCACTAGGCAATCTGAACTTTGATTGAACTTTCTTGACTACATGTGAGGCAAGCTTTCGATCAGATCCCATTGATGGTTTGTGTTATCTCAAGTACTGTGCTGAGTAGTTTTGCCCTCCTATTCGGAATGAAGAGACGTACGCAAGGCTTGGGTGAAAACAGGGCCATTTATTGACCAACAATAACCAAGATCTTAACTAAGAACTAAATAAAGGCAAGGGTAAAACTAGTGATACAGGTCAAGACAAGGGGTCAAGTGGACCTACTCCTCGACCTGCTTGAGCGAGCACCCCCCTGCCCCAGGTGTGAGCCATCCAGTTCATGGCTGTAACCCAGCCAGCCAGGTGAATGGTTCCCCCCTTAAAGTGCCATACACCCCAGCCATAAAGCCTGAGGGAATGCCTTGTCCAGGGGGTTCCAAGGGCAGTCTGCCCTCTCAGCTGGCAGCCGTAAAGCCCACCAGCCAATCCGAGACAGACCCCCATTCCCCACCAATGGGGAAGTGCCACCGGGTGCTCACCGGCCTGCTCTGCCTACCCAAACTAACCTGCCAGGAACTGGGACAACCCCAACAGAACATCAACTTCCTAACCAGTAATACAAGGTAGGTGAAGAACACCCCTCACCAACAGCCAATCAGGCGAAGGGCAAAAAATTCCTACCTGGCCCCGTGAACCAGCGACCGGCTAAACCTGTACTGCAATAAAAAAAGGGATGAGGAGGGTGGGTCGAGCTTGCAATGCCAACTGCACAGATGGTGAAGGCAGGGCTGGCATATATAGGCCAGGCCACACCCCACACAAAAATGCCCAGATGCCTGAGAAAGCCAGCGTTCTCTCCCTTCATGCAGGAGGGCAAATGGCAGCACCCAGATAAGCGTGCTATGCGTACTCTGGGAGTGCCATTTTGTCCCTGTAGAGTAGCTGCTTCTATTATGGGAACAAGCTGCAAATAACAGAACTGGTGAAATCGTCTCAACTACCAGAGAACAGGCACATAAACTCCAGAGTCATGGTCAAAACAGAATTGTCCCCCCTTTGTGCCTGCGCAGCTGGATGCACCCTATAAACGACTGGCATTGAATACATTGCCTGTTTTTTGCTCCTGTGCAGTCATTGGCAGCTGTTCACAAAGTGAACACAAGAACTAGCTGCAAAGTTCATTGGCATATGCTGAAGGCATGGAGAGAGACCTAAGTTGTAAGTCTCAGCTAAAAAAAACTCCACTGATTCCCCCCCCCCTTTTAACAGAGTCTCTCTACATGAGACCTCTTACATGAGAATGCTCAAGTGAAGAGAGATGCAATGTTAACAACAATAACAACAACAACAACATTCAATTTATATACCACCCTTCAGGACAACTTAATGCCCACTCAGAGCAGTTTACAATGTATGTTATTATTATCCCCACCTGTGAGGTGGGTGGGGCTGAGAGAGCTCCTAGAAGCTGTGACTGACCCAAGGTCACCCATCTGGCTTCAAGTGGGGGAGTGGGGAATCAAACCCAGTTCTCCAGATTAGAAAGTGTAGCAGGGAAGCATAGTTTAACCTCTCAGTTTCACCTCTCTAGAGCTAGCCAAGATCTCTCCTCAGAGGGTTTGTTTATTTCATCTTCACCTCCCTGAAGGTGGAGAAAATTATAAGAATAAAAGTGCACTGAATTAACAATCAAGTTTTCTGTTCAAGAACTGATATCAAACTCTAGTGGCTGTGAAAACTGAACACTATTTATTTATTTGTCATATTTTTTTCTCATAGTGCCTACCCCTGAATTACACAGGACATCCAAGATCCTGACAAATGCTACGAGTTCTTTGTTCAAAGCTTCCAGCAATTTTTGAAACTGCATAGGCAGAGGGTGCTTATGCTTTCCCCCATACCATTTTCTCAACATAGAACGAGCCCCATATTGGAAAACCACATGTACTGATGGACTACACGTCAGTTTTCTCAAGATGGCAAATGACAGCTCCCTGGGGGCATTTCAGATAGGGAAAATGGTGTGTGGTGGGGGCCTTGGACCTAAATGCCATTGTCCCTTTCTAAATCAGGTTCCCTCCTCACATGATTGAGTATTTTTTTAAAAAAAAATCCCAGATCACTGGGAGCTCCAAACTCCCAGAGTTCATTTAGTTTACCAAGATCCAGGTTGGGCCTTCAAACAGCACAATGTGTTACTAGGCCATGCATGCAAACAAAGAAAAACAATTGCAGTCAGGGCCACCATTTATATTTATTTTTCAGACATCAGTTTTTATTGTTGAGATAGATAATTGTGTGTTTCCCTAGTGAAGCCAAAGAGAAATGGAAAACTCTAGACTCATTAATTTCGTCAGTTGTAATATAAATGATCAACTATTTTAGGAGTTGTGATTAAATCATGCAGAAGTTCCAGTGGCAAATGTTTAATTAGTTTATAATCCTTCCTCATACTGACATACCTAGTGATTGTCTAGCTCATCATTTGCTTTTTAAGAAGGTATTACGGAGGCATCAGGAGTGATTTCCCTAGTCAAAGCTGTGTTGAGAATTTCAGTGGAAACCAAGTTTCTTAGTATAATTAGCTAAATTTAGTATACATGGCATATGATCTCAAAATTTCATGTTTCTATATACAGGGACTGCTAAGTGTATACCCAGAGCTTGTCTCTTAGGGTACACAATGATCTGTGCTTAAATTTCACATAAAGCCATGTTCCGAGGTTGAATTCAAATGTCTCACCACAGGCAAAATATTGCAAGCATTTTTAAAAAACCAGAACAGAGAGGCTTTCTCCTTCAAGCTGCTCCCCGTCCCTGAGATCTCTGGCATTGACTGTGTCAGACTAGTGTGGAATGCTGAGGAAAGTTTGGCTAACTGCTTGGTGTATCGACTGTACCGCAGTGGCGGGGTGAGCCTTGGAGTACCCCAAGCTGATTGTGCTGGGGGACTTCAATGTCCACACTGATGATGTTGCCTCGGTTCAGGCGGCGGACCTGGTGTCAGCCATAGCAGCACTAGGACTTTCTCAATTTGTATCGGCCCCTACACATAAAGCAGGCCACACACTGGATTTCATCTTCGGGGCAGGGTTGGCTGTAGTTCTGGATATGATAGAGCCGGTCTCATGGTCAGACCACTCGGTTTTGAAGGCTCAGTTGGATATGCCACCCCACCCCACCCCGCAAAAGGTGGCAAGCAAATTTATGCTCGCCTGCAGAGATTTATGGATCTGATTGGCTTACAGAATGCTCTGTGAGAACCAATGCTCCATGGCAGTTCATTGGATGGGCTGGTGGAGGACTGGCAACTCTGGCTCTCCAAAGCCATTGATGAAATCACACCCTGTTTCCCCCTTCACCCCCGAAACTGCCAACCCTTTGGTATACAGAGGAGCTAAGGCTGAAGAAACAGGAGCTAAGATGTCTTGAGCACGTGTGGCGACGATCTCGGGATGAGGAGGCTAGAACATCTTATAGGTCGCTTATGAAATCCTATGACGTGGCAGTGAAAGCTGTAAAAAAGGATTTTTATGCAGCTTCCATTGCATCAGCAAGCTCATGCCCAGCAAAATTATTTAATGTCATACATTCACTGGTCTCCCTATCAGGGGGAGACTGCCAAAATTTGAATTCCAACATTAGCTGTGAGGCTTTTGCGAGCTTTTTTTCTGATAAAATTTTGTCTCTCCACCATGATTTACCAGCCACAGTTGATACAGTATGTGAACTAGAGGTCCCTTGGCCATCTTCTGGGCCAATATTCAATCATTTCATCCCACTCTTGGGGGAGGAGGAGGACAGGATCCTGCAGCTAATGAGGCCCACCACATGCCTCCTGGACCCGTGTTGTGGCTGGTGAAAGCCAGAGATGGGATTCCTTGGAGTTTATCATCAACTCGTCCTTGGGCTCCAGGGTATTTCCTGGGGCATTAAAGGATACAGTGGTGAGGCCCCTTCTAAAGAAACCATCATTGGATCCCTCTGACCTGGTAAGTTACTACCCGGTTTTGAGCCTCCCATTTCTGGGTAAGGTGGCGGAGAGACAGCTGAGTGGGTGGCGGAGAGACAGCTGCAAAGTTTCCTAAAGGATACCTTGGCCCTTGATCCCTTCCAGTCCAGGTTTTGCCCAGGATACGGGACGGAGACATTGCTGATTGCCCTCATGGACGATCTTCGCAGATACCTGGACCAAGGTGGATCAGCACTGCTGATATTATTAGATCTTTTGGTGGCGTTCAATATGGTTGATTACGATCTTTTGACCCACCGCCTTCCCTATGTGAGGATACAGGGGACAGCACTGCAGTGGTTTCTCTTTTTTCCACAGTTGAGGACAGAGGGTGGCACTTGGGGAGAAATTGTCATCCAGCCACCTGCTGGCATGTGGTGTGCCACAGGAAGCAATTCTCTCCCTATTATTGTTTAACATCTATATGCACCCCCTCGCCCAGCTGGTGTGATGTTTCGGACTTAGGTGTCACCAGTACGCTGATGACACCCAGTTATACCTGTTGATGGATGACTGGCCTGGCTTGACCCCGAATGTCCTGGAGAATGGTTTCAAAGCCGTGGCTGGATGGTTGAAGCAGAGTTGACTGAAATTAAATCCCACGAAGATGGAAATCCTGTACTTCAGTCACGGATGCATGGATTTGGGACTCTCGCTTCCTCTCCTCGATGGGGTGGTGCTTACACTGGCCCGGAGAGTCAGGACTCAGGAGCCTGGGGGTGATCCTAGATGCCTCCTTGAATATGGAGAGAGAGAAATTTGGTTAGCTTTATTAAAACTCTTAGTTTTTCTGTAGATTTCTGAGGGCTCTTTATTTTTACTTTGGGGGGCTTTTTTTGCTGGAGAGGAGTGCCCAAATTGATTATGGTAAGGTTGCACTCCTAAGGTCGCTTTCCAAGGAGTAAGCCACATGGGACTTAACTTCTGAGCTGATTTGCTTTGCTCTCTAGGTGCCATTCCAGTGCAGCTAAGGTATTTGGCCACAACCAAGTAATGGCATAATTTTTTTGTGAGGAGAACGTTTGACAAACCACCATCAATAGACTCCATTATGGCCTCAGGGGAGCCATTTGGGATCACACATGACCTGGACAGCCCAGTCTTAATTTTTTTCTCCTTGCTTATGCTCAAATATATTTAATAACCAAGGGCATAAACAACAAGTGTACAGCAATAGCATAACATCATTTCTCTGGGCTTCTCTGACATTACACCTCTCTAGGAATTGCCAGAAACTCTGTGATAAAACTGTAGTTTCTGATGATTCCTAGAGAGGATTCATGTCACTTCTGGGTATTATCTAGAAATGACATCATGTCACTGGCCCAATGGCCGTTAAAAAAAATTCTCTTACCATTCCAGAACCAGGGGCAGGAGATGGCAAGTTTACTACTGTTGTTTACTAGCCATTAGGCATCAGTGGACAACAAGCCCAGAGAACTTTTCTTTCTTCTCCTCCTTCTCTGACTCCTGGCCAGGTGTGAGTGAAGTCAGGGGACATTTACCCTCCCCCCAATGTTTACAAATTCTTCAGATCTTTTTTCCTGCAAATCTGGAGGGACCCTAGAGTTTAAGTGGAATCCTAGAACATTGCCTTGATACAATGACATCACTTCTGGGTTTGCACCAGAAGTGATATTGCACCATTGGAGCAATGCCCATTTCCTTCCCATTCCCCTCTCCCCACTGGTCTACTGACTGGTGAAAGGGCACTAGGGCTGTGAGACTGAGCAGTTCTTCCTCCAGAGTAGGAAACCTGGCAGCCTCAATTGAGAACCTTGTTTGGCTGGAAACAGCTATTTCAGTTTTTCAAAATCTAAAAAAAACTGGCTGAAGATAGATAGTAGTTTCCTGTGGGTACATGTTGCAGTGGATGGTGGCGGCAATTGTAAGCTCTGGCCTTGTCCCAGAAAATGTTGCTGCCATATTGAATTTTTTGCTTTCATTTGGCATCCAAATTGGAGTGGGGTTTGGAGAAGCAGCCGTATGATTTTGTACTATAATTAACCAGTTTCTGGGTGTTCCCCTTTGTCCTGATCTTCCCCAAATCAATTGATATGTCCCCGATCCTCATTATCTCCTACCATTTTCCAGCACTGGGCTGAAAACCCTAATCTCAGAGGATATTCTTGATTTCATGTTGGAACCATTCATCAGCAGAGATTTCAGCAACCCCCTAAATTGTGAGAATGCCCCCTTCCTTTCTGACAAGTGGTACAAAGAAGGCAAAGCCATTCTGAGTACATTTTTCTGAGCTCGTTTAAATCGCTTGAAAATATATTTCCAATGGAATTACCGTCCCAATTTTAACAGTAGCTGCACGAATGGCAACCTTTCTAATATAAAAATGGAGGCAATCAGCATCTATCTCGATAAAGCAGAAAAAGTAAGCAAAATGCATAGATCTTGTGGCTCCTGAGGGGATATCTCAACTGCTGGGCACTACCAAAGTGGGTCATTTTTCTTAAGATTTAGCTTGAATAAAAAAGACCAGAGTCACTTCCTGTGTTTTCAGCCAGATTACTCCATTTCTACTCACAGCACATAATGCTCGCTTGTCAAGAAAAATCATCACTCAGCAGTTCCAAAGTATGTTTATAAGATTCTTTTATGGGCCTCCGCTAATGGATGGATGTCATCAAGACAAACCATTTTGGTGTAATTTCCCCCCTCTCCTTGTTTGAGGTTTGCATTTTGTTTTTATTTGAGGGGAGGGGGTTTGCTGAAGCTTACGTGAGGCATTTTCATTTTATGAGACGTAGAGAAATTTGCATATATAGTGGGCTTTTCGTTCCTCACCCCGCCCTCCAAAAGTGCCACATCATTAAGGCAAATTGCAACAGTCTATGCCCATTAGTTTAAAATGGTGTGCCTTTCCTTGACAGTAGCTGGTTCTGCACAATATTGTGTTAGATGGAGGTTTAAGGGCTGATCATTTCCCAGAAAGAAAGAGGTTTTGCGCTGTTGAGTTTTGCCCCTTTGGGAAGTGATTGTTTTGATTTTCTCTAATGTTCTCAGTGCCTGTTCACTTTGACCCTTAATGAACTCAAAGAGGATAGCTTTCAACCAGAGGAATACATTTTCAAAAATAGAACTTACATTTCAGATACACAAAGGTTGATTTCCACTGAAATATATATGATTTTGAGACCATTGGCCAAAAGGAGCTACACTACTGCAGTTATTTTGAGTATCTAACTGCAGAGCTTTGAAGCTGACCTCACTTTAAACCTTCCCTGTGCTTTGCCTTTTGTTCTGGGTTTATCTTGTCTCCACTCAGGGACATAAAATAATGGTAATTAAAGCACCCATTCTGATAGGTGAACTTTGTGGATCAAGAGAGCTCGTCTGCAATCTGACTGAAATCAGTATTGCAAAATTTGAGCTGCTAACTCAGAAAGGATCAGTCACCAGAATTTAGTTCCTTTGCAAATCAACGAAGGGAGACTTTGCCAAACCTGAGCTGAAGCAAAAACGACAAAACCGGGACTCCACAATGTTAAGAGCCAAAGTGTGATCTAATTTTCTATATTATAAAGTGCAAACAGTGCAATAAATACAAACATGGATACAGAATATGTTATACAAAATTTTTTGAAGTGCAATAGTACAGAGTCGAAACATTTACACAGTCCATAAAGTTGTCCGTGGATTACGATTATGTGGAGTGGTAGGAGAGTATGCCTTGTGCTTGCAACATACTTATGACCAGTCCGAATTGTTTTACGCCCAGGAGGAAGTGAGTCGTGTTACTCACGAAACGGGTTAACGATATTTGCCTGCAAACCCCCGTCGGCGTTCGTCTAATTACATCCAACTTTATGGACTGTGAATATATAAGTACTGTGCACAACTCCCTACCTACCGGCTCCCTTGAATTATTGGCAACTGGCACTTTAAAAAATTGTTCTGATTATTCCGGACAACAGAAGTATTGTGATATATGTGTAAATGTTTGGACTCTGTACTATTGCACTTCAAAAAATTTTGTATAACATATTCTGTATCCATGTTTGTATTTATTGCACTGTTTGCACTTTATAATATAGAAAATTAGATCACACTTTGGCTCTTAACATTGTGGAGTCCCGGTTTTGTCGTTTTTGCTTTAATTGGTACCGGGGCCGCCCTTTGTTGTTTCCAAACCTGAACTGAAGACAAATTTTGCTAACTTGAACTTGCTAGATAAATGATATCGATGGTCTGCAAACAACAAAATATTGCTAGTTGAATAATGGGATAATGCAGTATCCCTGAAACAGAAGTGTTTCTTGAGGGGAGTCATGAAGATTCCACTTAACACGTGGGAAGCAGAAACATGGTTACTGTGGTAGAGGAAAATGCTACCAAGTTGCAGCCATCTTACGGTGACCCTGTAGAGTTTTCAAGGCCAAAGATTAACAAAGGTGGTGGGCCATTGCCTGTCTCTGCAATAGCAACCCTGGATTTCCTAGGTAGTTTCTCGACCAAGTACTAACTAGGGCTGACCCTGCTTAGCTTCCGAAATCTAATAAGACTGAGCTAGTAGAATCATTGATTTGCAGAGCCATAGAAGCACAGTAATTATCTTTCATGATCCAGGTACTCTGATATATTGGCCTTATCTTATCCAGTGATTCACAGAGTAGTTTTCCATTTCTACCTTTGGAAATCCCTATGGGGGCGATCTGCTCGTTTGAAACTTTGACTAGCCCCTTTGGTGTAGTTTGCAGGTACTTTGGGGGAAAACAGGGATGGTAAATATGCAGCACAGATATTTCACGTATTAACATGAACAGTGGTGACGAGGGAAAGGGTTTCTTGTATATGCAGCTTTGGTGAGGAATGCTTTTAACATTCCCATATGCTACAAAGAACGGGAATTGCAGGGAATTGCATTCTCACTGCATGGCCAGACAAGCTCAGGGATTGCAAATAGGTTGGCAAGGTGCCCACCAGTGGCAGGCAAATGCCCAACAGTTTGCTCTTTTGCCCACCAATCTCTGTCAATCAATGGGAGGAGGCAGGATCACCCACCAGCAGCAGGCAGTCCAGACAAATGTCCTTGTGTGTGCTCCCACCACCCCGCGTGTTGACATTGCTTCCAGTTACACTGGGAGCAATGGCATTGCATGAAGACCAGTGTAATGCCCCCAAATGTTTCTTAAAGAATTGGCCCTGGCAAAAAATCTGTAGGTTCCCTGGCCAATCTGGCCTGGAGGAAATTTCCTTCCTGACCTAGAAGTGGAGATGAGCATTACCCTGGGCATGTAAGAAAGGGACACGGGAGCCTGGCACTGGCTCATCCATTCATGTACTCCTGTCCTGATCTGTGTACATTCAATATTAAGTCAGAATTTCATCATAACTGACATCTAGCCTCTTCTTAAATATCTCCAAGGAAGAAGAGCTCGTCTCCAGAGAAAGCCTGTTCTACTGAGGAATTTAGCAACATTTTGACTTCTAGCAGATATCAGGGTAATTGAAATCTCCCATGATGACTATGTAGCCCTCCTGGATGGCAAGCCCAGCTGTTCAGGCCAGGGGCCGGGTATGCTGATCCAGAAGAAGAAAAGGGCAGTCAGACTCTTCCTGGGCATCTGGGTATTGGCTGGGGGGTGGAGCTGAGAGTGTATAAGCCAGCTCTGCCCCTCTGGCCCTCAGTCATCACCTTCTGCTTGGCCCACCCACCGCTCCCTATGTGCAGTGAAGGATCAGCCGTCGCTGTTTATCAGGGCCAGGTACAAATTTTTTCTTCTTCCCCAATTGGCTCTAAAGGTTCGTGGTTTTTCACCTACCTTGCACTGTGGGAGCCTTTAATTGAGGTGTTGTGGTAGTAATGTAAATAGTTTGGCCACTGGCAGGATAGGATAAAATTAGCAGGCCAGTGATCCACTTGGCACATTCCCATTAGTTGGGAATTTGGGGTCTGTCAGGAGTGGCTGGTGAGGCTGTATGGCTGCCAGCTGTGAAAGCAGGCCACCTGGTGGGACCCCTGGACAAGGCCGCCCCAGGCTCCACAGCTGGTGGGGGTTGGTGCATTAAAGGGGAACCACTTGCCTGGCCGCTGGGTCCCAGCCATTCTTTGGGTGGAACACCCCCGGGGCAGTGGGGGCTCACCCAGACAGGTCAAGGCAGAAGTCCAGGGGGATCCCAGGGCTTTACTTATACCACAGTTAGATCCCTTGCCGCAAAGACGGGTTATGTTATGTTGTAGTCAATAAAATGGTCCCTTGTTTATACCCCAACTTTGTCTCTGCCTTTTATTTCGACTGGGGGGGGGGAATGTTTCATATCTTTGAAAATTTTGTAATCAGGTCTAGGAGTATATCATCCAAGTCCTCTGCCTGGCCTGGTGGTCTGTAGCAGATCCCGACCATAATATCATGAGTATATCTTTCTCCTTTCATTTTTACCCGGAGGCTCATCATACATTTCAAAACTGAAGCCCCATCATTGTGTTTCAGAGATCATCTGGTGCACTCCAAAATATCTTATGGAAATAAGACCCACAGTGGTAGAATGAAAAGTCAAGGTTCAGGCTTCTCCTAAAATCATGATATACCAAATAAAAAGTGTTTGGCATTTTGCAATATCCTTTCACATTTGCAAACGTTCAGCTTATACTCAGATCAGACTTTTCAAGTGTGGGTCTTACCCCCGCTTCAATTGATTAGGCTCCAGTTGTGACCCCCATAGACCTGGTACTTGGAAAATGATGCCAAACTTTTGAGTCTTACCATGTGTCCTGTTTCACTGGCTACTATGGAAATGCTTCTGAACTTGTTTCCTTGTAGAACTACACAGGCAACCTAAGAGACACCATTATCCTGATGAGCAGTGGATCAGCCACAGGAGGACACATGGGGGAGGGTTTCCTTTGAAGTTTGGACTGCTGCTAAGCAGAACTGATGGACACATTTCAAAGCAAAGCCTTACTTTCTTTCCATAGCCAATCCCCCCCTTTATAGACCACTACAGCTGCTTTAGTCTCATTAGGAATATCTTTCAAAAAGCTTATTTTACCCTTTCCTCCCCCTACTAAAATTGATCCTTTCGAAAATGCTAATCTTGGGAAACCTCCCAGTGATTTATACCATTTCTACACTTAAAATTTCGGTATAAATAAAATTCTTGGCGCTAACTGCAGTTTTTGAACATTCTGCTTGAACACTGAAAAGTTTCTGATGTCTATCAGAAACAATTCACATAGAAATAGAACCTGAATGTGGTGCTAAGTGCTTGCTATTCATCTTACTAGGGGAAAGAATGTATATTTCCTATCATGTTCTATGAAACAATAAAAATGTATCCACCCAGTCCAGCATCCTGCTTTCATTAACAAATATTTCTCACAAACAGTGCATGAAATGACTCCTATATCTATTGTTTCATACAGGTAGCCATGCTGGTCTGCAGCAGAACAGCAAGATTTGAGTCCAGTGGCACCTTAAAGACCTACAAAGTTTTTCATATGTAAGCTTTCAAGAGTCAAAGCTCCCTTATTCAGATACCTCCTTCAGGTATCTCAAGAAAGGAGCTTTGACTTCCAAAAGTGTATACAGTAAAAATCTTTTTGGTCACTGTGGCAAAATGGGGCCTTTCCTCCCACTGGTAGACCTTGCTCTGCCTACCCCTCCCATTTCTCCTCTGGCCAGGCACCTGAAGGGGCTGTCTCCCTTTCCTGTCTCCGGGTAGTTGCTGCCACCACTGTCCCTGTATGGGGTCCTGGTTAGGCGGGACAGCCTCCTAACCTCCCTCCTCTGCTAGTGGGCCCAAGCAGTTGTGGGAAATTCCAAAAATCATTTATTTAACTTCTAACTATACATGGGCAAATATACAGTGAATGGAAGGAATAATAAAACAGAAACCCCTACTCTATCTCCCTCTTGCCCTAATTAGATGCCGTGTAGGGCAGGCCCAATCCTTTGATACCTGGGGTTACATTAGATCTCCATCTCCCCTCAGAGCCATCTCTCCCTCAACTCCCCAGCCACCAACTGTCAACTCCCACTGACTCACTCTCCCGCCAATCACATTCTACTCCAGAACTGGCTCCTCCCTTCTGCAGCCCATAGAAAGTTAACTCCACAAACAGAATGGTGTTTCTCCACAGTCTCTAAGGGTAAAACCACACAAGACAAAAATATTTGAATTACACTCAAATACACTCGAATTACAAAATACATTTGAATTTAGTGATGGCACAAAATGGGGGGAAAAACCAAAACAAGCGTTTTGTGTTTCATTTCATTCCATGAATCATGAACTTTCACGAAATGGTCCCATTTCATGAAACAATTCATTAGTTTCATGATTCGTCAGAACCTAGGGCACTTCAATGCCCCCCTTCATACCCAGAGATGCCAAACTCGCAGGGAGACTTCAGCAGGCTCTCCTTCATCCACCCTCACCCAACAAGCCAGCAAGAACAAATGCTCTAAATAAGAATATAAGCAAAGAAAATTAAAGAAAAAAAAGTAGGCCTCAGTCAAGCTAGGCCTCAGAGCCAGGCAATGCCCTGAGACTGGGGTTGGGTGGGGTGGAGGAAAGAAGGCACCCTCACCCAATGATCTTCCCAGCAAGGCCAAGAGCTGAAAATAAGAAAGAGCCTTTTCAGTCTCTTTTAAAGCCGCAGCAAATCCAGCCAAAAGCTCCCAATTCCACTCTCTCTCACTCCAAATCCCAGCAACAGGTACTCCCTCTCCCTCTGTCTACTGGAACTGAAAAGCACAAGGCAGAGAGCTGTGCCTTATATAAGAAATGCTCACGTAGAGTAGAACAGGAGGTCTCTGGTTGGCAGACAGACCTGCTTAACTGGGTTTGGAGGGATGAGATTGGTGTTCCCATGGCTACAGAAGGCCCTTCTCCTCAATTGCCTAGGGGATTAACCCCCCTGCTTCTTGCTGTATCGGGCAGAATGGAAGCTCTTCAGTTGGCAGTGTGAGCTGCCTATCAAGGTTATGTGGGCTAAGACTGGGGTTTCCAATGGCAACTAAAGGTCTGCAGTCATTCTGGGCCTATGTTGCCTAGGGAATCAATGGATCGGCGCCAGCCTGTCTGGCATCACGAATCATTCACAAATTGAATGAATCGGCCCCAAAAGTTGTGAATTTCGTGGCCCCACAAAATGCGTTTCGCAAAACACGAATTGGCCCGATTTGTCACAAAATTTGATTCATATTTCGATTTGTGCCCATGTCTACTCGAATTACCCGTGTAATTTGACTGTATTTTGTCCTGTGTGGTGAGACCCTAAGGTGCCACTGAGCTCAAATTCTCTCTCTCTCTCTCTCTCTCTCTCTCTCTCTCTCTCTCTCTCTCTCTCTCTCTCTCTCTCTCTCTCTGTGTGTGTGTGTGTAGCATATTTGGCATTCGTCCTTTTACCTTCTGGATGAACAAAAGGAACTGCAGTGTGTACAGGTGTGTGTGAAGTAGAAATCAGGCAAAATCATCCCCATCCTTCCGTGACCAGCCTGATTTCTTGTGCTGGTAGAAAAGGAAAGGATAGGAATTGCACCCAACAGTTCTTTCAACCCACATTTCCTCTGTTTGCCCTCAGTGTGTTTTGATCACATAGATTCCTCCTACCTAGCACTCACCTTTTCAGGCCTTTAAGTCTGGGAAAATGCATGCAGACACTGGCATTTTCATGCAAAGCAAGCAACCCAGAGAGTTTACTATTTCTTGTGTCTTACATGCCGTCTCTGGAATATAAATCGAATTCAAAGCAGGATTTGGTTTCAGAGGATTTTCAGAAGCGATTTGTAAGGAATTTGTAACGAAATTTTCATGAGGAAGACTACTAGATATCAGGAGTCTTTATTTTCTGACTGTTTCTAGTATAAACGAGTGAGACTTCTGCTGTGTCACATTCTTCATGACATCAATAGGTTGATAGAAACGGAACCATTGTTTTATTTTCATTACCTTATAATGCAATCGAGTGCCTGACTTACAAGCAGAACATTTGACAGGCTAGAAGAGTTAAAAATTCTTATTAAATCGCTGGGGACATTTCATTTCCTGATTGTATCTTTCCAATGAAATACATGGAAGTTGAGTCTTTAAATCTCTTTCCTGTGACAGCTAAGATGGACCAGGGAATTCCCATCAGCATGTTTCTTGTATCTCTCAGCAAAATAATATTCGGCTCATACCTTTATGATAACATGTCACATTGTAGTTTGGATAGAAACAAGAGAGGGGAAAAAACCTGCCAAGTCTAAAGTGTATCCAAAATTTACTAGAACAATTTAAAGTGGCAAGTGCTCAATTTCTCATATGCAACAACAATTCATAGTCAATACATATTGTGTAATAAACTCCACAGGTAAAGACTCCAAGGTACAAAGTAAGTCAGTTCAGCAAATAGCCTTGGAATATATCCAAGGTACAAGGTAAGTCAGTTTAGCAAAAAGCCTTGAGATATAAACTTTTCTTTGTTTCTTCTTTCATTTGCAATGTGACCAGTGGATTCATGGTGATTGAATCCAGATGCCCAAAACCGGGGCCGGCTCTTTCTCACGCAGATTTTCGTCCCCACGGACTTCCTCAGGGGCATGTCACTATTGCACAGTGTCTTTTACAATTCCTTCATAGTACCTGGAGAGCGACGCCGGTAGCAGCTAGGTAGCAGCTATGAATTGTTGCATATGAGAAATTGAGCACTTGCCATTTTAAATTGTTCGAGTAAATTTTGGATACACTTTAGACTTGGCGGGGGGTTTTTCCCTCTCTTGTTTCTGTGCAATTTAGCTGGGTCTTGCCTTTTGTTACGTATACATTGTAGTTTGGAGCAAACACACTTCCAAAATCTGGGAATGGAGATCTCCTTAACCTCACAATGATGAGGATGGAGGAGATTTTCATATTTCTGGAAAAGTGGAACAAAGCTGTGTTAGTTCTTTCCTTCTGCTTCAAAAGTTATATATCCATTTTGAGGCAGTGTATGGTTAAAAGCATGGAGCGATTATCCTTGATCATGGACTGAAAGTACTGGACTATCTAGTTTGCCGTCTTCCCTGATCATTTTTGCTGAAGCATGTATTAAAGAACAGTCTGGATAGAGTATTCTGGTATAGGACTAAGCCATTATATTTCTTTTTTATTTGGCTGGAGAAAGTACTGGACCAGAACAGAAAGATTTTGACATACGATGATCAGAGAAAGAAAGAGGCACCAACCATTAACAACCGTGCTTCTAGGAGTATTTCATACCTTTTAGGGAATGCAATAAAACTGACCATAGGACAATGAATACAAGAGTCACCATTACGAAGTGTCAGAGCTATGGATGTTTTTGTAAAGAATAGCACACATTTCTGACATATGACTATTTTTTATCATTTTCTTACTTTAGGGAATCTCCTTGAAGTTTTGTCTGGATCAAATACCTCTTCAGTTTTACAAGAAAGTATGATTGCTTTCTCTGTACACAAAAAAATCAATTATAATTGTAGGCAGTAGTATTGGTAATCATATCCCATAAGATGCCTTTGCAAGATGCTTAACTGAAAGTACAGAAGTGATGTCAAAGGCAGTATGTCAGGCTCCTATCTAGTGAGAGTATTTTTATCCCTCCTTTTCTCCCAGGAACTCAGTGTACTGATTTCCCCTTTCCACTTTTTATCTTCTCATCACACCTGGAATAGGCTTGCCAACCTCTATGAGGGTCCTGAAGATAGCCCAGAATTACAACCGATCCCCAGACTATAAAAATCAGTTCATCTGAAGAAAATGACAACTGTGGAAGGTAGAAGCTATGGGATTATGCCTCACTGAGGTCCCTCACCTCCCCAAACTCTGCCCTCCCTGGAATCTGCCCCCAACTCTCCAGGTATTTCCCAACCTGGGCTTGCCAAACTTATCTGGGAAGTAAGTGAAGTTGAAAGACAGTGGCCCAGGAATCTCCCTGCAAGCTTCACAACAGAATGGGGACTTGAACCTGATCCCTCATATTCCAATTCAATATTCTACCCCTACTATATGCTGGCTTTCCTAGTACTTATACCTGGCCAATGCAAAGGCTTCATACTGCTTGCCAATCCCAGGGGTGGATCTTTCACATTTCCATTTGTACTTCATCCAAAAAGAGATCTCAGGCCACCACATACCCGATCCATGGTAGATCCTTAACCCTGTGGCTCCAAGTTTAATGTGTATCCCTAAGATCCCCAATGAGGGAATGCCTCTCAAGATCTAACCTCAACTACACTGTTGGACTCACAAACCACCAAATTCTTCTCATCTGTCTTATCTTGGTTGCACTCACTCATGTTTATCCCATGTAACCCAAACACAGCTCCTAACAGCATCCTAAGGGCCAAGCTACACATGACGAATGACACTTGAACGGCAAGTGGATTGAGTGGAGGGCAAGTGAACAGGGAGAAATACACTTGCTGTTCAAGTGTCATTCGTCACTTGTAGCTTGGCCCTAAGTCTAAATATGCATTTGAAATAAAAAACGGGTGGGGGGAGGTTTATGAGCTAGAATTATAACTGGTATTCTGAAATAAATGTCTCACCTGTTGCTCCAAATCCTACTAGTTCTTTTACCAATAATAGTGATAACAATATTACTGTAGGTTTGGAACCTGGTTATTGTGAATAATAAGGGTTTGTTCTAAATCAGTGTAGCTGCAGGGAACCTCAGAGGGTTTTAATTGTCAGGAAATGGCTGTGTCCGTGAAGCCACTAGAGCTAAGAGGTGACCCCTCTTCAACTGCTGGCAGATGTGTGCCTCTTTGTGAAGACAGAGAACTTTAGAAGAGACCGAAAAATACTGTTGTGGGTTGATTGGGAGGTGCAGGATCTCTCTCCGGGATTTGATCTGGGGCAGCAGATTTGCTGCCTAGAAATACCTCTTTGTCTCCACCTTGAGTTGTGTATTTTGTAAGTAAAGTAAATCTTACAATAATGCTGTAAGTTTTCAGTGTTCTCCCCTCCAAAGGGAACCAAGTCAGGTTAGCACTGCCACTGGAACTTCTTGCCACTTGGTTGGGAGTATGTGGCCCTTGTAACACATGAATCATTTATGTTTAGAAAGTTCAAAGTATTTTGCAAGCATTGTCTTAACCTTACAATGCATTTACAACGATGGAGGCGAATTTTGCCAATTTCCTCCTCTTTGCAGACACCCAACTTTGCTCCATGCTGTTCATATGGAACAAAAGGGAGTCTCAGTGGGCTGCAGTGATTGTGAAAGAAAGAAAAGTTCTGTTCCACTCATGGATCATGGAGGGTACAAGCCAGCATCACGATAATTTTTGCAATAACCATGCAAGGCAGGCAAGTATCATTATTCTCATATTGTAGGGGATAAGCTGAGAGGCAGCAGCAGCTTATTTAAACCCTAGGATTGCCAACCTCCAGTTAAGGCCTGGGTCCTCCCAAAATTACAGCTGATCTCTGGAGTACAGAGATCAGTTCCCTTTCAGCTTTGAAGGGTGGTCTCTGACATCACATCCCAGCTGAGCTCCTTTCCATCTTCAAACTCCACCTTTCCCAGGCTCTGCTCTCAAATCTCTAAGAATTTTTCAACTTTGGGATGGCAGTCCTAGTAACACCATCAGGTATTCTCTAGATCACATGGTTGATACTATCTAATGGAATAACCATGCTCCCGGTAGATGATGCCACTTCTGGAGTGACTCTGAAGTGACAGGTGTCATGCGAGGGCCGATTCTTTAACACTTGGCCGAAAACATCGTTTTTGTTATGTTTGGGGCTGGGTGTTACAGAATTGGTCCTGATGTGACAATGTCATATATGGGTCACACTGGAAGTGAAGATATTGACAAGAGCCACAGATTTGCATGTGCACTTACACATTCACACATAAGCAGATACCCATCACCCCACCACTCCTCACCTCCCACCAGTTATTGGGGGGGGGGCTGGCAACTCTATTATATTCCCATTGACTTCAATAGAAGAAAGTAACTCTGCTTAGGATTGCACTGCTATTCCCATTAGTAGAGGAATAGCATCAGAGAGATGTGGGCCCATTCCCAGGGCCCAAGAAATGGCCCCACAGAATCATATGTGGGGATTCCGCTTCCTCAGTACTATAATTCATAGAGAGTTCATGGAGATAATGCATTCAGTCTTATTAAAAAAATTGTACCTAAGCTTTTCACAATCTGTATCCTTGTTATGGACCAGTTTAGTGTCACAAGAAAAAAAGAATAGGGTGTAAGAGAGGAAGGTACGTATTTAAAATCATTTCGGAGCTTATGTGGATGATTTATAATAGCACCAATGTTCAGTGGCTAAACACTGAATTGTTGGAATTATGCACATGACATCCTTTTTGTCTAATTGTGACATTTGGTTGGATTCTGTGTTCCATCTCTCTAGTTTCCATTGATCATGTGCCAGAGTTGGCATTGAGCTCTTCTTGATCTTCTTTTACATCTTCTGGAAAGAAATAGATGTGTCTGGCAGCAAGTACGACCCAGATCCCCTGAACAAAAAAAGATAGTTGTTGAATGTAACTTCTGAATATAAAACAGATTTTTTTTTCCTTTAAAATATTCAGGTGAACATCAACAAAACGTAGATTACTGTTACATTTAAAACAGAGTCAACTTGAATAGTTGACACATTGCGGCCACCCACGGCAGCCACAACATGGCTTTGGCCGTGGGGCCGGATTTGCCTCCTCGGAAGGAGGAGGAGACGTTTTTCCCGGCCATCCGGGCTCTTTTGGGGGGCGGGCGGAGAGCGAGCCGTTTGTAGCTCCGCCCCCTCCAATCGCAGTTGCTCCGAGCGATCGGCCCACCCTCCTCTCCCTGTTTCAGTTCAGGATTAGCCGGTTGCTGTTTCAGAGCCAGGTAGGAATTTTTTCCTGGTTCCCCTCATTGGCATATAAGGGGGGCAGGTTTTTCGCCTACCTTGTACTGAAGCAGAGGTTTGAGGTGTTTTTAAGGGTGGTGCTCTGTAGGCTTCCCCCTGGCAGGAGAAAGTTGGGAAATAGGGAGCGGGCTGGTGAGCACCCCTTTGGCAATTCCCCATCGGTGGGGAAATGGGGTCTCTTAGGAGGGATGGTAATGCTTCATGGCTACCACCACCTGGGTAGACTGCCTCCAGGGAACCCCAGGTGCAAGTCCTTCCCTCATGCTGTATGGCTGAGGCTTTAGGAGCTTGAGGGGGAACCCTTTGCCTGGCCGGCCGGGCTGAGGCCATTCTACGAATGGATTACGCCCGGGGCAGCGGGGCTCGCCCATACAGGTCAAGGCGGTGGTCAGGGGTGACCCCGTGGCTTGACCTGTACCGCATAGTTTGCCCTTGCCGCAGTTTAGTGTTGATGTTATGTTTAATAAAGCGGCCATTTATACCAAAAGCTTTGTCTGTCTCTTTCTTCCAACTGGGGGGGCAATCCACTTTTTTATGTTCATAGCATTAATATTTACCAGAAATACTATTAGCATCAGTTATGAATTAAGAGCCAACCTTCCTTCCTTCCTTCCTTCCTCTTGGTTCATTTATCCTGGAAGTGCAACATGCACATTACCAGCAAAGAGATGTCTTTCTGTTTATTCACTGAAAATGATATTGCAAGGAAAAGATCAGCACAACTTTCCTGGCATAGACAATTTGCATTAGATAATTAGCTGTAGGCATTTGCATTCAACATGAAACTTGTTAGCTCTTTTGTTAAAAGGTTAACACTCTAAATGATGTGTCCCGAACACACTTAACAATGCCTTTCATTTAGATTAAACAGATTAATATATGCTAAATAAATACTACCCCATTTTTAGGAACATAGTCATTAAGTTTTAAATATGAAACAATGTAAGACACTGTGGATGATATCTCTATTTCCTGTTTCCATTGCCTTAGACTGGAAAGGTATTGGAGAGAAATCAGGGTAGAGTGGCCAGGTTTTATGTGGCTTTCTGCTTTGTATGTGATTGTTTAGAAGAGGCCCCACTCCTGTGTCATTAACTGCAGCCTGCCACTGAGAAATTTAGCAGATTAAGTGGCATGTGTGAGTGGAAAAAAATAACCTACCATACACTCATACTATCCAGCAAGCTAAGCATGGATGTCTCACATCTGTGAAGTAGCAAAAGATTCTGGCTGAAGGAACAGCAAGATTTGAGTCCAGTGGTACCTGCTGTTCTACTGCAGACCAACATGGCTACTTACCTAAAACTATCCTCCTGGCTGGAGGAAGGAACTGAAGGTGTTCTGTGTGAGACCTGCCAAAATTGTTCCTTCCTTGAAACCTTTTGAGTTGGGGCTGCCACCTTCCAACTGGGATCTGTAGTTCTCTTGGAATTACACCTGATCTTCAGGCTGCAGTGATCCGTTCACCTGGAGAAAATGGCAGCTTGGGAGGGTGGGCTCTATGACATTGAATCCATGCTGAGCCTCTCCCCCCAAAATCTGCCTTCCCCAATCTTTACCCTGAAATTGCAAGGCGTTTCCTAACCCAGAGTTGGCAAGCCTATTCTGGATGTTTCTCCCAAGTAGAAGTTCCTAAATTCTCCTTGACATGTCACTTGAAGTTAAAAAAAATAGTGCAGAGTCTGTTCACCTGTCGCACACTCCTAGTATGGAAGACACTGCTGGTCAGTGTCTACAACGTTGTGTACTGATGCTTCCTGATGATTGCAAGTATCTGGAGTCTCCCTTAGACATTTCACTAGTATTATCAAAACTAGGACAAAATTCCAGTCAGGGCTGAGGGAGACTAGCTGGTTAGATCTGCCTGGTTAGACAATGTGCATGAGGCACTGAAAAAATATGTTCCGAAGGGAAAGGAACAGACTATGGCCTGTCCCACCTGAGTCGTGTTATGTGAGATATTTTTAGTGCTATTTCATTGTACTGTTGTATGTGTTCAATAAGTCTTTTAGCGTAATCCAGCTTGGATTCTTCCTTGAGAGAAAAAGGTAAACTGGAAGCATTTTCAAAGGATTAAATTCTTACAAAATTCCCAAACAAGTACTTTAAAAAATAAACTAAAAAATCTGCTCTCAGGGAAATTCTGTGGTAGATCTATAACAACAAAAAATGATTTATAGACCACACTTCAGTACAACTTAACACCCACTCAGAGTGGTTTACAAAGCATATTATTATTATCCCCACAACAAAACACCCTGTGAGGTGGGTGGGGCTGGTGGGTGGGGCTGAGAGAGCTCCTAGAAGCTGTGACTGATGCAAGGTCACCCAGCTGGCTTCAAGTGGAGGAGTGGGGGAATCAAACCTGGTTCTCCAGATTAGAGTCCCACACTCATAACCACGACACCAAACTGGCTCTCATTCTAGCATTGAACAAATGCAACCAGTCGTCAAGGAAAGTTTTGTACAAAAAATTGACCTGGTTTAGATAAATTCAGGGGAGAATCAGTTTAGGTGTTGGTATATTTGCCCAGTCCCCTACATCTGAATATGAATTTATTCTCTCTCTGTCTCTTTTTCTTTCTTTCTTTCTTTCTTTCTTTCTTTCTTTCTTTCTTTCTTTCTTTCTTTCTTTCTTTCTTTCTTTCTTTCTTTCTTTCTTTCTTTCTTTCTTTCTTTCTTTCTTTCTTTCTCTCTCTCTCTCTCTCTCTCACACACACACACACATTTATTTTATGCATATACTAAAGCCACCCTCCATAGCATTTAACATAATTATTTATGGATAAAGAAATCATGCAAATCTATTCATAAACAAGATGAGACCCATATTGTAAGGAATGGCCTTCTTAAAACATGGTTTCAATGCAGAAATAAATTGAGCTCACCAATTTCCCCATTGATGTCGCCATTTAACAGATACTAGATGCAGCAGTTAGAAATAGAATTAATCAACCTAGCTATGAATTAATGATAGTCAAACAAGGAAACATAAAAACCTGGCAACAAATCCAGGCACAAGACAAAAACATTTCTTTGGCTGACTTATCGCCAAATAGTATCAAGATTGAAGGATCAAACTCTCTAAGAAAGCAGCAGGCTGAGAGCAAAAACACAATATGAACTATTAATATCTGGAGACTTGTCACATCTTTGGGGGAAGATTTAAAAAATACTACTGCAATACCATACAGAAATGGAGCAAGTCAAAACTTGTATGATAAAATGGATGCAAAATTTTGGGGAAACTATTCCGATGGACTTATGGGAAAATTTATGGACTAAGGACATAAAATTTTATGGACTAAGGACATAAAATTTACAGGCTGCCAGTTATTGAAAGAAAATTGGTAAAATATGTTCTTTAGATGGTACATTACTCCCAAAGATATTGCAAGGATTAGTAAGGGTAACAGTGGACAATGCTGGAAATGTCAGAATATGGATGCAACATTTTACCATATGTGGTGGACGAGTAAGGAATCACAAAAATACTGGATACAAATACATGAAGAGATGCAAAAGATCCTGAAACTCAGATACGAAGTAAATCCTAAAAGTATGCTCTTAAATATTTTACCAACGAATGTGAGAAAAGAAGGAGATCTCTTCCGTTATATGGTGACGGCAGCGAGAGTACTATTTGCAGGAAAATGGAAAACGATGCCTATCCTGGTGTCCCAGAGTGGAGAGACAAGATTCAAGAATATGCTTCAATGGCCAAATTGACTGCCTACTTACAAAATAGACCAATAACTGAGGGCCAAGCTACACATGACGAATGACACTTGAACGGCAAGTGTATTTCTCCCTGTTCACTTGCCCTCCACTCAATCCACTTGCCGTTCAAGTGTCATTTGTCATGTGTAGCTTGGCCCTGAGTTCTGGAAAAAATGGAAGGATTTCTTTGACTACTTAGGCTAAACAAATTGACATAGAAACTTCAAGGGAAGGAGAGAGAAGGAGAAATGATATGTATTTAGGCTTAGGGAAAACATATGTGCAATATTTTGTTTATCAGGTTAAAGAAACTTAAATGTATTGCTTGTTTTACTCTCAAAACTATTAACTGTATTGTCTGTATACTTATTGGTTGCATTGGTTTAATTTAGTGTCTAATTTAGAATCTGTATAACTTTTATACTATGCACTTTATTTTCTTTTCTTTAATAACATTCTTTATATTAAAAAAAAGAAAAGAATATATGAATCTGCATTTTCCTGAACCAAACACTTGGTCTATCTAGTTCAGTATGGTTTATTCTAATGGGCAACTGTTTTCGAAAATCTGTGCCTCAGCTCTTTCCCACCATATGGTACCTGAGATCTTCTCAACTAGAGACACCAGTGATAGACTCTGGCACCTTATGTGCATAACGTGTGCTCTGCCACTCAGAGCTGAATGCTCATTTGATTAATTTTAATATGATTCATAACCCCAAATAGAGTCAGTTTCAGCTATGTTGGTCTCCAGTAGGTGTGTACATCTCAATCTTTTTCATTGTGTTTTCATATCCAGGGCTATTGAATGAAATGTTTAACTTGATTGGATAGTTTTCCAGTGGGACACTACTGGGTTGGACTCAAAATTTGTTAGGATTTTTTTTATTGTTGTCCCCATGGTTTTTGTGACCATTCTGTTCAATTTGGAAGGGAAGGTGGACCAGTTGGAACTCTGGGCCAACTGTTTTTGCACTTAACAGCAACAAAATCACATAGAACACATTCTTCCCACTAATCTAAAGAATCCCTAAGTTTCAAGCAGATTGTAAAAAGTGAGGTGATTTTACATATCCCCAAAGTAGTTCCCTCTCTGGGCAACCATACTGATGGCCAAACTTCAAGTGACGAATGACACTTGAACGGCAAGTGTATTACTCCCTGTTCACTTGCCCTCCACTTGCTCTCCACTTGATCCACTTGCTGTTCAAGTGTCATTCGTCACTTGTAGCTTGGCCCTAAGTTTTCTCTGCTAATTCCTAAGATGGCTGACCAGCATCAACCAGCAGGAGAGCTCCAGCTAGCTACCAGCATTAAAAAAACCTCCATCTGCATTCATTTCTTTTCTCTACTCTTACACTGATTAACAATGTGTGTGTGTGTGTGTGTATATATATATATATATATATATATATATATTACCTTTCACTGAAAACTCTACATTTTCCTTCATGCCTTGTTGTGGTTTATTGTCTATTTCCTTTCAGAAAGTTCAAATGGCACCCATTGCAGTTCCCCTCCCCCAGCTACCATTACACTTTCATTATTCTGTTCTGTGGTGGGAGCTGGAGTCATTGTCACCAAATTTGTAGTGGAGTGTCTTTTACCCCCAAGTTTCTAGCACATTGGACAAAGCATTCAAATTTTATGGGTCCATGGACAAGCCCCCGCCCCCTCAGTCATCATAATTGTATGTCCATTATTTCCTATGGGGTACTTTGGGGCAGGGAGCTGGAGTTATTGTTTTTCAATCAAATGCCATCAAAATTGCAAGAAGAATGTCTTATGCCTTGACAAAGTGTTCAAATTCTGCTGGTCCTTGAACAAGCCAAGGCTTTTCTGCTCTTACAGGAATAAAAGTATCTCTCCAGCTCCCAGGGAGGGGTGATGGGGGAAGGAGAGCAGAATAAGAATGGCAGTGCTCTTTGGGATTGCCTGGAGCTGCTTTGTTCCTCCCTTGCAATGATCTGTTTGGAAGGGAGAAATCCAGTGCGGATGCAAAGTGAAATGGGAGCTCGTGCTGCATTTCTGGTAAATGTCTGAACTGAAAAAAGCCCCACATATTTTTTCCAGGAGAAATTAGGGTCCATATCTGATTAAGGGAGATTTGATACTCATGAGTTTATACCCTGAAATTTTTGTTGGCCTGTAAGGTGCCACTGAACTTGAATTTTGCTGTTCCAAATAGAGTTCATTTCATACATGAAGTAGAAAACCCACAGAGGTCAAATCCACTCAAATGTTCAAGAGTTTCTTCATCTTTTCATAATGGCAATTCCAGCAACAAACACCAGCTCATTACATTCTTTTTGTTATGCGCTATTAGTTTATATGCAATTCGAAATGCAAGGCCAAATTAAATGCTACTGAAATTTTAGGCAAGAAAGGGAGCCTTTTATGAAAAATGGTATGAAGGGCATTATCACACAATCTGGCTTTTTAGATTCACATTCCCCATTTTAAAGCTTAAAAACTGCACCTGCGATAAAAAGTTTTTACGGCACACAAGAGCTTGAATTGTTCCTATATTACGGCAGCAAACTGATACAATGGTCTAGGCACATTCCGTTTGATGGGTCTCATATGTGGTACAAATAAGAAACATCCTCGGTTAACAGCCAAAGGATTCAATTACTAGGCCCACTGACTTGTTGAAAAGATTTTAGAAGCCCTGGGGATGCTGCACAAAGCAGATCATTTTTAGGTCTGGCATCATAATTGAAGAGACTTTTATTGGAAAATAAAGCAACGTCAAATCAGTAACAATGCTGAATATGTATCCCATTATATAAAGTACTGATTTGTGAATATCAAACTAAGTGAAAACAAGATGGGAACATTAAGTGAGAAGGCAGTTTTTCCATGAAGTGGATGTTCAGAAGGGACGTGAGTCTAGGTTTCCAAGGCCAGACAATCTGCTTAAGGGCTACTTAGAGAAGCGTTGTTAATCCACAAGTTTATAAAGGGACAGAACTTGAGGTATGAGGGCCCCAAGTAGAAATATCTGCACTGGGGAGTTTTCTATACCTCAGAATTCTTAAGGTCAGTTGAAATGGACTCCAAGGACACTTGATGTGACTGTTAAGCTTTGTATTCTGGTAAAAAGAACTGAGGAAGTAAAAAAGACTTCCAATAAAAAAGTATAATTTTTAGGGAGGTTTCATACATACCTTACCACGGCCAAAGAAACTAGAACCTACAATCCTGGGTGGGCTTTGGGGAAGGACCACAGCAGGATATAATGCCAGATCCCATCCTCCAAAGCATATATTTTCTCTAGAAGAATTTATCTCTATAGTCTAGAGATCAGTTGTCATTTTATGAGACCTCCAGGCCTTACCAGGAGGTTGACTTGATCCCCCTTCCTAATAGCACCTAACGGTTCAAACTCGCTTAATACAAAGGAATGTATCCAATCATAAGTGAAGTGTTCTCATTGTAGCAAAAAACTTTGCCAATGGATTCCTCTTTTACAAATAGGTTCTGGTATACATGAACTATAGAATAGTTTACAGGGAGTTGGTTTAAACGGCATTTATTAAGTGGCTCAGGAGATGGGCTGAGACTGGTTACTTCAATGCCCTTGATAAGATGTGCAGATGGAACAAGATCGTAAAATTACAGGTGAAGCCTTTCTTTTGCTTCGCTGCAGTACCCTCTTGCACCTATCTGGTAACACACAGTAAGAAAACATGCAATATAATATCACTATGTACAGCATTTCTCTTCCCCCAGTTGTTTGAGAAGTGGAAATGGTGTATGTTCTGAGGAGATATGTGAGGAAGACAGAGGTAGGCAGGAACCATTTTGTTAATGCCAAGTTTGGCTTACAAGAAGCTGAGTGGTCTGGAAAAACACCGAGCCAGAAAAATGGAGACAAGCGATGATAATTTTAAAGGAGAAGTTATCTAGGGTATTATGGATCTGAGTGAGAAAAAAGGTGTCAATTTATAGAAAAGCCAAATATTTTACAACAAATTGCAAAGCCAATTTGGGGCACTGATTGAACGGAAATACATTTGCAGTATTAAATAATTGTACTCAGCTCTTGCCCTGCCACACCTCTGTCAGTTTCATTAATACCATTTAATCCCCACGTTTGTGGTTTTGTTCCTCCAATCCCGTTCCCCCTTCAAAGAAAAGTTTCTTTTGAGAGCTGCCAAAGCGACAATGTGTTTGTATTCTAATCCAGATTCTGAAATAGAACAGACAGCATCCCTTCACAGGAGGTAAACGTATGCAGAGGAAAATAGCAGAATCATTTTGGATCTCACTGAGGAACATAAGTTTTGATGTAAATTTTGACAAGTAAATCACTTTGCATCTATATAAGGAAAATTGAAGTGTCAAAGACTTAGGCATTGTGTTCTGTTCTGAAAGGATGAGAAAATCACATTGTTCCTAACTAGTTTAGCAACATCCTCTGAGCAGACAGTAACTTATATTCTAAACAGAACAAATTGAAATAATATTTTTCTTCTGATGGTGAGCAACCAAGAAGGCAGGTATGAAAGTCTGGCTAATTTCTGTCCATTTGGGTACCCCCAAGACTTTCAGAAAAATATAAGGAAATCTATATGGAAATGGGAGTAGGGGCTCACAAAAATTCTTACGAAAAGGTATTAATTTCTATCCCTCCTCCACCTCCAATATGAATATGTAATGTTTCTGATGGCAGAACAAGATTTGCTATTTCAGGTGTAACGTACTTTTAATTCGAAGCCTATGAAAGAAATACAAATGCAGAACAGCTTGTCTTATATAAAGCAAACTCCCTGATTTCTAGAAAGTTCATTGCTACGAAGTAATAGAAAAGATTTTTGTGTTGTCTCAAGAAAGAAGAATAGATACTTCTATAGCTAGGAGAGCCCGTTGGTTATGTTGGTTGGTTATAAGGAAAGAACTGTCATTCACTGAAATATTTGAAAATTAGAGTTACAATTAGACATGAGCACGAACGGGGGAAAAAACCCTGAATACCCTGTTCGTCGTTCGGTGCCATCCACGAACAACAAACAACGAACATGGACAAACATGAACTGTTTCTGGACATGTTCATTGTTCATTGTTCATGGGGGCCAGAACCATCCCCCCCACTTAGCCCCCTCCCCTCAAACCCGCTTACCTGACCCTTTAAAGATCCTTTAAACCATCAGCTGGCAGGCGGCAGGGGGGATTCCCCCCTGCCATCTGCCAGCTGATAGTTTAAAGGGCCCTGTCCTGGCAAAAACAGCAGTGTCTGCTTGCAGCTAGTTTGAGGGGTTACAAAAATGACCTTCCCAATGTCCAATACCCACCAAATTTGCAGGAGACATAGTACTCACTGTCCTCTGAAGACCTTCCAAGTTTCAAAGAGATTGCATGCTGGGAAAGGCATGATCCACGGGTCTCCCCATTGGCTGTCATTTTCACTTCACAGTGGCAAAAACAGGACTCTCTGCTGGAAGTACTTTGAAGGGTTAAAGCCAGAAGGAAAGCCAGAAGGAACTCAGACAGAGTTCAGTCCCTCCCTGCCTCCGGTTGCCAAGGAGATTGATTGCAGCAGGTGCCAGACTGTCTGGCTTGCTGAAGGGCTGCTGAAGGCAACGAACGAGGCTTGCAACAACCACCTGTTCATTTAGGATGGGGCCTCACGAACAGCTTGTTCGAGAATAGCAGATTGGGCTGTTTGTTGGGTTTTCCTGTTCATAATGCTGTTTGTGCCTATGTCTAGTTACCACCCAATATGCCAGCTGTCTGGTGGTGAATGGAGGTTGGACAGATTGGAGGACATAGTCTTGGACCTAGGGTTTCTAACTCTGGGTTGGGAAACTCCTGGAGATTTGGGGTTGGAGATTGGGGGGATCAGGTTTAGGAAGAGGTGGGGAGGGAGCTCAGCAGAGGATAATGCCATATAGTTCACCCTCCAAAGTAATCACTTTCCTCAGAAGAACTGATCTCTGTTGTGGGGAGATCAATTATAATTCCAGGATATCTGATCAGAGAGAAGACAATAAATTCATTCGCTGCTCTTATTGACTTTCTGTGTGAAATGAATATTAATGAATCAATGACTTGTGGATGTTGGATTAAGGAATTTGGACATGCGAAAAAAGAGAGCTTTTAATTTTAACAGAGTAAGAGGAAATTTGAAAAAACTAATATTTGTTGAGGATAAAATTGGAAGCTCTCTTTTAGACTACTTAGTTCCTTTTTTCCTTATTTCTTTCTTCTTCTAAGCACAGCGCAGTGACATCATTCCCAAGAGTAATGTCATCACACCGAATCGGAAGCTTGCACAAGCAAACCGTGCATGTGAGAAGGTACAAAAAGGTAAGTGCCAGATCCCCTCCTCCTGCCAGGAGGATAAAGGGACCTGGAAACCCTAATGTAATCCTACTCAGAGTTACTCCAATCTAAACCCAACTGAAATCAATGGGCTTAGTCTGTAGTAACTCTGCTTAGAGTTACACTGTTAGTGTAGTAGTGCAATCCGGTGCTTAAACAGGAGGAGCTCTGCATAGCACTTCACAGATACACTGCAGAAACTTTTGTACAACCCCCCCCCCCCAGCCCCCGCCATGAAGCTGACTTTGGGACAATCACTCACTCACTTACAATGTTGGAGGGAGAACCATGTCTGCTACTTTGATCTCCTCAGAGGAAGAGATATTTGTTATGTATGTAGGGTGAAAACTCTGGTGTGGGAATTGGGAAGTCCTGGGGGATTTGAGTATGGTGAAAGGGGAGCGTAGAATTTGGGAAAGGGAAGAAATTCAGCATGTTAGTGATTCCACAGATCCAGAGGAGTTAGCCGTGTTAGTCTGTAGTAGCAAAATCGAAAAGAGTCCAGTAGCACCTTTAAGACTAACCAACTTTACTGTAGCATAAGTTTTTGAGAATCACAGTTCTCCTCGTCATCAGTGATGCCACAGAATCTGCTCTCTGAAGTTGCCCTTTCTTCCAAGAGAACTTACCTCTTCATTGTAGAGATAAGTTGTAATTCTGGAAGAATTCTAGGCCCCACTTGGAGGCTGGCAACTCTATATAGTTTGTCCCTTCTTTTTGACAGCCATGCTGAATAGGGTTGTCATCTTCAGCTCAGGAAATTTCTGGAGATATAGGGGCAGTGCCTGGGGACTCTGGAATCTGGCAAGGAGAGAAAACTTAGTGGAAATGTGGGGTAATAGAGTCCACTCTTTTCTTTAAGGGAACTGATTTGTGTCGTCTGGAGATCAGTTGTCATTCCAGAACTGTAGGCTCAACCTTGGTAACTCTATATCTGTTAAAGGACTGCAGTCCACAAGTATCCATGATTGTAAAGGTTTCTAGGGCTCTGGCCTGTGACCTGTGCCTCCTAGAACTGCCAACATCAAGGTGGGACCTGGAGTTCTCCCAGGATTGCAACTGATCTCCAAACTATGGAGCTCATTCCCTGTGGAGGTACTGCCAGTTTTCGGAGGGAGAACTCTATGGCATCAGATCTTTGCTGAGCTCCCTCTAGGATTGCCAAACACTGATTCACCTAACAATTCACCTGGAATTACAATTTATCTCCAGACTAGAGATGGGCATGAACTGGAAAAAAACAAACCATGTAGTTTGTGGTCTGTCAAATTTCATGAACTACAAACTTTCACAAACCTGCTCCTGGTTCGCGAACCAGTTCATTTGGTTCATGAAAATGTCACATCCAGATCAGAAAATCATTACTTCTGGGCAAGCAGAAGGTCTGCAGGAAGTCCATCCCCTGTTGCCTAGGAAACTGATTGATTGGCACCTGGCTGGCTGGGGGGACAAAATAAAAAAAATGAACGAAACAAACCAGTCTCAAGTTCATGGTGGTTCATCAGAAATGGGAACTGATGAACTGCTGGTTCATGAACCACGAACCGGCCTGGTTCATCACAAATTTTGGTTGTTATTTTGGTTCATGCCCATCTCTACTCCAGACTACTCCTATCAATTTTCCTGGAGAAAATGGCAGTTTTAGAAGGTATGGCCTGACATCCCCGCTGAGCCTCCTCCCCTCCCCAATCTCTGTCCTCCCCAGGATCAACCTCCAAATCTCCACAAATTTCTCAAGCTGGTATTGGCAGCCTTAGCTCCCTCTCCTCCTCAAACCCCACCCTCCCCAGGCACTACTCTCCAATCTTTAGGAATTTCTCAAGCCAGAGTCACACAACTTTAGCTCTCCCCACCCCTTAGGTTCTATCCAATTTCAAGATTTAAAAAAAAAAAAAAAGTTGGCCGCCGTTGACAGAAAACATGTTAAAGCAGTCTGATTTCCTTCACTCTATTCTTGCTACCTCCCTGTTTTCTCATTTGCCGGTTCCCCAGGCACTGTGTGTATTAAAATAAAATCTTAGGTCTTGTGCAAACATACTTCTTAAAAAGAACAGAGTTTCCCCTCAGCATATCACCCATACATACTGGCGAGGTCTGTGTGAGAGAAACAAAGAAGATTAAAGAAGAGCTGCTTCTGGCTTCCATCTGTGGCAGTTTCCCTTTTGATTACACCATCAATCCTGTTCAGTCAAATGGCTGGCAAAAAAGTAATATGAAACTCATTCCAAAAGAAGTTATATGGAGAGGCGTAGCTATGTTTGAGCGGTTGTAAAAAATCATATTTGTTGCTTTGAGTCATCTCTCCTTCTGTAATCTCCAAACGTTTTATAAAATTAGATCATGGGAAAAGCTAAATGCATTTATTGAGACTCAGGAGGTGGCAGAATTAATATCCATATTTATCGTAAATAAGCCTTGCAGGGTTTTTTTCTACCCCCAAGCTGCCTTTGAATGCTTAGTTCCACCCAAGAACAACTAAACATGAAAGCTGACAAATTACATTAAAGAGGATAGAATCAATTTCAAATTATTTTCCACAGAGTGAAGAAACTGGCCCATGTCTTTACTGCATACATATTACATAGTTTCACATTTCATCACTGACAAGTTTACACTGAATTTTGACAAATGAATCAGTTTTTTTGCATGAAATCTTAATGGAAGAAAGGATACTGGGTGCTGTCCTTTGGATGAATTATGATTTTCATTACAAGAGAGAACATCATTTCCTCTGTTCTTTTCTCCATTTTCTTTTAAATCAACAGTGAATAGATAATTTTAATAGAATAAGGTAACATTTCCTTTAAATGTAAGGATCACAACGGAAATGTCACACAGAAGTGGGCAAGAAATCATTATCTGCTGGTGTAGAGGGCAAGACGTGATCTAGTGGATTTAAACTATAGAAAGGATATATTTCCGTTGCATTAAGAAAAAGTTCCTAATGGTAAGAGAAGTTGAAAAGTTATCTAGCAGGGGAGAAGGAGGTTCTCTCACCATGATGGTCAAGAAGTGGATGGATCGCTATCGGTTGGGAATTTACTAGTTTGGATTTTCTGTACTGAGCAGGGGGTTGGACTAGATCAGTGGTTCCAATATGCTTGCCAGACTCCTCCTTTTCATCCTTGCGACCATGCCTGCTTCCACCACAGCCTGGTCCTTGGTGGCAACGTCGCCCGTGGTGAGTCTGCAATCTTGCTTTGGTATGATCCTCTGGCAATTTAGTTGTGAAGGTGGAATGGGTAAATGTGCTTCATATTACATCTGTCTGCTGCCATAGGACATGTTCATATATACTCTCTCAAACAGCAGTAGTTTATGCCGGTAGTAATTTCAACCATAAGCCGTGAAATCCTAAACAGAGTTACGGCAGTTTAAGCCCATTGATTTCAATGAGCTTAGACAAGAGTAACTCTTTTTAGGATTACATTGAAAGTGATATAATATTCACACCACCAATACAGAGCATAGTAATGCTCATCTGCTTGAGATGAAATACTTTAGCAATTACTTCTATTTAATATGGAAGGTGCAAACACCCCCTTAAGAAAGTCACATATTTAATTTTACATACTGTAGATTATAAAAATGACTGTGAATATATAGATTATGGCAGTGGTGATGACGACAACAAAGACATGCCTACAGTTCTTGTGCATGTACATTACACTGTACAATCTCAATAGAGGAAGCACTTCTGGTCATTCAGATGTATTTATTTAGAAAATATATGGACTTTTTGCCCAGCATCTGCTTGGGGGGTCTCATGGCCAAAACAAAGATATTCATTGTAGACGACCAAGGAAATCCAGAGTTGTTATGCAGAGGCAGGCAATGGCAAACCGCCTCTGTTTGTCTCTTGCTTGAAAACTCCATGAGGGATTGCAATATGCTGGTGGCAACTTGATAGTACTTTCAGCGCAACTGAAGCCATCTTAGATTAATCTATCTGTTGAACTGATTAAACCTTGCAGTCCCCAAAACTGTAAATAACAGTAAGAGAAACACAGATATAGGTAGCACTCAATGTGGAGAAAAATGCACACATGTAGTATATTGTTTCCTTGTGGTGTATTGTTCTGAAGTTCCCTAAATTTTTCATGAGGCAAACTTTTGCTTTGTCCCATGCTTTAGAAAGCAATTGGTTTGCCTTTCAGTTCATCTGAATGTAAATATGGATTGTTCAGCATTTACTACTAAACACTTTTAACAACTACATTTAATTGCTCTATTACTAACGGTACTAATAGCATTTTCTGAGGCAAGAATTTATCATCCTGTTTATTTCTTTCCAGTATTAATACTTCTCCTCTGATTACATAAAATTTATGTTACAGCTCCCAGAAATAAATTTAATATATAATCAGGCTTACTTTCCATTCAGAATATACAGTGTTGATGTTATTGTGGAGTAGCCACAAAGGACGTGATCCAGCAAATTCCTGGATCAAAACTCACTCTAGCCACTTGCCTATTATGGCTGCAATCCTAAGAACATTTTCCTGGAAGCAAGCCCCATTGAATAAATGGGGCTTACTTCTGAGTAGAGCAGCTTAGCCTTGTTCTGTTTGTGGCTTCAAACATGCTGCTATTTTCTTTCAGCCAGAGCATTCTAGTCCCTAATACAGGAATTAAAAAAGACCAAAAAGTAAAGACAACAAGCCAAACCAATAATAACAGATAAATAAAAGCATGCCCTTGTTACACTACTTGTCATGCTAATGATAATAGGTCTGACCAAAATCTGCACTGTAGTTTTCAGGCAGCCCTAGTAAGTTGCACAAAGATTATTCCAATAATTTTAACCAGTTTCCATTTAGCTTTCATGTTTATTTAAGTAAAAAACCTGTTAGATGACGTTTTAGGCAGGCTCAGTAAAGAAATCCATCCAATATCCACCTGGACATACAATTCACCATGGAGAAAGAAACTGAGGGTAAACTTGCATTTCTAGATACCTTGGTCATCCGCAAAGCAAACTTTCAGTTAGGTCACAAGGTCTACAGGAAACCAACTCACACGGATCGGTACTTACACAAAAACTCCAATCACCACCCTCGACAGAAAAGAGGCATAATAAAGACATAGTAAACCGTGCAAGATGGATATGTGAACCGCACTTTCTCAATAAAGAAATTAATCATCTAAACTGTGCACTTCAAACAAATGGCTACTCCAGAAATGAAATCAGAAGAGCGAGTAAACCAAGGATAAATCAAACAACTAAGGAAAAACAGTCTCCCACAGGAAAAGTGTTTTTGCCATATATCAAAGGAATCACTGATCAGATGGGAAAGCTTATGAAAAAGTACAGCTTACAAACAGTATTCAGACCCACCAGAAAAATACAACAGATGCTACATTCAGCAAAAGACAGTAGAGACCCCCTCACCTCTGCAGGAGTATACCGTATACCCTGCAGCTGTGGACAAGTTTACATCGGGACCACAAAGCGTAGCATCCAGACAAGAATAAAAGGACATGAAAGACACTGCAGACTTGGACAACCTGAAAAATCAGCAGTGGCTGAACATAGCCTAACTCAAACAGGACACAGTATCCTATTCCAGGACACTAAAATACTTGACAACACTTCCAACTACTTTGTCAGACTGCACAGGGAAGCCATTGAAATTCATAAGCATAAGCATAATTTCAACAGAAAAGAAGAGACTTTAAGGATAAATAGAGCATGGTTTCCAGTCCTGAAAAACACCAGGCTGACAAAACACTATGACAAAACACCTGACAATAGCCCTGCAGAGAAGATTAGCACATCAAGCACCAATCCATATGCAAAAGAACCTCCTCAGGATATAGTGAAGCCTCCCGCCATTAGCATTCCACACCCTGGGAAACTCTTACAGAATGACTCAGCTCAACCTCACCCCTCCTGAGTAGATATAAATAACCTGCCAACATCTTTTCCACACTGTGACACTGAGAGATCTCAGTCTTTTGGTGCTACACCTCTGAAGAAGCCAGTCACAGCTGCTGGCAAAACGTCAGGAACTACAATGCCAAGACCACGGCTATACAGCCTGGAAAATCCACAACAACCATCAGTAAAGAAAAAGATGAAAGTTTCTTGCTTAGGGATCCCATTCCCATAGTGGGGGTAGGGGATCCCCCCACCCCTCTGCTCTTGTTGCCCGTTGCTGCTCTGTCATGTGTGGCATCACAAGCTGCCCATATCACTTTTTAAAATGTACTTACTGTATTTATAACCCACCCACTCCTGCCTCCCAATGCGGACCCAAAGTGGCCTCTACATAATTCTCCCTGTGAAGTTGGTTAGGCTGAGAATGTGTGACTGAGAGCCAAGCTACAAGTGATGCCTTACACAGGTTGGACGCTTGTCAGCTTCCCTCAAGTTTTGATGGGAAATGTAGGCGTCCTGGTTTTACAGCTTGGCTCTCCATTACAGCTGCAAGACCAGGATGCCTACATTTCCCATCAAAACTTGAGGGAAGCTGACAAATGTGCAACCTGTGTCAGGTGTCACTGTAGCTTGGCTCTGACTCAAGGTCACCCAGCAAGCTTCATGTCAGAGTGGGGATTCAAACCCGGGTCTCCCAGATCCTAGTCTCACATTCTAAGCACTTCACCATGCTGGCTCTCACTTCTGTTGTTTTTTTATGGGAAGTGATGTGGTGCTGAAACTGGCATCACACACACACACCCCATCTCCCCATCCACAGCCCTCCTGCCAATTGTCAGACACTGCCTGGCAAACCTTTTCTTGCTACAATTTTGAAAGACATTTGATTTTGAAAGGCAATGTACATTAGACAAAGCTATTTCAACTGTAATAATATTCATGGTGTTAAATGGGAAGCAAAAAGGAAATAAAGCTCTATCAGCTGATCCGTGTTTTGGTTGCATTTTACCTCCCCTGCCTCACCCATTCACCCAATTAATCTGAAAATCCATCAGTCGTCTTCTCTACGCCTACTTTATCCTTTAAAATAGATTACAAGTCTCATGTTCCAAAGGGCACTGGTAATGTATTGTAGGTGCTAAATGTATGCTAAATACTTGGAGTTGTAATGTGGAAAGTCTCATGAACTGGCAGCAAACACAGATGTTTAGAAGGGAGGTATTATCAAACCTGTGAAAAGAATCCACTATGGGGTGGGGAGGAGGTGATTTTATGAGATATTTAAACACAGACAACAGCAGGCTATACTCCAAACTATTTTCTCTGGGCTTAGGTTGTTTATTTTGCATGGCTAGACCGTAGTCTTTATAAATAATGTACAATGGAGGGAAAGTGACGGAATTTTGTTGCTATGGAAATGGAGACTTGGCATGTAATTTTGTATTTGATGATGTAAAGCATATTAAATAATTAAATTGTTAGTACTGTCAACCAGTTACGGCTGTATAACCTGCTCTTTAACTTATCGTTTAATCAATATAAATTTGAACAGCTCCAAAATTAACTAGGGATGCAAGATCTCCCTCTTTGGCAAGAGACCTCCCACCTACCCCCACTGGATCTATCCACTACCGATCACCTGAGCAGCAGGGGAAACCTGCAGGGAGAAATTGGAGGCAATTGGCATTACCAGCAATGGCATGATGTCACATTCAATGTGACTTGGAAGAGACATTATTGTGTTGGGTAACGCTCTAGCATTTGCCCCAAACTCTATGATTGAACCATAAAATTTTGGGCAACTGCTAGAGCATTGCCAGAGATCCAATGACATCACTTCCAGGTTTCACCAGGATTCCAGGATTCTCCCCTCAGACAGGTTAACTGTTTCCAGCTTTGATGCCTGGAGATTTCCTGGAATTACAATTGATCTCTAGACTATAGAGATCTGTTTCCCCTGGAGGAAATGGCTGCTTTGGTGGGCAGGCTGTATGGCATCACCTCCCCAGTGAGCTCCCAACCTCTACCCTTTCCAGGCACCACCTCCAAATCACCAGGAATTTCCTAAAATGGAATTGGCAATCCTCATATGAAATATAGTCATATTGCCTGCTATGCTCCTTCCTCCTGAGAATCTAAGCAAGCAAAGAATGATTTGGAGTCACTAAAGCTTTAAGCTGTAGTAACTTTTCTTAATGACATGTTTCTGTTTATGCAGAGCAAGGGAAAGGCTTAAGTCTCTTCTCCTCACCTGGTGGCATAGTTCTGATCCAAACTGGACCTCTATCTGTCTGGGAATTTCTGTGCACTACTCCCAGAGAACGTTGATAGACCTGATCATTTTTGTAGCATCATAAGGGCTGACAAGTTCAGTGAACATCACATGGAGCAAAAATTTCATTGAAAAGAAAGTACTTCTATATGTGTTGACATTTCATGTCTTCCATGACTGAATATTAATCATAGTTAATCTCTCAAAATTACACACTTTCTTCTCCCTTGATTTACAGTCTGTCTTCGTACTCCAAGATTAAAAGCATTTGCTCTTATGGTTCTCTAATGTAACAAGATCATTACAAAGCAGAAGAGAAATGTTTTCATCACAGATTTATCATTAAAGTATGCTGATGAAGGATAATACATGGATTTCATAAGAATTTGTCTCAGTAAGCGTGTTTAACTGCTGTGGGGGATTGCATGGATTTTCTCTCTCCTTTTTTCCCCAATACCTGAAGTACTACTCTGTCAAAAGTTAATGTAGAACATCTAAATCAGCAAAATTATTGTATTATTAGTGTGTCTGAAGAAGGGAGCTCTGTCTCTCGACAGCTTACACTCGGAAAATCTTGTTGGTCTCTAAGGTGCTACAATTCTGCTGCATTATTAGTATATTTTTGTTGCCTTACAGTCAAAACCATTGAGTTCTCTCCCCTCCCCAAACTCTATCCTCCCTAGTCCCTGTCCCCGTAACTCCCAAGCAATAACATTCCACTGACAGCAATCCCTTGCTATCAGTGGAATGGGAGGAAGTGACAAAAAATCTATTCCAATTGTTTCCATGGGCTGGATCTTGATACCCTAGTTGGAAGAAAGAGGCAGACACAGGTTTTGGGTACTAAGGGCTACTTTATTAAAGCAACAACATAACCTCAACAGCGGCAACAAGGGGAGCTAACTAGCGGTACAGGTCAAGCCAGTGGTCACCATGGGACCTTCTCCTTGAACCTGCCTGGGCGAGACCCACTGCCCCGGGTGCGAGCCATCCAACAGAGATGGCTTGGGCCCGGCCGGCCAGGCGAATGGTTCCCCCCATAAAGCTCCAAACACCCCAAGCCGTACAGCCTGGGATAAGGACTTGTCTGGGAGGTCCCACCAGGCAGTCTGCCCTCGCAGCTGAGCCGTAGGGCCGCAGCCGCTCCTGACAGAACCCCACTCCCCACCAATGAGGATGTGCCAAGGGTACTCACCGGCCCGCTCTCAAATCCCAACTCTAACCTGCCACTAACCTAACAGGCTGTGGCACCGCCTGCCAATTACCACAACCCCCACAACAGAACAAGGCAGGCGAAAAACCCCAGATGCCCATGCCAATTTGCAAAAGGGGGAAAAATTCCTGCCTGGCCCCAAAGAAGGCGACCGGCTAATTCTGTCCTGTTATAGGGTGCGGAGGGTGGGCCGAGCTCGAGGCACCAACTGAGGGGGAAACGGGCAGAGCGCGCCTAAACAGGCTAGCTCCGCCCACCCCACAGGTCCTGGAAGGGGAGCTCTGCTCTATCTCCTTCCAGGGCATCAAAATAGGCACCCAGCCTTAACGGCTACGCCGCGGCTGGGGGTTGCCTCCTTGATACCCTAGTTGGAAGAAAGAGGCAGACACAGGTTTTGGGTACTAAGGGCTACTTTATTAAAGCAACAACATAACCTCAACAGCGGCAACAAGGGGAGCTAACTAGTGGTACAGGTCAAGCCAGTGGTCACCATGGGACCTTCTCCTTGAACCTGCCTGGGCGAGACCCACTGCCCCGGGTGCGAGCCATCCAACAGAGATGGCTTGGGCCCGGCCGGCCAGGCGAATGGTTCCCCCCATAAAGCTCCAAACACCCCAAGCCGTACAGCCTGGGATAAGGACTTGTCTGGGAGGTCCCACCAGGCAGTCTGCCCTCGCAGCTGAGCCGTAGGGCCGCAGCCGCTCCTGACAGAACCCCACTCCCCACCAATGAGGATGAGCCAAGGGTACTCACCGGCCCGCTCTCAAATCCCAACTCTAACCTGCCACCGACGAGGTCAAGCCTCTGCTTAGGCCTCGACGCCCCAAATATGGCGTAACGCCTCCAGCAATCCCCGCCGCAAGTCGTCTAAAAATATGTTGTTGCCTTTAAAAGAAAGATGAACTCTGTCACCTCGGTAGAGGTCCGGCAGAGCAGCCCTTATACCGGGGTGGGGCAAATAAACCCCCAACCCCTTCTCCAAAGCCTTGTGTAAGGCCTTATTGGCCTTATAACGTGCTCCCTCTATAGCTTTAGCATCCAAGGCCTCCCGCCAAACCCTCCTGGGTAGAATATCGGACCAAATGATTAAGACACCAGGCCAGCGCTTGCCTATCAACCGCAAGTCTGCCTGGGCCTGTAGTGACAGGGCCTTGCCCTTCACCAAACCCAAGTCATTCCCCCCCAGGTGAATGACGAGAATACGAGGTGGAGGGGCACACCTCCCTTCAAATAATAGTGGAAGCAGACCAGGCCAATGCAGGCCTCGACGGCCCTGCCACTCCACCGTAGCCCACTGGCTCAGGCCAAGCTGGGACCCGAACGCCGTCCTGTTAGCCTGGTGGGCGGCCCAAAAGACGAAGCTGTGCCCGCAGATAAGGATAGAGCACCTTCCTCGACGCGCCACAGCACCTAAGAAAAGACAACAGTTAAAAGACTATAAAGTCCCCGTTAGGGGGCGCACATAGGACTTGTAAGCCGAAGACCTCCAACGGCCTACCTTCTGAATGGCTGGACCAGAATAACCCATTGCAGCGGCCGTCGAGGCCGCTCCAATCCGAAAAGAGTGCGTGCCAAACCTAAAACCTGCCAACCCAAGCTTGGCGAGAGCCCGTGCAGTAACTGCCCAGAACTGAAAACGAGTAAGGGGAGCCCCGTCACTGTGAATGAACAACACCCCGGGCTCATCCCCTCGAGCTTCCAAGTATGCTCTAAGCGCAAGCACAGGACAAAGCTCCCGATCAGCACAAGCGCCCAGCTGCACCACCGAGCCCTTCCGCAGCTGATCCGTCTTAGATCGCCTAATGGTGACTGCTACCGTCTCCCCAGCCAATTTAACATCTCGGGCCAACAAGGCCCGATTTGAGTTGTCCCTAGCTGACTGAACCACCAACTCACTTACCCGCAGGGCTCCAAAGAAGGCAATAAGAGCCGCTGCATGGAAGAGCTTGGCTTCAAAGTCAGAACTACATACATCAGCCCACGTAGCCCCCAACCCCTTGAGAATGGCAGGGGACATAGGCTCCCTATCATCTACCTGAGCTCCCATCTCTCGCACCCATCCTTCTAACATTTTACGGACTCTAAAGTCCCCCATAAAATCCTGCCAGCCGCGAGCCTTGCTGACAAACGCCAGGGCTGCCAGCTGACCTCTGATTGTTCTAGGAGCACAACCCTTACCTCTACGATCAACACAGAATCGCAGTATGTGCTCCACTGGAATCGGCCACAATTGGGGCAGTCCAGCCCCGAGCCGAAAAGTAGCAAACTGCTGAACGGTGCGGTCATAGGACCTCCGGGTGCTGGGGGCAATGGCTAGCGAAATGGCACGCTGAACCTCACGTTCCCAAGGTGCCACAACTCCTCTGGCATCCTGGAGGGCTGCAGATCGGCTTCGGGAGCAAGTTGGCGAAACCGTTCCATCTGTTGGCGAGACAAAGCGTCTGCCAATCCATTGTTTACCCCTGGAACGTGTTTTGCCAAGAACAAAATGTTCAGTCGGAGGCACCGGAGCGTGAACAACCTAACCAATCTCATTACTCTAGGCGATCTGGAAGTGAGGGAGTTAATCACCTGTACCACAGCCAAATTATCGCACCAAAAGTGCACCGTGTGGTTGGCCAACTCACCCCCCCCCACAGCCAGATTGCTACCAGAATTGGAAAAAATTCCAAAAAGGTAAGATCCCTATCCAAAACCCCATCATGCCAGTCAACTGGCCATTCTTCAGCGCACCAGTGCCCCCGAAAATAAACACCAAAGCCAGTTGCGCCAGAGGCATCAGAAGTGACCTGGAGTTCAGCCTCAAGCAGTAGGTCCTCCCTCCAAAAGGTGACCCCGTTAAACGAGTTAAGAAAGGATTCCCAAACCTCCAAATCCTCCCTGATGCCCCTAGATATGCGCAACCTATGATGTGGCAGCCTCAAGGAAGCCATGGCGTCACATAGATGCCTAAGAAATGCCCTCCCCGGGGCGACAGCCTTGCAAGCGAAATTAAGGTGCCCCACAACCTGCTGCAGTTCAAGAAGAGACACCTTGTGCTTCTCCTTAAGGGTGGCCAAACGCCCACGAAGGTCATGCACCTTCGCCTCAGGCAGCCTAAAGGTTTGCTGAACTGTATCAAGTTCAATCCCCAGGTAGGTCAGCACTGTCGAGGGTCCCTCAGTTTTCTCCTCAGCAAGAGGAACACCCAAACGCTGAGCTAAGTCAGTAAAACCTGTCAGCAAGCGCGCACACTGACCTGTGCCAGCCCTCCCAACGAAGATAAAATCATCGAGATAATGACTGGTATCACCACAACCCGTCTGCTGACGCAATGCCCATTCAAGGAACGAGCTAAACCGTTCAAAGGCCGCACAGGAGATCGAACAGCCCATAGGCAAAGCCCGATCCATGTAATACTGGCCCTCAAAAGCAAAACCCAGCAGCTCGAAGTCATCTGGATGCACAGGGAGCAGACGAAACACTGACTTTATGTCGCATTTGGCCAACTCTGCCCCAACCCCACAACGCCTAACCACTCGCATAGCCTGGTCAAAAGACGTATAGCGGACCGTGCACAGATGATCGGGGATGGCATCATTCACTGATGCCCCTTTCGGGTAAGATAGGTGGTGAATCAGGCGATACTCGCCCGCAGCCTTCTTGGGCACCACCCCCAAAGGGGAAACACGCAGGCATGGCACAGGAGGGGCCGAAAACGGGCCAAGAACCCGGCCTGCCGCACATTCCCGTGCTATCTTGGTCCTAACCACCCCTTCCATGCCAACGACAGACCTGAGGTTCGTTGACATGAATGGGGACCGTGGCCCCTGAAACGGAATGCGGAACCCAAACATAAACCCATTTAACAAATAAACCGCATCATCCCGCCGAGGGTAACCCAGCAACAACTCACTGAGGATTCTCAGATTTATGGGGCTGGGACCCTTTTCCAGACGGAGGCTGGTTGCCTCCCCAGGGGCGCCTACCCCCACCCCGTTTCTTGGATCTGGGACAGGCTGTAAAAGCATGGGGCCCCGCGCACATGGGGCATTCGTGCTTATAAGGGCAAGACTTCCTGGCACAGACACCCTGTGAGGCAAACTCCCAGCAAAGCAGCCGTGTCTGAACCGACTGCCCCGCGGAGGCGCGGGTGCCAGAAGAAGTCAATGCCCTGTGGACCAAATGCCCACTATCAGACCTATCCCCAAAGTTAGGCTTTGCAGGTGACATCACCTGCAACCACAACTGCTGGTGTATCTGGTCCCACGGGATAGTGGGGTTCATGGCAGCCCGCATTCGGAACTCCTCATCGTACTGCAACCATGCAGCACCACTGAAGTCCGAATAGCCTTTGTAAATTATATCCATGTACTGGATAAGGGAGGCTGCCCTCCAAGGCTGCGCCCTAGCCAGGACCCCGGCATATATAAGGAACCCCGGCAACCAGTTAAACCACGTCCTATCCACCCGTCTACGCTTTAACCTTTCCTTCTCCCTGTCATCTAAGTCTTCCTTGTCCTTCTTCTCCAGTTCCCTGAAGAGAAGGGTGAAGACGTCGATGTACTCTCCCTTTAATATCTTATCACGAGTGGACGGGGTCAAATGGTCCCCCAACGGTAAGGCGGTATCGCCAAAGGGTAAAGTTCTGAACGGTACAGACCCATAAGGGGTCTGAACATAAGGCTGACCCTGCCAGAGAAAACCAGGACCAGAGAACCAGCTAGGCTGCCCAGCCAGGCCCTGTGCTGAGGAAGGCACAAATTGCTGAGCATTGGGCATAGCTTGGGTACCAGCCGGCATGGCAGCCCCACTTGCTTGCCAGCCAGGTGCACCCCACTGCGGCCACGCCCCTACTGAGAAATGTGACACTGCAGGACCCGGCCCTGGCCTAACGTATGGCTCCAAAGGTGACTGCGATCCCGCAGGCACAGCAGGCCAGTAACTACAAGAAGGGTAAGGCCCAGGGGCACCACCGCCCGCAGGTGAGGCCTGCCCACACTGACCCCAAGGCCAGGCAGCTGTGTTGTGTGTCACAGTCGACTTACCATCTCCCAAGGCGTTATCAACCGCTACCGCCACTGGCAGGGCCACCTGTGATCCAGCTTGATCGTCAGTACCCGACTCTCCAGGAAGGTCTGTCTCACCCGGCTCTATAGCTCCGCTGGCATCATCCCCACCTTGGTTGGCAGTACCTTCAAGAGCAGACAAACGTTTAAGAACCTCTGTCTGAAAAGCCACGCGAGAAGATGCCCTAGTGGACCTAGGCCTCTTTGCACCCCCAACAGAAGCAGCGGAAACTCCCCGACTGCTCTCCAACGCCGCTATGCGCGCCAAAATCTCCTGCTGAGCCCCATCAACACCCTCATCATCCGATGAGGACAATGCAGGGGGGGGGGGCCGCTTAGCGGGAGGCCGCTTTGCAGGCTGCTTCCCTTTAGAAGTGCCCACTCCTTTCTTAGGTGGCATCTTTTTTTTTTTTATAGAATTATTATTTATGCCCCTTCTATCAGGCTAACAATGCAACCCACAAAAGCCTGCCAACCCCCAGAGGGTAAAACAGAAGCAATATAAAAGCTGATCAACAATACTAATACCCAGCCTAGAATGCCAGTAGGGAAGCTAACTCTGGCCACCCGAAGAGGCAACCCCCAATCCCAGAGGCCCCAGGTATAACTAAGAATTGCCCCCCAGATGCCTCAGCTCCACAAAATGGCCACCGTCAAAGCAGCCCACCCGGGAACAAAATGGCCGCCGGGCAAGCAAAAGCCACCTAGAACCCCTGTGGTGAAGGAGGCAAAAGAAAAACCGTTTGCCAAGCGCGCCGCAAAACCACCCCAGCGCGCAAAACACTACGGGGCAGGGAGAGGGGTTTCCTAAGAGACTGCAAAAGGCCCCTCCCGCGGGAACACGGCCACAGAGCCCACAAGCCCCAAAGGCTTCAGCGCGCTGCGCCGCCGCCGCCGCCGCGAAGCCCGCCAAAAACAAACTGTTCAAGAGGCGAGCCGAGCGCAGCGTGGAAGCTCTCCCCGGCTCCCCGCTCGCTTGCTGCAAACGCTCCCTCCAATGCAGCAAGGAACGCTGCTGCCGTTGGCCCCCAAGCCTCAAAGCTCGGAGCTCTGCCGAGAGGCTCTTTCCTCTCCGAGCTCGAGGCACCAACTGAGGGGGAAACGGGCGGAGCGCGCCTAAACAGGCTAGCTCCGCCCACCCCACAGGTCCTGGAAGGGGAGCTCTGCTCTATCTCCTTCCAGGGCATCAAAATAGGCACCCAGCCTTAACGGCTACGCTGCGGCTGGGGGTTGCCTCCTTGTTGTGATGATATGGAGGCATTCTTTTATTTCATGGAACTGGCAGTTCAATGAAAACCAGATGACTTTAAATTCTTCTGCAATCAGGCTTAGAGACGGCTACACAAGATGTTTTAGTTTCTATTCATAAGGCTAATTTGGAGGTGGAACTCACCGGAATGGTGTTCTGGTAGATCTGAAAAGAGGTCATGTGGGTTTTGGCCCCGCCCACGTGATTCCTTTTCCTCTGGGTGCAAGCTGAGTGGGGCTGGGCTCCAAAGGAACGTAAGCTGCTTGAATTCATTCTGCTCTGCTGCTTTACTTTCATTTAGGACTCGGGGCAGGGCGGGGGGGGAGAGAGAAAATGAGTGAATGGGTGCAAGCCAAGTGGGGCTGGGCTGCAAAGGAATGTAAGTTGCTTGGATTCATTCTGCTCTGCTGCTTTACTTTCATTTGTGACTCGTGAGAGGGGGGGGGAGAGAGAAAAGGAGTGAATGAGTGCAAGCTGAGTGGGGCTGAGCTCCGAAGGAACGTAAACTGCTTGGAATTCATGCAGCTTTATTTTCATTTGTGACTTGTGAGAGAGTGTGAGTGCGTGCGTGCAAGCAGGGTTGGCTCTCCAGAGGAGGGTAAGCTGCTCTGAATTCATTCTGCTTTAGGGAAATACCTGGAGATTTTTGCGGAAAGGGGCCTGAGGGGTGGATGTTGCCTTCTGACACACTTCCGGTGATGTCAGGGGGTGTGGCATATCCTAATGAGATATGCTAATGAGTTCCTGCAGTTCTTTTTCTAGGAAATTACCCCTGGAAATTCATAATAAAGCTCTTAGAAGCCATTCTTCATGCTCGTAATCTATCTCTGAATCCCAAAATGTTAGATTAAATTTAAGGCCATTTCCTTGCAAGAATCAGAAGACAAGGATGCTGTGGGAGCCACTGCTAAAGAAAGCTTGTGCAAATACTGCTTAACAGCAAAAACTTTAGTAAATATAGACATGCTACAACCACCATCAGGTCTGCAGTTATGGGGGTGGTATTGAAGATAATTAGAATAAAATTAGATAAAGGTTTGGACTCAATGTGGCAACTATTGAAGTAGAAGGAAATGTGATAAAATCAGATCTTCCATTTTTCTACGTGTTGGTGGAGAGGAGGCTTTGGGTATTTATTTTGCATTTGCAGGAGGTGTGAATATGAACACAGTGGCTCAGCCACACTGACACTTTGGTTTGGCTTTGTCCTGGGCTTTTCTGCAGTGCCCTCCTGAACACAATTACACCCTTCAAATCCCATGGCGTTCAATGGAATCAGGAGGCTGAAACTGTCCTCTTGATTGCACTACTAATGTCCCAATCTGTCCTTGAGTGTCACAGACACCTTTGGTTCTATAAAATAGTTTCCTTTCTCTAGGCTTCCGTATAGAAGATGATACCTTGATGGGCAATGACTAATTCAAACCACTGGATTTTGTATTGTGGTCCACTGACCTGGATGGGGCTGAAGGAAATGGTTTTGCAGAAAAAAATCTGGCCAGAGAAGATGTTTGAATATTGAAGATAGATGCTAAGAAGCAACCATGGAGAACAGAAAGGACTTTCAGGTTTTTCTACAGGAATATTTGCTTCTTCTGAGAAATGCCATGTATTCTCTGGAGCTTATCACTTGGGAAGGTTGCAAGCATAAAATAATAGAACTCAATCTCATGATTTCATTCAATCAAAAAAGTATCATTTTTTTTCTATAGACAAAAGCTCAGCGTCATCTTCCAAATGCCCATTAAAATACAAATGAAAATCCACACACTATGTGTAATCCGAGCTGGAATTAAGTCCTTCTAAACCCACTGACAGCACAGAAGATTGTAACACGTTTAGGACTGCACTGTTAGATTATTAGTTTAGTCAGTATATACAGCTCCTTCCTCCCAAGGATGAGATCTGGCAGCCTAATTTGAGAAGAGGGGAACTGATTTATTTGATCACAGGGAAAATATATCTACTGAGTTTACCAAACAGTGGATTTTCACTTTTAAAAAAGCATTAATTGGTGATAAATATTTGCAGTGTTGTGTATTTAGATTACTCATTGATAGGTATGCTTTTGGGGATAGAGTCTTATTATTTTCCAAAAATAGTAACAGATGGACCCATGGAATAGTTATTACATTTCCTCCTAAATTTCCTTCTTTCTTCTTCTTAAGGAAGAAGCTGAGAGTATACTACCCTTAAGAAGCTGAGGGTAGTATACATGTGTTATGACCTTTACTTTCTTTGGGGTAGATTTTGCCTTTAATCTTTCCCTTACCCCTCTGGGTAGTTTGCTGCCACCAGGAATATATTATTCCAAGATATTTTATTTAAATTTTCCCTTTGGTAACGTGCTTAAGCATCAGGCTCCTTCGTGGTTCTATGTGGCCCTGAGGATAGGAATGGGATAAAGCAATGACAGCTACTCTGGGATATAACAAAACAAAAATAAACTTTTATTTAGTAAAGAAGTGTATCGGTTTCATAAAAGTAGTTCTCTGTTCTTAAAGTTACTTCATTTGAACTCATTCATACAGATCCCTTCTAAGGCTTCACACACAGTTAGCCTCTTTCTCTGACTCTATATTTCTCTCACAGAAATGCTTAAACTCCTCAGGCAGCACACAGCTAGCCTCTCTTTCTCTGACTCTCATTCACAGAAATATTAAACCTGCTCAGGCAGCACACAGCTGGCCTCTCTTTCCCTGACTGAGTGTTCTTTCACAAACATGCTCAGTTCAGGTTCCACACAGGTTATATTTCTCTCATAAATATTTCAATATACTCAGGCAGCACACAGCTAGCCTGCTTTCTTCTGACTGAAACTTTTCTCTCTGCCCTGTCAGTCTCAAACTGCATTCACTTTGCCCACACTCTCAGTCATCAACCAATCATATAACTCACTCATCCCTCTCTTTCACCCCCACTCTTCACCTATCTCACCAAGCATTTAAAGACACATGCACACATTTACTTGAAATCATTACAACATGGTTCTTCCCTCCCTGTTTTATCCTCACAACAACCCTGTGAAGTAGGATAGGCAGGGGGTATGGGAGTGAAGTGTGAGTGTCTGTGATGATCTGACCATTTTTGAGTGGAAGAACCCAGTTCTTCCTAGTCCAAGTCCAACCACTACACTACACTGAGGGCCAAGCTACACATGACGAATGACCCTTGAACGGCAAGTGGATTGAGTGGAGGGCAAGTGAACAGGGAGAAATACACTTGCCATTCAAGTGTCATTCGTCACTTGTAGCTTGGCCCTGAGTATCTGGACTAATTTCCTGAATATCCTCTGGAATGGATCTAAACTTCAGATTGAATCTGAAACAGATCAAGCTTTGGTACACTGTGATAGTGTTATCCCAGGGGTCCAGGGCCTAGAGAACTTCTGCTGGGGCATTCCTGCAACAAACGTGGCCTTTTCCATTCCCCTCTGACTTTACAGGACATACTAGTGTTGAGAGGAGCTGGTGGGGAGGCCACCATTCTCCACTACAATATTACAGCAGGCTCTGAGGCCTTGGATACCAAGGATGTGGTAATGATAGCATGCAGGAATGCTGGCAACCATATGGAATGTAATTCCCCACATGATAAAATGTCCTTGTATGTTTCCAAACATGCTCAGACCAGGTGGAGCATGGTGAATATGAGTAAGAAGAAACTGCCTTATCCAAAATCAGACTGTTGATCTACCAAGGTCACTGTCAGATACGCCTCCAGCATATCTGTCATGTGTTATGGATTCCTTGCTGCTGCATGTAGTGTACCTCTGAGAACATGCAGAAGGAACCTGTTTTGCTGACTCGTTGCTAACCGCTTATCTTGCAGGTGTTTGGGTAACAATTTCCTGGTAGGCCTGAGAACGTGGCCTTGAAGTTCCAGCAGAGACTGTACCAACCTCCTCAGAGACTGAGCAGAGCTCATCCTTTCCCTCCTCCCCTCTTCTCTGGCTCAGCGTGCCAAAATACTAATGGACTTTCTTTCTTAATCGGGGGGGGGCACTTTGTCCTATAATTAACCTTGCTTTGCTACTTTGAGTCACTTCAGCCAATGATCCTGTCTGACCATCTTGATACTAGTATTCTTCTTTAATAAAGTAACTTTAACTCATAGACCTAAGTGATGCAGTGAAGTGCTTGCGGAAAATACCTGGCAAGACCTGACAGTCACTGCTGTCTTCTCAGACTGGCAGGAATTCTCCAGGGTCTCAAGCAGAGGTCTTTCACATCACCTACTACCTGGCCCTTTCAATAGGAGTTGCCAGGGTTGAACCCAGGATCTTCTTCTTGCCAAACAGATATTCTACCACTGAGCCACAGTCCCACCCTCTTTGTAATGTCTGGATCCCTCAAAAAAATCAGGATGCTCTTAGAGGCCTAGAAGGTTCTGTCTTGCCAACCAGGTGCAAAACTGACTTTTTCCTTTCTCCAGTTTATACCACAGTTGTCAAACTGTTTCTCTGCCTTGGTTTATCATACTAAGATCAGACAGATCATACAGATATCAAACAGAAATGAAAACATTGCAAGGAAGTCATCACCTCATTCTGCATGGCTGTAACAGGATTATGCAAAACACATTTGGTAAGATCCATTCAAAGTTAAGCTATACTCAAATAGATGCAAGAATCTGCTGTTACCTGAAGATTCTGTTTCAGTCTGCAGTCAAAATTAACCCAGCAACATCAATAATTCTCCTTAAATACCAGGTGCATCTCCAATTCTTTCCTAATATTTATGAGGATTCATAAACTCGCAGAGCTTAGAATTAAATCATCGTTTTATGAGACAATGATAAAAAATAAATTATTCGCTTATGCTACAAACATCCATTTCTGCAGGGAAGGTAAAAATGGATTTTCAGTCCTCCAATTTATCCAGAAGGTAATTTAGATACATGGCTATTGAAGCAGAATGAAAGTACCAATTTGCCAAAAAATTCAATTTGCAAATTGTGCCTGGATTGCGGTGAGCTTTTGTTCCTATTGGAGTTTGAGGGGGGGAAACTAATTTTGCAGAAGAAACTTAGATATACTCTGTATAAACTTTATAACCATCATTCCTTAAATAAAAATGAAAAGAGCTATGGGCAGATGGGAACAAAACCTCTAATCAGCGGGCTTTGCAAAGACAGGGGAAAAAAGGAAAACAATAAAGGAAATAAACAGCTAGTGTATATGTATCTCTCCCTTCACACTAGATGGCACAGCTTTGCAATTAGAGAATAGACTCCAGAGAAAAGGAGGTTTTCTAGTTCGGACTGCAAAATAACCACTTCATACATCTCCTCCTTGATTAGTTCACCAGCAGTATTAGGGTGGGGCTTGTTATGAATGGCATGACTGGGGGAGACATTATGTATTGCCTGCATATTTGTTTCAATGTCTTAGAGCAAATGTGTATTTTTAGGAAGATGTAGTCCAAAACAGATGTGATAAAGGTCACAGATCTCCTTCAGACTGGACAAAGTTTGTGCATACATGCAGCCAGGGTTTTTTTTCCTGGGAAAAGAGGTGGTGGAACTCTCAAGAGGGGAATGGGGAAGAAACACATGGGATTCTTTGAAATAATATTATTTTCATGCACTATTGCTGAGAATTTTCAAGAGGTGCCGGAACTCCATTCCACCATGTTCCTGCTGAAAAAAAGGTTTGCATGCAGCTATCATTTTGTTCAAGGATTCCTTAGAAAGGGAACAGGAGAGAGAGAGTCCTTCCACCCAGCTTATGAAAAAGTGTCAGACTTTTGTGCTGAATCACAATATCTAGTGTTTTATGACTCAGCTATATGTTGCCATCTGTATTTATTTATATAAACCATTTGTTAGCTTCCTTTCTACCATGCAGGAACTCAAGACAGCTTACAAAATAAATAAAAACAGTCACCGATTTTTAAAAGTTTTAAAACAGCACAATTTAGGAGTGCCAGTAACATAAAAACAAAGCTAATTTAAAGCAGAAAAACTTCTTCAGCTGCCTCCTGAAGAATGAAGGGGCAAGACTCACTTCCCTGTGAATGCTGTTCCATAATTGTGGGGCTGCCACTAAAAAGGCCCTCTCATGAACTCTTTCAGCTGATGGGACAGGAAATGCCTCTCCTTGTGATCTTAATTCCCAGGCAGGAACGTATGGGAGAAGAGAATCCTTCAGATACCCTGGTCCCAAGCCATGTAGGGCTTCAAAGACTCAAACCAACACCTTAAATTGGGCTCATGAGTAGATTGGCAGCCAGTGTCATTGCTGTAATATCGGGGTCACAGTATCCTGATAGCTGGCCCTGAGCAGCAGTCTAGCCACAGCATTCTGCACTAACTGCAGCTTCTGAACACTCTTCAAGGGTAGCCCCAAGTACAACACATAGCAATAGTCCAGTCTAGACATAACTATGGCATGGATCACTGTGGCCTGAGTAAGCCAGGAATGAGCCCAGCTGATGGGTGAAAGCGCTATGAACCACTGCAACTACCTAGTCTTCTAAGGTGAATGCTGTTGAGCAGAACTCTCAAGCTGAAAACTTGACTTTTCAAGAAAGTATAATGCCATCCAAGACAGGAGAGATCACATGCTCCTGTTCTGCCTTTCTGCTACTCCAAAGCATCTCTGCCTTGTCATGATTAGACATGGGCATGAACAGAAAAAACCCCTAATATGGTGTCCATTGTTCATTGCCATCCATGAACAACGAACAATGATCACTGAAGAACATGATCATGTCACAAACATGTTCATTGTTCATTGTTCATGGGGGCCAGCAGGCTCTCCTCCAGTCTTGAAGATCCCTACTTCACCACTCCCAGAAATCCTACCTGAGCAGGCAGCAGGAAATGTACCAATAATAAATAATAGCTTGGCCCCAGAGCCTGGCAGCAGCCCTGGAACCTGAAGAGGTAGATCCCTACCCCACCACACAAAGAAAATTCAAGCTCCAATGCACTCACCCTGTCTCTTTAACAGCAGCTATCTCTCCCTGAAAGCAAGAGCTGGGAGCCCCCCCTCCCCCCTGGGGTTTTCCTTTTGTAACAAATTTAGAGCTCAAGTCTGCACTTGGAAGGAAGACCTGCCTATCAAGCTAAATTGGGCTTCAATTGGGGTTTTCAGGGCAACAGCAGGAGTTCAGACATAGTTCAGACAATCCCTGCCTGAGTTACCATGGGAATTGATTGCAGCGCCAGACCGTCTGGCTTGACAAACAGGAAGACGAACAGCAACAAACGAAGCTTGCAACAACCACCTGTTTGTTCAGAATGGGGCCTCATGAACAGCTTGTTCGCAAACAGCAGTTTGGTCTATTCGTGGGATTTTTTTGTTCGTATTGCTTTTCGTGCCCATCTCTAGTCATGATTCAGTTGCAGCTTGTTCACCCTTAACCATCCAAGCATCAGTTCAGAACATCAGCATCAACAGCATCCTTGGAATTAGGTAGAAAAGAAAGGTAGAGCTGGGTATTACTTGCATATTGGTGACACCGCAGCCCAAACCTCCTGATGACCTCTCCTGGTGGCATGGGGGATAAAGGTTGAACCTTGTGGAACCCCAAGGCCAATGGCCAAGGGGCAGAGCAGGAACCTCCCCTCCCCTGACCCCCAGCACAACCTTCTGAGACTGCTCTCCCAGATAGGACTCAACCCACTATAGCATGCTGCCCCTTAATCCCAGAGCCAATGGCAACTCAGAAGGATGCTATGGTTGATGGTCTTGAAGGCCACTAAGAAGTCCAGCAAGACTAGCAGGATCACACTCTCTCTGTCTAGTTCTCAGCAAAGGTAATCGGCCAAGCCAACCATTTAGTACATTACCTCTTTCCAAGGAGTTTCCATTTAGTAACCTTTCAGCCACTGAGAGATCTATCCTCTATGAATTCTTCTATTGGAACAAAATTAAGTAACTGGCTTCCGTCAGGTTTACATGAGCACTGGAGAAGGAAGAGACTCTGAAGGCTTGTCATACAGGAGGAGGTCAAAAAGGTCAGTTTGTGATTCTTTGTCAGATTTCTAAAAATTCTGCCACAACCTCCTTCTCCCAATGGATTGTCATTCAGCCTATTCTTCCCAGAAGCCACTAATTGTGATTGGTTGTTTTGTACATGGAAAATATGAGGATTCTGTTTCCATTTAGCTCCGTAATTCTCCACTTGAGTATACTTTCAAAGCTATTACTTTGGGGGGATGAGGGAGAAATGTGATATTTTTTCTAAGAAATGTTCCCTTTCAAATTGTCTTGGGGGAATGAAATGAGACATTGTAGCAGTCGGCAGCCTGTACCACAAATGACTGGAAGGGATCCTGAGGTAAAAAATGACTGGTGCTAAGCACCTCACAAAAGACATGCCACTGCTTTCCACAGCTAAACCAAATAGCTACCAGCCATCAGAAAAAGAGAGAACAACATGACACACGGCTTCTGTCTATCTTGTAAAAAACGTTCTCAAATCATTAGGGCATGAATAAGAGGTTTAGCCATAATGCATGGTTGTCACTTCTGTGGGATTAGCAGCATCTCTTATAAATTTTAGCTTAATGTAAAGGATTTGTGTAAATACCCTTAAGGTTTAAGCTACAGGGTGAGTTTCTTTTATCCACCACCCCTTTAAATTCTGTTGCTGACAAAAGTCAGTTTCCTTTCGCTTAGGTTAAAACCCTTGATATACATGGCAAATGGCCACAGGAAGGTTTTAGTGATTGTAACTCCTTAATGTGTATTCATTGTGTCTGTGTTGGCTCCCTGCTGCTGTGTTGGCTCCCTGCTGCCTTCAGGATGCAGCTGACAATGGCCTATATAAATATATATATTTTAAAAAGAGATTCTTTTCACCTTTATATTCCATGCCCCATAATATTTATGATCAACCTGGAGCAATTTCTTAATACATTACTGATGTGGCAAGTCCTTTGAAGGACAGTTTTACATGGACAGAGCGCTCCCTATGGGCTGCTCTGTTTCTTGTTCAGCATTTGAAAAGTTCAGCACGTTTTTAGAGTCGGCCTTCCGTCAGCGGCTGAGGTGCCGTGACTCCGCCCACTATTTAGACAATTTTATTTTTGCAGTGCCTTATGTATCGGGGCAATGTGCCAGGCTCCTGGCGGGGTTTCAGGCTCTGGCGGAAGAGTTGGGGGTGCTCCTGGCTCACAAGAAGACTGAGGGCCCTTCCCAGGTACTGACATTCCTGGGGATTGAGGTAGACACCTTGCATCAGACATTTTGCCTGCCTGAATCCAAGGTGTTGGACCTTCAGTCTCGCTTGGCTGCTCTTAGGGGCAAGCATAAGGTTTCCCTTTTGGAATTGCAGCAGCTGGTTGGGCATCTTAATTTTGCTTGTAAGGCTGTTGCACCTGGGCGTGCCTTCTTGAGGCGTTTGTGTGATGTGATGGCTACTTTGCGGCTACCTCATCACAGGGCCAGGATATCTCAAGGGGTCAGGGATGACCTCGCAGTTTGGGATGAGTTTCTCACTTCTTTCAATGGGGTCACCTTTTGGCAGGACGAGCTGCTGCTTGAAGCCGAATTAAGGGTTTCCTCTGATGCTTCAGGGGCCTTTGGCTTCAGGTGTTTTTTCGGGGCATTGGTGTGCAGAGCTCTGGCCAGCACATTGGCACAATGGAGTTATCACAAAAGACCTTACCTTCTTGGAATTTTTTCCAATCCTGGTGGTGGTCTGGCTGTGGGGCGTGGAGCTTGCCAACCAGGTGGTCCACTTTTGGTGCGACAACTTGGCTATTGTGCAGGTGATCAATACCCTCTCATCCAGGTCGCCCAGGGTCATGAGGTTGGTCAGGGCCTTCACTCTCCGATGCCTCAAGCTGAACATATTGTTCAGGACGAAACACGTTCCCGGGATAGATAATGGAGTGGCGGACACTTTGTCTCGCCAGCAGATGGAATGTTTTTGTCAGCTTGCCCCAGATGCAGACCTTTTGCCTGTTCCAATGCCACAGGAGCTGTGGAATCTTGGAGGGTTGAGGCAAGCAGAGCCATTCGTCTAGTCATCACCCCCAGCACACGGAAGTCATACGACCATGCATTGCGGCAGTTTGCTGGCTTCAGGCTTGCAGCGAATTTGGACCAGTCATAGCCCATTCCAGCTGAACATCTCATGCAGTTCTGTGTGGAAAGGAAGGGCAAGGGCTTGTCAGTTAAGCCCATTAGGGGTCTCTTGGCGGCATTGGCTTTTGCCAGCAAGGCATGAGGTTTTAGCGAGGCGACGGGGGATTTTAGGATTAGGAAAATGCTGGAAGGCTGGACTAGTGAGGCAGGTGTTAAGACTGATAGCAGACAGCCCATATCCCCATCTATACTTTGGGGGTTGGGGGCTGCTTGGGAGTCGATTTGTTGGTCGGCTTACGAGGCAGCCCTCATTCGTGCAGCATCTTTGACCGCTTTCTTCGGTGCCCTGCGGGTGAGTGAATTGGTGGCACAATCCCACACAGACCCATCTGATAGGGCATTGGTCTCAGAGGACGTGCAGTTTGAGGGTGATAGTGTCACCCTTTGAATTCGGCGATCCAAGACAGATCAAGGCAGGAGGGGAACAGTTGTGCAGCTGGGTCCTTGTGATGAGGCTGAGCTTTGTCTGGTGCGGGTCCTTCGAAAGTATTTGGACTTACAGGGTGCGGATGTGGGGCTCCTTTTCTGTCATCACGACGGGACCTCGCTCACCCAGTACCAGTTCTGGTCAGTGACTGAAAGGGCCTTGGCAAAACTGGGGTTGGCAGGAATGAAGTTTTGCACGCATTCCTTCCGGATCGGGGCAGCCTCTACGGCAGCTGCTATGGGTTACCCTGAGGTGGCTGTGCGGAAGGTTGGCCGCTGGAGGTCAGCGGCATTTCGTGGGTATGTGAGCCCATTGCCTGTGGTTTAAGGCATCATGCTAATTGTTTATTTCTTTTTCAGGTGCTGTTGTTTGCCGTGGGAGGTGTTGGATCCTCATATGCGGACACAGCATGATATTTTGGGCTGCCCATCAGGCCAAGAGGATGCCGTTTGGGTCCCAGCTTGGCCTCAGTCGTTGGGCCGAAGTTGAGTGGCAGGGCTGTCAGGGCCTTTGGTGGCTGGGCTTGCTGCCACTCCTGTTTGAGGGTAGGAGTGCCCCTCCCCCTCACTTGTTAGTTATTCACCTGGGAGGGAATGACCTGGGGTTTATCAAGGGCAAGGCCCTTTCCCTGCAAGCTCAGGCTGATATTAAGTATATCTCTGAGCAATGGTCAGGGGTTTTGATATTCTGGTCTGCTATTCTCCCATGTAGGGTGTGGCAGGAAGCCTTGGACCATGATGGGGTGGAACGTGCTAGGCGTAACACCAATAAGGCTATGCGGAAGGCTTTGGGTGCAGGGTTGGGGATTTACATGCCCCACCCTCAAATCAGGGACATGTACGCTGACCTCTACAGAGGTGATGGTGTGCACTTGTCGGCCAAAGGTAATGACACCTTTTTGAGTAATTTATGGCATGGGTTATGGTTGGCTCTGCAGCATATATGGGGTGCAAGGGCCTAAGCAGAGGCTTGGCCCTTGCGTTGGCAGGTTAGTTTGGGTAGGCAGAGTGGGCTGGTGAGCACCTGGTGGCACCTCCCCATTGGTGGGGAATGGGGGTCTGTCTTGGATCAGCTGGCAGGCTGTATGACTGCCAGCTGAGAGGGCAGACTGCCTGTGGGACCCCCTGAACAAGTCCTTCCCTCGGGCTTCACGGCTGGGGGTTTATGGAGCTCGAAGGGGGGAACCACTAGCCTGGCTGGCCAGGTTACAGCCATCTACAGGGATGGCTCGCAACTAGGGCAGGGGGTGCTCGCTCAAGCAGGTGAGGAGGAGGTCCTGTTGACCCCTTGGCTAGACCTGTACCACTACTTATACCCTTTGCCGTTAGGATGTTATTGTTGGTCAATAAAATAGCCCTGTTTTCACCAAAGCCTTTGTGTCCGTCTCTTCATTCTGAATGTGGGGGCAAAACGGCACTCCCAGTGCATGCACAGCGTGCTTGCCCGGGTGCCGCCATTTGCCCTCCTGAATGGAGGGAAGACAGGCTCCGCTTCCCGGGAATCTGGGTATTCTTGGGGGGTGGGGCCTGGGCCTATAAAGGCCGGCTCTGCCTCCCTCTGGTGCAGCAGTTGCGCTGAACGCTCGACCCGCCCTCCTCATCCCCTTATGTTCTGGCAGTACAGGATCAGCCGGTCACTGTTTTCAGGGCCAGGTAGGAATTTTTTCACCTCCTGTCGGATTGGCTGCTTGGCCAGGGGTGTTTTTTGCCTACCTTGTACTGCCATTATGTTACTGTTGGTTGTGTTTTTGTTCTGACAGGTTAGTTTGGGTAGGTAGAGAGGGCTGGTGAGCACCCAGTGGCATCTCCCCATTGGTGGGGAATGGGGGTCTGTCTCGGATTGGCTGGCAGTCTGTACGGCTGCCAGCTGAGAGGGCAGACTGCCCGTGGGAACCCCTGAACAAGTCCTTCCCTCAGGCTTCATGGCTTGGGGTTTATGGAGCTTGAAGGGGGGAACCACTAGCCTGGCTGGCCGGGTTACAGCCATCTACAGGGATGGCTCGTGCCTGGGGCAGGGGGTGCTCGCTCAAGCAGGTGAGGAGGAGGTCCCATTGACCCCTGTACCGCTAGTTATACCCCTTGTCGTTAGGGTGTTATTGTTGGTCAATAAAATGGCCCTGTTTTCACCCAAGCCTTTGTGTCTGTCTCTTCATTCCGAATGGGGGGGGGCAAAAGGCTGCTTGAGGCAACAAAGCAATGGCCTGAGAAGCACAACTACCAGTAGCACTAGAGCAGTGTTTCCAAACCAGGGCTCTGCAGAACCCAGGGATTCCTTTCTATAAGAAATTGTGGAATCCTACTATATAAAAGGATAAGTGTATTCAAGACAACTCATTTCTTAGGGCCAAGCTACACATGACGAATGACACTTGAATGGCAAGTGTATTTCTCCCTGTTCACTTGCCCTCCACTCAATCCACTTGCCGTTCAAGTGTCATTCGTCATGTGTAGCTTGGCCCACTATCTGGTGTGCCATCAGAGGGCGCTGCTGTGGAAGAACGCCTAGATGAGGCAGCCAGACCTCTAGAAAGCACACAATGGTTTAAAGCTAAGGCCAGGATCAGGTGCAGAGCAGATGGCAATGCTTGTCCCCACCTTCACCCAGGTGGGATCAGGAGCAGAGAGGAGGCAATGCCTGCCCCCTGCCTTCACCTAGCTGGGATTAGGAGTGGAACTGAAAGAGAGGGTCACGGAGCAACGACTCCCCTAAACAAGAAAACCGTGACCTACTGACTAAAGATACATTCAATCACTGATATTAAACAGTTATTTATATCAAGTATACAAATTGAACATGAACTCTAAATGGTTATGAAACTGACAATTTACAGCTCATAGGAAAAACGGTACAAACATGAGAACAAAGCGTCATACAGTAAACAAATCATAAAATGCAAATGCTGAGTTCTGTGTTTATAAAGGTGCGAAGGTTCACTACGTTCGACCGTATCAAATTCACAGCAGCAAAAAGCTTGCAAACATAATTTGAACTTAATAGGTGACAACCCAAAATATTATTATTGCAGCTCTGAAGATTGCAAGAAATTCAGAGAAGTAACCACAATGGGAATGCATGTGAGGAATCCCATTTCCGATATCCCCTTCTTCCTGGCAGTTACAACTGTGAAGAATAACATACATTTTGTAAGCAATATAAATGGGTGAACAGACTCCTCCCCAAAATACAAGGTATACTTACAAAACCCAATTCAAGGTGAGTCACACAAAGTTTCTCGGTATGTTGGCCGCTCGCTCAATGGTGTGTAGAAAACACCACTAGAGGCGTTTCCTAAATACATTCAGGAAAGAAATTTTTAAAGGGCCAGAGCCCCTGACAAAAAGTCTTCACAAGTATGCTGATAAATCACAGTTAATGTTAAGTCCATTAGGTTCCACTGATTGCAACCTGTGTATCCACCACGCCTCTCTTCTCAACAGATCTCTTTGTGCCAACAAATCATCCTTAAATTTGCTTACATATAGAACTGAGTAGAGAAAGTCATTATGTCGATGTGCTTTTTGCAGAAAGTGAGAGACCAGAGGTGCTTCCTCCACTTTGCGACGTAGTCTGGATCGGTGTTCTTGAATCGAAACCTTGATAACATGGCTGGTGTTGCCTACATACAATTTTTTACAAGGGCAAGCAATAACATATACAACATTTTTGGTATTGCAGTTAGAGAAAGGCTTGCTCCATAGTCCTCGTTCTTTAAACTGTTGTGGGGACATAACCAGATCACAAGTAGAGCAACGTCCACACTTAAAGTGACCCATCGGTAAATTAGCCACAAAGCAGGAGGAAATGCCTGCCCCCTTCACTCAGCTGGGATCCGAAGCAGAGCAGGTGGCAATGCCCACCCCTGTTCACCCAGCAGGGAGCAGGCGAGGAGCAGGTGACAATGTCCACCCCCTTCTCCCAGCCAGTATCAGGAGTGGGGCATAAGCAATGCCCATCACTCAGCCTATATCAGGCACACAGCAGGAGATAATGCCCACCCCCAACTTCACCCAGCAGGGATCAGAAGTGGAGCAGGTGGCAATGCCACCCCCACTTCACCCAGCCATAATCAGGTGCAGAGTATGAGGCAATGCCCATCCCTTCTTCGCCTAGCCAGGATCAGGAGCAGAAAAGGAGGTAATGTCTGCCCCTGCTTCACTTGTCCGGGATCAGGCTCAGAGTAGGTGGCAAGGCTCATCCCTTCACCCAGCCAGGATCAGGAGTGGAGCAGGTGGCAATGCCTGCCCCCCTTCACCCAACCAGGATCAGGTGGAGTAACCAAAATAGAAACTCAAGGTCCCTTGGACCTTGGGTTACTATTTTGGGATCAGGTATGGAGCAGGAGGCAATACTCTGCCCCCAAATTGACCCATCCGAGATCAGAAGCAGAGCAGATGGCAATGCCTGCCCCCCTTCACTTGGCCTGGATCAAGTGCAGAGGAAGTGGCCATGCCCATCCCCCCTGCCTTCATCCGGCTGGGATCAGTGATGGAGGAGGAGGGAATGCCCATAAGCCCACCCTCCATTTTCTAGAGCCCGTTATATTTTTCCCCACAATGGGCTTTGTTGCTATTAAATACATAAATAATTTGAAACACTGTGAAAGTTCCAAACATCCCTCAAAAATTGTGGTTATTACAGTTATGTAAGGTGGCACACAGAGAGCATGAGCACAGATCTTTACAAATACATTTTCCTGACAATAATTTAACAGTAATTGAATTGTGTTCCCCACCATCAACTTCCAGCCTGTAAATGCTTTCATAGGTAGGGGTTCTTTTGGATTTGCAAAATCAAGTTAGGATTTCTTTCATGGAAAAAAGACTGGGAAGCACGGCAGAAGAGAAATGGTGGATAAATTGGTAAATACACTTCAGACTATAGGTCTGAATGTCTTTCCCCCACCCACACTAAACTCCCTGCACACAGAAAACATGAGGTCAAGAAGAAGGCCTAACCTGCCATGCTTGTTTTCTCTGTGTCAATGTCTTTGCTTCCTGTAAGAGAGTTCTTCAAAGTTATGATGGCTCCCAACACAGCTACCCGCAGTCTGAATGTTCTGTCTGATGTTTCTCTAGACCATGGCCTGGTCAAGATCATTAAAACTGGATTTCAGTATCATTTCACAGTGTTATCCTCTTCCTTTCTGCCCTCAGAGGACAATTATTCTATCTGGATTCAGAAGCCTCTGATATACACACATAGAAACCCCCCTTTCTGCCATTCTTGTGTTCATATGCAAAGCATTGTGAGAGAGCTTGCATAGGAAACACTCCAGCCAATTACAACTTCAAAGTAAATGTGTATGGTCTATTGTCAACAGAAAGCTGAACTATGACTTTCGGGATGGGATTTAATAATGCTTTACCGGCATCTGCCTTTGCTTTTTAATTTTGTTTTAACAGAAGCTTAATTGGGAGCACTAAGAACAGCCAATTAAGTCTATTCTTTTTTAAAATATATAACACTAACTGTAGAAAGGTCTTGGCTATTATGGATTTTTCTAGAAGGGATATCCATATATGAAGGCTAAGCATTTAAGTTGTAATTGTAATTATCTTCATCACCTGAAGGTCTCCTCACTCCTCTTCTTGTCTCCTTTGTTCTTCGATTTTCAGTGAAGCAGAAGGATAAGTAAAGTCTGCAGCTGTAGTGAATTCCTCAGTTTGAAATGCTTTTAATTACCTGTATGATGGTGTATGTCCTCCAATCATGGCATCAAACACATACAGACTAGGCATTCTGAAAATCTCTGCTTCCACAGCAAAGTAGTTTTATAGTCCTTACTAGACATGGGCACGAACCAAAAAAAATTATCGAACCAGCGGATCGTGGTTCAGTGTGGACCACGATCCTGAATTCTCGAACAGCAATGACCATCTCCCGTCCCCGAACCGAACCCGAATCATGGATCGTGGATCGTAGAAAACGCAGCAGGGCGCGCCGCTGTTCCCAGCCCATGGCTATTTATAAGCATGGGTCCCATTCAGCAACACAGGAGGTCTGTGTTTGGCCATCAGAGCTGCCTATCAGGGTTTGCAGGGATGAGATTGGAGTGCCCATGGCTACAGAACACCCCCTTTTCCCTCCCTCCCCTGGGTGTCTTCTCCCAACTTGTAACTGCTTTGCAGCTCCGTGGTTGGAAGGAAGCCCTACTGATCAAGGAAAGCTGGGCTTCCATTTGGGTTTCCAGGGCAACAGAAGGAGTGCAGACAGAGTTCAGGCATTCCCCCGGCTCCATTGCCAGGGGAATAGATTGCTGGTGCCTGAGTGTCTGGATTCCCGAACCGAGCCCGAACGCCACGATCCAGGCCTCTCCCGACCGCTGGATCATTGGCTGTGGACGATCACGATCCGCCAGGTCATGATCGCGCGATCGCCATTTTCGTGGGTTTTTTAGGCTCGTAATGTGGTTTGTGGCCATCTCTAGTCCTTACTCTTGCACAAATAGATTTGAACATTTGTTTGGAGGAGTTTTGAGCAGGATTTCCTTCCTCTCTTTCCCTTCCCCCTTCCCCCTTCCTTCCTTCCTTGGGCTGGGCTGGGAATCATCATCATCATCATCATTATCATTATTATTTGTTAAAATAATAGGGTTGCCAAACTCCAGGTGGGGCCTTGAGATCTGGAATTACAGCTGATCTCCAGTGACAGATACCAGTTCCCCTGGACAAAAACGCTGCTTTGGAGGATGAATTCTTTGGTATTTTACCCTGCTGAGTTCCATCCCCAGGCTCCACCCTCCTCTGCAACTCCAATGAAGAATTATTTTTATTGATTGATGTATTATGTATTTACTAAAGCATTTATATCCCACCTTTCCACATAGTCCAATGATTGTAAAAATTCCAAATTAAAACCACTATAAAATCTCTTCTTCCCCCTCCCTTGGTATTTATTATTATTATTATTATTATTATTATTATTATTATTATTATTATTATTATTATTATTATTATTTATATCCCACCCTCCCCACAAGAGGGCTCAGGGTGGGTTACAACATAAGATAAAATATATAAGATAAAATCACAGCAAATTAACACAGCTTTCTAAGAAAACACCTGCTCACTGTATAAAAACCATATGACTTTTGGACATAAGTTACTTCCACGCTCTTAGTATTTATATGGGTTCTGTCTTGAGTGGATTCATTGATGGACAATAAGGCCTGAGATCAGAACAAAGCTCTTTCCACACTCTACATATCTGATTCATGTCCTGTATGGATACATAAATGGACAGTAATGGTTTCTCGCCTGTACGGATATGTTGATGGACAGTAAACTCTGATTTCAGAGGTGGGGAAGAATGTCAGCTGCTCAGGATTACCGGTCATATTCGATGCCTCCTGCCACTGAAGCTGATGCTGTTGGGGCATTTCTGTTATTTGAACCCAGGGTGGGAAACTAGTCTGTTCCCAGGTTCCTACCCTGTGTTCAAATAACAGAAACACCCCAACAGCAGCAGCTTCAGCTGTCAGTGGGTATTGAATATGACAGGTGATCTTGAGCACCTGGCAGTAAAGTTCTTTCCACAGTTCTCACATGCATATGGTTTCTCTTCTTTGTGGATTTGATGATGGATACTGCTGTACTGTGAGCAAAGCCCTTTCCACCATCCATGCAGTTATATGTTTTCTCCTCTGCACGGATACATCGATGGGCAATAAGCTCTGTACTGCAAGCAAAACTCTTTTCACAGTTCACACATTTATCTGGTTTCTCCTCTGTATGGATATGTGAAAGCAGAGTAAGCTCTGTACTCTGAGAAAATATCCTTCCACACTCCACACATTTATATAGGGCCATTCCACATGGCATACTTTAAGCTGGCACTTCTGAGTATTGGAACTAAATCTGCTTGGGCTCCTAGCACTTTGCACTGCAGGACCACAAAGAGATTTGGTGTCTTTCTTATTCCAGACAAGTTGAGATGTGTCTGTTTGAGCCACCTTTTGTGGGGGCTGGGGCTGACATCACTTTTTTAAAAAATTCAGTGCATGTGTTGTAACTTTGCAGTGTTGGAGCCCACACACACCTTCTCCCTGTCCCTGTATTTGCTGATTGGGCAGTTCCATGCCCACTATTTTTAAAAAAAAATCTGGAGAGGCAATTGGTGATGGAATTCTCAGAGGAAATCTACAAAATACTTTTCATGCTTGTTCCACTAGCTGCTAGCAAATTGCTCTGGTGTGGTTTGAATTGTCTGTTTGGTGCAAAACAGCACCTCTCTGCCACAGCAAATTGTCCAACTGCTGCTACCCAAGCAAAACAGTGTTCTTGCTGGCCTCCTCATATCATGTGAATGTGTTCTGGGATAGTGTAGGTGGATTCTTGAGATGAGTTCCCCTCCCCCATCTCCAAATCACCATGAACATGAGCCTTGGTTGCAAAGAAAGGAAATAAAAAAGTACACTCAAGAAGTGACCAGTGGGAAATGTGGATTGCCATCAGAGAACAGTCAGACATTGTGCTTAAAGGGGTAGAATGCACAAATGTCATAGCACTGCAACTCTACCCTAAATAAAAAAGGGGTGGAATGGATGCTTACTTGCTTGGAGCTTGTTTCAAGCTTCTCCTAATGCCGAAGAGGAAAAAAATAAAGATGTTTGTGGAGAGCTGGGGAGGGAGTGGTTTCCATTGGATGGCCAACCAATTAGCACCCAGGGAAAGGAAAAGTGGAGGGCAGAGACACAGTTAGGGATGACGAATTCTGCCCACACATCAGACACATCAGTGGCAACTTAACAGCAGCTTTAAAAAAGTCACCTTATGTTTGTACGAAAAAATCAGAGAAAAGCCAGAGAAAGGTTGGTTCTGCGTTTCATGCCTCCTTTCCTCATGTGGAAATCTGGAGACAGAGAGAAGCAGAATAGAATCTGATTTGCACTAAATTGATCATGCCATAGTTTCTCCTTGAGTGGATTCATGGATGGGCAGGAAGGTTTGGCCTCTGAGTAAAGCTCTTTCCACACTCCATACATTTTTATGGTTTCTCTCCTGTACAGATATGTTGATGAGCAGTAAGAGTGGAATTCCAGGAAAAGCTCTTTCCACTGTCCACGCATTTATATGGTTTCTCCCCTCTGTGGTTGATGGGCAGTAAAGTGTGTACTATATCCTGTACAGATATGTTCATGGGCAGTAAAGTGTGTACGAGCAAAGTTATTCTACACTACATGCATTTATATTGTTTCTTCCCTGTGTGGTTTCTCCAGTGAGTATCAAACACTGAAGGATAAAAGAAGGTGTTTCTACATACGGTGCAACTGATCCTTCCATTGTATGGCAGGATGCCTGGGGATTCAGCACCCTGGGGAGTAGATGACTCATTCCTCCTCTTCTGCTCAGTTCCATTGGTTCTTCTCTTTTGTTCCCCTTCCAGTGCTGTGTTTCTTCCTCAGGCTTTGTCTGGGGACTATCAGTCTCCAGAGAGGCCACAGTCTGACAATTGTCCTCTATGGCTTCTTTATGAAGCCTTCTTTAGTCTTGATCCAGCAGAGCTCACTCTTCCTCATTGGAATGAACAGACACCTCCTCGAAGGTCACCAGATCCCATTCTGACAGCATAGAAACTGTTTCCTCTCTGATGCAAAGTGATGGCAAAGAATATATTACCGGTTTCAACACCCCGCCTGGAAAAGGTGCTCCATGGTAATGCTCCTTCACGATCTTTTCTTGTCCTGATACTTGGCACCTGTTTGGCTAAGGAGGAAGCCTTCTGTCAGGGCCACCTCCTGGGAACTGGTCTCTAGCCAGCATTCCTTGACCCAACATCTCCAGGGGCAAGATGGCTAGGAACAGGTCATGAATCACACGGTCCAGGATCTCCTCCTTGCTGTGCCTTTCTGGCTTCAGCCACTGGTGGAGTCAGTTGCAGACTTTTCATGGCCCTTTTGCCTCCTGGTAGAAGAAGTGTCTGTATTGCTGGCACTGCACATCTGAAAGGAGAAAACCCTCTCCCAGGCTCTTCTGCATGATTCCTCCCCACATTTCCCTTCTTCTCCCAACCTCAATGGCATCAGGGCCTTTTCTTGCTTCTGGCCCAACTGAGTCCAGCTCTTCCCTCATCTGTCCTTCCTCTCCAAACAGCCTCCATTTGGTCCAGTGGATCTCTTTCCTCCTCTGCCAAATTCTTTTATAGAGTCAAGTGCTGGATCTATGACTTCCTCTTTTTCACACATCCTCTGGTGCTGCCTTGGTTCCCCTGCTATCCCCAGTCATGTCTGTTTGTATGCTAAAAGCTTTCTGAAAGCATATGCAGCACAGCACAGGTGAATGTGTCCTGTTTTTAATAAACCACAAGGAAGTTTTGGGTATTTTTTCTACAGTAGGGTGGTGGGGCAGCTTCCGCATACCTGAGTTGGGAGGTGTACAGATTAAACCAAAAGACCGAAGACAACAATGGTTTTAAAATGCAAGGCATATGAGAAGGGCTTCTGAGCTCTTGGCCTTGGGAACCCCAGTCCATTGTCAAAAAATGGAGAAGAGTTTTTTTTGTCCTTCATTTTTAATCCTCTTTTCATAGGACCAAGGACACAAATTTGGCTAAAAAACATACAATACATACAGAATTCATCACTCCTTTTAAATATAACAATGAGATCTATTCAGAGGTGTGTGTTATGTGCTGTCAAGTCACCTCCAACCTATGGGGACCCTATGAATGAAAGACCTCCAAAACATCCTATCATTAACAGACTTGCCCATATCTTACAAACTGGAGGATGTCGCTTCTTTTATTGAGTCAAGCCATCTCATTTTAGGTCTTCCTCTTTTCCTACTGCTTTCCACTTTTCCTAGCATTATTGACTTTTCCAGAGAATCTTGTCTTCTCACGATGTGACCAAAGTACGATAGCCTCAGTTTTGTCATTTTAGCTTCTAGGAAGAATTCAGGCTTGATTTGATCTAGTACCCGCTTATTTGTATTTTTGGCTGCTCATGTTATCCGCAAAACTCTCCTCCAGCACCACATTTCAAATGAATCAATTTTCTTCCTATCAGATTTCTTTACTGTTCAACTTTCACATCCATACATCGTAATGGAGGATACCATTATTTGGATTATCTTGGTCTCCAGAAAGACATCTTTATCTTTAAGGATCTTATCTAGCTCCCTCACAGCTGCTCTTCCAAGCCTCAATCTCTTTCTGATTTCCTCGTTGCAGTCTCCCAGTTGGTTGATGATTGGGCCAATTTCAATTTCCTCATTCTATTCATAGATATACCTCTGAATATAATATGTTACAGTGAGTGTGGGGGGGGGGGAAGGAACAGGGGGGGAAAGAGTCTGGGAAGGGCTGTTCCCCTCATGCTATCTCTGAATGCAACTCTAGAGAACCATTGATTCTGGTGTTATTACTGAAGGAGGAAACTAGCACTCTCTGATGTGTGGAAAAAGAGTAAAGAAAACAGACATCTCCTGTTGCCACAACTGTGATTCAGCTCTGGTCCTCTCTGCTTTCTCAAACAGAAAGATAGAAAATACGTCCTGTTGAACATGCTGACCCCTTAGATGACTGTTCAAGGTCTTATTTTGTAGGCCAGGGCCAGCATCAGCACTTTGATGTGGGGAATCTGCCAGGGCCCAGGGATTCTGGCAAGGCCCACTGGCCCCCACCTGCACACCTCTTGTGCCCCATGCCTGCATGCCCTTCCCTTGCCAACTCACTTGCAAGCATTCGGTCTCCTGAAATCCTGGCTACCTGAGCTGCCCACTATCTCCAGGCAGAAGTGTGCAGATGGTACAAGCAGCGCTCCTTATGGTCACTGCAGTGGCACTCCCAGTCACACAAAATGCCCAATATCATTGAAGAAAGAGCATGCAGGGAGCTGTGGACATGATAAACGGGAGGGGTCACGAGCAGGCAGGGGAAGGTTGCACAGGTAGATGTGGTGGATGTGCACGGGAGCAGAAAGGAAAGAATGGATGGGGGTCCAGGTGGTGAATGGGGTGGGGGAGAGGACAAGCAATCTCTGCAGAGGGCCAATCAAAACCTGGAACTTGCCTGCTGTAGGTTGAAGGTATTTGTATTTAATCTAATAAACCTACAGTGCCTATAGAATATATTATTATTTTTATAAAAAGAACTCCCTGGGAACTCCCGGGAGGGTTGAGAAGGGGGACAGTATCACAGGAGATTTTTTTTTTTAAACATGTGGCGTTACTTACCAGAACTTCTTATTGGAAATGATAACAGGTAGAGGTTCCAGCAATTTCTAAATCCATAGACTCAGTGGGTCTCCTGCTTTGGCATGAGACAGTCCACTCCAGAGCTAGAAACTATGGCTTCTGCTCAATGGAGCAGCAGGAATAAAATAAAGGGGGACCATTTTACCATACAGTTTTGGGGGAATCCAAGAGTATCATGCCAAAGTGCTGGCCATCTCCAGGTTTGTGTCAGAAGTAGAGATGGGCACAAACAGAAAAAAAAATGAACATGATGTTCGTTGTTTGTTGCCATCCATGAACAGGGACTCATGAACAACCACAAACATGGCCCTGTTCATGAATATGTTCATGGTTGGCTGATCGTAGGGGCCGGCAGGCTTTCCTCCAGCCATCATCCAAGTCAAGATCCTACTGCACCACTCCCAGAAACCTGACCTGAGCAGGCACCAGAAAAGGTACCAATAATAAATAACAGCTTGGCCCCAGAGCCTGGCAGCAGCCATGGAACTTGAAGGGGTAGATCCCTATCCCACAACACAGAAAAAAGATTCAAGCTCCAATGCACTCTATCAAAATGCCAACAGCAACTGTCTCTTTCCCTCTCCACTGTCTGCAAAGTCAGAGCTTGGAGCCCCCCTCCCCCCTGGTCTTTGCTCCCTTGTTGTAACAAATTTGGAGCTCCACACTTGAAAGGAAGACCTGCCTATCAAACTAAATTGGCCTTAGATTGGAGTTTCCAGGGCAACAGCAGGAGTTCAGACAGAGTTCAGACAATCTCTGCCTAAGTTGCCAAGGGAATTGATTGCAGGTGCCAGACTGTCTGGCTTGACGAACAGCAACGAACGAGGCTTGCAACGGCCACCTGTTCATTTAGAATGGGGCCTCACGAACAGCTTGTTCTCAAACAGCAGATTGGGAAGTTCGTGGCTTTTTTGGCTGTTGTTTGTATTACTGTTCGTGCCCATCTCTAGTCAGAAACCATATTGCAGCATTGGTGTGACACTGTTCATCACAACGCCATCTCCCAGGGATAATAATGAATAATCAAAGTAAAAATGCCATTCTCTTCTCAGCTACTTAGAGCCATCTGAAGAGCCAGTGAGAGAAGCACAAGCAGGTAAGTGTACTGGGCTGGCAACCCTAGGGAAACACATGAGAAAGGGTGATTTAATCCTTTAACTCCTGCACAGTTTCACTGGGCTCTCTGCAATATCAGATTTAGTAGTTTTAACTGGGGGAAAAGATGTGTTTCCCCCACACTTTAAAATGCTACAGCACAGGAAGCCCAATTTCAATTAACAAAATGGAGCAAAAGGTATAGTCCTTGGTCTCAATCTAAAATTGCAGCTATATGTATAATTTATTTTCTGCAGATTGATAGAGATCCATGAGTCCTCATTCTGAGACCACACAGTAGAACAGAATATAAACACTGTAATTGATCTTGCTAACAACAGCAATCAATTTATATACTGCCCTTCAGGACAGCTTAATGTCTACTCAGAATAGTTTACAAACTGTGTTATTATTATTATCCTCACAACAATCAACCTGTGAGGTGAGTGGGGCTGACAGAGCTCCAAAGAGCTGTGACTGACCCAAATTCATCCAGCTGACTTCAAGCAGAGGAGTAGGGGGGATCAAACCTGGTTCTCCAGATTAGAGTCCTGCCACTCTTACCATGACACAGAACTGGCTAGGAGCTACTGGAAACAGAATAGTAGTCTTGTTGGACCCAACAAAGCTTTTTTCATTAAATGAATTACCATCAACCATACCATTTCATCCACTGTGGAGAAGGGCCACAGATTAACTGCAGAGCATGGTTCATCTTCAGTTAAAAAGTTCTAATTTAGAAATGCTAGGAAAGGCCTCTGCTAGCAGCCTCCTTAGAAATTCATGGCCAGGGTATTAGCTTAGATGGACTGGTGGTTTGATTCTGCATAAGCCGTTTCTAGAGAACTGCTATAAAAATAATCAAAGTAAAAGAACCACTTTCCTCTCAGCTACTAAGCTCTATCTGCAAAGCTGGAGGGAGATACACAAACAGCCAGATGCAGTACCATCATGCATCCCCTAACGGAGCATCATTTTAGTTAAGATATCTAATGTTAATCAAGGTATCTAACTGCCAAGGGTTGGCCCGTATGTGGACAATTAAATCTACACAATGGGGCCAGTCCCAACTCCCCTCCGCCCAGAAATGTATAATTTTGTTTTTAAAAAGTAGATATGACTGACTTTCTACACTACCCCCCACCACAAACTTCCCTTCATAGATTTGGGGGTTTCACAGGCAGTAGAAGACAATCACTACAGACCACCTGTCTAACCACCAATTTAGCAGGCAGAGAGCCCTGACCCAAATCCTCACAGAGTCCCTTCTCATTTCTTCCAGAGGCTCCACCAGTCAGTCAGCCCATTCCTTCTCATTTTACTTCCTCTCACTCAGCTACTGCCCCATTGAGCTATTGTGGGAAAGGAACTTAGAGTTTACTTTCCCCATATACACTACCACCATTTACTTTAACTTGGCCCATTTAACATGACCAGAGCGTTTGAGGTTTCTGTGTGATATTTTCCCTCAGCCAACATCTTCAAGCCAGCCAGAGTAGAACAAAACAAAACAAACTTTTTTTACAAGATGGAGCATAGAAATGAATATTTTAAAACTCATAAATATAATGGAGTTAACCAGGGAATGTTTCAATGTAACAGAACAGATTTTATAGCCAGCTATCTTTCTGCTGCCTCCCTTAGCAGCATTCAAAACCCATTTCCTCTTCTCTCACTCTTTCCAATGGACTCCAACTGTCACTAACCCAGCATTCCGCCTGTTCGTATTGGTTGCTTCTCAGGAGAGATGGAGCTGGAGCCAAGTTTTTTCTCTCATAGCAAGGTTGAAAAATCAATAGAAAGACTGGAACATAGACGTACATTGCAAAGCAATTAAATTGCCAATGTTTGGTTGGCTACAGCAACTCAAACTTGGTGGGGGACTACCAATTGATTAATAGGTGACCTATTTAAGAATTTTCCATGAACTCATGAAGCGACCTTAAACTGAATCAGACCATTGTTCCATCAATGTCACTATTGTTTACTCATACTGGCAGCAGCTCTCCAGGATCTTAGGCAGAGATCTTTCACATTACCTGCTACCTTATCCTTGGAAACTGGAGATGTTGAGGGTTGAGCCAGGGACCTGGGACATGCTGAGCCATGGTTCTGTCCTTCTAGTCAACTGCAGTTGGGCCTCTTAAGTACAGAAAAGAGTAGACCAGGAGTTTCTTCTTCTGGCAGGCCACAATGGTAGAGTGGTAGTGTCAAGCAGTCCCAGGAGGACAAACAGTCTATCCAAATGACTGGAGACCAAGCCTCCCCCAGCAGTGATAACACAATTTTCCTTCAGAGCTTTTTAGCCAGGATTGAACTGCCCCCCTCCCAAGATGTTAAAAGAATCTGTAACAGCAAGAAAGGAGAAAATGCTCTGAAAAAGCAAGGTTTTGTTTGGGATATCCTCCCCTTTCATTACTATCCTTGAATAACTGTGTAACTTGTTGTTTTAAAAAGGACACAAGTGAAGCAAAACAGGATGTTGTGTATTTCTTATTGCCCACTCACACAAACACATGTTCATGTGTGGCTTCAATTGTCTTTCCTTCTGGGTTATAATCATTGTTCCTGTCCCTCCACCCCCCCACCCCTTTCCCAAGTTCCTAAGTCAGATTTTTCTGGTTAGAAATTGTTTAATTGCAGTTGGTAAGGGGCAGTAAATTTCAGGTGTCTGTTGAAACAACATGGGGTAATTTATCTCAGGGCCAAACTACAAGTGACAAATGACACTTGAATGGCAAGTGTATTTCTCCCTGTTCACTTGCCCTCCACTCAATCCACTTGCCAGTCAAGTGTCTTTTGTCATGTGTAGCTTGGCCCTCAGACTCACATGTTATGAATCTCAGTGATTTTGCTAACAGGAAAGCACCAGGAATACTAAAGCAAATTAGGGCCAAGCTACACATGATGAATGACACTTGAACGGCAAGTGTATTTCTCCCTGTTCACTTGCCCTCCACTCAATCCACTTGCCGTTCAAGTGTCATTCGTCATGTGTAGCTTGGCCCTCAGGAGTAAGACACTCTTATCTTTGTATGTAAATTTCCCCAGAATTTTGAGGGCCAAGCTACACATGACGAATGACACTTGAATGGCAAGTGTATTTCTCCCTGTTCACTTGCCCTCCACTCAATCCACTTGCCGTTCAAGTGTCATTCGTCATGTGTAGCTTGGCCCTGAGGGTGCCACAATGGGAGAGCAGCTGATGAACAATAGTTCAGGGAGATGAGGATAGAGGGCTATCAAGATATCTTGCTGTATCTTGTACAGATGCTGAAAATCCTATGGTACAAAAAGGAACATGATTAACACATGAAAATGATGTAGGGTACAGCTTGTGTTCTACCTAGATGATCACAGCCCCCTCCCGCCCAGTTTTATATTATGGGCATAGAGCTAGCAAATTCCTTGGCTTGTAATTAGAAGTGGGCATGGACCAGGAAAACCCCACAGACCACTGGCCCATGGCCCATCGATTTTCACGGACCACAGACCATGAACTTTCATGGACCAGCCCCATTCAAGGAACGGTTCATTGGCCTGTGATCTGTCACTTCCAGCAGCCCTGGCTTTGCCCCCTTAACACCCAGAGACCCCAAATTCACAAAGAGTCTTCAGCAGCCCCTCCTCCAGTCACCCTCCAAGTCTGGGCAAAATTGCATTTCAGACATCTGAGTTACAGACCCCCAAAGCAGCTGCCCTCAGGAAACTTGCAGTAGATACTGGAGTCGCAAATGCCTTGCATCTGCTAGCAGCACCAAAAAGTTCCAATGAGGGAAAGTCAAACAGAAAAGGGTGGGGGAAGAGCCCTCTCACTCACCACAAAAATACCTTCCCAGCCATGGCCTAGGGAATTAATTCTTGCTCCTTGCTTGCATAGAGTAGAATGGGAGCTCTCTGGTTGGCAGGCATAGCTGCCTATCAAGGTTTTGAGGGTTTAGATTGGTGTTTCTATGGCTGCAGAATGTCCACCTCTCCATTGCCTACTGAATTAATAGTTTAGGGAGATGAGGATAGAGGGCTACCAAGATATCTTGCTGTATCTTGTTCGCATAGAGCAGAATGAGAGCTCTCTGGTTGGCAGGCAGAGCTGCCTATCAAGGTTTTGAGGTCTAAGATAGATTGCAAAATGTCCACCCCTCTCTTGCAGAATGAGAGCTCTCTGTTTGGCAGGCAGAGCTGCCTATCAAAATTTTGGGGCTAAGATTGGCTGAAGAACGTCCACCCCTCTGTTGCCTAGGGAAATCATTCTTCCTCCTTGCTTGCATAGAGCAGAATGGGAGCTCTCTGCTTGTAAGGCAGAGCTGTCTATTAAGTTTTTAAGGGCTGCAAAAGGTATGCGGATATCCTCTCCATTGCCTAGGGAATTGAGAGATAGGCAACAGGATGTCTGGATTCATGGACCACGGACTAACAGACTGGCCCAAACGGACCAACATTTGTGAAAAAAGTGAGTCCCACACACTGCGTGTTCGAGAACCATGAACAGGGCTGGACTGTGCAAAATTTTGGTCCATTTTCCAGACCGTGCCCATCTCTACTTGTAATACATGGCAGGCAACAAAAAAATCAAAAGTTTTATTGGTCACATGATGGGCTAATATAAGTGAGTGGTAGGGCTACACTCAGCTTAGTTGATTGCCGGTTTTGAACAGCTGATCTCAGTGACTGGGGAAGGATCTGATATTTTCAGACAGGACTGGCTCTTCTGCCATGGTTGGTGAGGGCCGAATCCAAACCAAGGCTTAGCCCAAGCCCCTGTGTCCAACTTCTATGAAATGCTTTGAAACTTATGAATCAATGGGGGAAAAAATCATGGCATTCACAATCCATACCTCAGGCAACCCGCATATTTATTTATTTATTTATATTTCAATTTATATACCGCCCATCCCCAGGGGCTCTGGGCGGTGAACAGTTTAAAATCAATAAAAGCAAGAAAACAACAATACTAAAATCAATATACAAAACAATAATTAAATAAATTAACCAAGTGCAATGGTTGGGAGAACCCCCCCCCCCGAAGGTGGGAGGCCGACATGGCACCACCCCCTTCAACCACCGAATGCCTGGTGGAACAGCTCTGTCTTACAGGCCCGGTGGAATGATAATATGTCCCGCTGGGCCCGGGTCTCCATTTGACAGAGCGTTCCACCAGGCTGGGGCCAGGACTGAAAAGGCCCTGACCCTGGTTGAAGCGAGGTGGGCTTCCTTAGGGCTGGGGACCACCAGTAAACATTTATCCGCTGATCGAAGCGGTCTTGGGGGAACGTACAGGGAGAGGCGGTCCTGAAGATATGCCAATCCCAACCCGCTCAGGGCTTTAAAGGTAAGAACCAATACCTTGAACCAGATTCAGAATTCAACCGGAAGCTAGTGCAGCTGGCGCAGGACAGGTGTGATATGTGACTGGTAAGATATACCAGTCAGGACCCACGCCGCCACATTCTGGACCAGTTGTAGTTTCCGGATCAGGCCCAGGGGTAGCCCAGCGTAGAGTGAGTTACAGTAATCTAGCCTGGAGGTGACCGTTGCATGGATCACTGTAGCCAGGTCCTGGGGCGTCAGGTTGGGGACAAGTTGCCTGATCTGATGAAGATGGAAAAATGCAGACTTGGCAACTGCCATGAGCATATGTGTCTATGTGCCGTCAAGTCTCAATCAACTGATGGCAACCCGAGCAAGAGGCTTTCTAGGAAAGTAAAAAGCAGAGGTAGTTTGCCAGTGACTTCCTCTGAAAAGTCATGGATCCAAGTTCCAACCCTGCATAGCTTCTGAAATCTGACAAGATGAGGTTATATCATACTGCCTATCCTCCCAGATTTCCTACCTGGAATTCCTATCCCTATCTGGAATTAAGTAGAACAACTGATAAGTCAGAACCTGCAGGCATGCCTGAGTTCTAGCATATGTCTGTTCATAAGTTAGCCGAGCTGCGGTTAAGATCTTAACTTTAAACTAGTATCTTCTATCCATTTCATCGGTCTTTTATATTTTTACACCAGTGCAGTTAAGATGGGGCACATGGTTCTCTCTTACACTGTTTATCATGAAGATTACACTGTGAGTCATGACTGGAGATATTACTGGATTTTGTGACATTTCTAGTTTGGTTCATAAGTTCAAGCTTCTTTAATTACTTCTATTCTTTTCCCCCAAATCACATTAATAAATTTTGATAGAAACATTGTCATTAAAATTAATAGTTTTTCCTGTCAATTGCATATAAATGGTCTAAATATGGCATAAAATGGTGTGTAATGTAAAAATGGTGTAAAACAGAATATAAAGTTAAAATGACACAAAAACAGTATAAAAAACTATTTGAGTCAAATTAGGAAACTGGTCCAAGCAAATAGGCAAGATGAAAATGGTTTTTCCAACTCAGCATGAAAACAAAAAGAAATGAAAACATACATACTATTACATATCTGGATAGGCTAGGTTGACAGAAAGCGAGATGAATGGCAAGATCATCCAATGAACTTTGTGTCTAGATCTTCATCTCTGCCTTTCTAGTCCACTTTCTAACCATTTCACCATGCTAGCTTCTATTCTGAGTCTTGTTTTATTTTTTTTTAAGTAGCAAACCTTGAATTGAAGTGCCGCATCTCCAGAGAACCCATTTACAGCAAATAACCTGCCTCCAAATCTGTTTTCTGAGCCAATTCCCATTTTGTCTGCTTTCTGAAGTTCTATCCAAGGACCAAAGAACAAAACACAATACAACCTGTATGACCTACACCCCACACACTTGAAATTCCTTGTAAAATCGCTGAGTTTTCAGCATGACAATGAAACTCTCTTCTATCAGAGCTTTGGTTTATCTGAATGCCTGGCTAACTGAATATTTTAGGGCCAAGCTACACATGACGAATGACACTTGAACAGCAAGTGTATTTCTCCCTGTTCACTTGCCCTCCACTCAATCCACTTGCCATTCAAGTGTCATTCGTCATGTGTAGCTTGGCCCTTAGATGCTTCACATGCTCCTGTGGTATTGTAATTAGCAGTGGGCCAGTCCCTGCAAGGCCTCACCCCGATATCTTTTAAGAGGATCCCAAGTATAGTGAAACTGTGCTCATGGCCCTGTGTATCCCCAAAAGGATCCATGCCCAATGCCCAAACTGCCATAAGAGCCCCAAAGGGCATAGAGATGGCTTTACTCAGGATCTCAACACAGTTTTAAAAGGCATAGTGTCTTGCTAGGCAAAGAGAATTGGCAACCCCATTAATATGACTTGCATAAAGCACTCCATACCTGATGCTGTTCAATAATAATAAAAAACTAATATGACCACTTTCTTACAGGGTCAGGGATGATTGAGATTTTCTAATCTCTGAATTGTTCATTCAGAAATTTCATTTTCATGTCTTATTGCCTAAACATACCTGCTTGTGTTCAGACCTGTGATTGTTTATTTTTGCACCCGTGTTGTGCATATTATACATATAAATGACATAAATTGTATCTATCAAGATGGTATAAATGATATACGTTTAAAACACTACAACATGTATTCCCAACGCAAATCCATCTACAAAATCCACAGTGAAAAGTAGAGAACCCAAACCACTGAAAAACAAAGCAAGTAGGGAACATTCATTGAACTAGAGTTCTTTTCATCACATCAAAGGCAAAAGAGGGTTTAAGTGGTGCTCTGGTTGAGTGCTCTCCAGCTCTGGAGATCACTTCCTCAAGAGGCCTGATGAAACACAAGATTTGCAGCTAAGAGGAGGGCTTTTGAGCATGTGCACAGTAAATATGTTCTTCTTATGCTACATTGTGCTAGAAATGGGAATGGGGACTTACTGGACTTTAGAGCTGTTCCATGCAGAAAGCACATCTAAGATATCCCAGTGCTTTAGCAGCAAGGCCATCATGGCAGAGAAACATCTATAGCCATCAAAACACACTGGACCTTCTGATAGAACTGAGGTCTCTGGAATTCAAAGTTGATTACAGAAGGTGAGCTAGAACTCTGTCTCTGTTGAAAAAATACAAATCTACAGAGCCTGTTCTAAATTGGGTAATTCTTAATATCTCTTTCTGGTTTTATGGCAGGGGTCTGAAACAAAAGGCACCACTTCCAGTACCTCTGAGCATTGGAGATATTCAATCTTAAAAAAAAAAAAATGGAGGTATATGATCTTATAGCAAAGGATGGACCACCTCCTGGGCCGTTTCCAGATGGCTTATCTGCACCCGGAACGTTGTGCCACGTTGCGGGGAAAACGCGAAATATCACGTTTTCTCGAGCGAGTTTTGCACGACGTCGCGCGACATCGCACAAAACTTGTGCGAGAAAACGTGATATTTCGCGTTTTCCCCGCAACGTGGCGTGACGTTCCGGGTGCAGGTAAGCCATCTGGAAATGGCCCTGATGTAACAGGCACTCAGTGATAACCATTGTTCCTCAACTGGTTTACAAAGCTTATCTTCTTAGCAGCCTGATCCTTACCATTAGCAACCAGGGCTACTTTCCAAGCAGTTTCATTCCTATAAATCCTCTTTTTATAGACATCAGACTTCCAACTAGAGAGTGGAAGCTGGAACAGAGTTGAGAAATAATAATTAAAAAACCCTACAGTTGAAGGAAAGTTGCTGAGAGCCCAGAAAAAATAGAAGGTTTCTCTCTGTGCAATATAAGTTGATCAGAAATGTAATCTGAGGTGAAATTCATCCCACCTTCTAGCAGAACCTTCCTGCCTCTCTTATTACTTTGGACTGACACAAGATGTGATGATGACCAAATGACTTCTCTCCCCTGGCCCATATTTTAGATACTGGATTGGATTTAGCCAACTTTTCCACACTTTGTTATCCAATTTCCCTCCTTGGATCAACCCCTGTCCCATATGGCTTTTGTCCAGGCAGGTCCCAGGATTTCCAGAATAGCATTTCTCCAGGGCCTGACTATTATTTCAGACCCAGTACAGACCTGTAAAATGCCCCACCCCACCCCACATACACACACCAACAACACATTCCCTCAGTTACAGGTTCCCAGTGGTGGGCTCACCAGTGGTGACCAGTGGTGGGCAATCACCTTGGGTTAGCTGTGTATGCCATGGATTGCTGACAATTGGCAGGAGGAGGCAGGCTACCCAGAGGTGGCCTGCCATTGGCAGGCTGACCAGGGAAATGGACACAAACATGCCCTTGTCCCTGTTCAATGATGTCACTTCTAGTGGATTACAAAATTCTAAAATAATGCAATAAAGAACAATATAATGCATGCAATAAGCAATGCATAAAACTGGTCAACACAGAGAAATAAAAACTGTGGAATAAATCCAATAAATTGTATGTCACAAGGGCGAACATTTTCATAGACAATTAAAACTACAAGCCTATGTTTTCCTACATCCCTGTTCCCTTTATTCAGAATTATAATTTGGGGCTTTCTACATCATATGTAGAATATACATATACACCATCAAAAAATTGAAACCCGTGATTCAGAACCTACGGAATTTCCTTAGCAATGGCTGCAATCCATAGACCACAGTCCTGAGAATAAACCCCACTCACTAAAATGTGACTTACTTCTGAGTAGATCTGCTTAGGATTGCTCTGAATAATCTTTATGAGGGTTCTTCTGGTGAACTCCATCTCCCTTTTAGAGGGATGCGGGCTCTAAACAGTAAGGGCAAGAACCTTTCTTGTTTCAACCAAACAGGAATTAAGAAGGTCTAAAGGTTAAGGTAATGAGGGAGTGTGAGAAGAGGAAGGCTAACTGAACTGTACATTTGAAGAGCCATTACTACTTTTCCTTTTATTTCTCAATGTGGTCCTCATAGCACTAATTCCTCCAGTCATTTCTTTTTTGGGGTAGAAATTTTTATTTTATTAATAGTGTTAAAAGCCCAGTAAAAAGGGCAAAGAAATGAAAGAAAGAAAGAATGAAAGTATACAAAAAAGAAAAAGAGAGGAATTAGAAATAGCAGAAAACAATATGTTTCATTTACCATTTTTCTCTACAACACCTATCTTATTTTAACAAACATCATACTTTAAATTTTAATCTCTCCCAAACTTCCTTTTCCAATACTGCTCCACTTCTATTTATTTTCCCCAAATTTCTTCTTAAAAATCGAAAACACAAATCATCAAATCATTTTTCCTTCTTTCATGCAGAAAGTCAATAAGGTGTTTCCAGTTAGCCATAGAAATAGACAATGTTTTATCTCTGATCAAAGCCATATCAGCTAACTCCTTCATTTTCATAATCCAGTCCTCCATTGAAGGCAATTCTGTACTTTCCCATTTTTGCGCATATAAAAGCCTAGCTGCCGTAGTCATATATAAAAATAAAATACCCTGCTGCTTTTCCAACTGTTTGTCCATTAATCCCAACAGAAAGGATCCTGGTTTAAACTGGATAGTAGTCTTCAACATTTTTTTTATCATCATATGAATGTGAGACTGATTTTGTTTAGCTTTATGACAAGTCCACCAAAGATGATAAAATGTCCCTTCTTGTTTCTCACATTTCCAACATTTGTTTGACGTACATTTACTCATTTTTGCTAATTTGTCTGGAGACGTATACCACCGATAAATCATTTTATAAAAAAATTCTTTATGTCTGAAACTCAGTCATTTTTTGGGACTTTCACCTTATTTGATCCCTATAACATAATGGTTCCGTGAAAGGGTTGATCAGCAGTAACAGTTCAAATTATCACATCCTCCAAAACACTGGGTAACTTTATCAATCATGCATTAGGCTAATTTTGATGGGCAGGCTGTTAACAGAATAGGGATCAACTGGCTTGAATTTGTAACATTTAGATATTGACATCCAGAATTCCTGCCTAAGTTTATATAGCTCCCAAATAAACCTATCCATTACCTGTTACAAAGATCTATCTTGCCAGTGTTCAGACATTGTCTGACTATCTCTCTCAGTGCCAAGACTTAACATTCATTCTGTTTGTGATGTCATACATGACATCAGAATGGCATGTTTGCATCCAACCTAGACCATTGCCATGCCAATGGTAATGGCAAGTAACAACGTTGTTCTCCAGTGTTTGATGTCTATTTCCACTCGTATAACCCAAATCTGAGGAAGAACTGTATGTAACCTGAAAGCCCATTTCCTACTTTTTTAAATAACTAGGTGATCCAATAGAGAGGCATTTCACTTGCCATGTGATCCCACTTTTTCAAAGGTGATATACCAATATAACATCATGTCCAGGACTGATATTTAATGTTCTGATCTGGTTAGCTCAAGTCCTTCATTTGAAGAGAATGCCCCTTAAAATATAAATACCCAGGGATTATTCGGTTTAGTTTAATCTTAGGTTGTTTAATGCATTTTTTCATGGAGCCTTTTGCCTTATTGTGCCTAATCTCTTATTTAGTGACTCTTACTTAGGTAAATGCTTGTTTAAAACATTTTTATCCTCCCCTTGCCCTGCCAAAAAAACTCAGAGCAATTAACAACATGAATTAAAATAACAATCAAAACTCAAAAAAAATAGTACTAACTGAAACCTATCCATAATAATACATGAAAACATTACTCCTTGCAATTTGACAATCTATAGCTTTTATCTTACTATCTTACTATATAATTGAATAACCGTGTTTCAGACAACTCACTTTATACTTTAGTGCACCACCAGAGGGTGATGCTGCAGAGGAAAGCCCAGGTAATTCACCATATCAATCCAGAAAACATGCTGTGGTGGGAAGCCCAGGCAGGGAAATGGAGCGGAACAGGTGACAATGCCCTCTCCGTGCCTTAATCCGGCTGATATTAGGTGCAGAGCAGGTGGCAATGCCCACCCCCTACCTTAACCCAGCTAATATTAGGAGCAGAGCAGGGGGCAATGCCCACCCCCTTTCAGCCATCTGGTATTAGGAGTAGAACAGGGGGCAATGCCCACCACCACCTTAACCCAGCTGGTATTAGTGCGAGAGCAGGTGGCAATGGCTGCCCCCTTCAGGCAGCTGGAATTAGGAATGGAGCAGGTGCCAATGCCCACCCCCTGCATTAACCTAGCTGATATTAGGAGCAGAGCAAGTAGCGATGCCTGCCCCCTGCATTAACCCAACAGATATTAGGAGTGGAGCAGGTGGAAATACCCACCCCCTTCAGCCAGCTGGGATCAGGAGCAGAGCAGGTGGCAATGCCCTCCCCCTCTTCACCCAGCTGGGATCAGGAGCAGAACAGGTAGATATGCCAACTCTCCACCTTAACCCAGCTGGCATTAGGATCAGAGCAGATGACAATGCCCACTTCCCTTCAGTCAGCTAGTATTAGGAACAGAGCAGGTGGCAATGCCCACACCCCCTTCACCCAGTTGGGATCCGTAGCGGAGCATGTAGCAAAATGCACCTCTCACCTTCACCTGTTAGGATCAGGTAAGGATCAGGTGGTAGTGCTCACTCTTCCCTTCACCCAGCAGGGAACAGGTGGCAATGCCCATCCCCTTCTCCCACCTGGGATCAGGAACGGAGCAGGTGGCAATGCCTGCCCACCCTTTACCCAGCCTGTATCAGATGTGCAACAGGTACCAAAGCTTTATGTTGCTGAGATTAGGTCTGGATCTGGTGGCAATGCCCACCCACCCCTCCTTCAACAGCTGCGATCAGTGATGGAGGAGGAGGGAATCCCTGCCTGCCCGCTCTCCCCTTTCTAGAGCCCATTGTATTTTCCCCTACAACAGGCTTTTTTTCTAGTCATTTATATATGCAACATCTCAGAGACCAGATACCTGACGGCAGAAGAAGCTCTTAGCCTGGCCTTGGAAGCCTTTTTAAAGACCAGGATGGTTGGTATTTGGCTTCATTGGTTAGATTGTTGATGTTATTGTGATTGGTCTTTAAAATATATTTTAACACTGCTGCAGGTGTTGAATATTACTTAATTTTTTTTATTGATTGTTTCTCTGGGGTGGATCCAGTGATTCCATGAAAGAATCACAGATCTTCCCTATTTCCCTCCCCATAGTGGTCCCAGAAATGTTGAATTCTAGGGCTGCAAGACTCACCAGTCCCACCATGCGGCTTGCAATGGGAGGAGGGAGAGGACAACATGGCTGTCTCCAGCCTTTTCTGTCAGCACATCCCCACAGACAGAAGAGACAAGAATAGTGATTTTGCCTCCTTCCTCCTCTTCACTGCAATCCACTTACCTGCCTGGCTTTTACTCCACACAGGCCCCATGACTAGAGATCCCAGGTGCCCACTGATGGCAGGAATCTCCTTGCCGTTTGCCTGCTTGGATTCTGGTTGCCAGCAATCGGGGGGAAGTTCCAAACTACCCAGAAATTACCTGCCAGCAGCAGACATGCCGGAACAAGTGATGAAGGGACTACCGGTGAGAAAGGAAAGCAGGAATATTTGTGTCAGTCAGTGCTTTCCACTTCTGTATTCAGCCCACTCAGTCCAGCATGGTGTAGTGGATAGAGTGTCAGACTAGGTTGCAGAAGACCCAGATTTAAACCCCCTGGCAATATGCTGATGTCACTTCTGGGTGCATGGGAAGTGACCTCAGCATATCACCAACAAGCCCCCTCTCTCTGTAAATCTCCCACTGTTGCCTGACAACCGGCCAATGATGTCACTTCTAGGTTGCACCAGAAGTGATGTCATGGCGTTAGCACAATGCCCTACACCCCGTGATCTCCTACCAGTTGTCAACCATGAGGATGCTACACTGCAATGCTAAGCAGGGCTACACTCTTTTAAGTCTGTAGACAATGGGTTTAGAAAGGCATTCCTCTGCTTAAGATTGCACTGCTAGTCATCCCTCTCCCACCCAAAAAACTATCAGCCCACCTGTTTTTTGCAGTTCCAGGCCTTGGCAATTGATTATTACTTTTTGTACCTCCAACCTTTCCTGTCTGACTGGTAGAATAAAATCACAACTGACTTCTACTTGCAAGTTTCTTTTTTCCACATTGTAAACACCAACTAAGCAATGTTGTGTATTCTTTTAAGTTGGAATATCTAGTAACTAATGAAAAATCACTTTGCAGAGGTCTTGTTAGGGGAATCTTTCACAGCTGGGTCATATGAGTAATTCACTTCTGTGTAGCCTTTTTGGTTTTAACGGGAGAGCAGCTAATAAATTTGCAGCTGGCAATTGTCTCTTTGCTTTCCCAGAAGAGATCACATTATGCACTTTCCTCCAACCTCATGTTTAAGGAGACACAACACTAAGGGATATTTAACTGAATAAGATAAGAAAAATCCCTGTTTCAATAACTCTTTTGGATAGAAGGGAAAGCTTGAAAAACAAATAACCAAGCTTGCATTACAGGAGAGCAAACTACAAGGCAATTGTCCATGGTCTCATAATGACAATGTGCTCACCCAGTGGACGCTCTCTTTGGATTTGTGTTGGAAGGATGCTTCAGGGATTAACAAGGAGACATCTCATTGATATTGTCAAATCAAGATCCCTTTCAAGTCCCCGCACTGCACTATATTTCCCTCACCCTGCATCCATCAAGAGTATTTGCTAGTGTGAGTTCTTCTATCTCAAACGAGGGAAATGTGAAGCAGCCCCGTCAAAGGAGGCTCTTTGGCAGTTTAGCTGGATGCCGAAGATTTGTTATACAGACAAGATCGGGCTCATTTCAAAACTCATGTTCTTCTTCTTACAAAAGGCTACTGCAGGTGAAGGAATAACACAATATGAAAATCAATGTACATCTTGCCCTGCAGGATGCTGTCCATGAATTTTGCAGACTATCAAGTCAAATATGTATTCAGAAAATGCACTGGAGGTTCCCCGATGGGGATCCGAAGACTTCAAAGAAGGAGACTTTCACTTTTCAGCAGTCTGCAAACTTTAGAACTAGGATGCAAATTGGCAGTCGATGAAAGGATAAAACATTATATACAGTCAAAACCAGGGAAAGAATTTTCAGAGCATAAAAGGCAAGCCACCCTACTTGTACCATGCTCCTACACAAACTGTTTTGAATTGTCAGCTTTTTCTTCATTGGTTTATTTCACTACCACATATAATAATTTGTTTATACAAGGTTGGATCCTTACTATTGCCAATGGAAGTTTATCTGTGCTCCTACATTTGCTCCTGACCTCCAAAACTAGATTATTAGGGTTGTGGAAGCTTTCAGGATAATGTTTTGGGAATATGTTCTAGGTAATATTTTGGGATTTGGGAATATTTAGTATTGATAGACCTGGGCTCAAGGAGAATGCTATTGGTAGACCAGGCATCTGGACTGGGACGCCAGGGCTACCTCTGTTGATTTCAATGGAAGCCAAACTCAAGCAAATCAGGATACAAATTTCGGGAAATTTGGGAGTGAATTCAGTTGTTTCAAAACCAAAATTAAAGCACAAATTTTGGGTACAATTTTGGCTCAGAAATATTTGAATGCACACCTGGATGCAATTCTCAGTTTATATGTATGTCTGGCAAGGAAAAACTAGGATGCTATGAAACAAGAAAATATTATTTTTAATATGCAAATTGATCCATCAATTGAGTTCTGTATCAAAAGAAGATTTTAGGCTTGAAGTTTCATTTCATTGCTGAAGTTTACCTATTTAATTACCTGTTTAATTCCCTGGGTTGAAAGCTCATTTTTTGTTTGTTTTTAAAAAAAGATTTCAGTGTCTTGGCTTTCAGCATGTTGCTCCTAGCTTCCAACAATCATTAAAATGGCATTCAAACAACAATTAATTAAAGCTCAGCAATAAAAGTTAAAATCCCTAATTACAACCTGTCACTGGTCATGAAAACCAGCAGCAAGATCTAAGTATGAGGAGAACAGACCAATCTGGCAAAAGTCTTTCCCTTGTGTCTAAAATTCAGAAAGCTCAGTGTCATGGGTGTCACGATCAGGGGTGTGCATGGGGAAAAAAAATGGGTTTCCTGTTTTGGGTTTAACCAAAGCAGGAAAAAAATCAGGAATAACCCTAAACCCGAAGCAGCAAGCTACTTCAGTTCAGGTATTTAAACTGCTTCAGTATACTCTGTAAATATTCTGAGCACATCGAAGATCAAAGCAGGCTTTTTCATTGGATGGGAGGGGGAAAGAGTGAGTTCCCTCTTCCCTCCTTCCATTGGATGAAAAAGCCTGCCTGGAGTTTTGAAAGCTCAAAGCAGCCCTGCAAAGTGCTGATTTGAGCTTTTAAAACTTCCAGGCTGGCTTTTTCATCCAATGGGAGGAGGGAAGAGGGAACTCCCTCTTCCCCCCCTCCCATCGGGTGAAAAAGATGTCGGGAGCTTTGAAAGAAGCAGCAACACTTTCCTTGCATTTGCAAAGGGCAAGGAAAATGCTGCTGCTGCTCTACACAAAGCTTTCCGAAGTGTTCCGAAATGCTTCGGAACACTTTGCTTCGGGCTTTCCTAATCGGCTCAGCAATGCTGGGGCCGATTCGGGAAGCCCCGGATTTATACAAATCAGGCCCTATTCAGGTTAAAAACCCAAATAGGAAATCTGAAGTGCACACCCCTAGTCACAACATAGAAGACCCTGCTCCTAGTGGTCACCCGCCTTACTTCAGGACAGTGATGGATCACACAACATCTGTATGTGATCATAAATGCTGGGCAGATTTGCATGGAAGCAGATGGTCTTTTTGCATGCAGTAAGCTTGGAAACCAATATATAACTCACCTAACTGAATACAGTCACTAACCAGGCATTGGGACCTGTGACATATGATCTTAACCAGGCAGCAAAACTGGGAAGTTTACTAAATCTGTGGTGGGCTAGTGAGCTGTATTGGTTTGTTCCACAGCAAAGGAAGTTCAAAAGTTTCCACTTCTTAATGCAAAGTTGAAAGTAGGGCATACTTAAATTGTTTTCTTAACAAAGGATTCATTTTTAATGAGCCAGAATATACTTTCAGTAGACAGAAGAGCCTGTTTTCTGATGGTCAACAGGATTCACTTAGAAGTGTTAGAAGAATTCATCTGAGAAGGGGAAAATATGCAAACCAGTCACTGCACCACCAATTCCTGTGGCAGGCACAGGTTAATGAGGCTGGATCTGTATAGTGATGGACAGATTGTCTTTGCTAAAATTTTATACTACTCAAGTGACTGAGTCACATATCTGTGAGATGGCATTAATGGTCCCAACCATTTGATGTATGTGAAGAAGTTTCAAAATATCCCCACACTTCAAAGGAAGACTTCAAGGCATGTATAATATACATGGATGCCATGAAATAAAATCAGTCTCCAAGACAGCGGATCCTCTTCTAATTTTTCACAGTTGGCTCATATTCAGGACAGTAAGTTGAACACATTTAGGATGATATGGCTTATGGAAAACAGTAGTAAGAAAGAAAGAAAGAAAGAAAGAAAGAAAGAAAGAAAGAAAGAAAGAAAGAAAGAAAGAAAGAAAGAAAGAAAGAAAGAAAGAAAGAAAGAAAGAAAGAAAGAAAGAAAGAAAGAAAGAAAGAAAGAAAAGGTAAGTAAATGTTGGATCCAACCAGCTTTTCTACTGGTGTAAAAGGAAGCAGGGGTTCCATTTGACCACCCAGAAAGGCAATAATGGGGTTCATGGGATGTGCATGTACTACAACGATGTGAAATGGGACATGTTAAGGAGAGGAACTGTGTCTGGGTGAGATTGCATGAAAAAGTTGTGTTATCCAGCTCAATTCAAATTCCACTTCTAGGGTTCTAATCTTGGATAAGATACCTATTATGTGTCCTTTCATTGCACCAAACGTTCATGTCTCTACTTTACTCTTAAGCAGCTTGAAATCCTGTCCAATAGTGCTCAGTAGACTACCTACCTCTATGAAATGGCAGGGCCTTACAACTTTATATTAGCTACGTAAGGCTTAGACCACATATTATCAGGGAGAGTTTTGATTGAATTTTCTGATTTTTTTTAAACCATCAAAGAAGGGAGGGAGGGAACTTCACCAGTGGGGATATTAAAACCTTTCATAATTAGGTTCTTAGGATATGAAATATAAGAAAATGTTCTCCTCTTATAATTCTTATGTTGGACAACCCACAGTTAAGTGGTACAGTATATTTCATAAATACAGAAGGTCTCAGTCCTTAAAAACTGCCACTAAAAATATTTCAGGTTGTGATTCTGAGAATAAGGTTGCCAACTCTGGCTCGGGAAATTCCTGGAGATTTGTGGCTGGTGCCTGGGAAAAGCCCTTTTCTTTTCCTTGAGAAGTTATGTCATTCCACCAAAATTCAACTTTCAGTGTAAATGTCCTGCTTCATATCACTTTCCCATGCCTTTTCCTCCCTCTTTAGAGAACATGTGTATATAGAAGCCTACACACATTGTAATCCCTTGCTGCTAAATATTTGTGCTGATTATGTTCCACTCAAACTAAAAAAAAAAAAAATCCTCTTTAGGTTTTGATCAGAGTTAAGGGGGGGACCCACTCTCAAGACCTATAGGAATTTGCCAGTCATGTTGCAGGGAGACCATGCCCCCTGAAGCCAGTGTTTTCTTTACCCCAAATATCATTTGGCCTAGGTATGAGGAAAGTATTTGCTTTTTCAGTTCAAAAGCCTTTGGCCTTTAGATGCCTCTGATAATTGGAAATGCATCCCGTTTAGTATCAAAAGAAATTTTCTTGATCTAGGCAGAAGGTCCCCCTAGGAACTTTCAAAAGAAAGTAGAGCAAGCTGCCTGCATATTTCCTTTCCTTTTGCTGTAACTTAACAGCCTACAAGCCATACATTGGAATATTTTATAAATAATTTATTACTACATAAGTAAATATGGGTAAATCACATCTATAATTTTTAATCTTACCTAACAGTAAGATCTTCAATTTCTTTTTTTCTATTTTATTTTTTATTACAATTTTTTTCAAAATGAAAGGATAAAACTAGATCTTCAGTTTCTGTTGTTATGAAACGTTCTGTAGCCGGTATGTCCAGGGAGTAATATATTGGTTATGAAATAAGGTATAACAGGGGCAACTGAAAAGAATATGGGCAATTGAGTCAACTTGATCTTTACAATAAGTACAGAAATGTTTCTCAGGAGGGATTCTACTGAAACGGCCCTTCATCTCAGTTGAAGGTAATACATTACATCAAAGTAACAGGAAAGAGTGACCATACTTTGGAACTGTTAAATAAAAGAATTATTTTGACAGCTCAAATGTTTTCTAATAGGATAAGTGGAAGCAAATAGGAGAGCATTTCCAATCTGTTTGGAGTTTTAGCATAGCCCAATCTTTTTTGAGTAATCAATTTCATACAGTTAACAAAAGTTTTTTTTCAATAAGCCCCTAAAATTTAGGCTCAGGTTTAGTATAGCAAACTTTGAATCAATTGAGCTGAGCCAGGTCCCCAACCAGGAGTCATTTGTTACTAATTGCAATAAGAATGGTAGAGCATTAGATTCACGAAGTGACAATCTAAACTTGATAGCATGGTGCCATGCTATTGTTGAAATCTGAGGCAGTCCAAGTTCTAGTTGCATCATGGCTGAAGGTACACTGGGAAGAAGAGAAAGAATCTTATGGAGAAAAAGTTTGCTGGAACTTATCAACAGGATCCATTGACCCAGATTGGAGCAGCTGTTTGGAAAGAATGATGGCCTTTCATAAATTTAACTAAAGTGGAATAAATTGGCCACCTTTGGTATAAAAGTGTTTCTTGAGAGTGATTAATTCCATTTGGGTTTTTCTTATGACAGTATTTATATGGGAGTTCCAGGATAAAACAGCACTCCTGGTGCGCACCTGCGCACTTACCCGGGTGCTGCCATTTGCCCTCTTGCAAGGAGGGAGAGACGTCCAGTTTCCTGGGCATCTGGGCTCCTGGTGGGGGCATGGCCTGGCCTGTTTATAGGCCAGCCCCATCTGTTTCCCTGTGCAGTCTTCAGTGCAAGCTCAACCCACCCTCCTCGCCCTATATTATTGCAGTACAGGATTAGTCGTCGCTGGCTTACAGAGCCAGGTAGGAATTTTTTTGCCTCTCACCTGATTGGCATTGGTGAGGGGTGTTTTTCGCCTACCTTGTACTGTTGGTTTAGGTTGGTGTTCTTGTTCTTGATTGTCTAGCTCCTGGCAGGTTAGTCTGGGTAGGCAGAGTGGGCTGGTGAGCACCCGGTGGCAACTCCTCATTGGTGGGGAATGGGGGGGTCTGCCTCGGATCGGCTGGCAGGCTTTACAGCTGCCAGCTGAGAGGGCAGACTGCCCTTGGGACTCCCTGGAAAAGGTCTTCCCTTGGGCTTTACTGCTGGGGTGTATGGCGCTTCAAATGGGGGAAGCATTCGCCTGACCAGCTGGGTTACAGCCATGCAATGGATGGCTCGCGCCTAGGGCAGGGGGTGCTCGCCCAAGCAGGTCAAGGAGTAGGTCCAGATGACCCCTTGTCTCGACCCGTACCGCTAGTTATACCTTTGCCGTTATTTAGTTCTTGCTTAAGTCTTAGGTATTGTTGGTCAATAAATGACCCTGTTTTCACCCAAGCCTTGTGAGGTGAAAGATTAGTAAAAATACAAACAGGGGACTGTTTCCGGCCTGTCTTCCCGTGCTTATACAGGGCATGGTTATCATAGTCCACCTGATAATCCAGCATCCTAAAACTTGGGAAAAATTCAAGAATGCGTGATTCAAAAAAATATGGAAATATCCAAAATATGGGTAACTCTTTGCTGGCAGCATCTGCACAGCCTGTTTGTTTCCACATTGCAACCAGCTGTTTGAAAGTAAACGCCAGAGCTTCAACTAAGCCTCCAAATGGAGGATCAGCCACCATGACGATCCTTTTGTTTTTGTGCTGCTGCAAGAATTTCTGACATACATCATGGGCAGCCTCTCCACCGAAGAAATAATGGTTAAACATATTGTAGTGGCAAAATTCCTCCTCTGTACAAAACTGAGAGTACCTGAAATCAATATCTAGCAAAAGGCTTCTAATGGGATTCTCCTGTTCCTGTGATGCTTGGAGTTTGATCAGTTCATGAAGTCTTGGGGTGCCGACACAAAGCGCTCTCGTGAATCCATGTGCAACAATGAGGTCCAGCAGGAACTGGCAGCTTCGGTCAGCAAACAGGTACTGCGCGTTGGTCTTCTTGTTCTCCAGGGGACTGAGGAGCTGGCTGGGTCTTCTCAGCTGGGCCGACGAGACTTTGCTAAGTACCTGATGGCCAGAATGTCGGCTCCATTCAGGTGGAAGGAGGAGCTGTTGGCATTCTTGACAAAATTTCCTTTCCGATAATGGCAAGATGACAAACTCCTTGTACCTTTCCACATTTTGTGCGTGAGAGAAAAAGGGCTGCTGACTTCGGTTGTACTTCTCCTGTGCTAAAAGTCTAGCTTCAGACACCTTTTCATCTTCCCATTGAAAAAAGCCACAGTCTTTTCTTTCTCTGCAAGCAGAACAAGCATAAAATCTTCTCCCTTCTTCCTTCCCTTGACGAATCTTTGCAAACAGAAAAGCAGGCCCGTGTGGGCAATGAGGGGCGGGGGCGCCGGGGGGCCCGTCCAGCAGCAGCGCCACCCCCGAGCGCCGACCCCCGGCCATCGCCCCTCAGCACTACGCGCACGCGCAAGGCAACTGGCAACCCCCCCGTCCCCGCCCCCGCGTGCGCGGGCGCCGGAGCTGGCCGCGGGAGAGGGGGTGCCTGTTTTGCACCCCGCCAGAAACCGGACGTGAGGGCTGCAGTTCGGTGCTCTAGTCTTTCTCTTGTCGGTGCTCTCGTGGCCAGGAGTGCTGGGAGGGCTCCTTCGGGGCCTCCAGAGCAGCCAAGGCGGGAAGGCGAGGCCGGGCGAGGCTTCGCGCCGCCTCCTTTGAGCCGTTACGGTTCACCCAAGCCTTGTGTACGTCTCTTCATTCTGAATAGGGGGGCAAATCATAACTGAATGTAACACTAAGATATTTAAACTGCTTAACTTCTTCAGTAGTTTCTCCATACATTTACTGGGATGTTTTTTCAAATGCCCTGATCTAGAGAATCTCAGGATCTTAGTTTTGGCAAAATCAATTGTCAATAACTCTCAAGCACAAAAGACACAGAAATCATTCATGAGTTTCTTCAAGCTAATCGGAGTTTGGCTGAGGAGAACTAAATCTTCAGCATATAAACACATTGATAAAGGATGATTTGCTAAATATGGTATATGAGTATTTTTTGCAAATTTGGGAAGAAGTGATTTATATATAAGTTGAACAAGCACAGAGCTAGGATACATCCTTGCTGGCCACTTTTTTTTATTCTTATTAATCCTGGAAATGAATTCATATTAAAAGTTTTTACATGTAGAACGTTGCCAGTATATAAGTTCTTAATCAGGGTCAATAACCTTTTAGGAATAGAGGTGGAGTTCAACTTTTCCCATAAACGAGTATGGGATACTGAGTCAAAAGCTGCTTCAAGGTCAATAAAGACAGCAAATATAAATTCTCCATGAAGTACAGCTCTAAGTCAAATGGAGCACTCTATGCTGCCTTTGTGGATTTCAAAGCTGGGCAAAGCTTGAGAACTTCTCAATAGACTGAAGACTCTACATTCTTATTCGCTCGCTGCATGAAAGAAACTCTCTAAAAGTGAGATGCAGTCCTCAAGGCCATCTCTCCAATAAGATCCCACTGAATAAAGGAGTCAAGTAGGGTTTTTATCCTGGCCCCTTCTGCTTTTCAACTACTATATCAATTCCTTGGTGCAACATCAAAGAAATCCAAGCTTCCATCCACCAAATCTTGCTGACAAAACAATTCCTGCCTTACTATATGCAGATGATACTGTCATCCTATTTCACTGACAAGTGGGCCTCAGGAGAGCACTCTGTGCCTTCACCATATACTGCAAAGAGGAGCAGCTTGTGATAAATTACCAAAAACCAAAAGTCCTCATCTTCACCAAAAAACATCAAACCCATAGATGGCAAATAGGGGGCCATAACATTGAACAAACCAAAATCTTTAAATTTTTTGGAATAGTCTTCCAGGCATGTGGACATTGGAGAGTTCAGGCATCGTATGCCGCAGAGACTGTCCACAGAGCATCCTCCCATTCTACGATTCTACTTCACAAAACGTTCCTCTTTTGGCCTGCATCAATCAAGGTCTTCCAAGGAAAGGTTATATCTCAGCTCTTATATGGCTCCCAGCTCTGTATCTACAATAAGAGGTCCTCACTGGAAGCAGTACAATCCAATTTCCTACAAAAAGATCCTTGGAGTCCCGCAGTGTATCCCGAATGCACTCCTTAGTTTATAGACTGGGCTGATCCCCTTGGAGACTCAGATGTGACTGCTCACATTCGCCTATTGGCTAAAACTCATCTTCAACACAATGGGTCTAGCACCTTTGATTCTTGTCAATATTCACCGCTCAACCTGGCAAAGAGCAATTGAGGGGAAACTCCAGGAGCATGGTTTTTCTTCCCAGGCCTTACTGCATCTTGAGTACCAAAAAGCAAAGGAGGCAATCAAACAATGATTCTAGGATCATGTCCTACAATCAAATAGGGCACAGATACATAAATATCCAACAATTCTGCCGCTTGCCAAATGCTTCCATCAGCAGATTATCTTAGATCCCTTACTCCAGTTTGATTAATTTTTGTGAATAAAGAGGCTAAAAAGTCTGCCCATACTGGGTCTAATTTAAAGAGTTCAACCAGAAGAAAATCATATCCAGGAGCCTTTCCAGTTTTCATTGGTTTAATTACAGGTAGAACTTCTCTTGAAGACCCTGGAGGCCAATCAGGTAGCTGTGAGATGTCAATACTGAAAGTAGAGATAGAATAACCCACAGTATCTTTAAGCATATATTCAATGTAGCATTCCCAGATAGACAGTGGGATATCAGGTGCTAAGTTGACACCTCACTGAAAAGATTTAAGTTCTTGCGAAATGGCTGCCTCATATTTTCTCTTTAAGTAATTTGAAAAGTCTGGAATGACCTTGAATGACCTGCTTCTTTTTTCACTTAATTGATTTTTTTTTATAATGATGTTTTGAAAGGAGGGATAAACTTCTTTCTAAAGTTCCAGATTTCCTCCATACAGCTTAAACTTTTCAAAGTTCTAACTTATATTGTCGACAGTCATGATCAATCCAGCTATTTTTTACTGGTATTTTATATGTCTTAATTGACTTTGCTAAAGCAGAAGGAAAAAGGCCAACCAACTGATCTAACTTTTCAATAGAATTTTCTATACCATTAGGTTGAATTATAAAAGTTCATAATACTTTGGCTTATTTGGACCCCAGTATTCTCTAGCAGTCACTTGAGAATCCCACTTTTTATGAATTGTAACAGTTGTAATTTTATTTCTTTTAAAGATAAAAGGGATGTCTGAAGAAATAGAGATGTGAAGTGGATAATGGCCACTAGCATGCAAGTGTCTGACTAAGAATTTCCTTACCAAATCTACAGTACATTTTGAAATCATAAAATCTATTACACTCTCTCCTTTATTTGAACAATATGTAAATTCCCCTTCTAAGTCAATTAGAGGATCACCATTCTAAAGCCTAACGACTTTTCCTACCATTTCATTCCGTTGCTGGTTCGGGAAGCCAGACACTATGCCATTCAATCCATTGCCTAGGCAATGGTGGCAGTCTTTTGGTTGCCCTCAATCTGAGGCCTCCACGCTTGATTGGCAGCTGTCCCTGTGAACTAGAGAGCTTCTACTCTGGCCCATCCAGCCAGGAAAAAGGCCAGCCCCTCAAAGTAGCTGCCAGCAGACACTCCAGTTTTTGCCATTGCAAAGAGAAAATGACAGGAAAGGGGGGACCCATAGATCATGCCTTTTCTTGGGCTCAATCTCTCTGAAACTTGGGGGGTCTTTAGAGGACAGTAAGGACTACGTGCCCTGCAAATTTGGTGAGTATTGGACATTGGGAAGGTCAGTTTGTAGCCCATCAAAGTAGCTTCCAGCAGACACTCCAGTTTTTGCCACTGTGAAGAGAAAATATCAGGAAAGGGAGGGACCCATGGATCATGCCTTTCCCAGGGTTCAATCTCTCTGAAACTTGGGCAGGGATTTTTTTCTGGGAAAAGAGGTGATGGAACTCAGTGGGTTGCCCTTGGAAAAAATGGTCACATGGCTGGGGGCCCCACCTCCTGATCTCCAGACAGAGGGGAATTTAGATCTCTGTCTGGAGATCAGGGGGCAGTTCCACCAGCCATGTGACCATTTTCAAGAGGTCCCAGAACTCCGTTCCACTGTGTTCCTGCTGAAAAAAAGCCCTGAACTTGGGGGATCTTTAGAGGACAGTGAGGACTAGGTCACCTGCAAATTTGGTGGGTATTGGACATTGTCTCCCTTCCATTTTTTCTTTGCAAACTTAGTGGGAATAAAGAGACAGACACAGGCTTGGAACTAAATGGCTGTTTATTGAATAACATAACATGAACAACGGCAAGGGCAAACTAAGCGGTACAGGTCAAGCCACGGGGTCCACTCTGGACCTCCGCCTTGACCTGCCTGGGCGAGCCCCACAGCCCCAGGATTAGGCCATCCAAGGAATGGCTGCCTCCCGGCCAGCTAGGCTACTGGATCCCCCCATCAAGCTCCTAACGCCCCAGCCGTACAGCATGAGGGAAGGACTTGTGCCTGGGGATCCCCGCAGGCGTCTGCCTGTGCAATGGTAGCCGTCACAAGCATACCACACTGTTGGCAGACCCTGTTTCCCCTATGGGGAAATGCCTCTGGGTGCTCACCAGCCCGCTCCCTATTACCCAAAACTCCTGCCACTGCAAGGGTCAAGCCTCTGCTTAGACCCTCGCACCCCACAGGTGGCTTAAGGCCAACCTAAGCCCTTGCCGGAAGTCATCTAAGAAAATTTCATTGCCTTCAGGAGACAAATGAACTCCATCATCTCTGTAAAGATGGGCAAATTCGGCCTTAATTCGTGGATGGGGCAAATAAATTCCCAAGCCAGTCCCCAGAGGCCTTTTCATAGCCCTATTCGCCTTGTGACGCGCTCCCTCGATGGCCCGGGGGTCTAAAGCTTCCCTCCAAACCCGACGTTGAAGAATTTCAGACCAAAGTATCAGGACCCCAGGCCAACGGCCAGCTATCAGCCAGAGGTCATCGGTCGCCTGCAGGGACAGGGCCTTCCCCTGTACTAACCCCAAGTCGTTCCCACCGAGGTGGATTACTAAAATATCCGGAGGAGGACCCGTCCTGCCCCCAAACAACAGTGGTAGTAGGCCAGGCCAACGAAGGTCGCGCCGACCCCGCCACTCAACAACGGCCACAGCACTGAGCCCCAGCTGAGATCTGATTTCAGTTCTCCTGGCTTGATGGGCAGCCCAGAAAATCATGCTGTGCCCGCATATCAGGATCCTGCGCTTTCCAGTGCCCGGTGCCGCACCTACGGAAAGAACAGTTAGTAACCAGTCAAAATTGCATGAGGGGACGGATGTAACTCTTAAAAGCCCTGGACCGCCACCTGCCAACCCTACGAATAGCACCTGAGGAGTAACCCATCGCAGCTGCCGTAGAGGCCGCACCAATTATAAACGAATGGGTTCCAAATTTGACCCCAGAAAGCCCTATCTTTCCGAGGGCCCGCTCCGTGACAGCCCAAAATTGAAACCGCGTCAATGGGGACTGATCAGCATGCCTAAAAAGAAAACCCTCACATGTACTGCGTATGCAAAGATAGTCCCTGAGTGCCTGGACCGGGCAAAGGTCAGAATCAGCACAAGGACCCAACAACAGTGAAGTCCCCTTCTGCCGCTGATCAGTCTTAGACCTCCGTATCCTGATGGACACTTTATCCCCAACAAAAGCAACGTCAGATGCCACTAATGCCCTACCGGACAAGTCCCTACGCGATTGGGCTACTAACTCGCTGACCCTCAGGGCCCCGAAGAAGGCCACCAGCGCAGCAGCATGGAAAAGCAGCCGCTCATAGTCGGAGGAGCACACCGTCTCCCAAGCTGCCCCAAGTCCCTTCAGCACCGATGGGGAAATGGGCTGGCGCAGGTCCCTGGGCCCACTGGTCTCCCTCAACCAACCTTCTAACATTTTGCGTATGCGGAAATCCCCAGTGACTTCCGGCAAACCACGGGCCTTGCAGATGAATGCCAACGCCGACAGCTGACCCCTAATGGACTTAACGGAAAGACCCCTGCCCCGCTGCACCACGCAAAAGTGCAGCAAATGATCCACGGGAACAGGCCAGAGCTCCTGCAGACCAGCTGACTGCCGAAAATCAGAAAACTGCCCTACCGCACGTTGATAAGCCCGCCGAGTGCTAGGGGCGATGGCTAGCTGGATCGCCCGTTCCGCTTCCGCCTGCCAAGCTCCCAGAGCTCCTTGGGCATCTGCACAGGAAACCAATCCGCTTCCGGAGCGAGGTGCCAGAAACGCCCCATCTGTTGGCGAGACAGAGCGTCTGCCACCCCATTCAAAATTCCAGGAACATGCTTAGCCCGAAATAAGATATTCAACTGCAAGCATTTCAAAGTGAAGGGGCGCACCAGCCCCATGACCCTTGGAGACCTCGATGACAAGGAGTTTACCACATGTACCACCGCCTGGTTGTCACACCAGAAGTGGACTGTGTGGTTTGCTAACTCCTTACCCCAGATCCAGACTGCCACCAATAAAGGAAAAAACTCTAGAAATGTTAAGTCCTTAGACAAACCTCGATCTAACCAGTCAGCCAGCCATTGTTCCGCGCACCAATGTCCGCGAAAATATACACCAAAGCCCAAGGTTCCAGCAGCGTCCGAGGCAATCTGAAGTTCTGCTTCCAACAAGAGGTCTTCCCTCCAAAAGGACACTCCATTAAAGGAGGCCAAAAACGCCTGCCATACCTCAAGGTCATCGCGTAAGCCCTTACTGACCCTCATTTTGTGATGGGGTAACCGCAAGGAACCCATAGCATCACACAGGCGACGCAAAAACGCCCTACCGGGGGCAACTGCCTTGCAGGCAAAGTTCAAGTGTCCCAGCAACTGCTGCAACTCGAGAAGGGAAACCTTGCTCTTCCCACGAAAGTCTGCAAGCCTGCGTCGCAAATCTTCAACCTTAGCCATGGGGAGCCTCAATGCTTGCTGGACAGTGTCCAACTCAATGCCCAAAAAGGTCAACACCTGCGAAGGGCCCTCAGTTTTCTCATGTGCCAGGGGAACACCCAGCTCCCCCGCAAGAGAAACAAAACCCTGTAAGAGCTGGGCGCACTGCCCGGTGCCCGCTGGCCCAACGAATAAAAAATCATCTAAATAATGACAGGTGTTTGGGCAAGAGAATCGGCGCCGCAACTCCCATTCCAAAAAGGAACTGAAGCGCTCAAATGCCGCACAGGAAATCGAGCATCCCATGGGGAGGGCCCTGTCCATATAGTACTTGCCCTCAAAAGAAAACCCCAGAAGCTCGAAGTCTTCAGGGTGAACAGGGAGCAAGCGGAATGCCGATTTAATATCGCACTTCGCGAGCTCCGCCCCAACGCCGCACCGTCGAACCACCTTGACCGCCTGGTCAAAGGACGTATAATGCACGGTACAAAGTCCCTCAGGGATGGCATCATTCACCGAGCCACCCCTGGGGAAGGACAAATGATGAATAAGGCGAAACTCACCAGCCGCCTTTTTGGGAACAACACCTAATGGCGAAACTCTCAAACATGGAACAGGGGGAGAATCAAATGGCCCAAGGACCCGTCCCTCCGAGCACTCTTTGGCAATCTTAACACGGACCACGTCTTCCATGCCAGCCACAGAACGTAAATTGGCAGACATGAAAGGTGCCCGTTGGCCCTGAAAGGGAATACGGAAACCAAAACGGAAACCAGAAACCAAAAATTCAGCGTCCTGACGCCTGGGGTAGAGCCGCAACAAGCGCTCAAGAACTTTCAGGTTTACCGGGCTGGGGCCCTTTTCCAACAGTATGCTGGATGTTGCCACCCCCAAAGCGCTTACCACCGCCTCCTTGCCTAGCCTTAGGACAGGCTGCGTATGAATGAGGTCCCCCGCAGGCGGGGCACTCATGCCTGTACTTGCAGGCCTTCCTACTGCACACACCCTTAGAAGTGAAATCCCAGCAGAGCAGCCGGAATTGAACCTGCTGCCCCGCGGAACCGCGGGTGCTGGGCGTAGCCTGGGGGCGCTGAATCAAATGGCTGCTATCAGAACGGTCCCCAGCATTTGGCTTAGCAGGGGACATCACTTGCAGCCAGAGCTGCTGCTGAATTTGGTCCCACGGCAAACTGGGGTTCAATGCATTCCGCATTCTAAATTCCTCATCGTATTGGAGCCAAGCTGGCCCCACAAAGTCCGTGTAACCGCGATAAATAATATTCAGGTATTGGAACAGTGGCGCTGCCCTCCAAGGGTGCGCCCTGGCCAACACGCCCGCGTATATGAGGAATCCAGGCAACCAATTAGACCAACACCTATCAACGCGCCTACGCCTGATCTTTTCTTTATCCCGTTCATCTAAGTCTTCCTTGTCCTTCTTCTCCAGTTCCCTGAAGAGAAGGGTGAAGACATTGACATACTCCCCCTTTATAATCTTATCCTGAGTGGCCTGTGTCAGGTGATCACCCAAGGGGAGAGCGGTGTCACCAAATGGCAAGGCTCTATACGGGACAAAGCCGTAAGGAGAGGAGCCATAGGGGGGGAAAACCCACTGTTGGCCGTGACCATAAGGCCAACCTGCAGCCTGAAGGCTCCCAAATGGATCAGCCACAGGGGGCTGCTGCTGACTGGTTGAAGGACTGGCATAGCCTTGCCAACTGGCCGCGACAGGAGGAACCCAGACCTGTGGTGTATGCAGAGCCGGTGTAGGTGTAGAGCCTGGAGGTCCGGAGGCAGCCAACTGACCCCAGGGCCCCCAAGGCCAGGTGCACCCTTGCGAAGGCAAGGCAGACTTACCCTCCTGGGTGTTCGGGTCCACAGCAATGGCAACCGGCCCTGGATCTACCGCTTCGCACCCTTCCTCTGGGGGAACCTCCTCGGCAGTCCTGGGTTCTGCGGGAGTGTCGCTGGTCACACCGCCTTCTGGAACTGCTGTGGACTCTAAAGCAGAAATGCGCATCATAACTTCCCTCTGGAAAGCGGCCGTAGAAGCCTTCTCAGTGGGCCGCCTAACCCTGGCCCCTGATGCTCCAGATGGCGCACCCCCCTGTGCTTGTTCCAAAGCAGCCAGCCGGGCCAAAATCTCCTGCCGGCTAGGACCACCGTCCTCATCCTCAGAAGAAGACAGAGCCGGGGGGTGAGGCCGTTTGGAAGCAGCCCGCTTAGCAGGCTGCTTGCCCTTAGATGGGCCACTTCCTTTCTTAGGCGGCATTCCTCCGCTGACCTACTCAAACAAAAGGAAATATGTTATTATTATCCTCCCAACAAGACCAGCGCACTCAGTGGGGGCTAAAAGACCCCCAAAGCCCTGCAAATTACCCTTGCACAAGGTATAGCAGTGGCTGATGGACTCAGGCACAAACGCACTGACTGCTTTGACCAGACCACAAAATGGCCGCTCCACCACCCAGCTCCAAAATGGCCACCAAACGGCCACCGCTTCTGGAGGAAAATGGAGACCAAGCCGAAGGCCAACGAGGGGAGATCAGCCCAAGGAAGGCTAAAAGCCCCCAACAGGCCAGCCGGGCAGGCCAAAGGCCGGGGCCGAGGGGGGGGGAAGAAGGGTGCCCAGGGGAAGCCCCGCAGGGAGAGCCCTCCAGAAAACGCCACTCCAGAAAACGCACCACCGGGCTGCCCCGAACGCAGAGGGCAAACGCACCCGCCCCCGACCCAGGGACACGACCCGCAGCCAGAAGCCTCTGGCTGCAAGCAGCTGCGGCGCGGAGAGCACGCGACCAGCCGCCTCAAACCACGCCGCTCGTTCTCCGCGGCGCCGCGGGCCTCCTCGAGTTGGGGCGGCTCAGAGCGCGTGTCAGCGCGGCCGCCCCAAACAGACCGTCCGTCCGCCGCCGCGTTAGCCGATCAACCGGCCCAGTCGCTCTGCTCGGGGAGAGCACGCTGCTTTCCCCTCCGAGCGAAGAACGCGACTGCTGGCCGGGCCGGCAGAGCAGCCTCTGAGGCGTCTGGCTCCGCCCCCAGCCAGAATGCCCGGATAAGGGAGGGGGTCTGTCTCCCTCCCACAAGCCTGCAAAGTTACGGCCCCAGGCTGAGCGCAGCGAAGCTGCTGCCTGGAGTGCCGGATTATCTGAGAATTGGTGGTGGTGGAGAGTACCTTCAAGTCATAGCTGACTTATGGCAACCCCAGGTGGGATTTCTAAGACAAGAGACTAACAGAGGTGGTTTGCCATTGCCCACCTCTGCAATGGTCTTCAATGGAGGTCTCCCATCCAATTACTAACCAAGATTGACCCTGTTTAGCTTCTGAGATCTGATGAGATCAGGCTTACCTGGGCTACCCAGGTCAGGGCATCTGAGAATTACTGTCCCCAAATTCAGAGTTGTGAATACAACAGTTCAAGAGATTCCATTTGCTTCTATACTTGTGCTGTAACTGTGCTTGTGTAGGGGACACTCTGATCAGATAAGTATAGGAGAAGAACAGATTTGGGTAACAGCCAACAGCAATCCTTTCCTTTTCTCAATCTCCAGCTCATTTCTGGCCTCTAATGTCTTTACAGGTAGGTAACCATCACTTTCTCCTAATATGGTATACAGGGAGACTTCCCGCCCTCCTCCCACCCTGTTTGCCACCACTCATCTGTGTGGTAGGGAAATGCTGATGCAAATTGGAGATGTGCAGATGACACATCACTTCTGGCAAATCCCCAGAAGTGATATCACCGTACTGCCATGGCACTCTAGCACTTGGCCAAAGCATTCCCCCATAACCTCCCTCCCCTGCTGCTGTTTACTATAGGAAAACCAGAAGTCCTAGAACATCCACCCTCTGTAGCAACTGTAGGACTTTGGTTTCTCCCAAACTGAGGTTCCTAATGTGCTTCCCATGTGTACCATGGTGCCTGCCAACACCTTTCCTGGTGCTTGCCAAGTGTTTTAGAAAGATGGTGGGTTCAAGAGGTGCTTTTGCTCAGCAGGGCTTCTGATTAACCACTGGAGATCAGATTGGTGGTGCAGATTTTTAAAAAGTTGCTTTGGCAGCAGCTGTCACAGCACAAAGAAGGTAAGCTGTGTTCATGCAAGAAAATATTTTTAAACAATATATTCATTTGATAAAGCATCATGTTAAACAGAACTTCCACCTGAAATGTTGAAGCGTTATTACCACTAGAGTTACCATGCATAATGCCTGACTCCCTGTCATTTTGTGGTTTGCTCTACCTCTTGTGGCAGCCGTTTTGTGATTTACTCCACTTCTTTTGGCAGCCATTTTGTAGTTGTGCTCACCAACTTGTGTTAGAATTCCAAAGGTGCCTGCAGGCTCAGAAGGTGTGAGGACCCCTGTCCTCAGTTCTATATCTCTCCTCAGTTCTGCTCTCCAAAGCTGCATTTCCTCTAGAGGAACTTTTCTCTGTAGTTTGTAGATCAGTTGTAAGTCTGGGAAAACTCTGGACTCCCCCTTGCAGTTGGTAACCCTAGCTGAGAAAGATCTTAGTTTAAGATTCTAGAGTGTTGCTGCCAGTTAGATTAGACATCATGTGTTTGGTAGACCAACGATCTGATTTTATATTAGTCTTGCCAAGTTAAGTAGTAAGCAGCTGCATTTTTTTGGAAATGTCTCAAATCAGACATTAAGTCTGACAGGGAATGATCTTTTATTTTCAAGTACCGTTGTTCTGAAAATACTAGCTGTAAGGCTTTGATCCACTTTAAAGGCACCATTTGCATCAGTTCTACTTCAGTAATTCTGTTTTTGCTCTCCCCAGTTTTGAGATGCCAGATGTATTCTGAAGGAATAAAGATGTGATATCTCTTGAGTTCCTGCCATATGGAAAATATTGACAGATGTGTTACTGGCTCCCACTGGCAATATATACCTTCCAGATCCACTCAATAATCACATTTTAGCTTGAGCAGAATCTTAATATCATAAAAAGGGAATGTATTTTTCCCTGTCCATCAAACCAACTGTGAGACGTAGGCATAAGAAAAATATTAATTCAAATCAGGGATTAATATAAATGGCATACCACTAAGTCATTACTTAAAATTGCTTAAAGAAATTAATCATACCTTGCTGCTACCACATGGCTCTTTTGCTTTTTCATAGATCTCCTCCCAAAAGATTTTCCTTCCCATAATTCCCAAACCACAAGAGGGTGTACCAGGGATACTGTGAAAAATAACTAATGCCGACAACGTTGTCTTGCTCTCCAGAACCCAGATTGGTCTAAAGTGAGCTATAAAAGCATTTATTTCTTATTGTAACAGTGAATTCTTGGAGATAAACAAAGATAAATTCAAAATCATGATGTTCTCAAAGTCAACAAAACGATTAAACAACAAATGTAAAATTGGTACAGACGCATTATAAAAGGTCAACAAATTCAGATATCTAGGAATCGTCTTCCAGTCAAATTTATCTTGGTCCAAGCATATTCAATGTCTTAAACAGAAAATCAGCTTAGCTCTTATGGAAATTCTTCTTTATCCAAGGAGCTCAATATGTACCAGCACTTTTAAAGGCTTACAAAGTTCTTGCGATACAACACATTCTATATGGTTCCCTGATCTGGTTCCTGGGTCCAATAAAACAACTTGACAAGCTCCAGTTAACCTTCTTCCAGAACATACTTACTCTACCACCATGTATAGCCTCCACAGTCATATAACTTGAATTGGGCCTTCCAAAAATCTCAACATTGATTTGGAAAGCCATAGCCAGCTTTAAATACAGACTGCAAAACTCCAAAGATCTTCCAGTCTTCACTAAATCAGCAGCCCAAGAGTGTTGTTGGTTAAGATGGAACAAAATTGTGGACACAGAAATAAACAAATTAGGTTCATGGGACCCAACAGCTTTAACAGGGAAAAGACGATAACTACTTATAGATCCAGAGGAGTTAGCCATGTTAGTCTGTAGTCACAAAATAGTAGAGGATCCAGTAGCACCTTTAAGAATAACCAACTTTATTGTAGCAAAAGATTTCGAGAACCATAGTTCTCTTCATCAGCTGCTTAAGCTGCTTCAGGAGGACTGTGATTCACTTCAAAAGGACACTGCATGAAAATACTCCCCACTCTATGTTGGAATTAAATATTCTACCCAGTTTGACCCCCCTCATTACTTTAGTATGCTGGTAGTTCCAAAACTGAGGTGGTCATATATGATTGTACATTGCAATGAATTACCAACAGCCCAGATGAAGGGCCACTTCCTCAAGATACCCTCGGACCAGTACTTCTGTGATTGCCCTTTAGCTGAAGTTGACTCGCTCTCCCAAACCTTCTTTTACTCTCCAAAGAATGAACTAGCCAGAGAGCAATTCCTTAAAAAACAACTACTGAAGCAATCGAAGATTCCTGACTAGACATGGGCATGAACCACAAAAAAACTGAACCATGTGGTTTGTGGTTTGTGGGTTTCCATGAACCATGAACTCCCGCAAACTGGGGCAAGCTCCCAAACCAGTTCACGGTTCGTGGTTTATGGGGTTTAAATGCCCATTTCCAGCTGCTTAGCAGCAGGGAAAGGGGAGTTTAATCATTTAAAGGGCCATTTCCTGCTGCTTGCAAGCAGCAGGGCCCTTTAAACAGCCTAAACCCCACAAACCCCAGGTCATCCTTATTGTTGGAGTATAGCAATGTCCTCTGTACAAAAAAAAGAGGAGAAGATCATGCAGGGGGTCGCAAGCTCTACTTAAACAGGACTGTAGAGAGCGTACTTTCTTTCAAATAAGGGGTTTTATCCTTGTCTGTCTGCAGAATGCTATTGCCACACTAGTCGGAATGAAGAGGCAGACACCAAGTTGGATCTAAGGGCCACTTTATTAACTAATTACAAAGATAACACCCGCGGCAAGGGCCTAAAGCGGTACGGGTCAAGACACGGGGTCCCCCCTGGACCACCGCCTTGACCTGTCTGGGCGAGCCCCGAAGCCCCGGGTGCGACCCATCTAGTAGATGGCGCGGACCCGGCCAGCCAGGCAACGTGGTCACCCCCCTTTTAAGCTCCTAACCCTTCAGCCGTATAGCAGTGAAGGAAGGACTCGCAAGCGAGGGTTTCCAAAGGCAGCCTGCCCTGCCTGGCAGCCGTCAAAGCAGTACCAGGCCCTCAGGCAGGCCCCTCTTCCCCGCTAACGGGGAAGCGCCAAGGGTGCTCACCAGCCCTCACCCTATCCGACCCCAAACCTGCCATGGCACACTAACCAGCACCACCTTAAGCCAATTGCCTCAACCCATCCACGGTGCAAGGTAGGCGAAAAACCCCCCTTTCATAAGTCCAATTAGAAAGGAGGGAAAAAATTCCTACCTGGCTCTGATCACAGCAGCCGGCTAATCCTGCATCGATACTGGGTGAGGAGGGTGGGCCGAGCGACAAAAGGCAACTGCGGCTGGGCAAGGGCAGAGCAGCCTCAACGGCTCTAGCTCTGCCCCGCCCAGCAAACCCACGCATGGAAGGAGGGCGGAGTTGGTGCTGCCTCCCTCCTTCCAGTGCTGCAATTCACGGCACCCGGCTGTAGCTGCGTGCAGCCAGCCAGGTAAGTGCCGTATTGCCACACTAGTCGGAATGAAGAGGCAGACACCAAGTTGGATCTAAGGGCCACTTTATTAACTAATTACAAAGATAACACCCGCGGCAAGGGCCTAAAGCGGTACGGGTCAAGACACGGGGTCCCCCCTGGACCACCGCCTTGACCTGTCTGGGCGAGCCCCGAAGCCCCGGGTGCGACCCATCTAGTAGATGGCGCGGACCCGGCCAGCCAGGCAACGTGGTCACCCCCCTTTTAAGCTCCTAACCCTTCAGCCGTATAGCAGTGAAGGAAGGACTCGCAAGCGAGGGTTTCCAAAGGCAGCCTGCCCTGCCTGGCAGCCGTCAAAGCAGTACCAGGCCCTCAGGCAGGCCCCTCTTCCCCGCTAACGGGGAAGCGCCAAGGGTGCTCACCAGCCCGCACCCTATCCGACCCCAAACCTGCCAACGCCTAGGCCAAGCCTCTGCTTAGGCCTTGGCGCCCCACCGATAATCTAAAGCCAGCAGCAGCCCTTGCCGCAAGTCCTCTAAAAATATCTTATTGCCTTCTTCAGATAAGTGCACCCCATCACCTCTGTAGAGGCCGGGACTGGTGGCCCTAAGTCTGGGGTGAGGCAAATAAACGCCCAGCCCCCCTTCCAACGCCTTCTGGATAGCCCGATTGGCCTTAATTCTAGCCCTCTCAAGAGCCTGTCGGCTCCCAGCCTCCCTCCAAACCAAGCGCGGAACCATAGCTGACCACATGATCAGCACCCCCGGCCAACGCTCAGCAAAAACGCGCAAATCAGAATGCGCCTGTGCCGACAGGGCCTTGCCCTGCATCAGCCCAAGGTCATTGCCGCCCAAATGAATCACCAAAATGTGAGGAGGTGCTCTCCCTCCTAAACCAAACAACAAAGGCAACAGGCCCGGCCATCGCATGCCCCGGCGCCCTTGCCACTCAACCACGGCCCTCTCGCTCAGTCCCAACTGGGACCCGACCGCCGTCCGTCTTGCTTGATGGGCCGCCCAAAACACATAACTGTGACCGTCCACCGCTCTCCAACAACTCTGCCGTCCACCGCTCTCCAACAAACCTAAGAAAACAATCATTAGCAACGCTCTCATTGTGAAAAAGGACGAACGGTAGGCCGTGGATTTCCACCGCCCCACCCGCTGAATCACTTGCGCCGGGTATCCCATAGCTGCTGCAGTGGATGCAGCACCTATTCTAAATGAGTGAGTGCCAAAATTGACACCACATAAACCCAACCTAGCCAACGCCCGCTTAGTCACAGTCCAGAACTGGTAACGAGTCAAAGGAGTGCCATCCTGATGCAAAAACAAACAACCGCCCTGGGACCCCCTAACCTCCCAGTACTCACGCAAGGCCCGAACTGGGCATAAGTCACGATCAGTACACGGGCCTAGCTGGACCACCAACCCCTTCCTCCGTTGGTCCGTCTTAGACCAACGAATGGTGAGGGTAACACCATCTCCAATAAAACTCAAATCCTCTGCACCCAAAGCCCGACCAGAAGAGTCCTTACCTGATTGGGCCACAAGTTCGCTGACCCGGAGCGCCCCAAAGAACGCTGTCAAGGCTGCCGCGTGAAAAAGAACCGCCTCATACTTAGAACTGCAAACCACTTTCCACGCAGCCTTAAGCCCTCGCAGGACAGCCAGGGATATTGGCTCCCGCAAGTCCCTACGACTCACACCCTCTCTAGTCCATCCTTCTAACATCTTCCTTACCCGGAAGTCTCCCGTGGCCTCCGAAAACCCCCGGGCTTTGCTAACGAAAGCAATCGCCGCTAATTGACCCCGGATGGACTTCACTGCCATCCCTTTATCCTTTTGCCTAACGCAAAATTGTAACAGATGGCTAACTGGCACAGGCCAACTATCACCCAGACCTGCGGTCGTCCTAAACTCCCCCAACTGTCCTACCGCTCTCCGGTATGCTCTCCTCGTGCTCGGCGCGATGGCTAACTGGATGGCCCGGTACGCTTCGGCCTCCCAAGTCGCCACAGCTCCGACGGCATCCGAGCCGGTTGCCGATCTGCGTCCGGGGCAAGCGTCCAAAAACGCTCCATCTGTAGGCGAGACAAAGCGTCCGCCACACCATTATCCACCCCCGGTACATGCCATGCCCTAAACAAAATATTCAACCGCAAACAACGTAGCGTAAACTCCCTAACTAACCTCATGACCCTAGGGGATCTAGAAGTCAGGGAATTAACTACCTGCACCACTGCCTGGTTATCGCACCAGAAGTGGACAGTGTGATTAGCCAGTTCCTGACCCCAGAGGTGCACCGCCACCAAGATGGGAAAAAACTCCAAAAAGGTCAGATCCCGAACCACGGCGCCAGCCCGCCAATCCGGCGGCCATTGCTCCGCACACCAATGCCTCCGGAAATAAACCCCAAAGCCAGTAGATCCGGAGGCATCCGACGTCACCTGTAGGTCCGCCTCCAAGAGCAATTCTTCCCGCCACAGAGTAACCCCATTAAACTCATGAAGGAAGCTCTCCCAGACAGCCAAATCATCCCTCATACCTCTGGTCACCCTCAGCCGATGATGAGGGGCCCGCAGGTGAGACATAGCCTCGCACAACCTGCGCAAAAAGGGGCGCCCAGGCGCCACTGCCTTACAAGCAAAATTAAGGTAACCCACCAGCTGCTGCAGCTCAGTAAGGGACACCTTATGCTGACCCCTAAAATTCCGTACCCTTTCCTTAATCTCTTCCAGCTTATCCGTTGGTAGGCGCAGGGACTGCTGGACTGTGTCCAACTCAATCCCCAAGAAAGTAAGAACTCTAGAAGGCCCCTCTGTCTTTTCATGCGCAAGCGGGACCCCAAGTTCCTCAGCCAGCGCCATGAAGACGGCCATCAGCCTGGCACATTGTCCAGACCCCGCCCGCCCAACGAAAAGAAAATCATCCAAATAATGGGCGGTGTCGCGGCAACCCGCCCGCCGCTGCACCTCCCACTCTAAAAAGGTACTAAAGCGCTCAAAGGTGGCGCAAGAAATGGAACAGCCCATCGGTAGGGCCCTATCCATATAGTACCTGCCCTTGAACATAAATCCCAGGAGCTCGAAATCACCAGGGTGAACGGGCAAAAGGCGAAATGCCGACTTAATGTCGCATTTCGCCATTTCCGCCCCAACCCCGCACCCGCGCACCACCCTGACCGCTTGGTCAAATGTAGTGTACTTCACCGAGCACAAGTGCTCCGGTATAGCATCATTCACTGACTCCCCCCTTGGGTATGACAAATGATGGATAAGGTGAAATTCACCCGCCTCCTTCTTTGGCACTATCCCGAGGGGGGAAACCCTGAAATTCTGGGTAGGAGGGGCCAAGAATGGCCCCAACACCCGGCCCTCTGCGCATTCCTTATCAATCTTTCTCTGCACAATGCCCTCCTTTCCCACAATCGAGCGTAAATTATCAGACATAAATGGGGCACGAGGACCTAACGCCGGTATCCTAAAACCATCCCTAAAACCCTGTAACAAATAAACTGCGTCATCTCGCCTGGGATAACTGGACAACAGCTGCTCAAGGACCCTCAGTCTTACCGGGCTGGGGCCCTTTACCAGAGGGGTGCTGCCCCCCAGCTCCCCCCCTCCTGACCTCTTACCGCTCCAACCTTGCTTGACCCGGTTACAGGAGTTATAAGGGTGGGCACCTCCGCAGGAAGGGCACTCATGCCTGAACCGACATGGCTTCCTAACACACGACCCCTTGTATGCGAACTCCCAGCACAAAAGCCGGGGTTGAACCGGCTGGCCCGCTGCGCTGCGGGCACTGGGGGTCTGAGAAGAGCGGTAAACCACATGCCCACTATCCGATCTGTCAGCCGAATTCGGCTTGGCTGGGGCCATAAGGTACAGCCATAACTCCTGATGCACCCTATCCCAAGGGATGTTCGGGTTCATGGCCGCGCGCATACGGAACTCCTCGTCGTACTGCATCCATGCAGCACCCGAGAAGCCCGTGTACGCTTTAAACACGATGTCCAGATATTGAAACAACTGTATAGCCCGATTGGGCTGAGCCCTGGCGATGACCCCTGCGTATATCAGAAAGCCAGGCAACCAGTTGTTCCACGTCCTATCCACTCGCCGCCTTTTAAGGCGCTCCTTGTCCCTCTCATCCAACTCATCCTTGTCTTTTTTCTCCAGCTCCCGAAAGAGTAGAGAAAAAACATCCACATACTCCCCCTTCAAAATCTTATCTTTTGTGGCCTGGGTAAGGTGATCACCCAGTGGCAAAGCCGTTTCCCCAAATGGCAAGGCACCGTAAGGAACTTGCCCATAAGCTAAAGCAGGGTGGGGGCAGAGACCCCACAGGCTCCCGGGAAAACCGGGCCATCCCGTTGGAAAACTAGATAAGGCCGTGACACCCCCGCCACCCCATGTCGAAGCAGCCAGAGACAGCTGGTGGGAGGCAAACCCCATGCCTGACCCCGGCCATGCCAACTGATTACCCCCTGTGGACATTCCATGCAAGGGCGCCCCCGAGCCATGTGACGAAGACGGAGCCAAACCGGCTGCCACCTGACCCCATGGCCCCCAAGGCCAATGTGTACCAAAGTGTGGTGTGGAGTCCTTACCCGCATCCGCTGGCTCCACCGCTACCGCCACCGGAGATGAGTCATCTTGCCCATCCCGGTCCAACTCCACAGCCGGCTCTTGCTGCTCCACTCCAACCTCATCCTTCCTGCTGCTGCTTTCGCCAGCTGCTGCTCCGGATGCACCCTCTAAAATGGCCAAGCGTCGCAAAATATCCCTGTTAGTTGTGTTCCTAGCTGCACTTCTAATAGGCCGAGCCACGCCAGCTGCCGGAGTCACTACCCCCGGTACGCCTTTAGCCTGCTCCAAAGCCACCAACCTTTTAATTATGTCATGCTGGTCTATAGGACCCTCCTCCTCAGATGAAGACCCAGGCACGTAAGGGCGCTTTGCTGGCCCCTTACTAGCAGGCTGCTTCCCTTTAGGTGCAGCCTTACCCTTCTTGGGAGGCATATCTGCTATAGCAGTTGGCACCACCCAAAATGGCCGCCCTTCAACCTCCCAAAATGGCCGCCGCTGCAGTAAAGGAGCACACCAGCCACACAATAATCGTCCCCAAAGTCCCGCTTGGCCCCCTTGTGCCCGTTTCACACAAAGAAGAAAAGGGGGGGGGAATGAGGCCAACCCCTTCTCTAGGCCGCTTTATTACAAGAACCTCACACACCCCAACCCGGCCGGGCCTCAAGCCCGACAAGGAGGCAAGCAGACCAACTGTAGCCCTGCCCTGTGGACCCACCAACTGCCGCCTTATTGCCTCACCCAACAGGGCCCAAGCAGCCGCCCCCACCCTGGGAACAGAAAGGCCACCCCACTCGCCGGGCGCCGCCGCGGCCTAAGCCTGCACTGCCGCCGCCCCATCCCCTGAGCAGGCCCACAGTGCCCCCAAGCCTCAGTCGCCCCGCAGCTGCGGGCGACTCCAAACTCCGCTGCCGCCGCGACGCTCCCTCGCCGCCACGCAGCTGGAGGCCTCCTCTGGCCGCCGCCGCTGCGATCCGCAAGCGGCCGCCGCTGCTCCAAGAGCCCTCGGCGCGCCGACGGCTTCCCCGCTGCCTCTCCGATCGCCGAAGGCTCTTCCCGCCGCTGCGCTGCCGCTCCGCCGCGCAAAACCGCCGCTGCCGCCTTCTCACTGCCCCAGTCGCTCGGACCAACCACTCCGGCCGAGCGACAAAAGGCAACTGCGGCTGGGCAAGGGCAGAGCAGCCTCAACGGCTCTAGCTCTGCCCCGCCCAGCAAACCCACGCATGGAAGGAGGGTGGAGTTGGTGCTGCCTCCCTCCTTCCAGTGCTGCAATTCACGGCACCCGGCTGTAGCTGCGTGCAGCCAGCCAGGTAAGTGCCGTACTCTCAATGCTATCTCCTTTTTCGTCTAACTTTCCAGAACTCTCTCCGCTACCAAAGCAGTTAGATTTATTTCTTCTCTTTCCTATCCAGTTTGTCAATTCAATTAATACAGATTTTGTTATTCTTAATCAGTTTGGTGTCCTGACTAGAGATGGGCACAAATGGGGAAAAAAATGAACACGATGTTCGTTGTTCATTGCCATCCACGAACAGAGATTCATGAACATCAACGGACATGACATGTTCATGAACATGTTCATAGTTGGAGGTTCGTGGGAGCCAGAACAGCCCCCTTGGGACTTAGCTGAACTTGAGCCAGGGAAAGGAAAGTCCACGGATCTCCCCCCTTTCGTGTCATTTTCTCTTCACAGTGGCAAAAACTGGACTGTCTTCTGGAAGCTAATTGAGGAGTTACAAACTGGCCTTCCCAATGTCCAATACCCTCCAAATTTGCAGAGGAAATAGTCCTCACAGTCCTCTGAAGATGCTCCCCCCTGGCTTTCAGAGAGATCGCACCCGGACAAAGGCATGATCCATGGCTCTCCCCTTTTCATGTCATTTTCTCTTCACAATGGCAAAAACTGGAGTGTCTGCTGGAAGCTAATTAAGGAGTTACAAACTGACCTTCCCAATGTTCAATACCCACCAAATTTGCAGGAGGCATACTCCTCACTGTCCTTTGAAGTCCCTCCAAGTTTCAGAGAGATTGGACCCTGGGAAAGTCATGATCCATGGGTCCCTCCCTTTCCAGTCATTTTCTTTTCACAGCAGAAAAAACTGGAGTGTCTGCTGGAAGCTGCTTTGAGGCGTTACAAGCCAGAAGGAAAGCCAGAAGGAGTTCAGTCAGAGTTCAGACAATCCATGCTTATGTTGCCAGGGGAATTGATTGAAAGGTGCCAGACTGTCTGGCTTTATGAATGGCTGATGAATGCCACAAAGAGGGCTTGGAACGAACACATGTTCGCCGGGAACGGGGCCTCACGAACAGCTTGCACATGAACAGCGGATTGGGGTGTTCGTGGCTTTGTGTGTGTGTTCGTATTGCTGTTTGCGCCCCTCTCTAGTCCTGCTTGCAACATAAGCATTCTACAAAAACAATGATGTAAGAATGCATGACTTTTTCATAATGTGGGAAATTTCTAAGGGCATATCAGCACCACAGAGTTGTTTAAATTTCATTCTCTTTTAGTTCTACAGGAACTGTGGGTCTGTGACGTGAAATACTCTGCAGTATCACTACACCTGAAAAGGGTAGTATTCTAGGGAAGGGAGCCCCAATTGATACAAAGTCAATATGAGGTAGTAGTGTAGATAAGCCCTCATAAACCACACAAAGTTTATTCCAACTTTTATACCAAATTAATCATTAAACTCTAGATTAAAAATAATCTGTGTCTTTAGAGTGGTTCTTCTGTTGAAATGATTGTTTCCTAACAACTTTTGTTCCCATTAAGAGGAGCTAATATGTCTTTCTTATATTCAAGATGGGTCTGAAGTTGACTTCCTTAATGACGGTAATGTTAATAACTCACTTTTAAAAACAATGGAAGAGGGACAACAATTGTATTTCCCGTTGTAGATGGCAGGGGAGAAAATGAATTATTTAGAGCTGTCAGGAGACAATTGCCACAAAGAACAGCAATTAATATTATGCAATATAATTAAGACTCTAATCAACTTGCAAGAAATCTGTAGAAACGTCATTTTGATCCATTATCACCGCTAGGTCAAATAAGACTTCAGGTGAAAAACTCAGGTGTTTGCGCCTGAGTCTCTGCAAACTTCTAAAAAGCACATGAATACATTAAGCTCTCTTAGGGCCAAGCTACACATGATGAATGACACTTGAACGGCAAGTGGATTGAGTGGAGGGCAAGTGAACAGGGAGAAATACACTTGCCCTTCAAGTGTTATTCGTCATGTGTAGCTTGGCCCTAAGACTGAGCCAGACGAGTGGCCAGTCAAGGTAAGTATCATCTATTGTGATTGGCAGAAGCTCTCCACGGTCTCAGCTGGAGGTCTTTCACATCACCTGCTACCCGATCCGAGCTCAACTGTAGATGCCAAGGATTGAAGCAGGGAGATTCTCCATACAAAGCAGATACTGTACCACTGAGAAACCTCTCTCCAAGAGAAGGAAGGTACAATTTAATAGAAAAAAATAGCAGACAAGGGACAGAGCCTTTTTCATTGCACTCCCCTCCTTTGACTACTTTCCTCTGCTAGGATTGCCAGGTTCTCATGTGCTGTGGCCCTTTTGCCCTGACACAGGTATGTAGTACTGAACATCAACTTTTGGCCACAGTTTGAAATTGACCAGTTACCTTATTTTCAAGAGCTCTATGTGGACTCTTTTTCTTGTCATGAAACAAGGACCTTCGGCCTTGTTGAACCTAAGAACACGTATTGAAATTTTGAGAGGTATTAGGGGCCACCACCACAAAATGGCTACCATAGAGACATGGACAATATTGGGAGGTACAAAGCCAAGCATCCTCTTATGACAGAAGCAGCTGCTTCCAAATAGGCACGCCCACTGCTAACAAAAAGGTTATACCTTTTGAGTTATTCTAAAGCACCTCCTGCACTGAGGAAGCTGTGATTGGCTTTTCTCTTTGAGAAAGTGACATTGTTGTTTCAATTTTCAAAGGGGACCATTTGTTCCCTGTACAGCCAGAGGAAGAGATTTCCAAGCCCATTGAGAATGAAGTCTGTATGTGTAGCCAAGCTAAGAGAACATGGCTATGGTACATGAGTTAAGCTATGGTACAAGTTAAGCTCAAAGCTTTATGAGTCAGTCTGGTGGTAGGATGTGGCATGACACGCTTTTGGTTTTTCCGCATTTCATTCAAGACCCCTTGAGTTTTATCACTCAGGGCCAAGCTACACATGACGAATGACACTTGAATGGCAAGTGGATTGAGTGGAGGGCAAGTGAACAGGGAGAAATACACTTGCTGTTCAAGTGTCATTCGTCATGTGTAGCTTGGCCCTTAGACTCAAGAAGCAAGCAGGTGCCAGGTAACACATTGCGGGGAGCCATGGTGGGCTCAGGCTGTATACTGGTGAACTCTGTCATCAATTCACTGATTGCAGTAAACATGCATTTTGATTATTACTTTGGATCACACATCTACTGAGCTGTCATGAAATTATCATGGTTTCGTGGCAAGAAAAATGGAATGGATCCTCCCTTATATGGCACAACATAGGCAGTTAGGTGCAGGCAGCATATAACTCTCTCATCCTTTCATGCACCCATGTGACACAAGAAACATATATACATAAAACCCACAGAACTGTCTGCAGTCCATTCCCATAATAAGTACCAGAAACATATGCACAAAGCAAAACATATAAGGCCAATATGTAATTTGGGCATTCCTTTTTATATTTCATGGCCTGACCATCTGATTGAGAATGGCTCTGCTGCATTTGCTAGAGAAGAGAAAAGCTGCCAGATGTTCCTTTAGGTGAGGACAGAAGTCCAAGGGGGATCAGCTTCCTTCATTTACCACAGTAGACAACAATATAAAGGTCCAGTATTACTGCCTGCAGCCTGAGCCAAGAAACACAACAATCTGGAGGTACCTTCATCTGATCTTCTGCAGCCTGACTCCTGTCTTTTTTCTCCTTCTCCTCTTTAATCTCTCCAACAGAAAAATTCTTACCAGTCAGCCAGCATCAGCTCCTTTTGCTCTGCATACTGTAATTCGTTGAAGAGTGACATCATGGTATGATAGCTCTTTAAGGCAAGAACAGCTGCAGTATCAGGGCATCAGCTGAGCCTTACTGTGGTTGTTTACACATTTGGTTGCACCCAAGCACTGCAAACTTCTCTAGGAGAGCACACCCACAACACTCTATATGTCACATGCAACTGCATTGCAAAAGATAGGCAAGAAAGGGTGGTGAATTAAAAAAAAGAAATTAAAAGAAATTAAGGCCATTTTTAATGTGGGTTAATTATAACTACGGCAACATATATTTCCATCTGAGTTTTGATTAGTTCATGGTTTGGTGTAGTGGTTAAGAGCGGCAGGACTCTAATCTAGAGAGCCGGGTTTGTTTCCCCACTCCTGTGCTTGAAGCCTGCTGGGTAACCTTGGATCAGTCACAGCTCTCTGAGTGTGGCACTAATTTATTCAGAAGACCGGTATATAAACACAAGGTGGTGGTGGTGGTTGTTTCTGAATAAGTGATTCTGGTGGATCATGTTGACACAGATCTCAGAAGTGAATATGATTTTTAGTAATTAGGAGTATTTGGTGCCCTGTGTAGCATTGCCCGCCTCCTTGGCTAGAAGAGGAACAAATTGTGCAAAATGGACAAAATTATTCAAATCACCTTTTTTGATATGGAGGGAGAGTCTAGGATTTTGGTTTTTTGGCACAGAATCTGGGCTGCCTCGGCACAGATGACAAGATATTGATTTTCTTTGAAGTGCTGAGCATTCCAAACCACGATGATCGTCTGGAACCAAGTTGATTGCCACTTCAAATGATTCTAAAGATTGGCTCGGTTACTATCTCTAATGGCTCAAAGTGTAGTTGGAAGGTCAGCAGGAGCACACAGTAGATGAGAGATAATTGTTAATAGTATATCCCCATCCAGTTTTAAATCAAATTCCATACTTTTTTTTATTTAAAACCTTCTGCTACTTTAGCCAAAGAATGCCTGTTTTAAATAGGAATTCATTCAGAGAGATGTGATTTTCACCTGCTCATTTTATTATCCACAATTTTCGTTTGCAATATATGGGTAAGAAGTTGCCTGGGTTGTTTGATTACTTGCTTGATTTTCTAGGATTTCAGTCAGAGATGTTCCATTTAATGAGAAAGCTGCTTCTACAGAGAACATCTTTTATGATCTCCATAGTTTATAGAGTCATTTATTTCCTACCTTGTCACAAAGTCTGCATCTTTGCAGCATCTTCAAAACCAGAAACTGAAATAGATGGGGTTATAAATACAACCTTGATTTGTTTTTCAATGATTTTTAAAATAATGATTTTTATTTTTTAGAAAGACGAAATATGGAGATGGAACAAAGAATATAAAATGTCTAGAAACAGGATTATCTTTCAAGAAAGCAACATAAACTGCAAGAAAAAAACATAATTCAGATAATAAGCCTTTAAAGGTAACTGATTAATATGAAAAGTGATAGGGGAGTGTTTACATCCATCCAAGAAGGTGTCCTGTGCAGATGCTGCTCGGGCTCTCTCCTTGGAAAGTGAAATCATTTTATGAGAAGGGAAGGCGGTCAATCTAGGCACATAAAAAAAGATATAAACAGTACAATCCTAAGCAGAATTTACTCCAGTCTAAGCCTATTGAAATCAATAGGTTTAGACAGGAAAGAGTGACTTTCTTTTGGATTTCACAATAAGAGTATGTATTTATTATTAACAAATGAAATAAAAAGCTTCATTGTGTGTGCGTGTGTGCGCGCACGTGCTCGTGCACGTTATGTGCTATCAAGTTGCTTCTGACCTATGGCAATGCTGTAAATTAATGATCTCCAAAGCATCCTGTTGGGTGGCAGTTTGGTGTAGTGGTAAAGAGTGCAAGACTCTAATCTGGAGAACCGGGTTTGATTCCCCACTCCTCTGCTTGAAGCCTGCTGGGTGATTTTGGGTAGAGATGGGCACGATCTGCATTACGATAAAAAAAAAAACACGATAATGGCGTTCGCGCAATCAGGACCTGGTGGATCATTGTCTTCCACGGCAAATGATCCAGCAGTCGGGAGGGGGCTCGACCGGGGCTGGGCGGGGTGATCGTGATAGGATTGGGAAGCTAGACATTCAGGCGCCAACAATCTATTCCCCTGGCAACGGAGGAAGGGGAATGCCTGAGCTCTGTTTGAAACTTGATAATATTTCCCCTAGCGAGGAAAAGAAAACAGTTGTGAGTGAAAAGGTGGCTTCCTGAGAAAGGTGGCTTCCTGCTTTTTGCCTCCTTGGAAGGAGGAAAGCAGAAGGCACACCCTGGCATCCAGGGCTTAGCATTGGGGGCGGAGTCTGTAGCCTTAGCTGGCTTCTCCACCCTATTGCCTTCAGTTGTGCCTCGTGCTCGGCTCACCCGCCTCACCCTATTGCTGTGCAGGATTAGCCAGTCGCCTTTTGGGGCCAGGTAGGAATTTTTCTCTCCTTGTCCCTGATTGGCACTTGGGAATGGAGTTTTTTCGCCTACCTTGCACTGTGAGAAGAGGAAGGTAATTGGCATGGTGGGACTGAGGTAATTCCCTGATGGCAGGATTTAAGTTAGGGGGAAATTTTAGCGGGCCGGTGGCACCCTTGGCACCTCCCCATTGGTGGGGAATTGGGGTCTGTCAGGAGCGGCTGGCTGCCGTACGGCCCAGTTGCAAGGACAGACACCCTGGGTGGGGAACCCCTGGACAAGCCAGTCTCCCCCCGCTGCTGTACGGCCGGGTGGGGGAGCTTTACAGGGGTGAACCACTTCGCCTGGCCAGGCCGGGTCCCAGCCATACCATGGATGGCTCGCACCTGGGGCAGTGGGTGTCTCGCCCAGACAGGTCAGGGCGGGGTCCAGGAGTGACCCCAGGGCCTGACCTGTACCGCTAGTTAGGCCTTTGCTGTAGTTTACATTTAATTGTTGTAATTGTAATAAAGCGGCCCATTTTAGAACCCAAATACTGTGTCTGCCTTTCATTCCAACTGAGGGGGCAATGGAGTTACACAGTTGTATGACCATGTGTAGATTAGAAAAAAAAAACATTTAAATCATATCCATGTATACAATATAGAGGGTGCAGAGGGTATCTGAGAATGGCAGGAAAGTCTAACTTCACAGACGTCATAAATAGAATCTAAGGATGGATGTATTGGTCAAGGGCCAAAAGATATGCATATGTATGAGAAACTTCTAATCACTAATTTACATATCCTTTGTTAAGATAAAAGGAAGCAAGAATGAACTATTTTAAGAAGATGTTTCAAATATGGACAACCTTGTCTGGTGTATGAAGTTATAAGACAGTAAATTAGCCAAGAATGTGCATTCCTTTGAAGGGGGACAGACACAGCTATTGTTAAGAGAAGATTTTGAAACCCTTTAAAATATGATGAGCTAAATTGATAGACTGCTTCTTCCTCAAAGGGGCTTCTTGCATGTTACCATCATATCTTGGGGTAAGATACTTTTTTGGATTCACGTAACTCGTTTCCTTAATGTTTTTGTAGTTGTTGTAATGCGTGGTATGATTTTCTGTTGATTGGGTGGATATGAAGAATGCTAAATATTCATACTGTAATACTAACATCTTAGAATGGAAGCAGCGATTCTGTAATAGTATTACTTGTGTACTATATTTGGTAGTGAACCTAAAATATTATATGTGGTGTACCTCTTTCTAGGAGTTAAATATTTGATAGAAGAAAGCTAATTAGATGTTTAGGGCTTCTTAAGTGCATGCTTATATCTCAGGTCGCCACCTGACCAGAGTCATTCAGAACAATTCCATCACTGGCAGACTTGCTTAGATCTTGAAAACTGAAGGCAGTGGCTTCCTTTGTTGAGTCAATCCATCTCATGTTGGGGCTTCGTCTTTTCCTACTGCCTTCAACTTTGCCTAGAATTACTCCTGGCTCATAATAGTATAATGTATATAACTAGATAGACCAGTAACATTAGTTAATATTGGTGGGGAACTCACATGGTCTTGTGAAGGTCCCCCATATCCTTTTTCACACTGTTTTTTCTTCTTTTTATCCTCCTGGCAGCCCCAATAATTTCTCTCTTTTCCTGCTTCATTTATCTATTTATTTGATTCAACTTATACCCCGCCCTTCCTGCAAGCAGGCTCTGGGTGGCTTCCAACAAATATACTGTTAAAATACAATAAAAACCTTATTAATACATTAACACATTAAAATCCAGGTGTCATCAGACAAATCAGCTACTGCAAGATCATCATAAACCCCGGCACCACCATGATGTAACTCAAGGGCAGCTGCAAAAAGAGGGTATGGTGGTCAGAAGGGGGACGAAAAGCTGGCCCCTAGCCAAAGGCCCAACAGAGCCTCTCCATCTTGTAGGCCCTGTGGAAATGTAAAAGGTCCCACAGGGCCTGGATCTCCATTGGGAGAGTGTTCCACAAGGCTGGGGCCAGGGCAGAAATAGCCTTGGCCCCAGCTGAAGCCAGCCAAATGTCCCTTGGGCCTGGGACCATCAAAAGCCACTTATCTACAGAGAGCAAGGGCCTGTGGGGGACATAATGGGAGAGACGGTCCCGTAGGTATGCAGGTCCCAGTCCGTGAAGGGCTTTAAATATGAAGACCAGTACCTTGAACTGGATCTGGAACTCAACCAGGAGCCAGTGCAGCTGGCACAACACAGGGCGGATATGAGCCCTAAATGGCATCCCTGTAAGGACACGTGCTGCTGCATTCTGGACCAGCTGTAACTTCTGGGGGCCAAGCTACACATGACGAATGACACTTGAATGGCAAGTGTATTTCTCCCTGTTCACTTGCCCTCCACTCAATCCACTTGCCGTTCAAGTGTCATTCGTCATGTGTAGCTTGGCCCTGAGTCAAGCTCACGGGTAGCCCAGCGTAGAGCGAGTTGCAATAGTAAAGTCTAGAGGTGACTGTTGTATGGATTACAGAACCTAGGTCCTAGGGCAAGAGATAGGGCATCAACTGCCTGACCTGCTGAACATGAAAAAATGCAGATCTGGTATTCTCTCTTTCCCATCCACTAGCCAACTGACTTTTAATTAACCCTCATTATCAGCTTTCCCTATTTCCCTCCCGCTGGCAACCTCTATCAGGGAAAACTAAGTCCTGGTTGTGCAGCACTGGCCTCTGGGCTATGCCCTGTTCAGGAGTCTCATTCCCCTGGTGGGGGTGAAGGATCCCCCACTTTCACCTTCTGCCCCTCCACCTCCACTTACCTGTCTGGTGGGGAAGGAAGGCATAGGAAAGAGCATTCTGGGAATGCTTCCAGGTCAGCACAATGACATCGCTGATGTTATTACGCTGCCCCGAGAGCACTCCTGTGCTTCACCGCAGGCAGATTTTGGGCCCCAAACGAGCTGAATTGGGTCCATTTGTGGCCCAAACTGGGCCGCTGTGATGTGCACGTGCACTCATATGCCTGCACGGTGATGTCATGGGAAGTGACAGCATGGGAAGTGATGTCACCATGCAGGCATGGGAGTAGATCATAACAGAGGGGAAGAAAGAGGTAAAAGCCAGGTCTCCCCCCTCCTGCTGGGAGGATAAAGGGACTTGGCAACCCTAGCCCTGCTGCACCATGCCAGCTGCTGGGCTGGGCCCAGTTGTGTGGTGCGGCACTTGCAAGGACTTGCAAGGGGCACCTCACATTCTCCTGTATCCCCCCTCCCACACTATTTCTTCTTTCGCTCCTATTGGCCACCTTCCTTTGCTTCCGTCTTTCCTTCCCATTCACCAGCCAAGCTATCTTTTCTCTGCCTCCCACCTTCAGTTATATTTATTTTTGTTTCATTTATATCCTCCCTTTCTCCACAATGGGAACCCAAACCACCTTACAACATTCACCTCTACATTTTATCTTCGCAACGGCCTTCAGTAGGTTGAGCTGAGTGGCCCAAGGTCATCCAGTGACCTTCCATGTCACAGTGGTGATTTAAACTTGGGTCTCCCAAATCTTAGTCTCAAACTCTAACCACTAAATGGTAGCTGATGTTGAACACTAACAAGCAGCTGCACCTGGATAAATCATACACCATGTACTATCAGGTTGCACAGTGGTTGCTGCCACCAGGCCTGGTCCTGGTAAGCCCTACCTTAAAGCCACCCCCGCCCCCGGCTCAAAAGGGTCCTCCAGCAGCCTTTTATTGTTAGAAACCAAGGATTGAAGGATGGTAATACTGTTGCCTAGCAACCCCAACAATGGTCACCACTGAGTGCTAGAGGATTTCTTTCTATTATTGAGACTCTTTTTTATTTCAGTATTATTTTGCAAACTTTTTTTCAGGTTTTTAGAAAGTGATGTCTTGTCTGTTCATGGCTCCTGTCTATGGATTTAAGTATCTACATATTTGACTCTGTTGAGAATTGGATATATTGACAAGTGGGGGACTGCAAAGACTTTGGGAGGGCATCTCATTCTTCTCCAACCATGTCCTTTTCACCTTCCCTGCCCCGCCCCCAGGTTTTCCCCCTTTTCTTACTTCCTTCTCTCCTTCCCATCCACCTTTGTCTGTCCTCAAATCCCCAGGAATTTCCCAGGCCAGAACTGGCTACCTTCTATGGGGGACAGGGACACCCAGATATAGCTTGGAGGAAGTTAGAGGTCTGCCAGAGGGAACTGGCAACAATCACCCTCTATATGAGCAGAAATTTCATGGCAGGATCCAACTCAAAATCTTGTACTTGCTTACTTCTTTTAGTTCTGTTGGAGTGTAAGAGTCGACTCTTCCTTTCCTCCTATATGAATATATAACTTGTTGAACTTCTAATATAATGTTCTGTTCTTTGAGAAAAGAGAAAGTTTTTATGATCCTCAGAGGACCTACCTGAACTCTTCCAGGAAGAATGTTTTATTTCTGCACTTTAATAATTTACTTTTATGAGTCTAATGACAAGAAACATAAAGTGAAATTTTTGTAGGAAATAAGCTAGTAAAAATCTCCATAAAATATCTTCCCATAAACATTGTCTCATCAGTCAGCAGCAACTAATACAACAGTTCTAGTGCATCATATCTTTTCAGCTGCAATCCTAAAGGCACTTTCTTGGAATAAGTCCCAATGAACTTTCTCAGTTACATCTGAGGGCCAAGCTACACATGACGAATGACACTTGAACGGCAAGTGGATTGAGTGGAGGGCAAGTGAACAGGGAGAAATACACTTGCTGTTCAAGTGTCATTCATCATGTGTAGCTTGGCCCTGAGAAAACTAACTCAGGGCCAAGCTACACACGACGAATGACACTTGAACGGCAAGTGGATTGAGTGGAGGGCAAGTGAACAGGGAGAAATACACTTGCTGTTCAAGTGTCATTCGTCACTTGTAGCTTGGCCCTTAGCTACAAGGTATTATTTATTTATGCATTTGTATGCTGCTTTTCATATCAAAAACACAACACAAATATATATATATATATATATAACAGCTATATGCAAATATGTTACAATATTTACTAAACTTCTAGCTGCTCATAAAGTATATATAGCTTTCCGAACTTAAATAAAGTTTTGTCCAAAATGGAAGCACTTGACAAACAGCTAAATTCTATACATTTTTACTCAGAAGTAACCACCTAAATTCAATGGGATCTTCTTCCAGAATGTATAGGATAGTTTTGGGCAGCTCCAAGTGTTGTCATGCAAGGAATTCCATAACTGCTGAAAATACTTTGAAAGGCAAAAGCTAAGTACCCAAAGAATTAAAGGATTATATCACCATAACTTACTGATGATCCAGGATAATATGTGGATTGAAGTTAATGTGGTTGTTCTAGACTAATGGGTTGAATCCAGAGGAGCCATTCTACTGATGTGAATGTGATGGCAGTTATGCTGGCAGAGCAGCAGATCAGTTGGTAGAGGAGGGAAGGGTGAATGTTGCCAAATTCCCCTTCTTATTTCACTCCATGCTGTTATTGAGTGACCCATGACCTTAAGGAACAGAAGGGGGAGGGCCTTCAGCAAGAGGCACAGAAGTTCTGCTGTACCAGTTGCATTTCAGTGATGGTGCTTTTGATCCAGTCTAAAATTTCCTTTCACATTCCGGCAGCGCTACACTGGAAGTATATTTTTGGAGTTTCATGACTTTTGGAGTAGAGTTTTCATTTTCCATTTATCAAGAACATAACGAAGACATGAAACTTCCTTATGCAGAATTCTTACACAGAATCAGATCCTTGATCCAACAAGGTCAGTATTGTCTATTGTGATGGGCAGCAATTTTCCGCAGTTCCAGGGGAAAGTGTCATATATGCCAACTGCATATCTGCCATGAATGTATATGGGCTCTGCCTCTGGTATCTGAGAGTATGGGAAGTTCTTTATTGCTGTGATACCAGCAGGTTATCTTGCAAATGTTTACTTTCTCTTTCTCGCTGCACTGATCTGGCGTCCTTGATTGCCAGCTGAAACTGGCTCAAAATGTATCCTTCTTTAGAACCAAGAAGATAAGTTCATCTTTCTCACTGTCTGCTCTAAAACTATCTCTCACTCCCCCCCTCCCCCGTTATTGGTCCTCTTTCCTAAGGTGGGAAGATTCCCTATAACTTACATTACTAACTCCACACAAGTCACTTCTGCCAATTCCACTGTCCATGCACCTTGTACTGAATGGTTCTCTAATAAAGTTACTTCAACTGGAACACCTGTGTGTTAACTGTGGAGAACTTGGGGACCTAACTGCTGGGGACTGACAGAAAGTCTTTCATATCACCTACTATCAGATCTCCCAATCCATCTTCATTTCAAAATGTACCCCCCATCCCCGGGGCTATTTTTTCAGCAGAATCACTGATCGACTTGAAAGTGAACCTTGAGCCATTTTTTATTCATGAACCACTCTTTAATAATCACCAGAATAACATTGTAATAGATGTTATCAGCAGTAATCCTCTGAGAATCCACACTGGTTTCAATCAGTTTAAAAAGCAGTAAGAGGTAAAACAACTTGACATTGTACCAAATTGTTTCCTCCTAAAATATGTATGAATTATTTACATGGAACTTTTAGTACACTATATGTTTAATCATTAGTCCTTCCAAATAAGATATCTCCATTTTACAGAAGGGAAATTGAGACTGTGAGCTGCAAGTATTTTGCATTAATCCATGGATTATTAGTGAAAATTCTCAATGTCTTCACCACCAAGACTACAATACTTTGATAGACACCATGACAGTTCAAATATTGGTATGTCCCAGGGCTTTTTTTCAGTGGGAACATGGTGGAATGGAGTTCCTGCACCTCTTGAAAATGGTCACATGGCCAGTAGCCCTGCCCCCTGATCTCCAGACAGAGGGCAATCTAAACTCCCCTCTGTCTGGAGATCAGGGGTGGGGGCACCGGCCATGTGACCATTTTCACCAAGGGCAATTTAAACTTTACCCCCCCTCCTTGTTCCAGCTGACCCAAAGTGACGTCATTGTGAGGTCCTGAGTTCCACTTCTGAGTTCCACCACCTCTTTTCCCAGAAAAAAAGCCCTGGTATGTCCTAATATTCAGACTGTTGAAGGAGCTTTCTGGAAGCTTTCTGTCACTGTATGAAAGAAAATGAGGTATAACAATAAAAGAGAAAAGAGCAACTTGTCATTGACCATTGACCATGCTCAGTTTTTTTTCCCACTCGCTTGTATTGATTTTGTTATCACTGTTTGTGGCTTTACATCTGTGCTTTTAAGACCCAAAGTCTGATAAAAATTTTTAAAGATGTAGCAAGGCTTGGAACATACCTTTGAGATCAGAAGGTGTTTCCTATACTCCTCTGATAAGAAATTCAAGCATAATAACAGTCCACATTTCAGAGAATGAGAGTTGGCTTCAAGGACATATTTGGAGAACTTCTTCCTTCTGCAAACTGGGAATAAAAGACACAGGCATTTGACTTAGAAAAAAAGTGAGTTATAAGCAGAGAATAGGTCCTGATGAGTAATGAAAATAGCCACCTTATCTGTCCTTTGAATTACATTTTCAGTGAAATCCTAAGCAGAGTTTCTCCTATCTAAGACCATTTAGATATTTAATCCCCACTTTTCTCCCCAAATGGGAACTCATTCTGGCATACAACACCATTCTCCACACTTCCATTTTATCTTCAGAACAAAGTAGGCTATGTTGGGGTAAATTATACTGAGACTGTGGGCCAAGCTACACATGACGAATGACACTTGAACGGCAAGTGGACTGAGTGGAGGGCAAGTGAACAGGGAGAAATACACTTGCTGTTCAAGTGTCATTCGTCATGTGTAGCTTGGCCCTAAGGGCAAATCCACATGCCTTTGGTACATCCTGGCGTTGCGCTAAATATTCACTAAACACCCGGAAATATAGTGTCTTTCTAGCGTGATTTCAGAAATCACACTAGAAAGACGCTATACTTCCGGGTATTTAGCGAACATTTAGCACAACGCCGGGATGTGCCAAGGGTGTGTGGATTTGCCCTAAATGATTGGCCCAAGGTCAGCCAGTGAACTTCCTTGGCATAGTGGAAATTGAATCTGGATACGCCAGATCTTAGTATGATATCATAAACAGTACATGATAGCTCTCTCTACACATTGTAGACTTCAGGGGAGTAAACTAATACTGGCCTACAGAGCATGGGATCCACAAAACTTCATGCACCCTGCCTGCCATTTATTGTGACCTGCTAATGGCCTGCCTTTGTGTTCTCCTAGGAAACTTGGATGCATTTATGATCCCTGCCATTTAGACATGAAAATACTCCTTTTTTACAGTCAGTCCTCCCCTTTGTGAATCCAAACCCATGATTCTTTATTTCCACACCATTCTCTGTTTCCTCGCACTGATTTTTTTCTTCTAAAACATACAGCTCAATAAATCAACATCTTATGTATATTATTAACTAAAACTCTGGAAGGAGTTGACCCTATAGACAAGTCGCAGAGGGAGAACAAACAAGATGAAAGTGTTGCTGGTTGGTAAAGCTGATGATCTGAATAACATCTTCCCTAGTTGAAGTTAGCTTATCAGTGTTTGATTCAGTTAATAGGGAGATTTGCTGGACCCAACTCATTTATTTGAAAAACAAGTGGAAAAAACAAGTGTGTGTGATGTCTAAAGTGACTTTTTTTTAGTTTCATTTACTTCGTAGGTTAATCTCTTGTCTAGGTTCAGCCAGCCTAGCTACACTAAGCCATAATATAGTAAGCTTGAGGCTAGACTACTATAACATGTTCTTCATCAGCTGGCCCTTGGAGAAAACCCAGAAATTTCAGCAGGTGCAAAATGAGAATGTACTACTACTATACTAGTACTATACTATACATGTGTTACACTTAATTTAAAAAAACACATTACATTGATCAGCTGTTAGTTTCCAAGTTCAGTTCAAGGTGCTAATTCTTACCTTCGTGGCCTGAGACCTACATATACGAATGACTGCCCATCCCGAGATGAACTAATGTGGCAGCTCTGAGCCACTGATCTGGGTCTTTTTTCTTTCTCCTCTTGCAGGCTTATTAAATCTGCAAGTAGTGGTTCCCAGGAAGGTATCCAATCTTGTAAGTTTTATGAAACAATATAAGGTAGAATTGTTTAAGAGATTTTTCAGCGATTGTCATTCGCTGCCTTGAATCTTTTTCGGGAAAAGGTGGGCTAATGCTGCCTTAAATTAAAAAGAAACACCTATTGTAAATACAATATACATTGGATGTAAAAACTCCACAGTATGTACACAGAGTACTGGATCTTACAATTCTACTTTCCCAGCCACAGCAAAGCTTTGCAGTCTCGCCCGGAGGAACCGGATAGGCTCCCTTCCTGGGCATCCAGGGCATTGGCTGGGGGTGGAGCCAAGAACCATTTGCAGGTGGCTCCGCTTCCCCAGCGTCAGTTTCCTCGTGTGCTTGGCCCACCCACCTCACCCTGTTTTAGTGCAGGATTAGTCGGCTGCTCTGTCAGAGCCAGGTAGGAATTTTTCCCCTCTTTGCCCTGATTGGCTTTGGGAGAAGGGGTTTTTTCACCTACCTTGCACTAATGGCAGTGTTCTGAGATATTGTTTGGGTGGTGCTGTTTGAACTGTCATTGGCAGGAGAGTTTTGGGTATAGGGTGGGGGCTGGTGAGCACCCAGTGGTGCTTCCCCATGGGTGGGGAACAGGGTCTGCCATCAGTGTGGTATGCTTGTGGCGGCTACCATTGCACAGGCAGACGCCTGCTGGGGATCCCCAAGTACAAGGCCTTCCCTCATGCTGTATGGCTGGGGCGTTAGGTGCTTGATGGGGGGATCCCTTGCCTGGCCGGCTGGGTTGCAGCCATTCAAGGGATGGCCTACACCCGGGGCTTTGGGGCTCGCCCAGGCAGGTCAAGGTGGATCCCGTGGCTTGACCTGTACCACATAGTTGGCCCTTGCCTTGTTTATGTTAATGGTCATTTTAATAAATGGCCCTTTAATACCAAGCCTGTGTCTGTCTCTTCATTCTGACTGGGGTTGCAAATACCTTCCACCTAGTGAGGAGCCATGCTCCACTGAAGGAATGATTGCTTCATTGGACAAAGGCTTATAAAATATTTAAAAATATAAAGGAAACAAAATAGTGAGCATTCACTCTTCCCAGCTAGGAAGTCAGCCTAAGAAGGAAGCTTAATTGAGCCTCTGGTGAGCCACCATAAAGGGTTAGTTGGCTATTTTAAGACTGATGAGTCATAAGCTGTGAAGACCTGGCTTACTGTTCCAGATTACTTTATTCAAATAATGAAAAAAACAGTGTGTGAATTCTACAAACTCTTAAATATGGTTGTTGTTGTTTAATCTTATTTCAACATCTTTGGAGATACTGCTTATCTCATTACTGGCCACAGAAGGATGCAACACTTCTTAGGATTGCACAAGAGATTATTTTTAAATAGAGCATATGTTTAACCCCTTATGCTCAAAGACAAAAGCCTTGACAACAATCCTTTACATAATGTTTGGACTCGGAATAGGATTATGGCTGCTCTTCCCATCCTCTGGCTTCTACGTTTTCCATCAGGTCTTCAACACAACCCCAATGGATGCACAAGCCTTGGAGGCTCTGTATGCAGAATGACTTGGATCCAATGATGCACAAGCAAGACTTAGTGCTTAGTGCAGTTCTGCTTGCACAATATCTTTTGTCACCCCTACAGATTTCCTCCCTGCAAATTATGGTACCGAGAAATGAGCTGTACAAGATCTTTTACAAGTAGAAATGCAATAAGCTGGCTTAGTACAAGCAGCTCCCGTGGGCTTTCTATTTCCATTTGTGCAAGAGCTCCAGAGCATACAGTCACTTTATGCTAAATCCAACCCAACATATACTCTGAAAATGTGCAGAGACCAAATCAGGCAGATTGAATCAATGTACATATAGCTTGTGTGTCCTGTTCAGAAGGTCAAAATGAATGGATGTTAGAAAGGGGTTAGAGCCAGTGGATATAATTTTGATTCCCAGTCTATATAGCAGTTTGTATCCTACCCCTCTATTCACCGATGTTTGAGACCTTCCGCCAACCTAAGGAGCTTTCCTCCAATTCAAGTAGCTCTTCATTCACTATAGCCATTAATGAAGTTATAGGAGGCTGGAGAAATGCTTTAGACTTTGCTAAACCATGGTGGGATACAGGCCATTGATTGTACATGGAGTTTTTAACTGACCATGTTATGAAGTTTGAAAATAGCAGGCTCATAAAACATATTTCTCTCTTTGTTTTTATTATAAGTTGGCTTCTCTTGTCCAGTAATTTTTATTCCAATCACCAGCAATTAACATGAATATATTTTATGCTTATATGCAACGTTTAGACCTCTGTGGTCGTGATTCATTAGACTTGGCAGCTGGCAGCTACTGTTAATGCAAGCACTGAAATTCATTATTTCCTTGGTCTCAGTGAAGCTCTCCTGAACTTTTTGTCCATGGGAATGTTATGTAGAGAACAGCATGATGTCAAGAGCCACATACACTGCAGTGTCATGTAAATGTGACTGTCAGGTTTTGCCTTGGACACTATGGCATGAGGCACTGAAGTGCCAGGCTCTGACCCCAGGGGGGCATCAGTGATATGGCAGGACCCTGCTCTGTGGAAGGAGAGGTGGTATATATCACCCTGACACCCTCTCAGTCCCCTCGCTGGCCTGCTCAACCTGACCCAGCCACCACTCACCCTTCTCTCCTTCTCTTTCTTCACCAACCTCCTCACAGCCTCAAAATCTCTCGCTTCCCATCACTCCTACTCCACCCCATCACTCCTACACAACCCACCTCACCCTGTTGGTGGATTTCCCTTTTATCCCTTCACTAATTCCCTGTTCCTCCTGTCAGCCATGCCCCCCTCCTGCACTCTAGCCATGCCCTTGGCTGACTCAGGCAGCTGCACCTGGGTTTGCTCTGCAGGTTGCCCTGGGCAGTCATACCTGTTCCTCCTTGGCTGACTGACAAGCTTTTTCTACTGAGTTGGCTGCTTGGGGCAGGCACACCTGTGCCTTCTTGACTGGCTACTAAGTTTTTCCTGTCAAGTGCCTCAGGCAGATCCACCTGTGGTTGTTTGCCTTCCTGCCCCATCTGGCTTTGGCTAATCCCTTCTATCCTGCCTGCAGTTTGGGGCATGGCCCTGTAGTGCCTGCTGGGGTGGCTGGGTGGCTGTCTCCCATCTGCCTCCTGTTTCCTCTTCCCAACAAGTCTGCGGGCTGTGCCTCAGACCCCAGACAGTGACCTTCTCTTCTGTGGAGGCAACCAAGCTGGTAAATATGAAGCATCAGCAAGAGATTGCTGCTGGTCATGGGGCAATGGTTGTGATGAACAACATACATGGAAGAGAGCATTGCACAACTGCCTAGGCAACATGCTGCCTTCTCCTGAAACCATGTGATAATTTCCAAGCAGCAGTGCAAGAATACACATGTACCAAAAAATACGAGGAGAAGCTGTTCTCTCTCATAATACTAGAACCCAAGGTCCTCTACTAAAGCTGAAGGGTGTGGGATTCAGGACAGACAAAAAGAAGTACTTCTTCACACAGTGCACAATTAAATTGTGGAACTCCCTGCCTCAAGATGTGGTGATGGTCCCCAATTCAGAAAGTTTTAAAGGAGGAATGGATACATTTATGGAAGATGGGACTTTCAATGGCTATCAGTCATGATGGCTACTAGTCGTGATGAATATCTGCTCACCACTGTACCAGAGGCAATATGAATCTTTATATCAGTTGCTGGGAAGCAAGGATGGAAAGATGCTGTTGAAATCATTTTGCCTGTGGGCTTCTTAGAGGCAGGTAGTTGGTTACTGTGTGAACAAAATGCTGCACAGGATGGGACTAGTCTAATCCAGCATGGCTCTTCTTATATTCTTGACCCCTACAAAAATAAACTAGTTTAGAGAGCTTGATGAATAAGTATCCCTTTTTCTTCTTCTTTATAGAGTTCATTAGTGCTGCTCATAATTGGTGACCAATTCAAGGGATGGGGGAATATGCCCATAGCTTGAACAGATACTGTACTCCAAAGTTCTTCATAGCTAGATCAAACAAACACTCTATTCCAAGGTCCTTCATTCCTAGCTTGAACAAATGCTGCATTTCAATGCATTCGTTTTCACGGCAAAGAAACTGTTTTCAGAGCTCTTCTACCACAATGTGGGTACCTGTCTCTCTTCAACCTGAATTACTATTAAAATGTAGCATTTATGTTATGCAATTTGTCAGGAACTCCTCTTACAACTATTTTCAAACTGGCCGAGCATCAACATTAGGATGTCTGACCTCTCTTCATCTAACTCCTTGAGCTAAACAGAGCTCTTCCAAAGTACGATCCTATGCAGAGGTCCTCCACCCTAATTTCATTGAGTTTCGATGGAGCAGCTCTGAATCAGGTTGCACGACAAGAAGCTTGCAAAGCAGCAAAATGAAGCTGCTTTTTTTATAGAAAATAATCTGAGTTGGCTTTTGCTGAGAGCTGTTCAATATTTCAGTCATTCATGGAATAATTAGTTATGATTGCCCAACAGAACCTCTTTGTTTGGAGGCATTCTACTTTGGTGCACCATATGCCTGGGAAAACAAGAGGGGAAGGTCATTGCCTTCTCTTGAGCTTCCAGAAGCATCTGGCGGGCTGTTGTTGGAAGCAAAGGGATGGATTATGGCCCATCCAGATCATTCAGATACTCTTGTTGCCAAGCATCTGGTTCCCATATCCATCTTCCTTCAAAACTGCCCTGCTTATGCTCGATAACTGAAATGCTAAGGCAGTCAATTGTCTGTTTGCATGGAATTTGCTGGGGATTTCAGCAATAAAGACCGATGAGTCACGTTGGTATAAGCAGCCCAATAAATAGGACATAAAGACCTTGGAGGAAGCGTTTGTTATAAATTGCAGATTGCTGATTAAATCTGTAATCATCTCTGGAAGCTCAGCTTATTTTGGTCGGGTGGAGAGTTTGAGAGAAACGATAAAACCCACTGCCAACCATGATATTTGCCTTTGCTGTAATAAGTGATTTCTGAGGGACTATCTTCCTGCAACAAAGACAAAAGTTTTGTGTTGCAAGATGCAGAAATAAAAATGAGATAAATATTTTCACTTTATACCATGGTGGAAAACACGGCACAAAGACTTAAAAGTTAAATTAGGTTAAGTCTTACAAGCCATATGGGAGCAGAATTAGCTTCTTAGTCAAAGAAATGGACCTGGAAAAAATGTAATTAAATTGCAAGCAGTATGTTTTTCTAGGAAACACAAATAAGCCAAATCCCCCAAGTATAGTATATATAATTTCAAACAACAATTTTACCAAATCTGGTAATAAAGCTATAATGAATTCTCCCAGTGGAGAATATAGAGGTCTTAATGTACGGTGCTCCAACATATGCGTATGCCAGAGGTCCTTTTTTAGAAAAAGCTGTTTCTTGAATCAAGTATCACACAACCCCAAAGAATCAAAGATCCTAAAAATAACTATCGCTTGTCGATGTTTATTGGAAGGCTCCAAAACAAACAGCCCAATTTTGTATCAATTCCAGTCAGGTATGATTTTATAAGCTGGTAGGCAAAACTTGCATTGTTTAGTTCATCTTAGAATTGAAATGGTAAAGTCTCCCAAGTTGCTGCTGAGTTGTCAAGACCGTCTGTGACATTGGAGTGACTAAACCAATAGCAGACGACAGAAGTGGAACCACTTTACCCATCCATTCATTGGGTGAAATCAGCTACCATATGCTGGATGAAAATCAAAGTCTGTGGGCTACGAAGCATTTCTTACTTATTTCTTTGTTTAAAAATGACATACCACTTTATCTCTTCAGTCAAAGCAGTTCACAAAATTATAATGCAAGCACAAGGACAAAACTCAAAATCAAGATCAGAAAATCATAATAACAATAACAGAAAGAACTGATTTTCAACATCCAAATTGAAGTTGTTTAAATGACCCTAAGGAAAAAGATGGTCTGGAATACTTTCCAGAATTTAGGGGTAGATATAGGTCTCTTTTTTATGTCACATTTTATTGATTAAAGATATAGCACTCATAGTGACAGCAAACAAGAACTAAGGAGGACAGAAAAGGAGAGAACACTGTGAGCCCTCAGCCGAGGTGCCCGCTGAGCTTGGTCCCAGGGCCTGGCAGCAGCCCTGGAACCAGAGGGAGGGGGTAGAGCCCTAGCCCAGCACTCCCAGATACCTGACCAGATCAGGCACTAATAATAATCACTGAGAGTCCTCGGCTGAGGTGCCCACTGAGCTTGGACACGGAGCCTAGCAGCAGCCCCGGAACCAGAAGGAGGGGGTAGAGCCCTAGCCAAGCATACCTAGAAACCGCACCCAATCAGGCACTAATAATAATTAGTGTGAGCCCTCAGCTGAGGTGCCCACTGAGCTTGGACCCGGAGCCTGGCAGCAGCCCTGGAACCAGAGGGAGGGGGTAGAGCCCTAGCCCAGCACTCCCAGAAATCTGACCAAATCAGTGTGCAATGGCAATAAAAAAGGCCAATGCTATGCTGGGGATTATTAGGAATGGAATTGAAAACAAATCAGCTAGTATCATAATGCCCCTGTATAAATCAATGCTATGGCCTCATTTGGAATACTATGTACAATTCTGGTCACCACACCTCAAAAAAGATATAGCAGTGGAAAAAATGCAGAAAAGGGCAATTAGAATGATTAAAGGGACGGAACACTTCCCCTATGAAGAAAGGTTAAAGCAGTTGGGGCTCTTTAGCTTGGAGAAACGACGACTGAGGGGTGACATGATAGAGGTTTACAAGATTATGCATGGGATAGAGAAGGTAGAGAAAGAAGTATTTTTCTCCCTTTCTCAAAATACAAGAACTCATGGGCACTCAATAAAATTGCTGAGCAGTTGGGTTAGAATGGATAAAAGGAAATACTTCTTCACCCAAAGGGTGATTAACACATGGAATTCACTGCGTCAGGAGGTAGTGGCAGCTTCAAGCATAGACAGCTTCAAGAGGGGATTAGATAAACATATGGAGCAGAGGTCCATCAGTGGCTATTAGCCAAGGTATAGATGGAACTCTCTGTCTAGGGCAGTGATGCTCTGTAAACTTCGTGTTTGGGGGAGCAATCAGTGGGAGGGCTTCTAGTGTCTCTTCCCCACTGGCAGACCTCCTGAGGACACCTGGGTTTTGGCCACTGTGTGACACAGAGTGTTGGACTGGATGGGTCATTGGCCTGATCCAACATGGCTTCTCTTATGTTCTTATGTTTCCAGGCTGCACCTCTTGGCCAGGGCCTGCCATCACCCCTGTGGGGCCACTCCGCCCTCCAGAGGCCCTGCAGGAGTTGTGGAGGCTGAAAGAGGCTGCTTCTGCCAAGTTTGGCATGGGAAGTTGCCTTGAGCAGCTCCTCTGCTGGGGGAAGAGGCGCTTGGAAGTACTCTGCTTTCCCTCTGCCTTCTCTCTGCCCCAGTCCACATGGCATTGAGCAGCTGCTCCTGGCAGGGTCAGCGGTCTAAGGATGGGCCTAATGATCTCATCTAGCTTTTCTTCCCCAGCTCTATTAGTGTTCAGATAGGTAGAATGGAGCACAACTATGTGCAAATCATGTTAGGAGCCATTTATCCCAACGTAGAGCCCAGGCTGGCCCAGTTTCTTCTTGTTCTTCTTTTTAACTTCCTTTCCCTGTCTCTGATCCATTAGTTTAGAGCAGGTTGTTAAAGACTGCAGTTGTATTTCACTTCCCATTCTACATCCTGGCCAAACAAAATAGATGCACAGTGCCTTGGGCATTTTCTGACCATGTGTTTGGGGGGAGTGGCAAGGGTTGTTGCTGAGGAGGGAAGACAGGGAGAGAAGGGCAAGTGCCAAGATGAGGAGCTGCAAAGATTAACGCACAAAAAGACGCACCCCCGTGCACCCCGACACTCACTGAGGATTCTCTCTGCTATCTTCCCCTTCTGGCTGGCTCTCTCCCTCTTCCCCATTTCCCATCCCTCTGTTTTTGGGCATAGTGGTAACAGCCCTTCTTCTTGCGTAGTCCCTGATGATTGGCAGGGCTGACAGTGATGAGCAAGGTGATGCCACAACAATGACACCTGACAGGTAAATGGAAAAGTGAAACAAAATGCTTCAGCGCTGCACTCACTATTTATTTAGGGAAAATATAATGAGGCTGCGATCATTACGGCGATGGTGGCCGAGTCCGTGATTCTGCTCAGCATGGCAGTGGTGGCACTGCTCCATGCCTCTGCATGCCTGCCCATGTCTGTGTGTGTGCATGTGAGTGAGTACAAAGTGCAGGTGCGTGGGTATGAGTACATGGGCAGGTGGGTGCAGAAGGGTGTAGGTTTGGATGAGGGGCTCTATGTGGATGTGCATGGAGTGTGTGAGCCCCCCAGTCTCTCCCATCTTCCTATGTTCTCTCTTCCGCGGCTTCCCCTCCTTCATCTTCTTTTGCCTCATCTCCTGCTTAGCTCGCTCTGCACCCTAAGCCCACGTCCTGCCTGTCTCTTGCTGGCCTCCACTGTCCACCAGGTATTCTGATACGTTCTACAGCTTTGTTTCTTCCTGTCAAACTTTTCCAGTGACCCGCATCACTACCATAACTCATTGCTCCTGGTCAGTGGTGGTGGCAATTTCAGAGCTGGAGGAGGCAGTGGTGGGAACCTTGGGACGGCCACCATGTTACGTTGCACCTCCCTTTCATCTCTCAGTACACATGTACCAGGATAAAAAGTGAGTCGTCAGCAACAGTTAGCCTTTTATCTATAGTAGATAGAAACTTCCCTGTTGGAATCTCTCCCTTTAGTGGATTTCCAGTTACCTGCATTTACAAGTGAAGCAACGAGTGTCTGAACCATTCAGACATGTTTTGGAATGGGGGAGAAAATGTTGTTTTATTCTTGTCAACAGAATATTAATTATTACTCACCTGTTTCTGGTTACAGTAGAGAATGCTGTGGTGAATAGTGTATTCTGATGAGAGAAGGGAAACTCTTCAAGACAAGCAGGAATAAATGAAATTGGCTTATTTCATAAAACCAAGCACCATGTGGATGCTCCTTTAAGGAGATTTACAAAGAAGAAGGTCCATCATTTGGTCCTGAGTTCTAATGATCACCTCAGTTACAGAAACAAATGCTGAATCCTTAGACTCTCAGGGTCACTCGAAATGTTACTTCCTTCACAAGTTCACCACAGAGCCAACGTGAGTCACACAGACACACAGCAGCTCTAGGAAATGGCTTGCATTAAAAAAAGAGAGCCCAAGACAGTACTTAGTGGAGGTAGCAGGAATCTCCACAGTAAACTATCAAATGAGAAACTCCAGTGTTAACAACAGCAGCAACAACAACAACATTTGATTTATATACCACTCTTCAGGACAACTTAATGCCCACTCAGAGCGGTTGTCAGTCCCTGGCAGTTAGGTCCCTCAAGTTCTCCACAGTTAACACACAGGTGTTCCAGTTGAAGAAACTTTATTGAGATCCATACAGTTCAGGATGTTCACACAAAGATGGCAATTGGCAGAAGTAACAATTCAAACAAAGGCATTACTAATTATAGGGAAACTTCCTGCCCTTCAGTCCATTGACATTCTGGCGCAAAACCCCAAAGAAATTACATGGGAACTGATTATGGAATACAAAGTGAAAATATCCCAGTCTCTGGGAAAAGATACAACGTTCACTGCTAGCAGCTCACCTTCAAGGACACTTGCTGGAAAAGTGAAAGTAAATAATTTCAACAGATAATGGAGAGGCCACACTGGCTCTCCTGCATTGTATATTAGCGGTTAAGACACCTTCAGATGTTATATACAGTACACAGAATATAACTTTGGCAAACAGTTATGATCAGCACAAAATGCATAACACCATAATGGCAGGTATGCTGGCATACATGACAGTGGTTTAAAAAGTGTGTTATTATTATCCTCAAGACAATCACCCTGTGAAGCGGGTGGGGCTGAGAGAGCTTCGAGACTTGTGACTGACCCAAGGTCACCAAGCTGGCTTCAAACAGAGGAGTGGGGAATCAAACCCGGTTCTCCAAATTAGGGTCCTGCCCCTTTTAACCATAAGACCAAACTGGCTCTCAAACTGGCTGTTTAAGCAAAGAAATCCAAACAGAGTTGTTGATTATGTTGAGTGTAATCTGTCGTTAGGCCTATGTAGGACAAATATTTGGGTTTTGCTATGGTTTTTGTTAGGAATGTAGTGCAATTGAAGCTATGGCTGCATGCTTTCTCTGACCATGACCCCCTTAATACCTGCCTAAGGACTTCATATTAGACATGGGCATGAACCAAAAAAAATTAATGAACCAGTGGTTCATGGTTCAGTGCCGACGACGATCCCGAAGTCGCGAATTGCAACGAACATTTTCAGTTGCCGAACCGGTTCGTGGTTCATGGGGCACAGAACAGCCCCCATGGCACTTAGAGAGCCCATATTCCTGGGGAGTATTTTGCAAGCTCTCCTACAGCCGTCACCCAAGTTTGGACAAGATTGCAAAAGGGATCTTGGAGTTATGCCCTCTCCACTCCAAGGCCCGCAGGAAACTCCCACAAAAATCCAAGCTCAATTATACTCTCAGTCTCTCTCCCCAAAGGCTAGCAAGTGGCAAGCAAGAGCCCTGTCCCACTCCACTGCTCGCTGAAAGTGAAACCCAGCCTGGGAGCCCACAGCTATTTATAAGCACAGGTCCCATTGAGCAATGCAGGAGGTCTATGTTTGGCTGTCAGAGCTGGCTATCAGGGTTTGCAGGGATGAGATTGGAGTGCCCATGGCTACAGAACACCCCATTCCCCCTCCCTTCCCTGGGTATCTTCTCCCAACTTGTAACCGCTTTGCAGCTCCGTGGTTGGAAGGAAGACCTGCTGATCAAGGTAAGCTGGACTTCCATTCAGGTTTCCAGGGTGAAAGAAGGAGCGCAGACAGAGTTCAGGCATTCCCCCGGCTCCGTTGCCAGGGGAATTGATTGCTGGTGCCTGAGTGTCTGGCTTCCCAAACCACGGCTGAATGCACTGAACCAGACCTCTCCCAAATGCTGGTTTGTTGGCCGTGGACAATCACAAACCGACAGATTGCGATTGCGCGGTCGCCAAATTCGTGGGTTTTTGAAGTTCTTAATTTGGTTCGTGTCCATCTCTACTTCATATTTCCTGTATTGGGAAATGTTACCTTTTTCACTGATTGTCTAGTTGTGCAATAAACAGTTCAGATCCATAGAAACAGAAACTATTGGTGCCAAATAAAAACACAGGAAAAATTCAGCCGAGACATAATGAAAACACACACTTCTATCACACAGTACCAGCTGGACTGCTGGAGAAATCTTGTGCTATTTTGCAAATTAATTGTGAGATATTATAGGCATGCATATGGACACTACACTACATATAAATAATAATACATAAATAAACATCTTTCTTCTTTGTTTAGCAATTATTCTGGAATTATATATCTGAGGGCTGAGTAACATTGTCCTTTTTCCAATGACTGTCAAAATCGTCATACGATGGCTTCGTTAACAGGAGTTTGTGGTTCAAAACCTGCATGTTACCACAAATACCAATGTTGCTTGCTTATGCTTTGAAGTATGTCCCAATTGAATGCTACTGAAATTTGCAAAGGGAAATTTGCCAAATCCAGACTTACTTTTCAGCTGGTGGATCATGGAAGAGCCTAAGATGGACCACTCAAACACCATCATTACCATTTTATTTTTAAGAGTGAGAATGGAAACAGATAGAAAGGAAAGTGAAATAATGAAGATATATGGAGTTGGAGCCAAAAGATATATGGGGTTGGATCCAAAGCACTGGCAATGAAATGATGTTGGCAGCGCAGGGCTTCCTTGACTCCCTTCTTCTGCTGCAGCCCACGGAGCACCCAAAATTCTGCTCTGGGGGAAAAAGAGGGACCCTTAGAGACTGTGGGCAGGGCAAAGTTGGGTTCAGCAGTTGATGGGAGAATTGGCAAAACCTGCCCTCCAACTCCACCAACTTTGCTGCTTGCTGGCAGAATGGAGCCTTTACCAACCCATGGTAAAACAGCAACCACAAAAGGTCCCATGTTGTAGGTTGGAGCTAAAGATAGATCAGGTCTGAAAATACGGGACACTCTTCAGATGTAATTTAATGAATGTTGCTCTGTTAATAGTACCAGGATGCTGTGCACTTCCCGGTCCTCCTGCTTCAAGAGCTCGGCAAGGCTGCTGTCACCTTCTGCATCCAACCTGCTAAAATCATTTCAGTTGACTTGCAGCTAATTCTTATCTCTTTCCACCAGCCACAGGGGCCAAATAAAAGCTTCTCTTCAGCAGATTGCTTAAACCTTAAGGAAGTATGCCTTTCTTCATAAGAGCAAAAAAATGGGTGAAGAGAGATGAAGGAAAAGGAAAATAGGATATACTTAATATCAAGTCCTGATATGAAACGAAAGGAACTGATGCTTTTAATTGCTGTGTATTTCTTGGGCAAAAAATATGACGTTTTTGGTCTGGTTTAAAACAAACAATAAATATATCATTTCCCCTAAACATGCTATGAATACAGAGCCATATTTTTTTCTGACATGCAGTCAGAGTATTTGTGAACTAATCTGTGCACATTAATAATTTCTGTTGAACTCTATATTCATTGCTGTTTATTGCTTATGGAATTTTCCTCTGCCGAGCCTCCATTATAACATTATGTTCATTTTAATTTCTAGTTAATGTTTTTGATTGCTTCTATTAGTTTTTTTTTTTTTAACAATCAATAACTCATGTATTTCCATGTTTTTCAAGACCTGTTAAACTTACTGTTCCTGTTTTACAGAAAAGGATATTCCACAGGGTAAGGTTTTGTTTTATTGTATGTGAGATTATGTGCTAAAATATTTTCTCGATTTCAATAGATTACATTGGAACTTTAAATTAAGTAAACTAGTAAAGAGTCCAGAAGTACCTTTAAGACTAACCAAATTTATTGTATCATAAGCTTTCGAGAAACACAGCTCTTCATGTTTCTCAAAAGCTTATGCTACAAGAAAGTTGGTTAGTCTTAAAGGTGCTACTGGACACTTTACTATTTTGCGACTACTGACTAACACGACTAACTCCTCTAGATCTTAAATTAAGTAGGTTTCTTTATTTCTAAAAGTGTGTTTTTCACTTTAGATGGGCATGAATGCTGGAATGTCACTGGCCAAAAAAATATTGACAACCTTTCAATGTATATGATTTTGAATAGCAGAATTCTCAGATGGATACTCATATTACATGATGACTCTTCCTTTTTGCCAAGAAACAGAGTTTGATCCAGTTACAAAACATTAGGAAGTTTCAGGAAATGATGGGTGGTTAGCCAAGCATCTTGAAGACAGCTGTTCCCAAATGGGTGCTCCCAGCAGACAAAGTGATAGTTCTTGGGCTATTCTGAAGCAGCTCCTACTCCAATGAAGAAGAGAAATGCTTGGATTGGGTATTAATTTTTCAGAAGAAGGAGGGGGAGGAAACACATTGGTAGGCCTATGGGCACCACATTGGGGACCCCTGGTTTAGTAGAAGGAAGTTCTTCTTCCCACAATTAACTTATGCATTTCCCGATCATAAGTGATATCGTTGGATTCAATCAGCTTCTCCATTGGTGAAGAAGGATATCTCCAAGAAAGCTGTACGGGGGATCATGGGGCCTGCATGGAAAAGAGCCATGTGGAATCAGGAATGACCGAGGCAAGACTAAGCTGGCTGGATGCAACTCATATCTTCATTGCTACCCCATTTGAGTTCAGCTCATGAGCTTCACAGAGGCTTTCCATTGGCCACTATGAAAGACAGAATGCTGAAGTCATTCATCCTTCAGTTTGACTCAATAATGTAATTCTTGCGATCCACAAGTTTCAGTTTCATAAATTCATCCATGTTCTAGCTTTGACCTTCCTTCAAAAGGAGACAATGTTCTTTGCATGGACCTCTTCCAACAACTAATTTCTTAATGCTTCCAAATAACAGCAGAACTTGGGGAGACTGTACACGAGAGATGTGAAATGCTATATAAATCCTCCCTGGCTAGACAAGCCTACTCCTTATCGTGCCAATAGAATGTTCTCTGAGGTTTTCTTCTGGCCCCATTCCAGAAATATTTTAATTATGTGCTTGTGCTCTGTGGGCCATTAGGCAGCTCAGGGTTCAGCTTTTTGAGGAACTGGCACTTTGAGTCTATTGAAGATTACATGTATCACATGCGTCAATTAATAATATGAAAATCCAACTAGCAGAGGGCAGGATTAATTCTGACAATGGTTTGTTAATTGATTCCTGTAGATATAAAGCAGGGCATGATGACATGAGAGTCTAATTCTAGTGGAAAGGACATGTAGAAGACATTGGGTGGATCGTATTTCATATAAAGTTCTTTTTTTGAAATTCAGGTTTTCTGGTTGTAATTTTCAATTAAAATAACCCTCCTTTTCTTTTCCATTACATCAGTGGCAAAATATTATTTTTTCTTTTTTTTATTTTTAACATCTAAAACAGTAAACTACAAAAAACTACAATAGTACAAGGGGAGGAAAAGAAGGGGGGGGAAAGAGAGGGGGAAGGGAGGGGTGGAAAAAAGGGGAAGGCAGCCTACAAACACTAAACACTACACTTCAATGCTTTCCCTTCATACTGCCATAATTGAAACATAAAGCTTAATAAAGTACTGATGGAATGGTTAATCTTACAAAATACAAATTACAGTTCAAATTAAATCTTTTTCCCCCTCCTGGGCCTCGGACGCAGTTCTCTCTGAGCAGCTACAGCCGCAGCGCTCGTTGCCTCCCCCCTCCCTTCAGGCTTCGAATCTTCTTCTTTTTGCTTGATGTTTTGCCCAAATTCTTGGTTTTTGTCCACAAAATCCCTTAGCTGATCTTCCGAATTAATCTTGTAAGCTTGATCTTTATAACTAAACCCGATTCCTTCCGGAAATAGCCATTTGTACTTTATGCCACGATCCCTCAAAAGAGCCGCCAGCCTTTTATACTTGATTCTTCTCTTCTGAACTAAAAATGGAACGTCCTTCAGTATCTTGACTTTATTTCCCAGAAAGTCCAAGTCCACATTATATGAGTTATATAGGATGATGTCCCTGACCCTCCTAGATGAAAACTCAAGAACAATCTCGCGAGGCAGCTGCCGCTTCATTGCATATTTTGAAGATGCCCGACGGGCTCCCAAAATGGCAAAATATTAACAACGGTCAATGGATTCCATTAAAACATTGTAAACTGGCATTGCATGAAAGACCTAGTGAGCATAGTATGGCACCAGAACCCATGCACTGTGATCTTCTGGCAGTTCTCCAACACATTTCTTGATAACCAATTAAAAATGCCCTGCCAAGATTTAGTAATTTTTTCCCCACAACCCACCTGTCATTTCCAAAGGTCCATACTAGAGGCACCTTTGGGAAGACCTTGGTCCCTTTAGGAGGTCTCCAGACCCATCTTGTGAAGCAGTCAGATCATATTGTTCATCTCTAGGCCTTATTTCCCATTTCGCTTCAGCCTGTACTGTTCAAAAATTAGTCAAAATAAGGATTCTAATACTGATAAACCCCAGTCTTTACGACTAGTAAACAATGTATTGTGCCGAAAGACTACCTGCTTACCTGGATTAGGCTAGACGTAGGTTTATCAATTGTAAAAAAATGAAAGACGAAGATTTTGAAAGGGCTATAACTCCTCGCACTTCAGATGTGAGAGAACCTCCTAATGCAGGTTAAAAAGACCCAGAGGGGAAGTTTTCCACTAACAGTTTTCTGGAGGATTTCATTCTTTAAAGTCGCTAGCACTGGATACTGTCAGAGATAGGATATTGGAGGAGATAAAAGGCTGGTTTGATTTAGCGTGGCAATTCATCAGGACTTAGCTGAATCAGCTATGCTGGTTTGGGGGACAGAAAGCAGTCCAGCAGCTAGGATATTTTGCAGGAGTAAGTAAAAGGGTTTGAATCTTCCTTCTTGACTCTCTCAAGCTGCATGACCTTGGGCAAGGTAATTGCTCTCCCTGTGCATTGGCTTCCCTACTCTTAGACAACTCATGCAATTCAATTATTTATGTATGTGTTCACCTGCTCATTTAATTAAAATGTATATCCTTCCTCTTCACCTGTTTACTGGTTCACAAGCAGCATAGGTAGAATTAAACCAACAGAAAATGCTCAGAAAGAACCAATGAGGAATAATTATTTTTTAAGAATCTTTTTAATTTAAAAAAACATACTATTGCTTAGAGGTCCTTGGTTAACAAAAACTTTTCTACTGACTCTAAAAAAGTCCCTGCCCCTTTGTAGTAAGCTGCCTGAAGTCAGTCAGTAAGGGAAATAAGGCAGGACTCTTCCTGGGGTAACTAGAGTTGCAATCTCCAGCTTGGGAAATTCCTGGAGATTTGGGGACAATGCATGGGGAGAGCAGTTTGGGAAGGCGTGGCTTCTGACTCACCGGGGGCCCGTTTTGCCACCAGCAGGCCGAGCGGGAAGCTTGCTAGTGGCTGCCATGGTCAGAGGCTGGCCCGGAATCCTTTGTGCGGTCCCAACCAATCGGTTTGAACCCCAGGTGCCCAATCGGGGTGCCGGGATTCAGAGCCAGGGGGCGAGGCCAGCCGGCGAACCACAGACCTGCAGTTCCCTCTCAGGTCTGGTGGCTGGAATAAATTCCGCTGCCTCGCCCGCCACCCTCTCTCTTCGGTGCTGGCTGGGAGCAGCTTCGGCTCTGAACACCCCCCCACACACACACACACCTCTCCCTATTCTCTTGGTTTATCATGTCACAGCTTTGTAGGTGGTTGGCATTGGATCAGATCCCATTTGGGGGAGTCTGGGCCTGCTCGCACAGGCTCCCCATTAAGGGGATTCCCTTAAGGAATCTTGGGAGTGAGCTATGAGAGGCATGCCCAGCTTGGGGGCTGCCAGATCATGCCCACTCCCAGGTGGCAGGGAAGTCACCAAAGGGTGTACACCAGGTGATCTCCCCCCTTAATGCCATTCCTGGTTTCCCCCCTCAGCCTGGGTCTGAGGGGGATGGGGATCATTGGCTGACAGGCAGGTCACCTGATGCTTGTGGATCTGATCTATATGCCACACCAATACTCCTTGTGGTTGTTTCAATAAAGTTGTGGCCTTGTTTGCTCCAGCTCTGTGTGGGTCTGAGTCTGTTACCAAGCCGCGGGCTTCCCTCGCGGCCTTCAACCATAGGCGGCAAGAGGATGGAGCCCAGCATGGAAGTGATGCCAGAGAGTTCACCCTTCAAAATTTTAATTTCCTTCAAGAGAACTGATCTCTGTAGTCCAGAGGTCAGTTGTGATGCGGGGAGAAATCCACACCTCACCTTGAAATTGGTAATGCTGGGGGGAATCCTTCAGGTACTTTACTCCAGGTGATTTAGGGCTTTAAATGATGAAACTCAGCTTGAATTGGGTCCTGAAAATAACTGGAAGACAATGTAATTTTTTTTTTAGCTCTATGATTATGTGCTTCTCTATGGGAAATTCCTAGAGACTTGGGGTTAGGGTTGCCAGGTCACCTTACCCTGTGTCCTCACTTCTGGGCAACGTCATCACACAGACATGGGAGCATGCACGTGCTTTGCAGTGGGCTGACTTGGACCTCAAACACGCCCAATCCAGCCCACTGCAATGTGCAGGAGTGCTCTCATTGCAATGAAATGATATCACTCCCAGGAACTGAAATCATTGCATTGCCCCAGGAGTATGCCCAGGAAGCCCGTTCCCATGCCCCCCCCCGCCAACCAGGTGAGTGGGGTGATGGGTGGAGGGTGGGAGTGGGGGATCCCTCTTTACCACCAGGAGATTCATAACCTTATTTTTGGGGCAGCCTATGGAGGGCATGGAAGGGGAGGGACCTCAGCAGGTTATGTAATGCCATACAATCCACCCTCCAGAGGAACTGTTCTCTGCAGACTGGAGATCAGTTTTAATTCCAGAAGATGTCCAGGACCTACTTGGGGCCTGGGAACCTTATATCTGCACTTCTTGTTAATATTCTGGTTCCCAGCCCTTACCATGAACCGTCATGTCTCTAGACATGGGCAAGAACCCAAAAAAAATGAACCACCTTATTTGTGGTTCATTGCTCTTCCACAAACCAGGAACCATAAACATTTACCAATTCACAAATCAGTTCGTGGTTCATAGTTCATGGAACTCAAACACCCAATGCCAGCTTCTGAAGCCAGTTCAGGGTGTTTGAAACTGACAGCCCCCTTATCTTGTTGCCCTGAAGTGGCAGGAGAAGTCTCTCAGTTTCAAAACACACACACCCCACGCAGGACTTATCCAATAGGGTGAAGCCGGTGCAGGGCATGTGAAACTGACAGCCCTGTTCTCCTGTCCCCCAAGTGGCAGGAGAACGGGTCTGTCAGCATCACTCACCCCGCACCAGCTTCAGCCCATTGGCTGAATCCAATGCAAGGTCTGTGATTCTCCTGCTGCCAGAGTGGCATGAGAACGGGGCTGTCAGTTTCTCATACGATCAGCAGCGCCAACCGGTCTGGCTTTACAAACTGCTGATGACTCGCACGAACCGGGTCAAAAAAGTCGTGGAGTTCGTGGAAAACGCAGTCCCACGAACCACATTTTCACAAACCACAAATCGGCCTGGTTCATGCATTTTTTTGCTTTGTATTGTGATTTGTGCCCACCTCTACTTGTCTCCCAGGAACACACACAGCAGTGAAGCCATGGGCAATCCAACTATTTATATATGCATCTTTTTGTTGAATTAAAATGTAATGGTATCTTCTAGTAATATGTGTCCTTTGTAGAGTACTCTTGAATATCTACATAAAAGAATAGAGGTAATTTCAAAACTGTGATCATATAAATACTCCATGTAGCTATATTGTTATAGGTATAATCCTATAACAATCCAGTTCCAATTTTGTACAGTCCGGAGTCTGAAATTTTGTTGTTTGCAGAAGTAGCATTTGAATGAGTGTACAAATCTAGCTTGGGAGTCTTGGGCCTTGTAGGCCGAAAAGAAAACTTCAGCACAAAATACATGACATGGAAGACAACCACAATATAGCCCCTACAAAATATAACCTCTGAAAATCCCTTTTTACTTTCCTTTGCCTTATATCAATTTGTACAGACTATGGAGTCTATAAAATATCCTGGGTAACTTGTGTCTGAAGACAGCTTGTCTGCTAAGTGTCCCACAATCTCTCTTCAGTGGAAACTTAAGGCAGGGGGTGCTCCATTCCATTATCTTCTGATCCTGAAAAATTAAAGGGCAATTGCACATCTTGTTCTGATTCCAGGATTAAATAGAGACTACCTGTCGCTAGGTTCTTAAGCAGTGTACATAAAATTAAAGCTGTAAGAAATTCATCTTCTGTACAAAAATGCCAGCTTGAAAGTCAAGCAATTATTTTTACAGAGCAAAAGCTATGGTGCATGTCAAGGAAAGAAACAGGCAGAAGGGCAAAAAAAAAAAAATTAGCTTTGACCTCAGCTTTTTGGGTAACAGGTCTAAGGGAATACTTAGATGTAAGTCCCACGTTATTCAGAGGGGTTTGGTCCCAGGAAAGGATCCTTAGGAATGTAGTCTAAATGAATAATATCTGGCCAAGCTCTTTTTATTTCTCCTTGATGATTGACACCTCTGTTTGATATTTAATTCTAAGATTACTCAATATGCTGTATATACATTCTCTCTCACACCAATCCACAGGCCTTCCCTCTACTAATCTAAAATTTTTGGCTCCCCTGTCAAATAATTTTTCCTAATTTGCCTGTTTTCCAAATCTGCTGAGAAATCTCATCACTATCTGCTAAAGATAGCATGGATCAAATAATCAAATAATCAAAGCAATTTCTTTTCTATTCTCAGTGGCAGAGAAGTGATAAGGATGAGAGGGAACGTTTTCTTTTTGAAGAATCTAATCTTTTTTGCAATAAAATACCAGCAGCCAGTGTACTCTTATGACAGAACTCAATGTGAAACACGCACATTTTTCATGTGTGACAAAAAAAGTGTTTTCCAGTGTAAAACAACTAATAATGAAAACTCTTTACCCAGAATTCCAATATTCTTTCTTTTAGAGTAACTCATGTATTCCATCATGAAATACCAGCCTGGTTTACAATACAGTTTATATATAGTTGATGTGTTAGGCAGATAAATAGATGGATAGATGGATTAAGATAAGAACATACAACTTTTTTTATGTTGCAAAGTCCATTCTTCTTTAGCAATGACTTTGAAAGAAAATAGCTGGGTTTTGTTAAACTGTGTTAAAACCACACAGCAGTAGGGTTAAGTGGAGTTCTCTGAATTTCTCTGTGCCAAATTTCTCTCTGAAATCCAGCAATTCCTTTCTATTTCTCTTTTTAGGCATTTGAGTCAGTTTCAAATCAATTCCTCTTTTATGAAGAGGACGATTCGATTTAGATCTCTAAGAAGCAACGCATTTATTTATTTTTATATCTAGGAGATTAGCTGAAAAATTAAGAACAAGTTGAGCGATTAAACAAACTACTAAACACAAGCCAGGATTTGTCTGAATATAATCATGTTGCTTTTTACTCCGTATCATATTACAGTGGCACAACAATAGTCAGAAATCTACAGGTGAGGAAATCTACACTAACACATTGAGCCAGTTTGGTGTAGACATGGGCACGAATAGAAAAAAAACCCCGAGCATGGTGTTCGTTGTTCTTTGCCATCCATGAACAACAAACAACAAACACTGATGGACATGATCCTGTCACAAACATGTTCGTTGTTCGTGGGGGCCAGCAGGCTCTCCTCCAGCCATCAAGATCCCTACCACACCACTCCCAGAAACCCTACCTGAGCAAGCGGCAGGAAATGTACCAATAATAAATAACAGCTTGGCCCCAGAGCCTGGCAGCAGCCCTGGACCTTGAAGGGGTAGATCCCTACCACACCACTCCCAGAAACCTTACCTGAGCAGGCAGCAGGAAATGTACCAATAATAAATAATAGCTTGGCCCCAGAGCCTGGAAGCAGCCCTGGAACTTGAAGAGAGATCCCTATCCCACCACACACAAAGAAAATTCAAGCTCCAATGCACTCTCTCTCTCAAAATGCCAACAGCAACTGTCTCTACCTCACTGTCTGCAAAACCAGAGCTGGGAGCCCCCCTCCCCCCTGCTCTTTGCTTCCTTGTAACAAATTTGGAGCTCCACACTTGAAAGGAAGACCTGCCTATCAAGCTAAGGGCCAAGCTACAAGTGACGAATGACACTTGAACGGCAAGTGTATTTCTCCCTGTTCACTTGCCCTCCACTCAATCCACTTACCGTTCAAGTGTCATTCGTCACTTGTAGCTTGGCCCTAAATTGGGCTTAGATTGGGGTTTCCAGGGCAACAGCAGGAGTTCAGACAGAGTTCAGGCAGTCCCTGCCTCTGGTTGCCAAGGGAATTGATTGCAGGTGCCAGGTTGTCTGTCTTGACAAACAGCAATGAACAGCAACTAACAATGCTTGCAATGACCACCTGTTCATTTAGAATGGGGCCTCACAAACACCTTGTTTGCGAACAGCTGATTGGGCTGTTTGTGTCTTTTTTTAGTTCGTATTGCTGTTCGTGCCCATCTCTAGTTTGGTGTAGTGGTTAAGAGTGCAGGACTCTAATCTGGAGAGCCGGGTTGGATTCCCCACTCCTCCACTTGAAGCCAGCTGGGTGACCTAGGGCTAGTCATGGCTCTCTGGAGCTCTTTCAGCCCCACCCACCTCACAGGGTGTTTTGCTGTAGGGATAATAATGACATACTTTGTCAACTGCTCTGAGTGGGCATTAAGTTGTCCTGAAGGGTGGTATATAAATCAAATGTTGTTGTTGTTGTTGTTGTTATTTTAAAAACTCAAAGATAAATTAATGAGAGATCAAAGAGAATTCCTCTTTTGGAAGAGGAAAAGAAAATAAGAGAAACTAATTGTTATATCTAAAAAAGAAAATTTCTGAAAAAGACACACACACCGTAACAATTCTAATCTGGAATAATATCATGAAATTTTCCATACCACAGCATCTTCATGGGAATATGTACATTGTAGAATTCTCCTCAGGCAGAAACTCAAGAAGTTTTCCTTCAGACTTTTGTGTGTGTGTCTGCATGTTAGGGTGTGTCACTAGTTAAAGACATTTTTTATTTATTTTGGAAACATTACCTAGTGGTCAATTTGGATGAACTGAGACATTTAAAGAGGTGGCTGTTTCTAGACTCTAATGCTATACAGTCCACCCTCCAAAACTTTCATTTCCTCCAGGGAAACTGATCTCTGTAGTCTGGAGATCAGCTTCAATTCTAGAAGATCTCCAGGCCGCTGGTTGTTTTTTTGGTTTCCCACCTGGAAGTTGGCAACCCTAAAATAAAACGGAACACATGCTCAGGAGGATTACATTGGAAAATAAAAAATAGTGCATTCTAGGGGGTTGTATATATGTAATATGAATGTGCACATACACACACACATCTCTTAATACCCAGATCCTCCAGTGGAATAATCATTGGTGATCCAAAACATCAGCTTTGATGGGGTAGAAGAGAGACTGTCCCATCCATCCTCCCCATCTTGTTTGATAATCCATGCAAATATTTTGAATTCTGAACTCTGCTGAAAAGCATATATCTCTGAGAGCTGCTGTAGCATAGTGGCTATGTGGTTGGGCTGTGAATCAGCACTTTGCTGGTTTGAATCCCACTACTGCCCTGACCTCAGTAGATGGCCTTGGGTAAGCCACTCCTCTGAGCCCCAAATATATTGTGGAAACACTGACTTTATTCACCATTCTGAATGGGCACTAATTTGTCTAGAATAGCAGTATATAACAACACCGTTATTATTATCATTATACTTCAAAACTAAAATTAAAAAGCCCTAATTCTTTCTATGTCAGGCTGTAGAAAGAGAAAAAAAAATCCAAAAAGCTATAAATAACTCTCTCTCACATACATACTGGTTGTAGATGATGATATATTGATTGAAGGAAAGGTTCATGGTGTAGAGCCTTTTAATGAAGGCCTAGCACCTGCTATGATTTAAGACCACAGAAAAGCACGGTAGAGGTTGCTAAGAAACATTTAACAGGCACATATCAAATCCTTAAGCCCAAGGATGAATTGTTCACTTGCTACTCATAAATTATGGGCAGCCAGTGTTTAAGGAGACAGTGATAGAAGTGTATTATTGGTCCACAACAAACATCATCAGTGCTAAACTGCAGCCATAAGGACCCCGTCCCCCATGAACTGCTTGGCTTAATAGAGACTTGGAATTCTCAAATAAAGCTGATCTCATCCATTACAAGAAGTAGCAAGGAGTGTGTGACGGGTGGCTTTGCTTCAGTACTCTTCCCCCACCATGCGATACCAACTTAACTCTCACATTTCTGAGTGCAGCAGAGTTTTGGGTTCAGCTGAGTCACAGGGCTATCCTAAACAGAGTAAGACCCTTCTAAGCTCAATGAAGTCAATGGACTTAGTAGGGTGGAACTTTGCTTAGGACTGCACCATTAGCTTCTTTCCAGTCAATCTGTGACATGTGTCTAGGATGTTTTTTTTTAAGTTCATTATATTAAAGTGTGCTACACACTAGCCTATTCTTTGTGACGTAATAAACATTAAATTCAGCATTGCTTTTATGAGAGCAAAGATCCCTTACATCAATTCCTAAAGCCATTAGAAATGGGTTGAGATGGATGGGTTCCCACCATCGTCAAGTGATAATTAAATGACACTTATTTATCTGAGAGAATTGATATTCAGACATCCATGGACAGACCTGTCTGGACAGGTATTTAGGAGCTGCTGCAAGGCTATTCTACTTGCAAGGGCTTCAAAAGGGGGGATAGGATACAGGCATTTTTAGGTGTTTTATGTATTTCTGTGTTTTGTACTTTTAAACACTGGAATTTGTAAGCTGCCTTGCTCTATGGGAAAAGTGGGGTATAAATTATTATTGTTACTGATCATGATGGTGGTATCAACAACCAGGGCTTTTTCCAGCAGGAACATGGTGGAATGGAGTTCCGGCACCTCTCGAAAACGGTCACATGGCTGGTGGCCCCAACCCCTGATCTCCAGACAGAGGGGAGTTTAGATTGCCTTCCGTGCTGGTGGAGGTGTGGAGGGCAATCTAAACTCCCCTCTGTCTGGAGATCAGGGGGCGGGGCCACCAGCCATGTGACTATTTTTGCCAAGGACAATTTAAACTTTAAAAAACTCCCCTGTTATTCTAGCTGACTCAAAGTGACATCATTGTGTGTTCCATCACTGAGTTCTACCACCTCTTTTCCCAGAAAAAAAGCCCCGTCAACAATAACAGCAATAATAAAACATGAAGCTGAAGCCGTCTTTTATTGCATTAGCAAAAAGAGTCCAGTAGCACCTTTAAGACTAACCAATTTTATTGTAGCATAAGCTTTCGAGAATCAAGTTCTCTTCATACATATGTACCATGCATCTGACGAAGAGAACTTGATTCTCGAAAACTTATGCTACAATAAAATTGGTTAGTCTTAAAGGTGCTACTGGACTCTTTTTGATTTTGCTACTACAGACTAACACGGCTAACTCCTCTGGATCTTTTATTGCATTAGGTCATTGGTCCATCAAGGTCAATCTTGGCTATTCAGCGGCTCAGAGGTGTTTCACATCACTTACCTCCCAATTCTTTTAACTGGAGATAGCAGGGATTGAACCTGGGACCAGATACTCTTCCGCTGAGCCACATCCTCTCCCTGTAATTTAATGCCATCATCTAACTTTATATCTCTAGTCTTGAAGAGGCAGCAGGTTTGAGAATATGGTCATTTGATCTATAAATACAAATGATGCTGTACCAGCTGATTGCACATAATGGGTTGGCTCCCAACTGAATTTTCCAATGGCAGGATAGAAATATCCTGCTTCCTTTCACTGATGCCCCCTGATCTCCACAAAATGCTCTTCATGAGAGACCGGGGAAAGTCTGGATTCCACCCAGTATCAATGTGATGGGTAATGGGGAATGAACCCTGTGCTTTTAATCAGAAAATATTCATTTAAATCTACTGCAGCCATGCACAGAGCAACAAGGATTCAGATCTGCATTGCAAATATTGCACGGGCATTTTAGAGATTAAGCTGCCCTGAACATGCACTGTGAGAAGGCAAGAAACATCTTTGGAAATAGACATATTGCACTGCTCTATTTTAATTCCTGTGTCAATGTTCACTAGCGATGCTCTGAGTTTTTACAAAGAATGAGTTTGAAAACGGAACGTATTCTTCTCACAATGCTCATTTTCATTTGAATCAGGTTCCCCATGCAAATCACATCGACGATTTGTTCACAATTCCAAACATTTAATATTTTTCATGATGGTGCATCTGGGCAACTGGGGCCATGTGGGTATGTGCTCACAAAATATTGGCTTGCTTGGATTATGTGTCTTGCGTCCAGCCATCTTTTCAATCTATCTCACCTAATTCTCTTATTTACTATAGCCCTTGTTCCATATGGCTTTGTCTATGCAGGTCCTATTATGCCAAGCATCCTTTCTTTGGTTGTCAACAGGGAACAATCCTCATCCCCCCTCCCTCTACAAACCATTATTGCAGCTGGCTGAATCCAGACCTGTATGTTCCAGGTCATCCCGGGCACGCATCATATAAAATCAGCTACACTTACAGTGAAATCCTAAGCAGAGTTACACCAGTCTAAGCCCAATGACTTAAATGGGCTTATACTGGAGTAACTCTGCTGCGAATTTTACTGTTAGCGCCCATTCACCAAATGCACAGGCTTTTTTTTGTGCCAATGCATTTGGTGACATCCATCAATCCGTGATATGCATGCTGAGCACAAACTAGAATTCCCAGGCAGCAATATGCAAGATATTTGCAGCCTGAGCACTTGAATATGGTTGGAATTGCCAGCTGGGAGGCAAAACAGACAAAGATTGTACATAGAGAGAAAAGCTATGCAACCTCCACTCACCCTCACCCCTTACTCATGCCATAGTGAGTAGCTTTAAGCAAAATTCAAAGCAAATTTTGAGGGCTCTGCCACTGGTGAAACATTTGCAGGTATTTCAAGATACATTACATAATTGGAGACATTTCTCAAGGTACACGGGTAAGTGAACCAGCTGTAAATTGTAGTAGGATTAATACCAATTGCGATGAGGATGTTGTAGAGTACATTTTACCTACAAATTGATGAAAACACCACTTTAAAAATCACCATATTCCTTCAACAGAAATCAGACATATTCATGCAGCATGGCTACCAAGCGATTAATAGAAAGCTCCTTAAGTTGGCTGCCTTCCATTTTGTGAGTCGTAGCAATTATTGTGAACCAGTGAAAAGTTTGTCCATTTTTAAGTCTCATTTGAGATTGCTTTGTAAAGAACAGTACGAAATGAGCAAAGTCAATTGTTCGACACTCACTTTTTCTGCTGACCCTAGAGAAATGATTAAAAGAGAACGTTTACCATTGTTAACGAATTGGCTCCTTCTACAAATAAATATAAAACCAAGCTGGAAGCTTCTTAACTATGTGAGCTAATAAAAGTTGCTCGATTCAAAGCCCAAATGAATTCCCAAACATCTCCAATTTTAATCAGTTGAATTCACAAGTGGCCAGCAGTGTTGCTGATATTGTGTTTGTACACAAACTGTCATAGAAATATTGCTATGCCTGCATTAATGGGAACTTGATGGCACAGAGGATAGCGATATAAAGCAGATGCCTCACAAAATCAAGAGACTCATACGACTTCTATTAGCGAATGAAATGCAAAATGATATCTCATGCTAGAATAAAGACCAAGAACTCGTGTGCATATTTAAACATTTTAATTAGAGATGGGCACAAACCAGAAAAAACCCGAACCATGTGGTTCATGGTTTGTCAAATTTCATGAACCACGAACCACAAACTTTCAGGAACCTGCCCCTTGTTCGCAAACCGGTTCTTTTGGTTCATAAAAACGTCACAGCCAGGTCAGAAAATAATCACTTCCAGGTCAGCAGAAGGTCACTTCAGGGCCAGCAGAAGTCCACTTCCTGGTCAGCAGAAGGTCTGCAGGAAGTCCATCCCCTGTTGCCTAGGAAACTGATTGTTTGGCACCAGGCTGTCTGCAGTGATGAACCAAAAAATGAACCAAACGAACCAGCTTAAAGTTCGTGGTGGTTCGTCAGAAATGGGATCTGACGAACTGCTGGTTAGCAAACCATGAACCAGCCTGGTTCGTGCTTAACTTTGGTTCGTATTTCAGTTCGTGCCCATCTCTAATTTTAATTATCACTTGATAAATATCGAAATCTCCCCCCAATTCATTTAATGCACATTGTTGTTTACTTGATTTATACCCTGCTTTCTCCTCAATAGGCACTCAAAGCAGCTTACATAATCATCTCCATTTTTTTTCTCACAACAACCCTATGAGGTAGGTTAGGCTGGAGATGTGAACTGGGCCAAAGAGCCCAGAAAGCTTTGGGGATTTGGGGAGTGGAGATTTGAACCTGGGTCTCCCAGATCCTAGTCTGACACCATCACACCACACTGGCCTTTCAAAATTATTATTAATAATAATAATTTCAAGTTATGCTTATCTCACTTTAAATGGCAATCTCCTTCAACGATTGTGTCCAATGACACTTGTTTATTCAAGCAATTTCTTATCCTGGTTTTCTTCCCAATGGGAACCCAAAGCAGCTTGAAACTATACCTGGCACATCCCCATTGGTGGGGATATTATGACCTGTCAGGATCAGCTGGCATGCTTTACAGTGGCCAGTTGAGAGGGCAGGCTGCCTGGTGGGATCCCCTGGACAAGTCCTTCCCTCATGCATCACGGCTGGGGTGCTTGAAGCTTTAAGGGGGAAACCATCTGCCAGGCCGGCTGGATCCCAGCCATGGTTTGGATGGCTCGCATCCAGGACAGCGGGTCTCACCGAGACAGGTCAAGGTGGGGTCTGGGAGTGACCCCAGGGCTTGTCCTGTACCACTAGTTAGGCCCTTGCTAGGGTTTTAGTTGTTGCAGTTCATGTTGTTGCCAAAATAAAAAGTGGCCCTTTATTACCCAAGCCTTGTGTCTGCCTCTTTATTCTGATGGGGGGGGGCAATAGTCTGTTCTACAGTACTTGGCAGTAGGCACATCTAATTGCTCTATAGGAATCATGTAGGGTATAGACAGGTGAATGTAGTGAAAACACTTTCCAAGTTAAGCCAGAATAGTTAATGACCAACATGAACCTGAAGGGAATAAGAGTGGGGAAAGAACAGTTTCGACTTTGGGCAGTATATTTGGAGAAATCAACAGCAGGTAATTGCCTAATTAGAGTCCCTCGTTGCCACCAAACAAAACAGGAAAGAAACATGGGTCTCTTCAGCAGAAGGCCTGGGCAGAAATTATGGCAGGCAAAGAGAATGACAGATACAGTATGCTGAGGGTCTTTAAAAACATGTCAGGGCTGAGCTGACACCTCACCCAGCACAGTGACCATATAAAATTGCCTGGTCTGAGGCAGAGGAAGGAGAAACTAGGAAAGGGAGTTCAGGATGTTACTGACACCCTTGCTTCTGGGAGGATTAGCTTGGTCTTCTCCTATGGCTTTAAAAGCAGCCTCCCTTGAGCTGCAGAAATGAACAGCTTTTCACAGAAAAACAATAAAGAGTTCACATCTGCTGATAGCTGCAATTCAAGCTGCTGTTAAAAGCACATTTACAGGATCAAGTGAAATAAAGGACAAGCCTAGCTCCTGGACAAATTTAGCAACCTCCATGCTGCTCCATGTTTGATTCCCCACTCCTTCACTTGAAGCCAGCTGGGTGACCTTGGGTCAGTCACAGCTTTCTCAGAGATCTCTCAGCCCCACCCACTTCACAGGGTGATTGGCATGAGGATAATAATAACACACATTGTAAACTGCTCTGAGCGTGGCATTAAGTTGTCCTGAAGGGCAATATAAATCGAATGCTGTTGTTATTAACCAGTGTCCTTCCATGTAGCCCAATGATGCACATGCATTGGTTTGTAAAGAAGGGTCAACACACGAGTCCCTTTCAGTAGTGAAATAATGGATACCAAGAGCCCACCAACTATGTGTAATGGAAGTGTGCGCAACCCATGATTCTCCCAATGGGAAAATGTGGGCATGTTTATATAGGAATGTGTGTGTGTGTGTGTGTGTGTGTGTGTGTATACTACTATATAAAAGTGTGCGTATGTGTATATATATATATATATATATATATATATATATATATATATATATATATATATATATATATATATATATATATCCTACTATACAAAAGGCTAAGCGTATTCAAGACAACTCACTTCCTACCCTGGTGTGCCTCCAGAGGGTGCTGCTGAGAAGGGAAGCCCAGATGAGGCAGCTAGACCTCCAGAGATCATGCCATGGCGGGAAGCCCAGGCTGGGATCAGACATGGAGCAGGTGGCAATACCTGCCCCCGTTTTCACCCAGCTGGGATCAGGAATGGAGCAGGAGGAAATGTCTGCCCCCACCTTCACCTAGATGGGATCAGGAACGGAGCAGGAGGCAATGCCTGCCTGCCTTTCACCCACTCAGGGTTAGGAGCAGATCAGGTGACAATGTCCGCCCAGCTTCATGTGGCTGGGATCAGGCATGGAGCAGGTGGCAATGCCCACCCACCCCCCACCTTAACTGGGCTGGGATCATAAGCGGAGTAGGTGGCAATGCTAGCTACCTGCCTTCACCCAGCCAGGATCAAGCACAGAGCAGGAGGCAATGTCTAATCCCTCTTCACTCAGCAAGATCAGGAGCAAAGCAGGCAGTAAAACCAACCTCCTGCCTTCACCTAGTTGGGATGATGCGTGGTAGAGAAGGCAATGCCTATCCCCCTTCACCCAGTTGGGATCAGGCACGGAACAGGTGGCAATGTCCACCCACCTTCATCCAGGTGGGATCAGTAGCAGAGCAGGTGGCAATGTCTGCCCCCCACACACTTTCACCCAGCCAGAATCAGTCACAGACATGGAGGCAATGCCCATCTGCCTGTTCTCCCCTTTCTAGAGCCCATTGTATTTTTTCTCACAACAGGCTTTGTTACTAGTATATAATAATCCAATAAACACATAAATTATACTTACATAATAAATATATGTGTTGCCCCTGTTGACACAGCATGAAAGTTCATGCGTAGCATATGCGTCTTTTACGTGTGATTTGTAAGTTCCTTGAATGTAACATCTAAAAAACAGTAATGTTCACTTTAAAAAATAAACTAGAACAAGTACTTGAATGAACATGAGATTTGGACCAATGGTAAAGCAATACACACATTGAATATACTGGAAGAATTATTCACAACAATCGTGTGCTACTGTATATGGACTATGCTCATATCAACTGGGCTACTGACTAGGTTTCCAGGGCATAGGAATGAGGAGTGCTAGAGAAAACCAGAAGCATGAAATCAATGAACTTAGACTGGAGTAACTCTGCTTAGGACTGCACTGTTCATATCATATCCTACTACTTTATATCACTTTTGAGCCTCCCTTTCCTTATTAGGCCTTCTCACATTTCTTGTACATGAGATACAGTCTGTTTTCCTGCCTCCCTCAAACTATAGTGTCTCCAGGAACAGTCTCGATCCTCACTCATTTAAACCTCCTCTTTTGGTAACAAAGACCAACTAAAGTGTGAGTGCTGAAATTCCCAAACCTAAAAATTGTGCCCGAAAGTAATTGTTAACCACAACCACCTGAAAATTTGGCATAATAAAAAGCATGGCCAGCAGAAAACCTGAACCCAAAATGTTGTCAGTGCAGACCCCTGCTGTGAGGCCTGTTCCTATTCCCTCAATATATGCCTACTCTGTGGGGAGGGTGGCAGGACACATTATTGTTTAGATTTAGATGTTTTGTGACCCCTCCCTCAGCTTTTGATTTCAATGGGGAAATGGAACACGTGTTCCGCTTTCTCCCACTGAAATCAATGGGACTTCAACAAGTTTAACTTGGGCTGGATTTTTTCTTATTTTTTTTCATCTCAATAGAAGCCAGAGGTGTCTTCAGAAGATGACATCCCCCTCTATTAATAATAATGGAGTGCTGTTAGTGATTCCTGAAGGGGCTTTCAAGGCAAGCAACATTCAGAGGTGGTTTGCCTTTGTCTGCCACCGCATAGAGACCCTGGTCTTTTCATTCTTAGTCTCCCATCCAAGTACTAACCAGGGCTGATCCTGCTTAGCTTCTGAGATCTGATGAGATCTGGCTCCTCTAGGCTATTAGGTGTCAGCTTGTGGCTAGATAAGGTTCTTCCTACAGGTTCCCTTTCAAAAGCAAACAAGAGTCCATTGATTGAATAAGGAAACTTTACTGCAGAAAAGGTCCATTATAGTCCACAGTCCTGAATAGGAGACTCAGGATGGTACACAGTCATTGTTACCAATGAAGGGCAAAGCATGAGGTACAAAGTAACAGTTCCCATCTGCATCAGCCTCCCCCCACAGTTCTCAAAACAACATCTTTCAGTCTTGGGAAGCTGCTCTCCGTCAAGGCCAATGCCTGGTGGAACGGTATTAGACAAAACAGTCTCCTCCGGTGGGAAAGCTGCCTGGGAACTGGTGCACCTGCGGGGAAAGCACTTAGACACTAGAAACATTAGAAAATGGAGTCAGTACAGTTTAAATATACACTGGACCTGACATTCTGCCCCCCTTAAAATAGATCCCCCCCTGGCTTATATGGGTAACGAGCATGAAAAGCTTTGGTTAATCTAGGAGCATGAACATGTACAGAGTTCACCCACTCATCGTATCCAGAATCAAAGTCCTTCCACCTAATGAGGTAAAAAAGCTGATTCCGTTTGATTTTAGAGTCCAAAATTTGTTGCACTTCGTAGTGGACTTGGTCGTCTATCAAAGTAGGAATGGGTGGAGCTTTGATGTGCCACTTGTCGTCGGTGGGAGCTTTTTTAAGGAGACTGACGTGAAATGTATCATGAACATGGCGCAAGTTCTTGGGTAGATTTACAGCAACAGTCACTTTATTAATTACTTTGCGGACAGGGAAAGGCCCAAGGAACTTTAATGCTAGTTTGCGGCTCGTTTGAGCTAATTTCAGGTTCTTGGTGGAAATATAAACATGATCTCCAGGTTGTAAATTCCATTCGGCCACACGATGGCGATCTGCGTACTTTTTGTAATCCAGTTTGGCTTTCTCGAGGTGTTTTTTAATGAGAGTCCATTGCTGCTTGGCCTCCCCCCACCAGGAAGATACATCGGGCGAATTAGAGGAATGGCGGGGGGGAGTGTCCAACGGGAAGGGATTGAAGTGAGCTCCATATACAATTTTGAAAGGGGCCTCCCCGGTGGAAGCATGCACACTGTTGTTGTATGAGAATTCAGCTAAAGGAAGAAGGTCCACCCAATTATCTTGTTGGAAATTAATGTAGCAACGAAGGAATTGTTCTAAAATTTGATTAGTTTTTTCGGATTGTCCGTCGGTTTGTGGGTGGTGGCTTGAACTGATTCCCTGTTCAATATTCAACATTCGCAAAAGCTCCCGCCAGAAGTTGGCAACGAACTGTCCGCCGCGATCCGAAATCACCTTGGACGGAAAGGAATGTAATTTTACGATGTGTTTTAAGAATAAATCTGCCAGTTTTCGAGCAGTGGGTATAGCAGTGCACGGAATAAAATGAGCTTGTTTGGAGAACAGATCTACCACGACTAAAATGCAATTATGTCCTTTTGAAAGGGGTAAATCAGTGATAAAGTCCATAGATATTATTTCCCACGGTCTGTCAGGCGTCTCCAATGGTTGTAGGAGGCCTGGAGGTTTCCCCTTCCGGGTTTTGGCGCTGAGGCAAATGGGGCAGGAGCTAACGTATTGGGAAATGTCTTTGCGCATGCCCGGCCACCAGAATTGCCGTTGTATTAGATGCAACGTTTTCAGATACCCATAATGGCCCGCAGTGGGGGCATCGTGACATCGTTGTAATACCTCCCGTCGGAGGCTGTCTGGGACATAAAATTTGCTTCCAGCTAGCCAGTCCCCCTGTGGGGATTGAGCCAGTTTGCTTTTAGGCGCTTTATCCCCCTCCTTTTCCACCTCAGCTTTAAGTTTCGCTTTCCACTCCTGGTTATGCGGGAGGGGCTGTCTTGCGCGGCTGCGTGTAGTTACCACGCCTCCCAATTGTGTAGGGGAGAAGACCGTGTCTACAGTCTCCTCCCGTTTGCTCTTGTGTTGGGGCATGCGCGATAGGGCGTCTGCAAGAAAGTTAGTTTTGCCCGGGAGGTAATTTAAAGTGAAGTTGAATTTGGAAAAGAATTCTGCCCATCGCAATTGTTTGGCGTTCAGTCTACGAGGGCTGCGAAGGGCCTCCAAATTCTTATGATCTGTCCAGACCTCAAAGGGATATCGCGCCCCCTCCAGCCAATGTCTCCAGTTAGTGAGGGCCGCTTTCACTGCAAAAGCTTCCTTCTCCCACACATTCCAATTTCTATCTGCTTCTGAAAATTTCCTTGACAGGAATGCACAAGGCCGTAGTTTCCCATCCTCCCCCTTCTGCAATAATACCCCTCCTATCGCCGTATCGCTGGCGTCGACTTGCACTATGAAAGGGTAATTGTCGTTGGGGTGGCAAAGGATGGGTTCCGTTACAAATTGTTTTTTTAGGCATTCGAAAGCAGTTTGGCAATCGGATGTCCACTGTATTTTGGAGGAGGGTCTTTTAGCCTGGTCCCCTTTATTTTTTGTCCTTAACAATTCGGTTAAGGGGAGCGTGATTTGAGCAAAGTTTGCTATAAAGTCTCTATAGAAGTTGGCAAAGCCCAGGAAGGACTGCACGTCTTTGCGAGTGGTGGGAGTTTGCCATTCTTGGATCGCTTGTATTTTGGCTGGATCCATTTTTAACCCTTCTTGGGAGATACAGTACCCAAGGTACGTGAGCTCAGTTTTGTGGAATTCACATTTGGACAGCTTAATGGGAAGTTTATTGTTCATCAAAGTGGACAGGACTTTTTGCACCATTTGAATGTGTTCCTCTTCCGAATCTGAATAAATTAACACATCATCAAGGTACACCACTACACCTTTATAGAGGAATTCGTGTAGAACTTCATTTATCATGGACATGAATACCGATGGGGCTCCCGCCAATCCAAAGGGCATAACTAAATATTCATACTGTCCGAGGGGTGTATTAAATGCGGTTTTCCACTCATCCCCTGCCTTGATACGGACATGGAAGTAAGCATCTTTTAAGTCTAATTTTGTAAAGATCTTACCTTGGGCCACGACGTTGAGAAGATCTCGGATGAGTGGGATGGGATAGGCGTTGTTGGTAGACACAGCATTAAGTCCTCTAAAGTCTGTGCACAGTCGAAGTCCCCCATCTTTTTTCTTTACGAAGAGTACCGGAGCGGCATGGGGGCTATTGGCTGGACGGATGAATCCTCTTTGAAGATTGGTGTCGATGAATTTTCGGAGCTCTTCTCGTTCATGGAGACTCATGGGATAGAGTCGTCCTTTGGGCAATGAGGCTCCAGGTATAATTTCCACCGCGCAGTCAGTTCGTCGGTGCGGGGGTAGAGTATCAGCTTCTTCTTCGGAGAAGGCATTCAGAAAAGGCCAGTACGGTTCGGGAATTTGGTTTATTTCTCCTTGGGTGAGAAGCGCCTTCTCGGTGTGAGTTGGATCACTGCCCCAGTTTTGGTTCCAGCGGTGGTTTTTACAGTTGGAGTGAGTGAAGGTGATGCACCCCTCTGCCCAATTTATGTAGGGATTGTGATCACATAGCCACTTGCTGCCTAAGATTAACGGGTATTTGGCAGTGGCGCTGATGACAAAAGACCTTTTTTCCCAGTGTTGGCCCATGCCGGTAATTATTGGGATGGTTTCAGTGGTAACAGGGTTCATATTGGTGCCATCCATTTGTTCAAATATTACTGGGTTTTGCAATTCACGAGTCGGTAGAACTAGTCCGTTGACTAGGGCCGGGGCGATAATGTCTCTCGAGCAACCCGAGTCGATGAGGGCTTGCACTCGGATGTGCATCTTCCTCTCCGGGTTAAGCAAAGTCACTGGCATGAATAAGATGGACCCAGGTGGCCGGTTCCGTGCAGGGACGGGCTTGGGGCGGATCTGTCGTTTGGGCCCTTTTACGACAGATCCATCTCGTTTCCCGACTGGGGGCTTTCTGGATTGACTTCTGCGTTTGGGGAAGCGGGGTCGTATTCCATAACTTCTTCCGCTTCCAGTCCTCTCTCTGAGGCGGGCCTTTGGGACGCGCCGCGGCCTCTGTTCGCGCGAGGCGCGGGAATCGGGCGTTGGAGAGTAGGAAATGGAGCAAGGGTTGGACGCCGTAGTTGGAGCGGGGGTCTTTGCACAGGCCGGTAGGGGCATTGTGCTGCAAAGTGACCGGCTTGTCCGCATTGCAAACACAGCCCTTGTTGCCATCTAGCATCTCTCGCTCCACGGGTGGCATACCCAGCTCCCCGTCCTCCCTTCTGTAAAGTCAAGGGTCTTCTTTGTCCCGTTTGTTGTTGTTGTTCAACCAAACGGACTTCCAAAATGCGATTCTCAACTTCGCATGCAAGTTGGATCCAACCTAACAACGTAGGGGGATTGTCTTGCATAAGGGCTCTGTCCAGAAGTCTCGGGTTTAGCCCTTGCTTGAACAGAATGATTTTGGTGGACTCCTCACACCTGGGGCATTTGGCAGCCAATTGTCGGAATTTCGTGATATAGTCTCTCGCCGACATGCTGCCCTGTTTAATGGCTTGCAATTCTGTTCGGGCCCTGGTTTCCTCTAAGGGGTCTTCATATTGCGCTCGAATAGCATCCACCAACCCCTGGAGAGTATTGAGTTCCGGGGCCCCGATATTGTATAGTCCTACATACCAGTCCGCTGCTTTGCCTTGTAAGCGGGAGCCGAGATGTTCGATTTGACTGGCCTCGCTGCCGAAGAGGTGTCCCCACCGGTTGAAGAATTGCACGACTTGCACTAGGAAAAATCCCAGTTTGGAGGGGTCCCCATCAAAGGTAGCTTCCAGTTTCACCCAGCCCATCGGGAGGTCTTGCCTCGGAGCCGGTGCTGGGTAGAAGTCCGTCGGAAGCATCAATGGCACTTGAGGTACGGGGGGACCCGGTTGTGGTAGCGGCGCTGGTTGCGCTGGCGGCGGCATCACCGGCTGAACCGGTGGCGGCCTCGGCTGGGCTGGCAGTGGCGCCATCGGCTGGGCTGGCAGTGGCGCCCTCGGCTGGGCTGGCAGTGGCGCCCTCGGCTGGGCTGGCGGTGGTGCCCTCGGCTGGGCCGGTGGTTGCGGCCGTGGTCTGGCAGGCGGCTGCAATCTTGGTCGGGCTGGTGGTGGCAATACCGGAGGTGCTGGCAGTAGCGGTTGAGGTGGAGGTGGCCGTTGCGGTTGAGTAATGACCGGCCGCTGAGGGGCGGGTTGGTGGGGTCGTAGGGGTGTAGGTCCCACCGGTTGGTTCGGAGGTGGTAACACGGGTTGATCAAGTGGCAAACGTATCGGTTGCTGCAACGGGGTTAATTGCGGTCGAAGCGGAAGGGGCCGCAGCGGCGAAGGTCTGATGGGTGGTGGGCCGCGCGGGCTTGCCCCTCCCGGCGTCGTGATCCTGGGAAGCAGAGGCTGATCTTGAGGTGCCGGTAGGCCGTCCCCCGGGGTTAGTTGAATGGGGGCCGCTTCTCGTGGTTGTTGTGGCAATTCCCCCCCAGAAGGAGCCGGAGGCTCTTCCGTCTGAGTCGGCCGAACCGTCGTTGGAGAAGCAGGAGGGGGTATCACCGTCGTCACGGTTGGACGGGTTGGCCCTTCTTCCCCCTCTCCAGGCAGCTCAGCTGGAGTCTCCTCGGAAGGTGTATCCCCGTCCGATTTAGGGGTTTCCGTTGGAGTCTCTCCGGGTGCCTCAGCTGGAGTATCCCCGCTAGGCGGAATTTCGTCTAATCTAAGGGGTTCCTCAGGCGTTTCCCCCGGTTCTCCAACGTCCTCCACTGGATAGGACATAACGCTTTGGAGGGTGGCTATTTGTACAGCCATTTCTTCAGGTGAAAGCCTCTCTCCTGCCCCCATCGCTGAGATTAGGTGAATGGCATGAGCTAAACTTTCCTCCATATCAATCAGTCTAGCTTCCAACTGTTGCATTCGGCTTGGACCCGGTTGCCCCGTAGCGGAATCTCCCTCGGTTGTACTCACCGGGGAAAACGGCCCCCAAGGCGGAGGATCTCCTTGATCGACTCTCGATCTCGCTGCTAAAATTCCTTTGGCTAGACCCGTCACTGCCGAGATGCCGGAATCTACAGCATGGGTGCGACTTTGCATCTGCACCCAACTTTGTTCAGGAACTTCCGTTGGCTCTTTCCATGGAGCAAGTTCCGAATAATCCCAACTTAGGGCGCCGCGGCGGGATGTATTCCCGTCCGTATGTTCGGTCGTCCTGTTCCAAAACAGCCACGGTTGGCTGCTATCCAGCTCAGGGACAGTCCCTAGGCTTCGGCGCCCGTCCATCGAAACTCTAGGATGTAGTCCTCCGGCCCGGCGCTCTCGCATTTCTCGGGGTCTGGCTCCCCACTCCGATGGGGTGGGTAACGAGATCAAGGGGAGAGCGGTAGCCGTCGGCCTGATCCCCTCACTGCCGAGGTCGATGAGAGGCGGTGTAGAAGTCGAAGCTCCGGCCCCGACCGACACCGGTTCTTGGGGTTGCGCTGTTTGACTGTCGGGGGACACATACGGATCAAACAAGGGATCCTTGTCCGGGACTCCCTTGGATTCCGCTGGGCCCGACTCAGGCATGATTGGTAACAAAATGTCAGCTTGTGGCTAGATAAGGTTCTTCCTACAGGTTCCCTTTCAAAAGCAAACAAGAGTCCATTGATTGAATAAGGAAACTTTACTGCAGAAAAGGTCCATTATAGTCCACAGTCCTGAATAGGAGACTCAGGATGGTACACAGTCATTGTTACCAATGAAGGGCAAAGCATGAGGTACAAAGTAACAGTTCCCATCTGCATCAGCCTCCCCCCACAGTTCTCAAAACAACATCTTTCAGTCTTGGGAAGCTGCTCTCCGTCAAGGCCAATGTCTGGTGGAACGGTATTAGACAAAACAGTCTCCTCCGGTGGGAAAGCTGCCTGGGAACTGGTGCACCTGCGGGGAAAGCACTTAGACACTAGAAACATTAGAAAATGGAGTCAGTACAGTTTAAATATACACTGGACCTGACATTAGGCTGCTCCCCCTCTCTTATCTCTCTCTCTAAACTGGACCATAAGGCCTGAATCCACACGTCCCGGCATAGCACTAAACTGTCAGAATGATGGCATTTTCCTTGCGTGATTTCTGATGTCATCATGCCACGCTGTTGTGGCGTGATGATGTCAGAAATTGCCCTAGGAAGATTAAAGAGAATGGCTATAAAATGATATATAGATGGTATTTAACACCGAAAAAGTTAGCCATTGCTAATAAGCAGCTATCCAACAAGTGTTGGAAATGTAAAGAGCATGAAGGTTCTCTATTTCATATGTGGTGGACTTGTGATAAGGCTAGAGACTTTTGGTCTAAAATATGTACTGAAATGTCCTTAATACTCCAAAATAATGTAGTTAAGAATCCAGAAATGTTATTGTTATCTTTGCATATAGAAGATATTAATAGAAGGGATAGAGTAATACTGTACTATATGATAACGGCGGCAAGAATTTTGTATGCACAATATTGGAAGAAAGAAAAAATACCGAAAACTAAAGAGTGGATACAAAAAGTGTTATATATGGCGGAAATGGACAAATTAACAAGGAAACTAAGGGCCAAGCTACAAGTGACGAATGACACTTGAACGACAAGTGTATTTCTCCCTGTTCACTTGCCCTCCACTCAGGGCCAAGCTACACATGACGAATGACACTTGAACGGCAAGTGTATTTCTCCCTGTTCACTTGCCCTCCACTCAATCCACTTGCCGTTCAAGTGTCATTCGTCACTTGTAGCTTGGCCCTCAATCTACTTGCCGTTCAAGTGTCATTCGTCACTTGTAGCTTGGCCCTGAGAGAGCAAGATCCAAAGGAATTTTTTGAGGACTGGGGGAAATTGAAAAAATACTTAGAAAAAAGATGGGATGTTAAAGGACAATTATGGTCTTTTGAGTGTAATTAAGTAAGATAAGACATAATGCAAATCTTTACCATTAAGTTTAAAATGACAACTAAGAGATAGTATTTGGAACAGAAACGGGGGGTTGTAGTGCTGTTGGAAGTCATTAGAGAAAAGGGGGAGGGGTGGGGGTGGGGTGGGGAGCATACACTATATATATAGGTGATAATTAGTATGTATTAACAGTATGTATGATATGTTAACCATCCAATAAAATTTATTTTAAAAAAAAGAAAAGAAATTGCCCCAGGAAGATGCTATCATTCGGACAGTGAAGCGCTATGCAGAAACATGGATTCAACCGAGATATCCTCCCAGAGTAACAGCATCTTCATTTCTCTTCCATTTAGATTTTCCAATCTGGGCTAAATGGACCTTGAACAAGACTCACATCTGTTGACCTGTTGGTAAGGAATATATGTTTAAATAAGTTTGTGTGATGAATGAAAGGGACTGAGCCATAATATGAGGATAAACAACTTCTAAAGCAGTATTCATGATGGAGATTAAGGTTTAGTAATGACCCAGCAAGGCAGCCCAATTTAGTTATTGGGAACTTTTTAATGGATTACATAAAGTTCTAGATATATTGCAAATTACATCGGATAACTCTTGAAATGGTAGAACAATTTAAATTGTGTTTGTTTTGTGTGTGTGACTTAGGCTAAACTGCATACCTACAAATGTAAACTAGGACAGTGTGAACATTAGCACAGAACAATCTTGTCAGCCGTTGTGATGAATGCTGGCTAAAAGTGGCAGAAGCCCTGATAGAGGAAGATTAAATCTGGCTAATAAATTAGATTGAGTATGTAAAGATATGGAAGGGGAACAATAAATGTGGTTGTTAGAAGATCCTGTATTTCAGAACTGTTCATATTCTAACTCAAATGTGCCAAGTGAGTGTGTGTGTGGAGGGGATGAATGAGAGGATTACAAGAAGGGGAGGGGGGTCACACAATTAAATCTGTGGACAGTCTTCTAAAACCCTACTCTCTCCCCCAACAGAAAGACTTGCTTCAGTTTGGTGTAGTGATAAAGAGCAGTGGGACTCTAATCTGGTTTGATTCCCTGTTCCTCCACTTAAAGCCAGCTGGGTGACCTTGGGTCAGACTCACAGCTCTTCCAGAGCTCTCTCAACCCCACCCACCTCACAGGGTGATAGTCATAAGGATAGTAATAACACACATTGTAAACTGCTCTGAGTGAGTGTTAAGTGTTCCTGAATGTGGTATATAAATCAAATGTTGTTATTGATTTGCAAAGAATAAAGGATAATTGGAAGCAAGTAGTGTTGTTATGAGGAAGGGAATTTCTTTTTCTGAAATTAACATTTTTAGATACAACCATTAGTCTCTTTTTTCTCTTTTAAAAGAGGGATTTCATTTATCTTTTATTTCTCTTTGAAAAGAAATCATCATTGCCTTTTATTACCAGCCTTTGCAGCTGTTTTATATGACACACCACCGGTGTGTGTGCGCGTGCGTGCATGCTCTAACAGGAAGATAGGAAGACTTGTGAGGGCATCACCTGCCTCTGAGCATGTACAGAATAAAATTCCTGCCGCTCTTCTCCTCGAATTTCACTTTTGAGAAAAACAATATTGATTAGAAACAGACTCCAAATTCCTGAAAAGAGGAAAATAGAGGAATTAAGAGAATTCCTCTTAAACTTGCTCTAAATGAGTTAATTTTCAGACACAAGCTGTTAAGTTGCCATTTACTACAAAGTGTCCGATTTTTTCTCACATAACCAGAAAAGGTTAGACCCTGCCAATTCTACCCCATTTCTTTCCCATCTCTGCCTTGTCAGCTTCAGTTTTGCCTGTACCTCCTGAATCTACCCAGTGTTTTTAAAATAATAATTTATTAGCACTCTGCCTAGGAGCAGTAAATTGGTTTTGGAGGCAAGGAAATCTATTTGGATGTGAAAGGTGAGGCAGGAAGATGGAAGCGGCTGAAATGTTTTCAAGGTGTTCTACAACCACAGTTTTGTACCATTTAGGAAAGGAAAACTTTCATGGGTCTGAGGTACATACAATAGATTAAATCGCAGGTGAAACCTGTGAGGTTTCCTCCTTGCCTTTGTGTATCTTACTATATAATTGAGTAAGTGTGTTTCAGATGACTCACTTTATATGCTGGTGCACCAGCAGAGGGTCCTGCTGAAGAAAAAAAGCCCAGGTGACTCACCATATCGCTCCAGAAAACATGGCATGGTGGGAAGCCCAGGCAAGGAACAGGAGCAGAGCAGGTGGCAATGCCCTCCCTGTGCCCTAATCCAGCTGGTATTAGGTGTGGAGAAAGTGGCAATGCCCACCCCCCACCTTAATCCAGCTAATATTAGGAGCAGAGCAGGGGGCAATGCCCGCACTCCCCTTCTGCCAGCTGTTATTAGGAGCAGAGCAGGTGGCAATGCCCACCCCCTGCCTTACCCCAGCTGGTATTAGGAGTGGAGTAGGTGGCAATACATGCCCCCGTCTTAAACCAGCAGGTATTAGGAGTGGAGCAGGTAGCAATCCCCACCCCCTACGTTAACCCAGCTGATACTAGGAGCAGAACAGGTGGCAATACCCACCCCCCCTTTAGCCAGCTGAGATCAGGAGCGAAGCAGGAGGCAATGCCCACCCTCTGCCTGAACCCAGGTGTTATTAGTAGCGGAGCAGGTGGCAGTGCTGGCCCCCCAACCTTAACCCATCTGATATTAGAAGCAGAGCAGGTGGCAATGGCTGCCTCCACTTAACCAGCTGGTCTTAGGAGTGGAGCAGGTGGCAATGCCCACCCCCACCTTAACCCAGGTGGTATTAGGAGCGGAACAGGTGGCAATGATCATCCCCCCTCCTTCAGCAAGCAGAAGCAGAGCAGATGGTAATGCCTGCCCCTGCCTTAACTCTGCTGGTATTAGGGGAGAACACTATAAAACAAAAGGAAGCTCCCTTAGCAACAAACTGAGTAATCAAAGTGGAAACCCACAACTAAGGGATACAGTCAGTCAGGATCTGAAATTCTAGTGTATTAAAGTGGCACAGTGCAATGAATAAATAACAATACTGTTATAAGCATATCAAATCACATAAACAAACAATGTGCAATAAACAGCTCAAAGTTGGCCAATACAGAAATATCCAATGGTGCAATCAAGTTCATATCAGAGTTCAAAGCAGAGATGAAACATAGACAGCAAACCAGAGAAGCCGTGAGGACCCCTCGTTCCTGTTCAAGGTAAGTTCTTAGGTAGATGTACTCTTCTCATTTTCTTTCAACAGGTGGAACAAGGAGATGGAACACTCTGCAGGACCGAGACCCGACAAGGAACCAGTCATCAACAACGCTTGTTTCCAGACTGCATCAGGGGCCAACAGACCTCCTCACCAAACATCTCTGAGAACACTGCTGCCGCTGTTACAAACTTCAGCGGCAGTCTGTCACACCTCTCTTAATTGGCCATGCGCAATCTCATTCTGATGCTTACACCAGAAGAACTCCAAGCTTTTGTTGAAATATTTGTACAAACACAATGTTAGGCTTTGTTTTTGGAATGGAAACATCCACAATGGGATGTAGCAAAGACATAGATTCCTGAGGACATCTATGGATCCAGAGTTATATTGACAAAAATTCAGATGTTCATTGAAGGTATGCTGGCAGGCGCTTTGTGGAGGTAAAGAGAACCACCAGTCCCTCAGACTGGAAGTTCACAGGCACCCACTAAAGATGCTACAGAACTGGTTGACTATGCACTCACCTTCTCAGACTCAATAGTGTATGACTTGCAACATTGCTCTTTTGCAGCATGGGAGTTAACTTTGCAAGCAACTTTCCCCTGCATTTATTGTAGTGATCAGTTGCAGAGGTGAGAAAAGTATGAAGTAGTGCAGGAGGCCTTTGTCTAAAAACCGCACAAAAACCTAAAAGGTACTCTGCACATGCTGACAGCATTCTTTCTAGTGAGTTTGCAGGTACTGAGGGTAATATCAATTCTCTGATATTCAAATTAAACCTCGCTCCAGTTTCTATTTCTCTTAAAGAGCCATAGCTATTTGATTAGTTAATAACTTTTCCCGTAACTTTTAAAAGTGTCAGCACATTCTGATATGAAAGACTTTACAGAATGAATTAATTGATGGGTCTATAGCTTCCAGTAATTAAGAATAACTTTAATTTCTTTTAATAAAATAACCATTGATTCTTGAGCTTCCTCTCCCCCCCCCCCCCCCCCCCCGTATTGGGATTAACTTAGTCTTTTCACGTTCATTGATTTATACATCCATTAAGGTGTGTTCAGTTGTAGCTTTTACAATTCCACCCCCCAGTTATTCTTGGATGATGTGCTGTTAAATTTCTGAGTCATGACTGAAGATGCCTTTGGACAAACTTTTAGGTCTAGGAAGAGGATGAACTGGGTCTCCAAAGAAAAGGCAGGCAGTTTATAAATTGAAAAGAACATGTGACAAATGTAAAGGGTCTGATGAGGTTTACTTGATGTCTGAAAGTTGGAAATTAGTGGTGTACAAAAAACAAGCAAACAAACGAATAAGCCAGATTGAGATCTTGTTTTAAAAACTCAAGTCAAAATTCTTAATATCGGAAGTAAAACTAGGCTGATTCAGTAAAGGGGTGTGAAAATGTACCCCTGCTATGAAGGCAACAGCCAGCAAGAACAACACACACCGCACACCTCCCCCAACAGACCAACATACTTATTCCCCCCTCCATTTCCTGTTCACTTATATGCAGCTATCTGTACATGCACGTTTCCTTAATGGGGCAAATAGCAGCACCCCCCTCAGACATGTCCAGTCAGGAAAAGAGGATGGGGGGAGGCTGAAGCCCCCCCTCTTCCTGATTGCCATGGCCCCATCTGAATCAGCCCCTAACATATATCTGGGAATTGTTCCAAGGATTGGAGTCCCAGTACAGTGGGAAGGTATCATGACTCAGGGTCGAGCATCTACAGAAGGTTCCAGTTCAATTCCTGGCATCTTAAGTTCTGTTTTTTAAAAAAGAATCAGATAATAGATGATGCAGAAAACATCTCAATGAGATCTTAGAGATTTGCAGCCAGCCTGTGTAGACAATACTGATCTTGATGGACCAATGGCAGCTTCATGCGTTCATATGTGTGCATATGTCATATCTTATCAACAAGACCTATAGAAGCCATATGAGGGACACCATGTTGCAAGTTGTGAATAGGCTCTCCAAACTGTACAGGCAGTTTCCCAATCCTTGGAAGCATTTTTTGGACAGCACCACAGGACACAATCAGGGGTGGGGTGGGTGGGCCTTCCTTAATTACCCACCAGATCTTAGCCAATATCATTTTTCAAATCCCTGTATTCCTGGAGAATTTTGTTCCCCAGTTCTTGAAGAATGAAGTTGCTCTTCTCTGGAGAAGGAAAAGATATATTTTTTTTAATTTTTATTGGATGGGTTAACAAACATAAACATGATAATCATTATCATTTTCCACCCCATTACATTTTCCCCATCCTTTCCCCCCTCCGGAGAAGGAAAAGATATTCTAAAGGCATCCGTCATTGAAATGAGTTAAGTGCTGCTTAAGTAATAAGTAGTATATTAGTTTAAATGGCAGAATATTAAAGGAAAGAATAATTACAGAAAAAGTAGTAAATGGGAAGGCAATCTAGGTTCATAAACATGTGAGTCTATAGAGCAGATTAATTAGGCTGCCCAGTTTTGAGGAAATGGCAATAGAAAGGCAGTCAAATCTAATCTATTTTAGCAAACCATTTGATAAAGCCCCATATCATCCCTTTCAGTTAGGGAAAGGGGCATGTGTATAATATCAAAAAGGTAAGAAGACGCTAGACATGGGCACGAACCAAAAAAAACCCAAATCATGTGATTCGTAGTTCATCGCATTCCACGAACCAGAAACCACGAATTTCCACGACCTTTTCCCAGGTCACGAATCAGTTTGTGGTTTGTGGAATTTCAAACGACCGCTGCTGGCTGCTTCACTCACCCTACACGGGCTTCAGCCCATGGGCTGAAGCTGACACGGGGTCTGTGAAACTAACAGTCCCATCTCCTGCTGCCCGGGTGGCAGGTGAAGGGGGCTGCCAGCTTCACTTGCCCCGCACAGGCTTCAGCCCATGGACTGAACACGATGTGGGGTCTGTGAAACTGACATCTCCATTCTCCTGCTGTCCAGGAGTCAGGAGAAGGGGGATGACAGCTTCACTCACCCCGTGTTGGGTTCAGCCCATGAGCTGAATCCAGCGCGGGGTCTGTCAAACTGACAGCCCCCATTCTCCTGCCACCCAGGGCAGCTGGAAAGGGGGAGAGTTTGAAGGGAAGAAGTATCCCCACGCCATTTGCAAGCAGTGTGGGGGACCTTTTTCCTGTAAAACTCTCCCCTCCCTTCCTTCAGCCATCTGGAAAGGGGGAGAGTTCAAAGGGAAGGAGGCTGTCAGGTTAACAAGGCATGGAAAGGACTTGGAAATGAATAGATTAAGCATAGTGATCAAAGCTCTGACTCTTCCACCTACGTAGCTAAAACCCCTACAATCAGAATTTAGGATTCAATTGACCTGGATATCTTCTTGAACCCAGCAAAAGCATCCACACTTGCAAACCTATGACCATTGATTCCTTCAGTTATTACAGGAAGCCAAACTGAATTGGTAACCTTACAAGTACTTGTACATTCTGAATGTAACATTCCATGGAACTGCAGCCAAGTGCTGACATGTGTTATTTGAAACATAATCCACCAAAGTGTGCTCTCACGAAAAGCCCTGAGAAAATGAAAAGAGGGAGGTTGTGCAGGAACAGTGGTTGGTTGATTGCGCCCTTTGTGACTCTTGAGTGTTTTTAAACAGCTCCATTAGCATTAGCAGCAGACAAGGACACAAGTGGATGCAAGGCTTTGTCCAAGTGTATTTCACAATTACAGACAGAGATTAAGCAGCATTAAGGGAACTAATCCTGTACTTCCAGCCTGGTGAATCTAGGAAGCTTTTGTCCGACGATGACTTAAGCCAAACTTCCCTTATGTTTAATACAACTGAGCTGTTTTAGCTAGGAAGTATCAGTTGAAAGGAATACCCTCAATTGAAACAACAAGACTCTAGGGTAGACATGGGCACAAACAGAAAAAAACACAAACATGGTGTTCGTTGTTCATTGCCATCCACGAACAATGAACAACAAACATTGATGAACATGACCTGTTCACAAACATGTCCGTTGTTCGTTGTCTATGGGGGCCAGCAGGCTCTCCTCCAGCCATCAAGATCCCTACCACACCACTCCCAGAAACCTTACCTAAGCAGGCAGCAGGAAAGGTACCAGTAATAAATAATAGCTTGGCCCAGAGCCTGGCAGCAGCCCTGGAACTTGAAGCAGTAGATCCCTATCCCACCACACACAAAGAAAATTCAAGCTCCAATGCACTCTCCCTGTCTCTCTCTTAAAATGCCAACAGCAACTGTCTCTCCCTCACCGTCTGCAAAACCAGAGCTGGGAGCCCCTCCCCCCCCGCTCTTTGCTTCTTTGTAACAAATTTGGATATCCACACTTGGAAGGAAGACCTGCCTATCAAGCTAAATTGGTCTTAGATTGGGGTTTCCGGGGCAACAGCGGGAGTTCAGACAGAGTTCAAGCAGTCCCTGCCTCCGGTTGCCAAGGGAATTGATTACAGGTGCCAGACTGTCTGGCTTGACGAAGAGCAATGACCGAGGCTTGCAATGACCACCTGTTCATTTAGAATGGGGCCTCACGAACAGCTTGTTCATGAACAGCTGATTGGGCTTTTTTTAGTTCATATTGCTGTTCATGCCCATCTCTACTTTAGGGGGCTGAAAGACAGAAGAGTTCACGGGAGGAGAGTAATATTGTTTTAATGGAATATGATCTATGATCAGCAATATAAATTCAACAATTGGGATCACTGGTTTGAGTCCAAAGACCGTTTTCCAACAGTAGCATTTTTACTGATTGCTCACTATCATTGCAGACCCCCAATTTTCTTTTCATACTGTTTCTGGAAAGCCTTCTCCCCCCACCCTACCCAAGTCTGGAGTGGGCTGTAGCAGGAGGGGGAAGCAGGAAAGTTCGATTCCACTGTTGGATGTTTCAGCCATCAGTAGTAAATGATCTTTGTATCCAACAACACCTTATAAGAATCATTGGATGACCTGAAGGGACATTGGTCTCCTTTCCTCCCTTTGCAGAAGAATCTGTAGAGCTGAAGAAATAAGTTTCTAAAGAGGGCTCCTTCAGTTTTGAAACAAATTAAGAATGGAATCTATTGCCCAATAAGTGACCTGGCAACATAAATATAACTGAAGAGGATGCTATACCCCATTATTGAACTAATACATGTAGGACTGTGGATAGAGTGTTGGGCTTGAACCAATTTGTCCTGAATTCTATCCCCTCCTGAGCCAAGTGTTGTTATGGGGATGGGAATTTCTTTTTTTCCCCTAAATTCACTTTTTTTAGATAGAGTAATTGATTTTTCTTATTCTCTTGGTAGTGGTATAGCAGGAGAATAGGAAGGTTTGGGAAGACACTGCGTGCCTCTGAGCATCTACGGAGTGGAGTTCTGAAATTTTGCAGAACCTCCCTTCTAGCCCCCCGCACCTTCAAATTTCTCTTTTAATCAAAACAGAATTGATTAGAAACAGACTCCAAGATTTCTAAAAAGAGGACAGGAAACAGATTATTGGATTTCAAGGAGAAACTGGGTAAAAATAAATTAAGATCGTTTTTCTCAACAATGCTAGCAGACCCACAAAACGCACAGTGTGACATGTAACCTCTCAACCTCATCTGTCTCAGAAGGTTGTTGTCATGAAAAATTGAGATGAAAAGCCATGTATGCTGCACTCAGCTCCCTGGAGAAAAGGTAGGATACAGGTAAATAATTGTTGTCCTTGTGAACACATGTGAAGTTGCATTATAGAAAGCAACTGATTCATCTAGCCCACCTTGTGACTGCTGTTTTCCAACATCTTGCAGAGATCCTTTTCTTATTTTGCTACCTGTGGTCATTTTTATCATGAGATCTACCATCAGTTATTTCCCTTTTCCTAATTCCTATAATCTGGGAATAGGTAGACAGCATTCCTGTCTGGCTGCATACAAATGGAGGAGCTGTGTGCAGTCAAGGTTGTAACAAGGATTAGTCAAATCATCTTCCATTTGGCTCCTTTTAAAGGATGTGCATAATCCATCCTAAGAAATGGTACTTCTTTCAATATTCTTGTTGTCTCCCTTGAAATTCTGGTGCTGTTTTGTCTAAGTAGGAAACACCCTCATTTGTTCATGTTATGCAGACTTGATGGTGGCAATTAGGGAATGGGTGAAACACCTGAGAAATTTCTAACTCTTATCAGAGCTAATTGGTTTTTGCTTCCTTTGAACTTCATAAAACAGTTCATCCTCGCAAGTACCTCTAAATTCACCTTGAGATTTTCCTTCAGGCAAAAATTGCTGACAATTCTATTATTTCCTCGCATCTGGAAATAGATTCAGGGTCTGAATCTCTCTGAATCCTTGCTAACAATATGTCCTGGAATAGGCCAGTGTTTCAAAAACTCTACAGTGTCTACCAAAAAAAAAAGAATAGTAGAGTATTAATGAAGGGATAAATATGAGTAAGAGTAGATTACAGAGGTTTTGAAGCAAGACATAGATTCAAAATCAGGGGAATGTTCTTTTAATGCATCTTTGGTTGATTTATTATTGCTGTACTCCAAGAACTTACAAAAAATGCATTTCCATCCATCATCCTTTTTCAAAAGGTTGATGGAAATCAGCCTTTATGCCAAAGCAGAGAAATACTTGATAAAAACAGACTCCCCTGACAAAACAAGGGGGTGTAAATCAAGTTAGTCTGATCATGTGGTTTAGTCCACTGAAGTTGGCTTTACATCACCGCCATCGACAGCAAACCCTCTCTGTTGATTTCCTTGCTCATGTAACATTTCCCATTTTGGAGACACATGGTACAGTTAATCTTTATTGCAGGATTTGACAGGCCTGCATGAGGTAAATTGAAAGCTAAGGAGGAAAAGTGGTTCAACTTTGTCTAAAAAGAAAACCTTAATACCTGTCAAAGAGTGACCAAAAAGAGAGGGGAGGAGAGAGAATTATCTAGTGTACATAGAATATTAACTGTGGGGTTTCCTCCTGCTAATTAATGCTTGTTTAGGAAAGGAGAACTGTTCAAAAAAGGAAAGATCTCTGTTATTGAAGAATAAGTTTTAATTCATAATCCTTAAAACATCATGCAGTACAGCATCTCCCATAAGACAGTAGATAAGGCAGAACATTGCACAGGGCAGTGGAAAATATTATGTCACAGAAGGTAACCCCATAAGACTATGCAGCCTATATAGTAAAACACAGTAAAATATTATGTAAAGGAGTAAGTGTGCCAGTATGATGAAGTACTTAGATTGTAGGGCCTGGAAGAGCAAAGTTCAAATTCCCATTCATTCATTCATTCACTCACTCACTCACAGTCCACTTTTCTCACAGAAACTCAAAGTAGAGACATCTAATAAGCAATGGAATAGAACAAGTAGTTGTAGAATTTTAGGAAGCTCATTATGTGATCTTGGGCCAGTTATTCCCTCATAACCTAATCTATGCCACAGGAGTGTTGTGAGGGCTCAACAGAGAAAGACAGAAGCATGAACACCACCCTGATCTCTTTGGAGGAAAGGTGAGTTCAAACGGCAGTAGACAGATTAGTGAGTGTGAACCAAGCTGTGTTACCTATGCCAAGGACCAGGTCATGCCCCTTCTGTGATTCTTCACCTCAGAACGAAGGAGTTATCAAGTCATCCTGCTTTGGGTGGCTGCCCCAGCTGGATCCCAACTGGCTTTTTATGCTGCCTCATTTGCCTCCATGAATCCATCTCACGTGGGTTTCCTGACAACTGGATATCAACATCTTAGAGGGTTCCATAGCGACTTTATGACCTCACACAACCACTGTGCTCTCCACAGCATCTCCTAGCTCCTTCCCCAGCCCTATGTTGCCTAGGCTTTTGTGATTTTCCTCAGGAGCACTCTTTCTCTCTCTTTCTCCCTCTCTGGACTTTGGGCAAGGTTGTTGGATCACCTGTCTCTGCCACTATCAGTGGGAGTGAGTGCACTCACTGACGGGTACATAGTGGCACATTCCCTCATTGTGTCAGTGAGCATCATCACATAACATGGGTTAAGGTAGCATATAGGCATGCCATGGCTACACCAGCACATCATTATTTAGCTACGTAACTACCTCAATATCAGAAATAGTATTCAAAATGCACACCAATGCAGACAAATATTTTGGGTCAACTACTGTAGAGATTTGAAAATGGAGGTCAGCTTCCAGAAACGGTGGAAACAAATTTGGATGTGGATGGATAATTGACTCTCAGCGTTAGTACATTAGCATCTCTAATGAAAATGGATTTTGTTTAGGTAGCGAGCTAATGGGTCTGACCATCTAATTACTGTGTGTTGACTGCCAGCTATTAATTAATTATTATTTTATTCCATAATTTATTTATCCTGGAAAACTCCACTTAAAGGCAGCATCTGTTTCCCTTTGAGATCACACACCACATTAAATTTTACTGCTGAGCATCAAGAGGAACATGAATTATGGGTACACTTGTCCAAGGTCACAAAGAGAGTAACAATCTTTAATTAGAATCAGGTTGACGATTGGTTATGACTTGTCATAAGTATTGGAATTATTTATATTTCATTTGCCTAGCAGAGTTACCCAGTCAGAAATGTTTTCCCAACATGCTGTGATTAAGCTCTTAGACAAATAATGTAGAAAAGATAGAATTTACATTTTATTGAGGTAGGTTCCAATTACAATATTTACTGTAGAAGACAGAAGAAAGAACTCTCTAGTCTAAAAGTGAACTTGCCCTATTTGGCATGGCCAGTGGTTCTGGCACCATGTTTGCATGTGGGTATATGGATCAGGCCTTCCTGGCAGGAGTTCTAGAAAAGTGCATCCTCCTTGAAAGACTGTGAGGCCAAAGAGAGAACCTCTCATGATGGACACGGGAAGAGGAGTCAGGGAGGCATTTATACCATGGACAAAGAGATGTATTTTGCTAATCAGGAAAACAGCACATACACAGAGAGGGACACAAAATGTTCCAGGATGTCCAGCATGCGGAGTCATCTATTACAATAAGAGCCCACTTGTTCTCAGGTTCTAGCAAATTAAGGGGCAAGCTACAAGAATGACACTTGAATGGCAAGTGTATTTCTCCCTGTTCACTTGCCCTCCACGTGCGCTCCACTTGCCATTCAAGTGTCATTCGTCACTTGTCGTTTGGCCCAGAGGCACACATAGACATTCTAAATAATTGTTTGCATCACCTGGAAAAGCTTGGCAGGCCAAAGCCAACAAATAGGAGAACAATGAGATTCCCCTTGATGAGTTTACAGGATAGAAACAAGTGCAGCTCCAGGTCGGATGAAACCTGGTCAGTTTATCTTTTTACATCAAATGATTTCACATATTTCAAAGGCCATGTTTATTTTTAGGTACTTCATTTATTTTAAACCTTTCCATGCTGCCTTTCAACCCAAATAGGGTCCCCAAGGTGGTGAACTTCACTTGAGACAGTAAAACAACAATGAAAATAAAGTCTATATAAAATAATTCATAAAACATATAAACACATAAACACAGATAACAACACAACTAGGGAAGATAACTAATAATACTTAATGAGAGGATGCAAAACAAAACAAAGAAGTCTTAATCTGCTGGCAGAAGACAATGAGGGAGGCAAACAAATATCCCTGTGGAGGGAGTTCCAAAGTTTTGGTACCTTGACCAAGGCCCTTTCCCAGGTTGCCACCTATTCAGCCTCAGATAATGGAGACCCCTGATGCAGGGCCTCCAAAGGTGAACAGAGTGGATGGGTAGATGGTAACTGAACAAATGGGAGTAAGAGGTAGTTGAACATGTTACAGGTCAGGTGGTTTCCAACTATTTGCCTTTCTTTATTGAGAGAGAAGAAAGAGTTCTTTCTGAATGGGGGGGGGTGCATAGGAAGAGAACCCTATGAGCAATATATAAAGTGTCAGTCTTTGGGGCGCAGGTTTGGCCTCAAACAACTGGAGAATGCACACAACACTCTCCATTGTTAGCTGTCTTTCAGGATAGCTCATCTGACCTTACTGATCTATTCATTAAGGAATTATAGATAAGCTTTCAGGAAAAAAAACCTCTGAATTTCTTGAAACACAGTTTGAAGAACTCAGATTCCTGCTTTAATAATATCATCCTTCAGGTATTATCCTGCATCCTTATCTCCAGAAATTCCATTATACTCTTTTTTTCAAGTCAGCAAGAATTTTCCATTGGTAGTTACTGAGCAGATGACTAGTGTGGCATTGATTCACTTTCTGGTGTTAGCAGTTGCTCCCATCAAGAGTTTAAGTGGTTTAAACCAATTCCTGTCAACTAAAAGCTCTCTCAGCTGGATGATATGCACACATTGCCCATCCCTTGTCATTCTCCTGGGACTTCTGGACAAAAAAAGGAGCAAATGAATTTGGAAATCAGAGGTGATTTGGACTGTCAATTTGTCGACAGCACCTAAAAACCAAGCTCTGAAAAGCAATCTGTTCCATATCATCATCTCTTTTAATGTGGCACTATCTTGTCAGCTATCTGTCCTGATGCCTGGTCATGGAAACTGAGCCAAATGAGGTGACATAAGAGGGGCACAGCTGAATCAAACACCGTGCCACCAGTCACAGTTGGGTTCGACTCTATTTTCATTAAAATTTTAATTGGAACCAAAGTCTGCTGTTGGAGAACACAGAAGTATTTCCTGTTAGTTTTGCTCAAGAATCAGATGTTCAAGCACTGGCAAATTAGCAAAGAGCATGTTTACATTCTGCTCCCTTATTACAAGAAGTGATTATTTGATAAACAAAGAACCGCAGCCAGGAGAGAATGCCAACTTTCGTTGACAGATCCAATGATGTGTCTCAGTGATTGTGCCTTGTTCCTCTGGGTGGAGAAGGGACTGCTCCTTGAGACAGCTCTTCTGAAACACACGTCCGTGACTAGGCAACTGTCAATATCAAAGGCATCTCCAAGTTGAAGGACGTATGAATCTGCATTATTATGACTGTATGCTTAACTCTTTCACATAAACTAAGAATTACTTCATATGTGGAAAACCTCCCTGTCTTACAGGGCAGTTTTCATATGTGGGTCAAGAGTTAAAACACACAAAGCTGTAAAGTGAATCCTCTCTTCCAAAGTAGCAATGCCGCTGCCAGCCTCTTTGGGTCACTCTATATATTACTTCTTTTACGAGTTCACCACAGAGCCAACCTGTGCTACTTGCTTCAGGGAATAGCTTCTATAAAAACAGGAGAAAGCAAATAGGCTCAGAAAGCTGTTGCAGGGAGAGGGAGAGCTCCTACCTTTCTCCCAAGCTTTCTTCTCTGTGCAAAACCAATGTGGAGACATTGCCCCATTTCTGCTGCTCCGTGTGGAGATATTGTGTGCATGTGCGGCAGCAGAAATAGGAAAATTCTCCCCTTCCCACTGCACTGGTTTTAAATAACCCCACAAGAATATGATTAATAAAGTTTATTCAAAGAAATGCAAGAAAATACAAATTATAGAAGTGTGCAGAACAGGAAAAGAAAATGTTAAATAACTAGCCTGAGAACACTGTAAAGCCTTTGAGTCCTAAGTCAGATGTTACTTTTCAGATAGAGCACAAAAGACCAGGCAAACCTTCTGAGTTCCAAGTCCAGAGCACAAAGACAAGATGATGTATAGTTACAGGCTTCCACCAGCAATCATCTCAACAAGAATAGCATCTAAGAACAAAGGGCGTATCCCTAGCCGGGTTCGGATCCTATATCTCCATATTTGATTGTACTTTCATAGTGGCAGCTGGATGTGTCAAATGGCTAATGCACTGTCAATTGATATTTTGGAGGGAATATAGTGAGAGTGTCTAGATCTTCCCTCTAGGTGTCACCGACAATCCCTGATCCCAGAGTGAATATATAAATTCCTAGGGACTCCAGACAATGCAAGGGTGGATGGGTGATGGAGAGTGCCCTCAAGTCACAGTTGGTTTAGGGTGACCCCGGGTGAGGTTTTCAAAGCAAGAGACTAACAGAGGCAGTTGGCCATTGCCTGCCTCTGCAACCCTGGTCTTCATTAGAGATAGGCACGAACAGAAAAAAAATGAACATGATGTTCGTTGTTCATTGCCATCCATGAACAGGGACTCATGAACAACCATGAACATGGCCCTGTTCACAAACATGTTCGTGGTTGGCTGTTTGTGGGGTCCAGCAGGCTATCCTCCAGCCATCATCCAAGTCAAGATCCCTATTGCACCACTCCCAGAAACCTGACCTGAGCAGGCAGCAGGAAAAGTACCAATAATAAATAATAGCTTGGCCCAGAACGTGACAGCAGCCATGAAACTTGAAGGGGTAGATCCCTATCCCACCACACACAAAGAAAATTCAAGCTCCAATGTACTCTCTCTATCAAAATGCCAACAGAAACTGTCTCTCTCCTTCTCCACTGTCTGCAAAGTCACAGCTGGGAGCCCCCCTCACCCCTGCAAATTTGGAGCTCCACACTTGAAAGGAAGACCTGCCTATCAAACTAAATTGGGCTTAGATTGGGGTTTCCAGGGCAACAGCAGGAGTTCAGACAGAGTTCAGGCAGTCCCTGCCTCCAGTTGCCAAGGGAATTGATTGCAGGTGCCAGAATGTCTGGCTTGACGAACAGCAACGAACTGCAATGACCGAGGCTTGCAATGACCACCTGTTCATTTAGAATGGGGCCAAACGAACAGCTTGTTCTCGAACAGCAGATTGGGCTGTTCATGGGTTTTTTTTTGTTTGTATTGCTGTTCATGCCCATCTCATGCCCTTCATTGGAGGTCTCCCATCCAATTACTAACCAAGGCAAACCCAGCTTAACTTCTGAGATCTGACAAGATCAGGCTCACCTGGGCTATCCAGGCCAAGGTGCAAGGCCAGGATCCTCTGTGAAAGGAGGGAGGACAGGAGTTAGAGGAGAAGAAAGGTGGCCAGCTCCTCAGATAGGACTTAGCCAGGGATAGAAATAGGCAGATTAGTGTATTTCAGGGAGACAATAGGTTTGAAATTTGTGAGAGGATCAAGGCAGGATCCAGAGATCAGCTAATCTTATTTTATGAGTATGAATTCAAGTGTGATTGGGCTGAAGAAATGTGGGGACTGAACATGTGAAGTCCTCACTTCATACTTTTCTGTCAACATGGTAAAGTGAAGGCTATCTTAGTGTTCAGAGGGCCTTGGCTTGAGAACATTTGATGCACCTCTTTCACCAGGGGAAACAGCCTGTCAGCTCTGTAATTCTATGTTCTATGGAGCGTGGGGTGGACATTGTAAGGATTCTGAGGCAACTGTGTAACCCAGTTCAGCTATGAGCAGAGAAATACTTTTACATTTGCCCCCTATTTACATGTCCCCTATTTACATAGTCGCAGCCATAGTTACTGTTTAACAAACAAACTGGCATGGCCCAGGATGGAAATAAGGAATTCAAAGAAGTCCTGAAGGCACACCAATAAATAGTCTAATTGCTAGATTCTCAGACATATTCTCTCGGGTCTCAGACCTGGCTGCAGTGAGCAGTAAACTCCTGCCAAAGTGCAAAACTAAGAAAATAGCCCCAGCAATATGCTATGCGGTGGTCAACAAGGACCATGGTTTTCAGGCAACCAGGCACAACACTTAGCTTAGACATTGGAACATGGACCATTTGACCCAAAGCCAAAGTAACCATGGTTCCTTTCAAAGATATCAATCTGTTTGGAGAAACTCTAAATAAAGGAAAGCAGACCAAATATTGAGAGGAGGGTAGTACCTTCTCCCTCAACAAATCTGATCAGGGCCAAAGAAGGGAACTTAATGTGTCTACACCAAGGCAGCAGGTGCGATGGTGTTTGGGGGATGCTTACAATGTTTGACAAACCCTTGACAGCTAATAATAAGAAACAGGCAGGTGTTGGATACTGTGATCAGTGGAATTCAATTCTGTGCCACCTCGCCCCTTTTCCCCTAGATCCAAAGGAATTTGGTCAAATAAAATAGATGCCGAGGAACAAGAAGTTGTAATATCTGAGGGTTCTGTCTTTGACAGCCATCTAAGATGCCCATTCCTGCCATAACCCAGCTCCCCATGAAGCTACACCTGGCAAAGTACTCATTCCTCTTGCAGCCTGACATCAAGACTACCAAAAACACAGCAAAAAGACGGAACCAATTTACCCAATAGTTATAATAGAACTACCAAATGGTTGTAATGAGAATGGGAGTACAATATTGCAAAAGAAATAACACGTAGCAAAATTACATGCGAAATCAATCATTACAATTCAGACCAATTATTCCAAAGTCCTTTGAGATACACAACAATGTCGCTGGTATAACCGTTAACCAGCTGTAACCGGTGAAGTTCTCAATTGTGTGGCGAGAAAAGTTAGTAGCACTTGTAGAAACCGCTGCGGGAAAGGCGGAAAACAAGGCAGGCGCTTGTGGAAGCCGCTGCAAGGCGGACGAAGAATAAGGCGCGGGAAGCAAGGCAAGCGCTTGTAGAAGCCACTACAAGGCGAATAAGAATAAGGCAACAAGCATAAGCCGGCCAGATATTTCTTTTTTTCTCGTTTCAGACTTGGAAAAGTCTTTCTTCAGGCCACATAATCTGAAAATAAATATCAGACAATAGTATCCCAACAAAACATATGAAGTCCTCCCCCACACACAAGGCAATTAGTTAATACTTACATGACAAATTAAACTGGACAACTTTTTTGCTCCAAAGAGTACATCCATAAATGCCAAGTGAGAGGGGTGTGACATAACAAGCGCTTTATACATAGTGGTGGGTCAATTCTATCATTAACACAAATGATTTAAAGGTACAGTACAGAACTACACCCATGGAAAAGTAAACCAAGGGACGGGCAGTATTGACATGAAAAATTTTTTATGACTACCTACCCGATAATACTCGAAACCGATTTGTATGCCGTAATATAACCAACCACTAGATTGATATCAAAAAGATATTAAAAAAGAAGAAGGAGGAATAAGGAGACCTACAGGGATCGCTGGAGGCTCAGAAACTAACTAGAAATTCATAGAAAAGAAGAAAAATCCAAATGATTATTGAGACCATGTGGGATCATGGATTGAAGTCTGAAAATCCACCTGGTCTCAGCCTGTAAGAGGAACCAGTTACGAGGCCCCGGTCTCGAGACCACTTCCAAAACGGTAAAATGGAAGGGTCTATCAATTTGGTGTCGAACCCTAAGATGTTCATAAAGGGGAAGATCCAAATTTTGGGTTCTACATCTAGAGACGTTCTTGAATGCGTAATCGCAAGGGGCGAGTTGTGCAGCCAACATAAAGCTGTTTACAATCACAGGTCAGAAGGTAAACAACATTGGGTGTGCTGCAGGTAGAAAAGGATTTTGAATACAGATGTTTACCTGTTGTCGGGTGTGTAATTTTTGTAAATTCTATACTCAAGGGACAAACGTTACAGTGACCACAGGGGAAATGCCCCTGTGGTAATTGTGACCCATCGGTTCTAGAGCTAAAGTCTGAATGGACCAAAAGATCCTTGAGATTTTTAGTACGCCGGTAGCCAATCTGCGGTAAGTTGTTACATCCCGGCAGATCAGACAATATGTGCCAATTTCTACGGATGATATTTGAAATGGCGCCCGACAAGAGTGAATAGTCTAATGCCCAAGTGATTCTATCTGAAGATGTATCCCGACTACGATAACTCAAAAGTTTCGACCGAGGAATGGAATCAGCTTTCTTTCTTGCTCTAATAATAACCCAAGGAGGGTAGCCCCGTGTTGCAAAAGCCCCGCTCATGCGAGCCGCCTCCTGGCAGTAATCCTGCCAAGGAGTTGCATTTCTCTTAGCTCGCAAGAACTGACCTACTGGGATATTTTTCTTTAAGGTGGGTCGATGGTGGGAGGTGTATTCATGGTAAGCAGACCTATCTGTAGGTTTCCGATAAGGTCTCACCCCCAACCCACCGGAGGGCCGTTTGAAAATGATGACATCAAGAAAGGAAATGCTGTCGGAGCTGCTCTGGTGTGTAAATTGAATATTGGAGTCCAGCCCATTAATCCACTCCATAAAGTCTGAGATCCTATTGGATGTGCGCAGCACACAAAAGATGTCATCAATGTACCTCCGAAAACAAACTATTTCTGAATGGAAGGGGTTGACTGCTGTATTATAAATAAATTGCTCCTCCAGGTTAGCCATGTACAATACTGCAATAGAAGGGGCTGCCGGACATCCCATGGCAACCCCCCTTACCTGATAAAAAAAGGAAGAATCAAATCTAAAATAGTTTCTCTCCATGATGAGATCTAATAGATCAAGTAGGAAACTGGTGGGTGGAAAATTACAATTACGTTGGTCTAGTACCCCTTGAATTACTGTCCTAGCATCCGAATGCGGAATAAAGGTATATAGGGCTTGGACGTCCATGGTTAAAAGTACAGCTCCTTGTGGTACGTCCATGTCCTCGACCAATTGGATGAGGTCGGTAGTGTCTTTAATAAACGATCTAACTTTGACCACAAATGGTTGTAATAAATGGTCAAGATAAAGAGCCAGAGGTTCAAGAAGGGAATTGCAGGCTGAAATGATAGGTCTACCAGGGGGAGAAGACAAAGATTTGTGAATCTTAGGAAGACAATAGAAGACAGGAGTTCTAGGGTCAGAAATAAGGAGGGCACGGTGAACAGTTTGGCTAATAAAATTATTGCTTAAAGCGTTATCAACTATTATCCTGATCACCCGCCCAATTTCTTCTGTGGGGTCATGATCTATAGGACGGTAGAATTCCCTGTCTGCTAATTGGCGCAAAACCTCCTTTTGGTAATCCGTTCTGTCAAGCAGAACAATTCTGCCCCCTTTATCAGCGGGTTTGATAATCAAATTAGAATCCCGCTGTAAAGAACGTAAAGCTGCTAACTCCTGGCTCGTCATGTTCTGCCACCGAGGGCGATCACACCTCTCCAGTTGTAATATCTGAGGGTTCTGTCTTTGACAGCCATCTGAGATGCCCATTCCTGCCATAACCCAGCTCCCCATGGAGCTACACCTGGCAAAGTACTCATTCCTCTTGCAGCCTGACATCAAGACTAGACTATTGTAATGGACTTTACATTGTTCTCCCCTTGGATTCCACTCAGAAACTGCAGTTGGTGCAGATGGCCGCAGCTTGGTTATTGTTGGAAGCTAGATGGAGCATGCATATTACTCCCATTCTGTAATTACTTCATTGGCTACCCATCAGTTACTGAGCTCAATTTAAGGTATTAGCTATCACACAAAAAGCTCTTCATGGCCCTGGTCCCTCATATCTGCAAAATTACTTCTTTCCCTATGCTCCACCACAGCAGCTTCACTCATCTGAGCAGGATCGTCTGTGGCTGCCAACCTGCAGAAGGGCAAAATCAACAGCTGTCTGAATACATGTATGTTGTTCCCTTATCCTTAAACCACAGATATGGCACCAGAGGTGTTTTTAAAATTCCAAAAATAAGTAGTTCGGTTGTTGTGGGTTTTCCGGGCTTTATTGCCGTGGTCTTGGCATTGTAGTTCCTGACATTTCTCCAGCAGCTGTTGCTGGCATCTTCAGAGGTGTAGCACCAAAAGACAGAGATCTCTCAGTGTCACAGTGTGACACTGAGAGATCTCTGTCTTTTGGTGCTACACCTCTGAAGATCTCTCTCTGTCACACTGTGACACTGAGAGATCTCTGTCTTTTGGTGCTACACCTCTGAAGATGCCAGCCACAGCTGCTGGCGAAACATCAGGAACTACAATGCCAAGACCACGGCAATACAGCCCGGAAAACCCACAACAACCATCGTTCTCCGGCCGTGAAAGCCTTCGACAATACATCAATAAGTAGTTTATTTACATAAGAAGGGAAAGGTCAGATGAAGTCAGGGGCTGAAAATTTCTGAGGTAAAATTCAGAACATGTACAGTCTCTTGTTCTTATGCTCTTCACAGTTACTTAAGGCTTATGTTTTGAGGCTTTGGTTCCCTTTTTCCCCTTAAGCACTCTGGTATACTTTATTTCAGTATTTTCTTTCTCTTCTGGGGGTTAGGAAGGCTGGTACACACTTTCTAACAGTGTGACTGGAGCCAGCCCTTCTCTTCACACACTAGTGCTTTCCTTCAGTCGTTAACTGAATCTGGAGGTCTCCATAAACAGTTCCCAACCACACCTGACCAGGGATCTCTTCACTCTCCAGAGCTAATTGACTGGGTAGGGAAAATCTCATCTCCTTTGAAAATCTACCCCTTTCTTTGGCCCATTTGGGAGTCTCCCAAATCTCTTTCCCAACTTTCCCAGTTCTCCAGCTGGTGCTGAAAGTGTTCTCAATGCCTTCACATTGGACCTCTCTCTGCTAGGACTGAAAAAAGACCTCCCCACTCAGTTCACGCTACCCAATCAGAGGCCTTAGAGTAGCTTGCCACTCACAGTTCTCTGTTTCTATAAGGTATTAACTCTGGATAGTCCTGCAGCTGTGTGTACAAGTGGAGCCAAATAGATGGGGGAAGGACCCGAAGGACCCCCAGACCAGTGGCTGGCTAATTTGTGTAGTAACGACACGAGACCGATCTGGATGCAAAGTCTGTCCCTCCAAGATGGAGGCGAGTGCTTTATTGAGAAAGCTTTCAGGAACCCGGAAAACAGCAATGCCCAAATATGTCTATAGCAATAGTTACAACAATAGTAGCATGTTCTAAACTAGTTCTGAACCAGTTACAGGCCACTGGACAGATATGCTGTGATCAGCCTTCTGTCTTATCTATCAGGCATAGCGAAAAGCACACAGTGGACCTTAAGACATGTAAGAATATTACTTAGAGTGTATGGGAACATTGTGCTCTGTGAAAGAAGAGTTATTGTGAAACATTTAAACTACGTCCTGAGTCCTCCTGTGTGGCATGCCAACTGACCAGGAGATCAGGAATGTAGAAATGTAAAGAGCAATTAATGGAGGCTGTGTGGCATGCCTACTCCGGACTACATTTTGTTCAGACACGTTTAATAAAAACCACATTAGGTGCCAGTTAGAGTGGTCTACCAGTTCCAGCAGGCATTTGCGAATACAGTTTGAACAGTATAAGAATCTATCTGTGTATCCAGCAAGCATTCCAATATACGTTTCAAATTAAGTGTATTCTCACAGTCAATTTCCAAGACTTGGCCAAATGACGAATGGAAATTGACTATGAGAATGCACTTAGTTTAGAATACACTTAGGGCTGGGGGGTCCTTTGAGTCGTTCCCCCAGCTATTTGGCTCCACCTGTGAAAAAAAACAAAAGTAAAAGTACAACTTTGTTCTTATTTATCGATTATCTTACCTGTTGAATTTTTTGCCTTCAGCTGAGCATTCTTTCCTGGAACCAACATATGTATCAAATAAAGGAGAAAAATATTATAAATGGACTATTCTGTTTTTGTGACTATTGCTTACCTTGATTTCGGCCATCTGTCGAGAATTGTATCCTAAATGTAAATTTAGGATAAATTGCTTACTATTTATGAGTATTGAGCTTAAATATTTATTAGTATTTATATAGAATGCACCAGTCATTTTTCACTTTAACATAATTATAAATCAATATTTATAATTTTGCTTTTTGATCTCCAGTGTGGTTTTTCCACTGAGTTTTTTTGTCTGTGGTTCTGGGGGTGCTTCTGTTATAGTTTTGACTGCTCCTGATCCCAGCTGGGTGAAGGCGCATGGAGGGGGGTATTGTCTCCTGCTTCCTGTTGGGTGAAGGGAGGAGGGCATTGCCACCTGCTCCACTCCTGATCCCAGCTGGGTAATGGTGGGGGGTGGGTGTCATCCCCCTGCACTGTGCCTGATCCTAGATGGGTGAAGGCAGGGGGCGGGCATTGCCACCTGCTACATTCCTGATCCCACCTGAGTGAAGGGGGCTGGCATTGCCAACTGCTTTGTGTCTGATCCCAGCTGGGTGAAGGTAGGGTGGGCATTGGCACCTGCTCCACTCCTGTCCCCAGCTGGGTGAAGGCAGGAGGCAGGCATTGCCACCTGCTTCATTCATGATCCTAGCTGGGTGAAGGTGGGGGGTGGGCATTGCCATCTGTTCCATATCTGATCCCAGCTGCATGAAGGTGGAGGTGGGCATTGCCACCTGCTCCGCATCTGATCCCAGCTGGGTGAAAGGGGGGGCAGGCATTGCCGCCTCCTCTGCGCCTGATCCCTATACTAGACAACACTTGGGGAATCAGATTAATTAATACAGTGAAATTATAGACATACAAAATTTTTAATACAAACTTTTCTTCTATATTGAAGTGCTCAGTGCAAAACTATGAAAATATCTCACAATAAATACAACACAGGTTACATGTAGTTGACCGTATTTGACAGTAACCCTTTGAGAGAGTCTCTGAATAGCAACCTTGAAAGTCTTATAAAAGTGTATATTCCTTGTACTTGTTTCACATTGGAGACTCCCAAACGACTGGCGAGCTGGACAAATGAATGTCCACAGCCTGAAAAGTCTAATATAAGGGTGAAGTTGAAACAGGCAAATCCGACTGATTCAAAAACTACTTCAAACGGATGGTGAATAATATATTTGCAGAGAATCAAAATAAACTTATGGTGATGCTTCTTTGTAGGTGGATATCAAAGCAGAAGAGGGAGCCCCAAAGGACCCTATTGGCCCTACAAGCTGCCGGTTGGATAGTTCAGCTTGTTTCATCCAATGTCAACTTCCTCAGGGGCCGGTATGTTTCCACCAACATGAATTTCCTAGTTAACCAAGGCAAAATCTCACGTGCAGTACATTCCAAACACTTAAGGGTGGTCATTACAAATGTACTGCACGTGAGATTTTGCCTTAGTTAACTGGGAAACTGCTTCTTTCTCAAAATTTTCAGAAGAGAAAGATTCTCCAGATTTCTTTCAAGCAAAATTTCAGAGGGAATTTGAGAAACAGTGCCAATCAAAGAACTGATGTGGGATAAAAAGTCCTTCTACAAGCAGATACATATAGACCCAAATATCCTGTCTTTGACACATGTTACCTGCCTGACTGAGGCAGCCATAAGGATCTTCAATATCCTTGAGAAAAGATAGTTATTATTTTGAATCGCACTACAATATACCTCTTTATCTTTCAGCTTAAAAACATCTTTTTCACTGTCTTCTTTCTCCTTTGTTCTTGTGCCTCCTTTTACCTTGCTGTTAGAGAAAAGAGAAACTCTGTGTGAGGAGAAATTGTGCTGAGATAAACAAATCAAGATTAGTACTCAAATTCTTTAATACCTACTGTTGGTAATTTATGCTCTGTATTAGGCCAAATGTGATATAAAAACTTTCAATAAATGGTATGAAATAGTTATAGACCCTTGATAGAAATCCATTAAACAACTGCTAGGACTTTAATATATGGAAAGCCATACACACACGCACACACACAAAGTAGGTTATAAGTTAGGTTCTGTTGGAAACGTGCAAAGAAAGAAAATGTGAAGAAAAACTCATGCTGGAAGAGTACAAAATTTAGGGACTCTTACATATTTGGACAAGTGGCTTCTTTCTGTAAGGGGCAGAAACCCTGGACCTAATAGGAGCAGCTCACAAAATGGCTCCTTCCTACTCTAGTGTTGCCCTCCTGCTCCCAAGAAGTCAATGCTAGTGTGGGAAGCAGCTATGTTGCTGGTTCCTCCCACTGGTCTTGAGGATTCTGATGTCAATGGAGAAGTACAGTCAAATAACAACAGTTTTTATTCTGATAAGATAAAATGGTATCTTCACTGGAGATTATAAAGCAACCTCTTTTACAGTTGACTGAGGGTTAATAATTAACATTGTCAAAAATAGCAGGGGGAGTCTCCCCCCCCCTGTTTTTGTTTGCTCCATGTGGAGTATTCTGTGCATGTGGAACAGTAAAAATGGGGGAGGAGGAGCTCCTCTCATGCTATTGTGACATGGGGAATTGGCTTGAGGGGGGAGGAAGAAGCTCCTCCTTCCCCCACAGAAGCATTCTGAGGCCATTTGGGCTCACTCTTATTTTTTTAAACAGCCATTTTCTTTTTAACTGTTGTATGGATATGGAAACCTGAGTTGGGTCTGGGAACCCAGACCCAACTCTTTAAAAGCCTGCACCTCTAGTTTAATAATAACATTCGATTTATATACCGCCCTTCAGGATAACTTAATACCCACTCAGAGCAGTTTACAAAGTATGCCATTATTATCCCCACAACAAAACACCCTGTGAGGTGGGTGGGGCTGAGAGAGCTCCAGAGAGCTGTGACTAGCCCAAGGTCACCCAGCTGGCTTCAAGTGGAGGAGTGGAGAATCAAACCCAGCTCTCCAGATTAGAGTCCCATGCTCTTAACCACTACACCAAACTGGCTCTCTAGTTTGGCCCTTGGTTGCTCTTCTCAATTCCTGTGCACATGGTACCCAGTTTACATCATGACTGACTGTAGCCTAGAGAAGGTGATTCAGCCTCTTCACCAATTTTCCTGACTGGAATGATGTAGGAGTGGTATTTGGCCTGGGGAAATGTAAGTGTACATGTGGGTTTCCCCAATGGGCCAAATTGTGCACCCCTAGACCATAACATATCAGGAAAGTAGCACAGGGGGATGCTGAAGCCCCCTTTACCATGCATGCCACAGCAACTTACATATGGTTCCTAGGCAGTTTGCCATGCAAGGTCTCATATCTTCTTCTTTGCATAATCTAGCATAGCACCCTCTTGGTGTCTGCGCCTTCCCTGTCCTAGATGTACATCTCTCTCTTTGTCCTTGGATGTGGAAACAGCAGCCTGTACTGTGACAAAGAAAGAACTTTTCTCTGTTATTGAAATAATTCCAAATCATGTATAAGCTGTGGTTTGCTTGGAGAGCCTCTACATCAGGTTCCAAAGCTTGTTACTCAAATGAAACACAACCAGCTTGTGATGCCAACTGCACCCATGTTGCAATCTACTAGCCATTCAGCAGTTGCCTCCTGCAGTCGCAGACCTGGCAGCTCTAGCACTGCTTCCCAGAGCCCTCTGGCAAAGTTACTGCATCACCCTTCCCCTATCAACAGTTCACAATGGTGGGACATGGAATGCTCCCTCTGTCCCACCACATTTGCCACAGCTGACGGTGCCAAGGTCACAATATATAACTCATCTTGAGCTGTGTTTTATTTACTGGGCCACAAGTTTTTCAGGCCTGACAGACATACATTGCAACATCCCCCTGGTCATCCTCCTTAAAAGAAAGAGTCATACATACTTGTGTTTCTACTAGTAATCAAACCAAAGTTCATAATGGAATATTAGTGTGGTGTAGTGGTTAAAGTGTTGGACTAGGATCTGGAAAACCAAGGTCAAATCCCCACTCTGCCGTGGAAAGTCTCTGGGTGACCTTGGGCCAGTCACACTCTCTCAACCTAACCTACCTCACAGGGTTGTTGTGAGGATAAAATGAAGATGAGAAGAATGATATATGCTGCTTTAGTTCCCCATTGGGGAGAAAGGTGGGATATAAATGACATAAATAAATAATCATATGGGTCAGTTGATGAATTTATATACCTCATAATGCTCAGCTGTAGAATAATTCCCCACAAATTCTGATCAAAGAAGCCCTTTCCAGACCCTATGTCCCAAACGGATGCTATGCATTTCATGTTGAATGTATTCAACAGTCAAAGTTATCATTTTTCAAGGTGTTGATCGGATGTGATCCAATCGTTTGGTCTGTTGGGTTTGTGCCAAATAATGGCAAATGCCTGCAGAACTGTGCATGTTCAAATACTCTGCTGATTCAAATTGATCATAAGCGATTACTGTTGCTAGGGGCTATTACGTGTTTCTTCTCAATGAGATTCATAGAATGGAAGGTGTGTATGCAAGGACATAAGGTCCAGAATACTTACAAGGTGTAATTTTTAATTGTCATGTTTACTCAGATAAATCAGGGCTAATATTTAACATAATTTTGAAAGATCAAACCCACACCAGCTTCTCTAGACGTAATAAGCGTGGGAGGGTGAGAGACGAAGGAAAAAATATTCATCGAACTTTCCACCATCATTATATTTTATTGTAATAAATTTCTAGCTAAACTTTTTTCTTTTCTTTTTAGATCTTCTGTTAATTTACTTCTTGCGCTGTTGAGTCCTAGCCCATGCTGAGTGTCACTGCAAATATCCCGTGCATTATCCAAATGTTTCTTTGGGATTATGAGTCACCCTCAGCAAAAGCTGTTGCAGGCAAAAGTGATGAAGAGATGAAATCAACAACTATATTAAATATCAAAAGCCTAGCAGGCGTCTTCCTGTCGGAAAGAGACTCTAAATGTTCATTCTTTTTTAACTCTAAATTATACTTCTTATAAAATCTTAACAGTTTAGAGATCAGGGAGGTCTTTCCAAAGTCTTTTGCTTCCTTTGAAAGTTCCCAGACTTTCATCAATTAATCAGGGCCACTGACAGAGGGAAAAGTTAACCTTTCCCCCCTATAGATCCACCCTCTACTGGAAGGTCTACAGTTAGTTAATTCTTCTTGCAATCTTGTTGTTGCAGTAAATGCAATAATACAATTCTGAACATTTGGGACTGATTTATTTACATAGCTCTGTTAAATAACAAACTGAAATAGGCCTTTGTTCATATTAGTTAATACCATCTACAAAGCTTCATAAACTGTTGGAACCCCCAAGCTATGGTAAATTCAAAGGTTAAAAAAATGGACTTCAAGAGCATGACCAAGTGCATTAGATAGATAGATGGATGGATTTATATCCAGCAGTCTTAACCAAAACAGAATCCCTGATGCAGTTTCTGATACAATTAAAATTAAAATGTTCATCTGAGAAATCAGGTACTTGTACTAATTACCCTGACCTGGATAGCCCAGGAGACCCTGAGTTTATCAGATCTCAGAAGCTAAGCAAGGTCGGCCTTGGTTAGTAATTGGATGGGAGACCTCCAATGAAAACAAAGGTTGAAGAGCCAGGCAATGGTAAACCACCTATGTTAGTCTCTTGCCCCACCAGGGGTCACCGTAAGTCAACTATAACTTAAGGGCAGGATTTCAGTTTATTCATTGTAACAATTAATTGGCTCACACTGTTAGTCTTAATTTTTACAGAGCTTTTTTCCTATTACTAGAAGCCTTTTACAACCATCTGAGAACCATGGCTCTTTGAAAAACAAGTTTTTTTTTTAATATATATTTTTGGCAAACAGGACTATATAGCAATGTTTTTAACAGACCAGAACAACCCTGTTGAGAAAACCTGCTGCTTTTAAAGTAGGCATTTCTTGATGTGCTCTAGGTTTCATACCTAATTAAAACTCAAGAGGATATGTAAAGTCAGAAAGGTGTGAAACTCCCAATAAACTAATGGGAAAATATTTATGTATGAGAAAAACAAGAATAACAAAGGAAATAGGTCATTTGCAAATGTGGCATGGGGTGCAGAAAGATGGAGACAATTTTTTTGATTGATAGATGTAGAAAAGTTGCATACTGTGATTGGGAAACACAATGGACACAATTGTACATTGTTACACTTTGTCACAAATCTTACCTCATTATGTTAGGTGTTATCCAATACTTGTGAGCCTGGTTTCTTAATGATAACTAATATCTTCTTTTGACTTTTAAAGTAGCTTCTGACTCAAGGATGTTTGCATTAATTAAGCTATCACCATTTCCACTCCTGCTGCACAAAATTAAATCCACTCAGAATTGTGCTTATGTATTCAGTTCTCTGATTGTTAGTGTAGATCGAAAATCTACCTGTTTGTGTAGGTATATTCAGCTTTCATTCTTAAAACAGCTCGGTGCTCTTTAAAGATTTTGGAATGGGATGACAGCTGGACCTTGGTACATGCAGGGTGCTATGACTTTCAGGGTGGAAGAACATGACTTATAGCACTGGAGGAATGAAGGAATGCTATGCTGCATAGTGCAAAAACTCTGTCCCCTGCATGATGAAAGTGTTTTTTTGTATGCACTGCAACATCTATTTCCTAAATGTTCTTGGGTATGAGAACAAGCCATGGACTCATGAAACATGTGCTAGCATGCATTGGAGTTTTAGCGGGAGCTGGAACCTACATACACTGAGATATGAATAGGACTTTGTCTCATGTCATGCGCTATAAGACTCTCTATTGTATTCCTGAAGGTCAACCACAGCTCCCTACATTTCCTGGACTGCTGACATTTTTCTCTATACACTAAGGGCTGTTGATCAGAGAAGAGAACTATAGGCAGCTCCACTAGCAACAGTCACATCATAACTTTTGGCATGGGAAGCCAGATGAAATCAGAGGGCTATTCTGGTGCCACTGATTATATGACACTCATAGATAACAACAACAACAACATTCAATGTATATACTGCCCTTTAGGACAACTTAATATCCACTCAGAACAGTTTACAATGTGTGTTATAATTATCCTCATGATGACAAATATATGTGAATATATAACAAACATTGTTATAAGTCAATGTTTGTTATATATTGCTGCCATTGCAATGTTGATCACGAAATCTTCTGCAAATGTGAAGCTGCCTGCCTGTCTCCTCAGGTCTTAACCTGACATTGAAGTTAGTGGCTAGAGATGTACACATACCGGGAAAATTCTGAAACATGTGGTTCATGGTTCGTCTCATTTCACGAACCACGAACTTTCACAAACTTGCCCCAGTTCATGAACCAGTTTGTTTGGTTTGTGAAAATGTCACTTCTAGGTCAGCAGAAGGTCAGCAGAGAGCCCATCCCCAACACCACTGTTGCCTAGGAAACTGATTGATTGTGCCAAGCTATCTGCAGTGATGAACTGAAATACGAACCAAATGAACCAGGCTAAAATTCATCACGGTTAATGAAAAATGAGCTTCCATGAACCACTGGTTCACAAACCACGAACAAATTTGGTTCATGACGAACTTCAGTTTGTATTTCGGTTCATGCCTGCCTCGAGTAGTGGCTCATCATCAAAGTCTTAGAATGCTTAAAACACAGAACAAAAGTCATGAACCTTCAAACTCCTGTCTAGTTCCAAGGTAGAGAAGGGAACAGGGGCTCGTTGTGATTTTGTGTTGAGCTTTGGTGGTATTCTCATAGGAAAGGTGCAGAAGCAGTGGAGGGTCACAAAATTTGGCTGGCTGTAAATGCCAGCCAAAAGTTGAAGGTCCGCTATATGTCACTGTTCACAATAAAGATGCTATTGTGGTCAATGGGCGGAGTACAGGACCATGACTTGCCTATTTCCCTGCCGTGTGTGAACTCCCTGTTTGTAATTATATATATGGTGTTTGAATGCTGATTATGAAAAAAATAGTGGAACTTTTCAATCGATTAAATGGAGTACTGTGTCTAGAACATCTATCCGACTTTCTCACTGAGGATCTAGATGTGTTTGAAAATTAATAATTCTACAAACAGCACATTTAAATAAGGGTTTTTTTTTTTTTTAGTAATGAGGGAACTTCTTCATGTGTAGGTTCTTAAAATATAATAGTGATGTCTGGAATCTAAAATGGTATACCCTCTTCTCTATTTTGGATTGCCCACGGATTTTCTTCCAAAAAAGGTAAGAGTATCTGAGATCGGGGAGGGGGCGATTTCTCCCATCGAAACAGACCTATGAAAAAAATTAGAATGGTAGTCTTGGAGATTCACCTCAGTAGTTTTCTCCTAGGGTCCACCTACTCCCCGGAACTCCCTGTGCATGAAGGTCCACCCTCTGCATAGCACCTGTTGGCAGAAGATGTTCTTATATCAAAGGACCTTCCCTGGCCATTGGCAGATTTACAGTGCAATAAACACATGTATGTGCACATGCTCACACATGCACATTCCTAAAAGTAAGCCCTATTAACTAAATCTACTTATAATGACACTATTATTTACTGAATTTTGGAGTTTTCTGAGGATGATCAAGTGCTCTTTGGGATATTTTAATCTAAATTGTTCCGTACCTTTGTTGTTAATTTTCTTTTTAATTTTTTGGGGGGTGGTATTCCTGCAGAACATTGTCTATCAGCATTTTTATTGTTATGACAAGGTCTACCTTTGATACTAGTGGTGACTTCAATGCCATTGGCTCCAAGGGTGCTACTTTACTTTATCCCACATAACTGCATGATTGCTTTTTTTAAAAAAAAAATATTCTAGAAAAAGTGAAAGAAGAAATCACAGCTGGAACAGGAATCCAAATAATGTGAAAAGCATAGAAAAGATAGATTCTAACAGATTAATATATGAAGACATTAAGTCAAGCTAAGAAAATTGTTTGGGAGGCAAGCAAAAGGTATTCAAACCCCAGTACAAATATATTAAGTATATTAGATGTGGAAAGCATGCCTGATCATCAATAGAAACATTGTACCCTCAAGGTGAAAAAGATGCAGTCAAGGATGAAAGATACTGCCGAGAAGCTAAATGAATTATTTGCATCTGTCTTCATAAAGGGGTATGTTGGAAAAATATATATCCACTTCCAAATTAGTTTTTCTTTTCAGATGGAACATGAAGCACTTCTAAAAGGGCAACAGAGCAAATTGGTAAGCAGGAACAAATAAACAGAAAAAGATAGATGTTGCAACCAGCTCTGAAAGCACAAAATAGCTACAGATACCCTCTTTGAACATGTGAAGACAGAATGTGGAAACCTCTGCATTGCAATCTAGGTCCAGTGGCCAGATATGTACATCCCTTTGCTGTATTCAGACGTTGCCCACCTGTTAAGATTATGGGTGCTGCAAATTTTGCTGTAAACATATTAGACAGTTGAAAGTATTGAAATGACCATGTTCAGGTGAAATTACCTGTTTGGTTCATCACAAGCAGCACAAATGCCTGCTGAACAGGTTTGTATCTCCCCCCCCCAAAAAAAAAACTGTGCATGTACTAGATACTGTTGATTCAAACCCCATCAGCACCCATTATCGTTGCTAGGGTCTCCTTTGACAAACACCAAAAGGTAGGATTTTATTAAACCGTGATCATTTGTTTATGATGACTGATGATTTTATGACTGATTTAATTGTCTGTTTAAACAAATGGCTCCTGAGCTGAGCAGTCATGCAGCAAGGACAGAGGTTGGCAGCAGAACTCAACTGGGCTGCATGAGAATGCACATATGCAAAAAGCTGGGCATGCTGTACCATACTGTTGTAAAGAAATACAGAGAAACCGCTGCAGAACAACTATGAATGAGTTGACAGGTAGTGAAACTGATCACTGAAAAATCACTTCCCTGTTCACGACTGGCAAAAAGGACATAAGCCAAATGGGTGGCTGTTTGAGCAACCCTAGTGAAGATTTCTTCTAGATGTGCAATGATTGCATCAGTCCTATTCCTCTCCAAATCCCTCACCATGTAATGTCAGACGAGGATTGTAGAGACCCATGTTCAAATCTCTATTCAGCCAGAAGCTAACTCGGGGACTGTGGGTCAGTTACAGCTGGCTTGACCACCTCACAAGGTTGTAGTGAAGGTCAAATGGAGGATGGGAGAGCCTTATATGTCATGTTGACATCCTCAGAAACAGAATGGATAACAATGAGACAGACACTTCAGTATGGTCAGCTGGGCTATGCATTGCACCCGTATTGCTGTTTCTGAATTGATCACTTGGTGCCTGCTAAATTGTGAAGGTCAAGTTTTCCTTTGCTTAACTCAGAATCCATTTGGTATTGATAAGCTTCTTGAGTAATTTTGGTTTTCCATATACTGCCTTAATGTTTTTCATTGGTCCCAAAACAACTGAGGTACAGGAACTAGCTTGTCATGCAAAACCCAACTGTCCAATACTATATGAGTGTATTGTGTTTGATCTTTGCAGCGCTTGGACAAACACAGTGCTACCCTGTGCTGGTATACACCTGTATCATTTAGGGCTCAAATAAACAAGAACATGTATCAATCCATAAAATGTAGACTTGGAGCTCTATGTGGAAGAGGAGGTTTAACCTATCAATTTGCACTTGGTTCTGCTGTTTAAAACTAGCTTCCCTGCTCTGCTATTAACACATCCTTATAAAACACAGGGCCAAGCTACACATGACGAATGACACTTGAACAGCAAGTGTATTTCTCCCTGTTCACTTGCCCTCCACTCAATCCACTTGCCGTTCAAGTGTCATTCGTCATGTGTAGCTTGGCCCACAGATATTATCCATTGAAACAGAGAGTAGGTTTTAAATTCTGAGGCTGGGTGGAAGTTGAAAGGTTAAAGTTCCGCCTCTCCCCACCCAACCCTGGCTCTGAGACAAATTGAGGCTGTGCAAGCCATCGATGTGTATTTTGTGGACAGAACCAGAAGTGTGATCATCAACTTGGCTCTTTGAGCCCTAAATGGTATCTTAGGGCCAAGCTACACATGACGAATGACACTTGAACGGCAAGTGTATTTCTCCCTGTTCACTTGCCCTCCACTCAATCCACTTGCCATTCAAGTGTCATTCGTCATGTGTAGCTTGGCCCTTACTTCACTAATGAAGCTCAGAGTGGATCGTGCCAATGCAAAGAGACTACGGGCCAAGCTACACATGACGAATGACACTTGAACGGCAAGTGTATTTCTCCCTGTTCACTTGCCCTCCACTCAATCCACTTGCCATTCAAGTGTCATTCGTCATGTGTAGCTTGGCCCTACTACCTCTCCTCACTCATGAACTGCAGCTATCCGCCTTAATGGACTGTTCGAAACGTTTTGTGATTTGTATCCATAACACCCTTGTCTTTAATCTAAACCACAGTTGAAACAAAGATTGAATTAGTAGGTGCATTTGTTCATATAGGTTGCTAGTCAGTTTGACCTCTGCCATCTTTTCCCTCTCTCCCCTTAACCTGCTTCCCTGATTCCCATTTTTCTTTCCTCACAATGTTGTTTCCTCACACTGAATTGTATGGTCTACATTCCAGTCTTTTTAGCTTGTGAAACACTGGCTCCCAGACTCACCTGGGGGCTCAGGTTGTAGGCTGTGCTGGGGAGGGGGGATAGCATGGTGGCTGCCAGGTTGTGTGAGGGGCAGGGAAGCGCGGGGGGCCTGGGGAAGCACACCTACTGCAGGCCCCTGGTCAGGGAAGCTACACCCTGCCCCTTAGCCCTTGGCAACTCTGTAATGCTCATGCCCATTGATGGTGCTATACATTAAATAATAATTATTATATATTATTAGTTCATAAATAAGTCACTTAGGATTGTTTTTTAATCAAAGGGAATATAATCTGCTATTAGGATTGTTTATACCTATTAGATGAGCATAACTACAGCTGTGCAAAGATGATTTGCTATCATAACTAATGACAGGAGACATCCAAAACGAAACACTATTATTAGCCAGTATTAACTTACAATCAACAGTAGTATTTGAAACCATTTGCTACTGAAGGCATAGATTGCTTCTTCCATCACCCCTGTAAACATTTTAAGTGCACAAGCTCATTATTACATTTTCTACATTTTGTGGCCTGGCATTTTAACAGCTGGGGACTTCTGGCTTTATTCCATTCTGATTATTTTCAATTAAACAATGGCAAGTCATAAACCATCATCAATTCTTGTGAATCTGTTCTATGGATTTTCCTGTAAATACTTGCCTGATTGGACATACATTTTCCATTTATTGCTTTACATTTGAAATCTCTTATCTTGGGTAAAAACAACATGAGTGTTGCAGAGTTAATAAGCAGAGTTACTCTGCTTAGGATGGCACTGCAAATTTTCTAGAAGTCCAACTAGAATTTGAAATCTCTTCTCTTGGGTAAAAACAAGAACACAAACAGTGCCATTCTAAGCAGAGTTACTACACTGTAGATCTTCTAGAATCCATAGAGAGGAAGTTGGACACAGGTAGGTAGAATGTAAATATTGAAATTTTTTGCAGTGTCCATATACTCAGGACATTCTCTAGCTGCTACACCGAGGAGAAGATCTCAACTTGTCTTTAACTGGAGTTCTTAACTCCTGGAACCTTTTGTTGATTTTTGCTGTTGTTTTCCTGTGCCTTCTTTTGGGAATAATCCTCGTTATCTTCTCTTGGGGGCAGTATCTGTGAGATTTACAGATAATACAGCGTCACCAATCAGGATTGAGAACTAGCCTCCACGAACATACAAAACTGCCTTAGATTGAGTCAGGCTTTCCCCCCTCCCCTCAGTAGACAGACAGGGCAGTCAACTGAGGTCAATTTTCTAAGGAGTATATTTGCAGGATAAAACAAAGCAAAGCACCATTCTTCAACAGTAACAGTTTAGATACCTTTTCCTACCAAGAGATTATCTTCATGAAGACAAAATGTAACATATGAAGTGAACCACCGGTGTGCTTTTATGTGCAAAACCAGGGCAGAAACTTTAGCTTCCTAAGCACTCTCTTCATTATGCCAGCGTTGACCTTTTTGAACTGGGATGATGAAGCTGTTTAAGGCTGACTGGCCAGCAATCCTTCCAGGCATTTTTTCGCTCCACTGCCTGATTTACTGCTGGCAAGAGAAATGAGCCCAGGAGAGAATGCATGCAACAAAGAAAAAGGGAAAATAAAAGACAGGAATCTGCTGTGCAAAATACATTGTCAACTTGCCATAAAGAATAAACAAATGGAACAAGATACTCAGATTCCTCCTGCCGTATTTCAACATTTAACCTCTGTCCTTGCCAATTATTCCCAAGAGATCAAATAGGAGTGGACTTAATAGAAAAGCCTGTGACATTCTGTCAACATTAAGAGAACACAGTCAATGGAAGATCTTTTATTAGGACCAACGAAACTTGACACAAAGCAGTTTGTAGGCTTTCAGGTTCCCCAGAACTCTTCATCAGCCAGGATGTTACACAAATAAAATAATAAAAAGAGGGTTCATGTTAAAAAATTCCCCCTGAAGTCTGGATCAGAAATTATGATGAAAATTTTCTTGGTGCACACTCTTAAAAAATATGCAACATCCTGGACTTGCTTTGGATCCTCTGGCCTGCCTCATTCAGAGCCATAGGTTGAAAGACATGGGCCAAGAAACCTACAGCTCTTGTCCTTCAGGTTATACCGCACCCATATCCCATTTAGGTCTTAGAGACAATAGGCTGTCTGACCAGGAAAAGACAGCAGTATAGCCATTGCTGTTCAATATTCATTAAAAACCAAGTGTTTAATTCCAGCAGCTATATATTTTCATGCATCTAATGTTATATTAAAATCCAGGTCTACTAACAAAGTCATTAAATGATAGTTAGAAGAGTGAACAGGTTTCTTATTGAGATGAGGATCCAAACATTTTCTTCTCGGATCCAAATAAATTATACAAAAGAAGAAGAAATTTTCAATAGTTTCTACTGAAGATTTATCACAGATATAAACTCTACATCCCCTTTCTTGGCCCATAAATCTTCCATGTAAGACAGCAAGCGGAAGTGAATTCATTCTAACAAGAAAAAAATCTCTGATAACATGGTACAGTAATACTATAGAAGCAGTATGGTAATATGAGAGCCAGTTTGGTATAGTGGTTAAGAGTGGTAGGACTCTAATCTGGAAAACCAGGTTTGATTCCCCACTCGTCTGCTTGAAGCCAACTGGGTGCCCTTGGGTCAGTCGTAGCTCTTTCAGAGCTCTCTTAGCCCTACCTCACTGGGTGTCTGTTTGTGGGGATAATAATGACACTAACTTTGTAAACCGCTCTGCATGTGGCATTAAGTTGCCCTGAAGTGCAGTATATATGCACAAAGTTGTTGTTGTTGTTGTTAACTGGTATTGATTAAAATATGAATATCCAAAATACATGAGCAAACATACACGCTACTTCCCTTCCTGGAGACCTCACCATATATCTGCCAAAAAGTGTCTACTAATTAAACTATAAGCACCAGTCTTCCTAAGGCCAACAGAGCGTACCAATTCAAATCAAGTGAGTTCAGCTTATCTGTGAGGTGGTGAACCCATCCAGGTTTAAAAGAATCTGATACTGACAGTGAAACTAGCAATTCCTAACTCTCTATGTTAATTGCAAGCCAATATTTAATAACTATTAACCAGGATATGAGAGAAATTGTTTTCTGCCCAGTTTCCATTAGCAAGGACAATGAGGCGATGCATCTAGGACATGCTAAAATTGATCTAAGGAAATTTGTCTGGATTGTATCTGGGCACATACCCAGGCTACCAATCCACACCAGAATAGCATGCAAAAACAGTGAGGTTACTTTTGTCCAAACTGCATGCCGAGCTGCAGGGACATATTGAGCACCTATGGTGGGGAAAAAAATCCTCAAAATTGCAGCTGTGCTCTTGGTTTTCATAGATATCTCTTTCATGTGCAAAGCCCAAGAGAGTAAACACTGGAATATAACTCCTAGACAACATCCGGAAGAGATGTCATCAAACAGGTGCCAAAGCACATGGACAGCATGCAAACAGCATGAGGTAAGTGCCAGGTGCCCCCCCCCCCCGCACTAGGGGGAGATAGGGACCTGGCAAACCTATGTGCCGGTAACTAGGCCAGAGTTTTTTCTTCTCTTCATTTTTCTCCCTCTGCTGCTTGGAATGGCGGTGGGCAACAAATCAAATCCCAGTAGTTGTCCCACCATAAGCGGGCAAGTGATAAGCCTCATGACAGGACAGGCATTAGGATGAGAGAGGAAGGCAAATTTACACCCCATATACTTCATGGTTGGAATACTTCACACATGTATGTAAAGTTATTGGCTACAACATGCAGTCAAGTCAAGAAAGCCAAGGGCCTCTCCCCCCTCCCCTTAAGGGACACAGCTTATGCCCTTATTAGGAAAATGTTGGCTGTCTTGAAATAGTGAAACTAATTGAGTCAGATGGAACAAATCTGCAATAATGGAAGAAACAAGACACAACAGAAGAAAACCAATGGCTCCCCCCCCCATTATAGGTTGTTTAGATTGGGAATTTGTTTCATATGAATTGCAACAACTGTGAAACACCTCGTTTTCATTTCTGCAGTAATTAATAGTGAAAGAAATGGACAAATCTTGCTAACATTTGATTTAGGGATCCCATTTCGTGGGGGGGGGAGGGAGATTCCCCACTCCCAGCCTCTGCCCTGCCACCTCTCATCTAGCCAGTGGGGAGAAGGGCATGGAGAATGAACCCAGGAGCCCCTCAGGGTGTTCCCGCACATTCCAGAACACTTCCTTGTTGCGCCAGGAATGACATAATTCCCAGCGCAACAAGGAAGTGAAGGACTCCGCATGGGGCTGATTTTATCCAAATCGGCCCCAATCTAGTATGTATTCCCAATGCTCATGCTCTTACAAACACACACACACACCGTTCCCCAGTTTGGGCTCCAGGGGATGTGGCAACCCTGATTTCAATACCTAGACTACTCCCACATATAGAGTTTTACCTGGCATTTTTAGTTCACAAATGGAGCATTTAGTTTTCCATCAGGAGAAAGAACTTTCCTGACTCCACTTTCCCACTGCATCCTACTAATCCCCACAATATGCTGCTCCTGGGAGAAAAGGAAAGAGAACGAAACAAAGGGCTCAAAGACCATGTGGATTATCTCGTTTGCCCAGGGGTATGCCCACGAGGGAGATTACCTATAGTTTTTAAAAGATCCCCATGGTTTAAAATGTCCAGCTAGAACTATGAGCTATTGCCCTTCAACGTATTTTTTTTAACCCTGTAACTATGAATTCTTTCTTGATCGCTTTTCATGGGATCTTTGCAGTCCGTGGCATCAATGCATTCAACTAAGCCCAAAACACTAATTGTCGAAACACTGTAACAGAAGGAGGCTTTTTTGTACTCAAAAAAGCACAGTCCTGTATTACAGTGGATATTAACATAGATCATGTTACTGTAAGCCCCAATTACTTTTGAAACCCTCCTCTTGACTCTATAATTAGATAATAGGCATGTTTATTGTGGGGAAAGCTAGGGACTAAGTCATATCCATTTACTAAATGTTGAACTGGAATATGACTCATTGAAGTGAACAGGGTATGCCACTTCACAGTGAAAGGCTCTAATCTCTTTAGAGAAAGACTTGTCTAGTTCTATGTTTGTTCAGCACTTATCATTAAGTGGCTCACATTATATAAAGGCAATAGACAGCTCCTGCCCTGAAAAGCTAAAAATGCCATTAAAATGTAAAATCTACTCTGTGAGAAAGTGTGGAACCATATGCAGCACAAGACGATGGCTCACTGAGTCTAACACATGTGCCAATGCACTTGCCAACCGTATATGTGTCCTGCCAAGTCCTTCCCCATTATTAGAGTCTCAAACAAGCAGCAAAAGTTGCTTGTTGAGTCTGTGATAGGCAACCATACTTGGTTGCTGGTCTGCATTTGGACTGGTGGTCCCTAAGTTGTCCAGACATTGTATAGAGAGTTAGGCTTGGGCATCTAATTTTGACCTTGGACCATGACCAGATGAAACCAACAGTCTGTTCTGTAGGTTTTGGTTTAACCCGCCTGTAAAATATTTGGTATTTTCTCCTCCATGAACTGGATACTGGTGGACTTCTGGTTGCCACAGAGTGAAGAGCTGCATGTTGTGCTCCATGTGAGGAATATGGATTTGAAGAAAGAGATTTTATATACCATTTCTGTGCCTTTCAGTATTATATGCACTTTTTCTATGCCCAGGAGCTATTGTAGTATTTGTAATGCAACCTGCAAGAAAATGATGTTTGAAACAAAGGGCCAAAGAGGAATGTATGTTAAACATGTTAAACACTGTGAGAACTGAGAACTAACAGTATAATGCTTGCAACATGATGTAGAGATGCACCTGTAGAGATGTCACACATATGTTATAGTACTCTATATGATTCTAATACAAAAGAGCTCTTTGTAAGAACTGATTAATGTAAACTGTTGCAAACTAGGTCAGCCCGATTTAGCAGCATCTCTCTCAAGGCTGGGAAAGAGAGAGGGGGCAGAGATGGGGCGCATTCCTTTCCACCCACAGAACTAAGCTCTTTGCAGGCTTTGAGGCTTCAAGGTTGCAAAAAGGAGATTCTTCAGTGACTTTTGGGCACCATCGAACAAGTAACAGTAGCAAAAGAGGGGGTAGGAATGAGCCCAAAAGAAGGAAGATGTTCCTCCTTCTACCAGAAGAACAAGCCCAAGGACAGATAAGAAATTGCAATCTTGCAAGTTCGCCAATTATGGGGGCTGACTTAGGCTGCTTCATCCAATTAGAGCACCCCTAGACAGATGGTGTCAAGAAAGGAAACCCCTTTTCTTCACCCCTGGATTCTGCGAGCCAATAAGATAACAAATATTATAATGAGCCAAAAGGTATTAATTGCTTTGCACTGCTATTGTTGCTTTGATGAGCACTGAGCACGAGGAGATCTTTTACGCTTGTGTAAAGAATTGTTCATCCATTGTTTAATAAACAATTCATTCTGCTTCAATCCAACAGGACTCCATAAAGTGTCTTTCTCATTGTGATTGGCTAAGAGGGACACCCAAGGCACAAGTTTGTCTTTAACACATGGATTGAAGTCCTTGTGCCTGTAAACAGCAGGATTTGAGACCACATTAGAGATCAACAAGATTTACAGGGTATGAGTTTTTGAGAGTCAGAGCTCCTCTCTTGAGCCTGTGGAAGTACTGATCTGGATCCACCCCAAGGTCACATGTAACTGGAGAGCAGATGGGGTCACAATCCACCCTTGTACAACTACATAATGGGCATATAAACTCTGCTTTATACCAGAAACTTACTGGTTGCTACTCTTAACTACATGCCTTTAACTACTATTCGAAACATATCGCAGCCATGAGATATGACTAAGCACATCTGTACCAGTCCTCCAGAAAGAGATAAACACCTTCAAGATTTGCATCGAGGATTTCTACAAGTACGCTACTAAAATATAAAAATGAAGATCCATTGAAAAGAAGGGTCCCAAACTCAGGAACTTGAAGAAACACATGGATTAACCAGTAACACCCTACCTGGAAATAAGTAATCATGGTAACTCCCCCACCCCCCACCCCAGAATGGAAGTTATAATGAAATTTTTCTCAGCACATACCCCTAGTCATTCCTGAGTAGAAAACAGTCAACAAGGATCAACACCATCCATGTTCAAATAAACTGGAAACAACTGTTGCTACAGTAGAACCCATTGCTGGTTGTCAGGCTATGGATGACCATTGCAACAAGAAGTCCAGGCTCTTGGTTAAATGGTTTTATTCAGAAATCAAATCATTTCCATATATATATATATGTCCATAGGATTACTCAGAAGCATCTAAGCAGTAAAAGCAAAATTGACAGGAATAGTGACATGTGGAAAAATCCTTCCTCCTAACACATACGTTTGCTCCTTTCCCCTCCCAACAGTAAACAGGACTTTTGGCACGCACTTTGTACTATCAAGTTGAGTCACTGAGAAAGCAAGACATCAAAGTCGAGACATAGCAATGCATGGGAGTGAAAAGCCTACAAGGTCAGAAGCACTGAAAGTTTCTGCAGTCCGTTAGATAGAGCACCTGCAAAGAGTCTGTAAAAGAAACAGTTATGGCATTGGCAATATGACATAAAGTTACAGCACGAAGCATTAGTTTAGAACACTTGTATTGCTGACAATAGCATCTGTATTGGCATGGATGGAGCTCACACATGACACTGGTGTTAAAATTGTAATGTGTTGAACAGGAGCAAATCTCCCTGCTACCATTTAAGGTAAGACAAAACTGTATCTGTGTATGGCTATTACTGGAATGACACGGGGACAGTTAAATACTGCCATTAACATTGGTTTTTTAACAAAACTATTCATTTATGTCATTTACACCCTGCTTTTCTCTCCAAAGGGAAACAAAATATCTTTCTACAAGGATAACTGTATTCTGCAAAGTAAAGTTCAATTTGTTTTTAAAAAATATGGCTGCATTTTCTTCAGAGGATATATCACTGAGGTGATAGAAAAGCATCATAGGAAGGGGTGGGGGTGATATTACTTTTCTCATCACTATTATATGAAATTTAGTATAGCAGCAAAGAAGGGGAGAATCCATCATATGTCTGTCTTGTGAGAAGCAACCAGAGATGAGTGAACGTTCTCTATTTCATTTCTTTTTACATTTGTTTTTATTTTTACCTCTTTCCCTCCCCTTTTTGTTGGTTCTGTACATTTCTTTGGACTGCAGATAAATGTCATTGGGGTTTCAGACACAATGCATACTGTGTTATATGCACAGTTAATGCCATTTAAATAGATAACAGATGGATAATATTGATTTATGGATGCATAAAAATGTCAACCGATGCAGACATTTTTGCTAAAAAAAATGGTGCAAGGAATCAGAAAAAGGTACAAATACAAATAATTAGAGAATAAAAATCAAAACAGGAATTTGGGGGTTGAAACAGCAGGGAAAACCAACCCTAGATAGAAACTCAGTTCCACTTGAGAAATGACTATTTCTAATAATAGGTGTCTGTTTCTAATAATACATGTGTTATTCTTCAAAAACTGATCTGTATTTTGAGATGATATTAACTTGGCATTAATACAGACAAGATTAAATATAATCTAGAAATCCTAATTGTTTTAAACTTGAACCATTTAAAGACTGATCTAAAAAAAAACGTTTTCATGCGATTTGGCTAGTAAACCATATCTAAATAGAGTGGCGTTTCGGTGGTCGTGGGGAGTCATCTCATGTAATTACCATGATTTGATCCAGCTTAACACTATTAGGTCTTTGGCAGAAGACCCATAAAGCTTGGCAGTATTGCTAACATTTAGGTTAACATTTCATGTAGAATTTCTAATGCTATGGACTTTTCCAAGCACTGTGTTCGGAACAGCTGCTACAGAAGAGAAGAATAACCTTGGGGAAAAGAAAACGGGGCCTGTTCCTTCCCAGGATGGCAAAATGAGTGAGGCTAGAATATAGGGAGAACCATACAGTTCCCCCCTCCTCCTTCCCACCTCCTCAAATCCCAGTAGAATTAAATCATCTCATTTTCTTTCATCGATTTCAACATACAGCAAAACTGACAGATGGGGGGGGCGGGGGGCACAGAAACCAGTGTAGTAATATGTCCATGCAAAGCATTTGTGGTTTGGTTTTGAATTTTAAGGCGAAAGTATACACGGTTTTGATTTCTGATGGTGCCGCTTTCAATTTTGGGAATAAACTGGGATCCAAACAGAAGGATGTTGAAGCATTATGGACCGAACCTGGAAACTTTTTCTTTCCCTATCCACTGATTTCTTTTGAAAGGAGAATGTAGACCTTGTTTAAAGTTACCTGCCCTTGAGCTGGGCGTAGGGTTGCCATTCCTTAGCTGGCAACCCCTGGGAGATTGGCAGGCACAGAAGAGCATTCTGCCAATGCCATGATGTCATTTCAGGGCTGCAATGTTTTTGCTGTGGTTTGGGCTGAATTTTGAAGAATCAGCACCTGGCGTGACGCATCGCTTCTAGGGCATGCTGGAAATGACATAATTACCAGAGGCCGCAGTTGTGTGCTTTGTGCATGCACTTAGGTGAGTATCCCATGACCTGTGCAACTCCTAGCCCTCCCAATTTTGAACTTGGGGGATTTGGCAGCCCTAAGCCACATCCAGCTATGTAACCAGAAGTGAAGTCAGCATGTCACAGGACACTCTAGGATTCAACAAAAACCAGCTTTTTCATTCCATTGCATCCAATTTCCCCTTTTACTACAGTGCCCAGTCCAATGTGGCTTTTTTCTGTAACAGGCCCTCTGATCCCCAGCATAGTATTTTGTCAGTTAAACTCCTAGCTTTTTCACCAGCAAAAAACCTGGTCGGCTCCAGAATTATATCTACCTCTACCCCCCTCCCCACATCTTGTGTTTCTACCATAGATTTCATATAAATAGTTTGGTTCCTTTTAAAAACAATACATTTTGATTTATTATGTGTTTATCTCGCCTCACTTCCCCCATGGGACTCTAGGTAGCAATCACAGCATTCCCTGTAGGCAGATACAGAGAAGCTTATGCTTCCACAAGGTTGCTAGATCATGCATACAACCATATTCTGCAAGGTTGCTAGATCATGTGTACAGCTGTATTCCGCAAGATTGCTAGACAGGGACAACACATGTCCCTATCACGTACAGGGAGAGTAACTTAATTTAAGAGCAGCATGTGTAGCAAATTGCTTGATAAGACGGATTCATACATAAGTCCATCACAATTGTATAGAGAGATTCAACAAACTTTTAGTGCTATCCTAATCAAAATAACACTCATTCTAAACCCCTTAAAGACAAAGGGCTTCAATGGTATGTTATGACACTTCTCGTTGCCCCGTTACAGTGAAATACTTAAGCAGAAGTCCATTGGAATCAATGAACTTAGATTGCAGTAACTCTGCTAAAGATTGCACTGTTAACAATGCAATGAAAGGACTGAGAGTAAAGGGGGTACTATAGCACTGTCAAGTCCTCTCAAAAAGCCAGAGGCTCCTGGGTTAATTCGCAGCTACCTAGCCATAGTAGTAGTAGTAGTAGTAGTAGTAGTAGTAGTAGTGAAAACTAATGAACATGCATCACGCTTTACACCCCAAAAGTGATGTTGACAGACTATATCTACCACAAAAAATTGGTGGAAGAGGACTGTTACAAGTATATCAGGTAGTGGAAGAAGAAAAGAGAGGCCTGAATGATTACATCAGCAGAAGTACAGAAAAATTACTTCAGGCTGTGAAAATGGAGAACATATTAAAAACAACTGAAACAAAGGCTGAATACAAGAAGAAACAGTTTGAGAATAGATTAAGTGGCTGGAAGAACAAACCCTTAAATGGACAACATCTAAAAATATTGAAGGAAAAAATGACAACAGCCTAACTTAGGCATGGTTGAAGATGAATACAATCAAGAAAGAAAATGAAAGTCTGATCTTCACAGCACAAGAACAAGCTTTGCAAACAAATGTTATGAAAGCCAAAATTCAGAAAATCAGTGAAAATCCAAAATGTTGACTTTATCAGGAAAAAGATGAAACTGTGTTCCACCTTATCTCTGAATGCAGCAAAATTGCACAGACGGACTAAAAAGCTAGACATGACAGGGTTGCAAAGCGGATTAATTGATTATTGTATGAAATGTATAACTTGCCAGTATCGAAGAATTCATGAGAACATCAGGTGAAAAAGGAGCTAGAAAATGAACAAGTCAAGATCTTGTGGGATTTCAGAATTCAAACTGATTGGCACCTTGAACATAATGCACCAGAGATAACAGTTGTGAAAAATCAAAAAGTCTGGATAATCAACATTGCCTTTCCTGGGGATGTCAGAGTCGAAGAAAAAGAACAAGAAAAAAATGATTAAATATAGAGATCGGGCAATAAAAACCACCCGACTACAGAAGAAGAATGCAACAGTAGTCCCCATTGTCATCGGGGCACTTGGAACCATCTCAAAAAATGCTGCAGTTCATACGGAAAAACTGCAGCTTTCTGACATAACACCTACAGAATTACCAAAGACAGCGCTGCTTGGAATAGCGTACATATTATGCCAATATCTGGTTGATACTTAGATCTCCAGCGGAAACCTGTATCAGCTTAGCAAGGGCACTCAATAATAACATGTGACCTCTGCTTATTGTTGATTGTGTTTCAGATAATAATAATAATAATAATAATAATAATAATGATAATAATGATAATAATAATAATAATAATAATAATAATAATAATAATAATAATAATAATAATAATAATAATAATAATAATAATAAAGGAACATCAGGTATAAAAGGTGCTAGAAAATGATCAAGTCAAGATCTTGTGGGATTTTGGAATACAAACTGATCGACACCTTGAATACAATACACCAGATATAACAGTTGTGGAAAATCGAGAAGTTTGGATAATAGACATTGCAATTCCAGGGGATGCCAGAGTCGAAGAAAAACAAAAAAAAAAGATTAAATATAGAGATTTGGCCATCTCTATATTTAATCCACCTGATTAGAAACCACCTGATTATGGATGAAGAATACAACAGTAGTCCCCGTTGTCATTGGGGCACTGGGAAGTATTTTGAAAAAAATTGCAACTTATATGGAAAAACTAGCTTTCTGATATAACACCTACAGAACTGCAAAAGACTGTTACTTGGAACAGCGTACCTACTACACCGATACCTGGCTGATACTTAGGTCTCTGGTGGAAACTTGTATCAGCTCAGCAAGGCCAAACAATGATAACATGCAATCTTTATTTATTATTGATTGTGTTGCATGTAATTCTAATTCTAATTCTAATTAATTCTAATAATAATAATAATAATAATAATGATAAAGATTTCACATGATGCACATAAAAACAAGCTGCAAAACTTATTAAATGACAAAAAAACTAACAAATATCTAAATTTGAGGCCCCATTTGAGCTTCAAGCCCTTTGGTTTGCCATGAACACTATTACTACTGCTGCAGATTAAACAATGTTTATTCACTTTTCTGATTATGTCCACAGTTTCCTGCTATTTTTCTCTTATCCCCCACCCCCACATACACACCTTGTCTTTTCCAGCAGGTGGCTCAGTGCATCCTGTCTTTAAAGCAAGAAGTGGTGTCTGAACGATATGTCTTACAACATCTTTAGCATCTTCCCCAACTTGGATACCTGGCACTGTCCCTGAAAATATTACTTTAAAAGAAAACACACACATGCATTTGGCAGTCAAACTCCCTTATATCAGTTTCAGTTGGAAATGGATTTTCCACTTTCTGGATGCCTGAACTTCTCCCTCTTGCTATACAAGCTGTAGCCCAGTTTGTCATGACAGTTATCATTTAACACAGCGTGAAATTTACAATGTGCCTTTAAAGCTGACAAGCGGTATGACACACATACCTTCCCTCTCTTATTATATTAGGATCTCTCAACACTAGGCAAGGATTTTGAAACAAAAGGTACCAGAGATATCTGCAGGAGCTTTGCATGGTGTTCCTTGTGCTCTGGGACAGAAGATGGACTTCTGTGTATATGGCTGGTCCCTACATACATGTGTCATGACTGTAGTGGGTTCTTTTTTCCTTGCATGCTTAGTGTCTTGCAGTTCAGCGTATGGATTGTCAACACTGAAAAACATTGTGTTTCATGTCTCGAGCTTTATGCCTGTTGTAATGTATGTAAGTGAGGATACCTTTAAGTGATCCCTCACGGCCTGTATGGGACGGGCTTCAGTTAGGTCTTGTTCTGTGCCTATGTTGGTTGTAGGGTCAAGCTAGACATGAAGGTTTTTAAAGAGGTTGATCTGGGGAACTCAAGTTCCCTGCAGTTATACAGCAACTTTGGGGAATTGCTCTTAAAAGATATAGGAGAGCCCAAATGGCCTCTGAATGCCTCCATTGGGGGACACCCCCCCCCCATTTTTACTGCTCCACATTCACAGAATATTTCATGTGGAGCAGGAAAAACAGGAAAATACCTTCTTCTCATGCTATTTTGACATGGGGAAACAGCTTGCGGGGGAGGGGAGGGAGGACCCCTTCCTCCCCCACAGAGGCATTCTGAGGCCATTTGGGCTCTCCTTTATTTTTTAACAGGTATTCTCCAAAGCTGCTGTGTGGCTGCAGGGAACTTGATTTGGGTCTGGGGAATCCAGACCAAACTTGTTAAAAACCTGCCTATCTAGCTTGACCCATAGTCATTCATCGTATGGTTGGTTGCAATCTTCCAGTGTGTTCCCCATCTGTAAGTGTTTACTCCCAATTGGCAGCAATAAAGAGACCTGTGAATGAAGCTGTCCGAGTCTCCTGTGTGCTGCTTTTCAGCAGGACTGAAGGATGATCTGATAGGCAAGCTTATCCCTATCCACCACACCTCAGAGGATACTACATTTGTGAATAGCATATTCATTCATACAAGAGATTGTTCTGTAAAATAATCAGGCGGGGAGGGCAGACTAAAAATCTAATAAATAAATAAATAAAACCAAAAGTGTGCAGGTGGGCACTACGTATAAAAGGAGTAGGACTGTACCTTTAATTGTCTCTGAAAATTCCCTTCCCCACCCACCCCCCTGCATTCATAGGATGTATTTAATTATAGTTCCCTAACTATGTAATCTGGTTTTACCGCATTATTTATTGAATATCTTTACTGGCCATTATTACACTGTTTTATGATTTTGTAAACTGCCTTGAGTCCCAATGAGAAAATGAAACAAAAGAAATTTGACATTGCGTTAACTAAGGAATAAAGGTGTATATGTGAACCAGTGCATAGTTAATATGATCACAACTACACAACGTTTAATTTTCATTTGATGTGATAAATTAGAAAGAAAGAAAGAAAATTAGATGCTGACATCATTCTATTTTCTTTACCTATATTACTATTTGTCAAACGATGCAGGAATAAACCTTTGCAGAACAATTTTGTGCACAGTTACTTCATTCAAATCCTTTTGAAAGCAATGGGTTTAGACTGGCATAACTGCGTAGGACAGGGGTGGCCAAACTGTGGCTCTGGAGCCACTTGTGGCTCTTCTAGACATATTGTGCTGCTCCGAGTGATCTCTGAGTATCACCATGGCAATACATTTTATTTTAATTTAGATTATTTCTCTCCCTTTTCTCCTTTATTTCCATGCCTTTCACTCCCTCCTTTTCCTTCTTTTTTCCATGTCTTTCCCTCCCTTTTCCTTTTTTCCTTCCTTTCTTCTTTCTTTCCATGTCCTTCATATTTTCAATAAAAACGTTGGGGTTGCCAGGTCTAACTCAGAAGATACCTGGAAACTTTGAGGGTGACGCCTAGCAAGGATATGACATCACTTTTGTGATGTCACTTCCAAGTCAAAGGTCAGGTGATGGTTCTTCTCAAGCTCCACCCCTTCTGATGATGTCACTTCCAGCATACTGCACCAAAAACCCACCCCTTCCTGTGATGTCACTTTCAGGACACTCCCCCAAACCCACCTCTTCACCTGAAGTAACTTCAATGCATCGTGTCTTGCGTCTCTCAAACATCTGACATTTATTCTATGTGGCTCTTACATTAAGCAAGTTTGGCCACCCCTGGCATAGGAGATTAAGGGTGTGCATGGCTAAAAGATTCAGGTTTCCCGCTTCAGGTTTACCCAAAGCAGGAAAAAAATTCGCAGCAAGCCACTTCAGGAGTCGGGTATTTAAATTGTTTTGGTATGCTCTGTAAAGATTCAAAGCTTTGTCCCAGCCCCCCACTCCCACTTAGACCCCCTAACCTCCACCCACCCCACTCTTATTCCCCCTGTCCCCCCCCCACTTACCTGGAAGACTAGCAGCAGCCAGCTGGGTGGTGGGGACGGCCAGATCCGCCACTGCTGCCACCACCCCGCTGCCTCTGAGGACCGCAGTGGCCAGCTGGCCGGCGGGGACAGCTGGGCCACCGCCGCTGCTGTGCCACCACCTCCAGGGCCACAGCAGCCAGCTGGCCAGTGAGGAAGGCCAGAGCCACTGCCACTGCGCCACCACCAACTGATCTTTCTCCAAATGATCTTTCACCAAATGGCACCAAAATTTCCACAAACCAAGTCCTCCCTCTCTACTTAAGACCCCCCACATTCTAAGTGAATTGGACAAAGGGGTCTGATTGTATAGCCCCCAAAGGGTTGTCAGTGTCGCAGAGTCCCAAGCATGAGTGAGAGGTCTAGGAGCAGGGGACAGTGGAATGCACACACTCCTGCACTCCCTTTTCGCAAACGAATCCTGGTGCATGCTGAACAGAGCTGAGTTAAAACTTTCCCTTCGGACACAGTTTTCATTTTTAGCGTGCCCACACTGCGACTCCTTCTTTCATCGCATTGAAAAATGAACACAATGACTCTTCCCTCCTCCATCGCTCTCATTTTCCAATGGGATGACAGAAGACATCAGAAAGTGGTTTTCACTGAGCTCCATTTTGCTCACACTGGGATTTCTCTGCAAAGGGAGAACATGAGAATGCTTACAAGCACTTCTCCCCACCCCATGCCTTTCCTCCTCCTGCTGTTCAGGTGAATGGGGGTGGGAGTTGGGGGCAGGGGTTCTCCTGCCCCAGGAAGGGGGATGGAAATCCTACCCCCAAAGAAGGTACCCTCAACCATCCTTCTCCTAATTGTTTCCTGTGGGGAAATGGCAGATTTCTGGAACATCTTTGTTTAATTAAATTGTGCCCCGCAACACAACAAATGAACAACAGTTAAAATAAGAACAGTTAATTAATAGCAAAGCAAGTTCGCTCCCTCCCCTCAGAAAACACAAGCAAGTCCCATTGATAACTGACTTTCCTAGGAAAAAAGGAAAAACTAGCTACTATTAGTAATCAGAATAACTCGAAATACTCTGTATTCCAGCATAGAAGTCCAAGGTCCAGGCTAGGAGCTTCATACTCCAAAGTAATCCATGTTTTTATCACAAAGAGTAGCACATGAGGAGCCATAGGAGGTAAACTGCTTTACAGGATAGCCTATGGGATCATATTGGCTTGGAGAATTCTCTTTCTTTCCCCTATCCTCCTTTTTTGCAGGGAACAACAACAACAAAAACAACAACAGAACTGCCAGCAGAGCACTGAGAACTGATTCATTCTGAGCCAATTCCAGATTTTCCCAATAATTATCAGATGGAAATTATCAGAGTTGGGAATCTATTGGGAAGTCTGTTTCTGTGTCATATAGTGCCAATCTGACCAGATAATGCAAAAAGCAGGCATTTTATTGGGTTGATAATATCTAACTGCGTATTCCTAATCCTAGTTTCTGTTTCTTCATCATTTTATAGTGTGGCAGAATTTCTGGAATGGGTGGGTGGGTGGATGTGCTTTGGTGATAATCTAAGTAGTTTCACCTTGTCCAGAATTGTCATTTTCATGTTGATTTGCAAACAAAAATGCCAAGGGCGAGTTCTAAAATCTTTATGACAAGTAAATTCCAATCTGATGAGATTTAAAAAACATTTCCTCCCCTCGAAGAGGACAAAATGTGACAGTGAAGAAACAACAACTGCACAACAAAGAAACCATTTGCAGAAACAAAATATTTAAAGCCATTTGGTAAATTGCAATGCTCTTTTTTTAAAAAAAAAAATCTGTGACTGTTCTACAAAATAGACTGTGAAATGATGCTTACTCAACTATGCCCAATTTTCCAAGCATTTGCACTCATGAATCATTGTTTTATATTGTAAAATAAAATATAAATATGTCAAGGAAGGAAATGTGAATTCAAACACAGTAATTTAAGCCGCTGCACTGTCAGCTCTATAGACTTTATTTGTGTTCATTATTTTATGATCACAAAACACAAATTTTCATTTAAGTCAGCTCTATGTTATAGCTAAAACTTTTTGGATGGGGGCTTCTACTGTTAAATAAAATTGCAGTTAATAAATGCATGATGCTATAGAAAACATGAACTGATTGCATAATGTGTTGAGCAACGCTACTTTATTTTCAACAGTTTTTAAAAAGGTTAGCTTTGTTGCTTTATACATATGTATGAGACCTCAAGTCACAACCAACTTATGGCAACTCCATCAAAGGCTTTCAAGGCAAGTGAGAGAGGTGGTTTGCCATTGCCTTCCTCTGCAGAGTCTTCCTTGGTGGTCCCCCTCTGCAAATACCAATCTTTCTTAGATTCTGAGATCTGATGAGATCTGGCGATACCATGCCATCTTTCTTCCCCTGTTAGTTTATACCAGGCCAACATCTTTTCATCTTATCTAAATGATACCTAGTTTGAAGAATCTGAAGGAGATATCTTATGCTTGAGAACAGAAGCCAAATGAGGGAGCATGGAAGGACCACAATTAGAATGATCCATACCCCTGTACAGATGGCCTAAATACTCATTGACTGATTGTGGGAAAGAGAATGTGTGTGCTAGCATGCCAACCCTGCCCACCATCTCCATAGAACTGCTAGCTGTTGAGCAAAACATTTACATGTGGTGGAAGTGTCCACAAATATGCTCCCAACTTGTGATCAGTGACAGTGCTTTCCTAATGTTGTTGATCACAGGAAGAGAGTATATGTGCAGCCACTTCCTCCACACCTAGGCACAAAGCTCACTAGCCAGTAATCACATGGAAATAATAACATTAGATTTATAATCTAATGTTATTATTTCAGGATGACTTAACATCCACTCAGAGTGGTTTACGAAGTATGTTATTATTATCCCCACAATGAAACACCCTGTGAGGTGAGTGGGGCTGAGAGAGCTAGAAGCTGTGACTGACCCAAAGTCACTCAGCTGGCTTCAAGTAGAGGAGTGGGAAATCAAACCTGGTTCTCCAGATTAGAGTCCCGCGCTCTTAACCACTACACCAAACTGGCTCAATATGCTCTTCCTTTCTAAGTATTCAGTCAGTGTATGAATATATAATCTTTACAGGGCTAAAGTTGTGGCTCTGGAGAATTTTACATTCAACCAGCCAAGTATTCTAGTGTTTGCTCTCAGACATATATTTAGACCACCGACAGATAAAGATATGAGAATCTTACTATATAATTCAGTAAGTGTGTTTCAGACAACTCACTTTATACTCTGGTGAACCACCAGAGGGCACTGTCGCAGAGGAAAGCTCAGGTAACTCAACATATCACTTCAGAAAAAATGCCATGGTGTGAAGCCCAGGCAGGGAACAGAAGCAGAGCAGGTGGCAACGCCCTACCCACGACTTAACCCAGCTGGTATTCGGTGCGGAGCAGGTGGAATGGCCCACTGCCAACTTAACCCAGCTGATATTAGGAGCAGAGCAGGGGGCAATGCCTACCCCCCCTTCAGCCAGCTGGTATTAGGAGTGGAAGAAGTGGTAATGTCCACCACCACCTTAACCTAGCTGGTATTAGTACTGGAGCAGGTAGCAATGCCAACCCCCTTCAGGCAGCTGGTATTAGGAGTGGAGCAGGTGGCAATGCCCACCTCCCACCTTAACACAGCTGGTAGTAGGAGCAGAACAACAGAAGTGGGAAAACCCGCCCGGGAAATACAAAACAATTAAGCACACAGTCAATAAGTAAAGTGCAATACACAACTCATACCAATTCTACACGTACAATTCATAAATATACATCAAGTTGTGTATGCACACTTCCAGCTATAACTTATAAACATTCATCTGTCTGTGTCTGTACACTTTAGGTACCTTAAGCAATCAATCCTCTGGCATGAGCCCCACTCAGGGAGTCTCCGGGACTAAGTCAAGGTAAGTTCCTAGTTCCTTTCATTAATGATTGTTTTCTTTCTTTTTCTTCAACAGATGATTTGGCAAGAAGGTGGAGGTCCGAATGCTGTGCCCAGATATCTAAAGTATACAGAGAATACTGTATACTGTATACAAAGACTGACCCTATTCTACACATTCATGCTTAAACTGGAATAATCCATTTGCCTCTTGTGCTGCTGAAGACTATACAGGTAGGCCACAACTCCTGGTTGTTGGTTGTTGGGAGTGTGAAGGGGGCAGAACCCGCCTGTACTGTTAGAATCTCCCCCCGCATATACAGTGTTGTGTATCTAGGAGTGCCAGGTGCCCAGTTTTGGCCCAGATAGTCTCATATTTGGGGGAAATGTCTGAATAAATCATTCCCCAAATATTGGACACCTGGGCCCAGGCCCAACTCCTTCACCTCCCCATCCCCCACTGGTTGCCCGGCCCAGCAAGCCAGCATCATGTGGATACATCATGTTGCTGCTAGACCGGAAGTGACAAGGATTTTGAATATACAGTACTGTATGTGAGCAAAGAAAAACATTTGGAGTCTGCTGCAATTGACATTCATAGAAAGGAAACATTTTGGATCTATAGGTTGCATACATTGGCCCCGGGAGGTCTGAATGCAAGTAATGATTTCTCTTGTGCCTAGAAGTGCAGGGATTGGTGGGATGACATCGCTTCCTATACTGATGTCATCCTGCCACCCTGGAACTGTGTGTGCTGCACATGCAAAAGATCAGTTTACCTCCCACCTGTCTCTGGGTTCCAGTATTAGACCAGACTCTATCTGGCAACCCAAAGTGTATCAGTTTCACACTGATATCTGGGATGCTCAGCTTGCGGAGTCATTCCTTCTTGTGAAGGTTGCCTTTACATCCTGTTTCTTTTATTAGCTGTAACAGCTTCCTTGGAGCAAGTCCTGTTTAACTAGGGGCCAAGCTACACATGACAAATGACACTTGAACGGCAAGTGGATTGAGTGGAGGGCAAGTGAACAGGGAGAAATACACTTGCCGTTCAAGTGTCATTCGTCATGTGTAGCTTGGCCCTTAGTGAGAGTACTGAACTTCCGGTTTGGGATCCATGAAGGTCTAACACAGCTCTAAGAGCTGAGCTGTCCGTGCTGCTGTTTTGGAGGCTGGAGGGGCGCAAACTGCCCACAGCCACCTGTTCTCAGGCAGAGAACAGGCGAGAACGCTTGAGAACCTGAGGGCGCGTTGATCTCGGGTGAGGGGGGGCTCTACACAACGAACTCCCACCCACCCTTGAGGTCCCACCCGAAGAAAGGTTGCCAAGATCTCTGCAGTGGCTCTGGAGTCAAATTTTGGCATAAGACCTACATGCCCAAGCTTCAGTCAAACAGCAAAGGGGCTGGATTCGATCAGATAACAGAAGTAGTGATTATAACCCAAGGAAAATGCTGAAGGAGGTAAAGATTGCTATCTCTCAGTACGGGACAGATTTTAAAAAGAAATAAGAGGCAAAAGTGGATTTAAGAACTGCAACAGATTAGCTATATAAGGGGAAGATTCCGGCAAGAAAAAATTTGAAAAAGTAAATTTGTAAGGAGAAGCTAGCACAGAAATTGGATTATTGTTTACATACCTGCAGCTGGGAAGAGATAATAGACTGTGAGAAAGCTTAAAAATCGCGAGAACTGCTGTGCAACGTAGAGGAACAGGAAGTGCATCAGAACCATAAAGAGACAGAAGAGAAGGGCCCTTCTCTTAAACGCCAGAAGTAGGGCGACGCCATTTTGAAAGAGGGCAACTGGTGACTTCAATGAAAATGGAAGTAGGCCATCTTTAAAGAAGGTAAGGGCGAACACTTCAGTATAAAACCATAGAGAAAAAACACACGACATTTTGGACAGTTTAAAACAGCATTTGAGAAAAATAAACTGGATTTGGACTTTTAAAAATAAAGTAAAAAAGTAGCGTCACAGATTTAAGGAAAAGGGCAGACACGTGGGAGCGAAGCAGAGCTAGCCCCACGATGTCGAAGAAAGAGTGGCAAGCTAAGATGGAAAATCTTGATAAAAAAGTTTCAGAGGGAAATAAAGAGCTTAAGGACATGATGCTAGAGATGGCGAAAGAATTAAAAGACTTTAAAGTGACCCTTAAATTGGAGATGGCAGAACTGACAAAAGGTATGGATAAAATACAAAATGATCTACAAGTTACACAGAAGAGAGTCAACGCAGTAGAGGAATCGGTGGAAACTTTTAGCAGATGTGCAAAAGACTGAAATGAGGGGGATGAGAGACAGAATGGCCGTGGCAGAAAGTAAACAGATGGAAAAACAACTCAGATTTCGCTCGGTCCCAGAAGTAGAGGGAAAATCAGCCCAAGAACAGATTACAGAAATTTTGGCAGAATACCTGGGGAAAGAGGAGGAAGAAATTGCAGCTTTCCTGGACGTGGTGTATAGAATCAATTCCAGATTCGCTGTTCAGAGGAAGTTACCAAGGGATATGATTGTTCAATTTACGACTAGAAGCACAAGAGAATTAATTGTGAGCAAACAATTTCAAGATCCATTAGAAGTCGATGGAAAAGTGGTGAGAATCATGAAAGAGTTGCCCAGATCGGTGTTGTTTGAGCGGAAGAAGTATAGAGAACTGGTTCAGATGCTAAAGGAGTTGAAAATCAGATACAGATGGGAAATACCAGAAGGACTGACATTTGAGTTTGGTGGAGTCAGAAAGAGTGTCAGATCTGGACATGAGATGGAGACTTTTATTAGGGAAAATGAAAAGAACTTACCAAAAACTACAAGAAAGTGATCATGGAATGTAAAGTTATATCTTGGAATGTTAATGGACTAAATTCACCTTGTAAACGCAAAGCTACTTTCCACTGGCTATCAAAGCAAAAATGTAATATAGTTTGCCTGCAAGAGACACATATTAGAAAGCAGGACGAAAAATATTTGAAATTTGTTAAATTGGGAAAAGAATTTGTTGCTGCTTCTAAAAAGAAAAAGAGGGGAGTTGTATTGTACATAAAAGAAGAATTGCAGCCCAGACTAGTTTTAAGAGATGCAGAAGCCAGATATTTAGCAGTGGAAATCATTTGGAACGCTAAGAAAATATTGATGATTGGGATCTATGCACCTAATTGTGCAAAAGAAAAATTTTTTAGGACTTAGAGAAACAATTAGATGAATTGACTTATGATCACATAATATTGGCAGGTGACTTCAATGGTGACACAAATTTGGAAGAGGACAAGCAGTCTAAAGCTGCTCACAAAAAAAGAGGACTATTACCAAAAGCATTCTTTATGCTTAAGGAACAAGAGAGTTTAGAAGATGTGTGGAGGAGACAATATCCTAAGAACAGACAATATACATTTTACTCTGCAAGACATTTTACATTATCAAGAATAGATATGATCTGGGCCTCTAAAGAACTGACGTTATGGACCAGAGAGGTGGAGATAATGCCAAAGGTAGGCTCAGATCATAATCCAATCATGTGGAGATTTGGGAAAAATAATAAAAGAAAAGGATGGAGAATAAATGAGGACTTGTTACAAATAAAACTGATTTGATGCAGCAAGCTGGTTTTGGCCACCTGTGGTTGTATCTTCCTTAAGGCTGAGAAGAAACTGGGGGTAAGGGCACAGATGGGGAAAAAAAAACATCCCTTCCTACCAACAGACTTCAGTTATCAGAGGGTATCAAGGCTGCGAGACTGAGACTCATTGGCGCTATTGAAAGTATTATGCCCAGAAGAAAGTAGGTGAGAGGTTAGAAGGCGTCCTTCCAAATTGAGGGCAAGATAAGGGGGTTGCAGGATTTGGAATTCCCCCAAGTAGAAGAGCCAACCCAGAATTGCATCTTCAAATCAGAACTGACCCTAGATACTTTACGAGCCAATAAGATAACAAATATTAGAATATTGTAATATTGTTATGATTATCTGAAAGTATTAATTGCTCTACGCTTCTATTGTAATTGGGATGAGCTTTTACACACAAGGAGACCGTCTACTTCTGTGTAAGAAAAAGGGCTCATCCACCAGGTAAATAAAACCATCTGTTTTGCTTCAATTCAAGAAGGACTCCTGGATTTTATTTTAATTTTTACTGTGGTTGGTCGGAAAAGGGAGAATGAACCACAAAGGTGCAAAATTTTGCACATAACAATGTCAGTAAAAAATAGTCAACTGGCAACCGTAATAAGAGTGGATACTAAAGTTGCCAGTCCAAGGCTAGCAACTGGTAAGAGATTCATTGGCTGGAGGTGGGAGGAGGCTCTCCAGTGATGCTCCGATGCCTCTGGTAATGCAGTGCCATCACTTTCAGCACAACCCAGAAGTACGATTGTTATGGGGCAGGGAAATTCTTTTTCTGAAATTTCCATTTTTAGATATAGCCATTGATTTCTCTTATTCTTTTTTCTCTTTCACTGCTCTCTCATTTTCTTCCATGATAAATCAAAGCACCCATTTGTAACTTCTGTCCTTGAAGTTGCTTGATGTTATATACTCCAGGGTGGTGCTTTAGCAAGAAGATGGGAAGACATGGGAACTATATATGGGCATGAACCAAAATACGAACCCAATTTCAGCACAAACCGGGCCAGTTCATGGTTCGCGAACTGGCAGTTAATCAGAGCACATTTCTGACGAACTGCCATGCACTTTAGGCTGGTTTGTTTGGTTTGTTTTTTGGTTCTTCACTGCAGACAGCCTGGCACCGCCGATCAATCAGTTTCCAAGACAATGCGGGGTGGGCTTTCAGTAGACATTCTGCTGACCCAGAAGTGACCTCCTGCTTACCCGGAAGTGATGTTTTGCTGACCTGGTAGTGATATTTTCACAAACCAAACAAACTGGTTCATTAACTGGGGCAGGTTCATGAAAGTTCGTGGTTTGTGGTTCGTGAAATGTGATGAACCATAAACCACATGGTTCATTTTTTTCTGGTTTGTGCCCATCTCTCATGGGAACACATTATCTACCTCTGAACAGTGAAATCCTGAAATTTTGCAGAACCTTCCTTCTTGTCCCTCCTCTTTTCAAATTCTTCACTGTACAAAAAGGAATTGATAAGAAACTGACTCCAAATTCCTACAAAAAGAAAAAAAAAGGATTGTTGGATTTCAGAGGAGAAATTGGGTAAAGAGGAATTAAGAGAATAACTGTCAGTATTCTTTGCCATTCATTTGCAAAATATTGTGCAATTCAGATGAACCAAGAAATAAATGCCCTCCTTCCCTCAATATCTCAGCATTTCCTTGTTTCTGTTTTTCAGACATTTTATGGCCTCACCCGATCAATGTTACAGTTCACCTATATTTCTCTAGTTTATCTATAGGAGTGTCAGGTGTAGCTGTCAAACACTTAAGTGAAATTAAAGTATATTATATATACTTCATTCTCCTCTTGCTAACTCATTCACCTGGCCACAGTAATAAATAGGGGTGGCTGCAAGATTTATTTATTAAATCTATGTCCTTTCAGGAAAATGATTATGAAGGAACTACATGTAGTTCAGTAATCTTTTGAAGGGATTTTTTTTTCTTTTACAGGCTATATAGCCAACAAAGCTGTAATTTAAAGCCCAACAATAACTCAAGGAAGGGGCGTTTTCACTCTTTTGCCTTGCGACACACTTTCATTAAAAACCAGCTGCATTTGACACCACTGTAGAAATTTTTGAGTATTTGTATATCTTTAATGTCAGCAAAAACAGCTTTGAGGGGGTGGTTCGGGGCTGGGAAGAATTAAGAGACCCTTCCTCTCCCCCCCCCCACACCAGTTTTTTAGTTTCAAATTTCAGCTTGAGTGGCCAAAATTATTAAAAGGGGAAGCCTCACTGTGTAATTTTCCGGGCTGTATAGCCGTGGTCTTGGCATTGTAGTTCCTGACATTTTGCCAGCAGCTGTGGCTGGCATCTTCAGAGGTGTAGCACCAAAAGACAAAGATCTCTCAGTGTCACATAACAACCATAGTTCTCCGGCCATGAAAGCCTTCAACAATATATCTCACTGTGTAAGCTTAAGAAGAGTATCCCTCACCTCCTTTGGGTTTCAGTGTATAAGATGTAGGTTTATTATATCTTCTTGTTCTATATGACTATATATAATGCTTAAAATATGTACTATAACTGCATTAATTTTAGACTAGCTATTGAGCTTTATGGGGCCCAGCCTCTCTTTTTTAAATTTAAAATTAATATACTGTGCTTTCTCCTTTACAGAACTCATCTAGATCAAATATACAAAAAATAGCCATCAATTCCAAAGAAGATTCGTCCTAAAATGAGAGGTGTAATGGTTCCATTGTCGGACAGGAATCTTTCCGGGTGACCCTGGGCCAGTCATGGTCTCTCTACCTCATAAAACTGTTGTTTTGAGGATAAAATTGAGGAGAAATGAACAAAGTTTAAGCTGCTCCAGGTCCACATTTGGAAGAAAAACCAAGAATGATTTTTAAAAAAATAAAATAAAATAAACAATGTTAATCCCTATATACTGTACTGATATAGCTAAAAATATAAGTGAACTGTTGCTGGATAGGACCAAGATGATCATAAAAGATATCTTTGCATAGAACAAAGGCTAGCCTGGCTCCTCAGCTAGGCATGCCAAGTAGGGAGTTTGGAGGGCCTAGAAGAGAACAACCTTGGAGAGGGGCATGGAACAGAAGAATAACACAGTTATATGGCCTTGTGTAGATTAGAAGAGCCATCTAACCCATATCAATAGATACTATGTCTTGTGACCTAGGTGCAGTGAGTGTCTGAGAATGACAGAAATATCAACTTCATAGAAGTTGAAGATTTAAATCAAGAATGAGTGTATTGGTCAATGGCTAGAAGATATTAATATATATGGGAACCTTGTAATCAATAATTTTACATAAATGTTGATAACAAAAAAATAAAAAGAATGAAATAACAATTTTATAAATGTTTCAGATATAGATAACCTTGTCTGGTGTTTGGAATTATAATACCTTGTTTCATGTTTGAAGTTATAAGATAGTTAGTCAAGGACATGAGCCCCTTTGAAGTAGGACAGTAAGTTATGTTATAGATCCAGAGAAGTTAGCCATGTTAGTCTGTGGTAGCAAAATAGTAAAGAGTCCGGTAGCACCTTTAAGACTAACCAACTTTACTGTAGCATAAGCTTTTGAGAACCACAGTTCTCTTCATCAGATGCATCTGACAAAGAGAACTGTGGTTCTCGAAAGCTTATGCTACAGTAAAGTTGGTTAGTCTTAAAGGTGCTACCAGACCCTTTACTATTTAGTTATGTTAAGAGATGATTCTGAAACCCTATAAATATGAGAAGCTAAACTGATCGGGAGATTCTTCTTAGAAGGAGCACCTTGCCTGTCACATGCTTATATCTGGGTAAGATACTTTCTTGGACTCATGTAATTGCTCTCTGTAATGATCTGTGTAGTTATAACAGGTGGTATAATTTTGTGTTGATTTAGCCAGTATTAAGAGTAGAGATGGGCACGATCCGCATTACGATCGAAAAAACCCCACGATAATGGTGATTGCGCGGTTGGGACCCGGCGGATCGTGCTCAGGCATGGCCAACGATCCAGCGGTCGGGAGGGGGGCTTGATCGAGGCTTGATTGGGGCGATCGTACTCGGATCAGGAAGCCAGACACTCAGGCGCCAGCAATCTATTCCCCTGGCAACGGAGCCAGGGGAATGCCTGAGCTGTGTTTGCCCTCTTTCTGTCACCCTGGGAACACGAATGGAAGCCTAGCTTGCCTTGATCAGCAGGGCTTCCTTCCAACCAGAGAGCAGCAAAGCAGTCACCAGCTGGGAGAAGACACCCAAGGGAGGGAGGGGGAAGGGGGTGTTCTGTAGCCATGGACACTCCAATCTCATCCCTGCAAACTCTGATAGGCAGCTCTGATGGCCAAAAACAGACAGCCAAACACAAACACAGATGCCGCCAGCATCAGCCACTGTTCCTGTATTGCTGGGAACAGCGGGGGGCCCCTCTGCTTTGGCCTCCATGATCCACAATCCACGATCCACGGATCGGAAATGGGAGATGATCGGTGTGGATCGCTAATTCGGGATTGTCGCCAGTGCCGATCCACAATCAGCTTGATCAGTATTTTTTTTTTATCGTGCCCACCTCTAATTAAGAGTGCTGAATAATCATGTTTTAACAGGGGCTTAGAATGGAAGCAAAAATTCTATCACTGAATTTATTTGTGTACAATATCTGGTAATGAATCTAAAATATTATTTGTGGTGTCCCTCTTGCCAGGAGTTAAATGATTTAAGAGAATGTTGTCACATGATGCTCTACAGCTTCCAAACAAAGCCAGCCGTTTCTCACAGAAAAGGCAATGGGAGCAGCCAATGCAACTTACCACCAGCTCCATTTCCATGCATAGCTGGAAAAGGAGCACTTCTGCTTACAACAAGAGAGCTCTAAGGAGGTATGAAAACATCTGGTGGAAGGTCATCCACCAGTCATCCAGTTTGAATAACCACTGTGTCATGTAGGAAGATTATTGTTTATCCAGTGAGATAAATAACCATCACAGTAACTTTTCCCCTCAAAATTTCTGGCATGGTGCTGATTAAATCCTGCTAACTATGGCTGAAATCCAACACTGATCACTAAAGCAGGTAATGCCTTTGCCCCTTGCTCTTAGAACATATGTTTTCCAGCTTTCTGTTAAGGAGAAAATTTATTGAAGAACAAAGCTGTGTTGGCATGTATTCTGTATGGATATCAGCATGGCTAGCATGGCAGACTTTGCTTCCATCAGCACAACTAAATCAGGATCTTAATTGCAGCCATGGTTGCCTAGTGTTGCTAGGTTTTAACCCAGAAATTGATGTTAAACCTTAAGAAGCACAGTCGAAGTAAGAGACAAAGCAACGATGGGTCACTTCCCCCCCAGACATTTTCCACTTTGGTTGTGCCCTCTAGTTCTCTCATACTTGCTGTGTAACATAGCCCGAGTCTTGCCTGTTAGAGGGGGTGTTTACAGTGCAGTGGTTGTAATATTGAACTAATATCTGGGAGGCCTGGTTTGAATACTAATTCTACCATGAAAGTTCACCGATTGACCTTGGGCCTATCAAATCTTAGCTTAAATTACTTCCCAGGGATGCTGTTGTGAGGATAAAATGGAAGCAGTGACCATGATGTTAGGAGCTACTTTGGGTTCCCATTGCAGAGGAAAATGGGATATAAATATCAAAATAAATAATATAAATAAACAAACTGTGTATATCCTCCTGGTATACGCTGATGAACCAGTCATATTTATCAGACAGCCTTCTCCTGGCATCCATCCGACCCATATTGTTGACCATATCAAAATTCCCACTAACAAAGTTTTGATTGCATTTAACATCACCTCCACCCCCACATATCTCCTATGCCCATCCATTAGTACCAATTTCCCAATACTTGGGGATTCAAAAGCATATACATATTATTCAGAGAAATATAAATCCTTCTCGCATATAGAAATTTAGTGACAAATGTTGCAAAAGTAGAAATATTACTGAAAAAATTTTCAGATCATAACCCTGTAAAAGTGAACTTTAGGAGTAAAGTTAATACATTTAGGCAGAGATGAAACAAAGCTTTACTACAGAAAGCTGAAATTGTGGATGAGGGTAAGAAAAAAATAAGAGAATTCTATAAATTAAATTTGAACAAAGGTACAGATGTGAGAATTGTGTGGGATGAAAGTTAAACTTTTATAAGAGGCCATTTTATATGGCTCAATGTTGAACTGAGAAAAAAGAAGCAAGAGAAAAAGCAAGGGGTATTGCAGGAAATTTTTTAAAAGGAAGAAGAATTGCAAAAGGCCACAGGTAATAATAAGATAGTACAAGAGATAAAATATTTACAATCACAGCTATCTATGTTATCAACAAGGGAACTGGAGAAGAATTTGAATTACACACGGCAAAGAAACTTTGAATTCATGAACAAATCAGGTAGATGGTTTGCATACAAACTGAGGAATGAAAGAGAGAAGAAAATGTATGATGGGAACACAATGCAAAATGATGATGGAGCTATCCAAAGGATTTTTTCAAGTATTATTCGAATTTATACAGAGGCCAACATATTTCTTTGAAAAAATTAGATGACTATATTGGAAAACAGAATCTGCCCAAAAATTCAGTTGAACAACAGAAAATGTTGAATGGTCCAATCTATAATTATAATATTCAATTCTGCTTATAAGAAATTCACGTTTTCTTTTCTTAAGATAAATAGGCTACCAACTTGCAGGATTTGTGGTGTGCTGTTTACAAGTTAAAAACTTTTTCTATTGTTATTATGTTCTAAGTTTATGGTTAATGTTGAACATTACTTCCATGTTAATGAATATATCTGTTTAATATATTGTATATTTAAGTACCGTTGTTAGTTGAAAAACTTTGTAAAAAAAACTAATTCATTTTTTTAAAAAAACAACAACATGAAAATAGGGAAATCTCCAGGACAGGACGGTTAGACAACTAAGTACTATAAATGTTTTGAAGATGAGATTCTACAACCATTTCAGATCACAATGAACTCAATCCTTCAGGGAGGAAAGATGCCAGAAACTTGGAAAGAAGCTAACATCACACTAATACCCAAAGAAGATCAAGACTTGACCATGGGAAAAAATTACAGCAAATATCATTGTAGAACAATGACTATAAGTTATTTACTACAATAGAGGCAGAGAGATTAAAGTCAGTACTTAAAGATATAATTCACAAAGATCAAAGTGGGTTTCTGCCAAAAAGACATTTGCAAGATAATGTAAAAATGGTTTTAGATATATTGCAGTATTTGGAGAAACATAATGAGACACAAGCAGCTCTTATCTTTCTTGATGCTGAGAAGGCCTTTGACAATTTGAACTGGTCTTTCTTGTTCAGAGTTTTGGAAGAGATGAATTTTGGAGAAAATTTCATGAAATGGGTGAAGTCAATTTATATCTCACAGTTAGAATTATGGTCACTGGTCAACTAACTAAATCCTGTGATATTAAAAAAAGGAACACATCAGGGGTGTGTTCACTATCACCACTTTTATTCATTTTGGTGTCAGAGATTTTGAATAGAGACATCAGACAAGATGAAAAAAAAATCAGGGGTAAAAATTAAGAAAGAGACATAAACTGAGAGCCTTTGCAGATGACTTAGTCAGAACTCTGGAAGATCCCTTAAAAGGAATTGAGACACTGATGCAAAAACTGAAAGAATCTGGTGATCTAGCAGGTTTCAAAGTTAATGAACAAAAAACAAAGATGTTAACAAAAATATGGATACAGAGCAACAGGAAGAGCTATAGAAGAAAACAGGGTTTAAAGTGGAAAAAAGGGTAAAATATTTAGATATTACACCGGCAGGGAAGAACTCTATGCTATTTCTAAATAACTATGAGAAAGTTTGGAAAGAAATTAAAAAGGATATGCTGAGATGGGATAGATTACAATAGTCTCTGTTGGGGATGATAGCTGTTATTAAGATGAATGTTCTTCCTATCCCTTCCTGCCTATCAGGCTAAATTGGGCTTAGATTGGGGTTTCCAGGGCAACAGCAGGAGTTAGGGGTGTGCAAGCCAAAAATTTTCGGCTATAGCCGAAAGTAGAAAGCCGAAAGAAGATTCTCTATCGTTAAAGCCGAAAGCCGAAACAAGAATCTCTTTCGGCTTTCGGCTTTCGGGATTCTTTCGGCATTCTTTCGGCATTCTTTCGGCTTTTTTCTATGGGAAAATGCCTCCGTCTTCCAGGACGCCTGGAGGAGGCATTTTCCCACCGAATAAGCCCAAAATTGGTGGGGACCTTCCACTAACCCTTCTCTAACAACCACCCAAGTTTCAGACAGATTGGACTCTGGGGGGGCCATGTTATGGCCCCCCAAAGCAGGTCCCCCCATCCTCCCATAAGAAAGCGAAGGAGCAGCATATTGTTAGCATGCTGCTGCTCATCTTTCTTCATTATTTCCTATGGGGAAAAAATGAAGAGGCAGGCTTCCTTTGCCAGGGGTGGCATTTTGCATGCAAAATGCCCCCCAACCCTCTGGGGCCCTTCTCCCACCCCTCCTCCCACCCCCCACCAAGGCTCAGCCTGCTCCCACTTGGGGGGGGCATTTCATGGCCTCCCCAAGTAGGTGCTCTGCTCTCATCTCTACCACTGACAGCTGGGGGAGGCTTGTCTTGCCAGGGGTGGCATTTTGCATGCAAAATGCCCCCCAGCCCTCTGGGGCCCTTCTCCCACCCTTCCTCCCACCCCCCACCAAGGCTCAGACTGCTCCCACTTGGGGGGGCCATTTCATGGCCTCCCCAAGTAGGTCCTCTCAGCCCCTAAAGTCCACCCCTTACAGCCCCACACAAACCCAATTCCCCCCCAGCTGCCACACACAGACCCAAATCCCCACATTAGCCCCTCACAGACCCAAATCCACCCCCACCTGCCCCACACCCATAACCCCAGGAACAGGCTGGCAAAGGCCAGCCCTCTCCCTTTGTTCCCTATGCTGGGAACTTCTAAACTCTCTTTCCCTGGGCAATTCTGCACAGCCCAGGGGTGCCACAATGGTGGGCACACTTCTGAGTGCCAGCTGGTCCCTGTGAAAGAGCACCTGAACCACAGACACCCTCCCTCAAATTCCCCCACCACCTACAGAGATGGCTGGCCAGCCAGCCCCATTGTTCCCTATGATGGGAACCAACTGCACAACAAAGAATAAAACAAGAACAACACAAAATAAAGTTTTAAAAAAATTATTTTCTCCCTTCCAAAGTACAAGTAGGCAAAGCATTATGACACATTACACCAGCAGTCCCCCACACAGAAAAATTAAAACAAAACTCACTTAACATCAGAGAATCACAAAACACGATTCCTGTCAAAAACACTTTATTTCTTGAACAGCGTTAGGTTACACAGCAGGGGGGAACACCAAAGGGCATGGCAGCACTATCTTACACAAAAATAACACAACTCACTTAACATCAGAGAATCACAAAACACGATTCCTGTCAAAAACACTTTATTTCTTGAACAGCGTTAGGTTACACAGCAGGGGGGAACACCAAAGGGCATGGCAGCACTATCTTACACAAAAATAACACAACTCACTTCACATTAAAGAATCACCCCAAAAAATTGCTGTCAAAAGCACTTTATTTCTGTAACTGCTTTAGGTTACACAGTAGGAAGGCACCACAGAGCAGGAAAGCAGTGTACTACACAAAAATAACACAACTCACTTCACATCAGAGAATCACACAAACACAATTGCTGTCAAAAACGGTGAAGTGGGTTGTATTATTTTTTGTAGTACATTGCTATCATGCCCTGTTGTGCCCTCCTACTGTGTAACCTAAAGCTGTTCAAGAAATAAAGTGTTTTTGCCAGGAATTGTGTTTTTGTGATTCTCTGATGTTAAGTGAGTTGTGTTATTTTTGTGTAAGATAGTGTTGCCATGCCCTTTGGTGTGCCCCCCTGCTGTGTAACCTAAAGCTGTTCAAGAAATAAAGTGTTTTTGACAGGAATCATGCTTTGTGATTCTCTGATGTTAAGTGAGTTGTGTTATTTTTCTGTGTGGGGGACTGCTGGTGTAATGTGTCATAATGCTTTGCCTACTTGTACTTTGGAAGGGAGAAAAAAAAATTTAAAACTTTATTTTGTGTTGTTCTTGTTTTATTCTTTGTTGTGCAGTTGGTTCCCATCATAGGGAACAATGGGGCTGGCTGGCCAGCCATCTCTGTAGGTGGTGGGGGAATTTGAGAGAGGGTGTCTGTGGTTCAGGTGCTCTTTCACAGGGACCAGCTGGCACTCAGAAGTGTGCCCACCATTGTGGCACCCCTGGGCTGTGCAGAATTGCCCAGGGAAAGAGAGTTTAGAAGTTCCCAGCATAGGGAACAAAGGGAGAGGGCTGGCCTTTGCCAGCCTGTTCCTGGGGTTATGGGTGTGGGGCAGGTGGGGGTGGATTTGGGTCTGTGAGGGGCTAATGTGGGGATTTGGGTCTGTGTGTGGCAGCTGGGGGGGAATTGGGTTTGTGTGGGGCTGTAAGGGGTGGACTTTAGGGGCTGAGAGGACCTACTTGGGGAGGCCATGAAATGCCCCCCCCCAAGTGGGAGCAGTCTGAGCCTTGGTGGGGGGTGGGAGGAAGGGTGGGAGAAGGGTCCCTGAGGGCTTGGGGGCATTTTGCATGCAAAATGCCACCCCTGGCAACACAAGCCTCCCCCAGCTGTCAGTGGTAGAGATTAGAGCACCTACTTGGGGAGGCCATGAAATGGCCCCCCCAAGTGGGAGCAGGCTGAGCCTTGGTGGGGGGTGGGAGGAGGGGTGGGAGAAGGGTCCCTGAGGGTGAGGGGGCATTTTGCATGCAAAATGCCACCCCTGGCAAAGGAAGCCTGCTTCTTCATTTTTTCCCCATAGGAAATAATGAAGAAGATGAGTAGCAGCATGCTAACAATATGCTGCTCCTTCGCTTTCTTATGGGAGGATGGGGGGACCTGCTTTGGGGGGCCATAACGTGGCCCCCCAAAGTCCAATCTGTCTGAAACTTGGGTGGTTGTTAGAGAAGGGTTAGAGGAAGGTCCCCACCAATTTTGGGCTTATTCGGTGGGAAAATGCCTCCCCCAGACGTCCTGGAAGACGGAGGCATTTTCCCATTGAAAAGCCGAAAGAAAGCCGAATGAATCCCGAAACGTTTCGGCTTTTTTCTTTCGGCTACCCGAAACGTTTCGGCATTCCCCGAAACGTTTCGGTATTCCCCGAAAGAAGCCGAAACACTTTTGTTTCGGCATTCTTTCGGCATTCTGAATGCCGAAACGCACATCCCTAGCAGGAGTTCAGACAGAGTTCAGACAATCCCTGCCAAAGTTGCCAAGGGAATTGATTGCAGGTGCCAGACTGTCTGGCTTGACAAACAGCAATGAACGAGGCTTGCAATGACCACCTGTTCGTTTAGAATGGGACCTCATGAACAGCTTGTTCTCGAACAGCAGATTGGGCTGTTTGTGGGTTTTTTTAGTTCATATTGCTGTTTGTGCCCATCTCTAGCCAGGACCTTCCCCTGATGTTGCCTCCTAGCAATGGCATTTAGAGTTTTACAGCCTCAAATGTGGAGGTTTAGTCACTATGGCTAATGGCCACTGATGGATCTGTCTAATCATCTTTTAACGCCATCTATGCTAATGGCAATTGCCCCCCTAGTTGGAATGAGAGTCAGACACAATGGTTTGGGTAAAATGGGCCAATTTATTAAATGAAACAGCAAAGCAACAATTACGGCAAGGGGCCTAACTAGCGGTACAGGTCAGGCCCTGGGGTCATTCACTGGGACCCCGCCCTGACCTGTCTGGGCGAGCACCCGCTGCCACCGGGTGCGATCCATCCATGAATGGCTGCAACCCGTCCTAGCCAGGTGGAGTGTATCGCCCCTGGAGAGCTCCCCCACCCGGCCAAATGGCAGCGGGGGGGGGACCGGCTTGTCCAGGGGTTCCCCACCCAAGGGCATCTAACCTTGCAGCTGGGCCGAACGGCAGCCTGCTGCTCTTGAAAGACCCCTGTTCCCCACCAATGAGGAGGTGCCAAGGGTGCTCACCGGCCCACCACAGATAAAACCCTAACTAAATCCTGCACCCATGGCAGCAAATAAGGTCCACCCCTACATTACCATACTACACCTCTTACCCAGTGCGAGGTAGGCGAAAAAACTCACAACCCAAGGCCAATCAGGCCAGGGAGACAAAAAATTCCTACCTGGCCCCATAAAATAGCGACCGGCTAATCCCGCACTGAAGTAGGATGAGGAGGGTGGGCCGAGCACGAGGCAAGACTGCACTGTGGAGGGCGGAGCAGCAGCCTGCTGCCTAGAAGCTCCGCCCCCCTCAGCTAAGCCCAGTAAGCAGGGCTGATCCTCTCTGGCTTCATCCTGCCAGGGAGGCAAATGGCTGCCACCAGCCTAAGGGGCTTAAGCCCCTGGCTGGAATGACAGTATTGCCCCCCTAGTTGGAATGAGAGTCAGACACAAAGGTTTGGGTAAAATGGGCCGCTTTATTAAATGAAACAGCAAAGCAACAATTACGGCAAGGGGCCTAACTAGCGGTACAGGTCAGGCCCTGGGGTCATTCACTGGGACCCTGCTCTGACCTGTCTGGGCGAGCACCCGCTGCCACCAGGTGTGATCCGTCCATGAATGGCTGCAACCCGTCCTGGCCAGGTGGAGTGTATCGCCCCTGGAGAGCTCCCCCACCCGGCCGAATGGCAGCGGGGGGAGACCGGCTTGTCCAGGGGTTCCCCACCCAAGGGTGTCTGACCTCGCAGCTGGGCCGAATGGCAGCCTGCTGCTCCTGAAAGACCCCTGTTCCCCACCAATGGGGAGGTGCCAAGGGTGCTCACCGGCCCGCCACAGATAAAACCCTAACTAAATCCTGCCACTGCAGAGGCCAAGCCTCTGCTTAGGCCTCAGCACCCCACAAGTGGCTTAAAGCCAACCTGAGCCCCTGCCGTATGTCATCCAGAAAAATGCTGTTGCCCCTGTAAGAGAGGTGTACCCCATCCCCTCTGTAGAGGGCAACAGACTCGGCCCGAATCTGCGGATGGGGCAAATAAATCCCCAACCCCCCCAGTCATTATTTTGAATAGGGCTCTATTGGTCATCCGCCTAGCCCTTTAAATAGCCCTGTGATCCAATGCTTCCCGCCACACCTGGCACGGAAGCATGGCTGACCAAAAAATCAGAACGCCAGGCCATCTCTTTCTGATCTCCAGGAAGTTGTCCCGCACCTGCCAAGAGTGGGCTACCCCTTTCATTAGCCCCAGATCATTGCCCCCCAAGTGAACTACCAGAATATGAGGAGGAGGGGCGGACCTCCCCTCAAACAAGAGTGGCAGCAGCCCCGCCCAACGTAGGCCTCTTCTGCCCTGCCACTCGATGGTAGCCCACCGGCTGAGTCCAAGCTGGGGCCCGATCCAGGACCTTCTCGCTTGTTGCGCTGCCCAAAAGTTCATACTGTGGCCACAGATTGTTGGAATATATGTGTGTTGCAAGGTCTGAGATTCAGTCATTATGGGGTTAATGTGTTTACCTACCATGCTATTGTTTAGATTGACCTGGAAAGGGAACCTGGCACAAAGCCAATAATCTGCAAGCCCGGGAAACTTGAGAGTGTTTGTAAACTGTTATTGGTCAACAGGTCAGGTGACTGTCCTTTCAGGGTCAAGAAGAAGGAGGAAGAAGAAGATTCTCCACTTCCATTATCCCAGCTCTTTGTTGTAAACAGTAGTGAGAAATGTAGCTCCAGGTGTTTTTGTTTTGTAGGCAACCTGTGACCCTTTTCCCTTTAGAAGTAAATGTTTTTTAAAAGCTAAACTCGTGTGCTGACTCTTTATTGATCCAAGATCCATTGCACCTATGATTTAAAGCTATTTTTAACCTTTTTTTCCCAACAAAGTGGTAGCAGAGAGGATGGTTGATTTTGGCGATTTTGGTTGGTGATTTTGTTATGGTGGTTTGTTTTGCCAAACAAGCAAACAATTTTGAAATGGATCTTTAAAGAGAGACTAAGCTAGATAGGCACAAAGGCTCAGATTTTTTTTTCTACCAAACCTTTTTTGCTGCATTCAGTTGTAACTGGGAAAAGGAGACTATTTTAAAGATCTTGTTGTCTTTAAAAGTTTCTTAAAACTGGTCTGCACTGAGAAAACTGCAGCTGAGAACTATTGGAAGTTTTTCTTTACCCTCGGAGCCGCGGAGCAGAGACGGCAGAGAGAACAAAGGAGATCGTTAACTCCACGTGTGCCTGAATCTTCACAGCTGAAAAATGAGTTCCTCTGACCAGGGAGTCGTGAGTAATCCAAAGCCATTTCAAATTAGCCAAGGAAATTTTCATATGCCTCATTTAAATAAAAACAACTTTACTTGGTGGCTGGCATTATTAAAAAGCCAACTTGAAATGCATAATGCTGAGGACATTCTAACTGCAAACGTACCAGATGATCCTCAAATAAAGCTTGAATTTACCAGGAAAAATGCTCTTGCCAAAACATTAATTATGACCTCAGTATCTCATTATGAAGTCCAGGACTTGCATACCTTTGATACTGCAAAAGAGATGCTTGAAGCTTTAAAGAAGCGTTTTGAAAAACAGACATGCACCAAAATAATCTACCTTAAAACAGAATTGTTTGATTTTAAAATTAAAGAAGGGGATTCCATACCAGCCCAATTGCAAAGATTTATGAAATTGCATAGAGAGTTGGAAGAACTCGGAGAGGCTCCGAAAGAGCGGGATGTTGTTGTTGCCTTGCTGAAAAGTTTACCAAGTAGCTATGAAAATTTAGCACTTCTCTTGAGACATAAAGAGAATTTAACACTGGAGCAATTGTTGACAAGTTTAAGAGAGGAACTGGATTCAAGACAGGGAAGGAATTTACAGGCTGTGTCTGATGGAATGACTGTTTTGAATTTGGGAAATGGATATAGAGGCAGACAGACTAACTGCTTTTCTTGTGGAGGAAGGAGCCACATGGCCAGAGACTGTGCATTAAACCGAATGAATAATGGAGCGGCCATTGCTAGCCAATCAAATGCACGTTACCCTAGTACAGAGACTCATGTTGAAAGAGCGTCTTCTCGTGGCAGAAGAGATTATAGCAGAAAAGGGAATTTCAAAGCCAGAAGCAGAGGGAGTGTGTCTAGAGGCAGATTTCAGAGAAATGGCAGGAGTGATTGTGCACAAAGAGTTTTTGATGATGAAGATATTCAGGATAAGAAATTATTCCTCATCGATTCAGGAAGCTGCTGGCATATTTGCAAATATCGTGAATTGTTTTCTGAACTTGATACTGATGATAAACCCAGACTGTTCCAAGCAAATAAACAACCACTAAATGTGCTAGGAACTGGAAAGGTGCCAATTAAGCTATGCACAACAAGAGGGGAAATAGTAAATGTTACCCTTCAAGATGTGGTACTTGTTCCTGAAGCAGCAGAGAATTTAATCTCAACTAAGAAACTTGTGGAAAAGGACTGTGTGGTGGTTCTTCAGAAGAGAATGGGTAGTAGAAGTGTAATTGTTGAAAAGAAATCTGGAGTTAAGTTTGCTGTTGAAGAGAGAAATGGACTGCATTATTTTGTGGATGTTAGTGAAAGACCAGAAGTTGCTGATGCTGGTGAAGGACAGATTTATCAAACTGGCCAAGGTGCTTGTGATCACAAGAAATGCTTGTATTCATGGCATGTAAAAACAGGCCATAGAGGCATACAAAGTGTTGAAAAGTTGTTAGAGGACTGTGGAATTTTTGTTCCTGTTTGTGATAAAGCAAGAGAGAAATGTGAAACCTGTCTTAAAGCAAAGGGAACTAGCCCAAGATACACAGGAAAGTCCACTACTCATAATGAGGAACTTCTAGAGACTGTATACTCTGATCTTGTTGGTCCACTAGCGCCATCTCTTGGCGGCAACAGATATTTTGCAACTTTTACTGAAAGTAAAACGAGGTATAGCATTGTATATCTGATGAAGAGCAAAGATGAAACGCTTGAGAAATTTAAATCTTTTGTTGCCACAGTTAAGAATAAGTTTGGAAAAGCTCCTCAAAGCCTACGTACTGATGGTGGTGGAGAATATTGCAATGCAGAATTTAAGAAATTTTTACAATTTGAAGGCATTGAACATAAAGTCACTATACATCACTCTCCACAACAAAATGGTTGTTCTGAGAGACTGAATAGGACTATTCAGGAAATGTGCAGATCTATGCTTATACATTCTGGATTACCCAATACATTATGGGCCAAAGCTGTGAACACAGCAGTTTATCTACACAACAGAGTACCTTCAAAGGTGACAGGCATTACTCCATTTGAAGCCTGGTTTGGCAAGAAGCCAGCTCTGAAGCACATTAAAGCATTTGGTTCCAAGGCCTATGCTTTTATACCAAAGGAAAGGAGAGGAAAGCTTGATCCTCGAGCTGAAGTTGGACTAATTGTAGGGTATGCCACTGGTGGAAGAGGATACAGAATTTACAATCCTCAAGAGCACAGAGTCAAAGAACAGAACGTGGTGTATGTGGATGAGAGCCATTTATTACATGCTTCTAATGCAACTGAATCCACAGTGACAACTGATCCAAGTGATACCGAAACAGCTCCTGTAGAATTGGTCGATTGGTTACCTGCAGTGACACCCGGGAAACCGGCAAGTCCACCTTCTCAAGAGATTACCCAAACAGAAGGGGAAGCAGGGACTGGACCAGAGGAGAGAAGCAGCAACCACTGTGAGACGATCGGAAAGAAGCAACAAAGGAAACCCACCAAAGAAGTATGGATTCTGTGAAACTGTACAACTTATCCAAGAACCTAAGAACTGGAAAGATATATGCAAACTATCTGCAGATGAAAGAGACAAATGGATTGAAGCAATGGAAGAAGAACTGCAATCCATAAATACAAAACAAGTATGGACTCTCACAAATTTACCCCCAGACAGAAGACCTGTTGGATGCAAATGGGTGTTCAAAATCAAGCACAATGCTGATGGGACTGTTGAGAAATACAAAGCACGTTTAGTAGCTAAAGGATTCTCCCAGGAATATGGAACTGACTACTTTGAGACTTTTGCACCAGTTATCAACCATGCAACGTTCAGGACACTACTCAGTGTTGCAGCATCAAGAAACATGATAGTAGAGCATCTGGATATAAAGACAGCCTTTCTCAACGGAGAATTATCTGAAGAAATCTATATGGAGCAACCTGATGGATTCCAGATCAAGGGAATGGAAGATCATGTGTACAAGCTCAACAAAGGTCTATATGGCTTAAAGCAAGCAGCAAAAGCCTGGTATGACAAAATATCAGGGCTACTACAAAAGCAAGGATTCAAGCAAGGAAAAGCTGAACCATGTCTGTACACCAGAGTTAAAAATGGACAATACCAGTACATTCTTGTTTATGTTGATGACTTGATAATATCTTGCCAAGACAGACAAGACATCAAAGAAATAGTTGATGGACTGAACAAAGAGGTAGAGGTGAAGCAACTTGGAGATGCACAACATTACCTCGGAATACAGCTAGAAAGACTTGAAGATGGAACCTTTCTTCTAAGTCAGAAAAGAAAAACATTGGACTTTATAGAATCTATTGGCATGAAAAACTGCAATGTGACATATATACCACTTGAACCTGATTACTTGAGAGAAAGAGATGGAAAACCACTTAGGGATATTGGTGGATACAGAGAAGCAATTGGAAAACTTCTGTACTTGAGCAAAACCACAAGACCTGATATAGCAGCAGCTGTTAGCATCTTATGCAGAAAAGTAAGTTCTCCTAATCATCATGACTGGAACGCGATAAAGAAAATAGCAAGATACCTGAAAGGAACAGCAGACCTAAAGCTGAGAATCTCGCCATCTGAGAAACCAAGACTGGTTGGATATATGGACGCCAATTGGGGAGAAGAATCAAGTGACTACAGATCAACCAGTGGATATCTATTCTTTTATGGAAATGGACTGATAGACTGGACTAGTAGAAAACAAACCATTGTAGCACAATCTACAGCAGAAGCTGAATGTGTGTCAGCGGCGAGTGCCTGCAGTGAACTAGAGTGGATTTTCAACCTGCTAAAGGACTTTGGAATAAATGAACCTATACCTGTAGTTATGTTTGAGGACAATCAAGCGTGTATTACTATATGCCAAGGAGAAAGTACTAAAGCAAGAAGCAGATCTATTGGACTTAAATGTGAACTTGTGAAAGATATGTACCAGAAGGGACTAATAGAAATTGAACATTGTCGTACTGAAGAAATGGTGGCTGATATTCTGACTAAACCATTGTCTAAAACTAAGTTTGAGTATCTTCGTGAAATGTTGAATATGTTTGATCCTAATGTTGAAAGAAAAGTTGAATGATGTTTGTTAAATATGAATGCATAATGACTTCCATGCTAGACCTTGAGAAGGGGTGTTGGAATATATGTGTGTTGCAAGGTCTGAGATTCAGTCATTATGGGGTTAATGTGTTTACCTACCATGCTATTGTTTAGATTGACCTGGAAAGGAAACCTGGCACAAAGCCAATAATCTGCAAGCCCGGGAAACTTGAGAGTGTTTGTAAACTGTTATTGGTCAACAGGTCAGGTGACTGTCCTTTCAGGGTCAAGAAGAAGGAGGAAGAAGAAGATTCTCCACTTCCATTATCCCAGCTCTTTGTTGTAAACAGTAGTGAGAAATGTAGCTCCAGGTGTTTTTGTTTTGTAGGCAACCTGTGACCCTTTTCCCTTTAGAAGTAAATGTTTTTTAAAAGCTAAACTCGTGTGCTGACTCTCTATTGATCCAAGATCCATTGCACCTATGCTTTAAAGCTATTTTTAACCTTTTTTTCCCAACACAGATGAGGCTCCATACCCTCTCCTGACGAATGACAGCGCCTGCAAAAAAAAAATCAACATGACTTACCACATCCAAGCGGCCTCATGTATGACGCATAAGCTCCTGAATGCCAATGTCCTACCCTCTGGATGTCAGGGCCCAAGAAACCCATGGCAGCGGCAGTGGATGCCGCCCCAATGCAGAAAGAGTGGGTCCCAAATTTGACCCCATCCAGACCTAACTTATGAAGAGCCCTACCCGTGACTGCCCAAAATTGGTACCTAGTCAACGGGGCGCCATCACTGTGGTGGAAAAGAACCCCGGAGTGGTCACCCCAAAACTCCAAATAGCACCTCAAGGCTGCTATGGGACACAACTCGGCGATGGAACACCAGCCAAGTGCCAGGTCCACCCCCGTTTGATGCTGGTCCATCTTGGACCTTCTAATTCTAAGGATCAGCTGTTCACCTATAGATTTAACGTCCTCAGCAGTGAGGGCCCAGCCAGAGTTGTCCTTAAGGGACTGCTGGACCAGCTCACTTACCCGAAGAGCGCCAAAGAACGCCAGTAATGATGCGGCGTGAAACAGCCTCTCCTCAAAAGGAGAGCTGCAGACCTGTGACCATACAGCCTCCAATCCTTGAAGGATGCCAGGAGAGATGGGTTGCCTATCATCCCTGGGACTGGCGGACTCCCTTGCCCACCCTTCCAGCATCTTCCGAATGCGGAAATCACCCGTGGTATCTGTAAACCCATGAGCCTTCGCAGCAAAAACTAGGGCCGCGATCTGGCTGCGAATATATTTCACACTGTGCCCCTTACCTCTTTGTGTCATGCAAAACTGCGCCAAATGCTCGACTGGAAGGGGCCAGACCCGGCGGAGGCCTGCAACCTGCCTAAAGGCATCGAAATTCCTTACCGCCCTGTCGTACGCCCTCCCGGTGCTAGGGGCAATGGCTAACTGGATGGCCCTGGAGGCTTCCACTTGCCAATCGTCCACAGCTCCTGCGGCACCAGAGCTGGCACCAAATCGGCCTCGGGGGCAAGCTCTCGAAACCGGTCCATCTGCAGATGAGACAAGGCGTCTGCCACCTCATTGTTGACACCAGGTATATGCCTGGCTGAAAACAATATATTAAGGTGCAAGCACCTTAAGGTGAAGGCGCAGACCAAGGTCATGACCCGTGGCAATTTAGATGAAAGGGAGTTCACCACTTGAACCACTGCCATATTATCACACCAGAAGTGCACGGAGTGGTTGGCAAGCTCCTCCCCCCAAAGATAAACCACCACCAAGATAGGGAAGAACTCCAGATAGGTTAGATCCCTACACTGCCCGTCTGCAACCCAATCCTCGGGCCAAGTGGCGGCACACCAGTGCCGCCTAAAATAAATCCTCAGACCTATGGACCCTGAAGCATCCGAAGACACTTGTAGCTCCCCTTCTAAAAGGAGCTCCTGTCTCCAAAAAGACACCCCATTAAATCCCTGCAAAAATTGCAGCCAGACACCAAGGTCCTCCCGCATGCCCTCAGACAGGCGTAGCTTGTGATGAGGAAGCCGGAGGGTCCCCATGGTGTCACAAAGGCACCGCAAAAAGGCTCTACCAGGGGCCACTGCCTTACAGGCAAAGTTAACGTGGCCCACTACTTGCTGGAGCTCTAGTAAGGAAACTTTGCGTTTTCCCAGCATAGTGCGCAATCTCGCCTTCAGATCTACGAGCTTCTCAACTGGAAGCCTAGAAGTCTGTTGCACCATATCTAACTCAATGCCCAAGAAGGTCAGGACAGTCGCTGGGCCTTCTGTTTTCTCATGCGCCAGTGGAACACCTAGCTCCTCAGTTAGGCTGACGAAGTCAGCCCAGAGGCACGCACACTGACCCATCCCAGGGGGCCCAACCAGGATAAAGTCATCCAAATAGTGGGCAGAGTCATGGCAACGGTGCCTATGACTCAATGCCCACTCTAGAAAGGTGCTAAAGCGCTCGAATACTGTGCAGGAAATAGAGCACCGCATGGGAAGGGCCCTGTCCATATAGTATTAACCCTCAAAGGCAAACCTGAGGAGCTCAAAGTCCTCTGGATGCACGGGGAGAAGACGGAATGCAGACTTGATGTCGCATTTCGCCATCTCAGCTCCCCGGCCACAACGCCTGACCACCTTAACGGCTTGGTCAAATGATGTGTAACGCACAGAGCACAAATGCTCCGGTATCGCATCATTGACAGACCCACCCCTGGGGTAAGACAAATGGTGAATTAGCTGGAATTCACCGGGAGCATTCTTAGGGACCACCCCCAGGGGGGAAACCCTCAATTTGGGCACCGGAGGGGAGGAAAAGGGGGCCAGAACCCGCCCCTCGGTGCATTCCTTAGCTATTTTGGCCCTAACGACGTCCTCCATGCCCACCACAGAACGCAAGTTGGCAGACATGAAGGAGGACCGCACCCCTTGAAAAGGAATCTGAAAACCTATAGAAAAATCCTCTAACAAAAAATGGGCATCAGCCTGCCTGGGGTAATCTGCCAACATGGCATTAAGTACCTTCACCTTTATTGGGCTGGGCCCTTTTCCAAAACCCTGTTGCCCACCAGGGCCGCCACCCTTTTTCCCAAAGGGCTTCTGCTTCTTACATGCACTAATGGCATGCGGCCCTCGGCAGATGGGGCATTCATGGCCATAACAGCAGTTCTTCCTGTTGCAGACCCCCCGCGAGGTAAACTCAAAACAGAGCAGCTGGGGCTGAACCGACTGCCCCACGAACGCGAGGGGTCCAGAACTGGATGCAACCGGGCCAGCCAGTCCGGAACCGGATCGCTGGACGCTATGGCCACTATCGGACCTCTCCCCTGAACCAAATTTAGTCGGGGTCATGAGCTGGATCCACAGGAGGTGATGCACCTGGTCCCATGGTAACGCCAGGTTAAGGGCCGCCCGCATTCTAAATTCTTCGTCGTATTGCAGCCAAGCTGCAGCACCGAAGTCAATATGTGCTCTGTATATGATGTCCATATACTGAAAGAGCGGGGCAGCCCTCCACGGCTGAACCCTTGCGATCACGCCCGCATAAATTAGGAAACCCGGGAGCCAATTGGCCCAGGTCCTATCAATCTTGCGGCGCTTAATGCACTCCTTGTCTCTCTCCTCCAGGTCCTCTTTATGCTTCTTCTCCAGGTCCCTGAAGAGAAGGGTAAAGACGTCTACGTATTCCCCATGCAAAATCTTCTCTCGCGTGGCTGGAGTGAGGTGATCGCCTAGTGGCATGGCAGTGTCACCCACAGGGAAAGCCCGGTAGGGCACTGCCCCTTTATTGTTCCAAGGCCCACCTGAACAACAACCCCAGGGCCTGGCTGAACCCATATCACCCGACGCATTGGCGGGGTTAGAAAAACAGTCCGGGGCCCCGGGCGTTTGGCGAGTGCAAGCCAGGTGGCTCCAATGGGCACAATCAGAGGGCCTAAGGCCCCCACCGGCACCCCCTGTGGGAGGTCCCTGTGTATAAGCGTTATGCGGCGTTGACTGAGGCCCTGACACCCAAGGCCAAGCAGTGACCTGTTGGGGCCAATCACACTTACCCTCTGCCTCCAGAGACTGCACCACCAATGCTAACTGGCCTGCCTCCGCTGGCCAGTTCGCTTCGATCTCCCCAGCTGCTGTCCCGACAACATCGTCCTCAATAGCTTGATCACCCGCTGCTGGCAATGGGATTGCCGGACCTCTGGAAGTTCCCTCAAGAGCGGACAAATGAGAAAGAATGTCAGCCATGGCCATAGACCTAGAAGCAGACCGTACAGGCCTTTTACTCGCCTGTTCCACAACCCCCGTGGGAGGAGCCCTCGCTTGCTCTAGTGCTGCAATTCGAGCCATGGCTCACCTCAAGGACCCCTCCTCTTCCTCGTCGGATGAGAAGGTGACTGCAGGTCGCTTTGGAGGGCGTGGGGCGAGCTGCTTGCCCTTAGAACTGCTGACGCCTTTCTTAGGCCCCATCCTAAACTGCCCAGTGAAAACTATCAGCACCACAAGGACAATTCTGCCAGGTGTCCAGACCGAACAAACTATGGGTACCCAGAAGCAAGTTTCCCACCTTTATTTACTTATCTATTGATTTATTTATTGTTAATAAGGTCGAAATTCAATGGGTAGGCAACCCACCTTGTACACCCAATTATTCGCCCCTGCCCTAATCAAGGCCACTGAATGCAGGCCACCTACAACCACACCTCAAATGACCCACAAAATGGCTACCGTCGTGGACCCTTAAAATGGCTGCCGGCACAGCCACCTAGTGTCGTCTGATGGCAACTACAACCCAGAGGCAGTTATTTAGCACCTACTCACCCATTGAGCCGCTGCTAATTACTATCCCCCCTTGAAAATGCCCCCACTGGCAGGGGGGGGGAAGGAAACTCAAGGTGGTGAACTGCACAGGCTACTAGCCCACAAAAACAGCGTGGGGGCATAAAACGGGCGGAACAGCGCCCCAACGCCCGCTGAGGTCCTACCCCACGAACCAGGCCGGCCTGGGGGAAAACGTGTTGCGCCCACTTCGCCTTTACAAGCGAAAGCGGCGTGTAAACGGGCCGATGCCGCTAAATGCGACAGGGAGCTGGGCAAAGCCTCGGCGCTCCCTTACGCCCTCCCCCTCGGTGTTTTCTAGCCGCCCCCAAACTCGACCGAAATCGATGAGGGGATGGCCGAGAAACGACCAGGGGTTGGCACTCCAAAGCGGCAGGGGAAAGGGACCTCGAGGCCCGCCCACCATGGAGCAGCCAAAAATGCACAAACCAAGCCTGTCTCAAGAAACAAGCTGACGCTGGCATCCCTGGGGCCTCGCGCCGGCGGAGCAGAAACAACATCCCACTCCAGCAGAGCACGAGGCAAGACTGTGCTGTGGAGGGCGGAGCAGCAGCCTGCTGCCTAGAAGCTCCGCCCCCCTCAGCTAAGCCCAGTAAGCAGGGCTTATCCTCTCTGGCTTCATCCTGCCAGGGAGGCAAATGGCTGCCACCAGCCTAAGGGGCTTAAGCCCCTGGCTGGAATGGCAGTATTGCTACATGTGTGCTTAGCTGTACTGGTTTGCTGGGCTCTCGGATGTGTTTGTGCTCTTACTGCTTTGTTAGCCACTCTGACTCTGAGGTGATTAGGTGGGATATAAAGGTTTTAAATAAATAAATGGTCAGAGTGGCAGGATGCTGTATATCTCTGGATTACAAAGTGGCAATTCTAACAGCAAAGCCAAAAGAATAATCAAAATAGGAACCATTACAGACCTACTGCAGAAACTATGTCCCCTACTCCCAATCCAATGACGCCATACCAGAAAACTCTTCTACCTATTGCAGAAGGAAAACATCTCACCTCAGCATTTAGGCAATACTTTTACACACACACGCACACACATGCACACAGCTTCTCTAGATCTTGTATAGAGAGATGTAATATGCTAACAAATGTACAAAAGTTTACACCACATGTTGACCAAGGGAGCTGATTAGTAACCAGATGAGAGGGGAGGACATTGTTGTTTGTGCATGTGGCTGAAGTTACAGTTTCTTACTGTAAAATTGACTTGAGCTGGATGCCCAAGCTAGCCCGTTCTGGTCAGATCTTGGAAGCTAGGTAGGGTAAACCCAGGTTGGTACTTGGATGGGACACCACCAAGGAAGTCCAGAGTTGCTACATGGAGGCAAACAATAGCAAACCACCTCTGTTGGTCCCTTGCCATGAAAACCCTATGGGGGAGGAGTCACCATAACTCAATGGTGACTTGATGGTACTTTACACACACACACTATAAAACTATCCACTACATCCCAGAGCATTTATCAGGTTGTCATGATATTTTATGTACAAAGGAAAATTTGAGATGAATTTGGAAGAAGAAGATCAACAATTGCAGTGAGGGTAGCAGGATTTGAGTCTAGTGGCACCTTAGAGACCAACAAGGTTTTCAAAATGCAAGCTTTCGAGAGTCTTCAGAAGGGAGCTCTGGCTCTTAAAAGCTTATACCCTGAAAATCTTGTTGGTCTCTAAGTTGTCACTGGAATCAGTTCTACTGCAGACCAACATGGCTACCCACCTAAAACTATCTTCAGTGAGGCTAGAGAAATCCCTCAAAGTTATTTCACACATCCCTACAACCAAGGTATTTGGTACTGATATTTCAGTCCAGCATTCCACTTTCAGAGGTGTGGACTTCATGTTTCGATCCACTCATGGTTGGATATTGCATCATAGCACAATAACTTTTGGTGTGGAGATCCGGCCCATATTTCTTATAACCACGAGTCTTGGCTTGTCAATCAAGAAATGCTTTGAACAGACTATCAGTACAGCAAATCATGATGTTAAGCCTTGAGTTACCCGTGGATTTCACTAAAATGAAATTTGCAAGCCAATGTAGAGATTCCTATCTGGATAAAACTACTAAGAAATGTCAAAGAAAGCAACCTTAGTCAACCTTAGCACAAGTCAAGTGTGAACTGAAAAGACCGAGTGTATAGTACAGGCAGAATTATGCAGCTAAATGAATATAAAACTTAAATTCTGCACACCTTGACTTGGTAGATGTCAGCTCTATTACTCCACAATTGGGCCTCAAAATAGAATGGCTTTGCATTATTTAAACTAAAGCTGCTTACTGCAGTTTCCAAATCCCTATAACTACAAAAGTGGCTGCCTCTACAAAAGAATAATGTCATCTATAAAGCAGAGTGCACAGTCAGACATGTACTAATCCAACACTAACCAGACCCAATCATAAGCATAGTCAATATTTTATATATGAATAAAACCATAGAATAAAACTGCAAACAAGTTATGTGATATTTCTTGTTTGCCCTTCTTTCTCACTTTTTCATCAGGTACAGATGTGTGTTCTTATTTTTGTTCACCAGGTTGTTACTGATCAACAGTTTATCAATGTGCACAGGGTTGGATGCTGTGGATCTGTTCTTTAATAAATGGCTCTTTCATCTGGTGCAAGAAACTTCCCATTGAAAGAAACTTTCCACTGATGGAAGAGCCTCATGTCATAAGAGAAGGTTCCTTACACCAAAGGAAAATACCACAGTTAATGGAACAGATGAGATCTGCTGGATCAAACACACAATGTGATAAATTGGTGCCTGGAATTAGGTTGCCTGTATTCACAAAAAAACCCTCTGACCTGGATAGCCCAGGTGAGCCTGATCTTGTTAGATCTCAGAAACTAAGCAAGGTCGACCTTGGTTAGTAATTGGATGGGAGACCTCCAACAAAGACCAGGGTTGCAGAGGCAGGAAATGGCAAACCACCTCTGTTAGTCTCTTGCCATGAAAACCCCACCAGGGTTCGCCATAAGTCAGCTATGACTTGAGGGTACTGTCCACCGCCATTCACCAAAAAACAGTAATGGCTTTATAATGTCTTAACATTGCAGTCTATCACTGATTTTAAACCTAACCCTGAATCAAGAGTTTCAGTTTTTCCTTACTGGAAACTGTAGAACATGGAAAATTTTAATTACGAACTCCTATTTTCAATCAAGGAAATGGGCCATTTATTTTAGAGGTGGGCAGCAGGGCCAAATTTTAATGCTTGATGTCGATGTCTTGTGATTTTTAAAAATTACTTATTAGGCTCTGTTCTTAGAATTTATGAAGTAGCTGGGGGGGAAAGAGTCGAATAATCTCTGCACACAATGTTTTATTTAATATAATAAGTTTGTCATTGAAGATTTATAGATCATTGTATTATGTGCAAAAGGTTTTTTTGTTGTTGCCATAAGAGCTAGACTAGCTTGAAATGAAATATGCCAACAGAGAAATTCCCTTCTTAAAACACAGTGAAATCTAGTTAAGGCATTTTTATTGCACAGGAACAATGAACACTATTAAGTTGTGATTTATACTTTTAACATAATTGCTCACTAAAACAAATGGAGGACATTATTCAGTATAAGTGATGGGAATGAAAATAAATGGGAGGGGGTGTATCTCAAACATTATCCCAGGAGATAGTCTCTACTTGAATAATTTTTGGAAATTTCCTCTGATGAAGCCACAGTTATGCCAAACTAATATGTCATTTTAACAGTCTTATGTATGTGACTCAAGAATTAGTTTGAGCAACCCATGAGAGAACCAGGAAATATATAATGCACAAAACTTTAAAATTATTCAGCAAAACAAAATGCACAAGATAAAAATGAGTTTGGGAATATCACTGTAGAGGAGAAAGGGGTGCTTTAGATTTACATGCAACCTCTTGGCGCAAACGCTTGCCAAGAAGTGAAAAACCTGTCTCAGGCAGCCCTTTAAATTTTATTTCAGAAAGAAAATTATATTAAGGTTTTTATTTGAAACGTTTCTTTTGTTGACCTTTTTTAAAACCCTCCATTGCTCTCTACAAAAAAGCGACTACATAAATCTTTGTCCAGTACAAAATAAATGCTTTAATACAAGTGACAACCACATGTGGAAATAGCTTTCAGAGACATAGTTAAAGCTCATATAGATCCAGAGGAGTTAGCCGTGTTAGTCTGTAGTAGCAAAAATAGAAAAGAGCCCAGTAGCACCTTTAAGACTAACCAACTTTACTGTAGCATAAGCTTTCGAGAATCACAGTTCTCTTCGTCAGATGCATGGAGGGTAAGAAGAAACTGGTCAGATATTTAGGAGGAGAGGGGAGGGGGGAGTAGATGCATTCAGTAGCTTCTGATAATGGGATAAGTTTGCTTCTGATAATGAAATCAGATACTTCTGAAAATGAAATAACCATTCATAGTCTCTGTTCAATCCAAGCCTGACTGAGTCAAATTTACATATGAATTCCAATTCAGCAGTTTCCCGTTGGATTCTGTTTTTGAAAGGTTTCTGTTGAACTACAGTGACCTTTAAGTCCTTGATGGAATGTCCTGATACATTGAAGTGTTCTCCCACTGGTTTCTGGATGTTGCCATTTTTAATGTCAGATTATTTATTCTTTTGCGCAGAGGTTGGCTGGTTTATCTAACGTACAGAGCAGATGGACATTGTTGGCACATGAGGGTGTATATCACGTTGGAGGAAGAGCAGCTGTAAGAGCCAGAAATAGTGTAGTTGATGCTATTGGGTCCTGTAATTGTATTTCCTGGGTAGATATGAGGGCAGAGCTGGGATCTAGGTTTATTGCAGGGTCTGGTACTTGTGTTGGTGACTCTGCTACCCGATTCATGGTTGTAAGTGAGAAGTAATTTAAGGTTGGGGGGATGTCTGTAGGCAAGGAGAGGTCTTCCACCCAGGGCTTGTGAGAGAGAGGCATCATTTTCCAGGATGGGTTGTAGATCACTGATGATATGTTGGATGGGTTTGAGCTGGGAACTAGCTCCCCAACTAGTTTTGAACCTCAAAAAAAAAAAAGCCACAAACAGCCCAATCTGCTGTTCGTGAACAAGCTATTAATGAGGCCCCATTCTTGCAACAGGTGGCCGTTGCAAGCCTCATTCATTGCTGTTCATCAAGCCAGACAGTCTTGCACCTGCAATAAATTCCCTTGGCAACTTAGGTAAGGATTGTCCGAACTCTGTCTGAACTCCTGCTGTTGCCCTGGAAACTCAAACTAAGCCCAGTTTAGCTTGATAGGCAGGTCTTTCTTTCAAGTGTGGAGCTCAAAATTTGTTACAACAAGGGAGCAAAGACCAGTGGAGAGGGTGGCTCCTAGCTCTGACTTTGCAGACAGTGGAGAGACAGTTGCTGTTGGCATTTTGATAGAGGGAGTGAATTGGAGCTTGAATTTTCTTTATGTGTGGTGGGATAGGGATCTACCCCTTCAAGTTCCAGGGCTGCTGCCAGGCTCTGGGCCAAGCTATTATTTATAATTAGTACCTTTCCTGCTGCCTGCTCAGGTAAGGTTTCTGGGATTGGTGTGGTAGGGATCTTGCCTTGAATGATGGCTGGAGGAGAGCCTGCTGGCCCCCACAAACAGCCAACCATGAACATGTTTGTGAACAGGGCCATGTTCATGGTTGTTCATGAGTCCCTGTTTGTGGATACCAATGAACAATGAACACCATGTTCATTTTTTCCCTGTTTGTGCCCATCTCTAGTCCTTACTCATATAAAACAAACATGCCAAGAAAAAGGTTGACCTGGAGCTTTCTCCCCAAAATGCAATTGTTTATACATGGCGGGGACTATATTCATGTTTGTATTGTTCAAATGTTTTGATTCCTCCACCAACAGTCTGAAATGGTACATAAAAATCACATCGAGTTTCTGCTCATCTGTTTTAGCTCTGTGTCGTTCATCAGATTGTTCTCCCTAACTGATCACCAGGATTTCATTCCTATCACATATGTGACTACTTACATGCATATTGCATACATTGTCAAGAAGAAAAAGACAATGATTACGATTTAAAAATGTGCTTCCAATCTAAAAGAGGGAGTGGAACACATTTGGTTATTTTAACAATGCATGAAGGTGTGAATTATATTGGTGGGTGGGCTACTTTAATAGCTGCAGGTGGTGAAATGAAATTTGAGCTTTGGGGAAAAAAACCTTGATTTCATTATCCTCAAGTTTTTTTTCTCTCTCTCCTCCCATCCGGGCTAATTGCAACCAGAGGAATCGTAGTGCTCTTTCATGCCACTTCTGAGACATTCCTTTTTATTGCTGCTTATCTCTGAGTGTTTACAGGTTCAGGCTGCAAGCAAATCGTAATCCGGCAGTGCCAGTTTTGTGAATATGATGGGACCAACCAAATGAAGCAATCTGGCACCATTAAATGAATTATTTAGATTGTTAGGCTTGTTCTGCATAAATATTTACGCGACCCACCGTGGGAAGCAAATCGTCACAGGGCTAAGTCTGTCTCACAAAGGCATTGCAACCGTGCCCCTCTACAAGAAGGCACTGGATGCGGCCAAGGAACAACAGAATAACGAACTGGGTTAAGCATACACTGAAATGGGACACTGAACTGGAGTTTTATCTGAAGCCTGAATTAATCTGGAGAACAGACGTTGGCAGTGCTAATAATTGACTTTGAGAATGCAGTCATGTATTCATGTGACTTAAATAATCGAACCAAATCTTGTTCATTATTAGATTCCCTCCCCTCCTAAAATTACTATTAGAGAAACTCGACAAGTGCAATTGAAAATAGGTTGGTAACGGTAAAGACGATAATAAGATAAGGTGAAGATAATAGATTATAATGATTTGTAGTTTGGGGAAAGTGTTTGTAATTTTGACAGTAGGTACTTAAGTTCTCTTCTCAAGAAGTTTCCAATGACTTAATGAAATACTTGTGGAGTGCTTTTTCTGTAGAGCAGGGATGACTACCTGGCAGCCCTCAAGCCAGATGAGGTCCACCAAGCCATTTCATCCTTCCCTTGGTGAGTCCACCACATTTTAATCTAATTGTAGCAGTCTAAAAAATCCTACAGTTCTATTTCTGAAGTATAGAAAATAGTAATTAAATAAGGCGAGAGACTAGAGACATTTCTCATATTAACAACTCATTTCTAATTGAGTTTTCAGCATAATGCCTTACCTTCTAATACATTTTTCTTAACTCTTTTTATTTAGACATTTAGAATGCAATCCTAACTAGAGTTACTCCCCCTAAATCCCTTGAAGTCAATGAATTTAGAAGGGTGTAACTCTGTTTGGGATTGCATTGTTGTTCCCCACTTTTGGGTTTCGGGAACCCAAAACAGTTTACAACATCTTTCTCATCTCCTCAGTTTTATTCTCACAACCACCACCCGGTCAGATAGGTTAGGATAAAAGAGATTGACCCAAACTTCCCCAGCAAGCTTCCATAGCAGAGTGGTGGGGACCAAAGTCTCCTAGAACCTAATCCAACACTCTGGCCACTACACACATATGAATCTAGCACACATCAAGTAGTCAGTTTTTGTGACAACAAAGGACTATATTGGGACCCTGATTCATTAGTGGGACATACTGATGTCAAATCTTACTATATAATTGAGTAAGCATGTCTCAGACAACTCACTTTATACCCTGGTGGACCAGCAGAGGGCACTGCTGAAGAGGAAAGCCCAGGTAACTCACCATATCACTCCGGAAAACATGCTGTGGTGGGAAGCCCAGGCAGGGAACAGGAGTGGAGCAGGTGACAATGCCCTCCCCACACCTTAACCCAGCTGGTATTAGGTGCAGAGCAGGTGGCAATGCCCACCCCCACCTTAACTCAGCTGATATTAGGAGCAGAGCAGGAGGCAATGCCCGTCCCCCTTCAGCCAGCTGGTATTAGGAGTGGAACAGGTGGCAATGCCCACCACCACCTTAACCCAGCTGGTATTAGTGACAGTATTACACAAAGCAGAGGAACCCCCACAACAATACTGAATTCTCAAGAGTAGAAACCTCTACAAGTGAAGGAAAACCCAATCAAAAATTATTGTAGAGCTGAATGAATATGTTTCTTCTATAAAGAATCAACAAGCATTACTTTACTCAGTGAACAAGAATAATCAACCAAATGTATTCAATTAATTAAACAGCAAACCATCCAAGCTCAGACCACTCTCATGAAATAATCTCTCAGTCTATATAAGTCCATTCAAATAGTCAGAACCATCCCATAGATAAGTCCAAGGTAAGTATTCCAGTGAATTCTTAAGTAACCTCTTCGTTTCTCTTTCTTTCAGGTGGTGTATGCCAAGTTCAAATGCCCAACAAAGGAGTATCCCATTCGCCCAACACCAGGACTGGCAAGACACTGCCTGCTGTTTCATCCAAAGACCTCCTCCGGGGCAGTTGCAAACCTACCACAATTTACCATAGATTCTCTTAGAGTACACTAATTATCATCCATAATGTATTTCTCATGTAGTCAATGGTTGTGGCTGAGGTGGCAATGCCCACCCCCACCTTAACCCAGCTAATATTAGGAGCTGAACAGGGGACAATGCCCACTTCCCCTTCAGCCAGCTGGTATTAGGAGTGGAACAGGTGGCAATGCCCACCACCACCTTAACTGAGTTGGTATTAGTGCCAGAGAATGTGGCAATGGCCGCCCCATCAGACAGCTGGTATTAGGAATGAAGCAGGTGACAAAGCCCACCCCCTGCCTTAACCCAGCTGGTGTTATGAGCGGAGCAGGTAGCGATGTCTACCCCCTGCATTAACCCAATTGATATTAGGAGTGGAGCAGGTGGAAATACCCACCTCCCTTCAGCCAGCTGGGATCATGAGGAAAGCAGGTAGCAATGCCAACCCCTCCCTTTTCACCAAGCTGGGATCAGGAGCAGAACAGGTAGATATGCTCACTCTACAACTTAACCCAGCTGGTATTAGGAGTGGAGTAGGTGACAATGCGCACTCCCCTTCAGCCAGCTGGTATTAGGAACAGAGTGGGTGGCAATGCCCCCCCCCATCTTAACACAGCTGGCGTTATGAGTGGAGCAGCTGGCAATGCCCACCCCCACCCTAACACAGCTGGTATTAGGAGCAGAGGAGGTTGTAATGCCCATCCGCACCTTAACCCAGGTGGCATTAGGGGTGGAGCACGTGGCAATTCCTGCCCCCCCCCAGCCAGCTGGGACCAAGAGCGGAGCAGATGGTAATGCCCGCCGCTGCGTTAACCCAGCTGGTATTAGGAGCAGAATAGCAACCCAAAAGAGGCGGTCCCCAACAATCACAAAAGACAAAAGGAGCTGAGCCAGCAAGGGAACCAACATGAATAAAAAATTATTCAAATCATGTAATCTTAATGTGTAAACATTCTAAATTTATATATCATGAATACCAAAGTTTCAGTTACAATCTATAAGTACAATCAATTACAATCTATAAATGCAACAATGAACTATTTCATACAATAAAAGGTGTGTATGTCGGAGTATTCACATGGACCGTATTCCCTCAACCAAGTCTCTCAGTCATGTGGTCAAGTCCTGCTCTTCAAAAGTGTATTTCAAGTGTAGTTATATCCCACAAACTGAAGACCCCCGCCAGGGAGGCGGGACTGGAAAAGGGTCCAGATGGAGGAGAGAGAAGGTAATGAAGCCCCCAAAGGGTGTAACTCCTGGTGTTGTAATTTCAATTGCAGGTGGAGTGCAGAGAAAAACGGAGGACCCGGAGTGCCCCCCCCCTTTAAGCAACCGGTAATTCGGCTTGTTTCATGCAATCCACTTCCTCAGGGGATGGCACACAATCCATCTCAACAAATAACTTATCCGACTGTCAACAAAGCAAACTCTTATGCATACATTTCAGCGCACGTACAGGAACGGTCATGGTGGGCTTTGTTTCTAGTCAAGAATAAAGAAGTGGCCGAACCCCTGTTATAGCCCCTCTCTTTCTAGCTGTCAAGTCACAGCAGACTTATGGTGACCCCCACATAGGGTTTTCAAGGCAAGAGGTGTTCAGAGGTAGTTTGCTGTTTCCTGCAAACGTATACTTGGTTGTCTCCCATCCAAATAATCTCCAGGGCCAACCTTGCTTAGCTCCCAAGTTCTGGAGATAATACACACACACACACTATGCCCAGTTCACGAACAGCCTAAAGCATCCCCAACAAATATTCGTCCAGCTACTCCTTGAAGATTGCCAATGAGGGGAAACCCAGCATATCCCTCGGTAGGTGATTCCACTGTTGAATTACTCTTAATGTGAAGAAGTTTTTCCTAATGTCCAGACAGTACTTACTTCCTGTAATTTAAAGCTGTTCTTTCGAGTGCTATCCTGTTGCAAACAGGAATAGCTCTCTTCCCTCCCCTAAGTGACAGCCTTTTAAGTACTGAAAGAAAACAATCCTGTCTCTCTTCAACCTCCATTTGCTACCCTAGTCGGAAGTAAGAGGCAGACACAGGCTTGGGTACTAAGGGCTACTTTATTAAAGCAAAAACATAACATTCAACAGCGGCAACAAGGAGAGCTAACTAGCGGTACAGGTCAAGCCAGCGGTCGCCATGGGACCTCCTCCTTAAACCTGTCTGGGCGAGACCCACTGCCCCGGGAGCGAGCCATCCAACAGAGATGGTTTGGGCCCGGCCGGCCAGGCAAATGGTTCCCCCCATAAAGCTCCAAACACCCCAAGCCGTACAGCCTGAGGGAAGGACTTGTCCGGGAGGTCCCACCAGGCAGTCTGCCCTCGCAGCTGGGCCGTGGATCCGCAGGCGCGCCTGACAGACCCCATTTCCCCACCAATGAGGATATGCCAAGGGTACTCACCGGCCCGCTCTCAATTCCCAACTCTAACCTGCCACTAACCTAACAGGCTGCAGCACCACTAAGCCAATTCCCACTACCACTGCAACAGAACAAGGTAGGCAAAAAAACCCTTTTGCCCAGGCCAATTAGCAAAAAGGGAAAAAAATCCTACCTGGCCCCAAATGAGGCGACTGGCTAATCCTGTCCTGATACAGGGTGCGGAGGGTGGGCCAAGCTCGAGGCACCGAATGAGGGAGGGATACAGGCAGAGCGCGCCTTAACTAGCTAGCTCCACTCCCCCCACCCAGGTCCTGGAAGGGGAGCATTGCCCTCTCTCCTTCCAGGGCAGCAAAATGCAGCGCCCAGCCTTAATGGCTGTACCGTGGCTGGGGATGCTGCCTTCTCCAAACTGAACATTCCTGAGTTCCTTAGTCTTTCCTCATAGTACTTTGTCTCCAGCCCTCTGATCATCCTCTGCACCCATTCCAATTTGTCCACATTTGTTTTGAGATGAGGCCTCCAAAACTGCATAAAATACCCAGGTGGTATATAGTGGAATAAGAACATCCTGTGATTTGGATGTTATGCCTTTGTTAATACACCCCAAGACTGCAGTCACCGTCTTTGCAGCTGCATCACACTGACTGCTCATATTTCACTTCTTATACACCCATATCCCAAAATGTTGTCCACACACATTGCTGTTCAAAAGTATATCTCTCATCTAGTATGCGTGCTGTGCATTTGTGTTGCCCAGGTGGAGAACCCAGCACTTGTCCATGTTAAATCGCATGTTATTCAAATCTCCCCATTTCCCCAGTATGTTCAGATCTCATTGAATTCTATCTCTATATTTCAAGGGTGTTGGCTATTCCTCCCAGTTTGGTGCCATCTACAAATTTAATGAAAAATCCCTTCACACCTTCATCCAGATCTTTTATGAAAATATTGAAAAGCACTGGGCCCAGAACTGAGTCCAATCAGACATGATGCCATTGACAGCTACTATTTGGGTGGGTTATTCAGCCAGTTGCCTATCCATCTACCCATCCTAGAGTCCAGTCTACTGTCTTCCAGTTTAAATGCCAAATTTGTCCAGTAGTTTGTTAGTGAGTTAGTATTAGTTAGTTAGTCAATGGTTAAATGGTTCGACTGTGAATCAGCACTCTACTGGTATGAATCCCATGACTGCCATAAGTTCAGTAGGTGGTCTTGGGTAAGCCACTCCTCTCAATCCCAGCTCCCCAGCTGTATTGTGGGGATAATAATAGCACTAACTTGTTCACCACTCTGGGTGAGGCACTAATCTGCCTAGAAGAACGGTATATAATAATTTAATTTAATTTATTATATTTATATTCCGCCCTCCCCGCTTTCACAGGCTCAGGGCGGATAACAAATACAAACATCACCTAACCATTAAAAACATTTATAAACATTAAATAATACATTAAAAACATTTAAAAGCATTAAATATTACAGTTCATACTGCATAGTGGTTCATACACGCCTCTGTGTTTGCATAGGGGCGATGGTTTAACCCCCCCTTCACGGGGGGGCATCGCCCGGCGTCAGCCATATGCCTGGCGAAATAGCTCTGTCTTACAGGCCCGGCGAAATGCAAGCAAATCTTGCCAGGCCGGGCTATAAGCACAATTATTATTATTATTATTATTATTATTATTATTATTATTATTATTATTATTATTATTAAGTTAGGTAGGGATTAATTTATTTACATTCTTATCCTTCCTCCAAAGTTCGTCTGTGTGATGTTCTCTATTTCATAATAAACTTGTGGAGTATATTATGTCATGAATAGATGAAAGGTCAGCAACAAGGCTGAGGAAGAATTTTTGCACAGGTCTCCCAACATTTGACATACTAGGTAATTGCCACACCAGTCAGAAAAGAGACGGACACCATGTTGGATCTAAGGGCCACTTTATTAACTATATACAAACAACACAAGCCAAACAGCGGCAAGGACCTAAAGCGGTACAGGTCAAGCCACGGTGTCCCCACTGGACCACCGCCTTGACCTGTCTGGGCGAGCCCCGAAGCCCCAGGTGGGACCCATCCAGTAGATGGGGCGGACCCAGCCGGCCAGGCAAATTTGGTCACCCCCCCTTTAAGCTCCTGACACCTCAGCCGTATAGCAGTGAGGGAAAGGACTCGCAGGCTGGGGTTCCCGAAGGCAGCCTGCCTGTGGGCCTGGCAGCCGTCACAGCAGTACCAGCCCTTTAGGCAGGCCCCTCTTCCCACATAGGGAAGCGCCAAGGGTGCTCACCGTCCCGCACCCTACTCCTACAAACCAGCCATGACTCACCTAAACGGCACCACCTCACACCAAATTCCTCAATCCCCAACTATCGGTGCAAGGTAGGCGAAAAAACCCCTTTACCCAAGCCAATTCGGAAAGGGGGAAAAAATTCCTACCTGGCCCCTTAACGGCAGCCGGCTAATCCTACACCAATAAAATTAGGGAGAGGCGGGTGGGCCGAGCGACTGAGCTGCACTGGGCTGGGAGGGCAGAGCTGCGTCACCAACGCTCGCTCAGCCCTCCCAGCAACTCCTTATATGGAGGGAGGGGGTGGTGCCGTCCATCCCTCCGGTGCAGCAATAAACGGCCCCTGGCTGAGCAGCGTCGCTGCTTGCCAGGAAGGGGCCGAATTGCCACACCAGTCAGAAAAGAGACGGACACCATGTTGGATCTAAGGGCCACTTTATTAACTATATACAAACAACACAAGCCAAACAGCGGCAAGGACCTAAAGCGGTACAGGTCAAGCCACGGTGTCCCCACTGGACCACCGCCTTGACCTGTCTGGGCGAGCCCCGAAGCCCCAGGTGGGACCCATCCAGTAGATGGGGCGGACCCAGCCGGCCAGGCAAATTTGGTCACCCCCCCTTTAAGCTCCTGACACCTCAGCCGTATAGCAGTGAGGGAAAGGACTCGCAGGCTGGGGTTCCCGAAGGCAGCCTGCCTGTGGGCCTGGCAGCCGTCACAGCAGTACCAGCCCTTTAGGCAGGCCCCTCTTCCCACATAGGGAAGCGCCAAGGGTGCTCACCGTCCCGCACCCTACTCCTACAAACCAGCCATGACTCACCTAAACGGCACCACCTCACACCAAATTCCTCAATCCCCAACTATCGGTGCAAGGTAGGCGAAAAAACCCCTTTACCCAAGCCAATTCGGAAAGGGGGAAAAAATTCCTACCTGGCCCCTTAACGGCAGCCGGCTAATCCTACACCAATAAAATTAGGGAGAGGCGGGTGGGCCGAGCGACTGAGCTGCACTGGGCTGGGAGGGCAGAGCTGCGTCACCAACGCTCGCTCAGCCCTCCCAGCAACTCCTTATATGGAGGGAGGGGGTGGTGCCGTCCATCCCTCCGGTGCAGCAATAAACGGCCCCTGGCTGAGCAGCGTCGCTGCTTGCCAGGAAGGGGCCGAATTGCCACACCAGTCAGAAAAGAGACGGACACCATGTTGGATCTAAGGGCCACTTTATTAACTATATACAAACAACACAAGCCAAACAGCGGCAAGGACCTAAAGCGGTACAGGTCAAGCCACGGTGTCCCCACTGGACCACCGCCTTGACCTGTCTGGGCGAGCCCCGAAGCCCCAGGTGGGACCCATCCAGTAGATGGGGCGGACCCAGCCGGCCAGGCAAATTTGGTCACCCCCCCTTTAAGCTCCTGACACCTCAGCCGTATAGCAGTGAGGGAAAGGACTCGCAGGCTGGGGTTCCCGAAGGCAGCCTGCCTGTGGGCCTGGCAGCCGTCACAGCAGTACCAGCCCTTTAGGCAGGCCCCTCTTCCCACATAGGGAAGCGCCAAGGGTGCTCACCGTCCCGCACCCTACTCCTACAAACCAGCCAACGCCAGGGCCAAGCCTCTGCTTAGGCCCTGGCGCCCCACTGGTAGCCTAAAGCCAACTGCAGTCCTTGCCGCAAATCATCAAGGAAGATCCGGTTGCCTGTCACGGACAAGTGCACCCCATCGCCCCTGTAGAGGTCGGGGAATTCGGCCCTGATCCTGGGGTGAGGCAAATAAACGCCTAACCCCTCCCCCAAACCCTTCTGGATGGCCCTATTGGCCTTCATCCTGGCCCGCTCAATGGCCTGGCGATCTTCCGCCTCCCTCCAGACTCGCCGAGGAATCATAGCCGACCACATGATCAGCACTCCTGGCCACCGTGCCGCAATAAGGCGCATATCAGATAGCGCCTGGGAAGATAACGCCTTACCCCACATCAAACCCAAATCGTTTCCCCCTAAATGCACAACAAGGATGTGGGGTGGCGGGTCATACCCAACTCCAAACAGCAATGGCAACAGGCCCGGCCACCGAAGACCTCGACGGCCCCGCCATTCAACCGTAGCCCGGTCGCTTAGCCCGAGCTGGGACCCAACCGGCGTCCTACGTGCTTGATGGGCAGCCCAGAAGACAAAACTGTGCCCACAAATCAAGATGCGTTGACGTCCAACCCGTGACGCAGGACCTAAGAAAAACAACAATTAGTAACATTCAAACATGCTTAAGCGGACGCACATAGGACTGGTAGGCAGCTGACCGCCACCTACCCACCTTTTGAATAGCCTGACCTGAATAACCCATAGCAGCGGCCGTCGAAGCCGCTCCAATCCGAAAAGAATGAGTTCCAAAACTCACACCTTGCAGCCCCAGCGTCGCCAGAGCACGCTTAGTCACTGCCCAGAACTGGTATCGGGTTAAGGGAAAACCATCCAGGTGCCGAAAAAGGTACCCCTGCTCACTTCCCCGCACATGCCAATACCTCTTCAATGCACGGACTGGGCATAGCTCCACCTCAGAACAAGAGCCCAACCGAATACAAGCCCCTTTATGCATCTGGTCCGTCTTGGACCAGCGTATCGTCAGGGAAACCGTATCACCCTCAAAAGCCAGGTCACTTGCCATAAGAGCGCGGCCAGACCTATCCTTACAGGAGGAAACCACCAGCTCCCCAACCCGGAGGGCCCCAAAAAAGGCTGTCAACGCAGCCGCGTGAAAGAGCCGTGCCTCATAGCCTGATGCACAAACCTTCTTCCATACCGCACCAAGACCCTTAAGAACGGACGGGGAAATGGGCTGACGCGGATCCTTGCGGACCGCACACTCCCTGGACCAACCTTCGAGCATCTTCCGCACCCGGAAATCGCCCGTGGCCTCAGGAAATCCCCGAGCTTTGCTAATGAAGGCCAGGGCGGCCAGTTGCCCCTTAATGGACTTCACCGCCAGCCCCCGAACCTTCTGGTGGACACAAAACTGAATAATGTGCTCGACCGGAATGGGCCAGGTGTTACCAATCCCAGCATCCCGTCTGAACCCCTCCAACTGGCCTACCGCTCTAAAATACGCCCTCCGTGTACTGGGTGCGATGGCTAGCTGGATGGCGCGGCACGCCTCGACCTCCCAAGCAGCCAAAGCTCTGGAGGCATCGCTGCTGGACGATAATCCGCCTCCGGGGCAAGCTGCCAGAAACGCTCCATCTGTTGGCGAGACAAAGCGTCCGCCACACCATTGCACACACCAGGAACGTGTCTAGCTTTAAACAATATATTGTGCCGCAGGCACAATAATGTAAATGCCCTCACCAATCGCATAACCCTGGGGGACTTAGAGGTCAAGGAGTTGACAACATGAACCACAGCCAAATTGTCACACCAAAAGTGGACAGTGTGGTTCGCCAGCTCCTCCCCCCACAGATGAACTGCTACCAGAATAGGAAAAAACTCTAAAAAGGTTAAGTCCTTAACCACGTCTGATGCCAGCCAATCAGCGGGCCACTGTTCAGCACACCAGTGCCTCCGGAAACAAACTCCGAAGCCAGTGGAACCCGAGGCGTCAGATGTGACTTGCAGCTCCGCCTCGAGCAACAAGTCCTCCCGCCAAAAGGTAACGCCATTAAAGTCACTCAAGAATTCCATCCACACCTCCAAATCAGCGTGCATGCCACCCGTAACTCGCAACCTGTGATGGGGTGCACGCAGGCGAGCCATAGCGTCACAAAAACGACGCAAAAACGGCCTCCCAGGGGCAATAGCTTTGCATGCAAAATTAAGGTGCCCCACGAGCTGTTGCAGCTCGACCAAGGAAGCCTTGTGCTTACCCTTGAAGTCCCGCAAACGGGCCCTGAGCTCCTCAATTTTATCCCAAGGCAATCGCAAGGATTGCTGAACAGTGTCCAACTCAATACCCAAGAAGGTGAGTACCGTAGATGGACCCTCCGTCTTCTCGTGAGCCAATGGAACCCCCAGCTCCGCTGCCATCTCCTTAAAGGTAGCCAATAGCCTGGCACATTGAGACGACTGTGCCCGCCCAACGAATAAAAAATCATCTAAATAGTGGGCGGAGTCACTGCAAGCGGCACGCCTCCTCAATTCCCACTCCAGGAATGAGCTGAAGCGCTCAAAGGCTGCACAAGACACGGAGCAACCCATTGGCAGGGCACGGTCCATGTAATACTCACCTTCGAAGGCAAACCCCAAGAGCTCAAAATCCAGTGGGTGGACCGGAAGAAGACGAAATGCAGACTTGATGTCGCATTTCGCCATCTCCGCGCCCACCCCACACCGGCGCACCACCTGCACAGCCTGGTCGAAAGAGGTGTACCGCACTGAACATAAGTGGTCTGGAATGGCATCGTTAACTGAACCCCCTTTCGGATAGGAAAGGTGATGGATAAGGCGATACTCGCCCGCCGCCTTCTTCGGCACCACCCCCAAAGGAGACACCCGAAAATTGGGGGTTGGAGGGGTCGCAAACGGCCCCAAAACTCTGCCTTCTGCACATTCTTTCCGGATTTTTTGTCTAACTATATCCTCCCTGCCTTGAACAGAACGTAAATTCTCGGCCATGAACGGGGCCCTAGAACCTTGAACGGGGATTCTGAAACCATCCCTGAAACCTGCCAACAAATAAACTGCATCCTCCTTGAGAGGATAAGAACGTAACAGGCGCTCAAGGACCCTCAGCCTTACCGGGCTGGGGCCCTTTTCCAGGAGGCTGCTGGCCACTGGGACCACCACCTCCCTGCTTTTTGCCTCCCCAACCCTGCCGGGCTTTCCCACAGGCATTGTAGGGGTGCTGGCCCGCACAAGATGGGCATTCATGCCGGAAACGGCAAGGTTTTCTAGGGCAGGTACCTTTATATGCATACTCCCAGCAGAGCAGCCGGGGTTGAACCTGCTGCCCCGCCCCACCGCGGGTATTGGTTGCTTGGGCGCTGCGTGAAACTACATGACCGCTATCCGAACGATCCCCTAAGTTCGGCTTAGCAGGGGACATCACCGACAACCACAGCTGTTGGTGAATGCGGTCCCACGGAAGGCCAGGGTTCATAGCTGCCCGCATACGGAACTCCTCATCGTACTGCATCCATGCAGCCCCTGAGAAGCCCGTATAACCTTTCAGTATGATGTCCAAATACTGAAACAGTGATGCAGCCCGACCGGGCTGTGCCCTGGCAATCACCCCGGCATAAATCAAAAAACCAGGCAGCCAATTGTTCCAGGTCCTATCGACCCGTCTCCGTTTCAAACGCTCCTTGTCCCTGTCGTCCATCTCGTCTTTATCCTTCTTCTCTAACTCACGGTAGAGAAGGGAAAAGACGTCTACATACTCCCCATGAAGGATTTTATCCCTCGTGGCCTGCGCCAAGTGATCACCTAAAGGAAGGGCCGTGTCACCAAACGGCAGAGCATGGAAAGGGACCTGGCCATAGTTCAATGCTTGATAGGGATAATAACCCCAGGGGCCGGCTGACAATCCAGGCCAACCAAAGGGGGAACACCCCCAAGCCTGAAAAGGAACCGCCTGCTGCTGAGCGCCAGTTGGAATGCCCTGATTAAGGACGGGCTGCACCGGGCCTGCAAGAGCAGCCGTCGTGTTGGAGGGGGCATCCAGCGCACTACTAACCGACCCACTGGCTGTGCCCTGCGCCCACGGGCCCCAAGGCCACGGATAAGTGTAATGTGGTGCAGTGTCCTTACCAGCCGGCTCCACTGGGTCCACAGCCACTGCCACAGGCGGTAACTCCTCGGGCAAGTCAACCACTTCAGCCGCCGGTTCCTGGACATCCGACACCGTCACTGCACGGCCACTGCTGGTTCCAGCCGCCGGGGATCCAGAAGCGCCCTCCAAAACTGCTAAACGACGCAAAATGTCACGATTAGTAGCGTCCCTAGCTGCGCGCCGCACAGGCCGTATTGCTCGCACCCCTTGTTGTGCAGAGCCCATGTCCCCTTTAGCCTGTTCAAGCGCCTCCAGGCGCCTTAAGATACTCAGTTGGTCCCCCAAGGATTCATCTTCATCAGAAGACGAAATAGCCGGGGGAGGGGGCCGTTTAGATGGCGCCCTCCTAGCAGGCTGCTTCCCTTTAGAAGCTCCTTTACCTTTCTTGGGAGCCATAGTGAGTCCCACCTATAGTACGGTACCACAACCTCTGGCGTCACTTCCTTAGGCCTTAGGCTGAATCAGGCCCCCCCAACACCAAACAAGGCTAACCTTGCTTAGCTTCCAAGATCTGATGAATATGGACGAGCCACCAAAGGGTAACCAGGAAAAAATTTCCCTCACCGGGCCGCAGTAATTACTAGGCAAGACTGCCTTGGCCGCACCTTATTCTAAAAAAGGGGGGGGCCCAAACATGAATGAGCACCAACCCCTCTGAACACCCACTCGGCAGACCCAGCCAACGTGCAGCACAGCCCTTCCCACTAGGTCACACTGCCCGCTGCTTAACAGGAGCGGTCAAAATGGCTGACTCCACAAGGCCCACACAAAATGGCCGCCGGACCTTGATAACAAAATGGCGGCCGGCCCCAGGGGCTAGCCAATACGTGGCCCTCTAGGCTCGTTCCACGAGGGCGACGCCCGCACAGGGAGGCCCACACCAGGGCTTACCACCTGCCCCAAAACTGCACTGCAAAAAGGAAGGGGGGGGGCTGGGCCAACTTCCAACCCACACCCCAATAACCACCCCTCCCAGGTAGCCTGCCTCCCTGTGCCTTGAACGGCAAGTAAGAGGCCGCCCAGCCGCGGGCCGCGGCACACGGGCCACAAAAACCCCCTACTGCTCCGCTGCTCCTCGCCGGCCTAATGCTGCCGACGGAGAAAGAGGAGGCCGCGCAGCCGCGCCGCGTCTCAGCCGTCCAGCGCACTCCGACGCCGCGGGACGACACCAACGCCTCCGATGCTGCCCAGAAGCCGCTGCTGCGCCGTGCCTCGCCCGTCCCGCCCAGAGACCAGCAACGCCTGTGCTCCAGGCCCCCAATCGCTCGCTGGAGACGTCTGTCTCCTCCGAGCGACTGAGCTGCACTGGGCTGGGAGGGCAGAGCTGCGTCACCAACGCTCGCTCAGCCCTCCCAGCAACTCCTTATATGGAGGGAGGGGGTGGTGCCGTCCATCCCTCCGGTGCAGCAATAAACGGCCCCTGGCTGAGCAGCGTCGCTGCTTGCCAGGAAGGGGCCGAATACTCTGTATTAGTCCTGAAAAGTTGGTGGACTGTGTGTCTACAGTTCCCTGGAAACCTTCCTGAATATGCAAGTGACCACAGAAGTTTGCCTAAAGTGAAATGCGAGGCAAAATTGCAAGATCCTTCAAAATGCAACTGATGACAATTCTTGGGGAATGGGGTGTTTCTGTTTCTGTCTCATTAGAGCTACAGAGATGCTGTAAGTGCTGATCGTGGCAGAAGATCTTGAGGGAAAGGTACAGGCTACGTGTCATTTTTCTTCTGCATGTCGCCCATCCTGCTGTTGAAGAGTGGCCATTGCAAACCTTCTAATATTTGTTTCTTTCAGAAAGGCAGACACCTAAGCCATCTTACCAGAGGTAGTCCTTTAGCCCACAAGCTTTTAACACTGAGTGCTTTAAGTGTCCTCCAGTGATGGTGTCTTAAATGGCAATGAGAGCCTCTTACCTCTGCCGTTTGTTGAAGATATTTTTAGCCAAAGCTATAGCAGGTTTTCCTTGCCACTCTGGAATTTCTCTCTCCAAAACGTATCCTGTTCACAAGGCAAAAAATAAATGATACCAGCAAAATTACTGGATTTCTGTTTTCACAATATTTTATCTTTGCACCCTGACTCCTGACTAGAGATGGGCACGAACAGCAATACGAACACAAAAAAAGCCATGAACAGCCCAATCTGCTGTACGCAAACAAGCTGTCCATGAGGCCCCATTCTAAATGAACAGGTGGTCGTTGTAAGCCTTGTTCATTGCTGTTCATTGCTGTTTGTTAAGACAATCTGGCAACTGCAATCAATTCCCTTGGCAATTTAGGCAGGGATTGTCTGAATGCCTGCTGTTGCCCTGGAAACCCCAATCTAAGCCCAATTTAGCTTGATAGGCAGGTCTTCCTTTCAAGTGTGGAGCTCCAAATTTGTTACAACAAGGGAGCAAAGACCAGGGGGCAGAGGGGCTCCCAGCTCTGACTTCACAGACAGTAGAGAAACAGTTGCTGTTGGCATTTTGATAGAGAGAGTGCATTGGAGCTTGAATTTTCTTTGTGTGTGGTGGGATAGGGATCTCCCCCTTCAAGTTCCAGGGCTGCTGCCAGGCTCTGGGCCAAGCTATTATTTATTATTGGTACCTTTTCTGGTGCCTGCTCAGGTAAGATTTCTGGGAGTGGTGCAGTAGTGATCTACCCCTTCAAGTTCCAGGGCTGCTGCCAGGCTCTGGGGCCAAGCTATTATTTATTATTGGTACCTTTCCTGGTGCCTGCTCAGGTCAGGTTTCTGGGAGTGGTGCAGTAGGGATCTTGATTTGGATGTTGGCTGGAGGAGAGCTTGCTGGCCCCCACGAACAGCCAACCACGAACATGTTCGTGAACAAGGCCATGTTCATGGTTGTTTGTGAGTCCCTGTTTGTGGATGGCAATGAACAATGAACATCATGTTCGGGTTTTTTTTCTGTTCATGCCCATCTCTGCTCCTGACTCCACATCTTCTTCGCATGTATATCACTTTTTGGCTCAGGCACCATGCACACCCATCTAATGCTTGTTCAAATAGACCTCCCAAGGCTCATCTGAACATGGATGCTACTTCTTAATATGGTGATGCTTTTCACAGATTTCACATTCTGGCCACATATCTGGAGGTGAGAGGAGAAATGTACACAAAGTTTCCACATGGAACTTCCACTTAGTGGATGAAGTGATCTGTATTGGGAAGGGGGAGAGAACCCCTCCTTCATGAAAAGAGAAACACCACTGAAGGCATCCTATAAACTGGGGCATGATCAGTAAGAGGTACAGATTTTATCTTCATCTCTTTGCAAAGAAACTATCATTTCCTTCCTGTATCATATACAAGCTAGTGAAACTTTTGCCTGTATGTGTTCTTAACTTGCTTTTCTATCTTTAGTGCTTACATATACTAATCTGTCACTTGACCAGGAGTTCTCAGAACACCAAAGAGTTCAATATTCCTAAAACCTCTTCATTAATGCCTTTTAGAGAGCCAGTTTGGTGTAGTGGTTAAGAGCGCGGGACTCTAATCTGGAGAGCTGGGTTTGATTCCCCACTCATCCACTTGAAGCCAGCTGGGTGACCTTGGGCTAGTCACAGTTCTCTGGAGCTCTCTCAGCCCCACCCACCTCACAGGGTGTTTTGTTGTGGGGATAATGACATATGCTGTAAACCTCCCTGAAGGGCGGTATATAAATCGAATGTTGTTATTATTATTATTCTATAGACCAATGCATTAATATTATACTGGCCTATAGGTGATGCATGTTGGAGATATGGAATTAAGCCTTCACTGATGACTTTACAATCATTAGGAGGCATTTTACGTTAAAAAACTCACTTTGCTTTTAGTCTTAGCAGATGGGCTATAAAACAGAAGTAAATTATTTTCTCCACCACTTTAAAATCACTGAAGATGTGTTTTAAAGCAGAAAGTATTGTGCTTGTCTATCCAGTTTGTTTCTGACCTGGATATAGCCCTGCAAATTAAAGAGAAAAAATAAAATCCTACCAACAAGTGTGTGGAGCATGCTATCCGAGATAGCCTTCCAACCTGGCTGAGCAGTGCTTTGGGGATTATGATTATCTTTGCTAAGCCATTGCACATCAATGTCAGGGTGATAAGCAAATAAGAAATCTTCCCATGAATCATGAGATTCAGCTCCCTAGTAGATCAAAGGTAACTTAGCACCCAACATACTTTTCATGTGCCTTTCTCTAATCTTCCCACTTTGGCAGAAATGTAGATGATGACAAAGTGATGTATAACTTTTGCAAAGCACAGCATTGCCATAAGAATGTAAAAAAGTGACTATAATAAATGTCAGCTCACTGGTCCATTGAGCTCAATATTATCTACTCCATGAGTCCCCAACCATTTTCAGCCTTTTGACATTCTGAGAAAGGGTGGTGGGCTGCTCTGGGAGGTGGAGCCACACATATTCAGGAAGCTCAAGTGCAGAGAAGTGGGGTCATCTTTAAAAATATATTCTAGGAAACAGAAAGGAGAGAATAAAACCAACACTCTGGTGGCAACTCACACCTAAACATTATTTTAATCTGAACTTTTCGAATTTGCATAGTCCATCAGATCTCTAACGGCTCATCAGCCCCACCCATGGATAACCCCCCAGTAGGGGTTATCCATGGCCAGCCATTGAATCGGCGCACTCTAGGGCGATGGCTACGCCCCGAACGGACCTTTTAAAACCTAAAAACCGTTTCAGAAGTGGTTCGTTGAAATGGGCCATGGGATATACCAATTTAACTACCCATATCTGGAATATAATAAAAACACATTGGCATCTAGTAGCTGAAATTCTGGGATGTGAACAACCCCCAGAGATAGGCTATCGCCGTACGCGTTCTCTTAAAGACATATTGACGCGTTCGGAGTTCAAAGCCACCAACCAAGTGGGAACTATGCCACAGGGCCACTTCCCATGTGGGGAATGCAACGTTTGTTGCATGATGGTAAAATTGAATAACTTAGTAGATGGACCAATGGGCAATCAGAGAAATTTTACCACATGCAAGACCTCGTGTGTGGTATATGTAATCAAGTGCAGTTGGCAGTTGTACTATGTTGGTAGCACTTTGCGCTCCCTGAAAACAAGAATACAGGAACACATCTCCCGTGTTAGGAACACAGTAGAGGAGGCCCCTTTGGTCAGCCACTACTGGGAGAAACACGGAGACCTTAAAGATTTAAAAAACCTTAGAATCTCTGTATTAGAAGTTATTACGGACCCATGTATTTCAGACTGCTCGAGGAGACTGTTATAGCTAGAGGCACAATGGATCTTTAAATTGAAGTCTCTTGATCCCTTAGGACTTAATAATGAGCTAAATTTAGCTTGTTTTATAGGATAAAGATATAAGATACAGGGACTTAGGCTGTCTTTCTGCTGCTAGAACCTACAGAATGCAGTGAGACCGTGAGATATTGGAATATAGGGGGTTTCTCCTTTAACAATGAGAAGATGATTGTGTAGGTGATTAGATTAGCAGGTGATTAGCTAGCAATGTTAATAACGAGGATAGAGAGTGGGAACCTGCATCAGGTGGTTAATTGGAATGTCCAGTCGGGTGCTATGGGAATCTGAGCGTTAAGGACTAGTGAGTGAGTAGACTTTTAACTTGCGCTATTATTTTGGATATAATAAAAAGGCTAGTATAAATATTGTATTTTTTGAAATTGCGCCCTACTATGTATGTAATTTCTTTCCAGTCCAGTGTAATATTGCCCAGGAAGAAGTTATAGAACAAAACGGGACTTGAGAATTGCACGCACAAGCCCATCGGCAATATGCAATTTGGCTACGTTGTTCCATCTTTGGACTGTGGACTACTTACCATTGCAATCTGTTCCTGACGCGTCTTCGAGCACTCCGGTACCTCAATTGTTTTGGCAGGAGATGTTGGGATCAAGCCTAGGATATTCTGCATGCATATCCTGTGTTCTTCCTTTCAACTTCAGTGCCCACCCACCCACACTTACCTTCCTTCTGTACAGATGGAAAACAGTGGTGGACAACCTGGAAAAAAAAGTGGACAACAGAGGCAAGTTAAGACTGATAAATGCTAACAGCTGATTCCAAAAGCTCAGCTTGTTTTTCCAATGTTCCCTTCTTAAACACCACCTGGTAGTGTTCCAGGAAGCCATTTGAAATGGAGTTGAATGGTGATGAGCCCAAATATTGGGGGGAAGGTGGGCACTCTTCTGGGTACTAGTAAATACTTATGTACATTGAACAAAAGTATCACCTGTTTTGGAGAGGCTTGTCACTTGCAGGTGATGTCAAGAAGTTGTACTCAGAACTTAGGAGAGCAGCTACAAAGACGATCTAAGCTAGTTGGGTTGGATCTGTCACATATCTATTCTGCTCCTATTGGTGCTTTCCTCTGCTGCAAGGAGCCTTCCCCCAGTAGAAGGAGATCTTCCATCAGCAAAAGACATCTCAGTGCAAGACTCAGAGGAAAGTACCACATCTAAAAGCATGAATCTGGAGAAGCGATCACCATATCTCATGTTTAGCAAATTGTACAAGTTAATTACACATTTTCAAACACTGTGTGTGGGGGGGGGGGGTAGGGGGAATCTTGGAAGGTTTGGAAGAAGACATGAAAGGAACTACAAAGAAACATGATCCTGGGGGATATGTGCGAGAGAACTATCCTAAATACCAACTGACTGTACAAATAAAAACACTGGCCACTGATTCTCTGCTTAATGCCAGAAACCAGTTCTGAAGACAGATTACACCTCTTTAGTTTGCAGTTTGTGACTTGTATAGGTGACCCTTTTTGCTGAAAAACATGGCGATGTTTTTCGAAGCCAAAGACATTGCTCTTGTTAGCAATTAGTGCCTTTGTCTCTGGCAATCACAAATAATTGCTGTTGCTGTTTGTGACCAGCGTATCTTTTTCCCCCTTCCTGCAGTCAGTGGTAGTTAATTAAAAAGGTTCTCCTTGTTTTACAGACAGTGTAAAAGTCTGTCTGCATTACGGCTTTTTTTTCATAATGTGGAAAATGTTGTGTGTTCAGTTCATTGGGGCAGAAGGATGTACTCTGAAAGCTTAAACACGATCCTCACTCATTGATCTGAAGTTAGAAAATGAAAGCATTGGTGGGGTATGCATGATACTTCATTATTGTTATCAAGACCAATCAGTATTGATAACCAATTGTTATCAGGACCAATCAGTGTTCACAGTCTAGCAAGTGAGCTTTTAAACCATACTGAATTCTTCCTCAGGCTGAAACAAAGTTTTTTTGTGGTGTTGAAATGGTGTTAAGTGTTTCTTATCTTTGCTTGCAGATGGTTTCTGTCTTAAGATAGCATGGAGAAAGTCCTTGCAACCTTGCAGTGCATTCCCAACAATGTTTATTGGGAAGTAAGCCCCATTGATTTTAGTACGTATCATCAATATGAGCTACCTGAAGCACTACTGCGCTGGGCTTGTTGGGTTCAATGTCAATCATTTTGAGCACATCCATCCCCTGAATGCCATCAGACAATATATAAGACAATGCAATCCTGTGCAGAAAGACTACACTCTGGTAGTGGTAATTGCCATCAAGTCACAGTCACTTGTGGTGACCCCTGTAGGGTTTTCAAGGTAAGAGATGAACAGACATGGTCTGCCTCTGCATAGCGACCCCGGACTTCCTTGGTGGTCTCCCATCCAAATACGGACTAGGGCTGACCCTGCTTAGTTTCGAATATCTGATGAGATCTGATTTCATTTCTTAACAGTGCCATGCTACACAAAGTTATTCCAGTCTAATCCCTTTGAAATCAATGAACTCCTCCTCTCAATGAGGTTAGACGAGAGTATCTTTGTATAGGGTTATACTGTAAAGGAAGAAATCAAGTTAAGTAAGAGCATAGAGCATGGAAAAAGAGAGCACAGAGCTCCTTACCACAAACCTTGCAATAACTTCATATTTCCAATGGTCCAAGGAAAACAGGGAGACCTCAGAAGTTTCTCAGGAATCCTCAATGAAAAGTCCAGCAATGGCAGACAAGTTTCTCTGAAGGACTACTTGCTTATCAGTAGCAGGGCCGGATCTAGGGTTGCCAGCACCCAGGGGACCCCGAGTCTGCTCCCCTGTGTGCGCACACAGCATGCGTGTGCTCCTGCTGCTGCGTGATGACATCACTTCCGTGATGTCATCACATGGGGCGGAGTGTGGCGGCAGCATGGGCAGCAGCAGCATGGGTGGCTGGGAGGCTGCCCGTACCATTTGCCTGCCCCGCTGAGGGGGCGGCCAGCTTGCCTCACGTTCCCTGCCCTGCAGGGCAGGCGAATGGAAAGAGGGAGTGCTGCCAATGGCACACTCCCAGATGCTGGTAGCTGTGCCCGGCGCCCCCTCTTTGGCAACGCTGGGGGCAGACTACACCCCTGCCCCCACGTCGACCTGGCCCTGATCAGTAGTAAATAACAACTGCTATATACAAAACCAAGTGTATGTTTGGTTTGCTTTAGAGTCTTTTTAAAGTTGATATGGGACAACTATGAAGCCAAAAGATCTGTCCAGTTGTAACAACACATGGTGAACTAATTACTTTTGGGTTTTATATGACTGATGTCTGATGACTTTTGTATTTGATAGTTCTAAACTGGTCATGATGTTTTGTCTCTTTGTGTTACCAAGATGCCTTTTCTTGTGAATTTTTCTCTTCACAGTCAAGTCTAGACATGTCCAGTTGTTATGGGAGGCCACAAAAAAGAAATTGAGATAAGCTTCTTATATGAAGGGTGTTCGTGAAGTGATCATAGGTTCAGAGAAATCATGAAAGAGGGAGAGAAGCTAACAATCAAAAGCTGTAATATGTATTCACATTTTTGAAAATAAATAATGGCTGATTCCTTCTGGAGTTTTTTCTCTATTTCGGCAACTCAAGTTGTCATCCTCCATTCCTGCACAAATTGTGAAAAGACTTTTTTCCCCCTTGCTAAAAAAAAAAAATCTGAAAAAGGTTTATCCTGATGTGGCTTTATTGCGACAACATTTTTCATGTTTCTGGAAGGAAAGATGTATCTGAATGAAAGGAAACACCCCTTTCCTATGCATTTTCACACCAAACTGTCTTGGTGCTGTTGCTACAGAAAAAAGCTCTCACAAATGCACTAAACTCTAATAAACATGAAACATTCTAAAGTGCTCAGTGCTATAATATATATGTACATACAAAATTATCTAAACAATGATACTATATCAACAATATTTCATATTTTTCATATCCTTATATCAGTAATATTCCATCTCAAGAATCAACAGTACGCATAATTCATACAATTGAGAAAGGTCTGAAAGTCCATATGTAGTAAAGTCCATAAAGAGTTTCAATCAATTACTATGAATTGCACTTGCCCGTTGTGCTCCCAATGGTCCAGTATACCTGGGTGGTGATTCAAGGCACCATAATTCAATCTTCCAGCAAAACAGTATTTGTGGAGAGGTAACGGTTTCAAACTTGCCCGACAAACTCTTAAGTTTGAAGGAGGGGGGTGGGCATTCCCACCTGCTCCACACCTGATCTCAGCAACATGAAGGGGTGGTGCACTTTGCTACCTGCTACATGTCTGATACAGTCTGGGTAAAGGGGGTCAGGCATCGCCACCTGGCCCACTCCTGATCCCAGCTGGGTGAAGGAAAAACGGGCATTGCCTTCTGCTCTGATCCTTATTACGGCTGGGTGATGGGGGGCAGGCACTGCTGCCTCCTCCAAGCCTGATTCCAGCAGGGTGAAGGGGAGTGGGCATTGCCACCTGTTCCCTGCTGGGTGAAGGGAAGAGTGAGCACTACCTCATGCTCCTCGATCCTGACAGGCGAAGGCAGGTGGGGGGCTTTACTACGTGCTCTGCTCGTGATCCCAACTGGGAGAAGGGAGTGCAGGCATTGCCATCTTCTCTGCTCCTGATTCTAGCAGGTTGAAGGGGAGTGCAGATTGCTGCCTGCTTGGCTCGATTGCTGTTTCACCCTGTCTGATTCCGACAGGGTGAAGGGGGGTGGGCACTGCCACCAGTTTTGCTCCTAATATCATCTGGGTTAAGGTGGGGGGTAGGCATTGCAACCTGCTCTGCTCCTAATGCCAGTTGTGATAAGGAGAGGGTGGTCATTGCCACATGCTTCGATCCAAATACCAGCTGGGTTAAGGTGGGGGGTAGGCATTGCCACCTGTTCCACTCCTATTACCAGTTGAGTTAAGGTGAGGGGGTATGCATTGCCACTTGCTCTACTCCTAATACCAGCTGGGTTAAAGTGGGGGTGGACATTGCCAACTGCTTCGCTCCTAATACCAGCTGGGTTAAAGACGGGGTAGACATTGCCACTTCCTCTTCTCCTAACACCAGCTGGGTTAAGGCAAGGGTGAGCATTGCCACCTGTTACACTCCTAATACCCGATGTGTTAAAGTGGGAAATGGGCATTGCCACCTTCTCCACTCCTAATACCAGCTGGGTTAAGGTGGAACGTGGGTATTGCCACCTGCTCCTCTCCTAATACCAGTTGGGTTAAGGCAGAGTGTGGGCATATCTACCTGCTCTGCTCCTGATCCCAGCTAGGTGAAGGGGGGAGGGCATTGCCACCTGCTTCGCTCCTCATACCAGCTGGATGAAGGGGGATGGCATTGCCACCAGCTCTGCTCCTAATAACAGCTGGGTTAAGGCAGAGAGTGGGCATTGCCAGCTGATCTGCTCCTAATACTAGCTTGGTTAAGGCGGGGGGCGGGCATTGCCACCTGCTCCACTCCTGATACCAGCTGGATGAAGGGGGCAGGCATTGCCCCCTTCTCCGCTCCTAATATCCGATTGGTTAAGGTAGGGGTGGACATTGCACCTGCTCCGCACATAATATCAGATGGGTTGTCATGGGGAGGGTATTGCCACCTGCTCCGCTCGTTTCCTACCTGGGCCTCACACTACAGCATATTTTCTGGAGCGGTATGGTGAGTTATCTGGGCTTTCCTCTGTGGCAGCACCCTCTGGTGGTGCACCAGGGTATAATGTGAGTTGTCTAAAACACACTTACTCAATTATATAGTAAGACAACCGGAAAGTATCTTTCTGTGCTCTATCAATCAGCATTTGAAATGTTGCTGAAGTGCTTTCTCCCCTTCTCCAAGCAGTAAGATGCCAGTTATTCTTCTCAGTGTAGATGACTACAATGGGACACCCACTTCCTTCCAGCAATTAGCATTATCATAGGATTTGCGTATTGCATTATTCTGGGGCAATACTATGGAAATGCAGTTTTTTGGGGGGGGGGTTAAGTGTAGTATTGCATTATTCTGGAGTAATGCTATGCCTGCACCATTTTTTTCCAAGACGGTCAGAGAAAAATGGCAGCAGCATTATACAAGGGGGGGGGGATACAATTTGCATCTGGTTTGAAAGAGAAATCATAGCTAATAAGAGTGAAAAAAAACCAGGTTACCCTGTGCTGTAAGGAATCTCTGCTGCAAGTACAAGTTGAGCAACAATCACTCTGGAAATACAATCACCATTGGGGGGAGGGGGCTCATGTGAAGTCGGCCAGAGTAGACATGTCTATCAAACCCAAACATTTTTACACTGGAACAAGCATTCCAGTTGGAATTATTCTTAAGAACATAAGAACATAAGCAAAGCCATGTTGGATCAGGCCAGTGGCCCATCCAGTCCAACATTCTGTCACACACAGTGGCTAGAAATCCAGTGCCATCTAAAGGACTGTCAGTGAGGCCAGGACACCAGAAGCCCTCCCACTGCCTTCCTTCCAGCACCAAGACAACAGAGCACCACCTCCCCACAAAGAGAATACCATCTATCTCCTGTGGCTAATAGCCACTGATGGACCTCTGCTCCATATATTTGTCCAGTCCCCTCTTGAAACTGGCAATGCTTGTAGCTGCCACCACCTCCTGTGGCAACGAATTCCATGTGTTTATCACCCTTTGTGTAAAGTAGTATTTTCTTCTATCTGTTCTAACCCGACTGCTCAATAATTTCATAGAGTGCCCACGAGTTCTTGTATTGTGAGAAAGGGAGAAAAACACATCTTTCTCTACCTTCTCTAACCCGTGCATTATCTTGTAAACCTCTATCATGTCTCCCCTCAGTCGTCTTTTCTCCAGGCTAAAGAGCCCCAAGCGCCTCAATCTTTCCTCATAGGGAAAGTGTTCCAACCCTTTAATCATTTTAGTTGCCCTTCTCTGTACTTTTTCCAGTGCTATGATATCTTTTTTAAGGTGTGGCGACCAGAACTGTACACAGTACTCCAAATGAGGCCTCACCATCGATTTATACAGAGGCATTATGATACCGGCTGATTTGTTTTCAATCCCTTTCCTAATAACCCCTAGCATAGCATTAGCTTTTTTTATGGCAGTCGCACACTGTGCTGACGTTTTTAGTGAGTTATCTATCATGACTCCAAGATCTCTCTCTTGGTCAGTCTCCGCCAGTTCAGACCCCATCAACTTGTATTTATATTTTGGATTTTTGGTTCCAATGTGCATTACTTTGCACTTGGCTACATTAAGCCTCATTTGCCACATGGATGCCCACTCTTCTAGCCTCGACAGATCCCTTTGGAGTGCCTCACAATCCTCTCTGGCTTTCACCACCCTGAACAATTTCGTGTCATCTGCAAATTTAGCCACTTCACTGCTTAATCCCAATTCCAAATCATTAATAAACAAGTTAAAAAGCATTGGACCCAATACCGACCCCTGTGGCACCCCACTGCTCACCACCCTCCACTGTGAGAAGTGCCCGTTTATACTCACTCTCTGTTTCCTATTAATTAGCCAGTTTTCGATCCACAAGAGGACTTGGCCCTTTATCCCATAGCTACTGAGCTTACTTAGGAGCCTTTGATGAGGAACTTTGTCAAAAGCTTTCTGGAAGTCAAGATAAACAATATCTATCGGGTCTCCCTTGTCCACTTGTTTGTTCACTCCCTCAAAGAACTCTAACAGATTGGTGAGACAAGATCTTCCCTTACAGAACCCATGCTGAGTTTTCCTCATCAGCTTTTGGTCATCAATGTGCCCACTAATTTTATTTTTGATAATAGTTTCCACCAACTTACCCGGTATTGACGTCAGGCTGACTGGCCTGTAATTTCCCGGATCTCCCCTGGAACCTTTTTTAAAGATGGGGACAACATTAGCTACCTTCCAGTCCTCAGGAACAGATGCAGAGTTTAATGACAGATTACATATTTTTGTGAGGAGATCTACAAGTTCACACTTGAGTTCTTTCAGAACTCTTGGATGTATGCCATCTGGGCCCGGTGATTTATCAGTTTTTAAATTATCTAGCAGTCGCATAACCTCCTCTCTCGTCACCTCAATGTGACTCAGGTCTTTCAAAACCCCTCCCAAAGTCAGTGCTTCCGGAGTGGGCATGCACTTCTTATCTTCCACAGTGAAGACAGAAGCAAAGAACGCATTCAGCTTCTCGGCCATTTCCCTATCACCCTTTAGTAATCCTTTTACGCCTTGGTCATCCAAGGGCCCCACTGCCTCCCTAGCTGGTTTCCTACTTCTAATATATTTAAAGAATTCTTTTTTTTTCTTGACAGCTTAAAGCAGTTATAGCCAAGATAAGTGAGCTTCTTTTGCCCAGGGCTCATTCTTCTTACAGTCTGCATCTCCTGTGAATGGTTATATAAAGCACAGTGGCCCATCAGAATTGAGTATACACCTTACACTGTACCGCAGTAGCCATCACAATGTTAATTTTTTCTACATCAAACAAGTTAACATAGGAAATGTTCACTGAAGATTAAAAAATTGAGCCCTTCCTTCCTGGCAACTGGCAGGATGGCTAGGTGTCAGGACCTCGGAGGGTGTTTTATCATGAGTGTGATGACATCACTTCCAAGTTTTCCCTAGAAGTGACGTCATCATGCACATGACAGCACCATTTTTTTGAAAAAATCTCTCACTGCCACTTGGAATGGCAGAGGGCAATAGGAGCTCGGGGTGGGGCATCTCCTGCCCACCAGGGGTTTGGCACCTTTAGATATACATATTAAAAGGAAGTGTTAGGATTAAAGCCAGGGAGACAAAGGCAATCTCAGGAATGCACTTAAACAAACATTAAGTACCATTCACAAACTTTTATCAGCTGTCAACTGTTTCCTTTCTTAGCTGATCTGGCCACACACATCCATGCTTTTGTAACCAAATGGTTGGATTTCTGTCACATGCTCTGTGTTGGGCTGCTGTTGAAGATGACTCGGTAATTGGAGCGGGTGAATAATGAGGTGGCTGTATTATTGTTAGGGGCTGGGCAATGTGAACATAACCCTCCTGTCTTAAAACAGCCCAAATAGCTGCCCATTTATTTCTGTGTTCAATTCAAGGTACTGCTGTTATGACCTTTAAAGCCCTTGATGGCCTGGAACTCACACATTTCTTGTGTTCTTGTGCACCAACTACATTCTTCAGGCCGTCACTTGCTGGAGTGTTACTCCACTTAGGGTAGCTTGCCTGGAATCTACCAGAGCCCAGGCCTATTCTATCACGGTCTCCACTCTGCAGATTTTTCAGGTAGTTTTGCAAGACTTATCTGTTTGCAAGAACATTTTTAAATATATATATATATATATATATATATATATATATAATTAAAACATAAAATAGCATTGAACTGTGGAAAAAATACCCAAAGCAGATTATATAACAGGAAGTGACATTAGACAGTAAACATAGTATCGAAAACAAAGTATGTAACAAAGTGTTAAAACTACATAATAGTATAACAAAAGGTAACATTAGAGAATAGACATAATATCAAAAACAATATATATATCTGATTATTAAAACTACATAATATTTCTCCTCTCCATCCCCCCACTTATTTATGTTAAAATACATTATACTCACCATTTTATATTCGACATTTAAAAAAAAAACTTATCTTTCAGCCACATAGTCAAAAAACTTTTCCATTTTCCCTGAAATTTGGAAATTGGCCTGTTATGCATATAAGAAGTTAGTTTAGCCATTGACACATAAACATACAATTTATTCATCCATTCAGTCATGTCTGGACAAAATTCTGCCTTCCATTTTGTTGCATATACTATTCTCACCACCATCACCATATATTTAAAGAGTTCACTGTGTTCTTTTGCAATATTACTTGGTAAAATATTTAATAACACATTTTTGGAGGTCTAACACAAAGCAGAGCTTTAATATCTTTTGCATCTCTTCATGAATTTTTTATCCAATATCTTCTCACTTTCTTGCATGTCCACCACATGTTGCACCCATACATTGATATTTCCAGTACTTTCCACTATAGTCCTTATTAGTTTTTGCAATTTCCTTCAGAGTAACATAACATCTAAAAACATTTTGTACCCATTCTCCCTTAACATTTGACAATCCATAAATTTAATTTCTTTAGTCCATAAAGATCCCCATTGTTTGTTTGCCAGAACACTTGAAGAACAGGCATCATTTGCTGGGGAAGAGAGGCATTTGAGAAGGTATTTTAATTTGGTTTTAATTGGTAATGTTTGGGGTATTACTTGGAAGCTGCCTTAATCCATGAGGAAAATGCTTGTCATCTTAACTGACAGACACTTTTATTGCTTGAAAAAGTGCTTGGCCACTCTTTCCAACCAATCTGCCAGAAACTTCTTACTCTCCTCTGCATGTGTGCTTCATCAGACTGCCTCTCCTACCTTCTATTAGAAATATGGAAAAGAGAGTCTGAGCATCTTTGCAACTGATGCTTTTTTTATCAATGACAGCTGAGAAGACGGAGGAGTTATGTTCTGTGGACATCACAATTAACTTCAGCTTGTTAAACGAATTTTGGTTCTGGCATGCAAATTTGTCTCCAGACAATACTGTCAATACTATGGACATTGTGAATGTATTGTATGAACTTGGATTGTCTCAGATACAGCTGCTGGCATTTTGACAACTGCAATTCCTGTGATCGTGGAAGTCATTCCCAGGAAATAGAAAGGCCTGCCCGCTTCATTGGAACATTGGATTCATTCATACGCAAACCTGATTGAGGGTTGCCATTCTGCTTATCACTACACAGACAAAGGGAAATTAGGACCAAGTGTAGAGACCTAATTAAATTATCTTTCCCTCTCATTAAGGCAGTTGAATGAAGTTAGTCGAGTTTCAAGTTTTGTGCATCTCTGTGCATTGAACACCCATCTGATGCACTGATAAAGGAAGAGTAAATGTTTCCTCCCCCAGAGAATGATAATTCTCAACCCAGTCACCGGCACAGTCTCTGCATAAACAGGTCAGCTGGAGGCATAGATTGGAGACCAAATGGACTGTTGGAGCCAGCCCTAAGAGAGGTGAGTATCCTTTTCAGAATGTGCCTGCTACAGTAATTATCCCAACAGATATTTGTACAGATTTATCCATATGAATGTGTACCCCATTATCACCACGTTGGATCAAATGCTTTATTGCAAACAGGTTGGGGAAACAGAATTGAAATTAAAATGTCAAAGCACAGCAGGAAACAGCAGGCATTTTAAAAATTATGCTATCGAAAGGGAATTGTTACTTTTGTCTGTGCAGCCTGCCTTTTATTCAATGGTAAAGGTGCCAACTGTAATTAAAAGAAAAGAAGGATTAATGATGATAGACAACAGAAACAAAAGGGTAGCAAGAGCTGCTGTATTCAGGTGTGTATCAGATGTGGTGCAGTTATTTCTCAAAAGTTTGGCATATTTCATATTCCCATGAATCAGTCAAGTTGCAGGGTGCCGGAAACCTATTTCAAAACAATACAATAGTATTAAGGGAAAGGGAAAGAACAGAGCATTCAAGACAAAGGGTTTTTTAAAAAAAACTTTAGAGCTGAGCTATAGATTTGTGGTTGCCATGGTGATAAGCATTCCCATGATAAGTTTTCCACCTGGAGCAACGGAAGTTTAATGGCACTCACTGCATGAATCGGGGCCATTATGCAGCGTGTTTCCTCACAATTGACACCAGCCAGTACAAAAAAAAGAAGAAGAAAGAACTCCACTGAGCTAAGTCAAAAGTACTTGCCTCGTTTTTTATTCATTTTTGTGAGGGTCGCTAAGCACCTCCCATTTTAGTGACGTTTTCTGCTCCTTGCGAATACATTCCCATTGTCTCAATGTTACCATTAATTAATTAATATTGACCTCATTTGCCCATTGAATCTGATTGGCTATAACATTGTAGCTTTGTCAACAGGGATGCTGGTTGGGATATTAAGTTTCCGAAGCTGGGGTTATTCTGGAAGGCCTCAAAAGCCAGGCAGTCTACCTGTCCCATTTTGCTCTCATGTCTTCCCCCAGCACAGTGCCTGTAATCTGGGAACTTTAGGAACAACTAAACACATGTCTAGGTATCCATATTATGATCAAAAAATACCCACGATAATGGCGATAGCATGATTGGGACCCAGCGGATCAGTGCCGTCCACGGCAACTGATCCAGCGTTCGGGGGAGGGTGCTTGATAGGGGCTTGATTGGGGTAATCGGGCTCGGATCGGGAATCCAGACACACAGATGCCATCAATCTATTCCCCTGGCAACGGAGCCAGGGGAATGCCTGAGCTGTGTTTGCCCTCCTTCTGTCGCCCTGGAAACCCGAATGGAAGCCCAGCTTGCCTTGATCAGCAGGGCTTCCTTCCAACCACGGAGCAGCAAAGCACTCACCAGTTGGGAGAAGACACCCAGGGGAGGGAGGTGGAGGGGTGTGTGCTGTAGCCATGGACACTCCAATCACATCTCTGCAAACCCTGATAGGCAGCTCTGACGGCCAAACACAGACCTCCTGTTTTGCTGAATGGAACTCATGCCATGGGCTCCCAGGCTGGGTTTCACTTTCTGCAAGCAGTGGAGTGGGACAGAGCTCTTGCTTGCTACTTGCTAGCCTTTGGAGAGAGAGAGAGAGAGAGACTGAGAGAGTCGGCCACTGCCACCACCCACCTTCCCACATAGCTGGGAACAGCAGGGTGCCCCTCCGCTTTGGCCTCCCAGATCCCCGATCCATGGATCGGAAATGGGAGATGATCAGTGTGGATTGCTAGTTCGGGATCGTCGCCGGCACCGATCCACGATCAGCTTGATCGGTAATTTTTTTTGGATCGTACCCACCTCTATCCATAAGTACTCACTCTATCCCTTTGCTTGACTTGAAATCATAGCAATAGTTCTCCACAGCAAGAGGTGTTTTCCAGTTAAGCAAAGGGTTTGGTTTAGTGAGTATGAATTAGAGGCGTTCCCTCCATGCCTCATGTACGTATTGTGTCTTTCTTTTAAATGTGCACTGGAAGGTGGGGCACAGTGGAGATCTTTTTCCGGGGGTCCATGGTGGTTCCCATGCCTCTGTCAATGACGTCACACAATGCTATCATTGATGTGACGGTTGTGTCACTGATTAAATGGCAGATTGAACAGAATGGGACAAAAAAGGCAAGTATTAGCATTTAAACAATATGAATGTTAAGCAGACTGAATATTTCTTCCAGTAATTTATTCACCTGTGTCAAATGCAGTGCTGTCAAAGCAGATATTGGAATCAGAATACTTTTGGCACAGCTAAAATCCCATCAGTCTCTGCTGTTTCAAATCCCACTACAGCAGGTGGCCTTGGGTAAGCCACTCAGCCCCAGCTCCCCTGTTGTATCATAGGAATAATAATGAAATGGACTTTGTTCACCACTCTGAGGCTGGAGGCTGCTTTTTGCCACCCTGCCAGAAGATGAGCAACAGCTGCTCTCCCGGTGTATAAAAACTGAGGAGGGGTTGAGCTAAGAGCATATAAGGCAGCTCCACCCCTGTTCTTCTGCAGTTGGCTTTAGCTTGGCCCACTCATCTGCCCTGCAGTAGTACGGGTTTAGTTGGTAGTTGTGCACGGGGCCAGGAACTTTTAATCCATTTTCCATATTGGCTACTGGAAAGTTGAGTTTTTTCACCTACTTTGTACTGCTTCCATGGGTTGTGGTAATTGGCTAGGATGGAGCCATAAATAGGAGGTTCTCTGGCAGGATTAGGATGGGGGAAATGAGTGGGCTGGTGAGCATCCTTGGCACATCTCCATGGGGGGGGGGGTTGGGGTCAGTCAGGATCTTTGATACTGCTTGATGGCTGCCATCTGTATGGTGAGGTGCTATAAGCTTGGAGAGGGGAACCATTTGCCTGGCCAGCTGGATCTCATGATGTGTATTGATGGCTCACCCAAACAAGTCAGGGTAGAGGTCCAGGGGCAATCCCATGGCCTGTTTTGTACCACTATTTAGGCCTTTGCAATGTACATATGTTCAGTTATATGTTGTTGTCAAAATAAATATGGCCCATTTAGTTCCCAACATTGATGTCTGTCTCTTCTTTCCACCTGGGGTGGCAAAGTACAATCCTCTGACAAAGAAGTTAAATTATTGAAGCTCAGTCAGCCATTTACATATCCCATATGCCTGAAGGCAAAAATTAGCAACTTTATTAGTTATCTCCTAGGAAGAATCTGCAAGAACGAGGGAGACATAAAGTTGTTCAGATGTTTCTGGTAAAGTTGACAGGATTGGGCTATATATTGAGATCGGATGTTGTTATAGAAAGTGTAGTACAGCAGATCTTGACTTTCCCTGTATAACATGGACAAAACCACTGGGGGAGTGGGAAAAGATGATATCTGCCTTCCAGGAGGGCTGAAGGTAGAATGTTGAAGCGTGCAAGGGAAAAAAATTATCTGATATTTGGAGATTTTAGGGGATCTATGACAATCTACCATCTATGAAAATATTTAGCATACTGCAGAATAATTGGATATATCTGTATCTGTGCCCTATCTGATTGGTGAGCACGATCCCAAAGGTGCTGTTTAAGTGTTTCTTTTGCTTTTTGGTACCCTAGATGGAGTAAGACTTGGTGGGAGAAGCCATACTCCTGGAATTTTCCCTCATTTGCTCTTTGCCGGGATGAGTGGTGACTAGACATGGGCATGAATGGAAAAAAAAATGAACAAGCTGTTCATTGTTCATTGCCATCCACGAACAATGAACAACAAACAACGAACAGTAACGAACATGACCCTGTTCACAAACATGTTCGTTGTTTGTTGTTCATGGCCCCTTAAAGATCCCTTTAAACTATCAGCTGGCAGGTGGCAGGGGGAATGCCCCGTGCCGCGTGCCAGCTGATAGTTTAAAGGGCCCTTTTCTGCCATGTGCGAGGGGCAGGGCCCTTTAAACACCCCACAAACTGACCTTCCCAATGTCCAATACCCACCAAATTTGCAGGGGACGTATTCCTCACTGTCCTCCAAAGACCCCCCCCCAAGTTTCAGAGAGATTGCACCCTGGGAAAGGCATGATGTATGGATCTCCCCATTTGTTGTCATTTTCTCTTCACAGTGGCAAAAACGGGACTCTCTGCTGGAAGTACTTTGAAGGGTTAAAGCCAGAAAGAAAGTCAGAAGGAGTTCAGAGTTCAGTCCCTACCATTGCCAGGGGAATTGATTGAAAGGCCCCAGAATGTCTGGCTTGCTGAATAGCTGATGAAGGCAACAAGAGGCTTGCAACGACCACTTGTTCGTTTAGAATGAAGCCTCACAAACGACTTGTTTGTGAACAGACGAACGGGCTGTTCATGGTTTTTTTTTTTGTTCGTAAAGCTGTTCGTGCCCATGTCTAGTAGTGACTATCAGCAAGGATAAGGGCCCACCAGATTAAAAATGAGTTTTAACCAGTAGATGGATGTGCATAGTCATATATAAGTCTCCAAGAGGATCAGCCCTGTCTCCAATCTAAGGAGAGCATTTGGAATGCACCAAGGGACTCCATGTATCTTACATAGGAACTTGGATTGTAATGCTTCTAATAGATGCCTTTTTTTGTATATACAGAGCTGGGAACCGTATGAGAGCTGAGATACAATCTTTCCTTGAAAGACCTTGATTGTGGCAAGAAGGTTTTTTGGTTAAAATGCAACTTTAAAATAGTGGAAGATGCTCTATAGGCAGTTTCTGCAGCATGCAAAGCCTGAGCTCTCCAATGTCCACACAACTGGAAGACTATTCACAGATATTTAAAGTTGTTTGTTTGTTTGATGTTATGGCCCTGTATCTTCCATCTGGATTTGATGTTTTTCGGTAAAAATGAGGAGGGTTTTTTGGTAGTTTATTGCAAGCTTTTCCTCTTTTCAGCATGTAGTAAAGACATGGAGTACTCTCCTGAGGCCCACTTGTGAGAGGGATAAGATGACAGTATCATCTGTGTATAGTAAAGCTGGTATCACTTAGTCAGCAAGCTTTGGCAAAGGGAAATTTGGATTTCCTTGGTGTTGCACTGAGGAGTTGATATAGTAGTTGAAAAGTAGAGGGGTCAAGATACAACCCTACTTAACTCCTTTCTCAAGTGGGATTTTATTGGAGAAGTAATCTTGAGGACTGCTTCTTACTTTTAGGAAGTTTCTTTCATGTAGCGAGTACATAAGTATGTAAAGTCTTTGCTCTATTGAGGATTTCTCAAGTTTTGCCCAGCGCCTATTTCTAGGGATGCTATCAAATGTTGCTTTGAAATCTACAAAGGAAAAACAGATGGCTACTCCCCTCCAGTCACAGGTACAACAAAGGACCAAGTCCACGGGAAGTAAAATGCAATACTCAACAGTAAATTTACAAAAGGTATATTCAAAGTGCAAGTGCTATAAATAGTGAAAATTCATACACATTGTGAATTCATACCCATACATTCATTCCATAGTCATCACAGATTTGTAAGGGAAGATACATCCATATACATTGAACAGTAGGGCTATAACTCCATAGGTCTTTTCATGAATTCTTATACAAGGTATTGTGCAAAGACTAACAGTCCTGAGTCCTTCCATATCAATGAGGAGCGACACAGTTGGAAATGAAAAGCAAAGTTCCAAACCACGCCCAATCTGGGGCCGGCTTCACACTGCAGATTTCGTGATTCCTTCATCAGGAGCGTGCAGTTCACTCCATCAGGTCAGGACAGAGCACAATCCAACGTTATTTCATCACCAACACTCTTGAAAGCCCATAACACGGCGGCTGTGCTTGTTCTCTTTGGTGCAAGCATAAAGTGCTCCATTTGCCTTAGAGGTGTATTTCTCCTCAAGGCGGTGCAAAATCAGGCACTGGTTTATGGTGGAATGGCTACCTCTGAAGCCTGCTTGCTTGTCCATCAGTATATTTTCTTGATCTAGCCAGTCAAGAAATTTCCAATATAAATATCCAGAATATAGCTTATCAACAATGCTAAGGAGACTGATTGGCCTGTAGCTGGCGATATTTCCTTTTTCTTCTTTCTTATATATTGGGATGATAATTGCAAGGAACCAATCTGAAGGAATATAGGCCAACAAATTGATATGAGTAAAAAGTGCAGCAAGCATTTGGGCCCACCAGTCAATACTGCATTTTATAATTTCTTGAGATGTCATATCATTTCCTGGGCCCTTGCTAGATCTCAGTTGATGCATTAGTTTTTGGACTTCATTTATCATTACCGATGCCCATATTGGTAATTTCAATCTGAGCACCCTTTGGTCTAAGGCCAGCCCTGTCTTTTTCAACCTTTGCTGAGAGTCTTCTGGAGTTTCTGTGTGGAAAACTGGTATTCTGATGTGAAGCCATGATCCCCTCCTCCTGTGTAACATGGACAGGGGTCATCACTAGAGATGGGCACAAACAGCAATACGAATTGAAAAAAGCCACAAATACCCCAATCAGCTGTTCGCGAACAAGCTGTTTGTGAGGCCCCATTCTAAACGAACAGGTGGTCATTGCAAGCCTTGTTTGTTGCTGTTCGTCAAGCCAGACAATCTGGCATCTGCAATCAATTCCCTTTGACAACCGGAGACAGGGATTGCCTGAGCTCTGTCTGAACTCCTGTTGTTGCCCTGGAAACCCCAATCTAAGTCCAATTTAGCTTGATAGGCAGGTCTTCCTTTCAAGTGTGGAGCTCCAAATTTGTTACAAGGAAGCAAAGAGCAGGGGGAAGGGGGGCTCCCAGCTCTGGTTTTGCAGACAGTGAGGGAGAAACAGTTGCTGTTGGCATTTTGAGAGAGAGACAGGGAGAGTGCATTGGAGCTTGAACTTTCTCTGTGTGTGGTGAGGTAGGGATCTACCCCTTCGGGTTCCAGGGCTGCTGCCAGGCTCTGGGGCCAAGCTATTATTTCTTATTGGTACTGTACCTATTGCCTGCTCAGGTAGGGTTTCCGGGAGTGGTATGGTAGGGATCTTGATGGCTGGAGGAGAGCCTGCTGGCCCCATTGAACAACGAACATGTTCATGAACAGGTCATGTTCAGGTCAATGTTCATTGTTCGTTGTTCGTGGATGGCAACGGACAATGAATATGTTTGTTTTTTTCTGTTTGGGCACATGTCTCGTCATTACCACCACTGGAAGCCGGCTGGACCAGATGAGTGTGAGCAGCAGCCATCAGCACTGAGCCAGCTGTTGAATTCCCAAATGTGACTGGCACAAGCAGTGATGGGAGTCTTTTCTCCCTCCTTCCCTTGGTCAGGTGGCTGGGGGCAATTGGGCGTCCCTCCAGCAGGGGGCTCAGGGCTGCTAGCCTGGTTGCCCATTGATTAAGACCACTTTTGGGAGGGAGCTAGATCCTTGTAGGACCAACAATAGCGAGGAGCCACAGCATTGTCCCCATACTGCCCTTTCACATTAGTAATATGGGAGGGTCTGGGAACTAGACAACTGGGTATCACATCCACCCACCCACCTAACTTCTGATATTTCAGTAGATATTGGCCACCTGCTTTCAAGCATCTTTTAAGCATGAGGGATAGACACTTGGGCCTTATTTTATCTAGAGTAAAATAGAGTTGCAACTGTACAAGCTAGCCGTCAGTCTTTTAGTTGGGTCTTCAGAGAAGTATCCGAGTCTATGAGATTCCCAAAGCCAGGGAGAGATATTGCAACTTATCCTTGAGGGCTCTGTATGGAGCTCAGCCCTGATTAAGTGTCAAAAGGTTGTGCGGTTATTGTTGTTGTTGTTATTACATTCACATGGAAGTGCATAAGAATGAAGAAAAATGACCAAATATGTTCTATATTAAACGTCACTGTCTTTAAAAAATGACTGAGGGACTTAGCCATAGAGGGAGCTTTGAAGGTTCTCTTAAGGATATTTCAAGACTCTTCTCTGAATTTTCAGTTTTATTATATTATTTTTAATATGTACATCTCACTGATCCCCAAGGCAGTGCCTTCAGATGTGTTCCCTGGCACCCATGTCCTTTTCCAAAGAAAAGCGCCAATCCTGTCTTTCCTCTACCTTCCTGGAGAAGGATGTATGTCAGAATAGCAAGGAGTTCCCATTTGAAAATAGCTGCCTCTATCATAGGAGGATGCATGGTATGGAATCTTTCAAAATTCTGTGACTAGCCTCAGCCTTCGTAGCAACTCCCATGGCAGTCATTTTATGGTAATACCGACAAGTTCTCAAAATTCCACCCTCCCTCCCTTCCACCCTGCAGCTCTTGTTCTTTTACTAAGAGAAAACTTTCTGGAAGTACTACCTAATTGCTGAGAAACAAATCAACCTGCTTCCAGTTCAGTATCCTGGCTGATAAACGCAAAGACACTGAAATGACCGACAAGTATTAGGAAACTTGCAAAATACTAACCTTCAGATTATTACATTATATCCCTAAACTATATCGGGCTCCTTTGTTTCTGCTGCTACTGTCTTATTGTTATGACTGCTTTTATTTAGATGCAGTTCATTTTTTAGATTTCATCACAGCACGGATAAGTAAAGAATCAACAATGGATTATGTTTTTATTTAAGTTTTTGTGCTGTTTCTAATTGATTTACGGCTCCTTGCACCAGGCATTCAGCTTTCCACGCCCCTTCAATCATAACATTTCTGCTGGAATATGGCTTAATTGAGTACTACCTACTGATAGCTGTTTTTTTTAAAAAAATCCATCAACCTGTCCATGCGAGCTTTCCTGAAAACCTAGATCTCTTTAAAAATGGATTTGAAGAATGTCAGGATGTATTAATCCTGTGTTCATAGTAGTGTTCATGATTATATATAAACTTAACAGCTGAGTTTCACATCGGCTAATAGTTGTAAAGACTAAGAGCTGGTTGATGCGTACCTTTAGCTGGGTGCAGGGGAAAAAACTAGCAGAGGTGTATATATTAAACTCAATAAAGTTAATGATGAAGTCCAAACATTTTTTAAAAATATATGATGCCCTTGGCAAATACTGTAATGAGAATGTAACCTTCTTTCTGGAATAAGTAATAGTCTCAGACAAAATGAAATCTGTGTGGTATCCCTTCTGGTTTAAATCTTTTCCCAGCACATCTGTAGAAACCAGGGCATGGAATTCAAAATTCTGTCATCCATGCAAATTTGCAGCAAGTGGCCATACTGTTCCAATACTTCCTGTTAGAGCTAATCAGATAGTAGGTTGGTGCTTAAGGCCATTTTTTTTCTTTTTTTAAAATGTTTTGTGTCCAACATTTCTTAGTGAGCTTTTGCTGTCAAACCTTCTAGATTATAAACTTCAGCTCTGAATGAAAAGATATGACACCCAGCTCCTGAAGACCAAGAGACCGTAGAAGAGGATGCCCAGCAGGTAAAGACTGTATGCAATGAAACTTACGGTCAAAACTTAGCTGGAAGTAGATATCACAACCATGCCCCAAAGCATGTGGCAGCTGCTTTCACATCTTTCAGTTCCACATGGCTGTAGTATACATGTGAATACCACAATCAGCTGGTCTATGTCAGTCAAGTGGGTCTTTCTTATCTGATCACCATCCTGCTAGTGATTCCCATGAGAAAGACCCATGGGATCAGCTCAGCCTACATAGTTGCATGCATATTATAACTCTCAAACTGAACCACCAGGAAGCATTTCCTTGTGACTGTTGATGTGTATGAAGGGGACTTACATATGGACTATTTGCTATGATACAATAGTGACCATTTCCTTTCTGTATGTGTGTTTCCTGTAGCACTCCACTAATACAGGAAATGGGGAGATTGTGAGAGATGGAGCATACAACAGCCTTATCTTACATACCAAAGATATCACTAGGTACTTGTTTTTGATTTTGTGTGTTGTTGTCATCATTTTTTGTTCACCTCATTTTCATGGCCATCATTAATTCTGTTTTTCATTGTTTCTTTATATATATATATATATATATATATATATATATATATATATATATATATATATATATATATATATATATATAAAATTATGGCACTTTTATGCACCTGCCATTTAAACCATTTTTACCTTTTTTTGTCAATTGTTTATCAATCACATATAATGTTGGAAACAAATGTGTTCATTTTAATGGATAAAATGGGGAGATAGGAAAAAGTTCCCCAGTACTCTTACACTTGCTGTTTGCTTCAGACTGCAAAAGAGAATGCATCAGATAGGCCACATTGGTGGGTCACAGGTAGAGATGGGCATGAACCAAAATACGAACCAAAATTAAGCATGAACTAGGCCGTTTTGTGGTTTGTGAACTGCGGTTCATAAGATCCCATTTCTGACTAACTGCCACGAACTTTAGGCTGATTCGTTTGGTTCATTTTTTGGTTTGTGACTGCAGACAGCCTGGTGCCAATCAATCAGTTTCCTAGGCAACAGGGGATGGACTTCCTGCGGATCTTCTGCTGACCAGGAAGTGATGGTTTTCTGACCCAGATGTGATGTTTTCATGAACCAAACAAACTAGTTTGCAAACCAGGGGCAGGTTCATGAAAGTTCGTGGTTCATGGTTCGTGAAATTTTACGAACCATGAACTGCATGGTTCGGTTTTTTTCCAGTCCGTGCCCATCTCTAGTCAAACGCCTGCATTAAGGTAGGATCCACTTATCACTGGATCTTATTACTGCCCTGCCATCAGCTTTGTTGGAGGGTAGATTTAAGCAAATTCCTCTGAAAAGTAATGTCTTATATTTATTTATTTATTTATTTGCAAAATTTCTATGCTCCATTTCTGCCCAATCAGGGCCACCAAGGCAGTTAACAGCTAAAATGAAACATTATAGAAACAAGTCACAAAAGCAATTAAAACAAAAAGTTAAATTACATATTTAAAATACAAAACAGTAATTAAAACAGGGCAAGAAGGAGGGGACATTGAAGAAATATCAGATGAAACAAAAAGGTCTTCACCTGCTGATGGAAGACAGTGACAGAAGAGGACAAACCAATAACCCTGGGGGAAAAGACCATTCCATAGATGTGGTGCCATGGCAAGAAGGTCTTCTCTAGGGTTACCAGCCATCTCCCTTATTTCAGAAGATGGGACACCCAAAACAAGGCATCAGAGGATTACCACTTTGTTGGGGTAACGTTGTAGTGTCTGTTCAATGTGAGTTATTATCTAGTAGTCTGAACCTCAACCTAATTTGTTAGTGTCCTGGATTTCTAAACACTCTGGTACAACATCCAACTTTGTGGTTTCCTGTTTACTTTTTGGCACAAATGAAAAGATTATTTTTACAGTGGAAAAATTCCAGATTCGTTCCACAAGTAGCATCACAGCTGAGTGCTGGCAACCAGCAGGAGGCTCAGGGAGTGGAGAAATGCAAATCCTCAGTGTTCTGATGGTGTGATGTCACTTCCGGGATGAACCCAGAAGTGGCATCATTATGTTGGGATGATGCTAAAGCATCACCCTGATGTGACGATGTTACTTCTGGGTTCATGATGGAAGTGATATTACACCATTGGACAGACATTGATTTTAACAACATTCCCCGCTACAAACAGTGTGTATATGGGGGTGGGGGCTGCCAGCAGGGTGTTGGGGTCTGCTATTAGGTGAGAGATGGCAGCCCTAATCCCTTCCTCTCTTTTTTGCAAGCAGGACATCTGACTGGATCCAACCCAAAATATAGATAAAATGCCTATAGCTTATACCACATTAAATGTCCAAGTGACTAAAATCCCCTTCCAACATTTCCTAAAAGCATCTAATAATGGTGCCATGTGAACCTCCTCAGGCAGCCTGTTCCATAGCACAGGGCTCTGGTACATGCCATGCTGGCTACCTTAAGCAGGAGCAATAGGCAATAGGTTGCAGCCTAAAAACCATATTTGGTGCATAGGAACAGATAGAGAGAGAGGGTCCTTTCGATTTGCGGATCCTTCTGACATTTCCAAGTGTCATAATTTAGAAATGTGGCTGTTGAATGAACAGCTGTTTAACCTGCTCATTATTATGCAAATCAGTTTATTGAATTGTAGTTGCTTCCGACCCTTTTATCACAAAATAGCAGGGGCTGATAACCATTTATTGGTCCAAATTAAAAAAAAAAAAAAAAAACCTCTGAACATACCTGTTGTGAAATTCCAGTATGAAATATAATTGAGATGGAAGTATTCTAATTGTTCATTGATTAGATCCCATTAGTTTGTAAGAGCTCAAAAGCAACTGTTAATGCAGTTGATGTACTTATTGTTCACTTGGAAAGCGTTATTCATTAAGTAAATTAGAAACGGAATTGACTTTTGATGGCACATAATTGGTTTATCTAAGTGACTGACAAAAAAATTAAAATAAAACGAATGGTAAGTGTTTTGGAACAATCTTGGAACTACAATAAAAAAGATAATTAAGTGTAGGGAACAGCTTTTCTGGAGGACTGCTTTTTTAAAAAATGGTCTCTTTATCATTTCAGGATTTTCTTAGTGGAAGGACCATTTGAGCAGCTTAAAACATAGTCTAGAGAAGATCCAGAACTGATCATGCAGAAGTTCCTAAAATTATAGTCAATGTTGTTCATAGCCACTAGCCAAGAACTAAAGAAGAAGCATGTGTTACTGGAGATTAAATCACAAACTGGATTGTGACTCAATATGTGACATAACAGCCGTCCCTTTGGTCCACTGGTACATCTGCACACCCTATCATCTCCCACAATGACTTGAAATATGCTGCAGTATAAGTAGGGCCATTTTTTGTAGTGGTGCCCTCAGTTATGAAACTCGCTGATAGAAAGGTTAGGCAGGTCTGCTCAAGCTTGGTTTACAGGTCTGTTAAGCCTGTATTGTTTTGGTGAGCGTTCAGACACATGTGAATTTTATTCCAGATTTGTGGTTTTGATTTTTTAAAAAGGAAAATCCTGCTATTTTGGATTTGTCATTGTTACTTATACTGTAATTTTTGTTAAATTGCATTGAAAGGATTTTACAGCTTTTCAAATGTTAGCTACCCAGAGGCTTCTGGTGGGATTGAATTGACATCATTAATAAAGGTGTGCACTTCCATTTCAGTTTTAGATCCAGACCTTGTGAACAAACTCCATTCTATTATTAGTTTGTTCTGGATAGGTTGGTGCTGGTTTGGATCTAATCTGTTTGGGTTTTTTGTTATTATCATGGGTTTGGGCCCAAGGCAGGTGGCAGCTGTATATGTCCATGTGCAAGCTGATCTTTTCAAGAGGAATTGGGGAAATGAGGCTCGGAGACAGCTGATTTTTGCACTTAGCACCAAAATTGCACAGAACACAGTCCTTCCTGCAGATCAACAATCCACCAAGTTTGAGTGCACGCACACAACAATGGGCTTAAACATTTATGGACCCCGAAGAATGTTTTGGGAAAGGCATCAAGGCAAGCATTGGGCAGATCCACACAAATACACATTTGGGGGGGGGGGTGTTGGGGAAATAAGGCTTTATTCGTGCTTAACCAAAACCCAAAAATTCATTACCAATCATTAGTCCCTCATCTAAGTCCAAAAAACCTTCAATCCATTGATCCATTTCTGGTACCAGTCTTAGATGCTGTTTTATATAAGGCTATTTGAACTGTAGATATTTATATATTGAATTGATTTTATGTATGTTAGCTGCTCTGAGACTGCTTAGTGGGGAGAGCGGATTACAAATCTAATAAATAATAAAAATTCGATACGATCAACAGCTAGGATGTTCAATGAACAAATACAATAGTTTATGAGTTGCAGAAATTTGGAAACAAGCATAAATCTGAACACAGAAGAGTAAGAGAGGAGGGGCAGAAAGGGAGGTTTTGCAAACTTTCAGAATTTCATTGTGTGGATTCTCGGAGGCAGGTGGTGTCTTCTCAAACCTTCTTATCCTTTTCCTAGAACACCATACTGAGGTGTGTAACATCAAAAAAACCCTGCGAGGGCTGAAGTTACAAAGGGTGCATAGAAAAAGACATAAAAGAGAAATTCTTCTTTTGAAAGAGAAGGAGAGAGATCAATGGTTATGTCCTGGATCCATTCCAGTCCGGCTTCAGGCCTGGCCATGGTACAGAGACAGCTCTGGTCACCCTCACAGATGATCTACGGCAACACCTGGACCAGGGCGGGTTGGCACTGCTGATACTTTTAGATCTTACAGCAGTGTTCGACATGGTTGATCATAATCTTCTGACTCACTGCCTTGCCGATGTGGGGATTTGTGGAACAGCCCTGCAATGGCTGAACTCCTTCCTTTGCAATCGGGGACAGAGGGTGGCACTCGGGGAACAGATGTCTGCTCGCCATTCTTTGGTATGCAGCATCCCTCAGGGGGTGATTCTTTCCCCGATGCTATTTAACATCTATATGTGCCCCCTTGCCCGGTTAGCCCGCAGCTTTGGGCTAACCAGGTTGGGCTGGGTTGTCACAAATATGCAGATGACACTCAGCTGTATCTGCTGATGGATGGCCAGTCTAATCTCGCTCTGCATTCCTTGGCCAAGGGTCTTGAGGCTGTGACGGTATGGTTACATCAGAGTTGCCAGAAAATGAATCCCCTGAAGATGGAGGTTCTGTGTCTGGGTTGTGGGGCAATTGAGCTGGGGACCCGGCTCCCAGCCCTCGACGGGGTACAATTGAAACCTTCGCCGACAGTGAGGAGCCTGAGTGTGACTTTGGATGCCACACTTCCAATGGAGGCCCAGGTCATGAGCATTGCCAGCTCTGCCTTTTTTCATCTTCGACAGGCCAGGCAACTGGCGCCCTATCGTTCACCCCGGGACCTGGCCACAGTAATCCATGCAACGGTCACCTCCAGGCTAGACTACTGCAACTCACTCTATGCTGGGCTGCCCTTGGGCCTGACCTGGAAGTTACAGCTGGTCCAGAATGCAGCAGCATGCATCCTTACCAGAACGCCAATCCAAGCGCACATTCATCCTGTGCTGTGCCAGCTGCACTGGCTCCCAGTGGAGTTCCAGATCTGGTTCAAGGTGTTAACCTTGGTGTTTAAAATCCTTCACGGACTGGGACCTGCATACCTGCGGGACCGCCTCTTCCATTACGTCCCCTGCAGGGTGTTGCGTTCTGCAGACAAGCCAGGGACCTGGTGGTCCCCGGCCCAAAGAACATCCATCTGGCCTCAACCAGGGCCAGGGATTTTTCTGCCCTGGCCCCGGCCTGGTGGAATGCTCTCCCGCTGGAGATCTGTGCCCTGTGGGACCTGTTACAGTTTCACAGGGCCTGTAAAATGGAAATGTTCCACCGGGCCTTCGACTGAGTGCCAGTGGGTGTCCTCCTTCCATCTAAGACCACCACTTCTTCTGGGGCTGCCCTCAGCCATCTGCTATGCCCGTATACAGACTCCCAATATTTGTCTAAATAGCCTGCCCCTGGACTATTTTAATGATTTTTTAAAAAAAATATTGTTGATTTTATGTTTTTGTGATTTTAATGTATTTTTAATGTTGTTACCCACCCTGAGCCCATTTGTGGGGAGGGCGGGGTATAAATAGAATAAAATAAATAAATAAATAAATGTCTAATACAGTGAATTTTGGGAAAAAAGAAATACCCTTCCCCATAACAGTGTTAGAAGCATCTGATGATGTTCTGTGAGGCATGTCATGGCCCTCATCCATGGGTAGAAGACCATATGTCTAGAGGCTATGCTAGATAAGAAGTAGCCAGAGAGAAAACACAGAGCAGCCATCTTCTACTCACTAGCAGTATGATACTAAGCAGAGTTACACCCTTCTAAGTCCCCTGAAAGTCAATAGATTTATAAGAGTGTGACTCTTTTTTCTTGTATGTGTCTGTGGTAATCTCAGGGTTAATCTTTTGCTTATTTTCAGAGAACATGTTTAACACTTTCTGGTTTTTACAAAATCTTGTCTTGAATAAGGTTGAGTAAAAATGGGTCTGGTTAAAAGGCACAATGGGGTTGCCATACATTGGCTGCAATTTGATAGCACTTCATACACACACAGGTTGCCAGATCCAAACTGGGAAATTCCTGGAGATTTGGGAGGTGGAGTCTGGAGAGGGCGGGGTTTGGGGATGGGAGGAACCTCAGTGGGGTATAATGGCATAGAATTAATCCTTCAGAGCAGCCATTTTCACCAGGGGAATGAGGGCCAAGCTACAAGTGACGAATGACACTTGAACAGCAAGTGTATTTCTCCCTGTTCACTTGCCCTCCACTCAATCCACTTGCCGTTCAAGTGTCATTCGTCACTTGTAGCTTGGCCCTCAGTCTCTGTTGCCTGGAGATCAGTTGTAATTCCAGGAGATCTCCAACTACCAACTGGAGGCTGGCAAGTGGCAACCCTAATCACACACACACATACACTGAGAATGGTGGGAAACACACTGTATAATTGACTGCATGGACACCTAATATGCATACCTTGGTGAGGGTTATTTATTTACTTGCAAGTATTTCTGAAAATAACATAATATAGAAAATTTATTAAGGCACTTTATATTTTTATAGCTTGCCTCACCTGTAAGAAGAAGAAAACACAAACTGTTTTGAACACTGTACTAGGAAGATACTACTGGTACACACCTGATATATGTTAGTTGGGAGCTAGATCTTCACTATAAAAATCTGCTAATACGATAGTTACAAATGGATTTTGTGAGGTGAAGAAGCTATTGCTGTAAACATTTACAGGAGCTGACATGGCCATATTGCTATATCTTTTTAAGGTGATTCTGAAATTGTCACACTGTCACAAGGCTCCTTTTGCTGAAATCACTGACTGCGTAGAATGACTGGTCACCCAGAAGTTAGTTGATCATTGTACTCGATAAAGAACAACACTCTCAAAATTAGGTCACCTCAGAAGCAGGCTATGCAAGATACCTGGTAGCAACTACATCCTACAAGTACTATAAATACAGGTCAGAGACATTGATTTTCAGGTGCACACCCACACTTGGGTTTCAGCTTCCATGGTACTATTGCACAAAGCAGCCATTTTTCATGGTATTTTTCCTTGCTTCTGATTTGTTTCTGTTACTAGTGGGTGGTCTGGGAAAACATTAACTCAGACATACAAACTAGAGTCTCAGAAGAACCCACCTCTAAAAAGTTACATTAAATTGCTGTGCTGCTGACATTATTGTCTGAATGTTTCATTGTGCCACAGCTAGGTACATGGTTTTTAAAGATATTTATTGTAGCCTGAATTGATCATGATGCCAGTTTATTTGTATTCTTTTAATGGTTTTTTAGATTTGTATATGGTTTTAATTGTATAATGTATGCTGTTAGCCACCCTGAGCTCATTCGCAGGGAGGATGGGGTATAAATTTAATAAAATAAATAAATAAATAAATAAACCGTTTGACTCTGCTTGAAAATACTGAAGAACACTCTATACCAGTAATATACATTTTCTAGCTGTTAAAAAAAAAGAAATTTCAGTGTCTTTCCTAGCCATTAGGTAATGCAAATATAGTAAGCATAATTTGTTATGTAAATAAAGGGGAGGTATGGTAGGAAATGAGGACCCCAGACTCACCTGGGGGCTCCGTTGCCGCTGGCGGGGGAGAGGGAGCAGAGAACGGCGGTGGCCATGTCCGCAGGCTCGCCTGGCATGTCCCCGTGGCCAATCAGTTCAAACCCCGGGCTGGCCAATCACGGACGGCCTGGGGATGGAGCTGTAAGGGGGCAGGGCCTGTGGCGGACCTAAAAGCCTCAGTCTTCCCTCTGGTCCAGCAGCCGGGTATTTAGTCGGCTGTTGGAGCCGCCTCTGCTCATTCTGGCTCTGTCGGGCAGACAGAGCAGAGCACAGCGGAGGGAGAGAAGACCGAAGAATGAAGAAGGACGACGGAAGACCGGGCAGAGGCATTGCTGAACGGGCTGCCGAGAGGGGTTTGAGCTGAGCCCCTCGTGCTGATGTGCAGCTTCCGAAAGGCACGGCCAACAAGCCCGGCAGAAGAAGGACGCAGCGGGGGGCACCTGAAGACCCTGGAAGTACGTGGCTTGAGCTGAGCCCGTGCTCCAGGCACTAAGTGGAGTGAGCAGCGGAGGGGAAAGGAGCAGATTGGCCGAGGCTGTACCCACCCTTAATGGGCAGGATAGCAGGGCGAGCAAGAGGGGCCACGAGGCTGATGGCTCCAGTCAGGCGGAGCACCAAGTGGGCCATCGGGCAGCTGGGGGTCCTGCTGGGGGGGACAGGCTTTCTCGGGGGCCTGCCAGGAAGCCCCCCCCCGGGGGAAGGGGAGCAGTGCGGCCGGAACGGAGAGTCCCTTGGGGGCACAGTTGGCTGGGGGCAGGGCTCCGGCATCCCAGTCTGCCCCCTCTTCCAAAAGGCCTGTGAGGGCAGGCGAAGTCCCTAGCACAGTTGCCCAGCAAAGGGGCAAGGCAGGGACAGGGCTTAAGCCAGCTTGCACCCACAAAGGCAGGGAAAAAGGGGGGAAGACATGGGGCTCTGCAGGCACAAACGCAGGGCAGCCTTCAGGGAATTCGAACCTGCAGAGGTTAAAGGGGCGTAAGGCTGGGGGGTCTTCAGAGGAGAGCAGGGGGCATGCCTCAGGGGATCCTAACCCCAGCACATTGCAGGACATCTCTCGGGCCCTGGAGCTCCTGACAGCTCATGTGGAGCACTTGGGGAACTCCAGGCCTAGGGCAGCCCAACCGTCCCCAGAGCCTAGCAAGGTCCCCCAGCGGAAGCCAAGAGGGAAGGTTAAAGCGTCAGCCAAGCGCCGGGGGGCTCGTTCCCCATCCAGTTCAGATGAGTCAAGCAGCAGGGAGTACTGAAGGAAGAGCAAGAGAAGAAAGACTGCGCACAGAAAGGGGGAGTGGCAGCACCATCATGTGGACACAGACAGTGATGGGACCTCAGGTGAGTCCTCCTCTTAGGAGGATGGGTCCTCTGGGGAAGACTATTGGGAGGTAGCAGCCAGGATCCTGGGTCTCCCGGGATGGGCACAGCATAGGAGGGCTAGGGCCAGAGGTGTGGGGCACGGGGGAGGCCCCCCCACTGGCAGCCCCCTTCACGGATGATGAGGATCCCCCCGGGATCCACCTGTCTCACAAGGTCAGGGAGCATATCCTGGATGGATACTACGTGGATATCCTTTCACTGCTCAGGCCAGAGTCAGAGGATGGGAGGTGCGCCCCTCCAGCCAGGCAGGAGAAACGAGGGGGCAAGAAAGAGGTTGTTGAACGCAGTTTTGCCAACTGGCTGGAAGGGTTTACGATGTATATGGGGGTCATTCAGGCTGCCTATCGTGAGCGGGGCTGGCACCTCACCAATCACTTGGGGAATGTGCTCCGTGCGCGGGCGCTTGCAGGCGACACCGCGACCTTGGATTATGATGAGGCCTTCCGTAAGAGGGCCTCCCATAACCCCAGGGCTCGGTGGGACCTCATCAGCCAAAAGCTATGGCTTTGGCTGGTGGGGCTGCACATGAAGAGCAAGGGTGATGCCTCGCGGGGGGGGGGGTTGCTGGCTGCCACGCCGGGACCGCTCACGGAGTTTGTGCTGGGAATACAATCAGGGCAGGTGCCAGCAGTCGAAATCCCACTTTGAACATAATTGCGACAGTTGTGGGGGGCCCCACTCCCACCCATCCTGCCCCCGTGGCTTGGCGGTGCCACATCCCTTTTGAGGGGGCCGGTCCTCCAATAATGCTGCCCATAAGGAGGGAGGACCAGCCCTCTCCTCTGCCCAGCCCACTAACACCAGCAACTAGTCCTACCCAAGGGGCTCTGGGTCTTGCTCACACCCCGGTTAGGCTTCAGGCCCTTCTCCCACTTCTATCACACTACCCAAATAGGGAGGGAGCCAGATACTTGCAGGAGGGTTTTGCCTATGGTTTCTGCATTCCATCCACGGGTCCTCGCATAGCAACCAATTCGGGGAACCTGAAATCTGCAAGGGAATTGCCCGGAGTGGTGGTGGCAAAAATAGCAAAGGAGGTGGTGGCTGGGCGGGTGGCAGGCCCCTTCACGAGCCCACCCCTTCCCAACCTTAGGGTGTCCCCCCTGGGGGTTGTCCCTAAGAAAACCCCTGGGGAATATCGGCTGATTCACCGCCTGTCATACCCTTGAACTGAAATACCACCGCGGAAAACCGGACCTCTGAATGTTTTGGCTTTTGACTGTGAGCAAATTTTTTGGCTTTTGACTGTGAGCAATATTAGACTATGGCCTGATGAAAGATAATATTATCTGAAACGAGTGAAGAGAGATAAGGCTAGCTTGGCTCGTTGCCTCTCTATCAGCCTTGCCTTCCACCCTCCTCCGGTGTTTGTGGCATTTTCCTCCGTCGGTTATCTTCAACGAAAATTGAGCTGACTCACCAGCAGCCCAAAGCTTCGCAACGATTCTTTTACACCTGCAGAAGAATTAATGGGACTTTCCCCTTTTCTTCTCAGATAAGCTGTTGTATAGCTCCTCTCCCTAGATGGAGTTTGCCTAATGTCTTCACTATTGTATTTATGACTTTTCCTTAAACAGTGATATTTATTGATATACGTTGCATTATACCCTTTTGATGGTGGGTGTTGTGACTTTCTCACACTGTTTTTTGTTGAATCCAATAATATTTACATTGTGTCCCAATTGTAGCACTCTTCCTTGTATTGTTGGTTGGTTCCATACCCTAAAGGTTCCTCAGTTAATGAGTCCATCCCTCCTGAGTTGTGTTCAGTCCGGTATGCCTCATTTGATCATGCCATGCACCTGGTCAGGTCCTGCGGGCAGGGTGCTCTCATGGCTAAGTGTGACGTTCATTCGGCCTTCCGGTTGCTGCCTGTCCACCCGCTGGATCATTGCCTGTTGGGATTTAAGTTTCAGGATCACTGGTACATTGACAAGGCCATGCCCATGGGCTGTTCTGCCGCTTGTGCAGCCTTCAAAACCTTTAGCACCTTTCAGGGTGGCCAAGGACCATGTCAGGGCTTGTCACTGCCGCCAATTTACCTCCCTCCAGAGACTGCTCCTGTATTCTGGTAGTTGTGGATTTGTTTTCTAAACAAGCACACTTTATTCCGTGTACAACTATACCCACGGCCAAAAAACTATCTGAATTATTTATGAAACATATTGTGAAGCTGCATTCTGCATTCCCTCTAAGGTGAAGCTGCATTCTTTTCCCTCTAAGGTGATATAGGATCGCAGAGGACAATTCGTTGCTAACTTTTGGCAGGAGCTTCTCCAATTAACAGGAATAGAGCAAGGGATCAGCTCCACCTTCCATCCACAACCTGATGGACAGTCGGAAAAAACAAATCAAGTCTTAGAACAGTTCCTACGTTGCTACATTAACTTCCAGCAAGACAACTGGGTGCAGCTTCTTCATTTCACTGAATTCGCTTATAACAACGCAGTCCACAGTTCAACAGGTGAAACCTCCTTTAAAATCATACATGGCTACGATGGACAAGCATTCCCCTTTGAAATGCCAATGAAAAAACAACCCGCTGGAGATCTGCACCAATGGTGGACTAACATCACAGAACAGTGGGCGGCTATCCAAACAGCTTTAACCAAAGCCAAAGCAGACTACAAAAAATATGCCGATCGCCACCATGCGGCACAATGGGAATTGCAACCAGGAGATAAAGTGTATATCTCTACAAAAAACCTCAAATTGGAACAAACCAGCAAAAAGCTGGCTTTAAAATATTTAGGTCCTTTTCCTGACAAGAAAATAATAAATCGCGTGACTGCAGAAATTATTCTTCCAAAGAATCTACGCCATGTCCACCCTACATTTCATATCAGTTTGTTAAAAAAAGCTCCTGTGCCAGACAAATGGCATCCATCACCAGCAACCCCTATTCCCACCATGATTGATGACCAAGTACATTACGAAGTTGAAGAAATTCTGCACTCTAAAATCAGATGCCATAAACTTTACTATTTAATCCATTGGAAAGACTTTGAGGAGGGGTATAGAGAATGGGTGGAGTCAATTCATGTCAAAGCTCCCCATCTGATCAAACGTTTCCATCAACAATATCCCAACAAACCGGGGGGAGAGGGGTCTTAAGGGAGGCAGAATGTCAGAGTCTGTTTGTATGTTGCCTGAAAGGAAGCAACCTGAGTAACACCATGTTTAATTCTTTAGTTGTTTAGTCTTCTTTTCTCTCTAGGCCCCACCACCTGCGAGGAGCCGTTTCCATGGGAGAAGACACTGTCTTATCTTTTCTTCAAGCTGAGTTGACCTTGACTAGTGTTTCCACAGAGAACTCTCCTGCTATGTGAACTCTGGGGTGAGGCTGGGCTCTGAGAGTGTGAAATGTAACAACTTCTGTTTTGTATCTCATTCTAACAATGCCTTGTTCAGCCAGGGTTTCAAATCCTGGAATATGGACATCTAGGCCTGAATGCTGTCTTTCAAAATAAAACCTTTTGAAATCAAAAGACCTTGTCTTCTTGCAGAAGGGAGTAAGGCAGACTCTCGTGTCTGGAATGCCATAGTCTGACACTGAGCTTGCCTGGCCTTGCTCGCGAAGAGCTGCCCCAGCCAGCTTCTGTGCTGCTGAGCATGCCTGGCCTTGCTCGCGAGGAGCTACCCCAGCCGGCTTCTGTGCTGCTGAGCTTCCCTGGCCTTGCTCGCGAGGAATTGCCCTGGCCAGCTTCTAGGCTGCCTGCTCATTGATGCTGGGAGGGGCTACCATCTCCTCCCCCAGAATGCCTGTGGCAGCTCCACCTGGAGGGGCTTGGCTCCTAGCAACTCCTGAGCCTGTCCTCTAGCCGGGGTGTGGCTCTGGGCTGTAGTTGCTGCTTCTCCTCCTGGGCTGGTAAGGGCTCTGTTTGGGCTGCTGCTGGGTCCCTATTCCCCCTGCGTTGGCCCTTTTCCTCTGGCCTGCTTAGCCCCCTCGAGGGTGGGACTGGCTGGTCTCGCCCTGCTCCCTCCAGCCCTCTGAGGCTTTGGCCTTTCGCCCCTTCCCCCTGGAGTGGGCAGGTTCTGGACCTGGTTGCTGGCTGGGATGGTAGGGCTGCTGCCTCCCGGTTGCCTCCCACTGCTCCCTCCTGGCAAGTCTGGGGGCTGGGACTCAGACCCCGGACAGACCGCATGGGGGCCCCATTTGTCAGTCATTATTTGGAAGATATTTTATCATGGCCCCGCCCAACAGTGATTGTTGCGCAGTCCGGCTTAGCACCTTTCAGGCCTTGGCAGCGGAGCTGGGGATCCCCCTGGCTCAGGATAAGACTGAGGGCCCGACTTCTCACCTCACTTTCTTAGGCATTGAGTTGGACTCAGTGGCAGGGGTGTCCTGGCTACCCGCAGACAAGCTGTGCCGCCTACGGAATCTTATTTATGGAGTCCTGCCCTGAAAAAAATGTACCCTGAGGGAGTTGCAGACCATCGTGGGCCACCTCAATTTCGCTTGCAGGGTGGTTTCCCCCGGGCGGGCTTTTTGTGCTCGGCTAGCCCAGGCCTGCCAGGGAGTCACTGCCCCTCACCATCACATCCGCCTCACCATGGGCCTCCAGGCTGATTTGCAGGTGTGGCTCAGCTTCCTGGACAAGTTCAATGGAGTGTCTCTTTGGCAGGACCCTCTGGATTTGGGGTCGGATCTGCAAGTCCACTTGGACACTGCTGGCAGCCTGGGGTTCAGGGTCTACTTCCAGGGTCGCTGGTGTGCTCAGCACTGGCAGCAGAGCTGGGGATCCCCCTGGTGCTGGACCCCCTCCTGGGCTGGGTTGGGGATCCTCAGGGACCTTACTTTCCTGGAGTTGTTCCCAATTCTAGTGGCGGTGTTCATCTAGGGGGAGTTTCTGCGGGACAAACGCAGTCCTCTCACTCTGAGCGGGTCATGCGCCTTGTCCCCCGTTTCGTGTTATGCTGTCTTGTCTCTAACATCACCTTCTCAGCCCGGCACATAGCGGGGGTGGATAACGGCCTGGCAGACGCCTTATCTCACTTCCAAATGGAGAGATTCTTCGCTCTGGCACCGGAGGCTCACCACACACCCAACCCATTCCCGAAAGAGCTATGGAGGATTTGCGAGAACTCATAATGCAGGGAGTACTGGGCTTGGTGGCACCATCCACCCTCCGTGCTTACACCGCAGCAGCGTCCAGATTCCTGTCCTTTGCCAGAGGGGTTGGGGGCGGGGCATCCTGGCCTGCTTCGCAGGACCTAGTGTTGCGTTACATGGCCCACCTTTGGGAACACTGGCGGTCCACCAGGACCATAAATTGAGGACAAAAATATTTATGTATCAATTCCTAAGTTACAGAACTAATTTTGTTTCAGTCTGTACTAAAAATTTCCCTTCTGAGTGCTTAGATGGCGTATATGCTTATGGTCTGAATATTTGGTGATTAGTATTCAGCATTAGCATTTCACATCTGAAGAGCTTGGACCTGTTAGCCGTGCTGCAACAGCATAGCAACTGTCAGGTACTGTAAAATGCTTACTTTTAGCAACCAGTATTTGACAGCTGCTGTGCAGTCGCAGTGATTGAAAGCATATGACATGAAGGAGTTTTAGCCACTATGTGAGTAGTACCTGATGGATGACTTGCACCCTGCAAATAAATACCTAGAACTTTTTGTATAACCTTCATTCAGCCGCACGAAATGAAGAGTAAGCTTTGAGACCAGAATCTCAAAAAAATGACATCTGTACTAAAAACTTGAAAACATGGAAATTCCCAGAGATTTTCCTTCCTTCCTTCCTCCCTCCCTCCTACTCCCTCCCTCCTACATTCCTACTCTTTCTTTGTAGTTGCCAATATAAGTAGTAGTGAGTGACCCTGCTTAGCTTCGAAGAGCTGAAGAGATCCAGCTATATCAAACCATCCCGCCTGTACTCCCCTCCTCCCAGCTAAGTTGTGCTGTTTTGTTCTTCTCAACACTAAAGAAGAAATACAATGAGCAGCCTTCAGTATCTGTTATTCCAGAAAGTGCTCTGGAAAGTAATTTGTCTTCGGAGGCTGACTAACAACTTAAACATGACAACAATCACAGGTGTATATTTCTGCATTACAGTTTTATAAGGAAACTAAATCTATTCTTTCCTAACTTATGCAAAATGAAATTCATAGTTCGGAGATCTGTGTAAAAGTGAAAAAGGGAAGAATATACTGGGGTGAGAACCAAGGGAGTTCTGGAGTGAAGCAATATATTCAAAATCTAAAAACAGCTCCTCAGACTACTACACAATCCCACATGGAATATTTTAGTCTTAAATCTAAACTCTACTAATTTTTTGAAAGCAGCACGCATATCCCAGTGACAAAATTTAAAGAGAAAACTGGTTCCTTCTTCAAACTGTGTACAACGCTCAAGCATATGGTCTATGTATGTACACACAGTATTCTGGGGCCAGAATGTACACGGAAGAACAGGCCCAGACCATGTACCTTCTACCATGGTATTGTCTTTTAATGTCATTTCAGAGATAAAGTATATTTTATTTTTTCACCATCTACCTTTCCTTGTGGCTCAGTGTGCCTCAATTTTAACAACATCACAAATTAAAAGACAATGCCCCCCAACCCTCCCCCCAAAATATCTGCTATCTATGCCCCCTTAAAAGCCTCGGAAAAAAATGACCTTGCAGCACTGCCTGCATTTTTTTTAAAAAACACTTGCTTGCCTCCTCAAGGAAGTATATTCAACAAAGTGGGAGCCACAAAAGGAAAAGCATGGACTCTGGTTGAGGCAAGTGTACTACCTTAAGTAGGAGAACAGTCAATAGGTGAGTGGTTGGGAGCTGGTTCTTGAGCCACAGCAAATAGCATATCACATTGGTTTTAATTTAGAAACAACCCCAGGCAATCTCTAACTTGGACATTCAGGGAGCAATTCAGAGGAGGAATATTTCATTAGCATCACTGAAACCAGAGCCAATATTATACTTTACCATTTTTTTTATGACTGATGTTGAGTCTTGGACTTGAGCTGACAAGGTCTCATTTTGCTTACTAAACTGAGATAAGAAACAGAACATGATGTTCCCGCTACAAATCATGTACATTCTTGATACTGGCCAACACACATTAGGGTTGCCAGGTCCCCTCACCCTCCTGGTGGGAGGGGAGGACCTGGCATTCACCTCTGTGCCAGCCTGGGAGTCCTCTGGGAAGAGCTGTTGTTGTGCAGGTGTAGGGGCACTCATGCAGCAAGCTGATTTGGGCCCCAAACAGACCCAATTGAGCCCATTTGGTGCTCAAATCAGCCGGCTGTGAAGTGCAGGAGTGCTAACGGGGTAGCGCAGTGACATCATCCACAGGGAGTGATGTTGTCGTGCCATCCTGGAAGCGTGTCTGGGAGGCCTGTTCCTGCACCTGGGATCCTTAACACAAATGCACATAAGGTTGTGAACTTCAGACTGGGAAATCCTGAAGATTTGGTAGAGGAGCTGGGGAGGGAAGGAAGCTTAATGGGGTATAATGACATAGGGCCAAGCTACACATGACGAATGACACTTGAATGGCAAGTGTATTTCTCCCTGTTCACTTGCCCTCCACTCAATCCACTTGCCATTCAAGTGTCATTCGTCATGTGTAGCTTGGCCCATAGAGTCCATACTGCAGTGCTGCCAGTTTTTTTCCAGAGGAACTGATCTCTTTGATATGGATACAGGTTGTAATTCTGGGAGATCTCCAGGCTTCACCTGCAGATTGGTATCTTTGTGCAAAAGAGAAATTTCGCTCTGAGGTTATCCTAGAAAAGGTGGGTTTCTAGGTACCCTTACCCTTTCAGTAGGTGGGGAGGAACCTGGCACTCACCTTGTTTCACATCCAGAGTGGCTCGAGGATGTCATTCCTGGGAGTGACATTGATGTGCCATGCTGGAAGGGGAACAGGAACTCAGGAGGCTTGTTCCCCTTCTTTTTCCTCCTACTGGCCAGGTGAATTGCAGAGGGGGGCAGAGGCTGGAAACGAGGAATCCCCAACTCCACCGGGGGATCTGGCAGTCCTAGTCAACCATGTTGGTCTGCTCTACTCACATAGCACTCTTCCTCAAAGCAGAGTAGCAGATAGATGGCAAAGCCCTATATGATTGGATATTTTCATGCAATTGCAGCATTCACACAAATTCACCACCACTGAACAACTGGAAAGAAATGCCCACATGGCTTGGTATGTATGTCCCATGTATGCATGCCAATGACACACATCCCTTTGTAATAAAAGACATCTGCGTATCTTAGGAAATTCTTTTTGCTTGCTCATAAGTCTTGTGAGCCAGTGGTTAGCCTAAGATCTGAGAGAGAGACCCAAGTACAAATCTCCACACTGTCATGAACCTCACTGTATGGTCTTGCGCACACACACTGTCACCATAATGTACTTCTCAGGACTGTTATACAGCTGATTATACAGCAACCAGCAGGAGATTCTGGGGGGCAAGGACATGGAGTGTGGCCATCCCCAATGGCAAGATGTTACTTCCAAGAAAAACCCAGAAGTGATATCACACCTCACTAAGAATTAACAATAACTTATTGGTAAAAACTATAGAGTTTACAGTTGTTCCTAGAGAGGCATGATGTCACTTCCAGGCTTTCCCAGAAGTGATGCCATAGGTTTAATGGTCTTTTTTAAAAGGGAAGCTGGTGGGATGGCATCCTTATTTTTTCAGTCTAAAAATGGGGAATCATTCCGAGTATAAGTCAGATAAATTTGTTCTCGGCAGAAAAGAAACCAAAGAATTGTTACAACACATTTTTAAAATATAATATACTGCTTTTTCACAATTTAGGACAGGTCTTCAGATCTTGCTGAATCTTTCCTCCTTTCTCCTGAAATTTCCCTTTTACCCACTTGCGTGTCTTTACCCTACCACATAATACCGGCAAAAATTTAGCTCGCTGCACCATGTTTCCTCAAGCATTTTGAATTTTCCTCACATAGCCATTCTGTTTCATTTAGAATAAAATAAAAAAGTAGCCATTTAGAATATGAATGGAAAAGGGTAGTCTAACTTCTGCTGACACAAGAGAAATTCAAGGTAAAGTTAGACATCCTGGGTAATATCCCTGACCAAGTGCCATTACAATAAGATCTGAAGGGAGCTATTCAGCGCTCATCATTGCTTTACATATCTCCTCCAAGCAGGGCAGATAGGAAGAAAAATGAAAGGGGAAAGAGTGTAATATGAGCAATTCCTAGGGCATAGCTAATACCACGAAATCATTCTGGAGTCATGATAAGTTTGGACTTACAGGGAGAAAGAGAATTAATGTGTGATTTCATGAGCATATGAATCATTCGAAATGTCCCTGACCTTCGAGGTTTACATTTACATCTGAACTTAGTGTCTCCGATGCCTCCTGATACATACGTGGAGGGGGCACTTTTTGGAGCATTATTTTAACACCTTCCAGCACTTAATGTCGACACGAAATTTTCATTGTAAGGAACTCAGCTGAAGAGGTTATTTCTTTTGGCTTGGGCATAAAAAGGGTTTTAAAAAAAAATCCTTTGTAAAATCCTTCACATTTAGTAGGAGGTTGTTTCAGCATGTGTATGTACACTTGCTGGGCAGGGGTGAAAGGACCTTACATTTCTTACTGGTTCTGTCTCTCTTGGGGAGCAGGCTTAAAGGAGAAGATGCCACTTTGGCCACTTTCTTGCCGGGACTCCATACAGGCCTATTCCAGCTTATTTTCACCTAGGTTTGCCAAGGAGGGTTGAGGATGTGGGGTTGGATTCAGTCCTCTCTAGGAATTGTCAGAAACTTCATGGTTCTACCATTTTGATGATTCCTACACAGGGAATCCTGCCCAAGACAGTCATCTGGAAGTAATATCACACTGTCACTGACAGCTTTTTTTAAAAAAAAAATCCTTTCTTCTGCTGGTTGTTGGAGTACCAGTGGGCAAGGTCTGCTGGTGGCAGGAGATCTCAGCTACCCCACACACCTAATGTAGTTTAAAGAGGTGTAGTGTTGCCATCTTCCCTGCTCTCCTCTCCATTTATGCTCTCAGTGGGGTGGGAACCCTCAGCTTTTTCTGGTCCACCCCTCTCCACTCCCCCAGTGACAAGGCTCACAAAACACATAAAAGAACTGAGAAGTGAGTGAGGGAAGGAAGTTTTCTTTTTCCTTGCTGCTCTGTTACCTGAATTGGTCTTCTTGCGATAAGAGAATTGTGGGGGTAATTAGCAGCTATGTGAGGGGCGATAAGTATGGGATCTTTTCCACCAATTTTTACAAAGTGCCTTCCCAGATAGCAGACGAGGCTGGTGCTTTAAGTTTCAAAGAGCCATCTTTTATTTACAAAGGAAAATGCACACACACATACAAGAGTAAATAGTAAAAATGATTACATACACACAGAGTCCTAGGAAGCTAGTCAGAAGTTGGAATAGAGTGAGGGAGGGGGAAAGTATATCTACCTATCCTGAAGAGTAGTCCAAGGAGGAAGAGGGTAGTTTCAAATGTCCTGCATCCTTGGTCAAGAGAGCAAGAGGCTTAGGGCAACCTCAAAGAAGCAGCACTTCAGATCTGCTAAGTGTGCACGATTTGGATGGGGCCAAGGCACTACTCTTAGAGGGTAAAATGTGCCCTGAGGTGGGATAGCCCACCTCGCTGTTAGAACAAAGACTCCAATGGTGAGTTCCTGGGAGTAACAAAAAGTTTGATTACTTTGATTGGTAGCTGCCGGGGCATGTAGAAGAGAATGTAAAAATTGTTCTGGTACTACACAAAGGGGCAGTTTGTTAATGAAATCCACTGGAGCTAAGTTGATGAATTTAGTTGGGGAATGCACCTTCCCAGGAACGAATTATAAATACTTATGAATGCCAGTTGATTTTCTCCTCAATCATGGACAAGAGATCTCATCATGGAAGAAGAGGAAGGAATGTGTTAAGTGGGAAGACACTGCGAGACCTTTGTTGCACTGGATTCTTTTAGGAGCTGAGGAGACTGCAAATCTAATCACCACTAGTCTCTCTGCAATTATATGTGGCATTCCATTCATGCCTGGGTCTCCCGGGCAGGACTCAGCAACTGCTAGGTGGAATTCCCCTGTTTGCAGGCCAAACTATCATTTTAATCCAGGGGTCTTATGATGTTATATCACAGGTAGCCATATTAAATGGCTATTAAAGATGGCAGAGGCTGGGCTGACTGCTTACAGCTCTAGCTGCTACTACTGGGGAAGAAGAGGAGACACAGGATTCTGCAAAGCCAGGTTTGCATATAAATCTTCTTAAAACTTACGCTAAGCTACAATACACACCCATTATCAATAGTGATATAATCACATACTCTACACACACTTTGGGGGCATCTGGCATTGCCATGATAACTCAAATTGTACACAAAAATATAGTGGGGACAGTCAGGAAGAGGAAGCTCGATCCAGCTTGCCTCTTCCCACCTCCCAGCTTCCCTTTGTCCACCATGCTGAGAGGGTGAGATGAGAAGGTGGGCAAGAGGTGGTGCAGAAACCACAGCAGAGATGGGAAGAGGATCTGGTATGGTGAAGAAGTGAGGCAAGCCATACAGGTGAAGAGTAGAAGCCAGAGGAGGTGACGGGAAGCTGGAGTCAGAGACACATCAGGGGAGAAATCAAAGGCGGCACTGAAAAGGGGGAGATACGGGATTTCCCTTTGCCCACAACTCTTTATGGCCACTTCTTATACACTAAAATTTCTCTCTTATACATTCTCAACTCATTTCAAGATAGCATATTGGATATATCTGAAAATGTTGGTAATTACAAATCATATTCTCCTAATTTGTTCTCTAACAGAAAATGTCCCCATGGAATTCCTGAAAGAAAGAAAAAATCAACACATACGCTCTTCCTTTCATAATATTATTTGAACACATTAGCTGATTAATTCCTAAATTTTCCCTTCATAGTCGAATATCTTTAGATTTTCATTTTCAGACCAATTGCAAAATAATAAGGGCCTCATAATTGTCTCATAGATATCTTTTTTGGTTTTAAATATCTGTATTCATATGTATGTGCACTGCTGTAACTATGCTGTTTCAGGTAATGATATACTCAGATATTCCAAATTGCCTTTCCTGTGACTGAGTCATTACATTGGTTACTATTGTGGAAATCAGAATACTTATTTCAGTTGTAATTGTGGGCTGGAATATTATAAAGATTTCCCTCCTCCCCCCCTTTTTTTTGTTTTGCAGCTACACCACATAAAAGTTGTGGTCTCCATGAAAACCTGAGCAATTATACAGATTATCATCTGAAGTCCACATGGCACTTGGACACATTGTTAACCGGCCATGTTTTCTAAACCATGAATTGTTACAACAGGGTGCCCTCTTCCATTAATTCCTACACCATGAATAAAACAAATGAGCCTTCCAGGCCCTGACAAAAGCACCCAGTCTATGAGCAGAACTACAAGTGACAAAAGGCACAGGTTGGACACTTGTCAGCTTCCCTCAAGTTTTGATGGAAAATGTAGGCATCCTAGTCTTGCAGCTTGGCTCTCTGGCTGCTGGCCTATAGACTTTTCAACTGTCACTTGTCCAACATTCCGCCAAGCTGCCTACATTTCCCATCAAAACTTGAGGGAAGCTGACAAGTGTCCAACCTGTGCCTTTTGTCACTTGTAGTTCCGCTCTATGTCTTCCTTCTACAAGTATACTGCTCCAAATTCCAGGACGACTGATTCTGCCAGTGGAAGAAGCTTCAGTTTAGGTTTCTTCCGTGTGACTGGGCTTTTGAAGATGTTTTTGCGGGATATTTATTTCAGTCAGTCAGTCCGTCCATCCGTTCATTCGTTCATTTAGACTTCATCTTTCTCCCCAATGAGGACCCAAAGCAGTTTATATAATTCTCCTCTCCTCCTTTTCTATCCTCTCAGCACCCCTGTGAGGTAGGTTATGCTGAGAGGGTGTAACTGGCCCAAGGTCACCCAGCAACCTTCCATGACAAAGTGGGGATTCAAACCTACATCTCCCAGATTCTAGTCTGACTGTCTATTATATCACTTTAGCATAGGAAGAAGCCATTTTATACCCGTTTCTGTTGAACTGTACAACAAGCTTTCCTAACACAGCATCAACAATGGCCCCAGCAGGGCTTCTTCTGTTGCTTTGCATGACAATCCAGGAAGCAATATTAGTATTTATGCAGGTGCCTGAACAAAATATGTTTGTTCAGAAATAAATTCTACTACGTTCAGATAGGCATATCCCCAAGTAAATGTGCATAGTGTGGAAGTAGATTTAATGAAGATGATTGTGTGGAACAATAGGACTGCAGCCTTACAATGCAATCCTAAACAGAGTTACAGACTTCTAGGCCTGCTTACTTCAACTGATTTAAAAGAGTGTAACTTGTTGAGGATTGTACATTCATTATTTACAACTTTCTGAATGCTGATTATTGTGATTTATTCTATCTGTACTGCTCTTCCTGCATGGAGCTCCTACATCTCCCCTTTATTTCATTACATCCACTTGTGCAAGGAAGTGACTGGCCCAGCATCACTCACTGATCTTTATCTATTCTGCTATGCAGTTCACTGGGTGGCCTTGGGCCATTCAATGGATTGGATCCAGATTCCAGACAGCTTTTCATTCAATCTCACCGAATGCCCCTCTTTACTACATCTCGTAGTGCACATACATTTCATCCTTTTACGTTCCATGATCCTCAGCTCTGGTATGCAGTGGCACCGGCAGGCGGCTGGGATGGAGCGAGGAAGCCACCCGCGCGCTGCATGCCACCCCGGCTCCCTGTCATCCCTGGCTCATGGCTGCTGCGCCTGCCTGGGGGCAGGTGGCGGCAGCGGTCTGGGGCTGGCCGGCGGTGGTGCAGGACGCTCGCCTCCGCCCCCGGCACCCCTTCTGGTGCCCCCTCCGGCCCTGTGGTTCCCACGGCCCCCACCTCACCGCCTCAACAGTGGCGCTGGCCCTGACGATCCCCGACATAGCCTCATTGGTCACCAAAGAGGGTTGTCCTCTCCTTTTTCACCACTGGATAAGCTAGTTGGATTCAACCTAATCTGTCTCTCAGTTTAACCTACCTCACAGGGTTGTTGTGGAAAGGTTCTTGGAGCACCTTGGAGGAAGGGTAGGCCAAAAATGCATTCAATAGATATTGAAGAAGTCCAGAAAGTGGAAGAAAACTTCCAAACCATTGCTGCTCAGAGATTATGCTTTTTCTGACATAGGATGTTAAGAATGGTAAAGCTAAGCTAGAAAGCTGGAAAGAGACTTCTTTTTTCAAAAAATCAGGTGTGTGATTTGGTGAGCATATTAATAAGTATATACAGGCCATCAAGTAACAACGACTTACAGCAACCCCAATAAGGGGCTTCCAAAGCAAGTGAGAAGCAGAGTAATCTCAGTCTTCCATGGTGGTCTCTCATCCAAGTACCAACTCTGCTTAGCTTCAGAGAGCCAGTTTGGTGTAGTGGTTAAGAGCAGCAGGACTCTAATCTGGAGAACTGGGTTGGATTCCCCACTCCTCGGCTAGAAGCCAGCTCAGTAACCTTGGGTCAGTCACAGCTCTTTCAGAGCTCTCTTCGTCCCACCCACCTCACAGAGTGATTGTTGTGATGATAATAATAACACACTTTGTAAACTGCTGTGATTAGATGTTAAGTTGCCCTGAAGGGAGTTATATAAATTGAATGTCATTGTCGTTGTCATTGTCGTTGTCGTCATTGTCAAACTCTATCATGCCATTCTATCATGCCAGATTATATCATGCTAGGGACTCATTACAGGCCACTCCAAAATCCTAGAGCCTTTTACCACCTTGTCAAAACAAAATTTTGGGTCTTACTGAACAATGTATATAAATGAACTGTTTAAAGTATGTAAATGTTTTAGAATATATGTAAATTGGAAAGACATTTGATGGACTCCTGCCTTTTGTATTCACAAAGGGGCTATGTTTCTTCTTTCGATGTTTCAGTAGTCATTGTAGCAACTTGAAAACATGTCCTGCTCCCAACACTATTATACTCCCATTTGACCTGCAGTGCTTCCTGGATTCCTTTTTACCAATAAAGCTGCAGGTTTGGGTCTTTGCTACCATGAACTGAACCAGCTGATTTCCCCCCACCTTTTTTTTGTACAAAAAATCCAGTATGGGAATTCCAGAGATCTCAAAAAATAGGGGCAGTGTTTTGTGATACACACTTTGTAATATTTGGGTTGATCTTAAGGAAGGTATTACAAAGTTTTGTTGAGTAAAAACAATCATATTTTTTCAGCAAATGTTCTATATATTAATATATTAGTCAAGGTTAATAAAAGGATATCTTTGACTCCCAGCGATTAATAAAGAGTAAGCTAGTTTTATTAGGCCAAAACATTACTATTAGAATACGGAATTGCTTTCAGGCTTAATATATTTTTTTTAAAAAAAGATTTGCAACAGCAGAGAAATCAGCTAAAATTAAGAGGGATGGTGAGGTTTATTTGCCCATCTGAGTGGCATGTTTTGAATAGGAAATTTCCTGCATCTCCCTGGAAGATTCTCAGTATGACTTAGTTTGCTATCAGTTCACTGACTTTAATAATAGTGTCGGGACTTTAAAGTGACAGTGCTGAACTCTATAGTCTTTAATAGCATCTTTTGGAAGTTGTGATGGGTTTGGGCTTGAGCACAAACTGTCTATCAGGGCTGAGAGTTCTTGTAAACAAGTTCAGCAGATGTCCTGGTAATCATTTCACTCTTCGTGTTTGCTTCTGCTTGCAAAAGGGAGTGGGGGAAGGGCACACATTGTCTAGGAGTTTTTCAGGCTTTTGCATAAGCACACATTTTGAGTTGTCTGGTTACAACTGCAGGAAACTGTTGTCTGCTGAGAATAAAGTTTATTTTAGGCTACAGAGAGCAATTCCATGTTTCAGAATCTCTCAGTTTTCCCTTGTTTTGCTATTTGTTGAAACTATATTTTCTTTCACTTATACAGCTACTTCCCCCCCCCCCCATGCGTGCCATGATTTCACATCTCCTGGGGTTCAGAGTCAATGGTTCAGTTGATAGAACCTGGGAGATAAAAAGTAATATCTGGGGCTGGTGGGTCAGAAAGAAAGCTGTCTGTGCCTGATCCCACTGAGGTAGAGTGAGCAGGAAAAGTTCTTAAGCCTGGCAGGAAAAGGTCTATGTTCTCGACTCTAGTGTCTTGCCAGAGGTTTTACTTTTTCTCCTGCAGACTCTGAGAAGGCAAAAACACTGATCAGATCTTCACAACATGGTAGATTGGGAGTTCCATGTGCTGTGTGAAGATGGAAAGGAAAGGAAAGAAAAGGGGGAATGTGTGAGCCTGAGGATTTCTGTAGCTAGCAGTGCAATCATATGCAGAATTATACCCTCTGGCTTCAATGGACTTAGAAGGGTGTAATTCTGCTCAGGGTTGCACTGTTATTCATGTAATTACAAAACTTGAATTGTAGTTTCTGCTGAATAGGCATGCCATTTTCTCCCTTATAGCCAGCCAACTCTTGTAAACATCTCTCATCTGCCTCCCATGCTCATCAGTAGAGATGGGCACGATCTGCATTACGATCGAAATCAGCATTACGATCGATCTGCCGAGCACGACCCAGCGGATCGTGCTCAGCCATGGCCAACAATCCAGCGAGTGGAGCGGGGGGGATGGGAAAAAACAAAATGAGCATTTTGTGTTTCATCACATTCTACAAATCATGAATCACGAATAGAAATGGGCACGATCCGCATTGCGATCGGAAAAAAACCCACGATAATGGCGATCGCGCGATCGTGAATCGGCAGATCATGCTCGTCCATGGCCAACGATGCAGCAGTCAGGAGGGGCCCGGATCATGGCTGTATCGGGGCGATCGTGCTCGGATCGGGAAGCCAGACACTCAGGCACCAGCAATCTATTCCCCTGGCAACGGAGCCAGGGGAATGCTTGAGCTGTGTTTGACCTCCTTCTGTTGCCCTGGAAACCCGAATGGAAGCCCAGCTTTCCTTGATCAGCAGGGCTTCCTTCCAACCACGGAGCAGCAAAGTAGTCACCAGTTGGGAGAAGACAGCCAGTGGAGGGAGGGGGAAGGGGGTGTTCTGTAGCCATGGGCACTCCAATCTCATCCCTGCAAACCCTGATAGGCAGCTCTGGTGGCCAAACACAGGCCAGACCCCCCGCCCCCTGAGAGGAGGCAGCTCATCACCATCTCCCCGTGCCCGCCGGGCCTGGCGGCGGCCGCCAACACCCACCTTCCCACATAGCTGGGAATAGCAGCATGCCCTGCTTTGGCCTCCACGATCCATGATCCACGGATCGGGAACGGGAGATGATCGGTGTGGATCATCTATTGGGGATCGTCACCGGCACCAATCCACAATCAGCTGGATCATTAATTTATTTTGGATCCTGCCCATCTCTACTCATCAGAGCAGTTGGGGGTGGTGGGGGTGGTGGGAGATGTTGCTCAACTTCGGGTGCTGCTCTGAATACTGAGAATTATGTCAGTGTGATAACCATTTTTGAAAAAGACTCAGAAACGGGACCCTCCCCCAAATGAACCGGTCGGCCCGTTAGATGGTCTTATCCAACTGGACCTATACTTGAATTCTGACCATATGAACTTCATGAGAAAATTCCAAGAATACTGATGGACTTCAGAAATAATAATTGTTCATAGGTGATACCATCATGACTTTGCACTAGCACTTTAGGTATATGTATATGTATGTGTGTATTGATGATGTGTTAAAGGGCAATTGGAATTAGAAAATAACAGCAAAAATAGTTTTGTAATTTTTCTAAGTCTTTATTTCATCAGGATTTCATGATTGTTGTTTATTGCTACATTCTAGTAGAAGCAGCAAAAATGGCTATTGCAGCCAAATGGAAAGACAACTGCTCTCCCATCATTCAAGCATAGCATAAAAAACTATGGCAGTTTTTCATTTACGAGAAAATATCACACTGTCTAAAACAATTCGATACTGAAGATTCCCAAGACAAATTCACACAAATCTGGTTTCTGCTGCTGACTTACCCCAGTAAACATGGTATCCTACCACCCTCCTACGTCCCCCAGGCACTCACCTCCTTCTGAAATATGTTGGAATTTTACATATGAATGGTAAGCTAAACTCTTTTGATGTTATTGTAATATATTCTATATTCAGTTTTAATCTCTTCTTGCACACTGTTATATTTGATTCCTATATTGAATTGCTATTTTTGTAAATTGAATTCTCTATTGCAATCTCTGTAATAGGGACTTTTAAAAAGCAACAATAAAGGTTTTCCAAAAAAAAAAAAGCATAGCTTTTTCATAGTCAAAGGGAACCACCTCTTTTTCACCAGCAGAAAAGAGTTTGGATCCAACCCATTATCTTTTTAATATTTCTTGCAGCAGGTAGATTCATTTGGGACACTGGATGTGCTTTGCAAATGGTAAAATAGATGTATGACAGTGCACTTGTGTTGAAGTCAATGTACTTAGAAGCCTGTGACTTTGCTTAGACTGGCACTGTGAGCCTCTCAAACAATCACTCAAAAGCTGTATTTCCCTCCCTTTATTCTTATCCTCCCAAGCATCCGTGCTGCAAACACCTACGCATGGAATAGCCGAATTGACACCAGTGAACGAATAACATCTAAAAAAGCCAATTTTTTCAACTAACCTCTGGTCCTGTACCTTTAACAGCCACTTGGTCATCTAACAATATCAGGTGATTTGAATTCAATAATAATAAAAAAAACCTTTTTATGCTAGGCCAGAAGGGCTATTTGTTTAAGCCTCACACTCAAAGGGGAGCTCAGATTTATAACTTGTTAATTTTTTGGCATTTATAAGTATGATCCTACTGGGTAGTACTTATGTTGTTTAATATGTTAGTTTCAGAACTGCTTATGATCTTTCAGCATTCCTTCAACTCTGTATTGAATTCCTGCTGTTTTTTTAAAATCTTCACAGATTTGCCTGTATATACCCATTACATCGTTATTGAAATATCTTTGTTATTGACTCATCCTGTGTCATTCACCTTGAGTCTCAGGGAGAAAAGTGGACTAAAATAAATAAATAAATAATAGCTGATTTCTCTAGAGCAAGCAGCTATAAGAACAGTAGGCCTTTTAAAAGAAATCAGACAGCAACTCTAGTAACATTTAATTTGGCATTATTGAGGTTCCAGGTGCTGCTATCTGATGTACTTCCTCCAGGAAGTAATGGATACAGTTAGATAATATGATATAGGGCCAAGCTACACATGACGAATAACACTTGAATGGCAATTGGACTGAGTGGAGGGCAAGTGAACAGGGAGAAATACACTTGCTGTTCAAGTGTCATTCGTCACTTGTAGCTTGGCCCATAGTTGTGGTTCCAAGTGCCGCATCTCAACTTTGTTTATTAACTTCAATTTATTTATTTCACTTATCTCCAAATGAAAATGGGGACCCAAAGTGACTTACAATGATCTCCCCTTCTCCATTTTATCCTCACAACAGCCCTGTGAATTAGGTTAGGCTTTGAGTGTGTGACTGGCTGAAGGTCACCCAGCAAGCTTTCCATGGCAGAGTGGGGATTAGAACCTAGGTCTCTCTGATCTTATTCTGACACGCTATCCACTACATCACATTAGCATGTGTTAACGTGCTCATCACCTCTAGAAAGAAAATGCATAACAGATTATTTCCCTGATGGCTTCACATGATTTTTATCTGTTTTTGAATCCATAGAGCTCATATATATATGAAAATATCCATATTTTCTATGGATTCAAAAACAGATAAAAATTATGTGAAGCCATCAGGAAAATAATCTGTTATGCATTTTCTTTCTAGAAATATAGGATTCCTTCTCCCCATTTTCATGTCACACCTGTGTGAGTTGGGTTATGCTGATTAGGTTCAAGATCAACCAGGGAGCATAGGATGGAGTGCTATGTCAATTTTCCAAGAGGGGGATTCCATGGTGAATATTTCCCAGAATCTCCATTGCTTCATACTCTTCCAAAAAACAACTTGGTTGTCAGTTGAATGATCAGTAATCACATGTACATGGAAGGAAGTCCCATTGACATTTCACTCCTCCACTTGAATCAAGCTTGGTGACTTTGGGTCAGTCACAGGTCTTCCAGAGCGCTCTCAGCCCCACCCACCTCACAGGGTGATTGTTGTTGTGGATATAATAATAACACACTTTGTAAACCACTCTGAGTGGGTGTTAAGTTCTCCTGAAGGGTGGTATATAAATCAAATGTTGTTGTTATTATCATCATCACCATCAGTAACTACACAGAAAAGGTGAATGGTAGTGAAATGGTTATGGGAGCAATTTATAAGCTCCGCTTCCATTTATTTGTTTATTTACTTGTTTGCTTCATTTATATCCCATCTTTATCTTCACCATTTTATCCGCACAACAACCCTGCGAAGTAGGTTGTGCTGAGAGTATGTGACTGGCCCAAGGTCAACCAGTGAACTTCCATGGCAGAGTCAGGGTTTGAACCTGGGTCTCTCAGAACCCAGTCACATCCCATTACACCACACTTCATCCTAATGAGGCTGCAAGATGCTTACTGTATCTTTTACCACTATAAAGAAGAAAGACATTTTGGCAACTTATAAACATAAAGGAGTTAAAAAGTGGCAGGTGGCTAAAATACACTCTTCAAAGCCATTCAGAATCCAAAGATCAGCCCTGATGTGATAAGGAATCCTACACCGGCATATTCCGTTTCCATTTTCCTAACCTCTCTTTCCCACCAGAGTCTTTCCATAATGTTAATTTTGTAATGTCTGGAAATGGAAATGTGCAGAGTCAGGGGTTGACATTGCTGCGGCAGTTACAAGCAGTTATGCTAATGTGCTATTACTTTTGCATGCAAATAGTTGAAACGAGAGCACGGGAGTGCAACCACTTATACCATATAGCCCAGTTTCCACTTTTTCCAACAATTGTGGCATTTGCATTTTTTTAATGCTAGGCAAATGGTTCCATTTTCCTCTGTTTATGGAACTCTGTTTTATTTGCGCAGCTCCAGTCCCCCTTGTCAGCATGGCAGTCGTTATGGTTATGTGTGTGTATAATTTCATTTGTGGAGCCAAAGCCATTTGAAAGTGTCACAAAGCACACTCCCCAAAGGTAATGCATAAAATGGTAGCTGTGGAATCCAGCATACTCGTTCAACTGTGTACAACAAGGAATGCCCCTTTGAGATCCTAACGACGTGAGCCCAAATGCTTCCCAATAAAATCTTATCTCAGCTCGAAGCTCACTAACAGTGCAATCCTAAGCAGAGAAGTCTATCCAATTCAGTAGTTTTTGAAGAATGTAACTTTGCTTTAGGATGGCACTGGAAGTACCTGTTTTCTCCTCAGCTAAGATAAGAGAGCATGCTGGATTAAATCAGTGGTCCATCTAGTCCAGCAACCTCTTTCACACAAGACCACCAGTTGCCCAGGAGTGCCTACAAACGGCATAGGGGCCGAGGCCTTCTGTGATGTTAATTACAGTAATGATAACATTCAATTTATATACCACCCTTCAGGACAATGTAACACCCACTCAGAGCAGTTTACAAAGTGTTATTATTATCCCCACAACAATAATCACTTTGTGAGGTAGGTGGGACTGAGGGCCAAGCTACACATGATGAATGACACTTGAACGGCAAGTGGATTGAGTGGAGGGCAAGTGAACAGGGAGAAATACACTTGCTGTTCACTTGAACGGCAAGTGGATTGAGTGGAGGGCAAGTGAACAGGGAGAAATACACTTGCTGTTCAAGTGTCATTCGTCATGTGTAGCTTGGCCCTCAGAGAGCTCTGACAGAGCTGTGAATGACCAAAGGTCACCCAGCTGGCTTCAAGCAGAGGAGTGGGGAATCAAACCTTGTTCTCCATATTAGAGTCCTGCCACTCTTAACCACTACACCAAACTGGCTTTCTGTTAGAGAGGCGACAAATTGAATTACGACCCAAAAAAACCGCATGAACCAGGCTGGGCAGTTTAAAGGGCCCTGCCACTTGCAGGAGGATCCCCCCACTGCCGCCTGCCAGCTGATAGTTTAAAGGGACCTGCCACTTGCAAGGCAAGAAAGGGCCCTTTAAACTGTCAAATGCCCCTTTCCCTGCTGCTGCTAAGTGGCCAGAAAGGGGCATTTAAACCCCATGAACCACAAACCACGAACCACGCACTGGTTCGTAAACTTGCCCCAGTTCGTGCCAGTTCCTGGTTCCTGGTTCATGAAAACTCACGAACCACGAGCCTCATGGTTCGTTTTTTTTGTGGCCCTTGCCCATTTCTACTCTCTGTTGCCTCCTAGCACTGATTTTTAAATGTTTACTGTCTTTGAATGAGAAGGTTCTCTTTAGTCCCCATGGCTAATACCCACTGTTGCATCTCTCCTCCATGAATCTGTATAATCTCCTTTTAGAGTCATCTGTGCTTGTGGCCATCACTGCATCCTCATCAAGGTTTCCTTTTGTCAGTCCTGAATCTATTCATTTGCCATGCAGGGATAACAATCAATTAATAGTGAGGCACAGTAGTAAGAATAGAAATTAATTAATTAATTATGTTGCTGGCAGATAGGGGTGTAATTGAGAATTAACAGAATTAAAATTCATGAATACAAGAAGGGGAGGAATGAGAAGTAGCATATAGAATATAGGTTAAATTGATTGACTTATGCTGAAGGTATTTTTGGTTATAGCGATATTTAGAAATGTGCAGAACATGGGTCAAATTGATTGACTTATGTCGAATGTATATTGTGTTTATAGGTATATTTAGAAATGTGTAGAATATGAGTCAAATTGATTGACTTTATGTTATAAAGATAAGAGATATAAGAGATATAAGAGGAAGTAAAGAGTAACATATAGAGTATAAGTTAAATTGGTTGACTTATAAATGTATTCATCACTTATGAGTACTCAAGTTATGTATAGGGAGGGATAAATTGTTTGTCCCATATTGATGACATTAGAATGAATAAGTTAGAGTACAGGATATTGAGAATATTACCAGTATTATTACTATTGAATAACATGCCAGGAATGTATTAGTTAGTTGATAAGTGAAGGGAAATTGACTTAGTACTGTGTTATAATAGACTAGCTTAGAAGAGTGTGAAAGTATATGTTTAATTGACAAAATAAGTTGAAATGAGTAGGGGAAGAATAGACAAAGGGTTGGAAAACTGTTGGAAGTCAACAAACGGGGGGGGGGAAAGGGAGGGGGTTAGAACTGGAATATTAAAGTAATTTGATTGTTATAAATGACAAAATATTTCTAATTCCAATAAAAATTAAAAAAAAAAATAGTGAGGCACAGTAGGAGAAGGAGAGGTGCATTTCTCAACATTTTCATCCGCTCTAAAGAGCAAATTTCACAGTAAAAACTTAATCCTGTGAAAATATGTCAGAACAGTAAGAATGTGGACGCTCCAAAAGCACTTTATATGTATTATTAATTATTATTATTCCTTTTGTCAGAGTCAGAGAACTGCAGGTGGAGGATCCACAGCTGTTTGAGCCTCTGCCTCCCAGTCTACTGGCTTGCCTTCTTCCACCAGCATTAGCAAGTATTTGTCATAGTGCAGAGAGCACAAATTATGCATCGGGAGAGTTAAAAATACCACACACTCCTGCTTAAGAATTTTCTTGTGCATGCCTCTAATCTGCTTGGAGCATTCAGAGGGTACAGCACTTGATTTGCTATGCTCAGTAGCTCAACCCGTGATGTTTGATGGCTTGAATGTGTGAATCAGTGGTTGAGTCTACATGCAGTGGTAAAATTCTGAGATAGTAGAATGGACAGTACCACTTCAGGCTGCAGATAGTGAGGAGTTGTATTTTTAGTGCTCTTCCATGCAAAGTTAAAACGTTAGTGTGTCATGAGGAAAGAGTATCGTCTAGCTCTTTGCAGCTGTCTTTTCATTTACTGGGAATTAGTTGCGTAGGATAGTAACTCCAGCATGGCATTCAGAAGCACAATTGTTCCCACTTATATTGGCACTCTGTCCCTTAGTCTGTAAAGTATCTCCCCAAACTAAAGAGCCAAACCTGCCTTCCATGACCTCCCTGAAGCAGGAAGTGCTTCAGAAGATCACAAGAAGCATCTCCTTTCTGTCTTCCATGGACAACCAGTCAGTGAACTGTCTCTGTAACAGAAAGATACTTGGCTTGGAATCTCCCACCTTTTTGTGGGAATCTGAAATGGCACCGTCTATTCTAGCATGTTAACATTCTGTCAGATCATTCTGCTGCATGGGTAGATAGCGTTGCCAGCTAGTGGCTGGCACTTGGAAGGAGACTAGGGCAAGAAAGCCTGGGATGCGCCATCATATGAACGGCACAATGTCATTTCCAAGGCAAACCTGGAAGTGATGTCATGTCACTCTAGGGTTCAGCAGAACTCTATGGTAAAACTATTCAGATTTCTGCTGAATCCTAGAGTGACGTGATGTCACTTCTAGTTTTGTCCCAGAACAGTTGTCATATCACTGATGTGACAGTGATTTTTGCTTTTGCGGGATACCTGGCAGCCCTGCATGTAGACCAAGCATGATATGATGTGAATAGTGAGAGATATGAAAGTCCTATCTGTGATGTTAAACATATGGCCCATTCATATGTTCAAGTCATCTGCAGTAAAATAGCAGGCCTAAGGTGAAGGGTACAACAATGTACCTCTATAGAGTCTCACCAACTTTGGCCTTCCCATCTGCAAAGGCATCTGTGATAAGAGTCAATCCCACTTAACTCAGAGGATTAGCTGAAAATCCAGGCTCAGTCTGCCTCAGAGATGCAGCAATGTGATGATCTTGGAAGCACATTTTACCAACCTTGGAAGGATGGAAGGCTGAGGGCGAAGCTACAAGTGACGAATGACACTTGAACGGCAAGTGTATTTTTCCCTGTTCACTTGCGCTCCACTCAATCCACTTGCTGTTCAAGTGTCATTTGTCACTTGTAGCTTGGCCCTCAGTCAACCTTGAGCTGGCTACCTGAACCCGGGTTCCGCCAAGATTGAACTCAGGTCATGAGCAGAGCTTGGGCTACAGTACTGCAGCTTACCACTCTGCACCACAGGGCTCCTCTAGTACCTGAGGGCCAAGCTACACATGACGAATGACACTTGAACGGCAAGTGTATTTCTCCCTGTTCACTTGCCCTCCACTCAATCCACTTGCCGTTCAAGTGTCATTCGTCATGTGTAGCTTGGCCCTGAGTTAAAATGTTAGTAGTACCTGAGTTAAAATGTTAAAAGTAGTGAAGAAGCAGAAAGTGGGTTATCAGAAACCTAATTTCCTGGGGTTATGTGACATAGGAGAAATGTGTTCATTCGGTGAAAGTCGTCTTTACTTTAATTTTTATTGAAAGCTTTAGACATAACAGATTTGACAGAAATAAAAAAAAATATGCTAATCCTACTCTTCAAAAAAAAAGGAGGAGGACCCAAATTACTTCTAATGGCCACTTCTGGAAAAACAAATAAATACAAGAACTGTATTTTAAAAAGAGGACTATTGCTTATGCTTAGTAACTCTGACATCCAAATAAAAAAACATCAATACACAGGTGTCCTTTGCATATTCTGTATAATTCATATAGCAAATATAGACAAAGATAATCATGCAACACGAAGTATCTCTTTTCATTTTAATGTGCTTTTCTTTCAGTGAATCAGCAAAATAATAAAGTTAAGGGTACAGTTATTAAATAATACATAATTCTATATTGTTACAGTAAACAAACAATGTGTCATAGTGGCGTGATTTATTTTGAGCAGGCAGTTTCTTTGCATATGTGTAAAAGAACAGTCGTGGTTGTGGGAAAGGGAATCTATCTTTTGGCTTCCTTGTGTGGTTCTGATCTATGCAGGCAAGTTTCTCAATTAACACATCATACCAAATGTCCAATATTGAAAAACGGGTGTGGGGGGGGCGTGGAGTGGGGGGGAGGACATGCTACTATGAGGCTCTATATAGTACAAACATCTGTCCACAAAATGGGCTGGGTCTTAAGCCCTGGTCAGACATGCAAGAGCGACTTGTCAGAGACCTGAGGTGGCAGAATGAAAATGCACCACTTCAGAGTGCAGATGGAACATCACATATTGGAATGCTTTCTTATGTTCAAAACTCCCTGGAAATAGAAAGCCAGCACAGAAAGTAAATAGAGGGTTATAAATGTTTCTCCTTGATGTGCCAGTTTCCTACTTGCATGAAGTTTTCAATATGAAACAATAGTCAAATTTAGTATCTAGTCAAATCCATTGGTGGCATCACTTCTGGCTACATAAGTGGAAGTGATACCACAGCATCATGGGATGCTCTAGGATTAATTTGAAACTCTATGGTTTTTACTATAGAGTTTCACATGAATCTTAGAGCAGTGACATCACTTCAGATTACGCAACTGGAAGAGTAGTTGTGGCATCACTAAATGTCATTTGGTAAGTCCTACTCTTCCCAGTCACTCTAGGGGTCAGGGGACATCCCAGGAAGAGCAAGAGAAAGGAGATGGTGTGCTGTGTGAGGGAGAATTGGAGAAAATTGCCCTTGTCTTGCACGTGCAGTGATGTCCCAGTGGATCCAATGTCATCCTACTGAACAATGTAAGGAAAAAAGCTTTTACTTAAACCAAAAGAAAAGGGAGAGTATCTGGGGTTTTAATTGAATTATGTTGCTAATACTAAATCAATGATTGATGCATAGAATCAAAGGGCAACCCAACCATGAGCTCAGTTGTCTTTTCTGCAACACAAGAAAGGATATCTCTGTAATGCTAAGAAGAAAATATCCCACATTGATGATACAAGGTGCACATGTGGGTCTTCTTTGAGGGTTCTAATTAGAGATGGGCACGAACTAGAAAAAAACCGAACCATGTGGTTCATGGTTCATGAAATTTGACGAACCATGAACTTTCACGAATCTGTCCTTGGTTCGCAAACTGGTTCATTTGGTTTGTGAAAACGTCACATTCAGATCAGAAAACCATCACTTCTGGGTCAGCAGAAGGTCACTTCAAGGCCAACAGAAGTTCACTTCTGGGTCAGCAGAAGGTCTGCAGGAAGTCCATCCCCTGTTGCCTAGGAAACTGATTGATTGGCACCAGGCTGCCTGCAGTGACGAACCAAAAAATGAACCAAATGAATCAGCCTAAAAGTTCATGGCGGTTTGTCAGAAATGGGATCTGACAAACTGTGGTTCGCGAACCATGAACCGGCCTGGTTCATGCTTAATTTTGGTTCGTATTTCGGTCCGTGCCCTTCTCTAGTTCTGACACCAACCTTTCCTTCCAGTAATGGTGGTGTTAGTAAAGGGATGAGGAAAATAGGTGCCCACATTAGAATGCCTCCACAGATGCTGCCTCAACCAAACACATAGGCCACCTTTTCTTCACCTTTTCTGCTTCAGCTGAAAGGCACCACCTTCTCAGATGCCACCTCCTCACTGGCATCCTTGCTGACTCCTGAAAGGACCCCCTCTCTGCATCCCCTCCCGAGAGGAAATCAGCCAGATCTTCCATTGCCCTGTTGCTAGGCAACAGCTCATAGAGGCTTTCCAGAAATATCTCTCTGCCCCCTTCCCCCACCCATGGCAATGCTCATAAAGCTGCCATTTAGTAAAGGAAGCAATTGTCATCCTGGCCACAGCTAGAAAACAGTAATTTATGAGCAAAGAGATAGTCAGCTTCTTCCAAAACATTTAAGAAGATATCTTTGAAAAAAGCCCTCTCTCGATTTCACTGGAAAACAAAGGGGTTAATGTTAACACGTCCTAGGAGTTACCAATGGTTTTGAACTATTTTTATAATTACCTTGAGATTTCACCTCAGGCATAAAGTATTGAACTTTTGCCACACACCTTCTTCTGCCTTTCTGGTGCAATTTCAACCCTATTTTGAAGATGAAGGAGTCAGAAAACACCGGAATAACAAAAGCCATTTTTAAGACTTATGTGTGAGGCAAGTCTTTCAGAAATGTTAGTATCTACCAAGGCGGAGGAAAAAAAGCTTTGCTGTGCAACAAAATAAATCCCAAGCATCAAGAAGCCTGAAAACTGCTAAAGAGCATAATGCTGCAGGAGCTTGTTGCAGGCTTCAGAAATGTTTCACATGCACAATGGTACTGTCATGTCCCTATCAGGTAGCCAGCCAGGTGTTGGCAACTGGCCAAGGCTAAGTGGGCGATTCACTTAGCCATAGAAGTCTGATGGCATGATGTCACTTCCAGTATGACTCTGAAAGTGATGTATTGTACTGAGTCGATACTCTAGAATTCCACTGGTAATCTATAGTTTTCCCATAAAATTTCAGTGGAATACTAAAGCATCATCTGAACATGATGACATCACTTCTGGAGTTGTGCCGGAAGTGATGTCACACTGTCAGAGAGTCAATGATTTTCCTAGCATTCCCCTCCCCCGCCCTACAGAGTGTTGCAGAGCACTGGAAGCTGCCAGCAGGTAATTCATCTTTGCTGATACAGCTAGATGTGTTGGTGGGTTTTAACATGGTAAATCACTCCATATTTAGAGTCAGCAGTTTGGAACCTGACATATGTAATACTGTAGGAATTAGTACTATTGCTAATGTTCTTTGATATCTAGGTCAGACCACTGAAGATCACTTGTAGCTTTGGAGTTACTTGTACCAATATTATGATGACACCCAACTGAGAGCCAATTTGTGTAGTGGTGAAGGGCAGCAGGACTCTAATCTGGAGAACCGGGTTTAATTCTCCACTTCTCCACTTGAAGCCCGCTGGGTGACCTTGGGTCAGTCACAGCTCTTCAGAACTCTCTCAGCCCCACCCACCTCACAGGATGATTGTCGTGAGGATAATGATAACACACTTTGTAAACTGCCCTGAGTGGATGTTAAGTTGTCCTGAAGGGCAGTATATAAATCAAATGTTTTTATTATTTAATCAAAGCCCTGGATGTTGATGTGCAAATTCTAAATGATGGCATGAGACTGGTAGAAGCAGAACAAACTGATCTTTATGGCATCTGATCTTTAGACAAAGTGGAGGTGATGTTAGGAAGGCAGAAGTTCTGAAGGAAACTTGATTTAGATAAGGTTAGATTGTCTTCATTATGGCTGCTCAGGGGGGGGGGCTGTGTGTGTTATGAAAGGGCAATTACCATGTCTCCCCTTGACCCACTGTGCCTTCGATTTCTGCCACCCCCAAACTGATTCTAGCCTTCCCTTCACCAGCAGTTTGGCACCGGTGATGCTCTTAGCACTTGCAGAGCGGCAAGGACCTCATCTCCCACTCCCCCCTTTCTCCTGCTACTCCAGCCAGATGTCTCTGTGTGAGCATGAACGAGCATCTAGATGCATAGGGAGAACTTTAACAGAGTCTGCTTTCTTGAAAGAAAATGCTTTACTCGCTATCGCACAGATACTGTACAGACTACAGAAAACATAGGGGGGAATCATATTACAACAAAAAATCTATTGCAGTGCTCAGAGAATAACTTAAAAAAATACGTGCTAATCTTGGCTCCTCAATCCTTCCTGCTCCCGGGCCAGGTAAAAAAAAAAAAAATGCAAAACAGGGTAAACAGATTTTTTAACCCTTTCTACTGATAAGTGGACTTTCCCTCCTTCCAATCCTGTGTCTGGAATTGAAGTCCTCGTGACTCCATGGTATGTCTTCCTCCAATTATATCAGAGTGCACAGGCTGCATGTACCTCTGGCTTTATTGTCCAGGACTGGTTACTCATATAGCCATTCATCTTCCCTCCTGGCAGCTGGTTATTTCATGGCAGGAAACTCATCTTCTCAGTAGGAAATTAGAGCAGATTTATGACTCTTTTCCTTGGGTAAGAGCATTCTCCCAGAGATCTGGTTTCCTTGGTGTAATTCATGGCATCTTACACCCTTCATTTGTCAATCTGGTGATGTCTGTAGGTTCTTATGGATTGTGCTTTGCTGTCTAAAAAGCAGATTTGTGTTGTGGCCAAAACTACCTTCTATCAACTAGCTTAGTTCATTAACTATCCCCTTTGTTATATTCATCTGACGAAGCCACACTGGTCCATGCTTTTGTAATCTTGTGCTTACACTACTATAATGGGTTTACATGGAACTTCCTTTGAAGGCAACTTGGAAATCTGTTGGTATAAACATGGCAGCCTGTGTGATCTCAGGGACTAGCAAACATGAGTGCATAACTCCTGGTTTAAAATGATTGCATTGGTTATCTGTTTATTTACAGCCTCAATTAAAGGAACTGGTTCTTGCTTTTAAAGTCCTTCATAATTTAGGACCTACATATCTGAAAGTCCATCTCTCCTCAAATGAACTCCTGCACCACTTTTTAGATGACATATTCACTCATTCCTCTGCCTTCAGTTATATCTAGATGTGTGTGCTTTGGGTTTCCAATTCGGGTTTTTAACCTGAATCAGGACTGATTTGGAATGACTCAAGGTTCTAGAATCGGCCCCAGCATTGCTGAACCGATTCAGGAATCCTGAAATAAAGCTTCCTGAAGTGATTTGTATCACTTAGGGAAGTTTTGGGCAAAGAGCAACACTTTTTTTGCTGCTTGCAACTGGCAAGATAAGTGTTACTTTCAAAAAGAGGGAAGATTTACAGTTGATTGGAAGGGAATTCCCCTCTCATCAGCTGAAAAAAGCCTTTTAAATGCCAGCTGCTTTTTTCAGCTGACAGGAGGGGGATTCCCCTCTCATCAGCTAAAAAACCCTTTTAAATGCCGACTGCTTTTTTCAGCCAGCAGGAGGGGGATTCAGAGCCCATCCTCTCTCTGCCATTGCATCATCATCTAGAACAGGCTAAGAGAGGAGATGAGGAGCTTCTTCTATGCAAGTGTTTATGAGAAAACGTAAAGATGTTTTGTTCATAAGCCAGTTAGTGGAATTTGAATTTTCATTGATGCAAACGTTCTCATGGCTCCTTAAATAAAACTGAGAGTTTTTCATAAAGAAACAACATATTGTGATATTGGACATAGAGTTTAGGTTCCTGAGCATCTTAGCTTAAAAAACAAAAGCATCTGTCCCCTATGCCTAAGACAAATGTGCTTGAAAAATAATGGGAAATGTATGTTGACATCTCGGAAGGCATAAGAATGGCTAAATAGAATTAATAATAGTTGGTAGAAGACTTTTGATGTCCTGCATAGCTCCATAGATTCTTTTTGAGTGGTGCTAGTCAAACCAGACTACACATAGTAATAAAGATTCAAGAATAAATGATATAAAGCAATCTGAATTATTACCAAAAAATCAAGTTACATAGTCTATACAGGTTGCAGAACTCAGGTTCCCTTGGCACAGGATATCAATTGTCTATGTGCAGGTTTGTTTCTTTCTTTAAAATTTGCTCATAGAAAGTTCTCAACATACACATAGGCTTTAAACTTAAGTAATAATCCCTCCTGAGCTGTGTAGGTCTGCAAAGACAATGAAAGGGGAACCCCACACTGTCAAACATTCCCACCCATTTTCTCTCCCTGCTCTTCTCCTAGGCTGTTGTCATCTTCATTTATTTTTTCAGGAGGGACTGAACTCTGTCTGAACTCCTTCTGGCTTTCCTTCTGGCTTTAACCCTTCAAAGTACTCCCAGCAGAGAGTCCCGTTTTTGCCACTGTGAAGAGAAAATGACAACAAAGGGAAGGACCCATGGATCATGCCTTTCCCGCGGTGCAATCTCTCTGAAACTTGGGGGATCTTTGGAGGACAGTGAGAACTATGTCCCCTGCAAATTTGATGAGTATTGGACATTGGGAAGGTCAGTTTGTAACCCCTCAAATTAGCTTCCACCAGACAGTCCCATTTGCTATTATACCGTTTTTGCCACTGTGAAGAGAAAATGACAACAAAGGGAATGACCCATGTATTATGCCTTTCCCAGGGTGCAATCTCTCTGAAACTTGGGGGTCTTCGGAGGACAGTGAGGACTATGTCCCCTGCAAATTTGATGGGTATCGGACATTGGGAATGGCAGTTTGTAACCCCTCAAAGTAGCTGCCTTCCAACAGGCATTTCTGTTTTTGCCACTGTGAACCGAAAATAAAAGCGGGGGGGGGGGGGACACATGGATCATGCCTTTCCTGGGGTGCAATCTCTCTGAAACTGGTGTGTGTGGGGGGGTTCTTCAGAGGACAGTGAGGACTAAAGGGGGAGAGCCATGGATCATGCTTTTCTGGGGTGCAATCTCTCTGAAACTGGGGGGGGGGGGTCTTCAGAGGACAGTGACAACTATATCCCCTGCAAATTTGGTGGGTATTGGACATTGGGAATATTCTCACAGGCGCGAGAGGGACGGGGAGAATCTCCCCACCTCTTTTGCACTGGGCAGACAGCCTGGCTGTGTGACTGCTCTCTGGGCCCTTTAAACTATCAGCTGGCAGTTGGCAGGAGGAATTCCCCCCCTGCTGCCTGCCTGCTGAGAGTTTAAAAGGTTCTTTAAAGGGACAGGTAAGTGGGTTTGAGGGGAGGGGGGCTAAATGGGGTGGGTTTGGGGGTGGGGGTGGTTCTGGCCCCTACGAACAACAAACAACAAACATGTCCAGGAACAGTTCATGTTCGTCCATGTTCGTTGTTCGTTGTTCGTGGACAGCATTGAATGTCGTACAGGGTGTTTGGTTTTTTTTCCATTCGTGCCCATGTCTACTCATAACCATGCTGCTCTGTGAACTGTATATTTTCTTTGACTACTTTTGCTGTGCTTGATTACCCTGGTGCATAATGCTTTAATATAATGTTTAAAATATTTCATGTTTTTATACTGTTGATTATCATTGGCCTTAAATGCAAACTTCAATTTTTTATTACATTGTAAGTTGCATCTTAGGGTCCATTATAACAAAAACGTGGGGTATTAATATTTAAATAAATATATGAATAATAAGCACAAAGGATCATTTGCTTGTAACAATAGTCAGTACGTAGAGCCAGTGATCTGCTCAGAGATAAAGATGTTCCTACGGAACCATTGCATATGGTCTGAAGTAGTTGAGAAAGAGAGTGGGAGAAATGCCATAAAACCAAAGCTAAGGGCAGATCTTGAATTGCTAGACAGTAGCGATATTATCACCCCAGTTTTTAGAATAGCCTCATCTCTGAATTTTGAATTCTTGTACAGGGCAAATAATGCTGAAAGGTTTATCTAGAAGCTTTAATTCTTTTGCATTCTGCTGAATGCATGATTTGGGACAAAACAGGCAAGTGTATATATCCATTTCTGCTTCCTCTCCCACAGATCTCAGTGGGAACTGGGAACATCAGCAAGGTTTTTTTTAGCAAGAACTCAGCAGTTTGGAAGGCCGGGCTATTAAAATGCCTGAAAATTCCCGTAATTAGTTGCTGGTGCCAGCTACAGCATTTCTAGGATGAAATTGTCTTGGGGCATCAATGCATGCATTGTCAGCTTAATACAGAATTCCAAAGAGAGACTGCTGATAATGCTACCCTAGTTATAGTGGTATGCAAAAAAACAAAAGGGTCCTTAGCAGAGACATTTGCATAAAGTTTACTAAAAACAACAGGATAAATTTCATAGCATTGACTTGATGAAAAAGAGACAGGGGTGAGGGGATTTCCCTCATGACCCAGTGTCATTTACACAACCCATCTGCTTCGGATGACCTTGTAGCCAAAGAAGCATCAGTTCTGGATAACTGCTGTGTAAGCTAAGATATGTATGTAAATATCGCCAAATAAATTACTGATCAGCGCTTTCATTTAAAGTGGCAACATCTTTCGGGGGCCAGCCCAAGTTCAGCAAGCATCTACTAGAGCATGAGGAGGCCAGTGTTTGGGGAGGGGAGGGACCTCAGCAACATAGCACCATACTGGCCACCGTCCAAAGCAGCCATTTGCTCTAGGGGAACTTATCTCTGTCATCTGGAGAGCCGTTGTAATTCCAGGAGACCTCCAAGCTTCACCTGGAGGATGACAATCCTAGTATACACAATAAACAACTCTCAGGAATAAATGAGTAAGAATTGTGTGCCTGAAGATTAGGGTTGTCAGTCTTGTCCTGGCAGGTCTCAGGAACATTTGGAGGGTGGATTCTGGGGAAGGGAAACGGCCATGACATCATTTCCAGGTAAGCGTCTGGAAGTGATGTCATGGCATCGGCAAAGCTCTAGAAATCCAATCAGATCTTTTTACTTTAGAGATCTGGAACATTTCGTGTGTGTGTCACCTTTTAAGACCCTGGCAGAAAAATCTAGGATCTGGTTATTTTTGTTCTCGGGGTAGGATGAGCAACATAAAAGCCACTGCTAACTGTCAGAAGTAATTATGCGAAGGGAGAAAGCACTGCCAAAATCTCAAATGCATTCCTCATTTCCTACCAAAAATTCAGAATGTCTCTAAAGATTTGCACATCACCACTTGGTAATGTTGCCATTTCCAGATTCAGAAATTCCTGGACCCTTGGGAGTGGAGTCTGGAGGATTGAAGGAAGCTCAGCAGCGATGGGATGACATACAGTCTACCATCCAAAGCTGCTATTTCCTCCATGGAAATTGATCCTTGTAGTCTGAAGATCAATTTTAATACAAGGAGAACTCCAGACACTACCTGGAAATTGCATCCCTACCATTTCGGGTGTTATATGGCCATGTTAAGAATTACTGCACTCAGCAATAGGTGTGCATGTAAATTGAGGCTGTCAGAGTTGATAGACTCACAATAGAGATGGAAATACAGGTTGAGGGTGGCACCCAACAACAGAAAACCATTGTTTATGTGCCAGAAGAAAGTTGCATATTTCTCTGCAATTGAAACTTCAAAATCCAGGGAGAGATTCAGCTGTGCGAAATTTCAGAAGTATTCTGATTTCTGGCCATTTCTCTTTTCCACACCAGAAGTTGCAGGGATTGTTATATTCTAACAATCTCATTCATCTATTAGTTTTGCCAGAGGCAAAAGGCCATTTGTATTGTGGAGAGAAAGGTCCCAACTTCCACCCTTCGAAGCAGCTTGCCCAGTTTTTGTTATTACGAGAGCTCTATTCTGCATACCCTTCCTTCATCTCTGAGTCAGCAATTGCTGGGCAGCCAATTGCTAACCCCTTCCCTAGAACAATGGGCACAATATTAAAAGTATGAACTGTCTCTTGACTGCTCATGCTACTGGAGAGGTTTTCCCGTCTAGCTTTTTGATCATGCAAATGGTGACCAGATGAAATAAAACCTCAAACCCTGCTTCAGCCCTTTAAAAATTTAATTGGCCATGACATTTCACAAGGCATAATCTACACATCTAAAGATGGTCAATGGAGTGAGTACTCAGTACTTGGTGACAGTGGGGAAATTGTATTACGTTTCTTTCTTTCGATGGCTTGCCATTTTAAAGTTCTGTGCTATTAACACTGGATGCAGCACTCATTCATAAGCCTTGTGGATCTCCTTGAATCCGTGCAGTTGTCTAGTGCAAAGAAAGGCCTCATCGCTGGTATAACGACATTTCAGAATTAATTTGCTGGTAAAGCTCTTTTTAATTAACTTGAAACTGGTTGGACAAAGTCTGATACTACCAATTATTAGGAATAATTGTTTATTTTTAAGACTGTGATTATTAAGGTCTATAAATTAAGGCAGGAGACTTAATGAAGCTCCGCTAGAAGGGTTTAGTTTTCTGAATTCTTTCTAATTTATTGCAATTTATTCCTCACTTCATCGGCTCAGCTGTTCAGAAGCATGCCCAGAGCCTGTTCTATAAATCTAAAAGTTACACACACGCGAGCACACACACATATCCCCTTACATTTTAAAAATAGCGCTCCTTGCTGTATTCACCAAGTAGCCACAAGCTTCCATTTTCATGGACATACGATTTTGCAATTTCCATAAAACACACACTGAGCTACCATCTGCTTGTTTTCTTTAACTCTCTCAATGAGAGGAAAAAACCTCAAAACTCATACTTTGCTTTAAATATTTGATGGCACATGCTGTTAATTCCCAAGATGGCATTCACTTGAACATGTCAAAATAGCATTATTTGCAAGTTAAATACCATTTAAAGTGAAATGTTCCTAGTCCTCAAAGACAATATTAGTTCTTTACATTTTTTGTTTTGTTCTGCATTTTTTCTTAATAATAATAATAATAATAATAATAATAACAACAACAACAACAACAACAACAACAACAACAACATTCGATTTATATACCACCCTTCAGGACAACTTAATGCCCACTCAGAGCGGTTTACAAAGTGTTATTATTACCCCACAACAATCACCCTGTGAGGTGGGTGGGGCTGAGAGAGCTCCAGAGAACTGTGACTCACCCAAGGTCACCCAGCTGGCTTTGTGGAGGAGTGGGGAATCAAACACGGCTCTCCAGATTAGAGTCCCGTGCTCTTAACCACTACACCAAACTGGCTCTTGATAGAACTGGCCCTTAATAGAACTTCTTACTTGCCTAAAGACTTGATGAAATAGTCTACATGATTAGAGGAATCCTTTGTAACAAAGCAAACAAATATGAACGAGTAACTTTTTTATTATAATAAACTTATTACATTTAATTTTTGCAAGTGAGTATGAAAGAGCCATTGTTCCCCATAACATTTTTTCTCCCAGAATAACAGACCTAAACAAAGTATCATCACTAGACATGGGCACGGATTGAAATACGAATCAGATTTCATGACAAATCGGGCTGATTCATGTTTCGCAAAACACTTTTCATGGGGCCGTGGTTTTCAAGAAAAATATACGACTTTTGGGGCCGATTTGTTCAATTCGTGAATGATTTGTGATGCCAGACAGGCTGACGCCAATCCATTGATTCCCTAGGCAACATGGGCCTGGAATGTCTGCAGATCTTTTGTTGCCATTGGAAACCCCAATCTTAGCCCACATAACCTTGATAGGCAGCTCTCCCTGCCAACTGGAGAGTTTCCATTCTGCCTTATACAGCAAGGAGCAGGGGGGTTAATCCCCTAGGCAACTGAGGAGATGAGCCTTCTGTAGCCATGGGAATACCAATCTCATCACTCCAAACCCTGTTAGGCAGGTCTGTCTGCCAATCAGAGACCTCCTGTTCTGCTCTATGTGAGCATTTCTTATATAAGGCACAGCTCTCTGCCTTGTGCTTTTCAGTTCCAGTAGACAGAGGGAGAGGGAGGATCAATTGCTGGAATTTGGAGAGAGTGGAATTGTGAGCTCTTGGCTGGATTTGCTGCTACTTTAAAAGAGACTGAAAAGCCTCTTTCTCATTTTCAGCTCTTAGCCTTGCTGGGAAGGTTGTTGGATGAGGGTGCCTTCTTTCCTCCACCCCACCCAACCCCAGTCTCATGGCATTGCCTGGCTCTGGGGCCTAGCTTGACTGAGGCCTACCTTTTGACCATTAATTTTCTTTGCTTATATTCTTATTTAGAGCATTTGTTCTTGCTGGGTGAGGGTGGGTGGAGGGTGGGTGGAGGAGAGCCTGCCAAAGTCTCTCTGTGAGTTTGGCATCTCTGGGTATAAAGGGGGCCATTGAAGTGCCCTGGGTTCCAACGAATCATGAAACTAATGAATCATTTCGCAAAACAGGACAATTTCATGAAAGTTCATGATTTGTGATTCATTGAATGTTACAAAACACAAAATGCTTGTTTTGTTTTTTCCCATTTTGTGCCCATCTCAAATCACCACCTCTCCAAGTCCACTGACTTTAATGGCCTTGGATGGGTATAACTGTTTGATATTGCACTGTCAACCAACCTGTGATCCACCAAACTACATTTCAGTATCAATTCTAAGCAGGTCTACTCAGAAATAAGTGCCATGTTATTCAATGGAGCTTATTCCCAGGAGAGGAGGATTGCAGTCATAGGCTGTGGAGTCTGCCACACTTTTCAATCATCTTATTTTTGCAGTTCTGGAAAGACAGAAAAATTTAAAGAGTACAGAGCCTGTGGTGGACTGCAGCACTCTTGTTTGGCTGCATTTAGCTTTGCGCACCATCAGCTGTATAAGTCCACTTTATAGTTTTGCAGATCTTTGTCATTCTTAAAAACTCACAAAACCTATTTGATCAGTGACTGTAATGACCAGCACTATATACCATGACAAGAACACACCATTTTCAAGATTCTCAGAAACAACTTTCTGAGCACCATCTTTGATACTGCTGATTAAAATTAAGTCTAGATTCTGTCAGAGCATCTGATTTCTCAGGTATAAGGGATTTTCCTTGGTATCCTATGGCTTTTCGGTGACCTTTCTACTAGAACTCAAAAAGCAAACAATGTGTCACAGGATGCATTTGTAGTAGATGGAGGATCAGATGTTTGAATATGCCACCACAGAAAATACTCTCTACAAAATAGGGTTGGCAGCCCCCTGATGGGGGTGGAGGATACCTCATACCCAGTTCCCATTTCCCACTGCTGCTCAGAGTGAAAGCAGGAGAAAAATAAAATTAAAAAATGGCAATTTGGCCTACAGGCTGACATATCTTCTGCAGAAACTCTTTAGAATTCTGGCAATTCCTAGACACGTGTGCTGTCTATTCTGGGGGTTTCTTGGAAATAACATCATGCTGTTCTTAAAGGCCACCCTGAGGATCCCAAATGTCCACCAGTGACAGGCAATGTCAAGGTGGTTTACCTACTTGCCCACCAGTCACTGGCAACCAGCGGAAGGTTTTAGGTCACCCAGAGATCACCCACCACTAGAAATATGTCATTGTGCCAACCACAGGAGCACTCCCATGCTTCATTTGGGGCCAATTATTTGACAATGTCAAAGAATCTGGGAGTGACATCATCATGTTGGTGCTGGGAGTGTATGTGTACTGTGTGCATGTGCAAAGAACACACTCCTGGTAAGTACCGGGGGCCCCTCCCATTGGGAAGGTATAGGGACCTGGGAACCCCAGGTAACCCCTCCATTCTTCCACCTCCCCTTTCTGTGGCCTTCCTTTCACTTTTCTAGAAAGCAACTTGACGGGCAATGAAAAAAAACCTACAAAATATTTTGACCAGAGACCTTAATAGGATTGGAAGAACTTTGTGGGTACCACACACAACAACAGCTTTTCACCACTGTTTCCATGTTTGTGCAAAGATATCAGTTGCATGTGCTGCAGCCCCAGGGGGCCACAATGCTTTGCTTATACTACCAGCACAAGTCCCCAAGGACCTGTTCCAAAATATAATACACTTGCTGAAAGGCTTCTTTGTATGCATAAAATGTACCATGTCAATCTAGATTAATATCATCATTTCAGTAATAAACCATATCATTTATCAGAGCGATACTAAAAGTTTGTCACAACTTGGGCTCTCTTAATGAAATCTCTTAATGAAAGTAGTGTACTGGAAAAATCACTCTGAATCATTTCCAAGAATCTGAAGGCTCTGGGCCAAGCTACACATGGCGAAAGACACTTGCCTGGCAAGTGGATTGAGTGGAGGGCAAGTGAACAGGGAGAAATACACTTGCCATTCAAGTGTCATTTGTCACTTGTAGCTTGGCCCTCAGTAACCTGTTTAGCAATTACTATAATGTCACCTGTTGACTGGGTAGAGGGAGGAGAGCTTAGCTGGTTCTTTGTCCTCCCTTGAATTAATTTCTTCCTGTCTAAAAGCCAGATGGTTTTGAGTAAACTTGATTCTTTTTAAAAAATTAGACTAACTTGTAATAGGGTTCAAAGTTTGCTCTTTGTTGAAGACAGCCCTGACAGATCAGCACTCCTATAGGCTCAGGGAGGAAACAGCGGAGTGGTTGCTTTACCTTTCAGGGTAGGGCTGCCGTGTCCCCCAGGTTCCACAATGGGGGGCAGGGGGTGGTAAAGAAGAGGAAGCAGAGTATTCACCCTCGTGCATGCATTCTCACACTCCCTTGTGGCTCTGGAAAATGACAACTTTTCCCAGCACCACAGGGAAGCTAGAGGTTGTTCCAGGAGGGGGAAGAGATTCATTAAAAATTGCCCCCAAACACTAGGTTGGGGCAATTTTTAATGAATCTCCCCCCCCCCCAGCACAACATGTAGTTTCCCCAGTGCGCTGGAAAGTGAAGTCATTTTCTGGCGCCACAGGAAAGCATGCATATGCCTTCCCCCTGCCAGCAGATTAGTGGAGACAGGGGGCAGGTTTTGGGGGCAGGGAATCCCCACAGGGGGGATGGCACCCCTATTTCAGAGGCAGTACAGCTCCCTATACATCACAGTAGCAGAGCAACATCGTAGTGACACTTATGTGCCTCCTTCCTTCTGCAACTCCTTCAGTCTGCACTAGAGCCCCATTGCTGGATTAACTCACTACATTTTCAACTAAAGGTCACTTGCACAAAATAAGTAGGGTGTGCTCCCCCTGTGGAATCCATCAGGCTCCACCTTTCCCTTGCCCAACCCACATATTGGCTGGTATTCTATCACTCCATTAATCATACTTCAAAGCCTCCCTCCAGCCTTAGGAACATCCTCAACTTAAGGAGCTTTTCCATTGAAGGAAGTTCCTCTAGCCTCAAGTAGGATACATGATCCCTCTCACACACCCTGCTACCCATCTCCCTCTTCACTGGTTTAGGAATTCCGAAGGGGGTAAGGACTGAGAGTCCACCACATGCCACCTGTCTAGCCTCCACTATAGCAGGCAGAGAGCCTTGATCCACATCCTCAGAAGGTCCCCTCTCTCCTCTTCCAGAGGCTCCACGAGACAAGCAGCCCATTCCCTGTATTCACCTCCACTCACCCAGCTACAACCCAGGGTTATTGGGGGAAAGGGAACGTAGCAGTTACTTTCACTATATATCTGCTGCCGCCATTTAAACTTGGCCCATTTAATGTAACCAGAGTGTCTAAGGTCTCTGTGTGGGATATTTTCCCTCAGCCAATGATTTCAAGCCAGCCAGGGTTAAACAGAACAAAAATACACTTTATTTACAGGATGGAACATAGGAGTGAATGAATTTTAAACTAATACACAAATGGGAGTTAAACATAGAATGTTTCAAAGTATCAGAATAGGTTTGGAATCAACCAGCAATATCTCTGCTGCCTATCCTCAGCAGAGTCCAAACCCTTCACCCTCAGCAGCTCCCATAAGCCTTCCTCCCCCATCTCCTTCCATCTGGCACTAACTTTCATTGGCCCAGCATTCTGCCCACTCCCATTGGCTGTCTCTCAGGAGAGGCAGAGCTGGAGCCAATCCTGTCTGTCACAGATACTGTCCATCAACATTTTTGAAATGGAATGTTGGCAAACATGAATGCATTGACACAGGATCTTTACTTAATGAATTACACTATGTTCTCTGTGACTGCCTTCTACTCTTTTCACCTAATTCCAAATATACTAACTTTTCTCCTTTGACCCACTCCAATGTCCACCTTCCCTGTATACTTCAGAACTTTGTCAGTACTGCATATGCCAGCCATCACTTTTGTTGGCCTTAGAGTGATCATTTATTCAGGCATAGGGAATAGCAAGTATACTTGCAGCAGGGTAGAACTGAAACTTGTTCACACTGTACTCTAGCAGCAGATGAGCTGAATATCTGGGTTGGAACTAGAACTGGAGCTATAACTGATGATAACTAGAAGCTGAGCTTGCTATGCTTGGCAGCTGGTTGCTTAGTGTCCTCGGTATTACTGCTGCCAATGACAAATGACCCTTTTCAACCTGAATCGTGGCTGGATCAGGTGTGCTGGGAAATATTAAGAGCAAAAGTCTTCCATCTGTGAACTGTCCATCACTGCTCTGGAGGCAAGAAATGCATGGTGCGATTAAACCTATAAAGTCCTATTTGTCTTAAAGAGACTTCTGTGAAACAAAATCCTGTTAGTTTCATATATATATATATAGCAAATCTGAAGATGAGCAGAGAGACATCTGCCAGAAATCCACAACTTCTTATCATAACCTCCTATCCTGTGAGTCTTTCCTCTTTGTTAGTTTCTCTAGGGTGAGCGACAGCCCGTGGACAGAAGTCGCATGAACCGTAAAACACTATTGCTATTAATGGAGTCAGAATACGGTCCATCAAAAGACATTGGTATGTGTGTGGGTAGCGAGGGAAGTGGAACTCTTTCTACACCTCATTCAGATGATGAATGAAAATACTGAACCATTTCTCCAAGACAGATGAACATTCAGAGCTTGCAAAAGGTTGTCTGGGCATAGTGCGTCGATAAAACTTGCTGTTATGAAGGATGACTGCAGAATCTTTCTGTATAGGTATTAATGATGCTTAAAATATATTCCTGATTATACACATCTGCTTACAGATATAGATAGATATAAAACAGTACGCTATGCTCTGCGACTCTTTCACTTAACAAATAGATTAGTGTGAACGGCTGCCAAAGTTCGGCTTCATAACTTTACTAATGTAAATGGAAAAAAAAAGTTTGGTTATAGTTTGACAAATGCTCCTGTCTGCCTCTGAGCCATAGTAATTTTTATCTAGAGATGTGCTGAAGTACCTGTGAATAATTTGGGCATCTGGCAGACTGTAGCTTCCATTCCTTTCTCAACAGAACCGTTGCATATTGTCTCTGCTTCTTTCCACTCTGATAACTTTTGGCCAGAAAATTGCTGTCCGCATTGTGATAGTATCCATTCTATGAACAGGATTTTGATTTACCTCATAATCGAGTTTCCTATTGTGAGATGTAGGCTAATAGACATTAACACTGGATCGTCATATGAAATGGATGCCTGTGCAAGACAAAATAATCTCTGCATGTGATAAAATTGAGCCAATGTCAGTATTTAGCAATATTACTTGGTAGCTGATTCCGCACACGTTGGATAATGCACTTTCAATGCACTTTATCAATTGTTTGAGGTGGATTTTTTGTTCCGCACCAAAAAAATCTGTTCCAAATGATCTATAAAGGGGATTGGAAGTGCATTATCCAATGTGTGTGGAATCAGCCCATAAGTTAGGATTTGTGAATTGACTGCTTGGGATGAGATTGCGGAGTATTCCACTCTGATGATTCTGATGGCTCCAGAATCAAGCATCCCCTTACCTGCACAGTTCTAGCCTTGGCTCTGTTTCTTGGTGACACTGGAGTATGCCAGAATGCCAGGAACTGACTTTGAGATCTATCTTATATACTAATAGCCAAATAGTCCTGAGCTGTGAATACTTTAAATCTGTAGACTGGAGCCATAAATGGACAGGACAGATCTTCCAACAAACCTGGAAAAGCCCCAGGTTTGCAAAAAGAAATCTGAAATCTTAACTTTTTTTTTTTAAAGCAGAATGGTAAAAGCAATTGGCAGGAGGTGGCAAACACCCTGGTGATCGCTCGCCACTGCCAAGCAACCTGGGAAAGTATGTGTCAGGCATGCTTCTGGTGACATCATGGCTCTGGCTGTGCTTCACTAGGGCCAGTTTTGGACTCAAAAGTACTCCAGGTAAGTCCTGGGTTCCCCTCCCACTGGGGTGGTATGGGACCTGGAAACCCTATCTGAACTGCTTTCAGTATTCAGTGATTCCTGGAGCATATTTCTTTTCCTTTGGTTAATATTTTTTTCTGTATGCCAGGGAAGGTGCCTGAGTATGTCTAGACACATATATTTTATGTGACGGGCACAGTTCTGTTGCTTTCATGATTGGTGCAGGGAGCAACCACTTTACTCTTAGACAGTTGCCCTTTTTTCAGATGTTACTTCCACGCATTCTGGGAGCCCAGAATCCATACATTGATGCATACTCTATGCATACGCTTGATATGCATAGTCATATTTTGTATATTTTGCATACAGTTTTGATATGCACAAAATCAACCAATGGATTTCCCGGGGTTCTAGTTTGCACATATCAAAGCTGTGCATACATGCAAAATATGTACAGTCCCATGTTCTAACAATGTGATGACCAACTGTATTGGAATCATCATGTGCAGCATGCACTTTTAAATATGTGCAATTGTTGTGCTCCTGCTGTGCATGGATGTAACATCTAAAGAGGGTGTGATAAAGTGATCTGTATATATTTATCTTTATATAAAAAAATAAGCAGAGAGAGAGAGAGAGACAGAGAGAGAGATTGCTTCTACAAAATATTTACTAATGAAATTTTGACTGTGCAGTGACCAACAGAGAGAATAGAAAGGGTAAGAATATGATAGATAATTGACTTCATAAAGTGAGAGGCTAAAAGCTGTAGAAAATAGTAGAGTGGATGCAAGATTTCCCTTTCCATGCCCTATTTGTAGTCTCAACCTTAACCCAAAAAGATTAGTACAACTGCACATACATAATTCAACATTTATTTAAAGACTTTCCCCATTTTCTAACATTTGTCTTTATTGATTTTCTGTTTCTTGCAATTTGCGGGCACTTGCCAAGTGTCACCTGTTTCATTTCAAATTGGTAATACCACCTATGACCATGCAAGAGACATCTTAATTTGTCAGAACATGTTGAGGGCTTCGGTCTTGCACAACACAAAATGCACACAATTTGAAAACCTCCAAAACACTTTTGTCACTGTTGTTTAGCTTCACTAATCCACCTTTTAAAAGTAATTGCTTTTAAATATGTACACTAATCAACATGTTGAGAGTTGACACAGCAAAAGCAGCTAAGAAGGGGGAGCGGAGTGTCAGGAAGTACCTGATTCAAGGCTTAGCTTAGCCTGAAGCTATCAAAATGTCCTTGGGTGAGCTTTCCTCGGACTCTGCCCCCATCTGCATTCTGGGGTTAAGAGCCAAACTAGCCATTACATTTAACTCGTAGCCACCATGGGAATTTGTAGATGTAAGTTCCCTGTGGAAATTCAGACCCAATAGGCCAAAGAGCCTGATTTAGATTGGGAAGCTAAGCAGGATCAGCCTTGTTTGTAACTGGATGAGAGACTTCCAGAAAAGGCAATGACAAACCACCTCTATTAGTCTCTTCCCTTGAAAATTCTAGCAGGGGTCCGCCATAAGTCAGCTCTGACTTTATGGCACTTTCCAACACCAATGGTGCAGGGAGAAGAAGGGCTTCAGCTCTTCATCTCCACATTGGTTTCCAAACCCCAAAGCCTCAGAGGGCATTGTTTGCCCCTTTTGGGGATGCACATGCAAATATTAATGTACTATATTTGCACTGATTCAAATAATGACCTCTGGGCTTGGGAAAATGGTGGCTGGGGGAAGCTCCTTGATCCAAACTGGGCCCTATGGCCTATTGGTGTGGTATATTGTTACTGTTCATGACCTTCAATTTATTTTATTCTTGGTTAAATAAAATAAAATAAAATAAATATGTCCTTGCCTAGATGGTCCATGCTAGCCTGATCTCATCAGAAGCTGGTTAGGGTCTCTCTACAGAGTATCTCTACACCAGACATCTTACACAGGGATGCTCAAGTGACTTACTTTCTGTGTGGTCTTATATTCAAGTGTACTCTGTCTCCCTAGCATGCACATGTATCCACGATGGGAAAAAAGTGTAAGATCTTCATTTGAGTGTCCCCATGTAAGAAGTCTTTTTTAGAGAGACTTACAGAAACCCAAAACACATTTATTACACTGAGATGACGGACTTGGTGGGGTGGGGTGGATAGAAACATCCTACCCCAATGGTTCTCACAGCAATAAAGGACTCCATTCTCCTGGGTGTTTATTGCGCAACTGGAAACAGGCAGTGAGTGTCTGTTCTTTGACAGGTTTTTGTGGGACTATGAATCCCAGTACTGATTGTTCTAGATATATAGTGGGCAGCTGGTGTTTGCATGGAGATGGAAACATGCAGGGGCATACAAGTAACACCAGGGGGCATGCAGTGTCTGTTGCAAACATCTTCTATGCCTTGGAGCAGAGACAAGATACTTGGAGGGAATTTGGTTGCGTTTGTTTGCAGAGAGTATGCTGAAATCAGCAGCAGGAGTTTATTTCCCCAGGATGTTAGGAAGCTCTAAAGCTCCCTGGACCAGTCTCCAAGAATGGTAGGCATAGCTCACCAAAGACTCCTGAGAGAAATCTCCTTGCATTGCCAATGGTCAACAGTAAGGGAGATGGCAATGCAGTGTCTTTGCCATCACTTGGATGCTTCAAGGCTGGTTGCAATAGCCTGCAGGGAGGCAGGGAAAGCAGCAACATCAAGGAATCCAGGAGTCCTTGTGACAAATCAAGAATCATTGATCATGTGTGAGCCAAATCCCAGTTTCACTATCTATTCACCCTCATCCAGCCAATGTCTGAACCATTCCATTGCTGACTCAGAATAAAATGCCTTCCAGCTGTTCCTCCTCTTCAATATTGAGAAGACAATAGGACAAATTCAGTTGAGAGAGTGAGCTTGGGGCAAAGAGAATCTACTGGAATGATTATGATGTCCGCATCCAACAAAGTTGGCACCTCAGCTGAAGTAACATATAACAGCCAGGGTTGGTACCAAAATTGAATGTAGTGCAGAAGTAGCTGGAGATGCACTTTTAGCCAGTCGTCCCCCCCCCCCCCCGTTTAAAGACTTCAGAGGATTTTGGTCTCCTTTTCTTCTTTTGAAGAGACAATCTTTGCTCAGGTTGGAGGGTGAGGTGTTTGGTCAACCAGGGCAACAAATAGAGTAGACAGAACTTGGCATTCAGAAGTCGAGATAGCAGACAAAGTAGCTGCAGATGAAAGGGCTTTTTCCATCAGGAGGATGAGGGTGGGAGAAGAGGCCTTGTGTTTCATTCTCTGTTTTATGACCTCCTAGCAGTGTGGGCAAGGAGGATTGTGGCAGTTTGAGAATTATTAATATGTGACTTTATAAAGGGGAGAGAGAAGTAACTTTACCATTAATGGGGAAACTTAGCTATTAATTAATCTAAGCTAATATTAGTAATAAGGAGATTGTATTAAAAAACAGATAGTTTAAACAGTGAAATGTAGATTGATATATTAGAAAATTGGAGATATAGAAGAATTTGAACATGCTTAGAATAAGTGATATAGCATATATAGGATTTAGAAAAATTATGGTTAAGAGTAATTTGAGTAATAAGAGGGGTTTGGGGTTGGAAAGCTGTTGGAAGTCAGTAAGGAGGGGGGGAAAGGGTGGGGGCTAATATAATTTAGATAAGACGGAGAATTTGTGTATTGAATAACATTGTATGTACTCACCAATAAAAAAAATTTAAAACTAGCAGTGTGGGCAAGAATCCACTATGTGAAATTTGTCCAAATTAACAAGACAGTAATTGTGAGAATTTGTTAAATAGGATCTTTCCCCCACGTGACTTACATTTCTTGAAGATGAACCACAGGCACAAAGGGCCACTGAAAAGAAGAAAAGAACTACATGTCCAATATATTTTTCAATAGGGGCAGGGGAAACTTAATGAAAAATGGCTAAGAGAAAAAAAACATAAGCTCCGACAAGATATCAGATAGTCCCCAGAAAAGTCTCAAAACAAAACTGCCTGTGTGGTGGACAAAAGGAAAATGAATGAGATGATGCAATTCCTGCCCTTTGGAGCATTCTCAGTTTGAGGATGTGTTTCTGAGAGGAAGGTCTTTCTCATTAAGCTTGCTCTAGAAATATTCAAATTGTTGCTTTGCACAGATACAAAGCCTATCAGTTTGATGCACAGAGACCACAAAGAAGTAATAATGTCAGCCTTGCTTACCCCAATGCACACTGAGGAACAAAGTTGGCTGAGGGAAAATCAGCATGACTTCTGCAAAGGAAAGTTCTGCCTCACCAACCTCTTGGGTTTCTTTGAACAGGTTAACAAGCACATGAATGGGGGCAACATGGTAGACAGCATACATATGATGACATGGTCCGGAGACACTCGCCAATGCGCCTACATGTAAATTGCTTTTTTGCCGACATGTGCACAGAGCAGAGCCACAGACAGGAGTTCACTGGGGCAAAAGAAACAAGGGAAGGGAAGGGAAAATAATGAATCTGGCCACTCTCATGGACTCGTGTAATTCGTCTCGTCTAGTTTAGCTCTCGGAGCCAAGCTACAAGTGACACCTTACACAGGTTGGACACTTGTCAGCTTCCTTCAAGTTTTAATGGGAAATGTAGGCATCCTGGTTTTACAGCTTGGCTCTCCATTACAGCTGCAAGACCAGGACGCCTACATTTCCCATCAAAACTTGAGGGAAGCTGAGAAGTGTCCAACCTGTGTCAGGCATCACTTGTAGATTGGCTCTGAGAGAGAAGGGTGGACTATAAATAAATAAATAAATAAATTTGGACTTCTGACTGGCTTTTGACCAGGTATCTCACCAAAGGAGCCATGGAATAAGAGGGAGAATCCTTTTATGGATTAAAAGTTGGTTAAAAGTCAGGAAGCAGAGACTAGGAATAAACGGATATTTCTTGCAATGGAAGGAAGTGAGCAATGGGCTCCTACAAGGATCAGTATTGGGACCAATGCTATTTAATTTGTCTCCTGATCCACCAAAGTAGTAACTCTCTCAAAATAGGAGAGAAAGTTAGTCAGACATGACTTGTTCTTGAGGAACCTGTATTGGCTCTTAGTAATTACAGTTGTCTTTTCTAAAGGACTGGCTGTTTGATGATGTGTTCCAAGACTTTTCCAGGTATGTACATCAAGCTGATAGGGTCAATAGTTACCTGGCTTCTCCTTTTCCCCTTCTTGAAGATGGGGACATTTGCCTACCTCCAATCTTCTGGCACCTCACCTGTATTCCAAGAATTCTCAAAGGCGATAGGCAGAGGCTCTACAATTACACTAGCAAGTTTTTTTTAGTACTGTAGGGTGTAATTCATCTGGTCCCGAGAACTTGAATTCATTTAAATAAACTATGTGTTTATGTACCACCTCAATGTTTATTCTAGGTTGCAATTCCATTCCTTCCTCATGTGTTTCCTTTTTTTCAGGGTGAGCATAGTTCCCCTTGCAAGTAGGAATTCAGCACTTCTGCCCTCTTTATCACCTGTTAAAATCTCACTTTCCTCTCCCTGCAGTAGGCTTAACAGTTTTTCCTGCTCTGAACATAACCAAAAAACATTTTTGTTGTATTTAGCATCTGTTGCTAGCCTGTGCTCATACTGAGCTTTAACCTTTCTAACACTCTCTACAAGCACTGGCATCCTTGGTTATATAGCCTGCCTTCCATTTCTTAAATGTGTCTTTTTAATTTTCAGATTTTAGAAAGCTGTTTCTGAAGTCACCCTGGCTTCTTTAAGCTCCTCCCATTTTTCTTTCTCTTTGGAATAATTTGTGATTGTACCCTCAATAACTCACTTTTAAAAAACTCCCACCCAACTTGAGAGCCAATTTGGTGTAGTTGTTAAGAGTGCAGGACTCTAATCTGAAGATCTAGTGTCAGGCCCGGCTGCGCCCACCTCGCTGCACCGTTGTTCCTCCATGCTGCCTTCCACCCCAGGGGAGGTTGGACTTCCTCCCGCAGCCTCAGAGTTGTGGTGGGGAGGGTGTTACTTCACCCTCTTCCTCCTCCTACCAGGTTGCATGTGCTCTCTTTCCCTCTCTCTTGCTCTCTAGCCACACCAACCAATCTCTCATCCCCGGCCTCATGGGGAGGAAACCCTTTTATCCCCTTCCCAGTTCCCTCCTCCCTTTCCCTTTCCCAATCACCCTCAATCTCCGGCATGCCTATCTCCTTCCCCCTGCTGCTCCCTGTTTGATGGGCTTTCTGGCCTGCCCCTCCCCTCTTGCTGGCCTTTCCCTCTGGAACAAGCCTGCCTTCTGAGTTGGGCTCAGCATGCCAAGATTACAGCCACCACCCTTCATCCTCACCTCTGCTCCCAGATGATGGCCGAGTTTCGCTCTGCTCATCCCTGCTGCTGCTGTGTGCTGGGGTGTTCCTTCTCTTGGCCTCCACCCAGCTCCTGTTGCTGCCTGGGAAGGCAGGGAAGGCTCTTCGTGTGTCAGCGTCTTCATCCCACTCCTTCTCCATGGCTCCTGCTGAGCTCCGACCTCTGTTGGCTGTCTCTGCTTGAGTAAGGGGTTCAACTGCATTGGGGAGGGGTGGGCCTGGGCTCAATCCAGTGGATAGGGCAGCACTGGACAACCAGGTTTGATTCCCCACTCCTCCACTTGAAGCCAGCTGTGTGACCTTAGGTCAGTCACAGCTTCCAGGAGCTCTCTCAGCCCCACCAACCTCATAGGATGTTTTGTTGTGGGGATAATAATGACATACTTTGTAAACCACTCTGAGTGGGCATTAAGTTGTCCTGAAGGACAGTATATAAATCGAATGTTGTTGTTGTTAACAATAATAATAACAACCTGGAAAGCACTCCCATACAAGGCCAGGGATTGAATCTGGGACCTTCTGCATGCAAAGCAAATGCTTTATGGATGAACCACAGACTCATCTTAAAACATTTTTAAATATATCATGTATACAGTGTTTATATCTCAATCTATGACATTTATATGTATACTACTGGTTTATTGATGCACAAATAACATTTAACAAACTGTGTACAATTTATGGGGGAAAGTCAGTACAAGAAAAATGTCATGAAAATAAGGAATCACAAGTTTTGATTCACAACAGGGATAAACAAAATCAAAATGTAGATTTGGGGGATGAAACATGAGAAGCGATACATTTTAAACTATTCCGAAATGGATCCCCAACATAACAAGCAGTTTGTTTCGAAGATACTGTGGGAGAAAGATTAATCTAATCCAATCTGATTTAAATTAGGGATTTGCATTTGGAATAAATTCATCAAAATCTAACTTGAATTGTCCTTGTTCTTTAGCCTCATAAGGGTAACTAATCCATATATAATTACTTCTGGATCTAAACCAAATAGGCCATATCTGGCTTTTTTTCCTGTGTCTGCACTCTGCTTTTAGTTTTCATTTTCTTGCCCTGTACACATCATTTCCCCCAATTGTGTTGTGAGCTCATTGGCTTGGGGAGGTGTCTCATTCTATATATGCATCAGGCTTCTTGCCAGAGCCATAGCTGCTGTAAGGCATTAGCTTGATTGCAGGAGCAGACAAATGTTTTGCTCACACCTGCTTCTAAGAGGACAAGGGGGGACAATAAAGGCAGAAGTTTCAAGTTACCAGTTTTCCATTCCTCAAGCCTGTTGGGGTTGCAGACATCACTAAAAGAGACAAAGGCTTCTCAGCAAGGTGGAAAGACTCCCAAAGTCCTGGTGGGAAGGCCTTCTGGCTAAATTCATTGCTGAGAGATACAGAGAGCAGAGCATAGGCTCAGCAGGATAAGTTACCAAATGGTACCAGTTGTCACCTACTGCAGTCATATAAAGTGCTCCAGAGGGGCCCATTTGCCCCAGTAGGCCATGCTGAACCTGCAAGCTGCACACCAACTCTATAGCTTAACTAACACTCAACACACTATGAAATAAACCAAATGTGCACATAAAAAGCTAGCACTGCAATCCTAAACTCCAGTCTCAGCCAACCCCCAGCTGGTGAGTTGGTGGAAATATTCTTCCAGGTTTATACATACACTGGCCTTGAAAGAATTGTCAGCTGTCTCATTCCTGGGAATGGCATTGCTCTACATGCTAAGATGCTTCTCTAGAGTACATTATTCCTCTTGTTTTGCCAGTTCCTCCCTAACTGAGAATAGTTCAAACCCACTGTAATTGTATCATTTCCTCTGTTAAGGGAATCTTGTTGTATGTGTATGCTATGCAGTGATATGATACATCTATTTGTTGGATAGCTGGGCTTTCTGACCTCTCTTTGAGTCTCTTTCCAGATGCAACAAACTCAAGTTTGATTGGGGGGTTAAATCCAACTCATGTTTAATGTGTGACCCCAAACTTACCTTTAAAATATAGGGTGGAGGCTCAAATTGTCACCTGTGCATGCACGGAGGCAGAAGGAAAGCCTTCATTTCTGAATTGCCCCAAATTCGACCTGATTCAGGTCCAATCCGGCCTGATTCGAGCCGAATCATGCCCGATTTGGTCCCCTGCAGAACGCGGGAGGGCTCCCAGGGGCAGCTGTAGCCCATACGGTGATGTCACTTCCCAGAAGAAGGGAGAAAGGTAAGTGCTGGGTCCCCCACCTCCCGCCAGGAGGACCTGGCAAGCCTAGTTTCCACCAATAAAACTCAAGTTTGGCACACATGAAAACAGATCCTTTGATTCACCACACCATTCCTTTCATCTATTTGTACCCTCCACATTTCAAGCAAATAGGAAAAATGCAACCCCTCCCCCCATTTTATAAGCAATTTAAATTCTTATGAAGAAGCATGGTGTGTGAATTTCCCCACCTGTCTCAGATCCTCAAGCCAGAAAAGCAGCAGTCTACTTTTAATGAAAACTTGGGCTAAAGGGGAGCTAAATTCTGGCAACTCTACCTTACCTTGTTGTTCTTGGTAAATGTCACCATTTTTCTGGTAGCCAAGCTGATATCTGGGTTGGAGCCCAGCTGACAGAAAATTGCCTCAAGCGCTAAAATAAGGAGTTGGAGGAGGAAAAGTTTATCTTCCTGCATCTATGAACTCCATTTTCTTTAAAAATAGACCTCATCCTGATAGTCAGTGGGAAGATTCCTTTCTCCCTTCCAGGGCTAGTAGCAAGGTTGGAAAGGGATTGTTTCATTTAAGGAAATGCTGCAGACCAGTTCTCAGGAATGTGATCCCCAGATTTCAAGCCCTTCCTCATCATACTACCTGTTTTCCAAAGAAGAGAAGGAAAATCATTGTCTCTTTTTCTCTTGTATCCTCCCTCCCCGAGTCTGAAGGATCTGCCTTTACAGAATAAACACAAACCTTTCTAGAGAACAAGTCTGTAGGCAAGCACAGCACCAAAACGGAACAAAGAATGGAATAGTGAGCCAAGAGTCAAGAATGACTGAGTAAAGAATGCCCTTAGGACCATCGCTAGAGGAAACAAAAAATGCTGTGCATACATACACCTATAGGGATGGTTCTCTTTGGTGGGAACACTTGTTAACTTTTCTGGTTGGAAGATGCCCCATACATCAGTCAGATTATCCAGTGAGTCACCCTCTTTCTCCTGCTACCACTTCCATTGCCCTCACCTTAGGCAACTATGAAATGAGTTGTAACGGACATTTTGAGTATTTTCTAGCAATTATTAATTTATTATGCTGATTAGTTACAAAGTGGGGATCTGAAAGACTCATGGGGGGGAATCTCGTCTTCCCATCAGGCAAGCCATTTCCTGGCCACTGCCACCCGCCCCCATTTCCAGTGCTCCCTCTCCATCATTTTCTGCCCACTTCACCCACACACTCATTCACCAGCTTCAGGAGGTGTTGTTGTCTTCTTCCTTGCCTGTCCACATTGCTATCCCTTGGCAGCTCATGGAGGGACCCATCCATCTGTCCTCCTTCCCACCACCTGGGCTTGGTGGTGGAGGGGGGGCTGTTCCCCCCAACCATCCACCTTCCTGCAGCATAGGGACAGGGATCAGCTCCTCCCTTGCCTGTTGGTCTCCAGAGAAGAAATGGAGTGGGCTGAGACAGAACATATGAGCTTGTCCAGCTCCTCCTTCCTTCCTCACGGAGGTATTCCTTTGGCTTGGAGGGGTGGTGGTAGTGGTGGTTAACCACCTTTCTGTTTTTGTAACCCGTTTAGATTTTTCTGCAAAGCTGGTAAGTCCCCCAGATTTGCAGAAAAAAATCCTCCCCTATGAACTTGGCCTGATTTTCTAGCTCTATCCAGATGAGGACCAGGTTCAGAATTAGATATACTAATACTTCATGAATAGCGGATTTGGATTTGAATGACTCTTTATTGATGCCTAAAGACTTTCCCCCCTTGTATTGCTTATAATAGTGCTATTACTCCAGCTCTGTAAGCTTCACTGCCCTGGTTTCCTGTGGCAATGTGAGCATGCTCAGAAAAAAACTATCAACATCTTCAAGAAGGGTCTGAACAGTATTTCAAGCCCCAGCTTTTTCTGCCTGTACCATCTCTTGCTAAGAAAAAGTAGCTAGAAGTGTTGTCTCTTCAGCTAGCAACTATGAGCAAGGAAAAAACCCGGAGGAGCTTCGCAACTGCTAACCATCTTCCAAACTTGGGAAGCTGATTTCCAATCCCCTTACCAGTTCTGAATTTTAGCATCATCTTTGGTTTGTTTGCTAATACCACAGATACTTTACTGGGCTATAATGATGCAATGGGAAGCATGCTTCTATGGGAACTAAGTTGCATTAGTATCATTGTGTCAAATGCTGGCAGCATCTGCCGTGCTCATGCCTGAGGGCTGGGGCTGGATGTTATGCTGATTGGTGAAAGTTATGCTGTACCTGAACTGTAAGCTGTCTCTTATGCTCTCACAGGGTGTTAGTCTGTTTGTTCCTGAAGTTATTTCAGCTAGACTGTGCTCTCACATCTGGTCTATGGGAAAGGAAGCCTACATAACCTTGAAACCCTGTTGTCAGGCTATGGATGACAAGATATGGCAGACTGATCCCTGTACCATTGCCACAAGATGCCCAGGCTCCTGGTTAAATGGTTTTATTCAGAAATCAAATCATTTCCATATATATGTCCATAGGATTACTCAGAAGCAAGGTAAGCATCTAAGCAGTAAGAGCAAGACTGACAGGAATAGTAATTCTTGGGAAAAACCTTCCTCTTAATACACACGTTTGCTCCTTCCCCCCTCCCAACAGTAAACAGGATTTGGGGTGTGATTTTGCCCTGAGAACATCTCGCATATCTGTACTATCAAGTTGAGTCACTGAGGGCCAAACTACAAGTGACAAATGATACTTGAACGGCAAGTGTATTCCTCCCTGTTCACTTGCCCTCCACTTGCTCTCCACTTGATCCACTTGCCATTCAAGTGTCATTCATCTCTTGTAGTTTGGCCCTGAGAAAGCAAGACATAGCAATGTAGTACACAAGGTTGTGAACACTGAAAGTTTCTACAGTCCATTAGATAAGCACCTGCAAGCAGCCTGTGAAAGAAACGGTTATGGCATTGTCAATATGACATCAAGTTACAGTATGAAGCATTGATTCAGAATTAGCATTGGCATGGATGGGGCTCAGACATGACACCTGTGTGTCATCTTTCCCTGGGTCTCATCCCCTGCATAGATGTTTCTCAGTGGAATTAACCAGATTTTAAGAAAAGGGGAGGGATTAGCCAAGGAGGAGTGTTAGCCTTTGAATTATATATATGCCTGATACTTACTTGTACCTGTTACTGGAATTGGTCTCCTTGCAAGTACGAGAGTATGGGGGTGGAAATTAGCAGCAAGGAAGATGGCTATTTGAAAGGGGTAACAATGGGATCTTCACCGATTTTTACGGAGTCCTTTCCCCAAGATAGCAGCTGAAGCAGGTGCATTAAGTTCAAAGGGTAATATTTTATTAAAAGAGAAAAATGCACACACACACACAGGAGCAAATAAGCAACCTAGCATCTTCTGCAATAGGGAGGGAGGTGGAGCAGGCTTATATGCCCTTAGGTCTGCCCTCCCCAAATACCCATATGCCTGGGAGAAGGGAAACTGCCTTCCCTTCTTCCGCGGCAGCAAAAGTGGCCCCCATCCTAGCCACTACGCTTTCGGCTGGGAACGGGTCGACTTCCCAGGAGTGAATTACAAAAACTTATGGGTGCTAATTGATTTCTCTTCAATCTTGGGCTGGGGATCTCATCATGGAAGAAGGGAAAGGAATGTGCTAAGGGGGGTGACACTGTGAGACCTTTCTTGCTCTGGCTCCACCTGGAGCTGAGAGGAAAGTAAACTAATCACCTCTGGCCACTCAGCAGTTACATTCATGCCTGGATCTCCTGGGCAGGACTCAGCAACTGCTAGCTGGAATTCTCCTGTTTGCAAATCAAACTGCATTTAATCCAGGGGCTTTGTGATTCTCATATCACAGTTAGCTATTTAAAAAACTATTAAACATGGTGGAGGCTGGGCTGACTGCTTACATACCCTCATTCCTGGCAAAGAATCAAGTAAGATCATGATACTAGCAACTTTTCAATAAAGTTCTTACTAACAAACAGTGGAGTCTTTTGAAGGTTACTTGGCAGATCCTTACACATTGAAGCACGCTTCCTTAAACAGGATTAGAAATGGCAAGTCATTTTCTGTGTGTGTATGTGTGTGTGAAACTTACCCTTCCATTTGTCATGTCAATGTACCCATCAGTGCAGCTGCAGAATTGTGAATAAGACAGATTTATGTCAAAAGATCAACTGCTGACAAGGGCTCTGGCCAACCAAAGGCCGCTTTTAGCTTCGACTCTGCTTTTCTGTTCATGTAATGTTTGATTGTCCAGGAAGGAGTGGAATCAGAGGGCACAGGGCATTTCACAATTCATTTTCCATGTATACAAGGTAATGACTGGAGGCAAAAGATTTATCACTTAGAATGTTGGTCAGTGAGAGGAGTTATGATTGAAGTATGAAGGCTTAAATGAATAAGGGGTGATGAATTAGCCAATAAAACGTTATATTCAGATAGCCTTTTCTGGATTATTGGATGGGATGATTAGGAAGTCGTTTTTTTTTTTAAAGACACATGATATATTGCCTATCGATAAAATAAAGCAGGGTGGGGGATGAGAAAGCTAAAATTCTTTAAGTTTCTGCATTGGGTGATGTTGAGCTGATTGACATGATGTAGTTGCTGGATTACTTACAGAAAAATCTGTGTATGCTGATGGTCCAGTGATGTGAGAAACAGAATGTAGCATAATTACATTGATAGAAGGCCTACTCCATTTTCTGTGAGGACAGATGGAGCATCACTAATTCATGGCACTGCCCTTGCACTGCTAAGTTTATATCATGCCCCCAACCCTATATCGGGCAACTTATTTTGATAACAGGATTTCGTAAAATAAACTGTTTCTGTCTCTAATATTTCTGTCTCTATAATTGCTCTCACACTCTGCAACTACACCATTCTCCAAACCTCAAAGATGTCTCTCATTGGTGGTTGTTAAATCAGAAGGCATGGACACAGGAAGATATTCCTAAAGGGCTAGGCATCTATGGAGTTTGGGTCTAGCAGAAAGACAGGAAGGCCTGGGAAGACATTGCCTGCCTCTGAGCAGCTACGGAGTAGAATTCTGAAATTTAGCAGCACTATTCTTCCTTCTCCTCCTCTCTACAAATTTAGCTTTGATCAAAAAAGAATTGACTCTAAATTCCTAAAACGAGGAGAAGAAATAGATGGTTGGATTTCAGGGAAGGAAATGGGTAAAGTGGAATTAACAGAATTGTTTTTAACAATGGTACTGTAGTGCGGAGGGTGTACTAGGGGCCACTGAGGGCCATCCATCGATCCGCAAGCACATCCTTAGGCATCGTTAGGGTCTCCCCTCCAAGCCTCAGATGTGAAAGAGCAGGATTGGGTAGGACTATGCCACCCACGTTACATCCTGCTTCTTTCTGGAGGGCTGTGCTCCAGCTTCTTTCACCTCAACTATGGCTGGATTTCAGGAGTCCTTTCTATGCCCTCTTCTATCTCCATTCCCATTCCCTTGTGCCTGCCCCCATCATACCTGATAACATCTGGGAAGTGGCTGCAGCAACATGTGGGAAAAAACTGCCCTCCCCTGTCCCCTTGGCTCCCACTCATTGTTGGGAGGGCAGTCAATCTCCTGGATGGCCTAGAACACTTCTCTTCCCATTCGCCTTTCCCTCTCCCAGCCTCTGAGCCCAGGCTGGGGTGAGGTTGTGCCTTGCTGATTCCTGTCCATACCTTCCAGTTTGGGCTGCGCAGGTGGAGTTGAGTGCAGGCATTGGCGTGCTTCAGCCTGGCCCAGCTATGAGCTGCTGGGTCTGAGAGTGCAGCAGCTAGAGATGCTGATCATGCTGCTGTGTGGTCTCTGCTGGGCAGCTCCTCCAGCCTTTCTGGCCTTCTTGCTGCCACAGGGGGTGAGTGGACTCAGTGAGGGCCAAGCTACACATGACGAATGACACTTGAATGGCAAGTGGATTGAGTGGAGGGCAAGTGAACAGGGAGAAATACACTTGCCGTTCAAGTGTCATTCGTCATGTGTAGCTTGGCCCTGAGGGTGGGGTGAGAGCAAGTCCAAGCTGGGTGCTGGCCCCAGCTCCTGATAGCTACCCTATACCCATGATTGTGAACTGGGATTTCCTTATGACAGATATGTTTTAGTCATAGACATTGCCACTGCTATAAATATGCTTATTCTACAACTACACTGTTTAGATGTCAGTAAACTCTGTGAGCATTTATTTTGCACAAGTAAATTGGTAAGTTTGAAACTCCTCTATAGCTGCAATCTTAAGCATATTTACTATGATGTAAGTTCTCAGACTGATGCATTTTGTTGCTTGGATGTAGGGTTGCCAACCTTCCAGTAGGTTCTAGAGATCTTCCTGAATTACAGCTGCTCTCCAGATGACAAAGATCAGTTCCCCTGGAGAAAATGGCTGCTTTGGAGGGCGTGCTCTATGGCATTATACCCTGCTGAGGTCCCTTCCCTTCCCAAACTCCACTCTTCCCAGAATCCACCCCAAATCTCAAATAATTTCCCAACCAGGCACTGACAACCCTGGCTGGATGGGTTTCCTGTAGAAGTGTTGCTACTTTTTAATGAAATTTCCATACCAACAACTATTCGGTGTGTTTCTCTGTCTCTGTCTCTCTGTGTGTGTGTGTGAGAGAGAGAGAGAGAGGGGGGGGGGAGACTTTTAAGCTTTGGCTACCAGAGCTAAAATAATTAATTTTCTTATAGTCTTCTAATTATGTCATAATATCTTTATTTAATATTGTGCACCTCTAAAATACAGCTATATATGTTGCAGCATTCGTACAACATAGGGATTCTTTTTTTTTTTTTTTATAAATTTTTTTATTTTTCATAACTACAAAACACTACACCAGACTATCACAAGGAAAGGGGAGAGGGAAAGGACAAAGGGGAGTGGAAAAAGAAAAAGGGGGGGGAATGAACTACAAACACTAAACACTACACTTCAATGTTTCCCTTCATAATGTCATAATACAAAAATAGCTCCATAGAATAATGATGGAGTGGTTAATCATACAGAAAATAAACATTTCAAATTCTGATTAAACTTTCCTCCCCCTTCTAGGTCCCGGACGCAATTCTCTCTGTGCAACTGCTGTTGCGATGCTCTCCTCCTCCCCCCCCCTCCGGCTCCTCCTTTTCTTCGTTCTTGGTGCAGCAGAGTTCTGGGTTTTTATTCTCAAAATCCTTTAGTTGATCTTCTGATAATATCTTATAGGCCTGATCTTTATATCTGAACCATATTCCTTCCGGGAATAACCATTTGTACTTTATTTCATGGTCCCTCAGAAGAGCTGCAAACTTTTTATATTTAAAACGCCGTTTCCGGACTAGAAATGGAACGTCCTTCAAAATCTTGACTTTCAAACCCATAAAGTCCAAATCCGCATTGTATGAGTTATATAGGATGGTGTCCCGAATCTTTTTAGTTGAAAAGTCAATAATGATCTCACGAGGCAACTGTCGCTTTGTTGCATATTTTGAAGAAGCCCGACGGACCTCCAAAATGGCGCTTTTAACCTCTTCTTTAGTCGTCCTCGCGGGTGTCGCCAGTAGTTCCGAGACCAAATCCCACAGATCCTCATTTTCCTCCTCTTTCACGTTTTGGAGACGCAAAATTGTCTGCGTTCGTTCCACCTGTAGCCCGATCAGTTGGTTCTCCACCAACTTCAGCTCCTTTTTTGTAGCCTTCACAAGTGACGCACTTTCCAGAGCAGACTTTTCTGCCCCCCCCGCTGCTGCCTTAATGGTTTTCACCTCGCTTTCAATTAAGCCCACCCTTTGATCAGTTTCGTTCAGCTTGTCAACAAAGGGTTTTATGGCTTCCACCACCGCCCTGCGCACCAACTCTTCGAGCGACTCCCCTTTCTGCAAGGTGGCCGAGATTGACTTACCGAGAGCGGGACTTTGCTTCTTTGCTGCCATTTTGGGGGGGGGGGCGCCAACAAAATTCTGGAACTCCACGAAGGGGAAGAGCGAGTCTTCTTCAGATCAACCTCTCCTTCACAAACGCTTGTAGAACAGAAGGGATTCGCTTGTTTACAGGCTTCCGCCTGTTTCTTTTACTTGCCGTTTCTCGTTGCCCGGCGGCACTCGAGGCGCCGCGCACATCTGCCGGCCTCCATAGGGACAAACGGGCAATTCCCCCCCCGCATTGATTTCGGGGAGTTCTTCCCGCCGCGTCCCGGACCCTGGCTCCCTCCCTGGGAGTCCTGGGGGCTAATCCTTACGGATCAGCCGCCCGGTCAGGGTGCCCGGTCGTTTCCTCCCGGACCAGCCGAGAGGAGCGTCCGGCATGGCTGAGAAAACGAAACCGAATCACAACATAGGAATTCTAAATGATAAAGAAATTGGTTTGTTTATTGGGATTTGTAGGCCAGATCAGATAGCAGAACTGCATATGAGAGAGCTTGCTAAGTAAGACTTTTACTCCTTATTTTGTAGAAACTATCATGATTATTTTGTAGGTGGTAAACAACAGCCTGAACTAACCAGAACAAATAGCTTCTTGATCTTGGCAGTCAAAGGGTCTTCCATCTATTAATTGCAAGACTGAACAATCTCTTGATTTATGAACACTTCATCGCAGATAGAGCTGTTAGTAAAGCAAAAGCCTACGGGTGTAATCCTGTACACAGTAGGGCTGCTTAAATCTCATTGACTTCAATAGGATTTCAGGAGCTTAACCACACAGGCTGGCAGTTTAAGTATAGCAAGTAGCCAGCCTGTATAACTCAATTAAAACTGTTAATACTTTTAAATAAAAACTTTAAATTGCTGATGTTTATTTTCTAACAGTGGTTTTTTCCTGATTTTCTTTTTAGCTTATTTATTTTGGTTCTGTATGCTGTGTGAGTGGAGGGAGAAGAAACTTGGAAGTTGCAGATTTAATCTAATTTGCTAGCTTTGTTCTTTCTGAGAATTGTGCTTGCTGAAATAACACTTTCTATGGCTCTTGACTGCACCTGTGATGATGTAACACAAATAGGAATCTGGAATATTTAAAAAGAGAGGACTTGTTACTATGCTACAAAGAGAAGTCTTGAATTCCGTGTGAATTGGTGCTGTTGTTCTCAAAAGTTCTTGCCTATTAATGGCCAATCAAAGTGTCAAAAGTAGAGGCGGGCACGAACTGAAATATGAACCAAAGTTCATCATGAACTGGGCTGGTTTGTGGTTCGAGAACCGGTGGTTCGTGTGAGCTCATTTCTCACAAACCATGACGAATTTTAGCCCGGTTTATTTGCTTTGTATTTCAGTTTGTCATTGCAGACAGCCTGGTGCCAATCAGTTTCCTAGGCAATGGGGGGATGGTCTCTCTGCAGACCTTCTACTGACCCAGAAATGATGTTTTCATGAACCGAAAAAAAAAGGGACAACTGGGACAACTTTGTGAAAGTTTGTGGTTCATGGTTTGTGAAACACAATGAACCATGAACCTCACAGTTTAGAATTTTCCCGATTTGTACCCATCTCTAGTCAAAAGTAGATCTAAAGTTAGTGCTAAACCACCCTACACACCCTCTCTGAGAAAATTCTGCTATTCTTAATGAAATTATTTTTCTTTTTTAAAAACTTCTTAAATATTATGTCTGAGGCTTGACCTGTGTCAAGCCTTGACTTTACCTATGAAAGCCATTATCCTCTGATAAATTTCCCTAAATTATTCACCATTCATTGTAGCTAATCTTGGAATTAGAGTTGGCCTTAAAGGAGAAATGACAGGAGCAAATGAGAAATCCTTTGTCCTTCTGTTAATTGTCCCATATCAAGGCCAGGAGTCAGCTGCAATTACAGGTGTCCTCAAGCTTTTTGAGCTAGTGGCCATCTTTAGAATTCTTACACTGTGCTGGACACAACAACAAAATGACTGCTGCAGGAAGTGGAGCCAAACACAAAATGGCTGCCATAGAAGGTGGAGCTATCCTGCTAAGCAGAGCTTCTACCTGAGATGTTGAAGTATTTCTGTGAGAGTTATGCCGGACCTCACTCCCAGATATATTGTGATATATCTGGGAGTGAGGTCCGGCATAACTCTCACAGTAATACTTCAACATCTCAGGTAGAAGCTCTGCTTAGCAGGATATATTTTCTTACATCTGCACAGCTTACTTTCAGTCAAACAGTGAAGCTTGTGTTGTATGGACAGCTGCTGCCGAAAGCAATTTTTTAAAAAATTAACTCAGCCAAACAGATCTCCAGCGGCTGATCAAAACCCCTGCTGAGCAAAAATCCCACCTGGCCCCACTCGTTTTTGTAAAAACACTTGGTGGGTGCTAGAAAAGATGTTGGTGGGCATTATGACATATATGGGTGTCATTGTTGAACAGCCAGGAAGCAGACTAGCCACAACCCATGAACCTTTAGACAGAGAGCCAGGCTACAAGTGACGCCTGACATAGGTTGGACACTTGTCAGCGTCCCTCCAGTTTTGATGGGAAATGTAGGCATCCTGGTCTTGCAGCTTGGCTCTCCGACTGCTGTCCAATGGACTTTTCAACTGTCACTTCTCCAACATTCCACCAAGCTGCCTACATTTTCCATCAAAACTTGAGGGAAGCTGACAAGTGTCCAACTAGTATCAAGCATCACTTGTAGTTTGGCTCAGAGTTGCTGGGAGAAGGGTCAGTGTCAGGACATCTCTCCCAAAATGGGTGCACTTTCAATGATTCCCTTCAGACAGCACTCAAAAACTTGAGGACAGAAAGGGTGTCACTCATGCTTCTTCTTTTATACATTCAAAGTCATTCCAAGCAAGGTGCCAGTTAGGTACTGATGAATGCATGACACTAGCTTACATTGACTACACAGGAATGTATATAACAACAGCCTTCTAAGGAAAAACAACTCTGGGATGTGTAGAGAAACAGTAGCCTGAATGTGAGAGAAAGGCAGTTGAGGCAGTTCCTGGCACCAATGAGCCTTTGGGAAGATCAGCACAATGCCAGGGGGTGCTAACTGGAGCAAGTTCAGCAATCTTTCTCATTGTCGCTTCCAGTGCCTCCCTCCCGCCCCCCCCCCCCAAATTGGGATCTAGCCATCTGGCTACATGTGGAACTACTGTCAGCCTGTTCTCTGGCTCTCCTTTTTTTTCACTAATGCTGAAGCCAAGTACATTCTTTTAAATGAATGTGCTGATTTTCTCCCCCTCTGAACTTTCCTCTAAGAATATTCATTGTTAAAGGCAAACTGGATGCCCTTTCTCTTGCAGCTTTCTATTAGCCAAGATTAAATCAGTGATCCCCAACATGGCAGCCATCAATAAGTTTTCTGGCTCACACATTTACTTCTTCCTCAAAGTATCTCTACCCAAAAAGCAAATAGCCAATCCTGGTTTTCCTCCACCTCAGCATACCAGCAGATGCAGCAAAAGAAGCCAAGAGGCATTACCTGTGTCCTTTGCAGGGACCACCTATTCAGAAACATCTGCCTCCATTGTAGGATAATGCTTTACTTCCAACTTCACAATTAGAGATGGGCACGATCGGCATTACAATAGAAAAATACCCACGATAATGGCATTCGCGAGATCGGGACCCAGCAGATCGGTGCCATCCACGGTGACCGATCCAGTATTCGGGGGGTGGGGCTTCACTGGGGCTTTATCAGGGCAATTGGTATCTGATCGATGATCCAGTCACTCCGGCGCCAGTAATCTATTCCCCTGGCAATGGAGCCAGGGGAATGCCTGAGCTGAGTTTGCCCTCCTTCTGTCACCCTGGAAACCCGAATGGAAGCCCAGCTTGCCTTGATCAGCAAGGCTTCCTTCCAACCACGGAGCAGCAACGCACTCACCAGTTGGGAGAAGACAGCCAGGGGAGGGAGGGGGAAGGGGGTGTTCTGTAGCCATGGGCACTCCAAACATTTTTTGCTTTTTTTAAAAATGGGGCTCTGTAGAAGGAATGGCTGTTTTTCTGTCTGTCGCTCTCTGTTTTTAACCTGCTTTTAAAACACTGTATTTTGTGGGAAAACCTCATTCATGGCTCTGTGTGTATGTTTAAAATATGCTTTTGGAAGACTGGCTGCTCGCTTTTAAAATTGGGTGGGGAGGAATGGAGGATTCTGTCCCTGCTTTTTTTAAAAAGCTGGCTGAAACATGTTGACGGGGTCTCTCTCTCTCTCTATTTGGAGAGGCAGGTACGGGGTAAAAACTCCCCCCCTCTGTTCTGTGTGTGTGTGTGTGTGTGTGTGTGTGTGTGTGTGTGTGTATGAATGTCCCCTCCCTGAGGGGCGGCAGCTCGTCGCCGGGCTAAAAACTCCCCCCCTGCTCTAAGTGTGTGTGTGTGTTTGGGTGTGTGTGAATGTCCCCTCCCTGAGGGGAGGTGGCTTGTCACTGCCTTCCCGTGCCTGCCGGGCCCGGCGGTCGCCACCACCACCCACCTTCCCACATAGCTGGGAACAGCAGGGCGTCCCTCCGCTTTGGCCTCCCTGATCCACGATCCATGGATCGGAAACGGGAGATGACCGGTGTGGATCGGTGATTTGGGGTCATTGCCAGTGCCGATCCCCGATCAGCTTGATTGGTAAATTTTTTGGGATCGTGCCCACCTCTATTCACAATATTTTGTGACTGGTCCCAGTGCCTGTGGCAACCATTTTTTTTGTACCAGTTCCCCATTCTCACCATTCCACAAGTGCCTTTAGGCTCAAGAAGACTAGGAATCTGTGAAGTAGGCACTCCTTAAGATAATATTACGATTTTTAGAGTTTTAAAAGAGCCTGCACTTTGAATAAAAGTATTATCTATTTTTCTGGAATGTATCAGTTGGCTCACATAACTGAAATGAGAGCCAGTTTGGTGTAGTGGTTAAGAGTGGCAGGACTCTATTCTGGAGAGCCAGGTTTGATTCCCTACTCCTACACTTGCCACCACCTCACAGGGTGATTGGTGTTAAGATAATAATAACACATTTGGTAATCTGCTCTGAGTGGGCAGTATATAAATTGAATGTCATTATTATTATGTATGCTCCTTGAAAGTTCTACAAACAAACCAATATTCATTTTTTCCATAATATCCATTTCAAGGTTTTTAAATACTAAGTAGTGTTCCACCTCCCCAAATGTTTGAATTTGCTTTTAGTTAGGAGCTAATGAAATACTTATTAAACACAGATTTTAAAAAGAAACATTTTCTTGTAATAATAGCATTAGCAATCTTGGCACCAAATAAGCATTTGTCTCCGTGTTTCCCCATTGCAGTTTTTGCTGACAAAATATGTAAACAAAGCTTAATCATTTTACATGTGGTGAGAAAAGCCCACACAATTATCTAAACAGCAATCATATTGAAATGCACCCTGGGAAGAGACTCGGGGTTATGCAGAATCTCCGATGTCCTTTGTCAGTCCCCAAATGAACAATAATTGCAGTTGTTAAACATGAAGAGAAAAAAAATGAAGTTTTTTTTTCAAAAAGTGGAAACTAGGCAATGTACTGAAACACTGTAACATAACGTGCTTGTTCTCATCTACAGGTGCGGGTGCTGGTGAAAGGTTATTGTAATGACTGCAGAGTATTGGAGTACTTCCTTTGTACGGACCTTCTAGTTGGGTGGTCACGCTGCTTAACAGAAGAAATTAATATTGGGTTGTATCCTACCACATCACTGAATTAAGTTGTGAGCTTACCTCCAGCAAAAGGAGATTTCATGGTAATGTAACAATGACCCCCACCCCACCCCAGGGCTGAACAGAGACGAGGGGCCAAGCTACAAGTGACAAATGACACTTTAATGGCAAGTGGATTGAGTGGAGGGCAAGTGAACGGGGAGAAATACACTTGTCATTCAAGTGTCATTCGTCACTTGTAGTTTGGCCCTTAGACTTGTTATCTCACTACGGATGCTAATTTCTGTTCTAATCAAGCTGCATTGTACCTTGACATCCCGATCCCCTCCCTTGTAACTCCACAGCCACCTTTGGCTGGAATTTAAAAGTTCAGAGATCTCCATTTCTACTCATGTCTGAAGAAAGGAGCTATGACTCCCGAAAGCTTACACCCTGAACATCTAGTTGGTCTCTAAGGTGTCACTGAACTCCAGTCCTGCTGTTCTACTGGAGACCAGCACAGCCACCTTCCAAACTAATAACATAGGGAGAAATCTTAAACAGATCTACTTAGAAATAAGTCTCCTTTTATTTAATGAGGTTTATAAGAACATAAGAGCCCTGCTGGATTAGACCAGTGGTCTATCTAGGACAGCATCCTGTTTCTCACAGCTAATGATCCACTTTTATTCCAGAGAAGGGAATATATTGGTTTAAAAGAAACCACTTGGCAGTCAGGTTGGGATTTCCAAAGACGTTCTTTCTCAAATGAAAAACACAGGAGTCCAGTAGCACCTATAAGACTAACAAAATTAGTGGCAGGGTATGAGCTCTCTCAAAGGATGTCATCATTAATTATGGCAACAATTGACCTAATTAACACAGTAGGGGATAGATATTACAAGTACAATGTGCTAAAAACATTATTTCAATGTTGTGTGTACAACAGTTATAAAACAAACATAAAATAGACAACTACAATTTGGAAGAACAGTCAAATATGGATTTTGGGGGGGGGGGATTAAGGAGGAAAGAATAACATTTCTTCATACATTTAAGACCCCAAACCCCACCCCCTAACCCTGAAATTATATGTTCTGTGCATTCCTACCAAGAAATGTTAGTAGAAATTTTTTGACCGTTTTCAAAATTACCTTGAACGTTTTTTTCCAGACACACTTAGAGTCTAAGTTTAAAATGGTGCCACTAGTTCGCAAAATAGCACAAGAAGAAGCTACGTTCAGGAGATCAGAAATCATTGAACAATGATATGTTGTGTAGGTTGCATAGATAACCCCCGTTCAGATTTTCCATTTTTGTTAACTAAAGTATTTCCGAATATCTCCAGACACCCAATGTGTCTTATGTCTATGAGAAGTAAAAATGTGTTTATTGCTTTGTCACAATATCATATAGGAATTACTTGCGTTTTTGCAGTATTTGGGAGATTTACATAATACAAGAAATATCCCCCTTTAAAAGATTGCCTTTACATCTAAGTGTGTGAGAGATCCCCCCCCCTCTTACTGTGCCATTCATCAGCACACACCAGTGGCTCAGAGCAATTTTGTTCTCTCCTCATGTCCCAAGGGTCCCAATATAGATTTTCTCTTCTGGCAGCTGGACTGTGCTGAGAACGCTATGTACCTGACACTCTGTCTTGATGAGCCACTCTTGATTGGCTATGCAAATACTCATTCTTATGCAGGAGAGGTGGGGAAGGAGAGTATTGTCCTACACAATGACCCTTCTCGGTAAGAGTAGACATATTCTTAGTTCTACAAACAGATGAGGTTTCATACTGAGGAGCCACGCTTTTTTCCGTGAGGTATTCTGATAAAGAAAGGATTTCTCATGTGAATGTATAGCCAAATGCTATGAAGCATTTCCATATGCATTTTTGTAATATCCCTTTTCACTATAAAGAGCATGTAGTCTTCTCAGGTTTCAGAAAATGCCCGCAGCAATATTAGATGGAAGAAATATTCATTCCACTGCATCTTTGGGGAAGGAAAAATAGAGGACATTGCTCATTATGTATTTGAATGGCCTGTATTTGAAAGTGAGCGGAGTCTCTCTCTCTCTCTCTCTCTCTCACACACACACACACACACACACACATCACTCTCAAAGAAAGCTACAAAACCTCTTTGTTCTTCCCCCATGCAGGTAGAGAACACTACAATGGTTCTCTACGCTAAGGCAAAGTGGCAGCAAAAGTACTTTGATCATACTAATATAATAGACTGTTATTTGATAATGTAATGAGCTTGGAGATTTGCTTGGAATTTGTAACTGGTTGTACCCTATATGCTTGACCTCAGGTCACTGTAACTCGGGCTTAATCTAAATGATACAGACCTACAAAGCCCTATGCGGACTGGAACTGTCGTATCTGTGGAATGGCCTCTCCCTATATGTGCCCCAGAGGATGCTCTGGTCTGGCAATAAACATCTATTGACGATCTCTGGCCCCAGGGAGGTCCACTTGGCCTTGACCAGAGCCAGAGCTTTTTCAGTCCTGGCTCCAACCTGGTGGAATGCTCTGTCTAATGAGACCAGAGCCCTGCAGTATCGGTTATCTTTCCACCAGGCCTGTAAGACAGAGCTATTCCACCAGGCATATGGTTGAGGCTGAGTTGGGCTCTGATGGCCGATTTGGAGAAGAATGTGGCCCTCCCTATCAGGAGTATCCACCACCAGACTGTTTTTATCTGCTTATCTGTTTATCTGTTCAAGTACTTTGGTGACGGTTGGGTGAGAGACTGATGGACTTTAGTGCTGCTGCTATAATTTCATAATTCTGTAATTTGAAAAAAAATATATTGTATCCATTTGTGGTTTTAATATTTTTGAAAAGTAACTTTTATTGAAATGTTTATGAAGTCTAATCTGCCCTGACCCTGCTGGTGTGGGAAGGGTGGAATTTAAATTGAAACAAATAAACAAATAAATAAATGTGACATGTCAGTTTGTTTATAGGACTTACCAAAAGTTGTCAAGTCCACTCTGGCAACCAGCAGGAGATAGTTGAGGATGGAGATGCATACATTGTTGCTGCTTCAGTGGCTCAATGTAACTTCCAGAATGAACCCAGAAGCTAAGTTATCACTTCAGGATGATGCCTTAGGATTCCACTGAAAGTCTTTGGTTTCATTCTAGAGTAGAGATGGACACGAAACAAACCATGGAACAAAATTGCGTACAGAATGGCTGGTTCATTTTCTGAAACACGCGTTCCATGGGAATGTGTGTTTACGGAACAAATGAATTTTTCTAGCCATTCTGTGGCCAATTCTGAGTTTCACAGATTCTGCGCCAGTTTCAGCCCATTGGCTGAACCCAGCATGGGGTCTGTGAAACTAACAGCCCATGTGCAGGAGAAAGGGGATGTCAGTTTCACAGCCATTGTGCTGTGAACCCTACTCCTGCTCTGGCAGCAGGTGAAAGAGGCTGTCATTTCACAGAGCCTGCACTGGAACTGGCACAGGTGCTGTGAAACTGACAGCCTCTTTTCCTGCTGCCTGGGCTGTCAGTTTTACAGACCCCGCTGTAAAACTAACAGCCTGGGCGGAAGGAAAAGAGGCTGTCAGTTTCACAGCCCCCGCACAGGTTCCAGCGCGGGGTCTGTGAAATGACAGCCTCATGAACCACGAACCACAAACTGGGAAAAAGTTGGAAGTTTGTAGTTCGTGGTTTGTGGAATGCTACAAACCATGAATCACAGGGTTCGTTTTTTGGGGGGGTTGTGCCCATGTGTATTCTAGAGCATCGCCCTGACATGATGACAGCACTGTACGTGATGTCGTGCCATCAGATTGATGGTGATTCCCACCCATTTTTCCCCCTACCAACCTAAATGTGATGTCTGGTATGAATACTTGTCATATGTGTTGATCATTGCAAGTGTTAATTGAAATGCTTGGTCTAAATAATTCTTTATAAAAAAAAAAAAACCCTTTCTCAGACTTTGGAGGACTTAGCCCAAAAGTCACTGCAAACTTCCTAAAGGAAGATAGAATAGTCACTACTTTGAAAGAAGATGGCGTGGAATATATGAGATACACCTCCTTCTTTAAAGCCCTTCTGGACTTGGGGCCCATATACTTGAAGGACTGCCTCTCCCTGCAGGTGCACATGCTGCAGCTTTGTTCTTCCCGACAATGTCTATTGTCCATGTCTCTTTGTCTGAAGCATATACCCCAGGCTCAAGTGTTTTCAGTGGCTGTCCCACACCTCTGTACAGTCTCTTGAAAGAGGCCTCAGAGACTCCTACACTCATGACTTTCTGGCAGAACTGTAAGAAAGAGACCATCTGGAGAACTTTTGGAGCAGCCTCAGTGCAGGCAAAATTGGAATACCCTGCCGGTGGGAGCATAAGGCATTTTTTTGCTTTTTAGAAAAATGTGTATCTGATATTTTAAATTTTGCTTTATCAAATTGTTTTTACATCTGCCTTGGGTCTTGAGATGCTTGAGAGAACAGCAGGCATATGAATGTTTTAAATAAATAAATAAATGGGGGGCATGAACACATCCAAGCCTTCACGTCCTGCTTTCAATGGAAAATGCGGCTGTTCAACAAAGAAGTCAGAGCACCATTCAGAAACCATTGTTTCTCTATCAGTGGGAATTGCGACATGCAGGGAATGAAATTCTCTGCTTGAGCATGCATGCTGGATCCAGGTGTATTTACATCTACACAATTCTTCAAAGTTGGAAAATAAGAAACTGGTAATTATAAACTTTGTAAAGCAGATCCCTCAAGTCATAAACATCTGAGGGTTTTTTTTTCTTCCAATTTTACAATGTACTAAGGACAATACCAGAAATACTTGCTTTGTTTTCATGCAACGTTTAATCAATACGCCAATGTGTATTCCCAGCCTTCTGGTATTTGCAGATATTGGAACACAAGCTCACAGAGAAAGTTAGCAGATGTTTTCGGCATCGTTATTGCAGCTGAGCTATATTTGGAGAGAAACAATGTAATTTTTTGACAAGTGGTTTCTCCCCTTCAAAATGCTGCTGTTCAACCTAGAAATGTGAAGGCTCTAAAAAAGTAAGATTTACTACATAGAGATGTGACCTGCTCATCCCTTACCTCCTGAGAAATGTCTTATAGTAATAATAACAACATCATAACATTTGATTTATAACGACCCTTCAGGACAACTTAACACCCACTCAGAGTGGTTTACAAAGTATGCTATTATTATTCCCACGACAATCACCCTGTGAGGTGGGTGGGGCTGAGAGGTCACCCAGTTGGCTTCAAGTGGAGGAGCGGGGAATCAAATCCTGGGCCTGGAGCAGCTTTGGAAGCCAACTAACTTGCGGTCTGCCCCCTGCCCCACCTCCTCCACTGCCTTGCACTGCACTTATGCTTCCACCAAGCCATCAAGTGTGCCTGCTGGTGAAGAAAGGGTTACACTCATTTAAGTGTCATTTATGCCCGTGCAAACCTTCATTCTCTCCCAGTGCACTTTCCGCATCTTCTCTTAGGATTTCACAGCAAATTAGATTTATATCCTGCCCTTCCCATGAATGGGCTCAGGGTGGCTAACAACAAGAAAATGTATCATAAATTAAAACCATATACAAATATCTAAAAAAACACAAAAATTTAAAAACTAGATATAATACCAAACTGGCGCCATGAATAATACAAGCTACCATGTATATAGCTGTGAAACAGACCCAGGGCAGCCACTGGCAGAGTATGGAACATGGCGGGCAGGAGAGGGACCATTTTCTGGCTCTCGACCAAAAGCCCAGTGGAACATCTGCATTTTGCAAGCCCTGCAGAAACAGGTCCTTGTGTGCATATTGTTTATTGAGTGTACTAAATCACTGTGTAATCCATATTGAGTGTCAGTGAGAAAAGCAACCATAAATAATACAAATAAATAAAAAAATAAAATAAAATGATTGTTTCTCTTTAGTCAAAACTCAGCAGTAATTCGAACATTACTAAAAAGCACAGTTTTTCATTATCCGGGATGCTTTCTCAAAACCACTTAATTGTGAAACATTCTGTGGCCCCCAGAATCTAGTATTGCCCCACTATTAGGAATAAGAGACAGACACAGTATTTGGATTATAAAAATGGGCCGCTTTATTAATAAACAAGAACCAGAAAATATTAACTACGGCAAGGGCCTAACTAGCGGTACAGGTCAGGCCCTGGGGTCGCTCCCTACCCCGCCCTGACCTGTCTGGGCGAGACACCCGCTGCCCCAGGTGCGAGCCATCAGACAATGGCTGGGACCCGGCCTGGCCAGGCGAAGTGGTTCACCCCTGTAAAGCTCCCCCACCCGGCCGTACGGCAGCGGGGGGAGACTGGCTTGTCCAGGGGTTCCCCACCAGGGCGTCTAACCACGCAACTGGGCCGTACGGCAGCCAGCCACATCTGGCAGACCCCAATTCCCCACCAATGGAGAGGTGCCAAGGGTGCTCACCGGCCCGCTACAGATTCTTCCCTAACTAACACCCTGCCACCGCAGAGGCCAAGCCTCTGCTTAGGCCTCGGTGCCCCACAAGTGGCTTAATGCCAGGCGCAGCCCTTGCCGCAGGTCGTTCAAGAAAATGGCATTACCACTGTTGGATAAGTGTACCCCATCCCCTCGGTAGAGGTCTGCAGACTCGGCCCGTATCTGCGGATGGGGCAAATAGATACCAAGACCCTCCGACATTGCTCTAAACAGAGCTCTATTGGCCATCCGCCTCGCCCGTTCCACAGCCCTATGGTCCAATGCTTCCCGCCACACACGACGCGGAAGCATCGCCGACCAAAAAATGAGAACACCGGGCCATCTTCTCGTAATCTCACGGAGGTCGTCCCGCGCTTGGCAAGACAGGGCCACGCCCTTCATGAGACCCAAATCGTTGCCACCCAAGTGGACAACAAGAATATGAGGGGGAGGGAGACTCCGACCCTCAAACAACAGCGGCAGCAAACCTGCCCAACGCAGGCCTCTTCTGCCTTGCCATTCCACTGTGGCCCAACGGCTGAGTCCAAGCTGGGACCCGATCCGCGTCCTCTTCGCTTGGTGCGCCGCCCAAAAGACCATACTATGGCCACATATGAGGATGCGTATCCTATCGCGCCACGCCACAGCACCTGAAAGAAAAACAACGTCAGCATGACTGCCCACCAGCCAGGGGCCTCACATAAGACTTGTAAGCGGAGGAGTGCCACCGCCCCACCTTCTGAATCTCGGCTCCAGAATACCCCATCGCTGCAGCCGTGGAAGCCGCACCTATACGAAAAGAGTGGGTCCCAAATTTGACCCCTTCTAGCCCTAACTTTGAGAGAGCCCTGCCGGTGACAGCCCAGAACTGGTATTTTGTAAGCGGGGAGCTATTCTCATGGCAAAACAGTGCCCCAGGCGCTGAGCCCCACGCTCTCAAATACTTTTCCAAAGCCGCCACCGGGCACAAATCCTTAATCGCGCATCGCCCTATTGACAAGTCTACCCCTTTATGCATCTGGTCGGTCTTAGAACGCCTAATGCGAATCTTCACCTGTTCTCCCTGAATTTTAACATCAGAAACGGAGATGGCGCGACCAGAAACGTCCCTAAGGGACTGGGGAACGAGCTCGCTGACCCTAAGAGCTCCAAAAAATGCAACCAAGGAAGCGGCATGAAATAACAGCTCCTCAAAAGGGGAATTGCAGACCACCGGCCACATGGCCCTCAAACCCTGTAAAATACTAGGGGAAATAGGCTGCCTGGCGTCCCTCGTAACAGTGGCCTCCCTGGACCAACCCTCCAGCATTTTCCTAATGCGGAAGTCGCCCGTGGGGTCAACCAGGCCCCGAGCCTTCGAGGCAAAGCCCAAAGCCGCAAGCTGGCTACGAATGTATTTAACCCTGTGCCCCTTACCTTTCTGCGCAACACAAAAATGGGCTGCATGCTCAACTGGAATTGGCCAAATCTGCGGAAGACCAGACTCCCGCCTGAAATCCGCAAAGTACCTCACCGCCCTGTCGTAGGCTCTCCTGGTACTAGGGGCCAGAGCTAACTGGATAGCCCTGAATGCCTCGGATTCCCAATCCTCCATAGCTCCAAAGGAACCTGGGCGGGCAGCAAATCCGCCTCTGGGGCAAGCTGTCGAAACCGGTCCATCTGCAGACGAGATAAGGCGTCTGCCACTTCATTATTTAACCCGGGTACGTGTCTGGCTAAGAATAAAATATTAAGGTGGAGACACCTTAAGGTGAAGGCTCGGACCAGCTTTATTACCCTGGGGGATCTAGAAGAGAGGGAATTCACGACCTGCACCACTGCCATATTATCGCACCAAAAGTGCATGGAGTGGTTGGCCATTTCCCCACCCCACAGGTAAACAGCCCCTAGAATCGGGAAGAACTCAAGAAAAGTAAGATCCCTGCACAGGCCAGCTTCCCTCCAGCTAGCAGGCCATGGTGCAGAACACCAGTGCCCCCTGAAATAAATTCCCAAACCAATGGAGCCCGCTGCATCGGATGAAACCTGAAGGTCACCCTCTAACAACAGCTCTTGTCTCCAAAAAGAGACACCATTGAAATTGCCCAAAAATTGGGACCAAACTTCCAAGTCCTGTCTCATACCTGGAGAAACCCGAACCCTGTGATGCGGAAGCCGAAGTGACCTCATTGCATCACAAAGGCGTCTCAAAAAGGCTCTACCTGGAGCCACCACCTTGCATGCAAAGTTAAGATGGCCTATGACCTGTTGGAGCTCCACTAGGGAAACTTTCCGCTTGCCCAAGAGGGTCTGCAAACGAGACCGCAACTCCTGGAGCTTTACCAATGGCAGCCGCGAAGTCTGCTGCTCGGTATCCAATTCTATCCCTAGGAAGGTCAAAACCGTCGTGGGACCCTCCGTCTTTTCATGTGCTAAGGGAACACCCAACTCGCCAGCTAAACGTACAAAATCTTCCAACAGACGAGCACACTGACCCGTGCATGGGGGCCCAACCAGGATAAAATCATCCAAATAGTGGGCGGAGTCACGGCAGCGTTGCCTGTGACGTAGTGCCCACTCAAGGAACGTACTAAAACGCTCAAACACTGCGCAGGAAACGGAGCAACCCATGGGAAGGGCTCTATCCATGTAAAATTTGCCCTCAAAGGCAAACCCCAGCAGTTCAAAGTCATCAGGGTGCACAGGTAGAAGGCGAAATGCGGACTTGATGTCACATTTCGCCATCTCTGCACCCCGACCGCAACGTCTAACCACTTTGACCGCCTGGTCAAAGGAAGTGTAACGCACCGAGCAAAAATGCTCAGGAATTGCGTCGTTAACCGACCCGCCCCTAGGGTAAGACAGGTGGTGAATAAGCCGGAATTCACCTGCTGCCTTCTTAGGCACTACCCCCAAGGGAGAAACCCGCAGATGAGGAACTGGAGGGGAGGGGAAAGGGCCTAAAACCCTGCCCTCGGCACATTCCTTCTGGATCTTTGCCCGCACAACATCCTCCATGCCAATAACTGAACGCAAATTGGCTGACATGAAGGCTGTTCTGGGGCCTTGATAAGGAATACGGAAACCAAACAAAAAACCTTGCAACAGAAACTGGGCATCCACCTTGTTAGGGTAGTCAGCCAACATGGCCTCAAGGACCCTCACTTTTATTGGGCTGGGGCCCTTTACTAGGCCCCTGTTGCCCTGAGGGGCCACCCCCTTTCTTTCCGAACGGCCGCTGCCTCTTACAGGCATTGAGGGCATGCGGACCTCGGCAGGTCGGGCATTCATGTCCAAACCGACAGTTTTTACGGTTGCAGACCCCTTTTGAGGTAAACTCAAAGCAAAGCAGCCGGGGCTGAACCGACTGCCCCGCCGAGGCACGGGAACCGTAAGAACCCTGGGCAAACCCCCCAGAAGCCTGTGAAGAACGCTGCACAATATGACCGCTATCTGACCTATCCCCCACTGAAGACTTAGCCGGGGTCATCAGCTGCAACCACAGGTGCTGGTGGACTTGATCCCAAGGCAGAGATGGGTTCAAGGCCGCCCGCATCCGGAATTCTTCGTCATATTGCAGCCAGGCTGCTCCTAAGAATTCCGTGTGAGCCCTATAAATAATGTCCATGTACTAGAACAGTGGCGCAGCTCTCCAGGGGTGTGCCCTGGCTATAACCCCCGCATAAATGAGAAAACCAGGGAGCCAATTGTGCCAAGTTCTATCTATCTTGCGCCTCTTGATGCGCTCCTTGTCCCGGTCCTCAAGGTCCTCTTTATCCTTCTTCTCCAGATCTCTGAAGAGAAGGGTAAAGACATCTACATAATCCCCGCGCAGGATCTTCTCCCTAGTAGCCGGGGTAAGATGATCGCCTAACGGCATGGCTGTGTCCCCAACTGGGAGGGCCTTATAAGGCACAGAACCATAATTGGACCAGGGAACTCCATAATAAGAGCCCCATGGCGGAACCATGCCCATGCCTTGAAACTGTGCCGGGGGGGCGCCCAACTAGCCGCCCCAAGCGGCTGCCCAGGGACAGCCGGCTGGCACCAGTTGCCCCAATCCTGGAATAAACTGGAACCAGATGGACCCCCCGAGGAACCGGAGTGCGTACCCACCGCATGTGGTGTATTTTGCTGCGCCTGCCCCCAAGGCCAAGCGCCTGGCTGCTGCGGCCAAGAACACTTACCGTCACCCTCGGGCGGTTGTACCACCAGCGCCACTTGTCCAGGCTCCTGGGTCCAAGTCCCCTCTACCTCCGCGGCTGCCGACTCCGCCACCTCGTCCTCAACGATATTACCAGCCGTAGAAGTCGATGGAGCCGAAGCACCACCAGCAGATGCCCCTTCTAAAGCCGCTAAACGAGAGAGAATATCGTTAAGCGATGCAGTCTTAGACGCAACCCTCACGGGTCTCTTACTCGCCGGTTCCGCTGACGGAACGGAAGAAGCCCGTGCTTGCTCTAAAGCAGCAATCCTGGCTAAAATATCACGTCTCGCGGAAACATCGTCCTCCTCGTCAGATGATAAGGCGGCGGCCACGCGCTTAGGTGGGCGCTTTGCAGGCTGCTTGCCTTTAGCCACACCTGTACCCTTCTTGGGCGGCATCCTAAATCAAATGAAAGCAGTGGCAGTTAAAAACAGGAAAGTTTGTTTACAGCTAAGCCACTTAAACACTGCGCTAAAGCGGTCTACAGGGGGGGAACCCCGCCCCCTGACAAAATAGCTAAAAAGCTGGAACAGATAGGGAAGGCTCGGCAGGCCGCCTTCTAACCTACAGCACAGTAGCGGTATTTGACCAGAAAACTGGTTCCCAGCCAGACCACTTAACCACCGTGCCCAACTGCTCAAACAAAGGCCCAGACATGAAAAAATCACCCCCCGGTACAGCCCACAGCCTAAGGGAGATAGGTCAGGCCTTGCAAGTAACTCTCAGGTACCACCGGCAGCTATAGGGCCCAGAATGTCCGCTAGAGGCACCCCACCCAAAATGGCCACCAGGAGGCTAGACAAAATGGCCGCCGCAACAGCCGGGGAAAATTAGAGCCGGCTATTACTGAAGTACAGGGAGGCTTCCCCCAAATGCACACCCGCCCCAAACCTGATTGAGGAGGGGGGGGGCTCCGAGAACTGCCCGCTGTCCCGTGCCCAACGGCGAGCCGCGGCAGCAGAGGGCAGGAAAATGCACACCCACCCCAGAGCCCCCGGAGGCCCGGTAAACGGCAGGCGAGGCGCCCAGTTGCAATTAGGGGGCCGAACGGGCGCCGCGTGAAGCGCGGCGCGCAGACGAGGCGCCGCGGCGCGGCCGCGCCGAAACGGCAGGCACGAGCGCTCCTTCCCAACAGTCCCTCGCTCCACTAACGCTCGCCCGCCGACCCCTTCACAACCCCAAGGGCGGGGGGAAAGAAAGCCGCCCGCCGCGCCCAACACCCGGCGCCCAAAGCGCAGTAAAGGCGGAGGCTGCAAACGCAGCACAAATGCCCCCACCCCAGAACGACCCCGAGCCGGGCAGCAGCAGGCCACACGGCCAGTCGCTGCAAAGACGGAGGGGAGAGCAAGCACCACCCCTCCTCCCTAGCAAACCCTCCACCCAGCCGGGAAGAAAGCGCGACGATCCGCCGGGTCCTGCGTCGGCTAAGGCCTCGTGCCGGGGAGCAAACAGCAACGTGTTGCCTCCACCGAGCACGAGGCAAGACTGAAGCCACGGGGGCAGAGAGGCAGAAAAACGCCGCGAGACTCCGCCCCCAGGCTGAATCCCCGGATGAGGCTGAAGCTGTCTGCCTCCATCCTTGCAGTGGGGCAAATGGCTGCCACCTGCTTAAAAGAGGGGCGAGCCCCAAGCAGGATTGGCAGTATTTCTTGTCCTGGGAGTTTTGCTTTCCTCTCTCAGAAGCAACATGGCTTGCCTTCCAGAGGCTGTTGCAGGCTTTGTTTGCCCTCTGTTATTTTTATTGAGCCAATACTGACTGGCTATATAGCATCTCATTTACTATGTCATCCCTGGTTGGCTGGGAATGTGCATGTGGTTAATTCAAGAAGATGAAAGAAGCAGGCAGTAAACAGGAGAGGGGAAATACAACGGAAAGAATAGCACATAGCGGAAGCAATGATGGTGTCTTCCGTATAGGTTATCTGCCCTGAGTTCAATGCTTTTCAGAAGCAGGTTTTTTTCTGGCTTCCCAACAGAATCGTGGTACATTAGTGACCTCCAGGGGTTTTCTCTGATCTTTCTCAAATCTGCCTTGTTCCAAAGTTGTGGGAAATATTGCAGTAAAGCCAGGATAGCTGCTGTGTGTATGTGGAGGGGGGATTTGGATTTTCCATCTCACATGACAGCCATTTTCCCTGATCCTGACCTGATAGCAGTGATTTCCTCCTCCCACCACCAGGGACCTTCTTATTTTTTTTTAAATGGTACTAAAATATTATTACATCAACGCACCACTATAGTGAGAGGTATAGCAATTTTCCTGAATTCCCAGCCCCCCTTTTTTTCATAGTAAGTCTCTAGCTCCTTCCCTTATGAAGATACAAAGAAAAAGGCATATCTTTGCAAGGGAAGAGCCTAAAGACTTGTTCTTTTAGGAAAAAAAACCCTGGAAACTGGGAATTCAGATAACCTGATAAACATATTCGTACAATAGTATATTGAAATAATATTATGTTGATTTTTTAAAAAAAATGCAAAACCCCTATTGGCCGGGGGAGGGGGTCTCTTCAAGGGTATTGGAGCACAGAAACCTGTCATGTGGAAGCTTTATTTGCTGCTATGCATAATCTGCATTCACTCCAGCAACGCAGAAAACACAAAATCCCATCCTTGTGTGGAAGACACTGATGTCACACAAGACTGAAAAAGGTTGGATATTCTCTATTTTATAAATTTTTTTTTTATTTTTCATAACTACAAAACACTACACCAGACTATCACAAGGAAAAGGGAGAGGGAAGGGACAAAGGGGGGTGGAAAAAGAAAAAGGGGGGGAATGAACTACAAACACTAAACACTACACTTCAGTGTTTCCCTTCATACTGTCATAATACAAAAATAGCTCCATAGAATAATGATGGAGTGGTTAATCATACAGAGAATAAACATTTCAAATTCTGATTAAACTTTCCTCCCCCTTCTAGGTCCCGGACGCAATTCTCTCTGTGCAACTGCTGTTGCGATGCTCTCCTCCTCCTCCCCCCCCTCCGGCTCCTCCTTTTCTTCGTTCTTGGTGCAGCAGAGTTCTGGGTTTTTATTCTCAAAATCCTTTAGTTGATCTTCTGATAATATCTTATAGGCCTGATCTTTATATCTGAACCATATTCCTTCCGGGAATAACCATTTGTACTTTATTCCATGGTCCCTCAGAAGAGCTGCAAACTTTTTATATTTAAAACGCCGTTTCCGGACTAGAAATGGAACGTCCTTCAAAATCTTGACTTTCAAACCCATAAAGTCCAAATCCGCATTGTATGAGTTATATAGGATGGTGTCCCGAATCTTTTTAGATGAAAAGTCAATAATGATCTCACGAGGCAACTGTCGCTTTGTTGCATATTTTGAAGAAGCCCGACGGACCTCCAAAATGGCGCTTTTAACCTCTTCTTTAGTCGTCCTCGCGGGTGTCGCCAGTAGTTCCGAGACCAAATCCCACAGATCCTCATTTTCCTCCTCTTTCACGTTTTGGAGACGCAAAATTTTCTGCGTTCGTTCCACCTGTAGCCCGATCAGCTGGTTCTCCACCAACTTCAGCTCCTTTTTTGTAGCCTTCACAAGTGACGCACTTTCCAGAGCAGACTTTTCTGCCCCCCCCCGCTGCTGCCTTAATGGTTTTCACCTCGCTTTCAATTAAGCCCACCCTTTGATCAGTTTCATTCAGCTTGTCAACAAAGGGTTTTATGGCTTCCACCACCGCCCTGCGCACCAACTCTTCGAGCGACTCCCCCTTCTGCAAGGTAGCCGAGATTGACTTACCGAGAGCGGGACTTTGATTCTTTGCTGCCATTTTGGGGGGGGGGGGCGCCAACAAAATTCTGGAACTCAACGAAGGGGAAGAGCGAGTCTTCTTCAGATCAACCTCTCCTTCACAAACGCTTGTAGAACAGAAGGGATTCGCTTGTTTACAGGCTTCCGCCTGTTTCTTTTACTTGCCGTTTCTCGTTGCCCGGCGGCACTCGAGGCGCCGCGCACATCTGCCGGCCTCCATAGGGACAAACGGGCAATTCCCCCCCCGCATTGATTTCGGGGAGTTCTTCCCGCCGCGTCCCGGACCCTGGCTCCCTCCCTGGGAGTCCTGGGGGCTAATCCTTGCGGATCAGCCGCCCGGTCAGGGTGCCCGGTCGTTTCCTCCCGGACCAGCCGAGAGGAGCGTCCGGCATGGCTGAGAAAACGAAACCGAATCCAAAGGTTGGATATTCTCATTATCAAAGCATTTGAGGGGAAATTTGTTTCCCTTCCTACTACTGTTTCAGTTGTAAGAAAGAAAGAAAGAAAGAAAGAAAGAAAGAAAGAAAGAAAGAAAGAAAGAAAGAAAGAAAGAAAGAAAGAAAGAAAGAAAGAAAGAAAGAAAGAAAGAAAGAAAGAAAGAAAGAAAGAAAGAAAGAAAGAAAGAAAGAAAGAATATTTGAGGCAGTCCTATCAGTATGTACAACTGGCTTGCAACTTCATTCCCCATAGGTTATGCCCCCCCCCCCAAATTAATTGGTTAAATCTAGGGTTGCCAGGTCCCCCAAGGCCCAATACAGAGGATGGTGGGTAGGGTTAGGGGGGGTTGTGAGGGAGGCACACACGGAGGAAACTTGCGGGCTTCAGAGCCTTCATTGTTGTCTCAGGAATGACGTCATTCCCAGTGCAACAAGTAAGGGAAGACCCCCCCCCACAGGCATATTTTTGCTTAAAATCAACCAGGTAAGGGGGGGGGGTGCACTGGGAGCAAAGGATCCATTCTCCCAACCGTGCGACCTGGGAATCCTAGTTGAGCCTGAGGCTAAGTTAACAACACAAATGTTGAGGGCAGAAACTACTGCTTTGTCCCCAGACAGGGCTCATCAGCATGAAAATCTCCTTTGTAACCACTTTACCATGCTGGCAGGCTTCTTATCAAGTACTGGGCCACTCTTTCAAACCTTCAGAGAACCTGGCCTCAGAAATAAAGTCAGAAAAGTCAGATATTCGACAGGGCCTTTACAGGGTCCTTATTTAATTCCTTAAAACAAGGTTCCAACCCTGCCCTTGAGTGTTTTACAATTTTCTCACAGATATCCTTGACCCAGCATAAAAAAAATATTAATTTTGGGGCATTGCCACCCCCCAAAAAGTCCAAAACTGATCACACAGCTTCCAGCAGAGAAGACCATATATTTCATTAATGAGATACAAATTCATTCTCGTAATATACAGATGACTATCAATCTTCAATTCTGCCTCACTTATTGATATGCTTACCTCATGGTGAAACTTCCAAATAGCTTCAGAAGTAGCTTCTTCAATCAACCCTTCTAAATCAGCTTTCTAGGGCTTCATGCATGGATATCTTCCTGTAAAGATAAATGGTATAATGCTGATAGTAGGCACTCTTGAATTGGTGTGTACTAAGGTGGAGTTCAAACTATGTCAAAGACTGAATTGCCAGAGTATTAATCTGACTTTTAAACAAAGAGAACGAGAGAGATGAAGATATTAATACAAAGACAGTGCATTCTGTTGACCTTTTCTACAAATATCTTCATTTGACATTATCACATCAGCCTCCTTTAAAACAATAATCACCCAATTTGTGTTTTCCTCCACAGAATGAAAACTTTAGGGTCATTCCAAGTTGCAAATTTAGAAATATAGTCTTTAAATGAAATATAATAGGATTCATCCTTTCATTAATCAGAACTGTTTAAAAATGAGTCTTGATGTACAAATAATATGGTATGCCAAGAATCTGGATATGCTGAATCTTTTCTTTACTTTAGAATGCCTATAATTAGTGTCTCACCCCAATAACCCTCCTTCAAGATGGCATTAAACCAATTAGTTAAATGCAGGTTATATACTACTACAAGTGTTTTTTTTAAAATAGAAGTCAGCTGTAGAACTGTAATTTCTAGACATTTTAATGATTTCTTTTTTTACATCTGTACTTTTTCCTCTAGAATTTCATCACCAAAAAGTAGTTGATATTACAAAGTTTGAGAACTGGAAGATTGTCTAAGCAATTTAAGGTATGTTCATTATCTGGTCTATGTTTATTTTTGATGCTCATTTTCCGCACAATTTTCCTACCATATCAATTCGTGCAGAAGCTTTTTTGTACTTCAAAGGGCCCTCCCACAAATCTCCAACCCCTCCTCTCATTATTACCCTTCCTTTAAACCTCACACATGCATCTGGCTCGCATTGTTGTTGTGTTGTTATGATATCTACGTACACAAAGGGAATCATACTGTGGTGCTTGCTACATTGGATCACTCAGCAATCGGACTATCAGTCTAGGAATGCCATTGAGAATGGAATGCCCTTTCTAATTTTATTTTAAACTAACAATAAGGCCCATTGTTTGGGAAAATACAATGGGCCCTAGCAGCACTTCCTCCCACACCTCCCCCGTAGCATCAGTTGAAGGGGGGGTAATGGGGAAGAGATTACAGGCTCCCTCCTCCTCCAGCCCCTTGGCTGCCACTTGGCTTGTGTGTGGCCCTCCCAAGGCCCCGTGGAGGCAGTGGAGAGCCCCACCTCTCAGCCACTGCAGGACCTTGGGAGGGCATTGCCACTGTGCTGAGCCTTTCTGGGCCTCTGGAAGCCCCAAGGAGGCACTGGGGAGGCAAATTGTTTTGCCCCCAACACACTTCTTATCCCTGCATACTGCACCTGCTTGGAAATAAAGAATGAGTGGTTGAGAACACGGTTTGCCTTTTATATAGTAGGATATGGAATTGTGCAATTGCACTACTCTACTGTTTGCAGGTTTATGAAACTCTTCTGTATTTAAAATTTTGAGCAGGAAATCAATGGTACAGAACAGAGTACTACACATTAGAGATGGGCATGAACAGGAAAAAAACCTGAACATGTTGTTCATTGTTCATTGACATCCACGAACAAGGACTCATGAACAACCACAAACATGGTCCTGTTCATTAATGTGTTCATGGTTGGCTGTTCGTGGGGGCCAGCAGGCTCTCCTCCAGCCATCTTCCAAGTTGGGTCAAGATCCCTACTGTACCACTTCCAGAAACCTGACCTGAGCAGGCACCAGGAAAGGTACCAATAATAAATAATAGCTTGGCCCCAAAGCCTGGCAGCAGCCCTGGAACTTGAAGGGGTAGATCCCTATCCCACCACACACAAAGAAAATTCAAGCTCCAATGCAATCTCTCTATCAAAATGTCAACAGCAACTGTCTCTCCTCCACTGTCTGAAAATTAAGTCAGAGCTGGGAGCCCCCCTCCCCCCTGCTCTGTTGTAACAATTTTGGAGCTCCACATTTGAAAGGAAAACCTGCCTATCAAGCTAAATTGGGCTTAGATTGGGGTTTCCAGGGCAACAGCAGGAGTTCAGGCAGAGTTCAGGCAGTCCCTGCCTCCGGTTGCCAATGGAATTGATTGCAGGTGCCAAATTGTCTGTCTTAACGAACAGCAACAAACAGTAATGAACGAGGCTTGCAACGACAACCTGTTCGTTTAGAATGGGGCTTCACAAACAGCTTGTTCACGAACAGCAGATTGGGCTGTTCATGGCTTTTTTTGGTTCGTATTGCTGTTTGTGCCCATCTCTACTACGCATGCCCAGTTTCTACAGTAGCTGAAAGACAAGACAAAAGTATAGCGCAATCCTACATGTGCTCAAAAAAAAGTCAAGTTGGGTGGGAATGCACCAACATCATTTGTAATAAGACACAAATAAAGAACACATTCTCTGTTTTGGAACCTTTTTTTTCATGACAAACACCAACAAAACACACATAAAGATGATGCATGTGAAAGATGACTTCTCAAAGCAGATTGAGAAGACGTGACTTTGGGACAAGGAACCCCCCCCCCAATGGATCATGTGGAAATGGCTGATATCTCTTAACAATGACTTGATTAGCCTTCTCAAGGTATCAGGAAAGATGCTTTCTTAGGATTTTGGCATTATGATTATGGCTTGGGATGGGGAGTTCTAGGGAGAAAACACAATAGCCTCATGCTTCTTGTTACCCTTATCTCTCTGAAATTCCCTACCCATTTCCTATATGTACATTGAATCAATGTGTGTATGAGAGAAGCAGGCTTGACTGTGCAGGACAGCTCTGTGCAGAGGAAGTGTACGTGCATAGGTTCCATTCCTGGGATCAAAAATATTGATTTTTGAATATTCTTTTTTTTAAAATGATTGAATACTCTCATTAGGATGTGGAATGGTATGGTATAGCCAGATCTCATCAGATCTCAGAAGATAATCAGGGTTGGTACTTGGATGTGGGACCATCAGGAAAGTCTCTGCACTATGAAGGACAGCAATGGCAAGCCACCTCTGCTTCTCACTTGTCTTGAAAGCCCCTTGCTGCGGTCACCATGTCAATTTTGATTTGAGGGCACATACATATGTAATAGAGTCTCTCTACATGAGACACGCTGTCATGAGTTCATCAAGGGTAGGGAGGCACGATGTTAGCCAGGAAATGTTGTTTAAAAAGACAGAGCCGGCGGAGATTGCTCCTCAGAGGGTTTGTTAATTTCCTTGCCTCCCCAAAGGCTCTGTCAGTTTCATCTCTCCAGTCTAAAACTGTGTGGGATTGCAACCAGGCACAGCGAGGAATGAAAATGGGCTGGAGCTGCCTTCCAGAACGGGGCTTGAAGTTTCCCTTCTGGCATTTCACAGCACCTTCACACAGCTCCAGTGTATAGCAAAGCCTTTGCCCTGCCTCTGACTCTGTCTTTTTAAACTACCCTTCTCCACTAACATTGCATCTCCTGACATGTGTTCCCATGTAAGCGGAGAGCACTCAGTGCATATACAGATCATGTATAGAGAGCTCATCTTGTGCTAAATAGACTTTTGGAATGTACACAACTCAAAGTAAATGTCTTACTCCAAACAAATGGAGCATTTTCCCACAACCTCTACACAAACCGGTGGTTGGGTGATGCTGGTATGCCAATGTCGCGTGCCCATGGATCAATGTATGCAGTAGAGGCATTTAAACAATATACTTTATCACTTAAATTATTTGCATGAGAAAGCAGTTTTGGTGACAACCGTACAGAGTAATGAAAGCACTGGGGATTCCTACTCCTCATCCTCCTCACATCTAAAACTGCTGTTAACTGAAGGAATCTTGGTGACTATAAAGAAGGCCATATTTAAAGAGCCTGTTTCAAGATTAACAAGATTTACCAGGAGTAAGCAAATAATTTACAATTCAGTTGGCTACATTATCCTCCCTTGCAACCAAGGACTCCATAATCACGCATAATTTAAATGGGATTACATTTTCCATACAGGTATAATTTACTGTCAAGGTTACCCCTGAGGGTGGTGGGTGTTCTTGTTTAAAGGTGACTTGCAAAAGTTCCTTCTGAACTTACCTTCAAAGATCCTTATAGAGATCCTTTCTATAAGAAAAAGGTGTTGAATTATGTTACTGTGCCTTAAGAACATAAATACAGCTAGCTGGCTTGCACAAGTGGTCAGTGGTTCATCTAGTCCAGCATACTGTTTCATACAGCAGTCAACAAGTTGATCTGGAGGGCCAAACAAACAGGACATAGCTAAGGTCCCCCCACCCTGCTGTTGCCTCCCATTGGTATCCAAAGGTTTGCTGAATCTGTAGCTGGAAGCTCCCTTCAGGCACCATAGCTAGGAGCCATTGATGGAACTTTCCTTCATGCCTCTGTCTGTGGTGGTGGTGGAGAGTGCCCTCAAGTCCTAGCTGACTTATGGTGACCCTGACAGGGTTTTCATGGCAAGAGACTAACAAAGGTGGTTTGCCATTGCCTGCAGCCCGGATCTTCTTCGGAGATCTTCCATCCAATTACTAACCAAGGCAGACCCTGCTTAGCTTCTGAGATCTGATGAGATCAGGCTCACCTGGGCTGTCCCCGTTTAAAGCTATCTGTGCTTGTGGGCTGCCCATCACTGCCTCCACTGGCAGTGAATGCCACAGTTTAAATAACCGTTGAGTAAGGAAGTATTTCCTTTTGTCTGTCCTGAACATATTTCCTAACAATTTCATTAGGTGCCCCCAATTTCCAGTATTAAGGGAATAGGAGAAAAAAGCTCCCTCTATCTACTTTCTCTGTTCCATGCTTCATTTTATAAACCTCTTGGAAGATGGTATGGTACAGCCAGAGCCCATCAGATTTTGCAAGCCCTCCTTTGTACTTTTCCTAGCTCTGCAATATCCTTTTTGAGCTACAGCGACCACAACTAGATCGCAGTATTCTAAAGGAAGCCACATTATAGAACTATACCAGTGCATTACAACATTGGCACTTTTATTTTGAATCTCTTTCCTAATAATTCCTAGGATGGAATTTGTCTTTTTCACCAGTATTGCAAACTGAGTGGACATTTGTATTGATCTATCCACTAAGACCCTAAAGTCTCTTTCCCTCTCAGTCATAGGGCCAAGCTACACATGACGAATGACACTTGAACGGCAAGTGTATTTCTCCCTGTTCACTTGCCCTCCACTCAATCCACTTGCCGTTCAAGTGTCATTCGTCATGTGTAGCTTGGCCCTTAGTAAGTTCAGACTTCACTAGTGTATACTTGAAGTTGGGTTTCTTTGCCCCAATGAGCATCAGCTTACACTTACCTATACCGAACTTCATTTGCTACATTGTTGTCTAGCCACCCAGTTCTGGAAATTCTCCAGGAGCTCTTCACAGTTGGCCTTGGTTTTTACTATCCTGAAATATTTGGATTCCTCTGGCTACTACACTGCTCACCTCCAATTCATTTATGAACAAATTAAATAGCATTGGTCCCAATACCAATCCTAGTAGGACCCCATTGCTCACTTCCTTCCATTGCAAGAAATATCCATTTATTCCTAGTCTCTGCTTCCTGACTTTTAACCAATTTTTAATCCATAAAAGGATTCTCCCTCTCATTCCATAGCTCCTTTCGTGAGATACCTTGTCAAAAACCTGTCAGAAGTCCAAAATTATTTATTTATTTATAGTCCACTTTTCTCTCTGAGAATTGAACTAGCCGAGACGAATTACACGAGTCCATGAGAGTGGCCAGATTCATTATTTTCCCTTCCCTTCCCTTGTTTCTTTTGCCCCAGTGAACTCCTGTCTGTGGCTCTGCTCTGTGCACATTTCGGCAAAAAAGCAATTTACATGTAGGCGCATTGGCGAGTGTCTCCGGACCATGTCATATGTATGATGTCTACCAGGTCACCCCCATTCATGTGCTTGTTAACCTGTTCAAAGAAACCCAAGAGGTTGGTGAGGCGGGACTTTCCTTTGCAGATCAATGCTGATCTTCCCTCAGCCAACTTTGTTCCTCAATGTGCTTAAGAATTTTCTAATAATTTTTTAAAATAATTTACCTAGAACAGATGTTGGCTAACTCGCCTGTGATTTCTTGGAACCTCTCTGGACCGCTTTTTAAAAATTGGGGTGATATTTGCTATACTCCAGTCATTGGGCATGGAGGCTGATTTTGGCGACAAATTACACATAATTTTTTAGTAAATCAACAATTTCATGTTTGCATTAAGAATCCTTGGGTGTACCATCTGGATTTGTGGACTTATTAGCTTTCAGTTTTCCTAGTAGTGCTAAAACTTCATATTTCATCTCTTCAATTTGACTCAGTTCTTCACACACCCTTTCTAAAATCAGTGGCTCCTGCATGAGTAAGTGCCCCACATTTTCAACAATGAAAACAGATTAAAATTATTCATTCAGTTTATCTATCATCCTTCTTAAGTAATCCTTTTATTCTTTTGACATCTAAAGACCCAGCTGCCTTCATGGCTAGTTTACTGCTCTTGATATATTTGAAAAAATAAATGCTTATTGTTTGTGTTAATATTTTTGGCCCTCTCCTCCTTAAGTTCTCTTTTTGCTTTGCATTATCGTCAACTTACATTTGTTTTGCCAGTACATCAGAATGTACAATTTTCATTGCAGTTATTGGAAGAGGTCATATTTTCTCTACCTCCCTCAACATTAAAATAACTCCTTGCATGCAGTTAATCAGCAAATCAAGGAGAGGAACATACTATACCTTATTTCCTGGAATTCTAGCTTTCAACATGCAGAGTCAATTTTTCATATGGGGACTATTTAAAAAATGCAGTCTTCTACCAATTGAAGCTGTAAAACCCAGAATTCTGCCATCACAACCTATCAACTCATTCTGTGTAATTTTGTAGAACTGACCTGGCCCCTTGCACACAAGGTGACAGATTTTGGGCATCTTAGATTTTACCATTTGATTATCTCTTCCTAAATCTCCCTAATTAAGAACATCCTGTTTTGTTACTGCAGGTTTTAATTTAGCTACTCACCAAAATCAGCACCAAAGCTATTGCTTATCTCGCAACCTCCTCTCTTCAACCATTAGTTTATGGAGCAGAGGAGAATTAGCTATTGAACTTATGGGAAACATTTTCAGTAGGCCAGTGCCCAGGTGGACCACTGGCAGCAGGATGCATGACAGCAAGCTCAACTAGCACTGCAGGACAGAGTCTCTTGGTTCAGACCATTCAGTGACAACAGCAATTGGTTTCAGCTCATCTCTTGCTTCCTCCCACGTCATTACAGGATTCACTGGATGAGATTTTATTTTTATTTTTTAATGTTATTTATAGTTTGCCTTTATCATTAAGACTAACCAACTTTATTGTAGCATAAGTTTTTGAGAGCCACAGCTCTCTTCATCACATGCATCCGACAAAGAGAGCTGTGGCTCTCAAAAACTTATGCTACAATAAAGTTGGTTAGTCTTAAAGGTGCTACTGGACTCTTTACTATTTTGCTACTACAGATTAACATGGCTAACTCCTCTGCATTTATCATTGAGACTCATGGCAGATTACATAGCATAAGCCAGTACAGTCAATGGATGGGCCGATATGTTAGATAAACGATACAACAGGAATTTGAAATAAGCAGAAATCCGATACAGAGCTGAAACAGTGCTGAAACAAAGCATAAGAACATTGACATAACCTATTAACGACATGGAGAAGCTGCCCAGTAGGAGCATAATTAGAGCAAAAGATGGCACGTAGTAGTTTAGTCTACGGTTCTTATCCCTTTATAAGCGCATCTCTCTGAACCACTTACTTACAGCATAGTCCTATTACCTGTGTACAAAACCCCCTCTAAATAATACCCACTGTTGGTGCTGCTGGTTGGGCCTGAGCTCAGTGGCATCTGCAAAGAATTTTTCTTCATCCGAATTATATATTGGGGTGGCAGAATCCAGAAACACCCCAGGAGTCCGAGCTATGCTGTCCTGTGTGCTCATGTATCTATCTACCCTTCTCCTTTGTTCATTTGTCTAAATTCTGTTTATTTGTAAACTGTTTTGCATCCCCAGTGGGGAGAAGAACAGGCTATAAACACCTCAATAAATAAATACTGAGGCTATTGCACCTGCAACCCAACCCATGTCAGATCACTGCATGACCCGGTTGTAAGTCATGATGCCTAAGCTGGTCTGGAATTATGCAGTTCAGGATGTCATATTTGGCAGAGGAAGGTTTTGTTTTCAGTGCCCTTGAGCCTCTTGAAAATGCAGCCTCTGGTCCCTGTGCTCCGATGGCATTGCCTTAATTTAATTTTTCTAGCAGTTGCTAACATCTGCTAGCTTTCTGCTTTCCCTCTCTCCCTTTTTCATGGAAGCTAGAGGATTCCCACTTATAATAACAAATGCATTTCTGTACCTCAGCCATTAATTTCTTGTGCTTTTATTTACATTTAGTGTCATGAATAAATGGTAATAGAGTTCTTATTCTGTCTCGTTCACTAGAGATGAGCCCATTACCACTTGTTCCAGGGGTGTGTGGGGAAACATTAAGGAGGTGCTTCAAGCTTGTTGAGTTTGATTTAGGCTCTAGTAAGAAGATATTCTTGACTCTATAAAGCAGGAAGGCTAGGTAAGGGGTTAGATCCAGCCAGTGTTTTCACTCACAACCCAATTCCCCTCCTTATTACAGCCCCCATCCTGCATGCTTTTGGTCCTTGTAGGTCCCATGACCTCCAGGACAGCCTTTTCTAGTGGTCAAAGAGGAACACTCCTTCCTTTTTCTACAGCAGAAAAGTTGGCTGGATCCAGACCAAAGCTTCACATTTGTACATCACTGAAGAGCCAAGAGAAGCCGTCAAACGTGGTATTGATATAACTTTTTTTTTTTAAATGATCAATGTCCAGTCAAATGAGGTCAAATATGCAAAACATTGACTGACTAGAATGGAAACACAGAACACAATTTGCACTAATTACAAATATTTCAGACCTTTCCAGAGTGTTTATTGGGCTCCATGACAGAACACATAGAGGCCCTGTTTCCTCCTCACAGCCAATCCATGAGAATCGTCGGCATTTGTGAACTGTGCCACTGTCAGTGATCACTGCTTGTGTGCGCTTATTTTGTTTTCTTCCTGAACTGAATTTCTCTTCAGAGATGCCTGAAACTGCAGCATGTGGCCAGTAGGAGGAGATGGAATATGACAGTTATTTTTCAGATTCACACCTCAATATCTTATCACATTAGTGAAAAAAAAAAAGAAGGCTGCTTCTTTAGTGGACTGAATCAGTGCCTGGGGAAGCAGGAGATTTATTTGTTAAGAATTGGATGCTCTAATGCTATACAGAGTACCTCATAATAAAGATAAGGATGGATGCTGTGTGCTTTCTGTCTATACCTCTCTTAATACGGAGCTGCCCATGTTTCAAGCTGGTATTATGAGTGTAATTCCCTGTTCTAAACATGAATAAGGCAGACACAATGCTCTATTCATGTCTTTCAAAAAGTTACATCAGACACTCTGTCCCTTGCTGTTATCAGTTATTAAAATCTTGGTAGTTTATAGCATTTTTTCCCCTTTTGGAAAATGTCAGTTTCTGTCTTTTCTTCTGGTATAAAAAGCCTCCAGTCCTGCATTGCTCTATCCCCTCCCCCTAAGACTTCCTATGCAAGCTCAATAATGCTTTGAAGCCATGCCAGGTTTGTCCGGCTTCAATCCTCTTTCAGAGGTAGTGCTTTGATGTAAGGCCATCATTTACAAAGCCTTTGCCATGCTGAAAACCCATTAGGAAAAAAAATAGTTTGACACCCCAGCGCTCAGACCTTTTAGCATAAACTCTTTTGGAGATCAGAGCATGAGAACAAATTGGAATTGTCTCATTGGCTTCATTGAGGCTACTCAGTAAAGTGCAGAGAAAATGATTTGGAGACCACTGAATACTGGTTAGATTTCGGTCCTCAAATCTCTTGGATTTCCCTGAGGCAGCTCTCCCTCCCCACCTTCTTTATTGTTCCAACATTGTCAGGGCTGTTTACTCTTGGATAAAGAGCTAGTGAGTCGTAGCCACAGAGTGTTGGACTAGGATCTGGGACACCCAGGAAGCCATAGAAGCTTGCTAATTGACCTTGGATCAGTCGTTATCTTTCAGCATTAGCCACCTCACAGAGGTTTTTGGGGTTTTTTTAAGGATAAAATGGAGGAGGGGAGAACAATGTTTGGGCCCTTATTTGCTGATTCCGCACACGTTGGATAATGCACTTTCAATGCACTTTATCAATCGTTTGATGTGGATATTTCGTTCCGCACACACAAAAAATCCGTTCCAAATAATCTATAAAGAAAATTGAAGTGCATTATCCAATGTGTGCGGAATCACTCATTGAGGAAAAAAACGGGGTTGTAGATAGCGTGACATATTAACCTTCTCAAAATGCTATATTTTAATACTACAATGAGCTCAAGGTAGTTTCCATGGCCACGGCTGCACCATGAGGTAGATTATGCTAAGACAAATGACATGGCAATAGTTATCTGGTGAACTTCACAGGTCAGGAGAGATTTGAGGCCAGTCCATACTATTATTTATATTATATTTAGTTGTTGGATTTATATCCCACCCTGCCCACAAGCGGGCTCAGGGCAGGGCACAATATCCTGCCACATTAGCTCTTTTCTGCACCGCTCATCATTAAAAAACGTAGAGCATCTTGACAACTTGGCCTTGTGTGCACAAAGGTAGCTTTCAGAATTGATTAGACAACTGTAATGTACACCAGGAACGCACGTTCAAAACACCAATATCAATTTAATACATGTATGTGTGTGCATATGTAGGTGCGATGTAAACTGGCTTTCAAATTGTTTTCCGGGAAACTATGGACTTCTTCAGAAGCTCATAACGGCTTCTTCAGTAAGAATATCCCTCAGCTTCTCAGTCTATCTTCTGCTGAAATATGCATCCAGAGGCAAATGTTGGCTATACTTAAGGTGTACTTCTCATTCATGCAGGATAAACAGAGGTATGGGTGAATGCTCCAGTGGGTCATACATGTGGGAGAATGAGGTGGCCAAGCCCTGGTTGGTAGAATGGATTGAACCCCTTCAGAGTGCAGGAGGTATGCTCTATCTTTGAATGGTTGACCCTCGAACGACACTCTTTAAAAAACAGCACATCCGTCTATGACTGTTAGTAAAGCAACATTAAAGCTCAGGGAAGTTAATTGAGAGTCTCAATTGGACAGTAAAAATAATAATGAGAATTTCTCTCAGTCTAGTCTCCAATAACAACGGAGAGAAAACAAAAAAAACCCCAACAATTTTAAAAACATCTTCATGCAAACGGAAAATATTACAGCAAGGTGAAAGGCTCGTTCTCCCCCCTCTCTGCTGGTCTTGCTGTTTTTCTACATGCAAGGAGTTTTAAACCTAGGGAAGTACTCTAAAATCTGATTGTCTACCTACAGGCTGAAGTGCTGGATTCTGTTTGACCATCATAGCATTGCATCACCTCACCCCCACTTCCTTTTTCTGCACGTGTGTGCCAAATCTGACTCTTGGCCCTTAAACATTTCTCCATAATTCTCTGAAAGGCAAAAAGAATCAGTGTTAGGAGTTCAGGGGCTCTTCAACATATTAGTTGAGGATGCCCTGAAAAAGGAAATGTTAGAAACCACCAAACTACACTATTAAAGAACAGCAAATTCACCAGCGACTTTAAGTAAAGGAACATTAAAGATCAGGCAAGCTAATTGATGGTCTCAATTGGACAGTAAAGAAAATAGAGAGAATTTCTCTCAGACTCCAAGAACAGCTGAGAGGGGGAAAAGGGAAAGCAACAACCACAGGCTACATTCCTGAGGTGGCAGCAATCACTAAAAGGTACTGACAGCTGGAAGCAGACCAAATAAGAGTGTTTACTGGAGAGAAGTCAAACCCTGTGGAATCACCTAAGAAAATCATACACCCGCTTTCCCAGCTCAGCCTACACGCACAGCGAGATGAACAGTGCAGCGAGAGGGTAGTGCCAAATAGCTTTCAAGAAATGTACCTGTCAAATGACACACAGAGCCAGCATCTTCTTGGTTTAAATAGCAGCTCCCCGCCATGGGATGCAGTCTGCCTTCAGCATTTCCCCTGTCCATGGTGCTGCAAACAAATGGACGATTATGATGCTCAATATTATTAATTATATAGCACTAGCAATATGCATGTTTCAAAAGTACCGACAGGCTATCTAATTAATTTTAGTTAATGATAGTTCACTCTGACCCGGATGGCTCAGGTTAGCCTGATCTTGTCAGATCTTGGAATCTAAGTAGGATTGGCCCTGGTTACACTTGGTACAGAGTTAGTACAGGGTCAGGCAATGGCAAAGCATCTGTGCTCATCTCTTGCCTTGGAAACCCTATGGGGTTGCCATAAATCAGCTGCAACTTGATGGCACTTTCCACCAATAATACCTTTGATCCTCGAGCAGAGGGGGAAGAATAGACGTTTCCTCCTCTTATCCTAGGTTGAATGCCTGGCTACAGAATGCCTACAGTTAATAATACCGTGTAGAATCCTAGAATCAGAAGGCATCGTGTGGATTATCTAGCCCAACTCCTGCTCAATGAAGGAAATCGAAAGCTAGAGCATCCCTGAATGTCCAGCTTGAAAACCAGCTTGAAAACCCCCTTTATCATTACTTAACGGCTTGCACTGTTAGGAAGTTTCTACTAAACTTCAACCAAAACATATAGCTTAAGCCAGTTAGGTCTAGTCTTACCCTCTAGTGCAGCATAGAACAAGTTTTCTCTTTCTTCCATATAACAGCCTTTGGAAAAGCTGAAGTCTCCCTTTAGTCATCTACCATCATTCAGAGTTTCCTTGTAAGACTTGTTCTCCACATCTCCATCCATCTTGATTGCCCTCCTCTGAACCTGCTCTAATTTGTCTACATCTTTCTTAAAGTGCAGCGTTCAAAACCATACTCCTTATGACATTCTTCTAGTGCAGTGTACAGACGACTGTTTATATATAGCCCTTTCACTATTCAATGCGCTTCACAGTCATATCATGATTCACAACCCTTACAACAAATGTTTGTATTCCCTGTATTGCAATAGGAAGGAGGGGGTCTGAGGTTTAAAGACTTCCTAAGATAGGAGATACAGGCAAGATTTCAAGCTTCAGGGCCATAGCTCCTTTGCTTAGCCATTACTTGGCACCATGTTCCATTTTATTGTATGTGCTGCATGTGTTGCATTTTGAGGTCATGATTCAGCAGATATCATTAAAATTTAGAGCAGCTCAGTGAACATTCATGGTGCCAGCAGGAGCTTGATCAGCCTCCTGTGATTGCTTCCAACTTGTCTTCCTATGGCTGCAAAAAGAGATGGGTAGTCAAGCATCTCAAAAGTCATAGTTCATAACCAATGAGACTGGTGGGCAATGTTTGGCTTGATGGGTAAAGTGCATTTCTTTTGTTATTAATTGCAATCATTACAAAAACAGGGTGTTTCATAATTATGGTAATCAATATGAAAATGAAACAAATTCCTTACCTAAACGGCCTGTAATGAAAGAAAATGACCTGTTTTGTTCAGGTCCTTTCATTTCTATCTTTGCTGTGTTTTCCTAAGTGTGTCTCCCCTTCTCTAAGGGAAGGGGAGCGAGAGCCTATGAATCTTCTGGATCGATTGCTGACTGTAGGCACTAAGATTGCATGTATGTGTGAGGCAGGCCAGTTCTGAAGCATATGTGATTCTGAATCAGATAAGAGTTGGTTTCCCATACTGCAGCTTGCCTGTTCGTAGGAAAGAGGGAAGAAACTCAAAGGGAGAGGAATGAGGGGTTTTGTTGTTGTTGTTGTTGTTGTTGTTGTTGTTGATTTCTTTGTTTCCACTTAGGGCTTACTCCTCCCCCTCTTCCTTGAATTATTCTTCAATTTATGGCTTACTTTCTGGCTTCCTTCTTGCAGTTCTGGCTCTTCGGGGCCCAATTTTTTATTTTATACTGCCTGAGTCTTATAACAACAACAACAACTGCACTTATATACTGTTCTTCTAGACAGATCAGTGCCTCACCCAGAGTGTTGAACAAGTTAGTGTTGTTATTATTCCCACATACAGCTGAGGAGCTGGGGTTGAGAGGAGTGGCTTACCCAAAGCCACCTGCTTCGCTCATGGCAGTAGTGGGATTTGAACCAGTAGAATGCTGATTTGCAGCCAAACCACTTAACCACTGTGCTACAGCATCTTCATTAGTTCTTTGTTTCAGTGTGTGACTTGCTGTGACTACTGGAAGCTCTCACTCTGAAATGCTTGTTGGTCTCTAAGATACCACTGGACTAAAATCTTGCTGAAACTGCAGCAATACTCTTGAAATTTCATGTTAACAGTAATCATGCCCTTTCTGAAATTCCAAAATGAAAGTTCACACCGCTAGCAGCAATTATCTTTAATGATAAACTTTGGGTGATTGGGTGATTTTAAACTTGGAAGTTAATGGTCTGATGGACACCTTTCTCCCGAAAGTACTGTATACTCCAAATGCAAAGCTATCTCCTCTTTGTGAGGGCCCTTGCTCAGACTATGAGCTGAGACCCTGGACTTCTGTCCCAAAGGCTGGCCCCCAAATCATCAAGGGATGGTCAGAATTCAGAAACTGAATTCCCTCCTCCTTCCTTTCATGTAATGTCTTATACCGATTGTGCTGGCTCTAAAGAAGAACTGCAGGAGCCAAATAGAGACTCTCCATGGAGAACGATGCTTCAGTTTATGTGGAATAGATTGTTTGGCCCAAATTCTTAGAAGCTGAAATGAATTTCAGCTCATCAGGGAGGAGAAGGATATTCCTCCAGAACTGTCTGTCTTTTGAAGTCAAGCCAGGTCTCATTACTAAAATTTCCACAATGCACAAAGTCATTTCAAGCAATTTCTTCCACATTCCTTCCTGGCATTTGGGGATAACTGTAACAACCCATCTTGTTATTAATTTCTTTTCTTTATTCCATTGGAGATGTACAGGGAAGATATCATAAGATTCAGAAAACTAGAGTCAGAGAAAGGTATCCCTTAAGTCATTTATGATAATTTTATTCTGTATTAAGAATGGACTTAAGTCTGATTTGGGATGGCACAGTTGTCCTTGATGCAAACTGAAATCTGATAAGATTTGTACATAAGTGATTTTTAAACCACATACTATATGAAGCAGAGATAAGCAAACATTTGATCTCCCCAGGGAGCGTATTTCACAAACTGGGAACTTGAATGGAGAAAACACAGGCTGTGATTGATGCCAGGTGGGCTACCTTAAGTGGGAGAATGGCCAGTAGGTGGCAGCCGGAGGATTGCAGTTAGCACACTTGAATATATGGGAATAGACAGTCTTTTAGCTATGTGCCTCTTAGACTGTGAAGGGCTTTAAAGGTCAAACAGCACTTTGAACTGGACTCAGAAAGAAGTTGCCAGACAATGCAACTGTTTAACAGTAGGCAAGATCTGTTTCCATTGGTTATCCCCTAACAATAATTGGGCTGCCACATTCTTAACCAGTTGAAGACCCCAGATTGTCTTCAAGGGCAGCCTAACATTATACTTGTCGGTCTGTGAAGTTACACAAGCATGGATTAGTGCAGACAGATCAGCTGAGTCTACAAAGGGAGAGAGATGGTGAACCAGATGCAGAGGCACTTCTAGCTACTACACCAGCTTGTTTTTCAAACAGTGATGTTGAGTCTGTGAGCACACACACACACACACCAAGCTCCTAACCTGATCTGCAAATGTCAACTCCACTCCATCTACTACAAGTGGATTCAGTCCATCTAAAACATCGGCCTTACTGACTAGCATCTCCCCTGTCTTGTCTAGATTCAGCTGTATCTAGCTTTGCTTTAGCTATTTATTTATTTATTTATTTATTTATTTATTTATTTATTTATTTATTTACTTTCTTCATTTATACCCCACCTTTTCCCCCAATGGGGGCTCAAGGTGGCTAACATTCTCCTCTCCTCCATTTTATGCTCACAACTCTGGGACAAAAGATAGGCTGAGTGTGTGTGACTGGCCCAAGGTAACCAGTGAGCTTCCATGGCAGAGCAGGGATTTGTACCTGGGTCTCCCAGATCCTAGTCTAGCACTCTAACCACTACACCACACTGGATTCAGCTGTCACTTGACCATGGTCTCAAAGCCTTCATTGGTCCTCATGTCAATTCAGCTATGTTTTTTTTCCTACTCGCTCTCCAGGGAGCTCATGGCAGCCTATGTAATTCCCCCCAAGAGTGGAGAGCCAAAGCTCAAGGAGGCACACAAAAAGGTTACAATCAAACAACTGTTAACAATAACCAGTTTTATGTTTCAGTGTATTAACCAGAATAGTCCAGTCCAATAACCAAGTCCCATACACCAAACTGTCATATATTTTCTTATTCCTTTGGTATCCAAGGTGCCTGTAGCGGAGCACACACAAATCTTTCAATCTGTAGTTAATGGAAGCCGCTTGTTCTCCTGCAGGGGAAGAGCAGAGGTGGCATTTCCACCCTGATGGCTATGAGCTTCGCCAGTCCCATCTCCTTAAACTTGTTTCGAGAACAGTCTTCTTCTGGCCAATAATTAGTTCTTTCCAATAAACAGTATTCCATCTTCAGTGTAGTCAATAACAAGATTGTTCTCCCAACTGTTAAAAGATTTTGCTTCTAGATTACCCAGCCGCTCACTCCTCACTGCCACCATCCTGAAGTCTCTGCTGGGTACACTGCGGCTACTGGAGGCAAGATCAATTTTAAGAACTTTCTCCTTTTCCCTTGGGACAAATTTGGGTAGCCTGCTACCACCAGAAGTTCCTTTTGAGTCATGAGAAATGCCCTTCCCCACCTATTTTTGCTCAATTGATTAATCTGGACTGAATATATGTGTACATGCATAAGGGAGTATTGAGGTCATACTTTGCCCATCCCCCTTTCTCTATGCTGGAGCTGTCCAATTCAGCACCTCTCCACTAATAATTGTAACATTTAAGCAGTCTGCCTCGGGCTGGTCTCTAATCAAAGAGGTTCATTCTCAGCAACACTGAGATCAGTTTTCTTTAAAGCTGTATTGACTAACCATATAATCTAGAAAGCACAGGTAGTAGTTGCTGCCTCACAATACTTGTAAGAGAGTTCCCTTCCATGGCCAATCAAAATTTGGGGTACAACTTCAAAATTTCCTTTCAAGACAACTTTGGACCAGTCTCTTCAAAAGCAGAGATTAAACGAGAGTTGTGCTCTGCACAGTTGTTGTTACGGGGAGGATATTTTCTTTTTCTGAAATTTACTTTTTTATATATAGCCATTGATTCCTTTTACTGCCCCCCCCCCTTTTTAAGGGCAGGATTTCTCTAGGATTTCTCTTAAAACAGAAATCAGGGTGCCCTTTTGTAACTTCATCCCTTGCAGTTGTTTTATATTATACACTTCAGGGTGGTGTTTTAACAGGAAGATAGTCTTTGCCTGCCACTGAACATCCACACAGTGAAATTGTGAAATTTATTAGAACTTCCTTTCCTGTCCCTTCTCTCTTCAAATTTCTCTTTTGCTCAAAACAGAATCAATTAGAAACTGACTCCAAATTCCTAAAAAGAAATGGATTGTTGAATTTCAGAGAGAAATGGGATAAATAAGAATTAAGAGGATTTCTCTTAGCAACCTTACTCTGCACCAAAATTACTCCCATGAGTAACTGGAGTACTGGGTGGAAAGAGGTGAAGGCTCGGAATAATTTGTCACAATTGACAGATCACTCTTCGGCCCATCCATCAGAATAAAAGTGCTTGCTTTCCTTCCAGGAATGTAGCTTGGGATGTTATTCACCACTTCAAATAGATAAGCCCGAGTTATTCTAAAATCATATTTGTCCATCCATAATAGCCCTGTGAGGTAGGTTATGATAAGAGAGAGTGAATTTCCCGAATTCATATCATGATTTTTATGTCTGAGTCAGGATTTGAAACCAGATCTTGCAGATCCAATCTATCACTCCAACCCTACATCCCATTGATATTTATGATGTCAAAGCACGATAGTATTTGCTCAAGATATAGAAAAAATATTCTTCTTAAATCCTGGATTTTCTATCCCCCCCCCCACACACACATTGGTTTTCATTTTAAATCAAATGTACACTTTTGAATGTCGACATTAATATTTAACATTGCAAACTGATTAGGAAATGAATGAACGAAGTGAAGTGCAAAAAAGATATTCCATTGCAAATGCTCACTTAGAACTGCTACTACATGTCTGTTGTCTAAGCTGATCAAACATTGACAGCTATTATCAAACTCATCAGATGCCAAATACTGATTCTGAATGGAAAATGTAGGCATCAAATTTACTATTTCCTTAAGAAGAGAAAATGTTATTGGCTGGTTGTTCAGGTTAGAAGGGGTTAGAGTGGGAGGTGGGTGTCTTGGCACCCTTTTCTTAAGGTCATGATAAGTTCCAGGTGCTGCTGTCACTTTTGTAACACATGAAGCTGTCTCCTACTGAGTCAGACGTTTGGTTTATCAAAGTCAGTATCATCTACTCTGAATGGCAGCGCCTCTCCAGATTTCCAGCCATGTTACCTGATCCTTTTAACTGGAGATTTCAAGGATGGAATCTGGCACTTTCTCAATATAATGCAGATGCTCTGCTATTGAGCCATGGCCCCATTCCAAGCTCCCTGCAACTCCTCTTTTCTCTTCCATCAATCAACCCCCCCTACTGGTTCAGTCCACCAGCATCTAATCCTTGTTCTTGGTACATTCCTAGTCTCTTCTTCCAAGAAACAAACTCATTTCAGCTCCAGTTGGAGTCCAAATTTCAAAAGCCAAGCTCTCCCAATAGTTAGCTCCCAAATTTGGTGAGCAAAGTCAGACTTCGGCCCTTATCAGCCCATTTCAGCAGGGCCAACTGTGAAAATGGTAATTTGAAACCTGCAGCCACGGCCAATTGCACCAAATTCACATTCACTTTGTTTTTAATGATGGGCATAATTCTTCATTTAATTTACAGCTCTTTTCATAGCTTTGAAAACATACAGGGAATTTATAAAGCTCCCTTTATGCCATCTGAGTGGGATGAAAAGCAGTTAATGTCAATACTAAGCAGGGGCTAAAAGTCTCTTCCATATGCTTAAATGTATCCTGGTGGGGGAAACTTTGTCCAGGAGGCTAGTTTGGAAGTGGAGGTGCTGGGAAAATCCATATGCTTCTTTAATTAAAAAAGTTAGAAGTAAACAATCCAGCACGTCTAATTATTTTACTGATTTATATGCTGTTCACATATTGGAGGTTATATCAAGGATACAAAATACATGGTAAATTGATGTGCATATTCTTATCATATAAATAGTGGCTACATCAACATTTTTGCATACATGCTGTTAGTGAGTCCTAATTGCACCCCCCCCCCATCAAAATAAAAGGCAGAGACCAGGCTTTGGGTATAAATTAGGGCCACTTTATTAATTAACGTATAACACAACCTGTCATTGCGGCAAGGGATTTAACTGCGGTACAGGTCAAGCTCTGGGGTCCCCTTGGACCTTCACCTTGACCTGTCTGGGTGAGCCCCCACTGCCCCGGGGGTGTTCCATCCAATGGATGGCTGGGACCCAGCAGCCAGGCAAGTGGTTCCCCTTTAAAGTTCCATCCCCCACAGCCATGGAGCCTGGGGGTGGCCTTGTCCAGGTTCCCCACCAGGCAGTCTGCCCTCACAGCTGGCAGCCATACAGCCTCACCAGCCGCTCCTGACAGACCCCAATTCCGCTAAAGGGAATCCACCAAGGGGGTCACCGGCCCGCACATTCTGATCCTATCCTACCAGTGGCCAAACTATTAACAACAACACCACACCTTAATTAACAAACAACCCCACAGTGTGAGGTAGGCAAAAAACAACTCCCCTTTAAAGCCAATTAAGGGAGAAGAAAAAAAATCCTACCTGGCCCTGATAAACAGCGACTGGCTAATCCTGCACTCCATAAAGGGAGAGGTGGGTGGACTGAGCTCAAGGTAACAACTGAATGGCCGGGAGAGCGGAGCCAGCAAATGCTCTAAGGCTCCGTCCCCTGGCAAGTTCCTGGATGCCCAGGAAGAGGCAGACTGCTTTCCCCCCATACGCAGTGGCAAATGCAGCCCCTGGCCCAAGCAGCCTGGTCTGCTGGCCGGGAGGGCCGTATTCTCTCCACAGTAGATGAAACAGTGAAACTGTTTTTGGACTGTACCAATTTAGACTGAGCTTTGCTGAACCATATACAAAGGAGGTGGTATAGCCAGCATTTCCTCTGTGATCTTTCATGGCTCTGTTTTTAAAATTTGTGGCCTACAAAGCCATAAAAATGGGGCAATTAAACCCATCCTGGTTCTCTGAGAGATATTTTAAAGTCTGGCGGAAATAATTTTGATACACACTTTTTTCATTTCTGAGACATTTGTTTAAGGGCAGGGACTGTGGCTTAAAACTATCTTCACTGCGCTTGGAATATTTTCACCCTAAGAAAAATAGAATGTGAGTCCTCAGCATTACAGGCGTCAGGTACACAGTGAGAACTTCCTTGTGCCACTGTTAAAAGTCTTGGGCTAGGAGACTAGATTCAAATCCCCCACAGCTTAATGGATGACCTTGGGCCAGGCACTCTCAGCCTAAGATATCTCACAGGGTTTTTATGAGGAGAAAATGGGGAAGAGAGAACTCTGTACACTGCTCTGAGCTCCTTGCAGGGTGGGTAGGATGAAAATGTAATAAACAGATGAGAGTATAATTGTTAAACTTGAAAAGTGTGTGACATGTAGATGCCTGGTTCACATCGAGCAGTTCTCTTTTAATCCCTATAGAAGTATGGAATCGGCCAGAGAAGGAGCTCTTTTTCAGTTTAAGATTTATGTCTTTGCTGAAATTATAAGAAGTATCCCAGGGACAAGCCATTGGTGGCCCTTGTCTCAAATGCAACTCTTGATGAAAATAGCTAATAACCTAAGATAGCTCAGGTGAGCCTGATCTCATCAGATCTCAGCAGCTAAGCAGGGTCCACTTTGGTTAGTAATCGGATGGGAGACCTCCAATGAAGGCCAGTGTTGCAGAGACAGGCAATGGCAAATCACCTCTGTTTCTTGCCATGAAAACCCTGCTAGGGGGTCTCCATAAATCAGCTATAACTTGAGGGTGCCACACACACACACACTCTCTCTCTCACTCACAAAAGAATTAAAAAAGGGACAGAGAGAGCCAGCATAGTATAGAGGTTACAGGTTGCACTACGATCCGGGGGAGTCTGGTTCAAATACTCCAGCCCCTTCCCTGCCATGCAATTTACTGAATGACCTTGGAGTACTCAATTTCTTGGCCAAATGAATCACACAGAGTTGTTGGGGATGAAATGGAGTTAAAATTCTCTATGCCCTTAAAATCCCCTGCACGTTCGAGAGAAGGCACATGAGGTAAAGAATCTCCCACTCTGTTTATTTAGGACATTTTAATCCACTCCCCCCCCTTCCTCCGAAGGACTTCAGGATGGCAGACATAGTTTTGTGCTTCTCCATTTTATCTTTGCAACACCCCTGTGTGGTAAGTTGGGCAGTGAAGAAAAAGTGACTGGCCTAAAGTTACCCAGCAAGCTTCATGGCTGAGCAGGAATTGAAATCTTTTCTTGACTGACTATACTGCAAAAACAGATGCTCTCTGCTCACACTGATAACACCTTTCTTTCTTCCCTTGATTCTCCACAGCTAGAAAGAGAAGCAAGTAATCAATATGGTTGAGAGAGCGTCTGTTAGCGCAGTCAGTCAGAAAACATGGAATTCTGGACTTCCAGGATCTAAAGAAGACATAATAAAAAGCTTGGGCATCCTCTGTCCTTCTGAATTTTCGACAGTGAAATGGCAGGACGCTTTCCATTTTGCTTCTGCCTGCTCAGGACTGATTAAATATGATTGAAAAAGGAATTACAGGAAATGTCTCGCTGATATCATTACAGCTCCGGCTCATCACATTCTGAAGGTTTCACCCTCCAAACTAGTAAGATCAGTGGGTACTCATACCCAAAGATTCTCTGTGGTGGCCTGCAGCTGGTGGAGCAGTCTACTTGAGGAGAAAGGAAGACTTCTATAAGAATGGCATGTCATTGTGCAGTCCAAAACAGTTATAACCTTCTGATCCCTCGGACTTCAACAGACTTAGAAGGATGTAACTCTGTTTAGGATTGTACTATAAGACAGAACTTATTAGAAGGGCTTTTCTATGAAGGGAGTGTACCATGCTGGTTTGAATGTGTGTCGATAGTTTATTAATGTTTTTATTCTATTTATCAATGATTTTTTAAAAAAAAAACATTCTACATCAATCAAGATTGATTTAAGATTTTTAACTATGCTCTGCACTTTTCAGGGACCAATATCCGGGAAAACTGTTTATCGATGCATGTAGACTCAGTATTATATGGCCGTATCGCACATTAATCCAGGTCATTGGTGACTGTATTTCAATGCATGCCTCCAGTATGCATGTCAAATACTCTCCATGCTAGGCATAAAATCTAAAATCTTCTGTGAACTGAGATGCTGGACAACAATTGAGGCATCAGTGCAGTGAGTGGCACAATGCCGGCTTCAGATAATCGCTTTCACCGCAATAGCAGGTAAATATATGTTAAAGATTTCTTCTTTTTAGACTGTATATAAAGAGCAAAACGTAACAATATTGTATCCTTTGCAGACCATGTCTAACATCTGGTTTCTGTATTAGACAAGTTTGGGTGCAATCCTAAGAACACTTTTCCAGAAGTAAATCCTATGTGAGTAAAATGTGACTTACTTCCAAGTTCACCTGTTTAGGATTGCTCCCTTACTGCTTGAATATTTTTAGTACTATGGCGTAAACATCAGTTCTTAATAAACTCCGATATTCTCTGCTGGCCACATTCAGAGGACGTATATATGGTTCAGAAAAAAAAATGTCAGATCTACATGGGAAGGAGCCTGGCCTACAGTTACCAGGTCCCCTTGCCCTCCCGGTGGGGGAGGGAGACCCAACACTCAGCTTTTTTGTCTTCTCGCACACATGCAAAGTGTGCACATGCTCCTGGTGCAGCATGGGGCCCAAATCTGCCCAGTGTGAAGTGTGGGAGTGCTCCTAGGGTGTGCGTGATGACATCACTCCCAGGAGTGATGTCATTGTGCTGCACCGGAAGTGAGCCCAGGAGGCTCTCCCCTGCCGGCCAGGTGAGTGGTGGTGGGGTGGGGATGGGGGGAGGCAAATGGTGGGAGTGGGTAGAGTGAGGATTTGAGCTGAGTCACCACAGTCTTAGTATAGCACCCTAACCACTGGACAAAATTGTCTATCAAATTCTACTATAAGAATTTCATGATAGGGAGCATTTCTAATTGTTGGAAGTCCAGTACCGATACAACATTCTTAATGGCCGTAGCTATATCTGCAGCTAGAGTCTAGGACAGAGGTCCTCAGTCTTTTTGAGCTTGAAAACACCATTGGAATTCTACCACAGGATGATGGGCACAACCACAAAATGGCTGCCTTCAGAAGCACAGCTAACCACAAAACGCTGCCCCCCAGAGGCGGTGTCGACCACAAAATGTCAGGGAGTGATGTTATGCATAACTTTTACAGTAATGGTCAACATTTCAGGCAGAAGCTCTGTTTAACAGGATGCTTTTTAAATGAACATATTGTTTAAAAGGGTTTTTTTACATACACACAACTTACCTCCAGTCATGCAGTCAATATTCTTGTGTTGTGGTGGCAGCTGCTGCAAAGCAAAGTTTTAAAACATCTGCACAGCCAATCAGATCTCCAATGACCAATCAGAAGCCCTGCTGTGCAAAAGTTTCTTTTGGCCCTGCCCACTTTCTGAAAACGCTTAGTGGGTGCCAGGAAAAGGTGTCAATGGGCACCATGATGCCGACAGTCACCCCGCTGGAAACCACTGGTCTAGTTTGAGTAAAATGTGGAAGCATATCTGTGGGAACAAATTAACTGGACTCCATTAGGTTTCACAACAGGGTAGGATAAAACTACATTGTTAAATAAAGTAGAAGTCTTCACTGCAATCAGCACTGCCCAAAAATATTTGCAGCTTGGTGAGAAAATTCTGAGGTCACATTTAAAATACTGTGAATGGGTTTCATCTTCATTATAATAAAAGCATTATGGAAATGGAGATATTGAAAAGGGCAATCAGAACTGAGACTTGGAGATCATAGCTATTCAAAGCCATTAGCATCTCCAGGTTCATAATCCATGGGAAGAAAAAGGAGAAGGGGAAGCTTGCCACAATGAAATATGCACGTCTCAGAAAGGAATAGAGCAGGATAATTGATAACAAGATCATTTGTGCGGGTGTCAAACTGAAGAGCAAGAGGGCACAGAGTTTGGCCAGGAAATGCTATTCGCTTAAAATATATATTGCAAGGTCTCTTTTACACACCAAGCAGTTCATAAATAAAACAGCACCATTTTAAGACAATGAATGGAAATTTAGATGAGTAAAAAAAAAATCTTAGGGAATAATAGCTTCATTGGAGTAATTTATTGCTTATTAAATAGCTTTACAGAAACTTCAGAGTTCTACAGAAGCTTATTGGGGGTTTCTCAGTGTGAAGCTTGGCAAGGAGGGAAAAATTTTCCCCAAAGACTGTTCACTATATAAAGTAGGCTGTGTCATAAGCTGGAGGAGGTAGTGGTCTCAGGCACCCCCTGGAAGCTGGACCACCTAATTCTCCTTCCATTCTCATTTAACATACATTTTTTAAACAAGTGTAGGTGTGTGGCAGTGTACAGATGACTGGGGAACATGCAGGGGAAAAGTATTATTGGCCTCAGCTCCTGTATGATTGGGAGGAGAGGGAGGCTGTGGCAAGGAGCAGCAATAATTGCTTCTTCTTTTTTCCCCTTCAGTTTTCATCTGCAGAGAGCATTGGGTTTGTTCCTGGTTGTTCTCTTTGTCCAAGCAACAGCAACCTTAACAGGCCAAGCTAGCACCTGAGCAAACTGAGTTGCGCCCAATATGCTTCTCAGTCCTTCAAGCTGGAGATTCGTGTTAGAAATGCAGAGGTTCCTTAGGAAATGGGCTGATGGTTCACTAGTGCAATTCATGTTGGGCTGGATGGAGGTAAGGTTGTCAACTCCAGATTGGGAAATTCTTGGAGAGTTTGGGAGGGCAGAATTTGGGGACGGACTTTAGTGGGGTGTAATGTTGTAGAAGCTATCCACCTTCAGAAGCTATTTTCTCCAGAGGAACTGATCTCTGCAGTCTGGAGATCAGTTGTAATTCCAGAAGACCTCCAGGCTACAAGTGGGAATGGACCAGAAAAAAACCAACAGACCATTGGTCTGTGGTCCATTGATTTTTATGGAACATGGACTGCGGATCACTGATGGACCCACCCCAGTTCGAGGACCAGTTTGTTGGTCCATGGTCTGTTACTTCTGGGGGAACTGGGACTGCCCCTTTAACACTCACAGATGCCAAACTTGCAGCAAGTCTTCAGCAGGCTGTCCTTCAGCCACCCTCCAAGTTTGGCCAAGTTTACATTTCAGATGTCTGAGTTACAGACCCCCAAAGTGGCCACCCCCAGGAAACTTCCAGTACATAAAATAGGAGCCTTAAACACCAATTGACTTGCATTGGCTTAGAGTACCAAAAAGTTGAAATGAAAATGTGGGATGGAATTGGAGTATCTTCCTCTGAGAAAAGAATGATGCCCACCCCCACCCCCCCACCGACTGGAATGATAGTTACTGGGAGCAGAAATCCTGCTCTGGGGCAGGAATGAAGAGGGAAAGAAGTATTCTTTGAGAGGACTGTCAAGGAGATGTTTTGGGGGAGACACCAGGAATATTCTTTTAAAGGACATGAGGAGAGAGACAATCTATGAGAGGAGGTTAAATTTGGAGGGAGGGAGTGGAGTTCTTTGGGGAGACAGGAATATCCCTGTACAGGAAAGGGAGGGAGAACAATCATCATGATGAGGTAGAGGAGAGACAAGAGTGATCCCTCAGCCGAGGAAACCCAATAAGCTTGCACCCAGATCCCGACTGCAACTCTGAGACTTGGTTGCAGCACAGCCCTAGGCTAGTCTACTGCCCGACAAGCAAATAAGAATTGAAAGAGGGGGAAGGAGAAACAAGAATGAGGAACTGTTGAGACAAGGTCTCAATCTAGACTGGTGGTCAAGAGCTCAAATTGAATCTAGATATCTTAAAGACAGAAAATCTGGTGACTTTTATTTAGAACAAACCACATTTGAAAAACTGTTATGTACCTCTAATGAAAAATTGATTAAGAAAATGTATGTATTTTTAATGCAAATGAAAATGGAAACTGAAGTGGTAAAAGAAAGTATGATTAAATGGTCAAAAAACTTGTTACAACATCGATTTAGTACAATGGAGTAAATTGTGGAAAGTGAATGTTAAAAGAACTAAATCGGTTACGTTCAAAGAGAACCTATACTAGATGTTTTATAGATGGTATTTAACACCAGATAGATTAGCTAAAATGTATAAGAACATGTCTAATAGTTGTTGGAAATGTAAAAAGCATACAGGGACATTTTATCACATGTGATGGACCTGTCAAACTATACACAAATTTTGGATAATATGGTACATACGTTGGTGCTGACAGTTCTACAGGTGTCAATACCTTTCAAACCAGAGTTGTTTTTGTTGAACTGTATTCCGGATGAAGTTAGCAAAGACCAGAAATATTTTATAATACACGTAGTAATGGCTGCTAGAATCCTATTAGCCTATTTTTGGAAGCATCAAATAATACCTACCCAAGAAGAACTAGTGGTGAAGATTATGGAGAGTGCAGAAATGGATAAATTGACTTCAATACTGAAAGGGCATATGGAAGAGGGCTTTGCTGGGCCTTGGGCCTTATTTTATGATTGGCTAAGAGATAAGCATCAAGACATGAATATGTTATCGATATAAAGGATTTGCCATATTTTTTCAAAATCATCACAGATTACCTGTACGTAATATCGAACGATATGTGGAGTAAGGTTGCAAACAGATTAAGTGATGCTTCTGCTGTATTCCCTTTTTTACCTCCCTCCTTCCTACCCCCCCTGTCCTAATCCTTCTTTAACCTAATAAAATATATACGATTCAAAAAGAATGAGCTCTCAGCCAAGGAAACCCAATAAGCTTGCTGCCACCCAGAGCCTTGCTGCAGCACAAGCCCCAAGCCCCCCTCTTGCAAAACACAATGCAAAAAAAAAAATCCCACAGCAAGCAGTTCCTCACTCGGCAACAGCAGGCTGGAAAGTGAAACCGCAGCTCTGCACTGTGTCTTATATACTAAACGCTCACATAGAGAATAATGGGAGCTCTCTGGTTGGCTGCCTATCAAGGTTTTCAGGGCTAAGATCGATGTTTTGAGGCCAGCAGAAGATCTGCAGGCAGCTTCTATGTTGCCTAGGGAACTGATTGCTCAGTGCCAGGATGTCTGGTTTCACAGACCAACGGACCGATGGACTGGCCAAAGTTCATCGCATCCATGAAAAAAGGTGCATCCCACGAGCTGCTGGCTCACGAACACTGAATTGGTCCAGTCTGTATAAAAATTTGGTCTGCTTTCCAATCCATGCCCACCTCTACTCCAAGCCCCACTTGGAGGTTAGCAGCCCTAGGGGGAGGAGTTATTTCTGCACATGGGCTGTTTCCACACAGCTTACCTTGTTCCGGAAAACAGCAAAATCTTGCACAAAATCGTGCGAGAAGACGCTGTTATCACGCGAAATCATGCAAGAAGACACTGTTATCACATTAGAAGATGCGATAACAGTGTCTTCTCACGCAATTTCGTGCAAGATTTTGCTGTTTTCTGGAACAAGGTAAGCCGTGTGGAAATGGCCATGATGGAAGCATCCATCTCCTGCTTATAGCAATCTTACAATGAACTGGAAGAGATATTTTCTTGCAGATTTAACTACATATGAAAGTTCTGTGTGCAAAAAAAAAATTAAGTTGCAGCAAGATATACCTTAACAATGAAGCAATGATGATTCTTCCTTTAAAAATATTAAAAAGAGCGGTTATTCAAACCTATCTGACACTAATTGGAGCTCACAGATCCCTTGACATTTACAGAGACAAAGTGAAGAAGAATCTGGTAGTCGTTAAATGAGCAGGTGGGTTTGGATTTTAGATGATATCTTAGATACAGAATCCTTAGAAACTGAGTCGGGTAGTATTACTTAGTGGTTGTGATGGCATATGTTTCCCCATATTAGACAGAGTCCCATCATTGTAGGTGGTGGAAAGCCTGGATGGCAGATTCTTGATTGTCTCAGAGGTTGATTAGCATTTCCAATTATCACATTTTTGAATGTCAACCTCTTTTTTTGAACCGAGAGTAACATTTTCTCCATCACACTTTTTATAGTGGTATTAAACCACGTGTAATTGAAAGTGTTGGCAGGTGGAACTCCAGGGAATTGCCTGGGGAACATTTGCAAGTCTGGGCTGTTACTTTCTTTATGACATCTTGCCTCAATGCAAAACAGCCTTCTGCCTTGAGGTAGCTTGCATTATCTCTTCCTGGTCTCATAAAAGGTAATGCCTTCTCCACTTCTGTGAAGTTGCCAGGGCAATGCTATTGGGTTTAGTTCCCTTGGGATGAGAGAGCACTGCAGGCTTATGGTACATTTGCTTAACTTACACATATTCAAATAAATAACACTCCTTCAGCAGGTCATCGATCCCCAGAGAGCAATTTGTGTGCCTCCTCAAAGGGTTATCCCCAGTTCTTTACCCACAGTTTCAACTAACATAAATGGAAAACTCTTGGCTTCCTGTGTCTCTTCCTCCTTTTCTCCAAGCTCTCACCACCAGGGGATCTTCTGTGGCCATTACCACTCATGGATGGAAATATCAGCAATGTAAACATCCTATGCTAATAACAAGCAATCAACTTAACAAATGGAGGTCTGTCAGCAGCAATAACACAATAAGTGTCACCAACAACTATACATTAAACATGTAGCAGAATGGATTGAGGAATCATACTGTATGGCCAAATACTGTTATTACATACTTAAGAGTTTATTTGTTTAGTATACTTTTATCCCCTCACTTCACCCCAAGAAGTGGTTGGGCTGCAAATCAGCACTCTGCTGGCTCAAATCCCACTATTGCCGTGAGTTCACTGGGTGGCTTTGGGTAAGACACTCCTCTCAGCCCCAGCTCCCCAGACTTATTGTAGGGGTAATAATAACCCTAACTTTGTTCATAGCTCTGAGTTGGGAATTTATCTGTCTAGAAGAACAATATATAAGTGCATTGTTGTTGTTATATACATATACAATGCGGGGGGGGAGTAAACTAGGCAACCTGTGTTGATGTCCACCAGGTAATCTATCTGACCAAGGCCACAGACAGTGATGCGCAAGCTAAGAGCCATGGGCCAAAAGCCCTTAGGCTGTTTATCAAAGGCTTGTACCCCTGGTAGGGAATCCCAGGTCCCTCCACCCATCGCCACCATTTACTTGACTGACAGGGTGGAAAGGTGCAGGAATGGGCCTCCTGAGCACACTTCCGGGGCTCCATGATGACATCACTTCCCAAGAGCTCTCCCATGCTTTGCAGTGGTGCGATTTAGGCCCCAAACGGGCTGAATTGGGCCCATTTGGGGCCCAAATCAGTCCACTGCAAAGCATGCACCCCATGTCTATGTGATGATGTCACTTCCAGGAAGAACACTCCCAGAGCAGCACAAAGGAGAGTGCCAGGTTTCCCCTCACCTTCAGTTGGGAGGGTAAGGGGACCTGGCAACCCTAGCCCCCCGTCATACCTAAATTGCAACAGGAGACAGAAAATACATTCCACCTACATTTCATACTGACAAGCATCTTCCCTTGGTTTCCTGACCTACTGAAAGAGCCCTCTGGCTGCAGCTATGTTATACATACCTGCTGCAGGAGAGGGAAAAAAACCATGCAGCCTAGGTGTTTGAAGCTGGCAGTCATCTGGCAGTTGGCATGCATATTTTACTGTACATTACACCTAGAAAAGAAGATCATCTTAGCATACAATTCATACTTTGTGATTTAATTCTCCAAAGGAATCATCCTGCTGTAATGAAATCCGATTTATGCTTTGGGCAGTGTTTTCCAGCTAGCCAACTGTTTACAATCAGAAATCAGTGGGAATAGCCAATGTGGCTAAGCCTGCTGCATGAAAAATATTTATGCTGCACTCCAAACTTCATGTCACATGGAGATAATGTCCAAGCAGAAAATTAGGAAGTGTAAAACGGTTCTTACTCAAATTATAGAGACTTCTAAAATAAATCCTGGAAATATTGGCTTAGAGGAGATTGTTAAATTTGATAAGCCATATAAATAGCTGAGATTTCATGAGAATTGGTAATATATATATATATAGAGAGAGAGAGAGATAGGTAATACACACACACATTAGTAGGTCAGTATTTGAGATGTCTTGATTGTTCCTGTAGGCAGGTAAAAGGGCAGAGGTAGAGCTGGTTTTATTTTGGAAATAAAACTTGAGGTCCTGAACATGTACATGAATTTTATTATCATCTTACTGTAGTCAAGGGATATGTCACATGTTGTGTTTTTATTCTGTGTTAGCATTTTCATCTTTTCTGATTTCTTGAAAATGGGTGCAGGGGTCAAGCTGGTATTGCTTCATGTTGTCCAGGAGGACACACCACATATTTCATTCCAGTTTCTCCCACCGCAAGGCAGTTATTGGAGTGTTTTCTTTTTGACATTTTCTTTCTCAGGGCCAAGCTACAAGTGACGAATTACACTTGAACGGCAAGTGTATTTCTCCCTGTTCACTTGCCCTCCACTAAATCCACTTGCTGTTCAAGTGTCATTCGTCACTTGTAGCTTGGCCCTCACTTGAAACATAGAATTGTGCCCCAAGCAGGTGTAACAGTTTTCATTCTGATGTCTGAGGGCCAAGCTACACATGATGAATGACACTTGAATGGCAAGTGTATTTCTCCCTGTTCACTTGCCCTCCACTCAATCCACTTGCCGTTCAAGTGTCATTCGTCATGTGTAGCTTGGCCCTCAGTGTTCACTGGAGTTACCTTAGTATGAGCAAAATGAGGGCCAAAATACACAATATGTCTGACATGAGTTCAGACATGGGTGCCTGACCCCACTTGTCACACATAGGATCAACATTTGGAAATGTGGTGTGTGCTCCACATGGCTCAAAACATTGTTTTGAGAGGAACGGCTTCAGGCTTCCCCCCTCCCACAATGGAGATGTGGCGCCCAAGGAAGGAAACAGGCCTTCCCTGTGGCCATTTCTACTGACAAAAATGGCAAGGGAGGGAAGTCTGCTGAATCCCTCCCCTTGCAGCATTTAGAGCCAGGTGGAGCAGCAAACTGTTCTCCAAGTGTGTTACACTGAGCCTACTTGTGATGAGTTGGAGCTCTGAAACAATGTTCTGACTCATGTCACACACATTTTGAACTTTGGCCCTTACTGACAGAATGACCAGGCCAGTTGTTAAACCAAAGGCTTCACTTTCCTTAAACCAAATAATCCTATTCAACACATCCCTCTCCTGACTCCACTGAACTCCCTGAGTATATGCACACAGCTAAATGGACATGTAAGCAAGAGGGCAGATAGCTTACAGACCCTCATGAAGCTGCCTGATACTGAGGAAGATCACAGGTGTGTCAGGGTCAGTATTGCCTACTTTGGCCAACAATAGTACTCCAGTTGAGGTCTTTCACATCAGTTACTACGTGATCTTTTAAACCAGTGATACCAGGGACTGAACCTGGTAACTTCTGCATGCAAGTCAAATCTTCTAGTACTGAGCCACAACCCACTCAGCTTCTACAGAGGTCCATTTCATTCTGAATAGTGCACAGCACAGACTCTTTCAAGTCTACTGTGTGTGCACCACCAACCATAAATGACCATATCCAGAATAACATGCCAATTTGTTGTTGTTGTTCAGAAGCAGAACTATTTAACCCCATCTAGCAGGCAGATCAAAGCCAGGCAGATATTATTATTTATTATTTATGTCATTTATAGCCTGCCTTTCTCACTGAGACTCAAGGCAGATTACACAGTATGAGGTTAATACAATCAGTATCAAGTAAGTACATTTCAATACAATACCATAAGGTAAACATATACAAATTTAAAAACATAGCATTAGCAAGGATCCAAGACATAGTAGAGATACTGAAGCAAAACATACTCAATTCTAGGACTAACATTAGACAGCATGGAGTGCTGGTTGTACATAGGAGTACACATTTAAAGCAGCAGATCATATATGAGGAAAAATGGTGATGAAATCTATGATCCCCAACTTGTTAGTGAAGCACCTGAGACCCCATTCCTACAATGCAGCCCTCCCATTTGAGTAAAAAGCCTTTTTGAATACTGATGGATTTCTTGAATCAAACTGGAAAAAACGAAAGCATGTCTCATTTTATATTTCTGTCTCTACCCTTTTTGGCACCCTGCAGCCAAACTCCATTCCGGACTTCAATGCTGTCTTTCATAGGTGGCATGCAAGTCAGTAGGCATGTGGACATAGGCATTTCCTCCTAAGAAACGACACACAACTCTTTTTGAAGAGCAAGATCCAGGTCCAGCAGATAGATTTTCAAGATACGAGCTTTCAAATGTCAAATCTCCCTTCATCATCTGACGAAAGCGGCTTTGACTCTTGAAAATTCATACCTTGGAAATTTTGATGGTCTTTAAGGTGCTATTGGATCTGGATCTTGTTCTTCGACTGCAGACCAACATGGCTACCCCCGAAACATAATATTTTGGTTGGTTTTGAGCTACAGTGCAGCAAAAAAAAAATGTGTCTGGTGGTGTATCGCTAACTTAAGCACTGGCCCTTGACTCGCAGCTCCTAGTATACAAGCTAGGAGCTGTCTACTTTTTCTGACTCCAGTTCTGTACATGACAGTTTGCTTAGAGCTGCCCCTGAATTACACCTAAAGCAAATCCCCCCATCACCAAAATAAAGATACTTTACTCAATAAATAGGTTCTGATAGGATTTATTTATTATTAGGCTAATTTGAGCCTTATTAAGACCCACCAGTCTAACTATTGGGCTGCTAGAGAAAAACCGGCATCAATGGGCAATGGCACCCTTGCTCCAAGCACACAATAGCCTTAAGCCACCCATAGTTTCTTCTCTGCATATCAAAGGCACGCCAAGAAAAGTTGTTACTTGCATCATTCTGCCCTCATTCCAAGAACCCTGAAGAAAAATTTCTTCCACTTTTAATAGGGAGCTCTGCCCCCTCCCCCCGTTGAGTTATTTGAACTTTCTCTTCTCCCTGAGGGATCTAGTTAAAGATCAATGGCTCCCAGTGAGCTAATGGCACCAATGAAACTGGGATTCTAAAATGTTCAGACAGGCATGCTTGACAGCTAGGGTTGCCAACAACCTGGAGAAAAAATGTCCTGTCTCTCTAATAGAAGCTTAATGTGTGGAAATGCGTGGTTGAAGATTGTCATGGCACAGAGATAAATAACACCGCCTGGTTAATAATATCCCATTAAAGCTCTGTTAAAGGGACAGGACATTTTTCTCCCGGCCGGTCTAATCACTAAAAGTGCTTTCTAGTCCTTGGTGCAGAACATTATTAGGCATGTTTTGGTCACTCTCCCTTTGCTGAGGTACACATTTAAGACAGAAATAAAACCCTGTCTGACTCCCTGAGCAAACCGGCAGCAGAAGCCGCCAGACAGGGAGGTCTTTGCCCATCTCCATGTCCAGCAGCAGCCTTCTCACTGTATTGCTTTCACAACCCAACACATCTTTTTGACAGGCTTTGGCTAGCAAACCAGCTTTTGATGTAAGAGAAAGTGTATTTTTTTCCCCAGCTTCGGTTCTCTGATTCCAACTGGTTTATGACAAAGACAGATTATGGGCAGGTAGCTTTTTTCATTGCTTCTGTGACGTTGGTCTCCCATCTATAAAATCTGTTGTAAAATGAGAGCTCTTGCAAGAGATAAAAATAGAAGTGTTTCCTGCCGAGTCTGCAGCCCTTTATGATTTTCCATACTGAAGAATGTGAGGTGCTTATTCCCAGTTCTAAATGATTTCTCAAGTGAGAGATGCTCTTTTTTGCAGTGAAGAGAAACAATCCATCCTTAGGTATGTGATACTTTTTTTTTTTGCTGAAAGGTGATTGTATCTGAAGAAGCAGTCATTCTTGTGAAATATTGTGAGGCCTGAATAAAACTTGAGTAACCAGTTGTGTGAACAGATTTACTGTATGTTCAGTTACAAAACACCTACGGCTTATCTTTGTTTTTACAGTGCAAATTACAGAAGGCCAGCCTATACAGATGACCAAATTCCAAGTCCTGTTTCATATCTGCATTGACAGGTACATTAAATTTTAAATGGTGGCTGGAAGCAAACATGCTGGGTACCTGTGATGGGTTCTCCAGAGCTGGACACAGGATCTTCTTGTTACAGTTTCCCACGTCCCATCGTAGTATGCTTTCCAATATAAATTTTAAAAGGTTTAAAGGGATAGAATCAGGGCCTAGGTATAAAATCATCCAAGCTGAACTCCTGTTCTTGTGGAACTTCTGCCTCAAAATCAGGATTCGGAGGGGCATTTGGGGCTGCTGTGGTAGGGGAGAGGCAGGAAAATCATGCTCGATGTATTGTCGAAGGCTTTCACGGCCGGAGAACGATGGTTGTTGTGGGTTTTCCGGGCTGTATTGCCGTGGTCTTGGCATTGTAGTTCCTGACGTTTCGCCAGCAGCTGTGGCTGGCATCTTCAGAGGTGTAGCACCAAAAGATAGAGATCTCTCAGTGTCATAGTGTGGAAAATCATGCTCCTTTAGTAAAAATCTTTGCATCCATTGAAAATTCTATTCCTGATCCAACATGTTGCTTCAGATCAAGTTGCTGTTTGGTTAGAAGACTCTTTTAAACATACACCTATCAGCGTGGTTGCAGCAGTTCCCATAGTTGCTCTAATGTCATTTAGAGTATGTCTAAACACATCTGCCCTTGTTGATAGTTAGTGTGTCCTGAATAGGAATTGTGTCGTTTCTAACCATGGCTAACAGGTGCTCAGTGTTGACTCTCATCCATAAGTGCATCTCAAAAAGAAGTCTAAAAGCACAGGAAAGAATTATTTGAAATGCAATAGTTTGCGTGGGCTACCAGAAGAAGTTGAATATATCAAAAATGTGAAATTTTAGATGTGAATTGGTCTTCCAGGTGAGAAGGAGATAAAAGTCATGCCTAAAAACTTCACTGGATGATGTGGGGATTGGTTTTATCTAAATATAAAAACATACATTGGGCTTTGCTGAACAACAGCCCAGCTTCACGACAGCCTAAAAGATCAACCTCTTGTACATATTTCTCCACAAAATGTTATCAACACAGAGTTAAGGCAATAATATCCGATTTAAATTCAAGACGGCTGATCTTAACATGAATATAATCTTGACTCTCTTCCCTGATGGGAAGTACAAAAACATAATTGGCTGTATGCAAAATGTCAGAATTACTGTTTATACTGTTTGTGTTGTGTATCAGACTTAGATGCAGTGTTCTATTTATGTTTTGTAGTGTTTTCTTGGAAAGCTCCTCTAGTCAGCGCCACAGGTAAGACAGCGGAGTCATTGATTTTGCTGTGTTGACTATTTAATATTATTTTCATATGAAGTGAAATATAGGCCCACAGATGCTGGGGATTTCAAAACAATGTGCCAGCTAATGCAGCTTACTAGCCACAAACTCCATGATTTTTAATGACACCGCAAAAAAACAAGGTAGAATCACCTAAGCAGGCCGCTATAATATGGCTGGTGCCCTGTGGAGGACACAGATTGTATAGGCCTGCCTTGAATAGGAGAATGGAAGAAACTCTTCTTCCTCCAGTACTCTCCAGCTGGAAGAAAAGGAATGTCAAAGGGATGTAGGCAATGTCAGTGTTAGGTTTACATAATAACTATTGATTCCGGTTCTGAAAGGAGATTGGAAGCATTAGATTGCAGATGATAAGAATTAGTTTCAGCTGAGATTCCATTTGCTTCATTTGGGAAGTTGATAAACATGGTAGTAATCCTGCTAGTGTGGTGTGAACATTGAGCAGGTGCATATATTTGATTGCCCTGAGTGACATTCCTCCAATCTCTCTCTCTCTCTCTCTCTCAATTATAGCTTAATTGACACTAACATAAATGTTCTCAGCAGAATACAAAATATTGCTGAGTGCACAAAAGCATTCACAATTGCTTTTTTCTGACACATAACACCTTCATGTAGAAAATGCTGTTTTAATGTAGCATAAAAATACCATTTTAATCTTTAAGCAGGTGTGACCGTAATGGAAAGAAAGGGGAGATACTTTCCCCCCATTTAACTGTCAACACTTCCAATTATTATTTTGCTCTGCCAGTGTACATTATTTTCCTTGTAACATTAGATCTAATTCACGTGAATGCAACTAGTGCAGGGTTTTTTTTTCATTTTATGCATATGTAATAGTGTCACGTTTCACATTAGCAGGGAAAATATATTAATGTCCACTGTGAAGCTGTTTTATTTCTGTACTGAAATGCTTGTTGTGCCGTAGACAGATGGTTAAGTGGATGGAATGCATAGCGATTGGACCCTGACAACGAGACCTTCCTTCAGGAGAAGAAAGTTCCCTCTTTAGTCATCTATTTAACATTAGTGCTATATTCCTCCGTATTGATCTTCAAGGAAACCTGACATCTGAACAGCTGAAGAACCAGAGTTGTGTTATGGACACAGTATCTGCCTAGCTCTAGGATCCAGTTTGGACTCTGCCAAAAAGGTTGAAAGCCTTGGCAAGTCATTGGAAAGGCCATGACTTAGTTGAAGAGCATCTGCTTTGCATGCAGAAGGTTCCAGATTCAATTCCAGATTCAATCAGATAGGAGATGATGTGAATGCGAAGGAACAGGCCTCTCTTGGCCTGAAATTGTCTTCAAAGTCTTTGACAAGAGTTGAAATGTATTATGTAACCTCATTTCCAGAGACATGTCAAGGCTTATTATCTCCAGGTGCAAGCCTGAAACTGTTACACTGGGAAGATGGACAAGACAAGACTAACATGTTCCATTCAGTTAGCTTCCATGAACCCAGTTTTTGATTATCAGGGAGGTTGGTACAGGGCTATCTAAGCATGACACAGCTGCCAAAGTCCATCCTCATAAGTCATTTCTGAGCCCTGAATGGTTAGTCAGATCAAACCATCTTGCTTGGCTAAAAATGGCCTGTTCAGTTAGGCCTTTTTCTTGAGTTTGGGACCCAGCTTGGATCCCTACTCTTGACCTCTTGGCTTACAACTGTATATTGAAAACTGGAAACTTTGGTGCTGAATGCCGTATTAAACTGGCTAGGGAAACTCTGTTAGGTATGTTTAGGAATGAGGTTATTTAGCTCTCTGTTATTTTATTTATCCTTTTTTGCAAGCTCTAATAATAATTAGTATTTCTGTTATTATTATCCCCACAATACAGCTGGGAAGCTGGAGGTGAGAGGAGTGGCTTATCCAAGGCATCTTGCACAGTTCATGGCAGTACTGGGAGTCGAACCAGCTGAGAGCTGATTCGCACACACACATACACACAAAAAAGTACAGAGCGGAACACTGTGTGGTAACACAGATAATGAATCAAAGGACCCACAACAGTCAGGACAAGCAACTTAACACAAAGTACAGCACACACTTATGGTTAAAATTACTAACCACTTTTATGAACAATATTAATCACAAAGGCCACTAGCCTGTTGCTTTTTAATACAAAATGAACACAAGGATTGCACAAACAAAGTCCACACTCCCCTATGGGAAGGACGTCCCAAAATTGTCTCTAGAGTCACTCTTTTAACTTAATCATGGTGGTCAAATGATAAACACATTCCAGTGACCAGCCCCAGTCGGGAGATTCCACAAAGCTGACACCAACCCTGCAGGGAGGACGGAAAGCCACCATGCGCTCAACAGGGCGCAAGCTGAACTCCTGTTTCGTCTCTTCTTTATCAAGAGCGCTATATACTGGTGGTTGTGCGGTTCCACACAGCATCTGCTTTGTACCCGCTTTGTAGCTGTACCCCCTTGACAGAGAGCTTGGGTATGTCAACCCAGTCTTCACAACCTCAGAGATGGTTTCCTACCCAGGTCTCGCCAAGTCATAAAGAGGCAAGCATCTGAATCAGGAATGTTTTTTCACAGCACGCAGATGCTTCAATGTGCTTCCCAAATGGTCTTCCATTTTCCCACCCCAACCATCAGCACTGAACCAGCTGCTCTCATTTAACTGAAAGTGGCAATTTGCCAGTCCAAGAATGTGACACTGCATATACAGGCTGGGATGAGGGGAGTTCCTAGCCAAATGACAGTCTAATCAGAGAATCAAAATTTATTTATTTATTTATCTATTTATTTATTTATTAGATTAGATTAGATTTTTAGTCCGCCCTCCCCACCAGGCAGGCTCAGGGCAGAGTACAACATTTCAATTTACATAAATACAGTTAAAAACAGATAAAACAATACAAATAACATTAAAACAACCTTATACAATACAGTTTCTCTTCAGATGGCGATGATAAAATACTGCTTTTCAAGCCCTGCTTGGATGCCTTTGACTTCTGCCGGATCCTCAAAGGGGTTGCTGCTGAAGATCCAAAGAGAGACTGCACCATGCTGAAATAGTCTTTCCATAGCCCTTCACACTTACTGGGACAAAACAGGTTGGTGTCAGTGCTGTCATGCATTGTCTTCCGGGGAGGGACATTTCATCCTCCAACCACTAGAAATTGGTGAGGAATGGCATGAACAAAGCAATAGTTCACTGTTCACAGTTCCTGTTGTAGTTCCCAGCATCCCTTGGGAGGAAGCCATGATAACACATCTGGTATAAATCTATATACATCAAGACACTCTCCTATTATACTGTTCCAAAGCTTAAGAACTTCCTTTATTCCAGGTTCTGGTAACTCTGAAGCTTCAATATTTTTCCAGAAGTAGTACTAGGTGTTTGGGACTTCAGTGGTTGGAAGACAGGTTCTTTTAATAGCTCATATGTTGTACATTCAAGGAGTTCAATTTCTTATTATGCTGAAATTTTGTTGCAACTCCTGAATCGTTACGATTAGAAACAACAAACTAATAAAAATGGCAATTCCTAGTTTTTAAATATAAATGTAAAAGAATTTCTCTTGCATTGAGGTAAGCTGTTCTGCATATGGGTGAATAACAAAATGCAGACATCGCTTTTTAATTCTTCCCTTGCTGGAGTTTGGTGTGTGTGTGTGTGTGTGTGTGAACATCCTTCAGCTTCAATATAAGCAGCGTAGGGATATGCGGCTGCTGACAGTGTCGTTGGGCCTTTCCAACCCCCTCAAAGTCACCATAAAAATGCAGAGCAAACTAGCATCCATTTATATGCTCTCTCTTTTCCATCTCATCAATATGAGCATTTCATTTCGACTGCTGCACAGAGGGCAAACTCAAAGGAGGAAAATGTTTTAACTTGCTAAGTCACAGCACCATCCATCACAGACAAGGTTTCCTGATGGTAGGGAGCAGCGTGGTCTTTCTTATGCGCCAGAGTGCCCCCAAATAATCTAAATCCCATTGACAGCATATTTTCTTGGCCACACGGGCAGCAAAATAGATAACTTTGCCTTCCTGGATTTTTTTTCTTTTTGCTGTGTCCATTTTTATGTTTTTGACAGAGCCACCTAAGATACCTAGGTGCTGCTTGAATGTGCCAGATGCAGCTTATTTTAAGCCAAGACTTGGACCTGGAAACTGCTCAGATAGAGATGGGCACAAACAGGAAAAAAAATTACCATGATGTTCATTGCCATCCACAAACAGGGATTCACGAACAACCATGAACATGGCCCTGTTCATGAACATGTTCATGGTTGGCTGTTTGTGGGGACCAGTAGGCTCTCCTCCAGCCATCATCCAAGTCAAGATCCCTACTGCACCACTCCCAGAAACCTGACCTGAGCAGGAACCAGGAAAGGTACCAATAATAAATAATAGCTTGGCCCCAGAGCCTGGCAGCAGCCCTGAAACTTGAAGGGATAGATCCCTACCACACCACTCCCAGAAACCTGACCTGAGCAGGCAGCAGGAAAGGTACCAATAATAAATAATGGAGTGGCCCAGAGCCTGGCAGCAGCACTGGAACTTGAAGGGGAAGAACCCTATCCCACCACACACAAAGAAAATTCAAGCTCCAATGCACTCCCTATCAAAATGCCAACAGCAACTGTCTCTCCCTCTCCACTGTCTGCAAACTAAGCTAGAGCTGGGAGCCCATCTCCCCCCTGGTCTTTGCTCCCTTGTAACAAATTTGGAGCTCCACACTTGAAAGGAAGACCTGCCTATCAAGCTAAATTGGGCTTAGATTGGGGTTTCCAGGGCAACAGCAGGAGTTCAGACAGAGTTCAGACAATCCCTGCCTCCGGTTGCCAAGGGAATTGATTGCAGGTGCCAGACTGTCTGGCTTGACGATTGGGGCAGTGGGGTTGTGGTTATGAATAAGGATATATATGTGAATGAGGTATACCGACAGTTGCAGGATACTACATGCTATTTACAGATTCCATCGGACCCCACTGACCATATCAAGGGTCTCATTAAGGTGGTCCTGGATGAGGCTAGGGAGATGGGTGAAATTGGAAACACTCTATACTATGCTTTACAGGCAAAATTACCCAGAATACTCTTGTTCTATGTCTTACCAAAAATACATTAAAAGATCACCCCCCACCCGGTAGACCTATTGTGTCCGGGTGTGGGTCTATTTTGGAACCATTAGCAATTCTTCTGGATTCTGTTCTCCAACCAACTGTGAGGAATATAGAGCATCTATTACATGACACTAGAGATTTCATCAAACAGGTTGAGGGTGTGAAGTTGGAAACGGACACAGTGTTCTTAACAATGGATGTGAATTCTCTCTATACTATCATCCCCCATGAAGCAGCTAGGGAGGTCGTGGAGGACGCTCTAAGGAATCAATCAGATGCTTCACTTCCATGTGCATTCCTATTACAACTCCTTGATTTGGTCTTGGAGAAGAATTATTTGCGTTTTGAAGACCATTTCTTTTTTCAAAAGAAAGGCGTTGCGATGGGATGCTCGGCAGCTCCGAGCATCGCCACCCTGTTCATGGCCCGTTGGGAAAAGCAATACATCAGGAGTGAATTTAATCCTTACAGAATGAGGGTTCGATTTTTCAGAAGATACGTTGATGACCTTTACTTTTTGTTCCACGGGACCAATCAAGTGGAGGCCTTTTGCAACTGGCTGAATAATAGAGATCTGAACGTCAGGTACATGTGGCGCTTTGATAAACAACAAATCAATTTTTTGGATGTGATCACCTATAGAGATTCCTCCAATACAGTGAAGATCAGAACGTACACTAAGGAAACTGACCGTAATTCATATTTAGAATATAGATCATTCCACCCCGACATCTGAAACAAAATATTCCTTATGGACAATTACTACGCATTAAGCAGAATTCCTCTGCAGCAAGGAACTTCACAAGAGACAGCAGGACGTTGTGCACGGATTTTGCCAACAGAAATTACCCACAAGGAGTTATCTCATCAGCTCTTGTCAGGGCACAAACTGTGGATCGTGATACATTATTTCAGATCAAAACCCGCCAACAGACCCAGAGGATTAAGTGGGCAGTGGATTACACCCCTCTAGCCTATCAGATTAAGAGAGTTATCGACCGACATTGGAATATCGTTGAGGATATTGAGGGATGTGAGCAGCGACTCCTTTGTGGGTTTCGCAAATCCAAAAGCATCCATGACGATTTGGTCCATGCTAAAATGGGTCCCTTCCAGGCGAAATCCACGTTGCCCCAGGGCAACTTTAAATGCGGCCATTGTGCTATGTGTAAACTTATGTGGGAAGGGAATGAGATTCAGCTTAGGATAAGAAAATTAGTCTTTCACCACTTTGCCACGTGCCAAACTTCGGGTATAGTTTACATGATTGAATGCCAGTGTATGTTACTCTATGTGGGCTGTACTATTAGACCCTTAAAAACTCGGGTTCTTGAACACATGTCCCGAATTAGAAACAGAATTCTCGAGGCACCTATGGTCCAACACTTTATGGACCAACAACATGGGGAAAACTCATTCCGAGTGGCCGTGCTTGAGGTTATACACAAAGAGAATTTGAATCAGACTGCATTGTTACGTAGGGAGGCTCACTGGATTCAATACTTGCAAACTGTTAAACCTCTGGGACTAAATAGCGAGCTTTCTTTAACTTGTTTTCTTTAATTTGTTTGCTTTAATTGTATGAATTTTTTGAAGGGGGAGCGGTCCCTTTAAGGCGCCGCAAGTGGCTAATTAGAGAGTTATTTAAAATTGCTGTAACAATGAGGGAATGGCGCACTTGAGAATTACCACCGCCCCCGTCCAGGGTTTGAAATGAATATATGTTGATGTGAAAATAGGTCAGTGTTTAAGATTTATTTCTCACATGTTTAAGCAAAAAGAAAAAAGAAAAACATATGTGTTATGTGTATGATTTGATTTTGTATTCTAGTGGAGAATCACGCCCTGATGAAGTGAGGGGATGAAATCTGTGTCTTCAGCAGGCCCCAGATTGGGCGTGGTCTTTGGGTGTATTGTCTTCTTCACCCTTTGATACTAAGAAGAATTCACGGAGACAAAACTTCGGAACACTGTTATTTTATTTTTGCAAAGAAAATACCATAGTACTGGACGTTGGTGCTTATTATTACAAAGAAAATACAAGGGCAGGCTGTGTCCTGCATTGTGGACTTTACGTTCGGTTAGGACATCCTATATTCTGAATAATATTGTAAAGAAATTATGTACCATTTGATTTGAATGTAATGAATTGTAACACTGTATGAGAATACTGTCTCTAGAATAGTTTTTCTTTATTATATTATTGCTGCACGCTCCCGTGGTTTTTTACCCCTTGTTCTGCTGCTACTTTACGGAGGCAGCCATCCTCTCCACATGGCTTGATGATTGGGCTGTTCATGGCTTTTTTTGGTTCATATTGCTGTTCATGCCCATCTCTAGATATAATTTAGCTGCACATGTCAGTGAGATTTCCTGCACAGTGAAAACAGGCAAATCAGTTTTCTAGGTTATTTTCTTCCTTTCATCTAGTTTTCTGCATGCGGGGCAACTTGGTATGAATAAGCATCCACATACCTGAGCTCTCACTGCATTCTGAACTCCAGGCACAGGTGTAAACTAGGCTGAAGCCAAAGACGTAACTAGAGAACCTCCAAATACAGAGGGAGTATTAGCTCTTGCACCCTGACCTGGATAGCCCAGGCTAGCTTGATCTTATCTGATACAGGAAGCTAAGTAGGTTTGGCCCAGGTTGGTGTTGGATGGGAGGTCATCAAGTTAGTCCAGGGTTGCTATGCAAAGGAAGACAATGGCAAACCACCTCTAAATGTCTTGTGCCTTGAAAACCCTACAGGGTCATCAAAAGTTGGCTGTGACTTGACAGCAACAACAAAAAATAGCTCTTGCTGCTCACTATCTGCTTCTGTGCATCCAGAAGTTGATGTTGAGGGCTTTATCCACCTTGATCTGGTCCATCAAGGCATGCATACATAAAGAGCACAGCATCTCTTAGCTAGGAATGCAATGAACTTCATGGTGATCCTTTCTGGTAGGCAAAGAGACTGTGTTCAACAGCCATGAGCCACACCTTGGGCGTCTTTGTCTTGCCACCATCCAAGATGACAAAACCACAAAATACAGTAGAGAGAGTAACGGTATAGACCGCAATATCACCAAGATAACCGTTACCGACTAACTAATCAGTTATGAAAGAATATTCAACACGTTATGTGCAAAATTACAAAATTTACTCACACAACATAAATATCAGAAAGTCATTCTAGCCACTTCTGTTTGAACGACTATAACAGTATGTATATTTCCAATCCAATAAGCAACCTCAAAGGGGCGATATAGCATTCAAACTAAGCCCCTGTTGTTTGCAGAAACATCCAAGCTTATCAAAGAGCTACAAGAGCCTCTGTACAATTTCATGCAGTTTCATACAGAATTCAATATGTACAAAGCACATATATGTTGCCAAGACAACTTTTAACACGAAATCAACTGCTAAATTCAAAAAGACATTTTTCAAAATTGTAACTGAACGGGTCAGCCAGCAAGAGGTCCCGTTTCCGGTATCCCCTTCTTCAGAGCAGTTACAAATACAGCACGTCAAACAATACTTCTATCATAATTACAGCTCGCTTGCTTTAGCCTCTCATACAGTGCCCCTACAGGCCATTAGTGGCCCGCCCTTGGCTGGGGGCCGGGAGCCCTGGTCTTTTTGTCTTTTCGGGCGGGGGGAATTTTTGCCTCCCCCCCCTTGGTTGAGCGGCGGCCATTTTGTGTCGTGGTCGGTGGCCATTTTGGGGATCCCTGGATGGGGTTGTGGCCTATCTGTTCTGGGAGCTGCTGTAGGGCGGTTACTGGGGTTTGGCATTTGTGCTGGTATTATGCCCCCTAAAAAGGGTGGTGGCCCTCCTAAGGGCAAGCAGCCTGCCAAACGGGCACCAGCCAAGCGAGCTGCTCCGGCAGCTAGCTCTTCTGAGGACGAAGGGGAGCAGGTTAATCAGCAGAACATTTTAGAGCGTCTGGCAGCTCTGGAACAGAGTAAAGGTGTATCTTCGGCAGCTGCGCCTGGTAAGGGTAGGGCTCGGCCCATCAGAGGGGCACCTAGAGATGCCACAAATAGGGAAATTCTCAGGCGTCTTTCTGTTTTGGAAGGTGTTGCAGGTCCTGCAGCGGGTAGTTCCAGTGGTGCTCAGCCAGCAGCAACGCATGCGGAGGTGGATCCGGAGTTGGACCTCGAGCAAGAGGTGGTCTTGGACCCTGCGCCCGTGGCAGTGGCAGTGGATCCTGTGGAGCCTGTGGGTAAGGAACCTACACCTCAGTATGGACTGTCATGGCCATGGGGGCCCTTTGGGCAGCCTCCTATGCAGGGTTCTTCAGGTGCGCCCCTTGGGGTGGTGCAGCAGCTTCCATCCGCTTGGCCTGTTCCTGGCCAGCATCCATGGCAACCTCAAGCTGTGGGGTTGGCTGGGGCTCACCAGGCAGCACCATCTCAGCCCTCGTGGGTGGGATTTGATGCCCCATGGGGACAGGGGCAGGCTGGGATGTGGCCTGGCGGTGCTGGTGGGCTTTGGGGTTATTACCCCTACTCAACCCTGGCCTACGGACAGGTGCCTCTTAGTGCCCTCCCCTTTGGAGACATGGCACTTCCCCTTGGTGATCATTTAACTCAGGCCACCCGTGATAAGATTCTAAAAGGGGAATATGTTGATCTCTTTACCCTTCTTTTTCGTGAATTGGAAAAGAAGGATAAAGATGAGTTGGATGACAGGGATAAGGAGCGTCTTAAGTGACGCCGTGTTGATAGGACCTGGGCTAACTGGCTGCCAGGTTTTCTGATATATGCAGGGGTGTTGGTTAGGGCTCAGCCTCATAGGGCTGCGTCCTTGCTGCAGTACCTTGACATCATTTATAAGGGCTATACTGGCTTCTCTGGTGCTGCTTGGATGCAGTACAATGAGGAGTTCAGGATGAGGGCTGCCCTTAATCCTAATCTTCCTTGGGATCAGATTCACCAACAGCTTTGGCTGCAGGTGATGTCTCCAGCGAAGCCTAGTGTGGGGGACCGCTCTGATAGTGGCCATCTGGTGCAGCATTCCACTACGGCCTCTTCAACTGCCACTACCCGCTCTTTGGCGGGGCAGCAGGTTCAACCCTGGCTGCTTTGCTGGGAGTTTGCGTTTAAGGGACAGTGTGGCCGTAAGCCTTGTAGGTTCCGGCACGAGTGCCCTTCCTGTGCCGGGTACCACTCGTACAATTCCTGCCCCAAGCTTAGACAGGGAGGTGGGGGGAGGAAGCCTGGAGGCGGGGGTGCTCCCAGCCAGCAGCCTTCTGGTAAAGGGTCCCAGCCCGGTAAGGCTGAAGGTCCTTGAGCGGCTGCTACGCAATTACCCCAAGAGGCAGGATGCCCTCTTTCTGTTTCAAGGTTTTAGTTTGGGTTTTAGGATCCCAGTTCAGGGTCCGCGTTCCCCGTTTATGTCAAATAATTTGCGTTCTGTACAGGGTATGGAGGAGGTAGTTAGATGTAAGATAGCCAAGGAGTGCTCTGAGGGCCGGGTTTTGGGTCCTTTTGACTCACCCCCGGTTCCCAATCTCCGGGTGTCCCCATTGGGCATAGTGCCCAAAAAGGCTGCAGGTGAGTTCCGCCTGATTCATCACCTTTCCTTTCCTAAAGGTGAGTCGGTAAACGATGCCATCCCTGAGCATTTATGCTCGGTTAGGTATACATCGTTTGACCAGGCTGTTAGGGTGGTGCGTCGCTGTGGGAGGGGAGCAGAATTGGCGAAATGCGATATTAAGTCGGCATTTCGTTTGCTCCCTGTCCATCCCGATGACTTTGAACTCTTGGGGTTTTCTTTTGAAGGGAAATTTTACATGGACCGGGCTCTTCCCATGGGCTGCTCTATTTTTTGTGCGGCATTCGAGCATTTCAGCTCATTTTTAGAATGGGAATTGCAGCGCAGGGCGCGTACTCGCGACTCCGTTCATTATTTGGATGATTTTTTGTTCGTTGGGATGGCGGGGTCAGGACAGTGTGCTCACCTGTTGAATACCTTTACCCATTTGACTGATGAGCTGGGCGTTCCTTTGGCGCATGAGAAAACAGAGGGGCCTTCTCAGGTGCTGATGTTTCTGGGTATAGAGCTGGATACGGTCAAGCAGTGCTTTCGACTCCCCTTGGAGAAGGGCGCTGACCTTAAGGGCAGGCTCCTGGAGTTCAAATCCAAACAGAAGGTGTCACTCTTAGAGTTGCAGCAGCTTGTGGGTCACCTGAATTTTGCCTGCAAGGCAATTGCCCCTGGTAGGGCCTTTCTGAGGAGGTTTTGTGATGCCATGTCATCACTTCGGGCCCCCCATCATCACCTTAAGGTTACTAGGGGGATGCGTGAGGATTTGGACGTTTGGTCCGACTTCCTCAGGGATTTCAATGGGGTTACTTTTTGGAGGGATGACCTGCTGCTCGAAGCCAAGCTACAGGTAACATCTGATGCATCTGGCTCTTTGGGCTTCGGTGTTTATTTCCGAAGGCATTGGTGTGCAGATCAATGGCCTCCTGACTGGCATGCCTGTAGATTAGACAAGGACCTGAACTTTTTGGAGTTTTTTCCCATTCTGGTGGCTGTCCACCTGTGGGGACGGGAATTGGCTAACCATGTTGTCCACTTCTGGTGTGACAACCTGGCGGTGGTTCACATAGTCAACTCCTTGACTTCGAAATCTTGCCGGGTCATGAGGCTGGTTAGAGCCTTTACGTTGTTGTGTCTCTGGTGGAACATTTTGTTTAAGTCCAAGCATGTTCCTGGGGTGAGTAATGGTGTGGCAGACGCTTTGTCTCACCAACAGATGGAGCGGTTTTGGCAGCTTGCCCCGGAGGCTGACAAGGTGCCAGCTCAGATGCCCCCGGAGTTATGGCAGCTTGGGAGACCGAGGTATCCAGGGCCGTAAGGCTGGCATTGGCTCCCAGTACTCGGCGTGCCTACGACAGAGCGGTAGGCCAATTTGGTGGGTTTAGGAAGGATGTGGGTTTGCATCAGCTGTGGCCTATTCCTGTGGAGCACTTGCTGCAATTTTGCGTGCACCAGAAGGGCCGAGGGTTAGCGGTTAAGTCTATTCATGGCCAGTTGGCGCCTTTGGCATTTATAAGTAAGGCATGGGGGTTTTCTGAGGCCACGGGAGACTTCTGTGTGCGCAAAATGCTAGAGGGCTGGTCACATGAAGCTGTGGTGTGTGCTGACCCTCGGGAGCCTATCTCTCCTACACTCCTGAAGGGGCTTATCAAGGCCTGGGGTGACATTTGCACCTCCGGTTTTGAGGCTAAGCTCTTTCATGCAGCTGCTTTAGTAGCATTTTTTGGTGCAATGAGAGTTAGTGAGCTGGTGGTGCAGTCGAAGACGGATACATCTGGCCGGGCCTTGATGGCCCAGGATGTACAGTTTAGGGGGGATGGAGTTGCCCTCACTATTCGTAGATCTAAGACTGATCAGAAGCAGAAAGGGGCTGTGATTAGCCTTGGAACCTGTGCGGACCCGGGTTTGTGTCCAGTAAGGGCTCTGCGCAAGTTCTTGAGGGTGCGGGGTACCAGCTGCGGGGTTTTGTTTCAGCATGAGGATGGTTCACCACTGACGTGCTACCAGTTTTGGGTGGTGACTGAAAAGGCACTGGCCAAATTGGGGTTAGCTGGTGTCAAATTCGGCACCCATTCTTTCAGGATTGGGGCTGCCTCTACGGCAGCGGCCATGGGGTATTCTGCACAGGCCATTCAGGGTGTTGGCAGGTGGAGGTCATCTGCCTACCGATCGTATGTTCGCCCTCTTTACCGGTTTTAAAGGTTTTACTAATGATGTTTTCTTAGGTGCTGTGTCCTGCTTGGAGAAACGTCGGATTTTGATCTGCGGGCACAGTATGGTGTTTTGGGCCGCTCATCAAGCTAGGAGGACACGAGTCGGGTCCCAGCTTGGTTTGTCTGAATGGGCTATGGTGGAGTGGCTGGGTCATCGCGGCCTTCGGTGGCCCGGTTTGTTGCCACTTTTATTTCGGGAACGGCGGGGCCCTGCTCCCCATATATTAGTCATTCATTTGGGCGGGAATGACCTGGGGTTTATTCATGGCAGGGCTCTCTCCCTGCAAGCGAAATGGGATTTGCAGGAGATACTCCAGCGTTGGCCGGGAGTGCTGGTCATGTAGTCCACCATGTTGCCTCGAAGGGTTTGGTGGGAAGCATTAAACCACCAAGCCATTGAGCGGGCTCGCATGAAGGCCAATAGGGCCATCCAGAAAGCCCTGGCTGAGGGTTTGGGGGTGTATTTGCCACACCCCAGGATCAGGGCCGAATTTGCCGACCTCTATCAGGGTGACGGGGTACACCTGTTGGAAACGGGCAATGAGATATTCCTCAACGACTTGCAGCTAGGGGTTAGGTTGGCGCTAGGCCATTAGTGGGGCGCTCGGGCCTAAGCAGAGGCTTGGCTCTTGCATTGGCGGGATGAAGTTTGGTTAGAAATAGCGGGCCGGTGAGCACCCTTGGCGTTTCCCTATTGGTAGGGAAGAAGGGTCTGCTAGGAGCGGCTGGTACTGCTTGTGACGGCTGCCAGCGCGCGTGGGCAGACTGCTTGGGGGAACCCCACGTGCAAGTCCTTACCTCACTGCTGTACGGCTGAGGATTAGGAGCTTGAAAGGGGGGAACCCATTTGCCTGGCTGGCCGGGTCTCCCAGCCATCCGCATGGAGGGCTTGCACCCGGGGCTTCGGGGCTCGCCCAGACAGGTCAAGGCGGAGGTCTAGGTAGGACCCCGTGGCTTGACCTGTACCGCTTTACCCTAGCTGCAGTTATGGTTATTGTTGTCGTTGAGGTTATTTAATAAAAGTGGCCCTTAGATCCAATACCTGTGTCTGTCTTTATTCCAACTGGGGGGGGCAATCTGTTTACATTGGAATTCGCTGCACAAGCAGAAACATATGTTATTGCTATTTTATGTATTAATTTTATTTACCTTTCTCAGAAACCTTTCCACAACTTTCCCACAAACATTCTCTAAAGTAGCGCCGTGCCATTATCCCCATACTGAAGGGGACGAGGACTGGGCTGTAGTTGAGAGAGATTGGTCCACCTGAGCTTGCTGACTATCTGCGACTAACAGGATTTAGAATGGCAGACTTCCTGGATCGTAACTCAGATTTTCGGCAATGATGGTACATCACCTCTCCCACAACACTTCTAACAACCTACTTGAAGCTCCAGTTGTTCGAATGTAGAGGTTATAAATTATCATTTGCGAATTCCTAAGCTTGGTGTTCCTCCTGACAAATCAGGTGATCAACATTCTCAGTGTGCACATTTCAGAAGCGAGAGTGTGCATTTGTCTAGAATTTTATTTAAATAAACAAATTGATAGAATGTGAAAAACCTTGTGTTTCACTTCTGTCTCAAATGAAAAAGAGTATCAGTTTTGCATGCCATCAGCAAGGCAATATAATAATCCTCCGCTTCACTCCCTTCATTCACAACAAATTTATCATCAGTCACCACTTTTCTTCCCTTCTGTCTCTGCTTGCTACTCCTTCAATAAGATTGTTTTTCAATTGCTGTTTTCATCTTAGGATCCTCTTGACATAGAACTTTTTCTAGCGGAAATGGAGCAGTGCCCTGTGGGTCAAAGTGACAAGTAAACCTAATGATAGGGTCAGGTCAGGCGGCAATCATCTCCAAAGCAAAACAAAATGGCAGTTTTTAAATTCACAGCAACTTACTTTGCCCATCCTCTGGAAAAAGCCCTCTGTATTGGTCTAGAATTGGTCCGAAACTTTCCTCATAAGTCATTCTTCCCAGTGCCTCTTTTGCCTGCACAGAGTCAACCATAATATGAACCCATTGCGATAAATTTTGCAAACCCATCTCTTGAGTGCTTAGTTTATTATAATCGTTTAATAGTACCATGGTATAGTCATTTTTATCCTGTACAACTTTATCATATTGCCATTTGCGAGAGTCATTCAGGGGCCCAAATTACCATTCCCCTTCCACAGTCATTCATCTCTTCTCTTTGTGTATACAAATGAATAGACAGAGCACCTCTGTAGCCTTTTCCATTATTCAGTAGCCAATACAGTTAGGAAGAGAGCAAGAGAGGCTGAAAAAAATGAATCTATGGTGCCGTCCCGCTGCTTCCCTGGAAGACTGGAATGTTTATTTTAGCAGCATCCTCATTGCTGGGCAAGTAATCATTCATCAGATATTTGTCATTCTGTTGTATAACAAAATGAGGAGGGGATGACTCATAAAGCTGCTGAAACTTTCATACTGGTATATATTGAAGGAAAGTGGGGGATGGTGACAAATTTAATGTAGATCCCACTAAGAGATCCGTATTCTTTCTTGCCTGTGCTTCTGCTGCCCTTGGAATGTTAGTGGCCTGCTTAACTCAAGAACAAGGAGACTGGAAAAAAGAGAGGCAAATTATGCACATTAAAGTCTCTTTGAGGAGATACAGTTTCCACCTGAAATGTTAATAGAGCAGAGAGAGAGAGAAACAGAGGAACAGAGAGGGAGAGAGCGCATTCAAGAGTGACAAACTTACCCAGCAATCAAAATATGCAATGGGGGGTGAGAGAGAGGAATATTATATATATATGTATAACAAAGAAGGCAGAAGTATAAACAGTACCTGCCCTCTATTTTTTTTGTCTTTCTTTCTCTGTGTATTTTCTCTTTCATGCCTCAGGGGGAAAATTCAATTTGTTTTTATGCTAATTGGTAAGAGGAATAGACAATAAAGGCAGTGCATGTTTGCATTCCCCCCCCCACCTCACTAGAAAATGGATGGTCTTATGCTAGGGTTGCACTCTGTGTGATTCCACCAGATGGTTTTGTTTGTAGGTTTAGTTTTGTTTAATGATATGGCTTTGTGAAGGTGTATGTCAAATAGAAATGAAGCTGGGCTAGCTACCAGGAAAGAGAATTGTTCAGGAGTAATCCTTGTAGACATCTCTTTTTCCACTGTTTAAAGTTTTAAGAAATGTAGATAGCTGCAACTCAGCCCTTTCAAGTGATATCAGAAATGCAACAACACTCATATCTTTTTTGATGCTTTTCATATCACACATGACTGCCATCTTATTGGTATTGCCAAAAGAAAAACTTGGAATGCATAAAGACACATGGTTACATCTGTTGTAGCCTGTTGTACAGGTAGCCTCTAGGGGACAGCTTTCTGCTTTGCGTGTCTTCAGTCTTGGCCCTTCAAGGCTCCTGTAGAAAATCAATGGCTACTGAGGCTTGACTGAGAGGCTGACTAACATGCAGGCTGAGCCTGAGTGAGAACTGAAGAAAACCCTGTTTATTGTATAAAAAGCTGATGTAGTGTGGTATTCAAGATTAGAGATGGGCACAAACGGGGAAAAAAACCCGAACACGATGTTAGTTGTTCGTTGCCATCCACGAACAGGGATTCACGAACATCGATGGAGATGACATGTTCACAAACATGTTCGTAGTTGGAGGTTCATGGGAGCCAGAATGGCCCCCTTGGGACTTAGCTGAACTTGAGCCTGAGAAAGGAGAGTCCATGGGCCTCCCCCTTTCATGTCATTTTCTCTTCACAGTGGCAAAAACTGGACTGTCTGCTGGAAGCTAATTGAGGAGTTACAAACTGACCTTCCCAACGTCCAACACCCACCAAATTTGCAGGGGAAATAGTCCTCACTGTCCTCTGAAGACGCCCCAAGTTTCAGAGGGATTGCACCCCAAGAAAGGCATGATCCATGGATCTCTCCCTTTCATGTCATTTTCTCTTCACAGTGGAAAAACTGGACTGTCTGCTGGAAGCTACTTTGAGGGGTTACAAACTGACCTTCCCAATGTTCAATCCCCACCAAATTTGCAGGGGATATAGTCCTCACTGTCCTCTGAAGACACCCCCCCCCCGCAAGTTTCAGAGATATTGGACCCTGGGAAAGCCATGATCCATGGGTCCCTCCCTTTCCTGTCATTTTCTTTTCACAGTGGAAAAAACTGGACTGTCTGCTGGAAGCTACTTTGAGGGGTTACAAGCCAGAAGGAAAGCTAGAAGGAGTTCAGACAGTTAATGCCTATGTTGCCAGGGGAATTGACTGAAATGCACCAGACTGTCTGGCTTTACGAACAGCTGATGAACGCCGCGAAGAGGGCTTGGAACAAACACATATTCACCGGGAACGGGGACTCACGAACAGCTTGCTCAAGTTGCAAACAGCAGATTGGGCTGTTCGTGGCTTTTTTTGTTCGTATTGCTGTTCGTGCCCATCTCTATTCAAGCTACAACAACATCAAAGCACCATTCTACCAGCATAATGGTATTTCCATTGACAGAGGAGTGGGAGCATGAAGGATAGGTCCACCAAATAAATCAGAACAACTTGGTGGAAACTCCACGTTGAGAAGCAGCATTCATCACCTGAGGACCAGGATCTTGGGACAAACAGGCCTACTGCTTTCAAGTCTTGTTAGAGTGCTTCCAAAGACATTGTGGGAGGGGACATCAGGAGTTCTCCTTGGTCATCATTAGTGTGGGTTTGAACCTTCTCCTCAGAAGATGAATTCTGCACAGGCCATATCACAGCTGGGGCTCCAGTCATCTCAAGACCCCCAGAGGGAAATCCAGAACTCACCATGCAGCAACAGGTTCTGTCAAGGAAGACAATGGAGGTTACACACCAGAAAATCTCCCAATTGTTGCATCTACCTCTGGAACTTCCACCATGCCCCCAAGATGCCCGGGATCCCCAAAAGGAAGTCCAGAATTCACCATGCAGCAGCAGATTCTATCCAGGGAACAAATGGAGGTTGTGTTCCAGGAATCTCCCACCCACCTTCAGAACATCCACCATACATCTAGGATGCCCAGAACAAAAGGCTTACAAGGGCAAGCAGAAGCCTGGGCCAGGATGCATGCCTGTTGGCTTAAAGGACCGTCACCACTTCAGAGGAATGTACAAAACAGAACCAGGTCTCCTACTCAAGCAACAGGAAGGGCAGGTCCATCAACTTCCATAAGACTCCTCAAACCTTTTCTGATTTGGTAGTCTGCTAGACTCTCTCTTCTTCAGCATGGACAGTTGAAATGCTGAGTGGGCTTTATCTCTGTAGCACCTTGCTGGTTTTCCATGGTTCTTGATTCCTGTTGACAGCTCAGCCCTGGTCAGTTTCCAGCTACCATCACTTACCCTGTGCCTCCCTTACCCAGGTTAGAACACTGGAAACGGAATATTGAACCAAGTGGATCTTCTAGACCTATCATAACTACTCTTATATTGGCTTGTAGAACTCCTGCTTCAATTTTTTTGTTGATCCATGAAACTCCCTTGGGTTGCCATGAAATGACCTCCATTGGCTCCTTGGACACAGTCTGCTATTACATGGTGCAAACCATTAATCTCAACAGGAAAGTTTGCAGGACAACCTGTTTTCATAGGTGACCTGAAAAAGTTCTCCATAGTCTTTTTCCTTCTAGTATGAAAAGTGTGAAACTATCATGAGATATTTTGCTGATCCTATAGACACTGTTTTTTTAAAACAAAAACAAAAAAAACCCTGCCATCTTCTTTCCAATATCTTTTATTTCTCTCAACTACCTGCATTATTGTAGGATCTGAACTACTTAATTAATGTTCTCTATCTTTACATTCAGAGCAGCTAAGCTAGACAGATAACTTCCACATGGGACACCTCTCTATGACACAAGAATAGCTCAGCCAATCACTGGCCATTTCCACATGCTCTTAAAGGGATGGCCCACTCGACGAACACTGGCAGCTTTTCCCCTGGAATCCAGATGTCTCCATTTGCAAAACAGTTGTGAGTTGTTGGGCTTCTGTTTTTTCAGCACCTTTTCTTGGAATGCACTTTCTGCAGTCACAAAAAAAAGCACCGAAAAAACAGAAGCCAAACAGCCCACAAACGTTTTGCAAATGGAGATGTCACCAGTGTTCCATGAGTGGGCCATCCCTTTAAGGGCATGTGGAAATGGCCACTATCAGGAGATCTTCCATCACAACCAAATTCATAGCATATTGCAAAGAACTGAAATTTGGGAAGCCAAAGGACAAACATAGGGAGGTGAAACTGTTTAGGGGAGTGCTATGCTGGCTGGATGCCATTCTGTAAACGGTATCTGACAAATATTAAATGCTCATTGTGGAGCACAGTCTTGAATCATCAGGCAAAGAAAGGGCTTCTTGATTAGTTCCCGTTTTCATTCATTTTCTTGATGAATCCCCCCCCCCTCTTCTCTGAAATTGCAATGCTTCATCATGGCTCTTTGACAAGGGATAATCTTCTGATTTCTCCTTTTGCTGTTGTTAGTAAGCAAGATGTATATAACAGTTTCCACATTTCAGGAGTGCAAACAGTGAATAATGAAAATGTCCACAATGAGACAATCAAAGCAATTGTATCCAATTGCAATTTGAGGTTCATGGACTAATTTGTTGTTACCTTGATTGTATCAAGCAGAAAAGGCAAATTAAGTACTGTATAATGATTAATTTAAAATGTGGTGCTGGAAGACACTGTGGACAGCCAAAAAGACAAATAAGTGGGTACTAGATCCAGGGCCAGGGCCTTTTCGACCAGGGCCAGGGCCTTTTCGGTCCTGGCCCCAACCGGTGGAACTCTCTGTCTGAGGCCACCCAGGCCCGTCAGGATCTTGTATCATTTCGGCAGGCCTGTAAGATGGAGCTGTTCTGCCAGGCATATGGTTGAGGCCAGCATGAGATCCTTACTGAGCCTCCCACCAGTCTCCCACCAAGTGTGTGGTTATACAGTGTTCACTGGCCCACTGCCTGACATATGGGTACAGCATGGGGCCATGTACTGCCTTTCATTAGCTGATCCACGTATGGGTTGCAGTATGCTATCTGTCTGCTTCCCTCTCCCTGTATGTTGATGGGTAGGAACCTGGACTTGACCCCGCCTTGGGACAGTTATTATCTGTGGATTTTATGATATCAACTGTTGTTTTTATGAACTGTTGTTTAATATTTGTATTGTATTTGATAACTGTTGTACCTCACCTTGAGCCTGCTTGCAGGAAGGGCGGGTTAGAAATGTAATTAATAACAATAACAATAACAATAACAATAACAATAACAATAACAATAACAATAACAATAACAATAACAATAACAATAACAATAACAATAACAATAACAATAACAATAACAATAACAATAACAATAACAATAACAATAACAATAACAATAACAATAACAATAAAATCAAGCCTGAATTCTCCTTAGATGCTAAAATGACAAGACTAAGGCTATCATATTTGGTCACATCATGAGAAGACAAGATTCTCTGGAAAAGTCTCCCACTGTGCAGGCCTTTCCTCTTGCACTGGGTGCTCTGGGGATCGCTGAAAAACACTCCGTTTGCCTAAATGACAGCCACTACTGCTGGAAGAACATACTGCACACTGGAGGGCCAACCCTTGTAATGAGAAAGGGTGTGAGCAGAAACCTGACTTAGGATCCAAGCCCAAGCTTTCAACCAGCATTTGGTTTTCATCTGATGATTTTATTTTTTTTCTTCTGAATTCACACTTCAGGTCCCCTTAAGAATGAGAAGGGGAAGAAGGACCTGAGAGGAGGGTTCATAGCTGGACTCATTCTCCATATTCTGGTGGCTGCCTTGTGGAATTCAGCCCCTTCCTGGCAAGCAGCTAAGCTGCTCATCAGGGGCCGCCCATTGCTCCACCGGAAGGATGGACGGCACCATCCCCCTCCTTCCTTATAAGGAGTGGCTGGGAGGGCTGAGCGTACATTAGCTACGCAGCTCGGCCCTCCCAGCTCAGTGCGGGTCAGTCGCTCGGCCCACCCGCCTCTCCCTAACTTTCTTGGTGTAGGATTAGCTGGTTGCCGTTTGAGGCCAGGTAGGAATTTTTTTCCCCCTTTCCAAATTGGCTTGGGTAAAGGGGGGGTTTTCGCCTACCTTACACCGACGGTTAGGGATTGAGGAATTTGGTTCGAGGTGTGGCCTGTTAGGAGAGTCCTGGCTGGTTTGTAGGTGTAGGGTGCGGGACGGTGAGCACCCTTGGCGCTTCCCTATGTGGGAAGAGGGGCCTGCCTAAAGGGCTGGTACTGCTGTGACGGCTGCCAGGCCCACAGGCAGGCTGCCTTCGGGAACCCCAGCCTGCGAGTCCTTTCCCTCACTGCTATACGGCTGAGGTGTCAGGGGCTTAAAGGGGGGTGACCAAATTTGCCTGGCCGGCTGGGTCCGCCCCATCCACTGGATGGGTCCCACCTGGGGCTTCGGGGCTCGCCCAGACAGGTCAAGGCGGTGGTCCAGATGGGACACCGTGGCTTGACCTGTACTGCTTTAGGTCCTTGCCGCTGTTTGGCTTGTTTTGTCTGTATAAAGTTAATAAAGTGGCCCTTAGATCCAACTTGGTGTCCGTCCTTTATTCCTGACTGGGGTGGCAATGGCTGCCTGAGGAGGCCAGGACAGCTTCCATACTTCTGTCATTGTCTAGATTGTACAAAATCGAATTGGTTAAGAGGACAATTTTATAATGGGAACAGAGCTGTACTATAATGAAATGGCTCAAGAGGACACTTCTTTATAAAGAGAAGAAAATTGTAGACCACCCCAATGTTTCTTGTATGTTTTAACCTGTTCTTGCTGCATTGGTTTGTACTTTTTAAATATTATTTTGCATTGTTTATGCCTGTGATATTATAACTTCTTTCTTTTGCAGTGTTTCTCTAACTTTGCAATCCTAGTCCTATTGTATTATTGGCTGTCTTATGCTGTTGGACTATTTACATAGTTTATACCATATCTTTCTCCCCAATGAGGACTCAATGTTCTATTAAATATTCTACCGAGTAATATTACAAAAGAACAAGGAGAACTTTTCAAGTATATGGTGACAGCTGCAAGAGTACTATGTGCAACAAAATGGAAGACAGAATCTTGCCCCAATATGTCTGAGTGGATAAAGTGTACAAATATACGATTCGGTTTCTTTTTCCCGGCCATGTCGGATGCTCCTCTCTGCAGGTCCGGAAGGAAGCGCCCAAGCAGCCTGACCAGGTGGTTGACCTGCGAGGGTTAACCCCCAGGACTCCCAGTGAGGGGGTCAGGGTCCGGAGCACTGTGGGAAGAGCCCCCTGAAGTCGATGCAGGGGGTAAATTGCCCATCTGCTCCTACAGAGGCCGGCAGACTTGCACAGCACATCGCGTGCTGCCGGGCCATGGAGAACAGCAACAAGCAGATTTAAGGTGAAAACCTGTAAGTAAGTGAATCCCTTCTGCTATTCCAAGCATATGCGAAGGATTGGTGAGAGTTGAAGCTAAGAAGGTCCAGATATCTCCCCCTTCACTGAGTTTCAGAACTTAGTTGGTGGTCTCCCCCCCCCTAAGATGGCGACAAAAAAGCAGAGCCATGCTGTGAGCAAATCGGTTTTGGCGACGCTACAGGGGAAGGGAGAAACTCTTGAAGAGGTGGTTAAACGGTCGGTTGTTGAAGCTATGAAGCCCTTTGTTGATAAGTTAAATGAAATCGGACAAAGGGTTGGCTCAGTTGAGAATGAAGTGAAAACCATTAAAGATGCAGCATCTGGGGCAGAGCAATCTGCTCGGGAAAATGCAGTACTCATGAAAGCAACAAACAAAGAAGTAAAGCTTTTGGAGAATCAATTGTTAGGACTACAAGTGGATCGTGCTCAGACGGTATTGCGTCTTCAGAATGTGAAGGAGGAGGAAAGTGAAAAGTTAAAGGATTTGGTGTTGGAACTTTTGGCGTCATCCGCAAAGGCAACTAAAGAAGAGTTAAAAAGCGATATTCTGGAAGTCCGTCGGACATCTTCAAAATATGCAACGAAGCGTCAGCTGCCTCGTGAGATTATTATTGATTTTTCATCTAAGAAGACTTGGGACACCATCTTATATAATTCGTACAATGTGGACTTGGACTTTCTGGGCAACAAGGTTAAGATATTGAAGGACGTTCCATTTTTAGCTCGGAAAAGAAGATTCAAATACAAAAGGTTTGCAGCTCTTCTGAGGAAGCGTGAAATAAAATACAAATGGTTATTTCCGGAAGGTATCTGGTTCAGATATAAAGACCAAGCCTACAAGATAATATCAGAAGTACAGCTGAGGGACTTTGTGTTTAATCATCAAGAGTTCCAGCAAGAAGAAGATTTAGAATCTGAAGGGGAGAGTGGGGAGGAGGGAGTGAGCACAGCTACTGTAGCTGTTCAGAGAGAACTGAGAACGAGACCCAGGGAGGGGGGAAGAAGAAGACCTGATTCTATAGTTTGTATTTTATAAGACCTACCAATCTAATAGCATATTAGAAAGTTTAACTTTAAATAATTGTATTATGAAGGGAATACAATACTTGTAGATGTAGTGTGTGTTTTTATATGTTGTTTTTTCCCTCTCCCCCTGTTCCCTTTTTCCCTTTCTTTTTTTTGTAGTTTTTGATGTTAGCAATTAAAAATAAAAAAAAATTATAAAAAAAAGTGTACAAATATACATCGATGGCCAAATTAATTTCTTATGTCCCAGAATTCCATAAAAAGTGGAAAGATTTCTTTGATTACATAGCCCGAAGCTAAGAAAATCAAGCATAGTTAAAATGAAAATAGAGTAATCGTAACATAAAGACCTTAAAATGCTGAGTACAAAACATGAAAGAAATGACTGATTAAAAACTATTGATATTAAATTTTAGGTATAAGAGGAGAGGCAACTAGTTGAGTTGCCATATATTTTGAATATACTTTTCGATTGTAGTTTAAATTTAGTTTTTTGTATTTTGTATAAGTTTCTATGCATTTTCTACTGCTATCTCTATTTTTCTTTCCAAGTAAAACTAAAAAATGTGGCATATATTGTTCTTATTTCCTCCATTTTATCCTCACAACAATCCTGTGAGGTAGGTTAGTTGGAGTGTGTGTGAATGGCCCAGGTCACCCAGCAAGCTTCCATAGCAGAGTGGGAATCTGAACTGGAAATAACTAGATTCTAGTCCAATGCTCTAACCACTATACAATACAGGTGTTTTATATTGTGTGATCCACCTTGACTCTCCATAAAAAAGGCAAGCTATAATAAATAAACAAATAAATAAAAATCCATTTCATCTTAATTCCTTTAACTAGGAATGAATTTGTAACAATAAACAAGGAGTATATATTTGAGGTTATTCTTGCAGTATACCCAGAACATTCTTTGAAACGTAACTGCAAAAAAGCAGTTGACATCTTGGCCTCAGTCTGATATAAATCGATCTTCCTCTAGAGCATAACTCAATAGTGTAAAGCCAGTTAATCACAGGGAAAAAATAACCTTTTTTCTTCTTACCAAGTTTTTTCTTTATTCAGTCCTCTGTAAAAATATGTAGGACGTACATTATACTGAAATGGTTATATCGTAAAGTGAGCAGTCCTATACGCTACTCTTGGCCATTTGGTCTCTTAATACTCTCAAGATGACTGGAGATTTTATTTACCATATTGCTTAATTTTAAGCACAGAAGTAGAGGTGGGCCTGAACAGGAAAAAAACACGAACACGATGTACGTTGTTCATTGCCACCCATGAACAGGGAATCACGAACAACCATGTACATAACCCTGTTCACAAACATGATCGTGGTTGGCTGTTCATGGGAGGGAGGGGTGAGACTTGGAAGGGAAGAACGTTTCCTCCGCCTTTGGCATGGGGAACCTCCTTCCCTTCAAAGTCTCCCTCCTTCCAGCAGGCTGGAGGGAGGGGGAGACTTTGTCAAGAAACCGCTGACAAGCAGCTGATTTGGGGGTGAAGTGCCCCTCTCCCTGCTGCTGTGCAGCAGCAGAGAGAAGGGCATTTCACCTTGGCAGGCTGCACTCAGCTGCTTGTCAGGGGTTTCCCTCACAAGCACCAGAGTGGGGGATTTAAATGTCCCTCTTCCTGCACTGCGCAGCAGCAGGGAGAGGGAAATTTAAACTGCGGCAGGCAGCACTCAGGTGCTTGTCAGGGAAACCTTTGACAAGCGGCTGAGTCGGGGGTGAGGTGCCCCTCTCCATGCTGCTGTGCAGCAGAAGGGAGAAGGGCATTTCACCCTGGTAGGCTGCACTCAGCCACTTGTCAGGTGTTTCTCCGACAAGCAGCTGAGTGGGGGATTTAAATGTCCCTCTTCCTGCACTGCACAGCCACAGGGAGAGGGAAATGTATACCCTGGCAGGCTGCAATCAGCCCTTGTCTGGGTTAGATTGGGGTTTCTCAATCCCTAGGGACCTGCTGTGGAAGAAACTCAGAACACTGGGGATGAAACCCCGCCTACTTTATCTAATTAAGAAATTACATGAAGCTACTTCGGGTGTCATTAAGATATCCCCCGATGGCCAACTTTTATCTAACTTCCGAATTACGAAGGGAGTTAAACAAGGCTGTGTTCTTGCCCCACACCTTTTAAATTTATTTTTGAATGTCTGTTACAATGTCTGTTGTAAATGGCCATCTGCCCTTTCTGGAGCAATTAGCAATACCTATATTGCTGTATGCTGATGACACAGTTATTATTTCCTGCACTAGAATTGGCCTTATAAGATATCTAGAAGCCTTCTATCAATATTGTAAATTGAATCGGCGGATAATCAACTATGAAAAATCCAAAATTCTAACTTTTTCTAAGAGCTGGCTCCTATTCAGGTGGCGCATCTGCGCTAAGGAAATTGAACAAGTGAAGGCCTTTAAATATCTTGGAATCACTTTCAGCTACAACCTTAGTTGGCCAACACATCGGAACAGAACTATAAACTTAGTGCAATGCTCACTGGCGCAAATCAAAAAGTTCTTCTTTTTAGGAGGCAACCAGTTTGTCCCAGCAGCTCTGAAAATTTATAATGCAAAAATCCTTCCCCAGCTGCTGTGGATCAAAGCCTTTAAGCCCTGTGTAGAGGGTGTACAATCAACTTTCTTCCGACAGATTTTGGGTGTCCCTAATTGTGTCCCTTATATATCTATATGTGCAGAGTTGGGTCTTCACCTCTTGGAAACTAAGGCCTGGATCATGGCTTTCAAGTACTGGATAAAAATTCACTTTAGATCTGAACATGATAGCTTGCTATCTCATTTGATGAGAGAGAGGCATAGTACCATATGGTTTTCTATGTTTACTCTCAAATTGCAAAAGCTTGGCATTGCATTGGACTCCCTACTCCTATGTGATGAATTACGTATCTTAAGAACAATTAAACTAAGGGCCAAGCTACACATGACAAATGACACTTGAATGGCAAGTGGATTGAGTGGAGGGCAAGTGAACAGGGAGAAATACACTTTCTGTTCAAGTGTCATTCGTCATGTGTAGCTTGGCCCTCAGACTTATGGAACATGAACTCCAAGAGATGTTCCCCCTGCATCCCCCTGTCTATTCTGCAGCCAACTTAGGCATATACCAAAGGCAAAGAATGAATCCACATTATCTCTCAGCTCTGGACATCCCATCTCAGCACCGAATATTTACCTTAGCACATTTAAACGCCTTTCCATCAATGGTGCTCTTTAGCAGATTCAGGCAAGTACCCCTTCAAAACAGGATATGTCTTTGCGAATTAGGAGTCCCCGACTTATTGTCCCACATTATTCTAGAATGCCCTCTTTTTGGTCTGTTACGCAAACAATTTTTAACTGAATACCTTTCTACTAAAGGAGGAATTTTAGTTTACCTTTTAGAAGTTCATAACCCTTGTGTTACTTTAAGTGTGTTGCAAAATTTCTAGCAGAAGTTTATAAAGTTAAATCCAAGCATATAGCCACACCTGATTGCTGAATGTTTATTAATTTATTATTAACTGTTACTAATTGCTTGTTTATGTTTATGCTTCTTCCTATCCCTGTCTCTGATTGTCCCTATCTCTGATTGGAGACTATTATTATTTCTAATGTCAATAAAGGTAATTGATTGCGATTGGGGTTTCCAGGTCAACAGGAGTTCAGACAGAGTTCAGAAAGTCTGTGCCTACTGTTGCCAAGGGAATTGATTGAAAGGTGCCGGACTGTCTGGCTTGACAAATGGCTGATGAACACCATGAACAAGGCTTGGAACGAACTCATGTTCGTCGGGAATGGGGCTTCACAAACAGCTTGCTTGCAAACAGCTGATCGGGCTGTTTGTGGCTTTTTTTTTTTTGTTCATATTGCTGTTTGTACCCACCTCTACACAGAAGTGCATTTGCAACATGGCAGATTTACACTACAATATTATGCACAGTTACTCCAGTTTAAGCCTTCAACGTACTTGCAAGGAGTAAGGCTTGCATTGATAGAAATCTTTTCTATTTTTTTTCTTTCAATCGAAAAGTGCACCTCAAAAGCAAAAAAAAATAATGTGAAAATGGCCTCTCGGAGAATGTTCTCACTAGGCAATGGGAAAAATTTGATTTGCATGGAATGAACTGCAGAAGAACAGGAAATACAAGGGGTGGGAGCCATCCAGTTTTTCAACTGTTGAAAAAGGAAGGCAGGCCCTTTGGCCTCCAAAGTAGTTTATGCTGCAATGGTGGGACCTGCATGGAACAAAGCCATGTATGATGGGGGTTGTAGAAAGGATGGGAATTAGGTGAGATTGAATGAAGCAGTTGCCTCATATTCTGATCCCTTTTGTGTCCATAAAATATCCAATGCAGCTCAGATTTGGATTAATGGAGAACAGCAGCACAACCTGTCTCTATGTGATATCAGGTATGTTTGGGAGAGAACTAAATTAATAATTATTGTAATAGCATCATCGTTTTTATTAACAATCATACTGTTCTGTGCTCTGGTTCCTCTAGTCATCTAAGAATATGGGTGGTTATTTGAGAAAGGTCACCCACCATAGCTGATAAATGTTAGACACATTCATCATTTTTAGATTCAATAAAAAAGTTTCTAGATATGTACTTATTAGTTAATAGAGAACCAATATTTCTGTCCCTTTCTTTTTGCTGGGATTTATCTAACCATCTGTGAGAACCAGCGATATAATTTATTCTTTGTCACTGTAAACCCAGAAGATGCTTTATCTTATTTAAAGCTCAGCAGGAATTGCAAAATTCCACATCTTTCTCCCTGAGAAGGGGAGAGGGACAGACATTGCAAAAAGATTGTTCATGACATTTACCTTGCTGGTAGGTGGGTCCTAAAGATTCTTAGTCCTAGCTGGAGATTTTTCATTAGATGGAAAGTAAGCCAGTGAAATTCTGGTTAGCTTTTACATCAGTGGCTGAAAATCTTGCATCAGTAAATAAAATACAGTTATATGTGGATGCTTGTTAATGAGTTTATGCTCTGTGCATATATGTTCAAAGCTGTGATCATTGCAGATTGTTCCCATCAAAGATTGATAACATTCCATGTTTAATTAAACCACTCAGTGCTTCAAAAATGTTGTCAGATGGTTAATGGCAGATCCTAGGAATTCCCAGGCATAGGCTTGCCAGGTACCAGCCAGTCGTGGGAAAACTCCCAGTGATTTCTCTCTCTGCTTGGTGATTGCTGGGGATGGGTGGAAGGAGGCAGGCCGCTTGGAGATCACCCACCATTGACAGACAGCTTTGAGAAATAGCTGTGCATGCACTCCCATGTGGGGTTCAATAATATCACTTCTGGGCTGCATACAGAAGTGATGTCATTGTGCCAGGGCTGAATCTAACCCCCCCCCCAATAGCAAAAGTGAGAAAGGGATAGAATCTGTGCCCCCCACATCCACCCACCCACAAACTTTCATCAGTTGCCAGGAGGGACCTAATAACCCCACCTCTGGATGAACTATTTGGAAAAGTAGTGATGTATCTGTTACAGAGGCAGGCAATGGCAAACCACCTCTGTTAATCCCCTTTGCCTTGAAAACCCCAGCAGGGGTTGCCATAAGTCAACTATGACTTGACAATACTTGCCACAACCTCATTTATGTTGTAGGTTTAGGCCTGAATTTCTGTTGCATTCTATTTGTTGATGAAAGACATAACATGTTAAGTGTGGATGAAGTGGTTTGTGTATGTACTAGTCATTGTTCTCTGATCACATACATTTTTCTATCGAGTAAGTTAGTAGATCTACCATCATCGTTTCCAGGCTTTCCCCACAAATAACATCATTACACTTGCGACAATGCCCCCCCACCATACCCTGCCCCCAACCATCTCACAAGTTTCCAGGCTCAGCCTAACACAGACTTATCTCATTCCTAAAGCAGCATCAATCCCTCAACAAGCCAGCACTTCCTGCCCCTCCAAGTTGCTTCTCAGGGTCAAACCACACGAAACAAAACACACTCGAATTACACTCAAATCACACTCGAATACACTTGAATTACAAAACATACTCGGATTACCCATGTAATTTGAGTGTATTTTGTCTCATGTGGTTTGACCCTCATTCTTGAAAATGATTGGAACATTTTTCACTTTCTTCAGCCAAATGCAACTTTTTCATTCTTTTGATACACACTCAAAACCTCCCATGTAGAATATCAAAAAGAGTCCAGTAGCACCTTTAAGACTAACCAATTTTATTGTAGCATAAGCTTTCGAGAATCAAGTTCTCTTCGTCAGATGCATGATCGGATCATGCATCTGATGAAGATAACTTGATTCTCGAAAGCTTATGCTACAATAAAATTGGTTAGTCTTAAAGGTGCTACTGGACTCTTTTCGATTTTGCTACTACAGACTAACACGGCTAACTCCTCTGGATCTATTCCCATGTAGAATGTTTGCTTTGGATCCCACCTGAATATTCTAGGCCTAACCCAACCATTACAATACAGGAAAATTTCCTCCAACTAAAATCTCCAATGAGAGCTTTTTTTCTCTTTGCTTAAAAAGTATGACCTCCATCCAACACAGAAATATGTGAGGGCAAGAAACTTCCCATATTACATTTTTTGTTCAACTAAGGAATTTGTTTGAGTAGAAAATTAAGAATGAATGTGTTAAAGATCAAAAATGGAGCCTGAAAAGAGTATTAACAAAGCACATAAAAAGATGGTATCAAAGACATACAAAGGCTGGTTACAGCATTTAATCATGCAGATACTGTAAGGCTTTGAATGGCAGATACCTGAGGAAATATGGAGATATTGGATGAGGGCAATGAAAGTATCACCATCTGTTAATCTGACATAAAACTATTTTAAATATATGCAAGATGTTATTTGACCCCCAAGAAGCATTTTAAAAAAGCAGGCACTGGCAATATATGTTGGAAAATGAAGATCTATAGCATATTTGACAACCCTGTTCACATGTAAAGGCATTTTGAAAACAGGAGGCAGAGGTTACATTTCAGATTATGATGGGAAATGTGTCCGTGGACCCATCAATGCTAGCGACTGCAATCTTCTACAAAAGGGGGAAATAGAAGCCCCTGCAAATTTTCCTCTTCCATGCCGAAACAGAAAAAGACAACACACAAATCAGTAGTTTTAAAAAGCCCCCCCCTGTTGTTATTGTGCCTAAATTGCAGTCCCTAGATGTGAGATCCCTCAATATCAGGTTCACAGAAATTTGTGCCCAGGATTTTTTTTTTAAGAAATCAATTGTAATAGAACCCTGAAGAGCTCCATAGACTTCAACAGATGCACACACTCGCTTTCTAATACCAGCTAACCAAGCAACAGAACCAAATCTCTTTAAGCTGCTTAGAGAATTGAAAGCTTATATCTAGGATTTGCTGGGTAGTGACCTTTTAGCCAACAAGAGAGAGAATGAAGACAGCCAATCACAAGGAGTAATGCAAACAGAATCTGAGCCAAGCAGCTGTGAATGACAGCTGGAAATAGGGGACTAGCCATTTCTACCTGTGCATTGTCTGGTAGGAAAGGAAAACATGTTCAGTAAAACTTAACAATGGCCGTTTCCACATGGCTTAACTTGTTTCGGAAAACAGCGAAATCTTGTGTGAAATTGTGCGAGAAGACACTGTTATCACATCTTCACGTGAGATTTCGCTGTTTTTTGCAACAAGGTAAGCTGTGTGGAAATGGCCAATGCATAGTTTCAGGTGGGTAGCTGTGTTGTAGAACAACAAGATTTGAATCCAGTAGCACCTTAAAGACCAACAAGATTTTCAAGGTATAAGCTTTTAAGAGTCAAAGCTCCATTGTATCTGAAGAAGGTAGCTTTGACACTTGAAAGCTTATACCCTGTAAATCTTGTTGATCTTTAAGGTGATACTGGTCTCAAATCTTGCTTAGCAATGGGCTCAGCTGATGGGAGCAACCCCAAGGTGAATGATTTTTTGTTGTTGTTGTTGTTCCATTCAGTTCGATTTTATCCACAAGACTCAAGAAGCAAGTGGTCACCAGGAAGTACATTAGCAAGCAACACGGCATCCCTGGGCATGAAACTGGGGGTCACTATCCATTTTCAGGTATTACAGTGAACACACGTACACACTGAGTGTAAGTGCATACATCTATATATAAGAAAGAGGCAGCACACATTCACTTTATAACTGATACCAGATACCAGAACATGTGGGGTCTAAGTCACATATTCAGCTCTAAATGCATTGAATGTAACATGAGAACCACTCAGCACATGTTCAAAGAAAAATCATGTGTACGCTGTGCTCAGATGGTATATACGTTCAGTGTAACTTATGAATAAGACTACTGAGTTAAGCTTAGAAAGCTTACAGCTTACAGCAGAAAGCACCCGGTGTACATGAAATTCCTTCACTATATACTAGTACAAGGCTCCATTTAAATTAAAACAAGGGCAGACTTTAGGCATACAGACAAAAGAAGTGGAAGATCACGGTATCTCATTTCTGCCTCCCTCACTTTTTTGTTCCCTTCTACGAGAACCTCCATTGCCTTTTTCCTGCTTTCTAGTCTCCTTCACTCCCACCAGCTAACCTAGATCTCACTCCCCCCCCAACCATGTCTTCAGCTTTCTCTCCACTCCCTCTGGCAGCCTCTTTCTGAGAAAACTAGGCCCAATTGCCTGGTGATGAACTTGCAAAGACCTGTGGGCGGCACCTCAGTTCTTCCTATATCCCTTCCCCACACTATTCCATTTTTCTCTCCTCCTGTCAGCCCCCATATCCATACCTTTCCCTACTTCCTTCTCTCCTTCCAACACACCATCCAACATATCTTTAGATCTGCTCCCCCATCTTCTATATATATTTATCATCTATTTACTTTATTTATATCCCACCATTCTCCACAATGAGGGCTCAAAGCAGCTTACATAATTCCCCTCGCCTCCATTTTATCCTCACAACAACTCTGTGAGGTAAGTTAGGCTGAAAATGTGTAACTGGCCCAAGGTCCTCTAGCAGACTTCCATGGCAGAGTAGTGAGTGAGTCTCCCAGATCCTAGCCTAAAACTCCAGCCACCACACCACACTGGCTTTCGTAGGGTGGCTGCTGTTGAATAGTAACAAACAATCAGTCCTGAGTGAGTCAGGCAAGTTGAGTGGTGGTATGTCGCCACCAGGCCAGGCCCAGAGAAATCCTCCCTTAAAGCCCAAAACAACCCTGAACACCCCCCCCCCCTTTATGGAAACCAAGGCTTGAAGGCTGGCAACACGTTGTGGTTGCCTAGCAAATGCCACCAAGGATATTTATTTTTCAAAGCTACAGGTGCTGTTTCTATTACTTTGGGAGGCTTAATCTCCCTAATGTTTTGTTTTTAGATTTTTCTGCAAACCTTGGGTGTTTTTTTAGATTTTTAGAAAGATCTCTCTTGACTGTTTGTGGCATCAAGTTCATGGCCATGACGATTAGCTATACTGATGGCAGACAATAACAGCTGGGGTTCATGACAATTCATATGTGTCCAGAATGTTGAGACTTGAGAATGTTCAGACATTACCCCTAAGCAAAGTTACATCCTTCTAAGCCCATTGACTTCAATGGATTTAGACAGTTATGACTCTTCCCAGAATTACTCTGTTAACATTCAAAGGTTTGCAACCCAAAGCAAAAAACTTTGCATTTGAACTTCACACCTACAACATTCTTTCAAATGAAGCCTGTTATTCTAGCTAACTGCAGCATATGCTGTCCTTATATCAGAATTTTCTAATGTAACTTCCAATAATTAGGAATAGCAGGGGTATGTGTATGAAAAGAGGGATTAGATTCACTTTGTTTACTATCTTTTGTGTATATCTTTTGTGTATATAAACATCATTACATAGAGCCTGTCTACATAAGACATCTTAGATTCTCTGAGATGTCTTGGTGCATGTTCATCAAGGGTAGGGAGCCCCAATGTTAAACAGGAAGCATAGTTTGAAAAGACGGAGCCGGCAGAGATCGCTCCTCAGAACGTTTGTTAATTTTATCTTCACTTCCTCAGAGGCTCTGTCAATTTCACTTCTCCAGTCTAAAACTGTGTGGGATCGCAACCAGACGGCAGCAAGGAATAGAAATGGGCTGGTGCTGCCTTCCAGAACTGTTTGGACCTGGAGAGGTTATAATTGGCTAAGTTTCTCTTCTGGCATTTCACAGCCCCTTAACACAGCCCCAGTGTATAGCAAAGCCTTTGCCCTGCCACTGGCTCTGTCTTTTTAAACTACCCTTCCCGGCAACCACTGCATCTCCCAACACATATTCTTCACATGTCAGATGTCTCATGTACATGACTCTTACACAGGGACGCTCAAGTGACTTACTTTCTGTGTGGTCTTATATTCAAGTGTACTCTGTCTCCCTAGCAGCACATGTGTATCCACAATGAGAGAACAAATGTAAGAGCTTTCACTTGATCCTACTCATGTAAGATGTGTAGAAAGACTCATAGACAGTAATAAGTTATTTGTATGTGTGTTTCCACTGTCTAGCTAATTGATTGCTGTTCTTTATAGTAAGGGGTTTGGAGGATTCTCTGATGTTGCTACTTCTTTGTATCTTGAGATTCAAGAGCCCTTTGGGAAAAAAACTGAAAATGAAATTAGCATGAATTATAAGGCAGTTGAATAAATCTTGCCATGAACTTCTGACCTACCAAGTCAAATACAGCCCGCAGCAATGTATTAGCTTGACAAATCTCCAGGTTTTGTAATACCAACAGCAGAAGATTTATTGAACCAATAGGAGGTCGGTGGATCCTGTCCGCTCTGTGGTTTTCAAGATGAGCACTCCTGTTTTGCGGTGTATCTGTATATGCAATACCACATGCAGTCAGGTGTGGCTTGTGCAAGGGTTTATTGGAAAGGTTCAAGCTACTGCCGCTGAATACTTCTGAAGGGAGATGAGGATTCAGTGCCTTTATTAGAAGGCATCAAGAAGTGGCATTGGAGGCATCAGGGCAGATGTGCAGTAGTAAGGATGTGAACAACATCTGTGTGGACAGCAGAACTGGAAGCCAGCAAGTGATGCCATCACCTGCACTCACCTTCAGTGGCTGTGTATTTGCACAGTGGTGCAGCTCATCTGGTAAAGACACTACATCTCCTCCACCCTTCTGCAGTGCTCAGTGATTTAAATCCAGCCAGCTTTTTCACGGTTTTGCCCACTCCTCCATACTACAGGTTATGTCTGTACAAGTTTCCTGATCCACAACAGAGGCTTTTTACGTGGTCTGGCCTTATTACCTCTGAGAGGGGGGGAGGACTTGATTCAACCCTCTAATGGTACCCAAAGACTCCTCTGTGAATTGTTGAATAAGGCATGTTTATATGCAGTTTTGGAAGCCCAGTCTCATAGAGTTGAAGAAGTTACCAAAAAAGACCAAATGAAATGACTGGATGGTGGGCATCTTTTCTATGAGGAAAGGCTTCACTGGGACATTCTGTTTTTCAAAATGGACTACATCAGGTTTTGTCAAGTAGGAGAGTGTTAATCATAGCTCTCTCACTGTTATCAATGAGTCCTAGAAATAGTTAACTTTGGCTGAATCATTCTCCTATTTTTTAAAAAAGGTAATAATAGCTAGAAACATGAAGGCTGCCTGAGACCACCAACATTTAATTGCATTTATATGCCATTGAAATCAATGGGACTTGAGTTAGCTGTGACTAACCTGATTTATAGATTTCTATGAGACTTAAGTGTGATTAGTTTTCAGTTTATTGAGCCCAGAATGTCTTCTGAAATCCAGTTGGAAAGCCTTCCTTTCTCACCTTTTATTATTTTTATTATTCTTAGTGCTTTAATGGTATCTTGAATCTTTCCTTCAGCACGTTTTCTCCTCAGATGTATCTGTTATGGGTATCCACAATATGTAAGATGGTGGGGGGGGGGGAGATGTGATTCAAATAATTTACAATGTTGCTCAAGCAGATCACTAGGAAGAAAACAGAGCTTTTACAGCATGAAGAACATACAGTTGAAGTATCTGTGGAATCCGTTAGAAAATATTCAGAACTGTGGAAGATGAGAATCTAGGATCCCCTTGGATTTTCTGTGAGGAAATGCACCTTCAAGGTAGTTCATAAAAACACTGGCTTAAGAAGAGAAGAGTCCTTTCTACCTCTAACAGCAAATCAAGCCATCTTCTCACAATCATGCGTTTTTCAAAGCCCTGGTGAGCCCCCGTTACAGCGCGCTGAGCCTCTAACTGCATTATCAGCTGAAGGACTTCAGAACGCTCATTTCCCTCATTGCTATTTGCTCTATTTTACTTACTTGATTGCATGTTTCCTAATCGTTGCTTGGCATAATGAGGAGACACGATGTGTCAAGGAAGCTTGAAACAAGCAGATTTTCAACTGATAATTGCCACTGTATCCTGAGAACCATGACAAACGTGGCCACAAGAATGCACCCTGTAAATTTCCCACAGCTACATTCAGTGAGATAAATAATAGAGAATGATTTCAAGTAATCCAAGATGTTGTCCAAAAGTGATTAAAACCATGTAGGATCATCTCCAGTTGATTGGCCTTCAGATTTTGTTAAATAACACAGTGATGTCATTGGCAACCTCATTTGGGAGAGTTTGTTTATTTTTAGTCCTCCTGTTTTGATTTTGATTTTCCTGTCAAGAACTCAAGTAATGATAATACATCCATTACATCCTCACAATAAACCAATAAGGTTAATTTGACTACAATTTGTCTATGGCTACTAATCTTCATGGCTAATTTGAATGCAAGTCTCCATGCCTGAATACATTATTCCTTCTAAGGATGAATGCATCCCACTTCTGAGGTAAGAACTCTAGGCTGCATACCAGTTTTAAAATGTTGGGTTTAAAGGGAAACACTTTGACACCAGCTTCAGATTTTCTACCTACAAAATAGTTTGCTACCATCTAATAGTCCTATGAAATTCTTTCATCTTACCTCAATACTGTTCACATATTTCACCTGAAGAGGATCCCCACAGAGTGATTAAAATCATGCTTTATCTATAGACCAAGTATCTTCCACCACCACCTTCCTCAAGGTGGTGTACATCATTTGGCCTTCCCCATTTTATCTTCCAAATAATCCTGTTACAGTTATGGACTAAGTTATTCTCCTCAAGGATGAAAATTGTAGGTTAGCTAGAACAATGAAAAATGTATCTTTGCAGATTTACGCAAAAACCTAAAAGCAGACTCTCTGGCCTACTGTCCATTATCCTGCAGAAATTCCAAACTGTTGCTTAAACTTAGAGCCAAGCTACAAGTGATGCCTTACACAGGTTGGACACTTGTCAGCTTCCCTCAAGGATTGATGGGAAATGTAGGCATCCTGGTCTTACAGCTGTAATGGAGGGCCAAGCTGTAAAACCAGGATGCCTACATTTCCCATGAAAACTTGAGGGAAGCTGACAAGTGTCCAACCTATGTAAGGCGTCACTTGTAGCTCGGCTCTTAGAGTCTCTCTACATGAGACGTCTTACAGGAGAATGCTCAAGTGTAGGGAGGCACAATGGAAGCCGGGAAGCATAGTTCAATACCCCTCTATAGAGCCAGCAAAGATTGCTCCTCAGAGGGTTTCTTAATTTCCTCTTTGCCTCTCCAAAGGTGCTGTCAATTTCACAAACAATTTCACGGGTTCTCTCCCCCTGCCCCCAGATTAATAGCTCTGACTCTAATTATTGGTTTGGTTCCAACCAGCCTTTTCACTGGTAGAAAAAGGAGGAAAGGGTACCTTTTGACTATGAAAAATGCTTTGCTTGATATAATAGGATGAGCATGGACAAAGGCCATGTGGGACAGGGCTTGTAGTAGGGAAGGGGGATGAGGTTAGATTGAATTAAAAAGCTGGCTGGATCCAACACACTACCCTTCCTCAGACACCTTTAATTTTCACAAAAGGATAAGCCAATTTCCTGTCAGTCTTTCCACTCTCAGTTTGATATTTTGTTCTCTCTTTACTTTTGCACTGTACTCTTGCTCTCGCAACAATTCACCCCCCCCCTTGTATCATATCTTTTACAGTGCAATCCTAGGGAGAGTTACTCCAGTCTAAGGCCATTGGCTTCAATGGGCTTAGATGGGAGTAACTCTGCATAGGATTGCACTGTTAGTCTGCACACACAGATTTTTCTTGGGCAGAGTCTCTGAAGAAGTAAGCTCAAATAATTCATTGGAACGTAGCTGGGAGTAATTTAGATAAATGATGCAGTTTGGGTGGGGGGGATCTGCAGAGACCAAAACAGTCTTCTTCACAATATCACCCAGCTGTGATCGAGCCTCCGGGCCAGAACGAGTGTTAAACATGTTTAATTGATGTGACTATAAGATCAGAAAGTTTTTTCCCCACAGCAACTGCTAAATCTTTTTCCATGAAGTATATCAGGGTGGTATTCACAATGTAAGACTATGTTCTGTTATGTTGGAGTATAGAATACCTAGCAATCTAAATTTAATGTGTAATGGTGACATTCATGTCTCTTGCTCTGACCAACCAAGATGCCCTGATGTCAGAGAGGGCTCGGGTAGGTAGAAAAGTCTGTCTGCCATTGGCTGAGCTGCTCTAACAGAAAAAGAATTCTGGCTCCCTTAGAAAGGGAGTAGCAAAGATTGGCTAGGAAAGCAAGAGCCAGCTACTAAAGCAGATTAAAGAGTTTGGGGAACGGGGATTGGGATTTGGGCAAAAGAAATGAAAGGAAGAGAAAAAAGGTCAGAAGGAGAGGTCAGGGAAGTGGGACAAATTAGGAGAGAGAACAGCCTTAGAAGAGAGGCCAAGAACTGCAGATGTGAGAAAGCACACATTGAATTTACATTTGTGCAAATGCTTGGTCATCTTATTTCATCAGTTCTAGTTTCTGTTTGCTTTCCCCCTAAAGAGGACATGTTTCCCACCTTTTATCTTCACAACTGATGTGAGAAAGGGCAGACTGAGTTTTGACGACCTAACTTTAGGGTTGCCAGGTCCTCTTACCTTCCCAGCTGGAGGGGGGGGCAACACTTTTCAGCAAGTTCTTCTCATGCTCTTGCAAAGTGTGCACAGTCCTAGTGATGATGCAATGATGTCATTTCTGGAAGTGACATCATCATGCTGGCTGCAGGAAGAATTGGTCTGTTTGGGACCCACTTCAGGCCCACATGAAGCATGGGAGCATTCCACTGCCAGCATGATGATGTCACTCCTGGAAGTGACGTTGCACCCCACTGGCAGTGCACACTCTGTAGGCTTGCCTTGGAGGTATTTTGCCTGCCAGGCCTATTCCCTGTGCCTTACTCCCCCACTAACCAGGTGAGAAGTGGCGGGGGGCAGTGGCTGGGAGCGGGGAATCCCCCACCCAAACCGGGGGACTGGCAGCTTTACCTAGCTTTCAGGACTCTTTGGCTCCCGGCTTTCATGAATTTCTGAAACAAACAAACATGTATTGTCATGATTATATCACTCTTCATAGAATTAATATCTCTAATACAATGAGTTCAATCTACTGTCTTAAGTATTTCAAGTAGTCCTATTTAAGATTGAACCAATTGTTCTCCAGCTTTGATTTGGGATCAAAACAGAAATATTTAAGTGAATAAAAATCTTTCATAGTTCAAAGATCCACCTTTTTACTCATCTAGTTTGACATTTTTTGCTGGCTAGAGTTAATCAAGAGTAATGTAACAAGTGAGATGATGACACTAAATAACCCATACGATTTAAATATACAGGTATATCACTTAGGACACTGGGGAGGTGGGAAGGGCAATCTAGAGTGAAAACTGTGCTTCCTGTATGGCCATCGAGTCACCATCTTGTCAATTTTTCTCTTTCCTGTCAGCAGAAACTATCTCTTCTCTGTCAGTTTGGGGGCATTTCTAATCCACAAACCAAGAGGCAAAACAGAAAGAGCAGAATTAATCCTGCATAATCTCATTGTTGCAGGTAACGTCAAGGGATTTGGAACGTCTGAACCAGCTAAATAATACCCGGTTAAGCATCTGCCCTTCCCCTTTATGCAGGTAACATTAAGCCTGAGTGTGGCGATAGGCCCAAGCCATTGTGGTGAGTGAAACAGAAAAGGCCAAAATACCCTTGACCCTGTGTTGACTGTTAGCCCATAGCTTCATGCTAGGGAAAATATATATATTACTGGATGAGTGGTGAGTTTTTTTAAAAAAAATATAGCCATTGAGATCAGATCCTGAAAGTTAGATATATACTATTGAAAATCAAGCATCCAGGAGGGAGAATCTATACATTAGTTACAATCTATGCACCAAACATTGCTAAAGAAAAATTCTATGGTAATTTTTTTGATAAACTGAGATTTTCAAGAAGGAGATATTATTTGTAGAGATACGAATGGAGTGTTGGACCCAAAGATGGACCAATCAAAAAGAACAAGAGGAGGGAAACTACCCAAAAATGTGATGAACTATATGAAAACATTACATTTGACGGATGCGTGGCAATCTTTAAATCCCAGAGTCAGGAACTGTACCTTCTTCTCAAATAGACATCAAACATACTCAAGGATAGATATGTATTGGATGTCCAAAAATGCATTAATGAATTTAAACAAAGTAGAGATGTGACTGAAAATTTATGCAGATCATAACTCCCTGCTGATAGAGTGGCAAGAAGAATATAAGAATAGAAGATGGAGGCTGAATGATAACATATTATTACAAGATGATATCGTTAAGAAGTGCAAGAAAGACTGAGGGCCAAGCTACACATGACGAATGACACTTGAACGGCAAGTGTATTTCTGCCTGTTCACTTGCCCTCCACTCAATCCACTTGCTGTTCAAGTGTCATTCGTCATGTGTAGCTTGGCCCTTAGAAGAGTTTTTTAGACTGAACGGTACTAATGATGTCTTCATTACTACAGTATGGGAAGCAAGTAAAGCTTTTATGAGAGGAAACCTGATAGCCTTGACATCAAGAAAAGGGAAGGAGAAAACAAAGCAGAAGAATGAAATTGTAGCTAAAATTCAACATTTGGAAGAACAGCATAAAAGATCACTTAAGAAGAAAATATGAACTGAAATTAAGTTGAAGGAATGTTGATAATAAAGAACATATAAATACTATACTTTGTTTTAAAGTCTATATTATTGGAAGAGGTCAGCTGACTGAATATAAAAGATATACATTTACTGGGGTCTTGTTGGGGTGTATATTTTTGTTTAAATGTGTATTGCTTGTATGCATTTTACTGCATAAACCACTTTGGGTCCCCAGTGTGGGATAAAAGTGGAATTTACATATTTAAATAAATAAATCACATTTGTTTTTCTGACTGTACATGGTAACACCATGTATGCATTATTCTAACCACTCAGGGAACCCATAATCGATTAAACAATGTCATTTCAGGCTACATGATGATGTCACAGGAAGTTATTCAAGAGTTAAAGTAAGTTAAGCCCATGGAAAAGGATAAGAAGCACTCTTCCACGAACATCAAAATAGATGTGAGTAGGTTCAGCTTTGCTCTTGTCCTACACCAAGAAAACTAGGGAAAGCAGTAAGAGACAAAACATCCTGCATTTATAGTGCTCAAGACATGGTTCAGCTGCTGTTGATTTTCTGGACAGTTTACAAATTCTAATAAATTACCACGAGGAAAGGGTGTGAAAGCAAGATAAACTGGAATTTCATTGCTGCTATATTTTATAGCAAGGCAGATGTTTTTAAAGCAATAAGAACAGGATAATCTCTCCAAATTATCACGTTTTGTCAGTCACCATTAAGATAACCCAGTCTTTACTGTGCTGCTCAGGGTGATTCCCCCACGCCCACCCCATTGCCACCCTAGTCGGAATGAAGAGGCAGACACCAAGTTTGGATCTAAGGGCCACTTTATTAACTATATACAGCAACAATAACAACAGCGGCAAGGGCCTAAGGTGGTACAGGTCAGGCCATGGAGTCCACTGTGGACCTCCCCATGACCTGTCTGGGCGAGCCCCGAAGCCCCAGGTGCAACCCATCTGCTGGATGGTGCGGACCCGGCCGGCCAGGCAAATTTGGTCACCCCCCTATTGAGCTCCTAACACCTCAGCCGTATAGCAGTGAGGGAAGGACTCTCCAGCGGGCGTTCCCGAAGGCAGCCTGCCCCTGCCACTGGTAGCCGTCAAAGCAGTACCAGGCCTTCGAGCAGGCTCCTCTTCCCACTAATAGGGAAGCACCAAGGGTGCTCACTGGCCCGCACCCTATCTGAAACCCAAACCTGCCATGGCACTACTAACAGACGCCACCCTGAGCCAATAACCTCAATCCCCAACATCGATGCAAGGTAGGCAAAAAACCTAGAACCAAATTGGAAAGAGGGGGAAAAAATTCCTACCTGGCTCTGGTAGCAGCAGCCGGCTAATCCTGCACCAATATAGGGTGAGGAGGGTGGGCTGAGCAACAAACAGCGACTGCGGCTGGGCAGGGCAGGGCAGAGCAGCCTCCTAAGGCTCTTGCTCCACCCAGCCCAGCCAACCCCATATATGGAAGGAGGGGGGAGGTGCTGCCTCCCTCCTTCCAGGGTGGCAATGAACGGCACCCAGCCCAAGCAGCATTGCTGCATGCTGGGTAAGTGCTGTATTCTCATTTGCTTTGAGGAATTAGATATTTTAGAGAGAAACTTTAAATGCACCAGAATGTATTGCCAGTGCCTTACTTTTCTCATCTCTTTATGCTCCTCACTAGGGGTGTGCAAGGAAAAAACTTTCGGCTTTCTTGTTTCGGGATTACCCGAAACAAGATTCTCTACTAGGGGTGTGCAAGGAAAAAACTTTCGGCTTTCTTGTTTCGGGATTACCCGAAACAAGATTCTCTACCGTCATTAGCCGAAAGCCGAAACAAGAATCTCTTTCGGGATTCGGGATTCGGCATTATTTCGGCATTCTTTCGGGATTCTTTCGGGTTTTTTTGTTGGGAAAATGCCTCCGTCTTTCAGGACGCCTGGAGGAGGCATTTTCCCACCAAATAAGCCCAAAATTGGTGGGGACCTTCCTCTAACCCTTCTCTAACAACTACCCAAGTTTCAGACAGATTGGACTTTGGGGGGCCATGTTATGGCCCCCCAAAGCAGGTCCCCCCATCCTCCCCATAAGAAAGCAAAGGAGCAGCATATTGTTAGCATGCTGCTGCTGATCTTTCTTCATTATTTCCTATGGGGAAAAAATGAAGAGGCAGGCTTCCTTTGCCAGGGGTGGCATTTTGCATGCAAAATGCCCCCCAGCCCTCAGGGGCCCTTCTCCCACCCCTCCTCCCACCCCCCACCAAGGCTCAGCCTGCTCCCACTTGGGGGGGCCATTTCATGGCCTCCCCAAGTAGGTGCTCTAATCTCTACCACTGACAGCTGGGGGAGGCTTGTGTTGCCAGGGGTGGCATTTTGCATGCAAAATGCCCCCCAACCCTCTGGGGCCCTTCTCCCACCCCTCCTCCCACCCCCCACCAAGGCTCAGCCTGCTCCCACTTGGGGGGGCCATTTCATGGCCTCCCCAAGTAGGTGCTCTCAGCCCCTAAAGTCCACCCCTCACAGCCCCACACAAACCCAGTTCCCCCACCCCAGCTGCCACACACAGACCCAAATCCCCCCAGTAGCCCCTCACAGACCCAAATCAACCCCCACCTGCCCCACACCCACCATAACCCCAGGAACAGGCTGGCCTGCCCTCCCCTTTTGGGAACCCCTAAACTCTCTTTCCCAGGGCAGTTCTGCACAGACAAGGGGTGCCACAATGGTGGCAGTGCCAAATCGTCCCTGGGAAAGAGCACCTGCCCTGGCACACAGACAACCACCCCCCTGACCCCCCCACCACCCGCAGAGAAGGCTGGCCAGCCTGCCCCATTGTTCCCTATGCTGGGAACCAACCTCCCATCAAAGAAGGGAACACAGACACACAATCATTAAGTTTAAAAAACCTTTATTTTCTCATTTTCAAATTACAAGTGGTCAACAAATCACAACATATTACACTTATTGTCCCTCATAGCACAACACAACACAATTAACTACACATCAGAGAATCTTAAACACAATTTTTCTTTTGAAATGGACAAACAGTAAAGTTTTGAACATTACAACAGGTCACATAGTGAGCGGGCACAACAGGGCATGGAAACAGAAGATGATCATAATAACTACCAGCCTAATACAACTCTCCCTCCATAACATGACTTAATGGGGGGGAACCACTGCAACAAAATCCCCCCCCCAACCCTCTGGGGCCCTTCTCCCACCCTTCCTCCCATCCCCCCACCAAGGCTCAGCCTGCTCCCACTTGGGGGGGGCCATTTCATGGCCTCCCCAAGTGGGTGCTCTGCTCTCATCTCTACCACTGACAGCTGGGAGAGGCTTGTCTTGCCAGGGGTGGCATTTTGCATGCCAAATGCCACCCTCACCCTCAGGTGCCCTTCTCCCACCCTTCCCCCCACCCCCCACCACATGCATTCCTTGACAATTAAGAAATCTGGAGTTAAATATAATGTGCATGTAAGTCCCTCAAAGACAGAAGCAATATGGAGGTAATGACCCATTTGATTTCCACAACCTCAGACACAATTAGGGATCCGTTTCCCCTTGGTGGGGGATCCCCCACTCTCACCTATCACCCCGAAGGGGGAAAGTCAGTGAATGAGCCTTCAAGGTACGCTCCAGGGGCTGCTGCCGTGATGTCACTGATGTCATCTGGCTGCCCTGAGAGTATGCCTGTGCTTTGCAGTGGGCTGATTTGGGCCCTACAGGCCAAAGCAGGATCCCTTGTGGCCCAAATCTGCCTGCTGTGAATTGTGCGTGCTCCCCAGCCTTGTGTGATGATCACATCACTTCCTAGAACAGACATCATCATGCCAGAGCATTGCCATTAAATGATCATGCGTGTGTGAACAGACCCTAAGTATCCTGTAGGCTTCAGTGATGGTATAGTAATGTTTTCACTCACATTATAGAGAGAGAGAGAGACAGAGAAGGGGGGGAGGCACTGAAACTAGATTATTTCTTCTATTTTACTGTCCCCTTCCAAAGCCAGGGTGGCATTGGCACAATGCCCCCCTCCCCCCGGCCAGAGCCTTAGTACCAGTATGCATTGACAGGCCCATGCATCATAGTCCTTTTTGAGACCCAGCCAAGTTGTGTGCCTTTTGGAGAAAAATGTTCAAGTTGCTGGTGGGGGTATGAACAATTTTTAGATATCCACTGTAGTGCAATGGCTAGAGAGTTGGTCTAGAATCTGGCAGACTCTGATTCTGTGCCTTGTAGGCTTGATGGATGTTCTTGGCTCAGCCTAAGTAAACAATTGTGTTGTGTTTTCCAGAGGCAGTCTAGGTGATTTTGGGGCCCTGGACAAATGTTCTGGACGGGGCCCCAGAACCAGTGCCGCCCCACCACTGGCTCCTTGCCAAGGCCAAGCAATTTGGTCACCTAGGCCCCAGATAGAGTGGGCAGGAGTGCGTTGTTTCCTTCCTCCCCCCCCTCCACCCCCTCATACAACTAAGAAGGCCATCGGTGGAGTCACTCCAATGTGAGGCATGGAGCAGCTGTCTATTGTTAGCCTGGTTGTGATGAGGGTGAAACAAATCAAGGGAGAACAGCAATGTGTAAACCACTCTAGGTTCCCATGGGGGAGAAAACCGGGGCATAAGATAAACCTTTAATTTGGTGGGGAGGGGGTATATACATTTCATGTGTATGTGTCTGTATGTTTTATGCATTCAAATCACTTGTGGTGTACTTTAGAATTATATTGAGCTCCACAGTATCCCAAAAACCTTGTCCATGTATTGCAAACCGAAGTCAATCTACCACATCTAGGGTATTCTTCTTTTCCCTACTGCCTTCAATTCTTCTTAGCATTATTGTCTTTTCTAGTGAACCTTGTCTTCTCATGATGTGACATAAGCACTATCATCAATTGATATCTTCAAGGGAGAAAGCAGGCCTGATTTGGTCTGGATGCCACTTACATGTCTTTTTCGGAGTCCATGGTACATGTAAATTGAAACTTTCTTCCCACTTCACAGTGTGAATGCTTTTTCCTCCTATGAGCTTTGTCTAAATTTTACTGTACTGATACTGCTCATTTGGCCAAAAGGCCTGCCCTTGATCAATGCCACATTAAATACTTCATAATAAAAATATGTTTTTAGAACCATTTAAAAGTGTCCTTAAGTGCCATACGCTGATTTAAAAAAACATAAGCTAAATGTTTGGGAACACAACCAGATATGTGAATGACTGAAATGCAGCCCAATCCCACTGCTACTTAAAATCCATTTTTGATGGAGGTCTGGATTGTCTTACATTGGTGTCATTGGGCTTGGAATCAGGAACCTGGAAGCGTTCCATGGGGGCTACAGCTTTCATGCCAAGGCTAAGAGGGTGGGAACAGGATCTCTCTGGGGTGGCAAACTCTGGCCTTGGAAGTTACTGGCAATTTGGGGGTGGGACTTGTGGAAAGGAAAATCTGAGTAGGGATCTCCCCCAGAATCCATGGTCCGCATTTGCCCTCTAAAGAGATTGCCCTTGGAAGCAGCCAGTTTCTCTGTAGGGAACTACTCTCTCTAACCTGAACTCAAGCCCAACCAGGAGTTTGGCAGCCCTAGGAAAATTTCAGAAAAAGATGGCAAAGGAGGGCCAGCAACTGATAGAGGCATGGAAGCCCACACCAGGACAGTAGCAGGGGCCTACTTGGGCACAAGGGACAACCAGTGCTCTCATCCCCCATAGTCCACTCCTTACAGCCCCACACAAACCCAGTTCCCCCACCCCAGCTGCCACACACAGACCCAAATCCTCCACTCAGCCCCTCTCAGAACCAAAACCACCCTCAGCTGCCCCACACCCAGTACCCCAGGAACAGGCTGGCCAGCCTGCCCCATTGTTCCCTATGCTGGGAACCAACCTCCCATCAAAGAAGGGAACACAGACACACAATCATTAAGTTTAAAAAACCTTTATTTTCTCATTTTCAAATTACAAGTGGTCAACAAATCACAACATATTACACTTATTGTCCCTCATAGCACAACACAACACAATTAACTACACATCAGAGAATCTTAAACACAATTTTTCTTTTGAAATGGACAAACAGTAAAGTTTTGAACATTACAGCAGGTTACATAGTGAGCGGGCACAACAGGGCATGGAAACAGAAGATGATCATAACTACCAGCCTAATACAACTCTCCCTCCATAACATGACTAAATGGGGGGGAACCACTGCAACAGGGTCCAGCAGAACCTATGTCATTTCCTGTGGCTGTGCTTTCAGTTCAGACACACAAAGCTGAACTGGGCACTTCCAAGGCACTGGACAATGGTATTTCTGGAGCAGTTCTGCAGAGGTCTCCCCCCACCCCCACACCAGCCTCAGAATTTACCTGGGAACATCTGTGAGAGATCATCATTGGCCGGTGCCCATCCACCACTCTACCCGCATCCCCCAACCATGCAAACCCAACATTAACATCAAATTTTTTTTTTTTTAAACATGAACATTCAATCAACTTTTAAAAAACATAATCACAACATTTTTTTTTGGTTTTTTTTCCTTTTTTTTACATGAACAGAACATCAACTTTTAAAAAACATAATCACAACATTTTTTTGGGTTTTTTTTTTTTTACATGAACATTCAATCAACTTTTAAAAAACATAATCACAACATTTTTTTTTGGTTTTTTTCCCTTTTTTTTACATGAACAGAACATCAACTTTCAAAAAACAGTACAACAATTCTTCTACAATTTTTTTTTACAAGGATTTCATCTGATAAAAACACCTAAGCAATCCCTATCTAACCTGTTTCTCCCTCCAGTAGCAATCCATGTTTCTGGGGCATTATTTTTCATAATAAATTTGGTCCCACAGGGTATGTCTCAGTGATGGGAGATGTTTTGAATACCCTGGGGGGGGGGCTTTCAAATTGCTGGGTGTTTTCCCTTTGCCACTGGTTCCTAACCACCCTCCCTCTACTGGCCGGTTTTAACTGTATATACAGGGTTTTATACAGGGGAGAGCGCGATTCCAAAGGATTGGACTCATAGAGGATGCAGGCCACAAGTTGGGCTCACCTCAGTCACTCTCGAAGTCCAGTCCTGAGAAATCGAAGAGGCGAGAGTTGACCTTCAGGAAGGTCAACTGCTCGACTCTCCATGGGAGAAGGCGAGTGCGATGTGGGCCGACAATGTCGCCCGCATGTGAAAAGACGCGCTCGCTCTCCACGCTCGTCGGAGGGCATGAGAGCAGCCGCTGCGCCTCGAGGGAGAGGTCCGGCCAGACCGACTCCTTCCTGGCCCAGTAGCTGAGCGGATCGGTGGAGAGCGACTCGCAGGGCTCCGCGAGGTAGTCCCTGACCATCGCCTCCGCCGGATCCTCTCTCACGGTCCTCACGACCCCAGAGGGGACGAGGGCCCACCGGAGCATCTCCATCTCCATCGGCACTCCGGTGGTGGCCTCGGGGGTGGCCTGCGCAGAGGGGGCGTCAGAGGGACCCGCACGGCAGGGCCCCTCTTGCGTCCCCCCTGTCGACAGGCGTCCCCTCTTGGCCTGCCTGCGCCTCACCCAAGAGCAGAGCCCGTCTCTGGCTTGGGTGAGGTTCCCGTCCCGCTCGGCGAAAGTGCCCTTTATGCGCGGGTCACACATGGTCGCCAACATGTATGACTCTTCCTTAGTGAGAGGAGTTAGCCTGGCAGCTATGCCCTGCTGCAGCCTTCTCACTAATGCGCGCACCGCTGGAACAAGGTCAGCACGGGGCGCGACCCGGTCTGCAAGGGTGGCCAGATTCCTCTGGAGCGTGTGCACCAGGGGAATGACCAGACCGAGGGTCGCCGTGTCTGACGAGACCGCCACAGTGAAGTCCTTGAAGGGCTTCAGGACCTCCACTGTCTGGGTGATGGTGAGCCAATCCTCCCGGTTGAACTCACCCACCTGACTCGCACCGCGGTGCTCGGAGAGCCACGCGTGGAGTGCGGCCTGCTGCTCCACCAAGCGCTCAAGCATGGCGCAGGTGGAGTTCCAGCGAGTGCTGACGTCAGTGATCAGAGCGTGCTCTGGCACACCTGTCCTGACCTGTGTCTGGCGCAGTTCGTGCGTGGCCTTCACGCTGCGCGAGAAGTGACCCGTGAGCCTCCGACATTTCTGGACAAGTAACTGGAGTTCACGGGTCCGGGTATCCACGGGTTCCTTCGAGGAGCCCAACCCCAGCGCATCTCTCACCACTAGGTGAAGCTTGTGAGCGGCACAGTAGACGCTCTCTCGGCTCACTAGATGCGCCGCTGCCCTCATGTTCTTGCCACCGTCCGTCACCATGCATCCCACGGTGGCGGGTCCCTGGCCTATCCACTCGTCCAACTGTCTCCTTAAGGTGGCAGCGATGTTCTCCGCCGTGTGGGACACGTCGAGCACCTCGGCGTGAAGCAAGGCCTTGCAGTAGCCGGCCTGGCGGTCTCGCATCCTTCCCTGTCTAGCTGTGCTAGGCACCTCCCCCCGGCCCCCACCCAGAACTGACTCGGGTTCCCACCAGTGAGCAGTAAGCGAGAGGTACGCTTGCTGCACACTTGGGCAGGTCCAGATGTCCGATGTGAAGTGCACAGTTCTCCCGGCAACCCGGGACAGCTGTGCCTTCACATGATCCCTGGCAGCCCTGTAAAACGAGGGCACCACCGATCTGCTCAACGACGTGCGAGCAGGGACGGCGTACCAGGGAAAGCAATCTTGGAGCAGCCCTGAGAAGCCGAAGTCTTCAACTACGGAATACGGTTGCCCATCCACTGCTATCATGTTGACGATGTGGCGCGTGATGCGCCTGCTCGCCCTCCGGATCCCCTCTCTGGGCACACTAGCGCCCTGCATACCAAGCATCTCCGGGAGAGAGGCTTGGCGTCCCTTTCCTGCAGGTACCCTTGGGGGGAGAGCACCAGAGGAGCCTGCCTCCTTCTGGCTAGCTGGCGGCCGTGCGGCGCCACTCGAACCCTCCTCCCGAAGAAGCACCGCCTGGTGGTGCCTCTTCATATGGTACCTCATCCCAGACGTGGAGAGATGCCACACATCTTTGCCACGGCTGACGCGCTGCCTACAATGCAGGCACAGGGCTGCTCGGGGATCCTCCGTTGCCTGGAAGTGCTTCCAGATTTCGGAGGAAAAGGGCATCCCACGCTTCCCAGGAGAAGCGCGTTCGGGACCACCCTGCGGCACCTCCTGTGAGGTGCTCTGGCCGGACACACCGTGTCCCACTCTCGGCCGGGCAGGTGGGGATGGACGAGGCTGAAGGGGCAGAGATGTGGGCTCTTCCACCACAGTCTCTGCCTCTTCCTCCCGCGTCCTCTCCTCCTGCACAGCCGCGAGAGGCCTGCTGCTGGCCTCAGAGGAAACTGGGGTGGACCGCCCCAGGGGGGGTCTCACGGGCAGTTCCTCCAACATCCTCCGGGTTCCTGGGGTGAGCGGGAGCGCAGGGAAAGTCATGTGCTCCGCGCCCATCCCAGGAGACACCACATGCTGCCCCTCCTCCAGCAGCTGGCTCGCAACCACTGGAGGAGGAGGAGCCTCAGCAGCAGGCCCCCGCCCAGTGCCAGCCCCTGCCTCACGCACCCGGGTTGGGGGTGGCCCTCCAGCAGCTGCCTCAGGAAAGAGAGTCTTGCGAACCCTCTTCCTGTCACCAGAAGCCAGGCTGGTGAACGGCAGCAGCGCAGGGGAGGGCCTCCTCCGCTCAGATGGAGGGGCTGCCGCAGCAGTCCCCCTCCCCCTCCCCTCCTCCCCTCTAGATTTCTCCCTAGCCTTTCCCCCGGGGCCCCTCTCTGCTTTCCTCTCCGACATACTTTCCCCTCCCAAATTCAACCCTAACTAATCAGAAAAGATTTAGAAAACAAAGGTCAACTTTGTTTTCAAGACCTAACTAACCTGCTCTAAATCTGTGCTTCTAGTGGCTCTGTGACTTGGAGATGAACAATCAAGTGCCTTTTTAAGCAACCCTATTTATGTCAGGGAACCTGAGCCTGCCAATCAGCTGAATTCCTCTGGAATTGAGCTGGCCCTAAACCCCAATAACAGGTGACAAAGCCTTAAACACTCACACACTAGTATGCCCGGGCCGGCCTGGCACCACCACGGGTGCCAGAGATGGGCAGTGGAACCCTAGTTATGGGGGCACTAATGGGAAGCCTATTGACAGCTATTACAAATTTTTATATATATATATATATATATAGAATTCAAACCTAACACTCACTCACTAATGCTTTCCCTGCTGAGTCCCTATTTAGTTTTTTAAAAAAAACTAGGCTCGGTTTCCCTAATAATTATGTTGAGGGCAATTATCCACTGATCACCTACCAACTGGCCTACCTACCTAAGAGACACTATTTAGCGGGACCGATGTATCTGTGGTATGTCGGTGTGGGGTGTGGATGTGGTGTTTTGAAGATGAGCCTCCCCCCTCCCAAGCTAGCAAGAACCCACCCCCAAGGCCACCCAAATGTGAACCCGGACTCGCTCACACTAACACCAGTCCTGCAGTCCAGCGATGTTCAGGCGGTCTTGCAGCTGGTCCTCCTCTCCTCCACGATGCTGTCAAGAAAATTGGAAATGTTAGCAGAGTCAACACCACACGCCGCACACGCAACCCCCAAAATTCAAGGCCCCGTTGCACAAGCCAAGTCAGCCCCCCCCCCTTAAAGGCTAGGGCCAACCAGCAGCAAAACAAAACACATCCACCCAGCAGAGCTTCTGGCCTGTGCAGGCCAAAAGCTGGCACACTCATTTTTTAGTCCTGTGAAACAGTAGTTCATGCCCACCCCACACTCAAACTTGAAAAATGAAACATGAAAGAAAGCAGGCACTGCGATCAATGCTGGCCCCCCTAACCCCCAAACAATATCCTCTTGCCCAACCAGAAAATGCCCCCCCCCCCCCGGCCCAAGCCATAAAGACAGAGCCAAAGCATATGCTCGCAGGTAGGCACAGCAGCAGACATAAGCTCAAAAACCAAATTTAACAACAACCCTACCAGTCCACCAGTGCAGATGTCCAGCAATGTTGATCCTCCACGCAGAGATCTGCAGGCCGATGTCCACCAAGTGCAGTCCAGTCCAGAAGAGGTCCACCAACGATAAACAACCTGAATGTGAAGCAAAACAGTGAGTGCCAGGCCAGCAAACGGGAAGGGTTACCAAAGCCGGAGCAGCAGGCCTGTGTGTGGGCCGAAGGCTGGCACAGTTGATCAGGACGGAGCCTGTTGGGAATCCTTGCAAGCAGGGGACCAGACACAGAAACGCAAGCCACACCATTCCAGATTGTGGAGCACAACTGTGAGTGCCAGGCCAGCAACCAAAAAGGGTTACCTTGGCCAAAGCAGCATACCTGTGTGTGGCCCACAGGCTGGCACAGTTGATCAGGACGGAGCCTGTTGGGAATCCTTGCAAGCAGGGGACCAGACACAGAAAAGCAAGCCACACCATTCCAGATTGTGGAGCACTACTGTGAGAGCCAGCCAGAAGAAAGGCTTCTGGCCTGTGTAGGCCCAAAGCTGGCACACTCTTGTTTTAATCTTAAAACAGTGGATCAAGCTTAAAGAAGGCAAGCACAACAACCAATGCTGAACCCCCCCCCCACCCCACCATCAAACATTGTCTGCCCAACCTGTCCCCCAGGCCATACCTGTGTGTGGCCCACAGGCTGGCACAGTTGATCAGGACGGAGCCTGTTGGGAATCCTTGCAAGCAGGGGACCAGACACAGAAAGGCAAGCCACACCATTCCAGATTGTGAAGCACAACTGTGAGAGCCAGCCAGAAGAAAGGCTTCTGGCCTGTGTAGGCCCAAAGCTGGCACACTCTTGTTTTAATCTTAAAACAGTGGATCAAGCTTAAAGAAGGCAAGCACAACAACCAATGCTGAACCCCCCCCCCACCCCACCATCAAACATTGTCTGCCCAACCTGTCCCCCAGGCCATACCTGTGTGTGGCCCACAGGCTGGCACAGTTGATCAGGACGGAGCCTGTTGGGAATCCTTGCAAGCAGGGGACCAGACACAGAAAAGCAAGCCACACCATTCCAGATTGTGGAGCACTACTGTGAGAGCCAGCCAGAAGAAAGGCTTCTGGCCTGTGTAGGCCCAAAGCTGGCACACTCTTGTTTTAATCTTAAAACAGTGGATCAAGCTTAAAGAAGGCAAGCACAACAACCAATGCTGAACCCCCCCCCCCCACCATCAAACATTGTCTGCCCAACCTGTCCCCCAGGCCATACCTGTGTGTGGCCCACAGGCTGGCACAGTTGATCAGGACGGAGCCTGTTGGGAATCCTTGCAAGCAGGGGACCAGACACAGAAAAGCAAGCCACACCATTCCAGATTGTGGAGCACTACTGTGAGAGCCAGCCAGAAGAAAGGCTTCTGGCCTGTGTAGGCCCAAAGCTGGCACACTCTTGTTTTAATCTTAAAACAGTGGATCAAGCTTAAAGAAGGCAAGCACAACAACCAATGCTGAACCCCCCCCCCACCATCAAACATTGTCTGCCCAACCTGTCCCCCAGGCCATACCTGTGTGTGGCCCACAGGCTGGCACAGTTGATCAGGACGGAGCCTGTTGGGAATCCTTGCAAGCAGGGGACCAGACACAGAAAGGCAAGCCACACCATTCCAGATTGTGAAGCACAACTGTGAGAGCCAGCCAGAAGAAAGGCTTCTGGCCTGTGTAGGCCCAAAGCTGGCACACTCTTGTTTTGATCTTAAAACAGTGGATCAAGCTTAAAGAAGGCAAGCACAACAACCAATGCTGAAACCCCCACCCCACCATCAAACATTGTCTGCCCAACCTGTCCCCCAGGCCATGCCAAGAATAAACTGCAACACCTTTTTGCAGAGGCAGGCCACAGCAGCACATTGCCCAGCATCAAAAAAATTTACAAAAATTTTAAAAAGGCCTACCAGGTGTCCTCTCAGGATGTCCAGCACAGTTGATCCTCCAGGCAGATGTCCTCCAGGCTCCAGGTGCAGTCTCTCTTCTTCTCCTCTCTCGGTCACAGCTCAGCAGCAGCAGCAACAGAAGTGTTCCAGACAGTCTTGCTCCAAATTTAAATCCCCTGCTGCAGCCTCAGCCAAAGATTTAAATCTATTGGCTGGCATGAGAATGCAGCAGTGGGATTGGTGACTCCTAAAGTCCCCACTAGGGGTGTGCAAGGAAAAAACTTTCGGCTTTCTTGTTTCGGGATTACCCGAAACAAGATTCTCTACCGTCATTAGCCGAAAGCCGAAACAAGAATCTCTTTCGGGATTCGGGATTCGGCATTATTTCGGCATTCTTTCGGGATTCTTTCGGGTTTTTTTGTTGGGAAAATGCCTCCGTCTTTCAGGACGCCTGGAGGAGGCATTTTCCCACCAAATAAGCCCAAAATTGGTGGGGACCTTCCTCTAACCCTTCTCTAACAACTACCCAAGTTTCAGACAGATTGGACTTTGGGGGGCCATGTTATGGCCCCCCAAAGCAGGTCCCCCCATCCTCCCCATAAGAAAGCAAAGGAGCAGCATATTGTTAGCATGCTGCTGCTGATCTTTCTTCATTATTTCCTATGGGGAAAAAATGAAGAGGCAGGCTTCCTTTGCCAGGGGTGGCATTTTGCATGCAAAATGCCCCCCAGCCCTCAGGGGCCCTTCTCCCACCCCTCCTCCCACCCCCCACCAAGGCTCAGCCTGCTCCCACTTGGGGGGGCCATTTCATGGCCTCCCCAAGTAGGTGCTCTAATCTCTACCACTGACAGCTGGGGGAGGCTTGTGTTGCCAGGGGTGGCATTTTGCATGCAAAATGCCCCCCAACCCTCTGGGGCCCTTCTCCCACCCCTCCTCCCACCCCCCACCAAGGCTCAGCCTGCTCCCACTTGGGGGGGCCATTTCATGGCCTCCCCAAGTAGGTGCTCTCAGCCCCTAAAGTCCACCCCTCACAGCCCCACACAAACCCAGTTCCCCCACCCCAGCTGCCACACACAGACCCAAATCCCCCCAGTAGCCCCTCACAGACCCAAATCAACCCCCACCTGCCCCACACCCACCATAACCCCAGGAACAGGCTGGCCTGCCCTCCCCTTTTGGGAACCCCTAAACTCTCTTTCCCAGGGCAGTTCTGCACAGACAAGGGGTGCCACAATGGTGGCAGTGCCAAATCGTCCCTGGGAAAGAGCACCTGCCCTGGCACACAGACAACCACCCCCCTGACCCCCCCACCACCCGCAGAGAAGGCTGGCCAGCCTGCCCCATTGTTCCCTATGCTGGGAACCAACCTCCCATCAAAGAAGGGAACACAGACACACAATCATTAAGTTTAAAAAACCTTTATTTTCTCATTTTCAAATTACAAGTGGTCAACAAATCACAACATATTACACTTATTGTCCCTCATAGCACAACACAACACAATTAACTACACATCAGAGAATCTTAAACACAATTTTTCTTTTGAAATGGACAAACAGTAAAGTTTTGAACATTACAACAGGTCACATAGTGAGCGGGCACAACAGGGCATGGAAACAGAAGATGATCATAATAACTACCAGCCTAATACAACTCTCCCTCCATAACATGACTTAATGGGGGGGAACCACTGCAACAAAATCCCCCCCCCAACCCTCTGGGGCCCTTCTCCCACCCTTCCTCCCATCCCCCCACCAAGGCTCAGCCTGCTCCCACTTGGGGGGGCCATTTCATGGCCTCCCCAAGTGGGTGCTCTGCTCTCATCTCTACCACTGACAGCTGGGAGAGGCTTGTCTTGCCAGGGGTGGCATTTTGCATGCCAAATGCCACCCTCACCCTCAGGTGCCCTTCTCCCACCCTTCCCCCCACCCCCCACCACATGCATTCCTTGACAATTAAGAAATCTGGAGTTAAATATAATGTGCATGTAAGTCCCTCAAAGACAGAAGCAATATGGAGGTAATGACCCATTTGATTTCCACAACCTCAGACACAATTAGGGATCCGTTTCCCCTTGGTGGGGGATCCCCCACTCTCACCTATCACCCCGAAGGGGGAAAGTCAGTGAATGAGCCTTCAAGGTACGCTCCAGGGGCTGCTGCCGTGATGTCACTGATGTCATCTGGCTGCCCTGAGAGTATGCCTGTGCTTTGCAGTGGGCTGATTTGGGCCCTACAGGCCAAAGCAGGATCCCTTGTGGCCCAAATCTGCCTGCTGTGAATTGTGCGTGCTCCCCAGCCTTGTGTGATGATCACATCACTTCCTAGAACAGACATCATCATGCCAGAGCATTGCCATTAAATGATCATGCGTGTGTGAACAGACCCTAAGTATCCTGTAGGCTTCAGTGATGGTATAGTAATGTTTTCACTCACATTATAGAGAGAGAGAGAGACAGAGAAGGGGGGGAGGCACTGAAACTAGATTATTTCTTCTATTTTACTGTCCCCTTCCAAAGCCAGGGTGGCATTGGCACAATGCCCCCCTCCCCCCGGCCAGAGCCTTAGTACCAGTATGCATTGACAGGCCCATGCATCATAGTCCTTTTTGAGACCCAGCCAAGTTGTGTGCCTTTTGGAGAAAAATGTTCAAGTTGCTGGTGGGGGTATGAACAATTTTTAGATATCCACTGTAGTGCAATGGCTAGAGAGTTGGTCTAGAATCTGGCAGACTCTGATTCTGTGCCTTGTAGGCTTGATGGATGTTCTTGGCTCAGCCTAAGTAAACAATTGTGTTGTGTTTTCCAGAGGCAGTCTAGGTGATTTTGGGGCCCTGGACAAATGTTCTGGACGGGGCCCCAGAACCAGTGCCGCCCCACCACTGGCTCCTTGCCAAGGCCAAGCAATTTGGTCACCTAGGCCCCAGATAGAGTGGGCAGGAGTGCGTTGTTTCCTTCCTCCCCCCCCTCCACCCCCTCATACAACTAAGAAGGCCATCGGTGGAGTCACTCCAATGTGAGGCATGGAGCAGCTGTCTATTGTTAGCCTGGTTGTGATGAGGGTGAAACAAATCAAGGGAGAACAGCAATGTGTAAACCACTCTAGGTTCCCATGGGGGAGAAAACCGGGGCATAAGATAAACCTTTAATTTGGTGGGGAGGGGGTATATACATTTCATGTGTATGTGTCTGTATGTTTTATGCATTCAAATCACTTGTGGTGTACTTTAGAATTATATTGAGCTCCACAGTATCCCAAAAACCTTGTCCATGTATTGCAAACCGAAGTCAATCTACCACATCTAGGGTATTCTTCTTTTCCCTACTGCCTTCAATTCTTCTTAGCATTATTGTCTTTTCTAGTGAACCTTGTCTTCTCATGATGTGACATAAGCACTATCATCAATTGATATCTTCAAGGGAGAAAGCAGGCCTGATTTGGTCTGGATGCCACTTACATGTCTTTTTCGGAGTCCATGGTACATGTAAATTGAAACTTTCTTCCCACTTCACAGTGTGAATGCTTTTTCCTCCTATGAGCTTTGTCTAAATTTTACTGTACTGATACTGCTCATTTGGCCAAAAGGCCTGCCCTTGATCAATGCCACATTAAATACTTCATAATAAAAATATGTTTTTAGAACCATTTAAAAGTGTCCTTAAGTGCCATACGCTGATTTAAAAAAACATAAGCTAAATGTTTGGGAACACAACCAGATATGTGAATGACTGAAATGCAGCCCAATCCCACTGCTACTTAAAATCCATTTTTGATGGAGGTCTGGATTGTCTTACATTGGTGTCATTGGGCTTGGAATCAGGAACCTGGAAGCGTTCCATGGGGGCTACAGCTTTCATGCCAAGGCTAAGAGGGTGGGAACAGGATCTCTCTGGGGTGGCAAACTCTGGCCTTGGAAGTTACTGGCAATTTGGGGGTGGGACTTGTGGAAAGGAAAATCTGAGTAGGGATCTCCCCCAGAATCCATGGTCCGCATTTGCCCTCTAAAGAGATTGCCCTTGGAAGCAGCCAGTTTCTCTGTAGGGAACTACTCTCTCTAACCTGAACTCAAGCCCAACCAGGAGTTTGGCAGCCCTAGGAAAATTTCAGAAAAAGATGGCAAAGGAGGGCCAGCAACTGATAGAGGCATGGAAGCCCACACCAGGACAGTAGCAGGGGCCTACTTGGGCACAAGGGACAACCAGTGCTCTCATCCCCCATAGTCCACTCCTTACAGCCCCACACAAACCCAGTTCCCCCACCCCAGCTGCCACACACAGACCCAAATCCTCCACTCAGCCCCTCTCAGAACCAAAACCACCCTCAGCTGCCCCACACCCAGTACCCCAGGAACAGGCTGGCCAGCCTGCCCCATTGTTCCCTATGCTGGGAACCAACCTCCCATCAAAGAAGGGAACACAGACACACAATCATTAAGTTTAAAAAACCTTTATTTTCTCATTTTCAAATTACAAGTGGTCAACAAATCACAACATATTACACTTATTGTCCCTCATAGCACAACACAACACAATTAACTACACATCAGAGAATCTTAAACACAATTTTTCTTTTGAAATGGACAAACAGTAAAGTTTTGAACATTACAGCAGGTTACATAGTGAGCGGGCACAACAGGGCATGGAAACAGAAGATGATCATAACTACCAGCCTAATACAACTCTCCCTCCATAACATGACTAAATGGGGGGGAACCACTGCAACAGGGTCCAGCAGAACCTATGTCATTTCCTGTGGCTGTGCTTTCAGTTCAGACACACAAAGCTGAACTGGGCACTTCCAAGGCACTGGACAATGGTATTTCTGGAGCAGTTCTGCAGAGGTCTCCCCCCACCCCCACACCAGCCTCAGAATTTACCTGGGAACATCTGTGAGAGATCATCATTGGCCGGTGCCCATCCACCACTCTACCCGCATCCCCCAACCATGCAAACCCAACATTAACATCAAATTTTTTTTTTTTTAAACATGAACATTCAATCAACTTTTAAAAAACATAATCACAACATTTTTTTTTGGTTTTTTTTCCTTTTTTTTACATGAACAGAACATCAACTTTTAAAAAACATAATCACAACATTTTTTTGGGTTTTTTTTTTTTTACATGAACATTCAATCAACTTTTAAAAAACATAATCACAACATTTTTTTTTGGTTTTTTTCCCTTTTTTTTACATGAACAGAACATCAACTTTCAAAAAACAGTACAACAATTCTTCTACAATTTTTTTTTACAAGGATTTCATCTGATAAAAACACCTAAGCAATCCCTATCTAACCTGTTTCTCCCTCCAGTAGCAATCCATGTTTCTGGGGCATTATTTTTCATAATAAATTTGGTCCCACAGGGTATGTCTCAGTGATGGGAGATGTTTTGAATACCCTGGGGGGGGGGCTTTCAAATTGCTGGGTGTTTTCCCTTTGCCACTGGTTCCTAACCACCCTCCCTCTACTGGCCGGTTTTAACTGTATATACAGGGTTTTATACAGGGGAGAGCGCGATTCCAAAGGATTGGACTCATAGAGGATGCAGGCCACAAGTTGGGCTCACCTCAGTCACTCTCGAAGTCCAGTCCTGAGAAATCGAAGAGGCGAGAGTTGACCTTCAGGAAGGTCAACTGCTCGACTCTCCATGGGAGAAGGCGAGTGCGATGTGGGCCGACAATGTCGCCCGCATGTGAAAAGACGCGCTCGCTCTCCACGCTCGTCGGAGGGCATGAGAGCAGCCGCTGCGCCTCGAGGGAGAGGTCCGGCCAGACCGACTCCTTCCTGGCCCAGTAGCTGAGCGGATCGGTGGAGAGCGACTCGCAGGGCTCCGCGAGGTAGTCCCTGACCATCGCCTCCGCCGGATCCTCTCTCACGGTCCTCACGACCCCAGAGGGGACGAGGGCCCACCGGAGCATCTCCATCTCCATCGGCACTCCGGTGGTGGCCTCGGGGGTGGCCTGCGCAGAGGGGGCGTCAGAGGGACCCGCACGGCAGGGCCCCTCTTGCGTCCCCCCTGTCGACAGGCGTCCCCTCTTGGCCTGCCTGCGCCTCACCCAAGAGCAGAGCCCGTCTCTGGCTTGGGTGAGGTTCCCGTCCCGCTCGGCGAAAGTGCCCTTTATGCGCGGGTCACACATGGTCGCCAACATGTATGACTCTTCCTTAGTGAGAGGAGTTAGCCTGGCAGCTATGCCCTGCTGCAGCCTTCTCACTAATGCGCGCACCGCTGGAACAAGGTCAGCACGGGGCGCGACCCGGTCTGCAAGGGTGGCCAGATTCCTCTGGAGCGTGTGCACCAGGGGAATGACCAGACCGAGGGTCGCCGTGTCTGACGAGACCGCCACAGTGAAGTCCTTGAAGGGCTTCAGGACCTCCACTGTCTGGGTGATGGTGAGCCAATCCTCCCGGTTGAACTCACCCACCTGACTCGCACCGCGGTGCTCGGAGAGCCACGCGTGGAGTGCGGCCTGCTGCTCCACCAAGCGCTCAAGCATGGCGCAGGTGGAGTTCCAGCGAGTGCTGACGTCAGTGATCAGAGCGTGCTCTGGCACACCTGTCCTGACCTGTGTCTGGCGCAGTTCGTGCGTGGCCTTCACGCTGCGCGAGAAGTGACCCGTGAGCCTCCGACATTTCTGGACAAGTAACTGGAGTTCACGGGTCCGGGTATCCACGGGTTCCTTCGAGGAGCCCAACCCCAGCGCATCTCTCACCACTAGGTGAAGCTTGTGAGCGGCACAGTAGACGCTCTCTCGGCTCACTAGATGCGCCGCTGCCCTCATGTTCTTGCCACCGTCCGTCACCATGCATCCCACGGTGGCGGGTCCCTGGCCTATCCACTCGTCCAACTGTCTCCTTAAGGTGGCAGCGATGTTCTCCGCCGTGTGGGACACGTCGAGCACCTCGGCGTGAAGCAAGGCCTTGCAGTAGCCGGCCTGGCGGTCTCGCATCCTTCCCTGTCTAGCTGTGCTAGGCACCTCCCCCCGGCCCCCACCCAGAACTGACTCGGGTTCCCACCAGTGAGCAGTAAGCGAGAGGTACGCTTGCTGCACACTTGGGCAGGTCCAGATGTCCGATGTGAAGTGCACAGTTCTCCCGGCAACCCGGGACAGCTGTGCCTTCACATGATCCCTGGCAGCCCTGTAAAACGAGGGCACCACCGATCTGCTCAACGACGTGCGAGCAGGGACGGCGTACCAGGGAAAGCAATCTTGGAGCAGCCCTGAGAAGCCGAAGTCTTCAACTACGGAATACGGTTGCCCATCCACTGCTATCATGTTGACGATGTGGCGCGTGATGCGCCTGCTCGCCCTCCGGATCCCCTCTCTGGGCACACTAGCGCCCTGCATACCAAGCATCTCCGGGAGAGAGGCTTGGCGTCCCTTTCCTGCAGGTACCCTTGGGGGGAGAGCACCAGAGGAGCCTGCCTCCTTCTGGCTAGCTGGCGGCCGTGCGGCGCCACTCGAACCCTCCTCCCGAAGAAGCACCGCCTGGTGGTGCCTCTTCATATGGTACCTCATCCCAGACGTGGAGAGATGCCACACATCTTTGCCACGGCTGACGCGCTGCCTACAATGCAGGCACAGGGCTGCTCGGGGATCCTCCGTTGCCTGGAAGTGCTTCCAGATTTCGGAGGAAAAGGGCATCCCACGCTTCCCAGGAGAAGCGCGTTCGGGACCACCCTGCGGCACCTCCTGTGAGGTGCTCTGGCCGGACACACCGTGTCCCACTCTCGGCCGGGCAGGTGGGGATGGACGAGGCTGAAGGGGCAGAGATGTGGGCTCTTCCACCACAGTCTCTGCCTCTTCCTCCCGCGTCCTCTCCTCCTGCACAGCCGCGAGAGGCCTGCTGCTGGCCTCAGAGGAAACTGGGGTGGACCGCCCCAGGGGGGGTCTCACGGGCAGTTCCTCCAACATCCTCCGGGTTCCTGGGGTGAGCGGGAGCGCAGGGAAAGTCATGTGCTCCGCGCCCATCCCAGGAGACACCACATGCTGCCCCTCCTCCAGCAGCTGGCTCGCAACCACTGGAGGAGGAGGAGCCTCAGCAGCAGGCCCCCGCCCAGTGCCAGCCCCTGCCTCACGCACCCGGGTTGGGGGTGGCCCTCCAGCAGCTGCCTCAGGAAAGAGAGTCTTGCGAACCCTCTTCCTGTCACCAGAAGCCAGGCTGGTGAACGGCAGCAGCGCAGGGGAGGGCCTCCTCCGCTCAGATGGAGGGGCTGCCGCAGCAGTCCCCCTCCCCCTCCCCTCCTCCCCTCTAGATTTCTCCCTAGCCTTTCCCCCGGGGCCCCTCTCTGCTTTCCTCTCCGACATACTTTCCCCTCCCAAATTCAACCCTAACTAATCAGAAAAGATTTAGAAAACAAAGGTCAACTTTGTTTTCAAGACCTAACTAACCTGCTCTAAATCTGTGCTTCTAGTGGCTCTGTGACTTGGAGATGAACAATCAAGTGCCTTTTTAAGCAACCCTATTTATGTCAGGGAACCTGAGCCTGCCAATCAGCTGAATTCCTCTGGAATTGAGCTGGCCCTAAACCCCAATAACAGGTGACAAAGCCTTAAACACTCACACACTAGTATGCCCGGGCCGGCCTGGCACCACCACGGGTGCCAGAGATGGGCAGTGGAACCCTAGTTATGGGGGCACTAATGGGAAGCCTATTGACAGCTATTACAAATTTATATATATATATATATATATATAGAATTCAAACCTAACACTCACTCACTAATGCTTTCCCTGCTGAGTCCCTATTTAGTTTTTTAAAAAAAACTAGGCTCGGTTTCCCTAATAATTATGTTGAGGGCAATTATCCACTGATCACCTACCAACTGGCCTACCTACCTAAGAGACACTATTTAGCGGGACCGATGTATCTGTGGTATGTCGGTGTGGGGTGTGGATGTGGTGTTTTGAAGATGAGCCTCCCCCCTCCCAAGCTAGCAAGAACCCACCCCCAAGGCCACCCAAATGTGAACCCGGACTCGCTCACACTAACACCAGTCCTGCAGTCCAGCGATGTTCAGGCGGTCTTGCAGCTGGTCCTCCTCTCCTCCACGATGCTGTCAAGAAAATTGGAAATGTTAGCAGAGTCAACACCACACGCCGCACACGCAACCCCCAAAATTCAAGGCCCCGTTGCACAAGCCAAGTCAGCCCCCCCCCCCCCTTAAAGGCTAGGGCCAACCAGCAGCAAAACAAAACACATCCACCCAGCAGAGCTTCTGGCCTGTGCAGGCCAAAAGCTGGCACACTCATTTTTTAGTCCTGTGAAACAGTAGTTCATGCCCACCCCACACTCAAACTTGAAAAATGAAACATGAAAGAAAGCAGGCACTGCGATCAATGCTGGCCCCCCTAACCCCCAAACAATATCCTCTTGCCCAACCAGAAAATGCCCCCCCCCCCCGGCCCAAGCCATAAAGACAGAGCCAAAGCATATGCTCGCAGGTAGGCACAGCAGCAGACATAAGCTCAAAAACCAAATTTAACAACAACCCTACCAGTCCACCAGTGCAGATGTCCAGCAATGTTGATCCTCCACGCAGAGATCTGCAGGCCGATGTCCACCAAGTGCAGTCCAGTCCAGAAGAGGTCCACCAACGATAAACAACCTGAATGTGAAGCAAAACAGTGAGTGCCAGGCCAGCAAACGGGAAGGGTTACCAAAGCCGGAGCAGCAGGCCTGTGTGTGGGCCGAAGGCTGGCACAGTTGATCAGGACGGAGCCTGTTGGGAATCCTTGCAAGCAGGGGACCAGACACAGAAACGCAAGCCACACCATTCCAGATTGTGGAGCACAACTGTGAGTGCCAGGCCAGCAACCAAAAAGGGTTACCTTGGCCAAAGCAGCATACCTGTGTGTGGCCCACAGGCTGGCACAGTTGATCAGGACGGAGCCTGTTGGGAATCCTTGCAAGCAGGGGACCAGACACAGAAAAGCAAGCCACACCATTCCAGATTGTGGAGCACTACTGTGAGAGCCAGCCAGAAGAAAGGCTTCTGGCCTGTGTAGGCCCAAAGCTGGCACACTCTTGTTTTAATCTTAAAACAGTGGATCAAGCTTAAAGAAGGCAAGCACAACAACCAATGCTGAACCCCCCCCCCCACCCCACCATCAAACATTGTCTGCCCAACCTGTCCCCCAGGCCATACCTGTGTGTGGCCCACAGGCTGGCACAGTTGATCAGGACGGAGCCTGTTGGGAATCCTTGCAAGCAGGGGACCAGACACAGAAAGGCAAGCCACACCATTCCAGATTGTGAAGCACAACTGTGAGAGCCAGCCAGAAGAAAGGCTTCTGGCCTGTGTAGGCCCAAAGCTGGCACACTCTTGTTTTAATCTTAAAACAGTGGATCAAGCTTAAAGAAGGCAAGCACAACAACCAATGCTGAACCCCCCCCCACCCCACCATCAAACATTGTCTGCCCAACCTGTCCCCCAGGCCATACCTGTGTGTGGCCCACAGGCTGGCACAGTTGATCAGGACGGAGCCTGTTGGGAATCCTTGCAAGCAGGGGACCAGACACAGAAAAGCAAGCCACACCATTCCAGATTGTGGAGCACTACTGTGAGAGCCAGCCAGAAGAAAGGCTTCTGGCCTGTGTAGGCCCAAAGCTGGCACACTCTTGTTTTAATCTTAAAACAGTGGATCAAGCTTAAAGAAGGCAAGCACAACAACCAATGCTGAACCCCCCCCCCCACCATCAAACATTGTCTGCCCAACCTGTCCCCCAGGCCATACCTGTGTGTGGCCCACAGGCTGGCACAGTTGATCAGGACGGAGCCTGTTGGGAATCCTTGCAAGCAGGGGACCAGACACAGAAAAGCAAGCCACACCATTCCAGATTGTGGAGCACTACTGTGAGAGCCAGCCAGAAGAAAGGCTTCTGGCCTGTGTAGGCCCAAAGCTGGCACACTCTTGTTTTAATCTTAAAACAGTGGATCAAGCTTAAAGAAGGCAAGCACAACAACCAATGCTGAACCCCCCCCCCCACCATTAAACATTGTCTGCCCAACCTGTCCCCCAGGCCATACCTGTGTGTGGCCCACAGGCTGGCACAGTTGATCAGGACGGAGCCTGTTGGGAATCCTTGCAAGCAGGGGACCAGACACAGAAAGGCAAGCCACACCATTCCAGATTGTGAAGCACAACTGTGAGAGCCAGCCAGAAGAAAGGCTTCTGGCCTGTGTAGGCCCAAAGCTGGCACACTCTTGTTTTGATCTTAAAACAGTGGATCAAGCTTAAAGAAGGCAAGCACAACAACCAATGCTGAAACCCCCACCCCACCATCAAACATTGTCTGCCCAACCTGTCCCCCAGGCCATGCCAAGAATAAACTGCAACACCTTTTTGCAGAGGCAGGCCACAGCAGCACATTGCCCAGCATCAAAAAAATTTACAAAAATTTTAAAAAGGCCTACCAGGTGTCCTCTCAGGATGTCCAGCACAGTTGATCCTCCAGGCAGATGTCCTCCAGGCTCCAGGTGCAGTCTCTCTTCTTCTCCTCTCTCGGTCACAGCTCAGCAGCAGCAGCAACAGAAGTGTTCCAGACAGTCTTGCTCCAAATTTAAATCCCCTGCTGCAGCCTCAGCCAAAGATTTAAATCTATTGGCTGGCATGAGAATGCAGCAGTGGGATTGGTGACTCCTAAAGTCCCCACTCCCCTGCCTTTCCCCACCCACACTCCAAGAGCCACCCTCCTCCTGCTCCCCCTCCCCTACCTGTTAGTTTTGGCGGGAATCTCTGCTGCTTTGCAAATGCAAAGTGCAATGCAATGCTTGCACCTTGCATTTGCAAGGCAAAGCAGGATTCCCTATCCTCCTTTGCAAGAGGGGTGGGGGGTGACAGAAGGAGTGAGTGATTCACTCCTTCTCCCCCCCTCCCCTCTTCTAAGAGCCTGCAGGAAGCCTTTGCTTCCAGCAGGATTTTGCTAGCCGCTTGCTAAGGCAAACGGCTAGCAAAAACAAAATGGCGATTCTCGAATGCCGAAAGAATGCCGAAAGAATCCCGAAACGTTTCGGGTTTTTCTTTCGGCAATCCCGAAACGTTTCGGCATTCCCCGAAACGTTTCGGGATTCTTGAAGAATGCCGAAACACTTTTGTTTCGGCATTCTTTCGGCATTCTGAATGCCGAAACGCACATCCCTAGTCCCCACTCCCCTGCCTTTCCCCACCCACACTCCAAGAGCCACCCTCCTCCTGCTCCCCCTCCCCTACCTGTTAGTTTTGGCGGGAATCTCTGCTGCTTTGCAAATGCAAAGTGCAATGCAATGCTTGCACCTTGCATTTGCAAGGCAAAGCAGGATTCCCTATCCTCCTTTGCAAGAGGGGTGGGGGGTGACAGAAGGAGTGAGTGATTCACTCCTTCTCCCCCCCTCCCCTCTTCTAAGAGCCTGCAGGAAGCCTTTGCTTCCAGCAGGATTTTGCTAGCCGCTTGCTAAGGCAAACGGCTAGCAAAAACAAAATGGCGATCCTCGAATGCCGAAAGAATGCCGAAAGAATCCCGAAACGTTTCGGGTTTTTCTTTCGGCAATCCCGAAACGTTTCGGCATTCCCCGAAACGTTTCGGGATTCTTGAAGAATGCCGAAACACTTTTGTTTCGGCATTCTTTCGGCATTCTGAATGCCGAAACGCACATCCCTATTCTCTACCGTCATTAGCCGAAAGCCGAAACAAGAATCTCTTTCGGGATTCGGGATTCGGCATTATTTCGGCATTCTTTCGGGATTCTTTCGGGTTTTTTTGTTGGGAAAATGCCTCCGTCTTTCAGGACGCCTGGAGGAGGCATTTTCCCACCAAATAAGCCCAAAATTGGTGGGGACCTTCCTCTAACCCTTCTCTAACAACTACCCAAGTTTCAGACAGATTGGACTTTGGGGGGCCATGTTATGGCCCCCCAAAGCAGGTCCCCCCATCCTCCCCATAAGAAAGCAAAGGAGCAGCATATTGTTAGCATGCTGCTGCTGATCTTTCTTCATTATTTCCTATGGGGAAAAAATGAAGAGGCAGGCTTCCTTTGCCAGGGGTGGCATTTTGCATGCAAAATGCCCCCCAGCCCTCAGGGGCCCTTCTCCCACCCCTCCTCCCACCCCCCACCAAGGCTCAGCCTGCTCCCACTTGGGGGGGCCATTTCATGGCCTCCCCAAGTAGGTGCTCTAATCTCTACCACTGACAGCTGGGGGAGGCTTGTGTTGCCAGGGGTGGCATTTTGCATGCAAAATGCCCCCCAACCCTCTGGGGCCCTTCTCCCACCCCTCCTCCCACCCCCCACCAAGGCTCAGCCTGCTCCCACTTGGGGGGGCCATTTCATGGCCTCCCCAAGTAGGTGCTCTCAGCCCCTAAAGTCCACCCCTCACAGCCCCACACAAACCCAGTTCCCCCACCCCAGCTGCCACACACAGACCCAAATCCCCCCAGTAGCCCCTCACAGACCCAAATCAACCCCCACCTGCCCCACACCCACCATAACCCCAGGAACAGGCTGGCCTGCCCTCCCCTTTTGGGAACCCCTAAACTCTCTTTCCCAGGGCAGTTCTGCACAGACAAGGGGTGCCACAATGGTGGCAGTGCCAAATCGTCCCTGGGAAAGAGCACCTGCCCTGGCACACAGACAACCACCCCCCTGACCCCCCCACCACCCGCAGAGAAGGCTGGCCAGCCTGCCCCATTGTTCCCTATGCTGGGAACCAACCTCCCATCAAAGAAGGGAACACAGACACACAATCATTAAGTTTAAAAAACCTTTATTTTCTCATTTTCAAATTACAAGTGGTCAACAAATCACAACATATTACACTTATTGTCCCTCATAGCACAACACAACACAATTAACTACACATCAGAGAATCTTAAACACAATTTTTCTTTTGAAATGGACAAACAGTAAAGTTTTGAACATTACAACAGGTCACATAGTGAGCGGGCACAACAGGGCATGGAAACAGAAGATGATCATAATAACTACCAGCCTAATACAACTCTCCCTCCATAACATGACTTAATGGGGGGGAACCACTGCAACAAAATCCCCCCCCCCAACCCTCTGGGGCCCTTCTCCCACCCTTCCTCCCATCCCCCCACCAAGGCTCAGCCTGCTCCCACTTGGGGGGGCCATTTCATGGCCTCCCCAAGTGGGTGCTCTGCTCTCATCTCTACCACTGACAGCTGGGAGAGGCTTGTCTTGCCAGGGGTGGCATTTTGCATGCCAAATGCCACCCTCACCCTCAGGTGCCCTTCTCCCACCCTTCCCCCCACCCCCCACCACATGCATTCCTTGACAATTAAGAAATCTGGAGTTAAATATAATGTGCATGTAAGTCCCTCAAAGACAGAAGCAATATGGAGGTAATGACCCATTTGATTTCCACAACCTCAGACACAATTAGGGATCCGTTTCCCCTTGGTGGGGGATCCCCCACTCTCACCTATCACCCCGAAGGGGGAAAGTCAGTGAATGAGCCTTCAAGGTACGCTCCAGGGGCTGCTGCCGTGATGTCACTGATGTCATCTGGCTGCCCTGAGAGTATGCCTGTGCTTTGCAGTGGGCTGATTTGGGCCCTACAGGCCAAAGCAGGATCCCTTGTGGCCCAAATCTGCCTGCTGTGAATTGTGCGTGCTCCCCAGCCTTGTGTGATGATCACATCACTTCCTAGAACAGACATCATCATGCCAGAGCATTGCCATTAAATGATCATGCGTGTGTGAACAGACCCTAAGTATCCTGTAGGCTTCAGTGATGGTATAGTAATGTTTTCACTCACATTATAGAGAGAGAGAGAGACAGAGAAGGGGGGGAGGCACTGAAACTAGATTATTTCTTCTATTTTACTGTCCCCTTCCAAAGCCAGGGTGGCATTGGCACAATGCCCCCCTCCCCCCGGCCAGAGCCTTAGTACCAGTATGCATTGACAGGCCCATGCATCATAGTCCTTTTTGAGACCCAGCCAAGTTGTGTGCCTTTTGGAGAAAAATGTTCAAGTTGCTGGTGGGGGTATGAACAATTTTTAGATATCCACTGTAGTGCAATGGCTAGAGAGTTGGTCTAGAATCTGGCAGACTCTGATTCTGTGCCTTGTAGGCTTGATGGATGTTCTTGGCTCAGCCTAAGTAAACAATTGTGTTGTGTTTTCCAGAGGCAGTCTAGGTGATTTTGGGGCCCTGGACAAATGTTCTGGACGGGGCCCCAGAACCAGTGCCGCCCCACCACTGGCTCCTTGCCAAGGCCAAGCAATTTGGTCACCTAGGCCCCAGATAGAGTGGGCAGGAGTGCGTTGTTTCCTTCCTCCCCCCCCTCCACCCCCTCATACAACTAAGAAGGCCATCGGTGGAGTCACTCCAATGTGAGGCATGGAGCAGCTGTCTATTGTTAGCCTGGTTGTGATGAGGGTGAAACAAATCAAGGGAGAACAGCAATGTGTAAACCACTCTAGGTTCCCATGGGGGAGAAAACCGGGGCATAAGATAAACCTTTAATTTGGTGGGGAGGGGGTATATACATTTCATGTGTATGTGTCTGTATGTTTTATGCATTCAAATCACTTGTGGTGTACTTTAGAATTATATTGAGCTCCACAGTATCCCAAAAACCTTGTCCATGTATTGCAAACCGAAGTCAATCTACCACATCTAGGGTATTCTTCTTTTCCCTACTGCCTTCAATTCTTCTTAGCATTATTGTCTTTTCTAGTGAACCTTGTCTTCTCATGATGTGACATAAGCACTATCATCAATTGATATCTTCAAGGGAGAAAGCAGGCCTGATTTGGTCTGGATGCCACTTACATGTCTTTTTCGGAGTCCATGGTACATGTAAATTGAAACTTTCTTCCCACTTCACAGTGTGAATGCTTTTTCCTCCTATGAGCTTTGTCTAAATTTTACTGTACTGATACTGCTCATTTGGCCAAAAGGCCTGCCCTTGATCAATGCCACATTAAATACTTCATAATAAAAATATGTTTTTAGAACCATTTAAAAGTGTCCTTAAGTGCCATACGCTGATTTAAAAAAACATAAGCTAAATGTTTGGGAACACAACCAGATATGTGAATGACTGAAATGCAGCCCAATCCCACTGCTACTTAAAATCCATTTTTGATGGAGGTCTGGATTGTCTTACATTGGTGTCATTGGGCTTGGAATCAGGAACCTGGAAGCGTTCCATGGGGGCTACAGCTTTCATGCCAAGGCTAAGAGGGTGGGAACAGGATCTCTCTGGGGTGGCAAACTCTGGCCTTGGAAGTTACTGGCAATTTGGGGGTGGGACTTGTGGAAAGGAAAATCTGAGTAGGGATCTCCCCCAGAATCCATGGTCCGCATTTGCCCTCTAAAGAGATTGCCCTTGGAAGCAGCCAGTTTCTCTGTAGGGAACTACTCTCTCTAACCTGAACTCAAGCCCAACCAGGAGTTTGGCAGCCCTAGGAAAATTTCAGAAAAAGATGGCAAAGGAGGGCCAGCAACTGATAGAGGCATGGAAGCCCACACCAGGACAGTAGCAGGGGCCTACTTGGGCACAAGGGACAACCAGTGCTCTCATCCCCCATAGTCCACTCCTTACAGCCCCACACAAACCCAGTTCCCCCACCCCAGCTGCCACACACAGACCCAAATCCTCCACTCAGCCCCTCTCAGAACCAAAACCACCCTCAGCTGCCCCACACCCAGTACCCCAGGAACAGGCTGGCCAGCCTGCCCCATTGTTCCCTATGCTGGGAACCAACCTCCCATCAAAGAAGGGAACACAGACACACAATCATTAAGTTTAAAAAACCTTTATTTTCTCATTTTCAAATTACAAGTGGTCAACAAATCACAACATATTACACTTATTGTCCCTCATAGCACAACACAACACAATTAACTACACATCAGAGAATCTTAAACACAATTTTTCTTTTGAAATGGACAAACAGTAAAGTTTTGAACATTACAGCAGGTTACATAGTGAGCGGGCACAACAGGGCATGGAAACAGAAGATGATCATAACTACCAGCCTAATACAACTCTCCCTCCATAACATGACTAAATGGGGGGGAACCACTGCAACAGGGTCCAGCAGAACCTATGTCATTTCCTGTGGCTGTGCTTTCAGTTCAGACACACAAAGCTGAACTGGGCACTTCCAAGGCACTGGACAATGGTATTTCTGGAGCAGTTCTGCAGAGGTCTCCCCCCACCCCCACACCAGCCTCAGAATTTACCTGGGAACATCTGTGAGAGATCATCATTGGCCGGTGCCCATCCACCACTCTACCCGCATCCCCCAACCATGCAAACCCAACATTAACATCAAATTTTTTTTTTTTTAAACATGAACATTCAATCAACTTTTAAAAAACATAATCACAACATTTTTTTTTGGTTTTTTTTCCTTTTTTTTACATGAACAGAACATCAACTTTTAAAAAACATAATCACAACATTTTTTTGGGTTTTTTTTTTTTTACATGAACATTCAATCAACTTTTAAAAAACATAATCACAACATTTTTTTTTGGTTTTTTTCCCTTTTTTTTACATGAACAGAACATCAACTTTCAAAAAACAGTACAACAATTCTTCTACAATTTTTTTTTACAAGGATTTCATCTGATAAAAACACCTAAGCAATCCCTATCTAACCTGTTTCTCCCTCCAGTAGCAATCCATGTTTCTGGGGCATTATTTTTCATAATAAATTTGGTCCCACAGGGTATGTCTCAGTGATGGGAGATGTTTTGAATACCCTGGGGGGGGGGCTTTCAAATTGCTGGGTGTTTTCCCTTTGCCACTGGTTCCTAACCACCCTCCCTCTACTGGCCGGTTTTAACTGTATATACAGGGTTTTATACAGGGGAGAGCGCGATTCCAAAGGATTGGACTCATAGAGGATGCAGGCCACAAGTTGGGCTCACCTCAGTCACTCTCGAAGTCCAGTCCTGAGAAATCGAAGAGGCGAGAGTTGACCTTCAGGAAGGTCAACTGCTCGACTCTCCATGGGAGAAGGCGAGTGCGATGTGGGCCGACAATGTCGCCCGCATGTGAAAAGACGCGCTCGCTCTCCACGCTCGTCGGAGGGCATGAGAGCAGCCGCTGCGCCTCGAGGGAGAGGTCCGGCCAGACCGACTCCTTCCTGGCCCAGTAGCTGAGCGGATCGGTGGAGAGCGACTCGCAGGGCTCCGCGAGGTAGTCCCTGACCATCGCCTCCGCCGGATCCTCTCTCACGGTCCTCACGACCCCAGAGGGGACGAGGGCCCACCGGAGCATCTCCATCTCCATCGGCACTCCGGTGGTGGCCTCGGGGGTGGCCTGCGCAGAGGGGGCGTCAGAGGGACCCGCACGGCAGGGCCCCTCTTGCGTCCCCCCTGTCGACAGGCGTCCCCTCTTGGCCTGCCTGCGCCTCACCCAAGAGCAGAGCCCGTCTCTGGCTTGGGTGAGGTTCCCGTCCCGCTCGGCGAAAGTGCCCTTTATGCGCGGGTCACACATGGTCGCCAACATGTATGACTCTTCCTTAGTGAGAGGAGTTAGCCTGGCAGCTATGCCCTGCTGCAGCCTTCTCACTAATGCGCGCACCGCTGGAACAAGGTCAGCACGGGGCGCGACCCGGTCTGCAAGGGTGGCCAGATTCCTCTGGAGCGTGTGCACCAGGGGAATGACCAGACCGAGGGTCGCCGTGTCTGACGAGACCGCCACAGTGAAGTCCTTGAAGGGCTTCAGGACCTCCACTGTCTGGGTGATGGTGAGCCAATCCTCCCGGTTGAACTCACCCACCTGACTCGCACCGCGGTGCTCGGAGAGCCACGCGTGGAGTGCGGCCTGCTGCTCCACCAAGCGCTCAAGCATGGCGCAGGTGGAGTTCCAGCGAGTGCTGACGTCAGTGATCAGAGCGTGCTCTGGCACACCTGTCCTGACCTGTGTCTGGCGCAGTTCGTGCGTGGCCTTCACGCTGCGCGAGAAGTGACCCGTGAGCCTCCGACATTTCTGGACAAGTAACTGGAGTTCACGGGTCCGGGTATCCACGGGTTCCTTCGAGGAGCCCAACCCCAGCGCATCTCTCACCACTAGGTGAAGCTTGTGAGCGGCACAGTAGACGCTCTCTCGGCTCACTAGATGCGCCGCTGCCCTCATGTTCTTGCCACCGTCCGTCACCATGCATCCCACGGTGGCGGGTCCCTGGCCTATCCACTCGTCCAACTGTCTCCTTAAGGTGGCAGCGATGTTCTCCGCCGTGTGGGACACGTCGAGCACCTCGGCGTGAAGCAAGGCCTTGCAGTAGCCGGCCTGGCGGTCTCGCATCCTTCCCTGTCTAGCTGTGCTAGGCACCTCCCCCCGGCCCCCACCCAGAACTGACTCGGGTTCCCACCAGTGAGCAGTAAGCGAGAGGTACGCTTGCTGCACACTTGGGCAGGTCCAGATGTCCGATGTGAAGTGCACAGTTCTCCCGGCAACCCGGGACAGCTGTGCCTTCACATGATCCCTGGCAGCCCTGTAAAACGAGGGCACCACCGATCTGCTCAACGACGTGCGAGCAGGGACGGCGTACCAGGGAAAGCAATCTTGGAGCAGCCCTGAGAAGCCGAAGTCTTCAACTACGGAATACGGTTGCCCATCCACTGCTATCATGTTGACGATGTGGCGCGTGATGCGCCTGCTCGCCCTCCGGATCCCCTCTCTGGGCACACTAGCGCCCTGCATACCAAGCATCTCCGGGAGAGAGGCTTGGCGTCCCTTTCCTGCAGGTACCCTTGGGGGGAGAGCACCAGAGGAGCCTGCCTCCTTCTGGCTAGCTGGCGGCCGTGCGGCGCCACTCGAACCCTCCTCCCGAAGAAGCACCGCCTGGTGGTGCCTCTTCATATGGTACCTCATCCCAGACGTGGAGAGATGCCACACATCTTTGCCACGGCTGACGCGCTGCCTACAATGCAGGCACAGGGCTGCTCGGGGATCCTCCGTTGCCTGGAAGTGCTTCCAGATTTCGGAGGAAAAGGGCATCCCACGCTTCCCAGGAGAAGCGCGTTCGGGACCACCCTGCGGCACCTCCTGTGAGGTGCTCTGGCCGGACACACCGTGTCCCACTCTCGGCCGGGCAGGTGGGGATGGACGAGGCTGAAGGGGCAGAGATGTGGGCTCTTCCACCACAGTCTCTGCCTCTTCCTCCCGCGTCCTCTCCTCCTGCACAGCCGCGAGAGGCCTGCTGCTGGCCTCAGAGGAAACTGGGGTGGACCGCCCCAGGGGGGGTCTCACGGGCAGTTCCTCCAACATCCTCCGGGTTCCTGGGGTGAGCGGGAGCGCAGGGAAAGTCATGTGCTCCGCGCCCATCCCAGGAGACACCACATGCTGCCCCTCCTCCAGCAGCTGGCTCGCAACCACTGGAGGAGGAGGAGCCTCAGCAGCAGGCCCCCGCCCAGTGCCAGCCCCTGCCTCACGCACCCGGGTTGGGGGTGGCCCTCCAGCAGCTGCCTCAGGAAAGAGAGTCTTGCGAACCCTCTTCCTGTCACCAGAAGCCAGGCTGGTGAACGGCAGCAGCGCAGGGGAGGGCCTCCTCCGCTCAGATGGAGGGGCTGCCGCAGCAGTCCCCCTCCCCCTCCCCTCCTCCCCTCTAGATTTCTCCCTAGCCTTTCCCCCGGGGCCCCTCTCTGCTTTCCTCTCCGACATACTTTCCCCTCCCAAATTCAACCCTAACTAATCAGAAAAGATTTAGAAAACAAAGGTCAACTTTGTTTTCAAGACCTAACTAACCTGCTCTAAATCTGTGCTTCTAGTGGCTCTGTGACTTGGAGATGAACAATCAAGTGCCTTTTTAAGCAACCCTATTTATGTCAGGGAACCTGAGCCTGCCAATCAGCTGAATTCCTCTGGAATTGAGCTGGCCCTAAACCCCAATAACAGGTGACAAAGCCTTAAACACTCACACACTAGTATGCCCGGGCCGGCCTGGCACCACCACGGGTGCCAGAGATGGGCAGTGGAACCCTAGTTATGGGGGCACTAATGGGAAGCCTATTGACAGCTATTACAAATTTTTATATATATATATATATATATAGAATTCAAACCTAACACTCACTCACTAATGCTTTCCCTGCTGAGTCCCTATTTAGTTTTTTAAAAAAAACTAGGCTCGGTTTCCCTAATAATTATGTTGAGGGCAATTATCCACTGATCACCTACCAACTGGCCTACCTACCTAAGAGACACTATTTAGCGGGACCGATGTATCTGTGGTATGTCGGTGTGGGGTGTGGATGTGGTGTTTTGAAGATGAGCCTCCCCCCTCCCAAGCTAGCAAGAACCCACCCCCAAGGCCACCCAAATGTGAACCCGGACTCGCTCACACTAACACCAGTCCTGCAGTCCAGCGATGTTCAGGCGGTCTTGCAGCTGGTCCTCCTCTCCTCCACGATGCTGTCAAGAAAATTGGAAATGTTAGCAGAGTCAACACCACACGCCGCACACGCAACCCCCAAAATTCAAGGCCCCGTTGCACAAGCCAAGTCAGCCCCCCCCCCCCTTAAAGGCTAGGGCCAACCAGCAGCAAAACAAAACACATCCACCCAGCAGAGCTTCTGGCCTGTGCAGGCCAAAAGCTGGCACACTCATTTTTTAGTCCTGTGAAACAGTAGTTCATGCCCACCCCACACTCAAACTTGAAAAATGAAACATGAAAGAAAGCAGGCACTGCGATCAATGCTGGCCCCCCTAACCCCCAAACAATATCCTCTTGCCCAACCAGAAAATGCCCCCCCCCCCCGGCCCAAGCCATAAAGACAGAGCCAAAGCATATGCTCGCAGGTAGGCACAGCAGCAGACATAAGCTCAAAAACCAAATTTAACAACAACCCTACCAGTCCACCAGTGCAGATGTCCAGCAATGTTGATCCTCCACGCAGAGATCTGCAGGCCGATGTCCACCAAGTGCAGTCCAGTCCAGAAGAGGTCCACCAACGATAAACAACCTGAATGTGAAGCAAAACAGTGAGTGCCAGGCCAGCAAACGGGAAGGGTTACCAAAGCCGGAGCAGCAGGCCTGTGTGTGGGCCGAAGGCTGGCACAGTTGATCAGGACGGAGCCTGTTGGGAATCCTTGCAAGCAGGGGACCAGACACAGAAACGCAAGCCACACCATTCCAGATTGTGGAGCACAACTGTGAGTGCCAGGCCAGCAACCAAAAAGGGTTACCTTGGCCAAAGCAGCATACCTGTGTGTGGCCCACAGGCTGGCACAGTTGATCAGGACGGAGCCTGTTGGGAATCCTTGCAAGCAGGGGACCAGACACAGAAAAGCAAGCCACACCATTCCAGATTGTGGAGCACTACTGTGAGAGCCAGCCAGAAGAAAGGCTTCTGGCCTGTGTAGGCCCAAAGCTGGCACACTCTTGTTTTAATCTTAAAACAGTGGATCAAGCTTAAAGAAGGCAAGCACAACAACCAATGCTGAACCCCCCCCCCACCCCACCATCAAACATTGTCTGCCCAACCTGTCCCCCAGGCCATACCTGTGTGTGGCCCACAGGCTGGCACAGTTGATCAGGACGGAGCCTGTTGGGAATCCTTGCAAGCAGGGGACCAGACACAGAAAGGCAAGCCACACCATTCCAGATTGTGAAGCACAACTGTGAGAGCCAGCCAGAAGAAAGGCTTCTGGCCTGTGTAGGCCCAAAGCTGGCACACTCTTGTTTTAATCTTAAAACAGTGGATCAAGCTTAAAGAAGGCAAGCACAACAACCAATGCTGAACCCCCCCCCACCCCACCATCAAACATTGTCTGCCCAACCTGTCCCCCAGGCCATACCTGTGTGTGGCCCACAGGCTGGCACAGTTGATCAGGACGGAGCCTGTTGGGAATCCTTGCAAGCAGGGGACCAGACACAGAAAAGCAAGCCACACCATTCCAGATTGTGGAGCACTACTGTGAGAGCCAGCCAGAAGAAAGGCTTCTGGCCTGTGTAGGCCCAAAGCTGGCACACTCTTGTTTTAATCTTAAAACAGTGGATCAAGCTTAAAGAAGGCAAGCACAACAACCAATGCTGAACCCCCCCCCCCCCACCATCAAACATTGTCTGCCCAACCTGTCCCCCAGGCCATACCTGTGTGTGGCCCACAGGCTGGCACAGTTGATCAGGACGGAGCCTGTTGGGAATCCTTGCAAGCAGGGGACCAGACACAGAAAAGCAAGCCACACCATTCCAGATTGTGGAGCACTACTGTGAGAGCCAGCCAGAAGAAAGGCTTCTGGCCTGTGTAGGCCCAAAGCTGGCACACTCTTGTTTTAATCTTAAAACAGTGGATCAAGCTTAAAGAAGGCAAGCACAACAACCAATGCTGAACCCCCCCCCCCCCACCATCAAACATTGTCTGCCCAACCTGTCCCCCAGGCCATACCTGTGTGTGGCCCACAGGCTGGCACAGTTGATCAGGACGGAGCCTGTTGGGAATCCTTGCAAGCAGGGGACCAGACACAGAAAGGCAAGCCACACCATTCCAGATTGTGAAGCACAACTGTGAGAGCCAGCCAGAAGAAAGGCTTCTGGCCTGTGTAGGCCCAAAGCTGGCACACTCTTGTTTTGATCTTAAAACAGTGGATCAAGCTTAAAGAAGGCAAGCACAACAACCAATGCTGAAACCCCCACCCCACCATCAAACATTGTCTGCCCAACCTGTCCCCCAGGCCATGCCAAGAATAAACTGCAACACCTTTTTGCAGAGGCAGGCCACAGCAGCACATTGCCCAGCATCAAAAAAATTTACAAAAATTTTAAAAAGGCCTACCAGGTGTCCTCTCAGGATGTCCAGCACAGTTGATCCTCCAGGCAGATGTCCTCCAGGCTCCAGGTGCAGTCTCTCTTCTTCTCCTCTCTCGGTCACAGCTCAGCAGCAGCAGCAACAGAAGTGTTCCAGACAGTCTTGCTCCAAATTTAAATCCCCTGCTGCAGCCTCAGCCAAAGATTTAAATCTATTGGCTGGCATGAGAATGCAGCAGTGGGATTGGTGACTCCTAAAGTCCCCACTCCCCTGCCTTTCCCCACCCACACTCCAAGAGCCACCCTCCTCCTGCTCCCCCTCCCCTACCTGTTAGTTTTGGCGGGAATCTCTGCTGCTTTGCAAATGCAAAGTGCAATGCAATGCTTGCACCTTGCATTTGCAAGGCAAAGCAGGATTCCCTATCCTCCTTTGCAAGAGGGGTGGGGGGTGACAGAAGGAGTGAGTGATTCACTCCTTCTCCCCCCCTCCCCTCTTCTAAGAGCCTGCAGGAAGCCTTTGCTTCCAGCAGGATTTTGCTAGCCGCTTGCTAAGGCAAACGGCTAGCAAAAACAAAATGGCGATTCTCGAATGCCGAAAGAATGCCGAAAGAATCCCGAAACGTTTCGGGTTTTTCTTTCGGCAATCCCGAAACGTTTCGGCATTCCCCGAAACGTTTCGGGATTCTTGAAGAATGCCGAAACACTTTTGTTTCGGCATTCTTTCGGCATTCTGAATGCCGAAACGCACATCCCTACTCCTCACTTTATGTAACCAGTCACAGGTGTTTCTTGGTTACACCTGCAAAGTCCAATACATTGTACTCATAAGACAGATTTTAATAAACTGACTCACCCTTGTTAACTTATATTATCCTGTGGACACTTTTGAGTCCATACTAACCACCTGTTTAGTGATGGATGTCTGCCACTTCTGTGCAGTTGTGAGTAGATATGAACATCCTTCCATCAACTGTGATCCTGTAGTATGGTTGTTTCCCGCAAGGTAAGGGTGATAAGCACATATTCAGCAAGAAGCAGGACCTTTTCAGCATAAAGAACCAGCTGCAGAGCAGTCATGGCATGCTAACTGACTGTTCATTTTATGCGCATCTGTTTAAACAAGACATGGTTTTAAAGCCTGCCAAATGACCTTTTCAGTGACCTGGTTTCTCATGGCTGTTATTACGTCATGTTTTTTTAATGATTTTTAGCAATTATTTTATTGGGATTTTAATTTTACTGTAAATGACCATGAATTTGCAGTAAAGTAGGACAAAGCAATTTAATTAAGTACATTGACATGAAAAATTGTTTTTTAGAAATGCTTAAAAACCTACCAATTTGACTCACATTCTGCTTGCTGGAGCGGATTTTCTTCTTCTTTTTTTGATAAGCTGTTTGGCTGTGCACAGGCTGTTCAGGCCTGTTCATTAGGTTGCTTCTGCATGTTCAAATAGTACAATAGAGTGTAATCAACAATCTCTCAAGCATGCACATTCTTGCACAGTCCCATGGGATTCCCACCTGTGACCCTGGGTGAGAATTAGGGTTGACTTTCCTGGTAACAAGAGAGGAGAGGGGGAGATATATAGGGCTACAGGGAGCTTACAGGAAACATTGCCACATCATTGGCAACATGCTGATGTCATTGCAGTATGCCCAGAGGTGACATCAGTGTGTTGCTGGGGAAAGCTGAGGACACTCTAGCATTTGTGGGAAACTCAATGGTTAAACCATAGAATTTTCTCCAAAGGCTAGTGTCCCCAGCATCCACCAACAACATGCTGACATCACTTCTGGGTAGAGGTGGGCGCAATCCAAAAAAAATTACTGATCAAGCTGATCATGGATCCGTGCCGGCGACGACCCCAAATCATCGATCCACACCAATCATCTCCCATTTCCAATCTGTGGATCGGATCGGGGAGTGGGAAGTGGGTGTGACTGCTGGGCATGGGGAGGGGACGTTCACACACACACACACACACACACACACACACACAGAGCAGAGGGGGGGAGTTTTTAACCCGTCCCTGCCTCTCCAAATAGAGAGAGAGAGAGACACCCTGTCAACATGTTTCAGCCAGCTTTTAAAAAAAAGCAGGGACAGAATCCTCCATTCCTCCCCACCCAATTTTAAAAGCAAGCAACCAGTCTTCCAAAAGCATATTTTAAACTCACACACAGAGCCGTGAATGAGGTTTTCCCATAAAATACAGTGTTTTAAAAGCAGGTTAAAAACAGAGTGACAGACAGAAAAACAGCCATTCCTCCTACAAAGCCCCGTTTTTTTAAAAAGCAAAAAACGTTTGGAGTGCCCATGGCTACAGAACACCTGCTTCCCCCTCCCTCCCCTGGGTCTCTTCTCCCAACTGGTGGTGAGTGTGTTGCTGCTCCGTGGTTGGAAGGAAGCCCTGCTGATCAAGGAAAGCTGGGCTTCCATTTGGGTTTCCAGGGCGACAGAAGGAGGGCAAACACAGCTCAGGCATTCCCCTGCCTCCATTGTCCTGGGAATAGATTACTGACGCCTGATTGTCTGCATCCCCGATCAGATCCCGATGGCCCGAATCAAGCCCCGATGCAGAAGTGGCTTGCAAAGAAGCCTTGCAAGGAATGAAACAGTGCAATTCTAAAGGGCTGTTTGGGGTAATCCATTATGCTAGGCATCAGTGCTTGAACCTTTACACTGCATGGTATGGCAGGATGAGGTTACACTTGTCTCTACACAAGTTTGGTGCAGGAAAGCAGAGGCATGGCCTGTGACCACTTGCAATCACGGTGGAATGCTCAAACCTTTGTACACCCAATGGGGCAGCCTCTTAATGAACTGCCACAATGGGGGGGGCATGAGATTAACTATTAGCACAGTTCAGATTTTAATTAATAAACCCTCGTTTAACCCATGCAGTTTGTCTGGTATCTTGATTTTGAGGCATGGAGACAAAAAGCAGCTCACAGCAGAAGCAGAGAGAACTGAGGAGGTGATTTTCCAAGCTTCTCTCCAGCTTTTGTTCGGCCGGTTGATTTAATATGGCCTTATCATGGAGGAAAGGTCAAACCAGCTTGGCTTTAAAAATCTCAAAATATTTCCACAATATACTCCCTTATCTTGTGGGCAAAATACTAGGAACAAGCTTCTTCATCTCCAGAAAAATAAAGATGTATATATTTCATTGCCATAACAGGCCACCGGGAATGGCTACCAAGCAAAGATTTTAAAGTGCTGAGCTCTGAGGAATAAAAATAGTTGTTCTTGAGTCCAATTCATAGTTTATATGGGACAAGATAAGCAACATCATACCCAAAAAGTACAGAATGCTGTGCTGGGCAAAACTCAAGCAAGTCTTCTGTAAAGACATTTATGTGCAGCCTTGGAAATTGCTATGCAAGGAGACATTCATTTTGTTCCACTGATGTGTATCTACAGCTCATGACTCTCTGGGCAGCTTCTCACTACCTTTTTCTTCAAACTGGAAGAAACTCTCAATATGATTTGATCCACCAGAGTGAACAGTTTACTTTTGCCAACAGAAAAAGTGTCTACTTTAATATCTCAAATTACCAATAGCGTGTTTGCACTAAGCTATCAAAATTCCTCAGCTGCAATCGCCTAGAACCTACCCAGGGCAGAATCCTTTGAGGTGTATTTCTTAGGTCACAAGACACCTTTTAACAGGGTCATGAATACTAGGATTCTGTGAGCAAATGGCTGAGGCTGAATTATACAAACTAGCTAGGAATAACACACACAAACACTCTGTCTTTCAACATATACTCCCCACAGATTTCAGCTTGTTGACTAATCATTGCCTCACTGCAGGAAACTCTGGAGACTGTAGTTTTGTGAGAAGGAGCTAAGCTTCAGCTCCTAGGATTCATTGGGGAAGCCATGACAGTGGAAATTATATGAAACCAATATGAATGGGTAATGTAGATAATGTAAGCAGCAGCTGGATCAACTTGGTTTGGGGCAAAAAAAGCAGCATTGTCAACATTCACCAGTTTTAAGGGGACAGTCTTTGTCACATCAATAATACAGCAGTACCCTGATCAGTGATTTGAGAAGCTGTGACAGAATTCACTTTGATTAAAGGTTTCCACAGTGCAGCACTCAGAGAGTGGAAGGGAAGGAGTTAATAACTGCCTGGAAGGAGAGATTGCTTGACAGGCTCCTCCCCCCCCCCCTCTCTGATTGACTAGTCAGAATGATAGTCAGTGCTGATAGGATTTTTCAATTCAGTTAGGATTTTGAGTTCAGTTGGGAGTGTTGAGTCTGACAAGGAGGGTCAGATTGCTACCCTTCTGAAGTGAGGAAAAAGAACATTTGCCCTAATTGTAACAGCATTGTTTTCAGAAGGACTTTCAGTTGATAAGTCCAAGTATAAATGCACACATTGAAACCTGTTTACACAGCCAAGATTCGGTTTTGTTTTCCCGGCCATGTCGGACGTTCCTCTCCGCAGGTCCGGGGGGAACTGTCTGAGCAGCCTGACTGGGCAGTTGACCCGCGAGGGTTAACCTCCAGGACTCCCAGTGAGGGAGCCTGGATCTGGGGCGCCGCGGGAAGAACCCTCTGGAAGTAATGCAGGGGGTAAATTGCCCGCTTGCTCCAACGGAGGCCGGCAGACTTGCGCAGCACCGCGTGTGCTGCCGGGCCATGGAGAATGGCAATAAACAGATTTAAGGTGAAAGCCTGTAAGTAAGCGAATCCCTTCTGATTCTTAAGCGTATGCGAAGGATTGGTGGGAGCTGAAGCTAAGAAGGTGCGGATTTCTTCCCCCTTTACCGAGTTTTGGAACTCAGTTGGTGTCCCCCCCCCCAAGATGGCGATGAAAAAGCAGAGCCCAGCAATGAGTAAATCGGTGATGGCGACGCTACAGGGGAAGGGGGAAACTTTGGAAGAGTTGGTGAGACGAGCAGTTTTCGATGCTGTGCAGCCCTTTGTAGCGAAACTGAATGAAATGGGGCAAAAGGTTGATTCAGTGGAGAGCGAGGTGAAAGCCATTAAAGAAACAGCGGAGCAGAGCAGTCTGCGCACGAGAACGCAGTACTCATGAAAGCAACAAGTAAGGAAGTGAAGCTTTTGGAGAATCAATTAATAGGATTGCAAGTGGACCGTGCCCAAACGGTACTGCGTCTTCAGAATGTAAAAGAGGAGGAAAATGAAAATTTAAAAGATGTGGTGTCTGGACTTTTGGCGACATTCGCAGAGGCAACTAAAGAAGAGTTAAAAAGTGACATCTTGGAGGTCCGGCGGACGTCTTCAAAGTATGTAATGAAGCGGCAGCTGCCTCGTGAGATTATTATTGACTTTTCATCTAGGAAGACTCGGGACACCATCTTATATAATTCGTACAATGTGGACTTGGATTATTTGGGCAACAAGGTTAAAATTTTGAAGGATGTTCCATTTTTGGCTCGTAAAAGAAGATTCAAGTATAAAGGACTTGCTGCTTTCTTGTGGAAATGTGATGTGAAATATAAATGGTTGTTTCCAGAAGGCGTTTTGTTTAGTTATAAGGATCAAACTTATAAGATTACATCGGAAGCCCAGCTGACAGACTTTTTGTTCAATCATCAGGAGTTCCATCAAGACGAACGTCCAAAGTCTGAAGGGGAAGGTGGGGGGGAGGAGAGAGCGGGCACAGCTGCTCCAGCTGTGCAGAGAGAATTGAGACCAAGATGCAAGGGGGGTGGGGGAAGAAGATCTGATCCTGAATATGGCTTGTACTGTATAAGATCTACTAATCTGATCGCATGTTAGAAAGTTAACTTTTAAGAAAAATTGCAGCATGAAGGGAATTCAAGAGATGTAGTGTAGTGTTTATTGTTTGTATGTTGCTCTTCCCCTTTTCCCAGCCCCCCTCCCCCTTTTTCCCCCTTTTTCTTTCCCTTGTATTTTTGTAGTTTTTTGTAGTTTTCTATGTTAGATATTAAAAAATAAAAATTTTCAAAAAAAAGAAGAAAGAAACCTGTTTACACAGCCAAGATAGAACTGGATGTGTGTTTTTGGCAGAGTGAGTGGGTTGTAAGTGGAGACTCCCGTTCAGCCAAGTAAACAGAATAATGTCTTATGAAGAAGAAGAATTCCTGCCAATGTCTAGAAAGGAGTTTTTTGGCTCTAAGGAGGACCCCAAGTCTGTTGTAAAGGAAGAACTGTGTTGAACTAACATCTGTTTACCCAAGTTTAAAAGGGGAATTCTGTGAAGAAACATTGTTACTGTAACCAAAGGAGTAAACAAAACACCTCTCACTTTCAAGATCTAAGAATAAGAAACTAAGTTTAAAGGAACTTATTTTGCCTACTTTTAAAGTATTCTGTTCTACCAACAAATTTTACCTCAGCAATTTCACCCCATCATTGATCAAATTCCATCCCCTGCCTCTTCAATAAAGTTGCTGTTTCTTTTGAGAGTTGCTCAGCCTTCAGTACCGTTTCTTATTAATAAAAGGGCTCCTACTTGAGGCTGTTCAGCCAATGCAGGCAAACTTAGATTTTGGCAGGAAAAGCTTCCCATTTCACCGTGCCACAGAGTCACCACCAATCCTCTTAAACAAACACTTCCAGTTGCCAGGCAGTACTTTTGATTAGGAATAATAAAACATCACATGTAATGTTCAACATTTGGCTCCACCGCTGGCCTCAGAGGGGCTGCACCTCATCCAGCTAGGCTTGGAGATCCCCTGGGTCCTGATTTCATTCCCCCTCACTGGGTTTTATAGTTTATAGGATTGGAGATGAAAGGTCCATTCCACTGGTGATGGCACTTTCCTACAGCACTATAACAACAACATTCAGTTTATATACCGCCCTTCAGGACAATTTAACGTCTTCTCAGAGTGGTTTACAAAGTATTATTATCACAACAATCACCCTGTGAGGTGGGTGGAACTGAGAGAACTCCAAGAGAGCTGTGACTGACCCAAGGTCACCCAGCTGGCTTCAAGTGGTGGAGTGGGGAATCAAACCTGGTTCTCCAAATTAGAGTCCTGCTGCTCTTAACCACTACACCAAACTAACATGTTTCCCCCAAGATAAACCTCTTTCATTTGGGGGAAGACTACTTGCATGGGAGGAAAGAGCTACACTAGAAGAACAGGTCCGCAAGACCCATCCCAACATATACAGTGCAACCCTGCAATTTCTTGAGCCTAAAGTGGCTACCATACTGTAACTTGGTGAAGTTATGTAAGTTGTCCTAGAAAGTGGGCCCTGATAATACAACTCAAAAGTTTGCAGGTTTTGAAAAGTAAAATTAAATTAGTGACAGCAGCTATTGATTTGGCACTTTGACAGCTAATTCCACACTGACTGTAAGCATCTTTATTGCTCTTATTAATTTTCCTTCATTGATTGGTGTTTTTGTTTACTTTAAAGAAAAATAGGAACTACATCAGTGCAATTTCCAGCCCTGTCTTCTGTTTCTGAATTCTTCCATGTTTCTTTTTCTTTTTTCTTTTATCTTGTCACACTTTTATTTCTTCCTGAAGACATTAAGTTATAGGGTGGATTCCAGATACTAATACCTTCTTTTTCATTTGGAGCAATAAGTGTTCATATGATGGATCACTGTTACAACCCTTTCCTGGGAGCTGTTTATGACTCACCTTGTTTCAACATTCTCAATATGCCTGCTAATGAATGTTACAAAGGTAATTTATGGGCTCTTATAGTTTTGCCAGTGGTTGTTTCATTCAAAACAAATGATCCCCAAACATACACACCAGCCAAAGAAGAAGGTTAAATGTAATTCTGTGACAGAATAAGGTACAAGTCTCAAGGGTCTTGAAGCAAGTATTCTGGAAGGGGGATGCAGACAGTTTAGTAATCTATTGTAGTTTACCAGCAGAAGGAGCTTTTCATCTGCTTTCTACTGCATTTCAGTGGCCTCACTGCTGTTGGCCAGAGAGCACCATTTCAGCTATTAAATCAGCCAATGTATGATGACATGAATGACTAATGGGTAGGGTTACCAGGTCTCTATACCCTCCTGAAGGAACGGGAGACCCAGTGCTTACTGGGAAGCTCCTGGCACCATTTCGATAATGTCACTTCTGCACTGTGCACGGGGCCAATTCTTTAAGAACGAAACATGGAAGCATTCCTGTAGCTGGCACAATGACATTACTTCCACTGGAAATGAGTACCACACGTGTTTACAGGGTGCTTGCTGATAGCGAGCAATCGCTGGGTGGCCTAAAACCTCCCACCAGTTTCCAGTCACTGGTGGGCAAGCAGGCAAACCGCTGGGAGATCCCTACTAATGGATTGCAACAAAACCATGGTCCAACAAAGCAGCGTGCTCAGGTATGACTCCTTTCTCTGAGCTGCTCTGTCCTTCCTTCTTTCTACTCCTCCAGTATTCTACCATTTCATTATCACATCATTTTGCTTCATACACACATCCTGCCTGCATTTGGGACCAGGCACAGTAAGCCATCAGAGACTGAGGGCTCTTCAGACTCTAAAAGGAATAGGAATGTATAACGTGACCCCCTGAAAGGCCTATAGTTAGTTACTGCTTCTTACAATCCCGTTGTGCATGTGCTGGACTGGTTTACTTCCTCAGCTCTGCTAACAGTATAAACAATAGAGTCCTTGGGCCAAGCTACACATGACGAATGACACTTGAACGGCAAGTGTATTTCTCCATGTTCACTTGCCCTCCACTCAATCCACTTGCTGTTCAAGTGTCATTCGTCATGTGTAGCTTGGCCCCTTGTGTTCTGCCTTTGCTAGGTGAACATTACAGGGGATTTTTTTTTCTTAGGAACACTGAAGCTCAGCATGTACCTTTCATGACTTGGTTTGGGCGTGGTTGTCTCCAGCTCAGCTCTGACACTATTCTTCTTCTTAAGCATGCTAGTTTCTGTGTGTAGTGGTGTAATGACTTTTATTGGGAACAACTATAATGTGAATAATGCCATGAACATGCTTTGTAGTCCCCATGTTGTGTTCCTTTTTGCAGTCTTACACTGTTGGGATTGTGGGAAAAGCATCACGTAACTTTCTGAAAGCTCCGTGGTAGTCAGCAAGTGCAAACACCTGGACTTTTTTTTTTAGACTCCATTGGGTATTTATTTTCATAATTCAGGCATTCTGGAAAAGCATACTCAAGTATTCATAAAACACTAATACAAATGCAGTGAACAAATAAAATGATCTATTTTAAATCTTATGTTAGAGTATTTCACTTCAATGAATATCTAGTGCAATATGAAAAAAAAAATACATTTGCAATGCTACCTTGGATCCAATTTTGAGAAGAAAGGCGGTGCATAATTTTAATCCATTAATAAAAAATAAATAAAATCACATTAGAAAACCATATAAGTTGCAATAGAGATTCTATATGAATCCTTGGGTGCATTTCCAGAAATGCTATGAAAATGCATGCCCAAGGACCCCAGAGATAAAAGTATGGGGGAATATTTGATGACAGTGCCTTTGATTTGAATCTAGTAGCACTTTAGAGATTAACAAAATTTCCAAGGGTATAAGCTTTTGTAAGTCAAAGCTCCCTTTGTCAGAACCATATCTGAAGAAGTGAGCTTTACCTCATAAAAGCTTTTAGCTTGCTACTGAACTCAAATTTTGTTCTAGTAACATGGCTAACCACATGAAACTATTCTGTTGCTGATTGTCAACTGAACAAATTGAATATGCACTGAAAAGGGTTGCATTGGAAGTAATGTGAAAGAAAACGAGAATGCTATCTGCTATTATTTTTGTCATGGCCCATTTATACATGCAAATGGTAACTACTTGTTATAGTCTTCAAGTGATGAAAAGTGTGAAAAATTTTAATTATTTTATTTATTTGAATGTATATCTCATCCCACCCCACATTCAGAGTAGGTATGTTACAGTCATGATTTCTTAGTCTTTCTAGGCTTCAGGAAATTTCCAAACTGACCTTTGACTTTTGACAGACTTACTTCAGCCTTTAGTGTTCTACTGCCTAATGAACTTCGTCCACATTTCTGAAGAACAGATATCTGTAGTTTTTGAAGTTAACATGCCAGTTAGTGAGAGACATCCTTGTTCTGCTATGTTTTACGTAGTATAAAAAGTGGAAAGTTTTGAGAACATTTACAGATTCCTGATTACAAAACGGAAACTAGTTGTGAGATGCAGAGGGCCTAAAATGATGCTAGAGACAGCTCTGACTCAATCATGCTTGTTCATGCTGTTTCACATCCTGCTATTTTACTTTATTTTTATAATCAACATTATAAAAAATTATAAAAATAATGCAGTGCTTCAATCCTTCTTTCAATTCCTTTATGGTGACATAATGTTTCCTGAGACCTCCCCATTTTTGGTGGACAAAAGACTTGACTATCTTAGGTAAATGGTTGGTTTCTACAATATTCACCCTAATTCATGAGTGGCCAGCCCCGCCCCCAAGGAATGTCTGTAACAAATAACAACAGGTTTGAAAAGTAAATATAAATTGTCCAAAATTTAATTACAATGGCCAAAAAAGCACATTAAACAAACTTCTATCTTGGCCCCAATGAAGCTGAAATATTTAAAATTCTTACTAACTATCTGAAAAATGCCCAGGCTTACATGTGTTGAGTTGCAAAAAAGAGATTTTGTGAGCTGACACTTGGATACTACCAGCATTTTTGCTGGTAAAAGAAAGAAAAATAGGCCCCTTTTGATCACTAAAAGCATTATGCCAAGGGTCATGGATCCAGCGTAGACAAAAACTACTTGGCACTGGGGCTGCAGTGAGATACAGCAGAAAGGTTAATAGGACTGGACCCACAGAGAATAGTTCTTTACACACTTGCTATTGGTAACTCATAATGCTGTTAAGAAAGATATTCTTGGTCAGTGTTGGGAGGAGGGGTACAAACAACAATTTAAAGGAACAATGCCAGTTTACCTGTCATGGGCTGGGCCAGGCCAAGCAGGGTGGTTCAAGTCCAAACCTCAACACCAAGTTCAGGAGGAGTTTCAGGAGCCAAAACCCAAGTCAAAGCAGTGGTCAGAGCACAAGGTAATGCCAGAAGTGAGTCCAGAGTCCAAGAGCAAGGTCAGGCACAGTCCAAGGTCAGTTACCGATAGTGTCAGGTCCAAAAGCAGGCACAGGGCAGGTCCACAGAACACAGCACAGTTGCAAGTAGTAGACACATTGATTCCACACCTGGCTGTAGCTCCTGACTGGCTTTTATAGCCAGGCATGGTTTTCAGCCAGCTGCTGGGGCTCCATCCTGATGCTACTCATCGTTGCTCTCCAGCAGCTGGCGTCGGCTCAGGAGACGAGCACTGCACCATCTCTCCTGCAGTTCCAGCCTCAGCCTTTGTCTGTGGTGTTCTTTATGCGTGGGTGAACCTGAGGGGGGTGGAAGCCCCTGGCTGGGCTTCCCCTGTGGTGCTGGCAGTCCCTGACTGAGGGCCAAGCTACACATGACGAAAGACACTTGCCTGGCAAGTGGATTGAGTGGAGGGCAAGTGAACAGGGAGAAATACACTTGCCGTTCAAGTGTCATTTGTCACTTGTAGCTTGGCCCTGAGCTTCCCCTGTGGAAGCCCCTGGCTGAGCTTCTCCTGTGGTGCTGTGGCTGGAGAGTACTGATGGCTCTGCTTCAGCTGCTGGCTGTAGGCTCCAATTAGCCAGCAGCTGTGGCTCCTGATTACCAGCCTCTGCTGAGCCAGGGCTGGCTACATGGAGCTCCTCTTCTCCTGAGGAGTCCTGGCTGGCTACACAAAGCCCCTCTCCTCCTGAGGAGGAGTCCTCACTCTCACTGAGCCCAGACTGGGCCATGACATTACCCTTCCCATATCAAAGACCACAAGCACCATTAGTTAACTAATAACTGCATAAAATAAGGGGGTAGCTTGTTAGTCTTGTTTTCTTTTGTCTTAGTTGGTTATCTCTTCCATTAATCACTGGCTGAAACCATGCATGCTAGGGTTCCCAATCCCTGCTCCCATCCTGTGCCCCCCTTCACCTCTTACCTGGCCAGCGGGGTGGAAAAGGTGTGGGTAATGGGCTCAGGAGCTCTGGTGCATGCTCCAGAGCCTTCATTGTCATGCTAGGAGTGAAGTCATTCCCAGCGCAACACTGAAGGGAAGGTCTCCCACGGGGGTATTTTCCTTAAAATTGGGCCTCTGCCCCTTCACCTCTTATCTAGCTGGCGGGGGGGGGGAGGTATGGGTAACAGGCTCAGAAACAATGGTGCATGCTCCTGTGTGCTCTGGAGCCTTCATTGTCATGCCAAGAATGACATCATTCCCAGTGTGACAATGAAGGCTCTGGAGCATGTGTATGCTTTGTGCACACACATGGTAAGTACCCCTGAGTGGGCCCCCAAGATACCCCCCATTCCTCAGTTTGGGCCCTGGCAACCCTAATGCATGCTAACCTGAGTTTTGTGGAGAAAGAGTGGGATTAAAATGGGTGGGTTGATAGAGGGAAAAGAGGGTGGCAGGGCATGATCTCCCACTGACAGGAAAAAACCTTAACCATTGCCGAATTGTCCAACTGTCCAATGTCAATGCCCATTGTCCCAGTTATTCTTCATCCACTAAGGATCCAAAATGCGAGCAGGGAGGTAAAGTTTTCCCAGGGGGCACCTCTGGACTCAATGAAGTGGCAAAAATGACTTGACTGAATCTCATTATATTTCATCTAATCCCAGTCTGTAAAAAGGATGTATATTTTATTGCCGTAGGCATTCTGCAGTAAGTGTCTGCCACAGTCACAGCTGAACACATCTGTTGCAGGAATCCTGGCTGCACCACTGGTTTGTTTCCAAAGTATACCTTAAAACATAATGAAAATCAGCAAAAAAACCCAGATTGACCAGAGGTCATGGGAAGCACACATAAAAAGAATAGTTCATGGGCAATGATAGCTCTACAGTGCCACCCCCAAGTGCCTGAAAAGCTTTTATCTGTATGAAGCTTTAGAGAGTGTGATGAAATACTAGGTAGGTGGCTTTCTTCCCAATAATCAGCACTGCTAAATATACACTGTCTGACCCTCCTGATGTGTGAAATGATACAAGAATTTAATGACTCTAATCCCTCTTGTCTAATTATGAACAAGCAAAGGATCTTTTTTTTTTTTTACCCTTGAGCCTGGTCTATTTTTCCCAAAGAAAGTACTTGAACAAAGAAATAACTTAAATGTATCATTCTAAACAAGAAGAAAAAGTAATTATCAAAGAGACAGAGGGGTGCATCGACAAAAATGGCTGATTTAATAAGGATTATTAAAACAAAGGAAGAATTCTCAGCTGGGTTTTATTTTAGAAATTAGCCAGTGTATAGTTAAAATAACTTTGTAAAACCAAAAAAATAAAGTCACTGGCCAACTGGCTATTTTTATAAGCCTTCTCATCCATACAACCATTATATTATTCATCTATGGCAAGATGATATCATGAAAGAAAAGTCAAAGAAAGATCATCATCTGTTCCATTGACATGGAAGCTCCCAAGCTTCCCTGCCAGGTTGCTTGTAGGCAACTCTTACTTACCATAGGTGACTTGCGGTGACATCCTAAACAGAGTAACACTTTCCTAAGCCCATTGACCTCAATGGGGTAATTGCTGATGACCGCACTGTTGCATAACTATCTGAAGCATGTATACTCAGAAGAAAATCCCATTACCTTCAATGAGACTTACTCCCCTTAAGCGTATTTAGGATTACAGCCTGAGTGGCTATTTAGAACTTAAATTTGACTAGAAACAACAGTCCTGTTTTTTATGCAAACCTCTAAGAGAACTAAACATGGAAAGTTAAGGCTCTACCCATAGCAACTGACATGAATAACAAACAATACGAATAAAAACAAACAGAAAATAATTCTTACTCCATTATTTCCACATTGCTAATACATAGAAATTTGTCCTTAAAACTAAAGAATTTTCAATGGATAACACTGAATTAGGAATACTTCCCTAATCTGCTACATCCAAATCTCTCCTACAGTTCTGGAGTTCCAAATCATCTGATCTTTTTTTTTTTTTTTTTTGGAACAGGAACCAATTTATTAGGAATGCTTTCTTTCTTTCTTTCTTTCTTTCTTTCTTTCTTTCTTTCTTTCTTTCTTTCTTTCTTTCTTTCTTTCTTTCTTTCTTTCTTTCTTTCTTGTTTGCTTGCTTGCTTGCTTGCTTGCTTGCTTGCTTGCTTGCTTGCTTAATTAGATGTTATTTACATTGATTGCAAATGTGGGCAACTGAAAATAGCCACTGTTAAATAGAAAATGCAAACATTTTCATAAATACTGAAAAGACACCCCCCGCCCTCAAATAACCTGACCAGAAATTAGATTATGAGGTCAAAGAAACTGTTGACTCATTGTGTGGTAGTAACTAAATTTAAACAGGCAAATTCTGTGCTAGGGATCATCAGGAAAAAGAATGAAAATTGGACTTCCTGTTTGGGATCCATGGAGGTCTAACGCAGCTCCACTTGCGGAGCTGACCGGACTGCCGTTTTAACCGGCCGGCGGGGTGAAAATAGCCCGCGGCCGACTGCTCTCAGGCGGGGAGCAGGCAAAGAACGCTCAAGACCCTAGGGTGAGCTAGATCTCGGACGAGGGGGGGCTCTACACAACGGGTCCCCTCCCGATCCTTGAGGTCCCACCTTGCGACGGGTCGGCTATAATCTCTGCGGCAGTTTTGGGGCCAATTCGGCTGGCATAAGACCTACATACCCAAGCTTCGATTGGGGGAAGAAGCTGAGAGGAGAACTTAAAATCGAAACAGCGATTACAACCCGAGAAAAGTGAAGAGAAGGTAAAGATCATTATCTTCTGAGACGGGACAGATTGATAAAAACAGAGAGGAAAAAAAGTAGATTTTTAAACTGCAACACACTAGTGAAAAGGAGGGGAAGACTCGGCAGGAATTGAATTTAAAAAGAGACTAAGTTTAAAGAAGTTATTAAAGAAATGGGACTATTGTTTTGAATACCTGTGGCTTTGGAGCTGTGAGAAAAAGACACCATCGCGAGATCTGCTGTGGGAAGACGGGAGACAGGAAGTGCGTAATAACAATAGAGTGGCTGGAGAGAAGCGGCCCTTGCTGGAGGGCAGGAAGTAGGGAATCGCCATTTTTGAAAGGGGAAGGGTCGCGGCTTCAGCGGAAGAGGAAGTAGGCCATCTTGGATTACAAAATCATAGAGAAACCATAGAGAAAAGACGCCCGACATTTTGGACACTTTAAAATTTAATTTCTATAAGAAGACCGGGATATTTAAAATAGAAAAACGTTAAATTTTACGCCACGGAGTTAAGGAAGAGAGTGGATTCGTGGGAGCGAGCTAAAGCAAGCCCCACGATGTCAAAAAAAGAGTGGCAATCGGCAATAGAAAACCTGGATAAAAACCTGGACAAAAAACTTTTAGATATGATTAAAGAACTTAAGGACACGAAATTGGAGCTGATAAAAGAGGTTAAAGAGGTTACACAGACAGTAAAATCGGAGCTGTCAGAAGTGAAAAAAGGTATGGAAACAATACGAAGTGAATTACAAGGAACGCAGCAGAGAGTTAAAACAGTAGAAGACGCGATGGAGAATTTAGCAGACACGCAACAAACAGAGATGAGATTGGTGAAGGGGAGAATGTCAGTTGCAGAAACTAAACATATGGAGAAGCAGCTACGTTTTCGTGGCTTGCCAGAAGTGGAAGGAAAGTCAGCGCAAGAACAGATGACTGAGGTGTTGGCTGAGTACCTGGGGAAGGAGGAGGAGGAAGTTGTGGCTATCCTAGATGTGGCATACCGTGTGAATTCGAGAATAGCAACCCAGAGGAAACTACCAAGAGATGTGATTGTGCAGTTTACAACACGAAATATGAAAGAGAGGATTGTGACAAAACAGTTTCAAGATCCATTGGAGATTGATGGCAAGACGATTATTATAATGAAGGAACTGCCCAGATCAGTGTTACTGGACCGGAAAAAATATAAAGTGCTAATTCAGATTTTGAAGGACATGAAAATCAGGTACAGATGGGAGTTACCGGAAGGAGTGTCCTTTGAGTTTGGAGGGGCCAAAAAACGGATCAGATCTGAGCGAGAGATGGAGCGATTTATTAAGGACAATGAAAAAGACTTACCAACAAGATCATGAGTATGGAGTGTAAAGTATTATCTTGGAATGTAAATGGACTAAACTCACCGAATAAGAGGAAAAATACTTTTCACTGGCTACTAAAACAAAAATGTGACATTGTTTGTTTGCAAGAGACCCATATCAGAAAGCAGGATGTAAAATATTTAAAATCTGGAAAACTGGGCAAAGAATTTGTAGCGGCCTCCAACAAGAAAAAAAGAGGAGTGGTGTTGTACATAAAAGAGGAGCTACAGCCAAAATTTGTTATGAGAGATGTGGAAGCTAGATTTGTAGCAGTGGAATGTATTTGGAATTTAAAGAGAGTGTTGGTAGTCGGACTTTATGCACCTAACGGTGCAAAAGAAAGCTTCTTTGAGGATTTAAGGAAGCATTTAGACGATCTTGCATATGACCAGATAATTCTTGCTGGAGACTTCAATGGAGTGACAGACTTGGAACTAGACAAAAAGACTACAACGGCACAAAAGAAAAGAGGACTATTACCAAAGCTTTTTTTTGAGTTGATTCAACAAGAGACTCTTGAAGATGTATGGAGGAGAGAATATCCTAAAAGCAGACAGTTTACTTTTTATTCTGCAAGGCATTCTACATTATCAAGAATTGATATGATCTGGGCCTCAAAAGACTTAGCATTATGGACTAAGGAGGTAGAAATAATGCCTATGGTAGGCTCAGATCACAACCCAATTATGTGGAAATTTGGAAAAAAGAGAAAAAGGAAAGCATGGAGAATAAATGAGGACTTGTTACAGGAAAGAGAGAATATGGAAATATTGAGAAGAGAGACAAAGTTTTTTATACAATACAACGTGAATAAAGAAGTACCAACCAATAAAGTTTGGGATGCTTACAAGGCGGTTGTAAGGGGCATACTAATGGACTTAAATGGTAGAGCAAGAAAGAAGAAAGAGGAGAAAAGACAAGAGATTGAGGAGAAAATAAAAGCCAAAGAAATACAGCTAAAAAAGAGACCAGGGAAAAAGAAGGTATACCAGGAAATTAAAATACTTCAAGAACAGCTAACAGCAATGAGCAATAAAGAATTGGAGTGGAATCTCAAAAGACTGAATCAAAAAGCGTTTGAGGGTGCTAATAAACCTGGGAAGTACCTGGCATGGCAATTGAAGAAGAAAAGGGAAAAGAAGATAATAAATAAAATTTGCGAAGATAACAAAACGTATTTGGAGCAGGCTACCATTAGTAGAGCCTTTTATAAATTTTACGCTAAGCTGTATAATAAAAAAGAAGTAAACAAAGAATCAATAGCGTCATATTTGGAGAAAACCAAACTTCCAGAAATCTCGGAAGCTTGGAGAAATAAGTTGAATAGTGAAGTAACTGACGAGGAAATAAGTAAGGCAATACAATCTGCAAATCTAGGAAAGACGCCAGGGCCAGATGGACTTACGGCTAAATTCTATAAGACAATGGCTAATGAACTGGCACCATTCCTAAAAGAGGTGATGAATGGGGTTTTAAGGGATCAAAGGATTCCAGAAACTTGGAGTGAAGCGAATATATCATTGATCCCAAAAGAGGGCCAAGACCTGACTAATGTGAAAAATTATAGACCTATATCGCTACTCAACAATGACTATAAAATTTTTGCGAAGATATTGGCGGAGAGATTGAAGGGGTGGCTCTCGGAAGTCATAGAGGAGGAACAAGCAGGCTTTTTGCCAGACAGACAAATAAGAGACAACTTAAGGACAGTGATCAATGCTATTGAATATTATGACAAGCGTTGTGACAAAGAGGTTGGTTTCTTCTTTGTAGACGCTGAAAAAGCGTTTGACAATTTAAACTGGGACTTTATGTTTGCCACTATGGAAAAGCTACAATTGGGAGAAAGATTCATCAGAGCAATTAAGGAAATTTATAGAGACCAGACTGCAGCAATCGTGGTGAATGATGAATTGACCAAGAAATTGACGATAAGTAAAGGAACAAGACAAGGTTGCCCGTTATCTCCATTGTTGTTCATTTTAGTATTGGAGATTCTGATGATACAAATACGTCAAGATGATGAAATTCGTGGAATAAAAATAAAGGACTATTCATACAAGGTCAGAGCATTTGCGGATGACATAATGTTAATTGTAGAGGACCCATTGGAGAACATGCCAAGAGTGATAGATAAGATCAAGGAGTTTGGAGACTTGGCAGGTTTCTTCATTAACAAAAAGAAGTCAAAGATATTATGCAAAAATATGACTAAGCAGAAACAACAATTGTTAATGGAAACAACGGATTGTGAAGTAACAAGTAAAGTGAAATATTTGGGAGTCGAATTAACTGCAAAGAACATAGATCTATTCAAAAACAATTATGAAAAACTATGGACTCAGATAGAGAGAGACTTGATTAAATGGAATAGATTGAATTTGTCATGGTTGGGCAGGATTGCAGCAGTTAAGATGAATGTGTTACCAAGAGTAATGTTTTTGCTACAGACAATACCAATCATCAGAGACTCCAAACAATTTGAAAAATGGCAGAGGAAAATATCAGATTTTGTTTGGGCAGGCAAGAAGCCTCGAGTGAAAGTGAAAGTTTTACAAGATGCAAAGGAAAGAGGCGGAATGCAACTGCCCAATCTGAGACTTTATCATGATGCAATCTGCCTAGTTTGGTTGAAAGAATGGATGACATTAAAGAACAAGAAACTATTAGCCCTAGAGGGATATAAAAAAATATTTGGATGGCACGCATATTTATGGCATGACAAAGTAAAGGTCAACTCGATGTTCCTGCATCACTTTGTTCGGAGAAGTCTATACATAATCTGGAAGAAGTACAGAATTTATCTACAAGAAGGAACCCCTTTGTGGGTGGTTCCATATGAGGTGATAGACCCGAGAGCTGTTGATAATGAACAACAATGTTTAACGTATAAAGAAATAACTAAAACTGAAGCATCCAAACTTAGAATAAAGACACAAGAGGAACTATCACCTAACTACGATTGGTTCCAGTATAGACAGATCAGAGACTTATATAATTCGGACTCTGTAAAGGGAGGTATACGAATAGAGAATTCGGAACTAGAGCAGACCCTTCTTAAAGAAGATAAGAAAAGAATATCCAAGGTATACCAAGTACTGTTGAAGTGGTATACCGAGGATGAGATAGTTAAAACACAAATGGTGAAATGGGCTATAAACTTTAATAAAGAAATAACAATGGAGGCATGGGAATACTTGTGGAAAACTACAATGAAGACAACGACATGTATTAATATCAAAGAGAACATTTACAAAATGATCTATCGTTGGTACATGACACCAAAGAAGATTGCGCTAGGGAATTTGAATACTTCTAATAAATGCTGGAAATGTAAGAAGCATGAGGGCTCCCTCTATCATATGTGGTGGTCGTGTGAGGTAGCCAGGCAGTACTGGGGGGAAATAATAAGAGAAATGAGTGAAATTTTACAATTTCAAATTAATAAGAACCCAGAACTCCTGCTACTGAACTTGGGAATGGAGGGAATTCCAGCCCAACACAGGACGTTGATATTTTATATGACAGCAGCAGCTAGACTTTTGTATGCGCAAAAATGGAAAGTACAAGAAGTGCCAACTATTGAAGATTGGACACAAATTGCTGTATATGGCTGAAATGGACAAGATGACAAGAAAACTGAGAGATCTGGACTCAGGGCAGTTCAACACAGACTGGGAGAAGCTGAAACAATACCTGGAGAAGAAATGGGAGGTGGGAGGAAAACTGTGGCAGTTTGAGAACTACTGAAGTATTGAAGTAGAGGGGGGAGACTTTACCGGGGGGAGAAGAGATAAATGTGAATTAATAAGCAGTCAGATTAATAGATTGACATATATATAGATATATATAGGTTAACAAACAGAACATAGAGAAAATAATTAATTATAAGGACTAAATATAAGGAGCGATTAACTAACAATATTTTCTTTTTTTCTGATAAGTTTTGTACCAAACTGAATGTCTGAAGATATAGATGGGTCAAATTGATTGACTACGTGAGGAGAGATATATAGAACTATTATAAAAAGATAGAATGAGTAATATATATAGAGAATAAGTCAAATTGTTTGATATAAACGAATGTATGATCTATATGGTTTATGATATATAGAAATATCTGAAATTGAAAAATTGGGATAAATTGTTTATCTAAGATGGAAACAAAGACTTACAGTTTGGGCATATAATGTTAAAAATAGTTAAGGATGTACTGCTTAGAATAATGGAGAATATATATTTGTTTTAGATAGAGGAAGCTAATAAAAGTAAGGGAAAGGGGACAAAGGGTTGGAAAGCTGTTGGAAGTCAACAAAAAGGGGGGGGAAAGGGAGGGGGTTAGAGATGAAAAAATTGGGGAAAATTGAATGTAAATGTGGAAATAATGGATTCTAACCCAATAAAAATTTTTCAAAAAAAAAAAAAGGAAAAAGAATGAAAATTATAAAGGCCAGTATCAAAATATCCTTGTATATATTGAGAGTATGTCTACATTAGGAATACTGTGTACAGTTCTAGTCACCCTATCAAACAAGTGATATCATAGAGCTGGAAAAAGTACAGAAAATAATCAAAAGATACATGTTTCCTACAAGGAAAGACTGAAGAATTTGAGGATGTGATACAGTTTTATAATATTTTGCAAGGTGTAGAGAAAGTGGATAGAGAAAACTTTTTTCCCCTCTCTCTCAAAATGCTAGAATTTGAAAGGACCCAGTGAAGCTGGAAGATTGTATAGTCAGAACAGAATTATGGCTTCATACATAACCATTGTATTTACCTGAAAGGAAGATGACTCTGCATGTCAGATAACCGTCCTAAAACATTAGGCATCCAAAAATATTATTGGACATACATAACTGTAACTTATTTATTTATTTATTCGATTTTTAGCCCACCCTCCCCATGAACTTGTGTGCAAATGTAAGAGAACCTTCTTTTTTGATGATTAAAAAAAGGTAAAAGTAGTCCCCTGTGCAAGCACCGAGCTATTACTGACCCATGGGAGGACGTCGCATCACGATGTTTTCTTGGCAGATTTGTTACGGGGTGGTTTTGCCATTGCCTTCCCCAGTCATCTATGCTTTACTCCCAGGAAACTGGCTACTCATTTTACCAACCTTGGAAGGATGGAAGGCTGAGTCAACCTTGAGCCGGCTACCTGAACCCGGCTTCTGCCAGGATCGAACTCAGGTCGTGAGCAGAGCTTGGACTTCTTAGGATTGCACTGTTAGAAAATAAGGAACCTATAAACATGGTTGAATGTATAGCCGTTTCCTCACTTCCTTAAAATAGTGGCACACTCCCGGAACTCTGGCTGCTTCTTTGCGCGATATGACCTTGTGTCAGTCACAGCTCTTCCAGAGCTCTCTCAGCCCCACCCACCTCACAGGGTGATTGTTGTGAGAATGACACACTTTGTAAACCACTCTGAGTGGATGTTAAGTTGTCCTGAAGAAAGCTATATAAATTGAATGTTGTTGTTGTTGTCTATCAGATAGCGAGAAGGGGCTTTCTTGACCCTGTTACCAGCAATCATTTAACTGGAGATTCCAAATCTGTGACATTCTACCTACAAAGAATGTTCTTTATCACTTAATCATGGTCCTCTTAACATGATTTTATTTTTGTGAAAATATCAGCACTAACTTTAGATTGTTCCTTCTCAGAAGAATGATTTTTTTTTTTAGTCTGGCCATGTTAATTTAATTGTACTATTTTCCTTACAATTGTTTATTGCTAATGGTGCTTGCCAAAATGACACAATTAACAACATCCTTACTAGTAAAACTTAGGGGGGATGTCTCAGTGTAAAACTATCAAGCAGCTGTGATTATCCAGAAGAGCTCTGAAACAATGGAGCACATGCAGTTGGTAAGCACAGATTAGTTCTGCAATTTATAATAGAAATATTGTATATTTTCATCAACCGTCAACCCTGATTGCTTATGGTTAACCAAAATAAACTCATGTGTAGAAACTTTTCAGGGTTCCCTTCTGTTCCTTGACCTCTTGAGGACCTCAAGGGTTTTTAAGATGTTCTGTTTCTTATCTATCCTCACCAAGCTTTCAGATCAGGTGTGGCAACTGATTTATCTTAATCAATGGATTTCTTTTTTACATCGTACACTACAATACATATAACACAGCAAGAAAGATGCCTTTTCTACGCCGCTGAGAAAAAAAATGTTCTCAGAGTTTAATCATGGATTTTAATTGCCAGCCTTAATTTGAAAATAATTGTTCACAGCAATTAAGTAAATGCCCCAATTTCATTAACAGACTTCCTAATTAGAACCTACAACATAAAACCGCCAATGTTTGCTTCATTAGCTTTGATTTACTGTATCTAATACCTTTTTTAAAAAACCAAAACTCTATCCTATTAGTTTTATCATGCACTAACGCATTTTGGTCAATAATTATTGCTGGATTCGTGATGTATCCCGCAGAAGTTTTAATAATCAGAAGATTCTGCTTGAATTTTGCAAGCTGTTCCTTGTCAAATGTCACTCCAAAGGCTAGAGAGTGATGCTTTTACCATGACTGTGATTTTCACAGTTAAATCTATGGGCATGATTGCATGTTACACAAGACACAGAGCTGCTGCCAAAAATGGCATCCTTGTATCTAATTTTGACTTCCCTATTGGTAATGCCTAGCTCAACTTTTCTCATATCGTGACATCTTTGTGATATGGATTTGCCAGCCTCTGCCCATAGCAGCCAGGGCTGTGGAGCAGGGGTGAGGAAATTACGTCAGAACACAAGCCACGTTGACCTAAATGCTAGAGGAGTAGGTGTTAAACAAATATGGAGCTGCCATTTTCATTCAGTTGAAAGATATATTCGCAGAGGGGTAGGAGTAACTCACAATGTGCTTCCATTTTCAGTATTGACAGTCTAGGCAAAATATTGGGGGAGGGGAGATGGGAACCAAACATAGGGATACCATTTTGGTTAAGTTGAAAGGTAAATTAACAGAGCTGAGCACATGCTGAGCACCATCTCATTCTTCCTTAAGGCAACTAAGATTATTTGTTTTCAAAATGGAATAGGTCCCTTGATATATGGGGGAGAGAGAAAGAGATAGAACAGCCCCTCAAGCAATTTTTATGTAGTTAATCAGATATAGTAGTAGCTTAGGTTAGTTGGAGAACCTTGCTGTAATAGCCCAGTGACATATGTCATCCTTAGCCATAATACACCATAGCACAGAAGGAATGGCTTTATGGCTTCACAGAGGGAATGGTTTTGTTCACTTTCTGAACAGTACGATAGTTCTGCTAGAAGAAAGTACAGAGTCTCATTTTGATCAAAGGGTTATAGTCTCTCAATAACGAGGGCACAGTTGCTGAAAAGCCTCACAGTGTTATGAACAATTAGATAATTACTAGGAAAGATGACAGTCAGATCACAACACTGTTACTTTTTAAGAGAAATTGATTGGTTGGGGGGGGGTTTGTAGGGATAGGAGAGACTGTACATATATATTATTGAACTTTTTGGGGTAACTAATAGCAAATATACTTTGCTGTGAGTTGACATTTCTTTCAACCACTTGAAGACCAATTAGAAAGCAGGGCTGATGTTTAAAGAACTTTTGTGTGAAGGGGAAAATGTGTGTAGCGTGTCCTTTGAGAATCAGCATTAGATTAATGGTATAAAACCATTGCCTGGCCTAAATTCACTCTTAAATTAACCTCAAATCAGTAGTTATGTCCAGGGGCAAGCCCGGGCCCACCCACCTAACCCAGACTCCAAGTCCCCCTCCCCAGCCAGCCCCAGTGCCCGGGGAGATGACACTTAGCCCAGCGAGCCAGGAGTGCCGAGGTGAGCGATGGACGGAGGCAGCACTGAGACAAAACCTGCCAGAGCCCAGGAGCTGGCGCAGCCGGGAGCCTCCACCAGCCAGCCACCAGCCCCAGCAGGCTGATAAGAGCAGGCCTCTGCCTCAGCTGGGGCACCTTGAGGCCAGGCCCCGACACAGCTGGTAAGAGGTGCAGCCGGGGCAAAGCAATGGGACGCCTGGCAGACGCTGGTGCACATATAGCCCGACCATCACCATCCTTCCCAGCTGGGAAGTGGCAAAACGCATGCTCCCCAGCCCTGGGGCGGGGTGAGGAAGAGGGAGGCCCAGCCAGCTGCGGCAGGGAGGAGACAGCTGTAAGTCAGGACTGAGGGGAGGGGGGGATGGAGCCGGGGAAGGCGAGACAGGCCGGCTGAATCATAGGAGGGAGCAACCAGGGTGAGGCATGAAGGTGCGGCCAAGGTTGGCCAAGATGATGGGGAGTGGGTGTATGGGAGGCTGGGAGGGGTTGGTAATGAGGGAGGGTATATTAGGAGGGCTCCTGACCAGGGACGAGGAGGAGAAGGAAGAGAGCTAGGCTGCTGCTGAAAGCCCGATCCTTTTTCAAGGGACAAAGGCCCAGAGTGCTGTAACTCTGCAGCGGGAGCCCTATCTGAGGCTCTGCTGCCCTATTTACAACATCCTCTATGTGATTTGTGTCACTTTAGAATGGAGTTATCTGAAATGAAATTACGTGGTATTAATTCATAATCTGAAGAGACAATATTGTGCTTTCAAAGAACAAAGTCCCATCTCTCCATTCAGTAAAGAATTCATATGTAAAGCTCTGAGCCTCCCTGCATGTGAACCTAGCTTCTGCCAAAGAGGAAGAGTGTTTCTAGCCAAGGTAGCTGTGACATTTGCATTACAAACCTCATTGAAGCAAGAGAGAGCTTGAAGCCTGAAAATTGTTCTGTATGTATTTACTGAGGAGATTTGCAACATGACCCTGGGCTTCTTGTTTATAATTGAACAGCCCCTTATACTCCTCTCCACACATAGTTTTTCTTAGCTAACTATATTTTCCTATAATTTATACCAGCTGCTTACAGTGGAGAAAAATTGTGCAACCTCTTGATTTTCCTACAACCTGCAAAACAAAGAAGAAAAACAAGTGGAGCTTTGTCCTCCATCTATAATTACACATTTGATCTCGGAAGCTAAGCAGAGCAAGCCTTAGTTAGTAATTTGATGGGAGATCTTCAAAGAAGACAAGGGCCCCTTTCGCACTCACATTTAAAACTGCTGGATTTGAGTAGTTGCCCCTTATCGCTATGGCAGTGGATTTGCACACACCCCCTTCTGCTCCCGATTCGATTTTGCGTTCTTTTCTGCATTTTATACTGGATATCAAGCACTGGTTTTGCCACAGACTTAATGAGTTTCTCAATACACATCACAGGTTTTTGTTTTTTTTTAAGTATGAGCATGCGTGGTAACGTTGTGACATTGTGACATAACCTCTTTGTTAGAGTAAGAAACCCCGCTCCCTCTGTGTGGCCATTTCAAACCCAAACTTCTCATGTTTGAAAGTAGCACCAAGTGGTGTTGAGAACTGATTTCAGCTTTAGCCTTTTTACTTGCAAGGAGGATGACACAAGTGCAGGTACAGTGAAATTAACATCTACCCATGCTTTCTCCTTCGACTGCCAACTTGATTTTCTGAAAGATCTCCGACTTCCTCTCTCCCCCCTCCGCTTTTATTACTGTTCTCTGCAATCAGAGAAGAGCAATAAAAAGAGGCAAGTTCCACGCAGCAAAAGTGACAGGAGGGGGATGGGGCAGGGGGGAACCACTCCATTTTTCCAGGAGCCAACTGGAGGCTTACAAGAAAATAACCTCGCTTTGTGGTGAGGAAAGCTCCCTCCCAAGCAAGCCGCTGTTCTTCTTGTTCTGAGCACTTGCTCTACTCAACCCCACATCATAAAGACTGTTAAATGCCTACACTTCTATTTTAAAGCGCTTAATGTATTTTCACATAAATTCACAATGCTGCAACATTGCTGCTCTTCAGAATTACAAAAAAAAAAAGCTTAAGGAAAAGCAGATGGGGAGCTGAGGAGGGTGGGGTACAGAGCAGCAAGAGGCTCAAATTTGATGAGGTGGCTTGAAAGGGGGAGCAAACTGCGGCAGCAGGATTTCAGAGAGCCAGAAGAGAGGAGATGCTGAGCAGAAACATGACCGGAGGGAGATGTCAGACCTGTAGCTAAATAACAACTGTAATCCAGACTACCTTCTGCAATCAGACAAGAGTCCGTTGTTTCCAAAAGGGATTTACTGAAAAAGCAATCATTATAGTCCACTGGCCCAAATGCAATATCTGGGTTGGTACACGTGTATTGTTACGAATGACAGGCAAAGCATGAGGTACAAAGTATCAGATCCCAGCAGACCCAACCTCCCCCCATAGTTCTCAAAACAATCTCTTTGAAGCTGAGAAAGCGAAAGTTTCCCAAGGCTGGAAAAGCGATAGCCAAAACAATCCTCTTCCGTGAGAAAGCTGCTTGGAACATTTTGGCACCTGTGAACAAAGCACTTAGAATACTGAAAGATTTAATATGGAGTCTATTTGGTTACATACTCAGTAATAACATTCTAACCCTGACATTCTGCCCCCTCTAAGACGCCCCTCCCCCAGGTTTATGCGGATAACGATTATGAAAGGCCTTGATTAACCTAGGAGCATGAACATGTACAGAGTGCACCCATTCATCAAACCCAGAGTCAAAGTCTTTCCATCTGATAAGATAAAACAGTTGATTTCTTTTAAGCTTAGAGTCCAAAATTTGTTGTACTTCATAATGGGTTTGATCATCGATCAAGGTTGGGATAGGAGGGGCTCGAGTGTGCCATTGGTCTGCTGGTGGAGCCTTCTTTAAAAGGCTGACATGGAAGGTATCATGAACATGGCACAAGTTCTTTGGCAAATCTAAGGCAACAGTCACTTTGTTGATTACTTTACGAACAGGAAAGGGTCCTAGAAATTTCAAAGCTAGTTTGCAGCTGGTTTGAGTTACTTTCAAGTTCTTTGTCAAGAGGTAAACAAGATCTCCTGGTTGTAATTCCCATTCGGCCACACGATGGTGGTCGGCGTATTTTTTGTAATCCTGTTTGGCTTTGTCTAGATGCTTTTTAATTAGAGTCCATTGTTGAGCAGCTTCCCCCCACCAGTCTGAAACGTCCTTCGTTGCCGAAGTAGGAGGGGGGAGCGCTTCAAACGGGAAGGGTTTGAAGTGGAAGCCATAAACGACTTTAAAGGGAGTTTCTCCAGTGGAGGCATGTACACTGTTATTATACGAGAATTCTGCTAGGGGTAGCAAATCAACCCAATTGTCCTGTTGAAAATTAATATAACAACGGAGGAATTGTTCCAATATTTGATTAGTTTTTTCGGACTGTCCGTCGGTTTGAGGATGATGACTTGAACTTAAACCTTGCTCAGTTCCCATAAGTTGTAGAAGCTCCCGCCAGAAGTTGGCAACGAATTGCCCACCGCGATCCGAAATCACCTTTGATGGAAAAGAATGCAGTTTTACTATGTGTTTTAGAAAGATAGCCGCTAGTTTTCGAGCCGAAGGTACAGTGGTGCAAGGTATAAAATGAGCCTGTTTGGAGAATAAATCCACTACGACCAAAATACAATTGTGACCCTTGGAGGGGGGTAGGTCGGTAATAAAATCCATGGATATTGTTTCCCATGGCCTGTTTGGCGTTTCTAAAGGTTGTAATAGTCCCAGCGGTTTGCCCTTGCGGGATTTGGCACTAAGACAAATGGGGCATGACGCTACATACTGAGAAATGTCTTTGCGCATGCCCGGCCACCAAAATTGCCGTTGCACTAAATGGAGTGTTTTTAAGTACCCATAGTGTCCAGCCGTAGGGGCGTCATGACAGCGTTGTAATACCTCTTTCCTTAAACTGCTGGGTACATAGAAGCGGTCTCCCCAAAGCCATTCTCCTTGTTCAGATTGTTGCAATTTTTCTTTGGGTACGTTCCCCCCTCCTTTTCCACTTCAGCTTTCAGTTTTAGTCTCCACCCTTGATCGGGTTGGGGAGGTTGGGTTGCGTGGCTGCGCGTTGTCACCACTCCCCCTAATTGCGTAGGCGAAAAGACGGTGTCTATCGTCTCCTCCCTCTTGCTCTTGTGTTGGGGCATGTGTGATAGGGCATCGACAAGAAAGTTAGTTTTGCCAGGCAAAAAATTTAAAGTGAAATTGAATTTAGAGAAATATTCCGCCCAACGCAGTTGTTTAGCATTTAGTCTTCTGGGACTGCGTAAGGCTTCTAAATTTTTGTGGTCTGTCCACACTTCAAAAGGATGACAGGCTCCTTCTAGCCAGTGCCTCCAGGTGGCGAGTGTGGCTTTTACAGCGAAAGCCTCCTTCTCCCAAACATTCCAATTTCTTTCAGCTTCAGAAAATTTCCGAGATAGGAAGGCACAGGGCTTAAGTTTACCGTCCTCCCCCCTCTGCAAGAGGATGCCTCCAATCGCAGTGTCGCTGGCATCAACCTGTACTATGAAGGGGCGATCTTCATCGTGGTGTTGTAGGACGGGTTCAGAAACGAACTGAGTTTTAAGGTGATTGAATGCCGCTTGGCACTCCGGCGTCCAGGACAATTTGGCACTTGGTTTTTTGGCTTGGTCCCCCTTGTCTTTGGTTTTTAACAGTTCGGTTAGGGGGAGTGCTATTTGAGCAAAGTTCGCTATAAATTCTCTATAGAAGTTGGCAAAACCCAAGAAGGATTGTAATTCTTTGCGGGTAGTGGGTGTTTGCCAATTTTGTACGGCTTGTACTTTGCCTGGGTCCATTTTCAGACCATCTTTAGAGATACAATATCCCAGATAAGTGAGTTCTGTTTTGTGAAATTCACATTTAGACAGTTTAATGGGTAATTTGTTACACATTAGAGTAGTCAGAACTCTCTTCATGAGCATTACATGTTCTTCTTCCGATTCTGAATAAATTAAGACATCATCTAGGTACACTACTACTCCTTTGTATAAGAATTCATGCAATACTTCATTGATCATGGACATGAAAACCGAAGGGGCCCCAGCCAGGCCAAACGGCATAACCAAATACTCATACTGGCCGAGGGGCGTATTAAAAGCGGTTTTCCATTCATCGCCTGCTCTGATACGAACGTGGAAGTAAGCATCTTTTAAATCCAATTTTGTAAAGATCTTACCTTGTGCCACGATGTTGAGTAGATCTCGTATGAGTGGGATGGGGTAGGCGTTGCTGGAGGATACTGCGTTTAGTCCTCTAAAGTCTGTGCAAAGTCTTAGTCCCCCATCTTTCTTCTTGACGAAATGTACTGGGGCAGCATGCGGGCTATTAGCGGGTCGAATGAATCCTCTTTGAAGATTGGTGTCAATGAATTTATGGAGTTCTTCACGTTCGTTAGGGCTCATGGGATACAGTCTGCCTTTGGGCAAAGATGCACCCGGTAATATCTCCACGGCACAATCTGTCCTCCTGTGGGGAGGTAAAGAGTTGGCTTCTTCTTCAGTGAAAGCTTGGGTGTAAGCCCTGTACTGTTTGGGTATTTGATTGATTTCTTCTTGAGTTAGAAGGGCTTGCTCAATGAGGGTAGGGTTGTTACCCCAATTTTGGTTCCAACGGTGATTTTTACAAGTATCATGGGAAAAAGTGATACTCCCAACTGCCCAGTCTATGTAGGGGTTGTGATCCCACAACCATCTACTTCCCAGAATCAACGGATATTTGGCAGTGGCACTAATTACGAACGATCTTGTCTCCCAATGCTGTCCCATGCCTGTGATGACTGGCACGGTTTCAGTAGTGACAGGATTCATGTTAGTGCCATCCATTTGTTCAAAAATAACTGGAGTTTCCAGCTCTTTAATGGGGAGTACTAATCTATTTACTAGGGCCGGTGCAATAATGTCTCTAGAGCAGCCTGAGTCTATGAGAGCTTGAACGCGAACATGCGTTTTTCTTTCTGGATTAACCAATGTTACTGGTATGAAGAGTATGGACCCATGAGGTCTGTTCAGAGTAGGAACTGACTGATCTTTGATCTGCCGTTTGGGTCCTTTTACGACAGATCCATTTCGTTTCCCGAGGCAGGACTCTCTGGGTTGTCCTCCCCGATTAGAGCTGTTGAATCATAGTCCATAATTTCTTCTAACTCTAACCCTCTCTCGGGAGGATTTCTATGAGATGTCCCTCTGCCTCTTATTGCTCTTGGAGTTGGTGTCAGGTGAGTTGGCGCAGGTGGAGCGGCGGGGGCTGGACGTCTTAGTTGGATCGGAGTTCTTTGCACAGGCTGGTACGGACATTGCGCCGCAAAGTGACCACTTTGGCCACACTGCAGGCACAATCCTTGTTGCCATCTAGCATCTCTCGCTCCTCTGGTAGCATTCCCAGCACCCCTACTCCCTCTCACCAGTACTGAAGAGCGCCTTTGTCCAGTGTTTTGCTGTTGCTCGACTAAGCGCACTTCGTGCATGTGATTTTCTACTTCACAAGTTAATTGAATCCACCCCAAGAGGGTGGGGGGATTATCTTGCATGAGGGCTTGGTCCAACAATTTGGGATTCATGCCTTGTTTGAACAGAATTATTTTGGTGGACTCCTCACACCTTGGGCATTTGGCGGCCAACTGTCAGAATTTTGTAACATAGTCTCTAGCCGACATGTTGCCTTGCCTAATGGACTGCAATTCAGTCCTAGCTCTCGTTTCCTCTAAAGGATCTTCGTATTGGGCTCGTAATGCATCTACTAGCCCTTGAAGAGTATTTAACTCGGGGGCCCCTACATCATAGAGGGCTACATACCAATCTGCAGCCTTTCCTTGAAGATGGGATCCTAAGTGTTCGAATTGGCTGGCTTCATCTCCAAACAAATGTCCCCATCGATTAAAGAATTGTAAGGCTTGCACGAGGAAAAATCCTAACTTGGAAGGATCTCCATCAAACATAGCTTCCAGTTTTACCCAGTCCATCGGTAACTCCTGCGGTCTAGCACCCGACGCTGGCACCGGATAGTCATCGAGTGGTACTGGTTGTGGCGGTGGTTGAAACGGAGGTTGTTGGGGTCTCGGTTGTGGAAGCCTCGGAGGAGGGCCCCCCAGAATTGGTTGTGCTGGCAGTCCTCTCGGAATTGGCTGGAGAGGTGGAGGGGGTCCTCTTGGTATGGGTAGCACTGGGGGGTATCTCTCAGCACTGGCTGTAGCGGTGGAGGGGGCCCCGGCGTTAGATGTGGTCGTGGCATAGTTCCCTGAGGCACGAGTCCTGGCAACGGAGTCTGTCTGGGCATGGTGCCTCTTGGTATCGGTGCCACAAGCCTCGGCAAAAACGGTTGACCTCCCATTTGAGTTATGGTTATCGGCACTATTTGTAGCAGAACTGTTGTCAGCGTGACAAGAGGTGGCCCCTGAGGTTGACTCGTGGTCGGTATGACTGTCGGAGTCCCCCCTGGCAGAAGCTGAGGAGTGCCCCCTGATTGAGTGGTTGGGGTGGCTGGAGGCTCCGTTGGTTGTCCCCCTCCTCTATCCTCCTCGGAATCTTCCTCCTTGGAATCGGACGACTCCTCATCGTCTTGTTGTGGAACCGGGTTAGACGGTTGCTCGACCGGGTCGTCAGAAATCGGGGGGGGGGGGTTGGCTCGGGCCCGCCGTCTCTGTCTGAGGAACGATTTTCTGTAGATGTGCCAGGCTTTGACTGATAGTCTGCAAACCTGCAGGGGCTGTTTGATTCCCTTCTGTTCCCCCAACCACTAGCACAGAGAGTAGATGAATTGCATGGGCCAAACTTTCTTCCATGCTAGTCAGTCTCTCTTCTAAAACCTGAACTCGACTTGAGTCCGCTGTGGTGGCTTCAGTCCCCGCACCCTGATAGGGGGGTTCACCGGGTCCCTGCGGGGCCTCTCCGTATTCGGTATAGGATTCCGCACAGGTTGCTCCGGGCCAAGGTCTTATTTCTCCCATGCCTTGGGTCCCCGTACCTTGCTCATCTTGCGATCTCCCCGCCAGGATTCCTTTCGCTAATCCTGTGACTGCAGAAATTCCAGCATCTGCAGCTATGGTTCGACTTTGTAGTTGTATCCATGAGTGTTCATTCGGATCTTGGTGTCCCGTCCACGGAATGACCTCCACATAGTCCCAACTCATCACATCACGGCGTGGCGTTTCCCAGGTGTGGGTGCTCTCCGAGGCCCTGCGATCCCACTCCAACTGGTCAGCCTCTTGATTCCAGTAATACCAGGGTTGACTACTGGAATGCTCTGCAATCACCTCCAGGCTCCGACGGCCTTCCATCGGAGCTTGCATGAACACCGTACTTGCTCTCCTCTCCCTCGCGTCCCGTGGCCTCGATCCCCACTGTGTTGGCATCGGCAAGGAAATCAGTGGGTCAGCGGCTGCTGTAGGCCGGGTATCAGTCCTACTGGGCGCGAGGGTGTAGATTGTAGTAACAGAGGACCCTGTTCCTCTTTGAACGGGTCCTTGAGGTTCCAGTCCTTGAGAGCCGGGGAAGGCATATGGATCGAACAAAGGGTCCCTGTCGGGTACAACTTTGGAATCCGTCTTCTCCGGCTTAGGCATTGGAAAAATGTGATTCATAACAAAATGTCAGACCTGTGGCTAAATAACAACTGTAATCCAGACTACCTTCTGCAATCAGACAAGAGTCCGTTGTTTCCAAAAGGGATTTACTGAAAAAGCAATCATTATAGTCCACTGGCCCAGATGCAATATCTGGGTTGGTACACGTGTATTGTTACGAATGACAGGCAAAGCATGAGGTACAAAGTATCAGATCCCAGCAGACCCAACCTCCCCCCATAGTTCTCAAAACAATCTCTTTGAAGCTGAGAAAGCGAAAGTTTCCCAAGTTTCCCAAGGCCCTGTGCCCTTTGTTCATTCCCAGCCACCAATCTTCCTTCACTATGGAGCCGCAGATAACAGCTCGTAATCCCCCGTTCACAATTTGGCAAGGACAAGGGCAAGAGGCAGCCAAGCAAAGATTACTGTCGGCTCATCCCCCCCCCCCACTGCACACTGAGAGCCTCACACACTGCACAGCCGAAGTCCTCCCCCGCCCTTGCAGGGTCTGCCTGCTTATCCAAGCCCCAGCTCCTCAGGGGGCTTTGCACGCAGGCTTCGAGTGCGCATGATGTTCATGCTCCTGCTCACTCCTGTTAACAGTCAAGCTGCCTGCCTACATCCTACTCTGCACTTTGCTTTCCCCGCTCGGGCCAGGCCAGGTGGGCGCAGGTTCTCCGCTGTCAGCAAGCCATGCTGGGTGGAGGATGCTGCACACGCTGCCACCAAACATCCTTTAGAAGAACAGTGGCAAAAGAAGCATTAGGGGAGCTGCCTACGGTGGGTGTGGTTAAATCTACTCCAGCCAATCAACTTATGATAGAAAATGGAGGGGGGGTTAAGAGAGGCAAAACCATTCACATAGGTATACACCAGGCCAAGCGTAAGTCAACAGCTGAGACAAAAAAAAAAGTCACCATATGTCCGCAGTCAGATACTGTGGGGAAAACCTAACAAAATTCCAGGGCTGCATCACATGACCACCTTGGGAATGTAAAAGGCAGACAAACATGGAACATAAATCTGGAAGTTGCTGCCCTGTAAGACTGAGTGCAAAAGGGGCCCAGGGTCTCTATGCAGAGGCAAGCAATGACAAACAACCTTTCTTATTCTCTTACCCTGGAAACCCCAGCGGGGTCTGCTTTGATGTGACATCAATTTCCACCACCACCACTACTCAGTTACTATACTACCCCACCCCAACAGATCTCTGTGTACTGTTGTATATTAGGCACAAAAATTGTGCACTTGAATCTTTCTCATAATAAGAAAAAACAACACCTTCTGAATTCTACCTACTATGCAATTCTTAAAGACACAAAGACTCTTTCAGTAGGAAGGAACGATGCCATAACTGGAACTATGCTGAATGGTATGGCTGATCCATGCTGTGCAAGGAGTAGTGTATTTGAAAAGTTCGCTCATGGCCTTAGAGCCAGAGGCCAGTTCCAATACAGTATGAGAGGCTGGTTTGAACCCACCCAGTCAAGAGGTTGATGTAAATTGCCAGCCTCCACATGGAGACTGGAAATCTCCCAGCATTACAACTGATCTCCAGATTACAGATATGATTTCCTCTGGAGAAAAAGGCTGCTCTGGAGAGTGGATTCTGTGGTATTATGCCCCACTGATGATCTTCTCTTCTTCAAACTCTACCCTCCCTGAGCTCTACCCCAAAAGCTCCCAACCTGGAGTTGGCTACCTTAAGTGCTGACAGCCACTCATTCTTTGAGGCAACATGTCATTAGCGGGTCACCTTCTGGATCAAGTAGGAATTTTTGAGGGTGGAGGAAGGCAGGAAGAGTCATTGTGTGGTGACTTTTCCAACAGAAAGAATGACAAAGTCGATACATAGAGAACAGGGAGGAATGGTACTTAAACCAGGAAAAGAGGAATTAACATGCAGAAAGAACACCACTGGAATGAGGGCCAGTTACAGTTTTTCTCAGGGATTGTCTTAACTGCTGATATAGAGAATGGAGGAAGATATGGAACCATTTTGAGATCTCTATGACTGGTAGGAGGTCTTTTTTTGCCTACTTCATGTTGTTCTTTGGTGATGGCATGAGCAGGCTTGATCTTTTGACTAGAAAGGCCATAACCAGGATGGCAGAAATAGAGTTGCTTTCTCAGTGTCCAGAGTCAGAGCCTGATGGGGCTTTGTAATGATATCTTTATTTTTCAGTTAGATTTTGCTTTAACATTCTTCTTACATCCTCTGGGTAGATTGTTGCGACCAGGAATTATATTCCAAAATAGTTAATTTAAATTTCCCCTTTAATAACGTGCCCAAGCATCAGGCTCCTTCGTGGGACTATGTGGCCCAGAGGAAAGGAATGGGACATAGGAATAAAAGATACTCTAGGATGAACACAAAAAAATTTAAACTTTTATTTTTAAAAGAAGTGCATCAATTTCACACTAATACTTAAGCTTGATGGTTTCAAACATAGTTATCAGTTCTTAAAGTTTCTTTACATAGGCAAAGTCACACAGATCTTTATAAACTTTCTGCATGTTCTCTCACAGACACACAAACTTCAGGCTTCCACACAGGTTGCCTAAATGAACTAGAATGAGAATCTCCTCAGGCTTCCACATAACTTGCCTGCTCTTCCCGCCACTCAGTAACTAAAAACAGCCGTTCACTCTGGCCACACTCTCAGGGCCAAGCTACACATGACGAATGACACTTGAACAGCAAGTGGATTGAGTGGAGGGCAAGTGAACAGGGAGAAATACACTTGCTGTTCAAGTGTCATTCGTCACTTGTAGCTTGGCCCTAAGTCATCAACCAATCCTCTCACTCACTTATCCCTCTCTTTCACCTCCACTCTTCATCTGTACCAAGCATTTAAAGACACACACACAGCATTTAAAATAATCACAGGCTCCAATGCCGGTTCCACAACCACCACAAAGGCAGGCAGGAGGCCAGGGCTGGGCCTCCTCAAAGTGGCATAACTGGGTGGCCATAACTGTGGTTTCCAGCCCTGGCAGGCCAGAAATCAAAGCCATGTTTCCATGGCCTGATAGTAGACTGTTGGGGTCAGGCCAGGAGAAGGCCAGAGCAAAATTGGCCACAAGAGGCCTCCGACCATTCCCAAGCCTTTTCCAGGAATGGGAGGCAATACTTGGGATTGGTTGGTTTTCCATGAACCAGAGGAAGGGGGAGGGACTTGAAGGGATTTTGAGGAGCTATTTAAGTTAGTCCAGCCCAGAACCAAGGAGGATACCATTGGGGCTTCTCTTCTCCGGACTCGCTCAAAGAGGAGGCAAGAGAGTGAAGAGACAATCTTGATTGGAGAAGGTGAACCAGGTTGAATATTCAACCCCTTTCCCCTCCCAGTGTGAGGATGGAGCATGAAATTGGTCCACCCTCCGTTGGCCTCATCTTCATGGAGATGGACATGAAACACCTTTGCTCAATGACCTGTCAGCTCCAGATCTGCCACTAGGGCTGGCCCACCTCCTCATACTGATCATAAGTAGGGATTACAGGAATGCATCCTGAGGCATCAGAAGGATAAACAACAACACATCACTCATTTGTCTGGTGGAATGGGATAGGGAGGAAATGCCTTTGGTACTGAGAAACATCAGCCAAACTTTTTATGGTCCCTACGGCATGTTGTTGGAAGGGGATTAAGCTTGGCAACTCTCTGCACAGTTAATGTATGAGGGAGGATAATGCCAGCAAGTGTACCGGCTAGGTTTGGAGCATGGGTGGAATTGCCCAAAATCTGGCTAGGCACATGTTTCCCCAATTGCAACACATCTTAAAAATTATGTATTTATAGGATACAGCTCAGCAGGGCTCATTTCGAGGGGGAACATGCCAGAACACAGTTCTGGCAGTTCTCCAAAGAGGTCACTTGTCTGGTGGCCCCACCCACCTGAGTTTTGGCCATACAGGATCCATTTCCTGGGGGAACACCCCCCCAAACACCCCCCCCCCATCTGGCAGCAGTCGAATCCCATCCATTTTGGGCCCGACCCTGGCCATTTTGGGTCCCTTTCAGCCATTTTGGGCCCAATCCAGGCCCAAAATGGCCAGGATCGAACCCCAAACAGCCAGGATTGGTCCCGAAATGGCCAGGATCGTGCCTGTGATGGGTGATGGATCACTCTCCCGCTCAGCAGCAGCCCGATCCTGACCATTTTGGGCTGCTTTTTGGCCGTTTTCAGCCCCTTTTTACCATTTTGGGCCCAATTTTGGCCCTGAATGGCCAGGATTGGGTCCAAAACAGCCAGGATAGGTGATGCCAGGGGGTGTGGCATATGCAAATCAGTTGTGCTAATGACACACTTCCAGTGATGGCAAGGGGGTGGCATATGCTAATGAGTTATGCTAATGAGTTCCTACACCTCTTTTTCTACAAAATGACCCCTGCAGATCAGCTATTTAAATGAACCTAGAATTAACCCAAATACAGTTGTCTCATGACATTCCTTGGATACAGGAGCACTGTGTGTATCTTACAGGATAAAAAGAGACCTATATTCTGCCTCAAAAGAAAGTATACTATACAAGTGCGTTTCTAGCCATCAATCAGAAACAATAGAGGAAACAAACAAAAAATGCCTTAGTTCCCCCTGACAATGTTTCCCTCAATGAAACCTTCCCTTGTTACTCATCATATTTCATCTGCCTTATTATCCCCTAATCATTAATGCATTTGACATTGCCACTGGCTTAATAGCATAATAACTATTGCACTGCTCTGTGATTTGCTCATCATTAATACGTTTATGGTACCATTTAAGAGCTGCAGTCAAGATGAAGCCCAGTAGCTCCCCAGCCACATGTGATTGCAAAGATTAGATCAGCGACAGCATCTGCAAAGAACCAGTTGTGACTTTGGGATCCAAAATGCTCAGTGTCCTGTCAAAAATAGAACCATCAAATGAGAAAGTTGCATAGTAATTTCTGTTGTGATTCTGTGTCTAATTGCAGGAACTTGACTGCAGGTGGTGGCTCTATAAATTATCACCATGGGAGTAATGAAACTAGGGAAATGAGAATTGCCTTCCCTCCCAGTTGAAATAAAGAGGCAGACACTAGTCATGAGTACTAAAGGGCCACTTTTATTTAAAAAATATTAAAATATTTTTATTAAAAAATAAAATAATATATGTTTTATTAAAACATATAGCCAGGGTCAAACTAGAGGTACAGGTCAAGCCCTGGGGTCATCCAGAACCTCTGCCTTGACCTATCTGGGCGAGCCTCACTGCTGTAGGTGCGAGCCATCCAAGTGCATGGCTGTGACGTGGCCAGCCAGGCAAGTGGTTCCCCCTTTAAAGCTTCAGCCACTACCACCATGAAGCCTAAGGGAAGAACTTGTACAGGGTGTCCCAGCCAGCAGTCTGACCTCACAGATGGCAGCTGTAAAGCCTACCAGTCGATCTGGACAGACTCCAGTTTACCACCCATGGGGATGTGCCAAGGGGCTCACAGGCCCACTCATTTTCCCCAACCTATCCTGCCAGTTGCCAAACTATTTTCAGCTTCACCAAAGCCAATTACCTTGACCCATGCATGTAGTGCAAGACAGGTAAAAAATGCCTCTCCCCGTAAGCCAATTGAGGGAAGGAGAAAAAATTCCTACCTGGCCCCGATAAACAGTGACTGGTGAAACCTGCTCTGCTGGGGGGGGGGGGCATAAGGAGCTGACTGAAAACCTGAGGGGTGGAGCTGCCTTATAAGGCACTTGGCTCCACCCCAGGCAAAGGCCCAGGTGCCTGGGAAGGAGAGCAATGCCACTTTCTCCTTCCACAGTGGCAAACACAGCCCCCAGCCCCAGCAGCCTTTACCTGCTGGCCAAGAGGATCAAATACTTTTGGTAATGGAAGATTTGTTGGAATCTTCTCATATGAAAGTATTTGGTAGCTCATGTAGTGGCAGATCCAAGTTTGGGACATCAGCAAAGCTGTGACAGACAGGGGCAAAAGAAGCCCTTACCCTTATTTTGATCCTGTGTAGTGCAGTGGTTAGAGTAGCAGACAAAGATCGGGACACCCAAGGTTAAATCTGCCATGGAAGCTTTCTGGGTGACCTTGGACCAGTCACTCATTCTCAGCCAAACCTACCACACAGAGTTGTTGTGAGGATAAAATGGAGGAGATGAAAGTGATGTAAGCTGCTTTGGGCCCCCATTGGAGATAAAGGGGATAGAATAAATATAGCTGAAGGTGAGGGTCAGATAAAATATAGCTTGGTGGGTGGGTAAGAATGAGAGAAGAAAGCCGGGAAAGATAAGAATATGGGGATTCCAGGAGGGAGGAAAGAGGAAATTGTGTAGGGAAGAGGCTATAGAGGGAAACGAGGTGCCCTCCCACAATTCCTTGCGGGTTTCCCACCATGAAACTGAGCCCTGGCAGCTAGTACCATGCAACTGGGTCATAGGTTTCCCAGGAAGAGGCTGCCAGGGGCAGGGAAGGAAGGAAAACTGACAACAGAGAAGCAGATAAAGGTAGGATGATTGGGGGATGGGAAGGACAGAAAGAAGCAGGAAAGGGGAAGAGTCTATAAGGGCTTTCAGGGGAAAGAGGAAATAGTGGCGGAGGAGAAAATTAGATTCCTCCCCTCCCCATTCCATATGGGTCCTCCACTTGTGTGTTTGTAATTAAAAGAAATTGCACAGTTTTGAATAATTTTGTCTGAACCTGAGTAAAAGTATTTAAAAAGATATCAGATACAAGAAGTAAGAAAGGCTGTTGTCTGAGACCTTGGAGAAGTACTGCTAGTCAGAGCAGACAGTGCTGAAGTAGATGGACCACTGATCTGTCTTGGGACCAGGGCAGCTTCACAGGTTTGCAGCGGCATTACCAGCTCTCATCCATCCCTTCTCTAGGCAAGACTGACCTAAACCAATGCATTGTGCCACTCTAGTTGTCCAAGGTGACACCTGGATAAAGCAAAGTCCTTTGCTCTATGACTGGACAATGTCCTTTACTGTCAATTTACAAACCAATGTTGGGTCTAGGGCAGGGTTGCCCAACATAGTATCATTGGGCACCTTGGCACTTCTGATGTGTTTCCTGTTGCCTTCTAGGTTTATCCACAAAAATCATTTGTTCCTCAAAGCAAAGAATCAATCCTAGCTTTTCTTTATTTCACTGGACTGTGAGATGCTTCAGGGCCAAGCTACAAGTGACGAATGACACTTGAATGGCAAGTGGATTCAGTGGAGGGCAAGTGAACAGGGAGAAATACACTTGCCGTTCAAGTGTCATTCGTCATGTGTAGCTTGGCCCTAAGAAGAGGGTGGGGGACATTATCTTTGTGTCTGCAGGAAGCATCCAATTGGAAACAGCTGCTGTCATCATAGGTAGATGTTTGGCTTCAAACCTCCTACCATTCTGCATAACTTTCCAATATTTTATGAATGGGCTGCATCCCATCTCCGACAGCCATTTTGTTGTTGTGTCTATTATTTATTCTCAGCATTTCTGAAGTGCCCATTTCTCTGCCCACCACACACCTTTGAAGCTTGTATTCCTTGGCTGAGTGGAAATGTCATGCAAACCAATCTCTCATTCCATATAATGGACTGCTGCTGTATAAAGTGCCTATGTAAGTTCAATTAGTGTGTCTGGGGGACAATAGGGTTGTGTTGTGTGATGTGGTGGGGTCCCCAACCTTGTTGAACCTGTGGACACTTTATGAACTTTGTGAACAGGAACTGGGCATCACAGTAAAGTGGCTGCTATGGAAACTGGGTTCAATCATCCCACCCACAAATGGAAGTTTCCACAAAATGTTAGGAGGTTCCAAGTGAGGTGACCGATGAGGGTAGCTGTTTCTGAATAGGTGCTTCCTGCAGAGCAAAAGTAATGCCTCCTGGGTTTTTTTCCTGAAACACTTCCTAATCCTGTGAAATAGAGGAAAGCCAATACTTTGGTTGTTGGGGGTTTTCCGGGCTGTATTGCCGTGGTCTTGGCATTGTAGTTCCTGACGTTTCGCCAGCAGCTGTGGCTGGCATCTTCAGAGGTGTAGCACCAAAAGACAGAGATCTCTCAGTGTCACAGTGTGGAAAAGATGTAGGTCATTTGTATCTACTCAGGAGGGGTGGGGTTGAGCTGAGTCATTCTGTAAGAGTTTCCCAGGGTGTGGAATGCTAATGGCGGGAGGCTTCACTGTAACCTGAGGAGGTTCTTTTGCATATGGATTGGTGCTTGATGTGCTAATCTTCTCTGCAGGGCTATTGTCGGGTGTGGAGTGTTTTGTTGGCCTGGTGTTTTTCAGAACTGGAGCCCATGCTCTGTTCATTCTTAAGGTTTCTTCTTTCCTGTTGAAGTTTTGCTTATGCTTGTGAATTTCAATGGCTTCCCTGTGCAGTCTGACAAAGTAGTTGGAAGTGTTGTCCAGTATTTTGGTGTCCTGGAATAAGATACTGTGCCCTGTTTGAGTTAGGCTATGTTCAGCCACTGCTGATTTTTCAGGCTGTCCAAGTCTGCAGTGTCTTTCATGTTCTTTTATTCTTGTCTGGATGCTACGCTTTGTGGTCCCGATGTAAACTTGTCCACAGCTGCAGGGTATACGGTATACTCCTGCAGAGGTGAGGGGGTCTCTGCTGTCTTTTGCTGATCGTAGCATCTGTTGTATTTTTCGGGTGGGTCTGAATACTGCTTGAAGGTTATGCTTTTCCATAAGCTTTCCCATCTGATCAGTAATTCCTTTGATATATGGCAAAAACACTTTTCCTGTAGGTGACTGTTTTTCCTTGGTTGTTTGATTCATCCTGGGTTTGATTGCTCTTCGGATTTCATTTCTGGAGTAGCCATTTGCCTGAAGTGCGTGGTTTAGATGATTAATTTCCTCATTGAGAAAGCGCGGCTCACATATCCGTCTTGCACGATCCACTAATGTTTTCATTATGCCTCTTTTCTGTCGGGGGTGGTGATTGGAGTTTTTGTGTAAGTACCGATCAGTGTGAGTTGGTTTCCTGTAGACCTTGTGACCTAACTGAAAGTTTGCTTTGCGGATGACCAAGGTATCCAGGAATGAGAGTTTTCCCTCACTTTCTCTCATGAACATGAAAGACACTGCAGACTTGGACAGCCTGAAAAATCAGCAGTGGCTGAACATAGCCTAACTCAAACAGGGCACAGTATCTTATTCCAGGACACCAAAATACTGGACAACACTTCCAACTACTTTGTCAGACTGCACAGGGAAGCCATTGAAATTCACAAGCATAAGCAAAACTTCAACAGGAAAGAAGAAACCTTAAGAATGAACAGAGCATGGGCTCCAGTTCTGAAAAACACCAGGCCAACAAAACACTCCACACCCGACAATAGCCCTGCAGAGAAGATTAGCACATCAAGCACCAATCCATATGCAAAAGAACCTCCTCAGGTTACAGTGAAGCCTCCCGCCATTAGCATTCCACACCCTGGGAAACTCTTACAGAATGACTCAGCTCAACCCCACCCCTCCTGAGTAGATACAAATGACCTACATCTTTTCCACACTGTGACACTGAGAGATCTCTGTCTTTTGGTGCTACACCTCTGAAGATGCCAGCCACAGCTGCTGGCGAAACGTCAGGAACTACAATGCCAAGACCACGGCAATACAGCCCGGAAAACCCCCAACAACCATCGTTCTCCGGCCGTGAAAGCCTTCGACAATACAAAGCCAATACTGTTTTTTTCCTTTGAGGAAGAGATGGACACGAAGCAACTGAGCATCAGAAAACATATTGGCGGGTTCCATATCCTAAGGGGCTCAGGGCTGTCTCCGTGTTCTGTCCCCATTAGCCATGGAAAAGAAGACTCCTGCCTATTGTGGTATGATTTTTGGCTGCACACAAAAACATTAGATACTTCTAATAATACAAGATGCCGTAGACTACCTGTGTACCAAATTTCAACATTCTCTCAGGGCCAAGCTACAAGTGACGAATGACATTTGAACGGCTTGAGTGGAGCACAAGTGGAGGGCAAGTGAACAGGAAGAAATACACTTGCCGTTCAAGCGTCATTCGTCACTTGTAGCTTGTCCTTCAGTTTTAGAATTACTCTGAAATGTCGAGAGCTTCCTGCATCAGTGATGACCACATTTATGTGCATGTACAACTCTATACGAACAAAACTGTTGGAGTTTAAGGTTATAACTCATGAGTATTCGAACACACATATCTTGTCACTCGATTTCATGTTCAACATTCCCATCATCACCTCTCAAACCTGTTTTTTTTCCCTTCAAATTAAACTATTGAATTAAAAGACAATGTCAAGATTTGGTAGAGTAAGACAAATTATAACATGGCTACGAGAAAGTCATTACACTTAATTGTGAGTCCTGTCTCTTAGGATGATGAAATTTAACAAACTGCGAGTGAGAAATACAATGACTCACTTGCTGAAACATTTCCTGAATTTGATGAGATCTTCAGCCAATTTTTAAATATATAACACTGAAGCTGGACAGTCTTTCAGAGTACTAATTTCCCCCAGAATTACAAATGAGAATGGGGAATTTCCCTGTGTTACTATTCCCACAATGGATGAAGATATTTTAATGAATTTGTCAATTGAATAGTGTGTACAATAGGATGATATTAATACAGAATATTTGCATCATCTGGAACAAAATTATAATCATAAAGCTCTTTTTACAAATGTTAAAATTCAATTAAATCAAATACAAAGCATATTTTATAGAACCTTCTTGTATCCAGTTAAATTTTTGTGATCTATAAATAATTTGTTGCTTCTCAGCCTTAACAGTCACTATGTCATGTCTTGTGAAAAAGAAAAAAAAATGCATGTCATGCTAACTGTCCTTAAAAAACCCTAGTAGCTTTTGCCAAAAAGTTGAATTCTCAAATTGTCTTGTTTCTTTATAGTGGTAATTCCGCCCACCTGGATGGCAGCACCATAGCTTGGACAGGGTCCGTGTTTGCAGCCCCAGAAGAAGAAAAGGCAGTTGGGCATTTCCTATGCATCCAAGGGCTTTGCTGGATGGGCGGAACCAAAAACATATTTGCCTGCTCTGCCCTTCCCCAGCACACAGTTGTTGCTCGGCCCACCCACCCTCCCTATAGCAGTGCAGGATTAGCCAGTTGCTGTTTATCAGGGCCAGGTAGGAATTTTTTCTCCTCTTCCAGTTGGCATAAGGAGAGGTGTTTTTTGCCTACCTTGTACTACAGGATGGAGTCCTAGTAATTGCTATGGTGGAGCTGTAAATATTTTGGCCACTGGCAGGTTAGGATGGGAAAATGAGCAGGATGATGACCCCCTTGGCATATCCCCATTGGTGGGGAATCGGGGTCTGTCAGGAGTGACTGGTGGACTCCATGGGAGCCAGTTGCAAGGGCAGACTGCCACGTGGCTCCCCTGTACAAGTAAAGCCCTTCTGCTGTACGGCAAGGTGCTGCAGGCTTGGAGGGGGAATCATTTGCCTGGCTGGTCAGGTCCCAGCCATACATTGTATGGCTCGCCTCCGTGGCAGTGGGGGCTTGCCCAGACAGGTCAAGGTGGAGGTCATGGGTGACCACAGGGCTTGACCTGTACCTATAGTTAGTTAGATCCCTTGCTGTATTGACAGTTTGTGTTGAAATTAATAAAGTGGCCCAATTTTATACCCAAGCTTTGTGTTTGCCTTTTATTTTGATGGGGGGGGGGAGTAATTAGTTGGTTTCACTTTTAGTGGGAGGCAGGGGACCAAATATTTACTAGATTTAATAATAGAGATTGTATTTGTTAACTTCCCCTAATTATGAAACACCCTTCGGACATACAATTAGCAAAGAAAGTCAAAAGAGATGTAACTGCATTGCTACAGAGGAATCTGAAACATTTCCTCTTTTGAATGTAAGGCAAGAGAAATGTTCAAGAGAAAGTATTAATGTGCTGCAGATTTTAAAATAGTGGCCTACTATGGGGTGACAATATATATGAAAATATAGCGGTCAAAATAATCAGCCATGCTACTATCACCAATTTCTCTTCTCAGCTCTTTTGGTCCTTCTTTTCTTTACCTGAGCTGATGTAGGTTAATAAAGTGTTGGAGTAAGATCTGCAAGACCCAGCTTTGACTCTCTCCTCTGACATGGAAGTTTGCTGGGTGACTTTGAGGTAGAAGAAGTTGAACAGCCGTATTGGTCCACACAAGACCCCAAAGCAAGAACAAAATCTTTGATGAGGGCCAGCCAAGACAAATCATTGTGCAAGCTTTCAAGATTAATCAGGCTGAATTTTACTAATTTTTCAAAGATAGAAGGGTGGAAGGCTGGTTTTTCAGGCCATGATGTTGAAGTTTGAGCTTGCATGCATTCTTAGGGGCATGAATACAGGCAATGAATTTAACTTTATGGCTGAGGAACTGAGTAACAACATACTTTGTCATTCTTTGTCCTCTCACTGAAATATGAGAACCAGTTACACCAGTCATGTTCTCTTAGCATAACTTATCTCACAGGTTTGCTGTTGTGAGGACAAAATGGTGGAGGGGCAAGTGATGTTGCATGCCACTTTGGGCCCTCTCCGGGGAGAAAAATGGGATAAGGATAAATAAATAACGCCTTGGACCACATGTACTCCCTCACTTTCATTCTGTTGAGATGCTCACCTGTCTTCCTGCTTCTACAATTCCTGAGAGCTGAAACAGATGTGATGAGATACCTAGGTTCAACTCGTGTTCTCTTACCTCAAGGTTTGTCGGGAAGTGTAGGCGTCCTTGCAGCTTAAAGTTTAGCATTTACAGAGCAGCAGGGAGGGAAGTGCAGGTGTGGGGTGCCTTTCCTCCCACTCTCGAGGTGCATTGCGGCATTTTCCCTTCCCCGCTTACATGGAGTATCGCTTCATCTCTCCCCCCCGCCCCAGCCTGGCCCCTGCAGAGCGACGCCTGGCTGTACCGGGAGAGCTGGGAGGAAAGGCACCCAGAGTATCTCCCCCCCTTGCTTGGCTAGCCCCTGCCCAAAGCCAAATGGCACAGAGCTGCATAGCCCAGCATGCTCTGCCTTTACCCCAATTGCACAGACCACCAGTCCACCCACCCCTTGCCCAGCCCCTGCAGAGTGACGGCGAGCTATACAGCTCTGAGCCACATGGCTTCAGGTGGGGGCCAGGCGAACAGGGGGGGGGGAGATGCAGCAATGCTCTGGGTGCCTTTCCTCCTGCTCTCCCCATGCAGCCTGGCGTAGCTCTGCTGGGGCTGGGGAAGGGCATCGCTGCATCTTCCCCCTCGCTCGCCTGGCCCCCACCTGAAGCTGTGCGGCTCGGAGCTGCATAAACTTTAAGCTGCAAGGACACCTACACTTCCCGACAAACCTTGAGGTAAGAGAATACGAGTTGAACCTAGGTATCTCATCACATCTGTTTCGGCTCTCACTCTCACACTGTTCTGTCTCCTATGCTATTTATTGCCAATGACGACATATATTCTTATCATTTGATTCCAAGCCTTTGAAGTATGGCAGTCTTTTACCCCTTAATGTAAAGTTGCTAGCCATGCACATAACTTTGAAGAACGATGATATAGTTGCTGATCTCACTAAGAATTTGGGACAAAGGCACCAATGACTGCCTAAAGAGAAACTCTTCCCTAGTGAGTTCTCAGTGTAACACTGCCCATTTAAAAGAGATCCTCCCTATCTCACCAGCAAGCATTTCAAGAGACGATGATGGATACACAGATAGAAGAAGGACGGGCCATTATAACAGAAGATCCAAAACAGCCTTCTCTTTTTTTCTCTTCTGAAAATAAGTTTTAAAGAATGTAAGTGCTGAGGTAGGGGGAAAGAGTTCTTGATTTTGCAGCATCCTTGTGCAAGCTATCTTGAAAGGGATAAAACCACATTTTTCCTCCCACAGCGTATTCTTGTCATGGTACTTAGCTCCACCAGCAGCCTTCAGAGTTTGACCTTTTCTGATCTCACAGTGTGTGTCTATTCCTTTACCTCAGTGAGTGCTATTCTTTCTCTAACAGGCCAGGAGGGTCTTTGTCCAAGTCCATCTGCCCCATGCTGAGTTCTCTTCCATCAGGAAGCTTGTTGAAATCTTTGTGCCTTCCTATAGATCTCACCAGCTAATTATTTTAGCTTAAATGTTTATCTTTCTGCCTCTTGCCTTTTGTGCCTTCCTTTTTTCTTTGCTGTCTTTCCCCTCTAAACATGTTGAAAAGTTGCCTCACACTGTGTCACCGTAGTAGGTCTGTGATTGCAGCAAAGATTCAATATGGATACAGAATGCCATCTTAGCTGGTTCAGTGACCCCTACAGAACCTAAAATTATAGCTTTTATCTTTCCCTCAGGCTGTTTGCAGAGCTGTTCTCCCCCCCAACCCGTGTCTCCAATTCTCAACACTCCGATTTTAGATCTGTAAAGAAACTTGACTAATAAGTAGGTGCTTTAAAGATTCAGGCCCCCACAACTTACAAGGCCAGAGATAAGAGAGCGAGAGAGACAAACCCCTTAAGAGTAAATGCCGAGCATTTGTGACAACCGTATCTCAGTGAGTAACATCACTAAGATGAAAAAGTGTGAGACATTTTGGCAACGTTCAATGAAAAGTATGGATTTTTAATGTTTGCATCACTTCATAAATAAGAGGGGAGAAAGTAGAAAAACCCCTTAGGATATGTGAGTAGAAAATTACATGGTATTTAAACATACATTCATACAAAATGGATCAGAATGTAATCAGCTTTTCCTAAGTTCTCATCTGATTTGCATGAAATTTCAATTCAGTTGTTGGGAAGATATTTTATGATTAACGTTTTTTACAGGCACGTCATTTGTCATCTGGGTTACCCACATGCATTTTCTTGAATTATTACTTTTTTTTTTTTTGCTCCAAAATCTAAAGCTGTTCAAGATTTGAAAAACTATGAATTAATCCTTTGGAAAGGAAAAAAAAATGAAATATTAATGCAGTTTTAGAAAGTTTACCTTGGAAGTTCACCTTCGGAATAAGAGATGCATACTTAAGTCCTACTCATACATTTTATTTTATTTACTTCACTTATACCAGATATTTTCCTCAGTGGGGTCAGAGAGTATCTTACAGCATTCTCCCCTTCTCCATTTAATTCTGTGAGGTAGGTTAGGCTGAGAGCCAAACTACAAGTGACGCCTGACACAGATTGGACACTTGTCAGCTTCCCTCAAGTTTTGATGGGAAATGTAGGCAGCTTGGCAGAATGTTGGACAACTGACAGTTGAAAAGTCCATTGGACAGCAGTCGGAGAGCCAAGCTGCAAGACCAGGATGCCTACATTTCCCATCAAAACTTGAGGGAAACTGACAAGTGTCCAACCTGTGTCAGGTGTCACTTGTAGCTTGGCTCAGGGAGTGCGTGACTAGCACAAGGTCACCCAGAAAGCTTCCATGTAGGGCTACGAGTCCCCCAGTGGAGGTGGGGGATCCCCCACTCCCAGCCTCCACGTCCCCCTCTCACCTGGCCAGCAAGGGTGTATGGAGGCACAGGAATGCTCCTAGAAACTCCTGTGTTCTCCTGTGTGCTCAGGAGCACTTCTTCATCGAACTGAGAATGACATCATTCCTGGTGCAACACAGAAGCGATGGTTTACACGCAAAGCTCATTTGATAAAATCATCCCTCAATCTAGTGTTTGGGGTAAGTCCCCCCAGTGCACCTCCCAAAAAAACCTCCCTCATCCCTAACTTTCAAGCTTGGAGGATCTGAAAAGCCTACTTCCATGGCAGAATATGAACTCAAAGCTGGGGATCCCAGATCCCAGTCCAATGCTCCAGGCACTATTGCATGCTGGCTATGGCATGTTGTCCAAACATACACCCCTACTATACTGCCTTGCAAATACTAAATTTCATTCATCATAGTGCAATGTAAGATTGAATAGCCATTTTTACAGTACCACCTGGATTTTCGCATAGATTACTCAATCCCTGTATTTGCTCTTTTTGTTTGGCTGAGTTGTTCAGAAAGATGAGTCAACAAGACAAGATCGATATGAACTTCTGGTGTTACTATACTATCACTATTTATATACTTAAATTTGGTTACTGCATAGGTTAATGTTCCTTACATTTATTTATTCCTATTGATGAAATTGCTAGTAGATTTTTAATAAAGGCTCAAATAAAAATAAAATGGGCCATTAATAACTAGAAAGAAAGACCTTCCATTTATGCACATTTTTTTAGTTAGCTTAGAAAAACATTTGTCTGTTTGTGCTGTGATGCAAGCAACAGATTCTTCCCAACACTTTTATCATTTCCTTTGTGTTCTTTGGTGGAAATGAACTTTTCTGAGACTTATCTCTGTGAGCAGAGGACTGGAGCGCAATCTATAACATTTGTAGTTATGGCTGTAAGCAGACAGTTCCAAGGCAGGATTTGGCAGTCCAGCTATAAGTAACCATTCTCCATCTGTACAAAGCTAATATATTCCCAGCAACAGCTAAATCGACATTGAATTCTAAAAACTTTAGCTACTTTACAGTGTAGGAATGCTACTAATATTTTGTGTATTTCCATATGTAGGCTTGGACCTGGAGAGGTCATAATGGGCTGAAGATTCCCTTCTGGCATTTCACATCTTCACACAGCTCCCGTGTATAGCAAAGCTTTTGCTGTGCTGCCAGCTGTTTTTTTAAAATTACCCTTCCTGGCTACCATTGCATCTCCCTGTGTCAGATGTCTCACTTAGAGCCAAGCTACAAGTGATGCCTGACACAGGTTGGACACTTGTCAGCTTCCCTCAAGTTTTGATGGGAAATGTAGGCATCCTAGTCTTACAGCTTGGCTCTCCATTTAATTGAAGTTTACAGAAACCCACACACACACCCAGCGGAGGGGAAGGGGGGCGCCCGGCGAGAGCCCAATGCCTGCAATCCCCTCCCGACCACATGTTCTCCCTCACATAGACTGCTGTTCTGTAAACTTCAATTAAATGGAGAGCCAAGCTGCAAGACCAGGATGCCTACATTTCCCATCAAAACATGAGGGAACCTGACAAGTGTCCAACCTGTGTCAGGTGTCACGTGTAGCTTAGCTCATGGAGAAACTCTGTGGGCCAAGCTACACATGACGAATGACACTTGAACGGCAAGTGTATTTCTCCCTGTTCACTTGCCCTCCACTCAATCCACTTGCCGTTCAAGTGTCATTCGTCATGTGTAGCTTGGCCCTGAGTTAGTGGTTTGAGCATGCATTGCATCTTGTGTGACTGTCTGAGTTCCAAGGCTAAGCACTGCTGTCTCTTTGGGCTCTTCATATGCAAAAGAAGTGTTATTGAGATGCGAACTAACGGAATGCAATTTCCGTTTGCTTCAAAGGGGGATTTTTCAAGGCTGTAAGGAACTATGAATAAACCTAGAAAAGCTCAAAACCTTCGGGAAATTCCTGATAAAAAAGTCTATTCCATTAATAAACTTTGTAGGCAGAATGGTGGCTTTGCCTTTTAGAAATGTACAAAGGAACATAGTGGGATGCATAGCAAAATGTGCATACTTCCAACATAGAGTTTCTGTAACAATCAGCAGAAGGCAACAGAACAGAATGCTTGGCTTATCCCATATGTGGAAGACTGACAGGACAGGACAGAACAGAACAGAACAAAGGGAATCCATCCAATCCTATCAGTTTGTCTCAACCTCTCAGCTAGTTCTTCTCTGTTCTTTGAATACAGGCACACAGATAAATGAAAAGAGAAAGGCAAATCTGTTTGCACGAGCATCTGCCTTCATTTACCATGGGAATCATTTCATATCCAAATTCTACTTAGTTCTTTCAGTTGTTACTCACTGATTCTAAGGATTTTTACACAATACCATACCCTCTTCCTTGGAATTAACTGATCTGAAAAATGAGGTTGGGTTCAGCCAGGTTCCCCCCCCCACCCATTCAGTCCCTCCTAGTTCTCCTCCTTACTGCAGCCCCTACCCTATGATCTCAAGCATGGCCTTTTTTAGTGGTTAAAGGGGGGCTCCTCCTCCTGTTTTCCTCCAGAAAAGCTGGCTGGATCCAGCCAATGATCTCCCATGATTTTCATCCTTACAGATTCCTAACACAGATTAAATTTTCTCAGGGCATGCTTTAAGAGCACCACAAGTGACTTGCAAATCCTAAGAAGAGTTACTCCAGTCTAAGCCCATGGAAATCAGTTGGCTTGGACTGGAATAACTCTGTTTGGGATTACACTCTGACTCTTTGAAGGAATGTCTTCAAACTACAGAGCATGTCTTATTCTTCTGTCAAAGATATAAGCAATTAAGAGCACAATTCATGGATCTGCTAGTTTCTAATACAGACATGCCTGTAGGAAAAAAGCTCCATTTCTTGCTTGTTGGTTTCGACCCAGTTATTACAGCCCCAGTAGCAAAATTTATTTTGGGTTTGTTTTAAGAGACATGAGGAGAATCTAAAGAAAGATTAAAGGAACAAATTATAGAAAATAAAATATTTAAAAGGGTAATTCTGCTTTGCACTTCAGTGTGGTTAGCTCACAGCCTATAGGCTAGGAGCTGTACCATTAGAGAGTTGTTTTTGTTTAGAAAAAAGAAGGAATGTCTTCTCCCTATGTTTCTGCCCAGGAATTAAGATCAGAGGGAGATGCCATTCTTGACTGTCCCATCAGGTAAAGAAGCTCACCTGGTCAGAAAACAAGAGAGGGGATTTTCGGTGGCAGTCTCACGGTTACAGAACAGCATGCCAAGGGAAGTGAGTCTTGCCCTTTTACTCTTCAGGAGGCAGCTGAAGACATTTTTATTTAAGACTTCTTTTAATTTAACTGTATATTTATTTTCATTGACAGTCCTAAACTGAGTTTTTAAACTTTATTTTTTATTTGTTTTATTATTTATGCTGTAAACTGCCTTGAGTTTCAGCAAGACAGAAAGAAGGCTAATAAATGTTTTAAATAAATAAAGCAAAATAAAGTATGTTATAGGTTATCGGCATCAACTTATGAACACCATATCATCAGTAGCTCACACTGGTATGAGTTATTTTGGAAGCGGTAAGAGGCAACATTTTTTAAATTACATCATATAAAGTCCACAATACAATACAAACCATAACAATATAATAGAATTATCAACAATGCAAACAAGGGAACTATTTAACAAATAAACAATACCATGAAACTGGATTGTAAAATTAAGAACAAGACACTCCAAATGGTATAGAATATACAATTAATAATGCCAGGAACTGCCTGTAGTTTCACAGATATTAGTGCAGATACTGAAAAAGTATTACAGGTCTGACATTCCTCAAGGTAAATATTATTACCTTGAGTTGAATTAAAAGTGTATCATTTGCTAGGTGCCATCAGTGACAGCTAAGACACCCACTTAGAAAAGAGGGAGTAAGAAGGGAGAATGTTTGGTGTACTGGTAAAGAGCGGCAGGACTCTAATCTGGAGAACCAGGTTTAATTTTTCGCTCCTCTGCTTGAAGCCAGCTGGGTGACTTTGGGTCAGTCAGAGCTTCTTGGAGCTCTCTCAGGGCCAAGCTACACATGACGAATGACACTTGAATGGCAAGTGTATTTCTCCCTGTTCACTTGCCCTCCACTCAATCCACTTGCCGTTCAAGTGTCATTCGTCATGTGTAGCTTGGCCCTCAGCCTCACCCACCTCACAGGGTGATTGTGCAGCGAGGATAATAACACACTTTGTAAGCCACTCTGAGTGGGCATTAAGTTGTCCTGACGGGTGGCATATACATTGAATGTTGTTGTTGTTTTGTTGTTGTGGTTATACACCTGCCACATCAGTGTTTCTAAAACAGCACTATACTTCGAAGCATAAGAGAAAATAACACTGACGGTATGCATTACAGATAACATTAGGGTAACAGCAAAACACATTAACAGACTCTACAGTCCACAGTGTTCATCGAAGGAGGTAAATCTTTATCTCTGCAACCATACCAAGCATGCAACAGCACTCTGGCTGGAGACTGGCTGGAATGGCCTCGGTACTCCTGCATTTGTTTGAGATAATCTGTGAAAGTCCTGAAATGTGGCACATGACTATGAAATTGAAGACCTTTTGGGTTGTGGAAACCCTGCGCTGTGCTGGAACATCACTCCACCATCTTGCAGCCTCCTCTTCATTACATGTGCTGAAGCCTATTTCCATGGCTTTAGTGGAAGGGGGTTACACAGAGGCATGCCTTTCTTGTCCCAGTGTTCCCCATTCCTCCAAGCCTGGGACAGACGTCTTTCTTGGAGACCTCCCAGGACCATTTCAAGAAAGTACAGCAAGCCACACGTGCCTAGTTACACTATTCAAACTTCTATGAGAATCATCTTTTTCCTGGGAATTTAGAAGATGAGCTTGGCTCCAAGACTGTTTTTGGCCTCCCAGCCCCCAGGGTGGTGGAAGAAGCTGAAAATGGCCTTCCCAGCCCTCCAGGGAGGAGAGGAAGGACGCCATGCCACAGGGGACGCCATGCCACATGTGGGGCTGCAGCTGGGGCTGGGGGCTGGGGGTAGGGGGGCTGGGGTTTGGGCAGTTTAAAGGTCCCTTTAAACTATCAGCTGGCAAGCAGTGAGGGGGGATCCCCCCTGCCGCCTGCCAGCTGATAGTTTAAAAGGACCTGCCACTTGCAAGGCAGGAAAGGGCCCTTTAAACTGTTAAAGGCCCCTTTCCCTGCCACTGTTAAGGCTGGAAAGGGGCATTTAAACCCCACGAACCACAATCCACGAACTGGTTTGTAACTAGTCCAGTTCCATGGTTTGTTTTTTATTTTTCGTTCCCTGCCCATCTCTAGTTAAGATTAGTGGTTTATGACTTTCTATTTTCTGATTTTACTGTTTTATCTCTTTGTTTCTTGGATATAAGCATTCAGACACGGACATATTTTTCCCTCTACATTTTCTGTTGCTCTTGGTGGTCTTGGATTCTTTCATACCCCAAACAGGAAGTATGTCGTTCCTACTATATGTGCAGACCAGACCCTGTTTTCACATCACACACAAATGCACTTGTACAGTCCAATGTGTCAAAGCCCTTGCAATCTGTCACATTGCAGATTGAGGTTAAACAAGTAAGGTCATTTGCTGCCAGTGTGGAAGAAATACATTGATTTAAAAATTTAGAACCTTAACACAGCCAAGAACAGGCAAGCAAACAAGGAAACAAAACAACCCCTTCCCCCACATCCCATTCCAGCAACAGAAGTACCTATTTTCACAATTTAGATCCTGCAGGTTCACAATGAATGTCATGTGTCAGGCAGTGTATTAAGGCAACCAAGTACCAGAATTGCTTTCTGCAAGTTCACCTATCAAACATCGGTAAAGTTCTGTAAACTACACACTCTGAGAGTGCATTCTAAGTAAGGACACTCAGGCTTGCGTGAAAAGGTGGAACCAGCACAAAGAAGGAAATGAATGAAGAAGGCAACGAAAGGATCAGGAGAATCTCAACAGAATCTCATAATGTACACCATCAAACATGAATATTTCAGCCCTGGCTCCTTTTCCAATGCAGACTGTACATTTGAGCAACAGAAAAAGTCTCCTCTGTCTCCCCACATCTACACATACTGTGATGTTGCTGTAGCTGCTAGGCAAGCTAGCCTACCAATCAGCAGGCAATAAAAAGACCTGCCACACTCCTTGCACCCCTCTTGTGGTCTCTGTCTGTGTGCACTGTGGGAAATGTAATCTTCAGGGTGCTGCACCATGGTGGTGGAGAAAAGTGCTATCAAGTCATAGCTGAATTATTGTGACCCCTGGAGGAGTTTTCAAGGCCAGAGTTTAACAGAGGTGGTTTGCCATTGTCTGGGTCTGCAACATTGGTCTTTGTTGGAGGTCTCCCATCCAATTACTAACCAAGGCTAACTATGCTTAGCTTCTGATATCTGACGAAATCAGGTTTGCCTGGACATAGATACCACCAAAGCAGCACCTGGGGATGGAGAAAAGTGGAGAGATTCTTTCTTCTCAATGACTACCTCCTCGTCCTATTGCATTGTTTGTGAGATGGCTCATGTTATTGTATTGCATTGTCTTACACTGTGTTATCCTCCTCAAGCCTCAGCAATAAAAGCAGGCAAAAATAAATAAATAAATAAATAAATAAATAAATAAATAAATAAATAAATAAATAAATAAATACTTGGTCATTTGCCACTGGTCTCTCCCAGCAGCCACATCTACAGCACAGTAAATGAGGTTATGGAAGGGGAGGGAAAAGCTAAGGGGAAAGTGTCCAAGCTTTCTACCCTACAAACAAGCCATTTGCTGATCTGCTTGCTTTTCCTGAACCCAGACCTGAAGTGAGATTGGGTGTGTGTGCACTTATTTTAAAGTGGGAAACCATTTATTTCAAAGGAACCAGTGAAGAGTACCTTTCATTAATTAATCCTTTCACAAAGCTGGGCCTCTTGTACAGTCTCCTGACTGGCGACATTGTCTGAGATCATAATTATGACCTGGCTTGAAATACAAATTAGCCTTGCTTGCGATGCTTTGGGCACATTACAAATCAAATGTCATTTCCTTGCGAAGTTTTGCTACATCTTGGCACATCAAACAAGATTTTGTGTACATAGAATATGTTTTCAGTTTGCCTATTTTTTTTTCTGGCAGTCATTGACGGTAAGCACAGCTCAGAGCTAAGCAAACACCTTCAAAGGGGGATTTTTCAAGGCTGTAAGGAACTATGAATAAACCTAGAAAAGCTCAAAACCTTCGGGAAATCCACAAGTTTGTTTAACCATGCTCTGGGAATCTCCTCAGCCTGAACAGCCAATCATTTTGGCAAACACTTCTTGTATATATTCTTCGTCTGCTCCATCATTCTAGCCTCATTACTTGATTTTCCACCCCAACATTCAACACAATCAACGGCTGAGTGGTCTCCAATGACAATTCTGAACTTCGTTGAGAGAAGTTGATCCATTATTATCATAAGCCTGGCCAGAACAATTAGTGATGTGCCATTCTGAGCGTAGACCACAAACCATAAAAGGTAACCCACCAAGAGCTTGATAAACTTCCATTTCGGGATGGTTGACTGAACCTGCAGAAATTCATATGTTGCCAAGGTCCCAGAAAGTGATTGGTAGAGTGCGTTTGGCTGGACAGGTTCTAGAGAGGTACCACTTAGTGAAAAAACTAACTGAGAGTGTTTCATCTAAGAGGTCCTCAGCTAGTGGTTTGGCTAGTTATTTCAAATCAATAGGTTGGATCTAGAGTTGCCAGACGTCCAGTTTTCTCCCAGAAAGTCTGGTATTTGGGGGGGACTGTTGGGGGAAAATGTTTCCAAAATATTGGACACCTAGCCAGGCCCCTCCTCCTCCTCAATCCCACAGCCCAGTTGCCCAGCCTCTTGCAGCTGTGGCACACCACCACTGGCATGGGGAAGTGGACAGACAGCTCACCTGGGTGATCTCTTGTGGCTTCCTGGAGCAGCCAGCCATCCCAGATGCTTCTGCAGCTCCGTAGACAGCCTAGACAGACCAACCAGTCCAGGAAGTGATGATGTCACATCCTATAGTGAAGTCACTGCACCAGTGAACAATGTGGGTGGGAGACTGAAGTAGCATCTATATTTGCCAGAAATGCCTGCCCCCTTCCTCTGTAATTAGAACAATTAAGCCAATCAGGGCCAGAGCCAGAAGTATTACCACAAAAATCTATCAGTGTCTTACCATTCAGGCTGGAGGCCAGCAAACTAATATTTTTGCTCATATATTCCCAACCAAATCTTTGGCAAATCTCCTCCTCCACCCCTTCTCCCCATCACTCTCCCTCTGAAGCATGCTTTCTGTTTTCTTCTCTTACTCATGCACCTGTCTTTGTCCCTCCTCCAACCCTAATGCATTGGCTATGTGTGGTGACAATTCTCTGCCAGGAGGGAAATGCAACGTTGGTGAAAATTTAAAGTTTAATCCCAATAAAACTTTCCTGGAGTAAGTCCTATTGAATAGATTTGAGTAGTATTCTGAGTAGTCTTGTTTAGGATTGCTCCTACCATTTCGATAGGCACTCTCATGAATGCATATAACACGTTCACCAAAAATTAAGATTCTGCCCTACTGAATACGTATCCCAGAATTTTGTTGTCTGTCCTATACTAAATTTTAACCTTTCATGACATTCAGTTGCTGACCTAAAAGTAGCAGTTATCCTGCAGAGGAATTTCAAAGAGAGATGGGAAAGAGAGTGTGCTGAATTACAACTGATAACAAAACTCAAGACAATGCTCCACCTGGATTGAATCAAGATCTAGGCTTTCTATCTCATTACCAATGTTGATTTCTTCACAACCACCACTTCTCTGCATACCTCACCCTATCCAATCAAACTTGCTATTGTCATTCACTGGCTTTTGTCATTCGGCATCTGAAATCACTCCACTCTCCAAGAAACAAGGACAGATGAATTCACATTCTAGCTATATCTGAAGAAGTGAGCTATGACTCACGAAAACTCATACCTTATCACAAATTTTGTTTGTCTTATAGATGCTACTGGACTCTTGCTCTTTTCTACTGAATGTCTATTTGTCTTAACTGCAATTGTGTTCTAGAAACTTGAGTATCTCTGTAGGAAATGGGCACTTTAACTGTATTTTCATGTGCATGGCCACACTTTCTGATGCACAAGGAGATAATTAAAATACTAATTATAGCCCCACATGCACATGCTCCCAAAATACCCATGACCTTATTTTGAACTTAAGCATTGATTAGTATGGAGGCTGAACAAAAGAAACCATAAAGTATAAACCTATTAAAAGACTGTAGGAATTAGCCCAAACTCACTGTAATATATGTGTTCAATTACCAAAACAGGGGAAACTAGTAAGGATTTGATTTTGAGCATATTAGTGGAAAGCATTAATATCATAACCAGACTAAAGGAATTGCTTTAATTATAGACAATGCACAAGTCAAAAACCTCTGTGTTTCTAATTTAAAAAATCAGCAGTAATTCTGATTTTGCAACATCTTGGAGATTGTTCCCAGTGCAATTAGAGGTGAAAATGCAAGACCTGTTATTACAACCTTTCCTTCCCCCAATTACTGGGAGATTTCTAGTTTAAGAAAAGAAAAAACTGGGAGGTGCATGAAAGAGGTTTAGAAGCTTACGAACACTGGAGAGAACAGAAAGAAGCAAAAATTTGCTCAATCCATTAGAATAATAGAATTTGGTGTCCTCACAAAGCGGGTGCTTTGGGATAGAGCCAGGACTAACCAAAGAAAATATTTACTTGCATGACCTGTAGCTATCTTATGAAATTCACTTCCTCAAGACGTAGGAATTGCTTACTAGCTGAGACAGCTTTCTAAATAGCAGGACACAAATTGAACATTCTGGTGTTGGGATATTTGCCCATCTAGGTTGGGATTCCCTACTGTTAAAGGCAGTGAGTATCCAGCAGATAAAGGTCTTTCTCAGCAACTGGTACCTAAGGGCCAAGCTACACATGACGAATGACACTTGAACGGCAAGTGGATTGAGTAGAGGGCAAGTGAACAGGGAGAAATACACTTGCCGTTCAAGTGTCATTCGTCATGTGTAGCTTGGCCCTGAGATCCGATAGCTATGCATTCCAGGAACGGAATCAGGATTCTAGAAGTAAGGCTCTGCCACAGCCCTTACCTTGGAGGACAGACCATTCAGCATCTATTACCCATAACAGCTAAATAAAATGTCCTTATATAGGAGTATATCTCTGAATACCAGATTCCTGGATATTCCAACTTTCTCTATTTACCAGGAACAGTACCTATTTTTAGTTACCTACCCCAGTAAATGATGTAAGAACCAAGCCCTGCGCCTAAAATGCTGTATATTAATATTTATATCCTCCAATTGAGATTTTATTGTATATGGAATGGTGTTTTATAGTGCAATCCTAACCCCCCCAGGCAGTGCCGTCGTTCATGCGCCAGTGTAAATGGGTCGGCGCTGGATGGCACCCTATTGACTTTTGCAGGATAGTCCCGCCAGCGCCCGAGCATGGCAAGGCGAAATGTAGCGGCCCCTGGGAGGTCCCGCCTACCATTCCTCTGACAACCCCATGCACACCAGCCAATGGCCACACCCCTCCCCTCACATCCAGGCAAGGGAACAGCAGTGGCACAGCCAATGGGGAGGCCGTGATTCCCGCTGCCGCCTCTGCCTCCTCCTCCTCCAATAGGCCCTCATCAGAAGGTAGGCATCCCTGCCATGGAGGGGGGCAGAGGTGACAGTGAAGGTCCAGATTGAACACCCCCCTCACCCGTCCAGCCCCCATTTCTGATGAGGTGCTCGGTGCGCCTGCACATACCTGCTTCCACTGCCACCCCCCAAAGAAAAAGGTCCCCCCCCGAAAAGTAGGGCCAGACAGTAGGGAGCTGATCTCTGTTGCCTGGAGACCAGTTGTAATTTCGGGAGATCTCCAGCTACCACCTGGAGACCAGCCATCCTAATTAGGCCCCAGGTTCTGGAGAAGCAGGTGGGGGAGGGAGGTGGGGCCGGCAATAAGTGTCAGGAATGCCCATTGGGAACCATGTGGGAGGCTGGGAGGCTGTTTGGAAACGAGGGGAATGAAAAGTGCGCTCAGACTTGCTGCAGCGCAACGTGAACACATCACTACATCTCTACAAAGCGAGAGCGGGGACTGGACCTTGACAGCCATATCCCAATACTGGGGAGATGCCTTCCCAGAGTGAACCAAGAGATCCTCCCCATTCTAAGCCCATCCCTGCTTCCGCAAACACAACCCCCACCCCCTGGCAGCAGCTTTCCACCTGCACCCCGTCTTCCTGGCTTATCAGATGCCAGCCACTCAGCCTATTAGAGAATGAAAGTCCTCAGTGCCTCCCCCCTCCCCACAAACATTCATAGGCCACAGTTCAATTCCCACCCCTCTGCCTGATGTTACATTGGGGGGAGGAAGGGGGTGGAGAGGCTGAATGGGGTGCTGCTTGATATATTTGTGGTGATGTGCGAGTGGAAATGTGTGACAGGATGTTTAGGGAGAAGCTAATGACAATGTCAGTCAGACATGCAAACACAGAAGTTAGTTATTTTTCAACTTGTTTTATTAAACTGGAAAAAGTGCTATTGTTTCTAGGCTGGAAAGGGAGCCAAGGCATTTTGTGCAGCCTTCCTTCTGCGCTCCCAGGGGTGAGGCTGAGATGCAGACTGCTGTGAGATATTGCTTCCTTGGCTGGATCCGAATGTCACTCACAGAGGATTATGGGGGGGAAGGGGGGAAGCAGACATGCTTGGTCGGTCATCTCCCAGATGGGTCATGACGTGCCTGAGAGAGAAAGACACAAGTGGGCTTTGCCCTGTCCATGGCCGAGGCAAAGCCCGCACTCCAACATCTGAGAAGATGCACATAGTAGAGAGCAGCAGCGGCAGGAACCGGCTGATGTGAGACCCTCTGGCGAGAATGCGCTCTGCCTTGGGGTGCTTTTACCTTTAAGGAAGAGAATGAGCAGGAAGTTACGAACACCTGGTCAAGAGTAGTTTCCTGGGCAACTGCCTCTGGGGCAGGCAGGGGCTGCTGCCACCATCCTCTCCCCTGCCACAGCTAGTGGTCAGGCAAGTTTAGGTGATGGGGCGGCCAGTGCAAATCAGCCAGCCGGCTTAGCCACCGCCCCATCTCCTTCTTACCAGTAAGTGCTACCTCGCCCCTTACTGAGATGGAACTTCAGAGTCAGATAACCTGTAAGGAAACATGAGTGGCTATTGTTAGTGGCTATTGTTTGCCCTTCTTCCCTTCAGCGAGCACAAAGTTCCCCCACTTTTCTCACAGAGTCCCCAAAGTGCATCCAGTGCCTGCCACCGTGGGCACCCTCTCTCCCGCCTCACGTTCAAACTGCCCATGGCACACAGCAACTGGGCAGAAATTCCAGCCATGTGCTCACCTACCTGAGAGCGCAGGGGGCGGGCTGGCTGGATGTTTTATAGGGTGCATTTGTGGGTGATTGGGTGCAGGGAGGAGAGCTCATCCACTCCAGGAGCACACACTGATTGGTCCCCATGATAGTTCCCAGCCTATGCTCCTTCAGGCCATGGGGGCGGGGAGGGCCGCTCAGAGAGGGGGCTGAGTTTTTGCCATTCCATGGGCACTTATGGGCTATGCCTTGTTCTTTTGTGGCGTAGCTCTTTTGCACTGCTGTGGGCATTCCCGCTTCTGGAAGGGCTTAGGGAGCAAACTAACTCTGGCCCCGCCCTCCTCCCCACCCCCTCCTGTGCCGACACAGGGCTCTACGCTACTTCTCCGCCTCCGCCCGGCTGTCCGGCCGCCTCTCGCTTGCCAGCACCTCTCGCTTGCCAGCGGTGCTGCGCCTAATGCCACCACCGACAGAAGGGCATTTATGTTCACATAAGAGCCAGTTCTGCCATTGCAAGCCTTAGTTTGGTTCCTAATCACTTTCCCTGCACCTCTTAGGATTGCACTGTTAATGTTTATTTATAATATTTTTATTGTTTTTAAACTGTACGTTACAAATAGTATGCTCTTACACTGCCCTGAGCCCGACTGATGGGGAGGGCAGTCTAGAAATGAAATAAATAAATAAATAAATAAATACATGTATTTTTTTTGTTTCTCCTACTACATGTGTATGCAAAAGAAGACCAAAGCACAATTTCATTTAATTTCATTTATTAGATTTATCACCCTCTCTCCCCATATGCAGGCTCAGGGCAGGTCACAACAATATTAAGACATGCTAATATAATTTACATTAAAATAATGAAACCACATAAATTGCACATGCAAAGAGACATTTAATGTCAATTCCAGTTAAAAGGCTGAGTAAAGCCATAAAGTGCTGCTGGCAAGATAAGAACATATCCTGGGCAGGGGTGGCAGGAAGCGGGCAGTCAGAGGGACAAATTACCTCAACCATAGACCCGGCAGAACAGTTCCATCTTACAGGCCCTTACAGGCAACTGATCTCACAGGTCCTGGATATAAACAATATAGGGCAAATCCTTTGCTTTCACAAACTACATACTGCAGACACAGAAATATATTCTGAACTATTTTGAGAGACCCCCAAGGCTGGTTACACAGTGAAAGTGAATACATAATCAACAGCTAGGACATAAACTGAGTAGAACACAATATGGTCAACAGTTTGGACATTCAGCGAAAAGCTTGGGTGTAAGCCCGGTACTGTTTGGGTATTTGGTTGATTTCTTCTTGAGTTAGAAGGGCTTGCTCACTGAGGGTAGGGTTGTTACCCCAATTTTGATTCCAACGGTGATTTTTACAAGTATCGTGGGAAAAAGTGATACTCCCAGCTGCCCAGTCTATGTAGGGGTTGTGATCCCACAACCATCTACTTCCCAGAATCAACGGATATTTGGCGGTGGCACTAATTACGAACGATCTTGTCTCCCAATGTTGTCCCATGCCTGTGATGACCGGCGCGGTTTCAGTAGTGACAGGATTCATGTTAGTGCCATCCATTTGTTCAAAAATGACTGGAGTTTCCAGCTCTTTAATGGGGAGTACTAATCCATTCACTAGGCCCGGTGCAATAATGTCTCTAGAGCAGCCCGAGTCTACGAGAGCTTGAACGCGGACATGCGTTTTTCTATCTGGATTCACCAATGTTACTGGTATGAAGAGTATGGACCCATGAGGTCTGTTCAAAGTGGGAACTGACTGATATTTGATCTGCCATTTGGGTCCTTTTACGACAGATCCATTTCGTTTCCCGAGGTAGGACTCTCTGGATTTTCCTCTCCAGTTAGAGCTGTTGAATCATAGTCCATAATTTCTTCTAACTCTAACCCTCTCTCGGGAGGATTTCTACGAGAAGCCCCTCTGCCTCTTGTTGATCTAGGAGCTGGCGTCGGGCGGGGTGGTGCAGGTGGAGCAGCGGGGGCTGGACGTCTTAGTTGGAGCGGAGTTCTTTGCACAGGCCGGTACGGACATTGCGCCACAAAGTGACCGCTTTGGCCACACTGCAGGCACAATCCTTGTTGCCATCTAGCATCTCTCGCTCCTCTGGTAGCATATCCAGCACCTCTGCCTCCTCTTATGAGAACGGAAGAGCGCCTTTGCCCAGCGTGTTGCTGTTGCTCAACTAAGCGCACTTCTTGCATGCGGTTTTCTACTTCACAAGTTAACTGAATCCACCCCAATAGGGTGGGGGGATTATCTTGCATAAGGGCTCTATCCAATAACTTGGGATTCATGCCTTGTTTGAATAGGATGATTTTGGTGGACTCCTCACACCTTGGCATTTGGCGGCAAGCTGTCGGAATTTTGTAACATAGTCTCTAGCCGACTTGTTGCCTTGCCTAATGGACTGCAATTCCGTCCTAGCTCTTGTCTCCTCTAAGGGATCTTCGTATTGGGGTCGTAGTGCGTCCACTAGCCCTTGAAGCGTATTTAACTCAGGGGCGCCTATATCATAAAGAGCTACATACCAATCTGCAGCTTTTCCTTGAAGACGGGATCCCAAGTGTTCAATTTGGCTGGCTTCATCACCAAATAAATGTCCCCACCGATTAAAGAATTGTAAGGCTTGCACGAGAAAAAAATCCTAATTTAGAAGGATCTCCATCAAACGTGGCTTCCAACTTCACCCAACCCATCGGTAATTCTTGTGGCCTGGCCGCTGGCACTGGTGCCGGATAGTAATCGAGAGGTACCGGTTGCGGCGGTGGTTGAAACGGAGGTTGTTGGGGCCTTGGTTGTGGAAGCAGCAGAGGAGGGCCCCCCGGAATTGGTTGTAGCGGTGGAGGGGGTCCTCTTGGTGCAGGCAACATTGGCGCTGGTTGTAACGGTGCCGGTTGTATCGGTAGTGGTTGGACGGGGGGAGTACCTCGTGGTGCGGGCAATAGTGGTACTGGTTGCAGCAGTGCTGGGGGCGTCCCTCGTGGTGCGGGCAATAGTGGTACTGGTTGCAGCGGCATGGGCTGTAATGGGGGAGGAGTGCCTCTTGGGATCGGTTGCCTTGGGGTGGGGGTTCCTCTTGGCCCAGGCGATTGTAGCGGCCGAGGAGTAGTTCCCCTTCCAATTGGTCCTGGCAGCGGAGTGAGACGCGGAGTGGTACCTCTTTGCAATGGCACCATTAGTCTCGGTAGAAAGGGTTGTCCCCCCCCCCCCGGGACCTTGTTGGCAGAATAATTGGCGGTGTGTTGGCGGGAGCTTCTCCTGGAGGACGTTCCGGTGTACCCCTCGGGGTTGTCGGAGGTTCTTCTAAAGGCACTCCCCCATCGTCTCCGTCCTCTTCCACCTCGTCTTCTACATCTGGGTCAGCACAGGTATCGTCACTTATCTCTGGAGTGGGGTCCGGTGGTTCATCGGGTTGCTGCGGTATAACCTCTACTGGAAGCGGTTGACCTGGTGCCCCAACCTCAGTCCTTCGGATATACTTTTGCAAGTTAGACAGGCTTTGACTGATGTTGTGCAGACCTGCTGGCAATTCCCGGTTTTCTTCCAAATCCCCAACCACGAGTACAGACAGAAGGTGGACTGCATGGGCCAGACTCTCTTCCATGCTCGTCAGCCTTTCCTCTAAAATTTGTACACGACCCGAATTCCTTTTGGTGGCTTCGGTATCGGCATACTTATAAGGTGGTTCCTCGGTGGCTTGCGAGGTCTCCACGTATTCAGCATATGATTCCGCACAGGCTGCCCCGGGCCAAGGTCTTATTTCCCCCATGCCTTGGGCCCTGCACCTTGCTCTTCTTGAGATCTCCCTGCCAAGATCCCTTTCACTAATCCCGTAACCGCTGAAATTCCAGCGTCAATCGCTATGGTTCGGCTTTGTAATTGTATCCACGTGTGTTCACTCAGGTCTTGTTGCCCCGTCCATGGGGTAACTTCTGCATAGTCCCAACTTAATACATCGTGGCGGGACGTTTCCCACTCCGACTGGTCGGCTTCTCTGTTCGAGTAATACCACGGTTGGCTATTGGTATGTTCTGCAATTACTTCTAAACTCCGTCGGCCGTCCATTGGGGGTTGCATGAACACTGTACTTGCCCTTCTTTCTCTTGCGTCCCTTGGCCTCGAACCCCACTGCGTCGGAGTCGGTAAGGATATCAACGGATCTGCTGCGGTGATGGGCCGGGTATCCGTTCTACTGGGTGCGAGAGTATAAATCATAGTAACGGAGGACCCCGTCCCCCTTGGAATGGGTCCTTGAGGTTCCAGTCCTTGAGAGCCGGGGGAGGCATATGGATCAAACAAAGGGTCCCTGTCGGGAACAGCTTTGGCATCCGTCTGCTCCAGCTTAGGCATTGGAAAAGTTTGATTTGTAACAAAATGTCAGATCTGTGGCTAGATAATGTCTATACTCCAGACTACCTTCTGCAATCAGACAAGAGTCCGTTGTTTTCAAAAAGTTTACTGAAGAAAGTATTCATTATAGTCCACTGGCCTAGATACAATATCCAGGCTGGTACACGTGTATTGTTACGAATGACAGGCAAAGCATGAGGTACAAAGTATCAGATCCCAGCAGACCCAACCTCCCCCCATAGTTCCCAAAACTTCTGGAAGGGCTTAGGGAGCAAACTAACTCGGGCCCCGCCCTCCTCCCCACCCCCTCCTGTGCCGACACAGGGCTCTACGCCACTTCTCCGCCTCCGCCCGGCTGTCCGGCCGCCTCTCGCTTGCCAGCACCTCTCGCTTGCCAGCGGTGCTGCGCCTCATGCCACCACCGACAGAAGGGCATTTACGTTCATATAAGAGCCAGTTCTGCCATTGCAAGCCTTAGTTTGGTTCCTAATCACTTTCCCTGCACCTCTTAGGATTGCACTGTTAATGTTTATTTATAATATTTTTATTGTTTTCAAACTGTACGTTACTTATTGTATGCTCTTACACTGCCCTGAGCCCGACTGATGGGGAGGGCAGTCTAGAAATGAAATAAATAAATAAATACATGTATTTTTTTTGTTTCTCCTACTACATGTGTATGCAAAAGAAGACCAAAGCACAATTTCATTTAATTTCATTTATTAGATTTATCGCCCTCTCTCCCCATATGCAGGCTCAGGGCGGGTCACAACAATATTAAGACATGCTAATATAATTTACATTAAAATAATGAAACCCCATAAATTGCACATGCAAAGAGACATTTAATGTCAATTCCAGTTAAAAGGCTGAGTAAAGCCATAAAGTGCTGCTGGCAAGATAAGAACATATCCTGGGCAGGGGTGGCAGGAAGCGGGCAGTCAGAGGGACAAATTACCTCAACCATAGACCCGGCAGAACAGTTCCATCTTACAGGCCCTTACAGGCAACTGATCTCACAGGGCCTGGATATAAACAATATAGGGCAAATCCTTTGCTTTCACAAACTACACACTGCAGACACAGAAATATATTCTGAACTATTTTGAGAGACCCAAGGCTGGTTACACAGTGAAAGTGAATACATTATAATCAACAGCTAGGACATAAACTGAGTAGAACACAATATGGTCAACAGTTTGGACATTCAATGAACAGATCCTCCGTCATGGTTCCCAAGAGCAGGGGTCTCTGCCCAGGGTCTGCTGTATTGACTTATGCTGTGAAATCTGCTATGAGTCTCAGTGAGAAGGGCAGTCTATAAATAGCATAAATAAAAATGCTTCTGGTAATCCCACCAGCAGAGAATAAAGGCAGCTATTTAGAGTCTCTCTAAATGAGACACATTACAAGAGGATGCTCAAGTGAAGGGAGATGCAATGTTAGCCGGGAATCATAATCAGAAGGCTCTCTAGAGCTGGCACAGCAAATGTCACTCCTCAGAGGGTGTGTTTATTTCCTCTTTGTGTCCCCGAAGGGGAGGGGAAATTGACAGAGCCTTTGGGACACAAAGAGAAAATAAACAAACCCTCTGAGGAGCGATCTTTGCCGTGGTGGCTCTAGAGAGGTGAAAATGACAGAGCCTTCTTATCTGTCTTTTTACACTACACTTCCTGGCTAACATTGCATCTCCCTTCACTTGAGCATCCTCATGTAATGCATCTCATTTTGTGAGACTCATAGAGATACAATCTTGTGAAGTGATTAGAGTGTTGGACTAGGACCTGAAAGACTCAGGTTTGACTCCTCACTCTGCCATGGAAGCTTGCTGGGTGACCTTGAGACAGTCACACAACCTAACTTATCTCAGAGGGTTATAATAATACAATAATAATAACAGTGTGCTTATATACTGCTCTTCTAGACAGATCTCCCACTTAGAGTGGTGAACGAACTCAGGCGTTGTTATTATCCCCACAATACAGCTAAAGAGCTGGGGCTGAGAGGAGTGGTTTAGTCAAGGCCATCTGCTGAGTTCATGGCAGTCATGGGAGTCAAATCAGCAGAATGCTGATTCACAACCCAACCACTTAACCACTATGCTACAGCAGAGTTGTTGTAAGGATAAACTGGAGGAAACAAAAAACGATGTAAGCCACTTTGGGTTCCCATTGGGGAGAAAGGCAACCCCCCATGATAGATAAAATATATTTTTCCCTAAGAACCCTGATTTTATTGACTTTTTTAAAAATCAGGGGTTACATTGGCTATTGCAGAGTCAATGAATACAGCGCATTGCAGGGCTTTTAGCAATGCTTAAAGGGGAGAGGGTTGCAATGGGGAATGATATTTAATATAAGCAAAGAGGAGTTAGTAAATGTCCCTATATCCATCTATGAAAAGCTGCAGGCTATTGATACTGGGACAAGTAAGAAAAGAAGATCTGCTGATGAATGTAGCTTAAATTCATGAGTACTGTCTTTCTTGGGCGGAGGGATATAAAGGAGAAGATGGGAGGTACCACTCTGGCCAGTTCTTCCTGTACTGCCTTATTTTCACGTCCTTTCTGAAGACTATCACCTTGTTCTGCTTATGGCAAGTTCTCAGAAGCGGTTGGAGACTAGATTGCTAGACCAGATTGCTCTGGATCTGACGCAACAAGGCAAGCATTAAGTACTTTGAAGGCTCTTCTCCATTGCTGGAATGTTTGGAAGATTTGTCTTCATCCGTTTCCTAAAGCTCTTTCTATTCTTTACTTAAAGTGTAAGACCTTCAGTGGCAGTGATCATCTGTTGCAAAATTGCTTAGAAACCCCTTCCCCCAAGCCCACCACAAAGAAAGAACGAGATTTAAATCAGCAGAGAACTATTTTACTTTTTAGTCAATGCTGTTCAACAATGTGCTATCAAGTTATAATTCAATCTGTTGGGATGTTATTAAGTATTTCAAGAAATACCCCCCCCATCATCACTGAGTATAATAACATGATGATTTTAAGGAATACTGGCATACAGCATCAGTCATAGTTAGAATACTTTAATAATTCTCTTTTTAGGTGAGCTAGAAAATTTGCTATCTTATTAAAGTATGATCTTAGAGATTGGGTATTTTGCACCAAGTAATTCTTCAAAAATGCCTGTTCTTCTGTTTCAATTTCAAAGTGCGTCACAGATAAATCTATAAAGCTATTTGCTCTTGATAGGGATAGCTGCTTAAGAATGATTATTTTTAAGCATCAAAATTTTCTGTGTTTAGCAGTGGTATGACAAGAACCTTTCCTCATTTGGTTGCTTTGTCATCAGATACATATTGTTAGTCGGAGATAAATATACTTGAAATACAAAAGAAGAAGTAACAAAATGATCCTATACAAGCTGAGTGAAGGATGACATTTATGATTACAATATGAACTATCCTTTGGGGCTTGAATGTGATTTAATGGAAACCCGATACTCAATAAACCAGGCATTCTTTGTGATTTGTACCAGCCAGCCTTAACATCATCTGATTTATTTGTAGTTATGAAATATGGTTCAGTAGATCTCTCCCAACAAGCTACATTATTTTCTCACATCCCCTTATATATTGTGGAGAGGGCCCTCAAGTCATAGAGTGATTCCACACATGTTGGATAATGCACTTCCAATCCTCTTTATAGATCATTTGGAACGGATTTTTTTGTGCGCGGAACAAAAAATCCACCTCAAACGATTGATAAAGTGCATTGAAAGTGCATTATCCAACGTGTGCGGAATCAGCCACAGTTGAATTATGGAAACCCCTGGTGGGGGTTTCATGGAAAGAGACTAACAGAAGTGGTTTGCCATCACCTGCCTTGGCAACCCTGGTCTTCATTGGAGGTCTCCCATCCAATTACTAACCAAGGCTAACCCTGCTTAGCTTCTATCTGATGAGATCAGGCTCACTTACGCTATCCAGGTCAGGGCATCCCCCTATATATCAGGTATGAATATGTCCACAGTGTCAGGGATTCTGAGGCTTCAAACTAGAACCTTGTGTTTAAAGATAGGATGTGGACTGCTGAGTTAGTTGGATTGGCAGAGAAAGAAAGAGTGAGAGAGAAAGAATCAGGTCTTCAACATCTTCCACAGCAATGGAGGAAGTTTAAAAAGGTATGGACTCACCAGTCCCAGCAGAAATACCAGAATACTGGATTTCTACACTTGTTTGGTCAACCAAGTAGTATGTCAGGCTCTAGCATTCCAGCCCCTAGCTCTAGCAACTGATGTTCGGGACTCTAGGTTGGGGAACATAACCATTCAAATGTTGCACTTAACAGAACTCTGCTGAATAGGCCACAGTGCTGCAGATTGTTTTTAGAGTTCTAGTGAAAGCAAGATGAGCTCCACACACATGAAGTTTGATTCATGAATCAAAGCAGTTTATTAAGCACAGGAACACACTACACTAGCGACAGCAAATAATCAAGTAAAAGCATACAAAACACACTGCTTTACCTCACCCATGGGAATGAAGGAGACCAACAGAAACTACAGAGTGACTAACCCATACCTTATAGAAAGCACATCTGTTCATCTCATGAATGGCAAAGAATCCAGCATACATAGGGTTGACAGCCCAAGTCTAGCAAGCAGGAGCCTTAGCAGCCTCTCAAATAATGTCACTTCTGGCATGACCTAGAAGTGATGTCACAGCATAGAGGTGATGCTCTAGGGGTTAATCACAGTCCGTCCATCCCCCCACACACACACACACCGGCCCACCAAACAGCGGCAGGGGAAGAGTGCTGCCAGTGAGAGGTTTCCTGCCCATCTAGGAGACCTGGTAGCTAGGACAGCCAGGTGCCCGCTGGTGTCAGGAAAACTTCTGGTGGCTGCTTCTCTGCCTGCTAATTGCTGGTGATTAGCAGAAGTCACTGCCTGGTGATAGCCTGCCACTGGCAGGCAGCCCAAACAAACTAACACATGTAAGATCCTGAGCCTTGCAAAATGACATCACTTTGGAAGTGAAATCATAGCATGGGACCCCAGGAGTACATGCATATTTTGCATGTGCAAGGAACATCTCAGTAAGTACCATGCCCCCCCCCCTGCTCCTTCCCTTATCTAGACATGGGCACGGACAGCATTATGAAAAGGAAAAAACAACCAACAGCCTAATCTGCTGCTCTCGAACAATCTGTTCGTGAGGCCCCATCTTAAACAAACAGGTGGTCGTTAAAAGCCTCATTTGTTGCCTTGGCAGCTGTTCAGCAAGCCAGACAGTCTGGCGCCTGCTGCAATCAATCCCTTTGGCAACCGGAGGCAGGGAGGGACTGAACTCTGTCTGAACTCCTTCTGGCTTTAACCCTTCAAAGTACTTCCAGCAGAGAGTCCCGTTTTTGCCACTGTGAAGAGAAAATGACAGCCAACGGGGAGACCTGTGGATCATGCCTTTCCCGGGGTGCAATCTCTCTGAAACTTGGGGGGTCTTCAGAGGACAGTGAGGACTATGGGTATTGGACATTGGGAAGGCCAGTTTGTGGGGTGTTTAAAGGGCTCTGCCCCTTGTACGTGGCAGGAAAGGGCCCTTTAAACTATCAGCTGGCAGGTGGCAGGGGTGAATGCCCCCTGCTGCCTGTCAGCTGATCGTTTAAAGGGATCTTTAAAGGGCCAAGTAAGTGGGTTTGAGGGGAGGGGGGCTAATTGGGGGGATTGGGGGGTTCTGGCCCCCATGAACAATGAACAACGAACATGTCCAGGAACAGTTCATGTTCGTCCATGTTAGTTGTCCGTTGTTCGTGGATGGCACCGAACGACGAACAGGGTGTTCAGGGTTTTTTTTCCATTCGTGCCCATGTCTACCCATAACCAGGGACACCTGGCAACCCTACTTGCACCCCTATGGTCATACCTAGTTTTCCTGCTGCTGTGGTTGGAGAACATAGAAATAAGCTTTGTTTTTCAGGATGGTATCTTGCTGAATTGCTCTAAGCTTTGTTGGCTAGATGGTTCACTTTTAAAGAACATTACTGCCACTGCCTTCAATGGGCAGATCAAATCTCTTTGCAATGGTCTTTTCTGCATATATTCTGACCACATCTTGTCCAAGGCAAGCATCCTTTCACGTGCACATGTGAAGCAAAAGCTTAAGTGTGATTTTAGCTATCCAACCAGTCCTGTTCCATCTTCCTCCAAGATTATCTTTGTATTCTAAATTATTACTTTGCATATGCGATCCCTCCACCCATTTCCTAGATATTCACTCGAGAGGGCCTCGTAGACATCTTGACCTTGCTTTCTAGAGATGATTGCTTCCTTACTATGATGGAAAAAGAGCACATTTATTCTATCACAATCTTGGTCTACCAAAATCCATTTCTCTCTTTTTAAATACACTGCGAACATAATACCAGGAAGGGAAAAATGAGATCACTGGAGACATGGTCATGTAGACTAATGTTTAGATTGTATTATCTGACTCTTGCACTTCAGAAGTATCTGATCCCAATTCAAGACCCTTGATCTGATCCGGGTTTGTTACATTACAGAGTTATTACCTTCGCATGAAGGATTTACTTTATTTATATTAGGAATAGATTACTTACCCGGCACATCACAGGAGAGGTTGACTCTATACCAGGAAATAAGTGTATTTTCCAATTCATATTCACTTTGGGAAAGTAGCTTTGCTTTTTCACCATTTTTATTAATAAGAAATGTCATCTTTAAACATTTTATACTAAGAGGAATCAGAAAATCAGAAACAATTGTAGTACAATACGTTTTTGTTAGACACAACGGAAAAAGCAAAAAGCCTGTGCAAGTTTTCAAGTTCCCCAGAAGTCTTCTCTTACGATCAGGAATTGGGTAGGGGCAGGGGCTGAAAAGCTTGTTCACCACTTTGTGACATTTTGGTTCAGAATAACAAAAAAGTACTTTCACGCTGTTCTTTTTGGATTTTTTTTCCTGTAGACAGACATGGTTATATACAACTGCATATATATATTATATACAAACACACACACACACACACAGCCTATGGGTTGCCCTGGATCTGGCATTGCTGCTAGAGTAGCAAGAAAATGTAGCTGAAAAAAAGGCCTTCTGGTCAATGTTGGTTTGGTAAAAGCCCTAATGGAGATTATATCTGTATATGATAGAAATGTCCATGAGCAATAAAATTAATTGCAAAAATTATAAAGTTGGACTTTGCTGAGGATTTACCTGTCAGACCAGAAACTACCTTCCAAATGTTCCAAAGAACCTTTGGGGGATTCTTTTAAATTTAATCACTGTAGCACGTTTGGTTTGGGCCAGATTTTGGAGGCAAGAGACACACCCAGACCCAGTTATGGATGGAGAAAGTTGACTTGTTTTTGATGATAAAATTAACTGTACCACAAAGAGGCAGAAATGTAAAAGATTTTGAATGAACTTGGTCTCCAGCTGATTGGATAGATACAAATCTTGTCAGAGCCTAACACAATATGGCCCTCCTGGCACAAGCTGCTATGGCTGGAGGCTGCCCTTTGCCTCCTCCCAGGCATCCGGGAATTGCATGAAGGGGCAGAGCCAGAGGACTTACAAGTCTACTCTGCCCCCTCAGTGCTAAGCTGCACCTCGTGCCCAGCCCATCCACCTGACCTGTGGCACTGCAAGTCTAGCTGGTCACTGATTCCAGGACCAGGTAGGAATTTTTTCACCTATGCCCACAAGTGGCAAAGGGGTAGAGGAGCTTTTCGCCTACTTTGCACTGCCTGCATGGGTTGTGATAATTGGCTTGTGGTGGTGCTCTGATGGACTTCCCACTTGGTTAGAAGTTGGTATAATAATAGCCGATAATTGTCTAGTAAGTTACAGGCCCCTTTAGCTTTGATTTTATATTTGTGTGTGTGGGTGTATGTCTATGTGTACATACACATACATACACTCAGAGATTAAGTTATATAACAACAACAACAACAACATTTGATTTATATACCACCCTTCAGGACAACTTAACACCCACTCCGAGTGGTTGACAAGGTATGCCATTTTTATCCCCACAACAATCACCCTGTGAGGTGGTTGAGGCTGAGAGAGCTCTGAAATAGCTGTGACTGACCCAAGGTCACCTAGCTGGCTTCAAGTGGAGGAGTGGGGAATCAAACCTGGTTCTCCAGATTAGAGTCCCACCACTCTTAACCACTACACCAAACTGGCTTTTATATACAAATATAAAATCAAAGCTAAAGGGTCCTTGTAACTTACTAGACAATTATAATAATTTTGGTGGTGATCAATCATAACTGATGGCCAAACATATACAATTCATAGCAAAACACTGAATACACTGGACTATTAATGAATGAGAAACTACCAGGAGCTCAATAAACATCCTGTCTGCCTGAGCCTGCAAAACATGGAAGTTTTCAAGCATCTGGCAGCCCTCAATCCACAACTAGTTGGCAGATCTCAGGGTTTAACCATTTCAGGGCTTAGCCTTGTCTTCTGGGTCTCCAGGGACAGGAGTTACATCAAACTGTGAGGGGGCAGAACCAGGGACAGGCCATTTTCTGCTTGGCTTGAGTGGCTTTGCCTTGCACTTTTCTTACCCCCATATCCAGTAGAATCTACCCTGAGGTACTAGACACAGTCATGTTCTTCCCTGACCACTCAGGTACAGTCCTTCATCTCTGTCCAACATGACAAATCTCTGACTGCATCCCATCGAGCCCCACCCCAGAACTCAGATTCTGCCACCTGCATTTCCGGTTTGATCCTCAGTAGAACCAACAGCCCTGCTGGTGGTGGGCTTTGTATTGACCTACTTGGTTACAAGTTATGCTGGTCTAACTGTTGAGAATGATAGTATGGAGATTTAAAGAGAGCAAAGTCAGGAAGAAAAGATTGCCCAGTAACTTTTCAAACAAAGGTCATTTGGTATATAAGACAGACTCATTGATGTATTTTGATTAGGAGCATTGAAGAAAATAAAGGAAATAGAATTAATAATTATTGATTGTCAAATCAATAGCCTTAATGAATATGGACCTTATAAATCAAAAGTCATACAAATATGAATGTTTGATAAAATCAAATTAAAAGTTCAATTAATGTAATAATAACCTGAACAACCCTAAATTCAATTTGTGATTTTGGAAAATTTGATCCTCTTTCAACTCCAATTATGGTATGATTGATGTTAGAAAACATTTCTCCATCCAAAGTGCTGGAAGGAAGCATGATGCCATGAATTTGAAAAAATAAGCAGAGGTGAAAGTTAGAGAATAAATTAAAGGTAAATGATATTATGCACGCTTGTTCAAACACCCTCTTTTGAGATAGATCACCTTTCCAAGGTTCATATAATACTATGATTTTCTCAATCAGCCATTTAATCTGAAAAGGAATTAAATTCCACAGTGACACAAACTGGCAATAGCAACAGAAGGAGATGAAATATATATATTTTAAAAAACACGAAGTTTTGTCTAAATAATGCATTTAAATAAAGAATAAAACTTGCTTGCATTAAAATCCCTGATATATATTTTATACTGATTTCAGGTAACACTGGGAATGTAGGGCAGTCAATGATTTAAAAGCAAATTTCTGCATATATGTAACCGGGTAATCTAGCCAATGGACAATTACATGCACTGATTATTATTAACAAGGAAAGGGACTTTCTGTTTGACGGACTGCATTTGAAGATTAAGCTGGGATCGAACTTTGATGGGGTGGTACCACAGCTGCGATGGACATGCATCCAGGTCAGGTATTGTACAGGTACAATGTCATTTTTTGAAGGTGAAATTGAAGGGCCAGTTTCATGCTGTGAATATTGACTAAATACTTGGCAGGAACCCAAAGAAATAGGAAGCAGGTGTAGGCAATTGCTTCATATTTCTGAGGAATAATAATCAACACCTGTTCACCTTCCAGCATCCACAATGTTTATGCCATTACTGAATAACAAGTTTGAAATGTGGGATTAGGAATAACAGTCAGTGTTCCTTTCCCACACTGTAATCAAAGAAAACTAGAGTGTGTGGTTGGCACATGTGTTGTTACCCATTAAGAATTTTTATGCACTGTTCATATTCCAGTAGCATTGTCTATAATGAGCAGCACACTTATTATGAATGGCGTGTTTGTCCACATTTTCTCATGAGAAAATGAAATCTCAGCTGCCTACAGTAAATGTTGCATGAATGACAAATCATGGGTTGATGTATGTACTTCTTTGGTAGATTGAATTAAATATTTAAGGCATACAAACATTGTGGTTTGGTCAGTATGCTGAAAAATTCCCTCTGAGAGATCCCTAGCTTCCTCACAGAACTATAGTTCTCAGGGTTATCAGGGGAGAAGGACTGTTAAATCAGTTCATATTGTAGTGAAGATATGCCCTATGGCAGGGTTCCCCAATGGTGTGCCAATGGGCATCACGCCACACACCAATGCCCATCCTAGTGCCCATCAAGTGTTTGTAGACAGGTTTGGTCAGGTGGGGCTTTTGCCGAGCAAGGCCATTAGAGATCTTACTGGCTGTGCAGTTTTTCTTCAGTTCCTTAAGCAGCAGCTATCACCACAGTAAAAGGATCTTCTCTGAGGTACTGTGTGTGTATATGCGTGAAATGTTTTTTTAAAAAAATATATGTTTATTTTAAAAGGCATCCAGTTAAACAGAGCTTCTGCTCTAAATGCAGAAGCTTACTTTACTGCAGCATGAACTTTCGAGAATCACAGTTCTCTTCTTCAGACACATGGAGGGTAGAAGAACCTCATCAGATATATAGGTGTAGAGGGGAGGGGGAGTAGATGCAATCAGTAGCTTCTGATAATGGGATCAGTTTGCTTCTGATAATGAAATCAATTACTTCTGATAATGAGGTAACCATTCATAGTCCCTATTCAATCCAAGCCTGACTGAGTCAAATTTACATATGAATTCCAATCCAGCAGTTTCCCATTGGATTCTGTTTTTGAAAGGTTTCTGTTGAACTACAGTGACCTTTAAGTCCTTGATGGAACATCCCGATAGACTGAAGTGTTCTCCCACTGGTTTCTGGATGTTGCCATTTTTAATGTCAGATTTGTGTCCATTTATTCTTTTGCACAGAGGTTGGCTGGTTTGTCCCATGTCCAGAGCAGATGGACATTGTTGGCACATGAGGGCATATATCACATTGGAGGATGAGCAGCTGTAAGAGCCAGAGATAGTGTAGTTGAGTTTCCTGGATAAGGTGTTGCATAGTTTCTCATTCCCCCCTCCCCTCTCCACCTACATATCTGACCAGTTTCTTTTTACCCTCCATGCATCTGAAGAAGAGAACTGTGATTCTCGAAAGCTTATGCTACAGTAAAGTTGGTTAGTCTTAAAGGTGCTACTGGACTCTTTTCAATTTAGGGGAAAGGCAACTAAGTAGGTTACTTTTACCCAAAATATTAGAATTCGGGAATACCCCATCAAGTTGATGAGCAATAGATCAAGGACAGACAAAAGGAAATCCTTCTTTACTTCATTGAGTAATTAATTTTTAGTTTTCACTGCCAGTGGATATAGCGACAGTCATGAGCACACATAGCTTTAAGAGGGAATTGGATTCATGGAAGAAAGGGCACCAATTGCTACTAGATATTATGAGGAAACAGAACCTCCATATTCAAAGACAGCAAACCTCTGAATATCAGTGGTATGAGGCAGCATCAGAGGAAATCCTTGGCCTCTATGGTCTGCCTGTTGACCCTCCAGGGCAACTGCTTTGGCCACTGTGTGAAACAGGACACTGGACTACTTGGGCCACTGGTTTGAACTAGCAGGGTTCATCTTATTTTCTGATAAAGCCATTTCACACTTCTATGATTAAGCCTGTTGTCTCAAAGATCCTAAAAGCTTGCATTGCAAAGAATGGGGCCCAAACTCATGATAACCGCCCAACACCCCACCTGGAAAAAATACTAATAATGGAACAGAGTTGATTCAAACTCCAGATTTGAAACAGATTTTTTGTTTTCAGTGCACCAAACTTCTGGAATAGCTGGCCTGAGGATTCATGGGAAACTGGCTTTGCGGGAGGCTTGCTTCATCCATGTTGTCTTTTGAGAGGACATGTATGTCATTGCTTTTTTCAAAGGGTTTTCCATTTATATTGTGATTAATTAGTAGTTTTGCTGTTTAGTGATGTTGGTTGGTGGGATTTAATAGATTGAATTTTTATTTCTTTTAAAAAATCTAATAGTAAGTTTGGAGAGTTTTGAGGTAATTAGTCCTGTTAAGACCTCTGTGGACAGGTAGTGTACCAATGTTTTAAAATAGATATATAAATATATTCGCTGAGATTTGGCCACCAGTTTCTCTGTTGGACAATATGGCCATTGCTGTGCTCTTGTAACTCAATACACGTTTTACAAGCATCACAGTCTCTGTAGCACCAGAAGATAAATTTTATGAGGTTTCTTAAATCAACCTAGCTTGAAGGTACACCAGACATCTGTGTCTGGGAGTATGAGGCCTACCTTGAACACATGGTTGATAAGAATGGTGGGTGGGGAGGGGGTGGTGGTGACCATTTTTTTCCTTCAATCAATGAAATGAATTATGATTCTCTTTCAGTTTTCAAAGCTATGAGAAGCCATGGCAAAAATTAGATTTCTAAGCTTGACTTCTCAAATGTTAACCAAACAGAAATTTAAAATTCTGTGGTTTAACTTACAATTAGAGTTGTCAGTTGGGGTCTGGAAAAATACTGGACCCCGGGGAGAGGGAGGGGGCAGACTAACCTTTTTGTTTCTTATAATTGTGCGCAAACAGTGTGTGCACACTCCCATTTGGCATAATAACATCACTACTGGACACGGCACCTTTGCGATGACCCCCCTTATGGGCCCCCTGGCTGGCTTGCCACTCCTGGTCAGTGCCACACAGCCACAGGAGGCCACCCAGGAAGCTGGCTACTCCTGTCAGAGCTGTGCAGCTGTAGGAGGCCACCAGGTCTGGCAGTGGTGCCAGTAGGTGCAGGAGGCTAGGCGGCTGGGCTGGGAAACAAGGAAGGGGAAGGAGAAAGGGGAGAGGCCAGGTGTCCTGTATTTGAGGAATGTTTCCTCAGGACAGTCTTCCCAAATACCAGACTGTCCGGGTAAGAACAGGACACTTGGCAACCTAACTTACAATCACTGTTGAACTGTATAGATCCATAATGTCAAGTATATGAACATTTATCTGTAAGAAGGTTTTTTTTTTAGTAACAGAACTGATTAAAAACCACAGCTGCATTACTTTAGAATGAGGTCTGATCAAAAAGGTCTGCTGCCCTCCACAAATTCAGAAGAATACACAGAAGATGCTGGATTAAAGTAAGTGTGCTATTACTATCCTCCTGAGGCACTTTGCATGACTTTCTTGGCCATCATGATATCAGGTTCTTCCAAATTTTATACCACTTGTCCTTTTCCCTATCTTGGCAGCCTTTGTTCAAGCCCAGTAGGATCACTTCAGGGGAAACCTCATACCTGAGTTGATGACTCAAAGTGTTCACCAGTCCTGGTTAAAACTTCTGGCCTGAATTTCTCCACCACATTAGCTTGGTGCAGACATAATACAAAACTACGATTATTTTAACTACTGTTAATTTGTGAAACCAGGATTCAGTCCACAAACAAGCACTCAGATCCTGGTTTGCCTCAATAAATACTGAGTTCACTTCCTTCTCTCCTTTGTCTGGAATTGTGTCACCAGAGAACCAGCAAGGACTGGATGAAGCCAGGGGGGTCTGCATTCAAATGCTATACAGAAATCATAGCGAAATACTACCTATAGTTAATAAATCGATTTCAGATTCTGGCTTCCTCGTCTGATGAGCTCTAAGTAACTATACTAAGTGGAATGACTGGCATTCAGGGTTGCTAGGTTGCCCTTGGCAACCAGTGGGGGGGCAAGGGGACACAGTAGGGAAAGGGACGGTTTCTTACCTTTACATGCATGTGAGTGTGCACGAGCTCTGGTGATGCAATCACATCTTTTCCAGTAATGATGTCATCATGCCTGAGCCACTTACTTATTGGGGCAAAAACTCTATGGTTTTTGTTCAAATATCAAAACTTCCCCCTGCAATGTGCTGGTGTCACTTCTGGGCATATAGTAAATTATGCTGTTGCATCACTGGCAATGTCACAAAATCACCCAGAAGTGTCTGCTGAGAGGGGCAAGTTCCCCTATTTCTTACCTCCACCAGTCAGCTGAGTGGTGGTGGGGGCGCAGGCTGAGACAGGGAATCTCCTCCCCCCCCCTTGGGGGTCTAGCAAGCCTACCAACCATAGACAGTTTAATGAGTCCAATTTTGTGTGACAAACCTTTACAAAACCAGGCAATGGAAACAATTTAAATGCCAATCCAAGAACCTGTAAAATCCCTGCCATAGAAATGCACAGTTGTTAAATATAAAACCATTGCAGTGTATGTCAAGAGGACCAGCAGGCAATAATCATAAAGAAAAACTGTATCCAGTCCTCATGAGAGCAGCCATGGCTGGAAGGGAGAGAACAAAAGGTGGTGAGTTGCTGCTTGAGTCTTTATTGAAGGTAGCGATGGAATGCCTTCTATTGGGGAAAGGGGGGGATAATGCCTTCTATAGAGGGGCCTCCCCTTGTAAGGGGGTCAGCATGCAAAGTGGCTGTAGTGATGTGTACTCTTAAATCATAGCTGACTTATGGAGACCCTTGGTGGGGTTTTCATGGCAAGAGACTAACAGAGGTGGTTTGCCATCGCCTGCCTCTGCAACCCTGGTCTCTGTTGGAGGTCTCCCATCCAAATACTAACCAAGGTCGACCCTGCTTAGCTTCTGAGATCTGACAAGTTCAGGCTCACCTGGGCTCTCCAGGTCAGGGTATGCAAACTGGCTGTCAGTCAGCGTTTGACCTTCCCTTCCTGTTTCCTGCTTCTATTTAGAGGAGCAGCAAGCTCCAAAAGAGAGGTATTGGCAGGCCAATTCTATGCCATCTTTGCTCATACATTCATACTGTATTCTTCATGGGGTTATGGTTCCTTGGGCAGACTCCACAGGGGACAAAAGTAATGTGGAACTAAGCTTGATACTTGTGTGTTTACTAAGTGTCCTGGCAATGGTGGTGGGTTTTTTATTATTTTTTTTCCAGTGCTCACATTTCTTTTTCATGATTTATTCCTGAGAATTGGCATATTTTAAACACCAAAGGGAGTAACCCTACCAGGTTTATTTTACACAGCTTTAACTGACTCTTCAGTTTGCCTCAGGCTTATTTTGTAGCAGAGGTATTCGGTAACTGGTGCAAAACATTAATATGAAATGGAGACCATATAATAGGCAGCTTCAGGCAGGCTTTCCAGAAAAAAATCTGACTGCTTCATTCATTCCTCACTGTTTTGATTAGATTTTTGCCTTCTTTTGTTAGCAAAAAACACACTGCATGAAATCAGTCATACCGTGACACAATATCACCCTATCCCAAGGCCAATTTTGGATGTGGCATAGTACAAAACTTGTTCCAAGTGAGAGAAAAAAACTTCCCAAACAGATAGATTTTTTCTGTCCCACTTTATTAGACACTTGGTTCAGGCTCAGACAATCTATCTACTGTTTCATTTTGGTAAATGACTACTCATGCAAGTCCCAACAACAAATTTTCTGGATGTCTTATATATTCTGCTCTCAGAAACAGCCACAGAGATTTCCTCGACTACATTTATATACTTGCTAACTAGCATACCAAAAGAAACAAATGGTGGGCCCTTTTTTTGTCCTCCCCACCTTAAAGAACAATGAATATTCTTCATACAAATACAATTGAATTCATGTCGAGAGTTGTGTGAATACTAGCTCCACGGCACTGAGAGGGACTATCATGTCCAGGATTGGTAGCACAAAATATTTGGGGATTATGTTTACTTTTAGAAATGTGTACATAGCAGCTTAAATGAATCAGAGGACACTCTAATTCATTAGAAGTTATTTGAAATTTGGCTTCCATTTTTTTGAGTTATGCCAACAAATCTCTACCATCCTAAATTACTTGTGGTGGTGTTAGCCTTTATGCTCTACATGTTTGGTATATTTATTTAACTCATGCAAAGTAACCACCTAGTACTACTTATTAGATAACTGTTTTTTATCTTACCTTTTATTGGTGTTGGATTCCATAATGGGTTTCTGTATAGGTACATTATGTCAATGAAAATCAATTTAATAATAATAATTTTTAAAAAGCTTCAGGAGAACCAGTTTGGTGTAGTGGCTAAGAGTAGACATGGGCACGAACAGAAAAACAAACAAACATGGTGTTCATTGTTCGTTGCCATCCACGAATAATGAACAATGAACACTGACAAACATGATCCTGTCATGAACATGTTCATTGTTCATTGTTTGTGGGGGCCAGCAGGCTCTCCTCCAGCCATCAAGATCCCTACTGCACCACTCCCAGAAACCTGACCTGAGCAGACAGCAGGAAATGTACCAATAATAAATAATAGCTTGATCCAGAGCCTGGCAGCAGCCCTGGAGCTTGATGGGGTAGATCCCTACCGCACCACTCCCAGAAATCGTACCTGAGCAAGCAGCAGGAAAGGCACCAGTAATAAATAATAGCTAAGCCAAGAGCCTGGCAGCAGCTCTGGAACTTGAAGGGGTGATCCCTATCCCACCACACACAAAGAAAATCCAAGCTCCAATGCACTCACCCTGTCTCTCTAACAGTAGCTGTCTCTCCCTGAAAGACAGAGCTGGGAGCCCCCCTCCCCCCTAGTCTTTTCCTTTGTAACAAATTTGGAGCTCCAGTCCACACTTGGAAGGAAGACCTGCCTATCAAGCTAAATTGGGCTTCGATTGGGGTTTCCAGGGCAACAGCAGGAGTTCAGACAGAGTTCAGATAATCCCTGCCTGAGTTGCCATGGGAATTGATTGCAGGTGCCAGACTGTCTGGCTTGATGAACAGCAATGAACAGCAACGAATGAGGCTTGCAACAACCACCTGTTTGTTTAGAATGGGGCCTCACAAACACCGTGTTTGTGAACAGCAGATTAGGCTGTCTGTGGGGGGTTTTTTAGTTTGTATTGCTGTCCATGCCCATGTCTAGTTAAGAGCGCAGGACTCTAATATGGAGAACTGGGTTTGATTCCCCACTCCTCCACTTGAAGCCAGCTGGATGACCTTGGGCTAGTCACAGCTCTTCCAGAGCTCTCTCAGCCCCACTCACATCACAGGGTGTTTGTTGTGGGGATAATAATAACATACTTTGTAAACTGCTCTGAGTGGGTGTTAAGTTGTCCCGAAGGGTGGTATATAAATTGAATGTTGTTGTTATTGTTATAAGTAAAGAAATAAACATTGATTTAAATGGGCTTAGACTGGAGTAACTCTGCTTAGGATTTCACTGTTAATATTTCTGAGCTGTTTTCCTTTTTTATGCTGCTTCGTGTTGCTCAACAAGTTGAGCTACTAGCTTTTTCATGACCACCATATCCTGTCCTTTATGCATCCAATGTCAAATTATTCAGCCATTTGGAAACTTCCAGTTCCTTGCCACATATTACTTTGCTGCTGCAAACAAGCAATTACTTGTGGGACAAGAAAGGAATGTTTTCCCACAACTGTTTAATAGAAATAATGAAAAGTCTTGTAATCTGTTAGTAACATCCCCACTTATCATTTGAATGTATTGCTTTGTATAAGAAGCTACTTGGGTTAATGAGCCAGTGGATAAATCCGAACTCTTTCTCTGATGATCTGAGAAAACTAAACAGTAAGCATGAGTTAATATTTGTAGGATGTGTTTGTCTTGGATTACCGCCATGTTTCCTTATTCGAAAGGCGAATGATCTGTTTTGATCTTGTGCTCCTTCACTTTATCGATCCCATCGACCCGTGTGAAACTTAGTTACTACTTCTTCTCACAGGAAATACACCATGCTCTCCTATGAATTAATTATTCTCCTTAACCTTGCTAAATTCTTGCATTTGGGGACCATACAAGTCTCCAAGTAGCAAAAGGGTTAACCAAAAATCAATTTGGCAATATAAAGTGTCACTTGGTGGAGGGAAGGAAAGGGCAGCTTTATCACATTAACCTGCTCAAGAAGCAATTGCATTTCCTCAGAACTAATTACACGGCATTTCCCAAAGCACTTGAAAACTGAAGCCTTCATTCAGAGAGGAAAAAGAAAAAAGTCAATTGAATTTGTATATACAAGAGTTTCATCTTTTCATATGACAGCCTTCATTTCTATACTTCTGTGTTTATTGAAAATGATACCTCTCATGAATTCATTTGAAATTTTTGGACCCTGTCGACTGCCTTATGACCATATTATAGGGTTCAAATGTTGTGGCTGCACTGCACAGCAATAGGTGGGTGTACTGGAATTGATACTAGGAAGAAGAAAGTGGCTACACTGCTACACCACATTTTCACAAGCTGTGATTTTTTGGAGCGGAAGCTGCCTGCAAGAAGAGGAGGGCAAAAGAGTCCTAGAAGAAGCCCAACTTTTCATGGCTGTGCATCTTTTTGTGCTTGTTTCTCTATTCCCTGCTGCCTCATCACCATTTGTTTTCACTTGAAAAGGTTTCTTAACTAGGGATGCTCAAATACCTACCAGTTCAGATCACTTCCTGTTTGCCAGTGTTGATTAGGGTGGGGGGGGGCAATTAATCAACTGGTTCATAAGCTGTTTGCAATCTCTTTGTTTACTTTCAGGAACTGGTTACTTGCAGCCATCAGAAGCCAATTTGTTCATCTAGGTGTCAGCTTCTTAACTCCTGCAGTGGAAATGTTGCTCTACACTCAGTAAACTTTTTCAGGGGAGAGGGATTAGGAGCCAACTCCCAGCTGATCATAGAAAAATGAGCTCTTTTTCCTCTCCTTTTTGCAATGCAGTGATAAAAAAACATTGATTCTGCCCCCCCCCCCCGAGCCTGTGTGGAGTGGGGAGGATGTTGACCGATGATAACCATATTGAATGTGAAATGCAGGGGATCCATGGTGTTAATCAGATATGGACCACATTGGGAGAAGCAGAGTGGAAAACACTGAGGAATAGCAATTGGGGAGATTCTCAAGAGACAAGGCAGAACAGTACACATATTTAACTAGGCTAGGAAGTTAATGCTGCCTTAGCTGATGGAGAAAACACCGAGAAACATGGCAGTCCCGATCCTGTGGGACCTTCCAATGTCCTTGAAGCCACTTTATTCGGGTAACATATTTTATGAAAGTGCTATGAGATAAGGAAGAGGTCCAATTTAGAGCGCCCCTCCCCATCATCTCTCTGAGCAAAGAATAATAAGCATGAAGCTCTGTTATAAAAGATTCCAGAACAACTATTTGGCAACACCGTCCAACTTATTCTCTGTAGTAACTGCAAGAAATCCTTCTCCTCTTTGTAGTATCAGCACATTTATATTCAAGGCAATACATAGGACCTGTCATTGTTTGGAAATGTTTCTGATTAACTTATTCTCTGGCTCCAAGATCATATTAAATAAACAGAAACTAATTATGAACCTGTTATGACTGAATTAATCTTGCCCACTTCGTTTAAAGCTCTTCTGTCTCACAGACTAACTCACTGTTAGCAGGCAACAAAGATATCCCCATAAAAATGGCCCTCCTGCATAAACCTTCAAGGACAGGGTCACTTTTTCTTCCTCTACATTTCAGAAGGAATCACTTTGAATCCCGACGGCTTCATATTTCTTTGAAAAAGGCAATTTGTGCATTTTATAGTTCAGGGTTTGTCATCCCAACATTAAACTTCTTTTCTGTTCTCTAGAGAACTTTATCCTACCACAAAGATTTAAACAATACGCTGTGCATAATACCAACATTGAAATATGAAATTTTTAATAGCAGAAATATGTAGTTCAGTTACAAATTGATCTTGATTTCAGACATTATTTTGTTCCTGATTGTTCATAATTAAAATTCTAGCTCCAATGCTTGCAATGGCCTTAGCAAATTCTTCATCTGTCTTTGCTACTTGTATCCTCATCATAACCACATACTCTAAGCCAATATATATAAAATGAATTTCTGTGAATAATGGATTCCCTGCTCACCTAGATGGAAGTGACAGCTGGCATAGCATCATACTTGGTGGTTTTGAACTAAAATTGGAGAGATCCAGATTTAAATCCTCACTGAGCCATGGATGTTTTCTGGGTAACTTTGAACCTACCCAACCACTATGGTCATCTTCAGAGGCCCTGTTTCAGGTGCCCCTGGCATCTGATGTTACGCAGGGGGAAACCTGAGGAAGTGTCTTCTTGGTCATGGATCCAAAACTATGGAACTCCCTGCGCAGGGAGATCTGTGTGTTCACCTCTATCACTGTCTCCCACTAGCCGGTGAAGACTGCTGTTTTGTAGTTTTCCGTGGCGTTCCCTTATTGGTCTTCCTCCCAGTTTGTGTGCCTGGATATTTATGTGTTTATACTTTTTCTTTTATCTGTATTTTAGATGCTATTTCAATGTTTTGATTCTTCAGTGCCTTAAGAACCCTAAATTGGGTGGAAGGGCAGCATACAAATATTTTATTTTATTTTATTTTTTTTAAAAAAAACAACAACCCTGGGCTACGTGCTCTCTCTCAGCCTAACCTCTGTCAAAAGAAAGTTGTTGTGAGGATACAATGGAGGAGGGGAGAATGATGCTCTGATGGTAACATATTCTTGTAACAATGCACAAAAGGAATAGTGTAAACTTCTGTTGTTCATGTTTTTGTGAACTTTCTTGGTTCTACATTTTTTACTATTGGCTTTGTAGAATCGTTTATGTTATGCATTCATGATATATGCTCTTTCATGTCATGTTTAGAGATGGGCACAAACTGGGAAAATGCTGAACTGTGCAGTTTGTGGTTCGTCGCATTTCATGAACCACGAAGTTTCACGAACATGCCCCGGTTTGCAAATTGGTTCTTTTGTTTTGTGAAAACGTCACTTCCGGGGCAGCAGAAGGTCTGCAGAAGGCCCATCCCCCCTGTTGCCTAGGAAATCGATTGATCGGCACCAGGCTGTCTGCAGTGATGAACCAAAAAATGAACCAAACAAACCAGCCTAAAGTTTGTGGCAGTTAATCAGAAATGGACTCTGATGAACCACCAGTTTGTGAACCACGAACCGGCCCTGTTTGTGATGAATTTTGGTTCATATTTCGGTTTGTGCCCATCTCTAGTCATGTTATATATGTTGTTCTTTACATGTATAAATATGCCTAATGCTGATTTCTTGGCACACATAATGTTGAAAAATGTGTATGTTTTACACACAATTTTTGGTGCAAAGAGAGAAAAAAGCTACGAGAATAAAGAATACGGCCCCTCCCAGCCGGCAGCTCAAAGCTGCTTAGGATGGGGGCCGCATTTGCAGCCCCGGATGGAGAAAGCGGCTGCTGGGAGGGAAGAAAACGCGGGCTTTATAGGGGGCGGAGCCAAGCCTTGCTAGGCAGCTCCGCTCTCTCTGCCCTGCAGTCGGCTTCGCGCGCTCGGCCCACCCATCCTCCCTTTACCAGTGCAGGAGAGCCGGTCGCTGTTTATCAGGGCCAGGTAGGAATTTTTTCTCCCTTCCCTTAATTGGCGAAGGGGAGGGGAGTTTTTCGCCTACCTTGCACTGGTATTTGGTTGCGTGGACTTGTAAATAGGTTTGTCATTTGGCAGGATAGAGTTGGGAAAAAGGGAGCGGGCCAGCGAGCACCCTTGGCATATCCCCAATAAGGGGGATTGGAGTCTGTCTGATTGGCTGGTGGGCTTCATGGCGATCAGCTAAGAGGGCAGATTGCCTCTGGCACTCACCCTGTAAATGTCCTTCACTCGGGCTGTATGGCGGAGTGGTTGGAGCTTCGGGGAGTGGTAACCATTTGCCTGGCCAGACGGGTTGCAGCCATGCATGTGGATGGCTTACACCCGGGGCAGTGGGGCTCGCCCAGACAGGTCAGGACGGTAGTCCTGGCGCGGACACCGTGCCTGACCTGTACCGCAGTTAGATCCCTTGCCGTATTTATATTTGTTAAAGTTAAAATAAAGTGGCCCATTAATATCCAAAATGCTTTGTGTCTGCCTCTTTATTCCAGACTGGGGGGGCAATCATAGGTTCACAAAGGAAAAATGAATTTGATACAGACATTTTCTGGGTGAAACAGCAATGAGGAGAAATTCAGACACAGCTCTGGAGATTACTAAAATGATATTTTTTATTTATTAAAAGTTTAAGTGCTATCCAGAAATAAAACATTAGGATAGGCCCTCAATTCTAAAATATAATGGTTTGGTTTCCAGAATCCATTCTGCAAACAGAAACACTTTTTTTTGGCAGAGGTTCTAATCCAATTTTCATGAACAATGAAGGAGGGGCATCTGCATTGCATGCAGAAGGTCTTTGCTCCAGTCCACAGCATCTCCAGTTAAAATGATCAGGTAAAGTGAAAGGAATCAAGAAGTAGGTAGTGAAATACCTGCTTCTAAAATCCCAGAGAGATGCTGCCAATCAGAGTAGACAATACTGAGAATGATAGATCTACAGTCTCAGTATAAGGCAGCTTCATGTGTTCAAAAAGGACAAGATACAAGGATGTTTAATAATCCAGATAGAATTCTGTGACTTCTTCACTGGCATATTTTCACACGGCTTGGGAATGGATAGAGGGAGACTGTGGCCTAATTACCAAAAGTAGCATGTTCCATGAACCAAATTCTCCATCTGTTCACATACTAAGAATTATTGGAACTATATCTAATATCCTCAGCTCATTTAGCACTCTGAGAAGCCCTCCTAGACAATTAAACACTCTCTCTCTCTCTGTGTGTTCTCATTGCTCAGAAAGAATGAAAATGTTACAGATGGCCAAACCCCTCCAGCAACTCTAGCACTAATTTCTTACAAAGTTAAAAAGGTGAACTGGGGCAATGGATACAAATTAAGATTGGCCACTGAACCCTCTGGTGGCCCATGGCTCAGTGGTAGAGCATCTACTTCACATGCAGAAGGTCCTAGGTTCTATCCCATGCATCTTCAGCTAGAAGGATCAGGGGGTAGGTGATGTAAAAGGTCTTTGCTGTTTGAGTAGATAATATTGACGTTGATGGACCAAGGGTTTGATTCAGTATAAGGCAGTTTCACATGTTCATGCATTCATGAGAGTTAACCTTTGAAGAAAAATCTTAATGGATCATTCCTTCCTATTCCATGACATAAAAAATTCATATTATAGACTATGCTTTAAAATATGTTCTTTCTTCACTCTAAACTGATTGGATTCACATACAAACCACGTTAGCTAATATGTGGTTGTTTGTTTATTTTCCATTTGCTTTCCTCATACAAAAGCATAGAAAATGAAATGAGCCTGGGGAAGAAGTGAGTGAGAAAAGGCTAAATAACTGCTAAACACTTTGAAATCCCATTGATTTCCAAGGAAAAGATATAAGCAGACATTGAACTCTCCCAATACATTCAACAGGGCCTGAAAATAATTCACTTGTCTGGATCGTACCCTAAATGAATGACTGTACATCTCAGATCCATACAATCAAGTCAAAATTGCAATAATCCAGTGAAACGGAATTGAAACACAGATTTGAACACTACTGTCATTGATATATTATGAATCTAAAACTTGTCATTTTTATTAGAGTTTTTTTTTTCTGCAGAGTGAATTCTCAATAAATAACAGGACCTGCTGTGATGTCTAGATAAGGTGATAGGTTAGACCTAATCAGCTAAAATATTTTAAGCCACTTCGGGGTGGAAGTGGGGTATAAATGAAGTAAATGGATAGATCAATAGACATCACCTAATTCCTACAGTCCCAATCCCACACAATTTTTATTCCATACAGATCCCATAATCCTCAGCACAGCTCCTTTGGTGGTCAAAGAGGACCCCTCCCCTCTTTTTTACTGGAGGAACAGCTGATTGCACCTAGTTCTATGTCTTTTCTTGCTGCTGTAAGGACAGATGTCCCCTAACAGCCGCTGAAACAATTTACTTGAAAAAGGGTTTTTTTTTATGAGTCTCAGATTGTTGCAGACTCTGCAGTGATATGAAGAGAATTGGAGGTCATGGACGTGATTATGTGGGCTTGTTATAGTTCTGGAACTTCTATGCTTTATTAATATAAATTAAGGCTTAAAAACATGTATTGATGGAGATGATCAATAGTGCTCAACTGTTCATTGTGAACAATAGTGATAGGCAAACATACATGTACACACACACAAATACTCATTTTCCCCCCACCCCAAGTCGGAAGAAAGAGACAGACACAGTAATTGGAAATATGGGCCGCTTTATTAAATACAACATAAACACTAAACTGCGGCAAAGGCAAACTGGCGGTACAGGTCAAGCCACGGGGTCATTCCAGGACCTCCGCCTTGACGTGTCTAGGTGAGCCCCACTGCCCCGGGCTTGAGCCATTCATAGAATGGCTTGGACCAGGCCAGCCAGGCAAAAGGTTCCCCCCCATCAAGCTCCTAAAGCATCAGCCGTACACCATGAAGGAAGGACTTGCACCTGTGGTTCCCTGGAGGCAGTCTGGACAGGTGGTGGCAGCCATGAAGCATACCCTCCTTCCTGACAGACCCCTTTTCCCCACCAATGGGGAAATGCTGAAGAGGTGCTCACCGGCCCATTCCCTATTCCTCAACTTTCTCCTGCCAGTGAAAACCTACTAGGCACCACCAACAAATGCCTCTCAAACCTGCTTCAGCACAAGGTAGGTTAAAAACCCCACCCTACCTGGCCAATTAGGGGAATGGGAAAAAATCCCTGCCTGACTCTGGAACAGCAGCCAGCTAATCCTGCACTAAAACAGGGTGAGGCAGGTGGGCCGATCGTCATGGAGGAACTGAGGCAGCTGGGCGGAGATACTGCCTGTAGCACTTGTCTCCACCCCCAGCCAAATGCCTGGCTGGCCGGGACCCTGTCTACCTCCTTCTCCATCCACAGGAGCAAAGTATGGCCCCCAGCATGAGTCACAGAGCAGACTCTGGGAATGGGACGCATTATGCCAGGTTGAAACTGGAAAGGGCCTGGGAATGAGCAACAAGGATGAACTTGCAACCAGTGGGAGGGCTGGGGGTGGGGGCAAAGGAGTGCATATCTGATGTAGCTGACATCACTATGTCCCTTCTAGATACAATCCAGAAGTGATGAAGAGTAGGTCTAGGAATTGTTTGAAATTCTATGATATTACTTGAGTTGTAATGCAACATGGCCATGTACGGAGCGGTCGTGATTTCAAGGTGTGCACAATTGTGACACCTTGGGAAAAGGTCAGTTGTGATTTCTTACACTGGAAAAGCCTTCTGTCAAATGTAGTCACATGATCCCACAAAGAAGAGCTACTACTCCCAGGGGGCATTGCAGCCCCATGAAATCACCCCACAAAGAATCAGCGATGGGGTGAACAAATCAATTGGCAGTCAACTTGCATCAATTATTGATTTTTGTTCTAATGCTGCCCTTTTTCGTATTATCTCTGTTGTCAGATCTAATTAAATACCTTTACTCACCACTCTGAGGGAGATTTATGATATTCAGCAGACAACACTGTCAGAGAGTGTGTGGGTTATGTATAAAATATTATCTGTCATGAAGTGATACCTGTGGGTAAACCAAATTAACTAGGTGAGTAATATGAGGGTTTAATTAATGAGGGATATTGGGTGGCACTATGGATGGTTTGCAGTCTGTCATGGCAAAGTGATTGCTACAGGCTGCCTACTTAAGCCTTTGCACATTGTAAAGTTTTGCACCAGCCAAGTTGTTTGTATGCCTCAGTTCCTCCTCACAAATCACTGAATTTACAAATTTGTGAAGAGGAACTGTGGTACACAAACAACTTGGCTGGTGCAAAACTTTACAACTTGCAAGGGCAACGTATAATGTATTTTAGCATAAATAAGTGAAGGGATGGAGAAGAGAAATGTTATGTAGTTTTAATAATACATTCTGTTTTTGATATGTTTACTCTTTAATGATACTTTTTGTTATATTATTATGTAGTTTTGTTATACATTTTGTTTTGATATTATGTTTACTGTCTAAGGTTACTTTCTGTTATAGAGTCTGCTTTTGATATTCTTCCTACAGTCCAATATTATTTTCTTTTTTAATAAAATATTTTTTTAAACAATCACTGAATGTTTAAGATGCTCATATCAGTTAATTACAAATAGATACATGGTCATTCTCAGATGGACACAAAACATCTTAGTGAGGAAGAAAGCAGACTCCAGTTAGTTTTCCTTTCATCTCTAGTAGCTGGTGCTTAAGCCTGGCATGAGTGTTTCCCATAGTCAAACTAACAACAACAACAGCAACAACATTCAATTTATATACCACCCCTCAGGACAACTTAATGCCCACTCAGAGCAGTTTACAAAGTATGCCATTATTATCCCCACGACAAAACACCCTGTGAGGTGGGTGGGGCTGAGAGAGCTCCAGAGAGCTGTGACTAGCCCAAGGTCACCCAGCTGGCTTCAAGTGGAGGAGTGGGAAATCAAACCCGGCTCTCCAGATTAGAGTCCCGTGCTCTTAACCACTACACCAAACTGGCTCTCCAATTTACCAACTACCAATTTACTTTCCTGAACAGTCAACAATGGGATTTTCCTTTGAGTAGTAAGGATTTTTGTCCATATTCTGTGACATCAAAGCAACTCAGCCAACGGCTTAAGGGTTTTAATAGGGGTGTGCGCACCCCTAAAAAATTTGGGTTTCCTGCTTTGGGTTTATCCAAAGTGGGAAAAAAATCTGGAGTTACCAGAATCCTGATATGGAGCATACTGAAGCGAGGGGAGCAAACTCCTCCACCCCAGTCCCACCCCCCTGGGACAACCCCCACTCCTCCACACTTACCTGGTCAGCAAGGAGAGGGGAGGCTGATCAGCTGGGCAGCGGGGAAGTGTGGAGCCAGCCCCTGTGGGGCCCCTGCCACTTCCTCCACCACCTTAGCAGCCAGCTGGGTGATGGAGAAGTGTAGAGTGGGCTCCTACCGGGGCCCTGCCACCTTCACCACTGCCACAGTGGCCAGCTGGGCAGCAGGGATGGCCTGGATCAGCTGCTTGGCAGGGATCTCCCCACCAAACAGCTGATCCATGGGTTTAAATGCCCCTTTCCAAGCTGCTTCACAGCGGAATAGAAAAGGGCATTTAAACCCCTTGTCCCAAAGCTTCCCGAAGTGATACAAATCCCTTCGGGAAGGTTTGATTCAGGGTTTCTGAATCATTGCGAATCAGGTCTGAATTGGGTACTTTACCCCAATTCAAAACCCGAATCGCACAGCCCTACGTTTTAGTATTTTTAGTATTACTAGAGAGCCGGAGTGGTGTTGTAGCTAGAGTGTCAGACTAAGATCTGGGAGACCCAGGTTCGAGTCCCTACTCCATTATGAAAGCTTGCTGAGTGACCTGGGGCCAGTTACACATGCTCAGACTAAGCTATCTCACAGGGGTGTTGTGGGGATAAAATGGAAGAGAAGAGAATGATGTAAGTTACTTTGCAGGCCCATTGGGCTGACGCCTAGGTAGGAATGAATGAATGAATGAAATTATTTGTATATATGCATATTTAGTGGCAGCATTTGCATACGTTTAATGACACTAAAAATACTTTGAATTTGAATCTACTTCATATATCTTATGGATCATTATTATTATCCTCATATACAGATGAGAGACTGGGGTCACCTTAATGCTGAGGAGAAATCTAAACTATGGATTTTCCAGCTCATATCCCTACATTTAGCTGCTACATTACATCAACCAGCTTATACATTCAGTTGCTGTAGGGATTTCAGAAGCCTGACTGACTAAAAGTATTTGATTTCCATTTTCATTGGTGTCATTAGCTATGTGGGTGCCAATTATCTTTAAGTGGCTGCAAGAAAGTTTTTTTTAAAAAAATCTCAGTTATTGGGGGGCATCCCTGCAATATTTTTTTTCCTGACCATGCAACTATGTGAGTGGGTCTCTAATTTCCAGAAATGTTGGAGGTATTCACAGGTAAGCAATAGTTCCCACATAGAATGTCACCTGAATGTCACTACAGAGGGCACCTGAATTATCAGGCGAAGGTGTCTCACAAATCTGAAGTGCATTTCAAAGGATGGGTAACAGATAGAGGTGGGCACGATCCCCCCAAAAATGCCGATCAAGCTGATCATGGATCGGCGCCGGTAACGATCCCGAATTAACGATCCACACCGATCACCTCCCGTTTCCGATCCGTGGATTGTGGATCGTGGATCGTGAAGGCAAAAGCGGAGGGGTGCCCCGCTGTTCCCAGCGATACAGTAACGGTGGCTGATGCCAGCGGCATCTGTGTTTGTGTTTGGCTGTCTGTGTTTGGCCGTCAGAGCTGCCTATCAGGGTTTGCAGGGATGAGATTGGAGTGCCCGTGGCTACAGAACACCCCCTTCCCCCTCCCTCCCCTGGTTTTCTTCTCCCAGCTAATGACTGCTTTGCTGCTCCATGGTTGGAAGAAGCCCTGCTGATCAAGGCAAGCTGGGCTTCCATTCACGTTTCCAGGGCGACAGAAGGAGGGCAAACTCAGCTCAGGCATTCCCCTCGCTCCATTGCCAAGGGAATAGATTGCTGGCACCTGAGAGTTTGGCTTCCCGATCCAAGCACGGTCACCCCAATCAAGCCCCGATCCAGCCCCCCTCCCAACTGCTGAATTGTTAGCCATGCCCAAGCACGATCCGCCGGGTCCTGATCTCGCAATTGCCATTATTGTGTGTTTTTTTCTAACGTAATGCAGATCGTGCCCATCTCTAGTCACAGATATCATGAGGGGGGCACAGGAAATGTGACTTGTTCATACATGTGTGACGTGTTCATATCCACAACCAGTGGATGCCTGAAAATTCTCTCTCTTTAGAAACTATTTGTTTTTAACTGATTGTAAAGGGTATTTGTACATTCCACAGAGAAAAGAGTAGCCACTTGACATATTCAATACAATCTGTGGATCTGCACGTTTGGTAAGGGTGTTTGTATTAATGCTTTGCCCCTGTGGGATTAACAGAGAATATAAGTATGATGGTTTTAATTACCCACCATTTCCCACCCACCCCGCAGGATTTTTCTGCCACCATTTCCTGTCAATCCCACTGCACAGAGATTCCCAGCAGGATTTTAAAAGGATTGAGCAAACAGAGTCTGGGTCTTCGTATAAACCCACTCTAGCCTGGATCAATAACTGAGGGATAATGAGGTAACCTGACAGGAACAGAACAGAATGGTTTGCTTTTTAAAAAGTGAACAAGAACAAAGTTTATTCAGAGAAAAGCACACAAGTGAGGGAAATATTAAAGAGGAAGTTAGGTTTTACTCAGTACATGCCCGAGGAAAAACACCCTCTCCCAGGTTTATAACATATGAAATACAGCACTCTGAAGCAACTTTGTTTCACACCAGACCCAGCAAACCTTGCTGGAATATTGTAATGCCTTTACACATTCATGCTGCCTTCCTATGAACACTTTCCTGGGAGTAAGCCCCATTGAAGCATATGGGACTTGCTTCAGAGTAGACATACTTAGGATTGTGACCTCAGTTACCCAGGCAGCAGAACTTAACCAAAGATCTGATCTCTCCCCCCAGATCTTTAATTAAAACAATTCCTCTCTCTCCCTTCCACCTTCCATCCCTCAGAATTTAACTGACACTCCAAAGGTCAGAGATTAACCCGTCTACCAGGCCTCAGCTTCTATTAGTTGTTGCTTTTAAAAGTCATTTATATTCCACCTTTCTCACTGAGACTCAAGGTAGATTACATAATCTAAGTCAGTACAATCAATAGGATGAGGAGACATCTAATTAACAATACAATAGCACTACTGTTATGCTAAGGAGATATCAAACAAGACTTGAGATATCAAGCTGTTTTTTAATTCACCTTTAACTCGGGCTCTGGGAAAAATGATCTCAGGAAGGAGAAGCCATAAAGAGGTCTAGGTGTAGTAATTTGCTGTAACTGATGGATTTTTTTTTTAACCTTTTAGTGCTATCATAAAGGCAGCTTTCCATAGGTGACATATCTAGGGGTTAGCCTGGCTGGGAATCCCATTCCTCCGGTGGGGGCAGGGATCTCCACTTTCACCTTCCCTCCCCCCCTCCGCCACCAGTCACCTGGCGACGAGGGGGAAAGACATGGGAATGGGCCTCTTGCATGCGCTCCAGGGGCAGCCTAGGAATGACATCACCGTGCCATCCTGAAAGCGCTCCTGCACTTCAACATGGGCCAATTTTGGCCCCAAATGCACCCAATTTGGCCCGTTTGAGGCCAAAATTGGCCCACAACGAAGTGTGCACATCCCCCTGCACCTGCAGAATGACATCTCTTCCTGGAAGGAGAATCATGGGAAGGCCAGAAAGGTAAACACCGGGTCACCTGCCTCCTGCTGAGAGGCTAGGATGACCTGATAACCCTACTGTGGAGTCTGAGGAGGCTGGCCCTCACAAGGAGGGAGGTCGATCCCCCTTCTCTGAGAAGAGTGTTTAAAAAGCTCTGCAGTCTTTTGTGCTGTGTAGTTTATCTGCAGGGGAGAAAGGGAGGAAGTAGAGGAAGCTTCTCCCTGCTCCTAGAGTCTCTAGCATGATGTGCACTCTTCCTGAAAGGATGCTAAGGTATCTTCTGCAAATCTCAAGTGTTGTACATAGACATTAGTAACTTTTTTCCCTTTTCTTATTTAGCTGCTAGCCTAGTGTGATATGCCTTCCTACATAGCGTGTGCTCTTTGTAGTTTATATTTTCCCGTAGTGCAATAAAGTTTTTTCTCTGGTTAAGAACAAACTGTATCAAAGGTTTCCTTGCTTACTGGCCTAATGCTCAGCCATTTGCTAGTACTTTGTGCATGTTCAGAGGTTCGCTAATGACCAGATGACTGGTGAGGTGGCAATCTTTATGTTTGTGATGACAATGAATGAAAGGCCTATGCCAGTCATAATAACTACTCTCATGGGCTCATGTGTTGCTGGGGTATGATTTTATGCTCTACCTGCCTCAAGAAAGATCAATGAAAGGATTATAAATTAAGAAAGAGAACTGAGAACAGGCTATAGCTGATTCCGCACACATTGGATAATGCACTTTCAATGCACTTTATCAATCGTTTGAGGTGGATTTTTTGTTCCGCACATGAAAAAATCCATTCCAAATGATCTATAATGAGGATTGGAACTGCATTATCCAACGTGTGCAGAATCAGCAAATGTCTGACAGGAGAAGAAGAGGGAACAGAACACTGGCAAAAACAAACCAGGAGGGAAAGATCCAAAAGATGTTTACACATTATAAATACACATGGGATTTTAACCATCAGGGGAATTAGGTAAAATCATGTCCTCCTTCTTCCATTAGCAGCTTGTATCAAGGGAAGAGAAGAAGACTCACCCTGCAGCTGCTTGCAGCCTCGGCAGGGAGTCTAACTTTGCCGCCCCGCCCGGTGGAAAGGAGGCAGGCTCCCTTCCTTCCCGGGCATCTGGGGCATTGGCCAGGGGGCGGAGCCAAGGGCCATTTTTTCGGCGGCTCCGTCTTCCCCTGGCCGCAGTTTGCAAAGAGATCGGCCCACCCACCTCTCCCTGTTTTAGTGCAGGACTAGCTGGCTGCTGTTCCAGAGCCGGGTAGGATTTTTTTACCTTTTTTCCCAGATTGGCTGCGGGAAAGGAAGGTTTTTTTGCCTACCTTGCACTAATGGCGGTGTTTGAGGCATTTGAGGTAGTGCCGTAGGGGGTTTGTGTCATTTGCAGGAGATTCTGGGAATAGGGTGCCGGCTGGTGAGCACCCTGTGGCACTTCCCCTTGAGTGGGGACAGGGCTGCCATTAAGGGTGGTATGCATACTTGCGGCGACCGTACACTGGCAGAAACCTGCGGGGATCCTCAATACAAGACCTCCCCTCATGCCGTGCGGCTGGGTGTGTAACAGGTGCTTCAATGAGGATCTATGGCCTGGCAGCCCGGGTTGCAGCCATTATAAGGATGGCCTACACCCGGGGGCATGGGGCTCGCCCAGACAGGTCAAGGCGGAGGTCCAGAGTTGACCCCAGGGCTTGACCTGTACCGCTTAGTTGGCCCTTGCCTTGTTTATGTTATGGTCATTTAATAAACGGCCCTTTAATTCCAAGCCTGTGTCTGTCTCTTCCTTTCGGCTGGGGTGGCAAAGAGATTTTGCATACATCCCCTGAATTGCTGCAGTACCCTGCACTATGGTGCAATTTCTTCCTGGCACTCTCCTGACCCTCTGAGAGCCAAGCTACAAGTGACGCCTGGCACAGGTTGGACACTTGTTAGCTTCCCTCAAGTTTTGATGGGAAATGTAGGCAGCTTGGCGGAACGTTGGACAACCGACAGTTGAAAAGTCCATTGGGCAGCAGTCGGAGAGCCAAGCTGCAAGACCAGGATGCCTACATTTCCCATCAAATCTTGAAGGAAGCTGACAAGTGTCCAACCTGTGTCAGGCATCACTTGTAGCTTGGCTCTTAGAGGATGTTCACGGCAAACAGCAAGCCTGCATGGGGAAAGATAAGGCAAGGAAAGATCCATTCTGCCATCTCTTTCCAGGAACTTTCCCACTGGCCCCAACTTACGGTGTAAAGTGACGCATATTTGCCATTAATCCACAGAAGAGCGGGATACCGGAGCAGAGAGAGCCTGTTAATGGTAGGTGGGACTGTGAAGGAAGCAGAGCTTCTCTTAGGTGATTACATTTTGCTCTAGATTCCATTGAATAGGTAGAAAGAAATTACATGTGTTGTGAGAAATCTTTTCTTGTAGGACCCCCTCTCCGTGAGTCCCCATGGTGTATCAAATCTCTATCTTTTCTATCTTTTCAGCCTTTAGCATTTCGTCTTTATAGGGGAGGGGAACTCAGCAAATTGGATATCTAAGGTCCTCAGTTTGGGAGGCCAGGATTATTTTAATGACTATTACTATCTCTTTAATGAAAACTCTGTAAATGTTACCAGGAGATAAGATATCATGCCGAATGCTGGTTCTTTACTAATCTTTCAATTAGTAATAATTGTTAATATTCTGGTCATTTTTCTAGGGATTATTTAAGGCATGGGTGGCGCTGACGGCTGTTAATTACGCCCTGCTGGTTATTAATGCCAAGAAATGACCCTGCTTTGAGATTTTTATTGATACTAATTAAATACGGTTTATATTTTATTTTTTAAAAGTGTAGAGTTTTCATTAAATCAGGGAGGCAAACTTCTGTACTTTAAAGGAACATACTCCAGTTTCAGGAATTAACCACTGTATCTAAACCATATATATGAAAGGAAGTCAATTCAGGTGGTTTATTTCAGGAGGCACAATATTGACAAAACACTCTATCTATACTTAGCCAATCCTTCCTTACACCTTTGCAGACAGATGCTTTGATAGCACATTAGCACCCCAGGTGGTACAGTTAATTTAGTACTACTCTACAGGGAGTGCTTTATGATGGTTGTAATATCATCAGCAACTCCCAGACTTTAAAATTGTTCAGACTCTCAGACTACTCCAACATCTATGCATCTCTGGTGTATTAATTGAGATGGAATGACTGGGGAGGATTAACTTAAGCATTAAATGAAGGCATGGGGGAGACTGTACTGAAGATGTTTTTGAATGGGAAGGCCATATAGGAGTTCTGCTTTATTTCACAATCATTTGTGACCCATAGTATAATGTTTGCTGAGTGAATAACGGTTGAATCTCCTTTTACATCTTGCAAAGTGTAAACTACTGTACAGTGCCAAAGATAACAGTTTTTAATTGTTTTTAATAAAGCATGTGCTATTTCATAATGGCTTTGACGATGTAACAATTTTACATTGATCCATCTAAGCCTTGTGATGAAGTCAATGTTGACATAATATTAAGACTATTTAAAAGTTTCTTAAATAGATCTTGTAACATGTCATTCTAGTAAGGGAAAATGTGTAGAAATGGGGGTTAATTCAGGATTTACTCTTGAAGATCCAACCTGAAGCTCAACTCTGTTGGAAATGTGTGTTTCTAAATGTTCTTAATCAAGCCAGGACTATTTTCCGTATTTGAGAGCCATCAGAAAACTTCCAGACTCATGGCTATTTTGGTACTTGGTTGTCCAGCTTTATTTTCCCAGATAGAAAGGAAGGGGAAAGTATCGAAGCCTCAACAGGAAAAAGTACACAATATAAGCAGATATCCTTATGATAGGAAAGCCATCAAAATGGAATAGTTCTCGCTTAACAGGATCAACTCAATTGGTGTTTTTGTGCTGATTTTTCCCCACTTTCTGCCAATCTCATTTGTTTGGGGACAGCACTTTTTGATCCCATATAACTATCAATCCTGTTTACCTAAGATATTGTGTTCTGCACACAGAAAAGAAATCCTCTGCTTTTACTTGCTGGCATACAGGCTGGACAAAACTGGATAGTGATCCAGAGACTGCAACTTTCTTCCCCTATCCATGCAATAGGTAGCAGTGCTTACCAGCCTGAAAATTCTTCACTTGTATAAGATGGCAGATGGACAGGGAGGACTCCAGAGATGTGTGCTGGGTAACTAATGTGAATGCCCAAGTTTTGCTGTTCCTCACCCCAGTGAAAGCTACTTGCCCTGTAGAGACAAGTCGGGATACTTCACTTGTACATGCTGGCAGACAGGCAAGGCACATGGCAGGGAGAAAGACTATGGCTTGCCATCTTGCTACCTGGGCTTGTATAATAGATTGTTAGTCTGCATAAAAGCTGCAATGGGAAGAGAGAAATGCTTCAGTTTTACAACTTCAGACAGACAAAGCTGTGGAGGAACAGTGCAGATGATCAGGTTTCCCAACCCTCTCAGCAAAAGGTAGCCCACTTGCTCTGCAAACAATCTGGGGTGGATAGATACAAATGTAAAGTTTCTCGACAATGTACTCACACATCAAGCCAGATGAGCCAGAATATAGCGAAGAATCAGGTCATATCGCTATGTAATAGACAGCCACCAATTCTGATCCTCTAACAGAACCAGCTTTACTTTCAATATTAAAGAATCCAGCTCAAGATTACATACAACTACATTCTAAACCCAACTATTTTGCATTGCCCCTTCCAGGAGTCATGGACACGCAAGTGCAACCTGGTCAGATTTTGTTGTATATTCCTAGTCATCTGATTCAGGGGGAAATGAAGGAGGAAGGCTTAATCCATTTATTCCGGGACATGTGGAGCTCAAGGAAGTATCAAACAGGCCCCTGCGACCATTGTTTGCTAGCCAAAAAAAGAGCAGGAGGGAAGCCTGAAGCCCTCCCCCATCTTCCAGCCCTCCTAAAATGAATGGATTAGCAGAATGCTTTGATGGTGAGTTTTCCTCGGTCATACATATGACTACAAGTTGGGTTGGAAACCCATGAACCAACTTGTATTACACATATCTTGTATTTTGGCCCTTGGTATGAATAAATCAAAACCCAACTGGGGCAGCACACACTGTGTTTTGTACAGCTTTATGGTCTTGAATGTTCATAGCTCATAGTGCTGGGACAAAACATTGCATCAGCCATAGGGCTGCGGCCTCTCCTTAGTAATATCTACTAATACATAAGACGTGATGAAGCATCATCCAGTGTCTCCCGCCGTGCAAGTGGTAGCCACTGAATTGGAACTCCTGCAGGGAAAACTTACAGTGTGGTGATTTCACATAAGGTGTGTCTTATTGATAGTTACTGTGGTGAGAAAGGAAAAGAATATGCATGGCTGGTGTTTTCTGTATCAGCCATACATATGCCAAAACATCTGGTGGTGCCACCCTCTGATGAGGGCAACATTACACCAAAAATATTTTTTAAAGCCAAAAGCACGTTAGGAGAGAGGAAGAGAAGAGCAGCAGTGAGGGGAGGCTGTTTAACCCTTTCCTCATCAACCCTTCTTCAACGCTGAATTGGCCTTCTACCTCTGTTTCTAAAACAAGAATCCCAAATACAGATTTGCAAGGCCAAACATGTGTTGAGAACTCTACCAAGGAGAAATCACAGCAGGCACGGTAGGGATAATTTAGGTCTGAAAACCTGATCATTTAGATCTCAAAGTAGACATGGGCATGAACCGAAACACGAATCAAATTTTGTGACGAATTGGGCTGATTCATGTTTCGCAAAACACGTTTCATGGGATTGTGGTTTTCACAAAATTCATGCTTTTGGGGCTGATTCATTCCATTTGTGAATGATTCGTGATGCCAGACAAGCTGGCGCCGATCCATTGATTCCTTAGGCAACTTAGGCTCGGAATGTCTGCAGATCTTTTGTTGCCATTGGAAACCCCAATCTTAGCCCACATAACCTTGATAGGCAGCTCTCCCTGACAACTGAAGAGCTTCTATTCTGACCTATACAGCAAGGAATAAGGGGATTAATCCTGTAGGCAACTGAGGAAATGGGCCTTCTGTAGCCATGGGAACACCAATCTCATCCCTCCAAACCCTGTTAGGCAGGTCTGTCTGCCAACCAGAGACCTCCTGTTCTGCTCTATGTGAGCATTTCTTATATAAGGCACAGCTCTCTGCCTTGTGCTTTTCAATTCCAGTAGACAGAGGGAGAGGGAGGACCTGTTGCTGAGATTTGGAGTGTGAGAGAGTGGAGTTGGGAGCTTTTGACTGGATTTGCTGCTTCTTTAAAAGAGACTGAAAAGACTCTTTCTTATTTTCAGCTCTTGGCCTTGCTAAGAAGGTTGTTGGGTGAGGGTGCCTTCTTTCCTCCACCCCACCCAACCCCAGTCTCAGGGCATTGCCTGGCTCTGGTGCCTAGCTTGACTGAGGACTACCTTTTTCCCCTTTAATTTTCTTTGTTTATATTCTTATTTAGAGCATTTGTTCTTGCTAGCTTGTTTGGTGAGGGTGGGTGGAGGAAAGCCTGCTGAAGTCTCCCTGCGAGTTTGGCATCTCTGGGTATGAAGGGGGCCATTGAAGTGCCCTAGGTTCTGACGAATCATGAAACTAATGAATTGTTTCATGAAACAGGACAATTTCGTGAAAGTTCGTGATTCATGATTCATGGAATGTGATGAAACACAAAATGCTCATTTTGTTTTTTCCCATTTCATGCCCATCTCTATCTGAAAGCCAGCATGGTGCTGTGGTTAGGGTGTTAGACTCGAATCGGTGAGTCCCAAGATTGGCTCCCCACTCTGCCAAAGATTCTTACTGGATGACCTTGGGCCAGTCACTCTTTCTCAGCCAAATGTATCTCACGTTGTAAGGATGGAGGAGATGTAAATGATGTTGTAAGCTGCTTTGGGTCCCCAGTGAGAAAAAGTGGGATATAAATATCTAGATAAACAAACAGAGCTTGAGGGAAAGGGGCTAAGTATCTTCTTCCCCAGCTGTTCCCCACTCATGAGCTCTACTTTTCCAGACTACTTATTTGTTTATAATTGGTTTCATTTCCATTTTAATCTAGATTAACCATTATGCTGGTAGGGAGGGGGAAGGGGGAAGGGTACTGAGCTGAAAACCAAATATTTCTTGAAGTAACCCTAAAACACTCAGTGACTCTAAATTCCAAAACATTCAGTTGCTTCAGAAATTTCAGTTGTTCAACCATAATATGATTATGGTCTAATGTAACTTCCTAATTAAGAAAGTGTGACTGAAGCAAGAATATTTAGTGAAGCTGCCAACATTTATATTTTATGAGGTGCAAATATTAGATTTTTCATTACACTGAGCAATTTTCACTAAAGTTTAGGACTCTACCTAAAGTTAAATTACTGAGGTCAACAAGATTTTATCAAAGCACAACAAACACTGTCTAAAGTCAGGAGACTCCATAAACCGATTTCCCCCTTGAATTATACACTTAATGAAGTGTGAAAATGATGACATTTAATATCTTCAATGAAAGCTGCTTCAGGGAATGCTTCATCGCTTTAGAACTGGTAGCTGGTAATTTGACTTTACCTGACTAAACCAACACGGCAGTCTAATTGCCAACTTTTAACACTCTTTTGACCAGAACTATCACGTTCTAGGAAAACACTATATAATTTGAGAGGAGAGACTTTGACAGAATTTACAGGGTTGAGGAGGGGGGAAAGCATTCAAACCTGCCAAGGAAAGGAACCCTGATGTTAAGAGTCCACAATCTATAATCCAAAAGCATACACTTAAATATGTAGCTGTGTCTAACTCACAGTGGAGTAGGCAAATTATATGTATGAAGCCAAGCTGCTTTGATCAAGGTGAAATTTTAGGAAATAAAAAAGCAGGGAGTTGAATTTGGGAACAGTCTACTTTGGCAAATGTGTGGCATTCTGAATAGTGTTCAAAGCTACATGAAAAGGACCTCCATTGCATTGATTCCGTTAAAAAGCACAAGCTCTGATGTGCTCTTAAGCAGGAAGCTGGCCTGTCTACACGGAACCCGCAAGTTTAATTGTGGTGACCAAGAAGATAACTTAAAGTTTAATCCTGAGAACACTTTCCTGGGAGTAAGTGCCATTAAATAGACCTGAGCCTGACTGTTTAGACCCACTTGGGATTGCTCATTTAGTGCAGTGGAAAAGAAACTGATCAGAAATTTCATTTTTTCTTCTTCTACCGTCCACTCATTAGGTGACCTTAGGCAAGCTACTCTCTCCTAGCTTCAGTTGTTCTCTACATCTACAATATAAGTAACTAGAAACAAAGCTCGTTGTGGAAAAAAATACAAGGGGCTCTAGAAAGGGAAGAGCGGGCAGGCAGGCATTTCCTCATCCTCCATCACTGATCCTGGCAGGTGAAGGAGTGGGGTGGGCATTGCCACCTGCTCCACACCTGATCTCAGCAACAGGAAGGGGTGGTGGGCTTTGCTACATGCTGCATGCCTGATACAGGCTGGGTAAAGTGGGGCAGGCATTACCACATGCTCCACTCCTAATCCCAGATAGATGAAGGGAAAATGGGCATTGCCTTCTGCTCTGCGCCTAATTACGGCTGGGTGAAGGGGGGCAGGCATTGCTGCCTGCTCCAAGCCTGATCCCAGCTGGGTGAAGGGGTGTGGGCATTGCCACCTGTTCCCTGCTGGGTGAAGGGAGAAGCGAGCACTACCTCCTGCTCCTCGCCTGATCCCGACAGGCGAATGTGGGTGGTGGGCTTTGCTACGTGTTCTGCTCCTGATCCAAACTGGGTGAAAGGGGTGTGGGCATTGTCACCTTCTCTGCTCCTAATTCTGGCAAGTTAAAAGGGGATGGAGATTGCTGCCTGCTTGGCTCCTGATTCTGACAGAGTGAAGATGTGGTGGACATTGCTGCCTCTTTGGTGCCTTATTCCAGTAGGTTGAAGGGGGCAGGCATTGCCACCTGCTCCACTTCTTGTCCTGGCTAGGTGAATGGCAGAAAGGATTGCCTCCTGCTCAGGCCATGATCCCACCCAGCTGAAGGCGCTGGGTGGGCATTGGCACCTGCTCCACTTCTGATCCCAGCTAGCTAAAGGGGTTGGGCATTGTCACCACCTGGTTTAAGGTGGGGGTGGGCTTTGCGACCTCATCAGCTCCAATACCTGCTGGGTCAAATCAAGGGTGGTCATTGTCACCTGTTATGCTCCTAATATGCTCTGTGTTAAGGTGGGCAATGGGCATTGCCACCTGCTCCACTCCTAATACTATCTGGGTTATGGAGGGGGTGGGCATTGCCACCTGCTCTGCCCCTAACACCAGCTGGCTGAAGGGGGGTGGACATTGCCACCTGCTCCACTTTTAATACCAGCTGGGTAAAGGTGGCAGTGGGAATTGCCACCTGCTCCGCTCTTATTACCAACTGTGTTAAAGTGGGCATTGCCACCTGCTCTACTCCTAATACCAGCTGGGTTAAAGCAGGGAGCAGGCATTGCCACCTGCTCCATTCCTAATACCAGTGGGCTGAAGGAGGTGGACATTGCCATCTGCTCCACTCCTAATATCAGCTTGGTTAAGGTGGGGGGCTGGCATTGCCACCTGCTCTGCTTCTAATAAGAGCTGGGTTAAGGAGTGGAGCATTGCCACCTGCTCCACTCCTAATATCAGCTGGGTTAATGCAGGGAGTGGGCATTGCTACCTGCTCTGCTCCTAATACCCGCTGGTTTAAGGCAGGTGGTAGGCATTGCCACTTGCTCCTCTCCTAATACCAGCTTGGTTAAGGTGGGGGGGGCAGGCATTGCCACCTTCTCCAATCATAATACCCGCTGGCTGAAGGGGCTGTCTTTGCCATCTGCTCTAGTACTAATACCAGCTGGGTAAAGGTGGTGATGGGCATTGCTACCTACTCCACTGCTAATATCAGCTGACTGAAGGGGGTGGGCATTGCCACCTGCTCCGCTCCTAATACCAGCCAGGTTAGGGTGTGGGGTGGGTATTGCCACCTGCTCCTCTTCTGTTGCCTGCCTGGGCTTCCCACCTCAGCATGTTGTCTGGAGCGATATGGTGAGTCACCTGGCATTTCCTCTGTGTCAGTGCCCTCTGCTGGAGCACCGGGCCATAAAGTGAGTTGTCTGAAACACGCTTACTCAATTATATAGTAAGATTATTTTAGTGGAAAGAAAGAACTAATAACTGATCTAACTAGCTAGGATGGTTTTAGATAGAAAGTAGGCCATCTCTCTCAGGAGGAGACACCATGCTGCTTCTCCTGGTACATGCAGAGAGGAAGAAGAGAGAGGACGGGTAGAGAAGAGTAGGAAGGACGTTCCCCTGGGAGGAAGGAGACTGATAGCAACCTATCTATCTATCTGACTCTGTGGTTGTTGCCTTCCTTCTTCTCTGCTGGCAGTTTTAAAGGCCTGAGCAAGAGACATCACCAGTCCCTTCTTCTAACAATGGCTGAGTCCGCACATGTTGGATAATGCACTTCCAATCCTCTTTACAGATCATTTGGAACGGATTTTTTTGTGTGCAGAACAAAAAATCCACCTTAAATGATAGATAATGTGCATTGAAAGTGCGTTATCCAACGTGTGCGGAATCAGCCAATATGAACATCATAGGTGCTATGGTGATTCCCCAACCAATTTTTTTGATTGATTGATTCCTTCATGCACTCTAGAGCAAGGGTCCCTGGCATCGTAGTTGAGGGCCCCATAGTACCCACCAACAACTTCCTTGATGCCTGAGTGTTTTTAGAAAGTAGGTAGGGTCAGTTGGGGCTTTTCTCCAGCAGAGATTGTTATTGGCCATTAGAGGTCTGCTTGACTGTACAGATTTTTTAAAAAACTTTGCTTTGACAGCAGCTGCCACCACAGCACTGTGTGACTGAAGGGAAGCTACGTGTAAGCAAGAAAATATTTTAAAATAATATGCTCATTTTAAAAGGTATCTTGTTAAACAGGGTCTACCTGAAATGTTGAAACGGCCCTGTTCAGATGAGAGTAGCTGTCATAGTGAAACACTGGAAGAATGGCTGTCCTTTAGATATGCCAGATCAAGGCCATTAAGAGCTTTGTATGTGATAGCCAATACCTTGTATTGAGCCCAGCAGCTGATAGGTAGCCAATAGAGTGCAGAATAGAACTGATATTCATGCTCCTCATAACTCCTTATAATAACCAAGCTGCAGCATTCTGCACCTACTAGGGTCTTTAAGTTACTAGAAAGGAGACCAATGTACAGTGCATTACAGTAGTCAAGTCTTGATGTTACCATGGCATGGACCCAAGTGGCCAGATCAGCTGTGTTGATGTAAGGAGCCATCTTTTAGGCTACACTGAGTTTGTAGAATGCACTTTTTTTTGTGGCTGCCTTAACTTGATTTTCTAGCAAAGGCACTGGATCCAGTATATGTCAGGTGCTCACCTGTCATACCCAGCATGTCAGGTGCTCACCTGTTATACCTAGCAACACCCTGTTGTTATGGTTATAGTTGAATGCTATTCCTTTACTGGCCTGCAAATGTTACTCATCTTGTCCTTTGAACCCGCAATGTGAAAATATACAAGGGAGGCTTTTGTTCCTGCTGTTATCTCTGTGATCCTCTGAACTGCACCAGGGCCTCTCTCCTTCTCCTGGGAAGAGGCACCTGCACAGATGCCACGGCCTTGAAAATCCCATACATCAGTCCTACTGTTGTCCTGCTTAGATGTTTTTCCTCTGAGCTTAGCTGACCATTAGATTGGGGGTGAGGGAGGATCTTAGAATTTGCCCATGCTCTGGAAACCTATATATGTTTGATGTTTGCATGTGAATGTCATTCCTGACAAAGATGGAGTAAGATCCTGAAACTGGCAGCTTTTCAATAAAGTGTTTTTACTGCTTACAGTGGAGTCGTTTTGAGAGTTGCTTGGCAGATCTTTACAGTATAATCCCTAGGCTCTGAACTGCATCTGCAAGGGTCAGATGAACTCCATAGAAATTGTGGAGTACAATGTTCTTCAAGATCTCTGCCTTCCCAACCAGCATCACTTCCATCTTGTCTGGGTTCCATTTCAATTGTTTTGCTTTCAGCTATTTGATCACAGCTGCCCGGCAGTGACCCAAAATCTCTACTGCTTCCTGTGGTTATCTGAACAATGAGATATAGAGCTGGGTGCCATCTGCATATTGATGGTGTCCAGTTCCATAGTTATAAATGAGTTCTCCAAAAGGCTTTATACGCTACACAATTCTACGCATTCAAGCAAATAGAAAAGCAGTTCATAACCTCTTCATTTAGTATCTCGATGTGCATCTTCACAGAGAATCTCGCTACCCGAGACACTTGACACATGAAGAACACATATCGAGAGGTGCAATGGTAGCTGGGAAGGGTAGTTTAAAATGACAGAGCTGGCAGCAGGACAAAGGCTTTGCTATACACTGGAGCTGCACGAAGGGGCTAAGAAACACCAAAAGGGAAACTTCAGCCCATTATGCCCTCTCCAGGTCTAAACCTAACTCTGGACAGCAGCTCCAGCCCATTTCCATTCCTCGCTGCCCTCTGGTTGTGATCCCACACAGTTTTAGACTTGAGAGATGAAAGTGACAGAGCCTTTGAGGAGGCAAAGTTGAAATTAACAAACCCTCTGAGGAGTGATCTCCACCCCTCTGTCTTTTAAAACTATGCTGCCTGACTAACATTGGGTCTCCCTATACTTGATAAATACACGCCAAGGTGTCTCATGTAAAGAGACTCAGAGTGACAAGCAAAACACCAAGAGAGGAACTATCCCAACACAGTTAAATTTGTTTTTCTGTATTAAATGCTGTCAAGTTGCAGCTGGCTTACAGCAACCCATAGACTTTCAAAGCAAGAGACACACAGTAATGGTCTGCCTCTCCATAGAGGCCCTGGACTTCCTTGGTGGTCTCCCATCCAAGTACCAATCAGGGCAGACCCTGCTTAGCTTCCAAGATTTATTGAGAGTGGACTAGCCTGGGTTCTTCAGGTCAGGGCAAAATGTGTTCAAGTGTGTTGATTTCAGTAACCTTAATTTTGCTAAAAAATTGTGTTGGACTGTGGCCCAAATCATTTCCCACTAAGTAGAAATGTTTGTATGTTTTGAAGCATGAAAAATCTTTCCTCTGTTTCATATTTAGAAGCAAGGTGGCTCAACTTGAAACTAAAATAAAAAAAGATTATGGTTCTGTTTCTGAAGGTTGTTTTGGAGGGGAAATAAAATGTGTGTCCTCTTTGGGAGATAACTGAGGAAGGATGACATTCTTGCTATGAAGTTTTAGCATTTGCTGCATTTCTGGGTTGTGAAAAGATATACTCACATCACCGAAACAGGTAATTTCACTGTGTTTGGATACCTAGGACGGACAGAAAATAGGTTCTTCTGCAGGGAGCTTTGCAAACCTAGTACATTGTCTTAAGGATGTATTCAGAGAAGAGCCAATGAGTCCATTGTGTACTGTCTATTGCCTTTGCAGGAATCCTGGGACCAGCTTGATTTATATAACATTGAATAAGATCATGGGGATCAAAGCCCAGTCCAACCTATTCTAATTGGGAGAAAAATCCAAAAGCACTTCTTAGGTGACATTACTAATTCATTGGTATCTCTAGGACGAGGGAGTAATAATTCAGTGGCACATGGAGCTTATGACCTTTGCAGCAGTGTGTGGGATCAGTGGAACTTTCATTCCATTTTGTTCTTTTCCACCCACGCAGCCAGGGCTTAAATATTCAGCACACGTTCCAACAATGCCCAGTCTCTACTTTGGAAAGAGCACAAAGTTCAACAAGGTCAGAAAGTTTAGCCATTGGCTGATACTTAGCCAGCTGAAAGCAGATGCATTGTTTATTCAATCGGATCCAATCTTTCCTCCAAGGCTCGCATCTCTTAAACCGGGACTCCCTAACAACACCATGGACATCCTTCCTTACAGGGAGGAAAGGTGCAAATGGGTTAGATCCAGCCAGTATTTCCAATACATCTCACCTCCTTTCTACAGTCACCATCCCATATTCCTTTTGTCTGTGCAGGTCTCTTGATCGCCATCACAGCCTTTTGGGGGTCAAAAGGGACCCTTCACTCACTTTTTCATGAAAAGCTGTTTAGATCCAACTCAGTGTTACTGTATCATATTCCCATCATACTTGGCAAGACAGAAGTATACTATGATTAATGGCTGCCGAGGTATCCAGGACAATTGACAAGGTCACACTCCCCCACCTATCTCTTAGCAAAGATCATTGCTAGTGCAACCAAGGCAAGCTCAGTCCCAAATCTGGACCTGCAGCTGGGCAGAATGTTTCTCAGCCCGTTTCTCTGATCCCCTTTCAACAGCACAAATGAGGCTATTGTGTAGATTGCAGAACAATGTTCAGAGTGAGTATTCATTGTCCTCCATTCAGAAGCTCAAATTAGGCTATTGTTTGACATTCCCCTTGGCGTGAACCTAAGCAGTTGAAGGTCGATCTGAGTCATTACTGCACCTTGACCACACATACTTGCACAATAGCCCATGCAAGATCAGTTCTTCTTCCTCTGGATCCACCAGTACCATTCGCTACGCTCCCACCTGTTTGGGACACTTACTTCTTTCTATAAATATGAAACACAGGAGTGGGAAAAAAATCAGTTGTTTGTTACATCCCGACTTGCGTCTCCTGACAATTTGCCATCCTCATGCGCTAGCAAGATCTGCACTAATTTGTTCAATATGGGAGAACCAAGAGAGCACACTGCAGCCTTCATAGTTAAGCTTCCATGACTGTAGTTCAGCAGAGCCCTTAAAACACAGCTGGCCTTGGAACCGATACACAGGCTTTGGAAAACTGATGGATCAGCACCATGGCTCCATGAGATTAGTGCCATTGTTCATTTACTTGGAATAGTGTTTAGCTGTCTCTGTGACCAGGGGAAAAAAAGTGCTTATGGCAGCTCAAACAACAAAACCAAACAGATATATATATATATATATATATATATATATATATATATATATATATATATATATATATTCGAAGCAACACTAAAACCAATGTGAGCAGCAGAGCTTTTACAAAGGGAACGGATCAGCGGCTTCTATCCTAGCTCTCTACTCAGACCTGTTGGAAGCCCGGTTTGGGCCCCTTCCGGTCTTTGCATTCATCTGATAACTTCATCAAGTGATCAAGCCAGTGCTACTCAGCCTTATCAGAAAACAGCATCTATAAGAGGCAGCAAGGAAATTGTTCAGACTATGGTTTCCTTGTTACTGCCAGAAAAAAAACAGGGAGACACGATTCTACTTCTTCAAGCGGAGTGAAAGTGAAAGCGGGAGAGGGGGGAGAAGGAAAGGGCAAGAAGTGGAGGTCTAAAGGCATGACTCCCTATAGTTTCTCTAGAGACTGGCAGCTACTACAAGTCTTGGGAGACTTTTTCCCCAATGCGATGATTCATTTAGAAGCAAGCAGACATACCTTGGTTATGGACCTGGATTGAAACGCTTGCTCACAGGCGCTTTATTCTTGAACCCCATTTATAAAATGGAGATACCAGTGGGCTACTTCAAGGAAAGAGCTGTGAAGGCAAATCTGTTTGCAAATTGCTTTGCATGTTCAAATGTTGTAAAATGATTAGCAATAATCATGGATGGGATTGGAATGGGTAGAAACCTGAATAGATAGATGCATCATTTAAAATGGAGCAGCGTCGAAAGTAACGTAAGAAAGAGGAGAGGGGCTTTTTTATGTCCAATTAGTTTTCTAAGATGCAGAGGAATACTAAACAGCTTTTTAAAGTGTTTCTTTGGAGCAAGAAATAAAATATAAAATATTATTTTAGCACTCTACATTTCCATCATTTGGCTCCTGGGTATTGAGCTTATCTTGTCTGGGGAAATGATCATGTGAATTTCAAATTAGGATTTAGCTGCTTTCATCTCTACAGTCTCTTCGATATATTTTTTTTGGCATATCTGATTTTATAGGCTTTAGTTTTAAAATATGGGTGTGTAATAGAATATGCTTCTTTTTTAAAAAAAAATGTACAATAATACTTTGAATACAAGACACAAATATATTTTCCGAAATGTTGAGGTGCATCCATTTTTTGCCTCCAGTGGAGTCAGCCAATAAAACAATTGGCTTCAGCTGGAGAAACTTAAACTGATTACTAACATACAGGGAGAGAGGGGACCCTGTGTGTATTTGGGTCAGGGCTCTCTGCCTGATAATAGAGGTTAGAAAGGTGGCATGTGGTGACTGCCCCTTAACTGCCTGGGATGCCCTTAAATCTGTGAAGGGAAGTTTAGAATGGGTGGTGGTGAGGAAGGAGGTCAGGTCACCATAGAGAAGAACACAGAAAAACACAGTGTACCTTGTGCATACGAAAGGTAGGGTACTTCCCTTTGTTTTGCTAGATATCTGGGACTACAGAAATGGAGGCTAATGATTGCCTGTCCACAATACATTGCTTGTGGTCAGTGAACAGTCGGGTGGGTCACAAACCAGGCATGCCTAGTTGAGCAACACTGAGGGCCAAGCTACAAGTGACGAATGACACTGAACGGCAAGTGTATTTCTCCCTGTTCACTTGCCCTCCACTCAATCCACTTGCTGTTCAAGTGTCATTTGTCACTTGTAGCTTGGCCCTGAGATTTTGCCATGAAGTTAATTCTGTATGAGGCAGAATATCTGCCCATCAGATGTGGTCCCTCTTAAGCTCTCCTATGGGTGGTGGAGTCAAGAAACCCTAGTTTTGCCTTCGTCCACTTTCCAGGCCATGCTGCTGAGAACTGATAACTGCATGCAGAACTCATTTCTCATGTTGTAAAGTAACACCGAGCAAGGAGGTCTTTGACCACACATGGAAGTCCATAATATTCCCCTCACTACTGGGCAATTAACTACTCTCAATTATCCTAAATCGGAATGAGGAGCTCCAGCACATTTGCTTTGAAGAGTTAATATTTTTCAGGGCACTTTGGGAACAAAATAATTGAGGGTATGTGCTCACTTCTCAGTGCCTTTCTTTTCCTACTATTCATGCAACCTCCAGGTGGGCCTGGAGATCTGGAATTATAACTGAGAATACAGAGACTGAAGTGACTGTTTTGGAGGAGGGGTTCTAGGGGATTATACCCCACTAAAGTCCCTGACTTAACCCTTCCCTCCCCAGGTTCCACCTCCAAAACCTCCAGGAATTTCCCAACATGGAGTCAGCAACCCTTAAGTCCAATCCAATGCCTATTTAACCAAAAGTAAGGCCAACGAATGAGCCCCGTGGCACAGAGTGGTAAGCTGCAGTACTGCCGCCCAAGCTCTGCTCATGACCTGGGTTTGATCCTGGCAGAAGCTGGGTTCAGGTAGCCAGCTCAAGGTTGACTCAGCCTTCCTTCCTTCCCAGGTCGGTAAAATGAGTACCCAGTTTCCTGGGGGTAAAGTGTAGATGACTGGGGAAGGCGATGGCAAACCACCCCGTAAAAAGTCTGCCAAGAAAACGTTGTGATGCGACTTCCCCCCATGGGTCAGAAATGACTCAGTGCTTTCACAAGGGACTACCTTTACCTAAGGTCAACTACGTTAATAATGATAACAACAACTGTGCTTATATACTGCTCATCTAGACAGATTAGTGCTTCACTCAGAGCGGTGAGCAAGTCAGTGTTATTATTATCCCCATAATACAGCTGGGGAGCTGGGGCTGAGAGGAGTGGCTTACCCAAGGCCACCTATTGAGCTCATGACAGTAGTGGGATTCGAACAAGTAGAGTGCTGATTTGCAGCCAAACCACTTAACCACTGTGCTACAGCAGCTCTCCACAGGAGTCATTCTCATGCAAGTGTGTCTAGGATTCCTTTAGGCAGGGAAGTTTGTATTGGTGGTGAGGAAAGCACCAGCATTTTCTCTTAAATAGATGTTGCATGTCACAGCTAGGGTTGCCAGGTCCCCCAAGGATCAAACAGGAGTGCCAGTTGCTGGGGATCAGCAGGCAGTGGGGCATTCACCTTCCCCCGCACACAATGTGCATTCTCACATGCTCCCCTGGCATGCTGGAAAATATCATTTCCAGTGAGATAGGGGAGTTGCTGGTCAGATTGAAGCCCAATTTGTTAAAAATTGCCGTTTGCTTCCCCCTTCCACCAGCCAGCCAGGCAGCTGGTGGGGGCGGGGGTTCCCCATCATGAGGAGAGGGTTGGCAACCTTAGCCCAAAAACCAAATGAGTACTCTCCCATCACCTTTTCCCCTGTTCAGCTTCTCAGATACAGAGAAAAAGCTGAAGGAAAATATTTCACCAAGTACTGACAGAAAAGTGCTTTTTTCATTGTGTTGCTGCATGCCTGTTTATCCTCTCTTCCAGAAATTTCCCTCTTGCTAACAGAAAATATCTATCGTTTTTCCGGTTTTGAAAGGGCAGAGCTAAATGTTTATTTGTTTGCCTTTAAAAAGCACCCTGGATTAATTTGGTTGTATAAGTTTGATTGTGAATATGGGGACAATGGCAATTTTAAAGAGACAGTACACTCTAGCATTTATATATTAAAGTGTTTTCATCTGAGAGTATCCCTGCTTGGTCCTTTTTTTCTTCTTCTCCCTCCTCCCTGGGGAAGAAAGAAAGATTGAAATGTGTAGTCAATAGATACTTATGAATCTGGCTGATCAATCAGGGACTTAGGGCCAAGCTACACATGACGAATGACACTTGAACGGCAAGTGTATTTCTCCCTGTTCACTTGCCCTCCACTCAATCCACTTGCCGTTCAAGTGTCATTCGTCACTTGTAGCTTGGCCCATAGAAGAAGTCCTAAGAATGGCTACCCCTGCCCAAATAACAAGCATACTGGTATGGGTGGTGGTGGTAGAAAGGGTTGTCAAGTCACAGCTGATTTATGGCAGCCCTATAGGATTTTCAAGGCAAGACATGTTAAATGAGGGTTTACCATTGCCTGCCTCTGTGTAGTAACCTTGGACTTCCTTGATGGTCTCCCATGCAATTACTAACCAGGGCTGACCCTGTTTAAGCTTCTGAAAGCTCACAGTCCTGGGCCATCCAGGTCAGGGTACTAGTATGGGTGGGTCTGGTTCAAAAGGCAGGGGGGGAGCCCTTTGCCTCTGGCATTGTATGGATGGACTTGTTTGTCTGTATTGTTGAATTAAACAATAACATGAGCGAGCTGTCTCCAAGCCAGAGACAGACTGCACAACTGTCAGTCTGCCATCTCCTGGACTGTCTGCTAAGGAAAGTAAGGAAGGAGACAGCAGGGGGCTGGAGACATCCTTAGTTGATTTGGGTCTAATGGAACAACTTTCACTGGTATTGGATTCTGGTCTTGAAAGTGCCTCCATTTTTTTTTTAAAAAAAAAAAACTTTGCAAACTGAAAAGTTGTAGCCCAGCTTGTGGACTCTTCTGCTAGTATTTTTAGGAAGAGTTTTTAAACTATGGGCACACTCAGAAATCTGATTCAAGGAGGATAAGTCTGCCACACTTGTACTGCCACTCTACCCCACTCCTACACAAACCACCATGAGCTCCGTACTGAGCCTTGCCTTTATAGGGCTTCTCTCAACTTCCCCCTCCCTTCCTCCCAGGCTCTGCCCTATCCCTGATACCCTCCAGCTGGGAACGCCCTCTGGTGATACCCTCAAGTGTTCCTCCTCTCATTCCTCCCTGCTCCCTTATCCTTTCCTGCAACATAGGGCTGGCAGAGCCTTTCCAGGCAATGCAGCTTGGTCACCTCTGCTTCTGCTCATGAGGAGCCACCCTGGCCTCCTGGGTTCTGGCTGGTTCCCCAGGGGGACCTTTGCTGCTGGTTCCCCCTAGGACTTGGGTAGGGGCATCTAGCCTGTTTGTCCTGGTATTGGCGTCTCAGGTAGGCGTGTGTGCCTTTTGCCCTTTAAGGCTTGGCTGGGCAGCGCACGCCGGGCTGGCTTCTCCAGCTGGCTCCTTCTCCACTGGCTGGAACTGACTCCTCTGGGCAATCTGTGCCTGCCCCTGGGGTGCCATCTGTCTGCAGGTAAGAGTCTGTGGCAATCACCCCCGGACACAGTGGCTACTAATCATAATGATTCAAGGGAACCATTAAGAGGCAGTAAACCTCTGAACACCAATGCTAAGCAACATCAGGAGAAGGCCTTATCTTGCCTTGTGTGCTGGTCCTCCAGGATGCTGGTCTAGATGGACCACTGTGTAGGAGTTCCAGCCTCCAAGTGGTGTCTGGAGATCTCCGGGCGTTACAACTGCTTGCAACTGGACGCACTCGCAGGTGTGCAATGACTCCAAGCCACATGCTAAACACAAGCCAGCTTCTTGGCAAAGACGTGCCCTCAATGAAGCTCCAGTTGCTCATTTTAGGACATACGATTAGTGTTCAGAACATATCTTTGTCATAAACTCTACTCATTTCCAGGATTATTTTTCTATTATTAGGACTGTATCCCTGTTTAAAAACCAAACACTTTACATTCTTTACATTTATCCTGCCTCATTTCCTTGTTTAAATACCCAAAGCAAGTTAAGCTTGTTTTAAAACTCCATAAACTCATGGTACACACAATGTGAGTTTCAAAAACAAACAAACAGCAGGAACTGCAAGCAGCCCACTTGCCTAGGTCTGACAGAGTACGAATGGTTTGGCAAATGCATTACACCCACTTCCCTGAGCAGGTGGGACCGCAAAGGGTAATTAGTGCAGTCTAAATGTGGCCAGAGCGAGCTGTGAGCCAGCAGAGCTTTGGAGATTATTAAGAATACAGATGTTTGGAAAATCCTCCCCTTTCAATTTTCTCTCTCGTTTCTTGGAGTTCTGAACTAGCACATCTTTCTTCTGGACTGGCACCAATATATTAGCCATCTGCCAGTCTTCCGGTCTTTATGTCTAAACTGACTTCTAAGTGCTAGGCACATGGGTTTTTATGTATTTAGATATTTAAACCTTGCTTTTTCCCTCAGTGGGGACCCAAAGCAGCTTACAACATAATTCTTCCCTAAACATTTTGCAACATAGTTCTTCCGCAAAGCAGCTTACAACATAGTTCTTCCCTCTTCTGTTTTATCATCACAACAGAAACAACCCTGTGAGGCAGGTTAGGCTGAGAGACAGTGACTGGCCCAAGGTCAGCAAGCAAGCTTCCATGGCAGAGTGGAGCTTCAATCCTTGGCCTCCCATATTCCACTCACTCACTCACTCACTCACTCACTCACTCACTCACTCACTCACTCACTCACTCACTCACTCACTCACTCACTCACTCACTCACTCACTCACTCATATTTAGCCGTCTGCACATTAGGGACCGAAGATAGCTTACATCATTCTCTTCCCTCCATTTTATCCTCCCAACACCCTTGCGAGGTAGCTTAGTTTGAGCATGTGTAACTAGCACAAGATTACTCAGCAAGCTTCCATGAAGGAGTAGGGATTCGAATGCGGGCCTCCCACACTGTAACCACCACTACACCATAATGGCTTTTCACAGTTTATTTTAGTTTGGATGTCTTTGTTTCCTGGCATAAAAAGGAATCAGAATGTTTGCATTAATTCACCTTGCCACACGTGTACACTAGGGTTCCCAGGTGCCCGCCAGTGGTGGGTGAACTCCCAGAGGTTTGCTACCTTGCCTGTATGACCTGCCAGTAGTTGGCGGAAGGTGGCAAGCTCCTGGAGGTTGCCCACCACCGGCAGGCACTTCAGGAATGTGCCCTGCGCACACACTCCCAACAGGCGCAGGGCCGTCACTTCTAGAAGTGACATTATCGCACCAGCCATGGGTTTATTCCTGCACTTCATTTGGGTCAATTTGGGGGCCTCACTACCGGCACAAGGTAAGTACCCCCCCCCCCCAGTGGGAGGGTATAGCGACTTTGTACACATGCATTTCTTAAACAGCACTATAAAAACAGTCCTGGTATGATCCTGCAATCATATTAAGATACAGTTTTATGTTGTGATTTAATCAACTCACACATGCACCGCAACACTTCAGTAACCTATAAGGGGGAGATGCATGCTGAAAACTGTGGAGTATCTCAAAATTTCCAATTTAAACTGAAAGATTGGTAGAACAAAATGAAAGCCATGAAACAGTAATGGCACAGAATAGTATAAATTGGTTAATCCTTAACAATACTTGTTCAAAAGCTTCTGGCTGGTAGAAGCAGCTTTGCAGGAGCTAGCAAGGGGTTAATCCAACCTGAATATATGCCTGCTTGCTTCCTACCTGCTCAACTTCCATATTTGTAGATAACTAGATCACAAAACACCAGTGGAGTCTCCCATATTATCTTCCAAAGCAAAGTGATTCTCTCAAGCAGCCCTAGTATTTTCTACCCACAAAGCTCAGTGAAGAGCATGAAACAATATTAGGTTTTGAAAAAATATTACTGGCCTCCTAAAGCTCAGTGTCAGGTTTCTTTGCCACAGGATTTAAAAAAGGCAAGTTTATCAGAGGTTCCTGGAAAGAAAGGTTTTCATGAGAGAAAAGTCACTGCTTGAATGATTTATCTTATCTCTGTGAATGGAACAGGCTTGTTTCAGCTCTGGGTGCGCACATGCCTGAACCTGCTGTAAGGATGGCACAAAATGGAAATTTCAGAGTCATTCCGTTATGGTGCATTTTAGCATTAAACCTTTTTAAAGAGCTTATGGCCGCCTCTGAATCTTGAGGGCCCAGAAGCTCACTGTACCCAGCTCTTGGCAAGGACATGTGAGAAAGCAAGCGCTCTTTCTCACATGTGTACAACTCTCACATATGCCAAACAACTGTAACAGTACAATGGTCATTTCTAAGCAAACCAAAGGGCATAGGCTTGAATATGCTGTTGCCATATGCTGTGCACAGCAGACTTGCCTCTGAAATTTCACTAAAACGTTTGGAACAAATGTGGAACCTCAGTTGAAATATCCAAGGCATTTCTGAGGGATTTTCATGTAGCAAAATTTCCAAGAAATTACTGCATGTGCCTGGGTTTCCACTAGATTTTGGTTTCAATAGTACATTAAGCATATCCGTAGGTTCCTCCCTCAGAATGAACTCATTCAGATAAGCCTTTGACCTATTTATACCCCACCTTATAATAACATTTGATTTATATACTGCCCTTCAGGACAACTTAATGCCACACTCAGAGCGGTTTACAATGTTATTATTATCCCCACAACAATCACCCTGAGAGGTGGGTGGGGCTGAGAGAGCTCTAGAGAGCTGTGAATTATCCAAGGTCACCCAGCTGGCTTCAAGTGGAGGCGTGGAGAATCAAACCTGGCTCTCCAGATTAGAGTCCTGCCGCTCTTAACCACTACATCCCATTAGACTCAATGTAGCTAGCAAAGCAACAACACTCTGCAAAAACAAAGCACGTTGTTTCTGTATTTCCTACATTTTTATCCCATCCTTCTTCCACGGAGCTCAGGGCATACTTTTGTGTATTTGAATAGCATCCAGTTCTACAAATAGTAGATGGAGCCTGTGAGGTCATAGTGAGGCCTGGAAGTGAACAGGGGTTGGATTCAAATTCTTTATTTGCAGATGGGGGCGGGGAATGCCTAGGTCAAATTGGTCCATACAGCAGCAGTACAAAAGAATGAAGGAGGACCAGTCATAGATCAGAGTTCACCAAACATGATGAGCCAGTGGACATTTTTTGAATTTTGAGAAAGAGTAGAAGGCACCACCACTAAATGGCTGTCAGGGGAAGCAGGGCCAATCACAAAATGGCTGCCTCGAAGGGCAGTTACAAAAGGTAGGGAAAGCTATTTCCGATATCCCTACAGATCCTAAGATTCCCTGAAGGCTCTTCTGAAGGGTTCTTCTGAAGCATGTCCTGCTCCAGTGAGATAAAAGAAAAACAGGATTGGCTCTTGACTTTGGGGAAGAAGTAAGTGAATACCAGGAAACACATCAGTGGGCACCAGGGAACCTATGGGAGCCATATTGGGGATCAGTATCCAAACAAAGATTAGGATGATGTGTATGAAGAGCAAAGACTCTTCCTAGGACATGAGAATGCATATCATACAGCTCAAAATGCATATTCAATTCATACCACCAATTTAAACAAATCAGAAGAATTTTCTTTATTCGACCTTAATCACCTCATTTCTCTGAATTTAATTACAGTAATGCCTAAATATGTTTCCTCACCATGCTCACTTTACTTGACATTGCATTTTCCTGGACAATCAGCATCTTCAAACCATCCCTTCTGGTACGTTGTCTGCAAGAACTTGCTGAGTGAGTCGAGGCTTATCGTGAAGTAAATATGCACAATCCCACGGGAGACTGCCATTTGCGAGCTGGGAACAGGAAAACGGACTGAAGGTTAACCAGTGCTGTGGATAACCGCTACAATGAGAACGAGCGTAGTGTGTTAGTCTAGAATCAAGAAATCCCTGGAGATTGGTCCTGACAAAGGCAGAGTTGAGAGTATAATGCCATAGACTCCACCCTCTGAAGCTGCCATTTTCTCCAGGGGTCCTGAACTCTGTAGCCTAAAGATCAGTTGTCATTCTGGGAGATCTCTAGGCTCCACTTGGATGCTGGCAACCCTACTGGATTCAGGGCCACACTTAGACATGAAAACATGTTTGATAGATAGTTCTAGGGGATGATATGTTATTTCTGATGATTTGCTGTGGGGATTCCAATCCTTATTGAGAATATGTCAGACTAGAGATGCGGAGAAAACTTTGCTTTCCTTGGAATTCCTTCAATATTTTGCCCAAGCAGGAACCTCAAAATTTGCTATGGGTAAAATCAGGCAGATTTAGGGTTACCAAGTTCCTCCAGAGCTCAAACCAGGGGGTCGGAAAGGTTGGGGATGCACACATCCAAGAGGATTTACACTAAATTGCTGGCTGATTTTTATTAAATTAATCCTGTGGAGTGGGGGGGCTTCATTTCCTTGTTGCACTGGGGGATGATGTCATTCCCGCAAGACAAAGTACTCCAGAGTATGTGGGAACATACTGCAAGAGTTTCCAGGCCCATTCCCTGTGCTCCCCCCGCCCCCCATCAGCCAGGTGAGGGGTGGCCAGGAGTGGAAGTTGGGAGCAGGAAATCCCCCGTCCCTACCTGGGGAACGGGATCCATAGGAAGATTTATATTAGAGTTTCTGAGTTCACATCACAGTTTCTTTAGGAGAACCCACTGTTGAGTGACCCCCCCCTCCAACCCCCCTCCAATTTAAACATATCTAAGGAAGACTCTCTCACTATAACTCCATTTTTTATTGTAACATAACTAATTCACCATTCTGAGTTTGAGAGCTTTCCACCTGTTATCTGCATTTCTCATTTGGGCCAAAGGGTGTATGTCAGTCCGTATATATTGCAGAATTTATTTATTTATTTATTTATTTATTCAATTTATATACCGCCCATCCCAAGGGCTCTGGGCGGTGAACAGTTAAAATTGATAAAAACAAAAACTAAAATCAATATACAAATCATAAAACAAATTAACAAGGTGCAGTGGTGGGGAGAACCTTCCCCACCCCAAAGGTGGGAGGCCGACATGGCACCGCCCCCTTCAATCACCAAACGCCTGGCGGAACAGCTCTGTCTTACAGGCCCGGCAGAACGATAATATGTCCCGCTGGGCCCGGGTTTCCATTGACAGAGCGTTCCACCAGGCTGGGGCCAGGACTGAAAAAGCCCTGGCCCTGGTTGAAGCGAGGCAGGCTTCCTTAGGGCCGGGGACCACAAGTAAATATTTATTCGCTGATCGGAGCGATCTCCGGGGAACGTACAGGGAGAGGCGGTCCCGAAGATATGCCGGTCCCAACCCACTCAGGGCTTTAAAGGTAAGAACCAACACTTTGAACCTGATTCGGAATTCAACTGGAAGCCAGTGCAGCTGGCGCAGGACAGGTGTGATGTGTGACTGGTAAGGTATACCAGTCAGGACCCGTGCCGCCGCATTCTGGACCAGTTGTAGTTTCCGGATCAGGCCCAGGGGTAGCCCAGCGTAGAGTGAGTTACAGTAATCTAGCCTGGAGGTGACCGTTGCATGGATCACTGTAGCCAGGTCCTGGGGCGTCAGGTAGGGGGCAAGTTGCCTGATCTGACGAAGATGGAAAAATGCAGACTTGGCAACCGCCGTGACCTGGGCCTCCATCGATAGGGAGGCATCCAGGAACACACCCAGACTCTTTACCACTGGCAAAGTTGCCAGTGGTGTCCCATCCAGGGCAGGGAGCTGGATCCCAACATCTGGCAGCCCCCGTCCCAGCTGCAGGACCTCCATCTTCACTGGGTTCAATTTCAGCCTGCTCTGTTTCAACCATGCCGTCACAGCCTCCAAAGCTCTGGCCAGATTGTCTGGGGCCGTGTCTGGCCGGCCGTCCATCAACAGAAAAAGTTGGGTGTCATCCGCGTATTGATGACAACCCAGCCCAAACCTCCGCACCAACTGGGCGAGGGGGCGCATATAGATGTTAAATAACATTGGGGAGAGTATCGCCCCTTGGGGAACCCCGCACACCAAAGGGTGACGGGCCGATAGATCTCCCCCGAGCGCCACCCTCTGTCCCCGACCCTGGAGAAAGGAGACCAGCCACTGTAAGACTGTCCCCCTAATCCCCACGTCGGCAAGGCGGCTGGCCAACAAATCATAGTCAACCGTGTCAAACGCTGCTGTGAGATCAAGTAACACAAGCAGCACTGACCCGCCTCGATCCAGATGCCTGCGAAGGTCGTCTGTGAGGGCAACCAAGGCTGTCTCCGTTCCATGGCCAGGACGGAAGCCAGACTGGAATGGGTCCAGGACTAGAGCATCATTCAGGAATTCCTGCAGTTGTACCGCCACCGCCCGCTCAATCACCTTGCCCAGGAACGGGAGGTTCGACACTGGGCGGTAACTGGACGGGTCGGTGGGGTCCAAAGATGGTTTTTTCAGGAGGGGCCGCACTACCGCCTCCTTTAACACTCCTGGAAAAACCCCAGAGCTCAGGGAGATGTTAACAATGGCCTCCAGATGGTCCCGTAGCCCCTCCGAGCTGGCCTTCACCAGCCAGGATGGGCAGGGGTCCAGAGGACAGGTGGTTGGCCTCATCCCCTGCAGGATCCTGTCAACATCGTCCTGAGAGAGCAGGCTGAAATGGTCTAATACGGACCCAGAAGACGGCCAAGGGGTCTTCAGTTCCCTTACTGTATCAACAGTGGGTGGCAGGCCACGGCGAAGGGACAAGATTTTACCCGCAAAATAGCTCGCAAAAGCCTCGCAGCCAATAGTTGAATTAAGAATTTGGTGGTCTCCCTGAGAGAGGGAGACCAAGGACCGAATCGAATGTAGAGTTCAGTTATGAAGGAATAGTGCAGCTCTTGGCAAGTCAATCTCTCAAGATCAATCTAGTTCATGGGGCTATTGAGAAGACAGAGCGGGAGGGCAGAAAAATGCCTTGCTCAGTAAGATGCTACACAAATAATTATCATTTACTGTGAACTATGGAGGCCAATTTATAACTTGGCAAACCAAAATTCCCATGAGATAGCTAACTTGGTATAATTACACAAGTTAATTATGCAATCAATTATTCAACAAACATGAAGGTTCTATCGTAACACAGGCAACAGTACAGAACTATTTCACTGAGATAATGTATCTTGATTAACGAAGAGTAAGATTTGGGTCCAGTAGCAACCTAGAGACCACCTTAGATTTCCAGGGTATGAGTTTTTGAGAGTCAAAGTTCCCATCATCAGATTATCAAAGACAAGGCGGGTTTGGAAAGCCACTCACAATACTGGAAAATGCTAAACAAATTGGTTTTCTTCTTCTTATCTTACCACATGGCTCCCAGTCCCAAGATGCAGTTTACAATGTGTAAAATAACCAATAAAGTATCCAATAAATTCATCATTAAAAGCTAGAACTTATCAAGTAGCAATAAAGTTATTAATTTTGAAAAAAAATAACACTATCAGCACAGTAACATATCAGTGCTATCTGTGAAATGTAAGAGACCTAAGTGTTCATTGGTACAACATTCCCCCCCTAGTTGGAATGAAGAGACAGACACAGGTGTTGGATCTAAGGGCCACCTCAACAAGAACATTAACCATAACTGCAGCAAGGGTAAAGCGGTACAGGTCAAGCCACAGGGTCACCCCTAGACCACCACCTTGACCTGTCTGGGTAAGCCCTGAAGCCCCGGGTGCAAGCCCTCCATGGGGAGGGCTAGGAGGCCTGGCTGGCCAGGCAAATTGGTTCCCCCTTTTCAAGCTCCTAAGCCTCAGCCGTACAGCAGCGAGGGAAGGACTTGCACGTGGGGTTCCCCCAGGCAGTCTCCCCACACGCGCTGGCAGCCGTCACAAGCAGTACCAGCCGCTCCTAGCAGACCCCTCTTCCCTACCCATAGGGAAGTGCCAAGGGTGCTCACCGGCCCACTGCTTCTAACCAAACTCTATCCTGCCAGTGACATCCCTAACAAGCACCACCACATGCTAATTTCCACCACTCAAGTCCTGGTCCAAGGTAGGCGAACCCCCCTCCCCCCATCTCATATCCAATTAGAGATAAGGGGAAAAAAATCCTACCTGGCTCTGAATACAGCAACCGGCTAATCCTGCACCAAGACAGGGTGAAGAGCGTGGGCCGAGCATTGCAAGTGACTGAAGCCAGGCATACGAAGCAGCCTAGCAAGGCTGTTAGCTCCACCCACCCAGCAAAGCCCTGGATGCCCAGGAGAGCCGCTCCATTCTTTCTCCTTCCAGGAGAGCAATGGACGGCCACCTCCTTGAGCAGCTAAAGCTGCCCTGAGGCATGGCCGAATAGTTTTCATAAATCACCTGACAGACAGTACATGGAAAGCCTACTGAGATTTTCTCTCCAGCACCCTCCTCTAAAATAAGGACACGAGTCAACCAAGCCAGTGTAATGTACTGGCTAGAGTAGTGGGCTAGGATCTGGACAACTCAGTTTCGATTCTTCACTATGCCATGGAAGCTTGCTGGTTGACTTGGGCCAGTCACACACGCTCAGCCTAACCTATCTTATAGGGTTTGGTGCAAGGAAAAAAATCAAGGCAAGGAGAATGATTTAAGTCGCTTCAGGTCCCCATTGGGGAGAAAGGCAGGATATAAATGAAGTAAATCAATAAAATAAAAGATACCAAGACTGTGTTTAACTAGTTCATTAAAAGGCTGATAAGGTCCACAAGGTATTAACTATCTAAGAACCGGCAGTACAAAGTAGCCTTTCATGCCTGCTTTCATTTTAGCAATACCACCCTGGCTTCAAACACTGGCAGCCATTAATTGTTTACACTCACCTGCATATGAACTATGCTGAGAGGTGTCCAGCTTCATCTCCCTCCTCCAACATGTCACAAAGACAGCTAAGTGTTTAATTCATGCTGCTCAGCACCCAAAAGTTTCCTTCTTAAACCTACTGTAAAAGGAATGATGGGCTGTTCAGGAATGGGAGTGCCAGTTGTCTACCTGTAATAAACAAGCCACTCTATGCCAAGACAACCTCAGGCCTGTTCACAAGTTACAATGGAAGTGTGTACCATCTGTGTACAGTTGATTTTTCTTTATACGTCTTCATTCATTCTTATTTTATATTCAACACATATACAGCTGAATGTGTGATGGAAATTGCATGCTTATCCCGGTACTGGTCTCCGGTTTCATTCATAAAGTAAATGCACAGTGGCTCTTTCTTATAAACAGATGTACACATGTATATGCAAGATGTATATGCAAGATGTACATGCATTCAAAGTGTGAACAGGGCTAGAGTTATGGCCTATCTCATCCTGTGACCAGGCCTGATTATCCCAACTCCTCCTGAGGCAACATAAAGCAGGCAAAGAAATGGCCTCCAAAAGGCAATCACGGGAGACCTCCCCAAATATCTGCTTGTGCTCCTAAGCAACCAGCTAATCCCATGTTTCCCTAGGGGGTGGGGGTAGGCAACAGAACACAGCAAAAGCCTCTGTGGAGGAGGCAGAGAGTCGCTTTTATGCTGTTGTCTTTGCTATCCCCCCTAGACTAGGCAATTAATGCCTGCAGCCAATCGGTGTCTTGAGGCTCATTTGATTTAGAAGGAGTCAGGACAAATAACAAGTCATGACAGAAAAGGCCTTGCACTTTCTGTTAATATCAGGCAACTTTGGCACTCAGAGCAAATCTTTATTTGGCTGATTTATTAATTTAAACTAGATAAATATAACACTCGGGCTAAAAAATAACACACAACATAAAAACAACATACAAGATAAAAACAACCCAGCCAGCCCAAAAGAGTTTACTTTCCACCAAAAGCCCTTTAAAATACAACTGTCTTACATGCCTTCCTGAACAACAACAACAACATTCAATTTATATACCACCTTTCAGGACAACTTAATGCCCACTCAGCGCAGTTTACAAAGTATACTATTATTATCCCCACAACAACCACCCTGTGAGGTGGTTGGGACCGACAGAGCTCTGAGATAGCTGTGACTGACTCAAGGTCACCCAGCTGGCTTCAAGTGGAGGAGTGGGGAATCAAACCCAGTTCTCCAGATTAGAGTCCTGCTGCTCTCAACCACTACACCACACTGGCTCTCATCTATCTTAGATTACTGCAATGCACTCTACATGGGGCTGCCCTTGAAAAGCATTTCAAAACTTCAATTAGTGCAGAATGTCGATGCCAGAATGTTGATGAGGGTGGGAGTAGGGGGACCATACCACTTCAGTTGTGGTCTACCTACACTGGCTCCCAATCTGTTTCTGGGCACCAGAAAACTGCAGAAAGTGAAGACATACTACTACCAAAGAAAAAGTGTACAACCTGAATGTTGCTCAACAAACAATACTAAGAGAGGGTATCACAAGGAAAAACAGTCTGGAGTGCATAGTCAATATATGGGAATATACCAGAAGAAGTGGTTCATTAAGTATGAGGGCTTCAGGTCATAAAAGATGATGGATGGTAGTCCATAAAGAGGCTAAAGCAGTGGTCCCCAAACTTTTGGCACCTGCAGGTACCTTTGGAATTCTGACATAGTGCGCTGAGCGCAACCACAAAACAGTTGTCACAGGAGCCACAGCCAACCACAAAATGTCAAGGGGTGAGGTTATGCATCACTTTAATAATAACTTTTCAACATTTCAGGCAGGAGCTTTGCTTAATAGGATGTCTTTTCTAATGCAAATATTGTTTAAAAATATTTTTATTGCATACACACAGCTTACCTTCAGTAACAAAGTGAAGATCTTTTTGCGGTGGTGGCAGTTGCTTCCAAAGCAACATATTCAAAGATCTGCATCTTGTCCCATAATTCTAAAAACGTAAGGAAAAAAATTAAATGTACTTAAGTGCAAAAATGTGCATAAAAGGTAATATAGATAATATATGCCAAAGCAACATATTCAAAGATCTGCATAATCAGTCCAGTAGCCTATCAGAAGATCTGTTGGGTAGTGCTGTAGTGCCTGGGTAGTGCAGAAGTCCCTGGGGCACCATGTTGGGGACCTGTGGCTAAGGTATCTTCAATGTAGGCAAGAAAAGATTGACCCAAGCCAGGTAGTGGGTTAGAGGTTAAAATTGACCCTTTAAATTGATTCAGGAACAAACTGGGAGCCCGCATAATTGTTTCAGAACAGGTGAGATCATGTTTTCAGACTTCAAAAAACTCTATGCAAGTTTCTCACGCAGAAGTTCATTCCTGTGGAGAAACACTGCATATTTCAGATTGCTTTTTATTCGATAAGTTCACTTAGCAGTATAAGTTTCTTCAGCAAATTTCAGCCCTATAACAATCAAAAGACCATGTAATTCTTGTCCCATAATTCTAAAAACGTAAGGAAAAAAATTAAATGTAGTTAAGTACAAAAATGAGCATAAAAGATAATATAGAGAATATTACTTCTTATATCACTAAAACAACCAAGGAAACTTTATGGAGCAGATACAGCAGTTTATTGTGAATGTGAAAATTTAAACCTATATAACAGCTCAGATCTTTTGTTAACATTATTTCACACTTCTTCTCCTTCAGTTTTGGAGATCTCATAATAGACAGTTTGTATCTTCTTTCTTAACCGAAGTAGAACACATTTTAAAATTTCAAGAGCATATCTGTGTTATAGCTTTAAATTGGCTTAATAATCTTTCTGTCCACTGGGAATTGGTGTAGTTCTGGGATGGGGGACTAGGAATTTCTAAAAGATTATCAGTACTCTCATCAAACTATTGTTTTTAAGATTCCTTGGAGAAATTTATGACTGTTAGACTGGTATAAAACCAGTATGTTTGTAGTACAGATGTGCAAATATCAAATCCTTGTACCATAAATACTGTGTACTTATTAAGACCATTTTATTATCCAACCAAGATCAGCAAGAAGCTTTAGAAAGGAAGTTGTCACCTAACACCTAAATGTTGAAACCCTTGGTACCATGTGCACAGGTGTAGGGAGGAAGTTACAGAGCCAAGATACGCCCAAGAAGGTTGTGTTCCCAGTAGCTTCCCACTAGTGTTGTTACTGGGAGCGGGGTTTCTTTTTCTGAAATTCACTTTTTTGTTAGATAGAGCCATTGATTCTTCTTACTCTCTTCTTTCTCCTTTAAAAGAGGAATTTCTCTTTGAGTTCTCTTTGTAAAGAAATCAACGCACCTTTTTGTAGCTTTGGTCCTTGCAGTTGTTTTAGGTTACGCACCACAGAGCAATGCTCTAATAAGAGGAGAGGAAGTTTTGGGAAGACACTGTTTGCCTCTGAGCATCTAGACAATGAAATTTTGAAACTTTTCAGACTCTCCCTTCCTGCTCCTCTGTTCAAATATTTCTTTGATTAAAGTGGAATTGATTAGAAACTGACTCTAAAATTCCCAAAAAGAGGGAAAGTAACATGTTGAATTTCATGGAAAAAATGAATAAAGAGGCATTAAGAGAATTTCTCTTAACAATGCTACTACCAACATTATTTATGATCAGTGGGCACATGAAGCAGGTTCTGTGTGTCAGGGCTAGCAGCAGCCACTGCTGGGCAGGGCACTGGGCAGTCTCCTCCTGACATCAAAGGGGGGCCAGGGATTCTGCAGGACCCTGCTCTGTGGAAGGAGGGGCGGTATACATCACCCAGACTCCCTCTCAGCCCACTCGCTGGCCTGCTCAACCTGGCCTGCTTACCCTCTGCATCCTCCATCATCTTCACCTCCCAGAACTCTCCTCCAAGTTGATCAAAGGGTGGGCTTAATTGAAAGCGAGGTGAAAACCATTAAGGCAGCAGCGGGGGGGGGGCAGAAAAGTCTGCTCTGGAAAGTGCGTCACTTGTGAAGGCTACAAAAAAGGAGCTGAAGTTGGTGGAGAACCAGCTGATCGGGCTACAGGTGGAACGAACGCAGACAATTTTGCGTCTCCAAAACGTGAAAGAGGAGGAAAATGAGGATCTGTGGGATTTGGTCTCGGAACTACTGGCGACACCCGCGAGGACGACTAAAGAAGAGGTTAAAAGCGCCATTTTGGAGGTCCGTCGGCCTTCTTCAAAATATGCAACAAAGCGACAGTTGCCTCGTGAGATCATTATTGACTTTTCATCTAAAAAGATTCAGGACACCATCCTATATAACTCATACAATGCGGATTTGGACTTTGTGGGTTTGAAAGTCAAGATTTTGAAGGATGTTCCATTTCTAGTCCGGAAACGGCGTTTTAAATATAAAAAGTTTGCAGCTCTTCTGAGGTACCATGGAATAAAGTACAAATGGTTATTCCCGGAAGGAATATGGTTCAGATATAAAGATCAGGCCTATAAGATATTATCAGAAGATCAACTAAAGGATTTTGAGAATAAAAACCCAGAACTCTGCTGCACCAAGAACGAAGAAAAGGAGGAGCCGGAGGGGGGGGGGGAGGCGGAGGAGAGCATCGCAACAGCAGTTGCACAGAGAGAACTGCGTCCGGGACCTAGAAGGGGGAGGAAAGTTTAATCAGAATTTGAAATGTTTATTCTCTGTATGATTAACCACTCCATCATTATTCTATGGAGCTATTTTTGTATTATGACAGTATGAAGGGAAACATTGAAGTGTAGTGTTTAGTGTTTGTAGTTCATCCCCCCCCTTTTCTTTTTCCACCCCCCTTTGTCCCTTCCCTATCCCCTTTCCTTGTGATAGTCTAGTGTAGTGTTTTGTAGTTATGAAAAATAAAAAAATTTATAAAAAAAAAGAACTCTCCTCCAAGCCTCTACTCTTGCACTGCTCTGCTCTCACTCCACATCCTCACTCCTTACTCACACCCACCACCTCAGAGCCCTTCCCAGCCACCCTTTATAGGGCTTCCTGTCTCCACCCCACCCTCCTTCCAGGCTTGTTCCCTCTCCTGACCGGGCCCAGCTGTGCATTCCTCCAGGTGTTTCCCTCCAACCACAAATCCCTTCTGGGCTCCTTTGCCTTGCTGGCAGGGTGTGGTTGAGTGTGAGCCATCCCCAGCTGAGGGCTCCTTGGCCTTGCTCACGAGGGGTTGCCCCAGCCAGCCTCTGAGCTACTGAGCTTGCCTGGCCTTGCTCACGAGAAGCTGCCTTAGCCAGCTTCCGTGCTGCCTGCTCGACAATGCTGGGCGGGGCTACCCATCTCCTCCCCCAGAATTCCTGTGGCAGCCCCCCCCCTCCTGGAGAGGCTTGGCTTCTAGCAACTCCTGAGCCAGGCTGCTGTCCTCTAGCCATAGCGTGGCCCTGGGCTGTCTCAAGCTGCTGCAGCAGGGGTATCTGGCTGGGCTGCCGGGATCAGCCACAGCTGCACCATGTTGGCTGGCTACTGGGCTTCTCTGGCTGAGCTGATTACAGAAGGTGGGCCCAGCTGTGGCCCCTTGGCTGGCTGCCCAGCTCTTCCCACAGAGTGCCCTCAGCAGCTCCACCTGGAGGGGCTGGCTTCTGAGCGTCTCCTGAGCCAGGTTGCCATCTTCAAGCTGGGGTGAATGCTGGGGCATGGCTCTGAGTTGCTGTGGCTGCTTCTCCCCCTTTGCAGGTAAGGGCCCTGTTTGGGCTGCTGCTGGGTCCCAGTTCTTCCTGCCTCTGCCCTCTCCCTCTGGTGTAGGCAGTTTCGGGCCCTGGGAGCTGGCTGAGGTGGCAGGACTGCTGTTTCCTGGCTGCCTCCCCCTGCTTCCTCTTGTTGAGGCCAGGGGCTGTGCCTCAGACCCCGGACACTGTGCTAATGATTGTAACTGATGAGTGGGCTTATGTGGGAATAGAAATGCTGTGAATTTTGACATAAACACATTCAACAGTTGAATTTCCATGTTCAAAGGTAATGATCCCATATGATCTGATCCCTTGATCATTTTGGTTCATGTCGAGCAGCTGTAGACACCTGCTGAACTGTTTTCCATCAGATCCCCCCCCAATACTCCACATGCACAAAGACACTGCTGAATGGCAGCCATTAGTATCACAAAGGACTACAAAGCTGAACACTGAAGGGTAGGGTCTTTGCACCTGTGCAATGAAATTACTTCTGGGCAATATCATCATGCAGGTGCAGGAGTGCACATGCACTTTACAGCAAGCCAATTTGGGCCCCAAATGGGCCCAATTTAGCCTGTTTGGGGCCCAAATCAGCCCACTGAGAAGCACGGGAGTGATTTTGGGGTGGTGCAATGACATCACTCCCAGGAAGTGATGTTGTTATGCTGCCCCAGAAGCATACCAAGGAGGCCTGTTCCCATACCTTTCCCCCCGCCAGCCAGCTGTGTTGTGGCAGGGGGTGAAGGGACTTGGGGCGGCGGACTAGTAACCCTACTCCAAGTAGTTGTCAGAGCAGCCTCACATAAAACACACTGCTGTAATCCAACCATTAAGTAATCAGAATGTGGTTAACTTTGGTCAGATCATGGGGAGGGGGCATGGCTGTGTGGCAGAGCATTTGCTCTGCATGTAGAAGGTCTTAGAAATAGCTATATTTTGTAGCAAATTGCGCAGTCAGAAGTGTTTGCCCCAACATGGAGTAATTAATCCTCAGGCAGTTAAATTGTAGCAAAAGACAGAAATTACTTTATTGCAGTAGATTCCATTCACAGCCATTTTTCTTGTAGATGAAAGAATCCTAGTCTAAAGCATTACTCTCCCTATGCCATGGCAAACTAGTTCAGCATCATGGCTGCAGGCACATATGTGGATGAAGCCTTCACGGTGGGAGCTCGCAGAAGGTACATTCTTCATCTTGGAAGGCCACGAAGCAAGACAGAGAATCATTCTTAGTGGAGACAGGAAGAGTGGAGGAGTTCAAAAGTAGTCCTACCTTAAACAAAGAGGAGCAACTTTCTTAACCAAGAAAATAACTCATATATAGAAAAAGGCACACAGTACCCTCAATGTCCGAGGCATGTTGAGTCACCTATCCCAATAGAAGGTCCAGCTTCAGATATCAGAATTCCAATTAAAAGGTCATATAATAAGTTACCCTTCATGAGTCCACCTGAGATTTTTTGCCCCTGTATGTGTTCATCATCCATGTGATTTTGGTAAATTGTGTAGTTGGGAAGGGATTGAAGGTGTTTGTATGACTCCATTTCACAGATATCAAAGGAATTACAAGTCTTGGCTGGGTTGTGCCCAGTGTGTGAAATGGTTTAAAATAATTCTATTCACGAAATGTTCTTCATGTACAATTATTTTTTAGTGTTCCCATTTATTACATAGAATATATATGTGCACATTTGACTATTCTATGAAAACAAACTTACATAATGGGACAACTTTATAGCTCTTCTTATGATCCCTAATCTCCCTTGGAGTAAATTGCTCTCCTTTCCATTAACTTCAATCACTGCTGCTAAAATCAGATTTTTAAAAACGAGCTAGCCCCGTGTTGTCTGCTTCACATTTTGATTAAACAAGGCACGAAATAAAAATGCAAAACTTTGCCGACCCTTTAAACTGTTTGCTACGTAGATTAAAAACCATGAACTTGATCACTTGATATATCAATTTAATGCTCCTCTTTGAGTGTTATGGTCTCCTGTTCTAATTTGTTTTCCTTAGCCCTAATTGTCTAGCACTTAGAGAACTATACTGTCTTTTAAATTTGTAACTTACGCATTGAGGCACAAAGAGGAAAGTAAGAGTAAAGAGAGGCATTTTCCAAAAAATATTGCACTTTCTTCAAATTGTTCAGAATATTGTTAACCTAAAAAAAAATTATACCATACATCCTAGTAGTGCTCTTGCACATTTTAAAATTCAGAATTGTTGGTAAATGGTGAAGAAAATTCTGTGGGGGAAATTGAGGAACTTATCTTCCAAAGTAGACCTTTTCTAAAGAGTAGCTTCAAATGGCATGTAAATGGGGGTGGAGCAGGAAGAACAAATATCATGTGCTTCCTTTTTCATCACTTAACTGTTTTATAGAGTTTTTCATATCTCCTCCTGGAAAATATGTATCTTTCTAATGTTGGCACCTGTCCCCATAGCTTATAGCTGCAGAAGTTCAGTTTCAAACCAAGCGGAAGAACCGTAAGGACTTGCAGTGGGCATTTCATTTCCCCCTCCCTGTTATTTCTTCTATCTCTTTCCTGAAAGCCTCCATAGTGACTACCCCTTTCCTGTTTCCTTCTCTCCTTCCCATCCACTTGCCAACCTACCTTTATCTGCTCCCTCTCCCTGGCAACCTCTTCCTGAGAAAACTTCGGCCAGTGGCCAGGGTGAATGCATTAGCCAGGATCAATTGCACAGTACAAACGAGGCCAAGCTTGACCCAATTGCACAAAGGGGAATCTGAAAGGATTTGTGAGTGGCTATTTGAGACCACTAGGTCGAACGAACGAAAGAATGAACGAACGAAAGAATGAACGAACGAAAGAATGAACGAACGAAAGAATGAACGAACGAAAGAATGAACGAACGAAAGAACGAACAAACGAAAGAACGAACAAACGAAAGAACGAAAGAACGAAAGAAAGAAAGAAAGATGGAAGGACAGATTTGAGAGGGCACTTCACTTTCCCCTCTGTCCCCTTCCCCACATTATTTCCTCCTGGCAATGCCTGTATCATCAATTTTTCCTGCTTCTTTCTTTCTTATCCATCCACTCATCCACCAACCTGCCTTTTTTCTGCTCCCTCTCTTCAGTTATATTTATTTTTATTTCTTCATTTATAACCTGCCTTTCTCTGCAATGGGGACCCAAAGCACCTGACATCATTATTATCTCCATTTTATCCTCACAACAACTTTGTCAGGTAGGTTAGACTGAGAATGCATGACTGGCCCAAAGTCACCCAGTGAGCTTTGATGGAAGAATGGGAGTCAAACCTACATCTCCTAGATCCTAATCTGAAACTCTAGTACCTACACCACACTAGCTTTTGTAGGTTGGCTGCTGTTGAACAGTAGCAAGCAGCTGGGCCTGGATGGCCCATATGGAAGTCTTGTGGTAGGAAGTCACCCTGTAGTTGCTGCTAGGCTTGGCCCTTATGAGCATTCCCTCAAAGGCCAAAACAGCTCTGAAGAGGGCCATACTTCTCCCCCTGCCTTCTGTTGACAGAAACCAAGGCTTGAAGGCTGGTGTTAAAGGTGCTTAGCCACTGAGGACATTTGATCCTTAAAGCAACAGGCACTGCTTCTATTATTTTGAAGGGGTTAACCTGCTAATTTTTTTTGTTTAGATTTTAGACTGTTCTTCCAAAACGTTGGGTTGTTTTTTGGTTTGTAGAAAGATCTGTCTTGTCTTTCATCTTCCCCAGTTTCCCAATTAAAGTATCCACAGAAGACTCCACATGAAGAATTTGATATGTCGATGTACTGATTAGGAATGGAAATGAATTTCTCAGCACCACTGGTTTTGTTTTCACTTTTTCCTTGTGCAAATTGAACCCACGAGTTTGTAGTCCCATGCCATATCCTCACTAACGAAATTATCATTATGTTAATATTATTTTGTTGTACAAATGCAATATGCAATATGAATAGGTGTAAAAATGCTGTGAAATGGCATAAAAGAAAGAAAAGTATGGAAACACCAGCAGCAATAGAGGGTGAAAATGAAAAGGCCAACAACAGCAGCACACAAAACTAAAAAGAAACCAAAAAGGCATATTCATACCTCCTTATCATGGAGAAAAGTAGCAAGAAGCATTTGTAGCAATTCTGCTCCCCATTATCCATGCTGTAAATTTTGTAGTGATCATGCAGTGTTTGATAGGTGAACATACTATGTTCGACAGCTACATTTGCCCGTAGTCCAAATGTCTGATTTAGTGACCTGTCTGCCATCTCCTGTGAGTACCTGTCAAGCAGCTTTGTCACTGCACAGTAACTATGGTGGTATTCTTTCCTTATGGCATTAGAGATTCATTCCTTTCCTTTGCAGGAACTTCTGCATCCACATAGTGGGTGAGATGTTTCTCCTCCAAGGTCATGGATGGGGTCGGGTAATTAAATGATGTCAGGGGAGAGCTAGGCTTTTTCCTAAGGTTTTGCAAAAAATGAACATTGTGAAATAGCCTTAATAACACAGGCTAACACTAATAAGCCAAATGTTAACTTTTTTTTTAAAGTGTTTATAAATACAGAGTTTATAATTGTGTTATGTGCCATCAAGCTGCCTCCGACCTATGGTGACTTTACGAATGAAAGATCTCCAAAAGGTCCCATCATTAACAGACTTCCTCAGATCGTGCAAACTGGAGGATGTGGCTTCCTTGATTGAGTCAAGCCATCTCCTTTTAGGTCTTCCTTTTTTCCTACTGCCTTCTACTTTTCCTAGCATTATTCACTTTTCCAGAGAATCTTGTCTTCTGAGGGCCAAGCTACACATGACGAATGACACTTGAACAGCAAGTGTATTTCTCCCTGTTCACTTGCCCTCCACTCAATCCACTTGCCGTTCAAGTGTCATTCGTCATGTGTAGCTTGGCCCTCATAATATGAACAAAGTCTCTTCCAGGTTACTTTGATTTCTTAACAGTTCCACGTTATCGACGATTATTGATGTTTGCCAGATTGAATGCCATTCCATCAGGAGAGTTGCTGGGACATTTAAATAGGGGTCCCTATTCTGAGCGACTGCCAATGTGGCTCTGGCCAAATAGACACTCTTCAACACTGTCTATTTGAATGTAATATTCTAAACATGGCAAGAGACAGCTGGATCAAGCCCTATATCCAGGACTCAGGAAGTATAGAGGACAATTTGAGGCTCCTTTTAGCAGGGGTGGATTTTAATACTACTTTAGCAGTAGCCAAGTTCCTCTTCCAATTGGTTAAAGAAAAAACTTGCTAAATTTTAATACTATACAGATTATATATTAAAAGACTTTTCCTATTTTAACTCTAATTCTAGTATGGCACTGCTCAGAGCCGAATAGGCTGTATGAGCAGTATCATTAAAGTAAAGTAATATGACCAAAGTAAGCCTCAGTTTTGTCATTTTAGCTTCTAGGGAGAATTCAAGCTTGATTTGATCTAGTACCCACTTATTTGTCTTTTTGGCTGTCCATGGTATCCACAGAAATCTCCTCCAGCACCACATTTCAAATGAATCAATTTTCTTCCTGTCAGCTTTCTTCACTGTCCAACTTTCATATCCATACATCGTAATGGGGAATACCATAGTTTGGATTATTTTGATCTTGGTTCCCAGAGAGACATCTTTATCCTTAAGGATCTTATTTAGCTCTCTCACAGTTGCTTTTCCAAGTCTCAATCAAGTCTATGATGAAACAGTGTTTATAATTTTAATAATAATGTTAAATGTATATACCGCACTTCAGGACAATGTAACACCCACTCAGAGTGGTTTACAAAGTGTGTTATTTTTATCCTCACCACAATCGTCCTGTGAGGTGGATGGGGTTGAGTGAGCACTAAGAGAACTGTGACTGACCCAAGGTCATTCAGCTGGCTTCAAGCAGAGGAGTGGGGAATCAAACCCAGTTCTCCAGATTAGAGTCCTGCTGCTCTTAACCGCTACACCAAAGTGGCTGACTGATTCCCTTACTGTTTATTATGATTAGCTACTTAGCAGTAAGCAGCATCAGCAGGTCTATGAAGGAGAGCTGAGGGGATTCAGCAGGCTATGTGAGAATGTGCATGCGTGAAACATTGCCAATTGCACCACTGTACTGCTGGAATACAGAGGCGCTAACCCAATGAATAGCCTTGGATTGTCTGCAAAGCCAAATAGTTCGGGGGAGCGGGGGAAGCTCCATGGGCATGAACAGGAAACAAGCTGTGAGATGAACCTCCCTATTTGCCAGCCTCCCTATTCTCCATTTCTGTTATACCCTAATCTGTTCTAATTTAGTAGATATAGAGAAAAGAAATGGTTCTTGTGGCTGTGTTTGGGTTTCCAGGAGCTCATATATATCATCATTGTGTATATGTAGAGCAGGGCCCCCCAGCACGGCCCCTGTGGGTACCATGGCACCTACCAACCCCTTTCCTGATGCCTATTCAGTGTTTTTTTAGGAAGTGGGTGGGGCCAGGATGACTTTTGCCCAGCAAGTTGATTTGCCACTGGAGAGCCGATTGACTGTGCAGATTATAAGACAGCCTGTTATAAAGAGGAATTCTGCCTGCAATGTTGAAGAGTTATGCCTAACTTCACTTCCAGCTGTTTTGTGGTTGGGTCCACCTCCTGTGGCAGCCATTTTGCATTTGGGACCATTACCCAGTTTCAGAATTCCAAGGGTGCCTGCAGGCTCAAAATTATAGGGCAAAATCCAGGTATATATTCTCCACATTTCCTGAGATACAGGATTATCCAGAACTGGTGCCGTTTTGGAGTATTAGTATGAGATAGGAGCCCTCTATGACTGCTGGCAAATGGTTTTCCTTTCTGTGTATCTTTCATTTCCCCATGGCTACAGTCAGTTTTTGAGTGATCATGGAAGAGATGAAGAACTCCTTACTGGGGGTGGCTAACAATCTAAATTAAACCCGGTTTTCCGATAAAAAGAGCGGATTAAGAATCTCTAGATCATCCTGGTGTTCTTATTGCTCTTTATGGTAGGGATATATAAGTATGTCTTGTTATATTTACGGTGTCGCTTTTTAAGATTAATGAGGGCCACTTTGTTCCAAACTATTTCTTTTAAGTTGTGGAAACTGTGGCTCTTCTTACTCTAATTATTCTCTAGGCACCAAATTAATTACAAAAAAGCATCCGCCATCAGGAGACATTTAATTAACAAACTAACGTGAGGAATCATGTAAACTGTATTAACTACAGAGAAGGATGGCTGATTACTGAATAAAACATTGGGCTTACATTTATTGGACAACTGATTAAAAGACTACAGTTAGGTTGCTGAAGATTACGTTTTTGGAGAAAGTACCAGGGGTGCCTGTTCACATGGGTAGGTAAATCTAATGATTCACGATCATTTCCTGATGTTGCTTACTCTCCATGTGAATCTAACTACTTTGGTTCCATTCACTCTGCTTCAGTTTGCACACATGAATAAGTGTAAATTACAGTGTTGCAGTAGACTTCATGAATATCTAATATAATGGTCTGCAAACTCCAGTGAACTCTGGGGTTCATTTTTAGGGCTCTATGATGGGCAGTTCAGAAATGGCAGACAGTATTCCCTGAAAGATCTGCCACACCTTCCCTGAACTATGGAACTACATGGGAGTGTGGTAAGTATGCACTCCAGGATGCGGACTCAGGGCCAAATTACAAGTGACGAATGACACAGGTTGGACACTTGTCAGCTTCCCTCAAGTTTTGATGGGAAATGCAGGCAGCTTGGTGGAATGTTGGACAAGTGACAGTTGAAAAGTCCATTGGACAGCATTTGGAGAGCCACGCTGCAAGACCAGGATGCCTACATTTCCCATCAAAACATGCATTGTTAAATGTTGTCTAAACATTAATGGGGGGGGTGACTTTGTTGGTACTCCTAAACACCTCTACAGAGCTTGGCAAGGCACAACATCAAATCCTTCTAACTTAGGGCCAAGCTACACATGACGAATGACACTTGAACGGCAAGTGGATTGAGTGGAGGGCAAGTGAACAGGAAGAAATACACTTGCCATTCAAGTGTCATTCGTCATGTGTAGCTTGGCCCTTAGATCAGGCAGGTAAGAACTGGAGGCAGGCACAGCTCTGCCCAAATAAAGATGGTGTTATTAAGAGATTGCACACATGTAGAAGAGTGCAATGGAAATTGTTCTGTGAGCTTTCAGAAAGTTCCATCTTCTCTTGAATGCTATTTAATATATGTATGCAGCTGCTGAATTCAACCACTCAGAATTTTGGAACAAGAGCTCTCAACTGAAAATTCATTTCCGTCTGACCTAAGAGCAGCAGAGCAGCAGTCAGTTCCTTGAATTACAGTTCAAAAATCAATATGGGTTAAATGAGAGGCCAATATTGAATATTGGTATAAGGAGTCATTGATGATTATCAGGTCTGGAAATGTAGAGTTGGAGGTAATACCTATTCTGGATAGTATTAACCACCATCATGACTCCCCCCAAAAGATCAGGTATGCGTTCAGGATTCTCCTTGACTCTTCTTGGATATTTGCTTCTCACATGATGGTAGCTGATCGGGTAGGTCCCCAACCTTGGCTCTGAAGAATATATTGAAATAATTGTCTGCTACATTAGTTACCTAACTTCTTGATTTATCATAATTATTGTCTTGGAACTGAATTTATTTATAAACCCTAGGAGGAAAACAACTTTTACCAGGTAAGAAAACAATGTTGTAATTTAATTTACACATATACCATTAGTGAGGTACATTGAGAACATAAAATGAGAACAATTATAAAAGAATACATTAAATATACAGTAACTAAGTTTCCAGAGACTATTGGGAGATTAGAAGTAATCCTTCCTCTAATATTGGCTGTTGATTTTGCTTTAATGAATATTGTATTTTTCTTCCAGCTTTGGAAAAGGATAACAGTGACTAAACCAGCTGTTTATCAGGGCCAGACCAGAACAATGGCCAACCACAGCTAAATAGTGACCTGGAGGAAACATCGCTGGACATGATACAAAAGGTGGGTCCTGAACTGAAGTAAAAGGAATGTACTTAATAGGATCACAGAAAGGTAAAAGTGGTGGCCTCTGGGTACCAGTACTAGGAAGCAACCTCGGGGGAAGGCCTTGGGTTCTCTGCCCTGTTTGTTGAAACTTTGCGGTACCAGGTTGGCCAGTGTGTGAGGCAGGATAATGATTTAGATGGAACACTGGTTTGATACAGCTTAGCTTTACTTACCATGTTCTCCTCTTGTGATCAATTATATTGTCTGCCAATTACAGATTCCCGTCTTGTAGACTTTTATTTCACATGCCAGAAGAAGGTTCTGTAGCCTGAACAGACAGAATCCACGATAGCTCAATAGAATAGATCTCAGTAGGCTCAGACCTATAAGCTTCTCAGTTCAAATCCTCAAGTACTTCCCTCTAATGCAGATCAATTTCCAGCCAGTTACCTAGAAGGGGGCTCTCTCTTGCTGGAAATTTGGGACAGATGAGACAGCCATCTCGCAGGGATACCTATGGCTATGAGGCCTGGCTTGACAACTAAAAAGAGGGCCATCAGTGATGAAATGATGTCACTTTCAGGAAAACCAAGAAGTGATGTCTATCCTCTCTAGGAGTCACCAAAAACTCTATAGTAAAAATGCATCATTTTTGGCAATTCCTAGAGAGGACTGAGGTCTCTTCTGGGAAAATATCAAGCCATCACAGATATTTTTTTCTTTCTCCTGCCAGCAGGACATCTCTTGCCCCCAGCAGGCACATGGCAATTCTAAGAATACCCTAGCTTGGTTTTCCTGCACTGTACAGAACTTTGGACTATATATCCTATAAGGCCATTTCAAATTCCATTATTCTTCTGTGGATCTACCCTGCTCCTCCACCTAGCACTGGTTCCAATTCTACTGGTACTCACACTTCAGTTTCTATGTAATTAGCTACCAGTAGCCGAGAGCTGGCAACCCTATCCCTGAAATCTCCTACCGCCTCCCATAAGGAATTTGAGACAATGGCTCTGGCGGTCACGTGTTTCACCTCTCAGAGCCTAAAGAAGTTCTTTGCCCACTCACTTTTACACAAGGCTGATTGCACCACAGGACAGATTTTGTGTGGGAGGCTTTAAAAAAAAATAATGAAAGAAATGCTTCTCCTCTACTGAACACTCTAATTTCATTGTAGAAACGGCTTTAAAAATTTGGATGGCTTTGTTGACATTTAATGAATTTTGGCTCTCGTAAATCTCTGACACCTTTCGCTGAGCAAAAACAACAAAAAAGGAGAGGGGGGTGGGGGAATGATCGCAACTAGCTTCTTGCCTGGCCTGGCCTTGCCATATGGTGAGCGCAAATGTTTCAAAAGCATTCAGTCAGTAGTTCTCTGAGATGTTTTGATTAGATTGCTCTGTTACCTCAACAAGCATGCCAAAGGAGAGAACCTGGATCCACCAACCTGGAGTATGAAGTAGTAAACTGATGCATGTAGTGAAAGCGATATGATGGATTCTGAGGTGTGTGTGTGCTTTTCACTGTCTCCTGTGGGAGGAGGGCTTTTATTTCCATTCACCTTGCGTCCTTGAAAACTTGGAGTCACGGCTTGCTCAATGCTGTGGAAGATTGGCACTGGAAACAATGAACTTGTCAATAGTTTCTCAAGGAGCCCTTTTCTGGGGGAATAGCTAGCTAACTGGCTGACAAGGATGATAAGGCTGGAGACAGACAACAGTTTTGTTCCGACAGCTAAATACACTGAAAAAGATGCTTCATGTCTGGAACCAGTCTGTCTATGTCTGCAAACAACCTGTGCAGAGAGAGGGTGAGATCAAACCCGCTTGCTCCAAACATATACAATATGGGCCTCAGATAACGTGTATTCACAGGGCCTGTGTATTAAGAAATTAAATTTGCATTGATTCCATCCCTATAGTTAGGAAGGCTGAAACTTTCTGCACATAGAAGCAAGATTTGAGTCCAGTAGCACCTTAAAGAATGACAATATTTCCAGGATATAAGCTTTCGAGAGTCAAAATTCCCTTCATTAGATACAAGGGAGTTTTGACTCTTAAACGCCTATATCTTGGAAATCTTGTTGGCATTTAAGGTGCTACTGGATTTGATTCAGACTCAGGATCTTCACTCTTTTCTGTTTCTAAAAAGGAAGCTTTGACTCTTGAAAGTTTATATCTTGAAAAATTGTGTCTCTAAGGTACAACAGGAGTCAAATCCTGCTGTCCTATGAAGATTGGCTCCTGTCTAAGCCTGTTGATTTCTGTGGGTTCAGACTAGGGCAACTCTGCGTAGGATTTCCCTGTGACTCATTACAGTTCTTTTCTGACTCCAGCCTTAGAGCTGCCAACAATTTTGCCTAAAGACAATTTCAAAGTGAATGTGGAGCTAACCATTCTAACAAAACATTTGAGGTCTTTCAAGGGAAGCTGAAGGAAATTTGATACGATTAGAGACATTCCTTGGCTAGGAATGTCAGATATCCTAGCTTGCCACTGAACTGTAAGGCAAACATTCTAGATGAATCAGAAAGTTCCTGCTACCTGAAGCTTCTAAATAATTTCAAGGGCATTTTAGACAATTTTAGAAGAAAAAAATTACAATGCTGTGAGTGTGTGATGTTTCCAATAATACCCTTTCTCAGAATCATTTCCTTTGCATAATATAGGTTTTGTTTAGTGATAGATGAATTTGTATACTTATTTAAAACAGATTATACTGCCCTTGATAGAAAAAAGGTTTGACAATACAAGGCAGTAGCATGGATTCATGTGCATTTCAGGGAATTTATTTATTTATTTACATCATTTATAGTCCACCTTTCTCACGAAGACTCAAGGCAGATTATAGAGGGAAAGATTATATAGGGTCAACAGGATGGGGCATCCAACAAACTGTGTAATAGGGTTTGGATTGCAGAAATCTAAGAGGAAACAGAAATCTGAAACAGCTGAAACAAATCTGACAGAAAGCGTAAGCATTTAAACATGACACTTTAAGCAGTGCAGTAATTACACAGTAGGAACATAGTTACAGCAACAGACAGAACATAGTAATATAGTCCACAGTACCTATTCCTTTACCAAAGCATCTTTCTGAACCATTTCATTACAGTACCACCCTCTTACCTGTGTAAAAAAGACCTCCCCAAAATTTCAGTTTTGCATAGTCAGTCCTAGGGTGTCAGTCCCTGGCAGTTAGATCCCCAAGTCCCTCACAGCAAGCAGGCAGGTGCATTGGTTGAAGAAACTTTATTTAGAGATCTATTCAGTTCAGGTATGCACTCATAGGTAGAAATTGGCAGAAGTAATTAGTCAAATAGGACTACTGATATAGGGGGACGTTTTCCCTCCCCCTTTGCATTCAGGCACGAAAACCCAAACGTTACATGGGAACCAAGCAGTTTAGTCTAGACAAAGTACAGAGTGGAATCATTCCCTCCTGTGAAATAATAGATTTCAGTACACAGCTGCAGCTTTGGCCCAAGGCCACTCAGAAGCAAACGTACTTACTCCTTAGAGCGGAACTACAAGTGACAAAAGGCACAGGTTGGACACTTGTCAGCTTCCCTCAAGTCTTGATGGGAAATGTAGGCATCCTAGTCTTGCAGCTTGGCTCTCCGACTGCTGTCCAATGGACTTTTCAACTGTCACTTGTCCAACATTCTGCCAAGCTGCCTACATTTCCCATCAAAACTTGAGGGAAGCTGACAAGTGTCCAACCTGTGCCTTTTGTCACTTGTAGTTCTGCTCTTAGAGATAACAAAGAGGCCACTGACTCCTCTAGAAATTAGTATTAGCAATCTGGACACCTTCAGATGATGTATATAAAATGCATAAAATACAGTATTGAACTTTGGCATTATATCAGCATGAGTTTAAGATTTAGTGTAAGATGCACAACACAATGATGGCAAGGATGCTTATATCACTCTCAGTATAAAATGTAGACTACCATAATGGCATGGATGCTTGCAGAACACAATAATGGCATGGATGCAGAATACAACGATGGCATGGATGCTGGCATACATGACACATAGTTTGCAGAAAGCCAGTTGGGAGTAGAGATGGGCATGAAAAGCAATACGAACTAAAAAAAACCCACGAACAGCCCAATCTGCTGTTTGCGAACAAGCTGTTTGTGAGGCCCCATTCTAAATGAACAAGTGGTCGATGCAAGCCTCGTCCGTTGCTGTCCGTTGCTGTTCATCAAGCCAGACAGTCTGGTACCTGCAATCAATTCCCTTGGCAACTTAGGCAGGGATTGTCTGAACTCTGTCTGAACTCCTGCTGTTGCCCTGGAAACCCAATCTAATCCCAATTTAGCTTGATAGGCAGGTCTTCCTTCCAAGTGTGGACTGGGGCTCCAAACTTGTTACAAGAGGAAAAGACCATGGGGGCGGGGGGCTCCCAGCTCTGACTTTCAGGGACAGACAGCTGCTGTTAGAGAGACAGGGTGAGTGCATTGGAGGTTGAATTTTCTTTGTGTGTGGTGGGATAGGGATCTACCCCTTCATGTTCCATGCTGCCAGGCTCTGGGGCCAAGATATTATTTATTACTAGAAACAAAGCCCATTGTGGGAAAAATACAATGGGCTCTAGAAACGGGAGAGTGGGCAGGCAGCCATTCCCTTCTCCTCCATCACTGATCCGAGCCGGTGGAGGAGGAGGGTAGGCATTGCCACCTTCTCCACACCTGATCTCAGCAACATGAAGGGGTGGTGGGCTTTGCTACCTGCTGCACATCTGATACAGGCTGGGTAAAGGGGGGCAAGCATTGCCACCTGCTCCACTTCTGATCCCAGATGGTTGAAGGGAAAATGGGCATTGCCTTCTGCTCTGTGCCTGATTACAGCTGGGTGAAGGGGGACAGGCATTGTTGCCTGCCCCAAGCCTGATCTCTGCTGGGTGAAGGGGGGTGGACATTGCCACCTGTTCCCTGCTGGGTGAAGGGAGGAGTGAGCACTACTTCCTGCTCCTCACCTGATCCCGACAGGCAAAGGCGGGCGGTGGGCATGTTCCACTCCTAATCCCAACTGGGTGGAGGAGGTGTGGGCATTGCCACCTTCTCTTCTCCTGATTCTGGCAGGTTGAAGGGGGGCAGAGATTTCTGCCTGCTTGGTGCTTGATTCCGACAGGGTGAAGATGGGGTGGGCATTGCCGCCTCCTCAATGCCTTATTCCAGTAGGTTGAAGGGGGTGGGCATTGCCACCTCCTACACTTACTGTCCCAGCTGGGTGAATGGAAGCAGGGAATTGCCTCCTGCACTGTGCCTGATCCCACCCACTTGAAGGTGCTGGGTGGGTATTCGCACCTGCTCCACTCCTGATCCCAGCTGGATGAAGGGGGTGGGCATTGCCACCTGCTCCACTTTTAATACCAGCTGGGTGAAGGCAGAGAGTGGGCATAGCCACCTGCTCCACTCCTGATCCCAGCTGGGTGAAGGGGGGTGGGCATTGCCAACTGCTCCACTCCTAATACAAGCTGGATTAAAGTGGGGGTGAATTTTGCCACTTGTTCCACTCCTAATGTTAGTTGTGATAAGGAGAGGGTGGGCATTGCCACCTGTTTCACTCCTAATACCAGCTGGGTTAAGGTGCGGGTGGGCATTGCCACCTGTTCCTCTCCTAATGCCAGTTGTGTAAACCATTTCATGGCTGCCTAATTGAATGGTTGTGCCAGTGTGCACCCTTGTATATTTGTAATTGAGTGTTGCTGCCTGTAAGTTATATAATTCTTAGGAGGTGCCTGCATGCACCCCCTTTTTCACTGTTTGTATATTTGTAATTGAGTGTTGCTGCCTTTAGGTTGTATCATTCTTAGGAGGTGCCTGTGTGCACCCCCCCCTTTACTGTTTTGTGTCAGTGAGCACTTTTGTGATGTATTTACTAGGATGGTTGTTGTAATACTCACATCTTGATTACTTCAGTATTTGGATTATTTTGTATATACACATTATAACTATATTTTTGATAATTTGAGTGTTCTTAATGTGTATTCATTGAGTTTTCACTTCACAGCCCTGGTTTTGTCTGTAATTTTGCTTGTGCTTGCACCGGTGTGGTCCCTATTTTTGCTTTCCGCTCCTATTACCGGCTGTGTTAAGGTGGGAGGTGGGCATTGCCACCTGCTTCGCTCCTAATATTGGCTGGATTAAGGCAGAGAGTGGGCATATTTTCCTGCTCTGCTCCTGATCCCAGCTGCATGACACAGGACATTGTCACCTGCTCCCCTCCTAATACCAGCTGGGTTAAGGTGGGGTGTGGGCATTTCCACCTGCTCCATTCCAAATACCAGCTGCCTAAAGTGGATGGGCATTGCTACCTGCTCCAGTACTAATACCAGCTGGGTTAAGATGGTGGTGGACATTACCATCTGTTCCACTCCTAATACCAGCTGGCTGAAGTGGGGTGGGCATTGCCCCCTACTCCACTCTTAATATTAGCTGGATTAAGGTGGGGGTGGCCAATGCCACCTGCTCCACACCGAATGCCAGCTGGTTTGAGGCCCAGGGAGGGCATTGCCAGCTGCTCCGCTCCTGTTCCCTTCCTGGGCTTCCCATCCTGACATGTTTTCTGGAGTGATATATTGAGTTATCTGGGCTTTCCTCTGCGGCAGCGCCCTCTGGTGGTGCACCAGGGTATAAAGTGAGTTGTCTGAAACATGCTTACTCAATTATATAGTAATATTGGTACATTTCCTGCTTCCTGATCAGGTAGGGTTTCTGGGAGTGGTGCGGTAGTGATCTTGATGGCTGCAGGAGAGCCTGCTGCCCCCCACAAACAACAAACAACAAACAACGAACATGTTCGTGAACAGGATCATGTTTGTCAATGTTCGTTGTTCGTGGATGGCAACAAACAATGAATACCATGTTCATTTTTTTCTGTTTGTTCCCATGTCTAGTTGGAAGCTCTCCTAACTTCAGCAAGCAGGTCATTCTATTAGGTGGGGGCCACAACAGAGAAGGCATGTGTACGAGCAGTTGTTTATTTTTTCCATTTGCAGGATGGCACCAGCAGAATCTTGCCTTAAGCAGCTGCACAGCTTCCCCCCGACTGAAATTTGCTTCTTTGTTTATCGCTTCCTCCAGCTTCACTTTGAAAAGGTGGTTCTAGACATTCTTATTCCCAAAATGTTTCCATATGGTTCACTGTTGATTATCCAAGTTTAGTTCCCTTTTGTCTTTTAAAATGGTTTTATTTTACATTGAAATGAAATCCGGCCCTCAAGTCAGAGTTGACTTATGGCAACCTCATGGTGGGGTTTTCACGGCAAGAGACTCACAGAGGTGGTTTGCCATTGCCTGCTTCTGAAACCCTGGTCTTTGTTGGAGATCTCCCATCCAATTACTAACCAAGGCCAACCCTGTCTGGCTTCTGAGACCTGATGAGATCAGGCTCTCCTGGCCTTAACGCATTAATGTTGTATGGATCCGATGACCTCCTCCAGCTGAGAATTAGGAGTATTGCCAACCATCAAGCTTCCTCTTTTCACTGAAACAAGACTCCTCAGTGGAAAGCAGCCACTGAGTCAAAACTTCTTTAATTAGATGGAGCATCTGACAAAGGGAGCTTTTACTCTTGGAAGTTTATACCCTGAAAATCTTGCTGATCTTTAAGGAGCTGCTGGACTTGAATCTTGCTGTTCTACTTCAGACCAACACAGCTACCCATCTGAAACATTGCTTCAAAATGTGAACCTGAAGAGGGAAAGATTAGGGTTGGGCCTTGATGTTTCAGGGCCTTCATGCAGAAGACTCATGAACTGAATGTGAGCAAGGAAAGACTGGCCAGTGCAACAAGGTTGTAGTGTGGAATAACCCTCCGTAAAAGTTAGAATCCAGGAAAGTCTTTTTCCCACTATTTCCTAAAAGCCCTCCATAAAATGAAAAGCCATTGAGGGAATACATAAGGGTCTATGAGAGAGAATCTCTCATTGCTCAAAGTTTCACAAGAAATATAATCACTGCTGTCAGTCTTCTGTAGTGCCCCATTTAATGCAAGCAAGACAGTGCCCCACTTTGGTACGCTTCTCACAGACCTTGGCATATGCCTGTCCCAGTGACAGCAACAGTGATTTATAAGGACAGTGATTCATAAGGAGCTTAATTTCTTATACTGTTGAAGTTTGAATTTGACTGATGTTGGGATGAAAACCTATCTTAATTAACAGGGAAGACTTTTCCTTCTGTCCTATCTTCATGAAGGTTACTGGCATTTAGTTCTTCAGTGAGAGAAACATGCTTCAGACAGGCAAAGAGTTTCCTCATCTTTATTACTTAATGGAGTCTATGGATAGGACTTAGAAGTTTTGAACCAGCTTAAATTAAAACATGTTAACCGATGGATGCTTGATATATTGTTCGTATTTGTTGGGTTTGCATTGTTTAACAATATATAAATATGTCTCCATTTTGTTGGGTGTCTGGCCCCATATTGTCCTCGCCTTTTGAAGAAAAGATGAGTAAGAGTTGTGGGGTAGGAGGTAGACAGCAGTCCTATCTTCTCCCAACCCGTTTGAGGTCAACTCCATATAACCCTACTGTCCCTGCCCTCCCCTGGGATGGGCCTATCCCGTCAGAGGATGGGGGAGATCTTTCAGGTGCTGTGTGCCACTCCACCTTCCCTACCTCGGTTGGTTCTTAAGGGGATGGACTATTGTGGGTAACATCTGGGAGTGTAATGAGGCTGCCCCTCGTTGTAGTTACTGACAGTCAAGGGTGTAAGAAACCCCACTCCCTGACAGTTGTACTGAAGGCAAAGAGAAGAAGAGAGGTCTGCACTGAGTAGCAAAAAGCCTAAGGCAGGGCTTCTTTGATCATAGGTCCATGGTTGTTCACAGGGGCTTCAGTATCACCACACAAAGCCTAAAGCAAGTTTTTTTTTTAAATAACGTTGGAATATCAAGAATTACAATCTTGCTAAGGGAAATGTGCCTATCGTAGCATACTCCACTTCTAACAATTCTTTCTTTCCTCCGATGCCTAGAAATACAAACCGTAAGAAGCTGAGATCTTCCAAGCCATTGCTTTCTTGACTTCCTTGACTTAAATTCACCTGCACTGCCAACCGACTGTTTAAGAACAGAATCTTTAGGTGCTTCCTTCAATATCTGACACAAGTTTGAAAAGCTACATAACTTCCGAGGAAAGTTTCCAAGCAAAATAAACATAACAGGAGTGCAGATTTTTCCCCCCACTGACTCTTTAATTCAATTATATCATAAAAGCTCACTATGTACTTCAAAAATAAATTAACTCAAGATGTTACCCTACTCTCCATCTGCTGCATTGCCTTAAATGTTTTCCATGTGCTCTCGTGTTACTTTAAGTGATTTTCCCCATCAGAATCCACAAACTTTTTTTCTTGCGGGAGGGACAGGTCCCTCTTTCAGAAATTACCTCATAAACCATGTGACAGTTTTTCCTCAGTTTTTTCCTCACGCACAAAAGAAACTATAATTGCTGTGTACCTGCAAGGTTTTCCTTTTCATTTAGATTCAGCCAGGGTTTTTGTTTCATTTTCTTTTACTCGAGAGGGCCTTTTCTGCAGAAACATTTAGTCGAATGGCAATGTGGGGGCACATCTGCTTTTTCATGGAAAATAAGGCTGGCATTTTTTGCGCCAGTTTATCTAACCCAAAGTATGTTGTTGCAAAAAAGAACGCTGACCTGAAAGTAAGGAAGTGAACTGGGAATATAATTCATCAAAATCTTATCCTAACACGTCCTATTTACTAACCCTGGAAAGGTCACTAAACCAAACAAAATTACCTCCAATTTTCTGTAAGGATCTGAATAGGCAACATCCAAGCACTATTTATAGTGGCACTGTGATGTTTATGGTTACATTTTGTTTCAGCCTTCATTTCTGTGTGCCATCCTTACTTCCCATTTCCTCTGGAGCAGTGAAGAGAAAGGAAGTGGTAGCAAGTAGGATTTCCAACCTCAGGAGGAGTCTGGATTTATCATGGAATTGCATCTGTTCTGTAGACTAGAGGCAGACATCAGTTCCCCAGGAGGAACTAGCCACTTCAGTGGGCAGACTCTATGGCATCACATTCCCACCAAACTCCCTCCATTCACCAAACTCTGCCCTCCCCAAGCATCACCTCCAAAACTGCATAAATTTCCTAAGCTGGAGTTAGGAAACAACTGAGGAACTTCTTTTTCACTGGGTAACTGGATATATGTTGGCCTGGGGAATGCAACATACACACAGAGATAGTTCCGGTCACAACCATTGTATCTAATGAACTAAATGGTGGCAGTGTATAAGGAAAGTAAATCTTGAGTTCCCTGATTCTTATAGCCCTGGGCAGTAGCTGAGTAAAGGGCAGTGAATGTAGCGAACTGGCTGTCCAGTCTGCTGAAATATCTAGGAAGAAGAGAGTGGGGACCCTGTGAGTAGCCAGGTCAGTTCTCTCTACCTAGTATATAGAAACTAGACAGGTGGTGAATTGTGACTGCCATACCTGCCTGGATCCCTGAAAATGAGAAAGAGAAATTTCTGTTGAGATGCGATATGTAAGGGTTACAACAGTAACCTTCAGCAAAACATGCAAATACAATAGGAAGTAGCTGAATTAATGGACACCCATTAGGGTTGAGATATGGAAAACTATAGTGCTATAGTGACCTTTTTCACACCTGAAAGCTAAATATTTTTGAGCTTGTTAATGAATTCTGATGCAATAATATCATGGCCATTTCCACACGGCTTACCTTGTTCCGGAAAACAGTGAAATCTCACAAGAAGACAATGTTATCACATCTTCTCGCACAATAACAGTGTCTTCTTGTGCGATAACAGCATCTTCTCGTGCAATTTCGTGTGAGATTTCGCTGTTTTCCGGAACAAGGTAAGCCGTGTGGAAACGGCCCATGTTGGATTGCCCCTTTGTCAGAAAATGGTAATTTTTGGATCATCAGGGGAACGAAAGGGAGATATTCAGCAGGCATATGCCTGAATATGTCTGCTGAAACAGAAAGTTTAGGCCATATTTTATCAAAAAGGATCACCCTGAGTAACATTCCTAACAAAACAAGCCTTTACTTCAGTCACTGCACCATTTTGAAGAACTTTCTTGTCTGGGTTTATATACTTCAGCGTTTTGTTGTCTGAAGCTATGGATATGCTAAGAAGGCAAAGGCCCAAGTCCTCATCTTCCTCCATCCTAGCAAATAAGGCTTCTCTCCTGTTTAGTAGTCTGGAGTGATAAACCTTAAGGTTTCCTCCCATTGTGAAGTAAACAAACACAGAGATGTAAGAGAGAGCAGTGATGATGACAGATGAGACTCTCTCTCAAAGAAAGATATCTCATGTAAGATATCTCAGGATGTAAAATATCTGCGACATCTTTTAAAATTGAAGTCACAATGATCTGATATGTATATCTACTCATGTATAAAGTGTGGGGAGTACTGTTTTTTAAAACTAAACAGGAGCATATGAGCAAATGTGCAAATTCCACTCACTCTGTCTTACTTCACTGTGCTGAGCATTTGGCTGTTTAAAATATTTTTGTTTTCCCAGCCCATACCACAAGTACTAATTTTAATTGCCTCCAGAATAGGAAGGTTTCCTCTATCAGGCTGAAAGTGAAACATCTGAGCATTTCATCCTAATAGGTTAGGAAATAAAAAATGTTACAGGCAGGTCAGTGAAAACATCATCTAAATACGATACCAACTCCCAAACCGACACTTTTCAAGAATCCAATGTTTTTCACAAATAAAATGAGCCAAATTTAAAGCCACATAAAATTTCTCTGCACATGTCTTCAAAGAAAGAAGTGTAAAAAGCCCTGATTAATACCTGCTTGTGGGGCTTTTGCCCCAAGAGGGCTTTTCATGCAACTTATAGAGAACATTACAGATAGGACTTCTGTATCTTGTTATATTGCCTCAATCTTGATTTTTCTCAGTGGAATTGGTTCAAAAATGAAGCTGTCATTCATCAAGGCCTGGTTCATACATTTACACACCTCACATGATTAGAGTGCATAATTGCTGGCAGATGAATGTGTGAACTAATGCCACTGAATGCTTCCCCCCTCCCCCCGGTGATGTGATGGAAGGCCATGATATAAACAACCACACACATGGTAGGACCATGGGTTTTGGAATGGGAATGCAGCATAGTGGTACAGTACTTGCTTTGCATGCAGAAGGTCCCAGGTTTAATACCAAACATCTCCAGTTAAAGAGATTAAATAATAGATGGTGTGAATGACATCTCCCTGAGACCCTGCCAATCAGAGTCGATGTTCTTGACCTTGATACACTGATGATTTGACACAATTTGGTGTAGTGGTTAAGAGCGGCAGGACTCTAATCTGGAGAACCAGGTTTGATTTCCCACTCCTCTGCTTGAAGCCAACTGGGTGACCTTGGGTTAGTCACAGCTTCCAGGGCTCTCTTAGCCCCACCCACCTCACAGGGTGATTGTTGTGGGGATAATAATAACATTGTAAACCACTCTGAGTGAGTGTTAAGTTGTCCTGAAGGGTGATATATAAATCAAATGTTGTGATGACGACGACAACAACGATGATGATGATGGCAGGGCAAGATCCAAGTCCAGTAGCACTTTAAAGACCAACAAGATTTTCAGGGTATAAGCTTTTGAGAATCAAGATCTCTGAAGGTCTTTATGGTGCTGGTGGACTCAAATTTTGTTTTTCTACTGCAGACCAACATGGTTACCCTCCGGAAACAGTATATGGCAGCTTCATGTGCATGTCGACATGTGTTTGACCAGCATTTTGCCCAAACAACAAACGTGCATCCAGGAAGCAAAATAGAATTTCACCAGTAACTCAGATGGGAAGGAACATCAGTTTCATCCTATCTATAAAAAAAAGATTCTCATGGGGATAAACCTTATGAAAGGTGAGAGCTTCCCAGCCTTCTCCAGCCCTTCTGTTGTGACTGGAAGAACCTTTTGGATTGTAGTTGCAAGACAGTCACAGGTGATTACTGGCTGGGTGCTGATGACCTCACAGTGGGTACATTTAAGCTTTTAAAGGCTAGTAAGCACCAACTATGTCTCTCATTTCTACATCAGTCACACTTCATTGAATTAGTTGTACCCCACCAAGTGATTGTTTCCAACTATTATTTCCCCTCCCTGGTTCTGGAATAGGCAGGGCTTTTGGGGGGGGGGGGTCATACTCAGCAGCAGGGCTTTTTTCTGGGAAAAGAGGTGGTGGAACTCAGTGGGTTGCCCTCGGAGAAAATAGTCACATGGCTGGTGGCCCCACCCCCTGATCTCCAGACTGAGGGGAGTTTATATTGCCCTCCGTGCCACCAAGTGGCACGGAGGGCAATCTAAACTCCCCTCTGTCTGGAGATCAGGGGGCAGGGCCACCAACCACGCGGCCATTTTCAAGAGGTTCCGGAACTCCGTCCCACCGCATTCCCACTGAAAAAAAGCCATGCTCAGCAGTAATTTTTGGAATGCTCTCCCAAGTCCTCAGGGTGCAACCGGTGGAAATCAGTGCAACCATATGTATGAGTACTAGCTTCTGTTTTAACAACAACAACAACAACAACAACAAAGCACTAGGAATACATATCTCACTTTGTTTGTTTGTTCGCTTGTTTGTTTGGTGGGTTAAAATATATCCAGGTGTGTTTATAATATAGGAATAGGGCTAGTGTCTTGTACAGCTTTTAAAAAAAAACAACTACATGCTATGTGTGTGTAAAATAATGAGCTTACATGATTGGCAAGCAGCCCAGAGTTACAGCTTTCTATATCCATCCTGAGTGTAAGTCATAGTGGACTTGCACATTTATTAACTTCATGTATATGCTACCTTTCTCCCCAATGGGAGCCTAAAGCAGCTTACGTCATTCTCCTTGCCTTCATTTTATCTTCAAAACAACCCTGTGAGGTAGGATAGGCTGAGCATATGTGTCTGGACCAGCATCATCCAACAAACTTCCACGGCAGAGTGAGTTTCAAGCCTGGATCTCTCAGATCCTAGCCCAATACTCTAATCACATAATGAACATTTGCTTCCTTAGATAAGTAACAATCAAAGATTAGCTGGGAAAGCTGGAGCCGTAGGCACTGTAGACACTGTAATGTTGCATGAAGCAGTCTCCACATTTATATTATTAGTGAATTTTATTTTACCTTAAACAGGTGTTGTTTGACAGACAGCTTGTCAGATGAATCTGGTGATCTTTGCTTCTTGCCAATTTGTGGTTGCTGCTAAGACACTGTAATGTATAAAATATCGAAAGGCGGAAAGCTACCATGCACATTTCAAGTGCCTTGGCCTTTTTGCATTCTCTTTTTAGTGAGATGTACAATGTCACAATGGTTTTCCCCTCCCTTTCCCTCCAGAATTCCCTCAGTACAGAATGCTTCTTTCAAGGCATGTGGATTGACTTCCAAGAGTTATGAAATCTGCCAACATTCCTTTTAGCATTGCCAAATAAATGAGTGAGGAACACATTTTGACATGTTTGACATATTTTAACTTTCGGAATATTGCTGCCAACTTTCCTCACATTTTTTAAAAAAAAAAATTAAAAAGCCAACCTACTGTGTTGACAGATTTGGCATTTACATCCTTGCCTTTCCCTATGGTGAAGAGGACAACATTACAAGGAGAATATGTGTATGAGCAGACCTTTTGTATTTGTTTTACTTCAGTTATGGTTTTCTTTTACAGCAGACCTTCTCTACAAACTTAACAGGTTTAACAGCATTCCCTCTCCCTACAGATTACCGGGAACTGTAGTTTTTCTGGGGGGGAGGGGAAGCAGTGCTCCCTCAGAATTCTCAGCAGCCTTCATACTCTATAGCTCTCAAACTACTACTACAAGCTATCATTCCTAGAATTTTTGGTGGGTAGTCAGTGGAGTTGTAAAATCTCTTCTTTTGTCCCATTGCCTTGCCACTGAGAACAAACTGTGTCCCACAATATGTTGGTGCTTCAGGCACTCACTTCAGACCCAGCCAAGGGTAGCACAAGTCCAGGAGGCAATTAGGAGCACCAACCATGCATATTGCCAACTCCTGTTTTGCTGTCAGCTTGGAAAAAGCTGAGTCCTACCCAATATGTTGATGCCCTTGTTAGATGCAGGATCCCTTGATTACCATGGAAAATTTTCTATCTTAGGAATGAAGCAATCAGAGTTCAGGCTGGGAGGAGATATGCCTCCTTTATGGAGACAACTAGGTCAGATAGATATGACCATTTGCCTACTTGCCAGGAAGGGGGAAATAGATGGCTATTTGAATACCCTGAATTGAGCCATAAAGGTTTTGGAACATGCACCTTGATTTGATTGGAGAAAAGGTACAAAGCACTATACAAAAGGCTTAATATAATAATCCCTTATTTATTCAAAGAACCTACATTAAAGAAGGGCCTGAAAGGATGTATCGATCCTATGAAGGCCACAAGGGCAAATTCTGTCAGAGCTGTGACGAACTGCATTTGAAAGCTAGTTTCCTAAGTGCAGCAATCAGAGAGCTGGGAGGAAAAAAAAATCTCTTTCTTGAGTGACAGGCCATTCTCTCCTCTCTAATTGGTCAGTTAGAACCAGGCTGAAGGGCTGACAGTTGGTTTCGGACAGGATTGTTCAGTGAAAGTTTGTGAGTGAGTCTGATAGAGAAGTTCAAACAGGTACCCCTCTAGAATGAGGAAAGAGGAAACTTTCGCTTTAACTGTAACATTACTGTCCTAAAGAAGAATTCTATTTAAGAATTCTTAGTATAAGGGTCAGCAGAACCTGAAGCCTATTTGACACAAACATTTTAGAAATGGAAATTGCTAGATTCCCTTTCAAGCCAAGAAGAAGGGTTATAACTTCTTAGGAGAAGAAGATTAATTCCTGCCCAGTTTCTAAAGGGGCTTTGGCTCTGAAGAAGACTCCAAGTCTGTTGTGAATGGAAAACCATTTTAAACTAACTACAGGAAATCTGAGCTGTCATAGGAAACTCTGTGAAGAAACATTGTTGCTGTAACTAAAGTGTTAAGTAAAACACCTCTCACTGCTAAGAGCCAAGAATATAAGAAACTAATCTTCAAGGAAACTATTTTGCCTGTTACTCAAAGTGTATTCTGTACTATCAACAAAATTTCACCTCAGCACTTTCATTCCCTGACTACACTTATTCAACCCCTACTTATTAAATAAAGTTATTATTTCCTTTTGAAAGTTATACAGTCTCCATTGCCATTTCCAACAAAGAGGGCTTCAGCTTCTCCCCATCAATTTCCTGGACTGGACTAAAAAGCCAAAATTATATCTGACTGTAACAGACTTTCAAACCACAAAGATTAACATTGTACTTGAGAATGCTCAGCAAAAGCAGGCAAACTGAAATTTGGCAGGAAAATCTGCTTCATATGGGGGAGTGAAGGATGGGTCCATCATAAGGAGCTATTCAAAAATCTTCCCTGTAAAACCATTGTAGGGATAATATTCAATCTTGCAAACAAGAGAGCTCTGCATGATAAGATAGTACATAGAGGGGGTATTGATTTTGTGTAAGAAAGACCAAAAGATAGAGGTGAACAAACTCTATGGGCTCTCAAAATCAAGCTGGTTTCTAGGACATGTTTTTTAATCAGAGGAAATGCTTTGAATTTGCCCATCTCAAAAATATCACCAATCGACATTCCAACTATCATCAGTTTCTCATCCAGGGCTTTTGTCCAAGTCAATTTGTGGGTATTCTAATGGAACCCAATTTCATGATAAGTCAAAAACCTCCCAGATGGGAAAGGGTTAAATTGTCTGGATACCTCATCAGAGGTATGAGAGCCAAAGGCCAGGGGGGAAGGGGAGCAATGGGGTGAAGTCTGTCTTGAGTAGCCTCAATTTTCAAAGTTCAGAGTGGGCCTGTGTCCATTCTAGGGAATGGAATGCTAAGGTAACACTAGTGACTGTACAATTAGCCTTGTGTGTTTATTTCTTTTCTTAGTTCTGTAACACCTTGTAACATTTTGATATAATTTCCCAGTTCCCTTGTGCTGTAGTGAATCATTATTTTAGTAAATGAAGTTCTTTTCCTTTTTGAAGATCTTTTCCCTTTTAAAATATTTTAGACAGTGGTCAAAGATCTCACCCATGGTATCTGATTGCTCATTCCACACATAGACTAGAAACTCTGATTGGGCTACAGAGAGTTAGCTGGCCTAAGAAGGGCGTGTGTGTGTGGTAGTTCACATATGCTCACACACAGTCCCTATCTGTGTCTCAAGCCATAGGCAGAGAAAGGAAGATACATCTGATGAAAAGAACAGTGGTTCTTGAAAGCTTATGCTACAATAAAGTTGGTTAGTCTTAAAGGAGCTACTGGACTCTTTACTATTTTGCAACTACTCACTACTCCTCTGGACATATTGAATCAGACCATCTAGTCCAGCATGCTGTTTCATACATCGGCCAAACAGATGTCTTCAGATGGCCTACAAACAAGGTACAAAGGCCTAAGTCTCCCTTTTGTTGCCCTGTATCACTGGTATTCAGAAGTTTCTAAACATGAAGGTTCTATTTAGTCATTGTGACTAATAACCATCTATGGCCTCACCTTCCATGGATTTATCTAATCCCATTTCACATCCAACTACACTAGCAGCTATCAAAATATTCCAAAACAATGAATTCAAAAAGCCAATCACTCTTTGAGAGAAGTACATCCTTTTGTCCATTCTGAATCCATTCTCCATCATCTTCATTGGTTATCCATGAATTCTGGCATTATGGAAAAGGGAGAAGATGCTCTCTTCATCCATATTTTCCATCCTGTGCATTAAGTATATGTCTAACTGTTAAAGACTTTTATTCAATACTGTTCCAGACCCTGCCCAATTTTACTTCACGGTCTGTAAAGACAGCTAGTAGAGGTGGGAACAGACTGGAAAACAGACCAAAATTTAACATGGACTGGGCCAGTTTGGCATTCACAAACCAACGGGTCATAGGACACCCATTTTCCACAGACCACATGGACTTTTCGCCGGTCCCTTGGACTGTGGTTCATTAAAGCCTCCCCGCCCCACTGAAAACTGGTGCTGGGAGTGCTTCAACATTTAAAATATCCCCTTGCTCCAGCTGATTGGTGGCCTGCCAGTCAGCTGGAGCAAGGCAAGGGGGTTAGAACACTCCCAGTGCTGGCCCAGACCGATGAACATTTCAGTTTGCAAACCAGCGCTGGACCATGAAAAGTTCGTGGTCCATGGTCCATGAAATGCTACAGACCATGGCCCCATGGCCCAAGGGTTTTTCCTGGTCCGTGCCCACCTCTAATAACTAGTGTCTGTAACTGAGAAAGCTTTTCAGAAAAAGTGTAGATCATCTTAAACATAAATGTTGCAGTCAATGAGTATGCAAGTTGCCTACCTTTTTTATTTGATTCCTTTCAAGAGTTCAGTCTTTCATACATCATGAATTCTAACATGGTTTTAAGGCCACTGACATCATTACCAAAAGCAGAAAATTACAAGATCAGATCTGCATACTAGTTGTTCAATATTTAAATATCAAATATTTTATAGATTGATTTAATCCACTTGTAGTTCAGTCCCAAATATATTTACTAGGAAATGGTTCATTTGATTTCAGCGATACTTTTCATCAGTTTCAGACTGAACTCTTAATGTCGCACAGTAGTCTATGCTGTTCTAAGACAGATCACACTTCCATTTTTTTTTTTGCTTCATGCATACCCAGTGTTTCTTTCCAAATGGGACACAAAGCAGCTTACATCTTTCTCATCTCCTCTAGTTTATCCTCAGAAGAAACCTGTCAGGTACGTTAGGCTGAGAGAGATCACCAGCCAGCTTCCATGGTAGAGTGCAGAATTTGAACCTAGGTTTCCAAGATCCTAATCCCACACAAACCATGCTGGGTCACAGTTATGGCATCAATATGTGATCAGGTTCAATAATATGTGCTATACAACATATAACAGAAACATATATACCTTCTCAGACCAGATATTTCAGAAGATGGGTATGGCCCATTAGAAATTAGTAAGTCTACAATTTTTCTTTTGTAGTTCTTCAAAGTGAATTTCAAAATATTCCAGGAATATTGAATAAAGCTCCAAGTAGCTTTCTTAATAAAGTTGGGTTGTCATCTTTGTGAAATTTGAAGAGAATGCAGAGGTTCCTCCTCAACTGGAACATCAGAGGGATTTCAAGATACTAAACTAGTAAAATTTCTTAGGAGAGGGGAAAACCATTACATATGAACTTAGATTCTCAAAAGTTCATACCTGTACTCGAATCATGTCCTTATTGGCAACTCTATTTTGAACACAACAAAACCCAGGTAAGATCAAGGAGTCTGGGACTAGTCTGAGGGCTTGAAATGAAGCATTAGTAATTAATTTAAACAATTATTTCTCACGTTGAACTATTATTACTAATATATATATATATATATTCATAAATGTTTTTCACCAGAGGAGCAACTTGGAAGTCTGCAACTGATTTTGATCCATATTAGTGCAGTCAGAGACATACCAAATTCATACGTTGAGCAGTTAATAATCCTCAACATACTTCCTCAATTGAAATTGGCAGCATTAACTGACTCATAAGTGTGTTTAGAAATGAGAATAGAGAATTATGAATATATATATATTTTATAATCCTTCTCTTTTGTGACATATCACATTTTTTCCCTGAGACTCATTTTCATGTTGTAAATCTAAAGCCATTTTTATTCATCCTTCATCTGAAATCCCTACTTTTAAATCTTCAGTTCCTATTTATCAACTTTCTAAGCGTGGATTTTTTTTTTTTAATGCTTCAACTTTAGTGTCAATTGACATATGCTATTCACACTTTTTAACTTGATAAAAGCATTAATGCGGTGCTGTAAATCTTAAGACTTATGTGTCATGTGCATGTAATCCAGGGAAAACTTATACATGACTAGCCACTACCATTGAACATGCTCACTTTTTTTATTCATATTGTCTATATAATGGAATAAGATGAAGCCAGAAAGAGTACATGATTTACAATTGAGCAAGTTAGTGTTCTGCACAGAAGGTTATGTTCTAGTGGCAGAGCACACGGTTTGAGTGTAGAAGGTTCTAGGTTCATTTCTGGGCATCTGCAGATAAATGATCTCAGAAAGTGTTGCCAGGGACCCCCCTCCTCCTGTTATGGGGCCTGCCATGGACTATGTCAGTTTCCTGTGTTGCTGTTTTAAAGATCCACCAAAGACTCTGTTGGGGCAGCATTGCCCATGCCTGTATCCTGTTCTCTGTGCTGCAATGGACTATGCCATCTATGCCTGCTTCCTGCCTCCCTGGGCCCCTGCCTCACCTGAGCCCAGAGCCATGCTGCCAGCAGCACAGTGCCAGCCGAAGGGAATCCCCACGAGCCTGGCCAGGCACCCCCTGGTCAGTTCCCGCAGAGAGGCCCTTGCAGGATGGTCACTGAGTCTGCCCTCACCACTGGGCTAGCAAGCCCAGGCTGTGCCAAGGAAGAAGCCATGTTCCCAAGCAGGAAAGAGCCAGCCTGGACAGTTTACTTCAAGGCTGCCATTTCGTGAAAGTGAGCCGGTCATGTCCACAGTGGCCAGCCTCGCCCAGCTATGCATATCTTGAAAGCCGCCCCGGAATGGAAGCTACATGCTGACTGTCCAGAACATCTAATGGATGAATCTCAATGCAGCCACTGCATTCCAGAGCTGATGCCATCAAGACAACGCCAGCTTCCTGGCAGATCCAATCAACCTGCCTGGCACTCCCTTCCCCTCCTTTGCCCCCTCTTCCCGAAGTGTTACAATCATACAATTAGACACTAAAGTGACCCATTAAGGATAGTTGTAGAGCCATTAAGCCTTTGTTCCCCTTTTGAGAACCACAGGGAAAGGCACCACCCCCAGGGTACGTTTTGGGGTACCCTGGGCAGTGAGATGACATCAGTTCCAGGAGTGATGTCATCACACAGATACCAGGAGCATGCCGGTACTTCACACCATGCTGACTGGGGCTCCAAATGGATTCAATTTGGCCCATTTGGGGCCCAAATAAGCCCAGTGTGAAGTGCGGGAGCACTCTCAGGGCCTGTGTGATGATGTCATGCCCAGAAGTGATGTCATCGCACTGCCCCAGGAGCATGCCCCAGAGGCCTGTTCCCCACTTTTTCCCCTTGTCAGCCAGGTGAGTGGGTAGTGGAGGGTGGGAGCCGAGGATCCCCCACCCACACCGGGGGACCTGCCAGCCCTAGTAAATAGCCACTAAGCCTGGCAAGGAAATTCAGAAGAATATAATCTGTGATGCTCTTGAAAGCTGCTGAGATATCCCGAAGAATCAAGAGGGATATACTTCCCCCCGTCAATATTCTAGAACAGCCACAGCAGCCAGTTACAAAACAGGCAAGAAGCCAGCTTCGGTAGAATCTAGATAATAAATATCATTCAAGATTTTCTACATATGTGGCTTGGCACAGGAGGAAGCCTCACTCTTGCATTGCCTCTCCCGCTCTTGAATGCTTTTCCTCAGTGGACAGATCACAGGCAGGGGGCCGACTTGCACAGGCATTTATACACACAAGCAGGTAATTCCAAGAGGGTTCTGTGGGTTGGCTTTGCATGCTATGTGTTGTGGGGAAGTTGTGCAAGCTTAAGTCCTGTCCGTACACCGTGCAGCCTGCAAAGTCTAAACATTGCTGCAGTGTTTATATCAGTGATATCGAGATAGCTGGAATGAAGCACACAGCAATTGCAGAGAGAGAACACGGCTGGACATCCGCACAAAACACCCTGGGATTCCCTGTTTTCTGCAAACAACAGGTATCGATTCAAGATAACAACCCCGAATGAACACCTTCTAACACAACCTTGAGCAACCTTGATTGCATAGTCAATTCTTTTAGGCCCCTGTGTGTCATTAAAAAAACTGAGTCTAGGCAGTAAATCGCATTTCAGCTTTGTATGATTTTCCCAGCTCTTTTGCATTGTCACGGCCATTCCTGACCTTTTACGAGTTTTATATTGGAGGGGGGGGGGCTCAGTAAAAATGCCATGGCTACAGGACTCAGTTTTTCTATGTGCTAGGTTTGATTTTGTATAGGCACAAATTTATTTTCCCGAATGTTTCCAAACATTATGACAGAAGGAGTCAGGAAGATGATGCTCTCGTTTTACAGTTTTCTAAATTATGCTTGAAAAACTTTTAAGTGTCTGGTATTGTAATGTTGCTGCAATATGCTCCATCTGTGCCAGCCTCAAATTACTTTTTGGGGGGCTCCAAATATAAATCTGGGGGGTTCATTCATTTTGAAAATAATGAAAACGATGGTGGGGGGAGGAAAGATTTTGTCATAATTTGTTTTAAAATGAAAAGTAATGGGAATCAAACGTGCCTGGTTTAGACTTTAGAGAGAGTTTTTTTTGAGATTGCAAAATCAAAAAGAGTCCAGTAGCACCTTTAAGACTAACCAATTTTATTGTAGCATAAGCTTTCAAGAATCAAGTTCTCTTCATCAGATGCCTGATACAGAGACTGGTCAAATACAGAAGAGGAGGAGAGAGAAGAGGCAATTAGGGGAAGGAAGGGGGAGGGTGCAATCAAAACATTCCTTTGCTAGTATATGTAAACATCTCCTTTTAGTGTGTGTATCAGTTGGCTTCAAAGGAGTTTGCCCTGTTAGTTTGCAGCAGCCAAACAGCTAGACCATCCAATTCCAATGCAGTATGGGCCTTCGATAACCACAGCTCTCCCTGCCAGATGTATCTGACAAAGAGATCTGTGGTCCCCGAAAGCCCACGCCAGGTGCCACTGAGCTCCCCCAGACCCCACCTCTGTAAAGGAAATCTGTTACCTGTGGTAATGTGATAACCATTCATAGTCCCTATTCAGTCCCAGCTTGACAGAGTCAAATTTGCATATGAATTCCAGTTCAGCAGCCTCCCGTTGGATTTTGTTTTTGAAAGGTTTCTGTTGAACTACAGCGACCTTTAAGTCTTTGATGGAATGTCCTGGTAGATTGAAGTGTTCTCCCAGTGGTTTTTGGACGTTTCCATTTCTAATGTCAGATTTGTGTCCATTTATTCTTTTGCGTAGAGGTTGGCTGGTTTGTCCAATGTACAGAGCAGAAGGACATTGTTGGCACATGAGGGCATATATCAGATTGGAGGATGAGCAGCTGTAAGAGCCAGAGACAGTGTAGTTGATGCCATTGGGTCCTGTAATTGTATTCCCTGGGTAGATATAGGGGCAGAGCTGGCATCTGGGTCTGTTGCAGGGCCTGGTACCTGTGCTGGTGACTCTGCTGGCCGATTCATGGTTGTGAGTGAGAAGTCGTTTAAGGTTGGGGGGCTGTCTGTAGGCAAGGAAAGGTCTTCCACCCAGGGCTTCTGAGAGAGAGGTATCATTTTCCAGGATGGGTTGTAGCTCACTGATGATACGTTGGATGGGTTTGAGCTGGGAGCTATAGGTGACAACCAGTGGTGTTCTGTTGTTAGTTCCTTTAGGTTTGTCCTGGAGTAGACTGTTTCTGGGTACTAGTCTGGCCCTGTTGATTTGTTTCTTCACTTCATTTGGTGGGTACTGTAGTCATTTGGTGGGTACTGTAGATTGCAGGCAGCTTTGGGAATTCTAACATAGGGTGGTGGGCATAACCACATAACGGCTGTTGCAGAGGTAAAGCCACTCATATAAAGGATGCTGAAATGCAAGGGAGAAGGGGGTAATTTAAAAAAAAAAAACATAGGAAAGAGAAATGATAGAGAATAAAACTGACATTGTGGTGGCTGCGGCTGCTGAAATGCTATTTTAATCAAGTCTCCAGTTGCCAATCAGAAACCTTGCTGGGCAAGATCCCCACCTTACTCCATCCACTTTCTAAAAACACTTGGTGGATACTAAGAAAGATTTTGGATGCCATGGTGCCCTTGAACACCATATTGGGGACTCCTGGTTTAAAGAATATTCAAACAGAGGAGATGGGGGAGATGAGGAGATATGAAACCGACATAGTAGGATTCCAATCATCATTATCAAACAGATTTTGCAGTAGATGAGAATTGTTCAAAGTCTTTCTTTCCATGGTGTTTCCACCAACCACATTGCTGGAAACAAAACTAAAAATAAATCAATTTAATCATGAATAGAAATAAATTATTTTGGACATTCAATTAAAAGGAAAGGAAAGGAAAACCCAGTGTCATTTATATAACTCCTACATAAATGTCTGTCTCTTGACAGAATGGAAAAGAATAGAGAAGGCAATACTGAAAATTCTACAACAGGTCATATAAAAAAAAGATAGTCCAAAGAAGATGATTCAAATAGCAATCCTTTGTATGATTTGCTGCTTTGCCTGCCATACTTCTACTTTGTCAGACTAAGAGTCACTCTACATGTTGCTTCTTTTATGAGTTCTCCATAGAGCCAACCCATGTTCCCCATAGACATATCAGCTTGGGGGTTTGGCTTCTATTAAAAAAAGGAGAATGCAAATGGGCTTGGAAGGCTGCTGCTGGGAGAAGGAGACATCCTGCCTTTCTCTCAAGCTTCTTCTCCTTGTGCAAAAACAAGTGCAGAGAGGAGACCTTTCCCCATTTCTGCTGCTCCATGTAGAGGTATTGTGTATAGAGATGGGCACGAATAGCAATACGAACTAAAAAAAGCCATGAACAGCCCAATCAGCTGTTCGCAAACAAGCTGTTTCTAAACGAACAGGTGGTCGTTGCAAGCCTCATTCGTTGCTGTTCGTGCTGTTCGTCAAGCCAGACAATCTGGCACCTGCAATCAATTCCCTTGGCAACTTAGGCAGGGATTATCTGAACTCTGTCTGAACTCCTACTGTTGCCCTGGAAACCCCAATCTAAACCCAAATTAGCTTGATAGGCAGGTCTTCCTTTCAAGTGTGGCGCTCCAAGTTTGTTACAACAAGGGAGCAAAGAGCAGGGGGGAGGGGGGCTCCCAGCTCTGGTTTAGCAGACAGTGAGGGAGAGACAGTTGCTGTTGGCATTTTGAGAGAGAGAGAGGGAGAGTGCATTGGAGCTTGAATTTTCTTTGTGTGTGGTGGGATAGCGATCTACCTCTTCAAGTTCCAGGGCTGCTGCCAGGCTCTGGGCCAAGCTATTATTTATTATTGGTACCTTTCCTGCTGCCTGCTTAGGTCAGGTTTCTGGGAGAGGTGCGGTAGGGATCTACCCCTTCAAGTTCCAGGGCTGCTGCCAGGCTCTGGGGCCAAGTTATTATTTATTATTGGTACATTTCCTGCTGTCTGCTCAGGTAGGGTTTCTGGGAGTGGTATGGTAGGGATCGTGATAGCTAGAGGAGAGCCTGCTGGCCCCCATGAACAACGAACAATGAACATGTTCGTGAGCAGGTCATGTTCATCAATGTTTGTTGTTCATTGTTCGTGGATGGTAACAAACAATGAACATCATGTTCGGGTTTTTTTCCTGTTCGTGCCCATGTCTAACTGTGTGCACATATGGCAGCAGAAAGGGGGAAATTCTCCCATCCCACACTGTCTTTGAAGTCCTGTTAAAAGACCCTTCTGCCTTACATTTTATCCCCAAGTTGCTCATTTGACTCAGCCTCAAGATGTACTGAGGAGGCCCTCACTGAGTCATCATGACCCCCAAGCTAATAAGCCAGTTTGGTTTAATGGTTAAGAATGCAGGACTGTATTCTGGAGAACCAGGTTTTATTCCCCACTTCTCTGCTTGAAGCCGGCTGGGTGACCTTGGGTCAGTCACAGCTTCTAGGAGCTCTCTCAACCCCACCCACCTCACAGGGTGTTTTGTTGTGGGGATAATAATAGCATCCTTTGTAAACCATTCTGAGTGAGTGTTAAGTTGTTCTGAAGGGTGATATATAAATTGATTGTTATCATTATGTTATCATTAAGCCATTGAATGGGAAACAGGCGGGCTCTAAGAAGATTCATGTTCCAGTTTCTTCAAGCCCAAGAGTGCTTAGAGACTGGTTGAGGGAAGACATTTTCACCCTTTATGTGTTGCTCACCTTACTTAATCCTACACCCCTTAATTTGCAGTACTCCTGTCAATTGTGATGTATTTAAAAGAACATTCAACCAGATTATAGTGCAACATGAGCAAAAGCCACAAAGCAGTCCATGCAATACTGTGATGAAAAGTGAAAGCTTGTAGGGTATGCTAGTTTTTATGTGCTGGAGTAGGATTGGGAAACCCAGATATGAAGCCGTACTCTGTCATGAGAGGTCACTACATGGTCTTGGTCCAGCCATTGTCTCTGAGGGCCAAGCTACACATGACAAATGACACTTGAATGGCAAGTGTATTTCTCCCTGTTCACTTGCCCTCCACTCAATCCACTTGCCGTTCAAGTGTCATTCGTCATGTGTAGCTTGGCCCTCAGCCTAATCTACCTCACAGGTATCTAAGTGAGCTGTGGCTCACAAAAATACATACCCTACCATAATTTTTTTTAGTCTTATAGGAGCTACTGGACTCTTGCTCTTTTCTACTGCTACAGACAGACTAACATGGCTACTCAACTTGATCTACCTCACGGGGTCATTGTTCGTTTCAGGTGGATAGCTGTGTTGATCTGCATTAGTACAGCAAGATTCGAGTCCAGTGGCACCTTAAAGACCAACAGGATCTTCAGGCTATAAGCTTTCAAGAGTCACTCAGTTCGCCTTTTGGTCAGAGACAGGCTTGTTGTTGTGAAGGTAAAATGGAGGATGGGAAAATGATGTTGTATGCCACTTTGGGTACCCACTGGAAAGAAAAGTAAGTAAGATGTATCAGATTAGATAAATAAATATAGGAATCCCCCCTCCAGTAAATTTTGATTTTAGAAAACACTATTCCGACTCATTAGGCATCTGACTTATGCAATAATTGGGAAGTGCAGGTGTATGCCAAGCTGAGATCTGTCCATTGAGGGACATCTTTCAGCTCTCCAATATCTAGGTCATACCCACAAAGGTAGATCTTTCAGTTCTCTGGTACCTTTCTCCCATTGGTCAGACTGACTGCCATGTATGGGCCAACCAATCTCCTTGTCTCCTCCTGCCCTGTATACAACAACCCACAATGTAACAGGAATGGAAATAAACTTGCGGTACAACCGAGCAGAAGATCTCAAAACGTGAACTTTCAGTCCAAATTTAGAACAATACTATCCCTAGTTGTGTATCTTCAATGGTCTTGGGCAACAAAATGGTTGATGAAATAAATACTGGCAAAAAAGATCTACCATTGATTTACTGATCTAATCTAACCACAGGAGGCACAAAAGGAAAGCCAATTATATTCTGCAGCAAAATCACAACATGCAATTTACCTTTGTTTTGCCAGTCAAATCTGTGGTTCAGTAGTAAATTAGAAAGAAATGTTCTTTTTATCATAGGCAGAGAATAATGGGCCACTTTAGTGCTTGGGTTTTCCACACACCCCCTCCTCACTTTCCAACAGTTGAAGCTCTCTGAACATTTGTTAGCTGCAGAACTGAATGTCTGATAAAGCAGACAATTGGGATTGTTGAAACTGTGATGAATAGAAGAAATGTATTATTCACAAGCAGAAGGGGGATTTTCTTGGGAGGCAGACCAAACACAACACAAGCACTCTCCATCCGCCTTTCACATTCAGGGGAAAAAAAAGAAAGTGAAGCAAGTGATGAGCAGATAAATATTTATACTTCATTCCTATCATTGCCAGCTCTCTGATGAAATTAAAGTACAGTGCAAATTTATCACATAGTCTTTCTTAATTAAAACATCTGTTCAGATTCCAAGACAATCCATGAATGATTCATTGGTTACATATAATGTGTTTTTATTATTTTTTTCCTATTTTGAGTCAATATTATGCAGTTGGTATGATTATATTTGCATTTGTTAAAATGAATGAAAATCCATATTTACGTGGCAAAACAGAAAGGCGACAGTACAACATGAGAAGGAATGTATCGGCATTGCTAGAAATTATTTGCGGCACAAACTCTCCGCACCTTAGGCAACTGCTTGTATTGGGCAAGATGTATATGGATGTCAGTTATTAAGAGTTGAGGCTCACATAATCAATACTCTAGATAATTCCAGAATTCATGAGTTCAGTAGCACCTATAAGACTAACAAAATTTGTGGTGGGGTATGAGCTTTCGTGAATCACAGCTCCCTTCTTCAGAGACCAGCTGTGACTCATGAAAGCTCATACCTTACCACAAATTTTGTTAGTCTTACAGGTGCTTCTGGACTCTTGCATTTTTCTACTGTTACAGACAGACTAACATGGCTACCCATCTTGACCTATCTTCAGAATTCATTTCACCCTTTAACTTGTTGGCATGTCGAGGGTTGAATTAAAGATTCTCTTGAAAGAAACAAATTAATTAGAAACTTGGATTAAGGTTTTGGGCCTAGTTTGAGGGCTAAAGCGTCTTGGTTTCACTGATTAACTCCTCTGGAATAAACAAGGGCTTGATTCCCAGTTGATTCTCTTTGACCTTTTAGTTTTATATTGTCTGAAGACCGTAAGGCAGGATTGGGAGTTGAAGGTACTGCTTTAGAGTTGTTGTGCTCTTATCTATTAGGCAAGTTTCAAGCAGCGGCACTAGTGGACTAGTCGTCCTCAGGACTGCCTCAGAGACTTGTCTAGTCCTACTTCCTGTTTAATCTCTATATAATGTTTTATGTATTAAAAACCTTTCTCTGCTGCCTTTCCACACAGTTCAGGCAGTATATATAAAACATCAAAACATTCCACACATTAAAAAACAAAAATGTTTCAAACATTAAAGCAACATTACAAATAGGTATGTATATCAACAAAAGTAAGAGCTAGAGAATGCCAAACTCAACAAAAAAAAGTCTTTGCTGGTGGAAGACAACAGCTGAGAGAGACAGAAAAATCTCCCTTGAGAGAGAGTTCCAAAGTTTCAGAGCCATGACTGAGAAGGTCCTTTTTTGGGTTACCACTAAAGATGGTCATGAACCAGGAAAATTCCAAACCATGTGGTTTGGGGTTTGTCGCATTTCATGATCCACGAACTTTCACAAACTTTCCCCCATTCATGAACCGGTTCATTCGGTTCATGACAACGTCACTTCCATGTCAGCAGAAGGTCTGCAGAGAGCCTATCCCCCTCATTGCCTAGGAAACTGATTGATCAGCATCAGGGTGTCTGCAGTTATGAACCGAAATATGAACCAAATGAACTGGGCTAAGTCACGGTTCATAAGAAATGAGCTCCCACAAACTGCCGGTTCACAAACCATGAACCAGCCCGTTTCATAATGAACTTCAGTTTGTATTTCAGTTTGTGCCAGCCTCTGGTTGCCACCCATCTAGTCTCAGATGGTGGGGGCACTTGAAGCAGGCACCTGAAAAATAACCAGAGCAGCTGGATATGTTCATATGGGAACAGGCATTCCTTAAGGTATGCAGGTCTGAAGCTGTATAGAGCTTTAAAGGTCAATACCTGCATCTTGAATTGTATCTTGAATTGAGTCCGATAACAAATTTGTGAACGAGTATGCATGGAAGAAAACTGGAGTGATATGGTTCCTATAACTCGCTCCATTCAACAGCCTGGCTGGAGCATTCTGTACCAACTGTAGCTTTTGACAGCCTTCAATGACAGCCCCATGTAGAGTGTATTACAATAGTCTCATGTTGATGTTACCCAGAGCTTGCACTACAGCGACAAGATCTTTTAATGTTAATGTTAGCAGAGTTGGAGAAATAATCCAGTCCCGCAAATGCAGAGTTGTTTTCAATAAAGGAAGAACAGGATTTGCAAAACGTACCTTCCAACAACAGAGAGACCTTCTGGATACAAGGATGTAGTGATAGACAGGAAGCACAGCAAGAAGCAGGGGTATGGACAAGGACAAATGAAACGTTCAATAAACTCTGAACACTAGACAGAATGCACTACAGCTCCTCCCCGGAGTTTAAATTGACTCAATACACATTGTATCTGTATTTCCACTACCAAGATGGTTCACATGCTATCATCTCTCCAACACATCAAGCTGCAAGGGTTTAGAATGTCATCAGCACGCTGGTGGAAGTTATCTGTGCCATTTTCCCGATTCTATCTTTGATGGGTGGAGTCAGTAATCGTTAGATAGGGTCCAATAACCTAAAACTCATTCTCGATAAATCAGAGATGTTGATGCTGAGTCTTCAGTCAGGAAGTAGCCTATGCAGGATGTGAGGTGGAGGGGGGCATGTCCCACTCCTGAATAATAGGTAACCATTTAGAAGTGTGTTTGGACTTTCCTCTGCTACTTGCGTATTAGAAGAAAGCTGGGCCATGAGTGCCTTTTGCCACTTTTGCTTAATACACCAGTTGCTTCCCTTCACCCCTTGCTTCCTGACAATGAAGAGTTTCCTTGTTTGGTATATTTGGCAGACCAACTCTGGTTGTTGTGAGTCTTTTATTAGGAAGTGGCACATATCTCACACTGTAGAAAGTGCAATGCAAAAAGTCTCTTTCCCTTTTTTCTCTCTGCACTGAGATCATTGGAGGGATCATACTGCATGCCTGTTTGAAGTATAGTAGATAATCTTGGGCTTTTAATTGTGGTATCCCAGTTGTGATGCTCAGTAAAGCTCCCCTGGCCACTTGTCTTTCTAATGTTAGCGAAAGTGGGCTGAAAACTTTTTAGACTTGTCCACTAAAGAACAAATCACAAACTGCAAGAAGAACATATCAAAGAACTTGGCTACCTTTTCTCAGATTGTTCTCTAATTGAATGCTAATCTTCTGCTATCTCACTCATGTGCCAAAAACTCCCCTTTACAATGCTTTTCTCTAGTTTAATATTTCTTATTCTGTTAAATCACTTCATCTTTTTCAAACCTGATTGCAATTCATTATGGAAAACCAGAGGACGGGGGTTTCATGAAGAGTGGCCAGAGTTGTTATCTTTTCTTGATTTGGATTCTTGTATTGCAATCTTTGTTAATTGTCTGCTAAATATTAGCAACAAAGTGGTTTGTTTGTATTCCAATAGACTATGAATGGGTACCAGATTTCTAGAAATTCATTCCTAACCGTAGTGCTACCTATCTGCTATTAGATAATGGTGTACATTTGCATATTAACACTGCATGCCAAACTTGTATATTTAACAGTTGGAACTGTCAACATGTGGCTGGTGAGTTTGCATTATTTGGCAGGGGTGGGGAAGCTTGTGCATCATGGCTGCCACAACCCTAAGGATGAACAACGGTCAGATCTGCTCTGGCTGGAAGCCCATCAGGACTGCGGAGAGGGCACTTGGATAGCATTTGCCACCAGCATGCATTTGAGTGCATGTGTGTGTACCACTATTGTGTTGTATTTTGATGTAATCTGTAAACCATTTTGAGAGCCATACAGCGTAAAGAAGTAAAAATGTTTTCAACAAGCAATGAGTATTGGTATACAAGATGTTGCTTCAGGTGCATGGAAACTATCACAAATATTAGGTTTACCTCTTTTTCACCTCCTCTCTGCCAATCAATGCACTATAAAAGCACATGTGCTGTTCAGGGAAGGTCCATAGCTAAGTGGAAGAGCATCTGCTTGGTATATGGAAGGTCCCAGGTTCAAGCCCTGCAATTTCTAGTTAAAATAGTAGGTGATGTGACAGACCTTAACCAGAGAATCCAGACAGCCTGGCTGCTGCTGGTCCCAATAAACCTTAATAGACAGAAATCAGCTTCATGCGTTCATATAATGCAATCATGCTGTGAACTTCCCCACTCCTGCTTCACTTCATTTTCTACCTGTGGGGAAGGGAAAGGAGGAATTTCAGGGCTGCTGTTTTCAGTGGCAGCCAAGCAGCTCCCTCATCAAGTTCTGTCCTACGTTTGCTCCATTTTATATAATAATCAAGTATTATTTATTTAAAATGAATGAAAATGTTTTAAAACTTACTTCAACAATCAGGGACCAGCAAGGACTCATGGGGGAGAGGACGTCTAATCCCCCCCCCCCGTCCCATCCTCTTTGCATCCATTCCTGGCTTTCATTTAGAGTTGCCAGCTCCTGGCTGAGAAATTTCTGGAGATTTGGGGGGTGGAATCTGGAGAGGGTGGGCTTTGGGAAGGGGAGGGATGTAAGCAGGGTATAATGCCATATAGTCCACCCTCCAAAGCAGCCATTTTCTTCAGGGGAGCAGATATCCATGGCCTGGAGATCAGTGGTAATACCAGGAGATTTCCAGCTACCACCTGGAGGCTTATATCCCACCCACCCTGCCAATATTCACTGTTCTGACACCAGGATTCCCTTTGCTACCTCCTCACTCATGCATCACTTCTTCCCAGGGCTTTTTTTCTGGGAAAAGAGGTGGTGGAACTCAAGACTGCACAATGACATCACTTTAGGTCAGCTGGAACAAGGGAGGAGTTTTTTAAAGCTTAAATCACCCTTTGCAAAAATGGTCACATGGCTGGTGGCCCTGCCCCCTGACCTCCAGAAAGAGGGGAGTTTAGATAGCCCCCTATACCGCTGAGATCAGGGGGCAGGGCTACCAACCATGTGATCATTTTCAAGAGGTGCCAGAATTCCGTTCCACCGTGTTCCAGCTGGAAAAAAACCCTGCTTCTTCCCATTAAGCTTCTTCTTCAAGCTTGTCTTCTTCCACCTGCCCCTTGCACAAATATTGCTCTTACTCATCCAGGGTTTATACAGCATTCTTATTTATTTATTTTATATTTTCGATTTATATTCCTCTCTCCCTGCACAAACAGGCTCAGGGTGGATTACTATTTAATAAAAGTATTACGATATAAATTATATTAAAACAGTTTAAATAACAATATAAAACAGTATAGTATATAAATAGATAGCAGTACTCAGTAACAGGGTTCACCAACTAACTACCATTTAAATGTTTTAAAGAAGCTAGATGGTGGATTCATCTAATGGGGAGGGAGGGCTTTTTTTCAGCGGGAACAAGGTGGAATGGAGTTTAGGCACGTCTTAAAAATGGTCACATGGCCAATGGCCCTGCTCGGCGGTGCAGAAGGCAATCTAAACTCCCCTCTGTCTGGAGATCAGGGGGCGGGGCCACCAGCCATGTGACCATTTTCACCAAGGGCAATTTAAACTTTAAAACACTCCCCCCTTGTTCCAGCTGACCCAAAGTGACATCATTGTGCAGTCCTGAGTTTCACCACTGAGTTACACCACCTCTTTTCCCAGAAAAAAAGCCCTGTGCGGAGGGATCTGGCCTCCTCTATTTGGCTGGTGGAGGCCAAGCCCCGTCTCAACCATATGCCTGGTGGAACATTTCTATCTTATAGGCCAGGTGAAAGGATAACAAATCCTGCCGGAATCATGTGGGCCATGACCTAAAAGAAGAACAACAATCAAAGTAGCACTGGCAGCAAGGTTTTTTCTACAAACCTGGGGGTTATACTAGGTTTGCAGAATCCTAAACTGTGGACTTGTCTGGCCTCATTGTGTGGATCTTTTTCCCATTGTCAGAGAGACCTGTTAGATACAACGATGCTGTGGAATTTGGAAGATGCATTTCACTGTTCTAGCGTGAATAAGAAATAAATAGCTTATGTAATTAACGTTCCCAGTCCCAACTGTGTTCAGGGAAAGCAGGTGTATGATCACATCCTCCAAATATCTTCCTATAGAGAGTCAATGGTTGCCATGCCTGGATTTAATCACCTGGTTGTTATAGCTCCACTTAGCTCAATTGTCCTGTGTGCCAGTAGGAAATGCACATGCCGCAGCAGCCTCCACTTTTCTCGTCTGTGCTTTGTGTCTTTGGGAGCCTGCCACTGCTGTTGGAAGAGAATCTATTTTAACACAGGCACAGAACTCTGGGAATGGAGATGCTTAGTGAATGGATGAGAAGTCTTCCTTGGCTCTTCTTTTCTTGGCAGCTTTGTTCATTTACTGCTGTAGGTTACTGCTGGGTGAATAGGTCCTTCTAGGGTTGTATAGCCTCATGTGTTGCCAGTAAATTCTCATACCTGACACTTTGAAAATCCAGCTGCTTTTGAAGATTTTTCTTTCATTTTGATTGTGGCAGTAGTGGTGGTAGTTCTCTGTTTTCATTATTCGGGGGCATGAGTGAATAAAGTTTTAAAGACTTGGCATTGCCTTAGTCACAAGCAGACAAACATTTCTACCAAGTCTCTCTACATGAGACATCTGACACATGAAGAACATGTATCAGGAGATGCAATGTTAGCCAGGAAGGGTAGTTTAACAAGACAAGAGCTGGCAGCAGGGCAAAGGCTTTGATAGACACTGGAGCTGTGTGAAGGAGCTGTGAAATGCCAGAAGGGAAACTTCAGCTCATTATAAACTCTCCAGGTCCAAGCCCAGCTCTGGAAGGCAGCTCCAGCCCATTTCCATTCCTTTCTGCCCTCTGGTTGTGATCACACACATTTAGTTTGGAGAGATGAAATTGACAGAGCTTTTGGGGAGGCAATGCTGAAATTAACAAACCCTTTGAGAAGCAATCTCCTCTGACTCTGTCTTTTAAAACTACACTTCCTGGCTAACATTGTGTCTGCTGACACTTGATGAACATGTGTCGAGGCATCTTGTGTAGAGACTCTCAGTATTGTGATTGGTCATCCCCAATGGGGTCTGAAGAAGGGAGCTCTGACTCTCGAAAGCTTACATTCTGAAATCTTGTTGGTCTCTAAGGTGCCACTGGACTCAAGTCCTGCTGTTCTACTGCAGACCAACACAGCTACCTACCTAAAATTATCCTCAGCCTCAGTAGTGATACATACCTACTACTGTAGTTCAAACAAACTGGTAGTTATGATTATATACTCTTATGGCAAAAATTAATGGGGTCAAATTAACTTTGGGTAGTTCAGAAACTGGATTTCCAAACTCCTCTCCCTTAGATACTTTTCAGAGTGGATCCAGACTTCTCTGGGGTCTGGGTAAATCCAAACTAAGCTGGTTTCAACCTACATAGATTACATAGTTCTTTGAAAATGGCAGTTCTGGGGAACTACTAAAGTAACATCAGATGGGCATGCATACCACTGTACGCATGTGTGCCTGTAATGATATTTCTGATAGATGTTATATGTGCTAGGAGAGTACTCAAGGTCTGTATCCTGAACAGTAATCGTTTGTGTGGTGGTTCATTTGAAGGACTATAGCAATCACCACTGGATGACATTGAAGGGGGAAAGGGACTTGGTAACAGAAGGAATCAGGATACAGTGATGTAAGCATAGGGGCTGCTCCAAGAGCACACTGTGAATACATGGGGAGTGAATACCAGTACCTGAAATGGGGGTGCAGATGATGACATGTGGGTGCAGATGCTGTCACTGGTTCCTTGGACAAGCTGACCTACTGGACTCAGGACTGGCCTAAAATATATTTGGCTCTTCTTGATTGTTTGTATGTTTAAATAAGGGCCTCTCTGTGTTTCCCTCTGAGATCTCAGTGGCCATTGTAAGGGTAACTAGGCAACACAAACAATATTACTATTCTTCAAAATTTGGTTTCTGCCCTTAAAAGGCAGGGGAGGGCCCCTTCCAGAGCTATTTTGGTCCAGTACAGTCTTGTTTCCCTCCCTCCTGACCTGAAGGGAGTTCTCATTAGGGCCTGGCAAAGCAGCAAGCACCAGGCAATCTGCTACCATGCTCAGTTGTGGTGGCTGCTATGACTGAGTGCAATACAATTTTCCTGGGCCCGGCAGCAATTTCTAAACAAGTTGCACAATTTGGCAGGGCCTAGCAGTCGTCACAATTCAATTCACCTGTGCAATTTGCTCCTGTACAACTTTTGTAACTTGGCCAGACTTTTTCTAACTTCTTTTTTTGTTGGTAATCAACAGTGGGAAAACTACAAGCAGGGCTGATTATTCAAGCTATCCATTCCTTATCTGATTGCATTGTGATATCTGAAGGATATACCTTACTTATTATTACTTGGTTTGACAAAGATTTACAGATTTGAACAGCAACAATAGAGTCTCTATTATATTTTCATTTTGGCAGTAAGTCATGCATCTTCATTTAGAAAGGGGTTTGAGCAGCCAGAAGCTACACACACACAAAAGCAATCAAGTTCAGAAATGATAACAGGACCAAAGTTAATAAGATACCTAAACAATGAAATACCGGCTTAATTTTAGATAACCTATGATTGCAACAGTTCAATCATTAATCTTTATCTCATCTATGGCTTTATTTTCCTAACATTGACTTAACATAATTTTAAAATGGAAGGGTTTGTTTCTTGAGTGTTGCTTTTGCATCTGGGGTAGAAGGGTACTGCCATTTATTTTCTTGACAACGTTGTTAAACTGATTATAACTGGTTATTGTTTTAAAGCCATAGAGCACTTTGAAAAATGACTCTGAAAAGCAGTATCCTACTATATAAAAGGCTAATCATATTCAAGACAACTCACTTCCTACCCTGGTGCGCAACCGGAGGGCACTAATGTGGAGGGAAGCCCAGATGAGGCTGCCAGGTCGTCAGAGAGTGTACTGTGATGGGAAGCCCAGGCCAGGATCAGTAGCAGAGAAGATGGCAATGCACGACCCCCATATTCACCCAGTTGGAATCAGGAGTGGAGCAATTAGCAAAGCCCGCCCCTGTCTTTATCCATCTGGGATCAGGAGTGGAGCAGGTGACAATGCCCACCTGCTGCCCTCACTCAGCTGGGATCAGGTACAAAGAAGGTGGCAATGCCCACTCACAATTTACCCAGCTAGGAGCAGGCCTGAAGCAGGGGAAAATACCTGCCCTCTGCCTTCATCCAGCTGGGATCAGGAGCGGAGCAGGTTGCAATGCCCACCCCCACTTTCATCCAGCTTGGATCAGGCATGGATCAGGTGGAAATGCCCGCCCCCACCTTTACCCAGCTGGTATCAGGAGTGGAGCAGGTGGGTGGAGCAGGTGGCAATGCCCCCCCAGTTCATCCAGCTGTGATCAGCAGAGCAGGAAAAAATGCCCAGCCCCCTTCACCCAAACGGGATCCAAAGCAGAGCAAGTGGGAATGCACGCCCCCTTCACCCGGCCAGGATCAGGAGTGTAGCATGAGGCAATGTCCACCCCCCTTCACCCAGCCTAGATAAGGTACAGAGCAGGAGGTAATGCCCACCCTCAACTTCACCCAGCAGGGATCAGGTGTAGAGCAGCTGGCAATGCCCACCCCCTTCACCCGGCCAGGATCAGGCGATGAGAAGGTGACAATAACCACCTCTTTCACCCAGCCTGGATCAGATGTGGAGCAGGAGGCAACACCTGCCCCCTGTTCAACCTGCTAGAATCAGGCACGGAGCAGGTGGCATTGCCCCCTCTTCATCCAGCTGGAATCATGTACAGAGTAGTAGGCAATGCCCATCCCTTCTTCACCCAGCCGGGATCAGTCTCAGAGCAGGTGGCAATGCCCAACGCTGCTTCACCTGGCCAAGATCAGTCTCAGAGCAGGTGGCAAGGCCTGCCCCTTCACTCAGCCTGGATCAGTTGCGGAGCAGGTGGCCGTGCCTGCCTCCCTTCACCCAGCAGGAATCAGGTGCAGAGGAGGTGACCATACTCACCCCTTCTGCCTTCATCTGGCCTGGATCAGTGATAGAGGAAGAGGGAATGCCTGCCTGCCTGCCTGCCCACCCCTTTTTAAAGCCTGTTGTATTTTTTCCCACAATTGGCTTTGTTGCTAGTAGAATCATATTAGGTTGGATCCTACTAGTTTTTCAAAAAAAGATTGGGCTGGAGATCATGAGACCTGCATGGACAGATGGCATATGGGGTGAGGGTTATAATATAGAAAAGAGTTATGTGAGATTGAATGATAAATCTGGCTGGATGAAACCTCATTAAATATATTTTAATTGCTTGTACCTGAGCAATTCAGAATGATTAAACTAGAGACTTACAATGAATTCAGCTAGAAGAGGTTTTTTTTGTTTTTTTTAAAGGCATGTAAAAAAACTAATTGGTTGTCACCACAATTCTAGAAGGAAATATGTAGATTTGTGTTGCTATATTAGGCCTTTTAAATTCAATTCATTCATTCAGAGGAAGAATTCTAAAAGGGGGGCATTTCACAAGCGAGAACGTTTGTCTCATGAAAAGCAAAGAGGTGTTTGATTTGTTTACTTGGTTTTTACTGCTCAATTCTATGGTGCAATGTTTTCGACCTGTCCTCCAATGGCATCTAAAAGCTAGACACATCCTTCAGAGATAAAGATCTATAAATTAACTGGCTCATGTTTTACAAGCAAAGAAGTATTGGCACAGCATAGCAAAGACAGTACGGGGTAATGCTACAAGCCCATCTTCTCTGTTTGAATGCCTGAATGTGGCACTAAATAGACCCATAAAATATCACATATTTGATTAAATCAACAGCTTGTAAGTGTCCTGGGTTTTAGCTCTGGTGGTGTGATACATTGGACACTGGTATAACTTAATACAATTGACTTTCACCAAAATATATAGAACTCGGCAACGTACTTTATCTGCAGATTTAGATACCTTGAGATTGTAGTCACAGTACGGGGAAGAGGATCAGGATTCACATTGCAATTCTAATAACTCACCAGACTCACTGTACCATGACGTCTGAACTTTCTGCTGTGCAGGACCAGGGAGTGTGATTGATTGGTAGGAATGTGCCGTGTTGCATTATTACTGGAGGGTTACATGAAAAGCATGAGAAAAGTCTCAGTATTTAAATAACTGACTGGGATTAGAATACCATTGTTATTCAAAAACAGTGGAGGGAATGTAAAGGTCAGGTTCTCTTTTGAGGACTTGCCTATAGCACCCGATTGCAAACCTTTTCCTTGCAGATAAAAATGCAGGGCACATTTCTTCCTGCTGCTGCTATAATCCCAACCTCTAGCTGCTGGAATGTGACTCATAAGAAAATGTTGAAAGTCACTTTGGCTTCCATTGGGGAGAAAAGTGGGATACAAAAGAAGCAAAACAAGTAACATAAAATAAATAAATAAATAAATGTGTTGCTGGGAGTCCCACGAATGGGGCTTCCAGAGGATGTGTGTGCTTCCTCAAATAGCACCCTCCAGAACATTTCATACTATGAAAAATGCACCGAGGGAAGGCTGAAGCCATTCTCCATGTGGGCCGCAGTCCTGATCCAATTGGACGCCGTATTTGCAGGAACTGAGGGGAACCTTCAACTCACACATGGCTGTGTTGATTTGACACAGTGTGGTTGTTAGAAGAGGAGGATCCAGCATTGTCTTGCACCTCAGGTTTCAGAGAGAGACAAACCAAAAAGTTAGAAAGATAGAGAGGTCAGGGCACTCTGTTTTCTGTTTACTATTGTTTACTGCTCTGACTGTCCTTTAATGTGCAGATTGCTATTCTCAGGATTTCCTCCTCCTGACTTCCTCCCTCTCTCTCCTTCTCTTCCTGGCTTTGTTCCTCTCTCCTTCTCCTCCCTCCATCTCAGCAGCGTGGATGCAGGCCTTGCCCTGCAATCCATGTCCATCCTTAGACATGGTATTTAGAATCTATCTCCTCCTTTCCAAACAGAGTATGGAGTTCCTGCAATAAAGAACTCTAATTTCTTTTCTAAATATAAACCAAGTGCTTGCTTTTATTATTTTCATTCTTGCACACACACCAGCCAGCAGAACAAGCTCACAACCACCTATAATCATGCTTCCTATGCCAAACGATAGACTCTACTAACGGCTCAAACATGGAATCCTTTAATTAGGTTTCTGGGGCCTACATAACAATTTATTTATCAGCGGGGACCCAGACGCACCCAGTGTACTCCATAATATGTCCTCAGGGGGAACTCACTTTAAAAATATTTGTTCACTTGGTGCTGGGAGGGAGCATTGCAAAGGGGAGACAATGAGATTCCAATTTCCCTCCCACCCCATCTTTGCCTGTGGAAAGGCAATGGTGTGTGTGTGTGTGTGTGTCTGTGTGTGTGTGGCTTTTACCCCTTTACTCTGCCCCTACAAGAAAGGGAAGCTCCTTCTCCCCTCTTGTAGCATTCCCTCACACCACAGGGCAAACAAGCACTTTTTAAGACGAGTTACTGTGGTGTACTCACATGATGTATTGTGAATCCAGTTGCGTCCGGTTGTGTAGCTGTGACTCAACCTGTTTCAGGCATATCATACAGTTTGGCTCTCAGACTGCAATCAAGTCAGGAGTTTAAGCCTTCTTTGTGCATCATTTTCCAAAGCTGAAATGGCCCCATGGCTCCTATTTAGTCTACTGGAAAAAATAAACAGTTAATGATATAGGTACCTACATGTTTTCCCATAGCATCAAAACTGCCCCACCCCCAGCCTGGCAGGAAAAATGGTGATGTGAAGGAATGATGGCAGTGAAACAGCACCAATGAGGGCTGGAAGTTCAAAATTCCCATTTGCATGACCTGCAAATTCATTTGGACTGTGATCTTTCAGGAAAGATCATCTTTAAAGGGACAGCTCACTCATTGAATGCTGGCAGCTTTTCCCCTTGACTCCAAGGGGAAAGGAGTGAGAGAAACCTCTATGGAAGATTGCTGTGGAAGAGTATTCCCGTTTGGGGGCGCTCCAGCTCCCCCTGGTGGGTGGCACTCGCACGAAAGTTTTCATCCCAGTATGTCCCGGAGCTGGGCTGACATCCCGATTCTTTTATTAAGGGCACCGTAAGTACAAGAGAAATGTAATCCATTGGTAGTAGATCCTTCGGCACAAGGACAAAAGGAGGCTCCAATAGTGCCCCTGGCTTGAGCAGATATCTGGAGGAGAAAGATCTCTCGGCCTCCTAAAGACAAATGTGTATGAAGGAGAGAAGATGGGTGTGTAGCACTACAGCCGAAAAATTACTGGGCAGAAGAGCATCTCCACTTTTATGAGAGGGCCACAAGGACCCCAGAAAAAGAATAAACCCCCAATGTTAGGCCGGCGGGCTAAAATGGCCAACGAACTTGAAATGACTCCAGCAGAGGCAGAACAAACCACCATATCAAGGAAGCTGCAAAAAGCTTCCTGAAAAGAGGAATCAGAAACTATGTTGTGTTCAATTTGTGCAGTGTGGATTCACTAGGGCTTAGAGTAGACTGTTACCCGAGGCCCGTCACATGATTATTCAAATGCAGAGCTTTCTGCTAATAAGCCAGTCAGAACAAAGTGATTACTCTTCTGGTGTAGCAATATGTGAGAGTGTGGTTGGTTGAGTTTATTCCATGTTTTCCCCACTACACTGTACAAATTGCATTCCCATCAAACCATTCACATGCAGCCTCTTATTCAGCAAGCAGGAGCCGTGGTACAAAAGAATATACTGCGAACCACTTTGCAGGGTGGAATGGGCAAGACTGTGCTGCTCACAATACAATTCACAGGACAGAGGTTAGAAAGATTCTAGAAAGAAGTAAAACTGACCATCCAAGCATCAGCATTAATATAACACACGATGTAAACACCATTAATGGTGGAGAGTGCCATCAAATAATAGTTGACACATGGCGACCCCTGGTGGGGTTTTCATGGCAAGAGGCTAACAGAGGTGGCTTGCCATTGCCTGCCTCTGCAATCCCGGTCTTTGTTGGTGGTCTCCCATCCAATTACTAACCAAGGCTGACCCTGCTTAGCTTCTGACATCTGACAAGATCAGGCTTGCCTGGACTATTCAGGTCACCATTACAACTTGGTAATCCATACACAACTGCACTATACCAAGTCAGACCATTTGTCTTTCAGGGTCAGTACTGGCTCTTCTGACTGTCAGTAGTTCTTCAGGGTCTCAGAGGCCTTTTGTATTAACTAATCTCTCATTTTTTTAACTGGAGATGTCCAGGGCTGATCACGAGAACTCCTGCATGCAGAGCTGATGCTCTATCACTGAGCAACACCACCCAACCCTAAAATAATAGCAGCTTTCAAGACCTTTCACATCATATATATCTAATCCTTTTAAATTGAGATGCCTGATATTGAACCCAGGGCCTTTTGCAAACAATGGTTGCTTATCATCCTATTTTATGAGTTTCCTGGATGTTTGGGGAGAAGAGATACTGAAAGAAGCTTTGGAACTTGCAAGGGGCAAGTTACAATTGTCTGTTGCTGAAACCCACCACAAGCTTAGACTGCATTACTGAGCAGTCATTCTTACGCCAGTTGGAACCAGAGTATCCTAGGCCTGGGGCCAATCAGGTCGCAACTTCTGACATCACCTGAAGAGTAGGTGTCTACGTGAGGAGGGGGGATTATTTATTTATTTATGTCATTTATAGTCCACCTTTCTCACTGAGACTCAAGGCAGATTTCACAGAATGAGGTTAATACAATCAGTATCAAGTAAGTACATTTCAATACAATACCATAAGGTAAACATATACAAGTTTAAAGACATAGCATTCGCAAGGATCCAAGACATAGAAAGATACTGAAGCAAAACATAATCAATTCTAAGACTAACATTAGACAGCATGGAGAGCTGGTTGTACATAGGAGTACATATTTAAAACAGCAGATAATATGAGGCAAAAATGGTGATGAAGTCTATGACCCCCAACTTGTTAGTGGCAAGTCTGCAATCCTTAGCACACACCCCAGTCCTGCAGGTGTAAATTGTTTTCCAATTAATTCAGGGACAGCTCAGCCATGGAGGCTCGACTATCTACAAGCTAGAGTGTCTTATCTCAAGAACAGAGGCTGAGAGAGTGAAAGCAACTTCATTCCCAGAGAGACAGAAAGGGTCAAACTACACGAGACAAAATACACTTGAATAGCAATCGAATTACGTTCAAATACACTCGAATTACAAAATACACTCAAATTACCCATGTAATCCGAGTGTATTTTATCTCGTGTGGTGAGATCCAAAGAGCCCTGTCAGGGGGAACTGGGAGGAGTGTGGAGGAAGGAATTTCCTAGCAATCGGCAAAAAGCCTCTGAACCAAAATTTCAAGAAAGATGGCTTCTGTCTAATTTAGAACATAGCATTTTTCTTTTACACTGACTAGGTAAGTTTGACTCACCTGGGAAATTTCATTGCTCTATAAAGTGAAGCTGTACTTCATTTTGGTTCAGATGCTTGGAGTCTCTTTTGGTTCATGATGACCCTGAGGGTAAATTTTAATAGTCAACATGCTGTCTGACATGGATTGCTTTCACAGTCCCCTAGTAGTTACAAATTATGTAGGCTTTCTGAGAAGTTGGAAACACAATGGATTTTTCTGCTGCCATATTTTAACGAAACTAATTTGTAAATATCATTTCCATTTATCCAGAAATTACATCGAATGCTGTTGTTTTACTATCTTCAGGCAATCCTTGAATTTGTACTATATTTGTAATACAAATCTCAGACAAATATGCTAAGATGATATGAGAAAGTTTGGAAGCGTGGGAAAGAAATGTGTGATCAACCAAGAAGCCCAAAGGCAAATGCTAAAAACAGGTTATCTTGTTTCCCTTTCTTTAAATACCCCCTCTGTCCCCCTCCTCACAGCCATTTTCCGGTGCAAAAATCTCACTTAGCCAGTGGCGCAGCTTTCTCTTTCTTTTCTCCCCTTTAATTCTTCAGACGCATACCCTTCTGGATACAGTTATTTCATTATTCTTAATGCCTAAATGCCATTAAATCCCTGTATCAATATATTTCGCTAAATAAAGTCTATACCTTGTTTTGAAAGAGATCTGTTTACTTCGTGGCTACTGGCAGCCTAATTGAGGCGCTGTGAGCTTGCTTGCCCACCATCCAAATAAAAGATCCCCAAAGCTCACATTTCCTACTCCCTTTGGGCCCTTTCCAGTTCTGTGCCCTTTGACCCCTTAAACCTGAAAGGAAGTAGGCGGGGGGGGGGCACTCTGAAGCTTTTTTCCTAAATCTGTTTTTTCCTTCTTAACCCTAATCTGCAACTGCAGATATTGTCAGAATTGCAAGTAACTCATGTTCCCGATATTTGGGGTTGATGGGCTGCCAATACATGTGGCTATACCATCCGAAAAGAACTTCTGCAATGCCTCCTCAGCACATTTTGATGCTAAGAAGATTAAGAGTGGCCAGAACAATTTAACCCACCCACAGGATGGCAGGTCATTACATTTTACGGCAGTGTTGTGGGATTAATCCATTGGTGACTCCAACACTATGCTTGTAATAACTAAAGCATACCTGGCCTGGAAATCTTGCTTCTAAACCAAATTTGTAAAGTTATTCAGTACACTCCAGAGATTTTTTTTTCTTTATCATGTGGTCTAAAGTCTAAGATACACCCTTGGAAACAAGTCAAATGAAGGTGCTGAGACCTGGCCTAAATTAACCCCTGCTATGTATCTGACTCTTTATATACCACTTTTCCAGAGAGAGAAAAAAGTCATGATGCTTGGAGACAGTGTATTAAACCACATCTGGCACGCAAGTAAGTTTTCTTGCTTTCTGAACACTGACTTAGAAAAAATAAATATATATGTAATGAAAGACAATTTTCTGTGCCGACTTGCATTTATTCTGGTGGGATTTACCTATTTGCAAGGCAATGCATACATAAATCTTGCTTTATTCTACTTTCTATATTTGCCTATGAAAAATGTGAAATCTGCAGTTCTCAGATTCACAAATGCAATCACACATGACAAAGATGCAGAGCTTTTGGTATGGAAGCCTGAGTCGTAACACTACATTTCCTTCCTTTGCTGAGTGGAGAATTAATATTGAGGAGGGAAATTGTAATGGAATTATGTTCAGTCCTATGCATCTCCCCCCGCCTGTTCCCATTTTTGTTGGCAGTCCATTTTATCAGGGAAGAATAAACCTATTTCTCTCTTTTGGGAAGGTATTTCCTCCCATAGACTACAATCACGTATTTGTGGCGCTTGTCAACAAAAAAAGAAATGTGATTTTTCATAATGACCATTCAAATAATTGTCATGCGTTTCATATGCTGTATCATCTACAATTGTACATCATGTCACCTATTCAAAAGCAGTACAAATCTTAATCAATGTTATACACCACAAGCATAATTGCCTTAATTGTGCATCACCCTCCCCACTCCAAAACAGATCTGACCCCTCCCACCCCTAAATGCAGATATGAATTGAAATTGGACATATAGTTCATAACTAGCTGAACTGCACCAACAGGTTGTTCAATCAAACAAATCTTCATTTGTTCATTCGTTTGTTTGTTCGTTTGTTTGTTCGTTTGTTCGTTTGTTTCAGATGGGTAGCCTTATTGTTGTGCAACAGAACAGCATGATTTGAGTCTAGCAGCTTGCAGACCGATAACATTTTTCTGGGTGAAGGTTTTCGAGAGACAAAACTCCCTTCATCAGGTACAAGTAGAAATGGAAACTATCATTCCTACTTGTATCTGATGAAGGGAGCTTCAACTCTTGAATGCTTATACTTTGAAAATCTTATTGGTCTTTAAGGTGCTACTAGACTTGAATCTTGCTGATTATTGTGTATCAGGCAATAATATTCACAAGCCTGCTGTCTAGTCTGGATATGTATGCATGTGTGTATCTGTGGCAGACAGAGCCAAGTTTATTCCATTTTTCATATCTGCCAATCCCCTTGTATCTTGGTGATACGGACAGAAAGCCAAAAACAGCCAATAAAGGCCCTTGGAACCTTGAGAGGGAGAAAGGAGAGGGAGGAGCAGAGTAAAAAAAGAGCCATTTAACTCAGGGTTGTCAGGCAGTGCCAAGTACAAGCATTTGAGAGTCAAAACTCTCTTCTTCAGAAGGTATCGGAAGAAGGGAGTTTTGACTCTCAAAAGTTCATACCCTGAAAATCTTGTTGGTGTCTAAGATGCCACTGGACTCAAATCCTGCTGTTCTACTGTAGACCAACATTGTCACCTACCTAAATATCTCCAGTTTAGAGTTGTCAACCTCCAGGTGGGGTCTGGAATTCTCCCAGAAGTTCAGCTGATCTCCAGACTACAGAGATTGAGTCACCTGGAGGAAATGGCAGCTTTAAGAGGTTGATTCTATGCAATCACATCCCTGCTGACCTCCTCCCTTCCCCAAACTCAGGGCTCCCCAGGCAGTATCCTCAAATATCCAGGAATTTCCAAGCCATGGTTGGTTACCCTACTCCACTTCTACAGTACCAGTTTTTTTGCAATCCAGTTTCTAAACCACAGTTAATCAGTCATTGAATTATTTCAAACACTATCAAGCTAATTACAAAATGTATTATAGCTAGTTTCCTGACACTCTAATTTGCAATGTCTACGCACCCTCTGCCTGGATTATAAGGACACCTACTTTTTTCTACTTTTTGTATCTGATGAAGAGAGCCTGCAAATATAGTTGGTTTTTAAGGTGCTATTGGACTCAAATCTTGCTGTTCTACTACAGACCAACTTGGCCTCCCACCTAAAATGTAATTCATTGAGAAGAACTTGGGATGTACCCAGAAATTGGACTCTAATCCTTCGGTTGGTTATTTTGTTTGGATTCTTTAAAATCACTGTGGTATGTGTACTAACTAACCGGTTGGTAATATTTTTCCTTGGTTTAAATAAAATTTCTAGTTTTAATACCCTCTTTCTAATCTGAGAGACTGTAAACCTTGCTCAAATGATTCTTCTTGCCAAACGGTAAAAGAGAAGAAAAGGTTCTGCATTATTCTGGCTATTAAAAAATTCTCCCCTGCAAAGCAGGCACACAGAGACCAGGAGATGAGTTTTTCCTTATATCCTTTGTTGCCGCAAAGATCTCTGAACTGGCAAGGTAACGCCACAGCTACCTGTACCTTATCTAACTGTTCTTTGTTGTTTGAAACCCTTTAATTTTCTCCCAGCAAGCTTCAAGAGATGGCAGTAAGCAAGTTAAATTAGGCACAAGATGGGAAGAAATGCCAAATCAGTGAACCTAGTGCTAGCTCCGCATGTCTCCCCATTGTTTCTTTAGAAATAGGATTTGTCCACCCATCCACCCCACCTATCAGTATCAGAGGTAGGTATCCTGTAATTTGGGAAGCCTGAAACTTTTCCGATTTTGCCTCTCTGTTTCAGCTGGCCCCAGAAAGGCTTGAGAAATTTCCTTTACCCTTGGAAAAGGGAGCTGTGCTGTTCCCACTTGAGGAAGCTCCTTAAGTGTCTGAGACAGAACTGTTAAGCAAAAATACGAGGTCAGTTGCTGATAAAACTGCTGTTTCCAGCTGTTGTTCTTTTAGTTATTACTAGCTGGCTAGACACTGCTCATGCTAACCCGAAGTTTCAAACTCAAGTATTCTCTTCAACATTAGACTTGTGGTTTGTTGTCTTTTCCGACGTCCCCTGTTTTATGCAACTATAAAACGCCAACAGGCTGACTTTCCTGTGAAAGGTTATAACTGAGGATGTTATACAGAATTTGTGTAGAATGACTACTCCTGATAATACGTGTGTCTTTCCGTGATACCACAATGTATAAACAGATAGTGTAGTTTGAAGTGTAAACGAACATATACTGGCATTAGCCTTCCTGAGTGAATAAATGGCAGGCGGTCATTTAATCCCACTTTGATTTTAGCAGCCCTCTCTAATTGACAAACAGATTTCTAGGATCAAATTCATGGTTCAAACAAATTCTGTGGCATGGTTTAAAATGTCAGCTATAAAAACTAGGCGCTTCCATTGCATCGGTAGCACTGTAGGGCTCTTTTATGGCCTCATGCTCCAAAGAGATAAAAAACAGGCAGAATGACTACAGTCCTCTCTTCTAAGATGTTGCTGCTCATTGATGTGGAGAAAGCCTCACGGATCAACTCTCGCCCAGACCTTTTTCTGTCCATGTTCCTTAAATTGTCATCTTTGAGTCCAGGTCTGACCAATTCTTCAGAACAGGGTTTCCTAGATCTCTAGCATTTCTAAGCATTCGGTAATTAAGACTATGTTTATCTGTATTTTGCTGTCCTGCAGTCTGATTTCATGGCAACACATCCATCTGGCCAAATCATCAATGCCTACTAAGTACAAAAGAGACTACTGAAGTGGGTGTTTTTTAGACAACTATTTTACCATACATCTGCACTAAAAGTATGGAAAAGTTTTCTTTTTGTCCTGCTCACTGAGGTGGAAGAGCAAAGGCCGGCAAAGGCATCCAACCATAAATCAAGGGAAACAAGTAAGATGTTTTTTTCTCAGTATTTACTTCCGTTTCCCTGGGCAATGGAATCAGGGGATGAACATAAGCCAACCCATTCTATGCCTCTTCACTTCCCTCATCTTACTATATAATTGAGTAGGCGTGTTTCAGATGACTCACTTTATACCCTGGTGCACCACCAGAGGGCACTACCACAGAGGAAAGCCCAGGTAACTAAACATAACTCCAGAAAACATGCAGTGGTGGGAAGCCTAGGCAGGGAACAGGAGCGGAGCAGGTGGCAATGCCCTCCCTATGCCTTAACCCAGCTGGTCTTGTTGCAGAGCAGGGGGCAATGACCGCTCCCCTTCAGCCAGCTGATGTTAGGAGCAGATCAGGTGGAAATGCCCTCCACCACCTTAATCCAGTTGGTATTAGTACTGAAGCAGGTGGCAGTACCCACCCCCTTCAACCAGCTGGTAGTAGGAGTGGAACAGGTGGCAATGGCTGTCCCCTGCCTTAACCCAGCTGGTATTAGGAGCGGAGCAGGTGACAATGGCCACCACCATTTTAACCCAGCTGGTATTAGTACTTCCTATAAATATAAACGGTGGTGTAAAGCCATGAAGTACTTGGAAAACAGTCCAAGATCAAGCAGAAATATAGTCCATAATAGAGAAGGACATTTCTCAAATAAGCAAGATTCAAATGTAGAGGTCTTCTCTTGAGAAATGTCTGCTGTCTACAGGGTTTGCCGGCATACAAAAAGTCCAGTCCCGTTTCACCCCAAAGGCTTCTTCACAGGCAAAACATAACAAGCGTAACAGTCAATCTTATTCCACCATTGCAGTACTTCCAGACGAACCCCCCAATTTAACCCTGTTGGTATTAGGAGTGGATCATGTGGCAATGCCCTCTTCTCGCCTTAACCCAGGTGGCATTAGGAGTGGACCAGTAGGCAATGGCTAACCTATGCCATGACCTAGCTGTTATCTACAGCGGAGTAGGTGGCAATGCCCAGCCCCCCCCCCTTTGAACCAGTTGAAATCAGGAGCAGAGCAGTTGGCAATGCCCGCCCCCTTCCTCAACTCATCTGGTAATAGGAGTGGAGCAGATGGCAATGCCCACCCCCCCATCTTAACCCAGTTGGTATTAGAGGAGAGCAGATGGCAATACTCACCCCTTGCCTTAACTCAGCTGGTATTAGGAGCAGAGCAGATGGAATTGCCCACACCCCACGTTAACCTAGGTGGTATAAGGAGTGGAGCAGGTGGCAATACCATCTCCTGCCTTAACCAAGCTGGTATTAGGCTTGGAGCAGGTGGCAGTGCCCACCCCCTTCAGCCAGCTGGTATTAGGAGTGGAACAGGTGACAATGGCCAACCCCATCTTAACCCAGCTGGTATTAGTACCTCAGCAGGTGGCAATGCCAATCTCCCTTCAGCCAGCTGGTATTAGGAGTGGACCAGGTGGCAATGCCCTCTTCTCACCTTAACCCAGCTGGCAATAGGAGCAGACCAGGTCGCAATGCCTAACCTATGCCATGACCCAGCTGTAATCTACAGCAGAGTAGGTGGCAATGCCCACCCCCCCTTTTAACCAGTTGGGATCAGGAGTGGAGCAGTTGGCAATGCCCACCCCCTTCCTCATCCCATCTGGTAATAGGAGTGGAGCAGATGGCAATGCCCACTCCCCATATTAACCCAGCTGGTATTAGAGCCAAGCAGATGGCAGAGCTCACCCCTTGCCTTAACCCAGCTGGTATTAGCAGTGGAGCTGGTGGCAATGCCCACCCCCCCCCCTTCAGCCATCTGGGATCAGGAGTGGAGCAAGTGGCAATACCTGCCCCCTGCCTTAACTCAGCTGTTATTAGGAGCAGAGCAGATGGCAATGCCCACCCCCCCACACCTTAACCTAGGTGGTATAAGGAGTGGAGCAGGTGGCAGTACCCTCCCCTGCCTTAACCCAGATGGTATTAGTGGTGGAGCAGGTGGCAATGCCCACCCCCTTCAGCCAGCTGATATTAGGAGTGGAACAGGTGGCAATGGCTGCCCCCCACTTTAACCCATCTGGTATTAGGAGTGGAACAGGTGGCAATGCCCACCCCCTGCCTTAACCCAGTTGGTATTAGGAGCAGAGTAGGTGGCAATGCCCTCTTCTCTCCTTAACCCATCTGGTATTAGGAGTGGAGCAGGTGGCAATGTCCAGCCCTGTCTTAACCCAGCTGGTTTTAGCGATGTAGCAGGTGTCAATGCTCACCCCCCACCATCACCCATTTGGGATCAGGAGTGGAGCAAGTGACAATGCCCACCTCATGCCTTCACCTGGCTTGGATCAGGTGCAGAGCAGGAGGCAATGCCCTTCTTCCCTTCACCCAGCTGGGATAAGGAGCAGAGCAGGTGGCAATGCCTGCCCTCTTCAACCTACCGTAATAAGCCAGTGAGCAGGTGGCAGTGCCCACCCTTTCACCCTGCCAGAGTCAGGAGACAAGCATGCAGCAATGCCTCCCCCCCCTTCAATCTGCCAGATACAGGAGCAGACTGACCTACAATGTGCACCCCCTTCACACAGCTGGTATCAGGAGTGGAGCAGGTGCCAATGCTCGCACAGCGCCTTCACCTGGGTGGGATCAAGCACAAAGCAGGAGGCAAATCTCTTCTTCCATTCACCCAGCTGGGAAAAGAAGTGGAGCAGGTGGCAATGCCTTCCCCCCTTCAACGTACTGGAATAAGGCACTGATCAGGCGGCAATGCACACCCCATCTTCACCCTGTCGGAATCAAGCATCAAACAAGCACCAATCTCTGCCTCCCTTCAACCTGCTGTAATCAGGAGCAGAGCAGGTGGCAATGCCCACATCCCCTTCATCCAGCAGGGATCAGGAGCAGAGCAGGTAGTAAAGCCCACCACCCACTTTCACCTGTCAGGATCAGGCGCGGAGCAGGCAGCAATGTGGGTTCCTCCCTTCACCCAGCAGAGAGCAGGTGGCAATACCCATGCCCCTTCACCTAGCTGGGATCAGGCTCGGAGCATCTGGCAATGCCAGCCCCCCTTCACCCAGCCATTGTCATCTGCAGAACAGGAGGCAATGCCCCCCCCTTTACCCAGCATGTATCACACATGGAGCTGGTAGCAAAGCCCACCACCCCTTCACATGGCCAAGATCAGGCAGATCAGGTGTGGAACAGATGACAATGCCCACCCCCCTCCTTCACCAGCTGGAATCAGTTACGGAGGAGGAGTGAATGTCTGCCTGCCCACCCTCCCCTTTCTAGAGCCCGTTGTATTTTTTCCCCACAACGGGCTTTGTTGCTAGTAACCCATATTTCCTTCTTTCTGTTGGAAATTGCAATGTCTGGTGTACTGCAGCAGCAAGAAGGGAAGAAGTGCCTTCTATGCAGAGGGCAGCAAGGATCACTTAGTTTAGATAGTGAGAGCAGCATCTCTCTTGTTTCCTGGGGGTCATTTCCTTGTCTTGTCTCCTATTGGGCTAGACAGGGCAATATCCTGCTTCTTCTCTCTCCTGCCTTATCTCTCTTCTACAAGATGTTGTCAGATAGTCAGGACCCTATCTCTATCTCTCGTCTTCACTCTCAAGTATGTATTTCTTAGATAAACTTTTTAGCCTCTTTAATCAGCACAGTGTAACTTCTCTGCTTTATTTGAACTCTGACAACACTTTCTGCATACTCTATAGCCCTATTTGGACATTATGATTTGGGAGCCCCAATCTTAACAATGAAAGTATTTTTCAGCTTTGGTACACATGTAGGTGCAAGTAGATGCATACCTTCAAAAACCTGGTTTTCTTACTGCATGTAGTGAAAATGGATAATAGGCATGCTTCCCGTCTCACATGGTGACCATGTATAATAACAGTATCATGCCATGCATGATAGCTTCTCGGCCTTTTGGCCCCTCACATGGTTAGCTTGCAAAACTGTAAGGATTGAAAAGCATGTATATGTTCAGTTAATTTTGGTTAGCATCTCATGTGTACCAATGACTGTTGAATCTCTATTTATACATTTTTATTCTACTTTTTGTATAATTTGTACTATTCTGTTCGTTTCCCCTCTCTGATCAACCATGCTCTGTTCTCACTTCAGTATTTATCCTTTACCCTCTTCTTTGTTGTTCTTTCTTCTGCTCTCCTATAGAAGATGATCTGTATCACTTTAAAGGCAGAGAATAGAAGGAAGCAGTCTTCCTGCATTTCAGTAGAAATCCTTGTAGGTTAAAATGCATATTTTTAAAAAATGGGGATCCAGTTCTTCCCTCCCGTTCCATTCCAGACAGGATGTTTTGGGAAAGAAGAAAATATCTGTGGATATTTCAATCACAGTTATTTTTAAAAGGGTAAAAAAGGCAACCAAGATAATCACAAGGTTGGAGCACCTGACCTACGAGGTCTTTTTTTTTATTTTGAAAAGAAAGCAACTGAATGGTGACGTGGTAGATATGATGCATGGTGCAGAGAATAGAGAAAGTGGATAGAGAGACGTTTTGCTCCCTCTCCAGCCTTTTTCAGACATTGCACCCTGCATGCCAGGAACCTATCAGCCACGCGTAGAACCTCCTGGTGTACATAGTCACCATCTAGTGTGAGCAGGTGCAGTGTACACATTTCGTATATACACACAGCTCCAGTACAGACAAACTGACTGTCACAGACAGCTGTATCCACAAGCCATCCAGAGTGGAAGGTCAACAGCAAAACATTCAAAACTGGGAATGAGTCCTCACTTCCAGGATAATGAGCTACCATCAGAGTCTCTTAACTAAACCTTCAGCTGTGAAACAGAGACACAAGTTGCTAGCCATTCCAGGTTTTAAAAAGTAACTCAATTCTGCAAGGTAGACCACTTTGCAGATTGCGTTCCACCAAAAATGGTATTTGGGTAGCCGTGATCAAAGTGGGCCAAAGTATTGTATTCATATTGAAGCTTGTACATTCCCAAAGAACACACAAAGTTATACTCAAAATAATTTATTAACAAAAGCACAGAGAGTACTACAGATATACGACTGTGCAAGCAGAGGAAAACAAAACAACTAGCTAGTCTACCCTAGTGCACTTAAACTGACTTCCAATCTCCCAGCCCGAGGCTGCTTTCACACATGTTGGATGCTGCGCTTTCAATGCACCTTCAATGCAATGTTAGCAATGGTTTGCAACTGAATTTTTCTGTGTGAAACAGGAAAATCCACTTGCAAACCATCACTAAAATGCATCGAAAGGGCATCAAGTGCATTCTCCATTGTGTGTGAAAGTAGCTTAAGTTTACCTTTCAGGCTAAACTAAAAGAGTCCACACACTCAGGGCCAAGCTACACATGACGAATGACACTTGAATGGCAAGTGGATTGAGTGGAGGGCAAGTGAACAGGGAGAAATACACTTGCCGTTCAAGTGTCATTCATCATGTGTAGCTTGGCCCTCAGTTCCAGTCTCAATCCAGAGACTATCCAGGTGAGCAAGTCCAGGGCACAAAACAGGAAGCAGAAATTCCTTCAGCAACCATACAGAATCCAAAAACCATTGGCATCCAAAGGGCTCAAATGCTAAAATGAGGATCTTTGTTTTATCCAAACTGTAGCAACTGGCTTGATCCCAATTAGCCAATCAGGGACAGTGCACGTATTCTCATCTAAGGTCCTTTGCTAGAATGATGCAACAAATGTATAAGACCCTGAAGCTATGACCTAATTGTACCTGTATAGTTCAAACCCTGCTCTGAAACTGCAGTCATGATAATTTTACAGGCTTCTATCAGACCCAAAGTCTGAACTGAACCAAGAAACAGACTGGGACAAGTCAGTTTCTTGAGGCTGATCACAGGATTTTTTGAGATTCATGCTCTGGTGTACCAGATCTATATGCACATGGTAAAGATATATGTTGTCCCTATTCACAAAACATAATGGCCACTAGTATTGTGAGAATCACAGGAAGTGCATGCTTCTGTTACATGCATTAGGAATGTTCCTGGTATATGCAGATGTAACATCTAAGAATGGTTTTGTGTAATACTAGAATTCAGGGCACCCAGTGAGATGGATTGGAAGTAGATTCAAGATAAAGACAAAGAATACTACTTCGCAAAATGGGTAGCTGACTAGCAGAACTCATTGTCATGAGATGTAGTGATGGCCACAGAGCTAAATGGATTTAAAAGGAGGTTTGGACCAGTGAATGAAGAACAGGTTGCTACTAGCCATGATAGCCAAATGAAACCTCTGATACCTACCTCTGATGCTCAAATGCTGTGGAGCAGTCAGTAGGTGAGGGCTTTTGCCTGAAAGCTCTGCTTGTAGGCATTGTGAGAATTCACGCCTGATTGTTGCCACTTTGTTTATGCAATGTGACTGCATGGCTATGGACTACCTCTGATTTTACTTGTGGTGTAGCCCTGATATGATGGGAAGGGGGTGGGAGAAGAAGAAGGGGGAACTGAAGGGGAGAGCTCTGAAGCAGCAGGCTATTATCCCAGTGCTCTGGCTTCTCCTTTCCCTCAGTTTAAACCCCAGCCACCACAATATCCATAAAAAGGAAGACACAAGTTTTTATTCTCTGGAGGATATCATGTAGCTTTGTATTCCCTAAAGAGCTTGTAGTTGTGACCTTAATAAGGTGGTAAAGGGTAGTGAGGTGACCACCCCTTTCCTATATTGACTGGACAGATAGCGCACAGATGGAACAGAGCAACCAACACTTTATTTACAGAAAACAAGTTATAGAAACATGTGAAATGACTAATAAGCACAAATGTCGTGATTGCTCTCAACTTCACTTCCCAGAGGTTATATTTCTCCCCACTGGGAGTTAACTGGTTGAACCTGAGCTCAAGTTAACAACACCGATGCTGAGAGAAGAAAATAGTTCTTTTCCCTCCAGATAGGGCTCCTCAGCAAATAATCACTGCTGACAGGCTCCAACTCAGGATCCAGGTGACTACTAACGTTTAGAGGACCTGGACTTAGGACCAGTACAAAAGAGTTACAGTTTGGAGGGCCCTTCAAGGCAGTGCTTGTTTATTTCATTAAAAACAAGAATCCTATCCTACCCTGACCCCCCAAATCCTCCCTGAACCCAAAAGAAAAGCCTGTCTCAATTTTATCCAAGGCCACAATCTCCCTGTCCAAAGGAAAATGTATCCCTTCTCTCCTTTTTATAGCTGAGGGCTAAGCTACAAGTGACAAATGACATTTGAATGGCAAGTGGATTGAGTGGAGGGCAAGTGAACAGGGAGGAATACACTTGCTGTTCAAGTGTCGTTCGTCACTTGTAGTTTGGCCCTGAGACAGCTCACTCTCTGTCCCATCCAGGGAAGTTCCAGGGTTCTGATTGGCTGGCCAGTCTCTGGGATTGCTTGAGGGCAGATTCCTCAGGATTGGTCCAGAGCCCTGGAGACAGGGAGAACTTGAGGGCTGGTTGCCACAGCTTCCTTGATTGGCCAGTGGGGGAAACTGGATGCTGGACTAGATGGACCATTGGTATGATTCAGCATGGCTACTCAGATTTCCCACATGAAAACAAGTGACTCTACTATTCAGGCAGAATGTGTGAAGTGACTTTCTGACATTGTATCTGACAAAGGGAGTTTTGACTTTTAAAGGCTCATACCCTGGAAATAGGACTACCAGGTCTCCTAGGCAACCAGAACGGGGAGGCAATAGTTACTGGAGCTTTTCTCTTTCAGAAGTGACATTGTTGTGATGGCTGTAGGGGGGCCAAAATTGGCCCAACCTAAAGTACTGGAGCGCTCCTAAGGCCAGCATGATGCATCCCTGCTGGAAGTGACATTGTTCTGCCCAGCCCTGAGCTCAGATGCCACAAATTTCCTGGATTGTCTGCTGATGGCAGGTGATCACCGGGCAGTTTGCCATCTCCTGCCAGGCATGGAGGGAAAATGCCGGGAGTTTGCCAGCCACCAGCAGACCCCTGGAAACCCTAACTGGAAATCTAGTTGGCCTTTAAGATACTGCTGGACTCAAATCTTGGTCTTCTACTACAGACCAACAGGGCTACCCACCTGAAACTATCTGACATCAATTGTAGCAGAAGATTGATACCAGTAGGGTAGATCTCTTTCAAAGAAGCATGTTCATCTTTACTCATCTCGTCATAGTAAATATCCCATTAAGCTTCCAAGGAATGCCAGCATACTCAGGAACACAGTTTGGAAACAAATGACATCAGTAAAAAGCCTGTTGCATGATGCACCACAGACACATATAAAAGAACTTTTTTTTTTGATCCAAAGCTCTTATGATCCATATGCATGATCACCAGCAACAATGCGATGGAAAAGGCACAGGGAAGAAAAGACGCAACGAGCTGGCACTTGTCAGCATAATAAATGGTCCTTTCGGCTCTCCTGCTGTTTCCCTTTTCTCAAAGTTCTTAGGTATCTCATAGAAGAATCTGATAAAGGGATTTGAAGAATAACAGTGGGAGAGCCCTTCCAATATTTACAGGGAACCCCTGCCATGCTGGGCGGCAGGATGAAATCACAGAAACATACAATTCTGCCCAACTGGGTTCTTTTCAAATGGGGCACTAACGATCCTCACAAAAAAGATTGTAATAATGATGGAAAATAAATAAAAGCAGATTTATTCCAAAGTGAATAAAACCCCTCTCAAAATCCTTTACTAAAATAAGTAGATTTGAATCTAATTAATCATTTTGGAATTTTCTGAAACTTGCTAGAAAATTCACAATTGGTGCCAATTTAGCTGGTTAGAGGTGTCTGCATAAATCTCTTTCTGGGGCAAAGGCTCTTCCCTGTATCTTCTCAAACTATTCTTGCTATCGCTATGCTCATTAGTATTGACTGACTTCATATGCTTCCCCACAGCAATGGAAATTAACCAGAGGGCAGAGCACCCTCCACACAGTCAAGCTTCCTTACAACAAACACTCTCCACAACAAAGACTACATGCTGGATACACTTGACGCATGCAGGGACAAGTCTACATGCCTAGAGCAGAAGAGAGAGAACTGACCCTGTTCCCTGCTTGTAACTGAGTGCACAAGCCCTGTCCCCAATGTATGGGTGTTTGCCCAACTGTTGGCATGACAGCCTACATGCATACAAACTGCATGCATACAAATTGTACACGCATAGGTTCTGTCCCCACTACAGGTAATGCTGCTTTTTGAGCCCAAAACACAGGACACCCAGAAGGGGAGGGAAAGGTAGAGTTCTGGCTCATGATGACTGAGTGCCTTTTTTCTTCTGAATATGGGAAGATTACTCTATGTAGTCCAAACTCTACAGGCATGTGTTGTGCTCCCTATGAATGGACACACTGCTTTATGAGCATTTCTAGTGATGGAGGTGGAGCCTTCATTCATACAGTTTGCACTCACATTTTGTGAGAACGCCCATAGAAGGGGCAGGGCTAGCAATGATTGGCTGTGAATGGGGATGGACAAAGGTGCGCAGTTGTGCCTACTTCCCTTCTATTTGCATTGGTTTTTCTCTGCTTGTATTACGGAGAGAGGGCAGTGAATGGAGCCCACGTACATATACTTTCTATGTATGTAAACAGTATGCCTCACATTCAGGCAAAAGTGCATAGGAGTAGTGTGTCCAGACCACTCACTCTCATACCCCTTCAATGTGCATGGATTTGTTGTATGTGCAGAACTATTTCACTCCTCCAAATGATATTCTTTCCTCTCTGCACTTTTTCCTGACCTCTCTCAACCACTGCTACTGGAATACAGTCCATTCTTATCCTCCCTTTCAATGACTAGTCCCATTTTTCTGTCACCCACGACTCTGAACTTTTTTTTACTAGTCCAGGTTCCATGCCCTCCATAGAATCCAGTGTGAAGAAATTTTGCAAAGGAACATTTTCAAAGCATGGGGTGAATGGATAGCAAAAGAACTTCCTGGACAACCTGTTTGCCCATGCATACGGTGGTAAAGCATAATGAGGTGATAACCACCCTTTCCTACATAGACTGGACAGATAGCACACAGATGGAATAGAGCAGCCATCAATTTATTTACAGAATGAGAAATGGCTGATGTAAGGCTTGGCAGGGGTTAGTACCTTAAGTAGGCTACAAGGAAGGGTGGAGATTCAAGTCTCCTGTATAAGCCTGCTGATAGACAGGAGCCCTGCTAGTTCGACAGCTCTCACTTGTCTTTCTTACCTAGTCAAAACAGAGTCGTTCCTTCAGCTCCAGCAATTAGCACAGTGTTTGTGTGGAGATTCCTGTTCCTAGCTCCTGCCTCACCTTGAGGAAACCACTTTATCCTTGCCACTCCTGCACAGGCTCTACAGTAGAGATGGGCACGATCCAAAAAAAATTAACGATCCAGCTGATCATGGATCGGCGCCGGTGATGATCCCGAATTAACGATCCAAACCGATCATCTCCCGTTCCCGAGCCGTGGATCGTGGATGCCAAAGTGGGGCACGCTGGTATTCTCAGCTATGTGGGAAGGTGGGTTGTGGCGGCAGCCAAATCTCTCAGTCTCTCTCTCCCTCTCTCCAAAGGCTAGCAAGTAGCAAGCAAGAGCTCTGTCCCACTCCACTGCTTGCAGAAAGTGAAACCCAGCCTGGGAGACCACGGCTATTTATTAGCATGGGTCCCATTCAGCAACACAGGAGGTCTGTGTTTGGCCATCAGAGCTGCCTATCAGGGTTTGCAGGGATGAGATTGGAGTGCCCATGGCTACAGAACACCCCCTTCCCCCTCCCTCCCCTGGGTGTCTTCTCCCAACTTGTGACTGCTTTGCTGCTCCGTGGTTGGAAGGAAGCCCTGCTGATCAAGGAAAGCTGGGCTTCCATTCAGGTTTCCAGGGTGACAGAAGGAGGGCAAACAGACCTCAGGCATTCCCCTGGCTCCATTGTGGAATTTCATGTTTGGTAGAACACTCTCCAAACCAATATAGTTCAACAGATGGAACTTACCTTTATTGAAGCTGATTCACATTCAGTTGCATTTTTGTAGCAGCAGAAGAAACATAGAAATCCAATCTAAATAACAGTATTCCCTATTACATGTGGCTATGTGAGAGGGGCCTCTTGACATGCTTGTGCAGGAATGTTCTGCAAAGGGCATCTTGCTTCTTGCAAACCCAGGAGGAGAGAGAGTACAAAGAACACAGAAAGAAAAGGTGGAATCAGACACTTCTAGCTCAGACAAAGAGAGGCATCATACAAATGTACTGTGATTCTAGTAAACAGGAAAAATGGCACAGACACCCCAGTGTTCAGGCATGCCAAGTCCCTTCTTTTCCAACACCTTCAACTTCTACTACAATGAAAGAGCCACTGAAGTTGGAGGAAGTCTTCTTGGAGAACGGTTAGATCCACCCCACTGTATCATTCCTGTATCATTCCTGTATTCTGTTCAGTACCTACTACTAAAATTCTGTTTATATATGCATATACTACATAGTGTACTCAGGCCAAATCTAAGGGTGACCTTTTCCCACTGGGGTGGGAGATCTCCTTCCCCAGCAAGCCTTCCCAGCCACCACTCAGCTAGGCAGCAGGAGGAAAATGGCAGTGAAACGGGAAGCAATTGCCAGCATCCCAATGACACTTCTTGTGTGACCAGAATTGGCATCACCACATTGCTGACAACACTCTAGCATTCTGTCAAATTCAGTATTTATTGGCAATGCTACATTTTTTACAGCCAGAGTATCCCCTGAATTCTTGCTTCCAGTTTAACCAAGTACAGGCAACTGTTTTGTTACGTACTGTTCCTCAAGCTGTGCCCCTAGCACCTCCAGGCAATACAGTTACCCAGTAGTTAAACTGGATATTATAGTTACCCAATCCCATAGATTGGCATCTTGGAGAACCTGTAGCAGTCAGACTAACCAGTCAATAATCTGCCTTGTGGGGAAAAGGCAATGGAGTACTAAACTACTGTATAATTTGCAAGGATTATCAATCAGTCATTTATTATTACAGCAAAAGCCAGTAAAACAAAACAAATCTGCGATAAAAAATAAGTTATTACATCAGGACATAACAATAAGATCAGAGCATTAGTGCTGGAAGAATTGATGAAATAAAAACAATGAAGATAAAAGAGAGTTAAGAAAAAATTTCAAAAAGCAATTATACCACATTTTCAGCTAAAAAGAGTCTGCATTTCCTAATGGCTAAAGAACAAAATCTGGCCACGGCATAAGTCACTGAGCTCTGAGTGTCTTCTAAAAGGAAATTACACAAGATTTCTGGTCTAAAGTCGAGATAAGACTGCAAGGGGTTAAATTTAGACAAGTGAGGCAGTATAAGACAAGCCCTTTCCTCTTGATATAGTTCGCAGAATAAAAGAACATGAGTGACCAATTCCACCATGTTGGTCATGCATGCCAGGATTATCCTATATGAAAAGTCTAGGATGGGCCCCATCCTAGATGGCCTGCTGTGAAGTATGGGCATGCTCTCGAGGCGGTGAGATGATATCACTTCCAGGAAGCGATATAATCATGCAAGGCTGAGAAGTACACGTGTGTGTCACAGAGGGGCAATTTGGGCCCCAAACTGGCCCAGTTCAGCCCCTTGGGAGCCCATATAAACACATTGTGAAGCATGGGAGTGTTCTTGGAGTGACATGATAGTGTCAGTGACATTGTCACTCCAGCTCTGGGAGTATGTCTGAGAGGCCCATTTCCTGCCTTTCCCCCTGCTGGCCAGGGAAACGGTGGCGGGGGCGAATGGTGTAGCAGAGAATCCCCTCTCCCAGTGGGGGAATGGGATCTCTACTCTCCATTAACCACCTTGACCACCATTCTACTTGGGTGGAATGGCAGCATAGAAATGTTTTAAATAAATAATAAAATAAGTACATTTATCCCTTTAGCATTTGTGTTACTAATGTGTGGGACTTATCTGTATTAGGTATTTCAGTTTATGCAAGTTCCTTATTCCTGAACATGAACGAAAACACAGACCAACACTGTAATGTAGGGGTGTGCTGGGCCAGGTCGCTTCAGGTTTCCCACTTCGGGTTTACCCGAAGTGGGGGGTTGGAATCCGGAAATACCTTAATTAGGAAGCAGCAAGCTGCTTCGGAATTAAGGTATTTTACTCACTTCGGTATGCTCCGTAAATATTTGGAGCATACCGAATTGAAGGGGGAAAACTCCCCCACCTCCCACCCCCCCTGGGGCAACCCCTCCACCCCCTACCCCCCTGGGGCACCCCTCCACTCCCCACCCACTTACCTGGCAGGAGGGTCTTTGACAGCTGGGTGGCAGGCCGCCGCCACTGCGGGGGCAGCAGCAGTGGCAGCATGACGCTGTGACAGCCTGGAGCCAGCCAGTTTGGATCCTCTGCCACCGTGCTGCCACACCACCGCCTGAGCCTGTGGGGCAGTGGGGAAGGCCGGAGCCCCCACCACCACCGCCGCTGCCGCCGCCACCGTCTCCTCCTCCCGCCCTTCTTGCCTCTCATGAAAATGTCTTATACTGAATCGGATTACTGGTACTGTCTATTCAGACTGGCAGTTGCTCTCTAGAGGCTGAGATAAAGAGTTCTTTCATAAACCTACTACTCGATCCTTTACACTGGAAATGCTGGGGGGGGGGGAGATTTGAGTTGAGAATCTTCTCCATGCAAATCTGATGCTCTACCAATAGGCCATCATCCCTCCCCAGTTAGTAATAGTCTGGCGAGGATAAGACTAGAAAGCTGACTGCCTACATTTTAGATCACCTGAGACTGAATCAGTAGGCGGAGAGTCGATTTAAAAGACAGAGCTCGTTTTTCAAAATGGCAGTCAGTAGAAATTCTATGCCAACTAGGAATATAGATTGTTGCTTTAAAAAAAACACAGAATAGCAATCTTTTTTCATACGAATTAAATCCAGCATATCTGGAAGTACCAATGAACATTTTGAGAGGAATGTTCTTTTGCCATTCTCGGTGGCATAAGGCTATTACGTTCTCTGTGTCAAGCATGTTATTAACAAATACTCCTTTCGTAATTGCCTTTGTTTGAACACCTCTTTAAAAGGCTGGATATGCATATCTCCCAGTGTGCTTGTTACTATGAGATTAGAATGCTGGAAAGCAATCGTGTGCATTCATCCTAAACCTAACAGAACAGTTTCCAGACAGAGAAGTTTCTGCCATACAAATGTCTTACAAAAAATAAAAATAAAAACGAGCCTCGTGCAAAGAGTGTAGTGCTTGCAATTGCAAGTCCTTCAAATAATTTTTCATCCAAATCAAAGCTAGCTGCTCAGGACATCACCAGCTGTTCCTGAACTGTATGTGAAGATCAGGGGATAGTAGAAAGGAAGTTATTCTTAAGAGCAGAATCATCAACTCAGGAGATACCTCCCAATACTTCTAATCAATATCCCCTCCATAAGAGGGAATTTCTGTAAGTGGCAGCAGAATGCCATTGGACAAGGCAGTTGTTGAAAAATTTTATCCTGGAATATAGCCTCTTCACAAGTTATGCTTGTTAGCAGCACACCTGAAATAGAATTGTAATGGCTGCCTTGTGAATGTCCTGGAGATTTTGGAGCAGTGCTTGGGGAGGTCAGAGAGGAAGGGAGATAAGCTGAGATGTGATATCATGCTAGGACTTCAGTTTCTTCTAGCCTCTATGTTATACCTTACAGTCCACCCTCCAAAGCAGACATTTCCTCCAGGGGAATTGAGTTCTGTAATTGGAAGGTTACTTATAATTCAGGGAGAACCTCAGACCTCACCTAAGATGAAACCAAGGAATGGTGGACAATTTTTGTAGCAACTTCCATTCATAGCCTATTTGCTATTTTATAACCAATTTAGGTATTTATATAAGCATCATTCTCTCATTACCATAGTCTATCCCAGCAGAAAGCAAAAGCCACTGCTGCTCCATCCAGGCCAGATCAACCTCTTGTTATCCCTGTTTGGCCTAAGATATACAGGACTGGGCAAGACCATCCACATACAATGGGGTATAGTTAGGGTTGCCAGCCACAACTGGCAACTGGTGGGATTTTGGGGAGGGACATGGAGGTGCTGTTGGGCAACAGCATTAAATAGCAGTAAAAAACCATAGTGTTTCCAGTGATTCCTAGAGCAGAATTACATCATTTTCAGATTTACCCTGACTGGGATTTTCCAGGCTACAGTACCACATGAACATAAACAGTTTCCTTGGAAGTGACATGATGCTGAAGTGCTGCTGGTGATTTTGTCTTGTATAGGAAGAGGAAACTAGGCTGGAAGGCCAAGAGAAGTGAGCCTAATTCAAAAACAGAGCAAATATAAATGGATCCTCCTCCACCACCAATGGAAGTAACCTTTAACCACAGAAACCAAGGGTTGGATCCAAACCATCATCTCTGAATCTAGTAAGTACACTTTCCATGCCCATTCACTGATGTAAATATGGACATTTCTGTGCTAAGGAAAATTATATATCCCTCTCCTCTAAGCCAGAAAAGGATCAGCAACTGAGGCTCAAGTCACACATTTATTTATGTGGATAGTAAAGTGGCTTTAAAATATCTTTTTCACTATATGAGGGCTGAGATGGCCTAGTTCCCCAGCAGTCAACTTGGAATCTACCACCCCAGAGGATAGTAGGGTCCACTAAGGTAATTTTTTTCCCACATGGGTCTATTTTTGAAAAAGACCTCACCATGATCAAATACCAACTGATTATTGAATGCTGAACTGGTCACATTGCACTCTCCTTCCTTACAAGACTGTCATTAAAATTTGTTAATCCCAAACCATAATCAGATTGTTGGTCTCATTTATGTGAAGAGAGATTATTAGGTTTGTGTTTACCAGTCATCCACCAGCCCGCCCATCTGTTTTCAGGTCTTTGCATGTTGGACTCCCCTGGTACTGCCTCTAAATCTCCAGGAATCTTCCAAACTGGAACTGGCAATTCTACACAGACCAACTATAACTTTACACCAAACAACTGGACTCGCTTTGCATTTTCTTCAGGACACCCACATCAAACCCATTACTTTTTCTGTTAAAAATAATAATGTAGACTTAAAACCGTTTTCTTCCTTGGAGCAAAACTAAAGCCACAGCTATATTTTCAATAGGTGATGCGTGCACTGAAGTAGTTTTTAAAGGTTAATTTGGAAGTGGCATTAATTTTATGCATGACTGATAATGCTGCAAGGCACACATGTATATGCTGATCAATATTTTAGAGTCCACATAAAATATGTGTGGTGTCTCATAAACAGAGGTAGATAATTTTACCATTATCTGAATTGATTTTAACTTTTCAAAAAATCATTTGGTATTCTGGTGGTATTAATCCAACACCATACATAACGGCCCCTATCCTACCCGGTGTAAATGCTACATTAAAACTTACAATAGCTTACAATGGTATTGTCCTTTTGTCCATTGTACCCTTACAACTTCAACCCTCTGAGGTAGGTTAGTCTCCAAGAGAGTGACTGGCCGAAGAACACCCAGTAAATTTTCATGGCAGAATGGGGATTAGAACTTGGGGCTCCCAGATCTAGTCTGACACTCTAACCACTACACCATACATGAACCAATGGTAGGATCTTTAGCAGAAACTAGATCTAGCAAAGACATGGCTGGAGGCTACCCTGTTTTTGCTACTCTGACTTCCATGGAGAAAGGGTGTGCTATGGCTCTGATAACAAATTAACTGAAAAAGGTATAATAATTTAAAGGGAATAGAAAGAATACTTTCCAGTTCTTTATGAAGTAGGGGATTTAATTTGGGCTAATCCAAGTCTTGGACAAAAATGTAATGGGAAATTTGAGAAGCAAGGTCATAATGCATTGGCCCTTCCTATTTGAAGATACGTTAAGAAAAGTCACCACACCAGTCTCCAAACTCCCGTATTATGACAGATTTACACCCAACATGTCTTCCATTACATGTACAATTTCAAACTGCTAGAATGAAGTAGTCGTGACATTGACTATATATTAGTCTCCTTCAGGGTTTCTAGTGCCATTATGGTTTTTTTTTTATCACATGTGCTTATTTCATAAAACAACGAGTGGTAACTAACTTCAGAATCAGGACTATTCTACTTCACCCTGCATGAAAATTCTCCTGAGATTATTGTGGTACCATTTAAAGGTTACAAAGGCTGTGTGGGAACCAGTCTTTGATGGGCAGTTCCCATGGGTGATTTGTGTAACATCCCTGCAATATTCTCCCTTGCCTTCTCTCTCTTCTCTTCTTCACTTTTCATACCTTGGTCTAGCCACTACCACCACCCATCAGTCCTCCATACATGCTTGCAACATAGAGTCCCTCAGGCTTCTCCTCCTCCTGTCATGTGACTGTAAGATGCTATGACTTCCTGCTGTATGTTTGATTTTTGGTAAGCCATATTCAACAGGTTAAAGTTGGGTCCCAGATCTGGAAAGGTTGAAGACCACTTTCTTAGTTGGAATTGCTGAGGATTAAGCACATACAATGCTGCTAGAGCTGCCTCCCACAAGCTCTTTCAGTCGCCACTGCCCTTCGCCTCAAACAAAATGAGAGGCAAATGATCTCACTCATTTTGAGGGAAGCTATTCAGGAGGAAGAATGTGGAACTTTCCCCCCATCTCTACAAATAAAACTGGAAGATTCTCTGGTGGATTCACTTTTAGCCTTCACACGTCAGTGCAGATTGCCAGCTAGGGAAAGTTTTCTATCAGTGTTCTAGATGATTTAACAGGCTGAGTCTCCCATACATATTAAGATTTTAACAAAATGGTTGCCCATCCCATGGCAAAGAGCATGTCGGCAGTAAACCTGAGAAGCATGTCTAGGGAGGGTCTGCATTTAAGAGAGGAAGGAAACCATAGCTCTGCAACATGCATTTGGTTTATTATGTACTAATAAAAAGACCTCATTCTTGGTAAGAACATAAAGAACATTAAGGAAACATTATTAGCTATAAATAACCAAGCAGACTGTAATGGCTCTGTTATCTTAATAAGATCTGACTTTAATAGCAAGTGGTAGCCAATATATAATTTCAGGCCGAGGTGCACAATAAAGCTTCTCAGTATCTATAAAATGTGTACCCATAGGTCTCGTAGTAGACTACCCAAGGGGGCGTATTTTCTTCTCATGATGATTCATTTATGCATTCCACTTGCCCTCTTGCTCCACATAAAAACGACTTGGAAGGTAATGTACACAAGTCACAATCAAATCAAAGGATGCAATTCTAGTTGCATTCCAAGCTCGAGTACGCAGAAGTGGTGCAGGCAAGGCATACAATTCAGAAGTAATCATTATCGTTTCCTTCCTTTGCATGGTGATTGGGCTACTCTGGTGTGCTGTTGGTCACTGTGTTTCACAATTAAACCTACTGCCTGAATAAATAGCAAAACCGATTAGCATTTCGCATGGGGAACAATCAGCATCAGCGCAGCACCCCTACGCAACGTTGCTTGGGTTTTTAAAAAGACATGAAAAGACAGGGCTTTAAAGCATGCAAACAATGAAAAAGAAAATATGACAGCTAGGGTTGCCAGTTCTGGATTGGGATATTCCTGGAGATTTGAGGACGGAGACTTGGGGAGCATGGGGTTTGGGGTACACTCTCCAAATAAACCATTTTCTCCAGGGGAACTGATGTCTGTCATCTGGGAGTTCAGTTGTAATTCTGGGAGATCTCTAGGCCCCACTTGGAGGTTGACAACTCTAATGATAGCTCTTTTCTAAAGCAAGAAACAATGCACAATTAAACTGGCTCTTTATGGTTTTTAGTCTCCATTCTGCATTGTTAAGCTAAATATCAGTGCTTTAAAATGGGAAACTTGTAAAAATGTTAGGATCTAAACTACCGTGCACATTTCTTTACATATAAATATCTGCATGTCAGTAGGCAAGCATGGATAGATAGACAGTGTAATCCTTTGCAGAATTAGGCCATTGATTAAAATGAGCTTGGACTGGAGTAAATGTGCAGAAGGTGGCACTATAAATATACCTATATCCATGATAAACTACAAAAAAAAACTTTTAAAAGCTCATGATTAATGACTGCAGCGGACCATGTCAGCTGTTAAGCCAGCATCTAGGGTTGGATTCTGCTAGTTTTTCCATTGACACAAATGGGAAGAGGAATGATCTCGCCTGATTATCCTCCTCGCTGCAGCCTATCCTAACCTTTTTGTCCACTTGGGGTCAATCATCTCTGCTGCTGCCTTTTCAGAGAACAAAATGAGCATCTCTTCCACAGCTCCAATAGTTCTGTGAAATGTCCTACCCTGATATGCTGAACAGCCCCCACCAGACACCATCACATTTCATCTGTTAATTGGAGAACAGAGGTTGACTTCATACAAACTGTCAAGGTTATTAATTTAATTATCTTCCGTATTTTTTAACAAACCCTTCCCTTTTTGACAGCTATGGTCATGCATTGCAATGTCTGCCATATGTTATTCTTGCAGCGACTGGCAGGTTTACTACCATCTCAGACATTCATCCCATCACTTCAGGCTTTATCGAATTTAAAAGACAAACCAACGAGGCAAAAATCAGGCGGTATACGTATCATTTCCTTAATTTCTTCATTCATCATCATCCAATATTTCTGAGCCATTTTGCATTTACACCTCTTGGGAAAATATTATTACAGAATAGTTTCTTATTATCATACATCTCTTGTGTTGTAGGGTGCCACTGTGTTGCCATTTTGAAATAATTGCCTCATAGCTTTGAATAAGCAGACAAGTGGCATTTTTTCAGTAATGTCTCATTGCAGATCTTTCTCCTTTTTCGTTCTGTAACGTTTCATCGATATCCTAAATGTTCTAAAAATTATCTGAATATTTCTCTGCCTGTTGTATGTAATGGCTGGATTTAATAACCGCCCCCTTAGCTCAGTTTTTCTTCAGTCAAAAGGCTTCTTTTGTTGATGAAATATTCTCCCTTACCAGACCAGAATCATCTATAAGCAATGGATTTTCAAATTTACTTCTGAAGCCCTTTCCAGACATTCAGTTCCGGCACGCTGTCACACTCAAAGGGGTCCCTGGATGGGTCATACAGATTGGCTAAGAGTAGGACAAGCGGCATTTTATCTGGAATTAACCCCATCTTGGGACAATTATTATCTGTTTGTTGATTGTAGGATGAACTGTTGTTTTATGAATTGTTTTTAATATTTGTATTATATTTTAATAACTGCTGTACCTTGCCCTGAGCCCACTTGCGGGAAGGGCAGGTTAGAAATGTAGAAGAAGAAGAAGAAGAAGAAGAAGAAGAAGAAGAAGAAGAAGAAGAAGAAGAAGGCAGGACTGGATGATGAAAGCTCTTAAAGAGCAGGTGGGCCAAAGACTTCAGGGTTAGCCTCCTCAAGACTGCACTGGGAATAGAGATCTCCTGGGTAGGAAAAGCTTAACCAGGTGTAGGCCAAGATATCCAGGGAATGGGCATGATAAGAAGAAGGAGGATAAAAGGAGCTGGAGGAAGGGTGGAGAAGAAAAGAGCTGGAACAAATCGAGAGACCAGGAAGGCAGAATATGTTGATCCCCCCCCCAACACAAACACACTTTCATCTACACACTCATCACTCCCAGACTGAATGTATGTACTGCAAGAGGAACACTGCGAGCAAGCCTCATGTGGCAAGCACAGAGCATGGGAAGTAATTGCGATGCCTGTGTTTCAAGGTGGACCTGGCAGCAGCGATTCTGTAGCATCACAGCTATGCAGCAGCCACAACTTTCCAAGAAGAATCCTTTGAGCAGGAGAAACTGGAAAAGGCAAGTCATACAAAACAGGACTTGGTCAATCAGTGCCCACAAGCTGGAACCAGACTCCTTTCCCTGTATTATCATTTTCATGACACACAATCACTGACCATTGATGCATCTGACGAAGAGAGCTGCGGTTCTCGAAAGCTTATGCTACAATAAAGTTGTCTTAAAGTTGCTAATGGACTCTTTACTATTTTGCAACTACAGACTGGCATGGCTAACTCCTCTGGATCTGTGACCATTAATGTAATCTCTGACAGCTGGAGATGGCTCTGTGCCATTGGGGTCTGTACACTGAACTCTGCCCAGTTTTTACTTGCTTCCTAAACCTGTGGTGGTGGTGGTGGTAGAGGGTGTTGTTAAGTCATTGCTGACTTATGGTGAGCCTTGGTGGGGTTTTCACAGCAAGAGGCTAATAGAGATGGTTTGCCATTGCCTGTCTCTGCAACCCTGGTCTTCATTGGAGGTCTCCCATCCAATTACTAACCAAGGCTGACCCTGCTTAGCTTCTGAGATCTGATGAGATTAGACTTGCCTGGGCTATCTAGGTCAGTGCTCCTCAGCCTTACTTTGTACTTCAAGATTTTCTCTGTGTTTTTCTATAGCATGTGCCCTCTCAGAGGCCACAGGACTAATGATCTTGATTAGCCTGAATGCAAGTGTGTGTGATGGATTAGTTCTCAGTTGTAACCCTGAAATCAGCTCTGAGGTGGGAGCCATGTTTTTGATCACCTCCATGATTTCCAGGCCACATGCTGCCTGAGACTGTATGAGAGAATCCACATTTGAGAAACTAAGAGTTTCTCTACACAAGACATCTGATACATGAAGAACATATGTTGGGAGATGCAATGTTAGCTGGGAAGGGTAGTTTAAAAAAACAGCCGATGGCAGGACAAAGGCTTTGCTATACAGTGGAGCTGTGTGAAGGGGCTGTGAAATGCCAGAAGGGAAAATTTAATTCATGATAACCTCTCCAAGTTCAAGCTCGGCTCTGGAAGGCAGCTCCAGCCTATTTCCATTCCTCACAGCCCTCTGGTTGTGATCCCACACAGTTTTAGACTGGAGAGTTGAAACTGACAGAGCCTTTGGGGAGGCGAAGATAAAATTAACAAACCCTCTGAGGAGCAATTTCCATCAGCTCTGTCTTTTTAAAAGTCACTTCCTGGCTAACATTGCATTTTCCTACACTTGATGAACATGTGCTGAGGCCTCTCAAGTAGACAGACTCTAAGATCAGGCTGCAGGAAGGCTTAGTCACAGAAAGTGGCAAGATTCAGAATAAGTTTTAAATTTAATACCTTGAATATAAATCTATATAGAAGCAGTTTTTGATTAGAAGTCTACTATACTATTATTTTCTTATTATGAAATGATGGTGGAGAGTGCACTCAAGTCAGAATTGACTTATGGCAACCCCGGTGGGGTTTTCACAGCAAGTGACTAACAGAGGTGGTTTGTCATTGCCTACCTCTGCAACCTTGGTCTGTGTTTGAGGTCGCCCATCCAATTACTACTAGAGATGGGGACGAACCAAAATATGAACCAAAATTAAGCACGAACCAGGCCAGTTTGTGGTTCGTGAACCATGGTTCGTCAGATCCCATTTCTGACGAACGCCACGAACTTTAGTCTGATTCGTTTGATTTATTTTTTGGTTTGTGACTATAAGCAGGCTGGTGCTGATCAATCAGTTTTCTAGGCAACAGGGGATGGACTTCCTGCAGACCTTCTGCTGATCCAGAATTGACCTTCTGCTGACCCGGAAGCGATTATTTTCTGACCCACATGTGACGTTTTCATGAACCAAACAAACCGTTTCACGAACCAGGGGTAGGTTCATGACAGTTCATAGTATGTGGTTTGTGAAATTTGACGAACCACGAACCACATGGTTCGGGTTTTTTTCTGGTTTGTGCCCAGTCTCTAATTACTACCTAAGGCCAACCCTGCTTAGCTTCTGCGATCTGATGAGATCAGGCTCGCCTGGGCTATCCAGGTTAGGGCCTTAATTTTCTTTTGTATTTTGAAATATCTATTTGTCAAAAGCTATACTTGTTAGGCAGCAGTGACGAAAGTATGTAATATTGAATACGTAATAAGTTTGAGATTAATAATGTTGATGAAAAATTGATTAGGTACGAATGTTTAAGATTGAATACAAAAATGTTTAAGGCTGAATACAAATGTTGAATTCGAATCTGAAACCTAAAATGTTGAACATAAATGTATTCTAATATAAGCAAGTATTACTCTATTCAGACGGTTTCTTAAAAAAAATTAAGTGAATGTTGGGAAGAAATATTTTTTGTTGCAAAAAATTGGTATAAATATTTTTTCTGATCCATATAACTATTTAATGTAATTCTCTTTTTTCCTGTACCCCCATCCTATTACTTTGTCTTTTCAATATATGTGTGTGTGTGTGTGTGTGTGTGTGTGTGTGTATGTTATATACGTGTGTGTATGTGTGTGTATTTAAAGAAAGAGGCAAGATTCCCCTGAATATTCCCTTGAAAATAGTTCCACATTTTTGGTTTCCTGAGGACTCATCAAAATTCAGGCTATTTTTATAGACCATGGTTTGTTGGACAAGAGTCAGCCTTCTAGGGCCATCCAGGATTACCTTGAAGCCTAAGCATGTGTTAGGGGTGCAGTGGCTAGAGGCCCTAGTGAAGGAATCCTAAGCAGGAACCCAGGTCTGGGAGTACAAGCAAAGTCTTCATCTGGACAGGTGGAGAATATCAGGGGTAGGAAGAACTCTGAGCTGTAATCAGAGATTTGAACCAGGGACTCTAATATGGGAGGGGAGGATAAACTATAACCTAACTTATCTCATGTCATTCTGTTATTGGAGACTCTGTATACTAGGGTTACCAGTCCCCTTCTGTGGGCAGGGGATCCCCCCGGTCACACTCTCCACCCCCTGCCACCACTTACCTGGCCAGTAGGGGGGAAAAGGTGGAGGAACACTCCTAATTTGGTCTGCTGTGGGGCATGGGCGTGCTAGCGAGAGGGCACTGGCGAGCTCTTGTGCTTCACAGTGAGCCAATTTGAGCCCCAAACGGGCCCAATTCAGCCCCAAATGGGTGAAAATTGGCTCCCAGGGGCAGCGCAGTGCCCTGCACGATGATGTCACTTCCTAGAAGTGGCCTGGGAGCATGCATGTGCTTTGTGCACATGAGAGCACTACTGAAAAAGTGAGTGCCAGGTCTCCGGTCTCCTGCCAGGAGGGTAAGGGGACCAGGCAACCCTACTGGAGACTGACAAAATGCCTGGGTGGAGTTAGCAGAGTAGCATGTTAGGTGCAGCAAATTTTATGTGTGCATGCCTGTGTTACAGAGGGTTTTCATGGAAAGAAATAGTCTCACACACAGAGCCTGGTTAAGCTTCAGAAAAAAAATATGAGTCAATTTATTACTGGATAGAAAGGGTAGAGATTACTAGATAAGAAAGGGTAGAGATAGGATTCTTACTAACTATCTAGTTGAGGATGCCAATGGATTGCAGGATGGTTTATCCTGCACCTGTGGTGGCAAGATAGAGGATTACACAGAGAGGAAGGTATGGTACAAAAAGGAAGGAAGGAAGTTCCTGATAAAAAACAATCAATATTTCATAAATGATAGTAGAAAGGAAGGATGGATAGATCCTTGGCCTCTCTGTCCTCCTGACTCATTGTCTCTCTCTGAAACCTTAGATGGGGGACAGCGTAGCAGTCCTTGAGTTCTTGCATGGAGAAGCAGCCCCTGGTTCTGGGTGCATTGCCCACACCAATGAAACATTATGCTCTACCTGCTAAACTACCAATGTATGTGGCTATCATTTTGTGTGACTAGGGCAATGTGCGTACTTTCTGCCTTCAGTAGGCATGAACTGAATCCTGATTTTTTCAGGCTATGTGCTTGCATGTACCAAGGCTGTACATGCATAGAAAAATATGCACATAGCCCTGGTTACCCTAAATAAAACTACTTGTATCAGGAGTCTCATAGGTGATGTCCACTCTAGTTACTTGTAGTTTGGGGGCCCGAAGTGAACATGTGAAAAGTCTTTTTAATTCCTTAGAGTACAGAAAACTCATTTGAATGTATATGCAAACTAACGTGTTAAAAATGAATTCAGAAAATCCTGGTACTGCAAAAATGGCATTGCTGCTTTTGATAATATAGATCTTGTAAATTTGTCACTAGGAGAGATTTAGGGTTGGCCTTTTAGTGATCATGATAACAAAAACAATAACAATAACAACAACAACATTCAATTTATATACCGCCCTTCGGGGCGACTTAACACCCACTCAAAGCGGTTTACAAAGTATGTTATTATCATCCCCACAACAACAATCACCCTGTGAGGTTGGTGGGGCTGAGAGAGCTCCTAGAAGCTGATGGATTTCCTCTCCATTCGGCTGAATGTGGTGCTTTCCATGGTCGTAGATGCAGAGGAGTTAGCCGTGTTAGTCTGTGGTAGCAAAATCAAAAAGAGTCCAGTAGCACCTTTAAGACTAACCAATTTTATTGTAGCATAAGCTTTCGAGAATCAAGTTCTCTTCGTCAGATGCATGGTACAGAGACTGGTCAAACACTAGAAGCTGTGATTGACCCAAGGTCACCCAGCTGGCTATAAGTGGAGGAGTGGGGAATCACCCAGTTCTCCAGATTAGAATCCCGTCCTCTTAACCACTACACCAAACTGGTTCTTACAAGTGCAGTAAAGTATTCTAGCTTCCTCTCCATCCCTTCCCTCCACCATAATTGCCTTTCCAAATGTATTCATGTAAACGCAAAGTGACTTACAACATGGTCCTCCCTTTCTCCATTTTATTTTCACATCAACGACCCAGTGAGGTAGGTTAGGCTGGGAGTGACGAGTCCCAGGTCCCCCAGCAACCTTCCAAGGCAGAGTGGGAAGTCAGACACAGGTTTCTCAAATAATACCACACTCTAACCACTACACAACACTGTTTACTTGTTTCAGGTCACAGTAAGTAAATACACCTTTTTGACTGGTGGAATCCATTGGTCTGTCTATTCTTCTTGCTGGCCAGGGCTGGCCCTGATCCCGGAAGTAAAAAATTAAAAATCTTTGCTGTTACTATATGCTCTTCCTGCATGTTGCGAACATAATTAGGAAGTTTCAATTAACCATTATACATTCTTATTTTTCTCTTTGGTTAGTTCCTGTAGTTTTCCCTCTTTTTTGTATTCCGTCAAGCATCAACTCCATCTCATTGAGAGCAGACGTCATTAAGTCGACCCACATTGCATTATATTTCCCGATGAAATTTTATTCTTTTGTAATGAAGTACAGCCTGCACAAATCATTTCTTTCTTCATCAGGGAATTTGGAGAACAATCCTAAGCAATTCTACCTCAGGGATAAGACCTATTTTATTCAGTAGAGCTTACTCCCAGGAAAGCGTTCTTAGGATTGTGGCCTTAAAATCCCCCCTCCCAAAGAGGAACACATCAATAACATTGTAGTGATCTAAATTCAAGAAAAGCGGTTGGCTGGGAATTGTTAACAGTGGCTATTTTTTTTTTTTAATATTGTTGCTCATTGTACCATATTGTTGTTTTGCTTCATTACTTGTTCTTCATTCTCTTGCTCTCTGAACTGAAAATTAGAGTCTGAAATAGCTTCCAAAATCCACAAAAGCATTTGGGGAGAAATGAATGAAACCTAAAGCAACCTTCGAAAGTACACATGGCCAAGAAAATGTAAGGTTCTTAAAAATCTCTTATTTGTTTGTTTGTTTTAATTCTGCTAGTAACTTCCAAACTGTTTGCAAGATTGCAGTAGTATGGTACGAAAGAGCTGTTGATACGCAGTAATGCTTCCTGAAATCTGAATGTTCAAAAAATGCATTTGACTTATTTTACAGCCTTCATGGATGAGTGGGGATTCAAACATGGGTCAAACTGCCTTGACCCTCTCACCACTATTCTGTTACGAAATAATATCTCTACAGCAGGGGGAGCGTTACTTTTAAAACAGACACATAAAAACAGAAGTATCTTTGTTTTAGAGCAAGGCTCTAACCAATAAACCACAGAGCTGTATTTAATTTAGCTGTTCTTTCCCACAACTTCTCTCTTACAAGTAAACAAGCCTCTGACTGAGTGGGTCAGAAGTTTATTTTTATTCCATGTGTAAAGTAAAAACTGTGTTTCCAGCCAGTGATCACACGATGTTCTCTTTAAGTCAACCTCTACGCAAAAGAATAAATGGACACAGATCTGACATTAGAAATAGAAATGTCCCAAAACCAGTGGGAGAACACTTCAATCTACCAGGACATTCCATCAAAGACTTAAAGGTCGCTGTAGTTCAACAGAAACCTTTCAAAAACCAAATCCAACGGGAGGCTGCTGAATTGGAATTCATATGCAAATTTGACTCTGTCAAGCTGGGACTGAATAGGGACTATGAATGGTTATCACATTATCACAGGTAACAGATTTCCTTTACAGAGGCGGGGTCTGGGGGAGCCCAGTGGTGCCTGGCGTGGGCTTTCGGGGACCACAGTTCTCTTTGTCAGATGCATCTGACGGGGAGAGCTGTGGTTATCGAAGGCTTATACTACATAGGAATTGGATGGTCTAGGTATTTTACTGCTGCAAACTAGCAGGGCAAACTCCCTTGAAGCCTCACTCAAGTCAACTGACCCCAAAAGGTCACCAAAAGGAGATGTTTACATTTACTAGCAAAGGAATGTTTTGATTGCACCCTCCCTCTCTCCCCCCCTAACTGCATCTTCTCTCTTCTCTCTTCTCTCTCCTCCCCTCCTCTTCTATATTTGACCAGTTTATGTACCATGCATCTGACGAAGAGAACTTGATTCTCGAAAGCTTATGCTACAATAAAATTGGTTAGTCTTTGAAAGATGCAACTTAAGTCTGAGAGATTCAAGAGTCTTTGGGGTGTGGCTATCTAATATAAGCTCAATGACATGAAATCTGTATGACCATACCAAAATCCTCTGATTTGTCACTTCTGAAGGCCTGAGACACGTTTCTCTCTGAATTTAAGCAGACCTTTTTCATGTAATACAAGTAACAAACTCTATACTTGTTCAGACCAAGCTGATGAGATTAATCTGGGCATAATTTCAACCATAGTGCCTTATTTTTTGGAAAGAAGTACAGCTAATACTGAATAGGAAAAAAAAGTCTTGCAAATATGAAAATAAAACAATTGTCAAGACTGCTTCCTCCTTGTTCAGTCAATACTTTGTTCGGCAAGGGTCTGTGACAATACCATGTGTACACTGGAAAAAAACACTGAAAAAATCAAAATCTTGATGTGACCAACATCTGATTGCATCAACATTCTTTTTGCATGACAGTAAAACACTGCCCCCCCTCAAAATAGAGACTCTTCTTGAATGCAATAATTGCAGCTCTATGTCAAGGTACAGATATAAGAAATGGGGATGAACATTGAACAGAAGGGAAATAGTTCCAAGGGTGGACTCATACTATATCATAGAGTCAAGCAGTGCAATCCTATGGAGAGTTACTCCAGTCTAAGCCTATTGAAGTCAATGGGATTAGACTGGAGTAACTCTCCATAGGATTGCACTGTAAGAGAAAGTCCCTCCAAAGACACCACTCCTAAATCTCCAAGAATTTCTCAAGTGAGTTGGCAACCCTATTAGTTCTGCAAGACTGGTGACTAGTTCTGGGGAATCTGCAGTGGCCAGATTTGTTTGGTGGCGCCTGGATTTTTATACTGTTGATATAATTGGGTATCAGTATTGGTTTTTATACTATTTATAAAGTTTTATTGTATTTTAATAATATATTTGTTGGAAGCCGCCCTGAGCCCGCTCACGGGAAGGGTGGGGTATAAGTCGAATAAAATAAATACATAAATAAGAACCATTGGCTGCCTCACATTGAGCAGCAGGTTGGAAATGGGCTAACTTTGTTCTGCAAAACCACATTTTGTAGTTCTCTCTCTCTCTCTCTCTCTCTCTCTCTCTCTCACACACACACACACACACACACACACACATCCATCCATCCATCCATTCATTCATAAGGGTATATTCTGTTTCTGCCTACTTATGCCCCCCCCCAAAAAAAACTGGACTTGACTTTGATGATTTTTTTCAGAAGTTCAAGGACCTTTGAGATCCCCAGATACTGAAAATATCTGTCAATTTGTATGTGATTTGGACTCAGGGCACTGATCTGGTCAATGAATGCAATTAATTACATTTTAGAGTTGTTTTAACATTTTACTACTGCTAGTTATTTGGCTGGGTTTATATATATATATACACATACATACATACATACATACATACATACATACATACATACATACATATATATATGTGTGTGTGTGTGTGTGTGTGTATATATATATATATATATATATTGTTGCCAGCCTTATGTCTCAGTTGTCTGGGAGGAAGGCAGGTGTATAAACATTTTTAATTAATGAATTAAATCAATGAGTGCAGACTGGTAATACACCTATGATGGCCAATGTGTGATTGTTCACATAACTAACAGGTTTGTTGCCAATTGGAGCTTGTGGTGAAGAACTGGTCCACCGTCGGTTCATTGAGCTTTCATTGAAATTACAACTATGGGGAAAACAAACCCTGTAGAAAACGAGTTTTCAAATTAGTCATGTAACTTAACCATCAATACTGAAAAAGGTCTTGAAAACCAAAGACTTCATCTAAGATGGTCAAAATAGGGTGGAAAGGGCAATTGGTAAGGAAATATCTGAACCTTTTATTGATGGTTATTATCAAAATCTTTACCAGGTTTTTGTTTAGGCACCAGGGCTGGTTACTCAAGTTATCTACAACCCTGGATATCAAGAGTATATTGGAACGTAAATCACAACTGCTGAGAACTGAAGAATGTTCAAGTGGTTAGAAATGCAAGAGTTATCACATATATAAAATCAAAATTCTATTTATGGGGGAATTCATGTTTTTAATTTTCACCATCTCTCTTTAGCCTGCTCACGGAGCTATTTAACAGTATGAATAAGGTTGTCATGGAATGTTAAGCAAGTTACCTTTCATGTTGAATGAAAGGATCTTGTTAAATGGTGATTAGATGCTTTGTGAAGCACCTCATCTGTTCATCACAGTGAAGGTTGTACGTTGGCGGAGCTGTGGCAGTCTAGAGCACAGTTTCTGTTATGCAAGGAAGACCTAGTTCAACGTGCGTCTTTTGGGTGAGATTAATCCAGCGTATCAAAGAATGATTGCTCCCTTCTGAGAGTTGCTCTGCATGAGTCACAGCTGGGGTGTTTTAGATGGGCGATGGAAGGAAAGCGTCATAATAAGGTAGTTTTAGTTCAGTGGGATTCACTCCCTAGCCAAAGTGCTTAGGCATTGCTAGTTTGCAGCATGAATAACAAATATCAAATCAAAAATGTCAAATGTAGATAGATATACATGTCGGGGTGTATGAAATCTCTCCTTGAAATTTTGCTAGTCTTGAAACTAGCAAACATTTGAAATTCCTTTGACTTCTTCCCCTGAGATTCTTCAAATGCTGCTTCGGAGCAGGAACTTCCAAATCTACCTCAAATTCCACATGACATGACATTTGCTGGCAATTGAAAGCAGCACAAGACATCCCACTGGATATTTTGCAGGTATGATCGAAGTTTCCCTTGAAATCCCTCCGATTTTCCTCTCTGAAAGGAATGTCTGCAGTCACCTTGACTTTTGCTTTAAGCAGCCTGCAGTAGTAATTCCTCCTGGATATTTGTACTGAGGGTTGCTACATTTATTTCAAATTCTGTCGCTCCGTGGCAGGCAGAAACTAAAATGTGACGCTTCCCCCTATTACACTATGGAAAATCACCCGTTGTTTAGTTTCTGCCTGTTGTGCGGCTATTAAAGGAACACAAGCCCTGATGCAACCACACCTGCAGACCCATTTCCCATCTACACTTCACACTACCCCTGTCTGCTGGAGTAAGCAGGAGTGTTTTTTGTACCCTAGCAAGTTAGAAAAGCCTGGCCACACTTCTCCAGAAAATCCAATAGATCCATACTGATTCGGCAGACCCTCACAGATAGATAAACAGGCACAATCCAGAACATGGGGTCCCATAAACAGAAAGGAAGTGCATTTCTCATTATATCCTCCTTGATGCCTCCAAGCTTTCAAAGGAGTGGGCACTCTTTTTTGCCATCAAGTCAAAGTCAATTTACAAAGACCTCATAGTGTTTTCAAGGCAAGAGATGAACAGAGGTGGTTTGCCATTGCCTGCCTCTGTTTAGCAACCCAGACTTCCTTGGTGGTCTCTCATCCAAGTACTAACTGGGGCTGGCCCTGCTTAGCTTCTGAAATCTGATGAGATAGGGCTAGCCTGGATTATCCGAGTTAGGGCCAGCTACCTCCAAATAGTTGGATTCCAGTCCAATGGCACCTTAGAGACCAACAAGATTTTCAGAGTAAGCTTTCAAGCGTCAAAGCTCCGTTCATCAGCTTACACTCTGAAAATCTTGTTGGTCTCTAAGGTTCTACTAGACTAAAATCCTACTGTTCTACTGCGGACCAACACGGCTATCCTCCTAAACTATCCCCCAATCATTTTAATTAATTAATTAATTTAGAATGTATTTATTTAAATATTTTTACCCTGCCTTTTCCCTTGGCTCATGGTCCACTCTTCCTTCAAGCAATTCAGGGAGGCATATATTCTTGTCCTCTTCCTCATTTTATCCCGAGATATATCAGGCTGAGGGCCAAGCTACAAGTGATGAATGACACTTGAACAGCAAGTGGATTGAGTGGAGGGCAAGTGAACAGGGAGAAATACACTTGCTGTTCAAGTGTCATTCGTCACTTGTAGCTTCGCCCTGAGAGGGATTGACTGGCCCAAGGTCACCCAGTGAGCTTCAGGGCTCAGTGGAGATTTAAACCCAAGCCTTCCAGATTCTAGCTCAACATTTTAACAACAACACTAGATTGGCTCTCAAGAATATTCCCCTTCTAGAATAACAGCTCTAAATAAATTTAGTAAATTGAAGCCACATAGTAAGGGGTTCCTGCTGTGCAGTTTCAGTCACTGCTGAGGTAATTAGTAACAGAATACTACTAGAAGAAACAGTCACTTAAAAAATGTTAAAAGGGGTGTAGTATCCTACCCTGTTCCTTTAAGAAGCCCAATGCCTGTAGATTACTGCTGGGCTTTTCATACCATCTTGCCAGGTGTTTTGTTTTAACACATCCTTAAAATATTGACTAAGGAGAGAGGATCAAAGCAGGTTTGGTATTCACTTTGTTCTGAATTACCATCCCAAAGTTCAGATTTTGTCTTTGAAGCTCAGTAGCAGCCGCACTTGGCTCTAGAAATTAAAATAGAAGCCCCAAGAGAGGCAGCTCTTGGGAAACCTCCAGTACCTTTATTGTATTCTCTTTTTTTTTCTTTTGCAGACACGGAAATAATAAAATTGGCTTCTTTCCCCTTGTGTTATCAGTGTTTTAAGGGGCCTGGGGAATCCAAGATGAGCACAACCTTATTAAAATGTAAACAGAGCTGGGAAGTTGCTCAAGATTTTTTTTTTTTTAAGTTAGAGGTTATCATTTTTTATCAGCGCTGGAGTTGAAACCACTTTGGGGACTCCTTTTACTTATTTATTACCCTTATGTCATGTGACCTCAGAACAGCTTCCTTGGTCTCCCTATCGCAGGGAGACCATCAAATTGGAAATTCAGCTATTAGCTGTGAGGCTTCTGGGAACTTTTTTGCAGATAAAAGCACGTCCCTCCATCGCAATCTGTCAGCCACGATTAATACAGTAAGGGAATTGGAGGCCCCTTGGCTGTCTTCTGGCCCATTTCTGGATCACTTCAGCCTGGTCTCCCAGGAGGTGGTGGACAGGATCCTGCAGCTGGTGAGGCCCACTATGTGCTCCCTGGACCCCTGCCCATTGTGGCTCATGAAAGCCAGTGCCGATGGTTGAAGGCCCAATTGAAGGTCATTATTAATACATCATTGAGCTCCAAGGTTTTTCTCTGGGCACTAAAGGAAGCCATAGTAAGCCTCTTTTGAAAAAAAAAAACCATCTTTGGACCCCACTGACCCAACCAGTTACTGCCCAGTATCAAACCTCCTGGGAAAGGTGATTAAGCAGGCAGTGGTGGATCAGTTACAGGTGTTCCTGGAAGAGACCTCTGTCCTGAACCCATACCAGTCCGGGTTCCGTTCAGGTCATGGGATGGAAACAGTGTTGGTCGCCTTGTGGACAATCTCCATAGGCACTTGGATTGGGGCAGGTCAGCGCTGCTCATCTTGTTAGATCTTTCAGCAGCATTCAACATGGTCGACCATGAGCTATTGGCCCACCGCCTTGCCGATGTGGGGATTCGTGGGACGGCCTTTCAGTGCTTTGTCTCTTTTCTCCATGGTCGGGGAGAGTGGGTGGCACTGGGGGAGAAACTGTCCACAAACCATCCTTTGGAGTGTGGCGTCCCACAGGGAACGATACTCTTTCCCCTGTTGTTCAGTCTTTATATGCTCCCCCTTGCCAAGTTGATGTGGAGTTTAGGACTGGGTTGTCATCAATATGCAAATGACATCCATTTGTATCTGTTGATGGGTGGCTGACTTAACTCTGCTCCTGACACACTGTTGAGAGCTCTGGAGGCTGTGTCTGGGTGGGTAGAATAGAGCATGCTGAATTTGAATCCCATGAAGACGGAGATCCTGTACTTGGGCTGTGGGCTGTCGGAGGCAGGGATCCTTCTCCCTACCTTTGAGGGAGCACCACTTGTGCCCGTTCCATTGGTTAGGAGTTTGGGCATGATTCTGGACCCCTCCTTGTCTATGGAGAGCCAGATTGCAGCTGTGGCTCGGGCGGTCTTTTTCCACCCTCGGCAGGCCCGGCAACTGGCGCCCTACCTCTTGGCCCAGGACCTAATGACAATGATCCATGCAATGGTCACCTCCAGGTTGGACTACTGTAACTCGCTCTACACAGGGCTGTCCTTGGGCTTGATCTGGAGACTTCAATGGGTTCAGAATGCTGCTGCATGTGTCCTAGCTGGAGCTTTGTGTAGGACACACATTATGCCTACCTTGCAGCAGCTTCACTGGCTCCCAGTAGAATTCTGGATCTGGTTCAAGGTGTTGGTTCTGACCTATAAAGCCCTAAATGGACTGAGACTGGCATACCTAAGGGACCGTCTCTCCCTGTACATGCCCCAGAGAGCACTTTTTACAATTGGAAAACATCTACTTGTGGTCCCTGGCCTTAGGGAGGATCGGCTGGCCTCAACCAGGGCCAGGTCCTTTTCGGTCCTGGCCCCAACATGGTGGAACTCTCTGTCTGAGGACACTCAGGCCTGCCATGATCTTGTATCATTTAGGTGGGCCTGTAAGACAGAGATGTTCCACCAGGCATATAGTGGAGGCTAATTTTAGTCCATCAGTGCCGAGCCTTCCACTGGTCTCCCTCTATGAGGGGTTATGGAGGGTCCACTGCTGGCTGCCCCAAAAAGGGGTACAGTAATCTATCTGTACCTGATGGGCAGGAGTGCAGGACTGCCCATCTTGGAATGGTTTTATTGATTGCTGTTTTTATGCTCTGTTTATTATTTTTATGTTGTATTTTAATAGATGCCGTACCTCGCCTTGAGCCCGCTTGCAGGGAGGGTGGGTTAAAAATACAATAAATAAATAAATAAATAAATAAAATATAGCCTGTACATAACTACTCATCTAGAGAGTTGAGAGTAGAAGACCTGCAAAACCTCTTAAGCCCAGCTTGAAGAGCAGGAAAAGAGAAGAGATATTGGGAACCATGCCCCATTTTCTCAGGTCTCCTTTAGTGAATACAGATGGGCACAAACCAAAGTTCATCACAAACCGGACCGGTTCATGGTTTGTGAACCAGCGGTTCGTCGGAGAACATTTCTGACAAAACGCAACGAACCACAATAATTTTTAAGCTGGTTCATTTGGTTCACTTTTCAGTGTGTCACTGCAGACATCCTAGCACTGATCAATCAGTTCCCTAGGCAATGGGGGATGGGCTTTGTGCAGACCTTTTGTTGACCCAGAAGTGATGTATTCATGAACCAAACAAACTGGTTCATGAACCGGGCAATTTCATGCCTGTTCATGGTTCATGGTTCGTGAAACACTATGAACCATGAACTACAATGAGCCACCATTTTCCCGATTTGTGCCCTTTTCCTTTAGTAGTGAATCTTTTCTAGGGCTCACTGCTGTACATTTCCTCTCATATTATGGGACACTGTAGCATAGATTGTGGGTTTATCTGTGGGTGAACTCTGAACCAGCTATGAAGTACGATGTTATTAATATGCAGATGACACCCATCTCTATATCTCACTATCCAAGTCTCCACAGGATGCAGTAGAAATCTTAGATTGATGACTGGTAGCTATGGTGAAATGGCTGAAAATGAAGAAATTGAAATTGAACCCAGATAAGACGGAAGTGATGTTCATTGGGAAGGTAGGGATCTTGAAGGATATTGTATTTGTACTTTCAATGGAGTTCATCTGTCCCTTGCAGACTTGGTTAAGAGCCTACTGGTTATACTGGATCCAGTACTACTACTAGAAAAGCAGGCAGCCACAAAAAATGCTTTCTACAACTTCACTGTAGCCTGGAAGATGGCTTCTTACCTCAACATGGCAATATCAAGATTCGGATATTGCAATGCGCTATACATAGGTCTCCTATCTAAGTTAACTAGGAGACTCCATTTTGTATAAAAAACTGCAGCTTGACTGTAAGCATGAATATCACTCCCATCCTATAGTCATTCAACTGGCTACCTATCAGTTACTGTGCACAATTCAAAATATTAGCTATCACATATGAGGCTCTTCATGGTCTTACAGTGCAATCCTATGGAGAGTTACTCCAGTCTAAGCCTATTGAAGTCAATGGGATTAGACGGGAGTAACTCTCCATAGGATTGCACTGTTAGTCTGCCACACCTACAGGACCGCCTCTCTCCCTATGTTCCTCCATGGCAGCTTCGCTTATCTGAACAAGATCTCCAGCAGATGCCACCCTGCACATGTGTGAAATCAACAGATACCCATACATGTGCATTCTCTGTGGTAGCCCCTGGCCTATGGAACAGTCTGCCTGAGGAAGTTAGGAGAGCTTTTTACACAGGTAGGAGGGCTATATTATTGGGAGATGATGTCAAAGAGATGCTTCACTAACCAGTTAGGGACCATAAACTTCACCACTATGGTGCCATACGTACTATCTATTGCTATCTATTACTATTTATTGCTCCTATGTACTACCTGTTGCTTTAAGTATGAACCAACTGGGTCGTTCTATGTTGTCTAATGTCAGTTCTCGAATTGCTTATGCTCTGTTTCAGCATTTCTTCAACTTTGTATTGGATTTTTGCTATTGTTATGTCTTTGCAAACTTGCATTTATTTACCCTATGGCATTGTTTATTGGAATGTTCTTGATATTGACTGTGCTAATCTCACTCTATGTAATCTACCTTGAGTCTCAGTGAGAAACGTAGACTATAAATGACATAAATAAAAATAAATAATAATACAGGATCACATCGGAAAAACCATGTCTTACATCTAAGATTCAGCACATTTCACCAACAAAATCAGTTCTCTGAAACTCAATCCACAGGACATACTCGTCAGTTTTGATGTTGTATCCCTGTTTACTAAGGTTCTGGTAAAAGACACAATCACACTTATTAATCAGATTTTTCCAGAGGATGTAACAGCCTTATTCCACCATTGTCTCACAACCAGTTACTTCCAATGGGATAACGAATTCTATGAACAGATAGATGGGGTGGCCATGGGAAGCCCTCTCAGCCCAGTTATAGCAAACTTCTACATGGAACATTTTGAAAAAACAGCTCTAGAATCAGCACCCCACAAACCTACAGTCTAGTTCCAGTTTGTAGGTGATATCTTTATCATTTGGAGCCACGGTGAGGAAAAATTGATGGAGTTTTTAAACCACCTCAACAATATCCACCTGAACATACAATTCACCATGGAGAAAGAAATCGGGGGGGGGGGGGACTTCCATTTCTAGATACCTTGGTCATCCGCAAAGCAAACTTTCAGTTAGGTCACAAGGTCTACAGGAAACCAACTCACACAGATTGGTACTTACACAAAAACTCCAGTCACCACCCTCAACAGAAAATAGGCATAATAAAAACATTAGTAGACTGTGCAAGATGGATATGTGAACCGCACTTTCTCAGCGAGGAAACTAATCATCTAAACCACGCGCTTCAAGCAAATGGCTACTCCAGAAATGAAATCAGAAGAGCAATTAAACCAAGGATAAATCAAATAACCAAGGAAAAACAGTCTCCCACAGGAAAAATGTTTTTGCCATATATCAAAGGAATCACTGATCAGATGGGAAAGCTTATGAAAAAGCATAACCTTCAAGCAGTATTCAGACCCACCAGAAAAATACAACAGATGGTACGATCAGCAAAAGACAGTAGAGACCCCCTCACCTCTGCAGGAGTATACCGCATACCCTGCAGCTGTGGACAAGTTTACATCGGGACCACACAGCGTAGCATCCAGACAAGAATAAAAGAACATGAAAGACACTGCAGACTTGGACAACCTGAAAAATCAGCAGTGGCTGAACATAGCCTAACTCAAAGACGACACAGTATCCTATTCCAGGACACTAAATACCGGACAACACTTCCAACTACTTTGTCAGATTGCATAGGGAAGCCATTGAAATTCATAAGCATAAGCACAATTTCAACAGGAAAGAAGAGACCTTAAGAATGGATAGAGCATGGTTTCCAGTCCTGAAAAACATCAGGCTAACAAAATACTCTATACCCGATAATAGCCCTGCAGAGAAGATTAGCATATCAAGCACCAGTCCATATGCAAAAGTACCTCCTCAGGATACAGTGAAGCCTCCCTCCATCAGCATTCCACTCCCTGGGAAACTCTTACAGTTTGACTCAGCCCAACCCTACCTTCCTGAGTAAATTACCTGCCAACTTCTTTTCCACACTGTGACACTGAGAGATCTCTGTCTTTTGGTGCTATACCTCTGAAGATGCCAGTCACAGCTGCTGGCGAAACGTCAGGAACTACAATGCCAAGACCACACCTATACAGCCCGGAAAATCCACAACAACCAAAAAATAATATCCTCACAACATACGATCCAGTTTGGTGTAATGGTTAAGAACAGCGGGACTCTAATCTTGAGGGCCAGGTTTGATTCCCCACTCCTCCACTTGTAGCCAGCTGGGTAACCTTGGATCAGTCACAGCTCTCCAGAGCTCTCTTAACTCCACCCACCTCACAGCGTGATTGTTGTGGGGATAATAATAACACACTTTGTAAACCACTCTGACTGGGTGTTAAGTTATCCTGAAGGGTGGTATATAAATTGAATGTTGTTGTTCTTGTTGTTGTTTTGTTGTTGTTATATAAGGTAAGCTGAAAGTGTATGACTGGTCAAGGTCAACCAGCAAACTTCTATGGCACTAGTCTGACACTCTAAAGACTGCTCTATAGTGGCTCTCATATGTTGTATTGCAGCTTATCACTCTTCTCTGCGAAGTGTAGAGCCTTCCATGAGCACAAGTAATCTTTCTACAGAGGAAGAGCATCATAAGTTACTGGAGTAGTAGGATACAATCCATTGTAGAAGTTGACCTACTATTGTTTGCTTTACATTAATTTTAATTAAAGTTCTACAACAACATTTATATCTTCATTTAAATTATTTATTTAATATTTATAACCCACTTTTCTCTCCATTGGGGACAAAAGAAGCATACAGCACACATGCCTGTGCACACACACACAGGAAAGGAAGGCTTCTAAATGAAGAACATCTCTTTCTCTCTTTCTCTCGCTGTGCTAGATCTTTCTCCCTCCCTCTGTGCCAACAGCTGAAGGATAAGTACCCCTTGCCTGGTATCTCTGGTAGAGATGGGCACGAACAGCAATACAAAAAAAAAAAAAGCCACGAACACCCCAATCTGCTGTTTGCGAAAAAGCTGTTTGTGAGGCCCCATTCTAAACGAACAGGTGGTCATTGCAAGCCTTCTTTGTTGCTGTTCCTTACTGTTCATCAAGCCAGAGAGTCTGGCACCTGAAATCAATTCCCTTGGCAACTTAGGCAGGGATTGTCTGAACTCTGTCTGAACTCCTGCTGTTGCCCTGGAAACCCCAAACTAAGCCCAATTTAGCTTGATAGGCAGGCATTCCTTTCAAGTGTGGAGCTCCAAATTTGTTACAACAAGGGAACAAAGAGCAGGGGGAAGAGGGGCTCCCAGCTCTGACTTTGCAGACAGTAGAGAGACAGTTGCTGTTGGCATTTTGATAGAGTGCATCGGAGCTTGAATTTTCTGTGTGTGTGGTGGGATAGGGATCTACCCCTTCATGTTCCAGGGCTGTTGCCAGGCTCTGGGCTAAGCTATTATTTATTATTGGTACCTTTCCTGCTACCTGCTCAGGTAAGGTTTCTGGGAGTGGTGCGGTAAGGATCTACCCCTTCAAGTTCCAGGGCTGCTGCCAGGCTCTGGGGCCAAGCTATTATTTATTATTGGTACCTTTCCTGGTTTCTGCTCAGGTCAGGCTTCTGGGAGTGATGCAGTAGGGATCTTGACTTGGATGATGGCTGGAGGAGATCCTTCTGGCCCCCACGAACAGCCAACCTTGAACATGTTCATGAACAGAGCCATGTTCATGGTTGTTCATGAGTCCCTGTTCGTGGATGGCAACGAAGAACAAATATCATGTTCGAGGTTTTTTTTTTCTTTCTGTTTGTGCCCATCTCTAATCTCTGGGCATACTCAGGCTTATGATCACAGAACAAATTCCTCCAGATTGTATTCATCTGCTACATGATGTGTAGCAGGTTTTTCTCCGGTTCTGCCCCATCATGATCATGAAGATTTACAGAGGAAAGCAAATGTACTCTAATGAACAATAAGCATTTCTTCAAATATATCAGTTACAGGAAACTGTCCATGGAGGCAATTGCGTTTTTAGATGGCAAAGTAATTCAAGGTTTGTTTAAGGAAGATGGGTGATGGCATAGGAACTGAGATAATTCCTTGTATTTGTGCATGCCAGGGACACATTTCCAGGAAAGGGTGTCTAAAGAACTGAGTCAAATTGAGGTAAAAAGAGATGACATTCTAGGACTACTAAGCAAATTGAAAGCTAGTAAGTGCCAGTCAGATCAAATACACCCAACAGTCCATAAGGAGCCCAAATTTGAAATTGTTGCTCTGCTAACCATATATGTAACATCAACAACCAGGTTTAATATTTGATACTTTCCAGAGGTCTATAGAGGGTCCAGGAAACTACCAGCCACCTAGCCTAACATCTATTTCAGGTAAACTAGTATCTTCTTCTTACTATATAATTCAGTAAGCATGTTTCAGACGACTCACTTTATACCCTGGTGCACCACCAGAGGGTGCTGCTGCAGGGGAAATCCCAGGCAGGGAACAGGAGTAGAGCCAGTGGCAATGCCCTCCCTGTGCCTTAACCTGGCTGGTATTAGGTGTGGAGCAGATGGCAATGCCCACCCCACCACCTTAACTCAGCTGGTATTAGGAGTGGAGCAGATGACAATGCCCCTTCCCCTTCCCCTGGTTGGGATCAGAAGTGGAGCAAGTGGCTATGCCCTCTCTCTTCCTTAACCCAGCTGGTATTAGTAGCGGAGCAGGGGGCAATGCCTGCCCTCCTCCTTAACCCAGCTGGTATTAGGCGCGGAGCAAGTGGCAATGCACATACACCCCACCTTAACTCAGCTGGTATTAGGAGCAGAGCAGATGGCAATGCCCCTTCCCCTTCACCTAATTGGGATCAGGAGTGGAGCAAGTGGCTATGCTCTCTCTCTTCCTTGACCCAGCTGGTATTAGTAGCGGAGCAGGTGGCAATGCCTGCCCTCCTCCTTAACCCAGCTGGTATTAGGCATGGAGCAAGTGGCAATGCACATACACCCCACCTTAACTCAACTGATATTAGGAGCAGAGCAGGTGGCAATGCCCACCCCCACCTTAACACAGCTGGTATTAGGTGCAAAGCAGGTGGCAATGCCCACACCCTCCTTCACCCAGTTGGGATCAGGAGCAGAGCACATAGCAAAACCCACCCACCCCTTCATCTGTTGGGGTCAGGCAAGGAGCAGAAGGTAGTGCTCGCTCCTCCCTTCACCCAGCAAGGAACAGGTGGCAATTCCCACCCCACTCCTTCACAGGCTGGGACCAGTGACGGAGGAAGAGGGAATGTCTGCCTTCTCTCCCCTTTCAAGAATCTGTTGTATTTTTTTCCCACAACGGGCTTTGTTTCTAGTAAACTTACAAAAGCTAAAATAAACAGATGGAAGAACAAGCCCTGCTGATGGAAAGTCAACATGGCTTCTGCAACAGAAAGTCCTACCTCAGGTTAACAAGCACATAGATAAGGATGATCTAGTAGAAATTATTTATGTGGACTTACAGAAGGCTTTTGATAAGGTGTCTCACCAAAGACTCCTGAGTAAGCTTAGCAATCTTTCAGTGAAATCCTAAACAGAGTTCTTCCAGTCTAACGGCTTAGACTGAAGGAACTCTGTTTAGTATTTCACTGTTAGTATAGGACAGGCCCTCTTATGGATTAACAATTGGTTAAATGTCAGGAGGTACAGAGTAAGAATAAATGAACAGTTCTTACAATGGAGAGAAGTAAGCCGCCAGGTCCTACAAGGATTGCTATTGAGATTTGAGATATTTAATTTGTTTATAAATGATTTGGATTTGGGGGGGGTGTAGTGTAGTGCCCAAGTTTGCAAAGGATATCACATTATTCAAGATAGAGAAGACTAAGGCAGAATGTAAAGAGCTCCAGAAGGATCTGTCATTCTGGGTGAGTAGGCAACAATGTGACAAATCCAGTATAATATAAGTAAGCATAAGGTGATGTACATTTGAACTGAAAATAGATGCTGATAGGGTTTAAACTGGCTAAGACAAATCTGGCAGCTGTTAGTGGACAGTTCAATGAAAATGGCAACTCAGCATGCAGCATCAGAGAAAAAGTCTTACTCCGTGCTGGGAATCATCAAGAAAGGAACTGGAAATAAAATAACCAATATTGTAATATCTTCATATTGATCTATGCTGCTGCCTCGTTTGGAGTACTGTGTGCAGTTCTAATCACTGCATCTCAAAAACAAGACTGCAGAGCCGGAAAAGTGCAAAAGAACACAACCAAAACAATTAAGCGGTGGAATCATCTTTCCTATGAAGAAAGGCAAAAGGCTTTTTTATTTTAGAAAAAGACAATTTGGGGGGGGGGCATGGTGGAGGTTTATAAAATTATGCATGGGGTAGAGCAAGAGGATTTTTCTCCCTCTCCCATAATACTAAAACTCAGGGACATCCAATAAAATTGATGGGCAATAGGTTCGGGATAGACAAAAGGAAGTAATTCCTTACTTAACAAACAAGTACATTATGGAAAAAAATCACTGCCAGTAGATGTGGTGATGGCCACAAGCATAAGTGTCTTTAAAAGGGATTAAGCACGTTCCTGGAGGACTCGTTCATCAGCGGCTACAAACCATGGTGATAACAGAACCTCCATATTCAGAGGCAGCAAACTTCTGAATACCAGCTCTAAGAAGCAACATTCAGAGAAGGCTTTAACCTCTCTGTCCTCTTTGTTGGCCCTCAAGGGCAACTGGTCGGCCAGTGTGTGAAACACAGTGCCAGACAAGATGGACCATTGATCCAGCAGGGCTCTTCTTATGTTCTTCTGTACATGAGGCAGAGGATGCTTAGCTTATAGATTATGCCTTGTGGTTTCTCATTGAGGCTTCTCTTTTAATCCTGTACTTGTGATTCATACCATCTCTGGGACTAGCCTATAGCATCATGTTGCCCCTACTTTTAAAACTCCTCTTTGGCTTTTAGCAAGTAATCATCTGGATGCCAATATTTTCATTCTAAGCTTATAAAACTCTCTCTTTTTAAAAAATCTTAAACGCCCTGTTTATCTCTAAGACCTATTGCTACTATATATCCCCAGCTGTTCACTCAGATAAGCAACTGCAGGGTATCTGATACATCCATAATATGGATTGAAGTCCTTGGGGCTCTAAGCTTTGAACGGTACTGCTTGGCCTGCAGGGCATCAGTTTCCAGCTGAGGTTTCAGGTGCAGTGTTGGCTTCAGCATTTACTGTCAGTTTTTTTTTTTTAATTACTTCTTTGTTGTTGCCTGTAAATCATAATACAAATTTTTGTATGCATGTTTTTTTTTTTTTAAAAAAATGCCTGGTCAGTGATTAAATATATAGTCCATTTTATGTTAGCAAGATAACAAGGCTGAAAAGTTATGGCACCTTTGGGTATTGAATTTTGACCCTGCTTTACAAAAAGCTCTAATGATCTCATTTTCTGTCTTCTTTATTGCTGTACTCTGTGTAGTTGTATTAAATGGAAGCTAAATAAAATCAGGCTCTCCAGGTTTTTTTTCCCAAGAGCGGTGATTGTATTCATTAAGGGGATCTTCATTCTATAGTCCTGTTAGGAGCCTTGAGAACTTATCTTTACTATCATTCTTGCTTACATTTCTTTTCTTTTTTTATTTATTGATATCAAACAGATAACAGGTTACAGAATACATATAACAAATAACAGATAATGTGTAACAAGTATTAAGAGGATCAAGAAACCAATGATAAAAGACAAGTATCAAATAACATTTCTTAAGGGATGTTATTATGCTGGGGGTGGGGTGTAGCACTTTATCTCACTTATACTTGGTCATAGTTCACTTCATTCACTGCCACCATCAAACATATAAGTTTCAACTCTCATTGGCCATTCAGAAACTGGTGAAGCTGACCATGTAGAAAGACTAGTGAATGGCTTGGCAGTAAGCCAGTGAGTGAGGACATATTTTGACACAACTTGTTCTTAATAATAATAAAAAAGATCTTTATTAGATTGCATTAGAATATTTTTTAAAAGACAGCACACAATATATAGGAAGATATAACACACTAAGGCTAACAGGTAAATATGAAAAGGAAATTACTAATTTTTGGCTACATCACTTGAGAGTTACAATGATAGTTTGGTGTCCCTCAGGATGGGTGCACATCTTGTTGGGGAGTCCAGGAGTATGGACAGGTTTCATCTATCTCAACCCTTTCTCCATCTCAGACGGACCACACACACACACACACACAAAGACTGCAAATCTTTTAAAACGCTTTCATTAGATAGGAAGATTTCCCCCTCCCCATTTTAAGTTGACCAGCCTCTTCATAGCTAGGCTAAGTCCTAGTCACATCACCCATGGAGACCAGGTTTTTATGATGGCACCAAAAGGCTAGAAAAACATCCATTTCTTCATCAAAAGGTGATAGTGACAACAAATAGTTATGTCAGGCCTCTTTATGTCCCCCACATCCTGAGAAGAAATCAGCTTTGCCCTCCTATTTGGAATAAAGAGACGGACACAAGGCTTGGGTGAAACTGCGCCATTTATTGACTGATTTATTTATAACTCAGGGCCAAGCTACACATGACAAATGACACTTGAACGGCAAGTGTATTTCTCCCTGTTCACTTGCCCTCCACTCAATCCACTTGCCGTTCAAGTGTCAATTAGAGGTTCCTAATTGTGGTCTGATCACCACCAAATCCCAAATCTTTGGGTGAGGCTTCGTATCCATTTTTTTTCTTCCAGACTCTCATCAGCGTACTCCCAGCTACTGTAATTAGATTAGATATGAGCCTATTTTCCCCTTCCATCTCTACCTTCAAGTCCCAGCCAAAGATTAATCTTTATTTAGGCTAATGATCCCCTGGGGGGTGGGGAGAAGATCTAAGAAACAAAAAAAGAGGAGTTGGGGTAAAAATATACTGAGTTTGGAGGGTCCAGGACATACAGATGAAAATGCTGCCATAGGTGTACCAAGGTCAGTATTGTCTATTCTAACTGTAAGTAGCTGTCCAGGGTATCAGGAAACCTATTCAATGTGAAAGTAGTCTTTAAGATCTGGTGCAAGGCACTGTTGTCTGATCAAAGGAGATCCATTTACAAAGCCCATGAGCATATACCCATACATAGACATGCTATTTTTGGTCAATATTTATATTAGTGTCATGATCTTGTCTTTGGGAAAGCAAAACAAAGGGCCAAGCTACACATGACGAATGACACTTGAACAGCAAGTGTATTTCTCCCTGTTCACTTGCCCTCCACTAAATCCACTTGCCGTTCAAGTGTCATTCATCATGTGTAGCTTGGCCCAAAGTCTTCTTATTTACAGAACATGATGCATTAGTAGGACTGGTTTCACAGTACTCCAAAAACAGCTAGCGTGGTGTGGTGGCTGTAGTGGTAAACTAGGATCTGGGTGATCCAGGCTTGATTCCCTGCTCTTCCATGGAAGCTCGCTGGGTGTTCTTGGGCCTGTCACAAACTCTCAGCCTAACCTATCTCACAGGGTTGTGGTGAGGTGAAAAATGGAGGATGGGTGAATGATGTAAGCTGCTTTGGAAATAAAAGGCAGGGTATAAATGATGTAAAACAATAAAAGTCTTGATGACCCTATCTATTCCTGCTTAGAAGAACTTTCACAAACTAAGGGCCAAGCTACAAGTGACAAATGACACTTGAATGGCAAGTGTATTTCTCCATGTTCACTTGCCCTCCACTCAATCCACTTGCCAGGCAAGTGTCTTTCATCATGTGTAGCTTGGCCCTATTGTATTTTCATTGACTAAACACTCCTCACCTCAACATGGATACTATCTATACCAGGGCAATTCAGGTTTCATGAGGGAGGACTGCTATGTTAGCCCTGTTCAGACAACCTGTCCATGCATTGACACAAAACACGGGGAGGGAGAGCGGGCATGAGCCAGCAAGTACCGTCTCTGCTTCTACATGGCTGACTAGTCATCAGCACTGTGAATGTGTGAGTGGGTATGCCCCTTCCCTATGATCAGCAACATTGAAAAAATATTCAGCATGCATGTGGGTACTGCCTCTGCATGTTTACACCCTGAGGATGACTCAGGGATTATGCTGAGGCCAGGTAAGGCAAGCCCATTTGTGTCCATTTTCCTTCCCCATGTTCTGAGTTAGCATGCGGACAGGTTGTCAGCAGAGGTCAACAGGAACATTCGTCTACTGTATCAGGCATCTGAAGAAGAGAACTTGATTCTCGAAAGCTTATGCTACAATAAAATTGGTTAGTCTTAAAGGTGCTACTGGACTCTTTTTGATTTTGCTACCACAGACTAACACGGCTAACTTCTCTGCATTCGTCTACTCTGTTTCCCCTGGGTCAACAGCACCTGTGGACAGCAGCCAGGGAGGATTCATGCGCGTATATACCATATTCTCCCGTGAAGCAGCATGTGAAATGATGTAATGGTGCTGAGCTCAGTTCCTCAGTACAGAATCTGAGATTCATATGTGCAAAGTGCTTCCGTTTACTTCCAAAAAATTGTGGCTGAACTAAAAAAATTGTGGCAGTTGTCCCAGAGGTAAACAAAACCAACCAAGCTGAATGGTCCCCCCCTCCCGTTTTTAGTTGGCAATACTAGCTGAGCAATGAATGGCTTTCCTCAAGAGGCAGCTTGGCAGAGGTACTTCACTTTGCTAGAATACAGGAGATCTATCAATATAATTTAATGTGTATGAAATATAGTCTCATTGTTTCTTTTCTGTACAAGTTAAACAAATCTTTATTTTTTAATTTAACTACATCCAAACAAACTGAAGCAAAGATGTATTGTCGAAGGCTTTCACGGCCGGAGAACGATGGTTGTTGTGGGTTTTCCGGGCTGTATTGCCGTGGTCTGTGGAAAAGATGTTGGCAGGTCATTTATATCTACTCAGGAGGGGTGGGGTTGTGCTGAGTCATCCTGTAAGAGTTTCCCAGGGTGTGGAATGCTAATGGCGGGAGGCTTCACTGTATCCTGAGGAGGTTCTTTTGCATATGGATTGGTGCTTGATGTGCTAATCTTCTCTGCAGGGCTATTGTCGGGTATAGAGTGTTTTGTTAGCCTGGTGTTTTTCAGAACTGGAAACCATGCTCTGTTCATTCTTAAGGTTTCTTCTTTCCTGTTGAAGTTTTGCTTATGCTTGTGAATTTCAATGGCTTCCCTGTGCAGTTTGACAAAGTAGTTGGAAGTGTTGTCTAGTATTTTGGTGTCCTGGAATAAGATACTGTGCCCTGTTTGAGTTAGGCTATGTTCAGCCACTGCTGATTTTTCAGGTTGTCCAAGTCTGCAGTGTCTTTCATGTTCTTTTATTCTTGTCTGGATGCTACGCTTTGAATCATGAAGATTTATTAGACATGTGCAACACAAGCTTGTGCTTATTTTCTTAGAAGTAAATCCTGCTATGTTCAGTGGGACTTAATCCCCAAGTGTACATAGAATTGCAGCCTTGGTTTATATTCAAAGTAACATCATTTATGGAAGCAGTAGCATGACTTATTGTGTTGGATCCAGCCAGCTGTTTGTTTCAATCTCACCCAATTCTCAACCTACAGCCCTGGTACTGCATGGTTTTTGTTAATACAGGTCCTCTTATGATCACCCGCACGGCTGTTTGGAAGGTCAGAGGGACTCCCTCAGCCCTTTCAAACCAGCCTAAAAGGTGGCTGGATCCATTCCATTATGTTTTGTTAAAAGCTGATCCCAGCAATCCATAGACATGTTCTGCATTTACATCTAGCAGAATTAAAGTAGCAGTTATCCTGCAGAGGAATTTCAAAGGGAAAGCAGAAAGAGATACTGCTGAATTGCAACTGATAATGAAGCTCAAGACAATGCATCCACCTGGACTGAATAGAGACCTAAGCTTCCCGTCTCATTATCAATACTGATTTCTCCACACCCGCTACCCCTCTGCATACCCCACCCTACTCTATCACTCCTGCTTTTGTCATTCACCGGCAATTGTCATTCGGCATCTGAAATCACTCCACTTTCCAAGATATAAGGACAGACGGACTCACATTCTAGCTATATCTGAAGAAGTGAGCTGTGACTCATGAAAACTCATACCCTTCCACAAATTTTGTTAGTCTTATAGGTGCTACTGGACTCTTGCTCTTTTCTATTGCTACAGATAGACTAACACGGCTACCCATCTTGATCTACATTTAAAGGATATGTGAAGAAGCCTCACATCCCCATGTATTCAAATATCCCCAAATGGATTAGCAAATCTATGTAGGCTTCAAAAACCTTGTCAACAACAATAGCACTGATGAATGCATAGAGCAGGAAAACGGAATTGCATCTAGCAGAATTGTACCTGTAGTGCCTGTAGGCTAGTGTCATAGGTTCCCACTAAATAGAGGGACATTGGGATCAGGGCCTGTGAGTGCAATCCTGATTTCCCTCCCTAAGTTCAGTAAATGAGGTTTTATTATGTGGATAGGAGTGCCTAGGGGCACAGATACACTGAGACTGTATGTATCTGAACTGGCTGCAAGATTTTCAGGTTTCCAGTATTTGGTCTCTCTGCATATCAACACTTGTTGATTTGGGGTATTTTCTTATTGGTAACCTAACTTGGAAAAAAGAGCTACTTCAAAACAATTAAGTTGGCTGCCAAGGAGGTAAGGGAGTTATGATTTCTCTTACTATACATCTCAACAAATTTCAGTTTGACCTCCTCTGAACATGTTGTTTAAGTGAAAACAGCAGGGAGAAGGTGTCTGTGCATGAGCGGGCAATTTGTGGATCATGCCTGTAAATCGTTTTCTTAAACCTTTTGAATGAATCTTCTAAAGTCTACCTGTACCTCTAACCCAAGATCAGTAATGTGTTCTATCTCAGAAAATGGGGTTTTATGTAAATTTTTTGTAGCATGTGCCAAACTTTGGTCTACCAACAGGACTTACCTGATCAATTCAAAAACCATATAGAAAGAATTATTAATCGGTATTCATTCATTCATGGGTATGGGTTATACAATGATGAATATCCATTTCCAGAAATCCAGTGTAAATTAGTGATGCTCTACTACTTGCATCATTTGACCATTCCTCATCTTGACTGGCTGAGAAGGGAGACCCATTCTCCATCAAACACCATAATAATTCTTGAGAACTTCATACAGCTTTCGATCTCCAGGTCCTCCAAGTGGGAGAAGGTCTAGTCCAGTTTCAAAACCACTGTCATAAACAACATTTTTTTTAAAAAGCATAATACACTCTTGGCATACAATCCAAATTAATAACACACCAGTAGTTTCTTCTGTGCCCTGACTTGGATAGCCCAGGTGAGCCTGATCTCATCAGATTGTAGAAGCTAAGAAGGGTCAGCCTTGATTAGTAATTGGATGAGAGACCTCCAATGAAGATGAGGGTTGCAGAGGAAGGAAATGGCAAACCACTTCTGTTAGTCCCTTCCATGAAAACCCCACCAGGGATCGCCATAAGTCAGCTATGACTTGACATTACTTTCCATCACCACCAGTCTTTTCTGTAGCTGGAATGCCACTTGGAGAGAGGAGGAGAGCTGGGTCTCTCCCTTATTTGAGATGTTGTTTTGGTGAACAAATAAGGATTAACAAATTTTGCCATATTAATTAAAAACCAACAGCTTACCGGAAAAATTCTAGATGTAACCAAAAGTTATGGGTATCAACAAAATAGCTCCACATGATTTAGTAATTGCTGTGGTTGGAAAGCTTTGAGTGCCCCCCCCCCCTTTCCTCAGAGAGGTAACTTTTTATTTAACAGTGACTTCACAAAAATTTCAATGAAATGTGAGTTGTACACAAAACACTTTTTGACACGGGCCTCTTGGAAGGATGGTTCCCTGTAACCCATACTGTTCAAACAGGGAAGAGGCACGTTTATCCACTTAAGAAGAAAGAGCAGCTTGTGAAACCATTACAGTTCTTCAGGACACATTCTGCATAACAAAAAATGGAGACTGCAGTCAAGCAATGATCACTTCGGAATCCTATTTTTCACTCCTTGTATCTCCCTGAGAACATTCCTCATCAGTCAGGCCTCATTCTTAAGAACAACACAACTTTAGTTGCATGCTCTTTGCCTGGAATATATAGTCCAGTTTGCTGGACATATTCAGCTTGAAAAATGATGTGCATAGAAGGGGAGCAGGAATGAATTTGTTAGCTTCTCCCATCCCTACACTACCACCAGAACATGAGTACTGTGCCTACATGCACAGGCTCTGTCCCTAAGATCAGGAACATTTGAAAGAGTAGCTTTTCTTTTTACAATCAGTAAAAAGGAGGTACACAAGCTTTTAATAAACTGAACTGGTAGTGCATTATACTCCCTAAAGGTTCTCGGTTGGGACCCTACTGGAATAATTGTGGTGAATTGTGAGGTAAGTATAAACCCCCTTTCACAGCTGTTTTGACTGAACAGAGAAGACACCAGTGAAGATGAGCAACAAATGTTTATTTACAGACAATAAGGAGTATAACACAATAAAGTTTTACTGTGGAATACTGTAGAATACTTCAGTAAGAAGGCACAACTAGCTCACAACATCTCTCCCCAGAGATCATAAGCTTTTCCCACTGGGGGTTAACACACTAGAACTGCCGCTTAGTTACCAAACATAAACACTGAGGGGAGACTGGATTCCTTTTTCTCCAGACAGGTTTTCTTAGCATTCAAGGTTCAACTGTAACCTTTTAACCACAGCTGACAGACTTACTGATCAAGTTCCAGATCGCTCCTTTAATTCACAGAAATCCTGGTCATAAATAGACATGGGCACAAACAGAAAAAAACCCTCAATGTGGTGTTCGTTGTTCATTGCCCTCCATGAACAATTAACAATGAACATTGACGAACATGACCTATTCACGAACATGTCCATTGTTCTTTGTTCATGGGGGCCAGCAGGCTCTCTCCAGCCATCAAGATCCCTACCACAACACTCTCAGAAACCCTACCTGAGTAGGCAGGAGGAAAGGTACCAATAATAAATAATAGCTTGGCTCCAGAGCCTGGCAGCAGCCCTGGAACCTGAAGAGGTAGCTCCCTATCCCACCACACACAAAGAAAATTCAAGCTCCAATGCACTCTCCCTGTCTCTCTCTCAAAATGCCAACAGCCATTGTCTCTCCCTCACTGTCTGCAAAACCAGAGCTGGGAGCCCCCCTCCCCCTTGCTCTTTGGTTTCTTGTAACAAATTTGGAGTTCCACACTTGAAAGGAAGACCCGCTTATCAAGCTAAATTGGTCTTAGATTGGGGTTTCCAGGGCAACAGCAGAAGTTCAGACACAGTTCAAGCAATCCCTGCCTCCGGTTGCCTAGGGAATTGATTGCAGGTGCCAGATTGTCTGGCTTGACGAACAGAAACGAACGAGGCTTGCATCAACCACCTGTTCGTTTAGAATGGGTCCTCACGAACAGCTTGTTCGTGGACAGCTGATTGGTTTGTCCGTGGCTTTTTTTTAGTTCGTATTGCTGTTCGTGCCCATCTCTAGTCATAAAACCTTTGCACAGAAAGTTATATTTGACAGCTTCTTAACAGGGTGCCTGTTTATTTCACTAAAACAAGTTTCCTTCCATAACCTGACTAAATCCTAACTTAATGCCAAAATAAAAAGCCTGCCTAAGCTTATACTGTTTTCCGCAGCCACTAAATCCCTGTCTGAGGGGGGAAAGCATCTCTTTTCTTAGCTCACCCCCTCTGATCCAGTGGAGGTCCAGCGGTTGTAATTGGCTGGTAATCACTTGGCATTGCATAAGGCTTAAATCACAAAGACTGATTCAGATTAGGTGGGGCTGTGGGGATGTTGGCCCCAGCCACTCATTGTTATTAGATTTATGATAATAAGTAGCAACAAGTATCCTTAAGATGCACATTTTTTCTGGCATTTCACTTAGTGTCATGGGAAGAGGAACTTCTTTTTCTGACATTCGCTTTTTATGTACAGCCATATTGATTTCTAATGTTCTCTTTGTTTTCTTTTAAAGGAGGGGTTTCTCTTTGATTTCTCTTTGATTTCTCTTTGGAGAGAAATCAATGCAGCTATCTGAAACTTCGGCCCTTCCGCTTGCTTTATATTACACACCATGAGTTGGTATTCTAGCCGAAGGACAGTAATGTTTGGGGAAACATTGCCTGCCTCGAAGCTCCTATGGAGTGAAATTCTGAAATTTTGCAGAACTTCCTTCTAGTTCTTCATCTCTTCGAATTTCTCTTTGATCAAAACGGAATTGATTAGAAACAGACTCCTAATTCTTAAAAAAAAGAGAAAGGAATAGATTGTTTAATTTCCGGGAGAAATTGGGCACATAGGATTTAAGAGAATTCATCTTAACAATTTCAGTGCTGAATATGTCCAAGTGTGGGCCTTCAAGCTTTGCTGGGCATCTAAACGTTTGTCTACGGAATCCTTTTTTCCATAATAAAAGCTGGAATGACTGTTCAGCTGAAGTAATTAAGACTCTGACCTGAGTCTTTGCCATTTTACTTACATTGTATATGCATTTCCAGTAAGTCAAGGACAGGATGAGGTATTGGTGCTGAATAATATAACAATATTGGAACTAAAATCCTCTTGGCTTATACAGATGTACCAAAAAATTGTTCTGTTCTGCCTCCCAGTTTTGATGCCAGTGGGCATCAAAACTGGGAGGCAGTTTCCTGCATTATATTTGGAAGGTCTCGCTTTTCATTCTCCGTGTGTGAAAGGCTTGTACTTTGATGCATCAGTTCGCATTAGTGCGGAGAGCTGTAACAATGCAGGTCTTTCCCTTCCATATCTCTGGGGTCTTACCATTCTGTTTCTCGTCAAGGCATTCTGTTCTATTGCTGTGTTTAACTAAATCTTCCCGCAGCTCTATGGGGAAGACAATTGAATGATTTGGCAAGTTCGTAAGAGCAAGCGAGAAAATATCAGCCCCTTCTAAATCAGCAGCTTTGGAAATACGTCATCATCATAAACACAATAGCTTGAGCAAAAACACACACATTAACAGAGCAGTACATAACAGGTTTAATGTTCCTTAGAGATATTTGCTTTTTAATCTCACAATACTTCTGTCTGCTTGTGTTCATAGCTGAAAACCTATGTGTCTAATAAGCTTTACCAAGTAAATTATTATTATTTTTTTGTATTCGTTGCCTGCCCCAAGCGCCTTGTGATACCTGAAGAATTAATAACAGAGCTGAAACAGGTCAACTCCAGCACTGCCTTGCTTTCTCTAACTCAAGGAGAGACTTTTATAAATGAAACACTCTGGCTGGAATGGGGTTATATCTTAACTGGTGATAATGATGGTTGTTAAATGCTAGCAAAGCTGGGCGGTGTGATGAAGACACTCAACCAGAAATATAGCTAATGGGAAATAGTAGGAGAACTGCATATTAAAGCAGCTGTTTCATTAGTGAAAAAACATCAAGTGTTCTAATAAAACAATTTTAAAGTCAAAGAGTTAGAATGGGTCAAAGGGCTTGAATAATGTCTGTAAGGTAGTGAGCAAATAATAGGAGATAGTAACACTGTGATCTCATGGTCATTCTCTCCCATTTGGAAGCAGCCCCAGCATTTTCCAAGGCACTTGTATTCATTTGCCACCAGGTGCTGTCTGTTATTTTCAGGGGGACTCCGTAAAGCCAGCAAGATATATTGCTGAGTCTATTGTGAATTAATAACTGTCTGTCTAGCAATACATTTTAATCCCACCCTTTCCCCAAGGAGCTCAGGCAGCCTACATGGTTCTCCCTACCACATTTTATCCTTATAATGTTTTTATCCTTCTGAGGTCATTCAGGCTGAATGAGACTGTGACTGGCCCAAGGTCAACAATGAGCTTCACAGCAGCGTGATGATTCGAATGCAGGATTCACAGGTCCTAGTCCCATACTCTAACCAGTGATACTCTACTCTTACCTGGTGCCCATGGCACTTGTCAATGTGCTTCTTGGTGGCCACTTGTTTCTTGTCCAAAACATCTCCTCAAAGTACAGAGCAAATCCTGGCTTCCCTCTATTTCATTTGAGCAGGAGTTGCTTCAGAAGAACCTTGAACGTATCGTTTTTGCGCCTGGTGGGAGCACCCATTTGGAAACAACTGTTTGTGTCATAGGAGCATATCTAGCTTGGAGCATACTAACACTTTGTTGAACCTCCCAATGTTTTGTAATGGGACCCATCACTTATGGCAGCCATATTTACGATTGGTTCAACTCCACCTCCACGGAGGCCATCTCATTGTGGTAACACCGCTATACTATACTGGCCATCATAGATTGTGCCAAAAACTGGGAATCCAATCAGGCTTTGTAACTATGGAAAGGGATTTAGGGACATTGTTACCTGATATACTGTAGAAAATGCTGTTGAGGAATGATCTGTGATCATGATCAGCTGGTTACCTTTCATTACATTTGCAGAAAATAATGGCTGAGCAACCACTTAAAGATAAAAGCCTTGGTTCAGATGATTGGTCATACAAGAATTCCATTGAAATCAATGGAGCATAAACATAACAAACTTTCATAGGACTGGAGCCAAGTCCGTGTACATGTGTACATCTGTGTATGCACACAAACACATGTATATACATATGTGCGGATATGTGCCTGTATTTATCTGTTTCTTAATGTTGTTTTTATGGATTTGTTTTTACTCTGTGTGCACATTGTACAGCTATATATCCAATTTATACAATGTTTCTATGCACAGTGGGTGTCATTTAGATGTATAATATATGCACAGTACAGAATGTCAATTTATTGGCATATAAAGTGTGGAAGAAATGGATATATTTTAAAGTAAACATTTAATGCAAGGAATCCGAAAACAGCACAGCAATAAAGAATCAAAGGTTTGATTTGTGTAAGGGAGAAGGAAATCCAACAAGGACATTTTCTTTGGTTCAAAACAGTGGGGCTGAGAAATCTGAAATTATCGCCGTCTCTAGTCAGTTAGCCAGTTCTACACTCAGATTGACTATTGGTAGCATGGGAGGGAGGTTTTTTTGTGTTTTTGCTGCTCCACGTGGAGTATTCTGTGCATGTGGAAGAGTAAAAACAAGGAGAGACCCCCCCCGTGCTATTTTGACACAGGAAATGGCTTGAGAGGGGAGGAAGGAGCCCCTCCTCCTCCCAGAGAGGCATTCTGAGGTTGTTTGACCTCTCCTTTATTTTTTAACAGCATTCCCCACAGCTCCTGTGTGGCTACAGGGAACTCAAGTTGGGTCTGGGGAACCCAGACTCAACTTTTTCAAAACCTGCACATATTGCTTGACTCTGAGAGAGGTGGCATACTTAACAGCAGAGATGTTAAAGCAAAGGGTCTAGAAAATACCGAGGACAGATTATGATGAAGAGGAGGGGGTGTAATTGAAGTCGAAGATAACTGGCAGTCATCTGCTCACTATTTCAAATGATCGGCAATGCATAAATTGTTGATTCTGTGGCTGCAATTAATTTAACACTAAAAATTAAAAATCTGATTGATTTAATGCCTTTCAGCCTCGATGTTGGTACTTGACCTTTCCAAACTGGCATTTGATTCTTGGCAATAAACTCCAAAGCCAAGTGGCTCGACTCATTGGGGCAGGCTACGCAAAAACTTCATTGACTTCAATGCATATTGTAGAGCAGCATTTTATAGATGAATTATATCTAAGAAGATAAGCATTCACAACAATCAATCAGAATTACAGCCAAACTGCAGCAGGCAGAATGAGGGCCAAGCTACACATGGCGAATGACACTTGAACGGCAAGTGGATTGAGTGGAGGGCGAGTGAACAGGGAGAAATACACTTGCTGTTCAAGTGTCATTCGTCATGTGTAGCTTGGCCCTGAGATGGTAGAATTCTGGACTGTACCAACTCAGGCAGCTGATGGGGGTTATTTTAAAAATTCTTGTAAAAAGTAGTCCCTTCCGAAATAGCATCCAACAAACAAGAAACAGAGGCGCCCTACATGTCAGACCAATGGTTTTTCTCCTGTTCCAAACAGTGACCAAGCACTTGCCCTGGAGGGCTAACTAAATGAGTCAGGTCTCCTACTATAGTGGTAGAGCTCCTGGTCAGGCCCTATTCCCTGCCACTGTTCAGCAGGAAAGATATTAAGGGAGCTCCTCTGTGTTGTCCCAATGGTCCGGAAATGATGTCATTAGACCAGCGGATGGTCTAGGATTCACCCAGCGTTATAACAACACTTCTTTTTCATAGAAGTGATGTTGCACATTGGTGCAACATCAAGAATATTGTCCCCACTCCCAAGAGACAGAGGCCTTATTCTGATGTTGCCTCCTAGCACTGCTCTTTAAAGCAGTGGTCCAAAATGCAGTGGTGTGTATTCTAACTGGGACGCCGTTCCGGATGCACATTACACCTATTCTGTGCCAGTTGCACTGGCTCCCAGTGGAATTTTGGATTAAGTTCAAGTTTTTGGTTTTACCCTTCAAACCCTTAGTGGACTGGGACCAACATACCTGCGGGACCGTCTCTCACCCTGTGTTCCCGAGAGAATGCTCCAGTCAGCAGAAAATTCAGCACACCCAACTGCAGCTACACTGCATAAGCTGGGGGGCGTTCATTGCAGCCTTGCCCGGAGGGAGAGGCAGGCTCCCTTCCCAGGCATATGGGGAATTGGCCGGGGGCGGAGCCATCGCCTTAGCAGGCAGCTCTGCTTTCCCAGCCAGCAGTTGCTTCCTTTGCTCGGCCCACCCACCTCACCCTGTCATAGTGCAGGATTCGTTGGCTGCTGTTTCAAGAGCTAGGTAGAATTTTTTTTTGCCCCTGACACTTAATTGGCTGCCAAGTATGAGGGTTTTTTCTGCCTACCTTGCACTGCGTGCAGTGGTGGAAGTTCTTGGCCTGGGTGGTGCCGTTTGTTTCCCCCTGGCAGGAGATTCTTGGGAAATAGGGAGCAGGCCAGTGAGCACTCAGTGGTGCTTCCCCAGCATGGGGAACAGGATCTGCCATCAGTGCGGTATGCTTGTGACAGCTACCACAGCATGGGCAAATGCCTGCGGGGATCCCCAGGCACAAGTCCTTCCCTCATGCTGTATGGCTGGGGCATTAGGAGCTTGATGGAGGGATCCATTTCCCTGGCTGGCCGGGTCGCAGCCATTCTAGGGGTGGCCTACACCCGGGGCTTTGGGGCTCGCCCAGACAGGTCAAGGTGGAGGTCCGGAGCTGACTCCGTGGCTTTACCTGTACCGCTTAGTTGGCCCTTGCCGTAGTTTAGTTATGGTTATTGTTATCAATAAATGACCCTTTTCTTCCAAGCCTGTGTCTGTCTCTTCATTCCGGCTAAGGTTGCAATCAGCTGCTGGTGATCCCTGATCCCAAGGAAATTTGCATCGCCTTGGCCAGGGTTTTTTCAGCCCTGGAATCCATCTCTGTCTTTGGAGATCTGAACCCAGAAAGACCTGCTGTTGTTCCACCAGGGTTGTAAAACAGAGATGTTCTACCAGGCTTATGGGGGTTGAGACAGGCGGGTTCTCCAACAAACCTCCTGCCAGTGAGAGGGGGGAACATGTATTCTCCCAATTTAGGTTGACATCAGGGCCCTCACGGGTCCTGACATTTGGAAAATGGGAATGCACTGTGTGTGCTGTATTATGATGTTTTAATATAATGTAACTGCTCACCATTTTTTAAAATCTTTATGCACATTACTATGTTGTGCTCCACTCTGAGCCTGCTTTGCAGGGAGAGTGGAATAAAAATCTAATAAAATAATTTTTTTAAAGGATGTGTAAGTTTTCTTTAGTCACCGTACCTGGTAGACATTGATGTCCTTCATTAAGCTGTCTCTAATCTACTTTTAAAGTGCTCTATGCTGGTGGCAATCACTTCATCAATTGGCAATGAATTCCACAATTTAGTTACTTGTTAAGGGACAATGTACTTCCTTTTGTATGTCCTGTCCATTAACCTCATTGGGTACCCCCAAGTCCCAGAATTATGAGAGAAAAAGAATTATGTGCATTTTATCAACATATGGCTCAGATGTACATGACAGACATTTATAAATCTATAATTTGTATACTGGTGCCATTTTCTGATCAGCAGTGTTCTCCAGCACAATGTTGAAAAATTAATATATTTTATAGAAAAGAATTTGGTGCAGAGAAACAAAAAATGGTGGGGAAATAAAGAACCACTGGTTCAGTTGTGCCAGGGAAAAGAAAAATTCAAATGGGAGATTTTCAGGTCACGATGAGAACAGTAGGATGAGAAATGTAAAGCTATCCCTATGGAAAAGCTTATCAGAATGCACAGTCAATTAATCCCGGTGGTACAGCACAGAAAGAGTGGGATATTAGCTCAGACAGTGAGGGCACAAGCCTTGTAAAAATAGAAGTGATTTCAAATACCCATGGAAACAAAGAGCAACTGGTGCAGATGCCAGAATGCCAGTATGACAAGTATCTGTAGTTAACATTTGCATAACAGCAGGCATATGTTTAGACATTTGGAAAAAAAAAACACTTCTAAGGATTCTACATAAGAGCAATCCATCATAATGGTGGGAGTGCTAAGGCAATGCAAATCAGGACACGGACAACACATTGCAAAAAGTGGTTGGGTAACGTCAAAGAGTGTCTGAAGCATTTCATTCAAGTAAAAATGGAAACGACACCAGGGTACGTGACAACAAACAAAAGCAAAGGAGACAGTAATTCAAGCGACTCTTCTGATAACACGGCAGTCCCGTTCTGTTGGAAAAAGAAAGAATGGCATAATTGCTGAATAAAAGTGAATGAAAAAAAAGAACAGACAACACCACAGTTCTGAAGAATTGCAAAAGTGGAAACCACTCAGTCCGAGGACGGTTGAACTAGATTCTGAGGCTGGCTGGTATTGACTTGCTAAAGAACAGAAAAGGATAGACATCAAAGGAGAGCCAAAAAGGAGGAGGGGGAGGGAGGAGGGAGCACAGCAGCAGGAAAACCCAGTGCAACTTGTTCCCCAAGAGGAATTCAGTCATGTTAAAGCAGTATTTTTTTAAAAAAAAATTGAATTCAACACCCACTGCCATAAAATTATGGCACACACTGAGGATCCCAGCACACCACCTGAAATGCATGCAGTAGGCATTATTGTATTTGATTGTGAGCACATGGCTGCTGTGTGCAACACTCTGTGGTATGGGGTAGTCCTCCCACATGGGCATTAAGAGAGAAATAGGATCTTGGGCTTCCTATCCACACCCTAAACAAGGAACGATAAGAACAAAAGAACACAGTGGGCTGAGCCACTCCTTTTCCCCTCCCAGGTGCCTTATCAAATGCCCAAAAAACCACACCATGTGCACACACCGGTGTGGCTGTTTTGGCACTTGAATAGGTGTGAGGAGAGTGCCACACTGTGAGCCCCATCAGGATCAGGCCCTTGCAGTGTTTTTAAATCACTTTGAAATGGCGGCAGCGTCCTTGTGGTGGCCACCACATCTAATTTGGCCCTCAACTTTGGGTAGGCTCTGCAGGACAGCCCAGCTGAGAAATAGCATTAGAATCTCAGGTAAACTGGTACAGTTCAAATTGAAGGTGGCACTTGCAGGTTGCTTCTGAACTGGCTGGTGGCTCCTTAGCCTTCCATGATTGAAGGAAGTGACATGCTGAAGAAGAAGCCCTAGGGTCTTCTTCCTATCATGTCATCCTTATCCATGACTATATGTTATGGGGAGAGGACTGGGAATATGTAGTACAAAAGTGCCATTTTCAATGGCAGAACAAGATCCAGGTTCAATAGCACCTTAAAAACCAACTAGATTTCTAAAGTATGAGCTTTTGAGAGTCAAAGCTCCCTTTGTCAGATGCAAGGAGTGGAAAAAGTTATGCGTCTTTATAATTCAGGCAGAGGACTGGTGGGGTATTGTAAAGAAGAGTGAACAATTCTCTACTACTGAGCCACACCCATTTCCCCAAGGACTGAAGACAATGTTGCCATATTTGATTCCAAACACTCCAGTACCTACTAATGAGACAGATGTCAGAGCCTAGTAGACTTGGATAGATTTGGGGGCAGAGCCAATAAGAAAAACTTCCTCTACCTCCCTCTAGCTATTGATGATAGATGTGATGGTTTTGGGTTCTAGCATGGGTAGAGAAGGATGTGTAAGAGAGTCGCCACAGCTGTCCCAGTCACAGGGTCACATTGCTGTAGTACTGCCACTTTCCCCCCAGTGTTCATGTACTCTGCTTCTCCTGGCTCAAAAGCAACTGTAGAGAGCACCTCTGGAGGAATCACATGGGTACACAACACGATCTCACAAGCAGCAGCCAGTGAAAGATTGTCATAGTGCTGAGCTCATATATGTAAAGTGCTCATATTTACTTAGAAAAATGATGGCTATATTAAAAATAAATGATTAGCAACTGTCCAACAGTTTAACAAGTAAACCACTGAGCCATGGCCTCTCTTCCAACTTGGTTTCAGGGCCAGGCTGTGATCATCAACAGCAGTACCCGAATTAATATCTGGAGTGTGTTCTCTAGCAAAGGACTTCTAAGATCTACTACTGAAATACAACAGGAAGAAGGCACTGTTAACTCTTCTGTGACCCAAGTTTGTCTCTGAATTTTTAACCAGTCCTGATCAATCCAGATGTTTCGAGCTGTCTAGCCAAACACAGGGGGCATTATTGCATTCCCTTATTCCAGCTCCAGGAGATTTGGAGATGGAGTCTAGAGAGGTCAGTATTTGGGGAGATGAGGAGCCTCGGTGGGGGCTATAATGCTATAGAGTCCACCCTCCGATGTTTCCCTTTTCTTCCTCAGAAACTTCCATTTTCTCTGGAGTAGAGATGGGCATGAACAGCAATACAAACAAAAAAAAAAAGCCACGAACATCCCAATCTGCTGTTCGCGAACAAGCTGTTCACGAGGCCCCATTCTAAACAAACAAGTGGTCGTTGCAAGCCTCGTTCGTTGCTGTTTGTCAAGCCAGACAGTCTGGCACCTGCAATCAATTATCTTGGCAACTTAGGCAGGTATTGTCTGAACTCTGTCTGAACTCCTGCTGTTGCCTGGGAAACCCCAATCTAAGCCCAATTTAGCTTGATAGGAAGGTCTTCCTTCCAAGTGTGGAGCTCCAAATTTGTTACAACAAGGGAGCAAAGACCAGTCCCAGCTCTGACTTTGTAGACAGTGGAGAGGGAGAGACACAGTTGCTGTTGGCAGTTTGATAGGGAGAGTGCATTGGAGCTTGAATTTTCTTTGTGTGTGGTGGGATAGGGATCTACCCCTTCAAGTTCCACAGCTGCTGCCAGGCTCTGGGCCAAGCTATTATTTATTATTAGTACCTTTCCTGCTGCCTGCTCAGGTCAGGTTTCTGGGAGTGGTGCAATAGGGATCTTGACTTGGATGATGGCTGGAGGAGAGACTGCTGGCCCCCATGAACAGCCGACCACGTACATGTTCGTGAACAGGACCATGTTCGTGGTTGTTCGTGAGTCCCTGTTTGTGGATGGCAACGAACAATGAACATCATGTTTGTTTTTTTCTGTTTGTGCCAATCTCTAGTCTGGAGATCAGTTGTAATGCCAAGGAAGCTCCAGGCTACACCTGGAGGTTGGCAACCCCCAGCCTGAAGAGGGCTGTGCAATTTAGCGCACACAAAATCCCAGGCAGTCCCAGCCCTTAGGTCTTGATGTTCCTCTTTAAAAACCCTGAATCCTTGTCACTTAGTACTTGACAGTGCCAACAAAGGACATCTAATTGGAGCTAACATGCAAAAACCATGCCATGTTCTTCAAATTATGAGACATATGCAGCTACTTGAAATAACAATCGTGTCGTACATGTGCCTTTCAATCCCTATCTGTGCTGATCTCTCTCTTATTCAAGAGATTCACTTGATTTAGAAGTGCGCACCGTAAATCTGCAGCCTTGACAGAAACCTATTCATAAAGCATGGAGATTTTTGCCATACATTTTGGAGGAAAGTCAATGTTGCAAAGTGAAGTGTAAAATTATTCCTGTCTCAATGTTATTTTGGAGTCATATATCTCTGCCTTTTATGAACAGCCGGCATATTTGGAAGAATTATGTCTGAGTCATAAATCCCTATTTGCTCAGGACATGACTAATAGGTGTCTTTAACACAGTGAAATGATATTACTGTCTTATCTCGCAGATTTTTTTTTAACCTCTGAAACACTTGCAGGACAAAACAAAATTTAAACAGCTCGACAAGCATTAATACATATTCCATCTGAAAATAGTCACATCTTTCCTTTTCCAGTCTTGTAAACAGATACTATAATTTACCTATAAGGGCTTCCTAAATTTATCCTTTCAATATTTAGCAAGAAAAATTGGCCCGGTTGCTTTGAGATTGTTGGTGGCTGCAAAAAAATGTGGAACAATCAGCCCTGAGGTGGACAGGTGACAAGGAAGAGGCACTCAGCCAGGCTTGAATTCTACAAGATTCAGTATTACTCCACTGAGTTCATCAGACATCTTTCCAAGTGCGTGTGCATAGCCTCGCAGCTGACCCTGCTTTGAGTTATGCATTGGTAGGTCTCACTGACTGCTGGGAGACAATGCATATGAAACTAGAGAGAGCCCAGATTGCAGTTTAAATTCCTTTTCACAAATTGAGTTGTTATAGAGGGGAAGTAGCAATGGAGTGAAGCTAAAAAATGTTCTTTCCTTCTCAGGTTGCTAACATCCAGGTGAGCCTGGAGAACTCCTGGAATGATTACTGATCTCCAGGCTACCAAGATCTGTTCCTTTGGTGGAAATGGTTTCTTCATAACATAATGATCTATGGCTTTGTGTCCTGCCAACATCCCTCCTCTCCTCAAACTCCACCCTTCCCAGGCCTGAGCCTCAGACCTCAAGGAATTTCCAAATCCAGAGTTGACAACAACCAAACCTCATTCTGACATCAAGCCGTGATGGACAAACTAATCCAGCCTCATATTAGAAAGGGACTCAATTGACATTGGGAGAGCATGGGAGAGTTTTTGGAAAAACTGGGTCTTAATGCTTGCCTGCATAGTTTCAAGAAATGGAAGCTCTTTCTAAGGAAGACAATGTGACACAGTCAATTGTAATTTGTATCCAAATTGATCATAAGTGATGTTACTATGTTTTTCTCCAGTATGTTCTTGCAACTTCTGGAGGGAGGGGGAAGTACAGTTGGTTGTATGTTCAGCCTATAGCAGCCAGAGTGAGGCTATCTTAACAGAAGAGGACTCATACCAGAGATCTTTGAAATAAGTTGCTTGGATTTTGCACCCACTATTAACCCCCAAGCACCCTGACCTGGATAGCCCAGGTGAGCCTGATTGCATCAGATCTCAGAAGCTAAGCAGGGTCGACCTTGGTTAGTAATTGGATGGGAGACCTCCAATGACAACCAGGGTTGCAGAGGCAGGCAATGGCAAATCACCTTTGTTAGTCTCTTGCCATGAAAACTCCACCAGGAGTTGCCATAACTCTGACTTGAGGGCACTGTCCACCAACATCATCAATCCCCAAGCACGCTCTCTATATAAGTAGTGTTACCTACAAGTTGGATATGAAAACCAATGGATCAAAGTACATTCTGTGAATGTAGAACAGATAGCCCACAAAGCTTTGAATCTGGAAAACTTATACCCTGAACATCTTGTTGGTCTTTAAGGTGCCACTGAATTCAAATCTTGCTGTTCTATTACAGACCAGCCCGGCTACCACCTGAACCTCTGTAAATATATGTACTGATTTTATGATTTAATAACGATGCAACAGCATCCTCAGAAGATTTTGATAGCATATGAGCACTGATATAGTGCCATTTTAACGTGTGTGGGAAATATACACTTATAAATAAATTAAGATTGTCATAATAGTTCATTGTCGACTCTAATTTTAATTCTGAGGACATACATTTGCCACCCCAGTTGGAATGAAGAGACAGACACCAAGCTTGGATCTAAGAGCCACTTTATTAATTAATTACAACTATCAACTTTTATTAACAAATGTGGCAAGGGCCTACTAGTGGTACAGGTCAAGCCACATGGTCATTCCCTTGACCTCTGCCTTGACCTGTCTGGGCAAGCCCCGAAGCCCCAGGTGTGGGCCATCCCTGTGTCACCTTGCCATGTGCAGATGCCGGCCATGACTTCCAGTTTGTCCAGGTGTTCTTTCTTTCTGCTTTAATCAAAAATCCTACTGCTGTGAAGGTCTAATAGACCAAAATTCCTTAAAGCGCACCATACAGACAGAAAACCACTTCCTTCATAAAGATAAATATTCTTATTTCTCCTCTTTATATATAAAGTGCTGGGTGCTGAAATATATAACAATGAAGTAATAAGTCCAAAGCACTGGGTCTCCCACTTGGGAAGAGAGAAGTAAATGTTCTATATGCCTGTGGAACTATATGATTTATTGTCTGCTGTATGGTAACGCTCTTGAGAAAGACTCACGAAACAGGAATTCAGCTTGAGACCTGTTGAGCATGTCGATAGCCTTGATCTTCATTGCACCTCCAGTACCTCCACCTAGGGATCTCCAGCCCAGGAGTTGGCACCTGCTTCCCCATGGTGTTGGCTCCCCGTTGATACAAGAAAGGAAGAAAGAGAGTTTTTCTCTGTTTGCACTATTGAAAGGATTTCTCTGGAGCTCTGGGACTCTGTGCGATGTTGCTCATGTTAATTTGGCTTCCTATGGTTTTGCAAAAGTGTTTTGTACTTATTACTTCATTGTTATATATTTCAGCACCCAGCACTTTATATGTAAAGAGGAGAAATAAAAATATTTATCTGTATGAAGGAAGTGGTTTTCTGTCTGCACGGTGCGCTTTAAGGTATTTTGGTCTATTAGACCTTCACCGCAGTAGGTTTTGTTGCTGTTCGGTTCTACTACACGGAGCCCCTGATTACTTATTGACTTAATCAAAAATCCAGCTACCCAAATCCTCCTTTATTCATCTTCATAGAGTCCTAGAGTTGGAAAAGCCATTACATATCGTCTAGTTTGACCCTTTTCTCAGTGCACAAAATCCACACCTGTAGCATTCCCAACTGATGATTGCCCAAGTTCCGCTTGAGGACTTCAAGTGAGGAAGAGCACCACCCAGTAGCTGATTCTGTTGTTGAATAGCCTTCCTGAAATCCACCCCCCCCCTGTAATTTAAGACCATGTGTCCCCTTCAGGGGGCAGTAGGATATCATAAGTGACCTCCAAGGTCAGCAGAGACTCAACGATGCTCCTTCATTGCAAACACTAAGTCCACACAGGTATCCCGCACGAGTGTGCTTCACTTCACATACCTGCTTCACCCCTTTAAAGCCTCTGGGGCTGAGCAGTAATTCTGCCTCAGGTGAGTTCAACCAGATCTGTACCAGTCTGGTTGTCTTCCTGCCCAAGGCCATAGCAGCTGCTCCTGCCCCTCCTCCCTATGCCTCCTCAGTCTTTCCTAGCCAACCTATCTTCCTCTCCCACCCACTCACCTCCTTTTTTATCCCTGGGGCTCCACCTGGAATGGAATACTACATCCTGCCATTTGGAAGGGTGTATAAAGATGGTTTATCACATTGTTGACTGGGTCACATATTTTATTTAGTCAGATATTTTATACTCCATTCTTCTCCCTAATGGGGACTCAAATGGGCTTAGATCATTCTGTTTTATCCTCCCGACAACCCTGTGAGGTAGGGTATGCTGAGAGAGATTGACTGGCCCAAGATCACTCAGCAAGCCTCCACAACAGGTAGAGATTTGAACCTGAATTCTTGTTCGAAACTCTAGTTCCCACATCATATTCTTTACTTTGCAGGGGGATGGGATCAAGTGCCTTCTAAGCTAAATGGGACACAGGGCCAAGCTACACATGACGAATGACACTTGAATGGCAAGTGTATTTCTCCCTGTTCACTTGCCCTCCACTCAATCCACTTGCCGTTCAAGTGTCATTCGTCATGTGTAGCTTGGCCCACAGACAAAATAATGAAGGAAATGGCACCTGCTAAAAATGAAAAGGAGAATGTAACATCCCAGTCAGTTCTTGATTGTTTACTGTGCTACCTTTTTTGTATTCAGCACACAAAGGGATAGAGTAAGTATGCGTGGGGGGAGGATTTCAATTTACCCAGTGCAATTTTTTAAACATTTCAAGCCAACGCTACCCATCCTTGTTATGTTAAACAGGTCTGAATGTACTCAGGCAACACTTTGGCAAATGGAAACAACAAATACAGCTGAAGACTAGATTACAAAGGTCAGAAACGGTGCAATTATTGTTCATTGCTGTTAGCAAAGGTCTCACAAAGTCTTACGTACGGATCTCATCAAAATTCCTAGAACGAACACCCACATCTTTAAGAGTAGTGGTTCTCGACCTTTTGTATCACTCTGTCAAAGGATCTGGGTCCCACTACGATAGAGATTTTCAGCAACTTCCATTGGGAGTTCTATTTTGTTCCATTTATGCATGATCATAAATGCAGGATCATGCATAAATGTTCAAGGTTTTCTATTCAAGATTTATTCAAGATTTTCTATTCCTTGGCTCAATCATCAACCAACAAGGAGACTGCAATGAAGAAATCAGAAGAAGATTGAGACTTGGAAGAGCAGCTGTGAGGGAGCTTGATAAGTTCCTTAAAGATAAAGATGTCTCTCTGGGAACCAAGATCAAGTAATCCAAACTATGGTAGTCCCCATTGCCATATATGGATGTGAAAGTTGGACGGTGAAGAAAGCTGACAGGAAAAAAATTGATTCATTTGAAACGTGGTGCTGGAGAAGAGTTTTGCAGATACCATGGACAGACAAAATGACAAATAAGTGGGTACTAGATCAAATCAAGCCAGAATTCTCCTTAGAAGCTAAAGTGACAAGACTAAAGCTATTGTACTTTGGTCACATCATGAGAAGACAAGATTCTCTGGAAAAGTCAATAATGCTAGGAAAAGTGGAAGGCAGCAGGAAAAGAGGAAGACCTAAAACGAGGTGGCTTGACTCAATAAAAGAAGCCATGTCCTCCAGTTTGCAGGATCTGAGTAGGTCTGTTAGAGATAGAACATTTTGGAAGTCTTTCATTCATAGGGCCGCCATAGGTCGGAAATGAGTTGACAGCATATAACACACACATGCATGATCATGACCGTAAAAAAAACAGCTAAAATGGCCCTTTCAGCTGTCGGCGTGCCGTGCAAGCTGGGGGCCGTAATTTGACTCCTCGGATGGAGGAGGAGAGGGAGCCGTTTCACAGGCATCCGGGGATTGCTGGGGAGCTGAACCTGCAGCCTGTTCAGGCAGCTTCACTTTCCCCGGCCTCAGTCACATGAAAATGCTCAGCCCACCCTCCTCTCCCAGTATTGGTGCAGGATTAGCCGGCTGCTGTATTCAGAGCCAGGTAGGAATTTTTTTCCTCCTATTACCCGGATTGGCATTGGGTATGGGGTTTTTTTTTTGCCTATCTTGCACCTTTGCTAGGGTTAAGGTGATTGGCGAGGTGGTGCTGATTAGTGATGTCACAGGCAGGATAGAGCTGGGGATTAGGGAGCAGTCTGGTGAGCACCCTTGGCACTTCTCCATTCAGGGGGAAGAGGGGTCTGCTAGGAGCAGATGGTACTGCTTGTGACGGCTGCCATGCTGTGTTGGCAGACTGCTTTGGGGAACTCCGTGTGCAAGTCCTTACCTCACAGCTGTACGGCTGAGGCTTACCCAATATTTGATTTATATACTGCCTTTCAGGACAACTTACTGTCCATTCAGAGCGGTTTACAAAGTGTTATTATTATCCTCACAATGATCACCCTGTGAGGTAGGTGGGGCTGAGAAAGCTCTGGAAGAGCTGTGACTGACCCAAGGTCACCCAGCTGGCTTCAAGCAGAGGAGTGGGGAATCAAACCCGGTTCTCCAGATTAGAGTCCTGCTGCTCTTAAATACTACATCAAACTGGCTCTCCTACATGGGTAAGAGGGCAAGAAGGGGAGCCTAGCAGTGGGCATAGGGAGGCCCTTTAGCACTCTCTGAACAGAGCCCCCCAAAACCTGCAACTGGCCCTGCTGGAAGTGATGCCATCACACCAGAATGACACTTTTGTACTCATCCAAAACTCTATAAAGCCATAGAGGTTTCTGGCAAATCCTAGAGCACCATGCTGGTGCAATGATGTCACTTCCAATTTGTTCCGGAATTGACATTGCAGTGTCTGCATAATGTTGATCAGGTAGCCTCCCCCATGCTCCTGCAATCTTCTGCTGGGTACCAGTCATGGGCTGTCCACCCTAGTGTGTACAAAAAAATGACACAATAGAGAGAATTCTTAGCTTCTGCTTCAGAAGATAATCAAGTTTTGTGTATATTTTTCGAAGGTTCATCTGCCTCTGGTTTTACTGTTCTACCTTGGGTTTCTAAATAACTGTTCAGGCTGAGGCCAGCCCTGAGCAATTCAGAACAGGAGAAGTGAAGAGTGCACAAAACTCTTCGATGCTTTTGAAATGCGTTCCTTGTTTCTCCAGATCAAGTCTGCTAATTTAGTAGAGCACCCATGAGGAAAACCGAAGTTTTTAATATATAAAAAACAATGAGTTTGTATTATTACAGTTCTGGGCTCCAAGATGAAATAAGATCTGGAAGCACTGAAGAGAGCACATGTAAAGAAACAACAAACTGAAGTGACAGGCCTTATGCCTCCAGGCTTGTGGAGCCGGGACTTGAAAAAAAAAATCAGATTTCACCTCTTCCCCTGTGCTACAGAGACTGTCTTTGTTGATGCAAACAGCAAACAAATATTACATTGCTTCTCAGGCGTTGATAATTATATGGAAAATTTCATACAAAGAAACCCTCCCGAGCAATTTCACCAGGTTTTTTAGTTTCCCTTAGAATTCCTTAGATGTTTCTCTTCGGCAGGCTCCTTCGAATGTGCCTCTCAAGTTTTGTTTTGGCAGCATTCAGTGGCAACTACGGACAAACATAAGGGGTTCTTTGTTGCTACATATGAAGTCTACATCTGGAGAAAATCTTCAGAGAGCATTTGTGTTCTCTCATGAGAGCTTTCACAACCTAGTGCTGCCTAGGAGTAATTCTGTCTAACCCCCCTCCCATTCCTTCTGATTCAGCATCTGTGTAGATAGGAACAGAACCTCCCTGCCGTGAATTCTGCTGCTTCAGAATAAAAGTACTGTACAAATGACTAAAACTGAGTTATAAATATCCTACTTCGCTAGCTGGGTCACAAGAAACCCACAAAACTGCCATCACAAAAGTCTCCTTTCCTCCTCCTCAGTTTGTCTTTCATGGTCTTAGAAACACACACACAAATTTTCTACAAATACCATGGGCTAGGCTACGTTTTATAGACGTGTCACACATTACATGCCATAAAATGTTTCTGGTAAGTAGCCATATTTTTTCTGGTAAACAGAACCGCAAGATTTGGTCCAGTGATACCTTTGAGATTAACACGATATTCAGGGTAACTGAATATATTCAGATATCTGAAGAAGGGAGCTCTGACTCTTGAAAGCTCATACACTGATGTCGTGCCTTCCCAAAGTTAGTGTTTCTGAAAAATTAGGCGTGGGTTACTGTTCAGGGAGGTAGTATTCCCTACCACAGATTCCCAAAGGAAAGTATGTTTCCCAAATATTAGTTCTTTTCTTAACAGAAATTGATTCTCTTACAAGTTAATGCTGATTTCTGTGGCGGAATTGTAAAATGAAAAGGACTCTTTCCCACAGGGGGGAATTGGTCTGGCCTGATATCTCTGTGAAAAGCTAATGAGAGTTCATTATAATGTTTGGAAAGTAGACTTGAAACAAATTTTGATCATAAAATGCTGAGTATAGAATATAGACTTGCATTTTAAATATTAAGCTATTCCTTATTAAAAACTTGTTTTTTTAGACATATCATCATCTTTTGGTTGTTTTGGTCTTTGGCAGGCTTCAGATCTAAGATCTCCTTTATAAATACTAGGTATCTTTGCATGTCGGGTATTAGATACTGTCTTAAATGAAATGCAATTGCTTCATGCTGTCCATCAAAAGCTGTCAAATATGAAGCGCCGTTGTATGTAAATTCTCAAATAATGTCAGATAACATTATTGGGTTTTGCAACATCTGCTTGTTAGACACTTTAAGTGCAGGATACAAATACCTCCTGCAAATACTTAAATATCACTAGTGAAATCGGATGCCATCATCGGATGCCAAATGTGTATATATAATATTCAGTGGATACCCAAGTGTAAAAAAAATGCTGCCATAAAATGTTCTATGAAAATTCATGAAACATTTGACTCTTTGGAGAATATGGTATGACTTTTTGATATCTTGGAGAATTCTGAACATTAATATTTGGGAGCAAAGTTGTTTTTCTTTTGTTAGGGGTTCTTGGTTTCCATGACTAAACATTTTCACAAGGGAGAAGTTTGTTGATTGACAGTCAGCTGGAGCAAGGGGGGATTTAAATATTAAAGCACTCCTGGTGCCGCTTGCCAGCGGGGTGGGAAAGCTTTAATGGACCATGGACCTATGGACCGGCAAAAAGTCCATGGGGTCCATGGAAAATGGGCATCCCCGAACCCACTAGTTCACGAACGCCAAACTGGCCTGGTACGTGTTAAATTTTGGTCCATTTTCTGATCCAAGTCCACCTCTACTCTCTATTATAGCACTCCTATTTGAGAAATTAAAGCTTGATTCATTAGCATCTCCTGCATGCCTCAGCTTTCCCAAGACATTTTTGAAGCTCATACCCAGCCTTAAAATCTGTAGCACCTCTTGGGAGAAGAATATAGGTACAGTAATTAAATTATCAAAGGATTCTTAGTACGATTATAGCCAAATCACTATTTGCTGGATAAGTAAGAGTATACCATATTACAGATACATGACTCATCCTAACACTTCTACACATGCCTGCTCTGCACTTGTAATTTGAAGATGGGGGGCAACAATCTTGCGTTAGCAGCTCAGCTTCATATTATATTTCATACCCAGTTAACTTCCATGTTTTTAGATTGTTCAATCTAGCAAACAACCAGTCTCTCCAGAGCCATAGGATTATCGCTCCACACATTCATAGATACCATGTGGTACAATCTCTAGTGGTGTGTGGAAGTACCACTATTACTATTAGTATTCTATATAATCAGGCCCCTCATGATAACATTGGATCATTCATGTGGATTATCTGTCCTGAGTTTCTTGCTCCTGGGAAGCAGATTTCTACCTGCTTCCTCACAGCATCTTGGTGCATTCATGCATTTCTGTTGTTTCCCCAGCTTTTCTTTGAGCATTATCAAAATGATTGCCAGTCCTCCAGTGACACTGGGGGATCCCCTACTCCCAGCCTCCCCCTTCCCACTATTCACCAGGTTGGTGGGGGGAAAGGTGCGAGAATGGGCCTGCAGGGGCATACTCCCAGTGCGACACGACAACATAACTCACAGGAGTGATGCACTGGGCTGATTCAGGCTGGGCTGATTCAGCCCATTTGGGGGCCCAAATCAGCCCAGTCCAAAGCCCAGAGCACTCCTGGGGCCTGTGCTATGATGTTACTACCAGAAGTGATGACATTATGCCATGCTTGGATTGTGCACATGCTTTGCTTGCACACAAAGTTATCCTAGAGGTAAGTGCCAGGTTCCATCCCCTCTCCCCCTGCCAGGAGGGTAAGATAAACTGACAACCCTATTCCCAAATCATCTTTTTTGTGAAGTGTTGGGAAAGATCACAGTGCTATGTGAGATGGTAAATCCAGATTTATGGCCTGCATGGCAGCCATTTTCCCTGACCCTGTTCCTGTGGCAGCCTTTCCCTCCAGCTGCCACTAGGGGCTTTTTAAAAATCAACACTAGAATATATTGCTATACTGTTGTAACAAAGGTGTGGCTGGTGTTCTGAATTCTCAGCTTTCATTTTTAAAAAAATAAGCCTCTAGCCTCTTCTCTTGTGGAGATAAAAGGGGGAAAGATATATCTTCTCAAGGGAAGTGGTTAGAAACTTACATTTTTCTTTTAATGAAAACTGGGAATTCAGAGAATCTGTTGCATTAATCGTTATAATGGTATATTGATATAATGATATTCTTGTGCCATTTTTAAAAATAATTTCAACAGTCCTGGTGGCTCAAGGGTGGGGGATGGCCACCTCCAGGGACTGGGTCAGGGAAGACACCTTTCTGTGTGGAAGACACTATCATAGGACCTATGACATCACTGGACCATGTCAATTGAGTCTTAGGGTTTGAGATGATTGGGACAATAACTTTAGTACACACACACACACACCAGTGTGCTCATATTCCCTAATCATAAAATTTCAGGCTATGCAAAGCCTGTTCACACTGCCTTTACAAAAAACAAAAACTGTGGCCGCTGCAAAAACTAATTAATGCCAGTAGTGCTGATAAGATGTAATGAATGCCAGAAGTCACTGTGATAAGACCTTCCAGCTGGAAACTAGTCTGACAGTACTAATCCATTCTGTTGAACACACATAAGATAGTAACAACACTCAGTCAAAGTCAAGTGAGCTACACTGCAGCCCTTGAACGTAGCTGTCCATAGCTCATTATCAATTGTCTGAACCTTTCAGTCCCTCAATTAAAGAGGTTTCTTCTTCTTTTTTTTCAGCTGAGCTGTCAGTTACAAATCAAGGTAGCAAACAAGTTCTCTGCAATTGATTGCTACAAGCTTTTTAAATATCCCCAATGAAAGTTGTCTGGAACAGACTTACAAAACTGTCCAGAGAAGCCAATATGAAAGCATTGTTAGATTTCTGAGAGAGACTGCCTAGAGTTTTGTAAGCATTTCAGCGTTATTTTTTTAAAAAGTTTTTTCCCCATCAATTCTTGTGAATATGTTTGCTTATAGATTTGCATTGCCCTCACTTGCCCTAAGTGCCACGATTGCATTTTATATATTGCCATTAGTTGCCCTCACTGACATCATCACATAGCCCATCCTGACTGGCTATTTAGTATTGGTATATCATTCCATTCCCTACTTGATCCCTGACTGGTGCGATCAAGAAGGTGATTAATCCAAAAACAAAGAAAAAGCAACATCCAAGAGGAAGTGACACTGACTGATGGGGCAGAAAGATAGATAACAATGCTTCTTCTTTTTTTCTTTTTTTAAAATTTTTATTGGGTAGATTAAGATAAGTATTACAAATCACATGAATCATCCATTTACCCTTTGACTTCTAAATACTAGTTGTCTTACGTTTATCAATTCAAATAAACACTTCCCACCCTCCCTCTCCCCTTGCCCTAGACCCCCAACAGCACTAAAACCTTTTTAAATCTTAACATGTTCCTTCTATTCTAATATTTCTTCCAATTCTCAAAGGTAAAGTTCTTACATAAATTCTAGTTCCCTAACATATAGACATCAATAATTATCCATAGACCATAATTGTCCTTTTATATCCCACTTATTTTCCATATATTCTTTAAATTTTTCCCAGTCGTTTAAAAATTCATTTGAACTTTGTTCTTCCAGCTTTCTGGTCAACTTGTCCATCTCCACCATGTACAACAGTTTTTGTATCCAGTCTTCAATTTCTGGTGTTTCCTCTTGCTTCCAATATTGCACATGCAATAATCTTGCTGCTACCGTCATATACTGAAAAGCCCAGAACTGTTTCTACTAGGACTTAAAATGGAAAAAATTAATGTAACGAACAATACTTCTGATCTGTTTTTTTCCTCTTTAAGGTAGAAGTTAGGGGCGAGCAGATTAAAACAAATGAACCAGAAATACACACAGAAATAGCTGCTTCGTTTCATTAAAGCAGCTACTGGAACAGTGAACCGAATCCAGAAAACCAAGTTATAAGGACATCCCACCACTGAAATGTTTGAGTTTTGTTTTGGTTTATAGCGTGCACCAGTAGCAGCAGGCAGGCACTGCCCTGGCAGCATCCTGTTTTTTCTTATTGGCATTGTCTACCAATCAAATCCCAAGGGGAAAGAGCCCTTATATTATGTTATACCACCTGTTGGTAGGAAGGGGGAATGTGCAAAATGCACATGAGTGGATCTTTAAAAAAAAAAGGCACTACATTGGCAATGGCATTGTCTCCTTGCCTATTGGGTTCTTGCATGGGGAGAAACATTGACCCCTTCTCTGCCTATTGGCTTCAGAAACATTAATTCATCTCCATTAGAGGGAAAGGGGAGTGTACATATTTTCTTCTCTTTTCTTTTCTTGCAGTGAAAACTGGGCAATGGCATTGTTTCTCGGGTCTACTCTTTTGTCAAAAACATAGTAACATTAAGAAATTATGAAGAATAACTGTAATTCAGAGGCAGAGGGCATCAAGATAAATGCCAGTCAGTTCCTTCTGCAGGTCTCTCTGAGTGGTCCACTGTAACAATACATCCATTACTGCCTTTGGATTTGAACTATACTTCATTTTAAATTTTGGAGCCCAGAAATGGTTCTACTCTCTTTCTGGGCTTTTCAAAGAGTCAAAGATCAGAGCTGAGTCAGATCCCACTGCATGGACTCTGCTTGCCTCCTTCTCCTTCTTTACAGTCAACTTAAAAACAGAAACCAGGAAATCCTCCAGGATGAGTGCAAAGGATCATCTACGAGAATGAAGGGGGAAATTGTTGCCTGAAAAAAATAGGGATCGGTACTGGACGTATCTGGAATGGAGGTCCCCTGGAGGGAAGACACAGATTGCCACAGAGATTTACCACTCCACTACAATGGCACTGTTTTTTTCCCCCAAGCCACATAGAGGCATTTGGACAATTGGTCACTGTAGAAAAATTGCTGCTGGGCAGAGTGTGATCTGTTTGATCAATCAACTTGATAAAAGCCCTAGAAGGGTCCAATTATTCTCTTGAATGAAACTTCAGCTACAGTTCCCACCTACACTACAACTACTTTTCTCTTCCGGTTTCCATCCTACTGCAAGCCACGACCCCTAGCCACCATTCACCTAAACATTATTTAAAAACAAATTTTCCACATCAAGCTTAAGTCAATCCTCCTCTTTCAAAAACAATCCTGCTATAGCATAAGGAAAACTTAGGGAAAAGATACAGGTCTGTTTTGGGAGCATGAGTAGAATTCAGACAATCACGCTGCCTGCCTGCCTGCCCTTGGGCGATGGGGATTAGCAATGATTGATGTGAGAAGACCCAATTTTCCAGCAGAATACTGAGCATCAAAAGGATTTGCCCCTCATTGTGGGAATGAAATTGCAAATCTTAAGGAAATCTGGCAGCAACAGGCAACAGAAGGACGTAAAGGTAATCATTTGTTGGCATTATTATTACTTTGAAAAAGGAAAAGGTGAACAAAAACCAGGATTGTCACTGCTCTCTGCTGGTTGGAGTGCTCTCCTGCTTTGGAACCACCCCACTGCCCCAATACTGCTTTTCCAGGCAATTTCCTGCCATAATGTGCACCTACCACCACTCGCCTTCTCTGGGGTCCGGTATTTTGTGTGTGTGCTGTACTTGAAGAAAAACTTGGTGGATTGATGGATTGAGGGGGGGGACTAAAGGTTGATGCTTTTTTTTGTTAAGTGTGAAAACAGCTGCTCCAGAGTCTTGTTTTCCTCCTTAGAAAAGAACAGTTGTGTGTGCATGTGTGCAGTCACATGCACCTTGACTCCTTCCTCAATAGCAATAGCAATAGCAATAGCAATAGCAATAGCAATAGCAATAGCAATAGCAATAGCAATAGCAATAGCAATAGCAATAGCAATAGCAATAACAATCGATTTATATACCGCCCTTCAGGACAACTTAATGCCCACTCAGAGCGATTTACAAAATATGCCATTATTACCACCACAACAAAACACCCTGTGAGGTGGGTGGGGCTGAGAGAGCTCCAGAGAACTGTGACTAGCCCAAGGTCACACAGCTGGCTTCAAGTGGAGGAGTGGGGAATCAAACCCGGCTCTTCAGATTAGAATCCTGCACTCTTAACCACTACACCAAACTGGGTCTCAGGGTTCTTCAGGGTCCAAGCATTCTTCAGGGTCCATAAACAAGGAACCTTGTTGTTGTGTGTGCTTGAACTCAGTGGATCAATGTTTTAGCGGGAAGACTGTGTTCTGTGTGATTTTGGTGCCATTAACTGCAAAAACAGCTTCCCCAAAGAACCTAGAAGGCCTCATTGCAAAGAACAGATATGAGTTAGAGAAGAAAAAGCAGCTGAAAGCCTTGTTCACTTTTGATGCCCCCACCCCCATGTAACTTTGCCTTGGAGCTTTCAGGGACGGAAATCTAAGTTTGTGAGAAAGTACAGCTAAACCATATTCATTACAAGCGGGTTGGAGAAGAAATATCCATCCAAAACTATCACCTTCAGACATGACACTGAACTTCTTGGCTGTCATTCACAGCTTTGTTCTTTGCTGAAAATAGATGTTACTGCTACTTGTTAGCACAGTAGAGCCAATGGAGACACTGTTAACAGATAGAGATTTTTGTATGGATCCTCTTTACAATACTGGGTCTATCTAGATTGTGAGCACATAATGACTTTATCCTGAGAATTCACTCACAGCTGAGAATTCTTTTAGAGATTTTTACTTCAACTCACAGAGCTGCAGACTGCGATTGCTGTTAAACTTGTTAGTGATATAAAGGAAATCATAGCAGCCTTTGCTTAACACAGAGGAGGAAAGGGAAATAATAGTTCGGATTCTAGTTGAACCGTGGACTTGGGCATCTTTAGGAGGTCAGGACCTTCATGACTTATCAATTACTTCATGACTTACTACATGGAGGGGGGCTTTTAATGTGGCAACTGGAGGGGGGCTTTTAATGTGGTAGGAGCCTTCGGTGTCCACTGTGCATAATCTAGCCTCATAGGCTGCAAAATCTCCAGGCTACTCAATTTAAAATATATATATATTCTTTCTGGGAATGGATTTAGATGGTCAGGAAGATTCTGAATTCATAGAAGATTCCTATATTGATCATTTTACTATACTGAGAATTTTCCTTGGAATTTAACAGTGAAACACAGACAGAGTTCCTGCATGTCTCCCCTGGCAGCTTTACAGAAGTCTCATAGCAGTTTCATAGAAGTCTCATGGCAACATTATAGAAGTGCTCCCAGCAGTAGGAAGGGTTCATCTATGACAGGCAAGCTTTTTAATGTCAGCTTGGATCCAAAATGTCATTCCACCAGGGGAACAGCTGTTTGCATGCAGAATGGCACTTTGGTTGGTGGAAGAGGGAAGGATGATTTCCAGCAATTCCACTCTTCCACTGTAGGTGTCTGTTCCAGCACTACCACATCAGAAGGAGTGGAATTTTTTTTGGGGGGGGGGGCTTCAGAAGGCCACTACAAGATGCAGGATGTAGGGAACTCCAGCTTCCCTCTGCTGATGGTGCTTTGAATCCAACCTGTGGTAATGAATTGAGAGGAGATGAATTCAATGTTGAATTCATACACTAAGGACTTGACTTGAAAATCCAAAATCAACCATTGACAACTCACAAGTTGAAATGCAGATCACTTAAATGTATTTGAAATCCTATAGTTTGCTTTTCGCAAACTATGCAAAGCGGAGTTGTTCAGAATGGGCTTTTTTGCACAGGCAATGAGGCTGTACTGTGATTAAATGCTTCATAAAGTAGCATTGGTAAAGGGATAGGGTCTGAGAATTCTGCTGCTGTGTTCAGTCTGTTGTTGTTAGTACACTCCTACAATGTAGTTTTTGCATCATTTAACGTGCCATGCTTAAATGTTTATGCTTTGTTATCATATTTATTTCAGCTCTGTTTCAGATTTCAGCAATCCAACCCCAATTCCGGTGTTTATTCGATATTCCATTTCTGTTGACTGTACTTGACTTACATTACGTAATCCACCTTGACTCTCGGCGAGAAAGGCGGACTATAAATGATAATAAATGACGTGAACAAATAAGTAAATAAAGCAAAAATGAATAGATGCTAATGCCTCTCTTGAAAGAACTGGTAAGAATTGAGAAGCAAACCAATAATTGAAAAGGACAGAAAATTCGTCGAACGAAAGAATGGGCAAAGTGATCACATTAAAGGCAGCATTTGCTCTTAAATACATAGCATTACAGAAAATGTAACTGAAATGCATTGGCTATTTCCAGTCTTCCCCTATATAGCTGCTCGGTTTCTGGAAGTAATCAGTCACTCTAGCAATTTCTTTTCCTTATAACACTAAATGCCACCTCTCTAAGTGAAGGCCTAAAGTAAGAGCCTTAGACTTTGGGGGCTAAGGTCAGAAGGGAATGCCTTGCCATTGTCAGCTCTGAACAATGGGCCACATGCTTTACAGAAACTTCTGTACTTCATCTGAAGAATCAATTATGAGCCACTGCAGGAAGCATGATGGCATACTTAGAGCCTTTTAATAACAGAATGCCATCTACTGTACAGTAAAAAGAAAATCCACAATGCCAGGATCCCAAGTATTGTTAGATAGGACCCAGCGTCAGCTCCCTCCATGAAAAATTGGACATATAATGTTATAACCATGCACTGAAGAGTTTGACAGCAGACATTGCTTGCTTAATGAACATTGCTGGACAGTTGATTTTCCTGGCAAAATAAAAAAAGACTCCAGTGGCAGGGTAACAATTAATAAAATGTAATCCAGCATAATCTTTTGTCAGAGCTCACTTCAGAAGATGCTTTGACACATGAAAACTTACGCTGGAATAAATGCTGTTTGTCTTTTAGGTAGGGTTGCCGGTGGGTTACCAGGACCCTCTATCCTCTCGCTGGGAGGGTAGGGAACCCGGCACTTACCTCATGCTGGCAGCATGTCGATCTTCGTGAGAGCGCTTCACGCTGCACACTCTGGAACCTGCACAGTGACATCACTTCCGGAAGTGACATCACCACGCTGGCCTTGAGAGTGCTCCTGCACTCCACATGGGGTCAATTTGTCCCATTTGGGGCCCAAATTGGCCTCAAACAAAGTGCAGTAATGCTTCTGCAGCTGGCACAATGATGTCACTTCCAGAAGTGATGTTACCATGCTGGTTTGGGAGCACATGTGGTGTGCATTCCTGAGGTGCCTGCCAGTCATGGGCAATCTCTGAGAGCTTTCCCCCTCCTGCCAATCGCCGGGTGATCAGCAGATGAGGGGGTAAATCCCCAGGAGTTTGCCTGCCACTGGTGGGCACCTGGGAACCCTAGTTGCCAGGTGTATGCCTGGAACTCCTGGGGAACTTTGAAGGTGGGACATGAGCAAGTCATTGTCAACATATCAATGTCACTTCTAGCTAACTCCCAGAAATTATGTTCCTGACGCTCTAGGATTTCACCAGTCAGCAAGATCCTAAAATGTCAGTGACATCACTTCTGGATTATAGCTGGAAGTGACATCAATTCATTGATCATGCCCCCCTCCCCATTTTCTTATTTGAGCACTGGTAGGGAATAAATGTGTTTCAACAGTGATTTGCCCCAAAAAGCTGCAAAATGCAGCTCTGCCTTAAGGACTTCTGGGCTTCTGTTTTATTTTGCTGCAACAGACTGGCATGGCTACTCTTTAAGAATGATTTTCCTGGATATCCCAGGATTGCAGGCCATTCCTCAATGCCACAGCAGAGGCAGAACCCAAGATCAAGAGATAGTTTCAATGCCAACAAGAGGTGTTCACAGTTGGCTGGCAGGAAACATTCTTTGGCTGGATTCAACCAGCTTCTCCGTGGGTAAGAAAGAGAAGAGAGGGTTCCCTTTGACCTTCTAAAGAGCTCACAGGACCTACGTGGACAAAAGCCACGAAGGACAGGGACTGCAGTAAGGAGGGGAATCCGGTGAAACTGAGTAAAAAAGCTGACTTAATCTAAGTCTTGAGTTAGATACATCTCTAGTACTTGCTGTTCACATGGAAACTGGCCCTATAATAACATCACTTGAAATGGAAGAGCAGAAAACAACCATGGATCCCTCTGAAATTCTCTTTATCGAAACTTACCCTCAGATTTTGTAGTCCCAGATTACCCAGTCTGGTTTCTGAAATAGAAAGTAGTGAATTAGGAATTGTCCACTGTTCCGTTTTTTTAAAAGAAAAATAATATGGCTCAGAGTGAAGAGTACGTGCAGTTTGCTGCACCTTTGAGATCCTTCATTTTCTGAACTTTTTGTGCCCTGATATTGTATCACTGTGCACATTAACACTGGGAAATCATGTATATTATACATGCAAATGATGGCTATTATATAAATACATGTTGTATATATTTATCTAGAAATAGTACAAAATATCTGCATAATACAAATAAAACTACAGAACCAAGAGAGAATCAAAACCATGGATAAAATGTAAGCATATATAAAAGAAATAGAAAAGGCATATCTGACCATTTATATAATTAGCCTTGTCTCCATTCATCTTTATTTATGGACAGGAAATGTGTCTGTATGTGGTATTTTCAAGGATATTAAGGAATCAGCTTACAGGAAACAAGGGGCATTGGGGTGGATAGAAACAACCATTTTACCACCCTTTTAACCATAAGTTTTCATCTGATGTATGGCAAAATTCTTCTTACTGGATGGCATGATGATACGGAGGCCTCTTCACACCTCCTCCTGGCATCTGGCATATTTGAGCAAGCCCCCTAATGCTTAAAGCAGAATAAAATATAAACAGGATTAACTTTAGAAAATATTTCCAAGCAAGAAGAATAAGCCCTAATGTTTAAAGCAGAATAAAATATAAACATGGATTGACTTTAGAAAATATTTCCAGGCACGCAGAGTAGTTGCCTAGGGCCTAAGCAACATGGTTAGGTAGAGATTGTTGGAGTGGAGCTATGGCTCAGTGATGGAGCATTGGCTTTGGTCCCAGATCCCAGATTCAATGGCATCTAAAAGGATCATATAGTACAGGGGTGGCCAAACTGTGGCTCGGGAGCCACATGTGGCTCTTCTAGACATAATGTGCGGCTCCTGGTGGTCTGTGAGTATTGCCATGGCCATACATTTTATTTTAGTTTAGTTTATTTCCCTCTCTCCCTTCCCTCCCTTCCCTCTTTTTTTTCCATGTCTTTCTCTCCTTTTCCTTCTTTCTTTCCACATCTTTCCCTCTCTTTTCCTTTTTTCCTTCCTTCCTTCTTTCTTTCCACGTCTTTCATATTTTCAGTAAAAATGTTGGGATCGCCTGGTCTAACTCAGAAAATACCTGGGGACTTTGGGGGTGAAGCTTAGCACGGATGTGACATCACTTTTGATGTCACTTCCAGCATACTGCACCAAAACCCCACCCCTTCCTGTGATGTCACTTTCAGGACATTCCCCCAAACCCACCTCTTCATCTGAAGTTACTTCAATGCATCATGTCTTGCGGCTCTCAAACATCTGGCGTTTATTCTATGTGGCTCTTACATCAAGCAAGTTTGGCCACCCCTGATATAGTAGGTGATATGAAAGACCTCCACCTGCCACCCTCAAGAGATGATGCCAGGTAGAGATGATGATACTGTCCTCAATAGACCTATGGTCATACTTGGTAGAAGACAGCTTCCTACATTTATGAGTAGACGAAATTCATAATATTTCCTCCTATCTATCGTTAGTGCAGAAAAGCTGTTTTGACAAAATAGTATTTCAGGTAAACATTCTCCTTTCATAAAATGTACAGTGATAACAATTATGCCTACATGAGGAATGAAATCAAGCAGTGATCTCTCTCTTAGGACACAGAGGACAGATATAACTGTTCTTTTAAAAAAAAAACAAAGTTGGAGATTGCAACATAAATCTGATCTTAAAAGTAAATATACCTTGAAATGATGGATGGGGATAAACAGGGATATGAAACTAGAACAACAGTATGATTCTATTAACTTGCAGCAGGTATTATATTGTTGGTAAGAAGGGTTATGCTCTGTCATTCAGAGGTTTGTTTTTATTTAGATAGTGTAAGATCTAAACAATAATTACTGACTTTTACATATTCAAATATTGTATTATCATTTCATGGGATTCCTCCCATGAGTGATTCATTGTTTAGGGTACGGGTGATGTATGTGTGTGTGTGTGTGTGTGTGTGTATATATATATATATATATATTATAGGACCTTCATTCTTCATGTTTCACAGGTCTAGCTTGTACATACATGGGCTAGTAGGGCTTTCATGGCCATCAGGGCATAGAAATCACTTGCAGGAGTGTGTCTTTGACTAGAAATTGTGGTGTGTCAATTTCCCATCCGTCGAAGTGATCAGGAATGTTAAGTGGAGATACAAATCTCACCTGAATTAAGTGCTGTAGTTCCCTCATTAGTAACTTGCAAGCAATACACCAGTGGAGTGGAGAGGTTAGAGAGTCAGGGCCAAGCTACAAGTGACGAATGACACTTGAACAGCAAGTGTATTTCTCCCTGTGCACTTGCCCTCCACTCAATCCACTTGCTGTTCAAGTGTCATTCGTCACTTGTAGCTTGGCCCTCAAACTATGATATGGAAGACCCAGGTTCAAATTCCCACCCTACCATTGAAGCTCACTGGGTGACTTGAGCATTTACTCAGTCTTATCCTAATCTACCTCGTATGGTAGCTGTTCTTAGGGTAAAATGGAGGAGATAATAATAAGCTGCTTTGAGTCCTCAATGGGGAGAAAAGTGCAATATAAATAGCTTAATAAGTGTAAGATAGAAATATCATCCCACCCCCTAATAAAAATAATAATGACATTCAATTTATATACCACCCTTCAGAATGACTTAACATCTACTCAGAGCAGTTTACAATGTTATTATTAAGGTAAAGGTAGTCCCCTGTACAAGTACCGAGTCAGTACTGACCCATGGGGGATGTTGCATCACAACGTTTTCTTGGCAGACTTTTTACGGGGTGGTTTGCCATTGCCTTCCCCAGTCATCTACACTTTACCCCCAGGAAACTGGGTACTCATTTTACTGACCTCGGAAGGATGGAAGGCTGAGTCAACCTTGAGCCAGCTACCTGAATCTGGCTTCTGCCAGGATCGAACTCAGGTTGTGAGCAAAACTTGGGCTGTAGTACTGCAGCTTACCACTCTGTACAATTATTATTATCCCCACAAAAACAATCATCTTGTGAGGTGGATGGGGCTGAGAGAGCTCCTAGAAGCTGTGACTGACCCAAGGTCACCCAGCTGGCTTCAAGCAGAGGAGTGGGGAATCAAACTTAGTTCTCCAAATTAGAGTCCAGCATTCTTAACCACTATACCCGTATTGTTCCCAACACAATGCTTTCAGTGGTATCAGCTCACACATCAGGCTATGATTTATCAAGTAATGGATATAGATGTGTGAACCAAGTCAGTTCTTCTTGTTCATCAAGCTACATCCCTGAAGGCCAAAAGTCCTTAATATGATCTCAATCTACACGAATGAAGGTAAGGTTGGTGCTCTTCACCACATGTCTCTTGTGCCATCCTCAGCAACACACTATTTGTACCTTATTGGCTTGATGGACAGGATGTATAATTTTGACAGACTCTCTGGTGATGTTTGACTTTGTCATAGCATAGCAGGTTTTTCTAAACCCTGAGCACATTAACTCTCTGAAGCTGTTACAGCAGAACGGATATTGTGATGGCACAGAAGTACGTGCTAATGGCTCTGACAGGAGGCAGGTTTGGCATGGCAAAAGACTTGTGCTGTCAAATGCAACAATAATGACGGCCGAGGATGCTGCACATCAGCACACATTGTACACGTTGCAGTACATTTTTGACAACCAATTATTATAACTATGATCCTACTATTCTCAAAGTTGGCGCACATACACTAGCATGGAAAAAGATTCACAAACTGTGGGCAGCCAAGCCTAATGACAATCTGAAATTTTACTGCCCTAGGATTGGTGTTCTCTCTATATCTGTAACATGCCCTCTCCCAAAGGCTTTACATATAGCCGAGATGAATGGCTCACATATCAGGCTGCACATAAGCTCAGCCAAAGGGGAGTCATTGAAAGAAACCATCTTATGAGGCCTAATGTGATGTGAGACTGTACCCACTCTGTGGCTCAGAGTACTATAAACATATACACCCAAATGAATAGCATTAAATTGGGTCACGTAGCAAAAAATGGATTGGATCCAGTAACATTGTGCTGCTAATGGGCACTTTCCTCTGGTGCACGGAGTGTTCTATGGACACACGCACACAAAAAACCCTCTTCAGTCAATGGATAATTATCAAAAGTACTAACTGATAAAGGACTCACAAACATTGGTATGATGGGTGCTGCATGGATGTATTCATGACATGCAGTGTCCGGGGTCTGCAGCCCAGCCCCCGGACTTACCTGGAGAAGAAGACGGGAGACCCCTGAGAGACAATGGCCCAGCATTCCCAGCAGACAGCCAGACCCAGAACCAGCCAGCCACACAAGTAAGGGAAGAGACACCCAAGCCTCAGAGGGTTAGAAGGGGTAGGCGGAGGCCAGCTAGCCCCAACCTCCAGCGGGAGTCCAGGGGGCAAGGCAGGGAGAGTGGGGGCAACCCAGAGGGGGCCAGAGCAGACAGGGAGGGCAAAAACAGTGGGGACAGACATCCTGCAGCTGGCCCAACTGAAGCCTTACCAGCCAGGGAGGAGAAGCAGCCTCAGTAGCTCAGAGCTACGCCCCAGCCTACAGCCCAGCTTGAAAGCAATAACCTAGCCCAGGGGATGCCAGCAGCTAAGCAACTCCAGGTGGAGTGGCCTGAGGCATTCTGTGAGAGAAGAGGGGCAGCCAGCCAAGGAGGCTCAGCTGTACCTGCTTTCAGCCATCAGCTCAGTGAAGAGGCTGGACAGCCAGCCAGCAAGGCACAGGTGGACCAGCCCAGTGCTTCCAGCCAAATGAGCACAGGTGCAGCTGCCTAGGCCAGCTAGGGCCATGGTTAGAAGGCAGCAGGAGGGCATGGTTGGCAGGTGGAGCATGGCAAGGCTGAAGGGATAAAAGGGAAGTCCACCCACAGGGCATGGTGGGTTGAGTAGGAATGGGGGAGGGGGAGGGGGAGGGGGAGGATGAAAGTGGATGAAAGTGGATGAAAGTGGATGAAAGTGGATGAAGGAGGAGATGGAGGAGATCAAGGGGGAGGACTGGATCAAGTTGAGCAGGCCAGCGAGTGGACTGAGAGGGAGTCTGGGTGAGGTATACCGCCCCTCCTTCCACATAGCAGGGTCCTGCAGTATCTCTGACACCCCTTTGACATCAGGGCCAGAAATGCTGGCGCCCCATCAGCGGCAGCTGCAGCAAGCCCTGACATGCAGGAAACAATTTCTTTGAGTAGCTCCTATACAACTTGGGACCAAACCTGAATGACTCACATGACCCTCAATGAAACTGACTACAGGAGTGTTTTCCCATTTGTTCATTTGTTCGTTTGTTCATTTATATATTCATATTCCATTGTCTCCATGACATGTCAAGAGGGCTTGAATAAATAGAGATTTTCAACAATGAAATGATGCCATTTAAACACATAAGAACACCCAGTCTGATAAAAATGGGGCACATGAGAAACTAACTTGATAAAAAAAAACAATTTAACAATTAAAAAGTTCTTTGTAAATCACACATCAGCCAGAAGAGGCAGCTGTATGCTGTGCTCAATGGAGTAGTCCAAGATGAGTGTAATTACACCAAGAAAGTCCAGGGTTGCCACACAGAGGCAGGCAATGACAAACCATCTCTAAATCTCTCTTGCTTTGAAAACCGTATGGGGCCACCATAAATTAGTTGTGACTTGATGACACTTTATGCACACACATTAGCTTGTGGGTGCCACATATAGAAAAGCTGCTGTTTTGCAGTTGTGGATAAGGACACCAGAAACGTTGAAATGGAGCAGACCAATGGTCTATCTAGTTCAGCATTCTGATTTACACAATAGCCAACCAGTTGCACAATTAGAGAAATGTGCATGGAAAACTGCATAATACATCCCATAATACATCCCATAAACTGGATTTCATAACCAGAGAACAAGGAAATAAGACAGTATAACAAATCCAATAAACAATGAAGTATAATAGGGGAGGAAAATAAACCTGCCTAGAATGTTCACAGGCCACTAAAATTACAATACTGTTAAGTTACTGGGTGACAGAGTGTAAGCCTAAGCGGTCTACTCAGAAGTAAGTCCCATGTTATTCAATGGGCTTACTCTCAGGAGAGTGTCCTTATCCTTAAGACTACACCAGCAAATATGTACATAACCAATCCAAACTAATAAAGTATGTACTAATAAACTTATAGCAACAGGTTTTCACTAATCTTGGCCATTTACACGAATTGTAAACATTTATTATTTTTCTAGAAACAAAGTCCATTGTGGGGAAAAATGGAACGGGCTCTAGAAAGAGGAGAATGGGCAGCCAGGCATTCACTCCTCCTCTGTCACTGATCCCGGCAGGTGAAGGAGTGCGGTAGGCATTGCCACCTGCTCCACCTGATCTCAGCAACATGAAGGGGTAGTGGGCTTTGCTACCTGCTGCACATCTGATACAGGTTGGGTAAAGGGGGGAAGGCATTGCCACCTGCTCCACTCCTGATGCCAGCCGGGTGAAGGGAAAGTGGGCATTGCTTTCTGCTCTGCACCTGATTACAGATAGGTGAGGGGGGGGCAGTCATTGCTGCCTGCTCCAAGCCCGATCCCAGCTGGGTGAAGGGGGTGGGCATTGCCACCTGTTCCTTGATGGGTACAGGGAGGAGCGAGCACTACCTTCTGCGCCTCACCTGATCCTGACAGGTGAAGGTGGGCGGTAGGCTTTGCTATGTGTTCCGCTCCTGATCCTAACTGGGTGAAGGGGATGTGGGCACTGCCACCTTCTCTGCTCCTGCAGGTTGAAGGGGGGCAGAGATTGCTGCCTGCTTGGCTCCTGATTCCGACAGGGTGAAGATGGGGTGGGCATTGCTGCCTGCTCAGTGCCTTATTCCAGTAGGTTGAAGGGGGCAGGCATTTCCACCTGCTCCACTTCTTTTCCCAGGTGGGTGAATAGAAGAAGGGAATTGCCTCCTGCTCTGTGCATGATCCCACCCAGGTGAAGGCACTGAGTGGGCATTGGAACCTGCTCCATTCCTGATCCCAGCTGGGTGAAGGGGGTGGGCATTGCCAGCTGCACTGCACCCTATACCAACTGGGTTACAGCAGGGTGTGGGCATTGCCATTTGTTCCACTCCTAATGCTAATTGTGATAAGGAGGGGGTGGGCATTGGCAATTGCTCCACTCCTAATACCAGTTGATTTAAGTTGGGTGTGTGTACATTGCACTTGCTCTGATCCTAATACGAGCTGGGTTAAGGCAGGGGAAAGTATGACCACCTGCTCCCCTCCTTATTCCAGCTTGCTGAAGGGGGCCGGGCATTGCCACCTGCTCCACTCCTAATACCACCCTTGTTAAGATGGGCATTGCCAGTTGTTACACTCCTAATATTTACTGTGTTAAGGTGGGGGATGGGCATTGCCACCTGCTCCGCACCTAATACCAGCTTGGTTAATGCAGGGGGTGGGAATTACAACCTGCTTCACTCCTAATACCAGCTGGCTGAAGGGGGGTGGTCATTGCCACCTGCTTCTCTTCTAATACCAGCTGGCTTAAGGTGGGGGCAGGCATTGCCACCTTCTCCTCTCCTAATACCAGCTGGGTTAAGGCGGGGGGGGGCGGGCATTGCCACCTGCTCCTAATATCAGCTGGGTTAAGGTGATGGTGGACATCACCACCTGTTCCAATCCTAATACCAGCTGGCTGAAGGGGGAGTGGGCATTGTTACCTGCCCCACTCCTAATATCAGCTGGGTTACGGTGTCTGGGGGGTGGCATTGAACAGAAAGTCCAGGTAACTCACCATGGTATGTTTTCTGGAGTGATATGGTGAGTTACCTGGACTTTCTGTTGCAGCAGCACCCTCTGCTTGTGCACCAGGGTATAAAGTGAGTTGTCTGAAACACGCTTACTCAATTATATAGTAAAAGATGTATTTCTCATGTTTGTATCCTACCCTTCCTCCAGGGACCATAGAGAGGGATATATGAAAGTTGTCTCCATTTTAGCCTTCTAACAACACTGTGTAGTAGGATAAGATGAGAGACGGAGATTGACCCAAGGACAGTCAATGATCAGGCATCGAAACACAGCCTTAGAGCCAGATGAGACATCTGACACATGTAGGACACATGTCAGTTTCCCACAAGGTTCCACAGGAAGTGTAGTGAGAAAGAACCTTTGCCACCCCAGTCAGAATGAAGAGGCAGACACAGGATTTGGAACTAAAGGGCCACTTTATTAATATAACATCAACCATTAAATATAGCAAGGGCAAACTAGTAGTACAGCTCAAGCCACAGGGTCACCCCTGGACCACCACCTTGACCTGTCTGTGCAAGCCCCACAGCCCCGGGTAGGAGCCATCCATGTAATGGCTTTTCCCTGGCCAGCCAGGCAAAATGGTTCCCCCCTTCAGGCTCCTAAAGCCTCAGCCATACAGCATGAGGGAAGGACTTACACGTGGGGTTCACTGCAGGCAGTCTCCAGGTGATGGTAGCCATCACAAGCATACCATCCGCTCCTGGTAGATGCCATTTCCCCACCAATGGGGAATTGCCAAGGGGTGCTCACCGGCCTGCTCCCTATCCCCAAACTCTCTCCTGCCAGTGACTTACAACGATGCACCACCATTGCTAATTACCTCAAACCTCTGCCTGCAATGCAAGGTAGGCGAAAAACCACCTCTCCCACTTTGCCAAAATCCTACTTTGCTCTGGGAACAGCAGCCGGCTAATCCTGCACTACTACAGGGTGAGGTGGGTGGGCCGAGCACACAGAGCAACTGCCAGCAGGGAGGGCGGAGCCACCTTATGAAGGCTCTGTCTCTGCCCCCCAGCCATATCCCCATATGCCTGGGAGATGCCTCTGCCTGCTTCTCCTTCCGAGGTGGCAAAGTACGGTCCCTGGCTCAAGCCACTGTGCGGCAGCCAGGAGTACCACACTACCAGAGTGAATCCATCTTCTCCCTGGCAGAGGGGAACACGCTGGCAGTGGCAAGAGGAAGCCGAGTGCACCGGCGCCAGTCAGAGGGTGCCAATCGCTGTGGCAGCAGTGAGAGGGCCAAGGAGCTAATCATTGCTGTCAGCTCCCTCTGACCACTGCCAGTGCAATTGACTCCCTCTTGCTGCCACCAGTGCACTCAGCTCCCTCTGGCTGCGGAGTGCTCTTAGGGGAGCAAGGGGAGCTGGAGGCAGCAAGAAGGAGCCGAGCAGACTAGATGAGACACCTAGAGAAAGAACCTCTGCATGTCCTCCACACATCAGGTGTCTTATCTGTTTTGGCTCTGATCACTATAAGGGCTCCCAGCACAACTTTAGCACTGATATAAGGGCTGGCTGTATACTGAATGGTGTCCGAGGCAAAGAATGGTCTTTGGTGCCCCCTCTCCATTTATTCAGCTTCTGGTTCCCTTTGGAATATCTCTTTAAATTACATTTGCAGCCCATTCATAATTTTAATGCATGATTTGCTGGTGTAATTGGATCCTGTTGTATGGAATGATAAATTTGCATGCTAGGATGGCTAAATCTATGTTTAGTCACGCCACCCATAAATGAAGTTTCAAACTTCATCTGGATTCATTTGTTTCTTAGTCGATAATAGCATAATCATACCAATTGTTGATTTGGCACTAATGTTGTCATTTTCCCAATGATGTTCTTTAGAAGCTAACACAACACTTTCCCCACTTCCCTGGGGTCAGCTTTACAATGGGGAAAGGAACTGTTTGAATTATTTGGGTCAACAACTGACTAAGTAATTCAGTAAATAGTCAGTGAAAGGCATTTTATGAACCCAGCTCCCTCAAAGACCAGCATGGCATGTGATTGCCAACCAATTCCTAAATCTGGTCTTGATAAGATTCTAGATGGTACATGTAAAATGGATATGTAAGAGGCATTTTTCTTCCCATTATGGTTCCACAGACAAATTCCACACTGAGTGGAGCTGTCCATAGTACTAGTAGGGTTAGCTTATTAGCTAGGGCATATTTGAAGACTGAGAGCCAAGCTAAAAGTGACGCGTGGCACAGGTTGGACACTTGTCAGCTTCCCTCAAGTTTTGATGGGAAATGTAGGCATCCTGGTCTTGCAGCTGTAATGGAGAGCCAAGCTGTAAAACCAGGACACCTACATTTCCAATCAAAACTTGAGGGAAGCTGACAAGTGTCCAACCTGTGTAAGGCGTCTCTTGTAGCTTGGCTCTGAGTTTAAACCATGCAGTCACCCTTTCATGCTAATATTTCATCCCCCTCCTTTTTTTAAAAATCATTTTTAAAAACTCTTCTTCTAAGTAGAGATGGGCTAACACTGCCATTGCTTTTATTGTTTTTTTGTCTCAGCATTTTGTCATATGTTTGCATTGCCATCATTGACTATTATTTTGTTTCTTTTATGGCAATCACGCCATTTTTATGCCATTTATATGCAACAGATACACAAATACTGTTGAAAATGTGTACGTATAAACAGAAAAAAATTGTACAGGGAAACAATTTAATTAAAAACAAAAGTTTTGTGGGTTGCTTGCTACATGGAACAAGTGAAATGGAAATGCTCAAATCAAACCAGAAAGCTTGCAAAGTACAGCCTCATCCCTAATTAGATACAACTCAAAGTTTAATGAGTGCACAAGCTCAAGAGCTACTCCTGCACTTTATTACTTGAAAACCTACGTGAGGTGTTCATGTGAACTGTCCCAAGGTTTATCATAAATCCTAAGTGTTCATAGTTTAGAGCTCTCCTTTGCTACAGGTTTCTTTGCAAGCAAAACTCTACTGCCCGTTCCTTCCTTCCTAAAGATGGTTCTATATAGAAATCCCCCCTCACATGCTAATACAGAGAAACAGTGCCCAGAGTGAAACTGTGAAGGAGGTATCTGAGACCAGTAGACTAGGGCTGGTTCCACACATGTTGGATAATGCACTTCTAATGCACTTTATCAATCGATTGAGGTGGATTTTTTGTTCCGCGCATAAAAAAAATCCATTCCAAATGATCTATAAAGAGGATTGGAAGTGCATTATCCAATGTGTGCGGAATCACTCTAGGTCTCTCTGCCTCTCTCTTTCTCTCTGTGTGAGTGTGTTTGGTATATTTTGGATGTTCACAATTATCCTAGATTATACTTTATGGACCTGCTTTGATGTGCCCAAGTAAGTAATAATGTGCTTATATTCTGCCCTTCTGGACTGATCAGTGCCACACTCAGAGCAGTGAACAAAGATTATTATCCCCACAATACAGCTGGGGAGCTGGGGATGAGAGGAGTGGCTTACCCAAGGTCACCTGCTGAGCTCATAGCAATTGTGGGAGTCGAACTAGAAGAGTGTTGATTCAGAGCCCAGCCACTTAACCACTATGCTACAGCAGCTTGTGGTGGTACTCATGGAAGAGTAAGTACTCATGTTTTGAACTAAATGTCAGAGAAACTAACTCATCTTGGCCAGTACCATATCCTGTAGCTAACAATATCTCTCTCCGATCTTTGGCCAGACTTTCTGTCAACACTGTTACTTCAGTCCATTTTAACTGGGGATACTGTAAGTTGCACTCCGCCACTGTATGTCTCCTCCATTAAATTGATGGAAAGCATCCTGGGTTACGACGGAGCCGGCAGTTTATCTGACTGTCACTCTGAGTGACTGTAAGACTGTGAGTTGGATCTTGTGATGTGATAGCGGAAGAGAACTTTTACTTAAAGGAGTTCTGATCACACAAGACATTGCACAACACTTGCTGTAAGATTACGAGTTGAATTTTCATTGCTGTTCAGAGTCAATGCATTCAAAAATTAGAAAGCAAAATACTATTTGATGCAGCTAAGACAGTCTGATTTGGAAATGCAACGTGATTCAGTTGGAGAAGGTCATTACTGGGGAAAGGGAGCTGCAGAAAAACACCTTGTGCTATGTCAACTTGAGAGTGCAAGAGCTACTTGCAATGACTTCACCGTGTTTACTTTTGTACCGGAAGATACGTTGCATGGGATATAACCTGTGCACGGCTCCCATTACTTAGTCAGGGTCAAGCCCTTAATATGCTAAATCCGTGCTGTGCTACTGAGCTCTACATAACTGAGTTATCATACAGAAAGCTTCCACACCTCTGTCAGCAGCAGTCAAAATGGTGCACAACGTGATGATGATGATGCTTGAAGTGGCAAGTACAGCTAGATGCCATGGCAAGGAGAAGAACGCTCTCTGATGACATAATATTGTTCTGAAGTCCATTAATTGATTACAGATCTGTTGTGACACATGATGTTCTCTCATCCTTAAACAGCAGAAATGGCACCAGAGACATTTTTAAAATTCAAAAATAACTTACTAGTTTATTGATTTTAGAGGGGAAAGATCAGGTGAAACCAGGAGTTGAAAATTTCTGAGGCAATTCAACACATAAATCTCTGAGGTTAAATCCATACCTGTGCAGACTTATGTTTTGAGGCTTTTGTTCCCTTGCTTTCCCCAAAATACTCTAGTATACTTTCTTTTAGTATTCTCTTTCTCTTCTGGAGTTAGGAATACTGGTACCCACTTTCTAGTACCCCAATCCCCTTCTGTCCAAACACCATTGCTTTCCTTCAAATTGTTAACTGAATCTGAAGGTCTCCACAAGCAGTTTCCAACCCCACTTGACCAAGGATCTCTTCACTCTCCAGAGCTACCTCCCTATTTGACTGGGTAGGGAAAATCTCCTCTCCTTAGAAGATCTATTCCTTTCCTTTGACGTGAATGGGGGTCTGCATCTACTTCCCAAACTTCCTTGCCAACTTTTTCCCAGTTCTCACATTGCTCTCCCTTAGCAGTCTATCTCCCTCAACTTTTCACATTCAATCTCTCTCAGCTAGGATTGAAAATGGACCCTCTTTTATCCAGCTCATGCTACCCAATCAGATACCTTGGAGTGGCCTGTCACTCAAAGTTCTCTGTTTCCTGCAACTGTGTGCACAGCACTTCAAGGCTTTAAACTGTGCAGTCTGTCACATGTCCCACCCTTTGAGTTCATTGTTTCAGGGGAGGTTCTCATAAGACTCTCCTGTGCAATGGGTAAAGCAGGTGGGTGCATATTATCTCTCTGTTTACATGACTATCAATAGTGAAACATCTTATACCAACATATATACAACATTCAATAGGCAGACCAGTAGTTATCATCTTATACCAACATCAGGTCACACGAGCATTCACTTGGGACATGCAGCAGCTGCTTCTACAAGAAGGGTCTTCCGTTTTTGAAAAGGGTCCCCCTTATTCCAGCATGCACCATTCATTATTTATTTGCTTCATCTGTAGTCCACTGTTGCTGTGACTTTGTGAGTATGATTTTAAGAGTGCATGCTTTGAATGCTAAAAGTCCCAATTACTGTTTTTGTTACTGAGTCTCTTACGGAATCTCAGGAAACACAGCTAGGATTCCTGGGGCCATGAAGAATCCCTGACAGCCGTCTTATACAGAACAACACAATCAAAAGCTAGAACAATCAGAAGTAAATCCCACTGAGTTCACTTACACCCCAGTCAATGTACTGAGAATTTCAGCCTAACATTTTTTGCAGCCTTCTAAGCCCATTGCCTTTAGTGGATGTAGAAAGGCGTAACTCTGTTTAAGGAGGCACTGAAAATTGCCCAGTTGTCTCCATTCTGAAAAAAATGGGACAAAGCTTTGTTTCAGACCATGAAGATGGTCTACAAGTTGGCATACACAAAGCTGGATTAGATGGTCCAAGACCATGGCTCAGGATAAAGGGCTCAGGATAAGGACCCCATTTAGTGTCCAGATTTACATGAGTAATGCAGTGAAGTGAACAGGTACATATGCTTGAAAGCCAGTTCACAACATATGAATTTTAATGACAGTTTGCTGTTTGAGTAAAATTTCCATGCATGGGATTGGATCCAGTCCTGTTTGAGTAACATTTCCATACATGGGGTTGGATTCAGCCAGCTTTTCCTTTCAATCTTACTTGATTCCCCTCCTTGGTACAACCCCCATCCCATATGGATTTTGTTCATGCAGGTTCCATGATCCTCTGCTTAGCTTTCTTTGATCATCGAAGAGGACCCCTTCCTCCCTTTTCCCCAGCAAAAAATCTGGTTGGATCCTACCCGTGACGTGTGGAAGTCAACAGCATTTGGCCACTTTCACACACTTCTCTTTCCTTTGCACCTTTAATGCTCTTATCCTTCTTTTAAAAATCCCAGCACAGGTTCTTTTACTCACTTTGGGCTTGAACTGGATAGCTGGGAAGCTGCATTCAAAGGGGTCGTGGTGATTAAATTTCAAGAAAAGGGTTAATGTTACTTTTCCCCCTTCTCCCCACACAACTAACAAAATTTAAAATGCATGCTCTGCGTGTGTCTTTTTGAGCGAGGGTGGGAGAATAGGAATCCTCCATACCTATTGGCTAGGCTCTATCAGCTGCAGCTCAGCTCAAGCTGCTGCTAAAAAGCTGTATTGATCTGAAGGGTAAATGTGTAGAGAGAGCCACAGAGCGAGAGAGAGAGAGATCTCCAGTCATTTCTGAGAAGAGAGACCGACCTCTGCCAGTAAGAAAGTGGTTTCTACCTGTCTGCTTTCCCTCTCCTATCTTTACTGAATGAAACAGAAGACACTTGAGAGGGTAGTTTGTTGCTACGGTGGGGTACCGGCAAGGTTTTTCCCTTAGCACAAGCTGTTGTTGTGTGCTACTGTTGCTGCTGTGGTCGGCTATCTTGCTGTTCCTGCTCCAGTTTCACAGCGCAGGTAAGCCTTTTACTTTATTTTTTTTTAAGAGTCAATGCAATGGGATTGCTTTCTGCATCCTGAAATCCAGGATCTGGGATACAGGACTGGTCTGTGCTGCATCCATCGATGTGCAGCATTGCAACCTGGATTGCAGGTTTCTGTCTGTTGCCGGGGAAGGTTGTCCCACACAGAGAGACGTGGAAAACTTGTCTAAGTTCTTGAGAAAGTCTTTGGCGATGCTGAATGAGATGTGAAAATGAGGAAGGGGCTTGTGGGGCAGCTGATCTTGGTGAATGTGCAGGTGGCCAAATATGTGAGAGGTTTTTTTTTTAATAGTGCAGAGAGAGGACTATTAATTGCTTTGGTGATCCAGGGAGGATGATGGTAAACCTTAAGGAGTGAAGGTTGCACCAGGGGAAGGTCAGGTTTTTTTTTTTTTTTAGTTGTGCAAATAAAGGTGTGATGCTCAGTTTGAGTTAGATAAGATTTCCGATGCAGGGCAAAGATTTTTCTTCCTTGGGCGGCAAGCAGTGTGTGTTCTGTAGAACTGACCTTTTTTCAAAGAGGGAGACTCATCTTTGTGTGTTCAAAAGAAGAGCACCTCAAAGCAACTTTCTTTCCCCAGTCAACCTGTGTGCCTCTTACTCGCTGTTTTGCCTGCTAAGTAGATTACAAGCCACACTACCAAGCAAAGGATCTAATTCAGTCCAAACAAATAAGACATTTCAATAGAAACCCCGATATATGGTTGCCAGCTTTCCCCCCAAGTGATCCTGCCCAAATTAATCATATGATGATAAGTGAAATATACATAATCCTGAAATAAACATTTCAATGAACTCTTTAGCACTATACTGTAAACATTCCTAGAAGCCTTGTCTGTTTAGACGGAGAAACCTTTGGGTGGGAGCAGGAGGGAATTCTTTTGCATTATCTCTGTAGACACATATTTCCCCAAATTAGAAATGTGACTCACTGTTCTGTGACTTGGATAGCTTTGTATTCAGATCTTTTCTGACAAGGGGCTAACGTCTGTACAAATTTAGAGAATTTCTCACAGGAGGAGGAAGATGTGGCCAATGGATTCTTTATTCTATGCTCTGTGATCTTTTGCAAGCATGTTTAGGTTGGTTTCTTTCCCCCTGCACAGACTGTAAAACGTATCTATGGGGGGCTTAGGAGGAAAATAGGCACTGCTGTAATGCTGGATGGCAATCCAAAAGAGTTAAATTTCCGTTGGTGTATGGTTTTCAACTTCCAGTACACCCAACAAACACACAATTATTTTAGCATACTGAGCAGGTGATAATAGTCAACAATGCATTTTTTTCAGGGTACACCTCATTGAATGTGAGATACATTATTAAGATGAAATGCTCTGCGTGGAAGGCAAGTGTTTAGAATACGGTTGCTCATAGAATTCATGAACTGGTCAGGAGGTCTTTATTTCATCCCCTTTAAGACCTTATTAGACATTTTGCTGGTTGCTACTGGCTACTTCAAGGAGTTTGTTAATGTCCCCAGAAAGGTATGGGGGCAGGTGCTATATTACCAAAATCATAAGCAATTAATTTTGGTACTGATTTGTAGTTCTTCCAAAGGTATCAATACAAATGACACAGCTTTACATTGGAACTGATCAAACCAGTTGCTTTGTGCACTTCCGTACGGAGATAAAAGCATCTGCTGAAGGGAGTTCAATAATATAGTCTTTCTCTTCTCCACAATAAGACAGTAGGTCAATATGGAAAGTGACACTGGGGAAGATTTCATTTTGCCTCCCCCCCCCCTCACTATCACACCATGACTATTTTGCTCCATCTTGTTGTTATTGTGCTCGGTATTTGGATTGGTTCGCAAAATAACTGTTAACGCGAGCCAGGTTTCTGTTTTGTTGGGCTGGTAGAGCAGCTGGAGTCTGTGAGATGTCCCACAGCTTATGTTCTATTCACCATAGAAGAAGGAATTGTTGCTCAGTAAGAATACGCAGGTCCTTCTTGTCCTGCATAGACCCAGCATCTGTGGTAGTTGATGTCCACGTTTGGTATCATTCACTGATGAGTGATGCCTTTCGGCTTAGAATTGCTGTTCGCATCTTGGAAGGGACTTTAATCTATTTGCCAAAGCACACAAAAAAGAAGAACCTTTCTAACAAACAGCAGTGTGATATGATTTCATCCCAGTGCATATTTTGAAGGAACCTTAGTTATTTGAACAGCCGGGAAGTACATTGCACAAACACATTCTGTTCCTCAGCACCACAAACCTTAATAACATGTATTTAAAAAGTAAATGCCATGATTTTAATGGAATACACTTGCAAGCAGCAGCTTTGTATGCCGTTATGGTGTGGTGTAGTGTTAAAATGTAAGACTAGTGTGGAGTAGTGTGGTTAAAGTATTGGATTAGGACCTGGGAGGCTCAAGTTCACTCTGCAATGGATGCTTTCTGGGTGACCTTGAGTCAATCGCACACAATCAGCATAGCCTACCTCGCAGGGTTGTGGTAAGGCTAAGATGGAGGAGAGAACAATTTAAGTGGCTTTGAGTCCGTTTTTCGGACAAAGAGATGGTATAAATGAAGTAAATAAATAAAATTGCCTTCCAGCACAAATTGTTCGCACACTGCACTAGAACATAAGAAAACCAAGGTCACGTGGGAGGAGCTAGTGCGCTCATTCCTGTACTTCCTGCTAGCTGGAGCCACGCATCGCTTGATATTGTACTGCTCTTAATCACTTCCTGGATTTTCCTGCCCCTTCGAGAAGGTGAATAATTACAACTGTACAATAGTCAATGTTATGAAGATCCTACCACTATTTGTTCTTTTATTGTCCTTTTGATGATCTGGCAGTTGCTCCGATTTCATTTTTAGACTGTAGTTCACTTTTAAATCACTTTGAGCATATGATAAAGTAGTATAAGATATTTTAAATGAATAAGTCAACAGCATCACATCCAGAGATCAGGACAACACCAGAGTGCCCCTATGTTTGTTCCCATGCCAGGTAAGTTATATGTTCCGCCCTCAAGTATGTTTGGCAAACTGAGTAAGCAATGCGCCTCCTCAAGCGGATACTTGTATAGTATGCTAAACATGTTTTTTTCCATGAAGGCAGACCTTCACGTGGACTTTGACTAGTGTGGGAGTAACTATGGAGGCTATGGCAGCCCTGCTTCCCAAGGAACATTTAAAGAGAGGTCGGGATTACTGGTGTGGCTAGTTACATGAAGAGACACTTCACCATCACTATGGAAATGTCAGAAAGACCCTGATATATGCTTAGCACAGCAGCTTTTGATACAATCCTAAACACATTTACTCTAAAATATGTGCACTGATTTTTAAGTACAAATTATTCCCAGATACACATGCTTTGCTAAGCATATCAGCTATGAGTTTTAGCTCAGAGGCTGAAGCAATAAAGACTCCCGGGCACACTAAAGGCTGTCTCATGTATTGTGGCATTCGCTGTGTTGTGAATTAGTAATGTATGATTAGTCGATTTACTCAAAACAATTTTATCAACCGACTTGGGGTGACTCAAATACCACAAGCTTCAATGTCTCTTAGTTTGTGTGAAAATATTTATATTCTATTACATATCATATTTGCAAAATGTTTGTACCATTTATACTGGAATCCATCCTGCACATTGTGGCTTCTTCACCAGTTTGGTATAGTGGTTAAGAGCAGCAGGACTCTAATCTGGAGAACCAGGTTTGATTCCCCACTCCTCCACTTGAAGCCAGCTGAATGACCTAGGGTCAGTCACAGCTTTTCAGAGCTCTCTCAGCCCTACCCACGTGATTGTCATGAGGATAATAATAATAAACTTTATAAACTGCTCTGAGTGCATTTTAAATTGTCCTGAAGGGCAGTATATAAATCAAATATTATTGCGTTATTATTATGTTATATTGTTATTAACCTGAAATTGGCTCACAAGACATGGGTGTGTACAGTAGAACATACTAAATATGGAAATGAAGATAAAGGAATATCCAGCACATTTCAGAGATCAGGATTTAGGAGTTCTTTGGGATGAATTTATTGTAAGAATTTATTGTTCTTCCTTAGGCCTAATATCACAGAGCTCCAGTTGCCTCTGAAAAATTTCTCCAGTGCAAATAAGTCCCATGCCACAACCTGTGTCTGGTATCCCAATTTTTCTCTAAATTGTACTTGATTAAATGGAAAGATAATACATTTAGCATATCTGCTGGACATCTGAATAGTAACTGGCATTTTCTCTAGCCCCTCTCAAATGCCTTCTAATGATACCAGGTGACTGTAGACCTCTGGACCAAATTCCATGATGTGCAATGTGCAGGAGTGTCCAATCTCTGTCTGTACCCAGTGCCTCCCCGACATGGTACCACCCTCTCTGTCATCCCTATCTCTACCTTCAGCGATGATTCCTAAAACTGCCTTGGCAAATTCCAGAAGATTGGGGGGGGCAGTGCCTGGGGAGGGTGGAGTTTGGGGTGATGTGATGTAACTTCCTGGTGTTGCTCTAGGACTTTCCCTTAAATCTCTATGTAAAGACTATAGAAAATAGGGGACATTCCTAGAGCATCACTGTTGAGGCCATTTTTTATTCCACTCCTTAATTTTATGAGGGCAGGAGATCGGGACTAGAGGCAGGGAATTCCCCAGTAGGTCTGAGCAATTGGGAAGGCTATCACCAGTATGTAGTACAAAGCATAGATAAGGAATTGGGAAGTGGGAAACCTGATCTATAGGTTGCATGGAGGTCATTATCCTAGCCACAGTTCTAACGTCATCAAGCTTATATAGGAAAGAGCTCTAGGACCTCTAGGAAGACCTGAGCCATGACTTTTTCTTATCCATTTATGAAATCCATGCATTTAAACCAAACATTATTGTACTGCAAAATGGACCCTTAAAATCCACCTTCTATGCATCTCAGTTCTAGACTGCAGTAAATTCCTTGTTAGGACAGACGACCCATTAAATCCCAGTGACTAACGTGCTCTTTCTGATGTACACATTGACTTGTAATTTGACTTCATTTCAACTGAACTGAGTTTCAAGTTGGCTTGCTGAAGAACACTACTACAGAATGTGAAATATTTCACAAATTCTTATCCTGATCAGCTTTGCATAATTCCCATAAACTCAGCTCTTGCTAATTCCACTCTGTAGATAAAGGAGCAGAATTGTAAAGATAATAAATAACCCAATGGAACCCAAGATATAAATAGCTGACCTAGGAATTGAATCCACATATTACTAGCTGAAGTTCAAGAGTCACTTTGCAGTCATTTCTTCTTTGTATGTCTCTTTCAAAAACATGGAATATCTCACTTTAGGGCTATATTCATCTGGGGAAATGTTATTACTTCCTTTTATTGATCTGCAAACTGCTTTCTGCTCCTCATTGGTACGTGGATGACCATAATTGAACTGTACCTTTTTTTAAAAAAAGCGATTCATAACCATCTAAGCATCTAAGTCATAACCTACAAAGAGAACACACAGCAGTGGGACACAAAAACAGATAAAAATCCATATGAAAATTAATTCTCTGAGACTGGTATTTGCTTTTAAATATCCTGTGGACTTTTTACCAGTAGATTTATCCAAGTTACGGAGGTCCTTATTATTCTTGTTTTCACAGAAGAACACCAAAGTTGCTGAGATGGGATTGGACCATAGTTCCTTTATCTTCCAAAGTCATTTACAGTGCAATCGTAAAAAGAGTTACTCCAGTCTAAACACATTGATTTAAATGGGCTTAGATTGGAGTAACTCTGCTTAGGATTGCACTGTTAGTCCATTACCAGGCAAGAGCCACTTCCCTGTGCCCATACCTCATGTCAACCTGGTCAAGATCAAATAACTGAACTAAATATAAGCCACGCCTTCCTGCATCTGTTGATATGGAGGAATGTGGGACCGAGGCCATAACTCTCAAGTCATCACAGTATAGTTCCAGCCATCAGGACCACATGGAGCTGCTTTATACGGAATCAGTCCATTGGTTCATCTGAGGCAATCGTGTCTGCTCAGACTGGCAGCAGCTCTCCAGGATCTCAGTTCCAGGCTTTCACTTCATCTGCTACCTGATCTTCTTAACTGGAGATGCCAGCGATTGAATCTGGGGCCTTCTGCATGCCAAGCAGACGTTCTTCCACTGAGCCACAGTTCCTCCCATACTGCATCACACTGGTTATTTATACATTTGAGTTGTTTAAAAGTTACCAAGGCTTTGAGGGATCCAGCTAGAGGGCAGGAGTTCACAGAGGGCATTGATCTGTCATGCTCAAGTCTCATCTACTTTTGCATTCAATGTGTGTGTGCGGATCTGATAAAACTGGATGTGTTCAACTTCCCATCAAGTCTTACAGACCACTCACCCTTTAGGATGGTCTGCTATATGTTTTATAATGTTCCTGTTTTTGCAATCCTAGCCAAACAGCAGAAACAAGAAATCTGTTACATACTTGATGTGCTGCCATACATGGTTAGTGAGTGGCATTTGGCTTGAGAAGAATTATTTAAGCCCCCTTGAGCCCCTATTGGGGAGAATGGTGGAGTATAAATGATGTTGTTGTTGTTGCTGTTGTTGTTGTTGCCGCCGTCATCATCATTAATGATAACGATAACGATAACAATAGCGATAACGATAACAATAATGATATAGTGTTAAGTAGATGCAAAAATTTGAGGAGGGGCTGTGGATCAGTGCCAGAGCATCTTGTTTGCATGCAGTTTTTTTCCGAGCATCTCCAGTAAAAAGCCAATAGCAGGTGATATGAAAGCTCCTCGAGACCCAACTGCCAGTCAAAGTTGACAATACTTTTCTAGATAGACCAATAGCCTTACTTGGTATCAGGTACCTTAATATAATACAAAGCAAGGCAGAAAATCCATTAATATCAGTGTAACAACATCCTGAGTCCTATGGTTTAATTACAGGATTCCTGCTTATGAGTACTGTGTATTGTGAATAATATGCATACACAATTGAAATGTATTTGACTGCAGTCCCAGCATTACTGGCTTCTAACCCACTGATCTGTAAAGTACTTGGAGAGGTCTTGAGTACGAAAGCTTCTGTTCCCATTCTATTTTATGCTATCAATGGCTCATAAAAAACGCCTCCACTTTAAGTGTATGTATACACACACGTACTTCTGTATATACACACACTTAAAGGGGTGACACTTTTATGAGTCATTTTTAAAAGGAGAATAGAATTTGGTTTTATATGGCACCTATCATACCCAAGGTATTGCAGAGCAGTTCGCCAAGCACATGAGTTATGGTTCATGCCAGCAAAAGAGGCTGCGTAGACAAATGCTTCTAAGGAGGAATATTGTCCAAAGCTTCAGGGTCATCCACTATTCTTTTTGAAAAATGGCCTGAGATCTTCAGCTTTTACTCAATGAGCTGGCTGCGAAAACCACAGTCAACCAGAAGTCAGCATCTTATACGAGCAATAGCCCCATAAAACCCAAGTACAGCTCCTTCCTTCTGCCATCCACCGCCCTCTCCTAATAATTGGTATTAGCGAACGAGGGATCAGAAAATACAGTTTCTCAGCACAGCACAAATTAGAGGCCAAATTCAAAATGAACTTGGGTACCCAGTGTTCCTACTTCTGTAAACGCTAATATCTCATTGCTTTCTGGTGCTGCATTTTTTCTCTCCTGTGTGAGTTGATTGACCGGGAGGGGCTGTGTCTCAGGAGCAGAGAACCAACATTGCATGCAAATGGTCCCAGGTTCAATCCTTGGTAAATTCCATTGTAAGGACCACGTAGCAGGTGATATGAAAGTCCTCTACATGCCAATCCCAGTAGACAGTACTGACTGACCTTTAGAGGCAATGGTCTGATTCAGCATAAGGCAGCTTCATGTGTCCATGCAAAATGTAATCTAGAAAGGAGAAGTTGGTTAGTCAATATCTCACCTTGGAGACTAAAAGCCAGTCTGGTGTAGTGGTTAAGAGAAGCAGGACTCTAATCTGGAGAACCAGGTTTGATTCCCCACTCCTCCACTTGAAGCCAGCTGACCTTGGGTCAGTCACAGCTCTTTCAGAGCTCTCTCAATCCCACCCACCTCACAGGATGATTTTTGTGGAGATAATAATGGTGTACTTTGTAAACCACTCTGAGTGTTAAGTTTTCCTGAAGGGCGGTATAATTTGGAAGCCAAAGCTGTTTACGTCATTCTTCCTTCCTCCATTTTATTCTCAGAAAGGAGGGAAAGGTCTCTTGTACCAATTCCTTAATGCTTGCATCTGTTGCGTAGGCAAAAATTGTAATTGCCTATAAAACTGGGACACGTTCCCCTATATGGTTGTCATTTTTGGTGTTTTGCTATCTTCTGAGCATGGAGTAAGGGTCACAGGGTGTGTGGGGGGGCAGGATGTATGTGTGAATTTCCTGCATTGTACTGGTTGTTGGACTAGATGACCCTAGATGTCCCTTCCAACCCTATGATTCTATGATTTGGGATGAAGGCTCCTTTGAGTGAAGGGTGCAATCTCTGAGAAGTTTATCTCAGATGGGGAGAGAGTTTACACGCATCCATGTGTTTGTCATTAAAACCAAAAGAAATGCAAATCCCGCTTAAATATGTCAAATAATTGCTGGAAGTGTGAGAAGATACCGGGATCTTATTATCATATGTGGTGGACATGCAAAAAAGCAGTGGAGTTCTGGAAGATGGTACATATAATGCTACAGCAGATACTTATGACTCCACTACCTTTGAAACCAGAACTTTTTTTATTAAACCACATATCGGTCCCGGTCAATAAAGAACAAAAGCATCTGATGTTGAATATAATCACAACAGCTAGGACTGCATATGTGAGACTTTGGAAAATGACAACTATCCCAACACAAGAAAATCTGGTTGAAAAAATACTTGAGATGGCTAAAATGGACAAATTGTCAACTTTATTGAAAGAATTGGACACTACAACCTATAATGACATTTGGGAGCCTTTTTACAAATGGATACAAGATAAGTTTGGAGAAATTTAATTTTCAACTAAGATGTGGTCCTTTATGGACATTATAGAAGATAAATGGAAAAAATTGCAAATAGACAGCTGATTAGCAGAATATTAAGACATGTATTAGAGTGAATGGTGCAATGTAATAGATATGCTATTTCTTTCTTTGTTCTTTCTTCTCTTTCTATCCCCCCCTTTACTTTTTATTCCCTATTCCCTATTTTTTTAAAAAATAAAAACTTTATATTAAAAAACAAAACAAAGGAAATTCATATTATATTAACTTCATAATAAGACTAATTTTAATTCCAATTTTGAACTCAAGGTTTTTAAAAAGAAAATGCATGAGTCTGACTACCAGAGGTGAGTTGTGTTTTTTTGCCCATCCCTAGATGAAACAGGTGACCAAGCTACCCTGGAGTGAGAGAACTCGACTCATGGCAATTTGGCTACATGTTTGGGCTTAAAGTGTAATGAGATTAAAGGTGTGGCTTTAAATAAGTAGGGAGTCCTACCTTCAGAGGAGCACCTCATTGTGACCACTGTGATAGGGTAAAGAGGGCTTGAGACCTCAGGTCCACCCCTACCTGTTCTTCCCACCTAAGTCCCCATTGCATGCTAGTAGTATGGCTGGCCATGCTATACCTGGGGTGAGGGAGGCAACCGTTAAATTTGCCACTACTCTGTAAAGAGGCTATTTTGGAGGCCTTCAACCAATGTTGAGGCAGGTACAGGCAGAGAATACGGGCATGCTGGAATCACCTGTTCAGCTCTTTGTCACTCTTACTGCTAGAGCGCAAGCAAAGTAAGATACATTTAGGGCCTCAGATTATGAGGGCCACTGAATACAGAAAAATTACTAAAAATAACAAAAATTACTACTGGGAAAGTACTATGGGGCCACATACATTTGACAAAGTTTAGGGCCTGCATATTTCTTAATTTGGCCCTGCCTACCAACCAGTGAGGTTCCCAAACTGGGCAAGCCATACACAAGGTATGCATGCATTCACTGATCATTTATTTGCAAACTGTGTCATTTTGATTTGATATAACTACTAAGGGTCTAACCATGGCCATTTCCTCACATCCTTAAAATAGCGGGCACACTGCCGGAACGCTGGCAACTTCTTCGCATGATATGTGCTGAAAAAACGCCTTGCATCCGTTTTAAACAAAAAAATCACATGAAGAAGCTGACAGCATTCTGAGAGTGTGCTGCTATTTTAAGGACATGAGGAAACGGCCCATGTCAGGTCATGAATTCCTCTTTAATTCTCCAGGGGCTCTCCATAATGTATTTCATGGCAGGATCTATTTGAATCAGAGAGTACAAATTTTATTGGATGGAGTTGTGAGTAGAGATGAGCATGAACCGGAAAAGAAATGAACCATGTGGTTCGTGGTTCGTTGCATTTCACAAACCACAAACCACAAACTTTCACGAACCTGGCCCAGTTCGCGAACCAATTCGTTTGGTTCATGAAAATGTCACATCCAGGTCAGCAAATCACCACTTCCAGGTCAGCAGAAGGTCACTTCCAGGCCAGCAGAAGGCCACTTCTGGGTCAGCAGAAAGTCTGCAGAAAGTCCATCCCCTGTTGCCTAGGAAACTGATTGATTGTCGCCAGACTGTCTGCAGTGACAAACCAAAAACCGAACCAAACAAACCAGCTTAAAGTTCGTGGCAGTTCGTCAGAAATGGGCTCTGACGAACTGCCGGTTCACGAACCATGAACCAGCCTGGTTCGTCACAAACTTTGGTTCATATTGTGGTTTGTGCCCATCTCTAGTTGTGAGTAAAGGCTATTCATGTTTATTTTTTGAGCCTATTTTGATTCAGATATGTTACTGTAACAGATTTTTTTTTTTAAAAAATGACTACTTTCCCATGTGATAACTAATTTGTTTTAATCAAACTCTGTACTATCTTGCATTTCCTCCAGTAACTCAACAAGGCATGGAAATGGTATGCACATTTATTTAAATCTAATAGATTAACTGGTTACAAAGGACAGGATCAATCACCTAAAATCATATGATACGATTGACAGTCACACATTCAGCTGGTTAAAAGACTCTTCCTTTTCTTGTTTAAACTGTTATTTGGTGCTGTTAACTAAGTTAAAATATTCTGTCCTAGAGATGGTTACAGTTAATTAGTAGATGCACTATAAATGTGACAGGCCAATATCCAAATTCTCATATAAAGTTCTTTGGAGCCCTATAAACTGCAGCTATTGTGTTTGCATCCCATACATGTTCCTATATTTTTAAATAAATCTATTTTGCTTATATGGACAAAAGCCCACTGACCTATACAATCTACTAGGACAATCAAACATGCATAAAAAGAAAATGCTTATAAAACACAACTGACTCCCAAATTATAACGATGCCAGAGAAACATAATTAAGTACAAATATACACTAGTATGCAAACACACACAAACACACAATGGAAATTCTGGGTTAAAGAGCTATTTCAAACCACACCTTATTTAGGCATTAAGAATCACCCAAGTGTTAACATTTTCATATAAACATGCAGAAAGACAAACATACTCGCAAAACAAATTTTAGACTTAAACTATTCAAAAATACATAACCAACACAGTTGATATTAAATAAATGATTCCAAAATGCCAAGCATGAAAAAGAGGTGAAATTGCCACTTAGGGTCTTACTGGAATGAAACTGATCTTTGTGAATGCTGAGATGAAACTAATTAGTTGGTTTTCAAAGATGCCCCATCTGGAATAACTCAGTTACATACACTTGTTCACACTCATCTGATTCCCCATCATTCCACTGTGCGGTAACTGCAAAAACAACTATCTTAACAATTTTCAGATTACCTTTATTGCATACAGTGCTGAGAGGCAATTGGGGCAAAATTTTCTGGAAAGACCAGTACTGCAGAATTCTATTGATGGCAAGAACTGGAAAAGACTGGAAAGATAATTTAGCTGATCTCATGGCGCTTCATTCAGAGATCTGTACTAGACATGGGCACAAACCAGAAAAAACCCAAACCATGGGGTTCATGGTTCATGGGGTTTCCATGAACCATGAACTGGCATGGAACTGGCCCAGTTATGAACCAGTTTGTGGTTTGAGGTTTATAGTTTGTGGTGTTTAAATATCACTTTCCGGCAGGGAAAGGGGCCTTTAATCACTTAAAGGGCCCTTTCCTGCAGCTTGCAAGGGGCAGGACCCTTTAAACTATTAGCTGGCAGGTGGGGGAATCCCCCCCAGACCTTACCTCTCAGCCCCACCCCCCAACCCCAGCTGCAGACCCTTACTTACCTTCCCTCTGATGCTGGGGTGGTGGAGGCCTCCTTCGCAGCCCTGCAGGCCCTTTCAAGCCCTTGCCATTTGAGGGTGGAAAGGGCTTTTTTGGCCTTCTCCACTGCCCTGTGCATCCACAGGGCAGTGGAGGAGGCAGAAAATGCCCCTCCCACCCCTCAAATGGCAACTATCAGCTGGCATTCGGCGAGCGGGGATCCCCCCTGCTGCCTGCCAGCTGATACTTTAAAGGGACCTGCCTCTTGCAAGTGTCAGGAAAAGTTTAAATGGCCATTTCCCCTGTGGAAATGGCCATTTAAACTGGCCCTTTAATAAGAACCAAACGAACCAGTAGTCCAGTGTGTGGAAGTGCCCTTTACACTATATGGAAACGTCCTTGATACTGGATGGAATTGACCTTGATAACGATTGTACCAATTTCACACTATGTAATCTGCCTTGAGTCTCAGGGCCAAGCTACACATGACGAAATACACTTGCCTGGCAAGTGGATTGAGTGGAGGGCAAGTGAACAGGGAGAAATACACTTGCTGTTCAAGTGTCATTCGTCATGTGTAGCTTGGCCCTCAGTGTGAAAGGCAGGCTATAAATAAATAAATAAATAAATAAATAAATAAATAAATAAATAAATAAATAAATAAATAAATTTAATGATCTATTTTGAATGATTTGGGAGCATTTCAGGATGACCAGAATGCATCATGGTTGCAATGCCATTGCACTCAAAGTGACCTATAGTTGACCTTGAAACAAGCTGGTATTTATTGTGAAATTTTGTGTGGAGAATTCCCCCAGTACTCTTCATCCAACATCTATGGGCCAAGCTACACATGACGAAAGACACTTGCCTGGCAAGTGGATTGAGTGGAGGGCAAGTGAACAGGGAGAAATACACTTGCCGTTCAAGTGTCATTTGTCAGTTGTAGCTTGGCCCTTAGTTTTCGGCTTGACCCACTTGGCCTGAAATGTCAGCTGGACCCTAATGCTTAAATCAACTGGGTTTACCTCCAAGTAAATTCTCTTCTCCTGTGCATTCTATAGAGATGTGGGAACCTCCCCTTAGAAATTTGACTCACTTTATATTAAACACATTAACATCCCTCAAAATGCATATGTACATTTTTCTTAGCAAGGAACACCCTTCCAACTCCACCTCAAAAAAAATTACCCCTTGACAATCAGAAAGGCAGAGTTAAAATATGTTAAAAAAATAAAATAAATTTTAGGCAGATTTCGGGAGTGACTTCTTTAGGATAGCATCTCCTCTGAGAAGAGTCACCAATGAAGATTTCCTTAAAGCAAAAGTTAGACAGAATTTTAGTGTTCCTTCTGAAATGAATCCTCTCAGAATTTCAAGAAAAGACACACACACACACAAAAAGGTTCCAGCAAGTTCAATTAAATGTCCTGGAGTGAGGGAATGATACTTTCCAAAGTTGTCCTTGGATTACACTTAAAAAGAAATTAAAAGTAAATTTGGAGATTTCTTCTGAAGGGATACTAGGAGACGTTTCTCAGAGATTTCCAGGATAGACCAGATAAAGGCTAGTGTAATATCATGGGGCAGGGGAAGGGGGAGACAAGACCAGTAAGCTGAAGAGACTCTCTCAAGCACATCCATTCCAACCTGTCTCCAATAGTACCAATTGCTTGTCCACATTTTGTAATGCGTCCTTCAAGATCAAAACTAACTCCCCTAACACAGACAACAGGGACAAAATTCTTGACAGAAATCTCAATTTGGGGTAACTTGCAGGAGAGCAATCCCCCTCATAATAGTGTAAAGTTTGGCTTCTTCGCAAGGCAACATTCCCAGATTCCTGCAGTGTCACCAATTAAAGCCTCGGGATGTACTAAAAACTGGGGGAAATCTTTGAAAGCTTCTTCTTAATTGGTTGTGAAATTCATTCCTGTTATCAGAACTGAACAGAGGAGAATCAGTATTAACACCTAGACTCATCTCTATGTAAAATCCAGAGTTCCTAAAGCTGCAGTTAAATGGCTTAATCTTAAAACCCTCCTAGGTTCAATTCACTAGATTTGCTCTGAAGGGCAGTGCTAATTCTTCCTGAATTGCTGCTTCACATTAGCCAATGCTGTTTTAATTTCTGTATCGTCACTCCCAGGCTATCCTCTGAGCTCTTTGCTGCACTTTGAAACTTCTTCCTCTGGGTGACTTCCTTATTTGTCCTTTTAGCAAACTCTACTGACAAACAGGTGTATTTAGTGGCTCTGCTTTATATGGTCCAGGAGGTAGAAAACATTTTGGAGAAAATGTTTTTGGCACTATTAAAAATACCTCTTTCTTTTTGATGATTTTAAAATAAAAATTGTAATAATGTTTTCTAATATATTGACATTACCCTCTTGTGATATCTTCCCCCCTTCATCATATTAAATCTGATAGGTTTTAGAATATCACCCCACCAACCAATGTAACTAATCCAGGAAGGAGACTGGGACTATGAGAGGCTAGGGAGGAACTGTGGCTCAGAGGCAGAGAATTTCTTTTGCATGCAGATTAGGATTGCCAACCTCCTGGTGGGGCCTGGGGAATTCCCAGAATTACAACTGATCTCCACATGGCTGCTTTGGAGGGTAGACTCTATGGCATTAGACCCCTTTGAATTCCTTCCTCTCCCCAAACCCCAACCTTCCAAGGCTCCACTCCCCAAATCTCCAGAAATATCCCCACATGGAGTTGGCAACTATGACTGTCATTTTCTTCCAGCTGAGGGAAGCTACATAGCCTCCTATAATTTTGGGGAACTAGGTTTTGAAATGAGAACCTTCCCCTTAGTTACTAACACTGCAGTCCTAAGCAGAGTTGCTCCAGTCTAAGCCCATTGACTTCAATGGGCTCAGACTGGAGTAATTCTACTTAAGATTGCATTGTAAGTATTTCTTTTGGCAGTGAGTGATAAGGCTTTGGGTTCACTGTTGTGAGGTAATTTTCGTACTGTGCCTGAGGAGTACAGAAGCAGGAAGTTCCACAAAACTACAAAGAAGTATTGTTTATGTACAAGTGGTTTCTAAAGAAGGAAACAGCAGCCCAGGTCTCCAGCGAGTCACAGGAGAAACTCACTGCCTAACCCCAGGTTGGATTCTCTCTCACACAGGATTCCACTTATACTAGCCTGCCCTTTCCCAAAAGTCAGAATAAATGATGCCAGGGCTGCTCATCACCAGAGACAGGCCTCTGGGTACTCTGCCATCTTCCAGAGATAGAGCTAAACCCCTTTGCCATACTACTGGGCAAAGGCACCTTTGCTAAGGTCTGCACTTCTGCTGAGGAAGACACCAACTGAACTGCTGCTGCCTTTCCCTCCAACCTTCCACCTCCCCTTTGAAAGGGGATTGGATGTTGGGGCGGCATTCCCATAGGTTCAGGAAGGAAACAGCTGATTGGCTGGTCTACCTTTCAGGGGCAGGTCAGCCTCTTGTCCATCATAGTGACATCATAGTCCATCATACAGGAGATCCCAAGTTCAATCCCTGGCATCCCCATTTTAAAAAGGGTGATGTGAAAGGCTTCTTATTTTGAGACCCAGGAGAGCTGTTGCCATTCAGATTAGATGATACCTCTTTAGGCCAGCATAAGGCAGTGTCATGTGTGCATGTGAGAAAGAAAATTGGTGATCATGAAGAACAAACAACAGCACTGATGAAGCAACTGGAAAACACAACTGGAAAAAAGAAAGGTGAATATTCATACCCTCAAAGCGGGTTGTCTCACAAACAGCTATTTTCAGCCTGAAAATAGAAACCGGAGAAAATTTGGCATATATCTGTAATATCATTTGTCCATTAGCTCTAACAGCAGTAAAACTCAATCAACCATGTGTGCTCCCCATACTGAGAGTACTTTATAATTTCCCCCTCTTCGTATGCTTCAGCTGTATGTTTTAATAGAATATAAGCCCTTGGAGCATTAACAAATTTTGGAGCTTTCAAATAGACTGCTGCCTACTCATTTAGAGGGCCGCAACAGTAATGCAACAGCTCAGTGAGGTTAATGATGGATCATGGCACGATATGATTTGCAGAGCGCCGTTTAGCCCATTATATTCCCCCAATGTTTGCGTGGGTCAGGTTTATCGCGTCTGAATAATGAGCTGAGCGCTCCCCGCATTCCTGGAGATAGCCAGTGATCACCGGAAAGCTTGGGTATGCTCGACGAGGAGGTTCTGAGCATTGCAGGGCTTGCTGAAAAATTACTGTGCGGCAGTCCGAGGATGATAAAAGCAGGTCGGGGTCAGGTTTCTCAGTGACTGTATGACACCTGCCTCCTGTGGCTCCATTTGGCCATCTGGATGAACAGACAGCTGGGATGTTAACGGAAACAAGACCTCTGACTCCTGCTCTGTTTTCAGCTCCCAGCTTTTATTATTTTTTTTCCAAGAGGCAAGGTTAGCTGACCTGACCTGTTGTGGCAAATTATTTACAGTGAGAGCTGCCTGTAATTTTTTCCCTTCCTTCCACTGAGGGCCATTTGCCATACGTGGCTTGCATGAAAATGCCACCAATGTGGCACTGGGAAAACATATTAGTAACTACCAGGGTTTTTTTTTTCCCGTTCTGATTGCATATGTCTCTTCATACTGGCTTGAACCATTCTAGGAGCTTAAAAGAAGAAAATGGAGACTTGTTGTGAACTCAGTAGACAGGAGAGGGGGCTATTGTTTCCTTGGTCATCTCAGGTGGTATTTGCCTCTGCTGGATCTATTGCAGAAAGGCAGGGTTTTTTTTTTCTGAAGAAATACTGTGATAAAGGGAACATGCAACAGTTCTGAATGCTTTTGCATGTTTACTTGGTCCCTCTCCATCCTACAGTTAACATGCTAGGTATTTTCACATGTAACACTGTCACAGAGTAAGGAGTTATGGTTGTCATCTCTGGGTTGAGAAATTCATGGAGATCGGAAGGTGGAACTTGGGAAGGGTGAGATTTGAGTAGGGGAGGAGCCTCAGCAGGGTATAATGCCATAGGCCAAAGCAGCCATTTTCTCCAGGGGAGCTGATATCTGTATTCATCAGTTGTAATTCTGAGAGATCTCCAGGCCTCACTTGGAGTTTGGCAAACCTAGATGAGGTACTGCAGCCAGGATCTGCAACCTCATCCACTGCAGCCCTTGCCAACTTGCCACCAACATTTTGGTGCTGGAGAGGAGGGGTAGGGATCACCATTCCTTTCTCCTGCTGGTGCTGGCTGTCCCTTGATTGCCCTGTTCTTCCCAAGGCCCCCATCAAGGGTTGCCAGGTCCCTAACGAGAGGCTTAATTCCACACGAGTGCATAGAGCGTGAAGGAAGTGACATCATCATGTCTGACATAGGCATGCTCCTGCACTTCACTTGGGGCCAATTTAGCCCACTGGGGGTAAAAATTGGTCCCTGCTAAGTGCGGCAGCATGCCAATGAATGGGAACACTGATGTCACTTGAGGAAGTGACGTTGTCGTGTCCACAAGGAACATGTCCACTGTATGCTTGCCCTGGAGGTTCTTTGTTTCCCAGGCCCATTCTCCATGCTTTCCCCCCTGCTGGCCAGATGAGACAAGGCAGGGGGCAGAGGCTGGAACTGGGGGATCCTCTGCCCCCACTGGGAGAATGGGATCCCTACCCCCTTCTGGAAGGAGAGAGGGTATACAGCACACTCTTCATCCTTCTTCACTCACTAGCAGCCCCTTGCATCAGAGATCAGGCTGGTGAGACTTCTCCTCGGCTGTCCTCCCTTACCATCTAAATAGGGCTGAGCATGTTGAGCAAGTGGCCCTGGAGTTCTCCTTCCTGCAGAAGGCCTGGGAATAGATCCAACTTGTACCTAGTGCAGTCCCGCCCCCTCCAGTCATTGCCACCCAGCTGAGATGCCTCTCCACTGCCCTTTCTGCTGAAACAGCCACTCTCCCCAGTGGAGGAGCCGCCAGCCACAAGAGAATGAGTCCCCACCTCTGGAGAAACACAGCCCACCTGAATTTGATCTCCATGATTTAACTTTGAAAAAGCGTCCAATAAATCACTGTTTAAGTATTTTCTATGAAACCTCCTTGGCTCATGAAATTTATGGACCTTGCTTTTACATGGTAGGCCTATGGACAGACTCTGTTAGTTAATTTTGCTTTGTACAATTTGTTTGTTTAGGGCATATATATTCCACCTCTCCAGAGTCTTGGTCAAGGTGGCTCTCAAGAACAAATGATACCATAATACCATTAAAAACAGTTACATCGGTGAGCAATATTTTTTAAAAGCCATTGGCCTCAAATCAGCATAAAACAACTATTGAGCACTCCTCAAAAATCCATAAAATAAACCTCAGAAAAGAAGCAGACCATGAAAGAGCCAAAAAGAGGGGGAAAAACTTTAGGTTAAAGCCTAGATCAAAAGAAATGTTTGGGATAGGCACTTCAAAGACATTATGGTAGAGTTACCAACTTCTGAGGGGGAGGCTAGAGAGACCTCCTAGAATTACAACTTATCTCCAAATGACCTAGATCATTGCCTCTGGAGAAAATGGCCACTTTGGAAGGCAGGCTACAGCAAGTTTTGCTGATTCTTTCTCTTACTTTATCCCACTTTGTCTTCTGTGCTGTTTTGGGGGGTCCCTTGACCCCGCAGAGCAGGATATCGGTGGGCTTAGTAAACTGCAGCAGATGCAGGCTGGTAAGGAAGACCATCAAACTACCCCTAGTAATTTTCTGAAGATTCCTAGAGTTTCTTGAACCACCGTTTCGAAAAGACTATTCAGTGATACTTAGAACAACAAATATTTCTAAAGACAGTCTGAAATTTTCAGGTCTGAGTAACAGATTCATTAGGTCTTCTTGCTTGCAAGATTTATGTTACCAAATCCTACATGTAGCAGATAAAAAACAAGAGCGACTGAATCATGGATTTCAGATGGAGATAGATTTGCCACTGTACTGAAAGATGTTCCATCAGTTTCTATCATTGGCAAAAAAAAAGGATTATTTGATACAAGAAATCATTTAGGAGAAAAACTAATGCTGTAAATATCCAAACCAGCAACTGTTCATCAGTAACTGACCAGAGTCATCGATGCAGAGGAGTTAGCCATGTTAGTCTGTAGTAGCAAAATCAAAAAGAGTCCAGTAGCACCAGAGTCCATGATCTTTAAAATGCATTTAAATACCTCAGATTCACATTTTGTACATGTAACCACTTTCAGCTTTAAAAGGTTGCTTGTAATGATATTACTGGTCACAAAGCTGTTGTCCCACTCATATCTTATAGACAGAAGGCTTGGAGCTGATGAAATCAAACCCTGAGAAATGACTTAAGATCAAACAAAATGGTGGCCATTCTGAGGGTAAAACTGAAAAAAGGTGGACAATATGAAATGATTGGGATATTTCATTGAGCTGTGAGAATTTGCCTCATTCTGATTATATTTCTTGGCCAGTTTTACTGCTGTTGCCAAACATCATTAACCTAGCTGCATTCTAAAATAAACTTACTGTGAAAATAGAGAAAGGGGCAGGTTTAGAAACATTTGCTATATAATTACTTCAAGAACGATTTGCACACTGCACTTGACTAAAGGCTTTGATATGGTCCATTCCTGGGCCTCCTTCAACAGAGAATGCTCATATTTACGGGTCATGTGATGCTAATGTTTTCTAAGAACCTCAGGCCTGGATTAAGGCCCTTTTTGCACTCTTGCCTACCTCCTTTTCAGAAGTGAAAGCTTATTTCTTTAGCCCATTTTTGATTGGTGCATTGTGTACCTCCATCTCAGTGCCAGATTTTCTGCCTATGTTAATTGTCCACACATTCCCACCCCCCTCATTGGACAAAGAGCTCTGATTGGAAGAAAAATCCTCTGAAAATTCTCACCTAATTGCATGTACCATTGTTTTGCACAATTGTTAAACTGCTAAAGCAACCAATTGTCAATATTCTGCCTTCGAATCTCTCCTCTGCTCTCTCCTCCTACAACTGTAGCACATACAAGTTCTGGCAAAAACCATCTGTTTCTGAGAGATTAAGGTAGTATCTTCCTGGCCACTAAAGCTAGACTGTTGTGAAGTACGATCGCCTCACAGCACAAGTGCTGAACCTGGTTTGGGAAATTCCTGGAGATTTAGAGATAGAGCCTGTGAGCCAAGCTACAAGTGACACCTGACACGAGTTGGACACGTGTCAGTTTCCCTCAGGTTTTGATGGGAAGTGTAAGCATTCTGCTCTTACAGCTTGGCTGTCCATTTAATTGAAGTTTGCAGAGTGGCAGTCTATGGGAGGGAGAACATGCGGTTGGGAGGGGGGTGCAGGCGTCGGGCTCTCACTGGACACCCCCACTTCCCCACCACTGGGTGTGTGAGGGGTTTTCAGGTCCCTTCTCCTGTTCTCCTGCCCCCCCCCCGCCAAACCAGGGCCACATTCCTTGTGCTGCTGATGGTGGTGTGTGTGTGTGAATGCTTCCCCTTCCTGGCTGCCTGGTCAAGCGTATGTGCCTGGCTATTCCAGGGTAGTGCAGCAGCCAGATGGAGACTGGGTGGAGCCTATGCTTGCAGCAGCCAGGTCAGGCCATGGCCCAGAGCTGTATAACCCGGCAGGCCCTTGCGAGCTCGGGGAAGAGGCAGTGATGCTCTGGCCCACCATTGCACTGGCCCAGGCACACACGTGGCCAGGCCAGGCCGCAGCCTGAAGCCACGTCACTCTGTGGGGGCCGGGCTGGGGAGGGGGAAGCAGCGATGCTCCAGCCCACCCTGTCCACTGCAGCACAGCCCATAGCAGCCGGGCACATCTGCCAGGAGGTACTTGGGCGCAAATGCCATTGAATTTAGTGGGGTGAACATTTTTAGCAGGTTTAAGGTTGCTGAGGCCAAGCTGGGCCTGAAGCTGTGGTGCAGGGAGGGAGGGAGGGTGAAAGCAAGGGGCAAATGCTCCAGCTGGCTGCTGTGCTGCCCTGGAACAGCTGAGTGTGCATGCTCAGCCAAGGCAGCCAGGAAGGGACCCTGGCCGTCAGCAGCACTGGGAATGCAGTCCTGGTTCAGCCGGGGGGGGGGGGGGCAGGAGAGGGGCCCTGAACCCCCTCCCACACACACACCCAGTAGAGGGGAGGAGGGGCACCCGGTGAGAGCCTGATTCCTGCACTCCCCTCCTGACCGCATGTTCTCCCTCCCCTAGACTGCCCCTCTGCAAACTTCAATTAAATTGAGAGCCAAGCTGCAAGAGCAGGATGCCTACACTTCCCATCAAAACCTGAGAGAAACGGACACGTGTCCAATGTCACTTGAAGCTTGACCCTGTGAAGGATGGAGTTTGGTGAGGACAGCATACTCAGCAAGGGTGTGATCCCATACAGTCTATGTACCTTCTGGAGCTGTCACGTTCTCCAGGGAAACTAATCTCTGTAGTCTCAAGGTCAGTTGTCATTCTGGGAGAATTCCAGATCCCTCCTTTAGACTGGCAATCTATCCTTTATCCTCAATGGGGCTCCAAAGCAGCTTATATTATTCTCCTATCCTCCATTTTATCCTCATAACAACCCTGTGAGGTAAGATGGGCTAAGTGTGTGGCTGGCCCAAGTCTACCTCTCAAGCTTCCATGGCAGAGTGAGGATTAGAATGCACATCTCCCAGATCCTAGTCCAACATTCTAACCACTAAACCAGACTGACTGTCCTGTTCAGTGGTAATCCTCTTATTGCAAGTACTTAGAGCTAATTCACATGACCATAAGGATCTCTGTGGCAAAAATGAATCCTTGCTTCTTTTAAGCTCTTTCAGACCATGCCGAGACAGTTTTGTGTATGCGTCACTAGAGACTCTGTTCAGCTGTGATTTAGCTTTCAGCATGCACTTCAAAACATATGCCAAGAGCCAAATTCAGCCCAGAGCCTGCCATCCGCTTGGCAGAAGCTGAAATAAGAAGATACCAGGCCAGCTTTACATGCACAGTGTGTGTGTGTGTGGGGGGGGGGTATATCCTCTCATGGAAATTCCATGCCTCATCTCTTACCTGTCAGCATTCATGCCCCTGCCCCACCAAAAAATGTTGGCATTGCAAATTTCTGAGATAGGAGGGAAGAAATGCACATGCAAGAATTTCTATCCAGTTGCTCACTATGAAGTAACTCGATTCCCTGTTTCCTGTACTTTGGCCCATGAGCACAAAGGCACTTGGAACACCAACGTTCACTTGACATTTTTAAAATCTTTTAATTAAAATATAATTTTATTAAACAATATGTACTAAAGGAAACATCTCTAAATTTTTAACATGAGTATTTAGGGTCCTGGGTCGTTACACTGATGGCTCCTAACTCACCCCACTGTTGCATGGGTAAGCTACCATAAATTACATCTAGAATCCCTTTAATTAATCCCAAAGCCTGATTAATTGCAATCTAATTATAGGAGAATAAATGAGGAAGTAACCATTTTCCCCTTCCTCATTTATTTCCTTAATATATCTCATTTAGCTCTGTAATACCCTCCTTATTGCCTCAAAATGTCATCCTAGAAGACTTGACCAGCCTTCCCATGACTGCTACACATGAAAAATAGTACGGGAATTGGACTATGAGGTTGTTTTTGCATCTAAACCTGAGAAAATAATCCTCTTAGAGACCACTCTATTTTTCAGACAAAAGTTGGGGGTTGATCACTTCATGAGGGGCTGAAAGCAAAGTTTCACAGTATAAAAGACATTCATTTAAGCATAATGTTATATACAAATACATATACAACCTACATATACTACCTCATTACAGATACATTGGCCGTTTCCACATGCTGTTAAAGAGACAGTCTACTTACTGAAGGCTGGCATTTTTTTTTCACAGATTCCAGATGCCTCCGATTTCAAAGCAGAAGCAGAAGCAGGCCGTTTGTCTTGTGTCTAATCAGCGTCCTTGACCCGGCACAGGAAAGAGAGGGAAATCCCGGTCTCAGAAAAGACGCTGATTAGACGCAAGACAAACTGCCTGCTTCCGCTTTGAAATCGGAGGCATCTGGTATCTGTGGAAAAAACCGCCAGCCTTCAGTAAGTAGACCGTCTCTTTAACAGCATGTGGAAACGGCCATTATATGGTCCAAATACTTGAACACATTTTACACTGCTTTTTAGTAACACTCTAATGACAAGAGCAAGAGTCCAGTAGTATGTATAAGACGAACAAAATTTGTGGTAGGGTATTTAGTTTTTGTGAGTCACAACTCACTTCTTCAAATGCCAGGTATCTGAATAAGTAAGCTGTGACTCATGACAGTTATCACAAATTTTGTTAGTCTTATAGGTGCTACTGGACTCTTGCTCTTTTCTACTGCTACAGACAAACATGGCTACCCATCTTGAACTAACTCTAAGGACAATTTTACTCTACTTGGATGACAGTTTGGCAAGATTTTTAGGATTAAGATTAGAGGTGGGAATGAACCGAAATACGAACCAAAGTTCAGTATGAACTGGTCCAGTTTGTGGTTCGAGAACCAATGGTTTGTGGTTTGTGGTTCATGCGAACTCATTTCTCACCAATTCATAAAACTGAGATTTTAGCTCAGTTTGTTTGGTTCTATTTCAGTTCATCACTGCAAACAGCCTGGTGCCGATCAATCAGTTTCCTAGGCATTGGGTGGATGGGCTCTCTGCAGACCTTCTGCTGACCCAGAAGTAATGTTTTCACAAACCAAATGAACCAGTTTGCGAACAGGGGCCAGTTTGTGAAAGTTCGTGGTTCATGAAACGTGATAAACCACAACTGCATGATTTGGAATTTTCCTGATTCGTACCCATCTCTAGTTAAGATCACTAGTAGGCTTACCTGGTTGCTCACCCCCTCTAAGCTCTCCACCACTCTTGCCTGCATTTGCAGTGGGAGAAAATGCGGGGGGGGGGATTACATTGCAAACATGATGATGTCATTTCTAGTCACTGTGGCCATCCCCAATCTCTGTCATTTTTATCATAGAGATTTAGGGAATTCCTAGAGTGGCAGGGATGATACTGGTATTGCATCAGCAATACTCTTTCTCTTTATGTTCTACCTCCCTCAAAAGCTCCTGAGGAGAGGCAGTGGGCCTCCAGTTAGCTATCCATAATTTTCTGTAAGACAATATTGCTTTCATTGATGCATCTGTACCGACAAGTGAAGAACAGATCCATGAAAGCAAGACGTCTGGGTTATTATTCTCTATCCTACCTGGAGGTCATTATTAGCTAGTTAGTGTTCTTTGATTATCTGACAGGTGGCCATAAACCTTGATGAATGCTCCATGCCAACAAAGCAAAATGTGAGCTCCCTCCCGCCAAAAGTTTGTGAATCCTAATAGCATAGATTATTTGATTGATGTGTACTATGCCATTTAATTAAAGGAATAAATGAGAAAGAGGAAATTTGTCACTTCCTCATTTATTATCCCATAATTAGACTACAAGTAATCAGGCACTTTGATTGGCTAAAGATATTCTAGATGTAATTTACCACCATTGCAACAGGACAAAGGGAGAGCATAAATTATTATAGATTGTTAGGTCATCCCAAAAGAGAAAAGTTAAAGAAGTTAAAAAGAAATACAGTAAACAGTTCTGCATGTTCACTCTGTCAGGTAACTAATTTATTGCAGCAAATGAAATGCTTCTCGTGTAGAATGACAGAGCACTTTTCTAGTTCCTAATATTTATGCATATGTTATTTTGGAGTACAGCATAGATCAATACCGTACCGGAGAGCGAAGCATTTATCTTGGTTCTGGCTTGCATTAAAATACTTCCTGCATACTTTGCTTAACATCAAAATACAATAAATAGAACAAATGGACAATGATAGCACCACATCTCCAGGGTCGTTACATCTTAATTGTGGCATTCTCATGCCGAGTGCAAAGCTTAGCTAACTATTAAAAGCTTTTAAAGTTGGCCCATTTGGCTTAGCCAAGGTGCCTGCTGTTCTTTGATTTTGCTCCCTGGCTGTGTACAGATGCAAGAGAGCTGAAGGATATACGGTGACAAAGACACTGCTGACCACAGGCGCGCACATTTATCTTTTTTGGTCACAGTGTGATCAAATAGGCTTTGCAAGATTTGTAATGCAACTATTTTTCTTCTCCAAGATCGGTAATTTTGCTCAATATTTTTTTATTATACTTAATTAATTTAATTTAATTTATTGTATTTATATTCCGCCCTCCCCGCTTTCACAGGCTCAGGGCGGATAACAGAATACAAATATACACATCATTAAAAACACCTTAAAAAACACAGTCATCTCATCTACATCTATTACATATAAATAATTTAAAAAAAATTTAAAGCAGCACATAGCAAAGGTTTAGTGTATCACACAGCGGTGTTACCAGAGCAAATCCATACCGTAATAAGTGTGGCAGCAGCATCTGCGTTCACATGGGGGAATAGTTTAACCCCCCCTCCACAGGGGGGGGCACCGCCCGGCGTCAGCCATATGCTCCGTCTTACAGGCCCGGCGAAATGCAAGCAAATCTTGCCGGGCCCTAGTCTCGCAAGGCAGAGCATTCCACCAGGCCGGGGCCAGGACCGAAAAGGCCCTGGCCCTGGTCAATGCCAGGAAGGGCTCCCTAGGGCCAGAGACATTTAGAAGATATTTTCCACTAGATCAAAGAGTCCTCTGGGGCTCATATGGTGAGAGACAGTCCTGCAGATATGTCGGTCCCAGTCTGCATAGGGCTTTATAGGTTAACACCAAAACCTTGAACCTGATTCGGTACTCCACTGGCAGCCAATGCAGCTGGCGTAGCACCAGTGTAATGTGCTCCCACACCGGTGCTCTAGCAATGACCCGCGCCGCTGCATTCTGTACCAGCTGTAACCGCCGAATCAGGCCCATGGGAAGCCCAGCATAGAGCGCGTTACAGTAATCCAGCCTAGAGGTGACCATTGCTTGGACCACTGTAGTCAAGTCGCGGGGAGATAAATAAGGGGCAAGCTGCCTGGCCTGCCGAAGATGATAAAAGGAGGACCTGGCAACTGCCTTGATCTGGTCCTCCATCTTCAGGGAGGAGTCCAGAATCACCCCCAGGCTCCTAACTCTCGGGGCCAATGTAAGTGGTGCCCCATCAAGTGTAGGAAGCTGGGGTCCCAAAGCCATCTCCCCACGACTTAAGGATCTATTATATGATGTGGTTCATCTGCAGTGAACTGAGAGGCAGTGTTGCAAACAAAACCCTATCAGCACTTCAGTACATATCCCAGTGTTTATGTAAATCCAGTTTTCTTTTAGGTTCCTTCTCTTTCCATCATCCCCTCCCTCCGTGCAATATTTCACAAACGCCTCAAACAGTGAAATGACAATTTTTCTCCAATTGTATACACTTTATAAAGTGATTGTCTTTCCCGGTTTGTCTTTTTCCCCTTCTTTGCAATGATATTCAATATAGCACAGTAGCTGTGTACAGGGGAAAAAAGCATTGTAAACAAGCCACGTCCTTCACCATCATTATAGCAGGCTTAGGTGAAAGCAATAAGGACTGTAGCTCATAAGTCATGGGAATCCTTTAAAATCCTATTTTTAAGAATGCAAGGTATATCCTTGGATTGGGGATAAGGAGGGCATTAGTCTGAAAGTGGACACCTTTTTTGAGAGTTGTATTGTACATTCTATAGAAGTGACAAAAGCAGCTGGGGAGGGGAATCTTCCTATCCCACACTTACAGGTCTCACTTTCTCTTAAGTTGCTGGAGCCCTGGCAGGATCTGATGACAATTTTAAAAGTTTTCTTCTGCTGCTGCTCCAAGCAGCAGCAGGAAATGGGAACCAGGGCAAAGGATACCCTGGGGCTACTCGGGCACTAGCAATGTTTCCTCTTTCCCAAACTTCACACATCTAGAGGAACATGCCTAGGCTGTCTTTGTTTATTTGCTGATTGGGTGGAATTCAAGGAAAGGACAAGTGCATACTGTGGTTGCCATGCTCCAGGTGAGGCCTAGAGGTATTGTGGAATTTGAACATCTCCAGACAATCAGTTTTTTGGAGGAAATGGCAGCTTTGGAGTGGGGAGTGTATGGCAATATACTCTACTGAGGTCCCTCCCCTCAATAAAACCCATCCTACTCAGGCTCTGCCCCAAATGTCCAGGGATTTCCTGACCTGGACTTGGCAATCCTAGTGCATACAGTTCCACATCTTGTAAATATTGGCGGGATGGAGGGAATGTGTGCTTTTTTCAGGGATGAAGTTGAGAGCCAATAGCTTGCTTAATGGTGGATGACAAGTTTGTAGGTGACAAAGGCCTATATCCTGCTTCTCCAGTCATCAAAGACTTCTTCTAGTGGAAGGATCCTCCCTCCAACTTAAATGGCCCTTCATAGGGTTACCAGCCTCCAGGTGGTGGCTGGAGATCTCCTGAAATTACAACAGATCTCCAGGCAATAAAAATCAGTTCCCCTGAAAAATGGGTGCCTTGGAAAGTGGACTCTATGACACTATACCCAGTTGAGGTCCCTCCCTTTCTAGGGTTCCCAGGTCCCCTGGTTGGGGTGGGGAATCCCCTGCTTCTAGCCTCCACCCACACCACTTCTTACATGGCCACCAGGGAAGGATAAGGTGAAGGGACGGGAGCTGCACAGCATGCTCTGGTGTGCTCCGGAGCCTTTGCTGTTGTGGCGAGAATGGTGTCATTCCTGGCACAACAACAAAGGGAAGGCCCCCATGCGGGCATATTTTTGTTTAAAATCATCTGATTGGTAATTTTCCCCTGCACGTGCCCCCCTGCAATGTCCCCGTCCCTTGGGGTGGGCCTGGGGGACCTGGCAACCCTATCCCCTCCCTAAACCCTGTCCTGGATCCACCCCCAGAAATCTCCAGAAATTTCCCCACCCATAGCTGGTAACTCTACAAGTGCCATCAGAATGAAAATCACTTAATTTGGAGGATTGTACCTTAGACTTGAGGAAGGTTTCAAACTATTACATCTGAAGCAGTAACAAGACTATTATATCTGAAGCAGTAACAAAGCCCGTTGTGGGGAAAAAAATGCAACGAGCTCTAGAAAGGGCAAGCCAGGCAGGCCAGGCATTGCTGCCCATAGGGGCCAGAACAGGCCACTGCCTAGGCTGCAGCAGGAGAGGAGTGCCACAGGGAAGGGGTGGCGCCAGGTGCCCTGGTGGGCTTGTGCTCCCAGCAGCAGCCCGTTCTGGCCCCGTTAGGGTCAGAATGGGCCACTGCCAGGTGCACGCGCCTGCTGGCACTGGGGCATGCAGCTTGACAGGTGGACAGGCCCTTTCCCGCCATCAATTCTAGCAGCAAATTTAAGGGAAGCGTGCGTGCCTGTCCTGCAGCCTAGCCAGCCCAATCCAGGAAGGGCAGCTGGACAGGCAGCAGGCCCTTCCCCACTGTTGATTCCAGCAGCAAAGGGAAGTGCACCTGCTGGTCCTGTAGCCTGGCTGGCCAAGTTCAGGCCAGTGGCTTGACAGGCAGGCCATTCCCTTTGCTGGCCTATCGCAGCAGCAAAGGGAAGGAATGTGGGCAGTCCTTCCTGCAGGCGAGCAAACTGTGCCTGCACCACATAAAAGGGTGAGTCATCTGGAACATGACTCTCCTTTTATGTTTAAGGATTCATCTGCTTAGCTGAAGCTTGAGCACAGATTTCAGAGTCCCTGCCTCCCTTTGGAAGAAGCTGCTTCAGAGACGAACCTATTTTCAAAGCAGATATGAGGTTTAAATGCTGAGCACTGTCTAGAAATCCTGCCCATGTGACTCATAAGCCTCCGATAATGACATGTAGCTCCAACCGTTTCCCTCCCAGCTGCAGTTGCTGAAGAGCCATGAAGCCCATACTTGCTATCTACAAGTAGCATATTTTCCATGTTATTCCTTTCACCCAAATGCACTCAATTCAAATTTAGCTTCAGTAAAGTCTACCCTTGATTCTTCAATTTTTTCCAGCTTTACCATCAGAAGGACCGTTTCATTGCATTTGTTAAAGCTAAGAAATCAGTCATAATGCATAGACACATGCAGCTGCTACAAAGTGAGTCAGATCAAGGTCACAATTGTCTCCACTGATTGGCTGCAGCCCTCCAGGGTCTGTACCTGAGAGTCTTTCAGATCACCTACTACCTGAGCCTTGTAATCAGAGATGCTGGGATTGAACCTGGGGCCTACTGTATGCAAAACTGATGTTTTACTACTGAGCCATGACTCTTCCCCTTACACAAAAAGCTGCCTTATACTGAATTAGTACATTGGCCAGTAAAGGTTAGAATTCTCCTCTGATTGGTAGTGGCTCTCCAAGGATTCAGATACAGGTCTCTCACATCATGACTAATGTGGTCAATGTTCAGAAGGGGTCTGGAGTAGAGATGGGCACAAACAGGAAAAAAAAAAGAACATGATGTTCGTTGTTCATTGCCATCCACAAACAGGGATTCACGAACAACCATGAACATGGCCCTGTTCAAGAACATGTTCATGGTTGGCTGTTCGTGGGGGCCACCAGGCTCTCCTCTAGCCATCATCCAAGTCAAGATCCCTACTGCACCACTCCCAGAAACCTGACCTGAGCAGGTACCAGGAAAGGTACCAATAATAAATAATAGTTTGGCCCCAGAGCCTGGCAGCAGCTCTGGAACTTGAAGGGGTAGATCCCTACCACACCACTCCCAGAAACCTTACCTGAGCAGGCACCAGGAAAGGTACCAATAATAAAAAAAAAATAGCTTGGCCCAGAGCCTGGCAGCAGCCCTGGAACTTGAAGGGGTAGATCCCTACTGCACCACTTCCAGAAACCTTACCTGAGCAGGCAGCAGGAAAGGTACCAATAATAAATAATAGCTTGGCCCAGAGCCTGGCAGCAGCTCTAGAACCTGAAGGGGTAGATCCCTATCCCACCACACAAAAAAAAAAAATCCAAGCTCCGATGCACTCTCTCTATCAAAATGCCAACAGCAACTGTCTCTCCCTCTGCACTGTCTGCAAAGTCAGAGCTGGGAGCCCCCCTCCCCCCTGCTCTTTGTGCCCTTGTAACAAATGTGGAGCTCCACACTTGAAAGGAAGACCTGCCTATCAAGCTAAATTGGGCTTAGATTGGGGTTTCCAGGGCAACAGCAGGAGTTCAGACACTGTTCAGGCAGTCCCTGCCTAAGTTGCCAAGGGAATTGATTGCAGGTGCCAGACTGTCTGGCTTGACAAACAGCAAGGAACAGCAAGGAACGAGGCTTGCAATGACCACATGTTCATTTAGAATGGGGACTCACAAACAGCTTGTTTGCAAACAGCAGATTGGGCTGTTTGTGGCTTTTTTTTTTGTTCGTATTGCTGTTCGTGCCCATCTCTAGTCTGGAGTTCTCCCAGAGTTACAACTGATCCCCAGACCATAGGAATCAGTTCCCTGGAAGAACTATAGAGGATAGGAGAAATGTAAATCCTAGAGTGGCTACAGAGGATGGATGCTGTAGGACTTCAATTTCTCCTATGGTTTACCATGGAGATTAGAAGAAACTGATTCATAGTTGTCTTTAAAGACACTAAAGGATTGAAGCTGGCTGGGGACCAAGAGAAGGACAGATCTGCTGCTGGCAGGAATCCTAAGGTGGAGGAATGGAAGAGCTGACCTTTCCAACTGTCATCAGTTATCCCTTTTGTAAATATTGGGATTTGTACCTTTGACATGCATACCTACTGCACACTGACACAAATCGGTCCTCGGAAGCAATAAGCCAGATAAAGCTAGAGCTCCTGAAGGATCACTCTATTTGATCTTGGGAGGGATATGATTCTCTGCCTTACTTAAATGGCACTCTTAGAGCAGAACCACAAGTGACAAAAGACACAGGTTGGACACTGGTCAGCTTCCCTCAAGTTTTGATGGGAAATGTAGGCAGCTTGGCGGAATGTTGGACAAGTGACAGTTGAAAAGTCCATTGGACAGCAGTCAGAGAGCGAAGCTGCGAGACCAGGATGCCTACATTTCCCATCAAAACTTGAGGGAAGCTGACAAGTGTCCAATCTGTGCCTTTTGTCACTTGTGGTTCTGCTCTTAGTGAAGACAGCAGATATTTGTCAATACAGGGTGATATTTGTATATTTATTGTTTCCTCCTGTTTCCATTTCAATAACCTTTTCAATACTTTCCTACAGATTTGATTAAAGTTCCCAGTAGCAAAACCTCATAATAATAAAGAAGTCAAGACTAGCCAGGATTACAATTAAAAGCCCATTCTAAATGACTCATGTGGCAGTTTGTTGCAAAGCTGATAACATTTTTCTTTCTTTCTGATACAATGCTGTCTGAAATTGTATTCTGCCGCTGAGACATGAAAATGCATGCTAAAGAAAACTGGGATTTGTGGTATGCCTCATGGCTATAAATACATTAGATAAAAATCAGTTTATTACACAATTTAATTAGCTGCCACCCGTCTTCGCAATTGGAAGAAAAATTATTTTAATGGAGTCACACGATTTAGGATTGCTATTTTTTGCCCATTTAGGAAGGTTAACAAGGCAATTAATTGTGAACGTAAACATTCAGTTGTTTGCTAAGCCCTGCTGTAATGGCATGCAAATATATGCAGGGGCGCTTTGATAAGTTTGCATTCCACAATCTGTGGATTGATAAATACACATTTTCTATATAGAATGTAGTGTTCTGCTTACAGAACAATTTTGCCTATAAGCAGACAAATGGTAAAGAACAAAACAAGAGAATCGATCACTTGGTGTAATAAAGGGAAGAGAATGTCTGTTTTTGCAAAAGTGAAGCTTTGGGCTAGGATTGCGTCAGGTGGACAACCAGTGGAAGTTTCACCTTTTGGGTGGCAGCTCTTGCTGACAACGTCATGACATCACTGACGATGTCGTAGCATTCAAATACTAGAACATCACCAGGGAAGTGGATGGCCCCAATTCCCCCTATGTTTCTCCAGTTGTCCAACTGAGAGATGTTAGGAATGGCCAGCAGGGGCTGGGAGGTCTGCCACTGAGGTATAGGGTTCCCAGACCCCCTTACCTTGAAAGTAGAAGACAGGAAACTGCAGGTCCAGGGGCCCAATCTGGCTTCCTCATGCATACTCTCGAGACACCTATGACATCACTTCCAGTTGAAAAAAGGAAGCAAAAGGATCTCAGCAGGGGGAAAATCAGTACCAAACATAGCATTGTCACTATGCTTTGCATGCTCTGGTGGCTCCAGGCCTGTCTCCCCCCTTCCTTTCTCCCCGCCCGACAAGTAAGCAAAGTCAGGGGTGAAATGTGAGGGCTGGCATCCCTCTGGGGAGGGAGGTTGGGCACCCCTACTCTAGGTCACGATTAGCACTCTGTGGGCTTTTTCACACTGAATTATTGAGGCAGCTCAGATTCTTAATTGCATCAGCTTTCTCTTTCCCTCACACACAGTATTGCTTGCTGGTCATTGTGTTTTTGCTTCTTCAAATTTCTCCTGTGTTTTCTCAGACCGGCTTGACAGTGATGTGAAAAAACATGGGAAAAACTTGAGGGGAGGGGATGGGCAAGCAACAAGGCAAATGAAACTGTGTATAGGGGAAGCCAAAGTCAGTAAAAACCTAGTATGAAAAAGCCCTACACCTAGTATGAAAAAGTCCTACAGGCAGGCCTGTGATTGTATAAGAGGTGGAAACGGAGCCTCAAAAGGGCCCTTGATCCTGCCAATCCTAACCCTCAGTCAGGCAATGCAACCCAACCATTTTATCAAATGGCACAAATTTAGCTCTGGCTGGCTGGTTGCTCTCCATGGTCCTGATTGGCTTTTGTGCTTTGCTTTTCCAGGGTGTTGTTTCTTTTGTGGGATTTTCCCGTTTACTGCCAGTTTACTGCCAGTTGGATATAGGCTGACCATGTCCTCTTTCATCATGACTTTGGCAGATAAACTAGTCTTGGTGTGGGAAAATTCCTAAAACTTAAGAAAGAATGGGGAGGTATCTAGGAAGACCTTGATAGGGCAGTAGCAGGACGCTCCCAGGACCAGAATAATGCCTCTATTGTCTATGATCATGGAGGAATGGTACAATCAACTGCTGCTAGGTGGGAGAAGCTCAACAGAACTTGCTGCATGATTTCACCCATTGTAGGATTGATTAAAAGGAGAACATGAAGAGGGGAAAGACAAAGATTCAGTTTGAAGTTGTCCCACTTATTTAACAACAAACAATTTAGATGGGCAACTAATAGATCTGCAATTGCATGTCAAACTTCTTCCAGATCTTGGACATTTTACAGTCTTAAGTCCATGGAATTCCATCTTCTCCCAGCAACAAAAATTCCTGATCTTATATTAAAGTTGCATTTTATGTTGTAGCAAGAAGACTACAAGCAGGAGCAGTCTTTGTGATTCTGAGGCACTGGGCAAAACCCCAGAATATGGCACCAGAATCACTACTACCTACCACTGTTCCCCCTGGGGCCAAACAAGAGGCAGACCTAATCTTATATGAGATGGGTAGGAGCTACTGCTGCCTCCAGAAGCCAGCTGCCTGAGCGCCAGGCAGGACTGGTACAAACAAATCCTCTTCTTATTTCCCACCTCCTTTGGAGGGCGGGATTGTGGACAGTTGGGTCCCTCCCAAGTGCTGGACCTGGAGCAGCTGCCCTTGTTGACCCTCAGCTAAGCCCATCCCAGATCAGAAGTTTTTGGGTATATATTCAGGAGGACCAACTGATACGTGCCTTTTCTCTCATTGTCTTCCATAGCCTGGTGTGGGGATACATGATTTGTCCATCAAACGGGCTTATGTTGAGGCAACTTATTCCTACTTCTTCTTCAGTATTCTCTATTCCAAGTGTCAGCCATACTCCAGGGATCTTTCTTTAGTAGAAATCTCTCTTAGGGTTGCTCACTGAAATCCTTTTTAACTGGGATCCTTTTTAACTAAGATCCTTTTTAACTTAGGCTTGGCCCTGAGAAATTTGGCATTCCATGATGTCTTTTACTGATACTGAGACAACATGTACACATGAAATTTAAATGGTATTTGGATTTCTATAAAGATTTACAAGGAATTTGAAATAAAATAAATGATACACATTCATTAAATGTACATATAGGTAGAAGTAATGTATCTAATTGACTTTGGAAAATGAAGGCCCGCATAAACTTTCAATCTGAAGTCAGAATATCTAATTTTTCAAAGAGAAAATCACCAAGATCTTATCTCTTTGTTTGGTTAGCGGTATTCAGTTTGCCTCTTAGAACCTCTGAAAAAAGCTAGTGTGGAAAATGCTATAGTTGCAGATCTTGTCATCAGGTACACAGGGCAAAATATATTGATGATAACAGTACTCTATATTAGGAACCAAATATTTGTCTCAAAGATCTGCACCCATGGTCTTTGCAAATATAAGTGGAGGGATTGGGATCATGTCTGCCAGTTCTGCTTCTTTGTTTATTGGTGGATCTGTCTGCACAGGGACCTACCCCCATACCCCAAAAGTGAGATTCCTCACTTTTATGGAAGAGGCTAACCTGAGACTCTGACTCCTTTGTTGTATTAATATTATCTTCTTATATATTCATACTTCGTACAAAGCTGAATGCTTTCTGTGAGCCCTTCTGTTTCTGTTGGGCTATGGTTCCCAACACTGAGAGATTTGGGAAGTGGTTTGGGGGGAGGATGGAGTTTGTGGAGGATATAATGTCATTAGAATTTCACATAATGCCTGTAGAGAGACTAAGGGAAATTCCTGGAGAGTCACCATGGAGGCCATTTTTCCTCTTGTTCCACAATTTCTTGCGGGTGGGAGACTGGGGCTAGGAATTCCAGGCTAGTCTAAGCAATTGGGAAACATGTTGGACCCACCTAACTTGTACTAATTTGGCATTCAGTAGACCTCTCACTCCATACTCTCTGGACCCAATCAGCCATCTTGGCCTATATAACTGAACCAGATAACGTTAATTGCTGTAGTGATCTCTGTTTTTTGGACACAATGAATGTGGGAGCATTGCTGAAGGAGAAGAATTCACTCTGGTTTGCAAGGAGGTGTTTGTTTACTAAAGTAAGCTCCTTATGTGTAGTGAGTCAACCTACAGTGCAATCCTGACCATGATTTCACACTGCTAGACCCATTGACTTCAGTTGTCTGACTAGTGTACATCTCTGTTTAGGTCTGTACTTTTAATTATTTGCTTGAACACTCCACTGGAGGTCCAGTCTCATACTGCTTGTTTTTCTCATCCTAACTGTTGCCGTTCCACAAAAAACCTCCCAGAATGCCAAACATAGCCAGCAGTAATTCCAGCGCAAAACATGTTTCTGTGTGTTTCAGATATGAGATTCTATTTAAGTAGTGCTTGAAATACGAATTTCAAATATATGAATCTTCAATACTGCCGAGTTCTGGTAATGGCAGGGTAAGCGGTTTTCTATTGTAAGCCTCACTACCTAATTTTAGGTGCCAAAGTTGGAAAACTGACCCCCTGCGATTCATCGAGTTTGTAAAAAGCCTGCTGACAGTTCAATGCCACTTTGAAAGATGTGTTTTTCAAAAATCCAATAATTTTTTTCACACCAAAGCCCAAGAAGAAAAGAAATTATATTTAAAAAGTCTTTACTGCTTCGTGAGAACATTCATTTAAATGAAAATGGCAGTACATTTGCTGGAGTGGCACTTTTGAAAACCTTGCTTTTAGTTAGTTAGCTGTAATTGGGAAGATCTGACCATATGGGCCTATGAAAGGTCAGAACCATTTATTTATTTATTTATTTATTTATTTATTTATTCATAGCATTTATTAGCTGCCTTTGTACTTTGCAATAAATAGAGGCTTACAATAAAAATAAAAACAATCAAAAGAATAAAAACAAAGTTTATAAGCAGAGTTTAAGACTGCCAATAAACATAAATGCAAAGCAGTTATGAATAAAAATGTCTTCAGCTGCCTCCTGAAGATCAGCAGTAGGGGGCCAGGCACACCTCCCTGGGGATGTTATTCCATAATTGTTGGGTTGCCACCAAAAAGGCCCTCTTTCTCGTACCCATCAGATGAGCTTCTTTAGCATATGGGACTGTCAGGAGGGCCTCTCCTTGTGACCTTAATTCTGAAGCAGGAACATATGGGAAAAGATGGTCCTTCAGATACCCCAATCCCAAGTCACGTAGGCCTTTAAAGGCCAAAAGTAACACCTTGAATTCTGCTTGGGAACAGAATGGTAGCCAGTGTAATTGGGGTAATATCAGGGTCATATGTTCCTGTTAGCTGGCCTGAACTGCTGTCTAGTCACAGTATTTTGCAGCTACCAAATGCTCTTCAAGTGTAGTCTCAAGTAGACATGGGCATGAACAGCATTACGAATGGAAAAAACCCACGGACAGCCCGTCCGTCTGTTTGCAAACAAGCAGCTCGTGAGGCTCCATTCTAAACAAACAAGTGGTCTTTGCAAGCCTTGTTCATTGCCTTCGTCAGCTGTTCATCAAGCCAGACAGTCTGGCACCTGCAATCAATTCCCTTGGCAACCAGAGGCAGGGACTGAACTCTGTCTGAACTCCTTCTGTCTTTCCTTCTGGCTTTAACCCTTCAAAGTACTTCAAGCAGAGTGTCCCGTTTTTGCCACTGTGAAGAGAAAATGACAACAAAGGGGGAGACCCATGCATCATGCCTTTCCCAGGGTGTAATCTCCCCCGGGTGTTATGTCCCCTGCAAATTGGGTGGGTATTGGACATTGGGAAGGTCAGTTTGTAACCCCTCAAAGTAGCTGCCTTTCAACAGGCAGTCCCATTTTTGCCACTGTGAAGAGAATATGACAGCAAAGGGGGAGCACATGGATCATGCCTTTTCCGGCGTGCAATCTTTCTGAAACTTGGGGAGCCTTCAGAGGACAGTGAGGACTATATCCCCTGCAAATTGGGTGGGAATAGGACATTGGGAAGATCAGTTTGTAACCCCTCGAAGTAGCTTCCACCAGAGAGTCCCATTTTTTCCACTGTGAAGAGACAATGAAAGCAAAGGGGTGGACACACATGGATCATGCCTTTTCTGGGGTGCAATCTCTTTGAAACTTGGGGGGGCGGTCTTTGGAGGACAGTGAAGACTATGTCCCCTGCAAATTTGGTGGGTATTGGACATTGGGAAGGTCAGTTTGAGGGGTGTTTAAAGGGCCCTGCCTCTTGCACATGGCAAGAAAGGGACCTTTAAACTATCAGCTGGCAGGGAATTCCCCCTGCCACCTGCCAGCTGATAGTTTAAAGGGATCTTTAAGGGGCTACAAACAATGAACACTGAATATGTTTGTGAACAAGGTCATGTTAGTTATTGCTCATTGTTCATGGAAGGCAACGAACAACGAACAGCTTGTTCATTTTTTTTCCCCTTTAGTGCCCATGTCTAGTCTCAAGCAGAGCATATTGCAATAGTCCACTGGCGCTTAACATGCTGCCAGGTATACCCACCTTCTAGATGGAAAGGCAAGTAGAAACTTCAGGTTTCTTTGAGTACAAGTCTAAGCAAGCCTACTAAGAAGCAGGTTCAGTTTTATTAGGTGCTGCTTACGTCTAGAAAAGTGTTCTTAGGATTGCAGCCATTATCAAACTAAATAATGGGCTTTTTTACTTAGTCCTAACTGAAAATGTAAAAAAAAGAGGGAAAATCAATAATAATTTACTTTTCAAATCAACTTCAAATGCTACCTGGCTTTAAGCCAGTTGCAGACTTGCGGGGAATGCATTATAGAGAATGGTTTCTTTCTTTCTTTCTTTCTTTCTTTCTTTCTTTCTTTCTTTCTTTCTTTCTTTCTTTCTTTCTTTCTTTCTTTCTTTCTTTCTTTCTTTCTTTCTTTCTTTCGATGACTGGGCTCTTAAGAGATCATCCAGAACTTCCAGCTTTTGCCTTGTGTTAACACTGAAGCTGTTGTAAAATGAACCTGCCTCCAAATACAAAGGTGGGGAGGGATGTAGTACAGTTGTGTCTGTCGCTGCCCTCCTGTAGCTGTGGATGGGAATTCCCTGCAAGTGGCAAATGCAGTGTTTGTGTGTTGCAGAGATCAAACACACTGCAAAATCAGTGTTGGGCAAACAGTATCCCCTGTGTAATTCTGTTGTCTCAGTAGGGAATGTTGTTTGTGCTATATTTAGCAGAGCCTTAAGCCTTTTTAAAGTGGCATGCATGGAATTAATGGTCTGTGCCAACAACTATCCAAAGTATATGCGTATCTATTTACCATATTCTCTTGATTTTCCCTAGTACAAGAGGGAAGAACTACAAACTATTCCTGATTAGTTACTGACTACTGGGAAAACAGAGAGGTTTGATCACTCTTTGAGTCTTTCTACACGAGATGCCTTAGTGGGTGGAACCAGAGGACAGTGAGGAATGGAAATGGGCTGGAGCTGCCTTATGGAACCGGGCTCAGACCTAGAGAGGTTATAATGGACTGAAGTTTCCCTTCTGGCATTTCATAGCCCCTTCACACAGCTCCAGTGTATTGCAAAACCTTTGCCCTGCCGCCAGCTCTGTCTTTTTAAACTACCTTTCCTGGCAAAGAGCCAAGCTACAAGTGACGACTTACACAGGTTGGACCCTTGTCAGCTTCCCTCAAGTTTTGATGGGAAATGTAGGCATCCTGGTTTTACAGCTTGGCTCTCCATTACAGCTGCAAGACCAGGATGCCTACATTTCCCATCAAAACTTGAGGGAAGCTGACAAGTGTCCAACCTGTGTAAGGCGTCACTTGTAGCTTGGCTCTAACATTGCATCTCCCGACACATGTTCTTCTCTTGTAGTGAGACTCTGACCTGCTATTGTTTCTAATGAGCATGATGAGAATTGTTTCCAACTTCCAGGTGAGGACTGGACTTCTGGAATTAAACTGATCAGTTCCTCTGATGGAAATGGCAGCTTCAGAGGCCAAGCTCCATGGCATCTGTATTGTGGAGATAATGTATGGCAGCTGTATTGTGGGGATATTGATAACACTGACTTTGTTCCCTGCTCTGAATGGACACCAATCTAGAAGGGTGGTATGTAAGTGCTATTATTATTATAAATACAGGGTTATCAACCCTGGGGCCTGGAGTTCTCCCAGAATTACAACTGATCTCCAGATCAGTTCCCCTGGAGAAAATGGCAACATCAGAGGGCAGGATCTATGGCTTCATATTCCCACTGAACTCCTGCCCCAAACTCCACCTTCTACAGGTTCTACCCCCAAATCTCCAGGAGTTTCTCAAGACAGAGTTCATTTTTTAAAAAATTTAAAATATCTCTGTATTACCTTTCCACCCAGTTTGGTGTAGTGGATAACAGCGCAGGACTCTAATCTGGAAAACCAGGTTTGATTCCCTGCTCCTCCATTTGAAGCCAGCCAGGTGACCTTGGGTCAGTCACAGCTTCTCAGAACTCTCTCAGCCCTACCCACCTCACAGGGTGATTGTTGTTGTGGGGATAATGATAACATGTTTTGTAAACTGCTCTGAGTGGGCGTTAAGTTGTAAACTGCTCCGAGTGGGCAGTATATAAATTGAATATTATTATACCTTTCCACCCAAATTGGGTCCCCAAGGTGGAGAACATTTAACATATTAAAATATTTAAGACATTGAAAGAACATTTAAAATAGAATATATATAAAATATCTAAACTATTCAATGAAAACATATAAACACGCAACACACACAATGTAGCCATGACGGATAGCTAGTTGGCAGGAACTGGCAATCCTACTTGAACAATATGAATGTAATTCATAGTATACAATTGCAGTACTCATTTTAAATTATATCAGCCTGAGCTGGCCTTAACATGACTAGTTTTAGATGGTTGTTGTGGGTTTTCCGGGCTGTATTGCCGTGGTCTTGGCATTGTAGTTCCTGACGTTTCGCCAGCAGCTGTGGCTGGCATCTTCAGAGGTATACCACCAAAAGACAGAGATCTCTCAGTGTCACTGTGAAACGTCAGGAACTACAATGCCAAGACCACAGCAATACAGCCCGGAAAACCCACAACAACCATCGTTCTCCGACCGTGAAAGCCTTTGACAATACATGACTAGTTTTGTGTGCATGTTTGGCAGCAGAGGAAGTGTCCTATATTTTTGAGTTTCATCAATAGACTAGCTGCCTTAAGAAAGTCCAACAAGATGGGAGCTTGATGGTAGCACAGTCCATTTGATCATTTCAGAATGTTTTTGGCTGCATGCACGCATAAGGCTTTGGTGATTACCAGAGGTGGGCATGGACCGGGGAAATGGCAGTTTGTTGTGGTTTGTGGTTCATCATGTTTCATGAACCACAAACCACCATGAGCTTGCCCGGTTCATGAACAGGTTTGTTCGGTTCGTGAATACATCGCTTCCGGGGCTGCCGAAGGTCTACAGGAAGCCCATCTTCCCGTTGCCTAGGTAAAAGATTAATCAGTGCCAGGCTGTTTGCAGTGACGAACCAAAAAACAAATCAAATGAACCACTCTAAAAATTGTCACTGTTCATCATAGTTTGTCAGAAATGAGCTCTGATGAACCGCTGGTTTACGAACCAAAAAAACAGCCTGGTTTGTGACGAACTTTGGTTCATATTTTGGTTTGTGCCCATCTCTAGTGATTACCCATCAGGCACTGAGTTATGCTTCTGAATCTGCTTTTGACACCTGGGAGATATTCCTAAACCTGCAAGGCAGAATTTTAGGCTTTTAGGGATCCTATTTTGAATAACATAGTCAGAAAGCAGATAGAAAGTGTCAGTTTAATTTTGACTTTCAAAGAGCATTCTGTAAATGTTAATATCGACATGTTCACAAGAAAATAATTTGTTTTTTTAAAACATTGGTTTGCTGGGACTCTTCCCTGCTCCCCCATAGGTGGGCTCTGTCATTAAAACTGAAAGATCAAAGTAACAGTTGGAAATAGCCACATGATACACTGTAGTTTCAGAAATCCACTGATGATGTTCTTGTTTCTTTCATTCCTTCAAAGTGATCATTCTCTTCCTAGGATTAGGCTTACGTCTATTTCCAAAGGAAGTGTTTTTAAAATTTACTTTTCATATATGGTTTAGTTTGACCCTCCCCCACATTCGGAATGAAAAGAGAGATGCAAGGCTTGGGTATAAATTTTGGGCCACTTATTGACCAACATTAAACTTAATAACAGCAAGGTCATCACTAGCAGTACAGGTAAGCACCAAGGGATCACCCTGGACCTCCTCCCTGACCTGTCTGGGTGAGTCACCCCTGCCCCAGGTGCAAGCCATCTTTGTGCATGGCTGTAACCTGGCCGGCCAGGTGAATGGTTCCCCCTTAAAGCTCCATACACCCCAGCCATGAAGCCCGAGGGAAGGACTTGTACAGGGGGTCCCACAGGCAGCCTGCCCTCTCAGCTGGCAGCTGTACAGCCCGCCAGCCAATCCCTGACAGACCCCTATTCCCCACCAATGGGGAGGTGCCACCAGGTGCTCACCAGCCCGCTCTCTCTACCCAAATCTAACCTGCCAGGGACCTAGGTTACAGCTCCACCACTCCAAATACCACTCCTACAAGACAGTACAAGTTAGGCGAAAAACACCTCTTCCCTGTGCCAATTTGGGAAAAGGAGAAAAAATTCCTACCTGGCCCTGGTAACCAGCAACCAGCTAATCCTGTACTGCCTTAGGGTGCGGTGGGTAGGGCAAGCTTTCAAAGCTGACTGAGCCCTACAGAGGCATAGCTGCCCTTTATAGGGCCAGGCCCCACCTCCCAAAGCCTGGATGACCAGGAATGTAAGGCTTTCTCTCCCTCCGTGCAGTGAGGCAAAAAGTGGCACCCAGTCTAAGCATGTTTCACATGCAGCTGGGTGTGCCATCTTAGTTTAGTTTATTCAATATTTAACCTGCCCTCCCCACAAGTGGGCTCAACAATAATAAAATACATCATAAAATATAATTTCAAAAACAATCATTTGCAGAATCAATCAAGATGGTCACTTACACATTCCTGTACCCCAATATACAGAGAGGGAGGAAAAACGAACAGATGAGATGCTGCCAGATATATACGTGGGGCAATTCACTACAACTACATAGCCCCACACTTTACAGGAGACTGGTGGTCCCACTTCCCCAGTATATATACATGAATCCACTAATGGTGCAGTCCTCATGAAGCAGAACTAGTCTGAAATCAACCAACACAGTGGGGCTGCATCATGCAAGATCCAATGCAACATCAATGTTCCAATTAACTCTCTATTCAGATGCTGTTTTCTTTGAGGACTTTGCTATTCAAGGCATTCATGAGACATGCAGAGCAAATGCTATCAGGTTAATAACCTATTTTGCTTTGATTTGGGAATAGATCACTTTCAGATTATAGGCCACAGCCTCTTCCCTGAAGCATGCAGAGCCTTGTCGGAACCGTGAAGCGCTTGTTTTTAATCTGCTCATTTTATTTTTGAAAAGTGAAATCCAGCTTCATTATTTTCAGCATGCGACAGAGGGGATTTTTTTCCTGAAACCGCTAGAGTACTTTGGGCCGGGATGAGTTTTTCAGTATATTTTATTAATTATGTAATAAGTGAATTTTTTATCCTGCTTTACTCAACAATGGGGAAACAAAGTGGCTTGCAGAATGCACAATACAATTTTCACTAACTTAAGTAAAACACAGTAAGAAACAAACAAAATCCAAAAGTCATGCAAAATGTCCTGGGCTGGTGTCCACTAAGCTAGTCTCTCAAGGCCAAGGGTGCAGGTTAAGCACCCTTAGAATCTTGCCCTTTGGCTCAGCCCTGCCCCCCCTGGCTCTTTAAATGCCTGTAGCACAAGAGATAGAAACAGACTGGATTTTATAAACCAGCAGCAATCTTCCCACAATTCCCCCTCCTGCTGAAATTTTAGCATGGTATATTCTGTTAGTGTTTCTCGCAATATATTCTGTCCATTAGTAAATGCTCTTCACTGAAAATTTCTTTATTTTAGATTGTCCCTGTTATTATTTTGAAGTTGTTCCTTTTGTTTTGTTAGGAATATCTGTATTGTAGTAAGGTGTACAGTTCTGAGGGCTTGTTAGCTTGGGACAAACACCAAATGTTTGGTTATTGAAGAAGGGAGGTGTTTGGACCCTCCCCCCGATACGATGGCCCCTCTCAAACTGTAATCTGAATGCTGCTTCCCCCCTCCCTATGCATTACCTATTACACTGAATGCTGCTTCCCCCCCCCACTATTACACTGAGTTTGACTCTGACTCTGTAGCACATGTCCATTAGTTTTATACAATTTTATCTGCCATGGCTTCCCACAAAGACTCTTGGGAAGTATGGTGAAGTATGCTGGAGACCTCTCCCAGAAATACAATTTAGTTTATTTTAGTCTGTTTTATTTTATGTTATCTAAAACTTTTATTGATGGGCTATTTCAACAGGGGCCGAATCCAGACGGCCCTCCCCATTCCGAAACATCACACGTCGCCGCGCGGAAAACGCAAAATATCACACAAAACTCACGTGAGAAAACGCGATATTTCGTGTTTTCCGCACGACAACGCGCGACGTTTCGGAATGGGGAGGGCCGTCTGGAATCGGTCAGGGTCTGTTGAAATATTTCCTCCCCGTAGCCCTCCCTGTAGCCCTGCAGAGAAGATTAGCACATCAAGCACCAATCCATATGCAAAAGAACCTCCTCAGGATACAGTGAAGCCTCCCGCCATTAGCATTCCACACCCTGGGAAACTCCTACAAGATGACTCAGCCCAACCCCACCCCTCCTGAGTAGATACAAATGACCTACATCTTTTCCACACTGTAACACTGTGACATCTCTGTCTTTTGGTGCTACACCTCTAAAAATGCCAGTTGCAGCTGCTGGTGAAACGTCAGGAACTACAATGCCAAGACCACAGCGATACAGCCCGGAAAATCTACAACAACCATTGGTAATGTCGGCAAGTACTGGTCATTTTTAAAAAGCAGCCTTCATGGCTGTCCTCTTTGGCAACCTTGCTGTTTATAAATAGGAGGCACAGGGTAGTTTTGTTTTACAGGTGGTGTCTGTCAGGTTTTTAAAGTCAAGGTAGACTGTTTTTTCCTGTCAGTTACAACTGACTTTATTTGAGTGCCAAACTAGATGTTACTTTTTACACAAGTTTACCATGGGTACTTGCAGGAATATTACCCAATTCTGATGTGGTCCACAGTGTGGGGGGAGAGAGGTTCCTGTTTTCTGGCCTGTGCTGTTTTCAGTAGCTGGAATGAACCTAAGGGCATTATACTTCCTATTGGAAGCAGGGCCGTATTATTCTTAAGGCTTATTAAGTTGAAGCCTAGCCCCCCCCCTCCAGGATTAGGAGCCCGTAAATTTTGTTTGCTGAGGCACTGTTACCTGTGCCCTAGGGCTCCAAAGGTTATTTATTTTATATATATATATGGCTCAGGTGTGCTCCACCCCTCACGTGTCCCTTTTTGCCATGGTGGCGCTCACTCACTGCCTGCCTGACTTCTGCTTCTTGGCCTTTGGATCTTTGTTGGCCCACTAGCCCCTCTTAGCTGCAGGGATATTGTCTCCTGAAGGTCTCAGAAACAGGGTGATTGGGCCCTGGGTACTTCCTAGGGGCCCCTCTACAACCCTGAGTAGACTGACCTCCGCTCCCGGAACAAAGCTCCTGCTCCCAACCTCCTTCCTCCCTCTCCCACTTGTGGGTGGACCTCCCTTTTATCCCCTCACCATTCCCAGGCACCACCTCCTAGCCCCACCCCCAACAGCTTAGCTGCTGCCCTGGCTGCCTTAGGTAGCCACAGCTGTGCCTGTTTTGCCCCCAGCCTCTCTTGGCCCTTTTCCATCCCCTCTAGCCTGTTTGCTGGGCTGCAGGGCTATAGTTCTTCCTGTGCCTGCCACTGGGTTGGGGTGCAGCCCTGTGCCGCCAGCGCTGTCCATGATCTGCTGCCTGTGGTGACATTGGCTGGCTGTCTCTGCCCCTGTGCCCTCTTCCTCCAGCTAGGCTGGGCTGCTCTAAGGGCCTGGCTGGAAAGCGGCCAGTGGCTAGGACCCAGGAGCTGCCATCTAGCCTGCCTCCTGCCAACAGGAGCCTGTCAGCACCTTGGCCCTCTAGCCTGCCTCCTGCTGACGAGGGTTTGTCAGCACCTGTGCCCTCTTTGGCATTCCAGTTCTCTGTTGGTGCCTTGGCTGCCTGTCTCCTCCTTGCTGCTGCTTGTTTCCTCCTTGTCGGGTGAGTGCCAAGGGTGGCAAGGCTGGATGGTGGGGCTGCCAGTCTGGATTCTGGGTGTGGCTCTGGGAGGGTTCCCAAGTTTGCCCTGATCACCGGACACACACACACACGCATATATATATACTTATACCCTTATAAGTATATATAAATAGAATCCTTCAGGAAATCCTCAAAATGTATATAGGACTATGTACTGTGGTCTAGTACCTACCGTACCAGGGTAAGGCTGTCAGCTGTAGTGAGGTGAAAGTTGGAATGCTGGAGGGGGCACCAAGATACCTGAAATCCTAGGGGCCCCGCCCTGGGTTAATACGGCCCTGACAGAGTGAATAATGTTCCCTATGGCCCCAAGTTGTTTCAGCTGCTGAAAATGGCAGGCATGGAAAGTCAGCAGCCTCTCACCACCCTGAGTAGCTGTCCAGCTCAGAATTAAGCCTGTCTCTGCTGTTTATACAAAGTTTGTCACTGAAACTTGCAGCTGCTGTATCACCCCTGTCAGAAACAGTAGGCTAAAAGAGGTTGGTGGGTCTATGGTCAACCAGCGAGGGTCCATTGCAAAACAGGGATTTGAACATAGGTCTCAGATTCTGCATTCTAACCACTACACACACTGGCTGTTCTTAGGATCTTCTGTAAATACCTCAAATGCACCTCCCCTGATCTTGAATCAGTGGTGAATTAGTGCTGATTGTGTTGCATTATTTATTATACAGAGGAAGGAGATATTTACTCAGCTCAGTATGTTTCATATTTCCCATCTATTTTCTGATCCCAAATTGAATCCAGCAAGCTTTTTTGAAGAAGAAAAAAAAGAATGAAAATAAAGGATTTCAAGTAACATTATTTGCAATACTTGGTTGAACAAGAGTCCTATTTCATATTCAAAAGCAATATACTCAGAATACCTGCAGCTGGAGAGAGAGAATCTAGATGGGGGCGGAGGACTGTTGCTTTCATACACTGCTTATAGACTCCCAGAAGCATCTAGGATTTGGTTTAGGCTTTTCGTTTGTTTGGAGAAGCTGTTTCTGCCTCTCCTCTGCTCCGTTGTTTTCCTAACTTGACTTGTTCTTGGGTGGGTGTTATTTGGTTATTGGTGACTCTCTTTCAGTATATGAACAAAAATGTTTTCAATTGTTTCTCTTCTTTTATTAACCGGGCTTTGTTTTTTCTCACGGGTTTGAAAATCCCCCCCCCTTTAAACAATTGTGATGTAATGTGGCAGGACGATAGTTAGCTAATTTATCAATATTGTGACCCTCATTCTTCCAGCCCTCCATGCAGCCTGTTCCTTAAAAAGCTCCATTTTTCTGTAGATCCTTGTGATTAATGATCCAATTGTCGCCATTCCTATAAAGTACATTGTGGCATTGGGGCATATGGCATGAAAGGTCAGAAGCAGCTGTACTGTAACATTGATTAAAGTGCTGAAAATGAGCTATGGACAGAGCAATGCCTCCCTCTTGAAATCAAGAGAACAGAGGGGGTCATTAAGCTATCCTTCTTGATTCTTGTCACCGAGCCACTCATTAACCCTCCAGCTCCTGGACTTTTTGGACTGAATAAAGAGGGAAGGAAGACAAAACTACACTACAACTTTTCCAACAACTTAGAGATGTCATCAGAATTGTGACTATTAGCTCTCTTGCAAAAACCTTCCTCCCTTCCTAGAGTATCACCAGTGCCCTGATAGATTTTTGTTGTGGGAGTATCAAGGAAATAGTTTCTATAAGATCAGGGAATCCCCAGGGGATCATATTCATCTGGTTTCCTTTTATAGAATTTGATTGAATGTGACTCTCAAATTGATCTTGAATTAAGTGTCATTCTTGTTCAGAGATTGCTAGACTCCACCGTTAACGCTGGAAAGCAATAAATATTTTCAACGATGGTGAGGCAAAGTGATTTAAATAAGGCACTGGACGTGCCAGATTATTATTATTATAACTGTGGGATTCAAAGTACCCCAGCATTATGTTGAAAGAGTTCTTAATCATGTGCTGGCTGCCATGCATGCAACATCCACACATTAGCACGGATTCCAGCTGGGCCATCGATCAGTGACATGCAAACCCTGCATGCCTCGCGGCTGAGGAACAGTTAAGAACCCTTGAAAAGTAATGCCAGCTCAGAAAGAAGACAGGGAAATGCTTTTCATGCACTGAGCATCTCATTGAAATTGTCTTTCAACCTTTTACCGTGCACAGAGCAAGCTACTTAAAGCAGGTTCATTTGCACTGTCTTCTGGAGGCATGACCTTGCTTGTTTCATGCGCCGACGACATTTGCTCTTTGTTAACAATGCCATTAGAGACTCTCAGACAGAGGAGGGCTTTTAACCAGTCACTTCTCCAGTCTGCTCCAACTCACAATTGCTTCACAGAGTGACTGGATAAGAATTAGATCAAAACCTGCTTATGGATTATGATTCTCCACACTGCCTTAGATACTTATTTTAAGGCCAAACAGGAAATGTAAATATGAATCAGAGATGTGGAGATGGCTTGCTTGTTTGTCAGTTCTTCTTTGTTCTTATTGTAAACATATGACTATTAAATGTTTTCTCATGTTGTTAAGAGAATTTCTCATTACCTCTAAGTTTATAATTGTTATATTGTTTGTATAGAAAACTTTTAAAAACTGAATAAAATTGTTATTTAAAAGAAAAACTTGCTGTGTGTCATTCCGTAAGAAAGGCCTCTGAGTCAGAGCTTGCTCCCCCACCCCATCTTTGGATGAGGCATCCTAGAAAGACTATCACATTTTGCCTAAAAGGGCTTTGGCTGTCACATACAAGGCTCTTCATGGCCTTGGCCCCTTGTATCTGTGGGACCACCTCTCTCCTTATGCTCTGCCACAGGTAGGTTTGCCATCCCCCTGCTGGGATGAGGGTACGGCTATCTATAAACTGTCTACATGGGCATAACTATTATGGTCATATTTCTTTTTTATTAACTGATTTTGCTTATCATCTAGTATTCTAGAGCTCAGGCTGGCTGATGCCAGTTTAATTGTATAAATGTTAAAGGATTCAGAAATAAAATATACCATGTTCAAGTGCACACATAACCCTTTGCCATGGTTAGCTGTAATGCTGGTTTGTTACTTTTAACCTGCATAAGGTCCCAGATGTACAATAAAATCATGGCTTTGTTTGCTGAGCTAAGACCTGTCCCCATAGGATGTGTTAGGGAAATGCCAGGGCACGCTGCTTGCCAGAATGCAAACCAAAAGCCAGGGAATTTTCTGTGTGCACATTTGACCAAAGTTAATGCAAGCCATGTTTTGAAAATCCAGTTTAAAAACATGAGGCTACATCCAGCTGACTTTCCCAATGAATTTTAGCCAATTCCCCTTCCTACTGTTATCTTCCTCCCACATCACTGCTGTACATGTAGGTCTCATGATATACAGCAATGATGCCTTGTGTATTCAAAGGAGACTTTGCCTTTGTTTTTCACTAGCTGGTTGGATCCATCCCATGGCTTCACATCCTGGCTTGTTGCTCTACTTAAACCATGGTTTCAGTACTCAAACAACCATAACAGTGGTTGTGAAAAGCAAAAACCATAGTTAATCGTTATGTTCGCAGAATGTCTGATGGATCTTGGAGTAAGAGCAAGAAAGGGGGAAAAAATGGGATTTTGGAACATTGAATTTAACAAAACCCTTCTTCTACCATGGAGAGTGAATTTAAGTTTGTATCTTCGCTGGATTAAGTTTTAGTGGATTTCAGAAATTTCACTTTACTGCAGCATAAGGCTTTTGTTAGATGTAGTTGATTAAATTGGTTGCAACAGTCCAGGCAAATGGAAAGTCATCTTTAATACTAGGGTCTTTAAAATAAAAAAGAATGTGAACCAGTTCAATGCCTTCCTCATTCAAGAGCAAATGGAGCAGATCTGAATCACGCAAAAACTTCAGTTCTTTGCCCTTCCCTCTTCTATCTTGGGTGGGGGCCGAAAGAAAAAGAAATTTTTTGCTCGTACAAGTTTGCAGTGAAGATGTTCCTTTTAAAAGCTGCTTTGGTACTGTAATCTGAAATGCCAAGATCTGCTGGGGATGAGTGTAGAGCACAAGCTGTTGCATACGGAGCAGATGGCTGGAGCTCGGCTAATAAACAGGCATTAACCTGGTACCTGTTGGTGCATCTGGATATAAATCCATAAGATGCTGCAGCTGGTTGTGGGGGATAAAGAACTAATGATGAGAGTAAGACTGGAGAAAAAAGGCAAGGGCGGGGGGAGAGGCTAGGAAATTGACAGTGAAAATATTAGAGCTTGGCATATTTTGTTTTTTGTAGCTAAAGCTGTCCTTTCCGCAAAACCCGTGCACATGTTTTTCAATGGAAATCAAAAGAGCATCTTGCATTGGAGGAAGGAAACCATCTCCACTAGCAGAGCTGCAGGATCCAGCCCTATATTTATATATATTTAAAAACTGAACTAGAGGAAGGTGGTAAGGTTTTAATTCCAGCCTGCCGAGCAGGAGTACAGGAACATTATTTCATTCCGATGCATGTTACATTTCCATCCTTCATATTTACTTTGGCAAATGCCTTATTTTTCTTTAATGCCATTTTTATACAACTAACAAAAAATGGCACTTGTTTGAAAGGCAATGGGTAGTGTAGTGGTTAGAGTAAGATGCAGGGGACTTGAGTTCAAATCTCTACTCTGCCATAGAAGCTTGCTGGGTGACCTTGGGCCATCCACACTCTCTCAGCTTAACCTACCTCAGTGGGTTGTTGTGAGGATAAAAATAGAGAAGAGGAGAATGTTATAAGCTGCTTTGGGTCCCTACTGGGGAGCAAGATAAGGTATATATGAAGTAAATAAAATGAATTTAATCAATTTGCTCAGGGGGGGGGAAGGATGATGGTGGGTTTCTTTCGGTAGACAAACCATGCAAATTTTAAACTGAACCAGATTTTTCATGAAATATTGTAACATCACCATGTCTAGTATACCACAAGAAATTTACCGCCCCCCCACCCAGTCGGAATGAAGAGGCAGACACAAGTGTTGGGAATTAAAGGGCTGCTTTATTAAAATTACATCAACAGTACTGTCAACGCGGCAAGGGCCTAACTAGCAGTACAGGTCAGGCCCTGGGGTCACTCCCGGACCTCTGCCCCGACCTGTCTGGGCAATCCACCAACTGCCCCAGGGACGAGCCATCCATCGTATGGTTGTTACCAGGCTGGCCTGGAAAAATGGTAGTACAGCCCCTTAAAGCTCACCCACCTGGCCGTCAAGCTGCGGGGGGGACTGGCTTGTCCGGGGGTTCCCCACCAGGGTGTCTGACCTCGCAACTGGGACGTACAGCAGCCAGCAGCTCATGACAGACCATAATTCCCCACCAATGGGAATATGCCAAGAGTGGTCACCGGCCCGCTCAATTTTACCCAACTTCTAACCTGCCATGAGAGATTAAACTCAACCCACCTTAGCCAAATACCCCCTCTCCAGACAGTGCAAGGTAGGCAAAAATCTCCTTCTCCCAATGGCTAATGCAGAAAAGGAGAAAAAATTCCTACCTGGCCCTGATAAACAGTGACAGGCTAATCCTGCACTGAACTAGGGTGACATGGGTGGGCTGAGCACAAAGTGCAACTGAGAAGCTGGGAGGGTGGAGCGGCTAAAGAGAGCTGCTGTCTCTGCCCCCGCTGCATACCCTGATGGCCAGGAAAGTGCTGCTGCCTCTTTCTCCTTCCAGGAGGCAAATCTTGGCCCCCAGCTTTAGTGGCTGTTGCCACCAGCTGGAAAGGGCCACATTGTCTAGTACATTTTTATATCATCTTCCTTCCATGAAACCCATGGCTCTTCTCTCATTTTACCCGCACAATAATCCAACGTAGGCAACGTTGCCTGAAAGATTTTAACTCAGAAAAAAAATGTCTCGCCAATCAGATGTCTCAAAAGTGTTTAGGCAAGCAACTCTTGGGAGGGGGAAGTATAAACAAGTTGGTGAATTGAGCAGGAGCACTGGGATGGTTAAGCAAGTACCTGGTGCCTTGACCATTCATACAGTGTATGTTTAAACCCTTGGAGCATGTTTACAGACTGTTGACAATCAATGGTGGCTAGGAAGGTGATGTGATGGGTACAGGGAGTTGGAGGAGGCCAGAATTGAATGGGTGGGAGGTGCACAGCAGTGGTGGTGGCAAGGGCATCCACACCATTCTGAGGCATGGCTAGGAAAATATGAACACTGAAAGCAATGGCTCATGCTGGGTACTTCTAGCTAGAGCTTTAAAGTCACCTGTTGGGTCCCCTACCCTGACCTGGGTAGACCAGGTGAGCCTGATCTAATCAGATCTCAGAAGCTAAGCAGGTTAGTATTTGGATGGTAGAACTCCAGTGAAGGCCAGGGTTGTAGAGGCAGGCAATGACAAACCACCTCTGTTAGTCTCTTGCCTTGAAAACCCCACTAGGAGTTGCCATAAGTCAACGATGACTTGAAGGCATTCTCCACCACTATCATTGCGTCCCCCGTTAGACACAACTCAGACATAACATGGCAACCAACTGAATAACAACAACAGCAACAGCAACAACAACAACAACATTTGATTTATATACCACCCTTCAGGACAACTTAATGCCCACTTAGAGTGGTTTACAAAGTATACCATTATTATCCCCACAACAAAACACCCAGTGAGGTGGGTGGGGCTGAGAGAGCTCCAGAGAACTGTGACTAGTCCAAGGTCACCTAGCTGGCTTCAAGTGGAGGAGTGGGGAATCAAACCCGGCTCTCCAGATTAGAGTCCTGCGCTCTTAACTACTACACCAAACTGGCTACAACAAACTGGAATGAGTCTCCGGGTTCCATGGCCCCCTGAAATATTCCTTGTGAACAGCCCCACTTGCAGCCGCTTGATGCTTATTCTAGTCAGCTTCTGCCATTGCTACTTCTCACCTTTCCCACTGGTATGGGGGCTCCACTTGTCAATGGCCTCTTCCCCTCCTTTTTGACACCTCACACTATCTTACTTTCTCCTGTTACTTGAAACCACCAATTTTTGTTTTCTTTCTGAGGCTACTGCATTCTAGCAGTTTGGTCATCATTGCTTTGATATTTACAACATCACTCTAGTTTTGTGTTTAGGTTACCAACAGTGAAGTTGTATGAATTGTTACTCAAGTCTAAGCCCATTGAACATGTGAATCTGTCATATGCTTAGTCAAACCATTGGTCTATAGTCATTAATTTTGTCTGCTGTGACTGGCAGTGGCTCTTAAGTGCCTTTTGCATCATTTTCTATCTGATCCTTTTGACTGTTGAGGCCAGAGTTGAACCTCAGACCTCCTCCTTGCAGTGCAGATTTCTGCTACCTTGCTACAGCCCTTATCCATGGATTTCAGTTTATTTAGCTTTTGGAGAACCAAATACTGATTCTGATAAAGCAAGACGCACTAGTAAAGTTTTGGAATTGCTTGCAATTAGGTATTATCTATCCTTGTTCTGTTACCGGGAGACACTCTGTTTATGAGCCTTTTCATGCAGCAATAAAGTGGAATGTGATGGAATATTATGAAGCTGGTAATGGGGCAAAATGAAGAGTTCAGCTGTATGGAGACTGAAGGAGACATATTTTTTTAAAAAATGAAACGTGTATTCTCTAGTTGAAACCATTCTCAGTGTGGGTAGTACTTTGGTGTCAGAGAAACAGAAGAAAGGGAAGTTAAACTGTTCTTGCAGGGTCTTTTGGACTGCACATGTCCATAACAACACACATCCCAAGCCAACAGAATGAACAATGCTTCCTGCTTTTTATTGTGTGTAATATTTGGAAATGAGACAAGGAAATAACTTTTTTTAAGCAAAAGAAATTCACACACATTGACACAGACTGTGAAGTGATTTCCCAAACACCGTTAGAAACTTATAAGAGCTTGTCTCCTTAAAGGTATGTGCAGTTGGAAATGCAATTCTGTCAGTGCTATTGTGGTGCAAAGAAAACCACCAGTGGCATAATTAAACGTTGTTTGTGTTGAGAGGTTGTGCCTAGGGCATTTGTGAGCTGCAGCAAATTTTCCTGGGTATAGATGAAGAGTTTAAGAGTTCAAATCTTGACTCAGCTATAAAGGGTGGCCTTGATCAAAGTTCAGGTCTTCGGGGTTTTGTTTACCTCAGTGTGAAATGCCAAAACAACTCTTCCTTCCTCCTTGTGCGCTTCTTAAATGGCAAGCAGGTCAAGCTGGCTTGCTGTGTTATTTTCAGTGTATACAGACAATAGTACATCATGCACAAATTAACCCCTCCATTTCCACTTCACTATACTTTGCCAGCATTTGTTAAATGATGAAAAAGACTCATGTATAAATAAAACACTGCAATATATATATATATTTTTAAATAGTATTTCTTCCAAGTCCATCTAGCGTCCGGATGTAATGGTGGTATGTTATTGACTGTAACACTTCTTATTGGTGGAATGATGTTTGATTGTTATATCCATCATGTTTTGCCTGTGAAGAAGCCCCTTGGGCAAAACGGGACTGGACTCCATACAGACGGTTCTGGACTCCTCGCATGCCGGTGAAACCCGTAGGTGGCGTAATTTACTCATGAGGGACTAAATTGAAATTTGTTTGATTGTGGCTTACTTTGCCTTGTTTCTTGCCTTTGGACACAGGCTTTGCAAGAATGAACTTTGACTTTCTCCTACCACTGTAGTACTTCAATGTGTATATAGTGATTAATTGTATGTTTGATTGTTTTTCATTGAGCACTCCTGCACTTTAAATATATGAGATTGTGTTACACTACTGTAGTTATTATACTCCCAAGGGCTTTTTTGTATTGTGTATTAGTTGATTGCCCCCCAGAGAAGCTCTCTTTTTTGCTTTAGTCTGTTGGGATACGCAGCAGTGTGCACTTGTGCATTGTTGCATAGCCCGATCAGAGTCCTTCCCCATCCTAAACATAGTTCTTTCTTGATTTCATTGGTGTTAGAAGAGTATAACTTTGCTTTAGATGGCGTTGCTTTAGATGACACTGTTAATTAAATTAGGGTTGCTAGATTGAGCCTGGCAATCAGCAGGCAGGCTGGGGTGAGGATATGGTGTGTGTGCACATGTAATGCCAGGGACATAGGGTAACTCTAGGGATTGCCGTAAACTCTTTGGTCAGTGACATCGCTTTTTTGTGTCGGTGGGCAATGGGGATTGCTGTCAAGAGGGTTCCTGCCGTAGCTGGAGCTGGAATGAAAGAAGGAAATTACATTTTATGGAGCAAAGCCTGTGGCATTTTTGAGAAAGGTCACAAAACAAGGCTCAAACCAGGTTCCTTGTTTAATTGCATGGCTACTACTGTCTCCGAATCATACAGCTATAGCAGGCTTTGGCTATCTGCAAAATATAAACAACACATTGGAAGCAAACTTGAACCTTACATGGACTTATCTTGTTAATTGTTAGACTGGAACCTTTCTGTTTGAAACAGAAATCAGAAATGGATGTTATGAATTGTGATAGGATGTTGATGGTGGATCATTTAATTGATATTTTGCACTTGCACTTGATATAAACACTCGTAGATCCACATTACAAATGGCATTTCTTTAATTGCTCTTTAAGTGTTGCTGAAGTGAAACTTCTATTCCTTACAAGGCATTTATTGCGGGGGTTCTCTTCTTTTTTTTTTGTTATGTATATAGCTGGAGGTCTGGCAGGCCTGATTTCACCTACCACACAGGTGCAAAAGCAGGCATAAAGATGATGGAAAGCCTCAAAGCTGCTCTGGACAGGGCTTAGGGTTGCCAAGTGCAGGCTGGGAAATTCCTTGAGATTTTGGAGGTGGAAGCTGGAGAGAGCAGGGTTGAGGAAAGGGATGAACCTCGGCAGGGTATATAATTTCATATAGCCTACCCCCCAAAGCAGCTTTTGTTTCTCCAGAGGAACTGATCTCTGTCATCTGGAGATCAGTCATAATTCCAGGAGATCGCCAGGCCACACCTTGAGGCTGGCAAACCTGCTTGAATGAAGCAGTGAACAGCATTGGCAAGATATGCCAATCCATGGCTCGGAGTAGTGATTGCAGCTGACAAAATGATATGTTTGCCAAAAAAGTTCTTAACTTTAAGACTTTCTCAAGTAGTCACACACTTGGATTTTCAGTGCAATCTTGAACAGATTACTCCAGTCTAAGACCATTGGAATGGACTGAAAACAGAACAGGCAAAAGGGAGAAAGGCTGGGTTTTTTTTCCCGTTCAGGGAAAAAAACTCAAGTTCAAAATGCCTAAGGAAATAGCTCTTGAGCCTTAAAGGAAAACTGTCCTGCTGCACAAAATTCCACAGTCCACTTCCTTACATGCAAGATGTTTTGCCAGTGTGAGAAGAATCTACCCCCCCATGCTCCCACAGCAAAAATAAGTTTCCTCTCCCCAGAACAAATCCTGCGGTTGTACCAAATGGTCCTTAATTTGTTCCATTTCTCTAACATTGCAGGCTCTTTCAGTTCTTTTTATTTTATGTGTTTAAAATATTTATTGCCCACCTTTCAGTCCATCAGGAAACTCAAAGCAGACAGGGAGAGTGTAAAACACAGAGATAACATACATAATTTAAAACAGATAAAAAGAAGAGGAAAGCCATCGCGTGACAGAAATCGTAGCAGCAGAAGCCACGGCCAGCAATTATGTAGGACACTGATAGTTGCCATCTAGCCAGTATCTTGACTATGGCTGTTTCTACACAGCACAGATTCTCAGTGTTGCTTTAATCACCACTGTGAACACAGAGGCAATTGCATTGGTAGTGGAGATTCTGCATGGGAGTTTCCTGTATGATTTCTTGAGACTGGGAAGGCAGACACTGCTGCCCTCTTGGGTTTCAGATTGCCAGGTCCTAACAGCACCTGCAGAGCTCCACCCCCTGCCTAGAGATGATATAAAGAAGCTACTTACTACTTGGGATGTGGAAAGGAAAAGTGATTACCACTTTGACACTCAGGTTGCACTATTCTGATTTTTGTCTCAGCTGGTGTGTGCGTGTTTTGGGTTTGTTTTTTTTGGTGCAGTATTTTTTCTGAAGATGTTGCTGCTGTAGATTTTTGTTTTCTTTTTGGTAGTTAATGGAAAAAAGTTTTTAAATCTGAGTGCTATCAAGAAGGGACTGAGACTAGTTTGAGTTTTGTAGTAATAGATGGAGTTGTAATGGATGTCTCGATGCATTTGAATTTTGAGTAGTTATATTTTTTGTTGCATTGTCTGTGTCTTTATAATTTGTAAGTTGCTTCGATTTCTGAATTCCAGAAGAATTTCAGCATATACAAAATAAAAATACAAAAAGGAGCCACGGAAAGGCTTTTTGAAGCTTTAAAAAAAAACAGCAATTGCTGCAATGCTGTAGTGCTATAGTATTATACCATATGGTGTTATAGCATTCTCTTCTCTTCTTCCTTTCCAGCTTCTCACATTCTCACCTCACCCTCCACCTTTGCAACACTAAAGGGGAAAAGAATGTTCTGAGAACTAGTAACTTTACAGTAGTAGTTGGAAGAAGGAGGGGAAAAGTTGGAGAACAGATGAGAGCTCTTCAGAACCTGGAAAAGTGAGAAGAGCAGAGGGAGATGTGTGCAAGTGCAGGCTTTGTCTTGGTGCTACTTATTTAGCAACCCAATGTCTTGCCAAGCCCCTGTAGTGGTTCAGTGCCCTCTAACTGCTGTGGGAAATGTAATATAACAACAACAACATTCGATTTATATACCACCCTTCAAGACAACTTAAAACCCCCTCAGAGCGGTTTACAAAGTATGTTATTATTATCCCCACAACAAACACCCTGTGGGGCTGAAAGAGCTCCTAGAAACTGTGACTGACCCAAGATCACCCAGCTAGCTTCAAGTGGAGGAGTGGGGAATCAAACCCAGTTCTCCAGATTAGAGTCCCATGCTCTTAACCACTACATTAAACTGGCTTAGTATGTACTGCCGTGAGCCACTTGTCACCCATCTCTTTGCTGATATCTGCCATCTTCCTGCATCTTCTTAACTCAGTGCTCCCCCCATGCCTTCTCAATCTCTTGGACTAGCCCTGGATGGGTTACCATATGAAGTGAATTTGGACTTGTGGTTCACCAAACTAAAAAATCCAGGTACCACTCAGCTAATGGAACTCTCCCCACCCTCCATCACTTGTCACAAATATAGTCAGAAAGGGACCAGTCACTGGACTTGACCAAAAAGATCATAAAGGATGTCTCTGTGCACAGAAAGAGTTGGCCTTGTAAGCCAGCTAGACATGCCAAAAAGGGAGTCTAGAGACCCAGAATAGAATAGCCTTGGAGATGGGCAATAATCAAAGGAGTAACACAATTATATGTCCTTGTGTTGATCAGAAACTACACAGAACTACTTCACAAAAATGAAAACATAGTTCAAAGACAGGTGTGTTGGTTGAGGACCAAATGTATGAGAAACTTATAATCCCTTTGTTCAGATAAAGAGTAGCAAGAATGAACTAACAGTTTTTATACATTTTAATAATAAACGTCAAGTATAGATAACCTTGTACAGTGTTTGAGGTTTTAAGATAATGAGTTAGCTAAGAATATGTGGCCTTATCAATTGGGACAGTTAGCAGATTATTCTAAAAGTCTAAAAATATGAGAAGTTGAATTGATCGGGAGCTTCTTCGTAGAAGTGGCTCCCTACTTGTGACTTGCTTATCTTGGAGATAAAAAACTTCTAGGAATTCATGTAATTGCTCTCCTTTAATGATTTATGAAATGATAATGGATGGTGTAGAGCCCCATGGTGCAGAGTGGTAAGCTGCAGTACTGCAGTCCAAGCTCTGCTCACCACCTGAGTTTGATCCTGGTGGAAGCCGGGTTCAGGTAGCCGACTCAAGGTTGACTCAGCCTTCCATCCTTCCGAGGTCGGTAAAATGAGTACCCAGTTTCCAGTGGGTAAAGTGTAGATGACTGGGGAAGGAAATGGCAAAGCACCCAGTAAAAAGTCTGCCAAGAAAACGTCGTGATGCGATGTCCCCCCATGGGTCAGAAATGACTCGGTGTTTGCACAGGGGACTACCTTTACCTTATGGATAGTGTGTGATTTTCTCTTGATTTAGTCAATGTTAACAATGTGAATAGTTATGTTTTAATAAAGGCTTAGAATTGAAGCAGAGATTCTCTAATACCCTTTAACACACCTAACATGTTGTTGGGGGGGGACCTCTTCCTGGGAGTTAAATAATCTGATATAGGAAAGCTAACTAGGGCCAATTCCAGACGGCCCTCCCCATCCCAAAACGTCGCGCGTCGTTGCACGGAAAACGCGAAATATCGCGTTTTCTCGCGCGAGTTTTGCGCGACGTTGCACAAAACTCATGCGAGAAAACACGATATTTCGTGTTTTCCGCGCGACATTTCGGGATGGGGAGGGCCGTCTGGAATCGGCCTAGATGCCTAGGGCTTTTAAAGTGCATGCCTATATCGGAATCAAGCCTGACCAGAGTAATCTAGAACATGCTGCTGTGTACCACATCACTCTGCAGCCAAACCACAGAGTAAAATCAAGCATATAAACTGCTATCAAATTGATACTTAACTCCTACCACTCACTGTCCCGTTCTGTATCCCTTAGTAATAGTAGCAGCTGTGGATCTGTTTGGAAAGCATCATGGGGGTCATAGCTTCCCCTTCATGTGTCTTAAAACACAGTTAAAAATTAAAAATAAAATTATACATCAGAGTGAGAAGCACTGAAGAAAGTAAAAGAATATTTGAACGCAAATGCATGCTGATTGTGCTGTGCAAAATATCTACTGCTCAGTCCCTGTCCTGGAAGACAGACTGTGCTGGAAAAGTTCTTCCTTGCATTTTCTAGTTTCTACTAGGAAAACAGTTGCAGCGTTATCAGGGACTGATCTGATTGGTCGTGGTCATGTGCTCAAACAACTAACGATTAGCATGTATGGCTAATGCACCACTATTCAGGCCATTTGCTACTGAACTGGTCAAATCTGGAAATTAACTCACCTTGATTTGCAAGCCATTGGATCAGGGGAATCAACTGTCAAATGTGTTCATGGAAAAGTTTGTGGCATCCACTGATCAAATCCTCACTCTACAATGATGCTCAATGGGGCTGCCTGTAACTCTGTTATCACTGCATGACAGCTAGTATTGTCCTCCTGGATTGTCTTGTGCACACAAGAGAATCTAGTTGTGAATGGCTGTTACAGTGCAATATCTAGTAATGTCTGAAAGCAGTCTGAGTGACTGCGGCCCATTCCCTATTTCTCAGCCAAACCTATCTCCATAGGTTGTGAAGATAAAATTTCTCCATTTGTGAGGTTGTGATGATAAATCAAAGAACTAGTTATGACAACCTGAGCTCCTTAGAGTAAGATCAGATATGGAGTGTGATAAATGAGTCAGACAGGGATTAGTATTAGTATTATTACAGTGAAGAAAATTTCTTATTTCAACATTCCCTCTTTTGTTTTTAGATATAGCCACTGATTCCTCTTATTCTCTCTCTTTTTTCTTTTTTAAAAGGGGATTTTGCCACCCCAGCCGGAAGGAAGAGACAGACACAGGCTTGGAATTAAAGGGCCGTTTATTAAATGACCATAACATAAACAAGGCAAGGGCCAACTAAGCGGTACAGGTCAAGCCCTGGGGTCAACTCCGGACCTCCGCCTTGACCTGTCTGGGCGAGCCCCACGCCCCCGGGTGTAGGCCATCCTTTGAATGGCTGCAACCTGGGCTGCCAGGCCATAGATCCCCATTGAAGCACCTGTTACGCCCCAGCCGCAAGGCATGAGGGGAGGCCTTGTATTGAGGATCCCCGCAGGTTTCTGCCAGCGTACGGTAGCCGCAACCATGCATACCGCCCTTAATGGCAGCCCTGTCCCCACTCACGGGGAAGTGCCACAGGGTGCTCACCAGCCCGCACCCTATTCCCAAAATCTCCTGCCAATGACAGAACAAACCCCTATGGCACCACCTCAAATACCTCACACACTGCCATTAGTGCATGGTAGGCAAAAAAACCTTCCTTTCCCGTAGCCAATCTGGGAAAAAAGGTAAAAATTCCTACCCAGCTCTGGAACAGCAGCCAGCTAGTCCTGCACTAAAACAGGGAGAGGTGGGTGGGCTGAGCTCTTTCAAAACTGCGGCCAGGGGAAGACGGAGCCGCCGAAAAACGGCCCTTGGCTCCGCCCCCGGGCCAATGCCCGGATGCCCGGGAAGGAAGGGAGCCTGCCTCCTTTCCACCGGGCGGGGCGGCAAACGGAGACTCCCTGCTGAGGCTGTGAGCAGCCGCAGGGTGAGTCTTCTTCTCTTTCATTTATCTTTTGAGAAATTGAGAAATCAGTGCACCTTTGTGTAACTTCAGCCATTGCAGTAGCTTTATGTTACACACCCTGGGGTGGTACTCTAGCAGGAAGATTGGAAGGCCTGGGAAGACATTGCCTGCCTCTGAGCATCTGGTGAAATTCTGAAATTTAGCAGTAACTTCCTTTCTGCCTGTCCTCTCTTTGAATTTCCCATAGAAACTGACTCCCTGAAAAGAGGAAAAGAAAAGGATTGTTGGGTTTCTGGGAGAAATTGGAAAAGAGAAATTAAGAGAATTTCTCTTCAAGGCCCTATGAAGCAGATTAGGATGAGAGTCTATTGCTGGCCCAAGATCACACAGCAAGTTTCCTTGGCAAAATGGTGACCTTAACCTAACAATAACAACAACATTCAATTTATATACTACCCTTCAGGACAACTTAATGTCAACTCAGAGCAGTTTAAAAAGTATGTTGTTATTATCCCCACAACAAACACCCTGTGAGGTGGTTGGGACTAAGAGAGCTCCTAGAAGCTGTGACTGACCCAAGGTTACTGAGCTGGCTCCAAGTGGAGGAGCAGGGAATCAAACCCGGTTCTCCAGATTAGAGTCCCACACTCTTAACCACTAAACCAAACTGGCTCTCTCCCGGATCGTAGTCTGACATGTCAACTACTACACTGCACTCACCCTAGCCTTACCAACCAGCATCACCACCATCTTGTTGGGATTCTAGATGAAAGGAAAACATTCAAGCAGAGTCAAGATTTTTAAATAATGCTAGCAACATTTCGTAGGGGAAGAGTGGAAAAGAGCAATAGCCCAGTGGTAGCTATAAGACTAACAAAATTTGTGGTAGGTTATTATGAGCTTTCACGAGTCACAGCTCACTTATTCAGATACCAAGAGGAGAGAGGAAGAGGAGAGTAATATATCTTTGGTCTCTTCCTCTTGTGCAGATTTTAAGAGTGAAAGTTGTGGATACAATGTACAAATCAAGCGAGAATAGTACATTTCTGAGGAGGGCTAGCCACCCATTTGCGTATATTTGAATAGTAAATTCAGTCCTTTTTTTTTTTTTTTTTTGCCCGCTAATATCATCATTATATAAACTGCTTCTGTGGTCTACCAATGATTGTCTAGGGATATTTTATAAGCAAAATTATATGTATTACTTTTGTCACTGCACTGTGTATTCAAACTCAATGGAGCATACTTTATTGGTCAATTAATGTGTTTTTTGTTTCATTGTGCAACCAAGTGCTTTAGCCAAGAGAGGTATATATTAATGGGCCAATAAAACATACCCTGGAGGGTCCTAATGCTATTAATTTAAACTTAAAGAACCTTGGTTTAATCTATTGAAAATGTCTTTTATAAACAGTCTGTAAGCTGTAGGTAATTTATTGGATTTTTTCCCCCCTTTTTCAACTGATTTTACCCCTTTTAATTAAACTTCCCCCATGTGATCTCAAAATGGATTAGTAGCTGTTGACAGAAATGAAATGTCTGCTGTAATGAGTTCCGTTGCTTTTATTAGGGAACTAGTCATAATGAGTCCTAAATTGTTGGGATTGTCTTGAGGCAATGTTTCCAAAGTGATGTTGATATGTTGTCTGGGAACCATTAGGCCACTGCATGTCGCCAGAAGCTCCAATGGCCTCCAGGAGCCATACTCTGTTGATAATCTTGGACAAAAAATACGGCATGTTAGTTCCCAGCTAGAGCAGCAGACTGATACCATTAATGTTTTAATGTGATCCTATCTGCATTGCAGACTTCATAGTGGTCCACATGTTTTCACAGGCCTCTATGCTGCAGCTGCAGAATGTATGTCAGAGATTTGCAATGTGATGCCCATGGGAACCATGGCACCCACCAACAGCTTTCCAGGTACCTACAAATAAAGATGGGCACAATCTGCATTAAGATAAAAAAAACCCAAGAAACTGGTGATCGTGTGATCGTGACCCGGCGGATCGTTATCATCCACGGCCAACGATCCAGTGATCGGGAGGGGCCTGGATTGGGGCGATTGGGCTCGGATCGGGGATCCAGACACTCAGGCGCCAGCAATCTATTCCCCTGGCAACGGAGCCAGGGGAATGCCTGAGCTCTGTTTGCCCTCCTTCTGTCTCCATAGAAACCCGAATGGAAGCCCAGCTTTCCTTGATCAGCAGGGCTTCCTTCCAACCACGGAGCAGCAAAGCAGTCACCAGTTGGAAGAAAACACCCAGCGGAGGGAGGGGGAAGGGGGTGTTCTGTAGCCATGGGCACTCTAATCTCATCCCTGCAGACCCTGATAGGCAGCTCTGATGGCCAAACACAGATGGCCAAACACAAACACAGATGCCGCCGGCATCACCCACCGTTCCTGTATCGCTGGGAACAGCAGGGCGCCCCTCTGCTTTTGCCTCCACGATCCACGATCCACAATCCATGGATCAGGAACGGGAGATGCTCGGTGCGGGTTGGTAAATCGGGATTGTCGCCGGCCCCGATCCACGATCAGCTTGATCATTAATTTTTTTTGGATCGTGCCCATCTCTACCCACTAAGTGTTTTTATAAAGTGGGCAAGTCCTGGTAGGGCATGTGCCCAGTAGGACTTCTGATTGGCCATTGGATTGGTTCATGAGCACAGTGAAAGCGGGGAAGAGAGAAACATCCCCTGAAAAGTATGACCTCTTATGTATCATAATTTAATGACTAATTGTCTTAGATGTGAACGATGCATGTCTATTGACTGGATACTTTTGTATTGTTGTAGAATTGAGGTTATTGACTTTGTATAGCTATTGATCTTGTGTATAATATTCTATTAATTGTCTATTTGTTGTTGTGTTTATTGGTAACTGAGCACCATGTACTTTGTCTGATTACTTGAATTTATTATCATGAATTAGAGTAGAATTTTGCATCGTGCACTTTAATTGTTAAGCATCTATTAATTGTCAATTTCCCCTGTGGAAGGTTGGCTATCTTTCTTTATCCTGTTAAACAAAGCTTCTGTTTGAAATGTTGAAGAGTTACTGTAAATAACCAGATTCCTTGACATTTTGTGATTGGCTCAGCCTTCTTCAGCAGCCATTTTGTAGTTGTGCCCACCGCCCTGTGTCAGGATTCCAAAGGTGTCCACAGACTTAAAATAGTTGAGAACTTCTGCTGTATTCAGAAGGCCAAGGTTATTCCAGTTAAACTTCCCATATGCATGAGAATATGCAGTGTTTTGATCTGAGATCTCTCTATCTGTCTCTCAATAAAAGGGCCACTTCAAAAACAAAACAAAAAAGTAATTCACATTTAGGCAATGGTTGTTTACTTTTCCTCAACTCATCAAGTCCAGATTTCAGTTTTTATCTTATGGTCCATTCCAATGCAGTGTCTTGTAACTTGAAAGGGCATGTTTTTCTTTAGTACATTTTTGCCACACCATTCCTTCAGAAAGGTTAGAGTGGTGCACATCATTGCCCCCTCCTCCATTTTGTCCAGATAACACAACTGTGAAGTAAGTTAGGTCACCCAGCAAGTTGTATAGCAGAGTACAGATCTGAACCTGATTCTTCCAGATCCTAGTCTGAGTGTGACATGCTAACTGCTAAACTAGACTGATTGTCAGTAGTAAGTAGACTGTAAAACATCTATAGATGTGTATTTTGGATTGATTTCTGTGGTAGCCTCTTTAATGAAACATCTCATGCGCAGAAGCCTCCAAACAACTGTACTAGCCACTGGTACAAAACTTTGGAAATCTAGCATAGGTGCTTGGCAGCTGGAGCACCTCTGTCTCTTGTCTCATGTTTTCAACAAAGAGAATTATCACACCTGTTTCTCACTCATGATTGCAGGAGTCTTGCTTCCTCTTGCAGAGAAAAACAAGGAAGTTGCTCCCTGGCTGCTTTCCTTCCTTGTTCTCTCTCTCAGGGGCTGCTTTGGGATTCAGTCAGGCTAGGGAAAAGTAGGAAAAACAGCTGACACCAGAGTGAATATAAAAGGAAAATGGAGTAACTTTCTTGTTTCTCTCTGGCAGAAAAACCAAGAGAGCTGTGATGATGACTGTGAAGCAGCTGGGTTTTAGAACTGATGGCCTTTGCAGGAAACTGGAGGCTTCTATCTCTGGTGCCTCATTATGAGGCAAGAGCAAGCTGAACTCAAATATTTTTCACCCTTTGTAGTGATGGAATTAACAGAAGTTCCAGTATATTTCACAGAGTTAAAAAGTTGGTAATTTGTGTAGTTTCCTTAAGCCTTACTTCGTTCTGGCACTAGGCTTAGACACTACTGTACATGACGTTTTAATATGTTTTAAGCTTTTTCTCATTCTGGTAGTTAAATCTGTGGCTGCAGAAGTGGAGAATAGGGGAAGTCTATTAGATTAAACTGGCTATTTCCTTGCTAGAATCAGAAGACAAGGGAGCTGTGAGTCCCTCACCTTCATTTACTGTAGCAATGAGTGAGAGAACATTTAAAATAACAACACCAACAACATTCGATTTATATAGGCCCTTTGGGACAACTTAATGCCCACTCAGCGTGGTTTACAAAGTGTGTTATCATTATCCCCACAACAAAACACCTTGTGAGGTGGGTGGGGCTGAGAGAGCTCCAGAGAGCCAAGAGTCGTCCAAGGTCACTCAGCTGGCTTGAAGTGGAGGAGTGAGGAACCAAACCTGGCTCTCCAGATTAGAGTCCCATGCTCTTAACCACTACACCAAAATGTCTCCTGCCTGCAGCCTAAAGTGGTCCAGTACACTGTATCACCATAAGATTCTGCCACCTCATTCTTCTGCATGTGGAAATCAGATGGTAATGTGGAGTAATCAACCATTTACTGATCAGGTGATGAACATGCACATGTGAAACTACTCATACAGAGTAGACCCTCTCTACCAGAAGGAAAATAATTTTGGATGGGGCATGGCTAGCCAGGTGCAGGTAACTCACTCTGAAGTGCTTTGCGCAGGCACCATGATGTCGATTGTCAATGTCTTGCCATCGGAGCCCTATGGCTAGATAACAGTTCAAACACAACAACACTACTAGTGCAGAATGTTTAATATTTTCACAATCCCATGCTTTCATTTTAGACTGTACAGTTGCCAACTCCAGGTTTTGACATTCCTGGAGATTTGGCAGTAGTGTCTGGGAATGGAGCTCAGCAGGGAGGCGATGTCATTCTAGGACTTATATTTTTCCAGGAGTCTATGGTATATCATACCGTAGACTCTGTGAAGCTGCCATTTCCTACGTAGGAATTGATCTTTGTAGTCTGGAAATAATAATAATGATAACAACATTTGATTTATATACCTCCCTTCAGGACAACTTAACACCCACTCAGAACGGTTTACAAAGTATGTTATTATCATCAGTTGTAATTCCCAGACAACTTCAGGCGCTGCCTTGAGGTTAGTAACTTTATTAGTCAAAGATCTGAAGACATTTTTTTTTTAAGCTGTCCCTTCAAGACAGTAATTTTTTTATTATTCTATTATTTATTCTGGGAGTTTTTATGCCACTACTCCTGTGGAACATGCGCAAGGCAGCCTACAAAATAACATAACAAAACACGAATATTAAGCATTATAAATTAAATTAAAACCCAATATTTTTTTTAAAAGCCAGATAGAATTTTTTTTAAAAAAAATCATAGAGCAGCTTAGAATGAATATAACAATTTTCAGAGTAAAAGCAGACTACAAAATGATTTTAAAAGATCAACCTGTTAATTAAAATTCGGGATAAACAAAAATGTTTTGGTCTGGCATGTAAACGAAAATAGCATAGGCACCGGGCGAGTCTCAAAGAGAAGGACATTCCACAGAAAAATGCAGAAAGCTAAATCAGCAATCCTCTAATTTAACTTTCTGAGTAAATCCCAAACTTTGCAAAAAGATAACGTTGCCATCTCTGAAATTCTAATGATGACAGTGGGCAACCTTCAAAGGAATCGCTGGCTGGTTCGAGTGTCCACAGCTGCCAAGAGAGGTTCACAGGCAGCAAACCTGCTCGAAGGCTTAACTTTCCTGGAGAAGGTAAATTAGCACTCTCTGAAGTGCTACTGCCATGGAAGGGCAATTTCTCTTTGAAG